>NC_135235.1:101185208-103871874 GCF_051348905.1 Ranitomeya variabilis
AGCAGGGAGCTTAAAACCACGGGGCGGAATACAACAATGAAACACAAAATAACAAGAACTAAACATGAAAGTAACCACTCAATGCCTCCGACTGTTGGAGTGACAGGACCTGGCTATGATACCAGCGGGGATGCGGATAGCGTTTCTTTACATAAAATAATAGCAGGGACTATTGCGCTGTTCCTGTCAGTATTAGTGATATCCTTAGTAATCTACGTGTCGTGGAGAAGGTCTCCAGCAGGCGTAAGACATCTGCAGCAGGCAACCCTTATGAAAAATCACAACCAAACGAAAAGATCGTCCCTAACACAAATTAGCCTAACCCCACAGGAATTTTATGTAGACTACAAGCCTGCGCCTAACAGGGAAACCTGTGAATCCATCAGCAGCGCTGGGCCCTGCACGTTTACCAAAACTGGCTCCAGGGAATGTGAGGTATAAAGCCGGAGAAAACACTGGTTTTTTTAATTTTAGGATGATTTGGGTTTTTATGTTTTTTTCTTCTTTTCCTGGGACTGCAGTAATTCCACTTCTCATTGATCACCAATGTCACATCTAGACACCTGTATAAATATTACTGTTCATTTCTGCTACCAAATCCTAAAGAATGACATTAATGGAGTCGCCGCTGTAAAATCACGGAGAGATGGTGTGCAATATATTGTGAGTTATTGGTGCTGTTTCCTTTTTTTAATTTGGATTAAAGTATCACTTGTTTTGAGATTTTGGAGCATTCTGCTGACATTTCTTTCAATGTTGTGGCACAGATCTGCTCTGACACATTTATAACGGTAATTTCGCCTTAACCTCATTGGCCATTTGTTACTTATGTTGTTATATTAGTCTGAGAGTAAATCTTTATTTTTTTATTTTAATGTCATTTTTAAGTTTCAATTTTTGTGCTGATTATATAATATAGCTTTATAGGGAGCGCCAAATCCCTCCGGACAGACATAAGCCTCATATCATTACTGTCCGCAGTCTGCACTATGGAGGCACAGACTTAAAATGTAACATTCTGGCGGCTGCCACTAGAGGGAGCTAAGGAGACTACTGCATACTGTCAATGAATTGAAGTCAATAACACTGTGTGCGCTAAGCTCTTAAAGGGATTGTCCACTACTTGGACATCCCCTTCTTAAGCCCTTTCTGCCATCAGACAAAATAGTACGTCCGATGGCAGTACCCACGCTTTGATGTGGGCTCTGGCGGTGAGCCCGCATCAAAGCCGGGACATGTCAGCTGTTTTGAACAGCTGACATGTGCCCGTTATAGGCGCAGGTGGAATCGCGATCCGCCCGAGCCTATTAACTAGTTAAATGCCATTGTCAAACTCTTGACAGCGGCATTTAACAAGCGGTTCCGGCCATCCCGACCGAAATGTGTGCACCGCTGACCCCCGTCACGTGATCAGGAGTCATCGGTGCATCGACATGACAACCAGAGGTCTCCTGCAGACCTCTATGGTTGTTGATGCTAGATTGCTGTGAGCGCCACCCTGTGGTCGGCGCTCATAGCAATGCTGTAATTCTACTACAAAGGAGCAATCTGAGCATCGCTCCTATGTAGCAGAGATGATCAGGCTATGCCAGCTTCTAGCCTCCCATAAAGCATGGCAAAAGTTAAAAAAAGTTTTTAAAAATATGAAAAAAAGAAAAAAATGTATAAAAGTTCAAATCCCTCCCCTTTCACCCCATTCAAAATAAAACAATTAAAAAAAAATCAAACCTACACATATTTGGTATCGCCGTGTTCAGAATCGCCCGATCTATCAATAAAAAAAAAAGAATTAACCTGATCGTTAAATGGCGTAGCGATAAAAAATTCTAAACATCAAAATTAGTTTTTTTTGATCGCCGCAACATTGCACTAAAATGCAATAATGGGCGATCAAATAACAAATCTGCACAAAAGTGGTATCATTAATAACATCAGCTCGGCACGCAAAAAATAAGCCCTCACCTGACCACAGATCATGAAAAATGGAGACGCTACGGGTATCGGAAAATTGCGCAATTTTTTTTAATGCAAAGACTGGAATTTTTGTTTACCACTTAGATAAAAAATAAACTAGACATGTTAGGTGTCTATGAACTCGTAATGACCTGGAGAATCATAATGGCAGGTCAGTTTTAGCATTTAGAGAACCTAGCAAAAAAGCCAAACAAAAAGCAAGTGTGAGATTGCACTTTTTTTGCAGTTTCACCACACTTGGATTTTTGTTCCTGTTTTCTAGTACATGACATGGTAAAACCAATGGTGTTGTTCAAAAGTGCAACTCGTCCTGCAAAAATAAGCCCTGGCCATATTGACAGAAAAATAAAAAAGTTATGGCTCTGTGGAGGAGGGGAGCGAAAAATGCAAAGCCAAAAAAGCTCTGGTCATGAAGGAGTTAAAGACTATATTCCCCAGTGTCAAATAAAAATATCCTATACTCACCTTCCACATTGGTGCCATTCCAGCAATGTTGTCAATATGGGTTTCTTGTGACATTATTATGCAACATGAACACTGCAGCCTATCAGCGCCAATCAATAGACTCAATGGGAAGTGTGAGGACTGCAGCCAACATACTTACCACTGCCATAACAATATCACGCAAGCCCTAAAAGACATAGTACAGACATCACTGAAATGGTGTCAGCATGGGAGATAAGTATGCTATCATTTTACACTGGAGACTATAGTCTTTAAGGCCGGTTTCACACGTCAGTGGCTCCGGTACGTGAGGTGACAGTTTCCTCCCGTACCGGAGACACTGACACACGTAGACCCATAAAAATCAATGCATCTGTTCAGATGTCATTGATTTTTTGCGGACCGTGTCTCCGTGTGCCAAACACGGAGACATGTCAGTGTTCGTGGGAGCGCACGTTTTACACGGACCCAATAGAGTCAATGGGTCCGCGTAAAACACGGACCTCACACGGACATTCTCCGTCTGGGGTCCGTGTGCGTGCCGGAGACAGCGCTACAGTAAGCGCTGTCCCCCCCACATGGTGCTGAAGCCGGTATTCATATCTTCCCTGTAGCAGCGTTTGCTATAGAGAAAATATGAAGAATAGTGTTAAAAATAAAGATCCATGTGTCCGCCGCCCCCCCACCCCCTGTGCGCCCCCCCGCTGGTCAGAAAATACTTACTCGCTCCTTCCTAGTCTGGCCGCGCCTCCTACTGTATGCGGTCACGTGGGGCCGATCATTTACAATCATGAATAGTCGGCTCCGCCCCTATGGGAGGTGGAGCCACATATTCATGACTGTAAATGATCGGGCCCACGTGACCGCATGCAGGAGAAGCCGCGGCCAGACCAGGAAGGAGCGACAGCCGACGGGGGACCCGGGTAAGTATTTTCTGACCAGCGGGGGGGGCGCACAGGGGGTGGGGGGGCGGCGGACACCTAAATCTTTATTTTTAACACTATTCTTCATATTTTCTCTGCAGCAAACGCTACTGCAGAGAGGATATGAATCGCAGCTTCAGCACCATGCAGAGTGGGTACCACACGCTCCGTGTGGTACCCACTCGCCATACGGGCGGCACACGTGTGCCTCACGTATGGCCTCCGTGAGTTCCCAGGCACACGGACACGGATAACTCCGGTACCGATTTATTCCGGTATCTGGAATTATCTGGACGTGTGGGACAGCCCTAAGGCCTCTTTCACACCCAGTACGTGTAGTGACAGTTTTCTCACGGACCGGAGACACTGACACACGTAGACCAATTCTAATGAATGGGTCTATGCACATGTCTCCGTGTTTTCACGGACCGTGTGTCCGTGTTGAAAACACGGAGACATGTCCGTTTTTCTCCGGCAGCACGTACAGCAATACGTCCTGCACACGGAGAACAGTGTGCACTCTCCTCCGTTTGCAGGTACCACCCGCAGGAGAGACAGCGCTACAGTAAGCGCTGCCCCTCCCCCCGCATGTGGTGCTGAAGGCGGCATTAATCTCTTCTCCCCTGCAGGAGAGAAGAGATGAAAGATCAAGTTTTTGTTCTTTTTTGTTAAAAATAAAGTTTGCTGGTGACCTTCTGCCTCCCATCCCCAGTGCGCCGCCAGGCGCCTTGCAGAGAAATACTCACCCAGCTCCCGCAATGTCTCCTCTCAGCGCTGGCAGCTTGTCCTGTGTGAGCGGTCACGTGGGACCGCTCATTTCAGTGATGAATATGCGCATATTCACCACTGTAATGAGCGGTCCCACGTGACCGCTCACACAGGACAAGCTGCCAGTGCTGAGAGGAGAGTGGAGACATTGCGGGAGCTGGGTGAGTATTTCTCTGCAAGGGGCCTGGCAGCGCACTGGGGATGGGAGGCGGGAGGTCACCAGCAAACTTTATTTTTAACAAAAAAGAACAAAAACTTGATCTTTCATCTCTTCTCTCCTGCAGAGGACAAGAGATGAATGCTGCCTTCAGCACCACACACGGGGGGACAGTGCTTACTGTAGCGCTGTCTCACCAGCACGGTCTGTGTGGTCCTCAGGCGGCACACGGGCGGCACACGGCTGCCGCACGTGTGCCACACTGATGTGCCACGTGAGCACACGGACGCACGGACACGGATAACTCCGGTACCGATTTCTCCGGTACCGGAATTATCTGGAAGTGTGAAACCGGCCTAAGAAGGGGTTATCCAAGTAGTGGGCAACCCCTTTAAGAGCTTAGCACACACAGTGTTATTGACTTCAATTCATCGACAGTATGCAGTAGTCTCCTTTGCTCCCTCTAGTGGCAGCAGCCGGAATGTTACATTTTAAGTTTGTGCCGGGAATTCGAAACTCTGTTTAAGAAAAAGAAAGCTCTGATCACTTGAAGAAATGTTAAAAAATAACTTGGAATATAAATTTGGGAGTATTTTTATTGAAACACCAAAATGGTGGATATTTACTTTAGATTCGGTTACTCCATTTTCTTTGGTATGTTGTTCAACGTTTTATGGAAAAAAGTATGCAAATTACTTCACCTCAAAAGGGAAAAAAATGTCTCTTTTGTGCCACCTATTGGAAGTGGTTACCCTATAGGTCAATATCTAACCATAGAAGAGCCTTGAAACTTGACCTTTGAGTAGACCATGGTTTTGGAAGTCCTGCCCCACATAAGTACAGAACAGAGTGCTGGATGGCTAGGTGGGGGTAAAGTGCTTCTCAAAGAAGAGACATAAGTGGATGGAGAGGGAATTGGTATAATTTTCATATGGAGTATTGATTGTAAGGCCCCAGAACCTTCAAGAGCCCTGACAAAGGCATCACACGGCCAAGCCAGAATGCTGCATGTTTTAGTGCTCCTCTATGGGTCAGGCATTGCTGTTATCTCTAGGAGGCACTATACAGACAGGTTCTTCCCTCTGGAGGAGAGCTCATTTGTATCCACTACTTTGCCAATACTAAACTTCATGAACATCACAATTTTTGTATTAAGGCAACATGAAGTTTCTCGTGGCAATGCAAAATTTGTAATCGCGCAATCTATGAAATGGAGTTGATTGGTCTTCTGAAGCTGGGCAGTGGGTCATTTTTGGTCTCCTATAGGGCCCAGATGTGACCTGCACCCCCCTTTTGCTCCAGCTGTCTCTATCCACGATTAGTTGATTTTTGTCTTCACAGAGAAATAAATGAAGGCTTGGCATCAAAGCTGAAGATCCACGGTTGACTTTAGTAACTTTGGGTAACATTCATCTGTCAGTAATTATACGTTCTAAATCTATAAAAGTAGTTGGAATGTTTGTTAAATTTGACCGATTTTGTACCTTATATGAAACTTGATTTTTATTTTATAACGATTGGATGCTGAAATGAAAGATGAAGGAGCATTGAACATAGGAGTCAAACCTGCCCAGATTGGAGATAAATAGTAAGTTCTCCATCTGATCGAGCAATAATCGTTTTAGTTTTTTAATATATTCATCACATTAATGAATGAATAAAGGTAGCCGTGACGTCTAGGCCCCTAGTAGTGAGCTCGTATTCCACCCACCCAAGACATTATATTTTACTTACAGTATATGACTACCTATGTAGCTGGACGCTGAAAATTCCAAGCTTGATCAAAAGCCTGAATGATTTGGAACATTTTCCTATATACATAACCCTGAATCATCAAGATCGGCGATCTTAACACTAGTTTTGATGAGGGGGCAGGGGGAGCATGAGGCTTCTGATCCATTAATGGGCATTTGCCTCTTGTGCACCTGGCCACAAATCTTACTCCAGTCCCTTATGGTGTGATATTTGAGACGTAGCAAACTCCGGCACTCGTTATGAATTTGACAAGCAGGTGTCCCTTTATTCCTAGTCCGTACCGGCTTTGCCCAATTTTGGAACTGAGCAAAAATGACCCCAAAAGTTGCACTAGTTTACTGCAGCTTCAGATTGCACCAAGATTTTAAGACTTTTCAAAGCTTTTATGATAGAATTCTGGCTTTGTTTAATCGGGCCCTATATGTCTATAGTGACTAGAGATGAGTGAATATGTTCAGAAAATGATCGCCGAATCCGATCGTAATCCGAACCAAACATTGAAATATTCGCTCATCTCTAATAGTGACCCACATCTATAGAACAAGGCATTGTATTTAAACAAAAGATATATTTTTAAAGTTTTCCATATCATTGTCTAAATGAATCCTATTATCAGTGGGCAATTTTTTTTTTGTGATTTTATTTTCTTTCCTCCCCTTCTTGCAAAAAGCAGCATAGTCATATGAGGATTTGTTTATTTTTTTAATAGTGACGCGGTGTAGTTTTGAATGACATTATTCATTTTACCATGTAATATTCTGAAAAATGAAAAAAAAACAAACAACAACTTCCAAGTGAAGTGAAATGATTAAAAAATAAACCTCAATTCTGCCAATATTTGAGATTTTGTTTTTACAGTGAACCTGTCAGCTTATACACGCTGCCCAATCCACGGTTAGCATGTATCTAGCGTGTATCAAGCATCGGCTTTATGACCTCAGCAACGTATGCCTGACTCTGAAATATTGCTGCATTTAGGTCGATATGTTTTGTGTCTATTTACAAAAAATATCACAAATGTTAGAAAACTGTAAAAAAAAATAGCAATTTTCAAACTTTGAATGATTATCCCTTTAATCCAGATAGTCATACCACAGCAAAACATTAATAAGGCTAGGCTCACATCGCTAAATGAATGCGCTAACGCTGATGTCCAAATTCCCTTTTTTGGTACGATTGCGCCAACGCTTGGTAACATTATGTTATCATGCGTTAGTAATAGAGGTCTATGCACAGCAAACGCGTCCATTCGCTGTGCGTTAGACCTAACATACCCAAAAACACGGTAGGCCGCGTTCAAGGGTGTGTCACAAAGTAACGCATCATCGCTAACGCATGATGATTTTGACATGCGTTAGCATGCGTCACGATAATGGATGGCAATGGGTGCGTTAACGGATCCGTTACATTGCGTTAGTGCAGCTTAGTAACTAATCCGTTAAACGGATGCCACCAACGCGATGTGAACCTAGCCTAATTAATATTTCCCACATGTCTCCTTTACATCAGCGCCATTTGTAGTATTTTAGGAGGTTTAAAATATAGCAGTAATTTTTCATTTCTACAAGGAAATGTACAAAATATAATTTTTTGAGGTACCTATCCGGTTTTGAAGTTCCTTTAGGGGTCCCATATATTGGAAAACCCCCAAAAGTTATACCATTTTAAAAACAACACCCCTGACATATTGAAAACTGCTGTCAGGTAGTTTTTTAACCCTTCAGGTGATTTTCAGGAATTAATGCAAAGTGGCATGACAGAAAAACACCTTAGGCCAGCCTCACACGTCCAGATAATTCCGGTACCGGAGAAAAAGGTACCGCAGTTATCCGTGTCCGTGTGTCTGTGTGCTCACGTGGCACATCAGTGTGGCACACGTGCGGCAGCCGTGTGCCGCCCGTGTGCCGCCTGAGGACCACACAGACTGTGCAGGAGAGACAGCGCTGTCCCCTGCGTGTGGTGCTGAAGGCGGCATTCATCTCTTGTCCCCTGCTGCGCTCACAGGAGAGAAGAGATGAAAAATCAAATTTTTTTTGTGTTAAAAATAAAGTTTGGGGGTCAGCTACATAGCTACAGCTTTGCTACATCAACGCGCACAGCTAAGCCAACTCATCACGCTCACAGCTCTGATATACAAGCATACCAACACAGAAACAGCTCTGCTGCTCAAAGTATAAATAAAGTTCCTTTCAGACATATGACTGATCACATCCTTCATCTAGTTGCTAGTGATGCGCAGGTCCTGGTAGCTTTCTCTCCTTCTCTGCACTGATCAGACTAATCAGTGTTGGGCTGATAGAGAGAGAAGTTCTCTCAGTGATTGGGAATGACGCTGTCAGTGTTCTCCTCAATCATAGGAAGCTGCCTGTCGCCACGTTCAGTTTTAGTGACTTTTTTACCTTAGTATATGTAAGCCAAAATCAGGAGTAGAACAATCAGAGGAAAGTATACTAGAAAGACCACACCACTTCTGTATGTATCACCCACTCCTGGTTTTGGCTTACAATTACTGAGGTAAAAAAACTCACCAAATACTCAGTGTGAGAACAAAGCCTAAGACAACATTTTTTTTTTTTGCAAGATTGTATTTAATGATAAAAAGTACATGTTTCAGTTTAAAGAATATAATATATATATATATATATATATATATATATATATATATATATATATATATATATATATACACTATGTTCCAAATTATTATGCAAATGACATTTTTCTCCTAAATGGTCGGTGCAAATGACAGTCAGTCTAATAAAAGTCATCACCCGTTAGAGCAGTGATTTTCAACCTTTTTTGAGCCGCGGCACATTTTTTATACTTAAAAAATCCCGAGGCACACCACCAACCAAAATGGCACAAAATGGTGCGTCCAGGTTTGAGATGAAAGTCTGCAGTCATTCTATGTGACTGCAGGCTTTTGAATTCTCACAGCGCAAGCACTGCACACTTTCAGGATTCTCCCTTGCCGGTGGCCAGAGTGGACGGTCATGACAGCACAAGTATGTGATTTGGATACTTCTGGTCACATTCTAACTAGACGTGTCCGGCCTCAGTCAATTCATTTTCATTGAATGAGGCCACACATGTCTAGTCAGCACGTGACCGCATGCATGTAAATCACCAACATCAGAGAATTATGATAGCAGTGTGCACTGTGAGAATTCAGAAGTCTGCAGTCACATAGTATGACTGCAGACTCATCACAACCTTGGACATCCCCTTTAATGTTCCTAACAAATAAAAATGAGAATTAGTATCACAAAAAAAACACATTTACATCCAGGTACCTGATAGATGACGTTGTTTGTGGAGTCGCCTCTTTCTTTTCATCTTCACCTTGTCCAGATGCCATGATGACTCTTCTCATCCACCGGCAGAGCTCGTCTCTGCAGACTTCCATCTTCTCCTGTCTTCTGCAGCACATCCCGACACAACACCCTTAAAGATAGCAGTGTTATTATAATGCTCCGGAATAACAATATCTGCCCTAGGCTGAGCCTCTGAGTAAATAATTGCCCCTCACTTTATTCCCAGCACATAATATGACCCTCACTGTCCCTCTTATGGTACATGCCATCCACACTACCCTCTCTCTCTTTTCCATACTTCACACTGCCTTCTCATACGGTGTCCCTCATAGAGAGCCCAGTCTCTCTACTGTGCCCCTTCATTACACTCCTCCTACTTGGCATACTGTCTCCTCCTGGCTGTTACCCTCACACTACTCAGTATCTATTATGTGTCCACTCACACTTTCATCCCCCCATACTGTCTGCACACATTTCTAATAGCCTCCTCCTGTACATCCCCCCCCTGCTAACATACCCCTTTGCTCTCTCCATATTTCCTCCTCACACATTCCCCCCTCACACATTCCCCCGACTCCCCATACTGTCCTCACACATCCCATCACCGTTGCTCCCAGTACTGTCAGCACACATTTTTCCCCTCGCTACTGTGTCCACCCCCATCTCCCCACTCACCCCCACAGAATATATCCACTGCCCTTCCGATAGAATAAATCCATCCCCTTCCACAGAATAAATGCACCCTGCCCCACACATGCTAAATAAATTCCAGCCCCCCCCCCACGTACACACTGAATAAATCCCCCACACACACTGAATAAATCCCCCCACACACTGAATAAGTCCCCCCACACACTGAATAAATCCCCCCACATACTCCCCATAAACCCACCCCACGCTGAATCTTCGGTGTCTTCAGCTCCACAGCACAGGAGCACTTACCACCAAGTCTCTTCTTTCTCCTGCGCGCCGGATAGTGACGTCAGCAGCGTGATCACATGACTTGGTCACGCTGCTGGCGTCGCTCTGACCCGGCAGTCAGAGCCTCAATTGTACTCGCAGCTGGTAGATGTCTGCGAGTACAATTGATCTCCAGGAGCCGGCGCGCTGCAGCTTCTCTGTGCCGGCTGTCAGCTTGACAGTCGGCACAGAGAACAGCTGACTCCCGTTCCCCGCGGCACACCCGACCATGTGTCGCGGCACACTAGTGTGCCGCGGCACACTGGTTGAAAAACACTGCGTTAGAGTATACATCGAATTTTATTGAAGAAACCTCCCAATGATAACAGTATAATCTCCAAAATGAATAAAAACTCAAAATGCACTGTTCCAAATTATTAAGCACAGTAGAATTTCTAAACATTTGATTTGTTTTAAAGAACTGAAAATGCTCATTTGTTGAATTTGCAGCATTAGGAGGTCACATTCCCTGAACAAAAAAGCTATTTAACTCCAAAACATCCTAACAGGCCAAGTTACATGTAACATAGGACCCCTTCTTTGATATCACCTTCACAATTCTTGCATCCATTGAACTTGTGAGTTTATGGAGAGTTTCTGCTTGTATTTCTTTGCATGAAGTCAGAATAGCCTCCCAGAGCTGCTGTTTGGATGTGAACTGCCTCCCACCCTCATAGATCTTTTGTTTGATGATACTCCAAAGGTTCTCTCTAGGGTTGAGGTCAGGGGAAGATGGTGGCCACACCATGAGTTTATCTCCTTTTATGCCCATAGCAGCCAATTACTCAGAGGTATTCATTGTCATGCATGAAGATGATTTTGTTCCTGAAGGCTCGTTTCTGCTTTTTAGACCATGGAAGAAAGTTGTCAGTCGGAAACTCTATTTACTTTGCTGAGGTCATTTTCACACCTTCAGGAACCTTAAAGGGCCCTACCAGCTGGTTCCCCAAGATTCCAACCCAAAACATGACTCCTCCACCTCCTTGCTGACGTCGCAGCCTTGTTGGGACATGGTTGCCATCCACCAACCATCCACTACTCCATCCATCTGGACCATCCAGGGTTGCTCGACACTCATCAGTAAACAAGACTGTTTGAAAATTAGTCTTCATGTATGTCTGAACCCACTGCAACTGTTTCTGCTTGTGAACACTGCTTAGGAGTGGCCGAATAGTAGGTTTATGCACCACAGCAAGCCTTTGAAGGATCCTACACCCTGAGGTTCGAGGGACTCCAGACGCACCAGCAGCTTCAAATCACTGTTTGCTGCTTTGTAATGGTATTTTGGCAGCTGCTCTCTTAATCCAATGAATTTGTCTGGCAGAAAACTTCCTCATTATGCCTTTATCTGCATGAACTCTGTCTGTGCTCTGTTCTAGTCACAAATCTCATCACAGTATGATGATCACTCTTAAGTTTTCGTGAAATATCTAATTTTTTCATACCTTGTCCAAGGCATTGCACTATTTAACGCTTTTCAGCAGCAGAGAGATCCTTTTTATTTCCCATATTGCTTGAAACCTGTGACCTGCATAATAATGTGGAACATCATTTTTGAGTAGTTTTGCTTTAATTAGAATCACCTGGAAAACTAATTATCACATGTGTTTAAGATTGATTTCAGTGATTCATTGAGCCCTGAGACACAATACCATCCACGAGTTTATTTGAAAAACAAAACAATTAAATCTTTATAACACTTAAATCCAATTTGCATAATAATTTGGAACACAGTGTATAGCCCCGGGACCGCAAGTGCCGACACCACAGGAACAGTGCCGAAACGGCACGGGTTGGGTATAATAAGGGGTTGTCCTAGTAGTGGACAACCCCTTTAAACAATTTATATGCCACTGTAAATCTAAGGCCAGAGTCATATTAGCATATAGCATCAGATGCATTATGCTAATGACACTTTGCTCAAACTCTACTGCGAGCGTGAGCCGAGTGTCGGTGCATTGTGGTCCGATTACCTTACATGCAAGATTCGGATAGCAGGTGAGGAGAAGAAGGAGAGATTAATCTCTCCATCTCCATTGCCTGTCTCGGTTTATATCAGACTGCATTTGGATGACATCCGAGTAAAGTCTGATGTTGAAGTCAATGGGTTTGCGCCGGTTGGCAGCCCCTTATGAAAACTAAAATGTTTAGTAAAAATGGAAAACATTTTTAAAATAATATCAAAATTCTAATCACCCTTTCCACCATTAAAATATTCCAAATAAAAAAATATATTTGATATTGTCATGTCCGCATTAGTCTGATCTATCAAAATATTAAATTATATAAACCGAACAATAATGAGGACCTTGTAAAATTCCCCTTAGATCCCCTGATTTTGCCATTGTTCTACATTGTGCACTGTGTCACTCCATTATAGAGATATTCACATTTATTTCTTCTGGAGAGCAATATGTGCAATCTCTGCTTATAGTGTAACTGGGCATTTCTTCAGTCTGGGGTGTGCACTTTTACAGCTCCCTCTCAGATGCTGCCAGTCAGCTTAGAATGACAGAATGTTATATCAGATGCTGAGCTGTGGTTTGCAATGCCAGGAGGAAGGGGTGAAATCGCGTGCCCTAAGAGAACACTTTGAAGAAATGCCCAACTGCAAGCAGAGATTTCACATATTTCGCTCCAGAAGCAATAAATGTGAATATGTCTGCAATGGAGCGATGCAGTTTAAAACTGAAGAGAGAAGCGGAATTAAAGGAGCTCAGGTATTTTTAGGGTGCATGTCCACGGTCCGTAAAGACGGCGCTTTGGACGGAGCAGAAACCCCGCTCAGCCCATAGTGCCGCCCCCCTCCTCTACGCTCGGTGATTCCGGATGTGTTCATTGCACACATCCGGAATCTCCGCACCCCATACATAGGGCCCTGTGATTTACCTTGAGGCGACGGAGCGTCGCCGCAAGGTAAACAGACATGCTGCATTCTAAAAAGACGCACCGCATGTCCATAAACGCAGGGCCGCCGGATGTGTGTTCGCACGCATAGTGAAGACGGGATTTCATAAAATCCCCTCCACTATGCCGTAACATCTGGACACTGCGGGTTGAACACCGCGGCTGTATGCAGCGTTCAATCTGCAGCTAATCCGGATATAATCCAGCCTGTAGACACATACCCTAACAAGATACCAAACTCCATTTTTGACCAATTGACAGGACCAGAATTTACATTTTCCCGTCTCTGGACTCCAACGAAAAATACAATAAAATAGAAAAATGAAATATTCCGGGCTTGTTAAGAGGTTAAACAATAGGCTATTTTTAATAACACGAGTATGTATTTTAGGGAAATTTGCGAATAACACTTTTTAACAAACGAACCAAAGTAATGCAGCCATCTAGTATATGATGATACCAGACTCAGAAAAATTGTAGCAGTAGTTATTCTTTTTGAAGATTACTGTATGTTGATGACAATTTAAAGGAATTCTCTTTTCCGGAAGCGCATCATTTTCTTTCTCGTGTATACACATATAAATTGATTAGGAAATTGAATAATTGCTCTGTCCAATTGCAAAACTTGCCTAGAGGTAACACACTTATCTTCCTTGTCAGCTTCGCTTTTATAAGACCTATGTCCCCATTCCTTGTCAAATGCATTCACCTTTTGATCTTATTTTTGTAAAACCTCGATATAATCCCCAACCTAACACAGTAGCGCAGTCAAATCCTCATCACATCTGCAGCCCAGCCAGTGGAGCGGAGAGACACTTGACTGAAGTCGTACCTTCGTGTTTGATCTCCAAAGGAGAACATATTTTTTGCAAAGGGGAAATGCTGGATAATAGATACCGCCTCTGGGCAAATACATACTTTGTTCTTTGTTATGGCACTACATGCTTTGAATGCTCCTATATTGCCATTATACAGCAGGTTATATGATAACATTTAAATACACTTCTTATTTTGCTCAATAACTTCCAGAGCAATACATGTAAATTACTCAATGTTCTTTATTTCAAGATGAAAGCATTCACTGGAGCCTATCGGTATATTGTATATTTTCAATAGTAATATGTGCTTAATGGAGGTGCTGATAATTATATTATATTATATAATTATAAGTGGACAGAGGGGTGACGAGTTCTGACTACAGTAGATCAACATAGATCAACGGGAATGAAAATATAATGAATTGTGTTGGAAATATATTGTACTGCTGTTCATTTCTTAGCAGAAGGTTAGCAGTCATAAATTGACACCATTTCTTATCATGTGATTGTATTAAATGCCAAGCAAATTGGATTAAGTGACAGTGCAGTAATAAAAATAATTACTGCGGTATGAATATATATGATGATAAATGAGAATTCCTTTCCCAGAGTCTACAAGATCTCCTAAGTAAATAAGTCCCAGTTCCTGTTTTTTTTTTTATTGACCACCTACAAAGGGGAGGTACATGTACTTCGGAGATTGCTAAAATCCATCATTTTGTGCCAACATGTATATAATGTGGACTGAAGCGTACAGGGATAGTCCAATTCAATATTTCCCTCTTTATAGCATAGCCACACAAGTCAGATTTCTTCTAGAAATGTCTTTTGCTTTTTTACACATGTGAATAGGCAGATATCTGCAAACACTTTTCAAAATGAAGCAACAAATCTGCTGCATGTGAATATTCCCTTATAATGAAGGAAGTCCAGCAATTAGTTGATTATTATGGATCTGTCTTCTGAAACTCCTAGCAATGTAAGCTCAGGGAAGCTGCAGCCCTAGATTTCAGCTGCAGTGGTCGCTATTTTAGGAGGGCAGTATTAGATCATAGTCATTTAAAGGCCTAGACGATTATGGAATATATGATTATCATGATTATATAATACAAGAACAAGGCTCGGGGGCTTGCGACACTAGAAATGACTGAATGCAGAATTACCATAGAGGTGAATGAGGAGAGATGCGCATACGCAGCCGCCACCTCTCCTCTGCCATTGGTACAAATTAGGCCCTATTCTTGAGATTAGTACAGGTCCCAGATGTGGGACCTCCATGGATGTATCATAAATGTCTGATATGGGCTCACCCCTTTAGAAAATCATATGACTGGAGGAGTATTTTGAAGCTTCTGGGAAACATACATACAGTACAGACCAAAAGTTTGGACACACCTTTTCATTTAAAGATTTTTCTGTATTTTCATGACTATGAAAATTGTACATTCACACTGAAGGCATCAAAACTATGAATTAACACATGTGGAATTATATACTTAACAAAAAAGTGTGAAACAACTGAAATTATGTCTTATATTCTAGGTTCTTCAAAGTTGTCACCTTTTGCTTTGATGACTGCTTTGCACACTCTTGGCATTCTCTTGATGAGCTTCAAGAGGTAGTCACCGGGAATGGTCTTCCAACAATCTTGAAGGAGTTCCCAGAGATGCTTAGCACTTGTGGGCCCTTTTGCCTTCACTCTGCGGTCCAGCTCACCCCAAACCATCTCGATTGGGTTCAGGTCTGGTGACTGTGGAGGCCAGGTCATCTGGCGTAGCACCCCATCACTCTCCTTCTTGGTCAAATAGCCCTTACACAACCTGGAGGTGTGTTTGGGGTCATTGTCCTGTTGAAAAATAAATGATGCTCCAACTAAACGCAAACAGGATGGAATAGCATACCGCTGCAA
Source organism: Ranitomeya variabilis (assembly GCF_051348905.1). Taxonomy (NCBI): domain Eukaryota; kingdom Metazoa; phylum Chordata; class Amphibia; order Anura; family Dendrobatidae; genus Ranitomeya; species Ranitomeya variabilis. The sequence goes on from NC_135235.1 coordinate 101,201,138, forward strand.
GATGCTGTGGTAGCCATGCTGGTTCAGTATGCCTTCAATTTTGAATAAATCCCGAACAGTGTCACCAGCAAAGCACTCCCACACCATCACACCTCCTCCTCCTCCATGCTTCACGGTGGGAACCAGGCATGTAGAGTCCATCCGTTCACCTTTTCTGCATCACACAAAGACACGGTGGTTGGAACCGAAGATCTAAAATTTGGACTCATCAGTCCAAAGCACAGATTTCACTGGTCTAATGTCCATTCCTTGTGTTCTTTAGCCCAAACAAGTCTCTTCTGCTTGTTGCCTGTTCTTAGCAGTGGTTTCCTAGCAGCTATTTTACCATGAAGGACTGCTGCACAAAGTCTCCTCTTAACAGTTGTTGTAGAGATGTGTCTGCTGCTAGAACTCTGTGTGGCATTGACCTGGTCTCTAATCTGAGCTGCTGTTAACCTGCGATTTCTGAGGCTGGTGACTCGGATAAACTTATCCTTTGAAGCAGAGGTGACTCTTGGTCTTCCTTTCCTGATGGTCCCAACACCATTTATAAGGCAAGAAATCCCACTTATTAAACCTGTCTGGGCACACCTGTGAATTGAAAACCATTCCCGGTGACTACATCTTGAAGCTCATAAAGAGAATGCCAAGACTGTGCAAATCAATCATCAAAGCAAAAGGTGGCTACTTTGAAGAGCCTAGAATATAAGACATATTTTCAGTTGTTTCACACTTTTTTGTTAAGTATATAATTCCACATGTGTTAATTCATAGCTTTGATGCCTTCAGTGTGAATGTACAATTTTCAAAGTCATGAAAATACAGAAAAATCTTTAAATGAGAAGGTGTGTCCAAACTTTTGGTCTGTACTGTATAACAGTTTACTTGCATTCTTGCATGCCAACATCTCTCCTGACATGTCTTGTATGGTTTCCAGTGAACCCAAAGCAAGCATGTGCTTAAAGGGCATACATGTTAGTCCTTATAGCCTAAACAACATAGGTCTCATCCCGTATAGAACTGTATATGCTCAAAGCCAAAACAAATAAATTAATGGCACAAGGAGTGTATAGAAAAATGACAACAATTTTATTCACAAGAAAAAAATCATATAAAATCATGACAACGTGTATATATAGATGCTTCAAAAAAATCGAACTAGAGAAAATGCACAGCAAGATTGGGCACAAAAAACTACAATAGATAAGGTAAACGCTGCATGCCCAAACTGCTGTTACGACCCACCCCGATGCGCATTTCGCCTGTTCTTCCTGGGGCGTCCCTGAAGAAGAACAGGCGAAACGTGCATCGGGGTGGGTCGTAGGGTCGTAACAGCAGCTTGGGCACAGTGCAGGTATTACAAAGTTCATATGCACTTTTTTCATGGTTTCTCTAGTACTGATGGCTTAGCAGGTGGTTATGAAGAGTACTCTATGCACTATAGACATTGCTGCAAGGTTGAAATAGTGGCAATTTTTGTCTTTACAGTATCTCACTAGGTGTTTGTACTGTCTGGATCATTGGCTAATTTATAATACACTGCAGCTATCAGTATAGGTGACATGCAGCGTTTACTTCATCCATTGTAGTTCTTTGTGCCCAATCTTGCTGTGCATTTTCTCTAGTTCAATTTTTTGAGGCATCTATATATACACATTGACATGATTTTATATGTTTTTTTCGTGCAAATAAAATTGTCATTTTTCTATACACTCCTTGTGCCATCAATTTATTTGTTTTGGCTTTAAGTATATATTGTGCTTAAAGGGGTCTGATCTTAAACTAAAAGTCTGCAGTCAGTTTGTGTGACTGCAGACTTGTGAATCCTCCCATTATGTGCACTGTGCACTATAAGGATTCCCCGATGCCGGGAGCGGCAGTCATGTGACTGCAAGTATGCAATATATCCTCACATGATGTGAGGATTCACAAGTCTGCAGTCACACAGAGTGGCTGCAGACTTTTAAATTAAGATCGGACGATCTCTTTAACCAATTCTGAAAATAAATGGTATTTACTTCAACAGAACTTTAACTGGATGCTAGTAAAAAGCAAAGTCATAGTCTGGGCAAAATTCCAGCCACAAGTGGCCATCTGCTCCATCTTGCTCTATACTTAATGGAAAGCTGTCAGACAATGACCTATTGTATAAATCAAGTTTTGCATTAAATGTATTTTCTAAAAAAAAAACAAATTGCCAATATTTTCTTTTATAAATCACAATTTGTATTCAAAAACAAAAATATAAATCTTGCAATTTTCATATTGGCCAATGAGGCATTTTAGACTCTAACTTACCATTGATTAAGGAAACAACACATGTACAATGTACAAACCCTGACCCTAGCTTTTATTTTGAAGCATCCAATACACATATGAAAATGTCATTGTGAAGGAATGTGGAGCAGGGTCAGCTGTGACATCACCTATTGGGATTGGTGGATCCTATGTTGTCAGGATCACAGACTTTATATCTCTTTCTATACATCCTAAAATCTTGTTTGTTTTTACAGCTGCTGCTTGACATTGAGTACTGCTGCTCAGCTTACTTGTAACCAGAATACCCAAGTCCTTCTCCTGTTCTGTAGTCCCAAGTACTCTTCCATTTAATGTATATGCAGCAATAGGATTACTCCGTCCTAGGTGCATTACTCTACATTTATCTACATTAAACCTCATTTGCCAAAGTGTTTGCCCATTTAGACATCAAGATCGTTTTGCAATATTGCAATGTCAAGTACAGATTTTAGTATCCTGCATACAGTAGTTTGGTGTCATCAGCAAAGACTGACTCCTTACTCTCAATCCCATCCACTAGGTTATTAATAAAGAGGTTAAAAAGAATTTGTCCTAGCACAGATCCCTGCGATCCCCACTGCTCCCAGTACTGATCCCTGTAGTCCCCACTGCTGCCTGTATCCCATTTCGAGAACATACCATTTATGATAGCTTTGCTTCCTGTCATTTAGCCAATTCCTTACCCATCTGCGTTTAGTTTCCCCCAGTCCTTGCTTCTGTAGCTTCAGTATAAGGCTGTTATGTGGTACAGTTATCAAATGCCTTTGCAAAGTTCAGATAAATCATGTCAGTCACTTTACCAATATCCAGATTTGCACTTACCTCCTCATAAAAACCCAACATGTTAGTTAGACACGACCTATCCTTCATGAATCCGTGCTGGTTGTGAGTTATTATATTATCTACAATATATTTCTGCAGGTCATCTCTTATGATGCCCTCAAAAACTTTGCACACTACAGATATCAGGCTTACCGGAGGGTAGTTGCTTGCCTAGATCCACCTTCTTACCTTTCTTATATATCGGCACCACATCAGCCTCCTCCAATATTGTAGCACCACCCCTGTCACAAGAGAGTCTAAGAATATAAGATACAGCAGCCTGTCAATTACTGAGCTCAATTCCCTCAGTATCCGTGGATGAATGCCATCTGGGCCGGAGGATTTATCAATATTTCATTTGCTCAGACATAGTCGCACTTCTACTGTTTTCTGATAATAGCTTCCATTCAAGGGAGAGATTCAGAACATAATACACATTTTTTGGTTCCTTGATAAATTGTGACCCCTACCCCCAACAAGTGGAGCTTTGCCTAAAATTTCAACCACATTTCCACTTTCCAAATGTTATGTCTGTACATTTATTGCATTACAAATGCTATAAGAAGGACAAATCTGCTCGAATTGCACCATTTTATCGAAGAGATAGCATTAAGTGTAGCGGAGATGAAATATGGAGAACTAGGGTGACACATAGATAGTTCTCATTGAGCAATTATTGGGAGGCCATGCTGCGGACATGTTCTCTTTTCCTGATTCATGACGCTTTTTAATCTCTTGTGCTAAAATTCATGGGTAAGCATGATGCTGAGATAGTATTGTTGAGAAATCTACATTCAGCTTGTTCCTTTTATCATTTCTATAAATGATGTTGCTTTTTAACCTTCACATTCTTAAACCAATGCTGCATCGTTGAAAAGACGCTTTAAAATAAGTTCACCTTATTTTCTGAAGTGCAATTGGGAAATGTCAAGATATTATCACTTGGGATCGGTGAAAATTACTTGTGCATTACATTTGCAATCATTTAAATGGCAGAACGGGGTCTTTCCATCTTAGAAAGTGATGGCACATAACTAGGATATACTATCACTTAATGTTCGCTGGGGCCCTGACTTCTGGGACCCCCATTGATCATTTTGCAGCTTTTTCTTGCACAACGGCACTCCCAGCCACCCGTCTATAGAGGGTGAACCGGAGCTGCAATGCCTGACCAGGAATACTTCTGTGGAGAAGAAAAACTGTGAAGGGGATACACTGGAATGTGCATTCTTGGGATTTATGGGGTCCCAGAAGTCAGAATAATATATAGTTTACTAGAAATGGGAATATCCCTTTATGGCACCTAGATTAGATTTGGCACCCATGTACATGGCATTACTGCATGAACAGAGTGACCCACAGGGACCAGTCTGCCAACTTATGTGGTTTCTGCAAATAGCACCATACTATGGCATGCCATATAGTAGAACAGGATCGAAAAAAAATATGCGTATGGCTCTTTATAAAATCAGAGCTAAGTTGGGTTCATGGTCCATATACGCACCACAATACCCAAACTGACCGCTTGTCTCCAAACCAGAACTGACACCCTTATATGTGTCTATGAGGCTGTAAGTTTGGATCAGGAGACTTCTACTCAGTCCAAGCAGTGCGGTTCATATATGGACAATGAATCCAACCGTAGAGTGTTGGGCAACACAATCGTAAAGGAGGATTGATGGGTGGCGTAAAACGTCCACTAATCTGCTGGCAGAAAAGCAAACATTTTGAAGATTAAAGTAATTGGATATGAGAAATTCAATTATGTAATTGCTGTAGGTGGAGCTGAAGATATGAGATGTATGTAGTACAGTTATATATTATTGTTGGCCTTGGCAAACAATATGGTGACAATTTAAGTTTGGCTCTGTATTATGTTTGCCCACATCACGCCAACAAGGTCATTAGTTATCCAGCCGTACAACATACATGCCAGGGACTCCTAATTTACAAGTTGGCAAATACCGTGTAGAGGACCAAGATATTTGTGTTGATTCGGCAAGATGTGTTTGCAAACCTGTTGTATACAACTAATTTATAAGCTAATTATTAGCTATTAGTCTCCTGATTTCTTATTCACTACAGACTTCTTAGAACAGTAACGTACTTAACTAGGAAACAAAAGCAAAGTAATTAAATGCAAAATGAAGGTAAATGAATAATTAAAATCTGAATCATGCACTGTAAAGCTAATTCCTAGTCTTAAAATGGGTTGGTTCTTATCCAGAAATGATTAGAAACTCTTCAAGTATATATAAAGTGAGCAGTGGGATTACATCGATGTAAAGGGGAACTCTCCATTTCAGCACACGTTTAGAAGGTCATTAACATTTACTTTTAAGGTGCAATCAAGGCCAATAGCATTCTCTGATTAGTTATTGTATTGTGGATATCATACTCTGTGGGGGGCTTTGTAAAGAATTCATACTGAGAAGGGACTGTTTGGGCATATCATACTGTGTGAGCTAGTGTCTGGGGACATCATACTTTTTGAGGGCCATTATACTGTCTGAGGGGCTCTGTGGAGATCTCACACTCTATGGGGGGCTTGTGGGGGCATCATATTGCATTGGACGTTGTTGGTCAGTATGATTTACTATTTTTATATACTTTATAAAAATCGGTAAATTATATGGTTTGGATTATTTGTTACAGGTTAGGAATACATATTACAGTAAGCCCAATCATAAGTATTAACAGTAGGATCTAGTCAGCATATTTATATTCAATTTGAAGTGGTAAAATAATAGAAAATATTAATAATCATAATAATAATATTGAGTAGAATTAAGTTCAGCCTGTTGGTGTCAACATGTGATGGTCTTCAATAAGGAAGAGGGGCTTCAAACTGTCCCTGAAGCAGGGACCCTAACTATCCCTGTTCCAGGGTTGCTCTTAAAGGTAGAGAGGCTCAAGTGTCTGACCTTACTATGCTCATGTAAAAACCCCAACCTGTACCTTCCTCAACCCCATTAGGCATGGGACAGAAATGAAAGGTAGACTACACACAAAGACAAAACAAGGATAACAGAGAACCTCTTTCATACAAAAGCACTAACCAACAATAGGGAGAGGGATAGGGACAGGGAGGAATAAACTAAATGGGAAAAGGGAGCAGGAGATAAACACACACATACAACAGCAAACTATAGAATACCACAACTCCAAACTTCAACTACTTAGCTTTATCACACAGCACAGAAAGAAAATCTACCAAGCAATAACGAACTCTTATTCAGCACAGCATCTCCTATGAGCAATGAAGCAGAGCTTTCACAGGAAGGACAGAGAAGGTCCTGCCAGGTTTTATAGGAAGAGTTAAGGACCAGATCAGAAGCAGCTGAAATGGAGCAGCATATTTCTGACTAGCATAGAAAGGATGGTTAACCTCTTCAGCACCAAAGGAAACCAAATTAATTTAGTATGGGATCCAAGTACATAGACTAAATGGAAGATCTTCGATTCACAATATGCAGTGATCTTCTACCCCCAGATCTCCCAGGTTGGCGTTACACACTCATGACAGTTGGCTCAGTCTTCCACAACACTAATTGTCTCTCCTGTGGCCTTCTGGGAAAATTAATTCCCCTCCCCTGAGCTAGAAGATTCCTTTTAATTAGGAACTACATACAGCTATTCCCTAACATACAGCAGTTTACACTTTGCTTGTAGATTGATAGGGCAGTTACTAGTAATAAAGCCGACATGGGGGGCTTGAGGAGGTAAGTAATATATGTACCTCTGGTCCCCATTTATATGTCTGTGATACCCATAACGTCTGAGGCACAATATGGGGAACTATCTTTTAAGTACTATTACTTTTAGGGGCACTTTCTATCTGCTATTTTATTTACCATATTTATTTTTCTTTGAGGGCACTGTCTGTGCAACAGTTTTTAGGAGGCAACCATAGTTACTACAATTCTAGTATGATTTCCCCTCCTCACATGTAATGCGCCATGGAATAAATGGCGCTATAATAATAATAATAATAATTTCTAAACCTCTGAATATAGTAATATGGACAAATGGTATTATTTGATAACAGTTCATACATATAAATATTTTTCTCTCCTGAGGGGGATGGGCATGCTTTACAACTTTTGCCTCTGCACTTTTAAGGCTATGTTCACACGTTGCGTTTTTTTATGCTTTTTTTTTTCCTGCAGGCAAAACCTGCTTGTTTGGCAGTAAGAAACTTGCTGCAAAAATCAGGTTTTGCTTAATTTTTGTTGTATTTTTTGCTGCGCTTTTTGTTCCTTTTTTTCCTGCATTTTGTAATGGTACATTTATCTCTTGTGCATGCAAAAAAATAATCTTATTCTACTTCATCAGGTTTTGGCACAAAAAAATGCAGCAAAAACTGATACCTGGGTTTTATCAGCGTTTTTTTAACCACCCATTGCATTCAATTGGTGAAAAATACTGAAAAAACACTGAAAGAAGTGACATGCTGCATTCTGCAAAACCCATGGTTTTGCACAAAATACCGAGGACAAAACAAACAAACTGTGTGCATGAGATTTCTGAAATCTCATAGACTTTGCTGGTACTATAAAACGCAGGTGAAAATTTGCATAAAACTGCTGAAAAAAACACAATATGTGAACATAGAAATGCTCCTAGAAATGGCAGAGATCAGCGTTTTAATGTCTTCTTAATATAATAAATAATACTCTGCTTAGCATTTTGAGCCCCATTTTAATTTTGCACAGACCCACACTTTTTAACCCCTTTCTGACATCGGACGTACTATCCCGTCGAGGTGGGGTGGGCCCGTATGACCACCGACGGGATAGTACGTCCAGCGCGATCGGCGGCGCTCACGGGGGGAGCGCGGCCGATCGCGGCCGGGTGTCAGCTGCCTATCGCAGCTGACATCCGGCACTATGTGCCAGGAGCGGTCACGGACCGCTCCCGGCACATTAACCCCCGGCACACCGCGATCAAACATGATCGCGATGTGCCGGCGGTGCAGGGAAGCATCGCGCAGGGAGGGGGCTCCCTGCGGGCTTCCCTGAGCCCCCCGCAGCAACGCGATGTGATCGCGTTGCTGCGAGGGTCTTACCTCCCTCCCTGCCTGCTCCAGACCCGGATCCAAGATGGACGCGGATCCGGGTCCTGCAGGGAGGGAGGTGGCTTCACAGAAGCCTGCTCAGAGCAGGCACTGTGAAGCAGCCTGCACTTCTCTCAGATCGGTGATCTGTCAGAGTGCTATGCAAACTGGCAGATCACCGATCTGTATTGGCCCCCCCTGGGGCAAAGTAAAAAAGTTAAAAAAAAAATTTCCAAATGTGTAAAAAAAAAAAAAAAAAAAAAATATTCCAAAATAATGAAAAAAAAAAAAAAATTATTCCCATAAATACATTTCTTTATCTAAATAAAAAAAAACAAACAATAAAAGTACACATATTTAGTATCGCCGCGTCCGTAACGACCCGACCTATAAAACTGGCCCACTAGTTAACCCCTTCAGTAAACACCGTAAGGAAAAAAAAAAAAAAAAAAACGAGGCAAAAAACAACGCTTTATTATCATACCACCGAACAAAAAGTGGAATAACACACGATCAAAAAGACAGATATAAATAACCATGGTACCGCTGAAAGCGTCATCTTGTCCCGCAAATAACGAGCCGCCATACAGCATGATCAGCAAAAAAATAAAAAAGTTATAGTCCTGAGAATAAAGCGATGCAAAAATAATTATTTTTTCCATAAAATAGTTTTTATCGTATCAAAGCGCCAAAACATAAAAAAATGATATAAATGAGGTATCGCTGTAATCGTACTGACCCGAAGAATAAAACTGCTTTATCAATTTTACCAAACGCGGAACAGTATAAACGCCTCTCCCAAAAGAAATTCATGAATAGCTGGTTTTTGGTCATTCTGCCTCACAAAAATCGGAATAAAAAGCGATCAAAAAATGTGACGTGCCCAAAAAGTTACCAATAAAAACGTCAACTTGTCCCGCAAAAAACAAGACCTCACATGACTCTGTGGACCAAAATATGGAAAATGTATAGCTCTCAAAATGTGGTAAGGCAAAAAATATTTTTTGCAATAAAAAGCGTCTTTCAGTGTGTAACGGCTGCCAATCATAAAAATCCGCTAAAAAACTCGCTATAAAAGTAAATCAAACCCCCCTTCATCACCCCCTTAGTTAGGGAAAAATAAAAAAAATGTATTTATTTCCATTTTCCCATTAGGGTTAGGGTTAGGGCTAGGGTTGGGGCTAGGGTTAAGGCTACAGTTAGGGTTGGGGCTAAAGTTAGGGTTAGGGTTGGGGCTAAAGTTACAGTTAGGGTTTAGATTACATTTACGGTTGGGAATAGGGTTGGGATTAGGGTTAGGGGTGTGTCAGGGTTAGAGGTGTGGTTAGGGTTACTGTTGGGATTAGGGTTAGGGGTGTGTTTGGATTAGGGTTTCAGTTATAATTGGGGGGTTTCCACTGTTTCGGCACATCAGGGGCTCTCCAAACGCGACATGGCGTCCGATCTCAATTCCAGCCAATTCTGCGTTGAAAAAGTAAAACAGTGCTCCTTCCCTTCCGAGCTCTCCCGTGTGCCCAAACTGGGGTTTACCCCAACATATGGGGTATCAGCGTACTCAGGACAAATAGGACAACAACCTTTGGGGTCCAATTTCTCCTGTTACCCCTGGGAATATACAAAACTGGGGGCTAAAAAATAATTTTTGTGGGAAAAAAAAGGATTTTTTATTTTCACGGCTCTGCGTTATAAACTGTAGTGAAACACTTGGGGGTTCAAAGTTCTTACAACACATCTAGATAAGTTCCTTGGGGGGTCTAGTTTCCAAAATGGGGTCACTTGTGCGGGGCTTCTACTGCTTAGGTACATTAGGGGCTCTGCAAACGCAATGTGACGCCTGCAGACCATTCCATCTAAGTCTGCATTCCAAATGGCGCTCCTTCCCTTCCGAGCCCTCCCATGCATCCAAACGGTGGTTCCCCCCACATATGGGGTATCAGCGCACTCAGGACAAATTGGACAACAACTTTTGGGGTCCAATTTCTCCTGTTACCCTCGGGAAAATACAAAACTGGGGGCTGAAAAATAATTTTTGTGGGAAAAAATTTTTGTTTTATTTTTACGGCTCTGCATTATAAACTTGTGTGAAGCCCTTGGTGGGTCAAAGCACTCACCACACATCTAGATAAGTTCCTTAGGGGGTCTACTTTCCAACATGGTGTCGCTTGTGGGGGGTTTCTACTGTTTAGGTACATTAGGGGCTCTGCAAACGCAATGTGACGCCTGCAGACCATTCCATCTAAGTCTGCATTCCAAATGGCGCTCCTTCACTTCCGAGCCCTTCCATGCGTCCAAACGGTGGTTTCCCCCCCACATATGGGGTATCAGCGCACTCAAGACAAATTGGACAACAAATTTTGGGGTCCAATTTCTCCTGCTACCCTCGGGAAAATACAAAACTGGGGGCTAAAAAAATAATTTTTGTGGGAAAAAATGTTTGTTTTATTTTTACGGCTCTGCATTATTAACTTCTGTGAAGCCCTTGGTGGGTCAAAGCGCTCAAAACACATCTAGATAAGTTCCTTAGGGGGTCTACTTTCCAAAATGGTATCACTTGTGGGGGGTTTCAATGTTTAGGCACATCAGTGGCTCTCCAAACGCAACATGGCGTCCCATCTCAATTCCTGTAAATTTTGCATTGAAAAGTCAAACGGTGCTACTTCCCTTCCGAGCTCTCCCATGCGCCCAAACAGTGGTTTAACCCCACATATGGGGTATCAGCGTACTCAGGACAAATTGTACAACAACTTTTGGGGTCCAATTTCTTCTCTTACCCTTGGGAAAATAAAAAATTGGGGGCGAAAAATAATTTTTGTGAAAAAATATGATTTTTTATTTTTACGGTTCTGCATTATAAACTTCTGTGAAGCACTTGGTGGGTCAAAGTGCTCACCACACCTCTAGATAAGTTCCTTAGGGGGTCTACTTTCCAAAATGGTGTCACTTGTGGGGGGTTTCAATGTTTAGGCACATCAGGGGCTCCCCAAATGCAACATGGCGTCCCATCTCAATTCCAGTCAATTTTGCATTGAAAAGTCAAATGGCGCTCCTTCGCTTCCGAGCTCTGTCATGCGCCCAGTGGTTTACCCCGACATATGGGGTATCGGCGTACTCAGGACAAATTGTACAACAACTTTTGGGGTCCATTTTCTCCTGTTACCCTTGGTAAAATAAAACAAATTGGAGCTGAAGTAAATTTTTTGTGAAAAAAAGTTAAATGTTCATTTTTATTTAAACATTCCAAAAATTCCTGTGAAGCACCAGAAGGGTTAATAAACTTCTTGAATATGGTTTTGAGCACCTTGAGGGGTGCAGTTTTTAGAATGGTGTCACACTTGGGTATTTTCTATCATATAGACCCCTCAAAATGACTTCAAATGAGATGTGGTCCCTAAAAAAAAATGGTGTTGTAAAAATGAGAAATTGCTGGTCAACTTTTAACCCTTATAACTCCCTAACAAAAAAAAATTTTGGTTTCAAAATTGTGCTGATGTAAAGTAGACATGTGGGAAATGTTACTTATTAAGTATTTTGTGTGACATATCTCTGTGATTTAAGGGCATAAAAATTCAAAGTTGGAAAATTGCAAAATTTTCAAAATTTTTGCCAAATTTCCATTTTTTTTGCAAATAAACGCAGGTAATATCAAAGAAATTTTACCACTATCATGAAGTACAATATGTCACGAGAAAACAATGTCAGAATCGCCAAGATCCGTTGAAGCGTTCCAGAGTTATAACCTCATAAAGGGACAGTGGTCAGAATTGTAAAAATTGGCCCGGTCATTAACGTGCAAACCACCCTTGGGGGTGAAGGGGTTAAAAAAACATGCCATAATTACTTACTGTCTTAAAAGGAAATAATGTTCTAATATAAGTCATGTAGATTCTAGTAAGGTGAACTTATGGTATACCACAAATATGGTATCTTCCAACAACTTACTGTGATGCAGTGACCCCTGTAACAGGTAGGGGGCGCTGCATGGTCTCCCTAGTATACGCACAGAGGCGTATTGAGGCCATAGGAATGCATGGCAATCGCAGGCATGACTGTCGTAATGTGATAAAGTCCGGCAGTATTGTGAATGGTCAATATGTGTGTCGCAGAGGAGGATACTCTGCGCTGCCAGCCTGAAGCGATGTGGTGTTCTGGGATCTATAGTCCCACAAGTATTTGGTATGTTTATCATGGGAGGCTGGCAGGGCTAATTATGTGAGATGGGCGGGACAAACTAGACACACTCACCCACACTTCCACCCAGGGGTGGTTACAACCAGATAATGTGACCAAGGTGTGGGTCAGAGGGTTCGCTGTGAGTTTCCTGTTTGAAGCCTGTGTTGGAAGACCTGGGAGGAGGCTTCCTGAAGAGCACATGGTGGAGCTTCAGACCTGGTGGCCTGGGGTGTTGGACTATCATCCTGAATAGCACCCGGACAGGTCATATGCCTGGGGTGTTGGACTAATGTCCTGAACAGCACCTGGACAGGCCACATGCCTCTGTGTTGGATGGTCCCAGGTGGGTTGGATGTCCTGAAGAGCACAGAGTGGTCGTGGTTCTGAGTCTGTGGACCTGGATGATCGGTATTGGGGAAGCTACTGTCCTTCGGTGGGTCTGGACTGACTAAGGTGTGCCGGCCAGGCAAGTTGGTGATCCCTGTGAGGCAGCTTACCCAGAAGAGTGGACTGACAAGGAGTCAGCAGGTGGAGCCGGAGCTCCCGTAAGGTACCTCTATAGACTGTTGGTGCTTATTGTTTCTATGAACTGTGTGGTAACCCACGGCAACTGGTCAAAGGAGGACCAGCGTGATTAGTTGCTGCAACCTGTTAATGTGAAGATAATGAGTTAAACCATATCTTGCTGTGTTAAAGAACGGACTACATGTAAGTCAGTGATATGCAACTTGGCTTACGATGCGGTTTATGCTGTATAAAATAAACCGTATGAATTGTTTTTTTGTGTTCAAAATTCGTGCCCGTGTGCTTGAATCCCGTGCCAAGCGAGTATTCCCCAACCCGTAAGTAAGTGCAATCTTACATTACACACATGCATTGGTTCCATTCTCTGTGGCGGCCTAGACTGCCTTTCATAACTATTTAGAGCATGTGTCATGTTTTTAAAATGTTCAGGAGTTGAAATGCCGACATCAGTCCTGAAATGGGTCAGTTATTCCACTTGTAATGCTTTTAGCTACAGTTGAGCGTGGATCGTTTGAAATTCGAATTTTAAACATTCGGAGGCTTGATTCATGGTTTGGAAAAAAAACGTACCCCACACCATTTACCACCCTTTTGAATCATCAGAGAGCAGTGATATGTAATTATGTGTTTCCACACAGGCCTCCCCATAATGCCCTGCAGCTGTGACATATTATGGAATATTATACCTTGTACAGTGGTGTCAATACGTGGGCTATCGCTGATCAGAGGTTCCCAATGGAGCACAGTTTGTATGGCAAGCCCGCTTTCCATCTCCAGAGTCACTGGGAAGCTCGCTCTCTTCTGTACAGGGTAATCTTTTATAATCAGCAAGGTCCTCTCTCTCCTGTAGAGTGTAAACTTTTATGGTCAGTGGGGTCCTCTCTCTCTCTCTCCTGTAGAGTGTAAACTCTTATGATCAGTGGAGTCCTCTCTCTCCTGTAGAGTGTAAGCTCTTATGGTCAGTGGGGTTCTCTCTCCTGTAGAGTGTAAACTCTTATGGTCAGTGGGGTCCTCTCTCTTTCCTGTAGAGTGCAAGCTCTTATAGTCAGTGGGGTCCTCTCTCTGTCCTGTAGAGTGTAAGCTCTCATGGTCAGCGGGGTCCTCTCTCTCCTGTAGAGTGTAAACTCTTCTGGTCAGTGAGGTCTTCTCTCTCCTGTAGAGTGTAAACTCTTCTGGTCAGCGGGGTCCTCTCTCTTTCTCCTGTAGAGTGTAAAATCTTCTGGTCAGTGGGGTCCTCCTGTAGAGTGTAAGCTCTTAATGGTCAGTGGGGTCCTCTCTCCTGTAGAGTGTAAACTCTTATGATCAGTGGGGTCCTTTCTCTCTTGTAGAGTGTAAGCTCTTATGGTCAGTGGGGTCCTCTCTCTGTCCTGTAGAGTGCAAGCTCTTGTAGTCATTGGGGTCCTCTCTCTGTCCTGTAGAGTGTAAGCTCTTATGGCCAGTGGGGTCCTCTCTCTCTCTCTCTCTCTCTCTCTCTCTCTCACTCTACAGGAGAGAGAGAGAAAGCTCTCATGGTCAGTGGGGTCTCCTTTCTCCAGTACATTGCAAGCTCTTTCACACTTATGTACAGTATAAGCTTTTATGGTCAGCAGGTTCTGTCTCTCTCTCTCTCTCTCTCTCTCTCTCTCTCTCTCTCTCTCACCAGTAAAGTGTAAGCTCTTATCGTCAGCAAGGTCATTTCTCTCTCTTGTCCCCCACATGTATTTTACAAGCAAGTACAAGCTTTCCAGTATTGCCACAAATTTTGAGGCAAAAGATTCACACATCTCTAGTTTGATATTGAACAATTACAACAAGGGGATGTGTGCAAAAAAATATTGTTTTTACATGTACATTGTGTGAGGTAGACAGGTGTGTTTAAAGGGATTTCCCCAAGAACAAAAGTAGATTTTAATCAATAGATCTTGGAATAATAATAACTTCCACAATTAGATGTGTTTAAATAAAATGTTCCTGTGCTGAGATTATCTTATAAGTGTTCCCCTGCTGTGTACTGTGTAATGGCTGTGTCTGACCATACAGGAACATGGCCTGATAATTCCACATCTCCTGAGCAGGGGGGGGGGAAGAAAAAGAGTATACAGACATTACAGCACTGGATCACTGCTGATTCTTCTTGTGAGGTAAAACATTTCCCTGCCTATTTTTAAACAATGTTTCTCTAGTCACCTTCCACGACAGCAGTATCGGAGGATGTCTCCCCGCCCTAATAGGGGACAGGAACAGAAAGAGGTTAAATACCCCTCCCCTTCCTGCAACCACCAGTGTTTTTCCTGTCCCCTATGGGGCAAGAAGAGGTTTTCCGATAGTGCTGCCGTGGCCGGCGAACGGGAGTGCTGGTTACCTGTCAGCCGGGCAGTCGCGGTCGGGAGCTCCGCTCTCCTCCTCTTCCAGACTGCTCCCATCTCCGTGGTTTCCGCGCGACTTGGGACCTCCGCCCGCTCTCCCTGCGCCACTTTTGGGTGGTAATGCAGAGCGGTGTAGTGCTCCGGGGTCCTCCTGCAGCTCCCCGGCTTCCTCCTCTCCCACACGCTGCTGCGGGTTGGCGCGTGCACACCGGAAGTGCCGCGCTCCGCAACTTCCGGTTTGTTCGAACAGAGATTTGGCGCGCACCGACCGGCATCCTGCGCCTAGGAACAGCAGCGGCGACTAGGGCGGGCGTCTCGGACCCCCCCCCCCAGGGACACTATTGAGAGGAGGAGCACCAAACTCGCTGGAATCTCGGTAAGACTATTTATTCCTGACTGAGGAGCCCTCCTAGTGAGACATCTGTCTATGACTGTATCTCTGACGGTATGGACGGCGACAAACCCTCTCTGCCGCTGCAGAGCCCAGCGCGCACCCCTCTACTGTAAGTAGTGGGATGATGTCCCTTGCTGTCCATGTTTCCTTTAAAATTTTAAGCGGCTCAGTCCACCTTCTCTCTCGTTCCAGGGAGACAAGGTCACTGGCACTAGGAAGCCCAGCCGCAAATGTGGGGCTTGTTCAGCCAAGCTCCCCTCAGCGTACACAAAGAAGTTCTGCCAACCATGCACAGACGAGGTGCTGCGTAGCGAACAGCCTTCTTTAATCGATAGCATTAGAACCCTCATCAGGGAGGAGGTTCAGTCCTCTATGGCAACCTTCTCTCGAGCCCCGACCCCGCAGCCTCCTCCTAAAAAGAGAAGATTGGGCCGGGTAGCCTCAGACTCTGACTCAGGCGAGATACATACCTCGGGTTCAGAGTACAGCTGGGAAAAAGAGGGTTCTACTTCCACTTCTGCTCCCAAATCCGATAGCAGAAAATACCTCTTCTCCTCTGAGGATTTAGAAGAATTAATTTCCATGGTGAGAGGCACCATGGGGGTAGAGGAGGAGACAGAGGACCACTCCGTGCAGGATGAGATGTTTGGGGGTCTGAAACCTAAGTCGGTAAAAGGATTCCCCATACATGAAAACATCGAGAACCTTATTCTCCAGGAGTGGAGCCTGCCAGAGAAGGGACTGAACACCCCATCTGAGTTTAAAAATCGCTTTCCCCTGGAGGGAGATTGCTCTTTATTTGATATGCCCAAAGTGTTGATATGCCCAAAGTGGATGTTCAGGTGTCAAGGGTAACCAAGAAAACGGCCCTACCCTTCGAAGATGCCTCCCAGCTGAAAGATCCTATGGATCGTAAAACGGAGAGTCTACTGAGGAAATTTTGGGACACCTCAACCAACTTATTGAAATCCAACGTGGCCTCAACATGTGTGGCCAGATCGTTGTTTCTTTGGCTTCGTACCTTAGAGAACCACCTCATACAAGGTACATCCAGGGAGGACATCCTTAATTCTCTCCCCTTGCTCCAAAAAGCAACCGGATTCCTCGCGGACGCTTCCGCGGAATCAGTTCGAGTGGCCGCTAGATCCGCTGTCCTTACAAACTCAGCTAGGAGGGCCCTGTGGCTTAAGTCTTGGGGAGGAGACATTACCTCAAAGTCCAAACTTTGTGGTATTCCTTTCCAGGGCCATCATGTCTTTGGACCAGCCTTGGACGACATCCTGGACAAGGCTTCAGACAAAAAGAAGGTCCTTCCAGAACAAAGGAACCCGAGGAAGCGGTTTTTTCGTCCCCCTCGTGCACAACCAACCCAACAGAACTATAGGGGAAAAGGCAAAACGGGGCGATGGAGCTACCCCAAAGGGGGGAAAACCAGAAACATCATGGTTCCCCAGCCGTCCTCTGAAAAACAATGACTGCTCCCAGGTCGGGGGTCGACTCTCGGATTTTCTCTCCAGGTGGCAGGAGATCACCAGGGATCAGTGGGTCCTGCGTACCATACGGGACGGCTTAAAATTGGAATTCGAGAGTCCTCCCCCTTACCATCTAACGATCACTTCCCCACAATCTCCAAAACTTCAGGAGGCTCTGAGGTCGGATATTCTAAACCTGCTCCGGGAAAAAGTAATTTCCCATGTACCACATCGGGAAAGAGGAGAAGGCCACTACTCCCATCTCTTTCTGGTGAAGAAACCCTCAGGGAAACACCGTATCATCGTAAACCTGAAACCCCTAAATCAGGTGATAAGATATCGAAGATTCAAGATGGAATCTATCAGATCAGCAATCCCGTTGATTGGACGGAACTGGGTAATGGCCACATTGGACCTGAGGGACGCATATTACCATGTGCCAATACATCCAGACCACAGGAGGTTCCTCAGGTTCGCCATTTCCCAGAACAATCGGATCAGCCATTACCAGTTCAATGTCCTTCCGTTCGGAGTATCATCAGCTCCACGGGTCTTCACCAAGATCATGTTGGAAGTGATAATCTTTATCCGACAACAGGGGGTCTGCGTCATTCCATACTTGGACGACTTCCTCCTCATTGCACCGTCAGCTTCTCGCCTCAATCAGGACGTGACAAAGGTTCTCAACATTTTAACGTCTCTCGGGTGGATTCCGAATCTGGAAAAATCAGATCTCCGACCATCTCCACAGAAAAAATTTCTAGGAATTCTTCTGGACTCAGAGAAGAGAATGTCCTTCTTACCCAGGGACCGTCGGATCGATCTTGTCCACAAGATCTCCAGATTCAGAGACCAGAAATTCCCAACTCTAAGAGATTCTATGTCAATCCTGGGTTCTCTAACATCATGCATCCAGGCAGTCTCCTGGGCCCAGGCCCATACAAGGATTCTCCAATCTCACATCCTGTCGTATTCAAGAGGACACCAGATGGCTTTATCCAGGAAAATTCCTCTTCCCACTCATGTAAGATCCTCCCTCTCATGGTGGCGGAACCCCCGAAACCTACAGCGGGGAGTCAGCTGGGATCAGACCCCTCTCCGAGTACTTACAACAGACGCAAGTCAGAGAGGTTGGGGTGCTGTGATCGAGAAATCCCACTTTCAGGGTTTATGGCCCCCAGAGATGAGACGCAGCTCCTCAAATCTGAGAGAGTTAAAAGCAGTGGAGGAGGCGCTAAAAGCCTCATCAGCCCTCATCCAGGGTCACCATGTACGGGTGATGTCCGACAACATGACCACTGTCGCCCACCTCCGACACCAAGGGGGCACGAAATACTCAAGCCTAAAGTTAACCGCTGGAAGGATTTTTTCCTGGGCAGAGAAACACCTCCTGTCCATCTCTGCAGTACATATAAAAGGGCTGGACAATTCCCAGGCGGATTACCTCAGCAGGAGGGACTTTCATCCTGGGGAATGGTCACTAAACCAGGAGGTATTCCTATCCTTGGTCCAGAGGTGGGGAACCCCCGAGGTGGACCTGTTCGCCAGCAGACAGAATACAAAGTCAGACAACTTCTTCTCCCTAAACACCTCGAACGAGACTCAAGGACTGGACGCATTCTCACATCCTTGGGAATTTACCCTGGCGTATGCCTTCCCGCCAATCCCATTGCTATCCAGAGCTTTGCAGAAAGTCCGGATAGACCAAGTCTCAACGATTCTGATAGCCCCACTGTGGCCAGGAAGAGGCTGGTTCAACGCGTTAACAGACATGTGCCTGGAAGGTCCAATCTTACTTCCCCAGAGACACGACCTGCTTCAACAGGGTCCTCTGTTTCATCCAGACCTGCACAAGCTGAAGTTAGCAGCCTGGCTTCTGAAGCCAAGATCCTGAAGGCCAGGGGGCTCTCTCAAGACGTGATCGAAACCCTACAAAAAAGTAGGAAGCCGATAACTAATGCCATTTATGGGAAAATATGGAAGAAATTTTCTTCATGGTGTCTTCCGAACAAACCAGATCCATTTAATCCGAAAATTGCTCAAATCCTTCAGTTCCTCCAGAAGGGTTTGGAGATGGGACTCTCACCAAGTACCCTAAAGGTCCAAGTGTCGGCCCTCGGATCTTTCTTTGACCAAGATCTGGCAAGTCACCGATGGATCAAACGGTTTATAGCTTCAGCAACAAGAATCCGTCCAAGACGTCTCATCCACACCCCTCCGTGGGACTTGAATCTTGTCCTGAAGAGTCTGACCGGTGACCCTTTTGAACCCCTTTCAGCCTCCAACTTAAAAATCTTGACCCTAAAAACAGTCTTTCTGGTGGCTATCATTACCGCCAGGCGTATAGGGGAGATACAGGCTTTATCAATCCGGGAGCCATTCCTGACCGTAACTATGGACAGCATAATCCTGAAATTAGATCCTTCCTTTATGCCTAAAGTGGTCTCTGAATTCCACAGAAATCAAGAAATCATTTTACCCTCTTTCTGTCCGAATCCATCTAACCCAAAAGAGGAGGTCTTTCATACCCTGGACGTCCGCAGAGTGGTCCTATTCTACCTTCAACAGACAGAAAGTTGGAGGGTGGATCAGAATCTATTCGTCCAGTGGGCAGGACGTAATAAAGGCAAGAAGGCAGCCAAAAGTACAATAGCAAATTGGATTAAACAGGCCATTAGCCTTGCCTACTCATCCCAGAATCTGACTCCTCCAGCTTCTCTAAAAGCACACTCCACCCGTGCAGTCTCAACTTCCTGGGCAGAGAGGGGTAGCGCATCTTCAGAGCAGATTTGCAGAGCCGCCACCTGGTCGTCAGTCCATACATTCACCAGGCACTACAGGCTCAACTTCAATAGGGACCTATCGTTTGGCAGACGAGTTCTCCAGGCTGTTGTCCCTCCCTAAAGAAATTAGCGGTTGGTATTGCTCCAATACTGCTGTCGTGGAAGGTGACTAGAGAAAATAGAATTAGAACTTACCGGTAATTCTCTTTCTAGGAACCTTCCACGACAGCACTAATTTCCCTCCCTATCTGATTTATGTATTAAATGTTTCCTGCACTTAAGTGGTAACTAAACATGCTACTGTGTCCAGAAAAAACACTGGTGGTTGCAGGAAGGGGAGGGGTATTTAACCTCTTTCTGTTCCTGTCCCCTATTAGGGCGGGGAGACATCCTCCGATACTGCTGTCGTGGAAGGTTCCTAGAAAGAGAATTACCGGTAAGTTCTAATTCTACTTTTACTTCAAAGAAAGAATCATTTTTGATTTTGTACTTTCCTGTCTGTATACTCTCTTCTGCTTAATCCCCTGCCCAGGAGCTGTGGTATGATCAGACCATGTTCCTGCATGGTCAGACACAGTTTCCTGACTGTGGACTTTTTTCTTTTGCCATTAAAAAAAATCATGACTTGTCCATCTCACAATCCTTCAAGCACACTTTCTCTGGCAGGCAAGCTTTGGTTTGAGTATTTTACTTTGGTAGAAGTAGAACTGAGAGGACCTACGCTACACTCCTGGTTTAAAGTGCGTCAAAAATGAAAAAGAAATGTCATTAAAGTGCAGAATATATCACGGATCAATTCACAGTCACACTGACTATGCAAGTCCAGCACTTCCTTATCACATGAATATTTGTATTATTATTCTTCACAGATTGATACTACTACTCCAATTTTCAACATACTTCAGCACTGCAGTAGTACACCGCAAAAGATTGTTATTCTGTGCCTATGTGTAATGAGTTGTGCGCTCTGACTGCCTATCCCTAAGTTGTAGTATCCTAAAACAGGAGCTGCTTGCTTAGCCGGCCCTCATCTCATACATTGGCTATGATAGCCTCATCTAAATTTGTTGCGCTAAACCATGTGATGTGATAGCTGCAAGTCATTATAGGGAGGCCTGCACATCCACACCTGACATCATTAGCCTGCCTTGTGAGTCTTCAGCAATGTATGAAATGTTTTGGGGGATCTGCGCGAATCAAATTGTAAAGTGTTCAAATTTTTGGGATCTACAAGTTTAAAGGGTTTTCCCACGAACAAAAGTTCATTTTAATAGCTCAATAGATTTTAGAATAATAATAAATTCCACAATTGGATGTGCTGAAATAAAATGTTCCTGTTCTGAGATAATCTTATAAATGTGCCCATACTGTGTAATGGCTGTGTCTGATCATACTACATCTCCTGGGCATGGCAGGAAGCAAAAGAGTATACGGACAGGACAGCATGGGATTGCAGATAAACCATTTCCCTGCCTGCTTTTAAACAATGTTTTACTTCAAAGAAAGAATCAGCTGTTATCCCATACTGTCCTGTCTGTATACTCTTTTGCTTCCTCCCCTGCCCAGGAGATGTGGTATGATCAGACACAGCCATTACACAGTACACAGCAGGGACACATTTATAAAATTATCTCAGCACAGGAACATTTTATTAAACACATCCAATTGTGAAACTTATTATACCCAGATCTATTGATTAAAATATACTTTTGCTCATGGGAAAATTCGACTCAAGTTCAAACTTCTGCAGATCAATCCGCTCATCTGTACTCTTAATTTGTCATAAAAAGATAAGAGGTAAGAATTGGGAATCTTCATTGCAGGCAGTTTGTGTTATCGGTGAATATTGAGGATTATGATGCTAAGAATGATACAGTGTGTGCGTGCTAACCGCGCTATGTACTTGATACCGCGGCATAATAGTCTTTAGCTCTTCTGACCAACCTTTCTGTCTACCCAGTCAAACCAGTAGAGAACTGGCATACCAGTGGTAACTGATCTTTGTCACCAATCAAATTAGTGCTTTAGAATAAAAGCAAATTACCTGACTAGTGACTGTGGCCATTATGACACCTTTTTCTTATGCATTTTGGTTTTATTTTTGATTAATTTTAGTTGTATTGTGAGATCACATTTAGCCTTTAAAGAGGTTGTTCGGGATATAGTACAGTAATTTTTTTCCAACCTTTTAAGCTAGCACTACACAATGACTTTTGGAGCGCACAGGTTGCACAGCAAAAGACCGCTAAGTGTTGCTGCTACATCACAGTACGATATAAGTGAATGGGGCAGCACTGTATTCTGGAGAGAAACTTACTGCTGTCGCATACTCCATTGACTTGTAATGCGGTGCGATGGAGCAGCAACACCTAGTGAACATTGACTGCGCAACTTGTGTTCTGGCCGAAGTCACCATGTAACTTCAGCCATAAAGGGGTTGTTTGTTCTTAAAGTGAACCTGTCAGCAGGATTGTACTCAGTAACCTACACACAGTGTCACGTCGGCGACATTTTACTCATTAAAATGATACCTTGGTTGATGAAATCCGTCTTGTGGTTGTTGTTTAATCTTTATATGTAGCTTTCAGTTATTGACATGCTCGTGCTCTGGGGCGGCCTGTGGGCAGGACTTTATATTGTGCTCTGCTTACATATTCATCTGACAGGTCACTGATCCCTCACTGACCTGCCCCATATTTAACATACTGTACTGTATATCTTAGGCTACTTTCACACTAGCGTTAACTGCATTCCGTCACAATGCGTCGTTTTGCCGAAAAAACGCATCCTGCAAAAGTGTTTGCAGGATGCGTTTTTTCGCCATTGATTAACATTAAGCGACGCATTGTGACGGATTGCCACACGTCGCACCCGTCGTGCGACGGATGCGTCGTGCAGTGGCGGACCGTCGGGAGCAAAAAATGCTACATGTAACGTTTTTTGCTCACGACGGTCTGCTTTTTCCGACCGCGCATGCGCGGCCGGAACTCCGCCCCCACCTCCCCGCGCTTCCCCGCACCTCACAATGGGGCAGCGGATGCGCTGGAAAAATGCATCCGCTGCCCCCGTTGTGCGGCGGAGACAACGCTAGCGTCGGGAACGTTGGCCCGACGCACCGCAACGGGCCGAGCCCGACGCTAGTGCGAAAGAAGCCTTATTGTTTGAAAAAATTATTACATTCATGATGCAGGTTCCGTTGGCGCCACCGGCACTGTAGCATGAAACTATCTATAATATGCATCTATTCATTTTATTTAGGCATATAAATTTGTTGAGAAAAAAAAATTATCTTAATGAAATATATATATATATTATATCTTGGACAACCCCCTTTCAAAGAAAACTGAAATATTAGGACACCATTATATTAAGTAAGTTTTTTAGCTATATCTCTCCTGGGAAAGCTGGATAACAGCGAATAAATCGGATAAGTGCCATCCGATAAAAAAATAAGATTGCACTCAGCCCAGTGTTATTCTATAAGCCAGTGCACACTTGCAATTATTTCTTCATGCCGATTGGGCATACAAAAATAATCACAGCATTCCGCGATTGGCTGCAAGAATTAGATAGCACTCACCCATAGAAATCTACAGGTGTGTGTGAAACATTGTGCTGCACTCGGATGTCACCCGAGTGCAGTGCAATTCCAGTGGAAGCCGGCAATGGAGGAGATAGAAAAATTACTTTCTTCGTCTCCTTTGCACCTGTGCTCCGATTCTCTCATGCAAGATGATCGTAGCACTGACACTCGGCTCCGAGTGTCATGATAATATCGCATTGGATGCTATACACTAGTGTGACCCCGGCCTTATGGCTGGCAATTAATTTGGCTTAGCTTTAATATACTGCTGAATGGCAAACCTGGCTTGTTATACAGCAATATTGAAGAGCTGAAATACCTACTATATAATTGTCTAAGGGTCACTTCCGTCTATCTGTCCTTCTTTCTGTCTTTCTGTCACGGATATTCATTGGTCGCGGCCTCTGTCTGTCATGGAATCCAAGTCGCTGATTGGTCATGGCAAAACGCCCACGACCATTGCCATGACCAATCAGCGACGCGCACTGTCCGGAAGAAAATGGCTGCTCCTTACTCCCCGCACTCAGTGCCCGGCGCCCGCATACACCCCTCCGGTCACCGCTCACACAGGGTTAATGCCGGCGGTAATGGACCGCGTTATGCCGCGGGTAACGCACTCCGTTACCGCCGCTATTAACCCTGTGTGACCAAGTTTTTACTATTGACCCAGCCTATGCAGCATCAATAGTAAAAACATATAATGTTAAAAATAATAATAAAAAAAAAATCATTATATACTCACCTTCTGCCGCCTTTCCCGCTCCTCGCGATGCTCCGGCCGGTCCATGCAAGCGGCACGTTCCGGTGGCAAGGATGGTCTGGGAGAAGGACCGGAAGCTGCCGCCTGCACCCCACACAGGCGACAGAACTACAACGCGCCTGCGGAAGGTGAGTATATATTTTTTATTTTTTTAACCTGTGACATACGTGGCTGGGTAATATACTACGTGGCTGGGCAATATACTACGTAGCTGGGCAATATACTACGTGGCTGGGCAATATACTACGTGGCTCTGTGCTGTATACTACGTCGCTGTTCAATATACTACATGGCTCTGTGCTGTATACTACGTCACTGGGCAATAAACTACGTGACTGGCCAATATACTACGTGGCTCTGTGCTGTATACTACGTCACTGGGCAATATACTTACTACGTCACTGTGCAATATACTACGTCACTGGGCAATATACTACGTCACTGGGCAATGTACTACGTGGCTCTGTGCTGTATACTACGTCACTGGGCAATATACTACGTCACTGGGCAATGTACTACGTGGCTCTGTGCTGTATACTACGTCACTGGGCAATATACTACGTCACTGGGCAATATACTACGTCACTGGGCAATATACTATGTCACTGGGCAATATACTACGTGGCTCTGTGCTGTATACTACGTCACTGGGCAATATACTACGTCACTGGGCAATATACTACGTCACTGGGCAATATACTACGTCACTGGGCAATATACTACGTGGCTGACCAATATACTACATACTACGTGGCTGGGCAATATACTACGTGGCTGGGCAATATACTACGTGGACATACATATTCTAGAATACCTGATGCGTTAGAATCGGGCCACCATCTAGTAGGATATCATTGGCAGATGTCCTTCAAGATTTTATGATTGCCGAGTATTGGTTCAGTGTTAGTAGAAAATATCTTGCAGGGAATTAGGTTTTAACGTTAGAGTTTATAGGAGAATTGACAACAGTGGAAAATCTGCGTCCCAAACTGCTGCACTTTTCCGGAGGTTGCCTTCAGCGCGCGGCTTGATAAAAGAGTCTGGTCCCTGATGTACTGCAGTGTGTCGTTTCTGGGGAGGTATCCGCACATTGTAGGATTATTTTTACCTTATTGATTCAGATGGTGTGGCCTAATAGCTATTCATTCAATAATACGACAAATAGATTATTATCTCTTTTCCGATAAGTAAAAATCAGTAATTATCTACATCTCTCATTATATAATTTGCTTTCCAGTCTACATGGTGCAGTCGCTATGCTTGTTCAGTCCTAATTGGTAATCACAGCCTCAGACTCTTATTAACCTTTCTCTACAGGGGCTGCTATTTCTCAAAATACATTTGCCGAGGAAGCTAAGTAATAAGATAGATAGATGTGAAAGAGGAATGCTGACAATTCATAGAGATTCTCCTTCTTTTATGTTTTTTTTTTTTTTTTTTTTTTTTGCCTTTCTGAAATTGTGATAAGATTCAGGGAAACATATAATTTATATGAATAACATTTTACAGTGTGTGAGAAAGATAAAAAAAATAAAAAGGATTTTGTCATTTTCTCTTTTTCTAGTAAGTGCGCACATCTAGAATATGAAATGGGAACACTGCCATCTAGTGGTGATCGGTATTCATGTACCGCACGGAAAAGGAATGAGTCATGGCAAGTGATAATTTCATAGTTGCCAAGTTACCCTCATTTGTATACAGGGACGGTAGCAGGGCTGGAAGATTTCTCCCTGGATTTTTATAATATATTTTATATATAAAGGAACTATATATATCATCTTCTTTTTTGTGTATTTATCAGCATAGTTTTGTTATGTGTGTTGAATGCATCCGCATGGTATTTCCTATAAATCAGGGGTCCCCTAAGCTTTATAAAGAAATGTAATGATGAAAGCCATGAGAAATGTTATTATTTCTTTTCACACTGATCAAAGAAAGTATAATTCCACCAAAAACTAAACATCAGCAAGATACTGATACACTGGATTCCCTGCAGCAGGAAGTCTGCAACGTCTAATAACCAAATCTGCGGCTTTAGTTGTGACTATTCCTGCGGTAATGCTTCAGATTAGGTGCAGATTTCATATTGACATGATGTTAGTCTTAAAACTATCAGTGCGGCTCAGTGTCTACTGATGATTTTATTTCTAAATATCCCTATCAAAAAAATGGAGAACTCAAGTTTCTAAAATAACAATACAATGACCTTTATTATATATAATAACAATTAAAAAAAACATAAGGGTTGTGAGGTAGTACATGATAAGACTACACGTTGTACAATCACATGGTATACATAGTGGTATAAAGACTTTTCCGCAAATAAAGCTTTATTCAATCACATAAAATGAACTTTATTTTTCTTTAAAGCTGTATATTATGTGCAATGCATATATGTGATTTGCTCCAATATAATATTAGCACTCACATATAGCTAGTGCAGCGCCCCAGAGTCCTGGTCGTTGCAGTAGCATGGTTCAGCCACTAAGGGGGGCCATGCTGCGTTCGATGGCACGGAAGGAGTTCTCTGAGCAGGTATCACAGTCACCAATACATTTCACAGCTGGGCCTCCGGGGGGAGCTAAGGGTGCTATTCATTAGGCCACTCCCCACCATAGTGGGTAAACTGGGGGTCAGGCAGGAAGTTAGAGAGAACGCTGACGGGATTGAACGGAGCAACACCCTGTGGCAGAGGGTGTTGTGAAGGGAGAGACTGTAGGGTCTCTGCCAGGGGTGGGATCCTGGCAGAGGCCTGGCATGGAAAGAACGTAAAGGGACCGTGCCTGCTCAGCATAGCGGCGGTGCCCAAGGAAGGACTAAGAAGCGAGATAGATTGTGCTGAGTGAGAAACGAAATCAAGCGAAAGGAGATACCAGTGAGGGTTGTGCTGAAAGAGGCAGCACCTTACTGAGGCGCACTACCGGTGGCCGGAACGCCGAGGAGGTAAAGAGTTTCAAGCCATACCTCAGACCTACGGCAGGGCAGTTAGCTTGAGGCGGACTGTCTCACGCATCACCCAGGAAGGCAAAGGGGGGTACCAACAGGAGAGGGGCGCAGATAGAGTCCCGGAAGATCTCCGAGCCTCCCCGTCATACGGGTGCGTTCCTACCATAGTAGCTGGAGGGACGAGGAAGATCATTGCGAATTAAGTTGTTGTGAGGGAACACGAGAAACAGACACAACAGTTGTGGGGTACTTTCCGTAAGCACAGCAGGGAAGGACTGCAACACATAGCGCTAGAAGGAAGGCACCGATTTCCACCTGCAAGGAGAGCTCTGGAAGTGCCATTGGACCGGCCGGACTTGCGCAGCCTGGTGAGCCGTATTCTGGACTGAGGACCCAGAGAGCTTCAGTAAAGAGGTAAAGAGACTGCAACCTGGTGTCCTCGTTATTTACCGCGACCTGCACCCCACAACTGCACCGCTACAACATCACTTATTGCACCGGACGTCCCCCACTGACAGACAGGGCCACGGACCGGGTCTAGCCACCGTGACAACCCCAGGACTGAGACCTAGAGGCCCGGCTCCGGGTACCCCTCGGCCCTGCGGCGGTGTGGGGGCGCTCCAACTTGGCGTCACGAACAGGATCTACTTAAGCCTGAAGAATCAGGTCATGTGTGCCTAGAGACTGTGATTTGTTGTGCTTGGACTGTACTTTATTGCAAAGACTGTGGATTGCCACTTGCCGCCAAAAGTTCCCGCCAAAACCGCCGCCATTACAGCGCTAAGGAGAGCGCAGGAGAAGAAGAAGGGCGTGGAAGTGGGCGTGAACAAGCTGAAGAGCGCGAAAGACAATGGCCGCCCAGTCTAAATATCTCGGCCCCTTGAGGACGTGTCCGTCAGCAGCCGAGATCCGCCTCCTGATCCTCAATGGTGGGCAGAGACAGAGAAAACGAAACCGCCCACGAAGGAGAGAGCGGGAAAAGGACCAGGAAGAAGAAGTGAGCGACATGGAGGACGCCATGGCGAGCCGCCCGGAGCCGGAGCGTGGGGTCGGAGCAGAGGACTCCCCCAGCCACCCGGAGGGGCACCGCAACCAGGCCTCCACCGCTGATGCTGAATTCTTGCAGGCCGGAGTGGACGAGCTCAGCGACCGACCCCGGCGGACGCAGCTGAGCACTGAGGCCGGGTGGAAGAAGGCCATCATCAGGAGCCTCATCAGACGTCCGTCGGCAGCCTCATCTGGTCCGGAGCAGGGAAGAAGTTCCAGCGCTTTGAAGCCAGAAAGCGGGACACTGCAAGCAGAGATGACAACGCCGCAGCGCGAGGCCCTGCAGCCAGCGTTCCAGACCCCAGCGGAGGCAGAGCAGACCAGCACCGGAGGAACCGCATCTGAAGCAGGTATGAAGGACGACCCTGCCCTGACAACTGACACCCCTCCCGCGACTGCTAGTGCCACAGCTGCTGACCCCGTTCCAGTGACTGATCTTGCAGCGGCCGCTACCTCTGCTGCAGCAGATGCCCATACTCAAGCTGCGCAGACCCCCATCGCTGCGCATGATTTAACCATACATGAAAGACGGATTAACGGCGTTTGTCCAGCACTGGGTGTAACCCTGGACCTCACTTTTCCCAGGCCGAGAAGGGTTAAGTGCCAGGTGCAGCCCTGGAAGCCGTCCAACTAAGCCTCGGAAACCTGAAACTGTAAATAGTTAACTGTTTATTCCTTTAACTGTTCCTGTTTGCTACTAAACCCGTCTAGGGTTAAAGGTGACCCCTTGTTGATCCGGGGCCACTATTGTTGTTCTCAAAGTTTTGCACAAGTTTAAAGAAAAAAAGAACTGCAGAAATCATGGACTGTGCATGATTCGAACTTCCCTTGTAAATAGTTTGCACCTTCTTAAAGGTGCTCCCTACTGGTTTTAGCCAAAGACACTTTGCGAAGATATTTGCCCTATTTGTTTAAGCCAAGGACACTTTGCGAAGATACCTTTCCTACCGGTTCTAGTTAAAGACACTTTGCGAAGATACCATGCCGGAACCTTTGCATGGGCCGGTAGGCTGAGGAGACGAGCTACCTTAGAAAGACTTGGTCTCCTCTTAAAGGGGATGTGAGAAACTGAACTTGAAAGAGATACTGTTACCGAACAGTAATGTGATAATGATGCCTTGAAAAAGAAAATGTAACTGTTTTACATGCTAAGTTATATGTGTTGAATTTGTTAAAATGTGAAATCTGAATAATGTTTTGTAGAAAGGAAAGATGCAGAGAGCCCGTAGGGGTAGAAGTAGAGGTCTGCATAGTTGAAAGTAAGAGAAGTAATAATGAGGGTGAGGATAGAAGGTAAACCCTGCGTCCCCATTGAAAAGTTACTTTATTGCTAAGGACAGAGAGTGAACCCGTAGGGGTTAGAGAGTGAGTCCTTAAAGGGGCCGAGTAGAGCTGGCTCAGAGTTCTTCAACCGAAAGGAATGTTATGTCTATACTGTGTATAGTAGCGAAAGGCAGTAGGCCCTGGCTGAACAGGGCGGTCCTGTAGAAGAAAGGAGAGGCAGTAGGCCTGGTGCCGTAGGGACAGGCGGTCCTGCAGGTTCACAAGAAGGAGAATGTAAAGTTGAAATGCCTTATAATGTGATTATAGGAAGGCCTTTGATAGACTAAGAGTGTGAGTTTCTTAAAGGCAATGTTAAGTTATTGTTCCAAAAATTGCATTAAGTAGAATACCCGGTTGGGTAACAGAAGTTATTTATGCTCTGTAATTTATAATGTTGATTATGTTTGTAACGTTAAAAGTGTCCTCACCTCCCATAAAGGGAAGCCTACTTAAGTATACTTACTGTTAATTGCACTCAACAAAATTGTATGTCTTTTTGCTAACCTGTATTGTTGTTTTTCTTCCCAGTCCCGGAGTACTGTGTTTAACCAGGGGGGAGTGCAGCGCCCCAGAGTCCTGGTCGTTGCAGTAGCATGGTTCAGCCACTAAGGGGGGCCATGCTGCGTTCGATGGCACGGAAGGAGTTCTCTGAGCAGGTATCACAGTCACCAATACATTTCACAGCTGGGCCTCCGGGGGGAGCTAAGGGTGCTATTCATTAGGCCACTCCCCACCATAGTGGGTAAACTGGGGGTCAGGCAGGAAGTTAGAGAGAACGCTGACGGGATTGAACGGAGCAACACCCTGTGGCAGAGGGTGTTGTGAAGGGAGAGACTGTAGGGTCTCTGCCAGGGGTGGGATCCTGGCAGAGGCCTGGCATGGAAAGAACGTAAAGGGACCGTGCCTGCTCAGCATAGCGGCGGTGCCCAAGGAAGGACTAAGAAGCGAGATAGATTGTGCTGAGTGAGAAACGAAATCAAGCGAAAGGAGATACCAGTGAGGGTTGTGCTGAAAGAGGCAGCACCTTACTGAGGCGCACTACCGGTGGCCGGAACGCCGAGGAGGTAAAGAGTTTCAAGCCATACCTCAGACCTACGGCAGGGCAGTTAGCTTGAGGCGGACTGTCTCACGCATCACCCAGGAAGGCAAAGGGGGGTACCAACAGGAGAGGGGCGCAGATAGAGTCCCGGAAGATCTCCGAGCCTCCCCGTCATACGGGTGCGTTCCTACCATAGTAGCTGGAGGGACGAGGAAGATCATTGCGAATTAAGTTGTTGTGAGGGAACACGAGAAACAGACACAACAGTTGTGGGGTACTTTCCGTAAGCACAGCAGGGAAGGACTGCAACACATAGCGCTAGAAGGAAGGCACCGATTTCCACCTGCAAGGAGAGCTCTGGAAGTGCCATTGGACCGGCCGGACTTGCGCAGCCTGGTGAGCCGTATTCTGGACTGAGGACCCAGAGAGCTTCAGTAAAGAGGTAAAGAGACTGCAACCTGGTGTCCTCGTTATTTACCGCGACCTGCACCCCACAACTGCACCGCTACAACATCACTTATTGCACCGGACGTCCCCCACTGACAGACAGGGCCACGGACCGGGTCTAGCCACCGTGACAACCCCAGGACTGAGACCTAGAGGCCCGGCTCCGGGTACCCCTCGGCCCTGCGGCGGTGTGGGGGCGCTCCAACATTATATCGCCATCAAGTGGCATGTTCTAAAACCCCTTAACATGCGTTTCGCGTTAGCTTCTTCCGAAGGACACTCCTTAACTCGCGTTTCGTGTTAGCTTCCTAAGAAAGACACCCCTTAATGTGCGTTTTGCGTTAGCTTCCTCCGAAGGACACCCCTTTAATGCACGTTTCATATTAGCTTCCTCTGAAGGACACTCCTTAATGCGCGTTTCGTTTTGTGTTCGCTTCCAATGAAGGACACCCCTTAATGCGCGTTTCGCATTAGCTTTCTCTGAAGGACACCCCTTAATGCCCGCTTCGCATTAGCTTCCTCTGAAGGACACCCCTTAATACGCGTTTCGTGTTAGCTTCCAATGAAGGACACCCCTTAATGCGCGTTTCGTGTTAGCTTCCTATGAAGGACATCCCTTAATATGCGTTTCGTGTTAGCTTCCTATGAAGGACACTCCTTAATACGCGTTTCGTGTTAGCTTCCTATGAAGGACACTCCTTAATGCGTGTTTCACTTTAGCTTCCTAAGAAGGACACTCCTTAATGCGCGTTTCGTGTTAGCTTCCTATGAAGGACACCCCTTAATATGTGTTTCACGCTAGCTTTCTCCGAAGGACACCTCTTAACGCGCATTGGTCCACGTGGTCAACCAGCACTAGATAGTAGTAAATATTATGTCTGCCCAGTAATTCATATGCTTTATGTGGCATTTGCCTTGCACTAGTGGAACATTTTTATATGCACTTTGCTCTTTATATCACTTTAAATAACTTAAAAATCAGATTGCATTCATACCAATTTAATCCTATGCATCTGTTCTCAATGGCATTTTTGTTCTTCCTCCTATTGGATCACGATCGGACAGGAAAAAAAATGCTGCATGCTGCGACTGTACAAAATTCAGATCGCACGCACCCATACAAGTTTTAGGGTGTGTGTGAAACATGGCACTGCACTTGGATATCACCTGAGTGCAGTGTGATTCCCACAGACGCCGACAGTGAAGGAGATGGAGAAATTAATTCCTCCGTCTCCTCCGCCTCTGTATTCTCTGATGCGAGATGATCGGAGCACAGAGCACTGACACGTGGCTGACGCTCGCAGCAGGGCAGGAGCCGAGTGTCATTAGCATATCGCATTCAATGTGTGTGTCTTCGGCCTATTATTCCTAGCAGAAAAATGCCTGAAGAATGGACAGGTCACTTCTTTTATGCACTTGGTAACTTTTAAAACCTTATCGGTTAAAAGAAGCTAATATTCACAGTAAATTGTTTTTACATAGAAATGTATATGCTCATACTTTTGAGTAAAAAGTACTTCTTGTGTACATACCCTAAGGGCTCATTCAGACATCCAACTTTTGCACGTGTGTTATCTGTGACTTTTATGGATAGCACTCGTACCCGTGATAGTCTAATTTAAACAGACTGTCAGAATGGAGAAATTCAGCTTTTTCCCATTTCTCCACATATGATAAACTTGGATGACACACATACTACATTCTGACTTCACCCTGATCAAAGTCTGATCAGAATAATCAGTCCGATTTTATCGTATGTGAAATAAAGCGGACATCTGAATGAGCCCTAAGGCTGTCTCTAATTAGCCTGGATATTACCTCCCCTACAGGCTTTGGCTCAGGAAAGATATGTTTGATACATTGTAGGATCGGGTTCCATCAAAGAATGGCTACCATGTCATGGCTAGCACGAATTAGCCAATATCTGATCTAATTTTATATAATCTGTTTTAGATTAATGCAATTTAAAAGTATTCATATATGCAATTTTGCATATATCTTGGATCCCACAGTAATGGTCAGCTTTTGGTTTTTGATATACAGCACTATTCAAAAGTTTTAGGCAGGTGAGCAAAAATGCTGCCAAGTAAGAACGCTTTCCAAAATAGAGGTGTCAATTTTTTTTTTTTAATTTAACAAAATAAAAAGTGAATGAACAAATGAGAAGTCTAAATGAAATCAATATTGGTGTGACTGCCCTTTAGGCCAGTCTCACACGTCCAGATAATTCCGGTACCGGTGAAATCGGTACCGGAGTTATCCGTGTCCGTGTGTCTGTGTGCTCATGTGGCACATGAGTGTGGCACACGTGCGGCAGCCGTGTGCCACCCGTGTGCCGACTGAGGACCACACGGACCGTGCAGGAGACAGCGCTAGAGTTAAGCGCTGTCCCCTGCTTTTGGTGCTGAAGCCGGCATTCATTCCTTCTCCCCAGCAGCGTTCGCTGGAGAAAAGGAATGAAAAACAAGTTTTTTTAGTTTTTTTTTGTTAAGAATAAAGTTCGTGGTCACCTCCCGCCTCCCACCCCCTGTGCGCCCGCCCGCTTGCATTAAAATACTCGCCCAGCTCCCGCGATGTCTCCTCTCAGCACCGGCAGCTTGTCCTGTGTGAGCGGTCACGTGGTACGGCTCATTACAGGGATGAATATGCAGCTCCACCCCTATGGGAGGTGGACCATGCTCACACATGGTGAAAACCATGCTAGTTTTGTCCATACTGAGGTCAGTGGACAGAAGGAGAACTAGGCTAGCTTTGTCCAACCTGAGGGCAGTTGACAGGAGGAGTTCTAGGCTAGTTCTGCCCATCCTGAGGTCAGTGGATAGGATGAGTCTTAGGCTAGTTTTGCCAACCCTAAGGTCGGTGGACAGGAGGGATTATAGGCTAGTTCTGCTCATCCTGAGGTCAGTGAATGTGATGAATCCTAGGCTAGTTTTGTCCAACCTGAGGGTACTGGATAGGAGGAGTCATAGGCTAGTTCTTTCCATCCTGAGGTCAGTGGATAGGATGAGTCTTAGGCTAGTTTTGTCCATCCTGAGGTCAGTGGACAGGTGGAGCCCTGGGCTAGTTTTGTCCATTCTGAGGCCAATGTACAGGTGGGGTCATAGGCTAGTTCTGCCCATCCTGAGGTCAATGGACAGGATGTTCAGTTTTGCCTATCCTGAGGTCAGTGGATAGGAGGAATACTAAGCTAGTTTTGTCCAATCTTAAGTCACTGAACAGGAGAGGCCTAGGCTAGTTCTGACAATCCTGGCATTATTGTGGCTTTGATTATGACAAGTTGAACCATAGGAAAGAAAATTGTCTATGGGAGAATGTATAGTAGTATGTGTATTAATTATGTATTAATCAGCATAGTGTGCAGATCTGTTCATGAACATGCTTGGTAGCCATAGCACAAGGTAGACCAGGCTTTAACAACATAACCAGATGACTTGAAAAAATATCAAAAGGGATAAAATCTCACAAGA
Organism: Ranitomeya variabilis; assembly: GCF_051348905.1. NCBI lineage: Eukaryota > Metazoa > Chordata > Amphibia > Anura > Dendrobatidae > Ranitomeya > Ranitomeya variabilis. Next base: position 101,235,594 of record NC_135235.1, read on the forward strand.
GAAGGCTGACTTAAAGGTTAAAGAAGCAGAAGACAAATCACATTATTTATGCTGCAGCCAGGACCCTGGACAGCAGCAAAGGGGCCACTATATGATTAATTTTGAGTCAAGGGAAAGTAAAACATTTTGACAGGATTGTTATTTTAGCAGAGTTTCAGAGGATGTTATACTGCTCATTAGATGATTCTCTGGATGCAGAATATTGTCACCAGATATTGAGGAACACTAGAAGCAGGACAAGTGCAGCCATGGAGAACTAACAAGATAGTGTTTTATATAACAGAACTTTCTTTGTCTGAATTCTGATGGGACCCAAGAATGGTGTCTGCTACTTTCAAAATGTCCATGGATTCTGACATGCACATACTGAAAATATAATATTCATGTATAAAACCTGCAGCCACATTGCATATCCGGCTATGCCTCATCCTCAGTGGGGCAGTTGTCACGTCAAATGAAAAACAATTAAAATAAGTGAACATTTGCTTTGTATTTCTAGTGCTAAACAAACAAATCTCCTTGCAACTGATGCAAATAAGTAAGATTTTCTCATTTTCTAGAGGTGGACAGTAATACATGTATTATAGAGGTGGCAATTGGGGTTCTGAATCAGGATTTCTATTTCCATATAAACAATCTGAAGTCACGCAAAGACTTTATTCTTTGTTGGCACCAAAAAAAACTAGCACAAAAGGCAGCTGGGGACAATCTGGGAGCCCGGCTTATCTTCTGCTACACATTATAGGAAGAGAATAGTGATGAGCGAACATGCACATATAGGGCGTTAGCCGAGCATACTTGGGTGCTAACCGAGTGTCTTCGGCGTGCTTGAAGAATATGTTTGAGTCTTCGGTGGCTCGAATTACCTAACAAGCAATCCATGCCTGTGTTGAAGCTGTCTAACATCCACAAAATATGCAACCGTGGGGACTCGAACATATTTTTCGAGCACGCTGAAGACACTCTGTTAGCACACAAGCATGCTCGGAAAACATCTTATCCATGCACATTTGCCCATCACTAGAAGAGAAGTTGAAGGGGGTTTCCATTTCAGAAACCCACTGTCCCCAGGTGCTTTTTTTGAGTCTTCCGACATTGCTCCTGTTATCTGCACTGCGGCACTGCGACATTGCTGCAGCCAATAAGTGAGCTCAGCAGCTCTGCCCGAATAGGCAGTAGAGATCACTCAGTGGCTAAGCTCACTGATTGGCTGTAGTGCTGTAGATATGATCTCAACGCTGCAGACAATAACAGACACTGGAAGCAGCGGCCAGGAAGGGTGAGTAAAGCACACTTTTGTTTGGCCCTTATTAAACAAGCTACACCTAAGGACAGTGGTTTTCTGAAAATCCTTTTAAGAGGAGCTGAATCGCTTGATAAAAAGGTGTGCTACTATGGACCAAGGAGATGCCTACTGGTAATTTCTGCAGGTCAGCTTTCCTATCCTTGGTATGATATACTTAAAGAGATTTCCTGTATGTAAAAACAGTATTTCCTTTAGCACAAAGTGGTGGTTTCCTCTTTTAAATCTCTTTTAAAATTAACTTTAGGGCTATCAGAGAGCATGGAACTTTATCATGGATTTTCATATAGAGAGACGACCCTCTGTCTCCATTAAAACTGTGGTGGCACTGCTGGGAAAATGTATATTTGGATTATGACTGAACCACTTAGATAAAGGGTTAATGAGAATAAATATATGCAAAATAATCCGCGATGTGATAAAGACAACTGTGAAATTTCGTCCCTGAAATCTGATATTTGCTTTAATACAGAATGCATGGTTTGACATTTGTACATATGTGCAGTTACCCATTGCAATTAATTAGCAATCATGTAGTGACAATGAAAGCTATCCTGAGATCTGTTGGAAAGGGCGGCCACCGCTTCAGCTGTGCACAGTAACCTTCACTGGATTACACTGTAACACATCTGTCTTGGTGATTTTTGTTTTGTGGGATTTTTTTAGCGAAATAATTGGCACTACCTTAACTTTCATGTTTAGAAAAAACAAGCTAATGAAAAGTAAAATTGGTCTTAGTGAGAAACCATTGTTTTAATTTAGATTTAATAATTCAACAGTATATACAGTGGGGCAAAAAAGTATTGTCAGTCAGCAATAGTGCAAGTTCCACCACTTAAAAAGATGAGAGGCGTCTGTAATTTACATCATAGGTAGACCTCAACTATGGGAGACAAACTGAGAAATAAAAATCCAGAAAATCACATTGTCTGTTTTTTTTATCATTTTATTTGCATGTTATGGTGGCAAATAAGTATTTGGTCAGAAACAAAATTTCATCTCAATACTTTGTAATATATCCTTTGTTGGCAATGACAGAGGTCAAACGTTTTCTGTAAGTCTTCACAAAGTTGCCACACACTGTTGTTGGTATGTTGGCCCATTCCTCCATGCAGATCTCCTCTAGAGCAGTGATGTTTTTGGCTTTTTGCTTGGCAACACGGACTTTCAACTCCCTCCAAAGGTTTTCTATAGGGTTGAGATCTGGAGACTGGCTAGGCCACTCCAGGACCTTGAAATGCTTCTTACAAAGCCACTCCTTCGTTGCCCTGGCGGTGTGCTTTGGATCATTGTCATGTTGAAAGACCCAGCCACGTTTCATCTTCAATGCCCTTGCTGATGGAAGGAGGTTTGCACTCAAAATCTCACGATACATGGCCCCATTCATTCTTTCATGTACCCGGATCAGTCGTCCTGGCCCCTTTGCAGAGAAACAGCCCCAAAGCATGATGTTTCCACCACCATGCTTTACAGTAGGTATGGTGTTTGATGGATGCAACTCAGTATTCTTTTTCCTCCAAACACGACAAGTTGTGTTTCTACCAAACAGTTCCAGTTTGGTTTCATCAGACCATAGGACATTCTCCCAAAACTCCTCTGGATCATCCAAATGCTCTCTAGCAAACTTCAGACGGGCCCGGACATGTACTGGCTTAAGCAGTGGGACACGTCTGGCACTGCAGGATCTGAGTCCATGGTGGCATAGTGTGTTACTTATGGTAGGCCTTGTTACATTGGTCCCAGCTCTCTGCAGTTCATTCACTAGGTCCCCCCGCGTGGTTCTGGGATTTTTGCTCACCGTTCTTGTGATCATTCTGACCCCACGGGGTGGGATTTTGCGTGGAGCCCTAGATCGAGGGAGATTATCAGTGGTCTTGAATGTCTTCCATTTTCTAATTATTGCTTCCACTGTTGATTTCTTCACTCCAAGCTGGTTGGCTATTGCAGATTCAGTCTTCCCAGCCTGGTGCAGGGCTACAATTTTGTTTCTGGTGTCCTTTGACAGCTCTTTGGTCTTCACCATAGTGGAGTTTGGAGTCAGACTGTTTGAGGGTATGCACAGGTGTCTTTTTATACTGACAACAAGTTTAAACAGGTGCCATTACTACAGGTAATGAGTGGAGGAAAGAGGAGACTCTTAAAGAAGAAGTTACAGGTCTGTGAGAGCCAGAAATCTTGATTGTTTGTTTCTGACCAAATACTTATTTTCCACCATAATATGCAAATAAAATGATAAAAAAACAGAAAATGTGATTTTCTGGATTTTTTTTTCTCAGTTTGTCTCCCATAGTTGAGGTCTACCTATGATGTAAATTACAGACGCCTCTCATCTTTTTAAGTGGTGGAACTTGCACTGTTGCTGACTGACTAAATACTTTTTTGCCCCACTGTATGAGAATAAGCAGCTATGTACTATATCTTACTAGAGAAATCTGCTTCTGATCTTTCACTATCAATCCACAAGTATAATTTGTACAAGTTGTATTCAGCGGAGACAGATTTTCCCATTACTGTAATAGGAGGGGACTAGAGATGATCGGTTCGTGGAGGATCAAGTGTAAGTTGACTTTCCTAAAACTTGGAGTTTCACATGAATTCAAATATTTTGAGTTTTAACCTATAGTTTGCAAAAAAAAGCTTGCCAAGCTCTATTTCTCACACTTCTGAAGCATCAGAAAGTGCCTCGTGGGCCTCCCCATAATGTCCTACACCTATGGCATCTTACGGACTATCATAGCTTGCACAGTGGTGGTCAGGACCTGGGACATCACAGATCAGCAGTTCCCAGAAGAGCAGTTTGTACAGCAGAATCATTTTCCATCTCCAGTCACTGGGTAAGTCTATCTCTACTGTAAAGTGTAAGAAATTATGGTCAGTGGGGTCGTCTCTCCCTCTCCTCTCCTCCACGTATATTTTCCAAGCAATTGCAAACTTTCCAATATTGAGACTCGCCCATATTTATTTGTTATGAATTAAATTTTTGCAGAGAAATCGACAAGATCGAAAAGATCTGCTCATCTCTAGAGTTGGTTCTCATACGATTCTATGAAGAGGAAAGAGGAGTTTGAGGCACACACAGACATTCTGCTACAAGTTCCCCTGATATGACAGGTACACTTTAAGGGTATAAGAGTCCAGGACACATAGGAATTTCGTCACTGGGCTTATATTTTTGAGTGAGTACTTTGCAACCTAGATGTTTAGGGATATAAGATCTACAAATATTGTAGTACTGAATCAATAAAATAAATCGCTATACTCGCCATTTAGGAATGTAGAGTAATTGCCCTTTCAAGGATTGTGTGGCCAATAGCTGGACATTTGTCTTCCTAAATGGGATTCAGTTAATTTTGAACTGGAATTAGAAATGAATTTGCTTGCCATGACCTACAGTATGACCAATAGGCCTTGTTTCAGTAGCCCCAGACTGTACCCTCCTCATCACTTAAAGGGAACCTGTCACATCCAAAAAATGCTATTAACCTACAAATATGGGGTTAATCTGCAAATTAACAGTGTTCTGAACCTGTGTGTCTATCACACTGAAATGAACTTTGTTCCTCCCGGCAGCATCCGTCCTTCAGTCAAAGTGAGTAGCGTTGATTGACGGCCACTTCTGTAATGATATACTGCTGAGTCGGCTGTCAGTCAGTGCCTGTGCATGGTTACAGCCGCCACTCACTATGTCCTGAGTAGTGAAGGAAGCTGCACCCCTATGACTGAAAGCCTGAGGCTGCCAAGAGGAATAAAGTTCAATTCCTCCCGGCATCCATACTTTAAGGTTAATAGGGTTTTGGGACATGACAGGGTTTCTTTAATACCACACATTACCAACAGTTAGTGGCCACATCAAGTGTGTGCACAGTAAAGTATGACCTCATCAGTCATATTGTACTGATTGTGGAACAAAGGAGGAGGATATGGTATAGACCTGCCACACTTTCCTCACACTTGTCAAGGCATCCTTTTTTGTAAGGTGGGCATACAATAGGCAACTTCTACCACAAATGCTGGGCCCATGTTGATTTTTTTTGGTTCATTGTGGATGGGGTTTAGAAAGCCTGGTCTACATATGCTGGACTGTGACTTTCCTGTTTTATCCTCATTGCAGATCTGCAGAAATTACTCTTTATTATATGTTGGCACATGGATGGCTAAATCCATTACTCAGTCTGAGGACCCTGTATACAGTACCTTATATATTTTCTATCTAATCAGGACATGATTTTGTGGCACTGACTGATACATAACCATCGCGGATTCTCCTCCCTCATTTCTTAGAGCCGCCTTCCTCGTAGACTGCCAACCCCTATAAGGTTATCTGCAAAGTTTAATTTTAAGGGCTTATTTTCATGTATGGGTGCTATCAGACAGTGATTATTACAGAGAGCACTCGTACCTGTGATAGTCTGTGGGGCCATTCACATGTCCTTGATTGATTGGAAAGTCGTGGAGATATGTCCGATTTAGTTTCAAGGCTCGGATCAAAATCGGCAATGCTAATAACTGTGTCCATGAAAAAATCGGTCCACACTCCAAAAAAATCAAGTTTGGTCCAATTTTCATGGACTGTCAAATTAGAGTAGATGGAGAATTTTTTTTTTATAATTCCTCCACACATGAGAAGATTTAGATGACACGCGTACCATTCTCTGATCAAATTCAGCTCAAATTCTGATCAGAGTCTGATGTTTTTCTCGGACATGGAATAATCGGACATGTGAATGAGGCCTAAGGCTTTGGTTTGGCAAAGTGTCTGTTAGCTTTATTCCTATTGTACCCCTTGCTTATTACCACATAGTTATTGAAAATGCTAGAAAAATGAATATTTTGCTTTGCCAATAGATACTGTATATCCTAAATGACAGCCAGTAAATCGATTTTTGATATTTCTTCAATGCAAAATATTTTTCTAGTAATTTTATGTGCTGCTCCTTTAACGGTGTTTGGGAAGCTGCCTGTCAAGAATGTTACTGCTCAGATTGAATTCTGCAGGATAAAAAAAAAATCACAAAAATAAGATGAATAACCCAAAATGTAATTAATGACCTACGCCTGGCGTGGAATGAACAATCTATCAGGTTATCAGTCTGTTTCAATGTCTGAGATCTGCAAATTGCATTTTCTGTGATAGTCTCTCTCCAACTCAATCGATCCACACAAAGGTTTCAGCGTGTTATACTTCACTACAGCAGCCGTTTTATTAACGGTATTCACTGATGCTGAAATGACTGCGGCATTTTTTAAGTTCAGGGCGTTTACCATTATTGAACACTGACATTCTCTATTAAAAAAAACCAAAACAGCTACATTTTCAGTTTCATAAGTCAAACGGTCATAGATTATTCTATTAATAGGACCGTGCTGATAATTGGAATACAAGTTATAACCCGGCAAGTGATTTTAATGTTTGTCGCTGTCCTAAGTTTTTTTTGTTTGCTTTTTTGATTGTTTAAAAAGCAGAAGAATAAATCAGATTAATCTTTTCCTCGATTGAATATGGAAATGTTGAAAGCATTTGTCCGAATACTCCCTTCAGCTGTCAACTCTATATTTGCCTTATTCCCCATAGGGCACAGTTAGATCGGAGTGCCCTGCACGGACTGGCTGGCGGCTCTCCCCACCGGAGTGTGACAGCTGCATAATAATCTATGAAGCTGTCATACATTGGTCGGGAGAGCCGCTGCACTTTATGCCCAGTTAGGCCGGTTTCACACGTCAGTGGCTCCGGTACGTGAGGTGACAGTTTCCTCACGTACCGGAGCCACTGACACACGTAGACCCATAAAAATCAATGCATCTGTGCAGATGTCATTGATTTTTTGCGGACCGTGTCTCCGTGTGCCAAACACGGAGACATGTCAGTGTTCGTGGGAGCGCACGTATTACACGGACCCATTAAAGTCAATGGGTCCGTGTAAAACACGGACCACACACGGACCTTCTCCGTGTGCAGTCCGTGTGGCGTGCAGGAGACAGCGCTGTCCCCCCCACATGGTGCTGAAGCCGCGATTCATATCTTCTGTGCAGCAGCGTTTGCTGCATAGAAGATATGAATAATAGTGTTTAAAATAAAGATCTATCTGTCTGCCGCCCTCCCACCCCCTGTGCGCCCCCCCCGCTGTTCTCAAAATACTCACCCGCTTCCCTCGTTGGCTGTCGATGCTTCCTGGTCTGGCCGCCCCTTCTACTGTATGCAGTCACGTGGGGCCGCAGATTAGAGTCATGAATATGTGGCTCCACCTCCCATAGGGGTGGAGCCGCCTATTCATGACTGTAAATGAGCGGCCCCACATGACCGCATACAGGAGAAGATGGGGCCAGACCAGGAAGCAGCGACAGCCAACGAGGGAGCGGGTGAGTATTTTCAGAACAGCGGGGGGGCGCACAGGGGGTGGGGGGGGCGCACAGGGGGTGGTAGGGCGGCGGACAGATAGATCTTTATTTTAAACACTATTATTCATATCTTCTATGCAGCAAACGCTGCTGCACAGAAGATATGAATTGCGGCTTCAGCACGATGCAGTGTACCACACGAGTGGGTACCACACGCTCCGTGTGGTACCCACTCGGCACACGGGCGGCACACGTGTGCCGCACGTATGGCCTACGTGAGCTCACGGACACGGATAACTCCGGTACCGATTTTTTCCGGTACCGGAATTATCGACGTGTGGGACAGCCCTTACCGGGAGAAAATGAAATTTATTCCTCCTGGCAGCCTCCGGTGTTCAATCACAGAGGTGTGACGGAAGAAGCTTCAGTCCCCGCTCAGTATACTCTGATTGGCAGCTGTAACCCTGTAATTGTAAAGTGCACAGGGCTGTAGTCATGGGTGAAGGGCTGTTGTGTTCTCACACCCTGGCACCTCACAAGTTAATAGTGTCCCATTTCCCTTGTGATCTGTGTGAATTGTAAAACAGTTATATTTTGGCCTCCGCTGCCTCCACGATCCTGTTTCCGATAACAATCGCACAGTCAACAGGAGACTTCACCCAGTTTAACTTCATTAAGCAGCTAAGTTCAATTGTCGCTCCAGCACAATATGTGTCATGATCTCAATGGCAAGAGAACATAGCATAAGCATATATAGGAACTAGCTCTTGGAAGATGGGAACTGAGCTGACCATGAACTAAACCTAACGCACAACTAGCAGTGGCCGGGTAGCATGCCTACGTTGATTCTAGATGCCCAGCCCAGCCGGAGGACTAAATAAAGCTAGCAGAAGAAAATATTAGTCCTAGCTCACCTCTAGAGAAATACCCCGAAAGGAGACAGAGGCCCCCCACATGTATTGGCGGTGAGTTGAGATGAAATAACAAACGTAGTATGAAAATAGGTTTAGCAAATTTGAGGTCCACTTACTACATAGCAGAAGACAGAAAGGACACTTTCATGGTCAGCTGAAAACCCTATCAAAAACCCATCCAGAAATTACTTTAAAACTCTGGCATTAACTCATAACACCAGAGTGGCAATTCCCGTTCACAAGAGCTTTCCAGACACAGTAACGAAACTACAGCTGTGAACTGGAACAAAATGCAAAAACAAACATGGACAAGAGTCCAACTTATCTAGTAGTTGTCTAGGAGCAGGAACAAGCACAGAGAGGCTTCTGATAACATTGTTGACCGGCAAGCAACTAACAGAGCAGCAAGGTTATATAGCGACTCCCACATCGTGATGGGAACAGGTGAACAGAGAAGATGAAGACACCAGTTCAATTCCACCAGTAGCCACCGGGGGAGCCCAGAATCCAAATTCACAACAGTACCCCCCCCTCAAGGAGGGGGCACCGAACCCTCACCAGAACCACCAGGGCGATCAGGATGGGCCCTATGAAAGGCACGAACCCGATCGGAGGCATGAACATCAGATGCATTCACCCAAGAATTATCCTCCTGGCCGTATCCCTTCCACTTGACCAGATACTGGAGTCTCCGTCTGGAAACACGAGAGTCCAAGATTTTCTCCACAACGTACTCCAACTCACCCTCAACCAACACCGGAGCAGGAGGCTCAACGGAAGGCACAACCGGTACCTCATACCTGCGCAATAATGACCGATGAAAAACGTTATGAATAGAAAAGGATGCAGGGAGGTCCAAACGGAAGGAAACAGGGTTAAGAATCTCCAATATCTTATACGGGCCGATAAACCGAGGCTTAAACTTAGGAGAAGAGACCCTCATAGGGACAAAACGAGAAGACAACCACACCAAATCCCCAACAGAAAGCCGAGGACCAACACGACGGTGGCGGTTGGCAAAAAGCTGAGTCTTCTCCTGGGACAACCTCAAATTGTCCACCACCTGCCCCCAGATCTGATGCAATCTCTCCACCACAGCATCCACTCCAGGACAATCCGAAGATTCCACCTGACCAGAGGAAAATCGAGGATGAAACCCCGAATTACAGAAAAACGGGGACACCAAAGTGGCAGAGCTGGCCCGATTATTGAGAGCGAACTCCGCCAATGGCAAAAAAGCAACCCAATCATCCTGGTCAGCAGACACAAAACACCTCAGATATGTCTCCAGGGTCTGATTAATCCGCTCGGTCTGGCCATTCGTCTGAGGATGGAAAGCGGACGAAAAAGATAAATCTATGCCCATCCTAGCACAGAATGCCCGCCAAAATCTAGACACGAATTGGGTCCCTCTGTCAGAAACGATATTCTCAGGAATACCATGCAAACGAACAACATTTTGAAAAAACAGAGGAACCAACTCGGAAGAAGAAGGTAACTTGGGCAGAGGAACCAAATGGACCATCTTAGAAAAACGGTCACACACCACCCAGATGACAGACATCTTCTGAGAAACAGGCAGATCTGAAATAAAATCCATCGAGATGTGCGTCCAAGGCCTCTTAGGAATAGGCAAGGGCAACAATAATCCACTAGCCCGAGAACAACAAGGCTTGGCCCGAGCACAAACGTCACAAGACTGCACAAAGCCTCGCACATCTCGTGACAGGGAAGGCCACCAGAAGGACCTTGCCACCAAATCCCTGGTACCAAAAATGCCAGGATGACCTGCCAACGCAGAAGAATGAACCTCAGAGATGACTCTACTGGTCCAATCATCAGGAACAAACAGTTTATCAGGTGGGCAACGATCAGGTCTCTCCGCCTGAAACTCCTGCAAGGCCCGCCGCAGGTCTGGAGAAACGGCTGACAATACCACTCCATCCTTAAGGATACCTGTGGGCTCAGAGTTACCAGGCGAGTCAGGCTCAAAACTCCTAGAAAGGGCATCCGCCTTAACATTCTTAGAACCCGGTAGGTATGACACCACAAAATTAAACCGAGAGAAAAATAATGACCAGCGCGCCTGTCTAGGATTCAGGCGCCTGGCGGTCTCAAGATAAATCAAATTTTTGTGGTCAGTCAATACCACCACCTGATGTCTGGCCCCCTCAAGCCAATGGCGCCACTCCTCAAAAGCCCACTTCATGGCCAAAAGCTCCCGATTCCCAACATCATAATTCCGCTCAGCGGGCGAAAATTTACGGGAAAAGAAGGCACAAGGCCTCATCACGGAGCAGTCAGAACTTTTCTGCGACAACACTGCCCCAGCTCCGATCTCAGAAGCGTCGACCTCAACCTGAAAAGGTAGAGCAACATCAGGCTGACGCAACACAGGGGCAGAGGAAAAACGGCGCTTAAGCTCCCGAAAGGCCTCCACAGCATCAGGGGACCAATCAGCAACATCAGCACCCTTCTTAGTCAAATCGGTCAATGGCTTAGCAATATCCGAAAAACCAGCAATAAATCGACGATAAAAGTTAGCAAAGCCCAAAAATTTCTGAAGACTCTTAAGAGAAGAGGGCTGCGTCCAATCACAAATAGCTTGAACCTTGACAGGATCCATTTCAATGGAAGAGGGGGAAAAAATATATCCCAAAAAGGAAATCCTCTGTACCCCAAAAACACACTTAGAACCCTTCACACACAAAGAATTAGACCGCAAAACCTGAAAAACCCTCCTGACTTGCTGGACATGAGAGTCCCAGTCATCCGAAAAAATCAGAATATCATCCAGATACACAATCATAAATTTATCCAAATAATCGCGAAAAATATCATGCATAAAGGACTGGAAAACTGACGGAGCATTAGAAAGACCAAAAGGCATCACTAAATACTCAAAGTGGCCCTCGGGCGTATTAAATGCGGTTTTCCACTCATCCCCCTGCCTGATTCGCACCAAATTATACGCCCCACGAAGGTCAATCTTAGAGAACCACTTGGCCCCCTTTATGCGAGCAAACAAATCAGTCAGCAACGGCAATGGGTATTGATATTTAACAGTGATTTTATTCAAAAGCCGATAATCAATACATGGTCTCAAAGAGCCGTCTTTTTTTGACACAAAGAAAAAACCGGCTCCTAAGGGAGATGACGATGGACGAATATGTCCCTTTTCCAAGGACTCCTTTATATATTCTCGCATAGCAGCATGTTCAGGCACAGACAGATTAAATAAACGACCCTTTGGGTATTTACTACCCGGGATTAAATCTATGGCACAATCGCACTCTCGGTGCGGAGGTAACGAACCAAGCTTGGATTCTTCAAAGACGTCACGATAGTCAGACAGGAACTCAGGAATTTCAGAGGGAATGGATGATGAAATGGAAACCACAGGTACATCCCCATGAGCCCCCTTACATCCCCAGCTCAACACAGACATAGCTCTCCAGTCGAGGACTGGGTTGTGAGATTGCAGCCAAGGCAATCCTAGCACCAAATCATCATGTAGATTATACAGCACCAGAAAGCGAATAATCTCCTGGTGATCCGGATTAATACGCATAGTTACTTGTGTCCAGTATTGTGGTTTATTATTAGCCAATGGGGTGGAGTCAATCCCCTTCAGAGGAATAGAAGTCTCCAAAGGCTCTAAATCATACCCACAGCGTTTGGCAAAGGACCAATCCATAAGACTCAAAGCGGCGCCAGAGTCGACATAGGCGTCCGTGGTAATAGATGACAAAGAGCAAATCAGGGTCACAGATAGAATAAATTTAGACGGTAAGGTGCAAATGGAAACAGATTTACCAAGCTTTTTAGTGCGCTTAGAGCATGCTGATATGACATGAGTAGAATCACCACAATAGAAACACAACCCATTTTTCCGTCTAAAATTCTGCCGCTCGCTTCGGGACAGAATTCTATCACACTGCATACTCTCTGGCGACTTCTCAGTGGACACCGCCAGATGGTGCACTGGTTTGCGCTCCCGCAAACGCCTATCGATCTGAATAGCCATTGTCATGGACTCATTCAGACCCGCAGGCACAGGGAACCCCACCATAACATCCTTAATGGCATCAGAGAGACCCTCTCTGAAAGTCGCCGCCAGGGCGCACTCATTCCACTGAGTAAGCACAGACCATTTACGGAATCTTTGGCAGTAAATTTCCGCTTCATCTTGCCCCTGAGATAGGGACATCAAAGTTTTTTCTGCCTGAAGCTCCAAATGAGGTTCGTCATAAAGCAACCCCAAGGCCAGAAAAAACGCATCCACATTGAGCAACGCAGGATCCCCTGGTGTCAATGAAAAAGCCCAGTCTTGAGGGTCGCCCCGGAGCAAGGAAATCACAATCCTGACCTGCTGTGCAGGGTCTCCGGCAGAGCGAGATTTCAGAGACAAAAATAATTTGCAATTATTTCGAAAATTCTGAAACCCGGATCTATTCCCCGAGAAAAATTCCGGCAAAGGAATTCTCGGCTCAGATACAGGTGCATGACAAACAAAATCTTGCAAATTTTGTACCTTCGTGGCGAGATTATTCAAACCTGCAGTTACACTCTGAAGATCCATTACAAACAGGTGGACACAGAGCCATTCAAGGGTTAAGAGGAGGTAAGAAGCAGCTAGACAGCAATTAAGGGCTAGGCAGCAAAACTCTGAGGGGAAAAAAAAAAATTTCCCTTCAACACTTCTTTTTCTCCTGCTTCAGCCCAAACAATTAACACTTTGCGGGCCGGTCAAACTGTCATGATCTCAATGGCAAGAGAACATAGCATAAGCATATATAGGAACTAGCTCTTGGAAGATGGGAACTGAGCTGACCATGAACTAAACCTAACGCACAACTAGCAGTGGCCGGGTAGCATGCCTACGTTGATTCTAGATGCCCAGCCCAGCCGGAGGACTAAATAAAGCTAGCAGAAGAAAATATTAGTCCTAGCTCACCTCTAGAGAAATACCCCGAAAGGAGACAGAGGCCCCCCACATGTATTGGCGGTGAGTTGAGATGAAATAACAAACGTAGTATGAAAATAGGTTTAGCAAATTTGAGGTCCACTTACTACATAGCAGAAGACAGAAAGGACACTTTCATGGTCAGCTGAAAACCCTATCAAAAACCCATCCAGAAATTACTTTAAAACTCTGGCATTAACTCATAACACCAGAGTGGCAATTCCCGTTCACAAGAGCTTTCCAGACACAGTAACGAAACTACAGCTGTGAACTGGAACAAAATGCAAAAACAAACATGGACAAGAGTCCAACTTATCTAGTAGTTGTCTAGGAGCAGGAACAAGCACAGAGAGGCTTCTGATAACATTGTTGACCGGCAAGCAACTAACAGAGCAGCAAGGTTATATAGCGACTCCCACATCGTGATGGGAACAGGTGAACAGAGAAGATGAAGACACCAGTTCAATTCCACCAGTAGCCACCGGGGGAGCCCAGAATCCAAATTCACAACAAATATGTTGTTATTACGGTATTTTCAGCCTGGGCTTTCCCTCTACTTGCTGGCATCTATGGCCCCTGATAAACTCCACCCAGCTCCGCAGCTCCCATGATTCCCGTCCCGCATTCCGTACGTGGTTTCCCATCCAGCTTCCCCTTATTGGAAGAGAATAAAGCCGGCTCCTCCATGTCTAGTTCGGGCCGTAGGCCCTGGATGTCCTGGGAAGGTCCACTGAGGTTTGTCATTGCTGTTTTCATGCTGCCCACACCATCTGTAATCTATTATGCTCTCCAGCCCTCTAGTTTTGAGCTTCTGCTCTCTACACTTTTATCTACTCATCTAATCTACAGCAGGAAGTGTTCTCTTTTTAACTACCTCTGATCTGATCCTTCAATGTTGGGGCTGTTCCCAAACACATTAACCATTCCTATACTATACCTATCTATTTCCAGAATCTATTTGCCTACCAGTCCCCAGTCCTATCATATATCTAAAGCTAAACCCTTATTCTATGTCCTTCCCCTATATCTAATACAAGAGTACATTATATCTTCATCAAAACACATTTGAGTCATCCACATCATCAAACATTTATAAAACTTTATAAAATTGTACATATAAAACCAATTACATTCCAGTACATTAACTTTGTACCTTGGTGCCTATAAGGAGTTTGTATGTTCTCCCCGTGTCTGCGTGGGTTTCCTCCGGGTTCTCCGGTTTCCTCCTACACTCCAAAGACATACTGATAGGGAATCTAGATTGTGAGCCCCAATGGGGACAGCGATAATAATGCATGTAAAGTGCTGTGGAATTAATGAAGCTACATAAGTGAGTAAAATAAATAAATAAAAGGTTCTATGCTTAATAAAAACACATTTTCGTATACACAAATTATAACTGTTTTCTTATTAAGGGAGAAGCACATGACTGTCCCAGTCATACTCTTACGTAACCACATCCCAGCAGTGACTGACAGCAGTGCATCAGTGCAGAGCCAGCTGTCAGTCAGTGGTGGGGGCGTAGTGACAGCACCCGTTATATGTACTGAGTGACGATTAAAGTCATGCCAGCCCTGCCTCTGTGACTGGAAGCTGGAGGATGCTATAAAGAATTAAGTTCATTTCCTCTCTGCAGCCACTGCTTTAGAACGCTATTAACCTGAAGATTAACCCGATATCTGCAGGTTAATAGCACTCAAGGACATTACAGGTTCCCTTTAAGATATCATTGCATTCTATGACACTGCTAAGGAAAGGGGAAGCCCACAACATTTTTACCAAGAGGCCTCCAACAACCCTGATTTAACTCTGGCACGGGTGCTATGTGATATAATGACCATTCGAATAGACAATAGTCTATACGTTCTCTTAGTACTCCAATATATAGCAATAGGATAACAATGCAGCTGGCTTACGCTAGGGTCACACGAGCGTATTTTCTCTCTCTTTGATCGAACTATGATGAGAGTTTAATTAGAGTGAGAGCATAGTGTGATCCAATTCTCTAAGACGAGGAGAAGAGCAAAAACATTTCTTCATCTCCATTCTGTCAGTCCGTGGTAATTGGACTGCACTCAGATGTCATCATGAGTGCAGTCCAATCTTTTCCTCTGAATCATTAACTAGATCCAAATATCAGGTCAAACACTCCGGCAGGCAGCAATACTTTCCTCGGACCAAAATAATCCAAAGAAAAAAATCTGACGTGTGCACGGTTCCATAGAACATTGGTCCGAGTGCGATCCAAGGATCGTACTCAGACCGAAAATACGGTGGTCTACACTTGCCTATAGAGTGGCTGATAACTGTCAACATGAGATTGAGTTTACATTTTCTATCGTTACGGCAATTAATTATCATGTGTCAGGTCACTCTATTATAGTTGCGATCTTGGATATCTATGTACATTGGGGTGTAATAAACTCACAAACATTTTATGAGCCAGCATATGGCAGAGTGATGGCGGTTTCCTCGCATTTACTTGGCTGAGGACATAAAAGCAATAAGGTCAAATCTAGAAGTAGAAATTAAAATTTGAAGATATGACAAACATGAGGTCACGAGGATCAATTGATGGATGCCTACTGAGCCCTGTTAATCGTGTGCGGCCGTAGCCAAGATGTATGAGGTTGTCAAGATCACTTAGGTTTGTGATGCTGAGTGCAGATGAGTCATTTTAGCACTTGTACCACAACAGCGCCCGTCTTCTCCTTGCTCAGAAAGGAAGGTTCGGTGATTGTGGCCAGATGGAGCTGGATCTTGGCATCTGTGGAGGAAGCCATCTTTCATTTTGATGGCTGGAGAGTCTTTGAAGAATTTTATACAGCCGAGTTATTTTTAATGAGACTGTTCTGTTTTATAAGATTTAAAAATATAATTTCTTGGCCCAACAGAGCATAAGATTAATGAGCCAAGCGTAATGTTACGGACGATGCAGCAGTTTAAAAATATCCAATGCAAATTGTTGTAGTCAGACTTAAAGTATTCATTATTTGACAATAATTACTCTAAGAATCCTTTTGCATGCAGCCTTGTGGCTTCAGTTTAGAATAAAAGAAACGTTGAGTTGGATCGTTGCATGAATACCGCTGTTGCCTGTCAGACCCTGCTAAATGGTTCCTGTGCAGTTTTCACCATTTTTAAAGCAAAGAGTAGCAAACAAACTTGTCTGCCAAGAAGGTCATTCAGTGCTCTGAAATCTGTCCAAGCAGAGTAAGGCCGGCGTCACACTGGCGAGTTTTACGGACGTATGAGCGCAGAAAATACATCCGTAAAATACGCATAACACACGGCACAATGATTCCCTATGTCCCAGCTCCTATCAGCCGTATTTTACTGATCCGTATTATACGGCTTTCTACAGCCGTACAAAATCGCAGCATGCTGCGTTTGTCAGCATATTGCGCAAATAATACGCCAATGAAAGTCTATGGGGGCGAGAAAAATACAGATTCCACACGGACCAGCAGTGTGACCTGCGAGAAATACGCAGCGGTGTTACTGAAAAGCCGGTAATTCAATTGCCGGCTTTTCATTTCTCCTGCCTAAACCCGACATGATATGAGACATGGTTTACATACAGTAAACAATCTCATATCCCCATTTTTTTTGCATATTCCCCACTACTAATGTTCGTAGTGTGTATGTGCAAAATTTGTGCGCTGTAGCTGCTAAAATAAAGGGTTAGATCGCGGAAAAAATTGGCGTGGGCTCCCGTGCAATTTTCTCCGCCAGAGTGGTAAAGCCAGTGACTGAGGGCAGATATTAATAGCCAGGAGAGGGTCCATGGTTATTGGCCCCCCCTGGCTACAAACATCTGCCCCCAGCCACCCCAGAAAAGGCACATCTGGAAGATGCGCCTATTCTGGCACTTGGCCACTCTCTTCCCACTCCCTGTAGCGGTGGGCTATGGGGTAATGAAGGGTTAATGCCACCTTGCTATTGTAAGGTGACATTAAGCCAGATTAATAATGGAGAGGCATCAATTATGACACCTATCCATTATTAATCCAATTGTCTGAAAGGGTTAAAAAACACACACACGTTATTAAAAAGTATTTTAATGAAATAAACAGGTTGTTTTAGTATTTTATTGCTCTCTCAATCCATCCGGAACACCCTCGCTTGGCAAAATAATAAACCCACAATATACATACGCTCTGAGGAACTTTCAGGTCCCACGAGGTAATCCATCTGAAGGGGTTAATTATTTTACAGGCAGGAGCTGCGCTAAAGCACTCGCTCGTGTCTGTAATCCCCGGGTGATGAAATGAAAACTGGGTGATCTGTCCTTACACTGAGTTGCGGTGAGGCGCCCTCTGGTGGATGAACTCATGAACTGCAGCCTTTGAAAAGTTCCCACGCTCCAGTTCATATGAGTTCATCCACCAGAGGGCGCCTCACCGTGACTCAATGTAAGTACAGATCACCCAGCTTTCATTTCATCACCCGGGGATTACAGACACGAGCAGTGCTTTAGCGCAGCTCCTGCCTGTAAAATAATTAACCCCTTCAGATGGATTACCTCGTGGGACCTGAAAGTTCCTCAGAGGGTATGTATATTGTGGGTTTATTATTTTGCCAAGTGAGGGTGTTCCGGATGGATTGAGAGAGCAATAAAATACTAAAACAACCTGTTTGTTTATTTCATTAAAATACTTTTTAATAACGCGTGTGTGTGTGTTTTTTAACCCTTTCAGACAATTGGATTAATAATGGATAGGTGTCATAATTGACGCCTCTCCATTATTAATCTGGCTTAATGTCACCTTCCAATAGCAAGGTGGCATTAACCCTTCATTACCCCATATCCCACCGCTACACGGGAGTGGGAAGAGAGTGGCCAAGTGCCAGAATAGGCGCATCTTCCAGATGTGCCTTTTCTGGGGTGGCTGGGGGCAGATGTTTTTAGCCACAGGGGGGGCCAATAACCATGGACCCTCTCCTGGCTATTAATATCTGCCCTCAGTCACTGGCTTTACCACTCTGGCGGAGAAAATTGCGCGGGAGCCCACGCCAATTTTTTCCTCGATTTAACCCTTTATTTTAGCAGCTACAGCGCACAAATTTTGCACGTACACACTACTAACATTAGTAGTGTGGAATATGCAAAAAAAATGGGGATATGAGATGGTTTACTGTATGTAAACCATGTCTCATATCCTGTCGGGTTGGGGAAGGAGAAATGAAAAGCCGGCAATTGAATTACCGGCTTGTCACAAATAACGCGCTTAATTAAATCTAAATACAGAATATATATATACGTGTCTCAATGACATATATATATATATATATATATATATATATATATATATATATACTGTATATATGTTTTACCGAACATTTGAGCACATAAATCCATTAGATGTCGGTTTTGCAAGCCTGCGAGAAAATATCGCCGTACGGATGCCATACGGATTACATACGGAGGATGCCATGCGCAAAATACGCTGACACACCCTGCCTACGGAGGACATACGGATCACTATTTTGGGAACATTTCTCCATGTTACGGCCGTATTACGGCCCTAAAAAACGGACCGTATTGTCTTAGGGCTGTCCCACACGTCCAGATAATTCCGGTACCGGAAAAAATCGGTACCGGAGTTGTCCGTGTGCCCGTGAGCTCACGTAGGCCATACCACACGGAGCGTGCAGGAGACAGCGCTAAAGTTGATTTTAATGGGTCTACGTGTGTCAGTGGCTCCGGTACGTGAGGAAACTGTCACCTCACGTACCGGAGCCACTGACGTGTGAAACCGGCCTTACGCTGAGTATGACGCCGGCCTAAAAGGTATACAAGTATTTAAAGGCTGCCTGTCATTTCATATAACTTTTCAAAAGATGCTACCATGTGTGTTCATTAGGAGTAAAAATGATTGTCGTTCATTTTATGACTTGTATCTGACATCTTTACCAATTTTCTCCTCTCAAGGCTCTATATCTCTAATTTTTAGTTGTCTCTAAGCTAGTGAGTAGAGATAAGTGAATATATTTCAGTGGAATAGAATTCTACTCAAATTTTACAAAAATACACATTCGCCTAAATGCTGATTTTTTATTTTTTTTTAATTTGCTTCTTTGCAGATTCAGCAAAATGGTCAATACTGGCTAATATTTTTTGAACCATAAGGGACCAACATAATGTATTTTTTTTTTAATCTCTGACACTCATCTCACCTCTCACCTCTCCGGACCCTTCGCTCTTCAACTTCGCCCATTTGGTCTTTGTCGTATCTTCTGATTCCATCCACTCGCACTGAAATACCCCAGACTTCCAGCTTTAATAAGGCTCAGGCCGGCATCACACTGGCGTGTTTTACGGACGTATGAGAGGTGCAGAAAATACGGATTGCATACGGTACAATGATTCTCTATGGCCCAGCTCCTATCTGCCGTATTTTACGGATTCGTATTATACGGTCTTGTACGGCCGTAGAAAATCTCAGCATGCTGCGTTTGTCACCGTATTGCGCAAAAAATCCACCAATGAAAGCCTATGGGGGTGAGAAAATTACAGATTACACACGGACCATGCGTGTGACTTGCGAGAAATACGCAGCGGTGTTCTCTAGAAAAGCAGGCAATTCAGTGCGGTGTACAGTAAAATCACACTGACAGAATAGAATAGGTAGAATTAATGTCTACACATAGAATAGGTATATATATATATATATATATATATATATATATATATATATATATAATCAGTGAGACACATATATATATATATATTTAATTCAGCGCCAGATAGCAGAAAAGCCGGTAATTCAATTGCCGGCTTTTGCTATCTCCTTCACAAACCCGACAGGATATGAGACATAGTTTACATACAGTAAACCATCTCATATCCCTTCTTTTATTACATATTCCTCTTTACTAATGGGTCATTCCACATCAAGTGGACCAGTTTTAAAAATCGTCCCCACTCGACCTTCTCCGATTTTGCTGAAAATTTATAAGGATGTACATGTATGTTTGAAAAGAGGTTCTGTACATTTTTAGGGCCAGATCTCAAATACATTGGGCACTGTTGACCTTTCACTGGAGGTTCCACCAAGCCTGCGGCTTCAGCTAAGAGGATTTTGCAAACTTTGGCACATAGCCATTAGAGTTCTATAGTGGCTTTGATGCTGAAATTTGGCATACTAGCTCAACTTTTGCTGCTAAACACGATAAAATTATTACCGGCTATGACAAAACAATATTTCGGCCGCAATTTTGTGTCAAAGTAGCTTGAAAAACGCGTCGCATAAAATTTATGCCAAACTTTGCCCATATATAACTCAAGACCAAAAACCAATAGTAACTGGTGCTTTGCCCTGTACACCAAACATCTACATGACTTTGCATTGCTGCAATATCACGGTCAAAGCATATGTATTTGTGGAAATATTCACACCCACATATGATGAAAAACTTAAAAAAACCGAATTTTACCTATTTTTAGGTCAAATTTCTCAAAAAGGGTACCCCTAAAATATATTAGATCTGATATCATTAGAAAGAGCACATTTTTCTCTACAAGGATCATTGGTTTTTTTTTTGGAGTCTCTCAGTTTAAGAAATGAAAAATGCCACTGAACAAGGTGTTATTTATTAATACGCAATGAATGGTAACTGTACTATTCAAACCCTTGCGTTGGTCCATGGTGGTTATACCACAACCAATTCCCTAAGAATTGGTATTATAATCCTATTAAGAATTGTAATAATGTTGTCTTTCGAGAATTGGCAGCCCCATCGCCTAGGAGCCATGGCCGATAGCCATGCAAGGCGAGCCTCAGGCAGTCTCTTTATTGCAGGTTCCGAAGCCTGAGGGTGGGTGTCTTTGCCTAGGATCCCAAGCCTAATATTGGGTATCTTTTGTTGGTTCCCAAGCCATAATGTTCAGTCTAAGTGGTCTGGAATTGTTGCTGAATTTGCAACATAATCGGTTCAGAGAAGCTGTATTGTCGGCCCTTTGCTGTCCAAAAAGGTCCAAATCTTGACATTGGCATCTAAAAGCTGGTCCATTAAGGCTATATCAGACGAATTCGGTGTCTCTGAACGAATGGTCAAACAAGCTCGAAAGCTTAAATGTGAACATGGGTTCTTAGCCTTACCTAGAATCAAGTGTGAAGAAAAAGGTGCAGGCATTTTTTGAGGATGATGAATTCAGTTGAATGTGCCCTGGTAAAAAAGACTATGTATCAGTGCGAATAGCAGGAGAAAAAAAGCAGATGCAAAAGCGACTATTACTGAGCAATATGAGGGAAATGTTTGTTGCCTATCGGGATCGGAATGGCCCTGAATTTGGATTTTCCAAGTTTTGTGAGCTTCGGCCAAAGTGGTGCGTAACCGTTGGATCTGCTGGAACACATTCCGTTTGTGTGTGTACCATTCACCAAAATGTCAAACTAATGCTTGCAGCAGCCCAATCAATGATGACTACAAAGAGCTCATATGCAAAATGGTCTGTGGAATTGAATCCAAGGACTGTATGCTTGGCCGTTGTGATAAATGCCCGGGTCCTGAAGTTTTAAAAGAATTTCTAGTCAATGTGTTTGTCAACAGTGACCCTGAAGATATTATTGAGTTCAAACAATGGATTCACACTGATCGAGACACGCTTGATACCAAACAACTGACTGTAGAAGATTTCATTGAAGAATTGGTTTTGAATATTTCTAAACTTTGTAGCCATCACTACATCGCCAAGCATCAAAGTTGCTATCTGAAATCGTTGAAGGAAAATCTGAGACCTGGAGAGCTTGTGATCCTTATGGACTTTGCTGAAAATTACTCATTTATTGTTCAAGATGCCATTCAAGGTTTCCACTGGGAAAATAGTCAAGCTACAGTACACCCATTTGTAATTTACTTCAAGGAGTTAAATGGTGAAGCTGCACAGAACATCAGCTTGTGCATAATCAGTGATTGCTCACGAGTCACGACATGACACAGTTGCAGTCCACACTTTCTTAACAGTAATTGTGGAGTATCTCAAGACTCTCATCTATGGGATTCGTCATATCCACTACTTCAGCGATGGATCTGCAGCCCTGTACAAAAATTTCAAAAATTTTCTCAACTTGTGCCACCACAATGCTGATTTCAATATCAGCGCTGAATGGAATTTTTTTGGTACCAGTCATGGAAAGTCGCCCTGTGATGGGATTGGAGGGACAGCAAAGAGGTTGGCAGCTCGTGCCAGTCTTCAACGCCCAACTGAAAACCAAATACTGACCCCGGTGGATTTATTCAACTTTTGCAATGAGCAACTGCATGGAATCAAGTTTTTTTTTTTGTTGTTCCAAAAGAAAAAATTGACGAAATACGCGTAGTTTAAGAGGAAAGGTTCAAAGATGGACATTTGCTGGAACAAGAGAAAATCACCAGTTTGTGCCAATTGATGACAAAAAGATTCGCATTTCAATGGTGTCAAATGACCCATCATCTTTCATTGCCCATGTAGATAGATCTGTCAGATCAGAAATGCCTTTTGTGCCAATTGCAAACCTCCAGCCAGGGCAATACATTGCCTGCATTTACGATAAGAACTGGTGGATTGGAAATATTTCTGAATTTTCAGTCGACGAGCATGATGCATTAATAAATTTTATGCATCCTCATGGACCAGCTAGCTTCTTTCACTGGTACATGCTGGATTCCCGAGCAGTCAATCATTGCAATAATTCCAGCACCAGCTGCAACAGCAATGGGCCGACAATACAGCTTCTCTGAACCGATTATGTTGCAAGTTCAGCAACAATTCCAGACCACTTAGACTGAACATTATGGCTTGGGAACCAACAAAAGATACCCAATATTAGGCTTGGGATCCTAGGCAAAGACACCCACCCTCAGGCTTCGGAACCTGCGATAAAGAGACTGCCTGAGGCTCGCCTTGCTCGGCTATCGGCCATGGCTCCTAGGCGATGGGGCTGCCAATTCTCGAAAGACAGCATTATTACAATTCTTAATAGGATTATAATACCAATTCTTAGGGAAATAGATGTGGTATAACCACCATGGACCAACGCAAGGGTTTGAATAGTGCAGTTACCATTCATTGCGTATTAGTAAATAACACCATGTTCAGTGGCATTTTTCATTTCTTAAACTGAGAGACTCCAAAAAAAAAATTAATGATCCTTGTAGAGAAAAATGTGCTCTTTCTAATGATATCAGAATTAATATGTTTTAGGGGTACCCTTTTTGAGAAATTTGACCTAAAAATAGGTAAAATTCGTTTTTTCTAAGTTTTTCATCATATGTGGGTGTGAATATTTCCACAAATACATATGCTTTGACCGTGATATTGCAGCAATGCAAAGTCATGTAGATGTTTGGTGTACAGGGCAAAGCACCAGTTACTATTGGTTTTTGGTCTTGAGTTATATATGGGCAAAGTTTGGCATAAATATTATGCGACACGTTTTTCAAGCTACTTTGACACAAAATTGCGGCCGAAATATTGTTTTGTCATAGCCGGTAATAATTTTATCGTGTTTAGCAGCAAAAGTTAAGCTAGTATGCCAAATTTCAGCATCAAAGCCAGTATAGAACTCTAATGGCTATGTGCCAAAGTTTGCAAAATCCTCTTAGCTGAAGCCGCAGGCTTGGTGGAACCTCCAGTGAAAGGTCAACAGTGCCCAATGTATTTGAGATCTGGCCCTAAAAATTTACAGAACCTCTTTTCTCTCACCAGCGGCCGTACATCTGCTCCTCTCCTGGACGGACGGGACGGGGACGGTCTCCAGGAAGCTGCCATACTACTTGGGCTGTGTTACATACGTCTCTGTGTTATATACTACATGGCCTCTGCTATATACTACATGGGCTCTGCTATATGCTATGTGGGCTCTGCTATATGCTACGTGGGCTGTGCTATATTCTACGTGGGCTCTGCTATATTCTACGTGGGCTCTGCTATATACTAGTGGGCTCTGCTATATACTACGTAGGCTCTGCTATATACTACGTGGCCTCTGGTATATACTGCGTGCCCTGTGTTATATACTGCGTGGGCTCAGCTATATACTACGTGGCCTCTGCTATATACTACGTGCCCTGTGTTATATACTGCATGGGCTGTGCTATATACTACTATACATATTCTAGAATACCCGATGCGTTAGAATCGGGCCACCATCTAGTTATATATAATTATAATGATTTATATTATATTGTGTTTTTTAGTGCACCCCTATAAGATGTTTATAATGATTCTTGGTATTTTCTTCTCCATTACCTCACAGTACACTCATTTTTACTGTGGTTAGCACTTGAACGTGACAATTGACTGGAAGCATAACATTTTGGACTACTGTATAAAATCTGTACTGCCTGACCTACAATGTGTAATATCTATAATATCTACCTATAATACAGCATAAAGTAATATCCATAATACCAGTGTCATCCTAAGAGGCAAAACAACACATGGTCTTTCTCAGGCACAAGCCCAAGTTGGACTGTTACCTTTGAATTGTCTTTAGCTACACCCCTGTAAAAAATGCTTGCTTAAGTTATGTGGTAAGCCTTGTTAAAGGGTCAATATTAACTTTTAGGATTGCTACTTCCAGTAAGTGTCACTAGAGTTCAAGTCCTCCTCTCTGAAGAAGCAATTTACATATTGAGTTTCACAGAGAAGCACTTCATGGTCTATAAGTCTTCCTACACTGTCATGTCAGGTATGTCATGCTCCACTAGGAGAAATGTTACCCCCTTAGACTCCAGTTAGAGGTCTCTTGTTCAACCAAATCAGATCTCTTGCATTGCACTGAAGAGGAGAAATACTCCGATGTACATCTCTGCAAACAAAGATTCTTATTTGCTTTTTGTCCAAAGTCATTTAGTAAGAATCGTTAAAGGGTTGACTTTTAGGATTGCGACTTCGAGTAGATGGCACTAGAGTTCAAGTCCTCTTCTCTGAAGAGGCAATTTGCATTCTCATGATACGGTAATTTGCACATGGTTGACACCATTCCTGGTGAAGAATCAATGGGACAGATCTGTTAAAGTGTTCTAACTTAATACTTGGTGAAACAAAGTAAATTTGTGTCAAGTTGTGGACCTATTGCAGTATGTTTTTGATCAAAAATAGCATAAAAGCCATCCCACCATCAACAAGGTGACCCTGATCGGGATAGTCCTACGCTGTCTAATATTAAAAACCTTACTGTGTGTCAGAGTTAACCTCAGTGTGTGAATAAGGGCAGACAAAAGGACTGGGTTCCGACCTGTGGGCACCAACCTAGGGAAGCTTTTAAATGTAATTTCCAGCTCAAGGGAGGGAGGCCACACCCCGACTTGCACAGAATACAAAATGACAAAGAAAAAGCACAATAATTGAGCTTGGTTTAAGTTTGTATACATGCAGCATATAAAAAACACCAAAAAAGGAGAAATTCAAGAAAACACACCAAAAACAGGCAGAGATGCTTACCTGTCTGAATAGGCCTCAATACAAATGCACAAGCAGGGTGCAGCGGACCCAAATAAAATAGAAAATGCACAGGTGCAATACCTAATGAAACAGCCAGCCTTCAATCAGGGATTGGCTGTGTGGTACACCAATGCACTAAGATAAAAACTGTATGTGGCGTGTTCACACAAGGAATGCAAGCATCTGGCTCCAGCCTATTAATGACGCCCTATGGCGGGCTGCCCAGTGCTAAAATGCATCCTGTGTGAACAGAGGCCACAGTGTACAGAACCATTTGGGCCCAACTGCACCCTGCAAAAAAATATACGTGCAAAACAAAACATATAAATATATGTAAGGTATTGGTTGATATACATGCAGCATATAAACATATGTTCACTTTGGCCATAAAGCATTCAAGACCTAAAGAAGCAAAACGAACATAAACCCTGCTGTAACTAAATAAGTAAATAAATAGCAAAAGTGCATTTGAATAACACAGGGCTCTTAGTAATATCGTTTTTGATAAAAAAAATAGCATAAAAGCCATCCCACCGTCGACATGGTGACCCTGATCCACCATGTCTATCTGATCTAATACTGGAGATACCTGGTGTGCTGAAGTAAGAAGAGGCTCCTTACACTGCTGTACACCCTATCTGTCTGATATTGGAGATGCCAGCAGTGCCAGCAGAAAAGGCTCCTTACACTCCTGTACACCTTATCTGTCTGATATACCATGATACTGGAGGTGCCAGCAGTTCAAAGGTAGGAAGAGGCTTCTTATACTGTTGTTCACCCCATCTTTCTGATCTAATACTGGAAATACCAGGATTGCTGAGGTAATATTGGAGATACCTGGAGTGCTGAGGTAAGAAGAGGCTCCTCACACTGCTGTACAGCCTGTCTATTCTGATCTAATACTGGAGATACCTGGTGTGCTGAAGTAAGAAGAGGCTCCTTACACTGCTGTACACCCTATCTGTCTGATATTGGAGATGCCAGCAGTGCCGATGAAAAAAGAGGCTGCTTATATTGTTGTTCACACGTGTAGCTGATATAATACTGGAGATACCAGTAGTGCTGAAGTAAGAAAAGGCTCCTTACACTCCTGTACACCTTATCTGTCTGATATACCATGATACTGGAGGTGCCAGCAGTTCAAAGGTAGGAAGAGGCTTCTTATACTGTTGTTCACCCCATCTTTCTGATCTAATACTGGAAATACCAGGATTGCTGAGGTAAAACGAGGCTTCTCACACTGCTGTCCACCCTGTCTATTCTGATCTATTACTGGACATACCAGGAGTGCTGAGATAGGAAGAGGATCCTCACACTGCTGTCAACCCTGTCTTTCTGTTCTAATATTGGAGATACCTGGGGTGCTGAGGTAAGAAGAGGCCGCTCACACTGCTGTCCACCCTGTCTATCTGATCTAATACTGGAGTACCAGGGGTTCTGATGTAAGAAGAAACTGCTCACACTGCTGTCCATGTTGTCTATCTGATCTAATACTGGATATATAAGGATTGCTGAGGTACAAAGAGGCTTTTCACTGCTGTCCACCCTGTCTAGTCTGACCTAATATTGGAGATACATGGAGTGCTGAGGTAAGAAGAGGCTCCTCACACTGCTGTACATCCTGTCTATTCTGATCTAATATTGGAGATACCTGGAGTGCTGAGGTAAGAAGAGGCTCCTCACACTGCTGTACAGCCTGTCTATTCTGATCTAATATTGGAGATACCTGGAGTGCAGAGGTAAGAAGAGGCTCCTCACACTGCTGTACAGCCTATCTGTTTGATCTAATACTGGAGGTGCCAGGAGTGTTGAGGTAAGAAAAGAACACTTGCACTGTTTCCCACTCTGTCTTTCTGAATGCTGAGCATATGCTGTGATCAGTAGATACCTTCACAGTATATAATATAGGTATCTCCAGCTCACAGCAGTGTTGCTTCTACCTTACATGCTCGTAGGCACCATTCCTATTAACATTCTAGGACAGATTTATGTCCCAGAAAATAGCAGTAAAAGTATTACAGTGATTACCTTCCTAGACAAAGAGAGTGTGATTTGCTAACTAAAGCTATTTAGGAAGTTATTTATAATCACATTTTCGTTATTTTTTTTTTGTTTAAATTCCCAGTGAACTACTTTAACTTTTAGAGCACTCTGCACCTGATTTGGATGCTTTATAATTTACATAAAATCAGCAGAACTTGTAATTTGACAAAGGTGTTTCAAATGTATACAACTATAGCCTCATGGATGTACCCATACATAGCTTTTAAATCCTAAATCTAGCCAAATTATAGTCTTTACAAATATATATATTTTTATGCTCATCAGGTAGGTTCATTCTCAGATATATCCCTACTAGATGGTTTGCACAGTTTTATAGATTTGGAATAAACTTTTTTACTTCAAATCTTGTGAATTAAAGTCTAAATACAAAGCTGATATAGGAGTAGCCAATACTGATCTGTGAAATAATTGTACCAATGACTTCTCAAGGTATAATTAGCTATTCTTAGCATATTACTAGGCACATCCTAATAAGGACTAGGTATGCATGCATTCAATTACTGTTTTTTTTTACATCTTTTAACTGCTTCACGATTCGAAAGCCATGAAAAGGCTAAAAGGAGAGACCAGTCTATTAATTTGGCATCTTCAGCTTGACAGCCATCTCTATGTTATCTGTGGAATTAAAAGACATTGAAAAATATGTCAGAAAAGATAAAGTTTTGTTGAAGTGTCTTCTGCTTAAAAAATTTGCAGGTACGTCGGCATCTAAAAGATGCCATGTGCACATAACTTAGAGTGAAAAAGAATAGTGATGACGATGATCGTAGTGATAGAACATATATATTATATATAACCTTAGAGTAAAATAGAATAGTGATGACAATGATCGTAATGATAGAATATATATATTTTATATAATACATATACTCTGCCCAAAAAAATTAAGGGAACACTAAAATCCCACATCCTAGATATCACTGAATGAAATATTCCAGTTGTAAATCTATATTCATTACATAGTGGAATGTGTTGAGAACAATAAAACCTAAAAATTATCAACATAAATCACAACTAATATCCCACAGAGCTCTGGAGTTGGAATGATGCTCAAAATCAAAGTGGAAAATGAAGTTACAGGCTGATCCAACTTCAGTGGAAATGCCTCAAGACAAGGAAATTATGCTCAGTAGTGTGTGTGGCCTCCACGTTCCTGTATGATCTCCGTACAATGCCTGGGCATTCTCCTGATGAGGCGGTGGATGGTCTCCTAAGGAATCTCCTCCCAGACCTGGACTAAAGCAACCGCCAACTCCTGGACATTCTGTGGTGCAATATGACATTGGTGGATGGAGCGAGACATGATGTCCCAGATGTGTTCAATTGGATTCTGGTCTGGGGAACAGGCGAGCCAGTCCATAGCTTCAATGCCTTCATCTTGCAGGAACTGCTGATACACTCCAGCCACATGAGGTCTGGCATTGTCCTGCATTACGAGAAACCCAGGGCCAACCGCACCAGCATATGGTCTCACAAGGGTTCTAAACATCTCATCTCGGTATCTTATGGCAGTCAGGCTACCTCTAGCGAGCATATGGAGGGCTGTGCGGCCCTCCAAAGAAATCCCACCCCACATTTTTACTGACCCACTGCCAAACCAGTCATGCTGAAAGATGTTGCTAGCAGCAGATCGCTCTCCATGCCATCTCCAGACTCTTTCACGTCTGTCACATGCTCAGTGTGAACCTTCTTTCACCTGTGAAGAGCACAGGGCGCCAGTGGCGAATTTGACAATCCTGGTGTTCTTTGGCAAAAGCCAAGCGTCCTGCATGGTGTTGGGCTTTGAGCACAACCCCTATCCGTGGATGTCGGGCACTCAGACCATCCTCATGGAGTCGGTTTCTAACCTTTTGTGTAGACATATGCACATTTTTGGCCTGCTGGAGGTCATTTTGCAGGGCTCTGGCAGTGCTCCTCCTTGCACAAAGGCTGAGGTTGTGGTCCTGCTGCTGGGTTGTTGTCCTCCGGCCCCCTCCACATCTCCTGGTGTACTGGTCTGTCTCCTGGTAGTGCCTCCAGCCTCTGGACACTACGTTGACAGACACAGCAAATCTTGCCACAGCTCGCATTGATGTGCTATCCTGGATGAGCTGCACTACCTAAGACACTTGTGTGGGTTGTAGTGTCAGTCTCATGCTACCACGAGTGTGAAAGCACAACCAACATTCAAAAGTAACCAAAACATCAGCCAGAAAGCATTGGTACTGAGATATGGTCTGTGGTCTCCACCTGCAGAACCACTCCTTTATTGAGTGTGTCTTGATAAATGCCATCTGTTGTCTAGTCCATTTGCACAACAGCATGTGAACTTGATTGTCAAACAATGTTGCTTCCTAAGTGGACAGTTTGATTTCACAGAAGTTTGATTTACTTGGAGTTATATTCTATTGTTTAAGCGTTCCCTTTATTTTTTTGAGCAGTGTATTTTACATATGGTAGTATTGTTTTAGTTTTTCATAATCGACCATCCGATTTCTAATTTACATGGTATTTCACCTTTAAATTATAAATCTAGAGTCAGAAATTGTAGGTTATAAGACCAGACTGTTCTCTACAGGGAAGACAGAGACAGTTAATTACTTACATGTTGTTTAATGAGTGCCATAATGAATACAATCATCTTCCTATAGCAGCTCTAGTAATTAGTGTTGAGCATTCCGATACTGCAAATATTGGGTATCGGCCGATATTCGCTGTATCGGAATTCTGATACCGAGTTCCGATATTTTTGTGAAATCGGAATCGGAAGTTCATATAAGTTCCCAGTCATCTTCGGCATGTGCGATGCGTATGGTTCCCAGGGTCTGGAGGAGAGGAGACTCTCCTTCAGGCCCTGGGATCCATATTCATGTAAAAAATATAGAATAAAAATAAAAAATATGGATATACTCACCCCTCCGACAGCCCCTTTCTCTCAGCGGTGCAACCGGCAGCCTCCGTTCCTAAGAATGCAGTGAGTGTAGGACCTGCGATGACGTCGCGGTCTTGTGATTGGTCGCGTGACCGGCGCGTGACCGCGATGTCATCGCAGGTCCTTCACTCACTGCATTCTTAGGAACGGAGGCAGATGCTTGTACCGCTGAGGTCCAGGGTCCGTCGGAGGGGTGAGTATATCCATTTTTTTTTGTATTCTTTATTTTTTACATGAATATGGATCCTAGGGCATGAAGGAGAGTTTCCTCTCCTTCAGACCCTGGGAACCATCCAGGATCGCTTCCGATATTTGTGTCCCATTGACTTGTATTGGTATCGGGTATCGGCGCTATCCGATATTTTTTGGATATCGGACGATACCTTCCGATATTCAAAAGTATCGGTATCGGATTGGATCGCTCAACACTACTAGTAAAATATAAAACCGTATTCCTATATTATCCTCAGTGACCTCACAAAAATTTACTTGATGCCGGATGACTTTAATAGGATGAAGCCACCGGGTTAGGATAGTAGTAGAACCTAAAAGTATATATATAACCACTTGATTATTAAACAATGTGTTGATCTTGGAAGAGGATAGAGAATTTGGCTACTTCGTCCTGTCCATTTGTCATGAGGCAAAGTTGGTATAGTTGGCCAGTGGATCTGTATTGTTTTCTCTCTCTAAAACAAACAATTAGGTATAAAAAGCCTCAAAACCAAAGGATATGGGTCTTTATGCTTCTGTCTTTTCTTGGTAATTACTATAATCATTGATAACAGCAGAAAAGAGTTTTCCTAAAATGTGTCTGAATCTATCTGCCCTTAGAAATACATTTCATAGTATTGAAACTTGTAACAAAATACAATAATTCTCTAATATTTTATACTTTATAAATATAATAATAAATATTGCTCAGGATAAAGCCCATGCATGTACAGCAGAGAGTCCAATAAATGATCAGAGAAACTGCTCGACCAAATAAGCTACAGACATCTTAAGCGAATTTCAGACAATGCGATCCCGGTACTTTTTTTGCCAAGATTTTCTAAAAGGATGCTAAAATTCCAATTTTTTTATCATGTTTTTTTTAAAATCGCTGTTAAAAAACATTTATTAACACCGTTTTAGTTGTTTGTCATCTGGGTACTTTTATGATAACTATTTTCACATACTTTAGGAAGAAGCTTGATGATTAAGTCTAGACATTTTGTAACTGTGAGCAGCATATGTTCCATATTACCTAATTAATGACTTAAACTTCAAAGATTTGGATGTAAACAAGTGATGAACATTTATTCAATTACACCTGCATATGCTGAACGCTGTAAGCTATTATCACAGGGGAAGCTTCATTCAGCCACGACAATGAGTATTTCATGCCAGCTGTTCAAATTAATGGCAGACCTTGTAATGCCTGGACATTCTGGTTGTGCCATAGCATAGAGGAAAATACTCTTACCTAATGACCCTTGCTTAATTTGGGGGATCTAAAGGGAAGATACTCTTACTCTTAAACAGCTGCCGCTCCAATTCCGCAGTGATAATGTTCTGGATGTGATATTATAATTTTAGGACCATTGGGGATGATTATTTCTTTATTTTATAATATTTCATAATCGATAACAGATTTTGTAAAACCATTTAACACTGTTATTTCTCTGTGAAGGGATTAACAGATTACCCATATATACAGAACTGAGCTTGATATTCCTCTAGATCAGGGATGTTGTCAAACTCAAATACACACAAGGCCAAAATTTAAAACTTAGACAAAGTAGCGAGCCAACCTTGATATTTATAAGAAAAAAAGTCGACAAATGATGACTTTTTTTCAATCTTGTATAGCGATGACATTTTTCATATAGGAACAAACTTAAAGATGTTGTCCCATGAACAAAGTATATTTTAATTAATATTTCTTAAGAGTTAGATTACTTGACTGGAGCATTGGGCATACGGGCAGGGGCATACATAGAAATCATATGGCCCCATAGCAGAAGTTATAATTGGGCCCCCCTAAGAACCTTTAGATTCAGTGGGGTCACAGAAGAGCATATCTCGCAACTTCGAAGGCCTTACAAAGTACTTTTTCTACATTTGAAGCCCCTAGATTGCCCTTTCATTGCACCCATAAAGTATGATGCCAACAAAAGTGCCCCCCAACACACTATGATAACCTTTCAGTGAATTCCTCCACAATACCCTCCACACGCACGGTATAAGGACCCACATGGGGTGACCCCCAACACAGTGTCATGTCCCAGCTATCGTTACATAGGTTGAAAAAAGACCTGGGTTCATCAAGTTCAACCTTTCCCGACCAATTGTGCATTTTGTCACTAACTATAATCGACAATGTTATGTGTATTGATGCTGTCAAAGTATCATGGTGCAGTTCAAATGCATGAACCCTGATGTTGAGGTTTACTAAAGGATTTCTGTTGTACTCATGCTCTATGTTCAATGGACCTATACAAGCATTACATAAAGAAGAGATGACGATGGGCTAATGCTAACCTAACACAGCGGTGGGGTAAAATTAATTCCTAAAAAGCAAAAAAGCTTCATGGTAGAGCCACCACTTTAATAGATATTTATTTTTTAAAAAGTATATATCAAATTATAAAAATCATTCCCAAAAATGCAGTGATTTGCAAATTTCTAGATCTGCTAACACTGTACTATGATCCCCATACAACACTCTACACAGTATAATGGACCCCACATAGTCCTTCATACAGTATAATGGGCACTACATAGTCCTTTGTAAAGTATAATGGGACAACATAGTCCTCCATATAGTATAATGGGCCCTACATAGTCCTACATTCAGTATAATGGGCCACAAATAGTCCTTCAAACAGTATTATGGGCCCCACATAGTCCTTCATACAGAATAATGGTCCCACATAGTCCTCCATACAAAATAATGGCCCATCAAAGACCTCCAAACAGAATAATGTGCTCCACATAGTCCTCTATACAGTATAATGGGCTGTGTATCAAAAAATATAACTAAGTACTCACCTCTCCTCATTTCCACACTGCTCCAAGCTTGGTAACGAGTGTTCTGAAGTTCTTCACTGCTCGGCATAGCTGGTGTGAAATAGTGATGCAATCACGCCAGCTGCACTGAGATATCAGATGCAGAGGGGGATTGATGGGGAAGATAGCAGGCAGCTTCCATAATTTCTTTCAACTTTATTGGCATTCCGATACAGTTGAAAGTGCAATTCTGGGTGGGGACCGATCCCAGCATCTTGGGCCAAATCATAATCACCTTGTAGTCCAGATTTGGCATCTGGGCCAGAGTTTGACAAGTGTGTTCTAAATGAATACCACTTTACCAGTAACATGTCTACATGTCAGGACTGATCACTATGGTTGTGAAAACTGGGAATACAGGTGCTTCTCACAAAATTAGAATATCATCAAAAAGTTAATTTATTTCAGTTCTTCAATACAAAAAGTGAAACTCATATAGAGTCATTACAAGCTGCTTGAGGGCTAGTGTGAAGTTTCCACGATCAGTGATGGTTTGGGGAGCCATGTCATCTGCTTGGGTAGGTCCACTGTGTTTTATCAAGATGGAAGTCAGCACAGTTGTCTACCAGGAAATTTTAGAGCACTTCATGCTTCCCTCTGCCAACAAGGAGATGGAGATGGAAATTTCATTGTCCAGCAGGACTTGGCACCTGTCCACACTGCCAAAAGTACCAATACCTGGTTTAAAAACAACAGTATCACTGTGCTTGATTGGCCAGCAAACATACATTTCAGTAGGCCAACTTTTCAAATTTTAAAAACATTTTTCAAGCTGGTGTTATACTGTATGTACTCGTATATAAGCTGAGTTTTTCAGCTTCATTTTTTTTTTGGTGCTGAAAATGACCCCCTCGGCTTATACATGAGTCATGGTACAGAAAACCGGCGGGGGAGGGAGGGCGGTGGAGCAGCGGGTGCCAGGAGCCGGCGCACACATGATACTCGCCTACCTGCGCGCCCTCGGTGCTGGCAATGCATCTCATTCTGGCCACCGGTGCCTGCCTGCAGCTCTTCCTGTTCTCAGTGGTCACGTGTAACCACTCATTAACCCCTTTCTGTCCTCAGATGGAATAGTACGTTCGAGGACAGAACCCCCGCTTTAATGCTGGTTCCGGCGGTTATCCCGCATAAAAGCCGGGACATGTCAGCTGTTTTGTACAGCTGACATGTGCCCGCAATAGAAGGGATGGAATCGCGAGCCACCTGCCACTATTAACTAGTTAAATGTCGCTGTCAAACTCTTACAGCAGCATTTAACTAGCGCTTCCAGCCATCGGGCCGGAAATGCGCCCATTGCTGACCCCCGTCATGTGATCAGGGGTCAGCGATGCATCGGCATGACAACCAGAGGTCTACTGAAGACCTCTATCGTTGTTGATGCCGGATTGCTGAGCATCGCTCCTATGTAGCAGAGCCGATCAGGCTATGCCAACTTCTAGCCTCCCATGGAGGCTATTGAAACATGGTGAAAGTAAAAAAAAATGTTTTAAAAAATATGAAGAAAAGTTTAAATCACCCCCCTTTCGCCCTATTCAACATAAAACAATACAAAAATCAAACATACAGATATTTGGTATCTTTGCATTCAGAATTGCTCGATCTATCAATAAAAGAAAAGGATTAACCTGATCGCTAAACGGTGTAGCGAGAAAAAAAACAAAAAACGCCAGAATTATGTTTTTTTGGTCGCCGCGACATTGCATTAAAATGCAATAACGGGCGATCAAAAGACCGTATCAGCACCATAATGGTATCATCATTATTATCAGGTTGGCACACAAAAAATAAGCCCTCATCCGACCCCAGTTCACAAAAAAATCACGAAAAATGGAGACAATACAGGTATCGGAAAATTGCGCAATTTTTTTTTTTTTTTAGCAAAGTTTGGAATTGTTTTTACCTCTTAGATAAAAAATAACCTAGACATGTTTGGTGTCTATGAATTCATAATGACCTGGAGAGTCAAAATGGTCAGTTTTAGCATTTAGTGAGCCTAGCAAAAAGCCAAACAAAAAACAAGTGAGGGGTTGCAGTTTTTTTTGCAATTTCACCGCACTTGGAATTTTTTCCCCGTTTTTTAGTACATGGCAAGCTAAAACCAATGATGTCGTTCAAAAGTGCAACTCGTCCCGCAAAAAATGAGCCCTCACATGGCCATGGACGGAAAAATAAAAAAGTTATGGCTCTGGGAAGAAGGGGAGCCAAAAACGAAACTGAAAAAAGCTGGGGTCATTAAGGGGTTAAGGTGATGAATATGGACTCATCTCCACTCCCAAAGGGGTGGAGCACATATTCATCCCCGTAATGAGTGGTACCACGTGACTGCTGGGCACAGAAAGAGCTGCAGGCAGACGCCGGCGGCGCAGGTAGGTGAGTATGATGGTTTTCTTCTTTTTTTTTATATAGGAAACATGCACACAGGGATGGGAATAAGGAGGCATGCATACAGGGATGGAACGGGGGGAGGCATTCATACCAGGACAAGGAAAAGGGAGGCATTCAAACCAGGACAAGGAAAGGGGGCAATGCATACCTGGCTTATACTCGAGTCAATAAGCTTACCCAGTTTTCCGTGGCAAAAGTAGGTGCCTCGGCTTATACTCGGGTCGGCTTATACTCGAGTATATACGGTAATTCTAATTATAATTTACTGTGATAATGACTTTTGGGTTTTCATTTGCTGTAAGCCATAATCATCAACATTAGCAGAAATAAACACTTGAAATGGATCACTCTGTTTATAATGACTCTATATAATATATGAGTTTCACTTTTTGTATTGAAGAACTGAAATAAATTAACTTTTTGATGATATTCTAATTTTGTGAGAAGCACCTGTATTTACATGATCTCTTAATTCCATGACCTTCCCACAGTTATTTCCGTGTGTTTAGTACACAGCTCAGAGCATATTTATGTGCAAACTGAAAGGTGAGATAATAGTTGAAAGAAACACAAACATTTCACAAAGCAGAAGGAGCAAAAGCAAAACAATGAAACCTGACCTTCCCCAAGTGAGGTCTGTGGCTGGTGTTTAGCAATTCACACTTTGTACAAAACAAAATAATAGGTTCCAGATCATCCACTAGGAAACATTTTTTCTTTGAAACATCTGCTTGCTTTTTACATTGCTTCAGCATTATTCAAAGCAAACAGACTCCTTCTATAGATTATCAATTAATTTTTCCTGCTTTCAGCATCATGAACTGAATTAATTGCCAAACTTTAAAGAATTACTTTGTAAAATGTATTATATAATAGACAAAAGTATCATATTAAAATATGATTGAAGACGTTAACCAAGCAAAAAAGTACTGGGGTCTGATTAGCTATTTGTGGTTTGAAAAGTCATTGATATGGATCTTAGTGAACCTTGGTTTCGGTAGAGAGAACACTTCTCCCCATTGGGCGATGAACATCAGCCGAGCGCAAGGAAGCAATGACTGTTGTAACCATAAATGTCGCTACATTAAACTTAATCTCCACAAGAAGACTGCTGGGATTAGGGAAATATCATTGTTCACAACTATAATTTTATCAAGTAAATCAATATTTACATTGTAGAGTTTGTATTTTGTCCTTTAGAATGGCTCAAAGAATTTTGTCATGAATTCTACAAATCCGAATTATACAGTGACATGTTCTATTGTGGTGATTCTAAAATACCCCATGCACATTGGACTAACGTTGGCTGAACCCAACTGGTTCAGCAGAGAGAGTAATATTTATGGGACTAACAAAAGATTGACCGTCATTTCCAAACAGAAAACAGGAGTGAACAGGTGCAGACTAAGAGTAACCATCAACATATATAACTAACAAATAAAGTTGGACTCTATAATGCTATAGCATGAAAACATGAAATATATGAAATATGAATTGCATTACAGCCCTAGAAAATAGAAAAAAACAAGAATATCAGCCCAAGAGAGGAATCACATTAGGTTAGGTCCCAGCAAAGAGAAAGGCCTTACCACGGCTGCTAGGTATATATGAATTGGCCAATTTATGCGCTAAATATTCTTGTTTCTTCCTATTTTTTTTATAGCAGTAATGCAATTCAAATTTTATATATTTCATGTTTGCATGCTATAGCGCTACAGAGTGCTACTTACTGTAATATGTATGGGGAAGCTGGCTGACTGATGGTCAGAAGAGATGTCGATTGTACATGTCCAATTTTGGACTGCAGATCACATTCTTCTCCCTGAGATAAGCCAGTGGTCAACTAGCAAGTTGGCGTCTTTCTCGTAGAGAACACAGGAGCCCACGGCCAAACGGCCTAAGAGTTCTTACGTGGTAAAGGGCCCAGATGCTTGGGGTTCACATTAAGCATTAGTACTGTAATGGTCTATATATAGATGAGAGCAGAATTTAATATGCAGGTGCAAACATACATGACCGTGTTCTTAACAGTGGGAGATTGGACAGAGATAATGCCATCATTTGGTCATACTGTTCATTGCTTTATTTAAAGAATAATTTTTTTGCTACCCAATCACCACAATGAGCTATTTTTTTCTTTCTTACAGTGTCCTAGTATGTAACAAAGGGAACAAGTTTTTAAAAAATAAGTTATTTGATTATATAATTTTACAACAGTAATTTATATGATTGGATCTTCTTCCTCAGACAGACTGGCAGCTTCTAACACCTGCCCTTTGAAGCCAGGGCGAGTACATCCAGCTTCACTCAACATGTGCATGGACTGCAAAACCAAAGAAATGAGCTGGAGCATAATTTGGAACGTGCAATATGTAAGCGTATGTTCACACTGTGCCCATTTCATAGACAAAACCTGAAGAAGCAAACAAAACCTAGGATAGGACCATCCAGACTGGGTACACCTTGTTGCGGTGGGATGACTTTTACTCTTTTTTATCAAAATAGTGTTAACCAAGTACTCTGTTATTTACATGTACTATTATAATTTACTTATTTACTTACTATAGAGTATATGTACCTTTTGTTTTTTTATTGGGTTTTGCCAATGAAAGAGCAACACTGTAAAAGTGTTCTCACATATTGCACATATACAAACGTATGCTCCGGCTCATTTCTTTGGTTTTCCTGTAGTTTCTTGTACTTTATACAAACAGGGCAGTGGTCCCCCCTTTCTGAGTTAGGCATTTCATCTACATAGCTTCCCATAGGCAGGTGGCTGATCAGTTGGGCCTCTAGCCTGCTCTGCCATTATTCACGTTGAGGCTGGCTAAAACAAGGTAAACAATGTTTTAGCACTAAAGACAAGATAGGACCGTCTGAACTGGGTACACATTGTTGTGGT
This sequence comes from Ranitomeya variabilis, assembly GCF_051348905.1. NCBI lineage: Eukaryota > Metazoa > Chordata > Amphibia > Anura > Dendrobatidae > Ranitomeya > Ranitomeya variabilis. The sequence goes on from NC_135235.1 coordinate 101,274,862, forward strand.
GGGATGACTTTTACCCTTTTTGATCAAAATAGTATTATCCAAGTCCACTTTGTTATTAACATGTACTATTGCTATTTACCTATTTACTTACTATAGGGTATATGCTCATGTGCATGAACTGGTAGACAACGAAGAATGTGCAAATTTCACATTGGCTTTATTGACTCTATCCATGGAGATACCAATCGAGTCCTTATGGACCGGTCTATGCCTTTGCCATCTTGACTTTTCCATTGAGTGGTTCTCTTTCTTGACTCCAGCAATGTAATGTATATTTAGTGCATGCAGTGAATATACAGTGAACATTATGTTACAAAGTCCTGTATCAAATATTAGAGATAGTGACACTTTGGTCATTTAGTGGCAAAAAAAAACGTACTGACGGATTCCCTGTTCTTCATTGTCCCACTGAAATCATTCTTTTCTAGCTGCCTAATTTACTCTAAGGTATACACAGCATAATAGGACCACTTAGATGGAAGTGATCTATTTTGACAAAGCATTCGTGTGTTTAATAAAATGCTAATTTAGTGTAAAAAATGTCTCTTTGTGTTATTTGGTTTCTTTATCAGACCAAATCTGAGTTTACTGGTCTTTTAAATGTCACGAAATTGAGCAATTATAGAGAAACTTCACATTACTGTTATATTTTTGCTCAGAGTCAGGACTAATGGTGATGATAATAATGTATGACAACTAAATGACAAGCAGGTACCTTCCCACTCATTGCAGACTCTGATGGCCTGCTGTAGGTGTGATTATAGTGAAACATGATGATTTCTTTACAGAAATAATACATTAATTACGGACTTAGCTCACTGGTAACTGTATTAAACGTCAATTTGTGGGTAATGAAGTCATAAGCTTCTACGATGGATAAAGCATGGGAGAGAATCCATATATGCAAATAATATAGCTTGTCAATTTCTAAACAGGAAGGAATAAGCCAAAGGAGAGTTTATGTGCCAGAGCAGTAACTATCAGCAATGGATTTGGGCCCAAACACACAGCGTAGGAGTAATAACTTAAATTGATAATTAGGCTGAAAAAATCCAAAAATCTAAGTAGATGTTTTCAGTTACTTGTCACTTAGATTTTGCTTTTTATGCTTTGTTTAATTAAGAGGAATGGAACAGATTGCAAAAGTGATCAGGAAAACATATGGTAAAACATTACTAATGCAAACGGAGCCTAATTCTTATAAATTGGGCTTTCTGCTCATACCTGTCTACCATCTATATTTATTCCATGATACCCTTGAGCTCAACGTGTCTGCTGATTTATGCAGAAAAATTCATCCAAGACGGAAATTTGCCAGAAGCATCTGGTCACTTATAAAAATTCTAGTAAATGGCACTGCTAGCCTACAGTCATGAGGCTAAGGACTTGTAAAGATTGTAAAGCTGTCATGCAATGCTGGCTACTTACAGAGCGAAGGGGTGTAGAAGAGTAAGATGCACCTAATTCATTAAGAGGTGCACAACATAAGGAATTAGGTGCCTTTTTCAACTGTCGTGCGCCCCCACCATAGATTTCTGGCATGAGTTTCACCTCTTTTCTAACGTAACTTTTCATGACTTAGACAGCTGAGTGTATCCATGCCCCATCTGTGCTTTGCCCACTTTGTCAAAGTTAGCCCAGACTGGTGTGAAAATGCCAAAAGTCACCACATTTTTAAACAATTTCTGAGTTACGCAAACATTTTATGACTTTTTAAAGGTACCTTCACACGGAGCGACGCTGCAGTGATAGCGACAACGATGCCGATCGCTGCAGCGTCGCTGTTTGATCGCTGGAGAGCTGTCACACAGACCGCTCTCCAGCGATCAACGATGCCGAGGTCCCCGGGTAACCAGGGTAAACATCGGGTTGCTAAGCGCAGGGCCGCGCTTAGTAACCTGATGTTTACCCTGGTTACCAGCGTAAAAGTAAAAAAAACAAACAGTACATGCTCACCTGCGCGTCCCCTGCCGTCCGCTTCCTGACACTGACTGAGCTCCGGCCCTAACAGTAGAGCGGTGACGTCACCACTGTGCTTTCACTTTCACTTTAGGGCCGGCGCTCAGTAAGTGTCAGGAAGCAGACGCCGGGGGACGCGCAGGTGAGTATGTACTGTTTGTTTTTTTTCCTTTTACGCTGGTAACCAGGGTAAACATCGGGTTACTAAGCGCGGCCCTGCGCTTGTTAACCCGATGTTTACCCTGGTTACCAGTGTAAAACATCGCTGGTATCGTTGCTTTTGCTTTCAAACACAACGATACACAGCGATCGGACGACCAAATAAAGTTCTGGACTTTATTCAGCGACCAGCGACATCACAGCAGGATCCAGATCGCTGCTGCGTGTCAAACGAAACGATATCGCTAGCGAGGACGCTGCAACGTCACGGATCACTAGCGATGTCGTTTTGTGTGAAGGTACCTTAAGATGTTTTACTCCAGAATTCTGGCATAAACACCTTAATGAAGCAGGCGGAATGTTTCTTTTGCTGTACCCTAAGATAAGCGGCTGTGCACACACATTTCCCTAGAATGCGTAACCTGGCTTACTTTTATTGCTATTTTCTGCAAAATTACTTTAGTGCATTTTTCATATTTTACTTTGCAATTTTGAAATAAACTAGTAAAATTTATATTTGAGTTCTTCCATACAATTTCCACATGGTAAGCCCTGGTTATGTGAAAGTGAATATTTCAGATATCACACATTCTAGGGTTAAAAGGAATATCAAACTCATGCAGACGTAGACTGAGTTGTATTAGGCTGTCATGGAGGTACATGCATACTCTATTATAGTGTTCCTCAACTCCAAAAATTGCCATATGTGTTATCTCTAAGGGATATCCTCAAATCAGGACCTGTTGTGGGTGCTCAGTTCTACCTGTGCAGAGGTATTTCTGTCTCATTCTATGGGATTCGGTGTAGACAAAGACAGTCTTCTCTAGAAGGAGGATATACGTATACATACATATGGCACCCAATATAGCCTAAACAGCAGCAGCACAGATTTGGTAGACCCACGGGAACTGCTGTACAGGCTTCACAGTCTAGAACAGCTGCATGACCACATTTAAGGGGTTTTCCAGTCCAAATTGATAAGTCTGCAGCAGGGCCGGACTGGGACTGAAATTCAGCCCTGGCATTTTTAAGAACACAGGCCCACATCTTGTAACTTCTATAATCTTGCTCTCTAGATAGTTTAAAGGGAATCTGTCACCTCATTTTTGGCCTATAAGCTGTGGCCACCACCATCAGGGGCTTATCTACAGCATTCTGTAATGCATTCTGGAATGCTGTAGATAAGCCCCCGATGTATCCTGAAAGATAAGAAAAACAGGTTAGATTATACTCACCCAGGAGCGGTCCCGGTCTGGTTCTGGTCCGATGGGCGTCGTGGTCTGGTCCGGGGCCTCCCATCTTCTTATGATGACGTCCTCTTCATTTCTTCCTGTCGCGGCTCCTGCACAGGCGTACTTTGTCTGTCCTGTTGAGGGCAGTGCGCAGGCGCCAGGAAAGGTCAGGGAGGCCCAGCACCTGCGCACTGCAGTACTTTGCTCTGCCCTCAACAGGACAGGTATATCGCTATGAGAACAAAACCAAATCACACGTAAACGATGTGAAAATTGCTGCACTTTAAAAGGATATGTCATTTTAAGAAAAAAGTAGACAGAAGCATAGGACCCCCTCACCTACCCCACAAAAAAAGCAGATTGAAAAGAAAAAAAAAAAGTGTTTGAAGCTGTTTAGAAATTTAAAGGGAACCTGTCACCAGTTTTTGAATCTCTCAACAAATGTCACCACTGTTATCTGCTCTGTGCTGCATTACACAAATGTGTATATTGAGTCCTGCCTTCCCCTGTACAGCCCCAAACCATCTGCGGTGTGTGTGCCTCCTCCCTGCTCCTAATCGCTGTCCTCCGGCTCTGATTTGTGTGGATGACTCATACTGCGTCATCTACATAGTGCAATGAAACATTGCGCCTGTGCAGTAGCATCGCCGGCCCGTCCACTTGGCTCTGTGGGTGGAGAAAGGCACATTATCGGATATGTGGCAAAAGATGTAATTCCAGCACCGGTGAAAGTGCGCCTGCGCAGGATGGCGATGCTACTGTGCAGGCGTAAGATTTTGTTGTGCTATGTGGATGACAAGTTATGCATATTTATCAGAGAAGGACGACGCTTAGGAGCAGAAAGGAGGCGTACGGACCACAGAGATGATGCCCGACCAGCCTCATTTAAATAAAGTGTGGGAGCAACTCAAATGTTTTGTTTGGGGGTAAACAGGGGGTCAGGAGTCAATATACGGTGTAATGCAGCACAGAGGAGATAAAAGCAGTGGCATTTATTGAAAGACTCAAACACTGGTGATAAGTTCCCTTTAAAAATAGACTTGTCTACACAAAACTGCAACACAGGGCAGAAAAATGCAAGTTACAGAAATTAAGGGTGGGCAACCTGGGGGGTCGTGATTCTGCAGCATTACAGTACATACACAGTGTATGTACAGTATGTGTGATGTGTGTGTGTGTGTATATGTATATATACACACACTACATATACAGACACATAAGGTACATATATATACATATATAGATATATACACACAGTACATATATACATTTACAGATAGTACATGTGTGTGTGTGTGTATATATATATATATATATATATATATATATATATATATATATATATATATATATATATATATATATATATATATATATATATATATTAGATGGCAGCCCGATTCTAAAGAATCGGGAGTCTAGAATCCATATGTACTTTATTTATTCAAATGTAAGAATAATACAATTAATAAATAATAGTAAGAAAGAACAAAAAATGGCTGCACTCACCAGCTCTTGACAATTCTTGACAGTACGGCACATTTCTGATTGGTTGCCGCCTGCCGCGAGCGACCAATCAGAAAAGTGCCGCGCACCACGAAGGCATATATCTTTGTCCACCCTGAGCGGGTGTAGGACGCTGGTGACGTCCCTTATCTCCGGACATTATCTCCGGACAAAGCCACGGAAGTTGGCACAAATTGCCGGAAGTAGTATTCTAGGCAATTATATATTAGATTTTAATGTTATCAGTGTTTACCTTTGAACGTTTATATTGTATTGTCCTGTAACCAGCCATGTGTACGATTACACTGGCCAACAGTGAAAATGTGTCTGAAATGAAAATAGCTGGTTTGTAATAATTTTAGCATCCTAAAAACGAATATGTTACTTAAAAATCATTATTAGCTCTTGTTGCTGAGATACATGTCATCCCTTCACCCCCGGAGCTTTTTCCGTTTTTCCGTTTTCGTTTTTCGCTCCCCTCCTTCCCAGAGCCATAACTTTTTTATTTTTCCGTCAATTTGGCCATGTGAGGGCTTATTTTTTGTGGGACGAGTTGTACTTTTGAACGACATCATTGGTTTTACCATGTCGTGTACTAGAAAACGGGAAAAAAATTCCAAGTGCAGTGAAATTGCAAAAAAAGTGCAATCCCACACTTGTTTTTTGCTTGCCTATTTTGCTAGGTTCACTAAATGCTAAAACTGACCTGCCATTATGATTCTCCAGGTCATTACGAGTTCATAGACACCTAACATGACTAGGTTATTTTTCACCTAAGTGGTGAAAAAAAATTCCAAACTTTGCAAAAAACAAAACAAAACAAAATTGCGCCATTTTCCGATACCCGTAGCGTCTCCATTTTTCGTGATCTGGGGTCGGGTGAGGGCTTATTTTTTGCGTGCCGAGCTGGCGTTTTTAATGATAGCATTTTGGTGCAGATACGTTCTTTTGATCGCCCGTTATTGCATTTTAATGCAATGTCGTGGCGACCAAAAAAACGTAATTCTGGCGTTCCGATTTTTTTTCTCGTTACGCCGTTTTGCGATAAGGTTAATGCTTTTTTTTTATTGCTAGATCGGGCGATTCTGAACGCGGCGATACCAAATATGTGTAGGTTGGGGTTTTTTTTTATTGATTTATTTTGATTGGGGCGAAAGGGGGGTGATTTAAACTTTTAAGTTTTTTTTATTTTTTTCACATTTTTAAAAACTTTTTTTTTTTACTTTTGCCATGCTTCTATAGCCTCCATGGGAGGCTAGAAGCAGGCACAGCCCGATCGGCTCTGCTATGCAGCAGCGATCATAAGATCGCTGTTACACAGCAGAATTGCAGGTGTGCTGTGAGCGCCGACCACAGGGGGGCGCTCACAGCCACCGGCAATCAGTAACCATAGAGGTCTCCAGGACCTCTATGGTTACCTTCCTGATGCATCGCCGACCCCCGATCATGTGACGGGGGTCGGCGATGCGCTCATATCCGGCCGCACGGCCGGATGCGGTAGTTAAATGCCGCTGTCTGTGTTTGACAGCGGCATTTAACTAGTTAATAGCGGCGGGTGATCGCGATTTCACCCGCCGCTATTGCGCGCACATGTCAGCTGTAAAAAACAGCTGACATGTCGCGACTTTGATGTGCGCTCACCGCCGGAGCGCACATCAAAGCGGGGGTCCCGACATGTGACATACTATACCGTCACATGTCGGGAAGGGGTTAAGATTATTATGCAGGAAAATAGGGAAATTTTGAATTTTCAACAAATGTGTATTGGTAAACCTGATTACAGACCTGTTGAACCAATGTCAGCCATTTTATTCATTGTGTCTGCATAGTTTGTACTAATTGAAGTCTCTTTCTCTTGTTGCAGTAATTTTGTGGAGAGAATTTACACTTTGAAAATGCCTCGTAAATGTGCAAATATTGTTAACAATTTTTGTTACGTGTGTGGTTATGTGACATTTGCCAACCAAAGAAGACCAATTACTCCACTTGTGAAGACTGCTTACCATCATTACTTTGGTGTAAAGGTTGGTGATCAGGAGAAGCCCTGGGCTCCACACATTTGCTGCAATAGTTGTTCAGTAAATCTGGTTGCATGGTTGAAGAATAAAGGACGTTCTATGCGTTTTGGTGTGCCAATGATTTGGAGGGAGCCAAGAAATCATGTAGACGACTGCTATTTCTGCATGGTTGCTCCTCTTCAGCATGGCATGTCAAGAAAAAAGAAGGGGACTATTGAGTACCCTAACATCCCCTCGGCTATAAGACCAGTCCCACATGGGAAAGATCTTCCCGTTCCTCGCCCTCCAAAGGAATATGTACTGGAATCAGATCAGGAGGAAGAATCGCCCGGAAGTTCATCACAAGATCTTGAATATGATTCACAGTCTGCATCAAATGAACCACATTTGCTTTCTCAGGGTGAACTCAATGATCTGATACACGACCTGGACCTGTCGAAAGAAAAGGCAGAGCTTCTGGCTTCAAGATTAAAACAATGGAACTTTCTACTGTACAATGTTAAAGTGACTGCCTATAGGCATCGACAAAGAGATTTACATGTTTATTTTAAAAAGCAAGACAATCTCGTTTTCTGCACCAGTGTTGATGGTTTAATGTCCGCTATGAATGTTCAGTACAACCCACTAGATTGGAGACTTTTCATCGACGGTTCAAAGGTTAGTTTAAAAGCTGTACTATTGCACAATGGAAATGTTCTTCCTTCCGTTCCTGTAGGCCATGCTGTTTGCATGAAAGAAACCTACAACAATATGAAACTGCTTCTGGACGCAATAAAATACAGTGACCACCAATGGCAGATCTGTGCAGACTTGAAAGTGGTTGCAATATTGTTAGGCATGCAGTTGGGATACACAAAATATTGCTGTTTCCTATGTGAGTGGGACAGCCGTGCTAGATCTTCTCACTACAATATAAAAGTGTGGCCTACAAGGGACAAAATGTGTCCTGGAATTAAGAATGTTCAACACTGTCCACTTGTTGAACGCAGTAAAATCATTCTGCCGGCGCTACACATTAAACTTGGTCTTATGAAAAATTTTGTTAAGGGAATGAACCAAGAAGGAAATGCTTTTAAGTACCTCAGAGGGAAGTTTCCACAACTCAGTGATGCTAAAGTGAAAGAAGGTGTCTTCATTGGTCCTCAAATTCGTGACCTACTTAGGGATGGAAATTTTGACGAGATCCTACAAGGCAATGAGAAGGCGGCATGGCAAGCCTTCAGAGATGTTGTACGTGGCTTCTTGGGAAACAGACGAGTTGATAACTATGTTGATATTGTGAATAACCTTCTTACGAAGTATCATAAATTAGGCTGCAACATGTCATTAAAAATACACTTTCTGGACTCTCATCTGGATTTCTTCCCGGACAATTGTGGTGCAGTAAGCGATGAGCATGGTGAGCGATTCCACCAAGATATTTTAAATATGGAACAAAGATATCAGGGCAAGTGGAATGCTTCCATGCTTGCAGACTACTGTTGGACATTAATCAGAGATGTACCAGAAGAAAACTTCAATAGACAAGCAAAAAGAAAGCGTTCTCGTGAATAGGTCTTGTCTGAACTGTTGTGTTCAGTTAATGTATCGTGTTCTTGCTATTTTAATCATATTTTAAACAATATTTCAAGTTTGAACATGACATTTGTGTGCAATTTATACTCTTGTAATGAATGCTTCTCGCTACCTACAGCACATACATCCATGGCGTGTATCTAAAAAACGAGAGCTAATTAAACAATTCTGTGGGTATATTTGAGTTTCTCGACCCAAAATTAGTAATATTTGCCTATTTTCATCAAAGAAACATAAAAAAAGTTGTTTTTTGTTGGCCTGTGTTATCGGCCGAAAGCCTCTCTGGAACCAATAATCACCCCATGTAAAGGTATCTTTATAAGTTAAAGATTCAGAATACTATGACTTTTATCATATCCTGAACAGTCAAGTTTTTTATGAACCGTTAAGGTTTTCTGGTTGAAGTAAAAAAAACTGAGTGTTTACAGTTTGAAACTATAAAATGTTGAAAAATTATGTCATTCTTGAGTATATCACTCAATGGTGCTCATAAACGTGTCAAATTTGATCTATAATATACTTTAATATACGTTACTTTAATCTTTAATATACTTAAGAACATGGGGCCCCAGGCAGAGCACAGGGGGTCTGAAACACCGCACAGTGGTCCAAAATATCGCTGTGCTTTGCCTGGGGCCCCATATGCTGCCTGGGGCCCCTGTGCTCTGCCTGGGGCCCCATATGCTGCCTGGGGCCCCTGTGCTCTGCCTGGGGCCCCATGTTCTGCCTGGGGCCCCTGTGCTCTGCCTGGGGCCACTGTGCTCTGCCTGGGGCCCCATATGCTGCCTGGGGCCCCATATGCTGCCTGGGGCCCCTGTGCTCTGCCTGGGGCCCCATATGCTGCCTGGGGCCCCTGTGCTCTGCCTGGGGCCCCATAGGCTGCCTGGGGCCCCTGTGCTCTGCCTGGGGCCCCATGTTCTGCCTGGGGCCCCTGTGCTCTGCCTGGGGCCACTGTGCTCTGCCTGGGGCCCCATATGCTGCCTGGGGCCCCTGTGCTCTGCCTGGGGCCCCATATGCTGCCTGGGGCCCCTGTGCTCTGCCTGGGGCCCCATATGCTGCCTGGGGCCCCTGTGCTCTGCCTGGGGCCCCTGTGCTCTGCCTGGGGCCCCATGTTCTGCCTGGGGCTCCATGTTCTGCCTGGGGCCCCTGTGCTCTGCCTGGGGCCACTGTGCTCTGCCTGGGGCCCCATGTTCTGCCTGGGGCCACTGTGCTCTGCCTGGGGCCCCATAAGCTGCCTGGGGCCCCTGTGCTCTGCCTGGGACCACTGTGCTCTGCCTGGGGCCCCATATGCTGCCTGGGGCCCCTGTGCTCTGCCTGGGGCCACTGTGCTCTGCCTGGGGCCCCATATGCTGCCTGGGGCCACTGTGCTCTGCCTGGGGCCCCATATGCTGCCTGGGGCCCCTGTGCTCTGCCTGGGGCCCCATATGCTGCCTGGGGCCCCTGTGCTCTGCCTGGGGCCCCTGTGCTCTGCCTGGGGCCCCATATGCTGCCTGGGGCCCCTGTGCTCTGCCTGGGGCCCCATGTTCTGCCTGGGGCCCCTGTGCTCTGCCTGGGGCCACTGTGCTCTGCCTGGGGCCCCATATGCTGCCTGGGACCCCTGTGCTCTGCCTGGGGCCCCATATGCTGCCTGGGGCCCTGTGCTCTGCCTGGGGCCCCTGTGCTCTGCCTGGGGCCCCTGTGCTCTGCCTGGGGCCCCATATGCTGCCTGGTGCCCCTGTGCTCTGCCTGGGGCCCCTGTGCTCTGCCTGGGGCCCCATGTTCTGCCTGGGGCCCCTGTGCTCTGCCTGGGGCCACTGTGCTCTGCCTGGGGCCCCATATGCTGCCTGGGGCCCCTGTGCTCTGCCTGGGGCCCCATATGCTGCCTGGGGCTTCTGTGCTCTGCCTGGGGCCACTGTGCTCTGCCTGGGGCCCCATAAGCTGCCTGGGGCCCCTGTGCTCTGCCTGGGACCACTGTGCTCTGCCTGGGGCCCCATATGCTGCCTGGGGCCCCTGTGCTCTGCCTGGGGCCACTGTGCTCTGCCTGGGGCCCCATATGCTGCCTGGGGCCCCTGTGCTCTGCCTGGGGCCCCATATGCTGCCTGGGGCCCCTGTGCTCTGCCTGGGGCCCCTGTGCTCAGCCTGGGGCCCCATGTTCTGCCTGGGGCCCCTGTGCTCTGCCTGGGGCCCCTGTGCTCTGCCTGGGTGTAGGACACTGCTGACGTCACTTATCTCCGGACATTATCTCCGGACATTATCTCCGGACATTAGCTCCGGACATTAGCTCCGGACATTAGCTCCGGACATTATCTCCGGACATTAGCTCCGGACAAAGCCACGGAAGTTGGCACAAATTGCAGGAAGTAGTATTCTAGGCAATTATATATTAGATGGGCATTTCCTGAAGGAAATACATGGTGCTTGAACAGCGCTACCAGCTTTACAGCAGCACTTTTCACACACGGGACTGGAGGGCGCGCTTACTTTTGCACCCGGGGCCGGGGGCGCGCTTACTTTTGCACCCGGGGGCGCACTTACTTTTGCACCCGGAGGCGCACTTACTTTTGCACCCGGGGGCGCACTTACTTTTGCACCCGGGGGCTCACTTACTTTTGCACCCGGGGGCGCACTTACTTTTGCACCCGGGGGCGCATTTACTTTTGCACCCGGGGGCGCACTTACTTTTGCACCCGGGGGCGCACTTACTTTTGCACCCGGGGGCGCACTTACTTTTGGGGCCGCACTTACTTTTGGTGGGCGGGGACCCTCGGCCTCCGATTTGGTGGGCGGGGACCCTCGGCCTCCGATTTGGTGGGCAGGGACCCTCGGCCTCCGATGTGGTGGGCAGGGACCCTCGGCCTCTGATGTGGTGGGCGGGGCCCCTCGGCCTCTGATTTGGTGGGCGGGGACCCCCGGCCTCCGATTTGATGGGCGGGGCCCCTCGGCCTCCGATTTGGTGGGCGGGGACCCTTGGCTTCCGCTTTGGTGGGTGGGGCCCGTCGGCCTCCGATTTGGTGGGCGGGGCCCCTCGGCCTCCGATTTGGATGGTGTGGACCCTCGGCCTCCGATTTGGTGGGCGGGGACCCTCGGCCTCCGATTTGGTGGGCGGGGACCCTTGGCCTCCGATTTGGTGGGTGGGGACCCTCGGCCTCCGATTTGGTGGGTGGGGACCCTCGGCCTCCGCTTTGGTGGGCGGGGCCGGGCCCCTCGGCCTCCGCTTTGGTGAGCGGGGCCGCTCGGCCTTCGATTTGGTTGGCGGGGCTCCTCGGCCTCCGATTTGGTTGGCGGGGCTCCTCGGCCTCCGATTTGGTTGGCGGGGCCCCTCGGCCTCCGATTTGGTTGGTGGGGCCCCTCGGCCTCCAATTTGGTGGGCGGGGACCCTCGGCCTCCGATTTGGTGGGCGGGGACCCTCGGCCTCCGATTTTGTGGGCCGGGACCCTCGGCCTCCGCTTTGGTGGGTGGGGCCCGTCGGCCTCCGATTTGGTGGGCGGGGCCCCTCGGCCTCCGATTTGGATGGTGTGGACCCTCGGCCTCCGATTTGGTGGGCAGGGACCCTCGGCCTCCGATTTGGTGGGCGGGGACCCTCGGCCTCCGACTTGGTGGGTGGGGCCCCTCGGCCTCCGATGTGGTGGGCGGGGCCCCTCGGCCTCCGATTTGGATGACGGGGACCCCCGGCCTCCGATTTGGTGGGCGGGGACCCTCGGCCTCCGATTTGGTGGGCGGGGACCCTCGGCCTCCGATTTGGTGGGCGGGGACCCTCGGCCTCCGATTTGGTGGGCGGGGACCCTCGGCCTCCGATTTGGTGGGCGGGGACCCTCGGCCTCCGATTTGGTGGGCGGGGACCCTCAGCCTCCGCTTTGGTGGGCGGGGCCGGGCCCCTCGGCCTCCGCTTTGGTGGGCGGGGCCGCTCGGTCTTCGATTTGGTGGGCGGGGCTCCTCGGCCTCCGATTTGGTTGGCGGGGCCCCTCGGCCTCCGATTTGGTGTGTGCTCTGCCAGGGGCCACTGTGCTCTGCCTGGGGCCCCATATGCTGCCTGGGGCCCCTGTGCTCTGCCTGGGGCCCCATATGCTGCCTGGGGCCCCTGTGCTCTGCCTGGGGCCCCTGTGCTCTGCCTAGGGCCCCATGTTCTGCCTGGGGCCCCTGTGCTCTGCCTGGGGCCACTGTCCTCTGCCTGGGTGTAGGACACTGGTGACGTCACTTATCTCCGGACATTAGCTCCGGACATTAGCTCCGGACATTATCTCCGGACATTAGCTCCGGACAAAGCCACGGAAGTTTGCACAAATTGCAGGAAGTAGTATTCTAGGCAATTATATATTAGATTGTCCTGTCACCAGCCATGTGTACGATTATCGGCCGAAAGCCTCTCTGGAACCAATAATCACCCCATGTAAAGGTATCTTTATAAGTTAAAGATTCAGAATACTATGACTTTTATCATATCCTGAACAGTCAAGTTTTTTATGAACCGTTAAGGTTTTCTGGTTGAAGTAAAAAAAACTGAGTGTTTACAGTTTGAAACCATAAAATGTTGAAAAATTATGTCATTCTTGAGTATATCACTCAATGGTGCTCATAAACGTGTCAAATTTGATCTATAATATACTTTAATATACGTTACTTTAATCTTTAATATACTTAAGAACAGGGCCCCAGACATCACACAGGGGGTCTGAAACACCGCACAGTGGTCCAAAATATCGCTGTGCTCTGCCTGGGGCCCCATATGCTGCCTGGGGCCCCTGTGCTCTGCCTGGGGCCCATATGCTGCCTGGGGCCCCTGTGCTCTGCCTGGGGCCCCTGTGCTCTGCCTGGGGCCCCTGTGCTCTGCCTGGGGCCCCATGTTCTGCCTGGGGCCCCATGTTCTGCCTGGGGCCCCTGTGCTCTGCCTGGGGCCACTGTGCTCTGCCTGGGGTCCCATATGCTGCCTGGGGCCCCTGTGCTCTGCCTGGGGCCCCATATGCTGCCTGGGGCCCCTGTGCTCTGCCTGGGGCCTCATAGGCTGCCTGGGGCCCCTGTGCTCTACCTGGGACCACTGTGCTCTGCCTGGGGCCCCATATGCTGCCTGGGGCCCCTGTGCTCTGCCTGGGGCCCCTGTGCTCTGCCTGGGGCCCCATGTTCTGCCTGGGGCCACTGTGTTCTGCCTTGGGCCCCATAGGCTGCCTGGGGCCCCTGTGCTCTGCCTGGGACCACTGTGCTCTGCCTGGGGCCCCATATGCTGCCTGGGGCCCCTGTGCTCTGCCTGGGGCCACTGTGCTCTGCCTGGGGCCCCATATGCTGCCTGGGGCCCCTGTGCTCTGCCTGGGGCCCCATATGCTGCCTGGGGCCCCTGTGCTCTGCCTGGGGCCCCATATGCTGCCTGGGGCCCCTGTGCTCTGCCTGGGGCCCCATGTTCTGCCTGGGGCCCCATGCTCTGCCTGGGGCCCCTGTGCTCTGCCTGGGGCCACTGTGCTCTGCCTGGGGCCCCATGTTCTGCCTGGGGCCACTGTGCTCTGCCTGGGGCCCCATAAGCTGCCTGAGGCCCCTGTGCTCTGCCTGGGAACACTGTGCTCTGCCTGGGGCCCCATATGCTGCCTGGGGCCCCTGTGCTCTGCCTGGGGCCACTGTGCTCTGCCTGGGGCCCCATATGCTGCCTGGGGCCACTGTGCTCTGCCTGGGGCCCCATATGCTGCCTGGGGCCACTGTGCTCTGCCTGGGGCCCCATATGCTGCCTGGGGCCACTGTGCTCTGCCTGGGGCCCCTGTGCTCTGCCTGGGGCCACTGTGCTCTGCCTTGGGCCCCATATGCTGCCTGGGGCCCCTGTGCTCTGCCTGGGGCCCCATATGCTGCCTGGGGCCCCTGTGCTCTGCCTGGGGCCCCTGTGCTCTGCCTGGGGCCCCTGTGCTCTGCCTGGGGCCCCATGTTCTGCCTGGGGCCCCTGTGCTCTGCCTGGGGCCACTGTGCTCTGCCTGGGGCCCCATATGCTGCCTGGGGCCCCTGTGCTCTGCCTGGGGCCCCATATGCTGCCTGGGGCCCCTGTGCTCTGCCTGGGGCCCCATATGCTGCCTGGGGCCCCTGTGCTCTGCCTGGGGCCACTGTGCTCTGCCTGGGGCCCCATAGGCTGCCTGGGGCCCCTGTGCTCTGCCTGGGACCACTGTGCTCTGCCTGGGGCCCCATATGCTGCCTGGGGCCCCTGTGCTCTGCCTGGGGCCCCATATGCTGCCTGGGGCCCCTGTGCTCTGCCTGGGGCCACTGTGCTCTGCCTGGGGCCCCATAGGCTGCCTGGGGCCCCTGTGCTCTGCCTGGGACCACTGTGCTCTGCCTGGGGCCCCATATGCTGCCTGGGGCCCCTGTGCTCTGCCTGGGGACACTGTGCTCTGCCTGGGGCCCCATATGCTGCCTGGGGCCCCTATGCTCTGCCTGGGTGTAGGACACTGGTGACATCACTTATCTCCGGACATTAGCTCCGGACATTAGCTCCGGACATTAGCTCCGGACATTAGCTCCGGACAAAGCCACGGAAGTTGGCACAAATTGCAGGAAGTAGTATTCTAGGCAATTATATATTAGATTTTTAGTCATCCTCTCTCATGTGTAAGGCAGTTGGATTCTTAACCCCTTAGTGACCGGGCCAAATTTTTCAAATCTGATCGCTGTCACTTTATGTAGCACTAACTCTGGAATGGTTCAACATATGCCAGTGATTTTGAGATTATTTTTTTGTGGCACATTATCTTTTGTGATAATGGTAAATTAAATTCAATGATTTTATAAATAAATGCAAAACATAACAGAAATTTGACACAAATGTAAAAAATTTTCAATTTTCAAACTTTGAATGATTAACCCTTTCAATCCAGACAGTCATACCAAACAAAATAGTTGAAACATTTTATTTACCTCATGTCTACTTTACATCAGCGCCAGCTGTAAAATGTTCTTTTATTTTGTTAGGATGTTAAAAGCCTTAAAATCGTTGCAGTAGTTTTTCATTTTTTCAAAGAAATTTACAAAACTTATTTTTTAGGGACCTATTCAGTTTTGAAGTGACTCTGGGGGGATCAATATAACAGGAACCCCCCAAAAGTGATACCGTTTTAAAAACAGCACCCCTCAACTTATCCAAACTGCTTTCATGCATTTTATTAACCCTTCAGGTGCTTTTCAGGAATTTATGCACAAGGGCATGACAGGAAACAAAAAAGTTTAATGTATGTATCCATGCTGCTATAATCAAGGGTTTGATTCTATATCATGAAGTACAACACGAATAATGAGACTGAATGTTAATCTTGTCAGTCCAAGACATGCTATTGGAGGGGTGTCTCATCCGTTCCAGTACTGTTAGGGAATAGATTTTATTATAGCTCTGTACAATATGGCAGCATACAGAGTGCATATAGCTCTGTAGTACAAAAGCTATAAAAAAACCTGTGTGCTGCAGCTCTTGTGTTCACTGCTTTTCTTTGTGCATGAGCCCTAATGCTGGTATTAACATGTATAGGGTTCAGACCAGTATCATGAGGGGTGGAATGAACTGATCTGTTAAGATTTAATAGATTTTAAAAATTATGTCTTATTCTTATATAGTGCTCAATACAGTATAATGGGCCCATATAATGTTCAATACAGTATAATGGACACCATGTAATGCTTCATACAGTATACTGTCAGCATATGATGTTCAATGCAGTATAATGGTCACTATTAGTGTTGAGCATTCCGATACTGCAAATATCGGGTATCGGCCGATATTCGCTGTATCGGAATTCCGATACCGAGTTCCGATATTTTTGTCATATCGGAAATCGGAATCGGAAGTTCCTATAAGTACCCAGGCGTGTGCGGTGCGTATGGTTCCCAGGGTCTGGAGGAGAGGAGACTCTCCTTCAGGCCCTGGGATCCATATTCATGTAAAAAATAAAGAATAAATATAAAAAATATGGATATACTCACCCCTCCGACAGACCCTGGACCTCAGCGGTGCAACCGGCAGCCTCCGTTCCTAAGAATGCAGTGAGTGTAGGACCTGCGATGACGTCGCGGCTTGTGATTGGTCGCGTGAGCGGTCACATGAGCAGTCACGCGACCAATCACAAGCCGCGACGTCATCGAAGGTCCTTCACTCTGCATTCTTAGGAACGGAGGCAGACGCTTGCAGCGGTGACAGCCAGGGCTCGTCCGAGGGTGAGTATATCCATATTTTTTATTTTTATTCTTTATTTTTTACATGAATATGGATCCCAGGGCCTGAAGGAGAGTTTCCTCTCCTTCAGACCCTGGGAACCATCCAGGATCACTTCCGATATTTGTGTCCCATTTACTTGTATTGGTATCGGGTATTGGTATCGGCGATATCCGATATTTTTTGGATATTGGCCGATCCAATCCGATACCGATACTTTCAAATATCGGAAGGTATCGCTCAACACTAGTGTTGAGCATTCCGATACTGCAAGTATCGGGTATCGGCCGATACTTGCTGTATCGGAATTCCGATACCGAGATCCGATATTTTTGTGATATCGGGTATCGGTATCGAAACAACATTAATGTAAAAATGTGTAAAAGAGAATTAAAATAAAAAATATTGCTATACTCACCTCTCCGACGCAGCCTGCACCTTACCGAGGGAAGCGGCAGCGTTCTTTGTTTAAAATTCGCGCTTTTCTTTCCTTTACGTGAGTCCCGGCTTGTGATTGGTTGCGTGCCGCCCATGTGACCGGGACGCAACCAATCACAGCAAGCCGTGACGTAATTTCAGGTCCTTCAGGATTTTAAAATTACGTTCCGGCGTTGTGATTGGTTGCGTCGCAGTCACATGGGCGACGCAACCAATCACAGCAAGCCGTGACGTAATTTCAGGTCCTTAAGGATTTTAAAATTATGTCCCGGCTTTGTGATTGGTTGCGTCGCAGTCACATGGGAGACGCAACCAATCACAAGCCGTGACGTCACGGGAGGCTGGACACGCGCGCATTTTAAAATGGGCGCGTGTCCAGCCTCCCGTGACGTCCCGGCTTGTGATTGGTTGCGCCGCGATCAACCAATCACAAGCCGGGAGGCTGGACACGCGCGCATTTTAAAATTTTAAAATGCGCGCGTGTCCAGCCTCCCGGCTTGTGATTGGTTGACCGCGGCGCAACCAATCACAAGCCGGGACGTCACGGGAGGCTGGACACGCGCCCATTTTAAAAAGCGCGCGTGTCCAGCCTCCCGTGACGTCACGGCTTGTGATTGGTTAATGGCGGCCATGTTGCCGGGACGCGGACCAATCACAGCAAGCCGTGACGTAATTTCGTCACGGCTTGCTGTGATTGGTCCGCGTCCCGGCAACATGGCGCCGTGACCAATCATAAGCCGGGACGTCACTGGAGGCTGGACACGCGCGCTTTTTAGAAAGCGCGCGTGTCCAGCCTCCCGTGACGTCACGGCTTGTGATTGGTTAATGGCGGCCATGTTGCCGGGACGCGGACCAATCACAGCAAGCCGTGACGTAATTTCGTCACGGCTTGCTGTGATTGGTCCGCGTCCCGGCAACATGGCCGCCCTGACCAATCACAAGCCGGGACTTCACGTAACCAAGTAAAAGCGCGAATTTTAAACAAACAACGCTGCCGGTTCCCTCGCTAAGGTCCAGGCTGCGTCGGACAGGTGAGTATAGCGATATTTTTTATTTTAATTCTTTCTTTTACACATTTATATGGATCCCAGGGCCTGAAGGAGAGTTTCCTCTCCTTCAGACCCTGGGAACCATCAGGAATACCGTCCGATACTTGAGTCCCATTGACTTGTATTGGTATCGGGTATCGGATTGGATCCGATACTTTGCCGGTATTGGCCGATACTTTCCGATACCGATACTTTCAAGTATCGGACGGTATCGCTCAACACTACTCAACACTAGTCACTATGTAAAGCTCCATACAGTAAAATTACCCCATATAATGTTCAATACAGTATAATGGACCCCATATATTGCTCCATACAGTATAATGGCCCTATATATTGTTCCATACAGTATGATAGGCCCCATATATTTCTCCATACAGTATAATGGGCCCCATATAATGTTCAGTACAGTATAATGGGCCCCATATAAGGCTCTATACAGTATAATGGCCCCATTTACAAGTGTTTCTCACTAAATTAGAATATCATCAGAAAAGTTAATTTATTTCAGTTCTTCAATACAAAAAGAGAAACTTATATTATATAGAGTCATTACACACAGAGTGATCTATTTCAAGTGTTTATTTCTGTTAATGTTGATGATTATGGCTTATAACCAATGAAAACCCAAAAGTCATTATCTCAGTAAATTAGAATACTTTATAACACCTGCTTGAAAAATGATTTTAAAATCCGAAATGTTGGCCTACTGAAATGTATGTTCAGTATATGCACTCAATACTTGGTCGGGCTCCTTTTGCATCAATTGCTGCATCAATGCGTCGTGGCATGGAGGCGATCAGCCAGTTTGCTTTGATAGCAGCCTTTCACTCGTCTACATTGTTGGGTCTGGTGGCTCTCATCTTCCTCTTCACAATAGCCCATGGCTTCAGGAAGATGGCCTCAGGGAAAACCAATGATGCACTCTGCACTGCTCACTGCCAACACCGAGTTTCAGCATCGCCACACTTCTGCCACCACCGGTTCCCTGAGGAAAGGACACTGCTACACCACTGCCGTAACCCCCCAGTAAGCCTGCATTCTGACTTTAAGACACATCCCCCATTTTCCTCCCAAACTTTTTGGGGAAAAAGTGCATCTTATAGTCTGAAAAATACGGTGTATCACGAAATTGGACTCGCATGTGAAGTATCCTGAAGTATCTAGGGAAATTTGCCAAATCTTCTACTTTCTAGGAATTGTTGGGTAGATAAGCGTTTCGGGCTCCCTATGTCTGCCCTTACTAGGTGGTACTTAATGTTGCAAGGTCTCCTGGTGCCCATATGAGCTAATGATTTGAACGCATCAATATTTGGATAGGCTCTGTGTAGAAGTGGCCAGTGTCATGATCTCCATGGCCAGAGAACTAGCATAAGCCTCTATAGGAACAAGCTCTTGGAAGATGTAACTGTACTGACCATGAACTAAACCTACCGCATCATCTAGAAGTAGCCAGGTAGCATGTCCTACTTTTATCCCTATATGCCCAGCGCCGGCCGGAGAACTAAATAATGCTAGCAGAGGGAAATATAAGACCTGACTCACCTCTAGAGAAATGCCCAAAAAGGAGACAGAGGCCCCCCACATATATTGGCGGTGATATGAGATGAAACAACAAACGCAGCAGGAAAATAGTTTTAGCAAATTTGAGGTCCGCTTTCTAGATAGCAGAAGACAGAAAGCATACTTTCATGGTCAGTAGAAAACCCTAACAAAACACATCCAGAAATTACTTTAGGACTCTGGCATTAACTCATAATACCAGAGTGGCAATTCCTGATCAACAAGAGCTTTCCAGACACAGTAACGAAACTGCAGCTGTGAACTGGAACCAAAATACAAAAACAAAACATGGACGAATGTCCAACTTATCTAGTAGATGTCTGGGAGCAGGAACAAGCACAGAGAGGCTTCTGATAACATTGTTGACCGGCAAGCATCTATCAGAGAAGCCAGGTTATATAGCGACACCCAGATCTAATCAGAACAGGTGAACAGGGAAGATGATGTCACAAGTTCAATTCCACCAGTAGCCACCGGGGGAGCCCAGAATCCAAATTCACAACAGTACCCCCCCCTCAAGGAGGGGGCACCGAACCCTCACCAGAACCACCAGGGCGATCAGGATGGGCCCTATGAAAGGCACGAACCAGATCAGAGGCATGAACATCAGATGCAGTGACCCAAGAATTATCCTCCTGGCCGTATCCCTTCCACTTGACCAGATACTGGAGTCTCCGTCTGGAAACACGGGAGTCTAGGATTTTTTCCACAACGTACTCCAACTCACCCTCAACCAACACCGGAGCAGGAGGCTCAACGGAAGGCACAACCGGTGCCTCATACCTGCGCAATAACGACCGATGAAAAACGTTATGAATAGAAAAGGATGCAGGGAGGTCCAAACGGAAGGAAACAGGGTTAAGAATCTCCAATATTTTATACGGACCGATGAACCGAGGCTTAAACTTAGGAGATGAGACCCTCATAGGGACAAAACGAGAAGACAACCACACCAAATCTCCAACACAAAGCCGAGGACCAACACGACGGTGACGGTTGGCAAAAAGCTGAGTCTTCTTCTGGGACAACTTTAAATTGTCCATCACCTGCCCCCAGATATGATGCAATCTCTCCACCACCGCATCCACTCCAGGACAATCCGAGGATTCCATCTGACCGGAGGAAAATCGAGGATGGAACCCCGAATTACAGAAAAACGGGGAAACCAAGGTGGCAGAGCTGGCCCGATTATTGAGGGCGA
Source organism: Ranitomeya variabilis (assembly GCF_051348905.1). Classification (NCBI taxonomy): domain Eukaryota; kingdom Metazoa; phylum Chordata; class Amphibia; order Anura; family Dendrobatidae; genus Ranitomeya; species Ranitomeya variabilis. Next base: position 101,295,702 of record NC_135235.1, read on the forward strand.
ACTCCGCCAATGGCAAAAAAGCAACCCAATCATCCTGGTCAGCAGACACAAAACACCTCAGATATGTCTCCAGGGTCTGATTAGTCCGCTCGGTCTGGCCATTAGTCTGAGGGTGAAAAGCAGACGAAAAAGACAAATCTATGCCCATCCTAGCACAAAAGGCCCGCCAAAATCTAGACACAAATTGGGTTCCTCTGTCAGAAACGATATTCTCAGGAATACCATGCAAACGAACAACATTTTGAAAAAACAGGGGCACCAACTCGGAAGAAGAAGGCAATTTGGGCAGGGGAACCAAATGAACCATCTTAGAAAAACGGTCACACACCACCCAGATGACAGACATCTTCTGAGAAACAGGCAGATCTGAAATAAAATCCATCGAGATGTGTGTCCAAGGCCTCTTAGGAATAGGCAAGGGCAACAATAATCCACTAGCCCGAGAACAACAAGGCTTGGCCCGAGCACAAACGTCACAAGACTGCACAAAGCCTCGCACATCATCAAATACTCAAAGTGGCCCTCGGGCGTATTAAATGCGGTTTTCCACTCATCCCCCTGCCTGATCCGCACCAAATTATACGCCCCACGGAGATCAATCTTAGAGAACCACTTGGCCCCCTTTATGCGAGCAAACAAATCAGTCAGCAACGGCAATGGGTATTGATATTTAACCGTGATTTTATTCAAAAGCCGATAATCAATACATGGTCTCAAAGAGCCGTCTTTTTTTGACACAAAGAAAAAACCGGCTCCTAAGGGAGATGACGATGGACGAATATGTCCCTTTTCCAAGGACTCCTTTATATATTCTCGCATAGCAGTATGTTCAGGCACAGACAGATTAAATAAACGACCCTTTGGGTATTTACTACCCGGAATTAAATCTATAGCACAATCGCACTCACGGTGCGGAGGTAGTGAACCCAGCTTGGGTTCTTCAAAGACGTCACGATAATCAGACAGGAACTCAGGGATTTCAGAGGGAATAGATGATGAAATGGAAACCAAAGGTACGTCCCCATGAGTCCCCTTACATCCCCAGCTCAACACAGACATAGCTCTCCAGTCAAGGACTGGGTTGTGAGACTGCAGCCATGGCAATCCCAGCACCAAATCCTCATATAGATTATACAGCACTAGAAAACGAATAGTCTCCTGGTGATCCGGATTAATACACATAGTCACTTGTGTCCAGTATTGTGGTTTATTATTAGCCAATGGGGTGGAGTCAATCCCCTTCAGAGGAATAAGAGTTTCCAAAGGCTCTAAATCATACCCACAACGATTGGCAAAGGACCAATCCATAAGACTCAAAGCGGCGCCAGAGTCGATATAGGCGTCAGTAGTAATAGATGACAAAGAGCAAATCAGGGTCACAGACAAAATAAATTTAGACTGTAAAGTGCCAATGGAAACGGATTTATCAAGCTTTTTAGTACGCTTAAAGCACGCTGATATAACATGAGTAGAATCCCCACAATAGAAACACAACCCATTTCTCCGTCTAAAATTCTGCCGCTCGCTTCTGGACAGAATTCTATCACACTGCATGCTTTCTGGCGTCTTCTCAGTGGATACCGCCAGATGGTGCACAGGTTTGCGCTCCCGCAGACGCCTATCGATCTGAATGGCCATTGTCATGGACTCATTCAGACCTGCAGGCACAGGGAACCCCACCATAACATCCTTAATGGCATCAGAGAGACCCTCTCTGAAAGTAGCCGCCAGGGCGCACTCATTCCACTGAGTAAGCACAGACCATTTACGGAATCTTTGGCAGTAAATTTCAGCTTCATCTTGCCCCTGCGATAGGGACATCAAAGTTTTTTCTGCCTGAAGTTCCAAATGAGGTTCCTCATACAGCAAGCCCAAGGCCAAAAAAAAACGCATCCACATTGCGCAACGCAGGATCCCCTGGTGCCAATGCAAAAGCCCAGTCTTGAGGGTCGCCGCGGAGCAAGGAAATCACAATCCCAACCTGCTGTGCAGAGTCTCCAGCAGAACGAGATTTCAGGGACAAAAATAGCTTACAATTATTTCTAAAATTCTGAAAGCTAGATCTATTCCCTGAGAAGAATTCCGGCAAAGGAATTCTCGGCTCAGATACCGGAGCATGAATAATAAAATCTTGCAAATTTTGTACTTTCGTGGTGAGATTATTCAAACCTGCAGTTACACTCTGAAGATCCATTATTAACAGGTGAACACAAAGCCATTCAAAGATTATAAGGAGAGAGAAAAAAAAGAAAGACTGCAGCATAGACAGACTGGCAAGTGATCCAATTAAGAGCACAGAGGAAAAAAAAAAAAAAAACTCTCAGCAGACTTCTTATTTCTCTCCTTTCTCAGCCAAGGATTTTAACCCTTTAGTGGGCCGGTCAAACTGTCATGATCTCCATGGCCAGAGAACTAGCATAAGCCTCTATAGGAACAAGCTCTTGGAAGATGTAACTGTACTGACCATGAACTAAACCTACCGCATCATCTAGAAGTAGCCAGGTAGCATGTCCTACTTTTATCCCTATATGCCCAGCGCCGGCCGGAGAACTAAATAATGCTAGCAGAGGGAAATATAAGACCTGACTCACCTCTAGAGAAATGCCCAAAAAGGAGACAGAGGCCCCCCACATATATTGGCGGTGATATGAGATGAAACAACAAACGCAGCAGGAAAATAGTTTTAGCAAATTTGAGGTCCGCTTTCTAGATAGCAGAAGACAGAAAGCATACTTTCATGGTCAGTAGAAAACCCTAACAAAACACATCCAGAAATTACTTTAGGACTCTGGCATTAACTCATAATACCAGAGTGGCAATTCCTGATCAACAAGAGCTTTCCAGACACAGTAACGAAACTGCAGCTGTGAACTGGAACCAAAATACAAAAACAAAACATGGACGAATGTCCAACTTATCTAGTAGATGTCTGGGAGCAGGAACAAGCACAGAGAGGCTTCTGATAACATTGTTGACCGGCAAGCATCTATCAGAGAAGCCAGGTTATATAGCGACACCCAGATCTAATCAGAACAGGTGAACAGGGAAGATGATGTCACAAGTTCAATTCCACCAGTAGCCACCGGGGGAGCCCAGAATCCAAATTCACAACAGGCCAGTGTTTGCAGATGATCTTGTGAATTCTAGGCATAAGTATGTACAAGCGATATTCATTCAGATTTTTTTATTGTGATTGTGTGATGGTGTTGTAGCGAGAGACTTGTTTTTCTCCTTTGTGAGGAGATTGGAGGGGTAATGTCTGTCCCTGAATTTGTTGGGCATATGATGTATTCTAGTTGGCAGGAGGGTATTGTCTGAAACTATTCTAGAGACCCTTTGGAACTGTGATTTGGGCAAGTGGTTCTTGGGTGTTCTGGGGTGATAGCTGGAATAATGGAGTAGGTTATTGCAGTCCGTGGGTTTGAAGTATAAGTCTGTGGAGAGGCATGAAATAGGAATAGGCTGTTGCGAAAAAAGTAGGTAGCAACAGTGACTAAATTGTATACAACTTTCTCCTCCCTATACCATGTTTTAACTGGCTTTTCCTTACATGCCAACCATCAGGTTGTATACAACTTAGTCACCGTTGTGACCTACTTTTTTTGAAACAGACTATTCCTATTTCATGTTTTTTGACCCAGTGACTTGCTGTTTTTGGTTACTCGCTTTTTTTGTTATCTTTTAGGTATATTTGTGTGTGTTCTATGATAAGTCTACCATTTGTTATCTTTGATATTTTCATATCTATACTTTGGTATGTATATTTGTACTGTATGTGCTTTAGTATCTGTCACCAGTTCACACCATGGAGGAGGGTTGTCAGTCCTTACATGGGCTGTTTATCTTTGCATACTAACCCTTTGGCTAATTTAAGTGTTTTTAATTGTTGTTGGTTCTATCTTTTTTTAAATAAACTTAATTGCATCATGTTTTGGTGATGCTTGCTGCTCCATACACACTTCTTTTTTCTCTGTTTAAACTACTCAGTGTGTGGTGTTGTGAATTTGGTTTTTGGGCTCCCCCGGTGGTCACTGGTGGTACTGGACTTGTGTGCTTCACTTTCTCTGTTCACCTGTTTCCATCAGGATATGGGAGTATCCTATTTAGCCTTGTGTTGTGAAATTGGATTTTGGGCTCCCCCGGTGGTCACTGGTGGAATTGAACTGGTGTGCATCATCCTCTCTGTTCACCTGTTTCCATCAGGATGTGGGAGTCGCTATTTAGCCTTGCTCCTCTGTCACTTCCATGCCGGTCAACATTGTAATCAGAAGCCTTTCTGTGCATGTTCCTGCTGCTAGACAACTCCCAGCTAAGTTGGACTTTAGTCCTTGTTTGTTTTTGCATTTTGTTCCAGTTCACAGCTGTAGTTTCGTTTCTGTGTCTGGATAGCTCTTGTGATCTGAAATTGCCACTCTGATGTTATGAGTTAATACTAGAGTCTTAAAGTAATTTCAGGATGGGTTTTGATAGGGTTTTCAGCTGACCATGAAAGTGCCCTTTCTGTCTTCCTGCTATCTAGTAAGCGGACCTCAATTTTGCTAAACCTATTTTCATACTACGTTTGTCATTTCATCTAAAATCACCGCCAATATTTGTGGGGGCCTCTGTCTGCCTTTCGGGGAAATTTCTCTAGAGGTGAGCCAGGAGGACTATATTTTCCTCTGCCAGGATTAGTTAGTCCTCCGGCCGGCGCTGGGCGTCTAGGGATAAAACGCAGGCTACGCTACCCGGCTACTGTTAGTTGTGCGGCAGGTTTAGTTCATGGTCAGTTTAGTTTCCATCCTTCCAAGAGCTAGTTCTTATGTTTGCTGGGCTATGTTCTCTTGCCATTGAGAACCATAACAGTTTGACCGGCCAGAAAGGGTTAAATTAATTGACAGAGAAAGGAGAGAAAAGAGAAGTCTGCTGAAGATTTTTTTTTTTTTTTTTCCTTCAGTTCTGAGTGTGCTTGTAATTGAATCTCTTGCAAGTCTGCCTATATTGCAGCCTTTCTCTCTCTCTCTCCTTCTAATCCTGGAATGGTTCTGTGTTCACCTGTTTAAAATGGATATTCAGAGTTTAGCTGCAGGTTTGAATAATCTCACCACGAAAGTTCAAAATTTACAAGATTTTGTTGTTCATGTTCCTATATCTGAACCTAGAATTCCTTTGCCTGAATTTTTCTCGGGGAATAGATCTTGCTTTCAAAATTTCAAAAATAATTGCAAGTTGTTTTTGTCCCTGAAATCTCGCTCTGCTGGAGATCCTGCTCAGCAGGTCAGGATTGTGATTTCCTTGCTCCGGGGTGACCCTCAGGATTGGGCTTTTGCATTGGCTCCAGGGGATCCTGCGTTGCTCAATGTGGATGCGTTTTTTCTGGCCTTGGGGTTGCTTTATGAGGAACCTCAGTTAGAACTTCAGGCGGAAAAGGCCTTGATGTCCCTATCTCAGGGGCAAGACGAAGCTGAAATATACTGCCAGAAATTCCGTAAATGGGCTGTGCTTACTCAGTGGAATGAGTGCGCCCTGGCGGCGAATTTCAGAGAGGGTCTCTCTGATGCCATTAAGGATGTTATGGTGGGGTTCCCTGTGCCTGCGGGTCTGAATGAGTCCATGACAATGGCTATCCAGATCGATAGGCGTCTGCGGGAGCGCAAACCTGTGCACCATTTGGCGGTGTCCACTGAGAAGACGCCAGAGAATATGCAATGTGATAGAATTCTGTCCATAAGTGAACGGCAGAATTTTAGACGAAAAAATGGGTTGTGCTTCTATTGCGGTGATTCAACTCATGTTATATCAGCATGCTCTAAGCGTACTAAGAAGCTTGATAAGTCTGTTTCAATTGGCACTTTACAGTCTAAGTTTATTCTATCTGTGACCCTGATTTGTTCTTTATCATCTATTACCGCGGATGCCTATGTCGACTCTGGCGCCGCTTTGAGTCTTATGGATTGGTCCTTTGCCAAACGCTGTGGGTATGTTTTGGAGCCTCTTGAAACTCCTATACCCCTGAAGGGGATTGACTCCACCCCATTGGCTAGCAATAAACCACAATACTGGACACAAGTAACTATGCGGATTAATCCGGATCACCAGGAGATTATTCGCTTTCTTGTGCTGTATAACCTACATGATGTGTTGGTGCTTGGATTGCCATGGCTGCAATCTCATAACCCAGTCCTTGACTGGAAAGCTATGTCTGTGTTAAGCTGGGGATGTAAGGGGACGCATGGGGACGTACCTGTGGTTTCCATTTCATCATCTATTCCCTCTGAGATTCCTGAATTCTTGACTGAATATCGTGACGTTTTTGAAGAACCTAAGCTTGGTTCATTACCTCCGCACCGGGAGTGCGATTGTGCCATAGATTTGATTCCGGGTAGTAAATACCCTAAGGGTCGTTTATTTAATCTGTCTGTGCCTGAACATGCTGCTATGCGAGAATATATAAAGGAGTCCTTGGAAAAGGGACATATTCGTCCTTCGTCATCTCCCTTAGGAGCCGGTTTTTTCTTTGTGGCTAAGAAAGATGGCTCTTTAAGGCCGTGCATTGATTATCGGCTTTTGAATAAAATCACGGTTAAATATCAATATCCGTTGCCACTGCTGACTGATTTGTTTGCTCGCATAAAGGGGGCCAAGTGGTTCTCTAAGATAGATCTCCGTGGGGCGTATAATTTGGTGCGAATTAAGCAGGGGGATGAGTGGAAAACCGCATTTAATACGCCCGAGGGCCACTTTGAGTATTTGGTGATGCCTTTTGGTCTTTCAAATGCCCCTTCAGTCTTTCAGTCCTTTATGCATGACATTTTCCGTGATTATTTGGATAAATTTATGATTGTGTATCTGGATGATATTTTGATTTTTTCGGATGACTGGGACTCTCATGTCCAGCAGGTCAGGAGGGTTTTTCAGGTTTTGCGGTCTAATTCCTTGTGTGTGAAGGGTTCTAAGTGCGTTTTTGGGGTTCAAAAGATTTCCTTTTTGGGTTAAGAATCTCCAATATCTTGTACGGGCCGATGAACCGAGGCTTAAACTTAGGAGAAGAAACCCTCATAGGGACAAAACGAGAAGACAACCACACCAAGTCCCCAACACAAAGCCGAGGACCAACACGACGACGGCGGTTGGCAAAAAGCTGAGTCTTCTCCTGGGACAACTTCAAATTGTCCACTACCTGCCCCCAAATCTGATGCAACCTCTCCACCACAGCATCCACTCCAGGACAATCCGAAGATTCCACCTGACCGGAGGAAAATCGAGGATGAAACCCCGAATTACAGAAAAACGGGGACACCAAGGTGGCAGAGCTGGCCCGATTATTGAGGGCGAACTCCGCCAATGGCAAAAAAGCAACCCAATCATCCTGATCCGCAGACACAAAACACCTCAAATATGTCTCCAAGGTCTGATTAGTCCGCTCGGTCTGGCCATTAGTCTGAGGATGGAAAGCAGTCGAAAAAGACAAATCTATGCCCATCCTAGCACAGAATGCCCGCCAAAATCTAGACACGAATTGGGTCCCTCTGTCAGAAACGATATTCTCCGGAATACCATGCAAATGAACAACATTTTGAAAAAACAGAGGAACCAACTCGGAAGAAGAAGGCAACTTAGGCAAGGGAACCAAATGGACCATCTTAGAGAAACGGTCACACACCACCCAGATGACAGACATCTTCTGAGAAACAGGCAGATCCGAAATAAAATCCATCGAGATGTGCGTCCAAGGCCTCTTCGGAATAGGCAAGGGCAACAACAATCCACTAGCCCGAGAACAACAAGGCTTGGCCCGAGCACAAACGTCACAAGACTGCACAAAGCCTCGCACATCTCGTGACAGGGAAGGCCACCAGAAGGACCTTGCCACCAAATCCCTGGTACCAAAGATTCCAGGATGACCTGCCAACGCAGAAGAATGAACCTCAGAGATGACTCTACTGGTCCAATCATCAGGAACAAACAGTCTACCAGGTGGGCAACGATCCGGTCTATCCGCCTGAAACTCCTGCAAGGCCCGCCGCAAGTCTGGAGAAACGGCAGACAATATCACTCCATCCTTAAGGATACCTGTGGGCTCAGAATTACCAGGGGAGTCAGGCTCAAAACTCCTAGAAAGGGCATCCGCCTTAACATTCTTAGAACCCGGTAGGTATGACACCACAAAATTAAACCGAGAGAAAAACAACGACCAGCGCGCCTGTCTAGGATTCAGGCGCCTGGCAGACTCAAGGTAAATTAAATTTTTGTGGTCAGTCAATACCACCACCTGATGTCTGGCCCCCTCAAGCCAGTGACGCCACTCCTCAAAAGCCCACTTCATGGCCAAAAGCTCCCGATTCCCAATATCATAATTCCGCTCGGCGGGCGAAAATTTACGGGAAAAAAAAGCACAAGGTCTCATCACGGAGCAGTCGGAACTTCTCTGCGACAACACCGCCCCAGCTCCGATTTCAGAAGCGTCGACCTCAACCTGAAAAGGAAGAGCAACATCAGGCTGACGCAACACAGGGGCGGAAGAAAAGCGGCGCTTAAGCTCCCGAAAGGCCTCCACAGCATCAGGGGACCAATCAGCAACATCAGCACCCTTCTTAGTCAAATCAGTCAATGGTTTAACAACATCAGAAAAACCAGCAATAAATCGACGATAAAAGTTAGCAAAGCCCAAAAATTTCTGAAGACTCTTAAGAGAAGAGGGTTGCGTCCAATCACAAATAGCCTGAACCTTGACAGGATCCATCTCGATGGACGAGGGGGAAAAAATGTATCCCAAGAAGGAAATCTTTTGAACCCCAAAAATGCACTTAGAACCCTTCACACACAAGGAATTAGACCGCAAAACCTGAAAAACCCTCCTGACCTGCTGGACATGAGAGTCCCAGTCATCCGAAAAAATCAGAATATCATCCAGATACACAATCATAAATTTATCCAAATAATCGCGGAAAATGTCATGCATAAAGGACTGGAAGACTGAAGGGGCATTTGAAAGACCAAAAGGCATCACCAAATACTCAAAGTGGCCCTCGGGCGTATTAAATGCGGTTTTCCACTCATCCCCTGCTTGATTCGCACCAAATTATACGCCCCACGGAGATCAATCTTAGAGAACCACTTGGCCCCCTTTATACGAGCAAACAAATCAGTCAGCAGTGGTAACGGATATTGATATTTAACCGTGATTTTATTCAAAAGCCAATAATCAATACACGGCCTCAAAGAGCCATCTTTCTTAGACACAAAAAAAAAACCGGCTCCTAAGGGAGATGACGAAGGACGAATATGTCCCTTTTCCAAGGACTCCTTTATATATTCTCGCATAGCAGCGTGTTCAGGCACAGACAGATTAAATAAACGACCCTTAGGGTACTTACTACCCGGGATCAAATCTATGGCACAATCGCACTCCCGGTGCGGAGGTAGTGAACCAAGCTTGGGTTCTTCAAAAACGTCACGATAGTCAGACAAGAATTCAGGAATCTCAGAGGGAATAGATGATGAAATGGAAACCAAAGGTACGTCCCCATGAGTCCCTTTACATCCCCAGCTTAACACAGACATAGCTTTCCAGTCGAGGACTGGGTTATGAGATTGCAGCCATGGCAATCCTAGCACCAAAACATCATGTAGATTATACAGCACCAGAAAGCGAATAATCTCCTGGTGATCCGGATTAATACGCATAGTTACTTGTGTCCAGTATTGTGGTTTATTACTAGCCAATGGGGTGGAGTCAATCCCCTTCAGAGGTATAGGAGCTTCCAAAGGCTCCAAATCATACCCACAGCGTTTGGCAAAGGACCAATCCATAAGACTCAAAGCGGCGCCAGAGTCGACATAGGCGTCCGCGGTAATAGATGATAAAGAGCAAATCAGGGTCACAGATAGAATAAACTTAGACTGTAAAGTGCTAATTGACACAGACTTGTCAAGCTTCTTAGTACGCTTAGAGCATGCTGATATAACATGAGTTGAATCACCACAATAGAAGCACAACCCATTTTTTCGTCTAAAATTCTGCCGCTCGCTTCTGGACAGAATTCTATCACATTGCATATTTTCTGGCGTCTTCTCAGTAGACACCGCCAAATGGTGCACAGGTTTGCGCTCCCGAAGACGCCTATCGATCTGAATAGCCATTGTCATGGACTCATTCAGACCCGCAGGCACAGGGAACCCCACCATAACATCCTTAATGGCATCAGAGAGACCTTCTCTGAAAATTGCCGCCAGGGCGCACTCATTCCACTGAGTAAGCACAGACCATTTACGGAATTTTTGGCAGTATATTTCAGCTTCATCTTGCCCCTGAGATAGGGACATCAAGGCTTTTTCCGCCTGAAGCTGTAAATGAGGTTCCTCATAAAGCAACCCCAAGGCCAGAAAAAACGCATCCACATTGAGCAACGCAGGATCCCCTGGTGCCAATGAAAAAGCCCAATCTTGAGGGTCGCCCCGGAGCAAGGAAATTACAATCCTGACCTGCTGTGCAGGATCTCCGGCAGAGCGAGACTTCAGGGACAAAAACAATTTGCAATTATTTTTAAAATTTTGAAAGCAAGATCTATTTCCCGAGAAACATTCAGGCAAAGGAATTCTAGGTTCAGACATAGGTGCATGAACAACAAAATCTTGCAAATTTTGTACCTTCGTGGCGAGATTATTCAAACCTGTAGCTACACTCTGAAGATCCATTTCAAACAGGTGAACACAGAGCCATTCAAGGATTAGAAGGAGAGAAAGAGAGGAAGGCTGCAGTATAGGCAGACTAGCAAGTGATTCAATTATGAGCACACTCAGAACTAGAGGAAAAAAAAAAAAAAAAAAAAATTTCAGCAGACTTCTTTTTTCTCTCCTTTCTCAGCCAATAATTTAACCCTTTTGGGCCGGTCAAACTGTCATGATTCTCAATGGCGAGAGAACATAGCCCAGCATATAAAAGAACTAGCTCTTGGAAGATGGAATCTAAACTGACCATGAACTAAACCTGCCGCACAATTAACAGTGGCCGGGTAGCGTGCCTACGTTTTATCCCTAGACGCCCAGCGCCAGCCGGAGGACTAACTAATCCTAGCAGAGGAAAATACAGTCCTGGCTCACCTCTAGAGAAATTTCCCCAAAAGGCAGACAGAGGCCCCCACATATATTGGCGGTGATTTAAGATGAAATGACAAACGTAGTATGAAAATAGGTTTAGCAAAATCGAGGTCCGCTTACTAGATAGCAGGAAGACAGAAAGGGCACTTTCATGGTCAGCTGAAAACCCTATCAAAACACCATCCAGAAATTACTTTAAGACTCTAGTATTAACTCATAACACCAGAGTGGCAATTTCAGATCACAAGAGCTTTCCAGACACAGTAACGAAACAGCAGCTGTGAACTGGAACAAAATGCAAAAACAAACAAGGACGAAAGTCCAACTTAGCTGAGAGTTGTCTAGTAGCAGGAACATGCACAGAAAGGCTTCTGATAACATTGTTGACCGGCATGAAACTGACAGAGGAGCAAGGTTATATAGAGACTCCCACATCCTGATGGGAACAGGTGAACAGAGAGGATGATGCACACAAGTTCAATTCCACCAGTGGCCACCGGGGGAGCCCAGAATCCAATTTCACAACAGTACCCCCCCCTCAAGGAGGGGGCACCGAACCCTCACCAGAACCACCAGGGCGATCAGGATGAGCCCTATGAAAGGCACGGACAAGATCGGAGGCATGAACATCAGAGGCATTCACCCAAGAATTATCCTCCTGACCGTATCCCTTCCATTTGACCAGATACTGGAGTCTCCGTCTGGAAACACGAGAGTCTAAGATCTTTTCCACAACGTACTCCAACTCACCCTCAACCAACACCGGAGCAGGAGGCTCAACGGAAGGCACAACCGGTACTTCATACCTGCGCAATAATGACCGATGAAAAACATTATGAATAGAAAAAGATGCAGGGAGGTCCAAACGGAAGGACACAGGGTTAAGAATCTCCAATATCTTGTACGGGCCGATGAACCGAGGCTTAAACTTAGGAGAAGAAACCCTCATAGGGACAAAACGAGAAGACAACCACACCAAGTCCCCAACACAAAGCCGAGGACCAACACGACGACGGCGGTTGGCAAAAAGCTGAGTCTTCTCCTGGGACAACTTCAAATTGTCCACTACCTGCCCCCAAATCTGATGCAACCTCTCCACCACAGCACCCACTCCAGGACAATCCGAAGATTCCACCTGACCGGAGGAAAATCGAGGATGAAACCCCGAATTACAGAAAAACGGGGACACCAAGGTGGCAGAGCTGGCCCGATTATTGAGGGCGAACTCCGCCAATGGCAAAAAAGCAACCCAATCATCCTGATCCGCAGACACAAAACACCTCAAATATGTCTCCAAGGTCTGATTAGTCCGCTCGGTCTGGCCATTAGTCTGAGGATGGAAAGCAGACGAAAAAGACAAATCTATGCCCATCCTAGCACAGAATGCCCGCCAAAATCTAGACACGAATTGGGTCCCTCTGTCAGAAACGATATTCTCCGGAATACCATGCAAACGAACAACATTTTGAAAAAACAGAGGAACCAACTCGGAAGAAGAAGGCAACTTAGGCAAGGGAACCAAATGGACCATCTTAGAGAAACGGTCACACACCACCCAGATGACAGACATCTTCTGAGAAACAGGCAGATCCGAAATAAAATCCATCGAGATGTGCGTCCAAGGCCTCTTCGGAATAGGCAAGGGCAACAACAATCCACTAGCCCGAGAACAACAAGGCTTGGCCCGAGCACAAACGTCACAAGACTGCACAAAGCCTCGCACATCTCGTGACAGGGAAGGCCACCAGAAGGACCTTGCCACCAAATCCCTGGTACCAAAGATTCCAGGATGACCTGCCAACGCAGAAGAATGAACCTCAGAGATGACTCTACTGGTCCAATCATCAGGAACAAACAGTCTACCAGGTGGGCAACGATCCGGTCTATCCGCCTGAAACTCCTGCAAGGCCCGCCGCAAGTCTGGAGAAACGGCAGACAATATCACTCCATCCTTAAGGATACCTGTGGGCTCAGAATTACCAGGGGAGTCAGGCTCAAAACTCCTAGAAAGGGCATCCGCCTTAACATTCTTAGAACCCGGTAGGTATGACACCACAAAATTAAACCGAGAGAAAAACAACGACCAGCGCGCCTGTCTAGGATTCAGGCGCCTGGCAGACTCAAGGTAAATTAAATTTTTGTGGTCAGTCAATACCACCACCTGATGTCTGGCCCCCTCAAGCCAGTGACGCCACTCCTCAAAAGCCCACTTCATGGCCAAAAGCTCCCGATTCCCAATATCATAATTCCGCTCGGCGGGCGAAAATTTACGGGAAAAAAAAGCACAAGGTCTCATCACGGAGCAGTCGGAACTTCTCTGCGACAACACCGCCCCAGCTCCGATTTCAGAAGCGTCGACCTCAACCTGAAAAGGAAGAGCAACATCAGGCTGACGCAACACAGGGGCGGAAGAAAAGCGGCGCTTAAGCTCCCGAAAGGCCTCCACAGCATCAGGGGACCAATCAGCAACATCAGCACCCTTCTTAGTCAAATCAGTCAATGGTTTAACAACATCAGAAAAACCAGCAATAAATCGACGATAAAAGTTAGCAAAGCCCAAAAATTTCTGAAGACTCTTAAGAGAAGAGGGTTGCGTCCAATCACAAATAGCCTGAACCTTGACAGGATCCATCTCGATGGACGAGGGGGAAAAAATGTATCCCAAGAAGGAAATCTTTTGAACCCCAAAAATGCACTTAGAACCCTTCACACACAAGGAATTAGACCGCAAAACCTGAAAAACCCTCCTGACCTGCTGGACATGAGAGTCCCAGTCATCCGAAAAAATCAGAATATCATCCAGATACACAATCATAAATTTATCCAAATAATCGCGGAAAATGTCATGCATAAAGGACTGGAAGACTGAAGGGGCATTTGAAAGACCAAAAGGCATCACCAAATACTCAAAGTGGCCCTCGGGCGTATTAAATGCGGTTTTCCACTCATCCCCTGCTTGATTCGCACCAAATTATACGCCCCACGGAGATCAATCTTAGAGAACCACTTGGCCCCCTTTATACGAGCAAACAAATCAGTCAGCAGTGGTAACGGATATTGATATTTAACCGTGATTTTATTCAAAAGCCGATAATCAATACACGGCCTCAAAGAGCCATCTTTCTTAGACACAAAAAAAAAACCGGCTCCTAAGGGAGATGACGAAGGACGAATATGTCCCTTTTCCAAGGACTCCTTTATATATTCTCGCATAGCAGCGTGTTCAGGCACAGACAGATTAAATAAACGACCCTTAGGGTACTTACTACCCGGGATCAAATCTATGGCACAATCGCACTCCCGGTGCGGAGGTAGTGAACCAAGCTTGGGTTCTTCAAAAATGTCACGATAGTCAGACAAGAATTCAGGAATCTCAGAGGGAATAGATGATGAAATGGAAACCAAAGGTACGTCCCCATGAGTCCCTTTACATCCCCAGCTTAACACAGACATAGCTTTCCAGTCGAGGACTGGGTTATGAGATTGCAGCCATGGCAATCCTAGCACCAAAACATCATGTAGATTATACAGCACCAGAAAGCGAATAATCTCCTGGTGATCCGGATTAATACGCATAGTTACTTGTGTCCAGTATTGTGGTTTATTACTAGCCAATGGGGTGGAGTCAATCCCCTTCAGAGGTATAGGAGCTTCCAAAGGCTCCAAATCATACCCACAGCGTTTGGCAAAGGACCAATCCATAAGACTCAAAGCGGCGCCAGAGTCGACATAGGCGTCCGCGGTAATAGATGATAAAGAGCAAATCAGGGTCACAGATAGAATAAACTTAGACTGTAAAGTGCTAATTGACACAGACTTGTCAAGCTTCTTAGTACGCTTAGAGCATGCTGATATAACATGAGTTGAATCACCACAATAGAAGCACAACCCATTTTTTCGTCTAAAATTCTGCCGCTCGCTTCTGGACAGAATTCTATCACATTGCATATTTTCTGGCGTCTTCTCAGTAGACACCGCCAAATGGTGCACAGGTTTGCGCTCCCGAAGACGCCTATCGATCTGAATAGCCATTGTCATGGACTCATTCAGACCCGCAGGCACAGGGAACCCCACCATAACATCCTTAATGGCATCAGAGAGACCTTCTCTGAAAATTGCCGCCAGGGCGCACTCATTCCACTGAGTAAGCACAGACCATTTACGGAATTTTTGGCAGTATATTTCAGCTTCATCTTGCCCCTGAGATAGGGACATCAAGGCTTTTTCCGCCTGAAGCTGTAAATGAGGTTCCTCATAAAGCAACCCCAAGGCCAGAAAAAACGCATCCACATTGAGCAACGCAGGATCCCCTGGTGCCAATGAAAAAGCCCAATCTTGAGGGTCGCCCCGGAGCAAGGAAATTACAATCCTGACCTGCTGTGCAGGATCTCCGGCAGAGCGAGACTTCAGGGACAAAAACAATTTGCAATTATTTTTAAAATTTTGAAAGCAAGATCTATTTCCCGAGAAACATTCAGGCAAAGGAATTCTAGGTTCAGACATAGGTGCATGAACAACAAAATCTTGCAAATTTTGTACCTTCGTGGCGAGATTATTCAAACCTGTAGCTACACTCTGAAGATCCATTTCAAACAGGTGAACACAGAGCCATTCAAGGATTAGAAGGAGAGAAAGAGAGGAAGGCTGCAGTATAGGCAGACTAGCAAGTGATTCAATTATGAGCACACTCAGAACTAGAGGGAAAAAAAAAAAAAAAATTTCAGCAGACTTCTTTTTTCTCTCCTTTCTCAGCCAATAATTTAACCCTTTTGGGCCGGTCAAACTGTCATGATTCTCAATGGCGAGAGAACATAGCCCAGCATATAAAAGAACTAGCTCTTGGAAGATGGAATCTAAACTGACCATGAACTAAACCTGCCGCACAATTAACAGTGGCCGGGTAGCGTGCCTACGTTTTATCCCTAGACGCCCAGCGCCAGCCGGAGGACTAACTAATCCTAGCAGAGGAAAATACAGTCCTGGCTCACCTCTAGAGAAATTTCCCCAAAAGGCAGACAGAGGCCCCCACATATATTGGCGGTGATTTAAGATGAAATGACAAACGTAGTATGAAAATAGGTTTAGCAAAATCGAGGTCCGCTTACTAGATAGCAGGAAGACAGAAAGGGCACTTTCATGGTCAGCTGAAAACCCTATCAAAACACCATCCAGAAATTACTTTAAGACTCTAGTATTAACTCATAACACCAGAGTGGCAATTTCAGATCACAAGAGCTTTCCAGACACAGTAACGAAACAGCAGCTGTGAACTGGAACAAAATGCAAAAACAAACAAGGACGAAAGTCCAACTTAGCTGAGAGTTGTCTAGTAGCAGGAACATGCACAGAAAGGCTTCTGATAACATTGTTGACCGGCATGAAACTGACAGAGGAGCAAGGTTATATAGAGACTCCCACATCCTGATGGGAACAGGTGAACAGAGAGGATGATGCACACAAGTTCAATTCCACCAGTGGCCACCGGGGGAGCCCAGAATCCAATTTCACAACAGACCTCCCTGCATCTTTTTCTATTCATAATGTTTTTCATCGGTCATTATTGCGCAGGTATGAGGTACCGGTTGTGCCTTCCCTTGAGCCTCCTGCTCCGGTGTTGGTTGAGGGCGAGTTGGAGTACGTTGTGGAAAAAATCTTGGACTCCCGTGTTTCCAGACGGAAACTCCAGTATCTGGTCAAATGGAAGGGATACGGTCAGGAGGATAATTCTTGGGTGACTGCCTCTGATGTTCATGCCTCCGATTTGGTCCGTGCCTTTCATAGGGCTCATCCTGATCGCCCTGGTGGTTCTGGTGAGGGTTCGGTGCCCCCTCCTTGAGGGGGGGGTACTGTTGTGAAATTGGATTTTGGGCTCCCCCGGTGGTCACTGGTGGAATTGAACTGGTGTGCATCATCCTCTCTGTTCACCTGTTTCCATCAGGATGTGGGAGTCGCTATTTAGCCTTGCTCCTCTGTCACTTCCATGCCGGTCAACATTGTAATCAGAAGCCTTTCTGTGCATGTTCCTGCTGCTAGACAACTCCCAGCTAAGTTGGACTTTAGTCCTTGTTTGTTTTTGCATTTTGTTCCAGTTCACAGCTGTAGTTTCGTTTCTGTGTCTGGAAAGCTCTTGTGATCTGAAATTGCCACTCTGATGTTATGAGTTAATACTAGAGTCTTAAAGTAATTTCAGGATGGGTTTTGATAGGGTTTTCAGCTGACCATGAAAGTGCCCTTTCTGTCTTCCTGCTATCTAGTAAGCGGACCTCAATTTTGCTAAACCTATTTTCATACTACGTTTGTCATTTCATCTAAAATCACCGCCAATATTTGTGGGGGCCTCTGTCTGCCTTTCGGGGAAATTTCTCTAGAGGTGAGCCAGGACTATATTTTCCTCTGCCAGGATTAGTTAGTCCTCCGGCCGGCGCTGGGCGTCTAGGGATAAAACGCAGGCTACGCTACCCGGCTACTGTTAGTTGTGCGGCAGGTTTAGTTCATGGTCAGTTTAGTTTCCATCCTTCCAAGAGCTAGTTCTTATGTTTGCTGGGCTATGTTCTCTTGCCATTGAGAACCATAACAGCCTTGCTGCTCAGTTATTCTAGTGCCGGCCATCAATGTAACCAGAGCCTTTCTGTTGCATGTTCCTGCTTCTAGACTACTATCAGCTAAGTTGGACTCTTAGTCCTAAGTTTGTTTTGCATTTTTGTTCCAGTTCACAGTTATGTTATTTTTCTGTAGCTGGAAGCTCTTGTGGGCCGAAATTGCCACTCCGGTGTCATGAGTTGACACATGAGTCTTAAAGTAATTTCGGGATGGTATTTTAATAGGGTTTTCAGCTGACCGTGAAGTTCCCTATTGTATCTTCTTGCTATCTAGTAAGCGGACCTCGCTTTGCTGAACCTACCTTCATACTGCGTATGTCTTTTCCTCTGAACTCACCATCAATATATGTGGGGGGCTTCTGTCTCCTTTTTGGGGGGATTTCCCTAGAGGTAAGCCAGGTCTGTCTTTTCCTCTATTAGGGTTAGTTAGTCCTCCGGCTGGCGCTGGGCGTCTAGGGATAAAACGTAGGTACGTCACCCGGCCACTGTTAGTTGTGTGATAGGTTTAGCCCATGGTCAGCTCGAGATTCCATCACCCAAGAGCTGTTCTGTTGTTTATGTTCTCTGACTTTCCCTTGCCATTGGGAACCATGACAGTATGGCCGGCCAAGGGTTAAAACCGTTGGCAGAAGAAAGGAGAGAAAAAGAAGTCTGCAGATTTTTTTTTTTTTTTCCTCTGAGCTTGCTTTTTAGTTTACTCAGTTGCATTTCTGCTCTAATTGCAGCCTTTGTCTCTCTCTCTCCTTCTAATCCTTGAATGGCTCTGATCTCACCTGATTAATATGGATCCTCAGAGTTTGGTTACAGGTTTGAATAATCTTGCTACGAAGGTTCAAAATTTACAGGATTTTGTTATTCATGCTCCTATATCTGAACCTAGAATTCCTATACCAGAATTTTTCTCCGGGGATAGATCTCGTTTCCTGAATTTCAAAAATAATTGTAAATTATTTCTTTCCCTGAGATCTTGCTCCGCTGGAGATCCCGCACAGCAGGTTAAGATAGTAATTTCCTTGCTGCGGGTTGACCCTCAAAACTGGGCATTTGCATTGGCACCCGGGGATCCTGCGTTGCTCAATGTGGATGCGTTTTTTCTGGCTTTGGGGTTGCTTTATGAGGAACCTAACTTAGAGATTCAGGCTGAAAAAGCCTTGATGGCCCTATCTCAAGGGCAAGATGAAGCTGAAATATACTGCCAAAAATTTCGTAAATGGTCTGTGCTTACTCAGTGGAATGAGTGCGCCCTGGCGGCGAATTTCAGAGGGGGTCTCTCTGATGCCATTAAAGATGTTATGGTGGGGTTCCCTGCACCTACAGGTCTGAATGAGTCCATGACAATGGCTATTCAGATTGATCGGCGTTTGCGGGAGCGCAAACCTGTGCACCATTTGGCGGTGTCTTCTGAGAAGGCTCAGAAAATATGCAATGTGATAGAATTCTGTCCAGAAGCGAACGGCAGAATTTTAGGCGAAAAAATGGGTTGTGCTTCTATTGTGGTGATTCAACTCATGTTATATCAGCATGCTCTAAACGTACAAAAAAGGTTGATAAGTCTATTTCAATTGGCACTTTACAGTCTAAGTTTATTCTGTCTGTGACCTTGATTTGTTCATTATCGTCAATTACCGCGGATGCCTATGTCGACTCTGGCGCCGCTTTGAGTCTAATGGATTGGTCCTTTGCCAGGCGCTGTGGGTTTGATCTAGAGCCTCTGGAAGTTCCTATACCTCTGAAGGGTATTGACTCTACACCATTGGCTAGTAATAAACCACAATACTGGACACAAGTGACTATGCGTTTGAATCCAGACCATCAGGAGATGATTCGCTTCCTTGTGTTGTACAATCTACATGACGTTTTGGTGCTCGGATTACCATGGTTACAATCTCATAACCCAGTCCTTGACTGGAAAGCAATGTCTGTGTTAAGCTGGGGATGTCAGGGGGCTCATGGGGACGTACCTTTGGTTTCCATTTCGTCATCTATTCCCTCTGAGATTCCGGAATTTTTATCTGATTATCGTGATGTTTTTGAGGAGCCTAAGCTTGGTTCACTACCTCCTCACAGAGATTGCGATTGTGCCATAGATCTGATTCCGGGCAGTAAATTTCCAAAGGGTCGTTTATTTAATCTATCTGTACCTGAACATGCTGCTATGCGAGAATATATTAAGGAGTCCCTGGAAAAGGGACATATTCGTCCTTCTTCATCTCCCTTAGGAGCCGGTTTTTTCTTTGTATCTAAAAAAGATGGCTCTTTGAGGCCGTGTATTGATTATCAACTCTTGAATAAAATTACAGTCAAATATCAGTATCCTCTGCCACTGCTTACTGATTTGTTTGCGCGAATAAAAGGGGCTAAGTGGTTCTCTAAGATTGATCTCCGTGGGGCGTATAATTTGGTGCGAATTAAGCAGGGGGATGAGCAGAAAACCGCATTTAATACGCCCGAGGGCCATTTTGAGTATTTAGTAATGCCTTTTGGTCTTTCAAATGCCCCTTCAGTCTTTCAGTCCTTTATGCATGACATGTTCCGTGAATATTTGGATAAATTTATGATCGTGTATCTGGATGATATTTAGATTTTTTCGGATGACTGGGATTCTCATGTCCAACAGGTCAGGAGGGTTTTTCAGGTTTTGCGGGCTAATTCCTTGTGTGTGAAGGGTTCTAAGTGTATTTTTGGGGTTCAAAAGATTTCTTTTTTGGGGTACATTTTTTTCCCCCTCTTCCATTGAGATGGATCCTGTCAAGGTTCGGGCTATTTGTGATTGGACGCAACCTTCTTCTCTTAAGAGCCTTCAGAAATTTTTGGGCTTTGCTAATTTTTATCGTCGATTTATAACTGGTTTTTCTGATGTTGCTAAACCTTTGACTGATTTGACCAAAAAGGGTGCTGATGTTGCTGATTGGTCCTCTGCTGCTGTGGAGGCCTTTCGGGAGCTTAAGCGCCGCTTTTCTTCCGCCCCTGTGTTGCGTCAGCCTGATGTTACTCTTCCTTTTCAGGTTGAGGTCGATGCTTCCGAGATCGGAGCTGGGGTGGTCTAGTCGCAGAAAAGTTCCGACTGCTCCGTGATGAGACCTTGTGCGTTCTTTTCTCAAAAATTTTCGCCCGCCGAGCGAAATTATGATATTGGTAATCGGGAGCTTTTGGCTATGAAGTGGGCTTTTGAGGAGTGGCGTCATTGGCTTGAGGGGGCCAGACATCAGGTGGTGGTATTGACCGATCACAAGAATTTGATTTATCTTGAGTCTGCCAGGCGCTTGAATCCTAGACAGGCGCGCTGGTCGTTGTTTTTCTCTCGGTTTAATTTTATGGTCTCATACTTACCGGGTTCTAAAAATGTGAAGGCGGATGCCCTTTCTAGGAGTTTTGAGCCTGATTCCCCTGGTGATTCTGAACCTACAGGTATCCTTAAGGATGGGGTGATATTATCTGCTGTTTCCCCAGACCTGCGACGGGCTTTGCAGGAGTTTCAGGCGGATAGACCTGATCGTTGCCCGCCTGGTAGACTGTTTGTTCCTGATCATTGGACCAGTAGAGTCATCTCGGAGGTTCATTCTTCTGTGTTGGCAGGTCATCCCGGGATCTTTGGTACCAGGGATTTGGTGGCTAGGTCCTTCTGGTGGCCTGCCCTGTCTCGAGATGTACGAGTTTTTGTGCAGTCTTGTGATGTTTGTGCTCGGGCCAAACCTTGTTGTTCTCGGGCTAGCGGATTGTTGTTATCTTTGCCTATTCCGAAGAGGCCTTGGACTCACATCTCTATGGATTTTATTTCTGATCTCCCTGTTTCTCAGAAAATGTCTGTCATCTGGGTGGTGTGTGACCGTTTTTCAAAGATGGTTCATTTGGTGCCCTTGCCTAAGTTGCCTTCCTCATCCGAGTTGGTTCCTCTGTTTTTTCAAAATGTGGTTCGCTTGCATGGTATTCCGGAGAATATCGTTTCTGACAGGGGGACCCAGTTCGTGTCTAGATTTTGGCGGGCGTTCTGTGCTAGGATGGGCATTGATTTGTCTTTTTCGTCTGCGTTCCATCCTCAGACTAATGGCCAGACTGAGCGAACTAATCAGACCTTGGAGACTTATTTGAGGTGTTTTGTGTCTGCAGATCAGGATGACTGGGTTGCCTTTTTGCCGTTGGCGGAGTTTGCCCTCAATAATCGGGCTAGTTCTGCCACTTTGGTTTCTCCTTTTTTTTGCAATTCGGGGTTTCATCCTCGTTTTTCTTCCGGTCAGGTGGAGTCTTCGGATTGTCCTGGAGTGGATACTGTGGTGGATAGGTTGCATCGGATTTGGGGACAGGTGGTGGACAATTTGGAGTTGTCCCAGGAAAAGACTCGGCATTTTGCTAACCGCCGTCGTCGTGTTGGTCCTCGTCTTCGTGTTGGGGACTTGGTGTGGTTGTCTTCTCGTTTTGTCCCTATGAGGGTTTCTTCTCCTAAGTTTAAGCCTCGGTTCATCGGCCCGTATAAGATTTTGGAGATTCTTAGCCCCGTGTCCTTTCGATTGGACCTCCCAGCATCTTTTTCTATCCATAATGTCTTCCATCGGTCATTATTGCGCAGGTATGAGGTACCGGTTGTGCCTTCCGTTGAGCCTCCCGCTCCGGTGTTGGTTGAGGGTGAATTGGAGTACGTTGTGGAGAAGATCTTGGACTCCCGTGTTTCCAGACGGAAACTTCAGTATCTGGTCAAGTGGAAGGGCTACGGTCAGGAGGATAATTCTTGGGTGACAGCCTCTGATGTTCATGCCTCTGATTTGGTCCGTGCCTTTCATAGGGCTCATCCTGATCGCCCTGGTGGTTCTTGTGAGGGTTCGGTGCCCCCTCCTTGAGGGGGGGGTACTGTTGTGAATTTGGTTTTTCGGCTCCCCCGGTGGTCACTGGTGGTACTGGACTTGTGTGCTTCACTTTCTCTGTTCACCTGTTTCCATCAGGATATGGGAGTATCCTATTTAGCCTTGCTGCTCAGTTATTCTAGTGCCGGCCATCAATGTAACCAGAGCCTTTCTGTTGCATGTTCCTGCTTCTAGACTACTATCAGCTAAGTTGGACTCTTAGTCCTAAGTTTGTTTTGCATTTTTGTTCCAGTTCACAGTTATGTTATTTTTCTGTAGCTGGAAGCTCTTGTGGGCCGAAATTGCCACTCCGGTGTCATGAGTTGACACATGAGTCTTAAAGTAATTTTGGGATGGTATTTTAATAGGGTTTTCAGCTGACCGTGAAGTTCCCTATTGTATCTTCTTGCTATCTAGTAAGCGGACCTCGCTTTGCTGAACCTACCTTCATACTACGTATGTCTTTTCCTCTGAACTTACCGTCAATATATGTGGGGGGCTTCTGTCTCCTTTTTGGGGGGATTTCCCTAGAGGTAAGCCAGGTCTGTCTTTTCCTCTATTAGGGTTAGTTAGTCCTCCGGCTGGCGCTGGGCGTCTAGGGATAAAACGTAGGTACGTCACCCGGCCACTGTTAGTTGTGTGATAGGTTTAGCTCATGGTCAGCTCGAGATTCCATCACCCAAGAGCTGTTCTGTTGTTTATGTTCTCTGACTTTCCTTTGCCATTGGGAACCATGACAGTGTGGTTTGTGATCCCATTACTATATCTATGTAGCTCCCTCTAGTCCCTTTCCCCTTTACCACCACAATGCTTCAGTCATGTAAACTTCTGTGATATTGTAATGAGCTGGCCGGCTCTGACTGTTCTGTGATCATTGACATAGAATCTGTGACAGACACTGCCCCCGTGTGGCCAGAAGTTATACCTATGCCGAATGTGATTACAGAGAAACAAACTGTATTGGCAAAACTCCCCCCTGCTGTGTCATGTGACCAGGAAGGAGAGAGAGAAGAAGAAAAAGCCCGGGAAGTCTGTCTGTGCAGAGAGAGATCAGTGTGTGATCTGGCGTCCTCCCATATATGCGACATAGGAGATTGCCTGGATGCTTCCCCTCCCTTGAAAGCTGACTTCCAGATTGTTCCCAGCTCCCACACTGCAGAGCACTCAGCGGTGACATCTCCACAGATCCTGAACCCACGAACTGTAAGCGGGTCCTCTGTTGAGAGGCCGAACATTCCACCCCTACCTGCCGTACCCCAAGGACTACAGTTTGGACCTGAGAGACGGAATTTTGTTTAATCCCTGTTGTTTTCTCTTCGGCTGGAGCGTCCCCCTGCAGTGACAGGCCTGCGACGTGGGAAGATAACCTTCTGGAGCAAAGAGACTGGTAACGTGTGGATAGGGAAAGTGAGGGACAGTTTGTATTACACGTTATTTCTGTGGATAGGCATATTTTGTGTTTATTATTGTGTTCCGCTGTGTTAAGGAAAAATGTATAATAGTAAAGATATGTTTGTTAAAATGGAATCTGGGTGTGGAAGTTTTGCTGAGCCAGATCATGGATATACATGGGCGAACTTGCCCTCGGTCACTTCATCTGGCGTAGTCGGCAGGATCTGTGCCCAGCAGGATTCCCACCCAGGCCCAGTATACAGTCAGAAACCGCCGCCGGTGTCCATTGTAAACCAGGTCAGGAAATTTGGCGGGCAAAACTACCCCGTACCAGAGTGGGCGGAACAAGTGCGGATACTGGGAGAAATGTATAATATTGACCCTAAGACCTTGGCAGAAATGGCGGAACTGACGCTAGAGGGGGAGGCATGGACGACAGTCAGACTGGAGACGGTCAGGGGGCAGCGTGTGTTGGAGGATTTGGTGCAGGTGCTGGAAAAGACCCATGGACCTACTACGTACCAGGGAACACTGCGATACATGTTCTTTAGACGGACACAGCTTGAATGGGAGGACATTCCCCAATATGCAAATGCCCTTCAGGTACTCCTTGAACAAGTCTGTGCAAGAGGGGAACAACTGGCTACTATAGCTCCTCGTGACCTGGTACTGAGAGACCAATTCGTTATAGGGCTGAGAGACCAGTATCTTAACCGTACGCTACAGGACTTGATTCGGATGACGCCGACTCTCACCTTCGCTGAAGTTAAGCAGGAAGCCATAGAACGTTCTAGGGGACCCGTCATGGATGTGGGGACTCAAAGCGCTGCGTGCAGATCCATATTAAACAGTAAACAGCCCAACAGTGACACCGAGGAGCTGAAACAGATGGTAGCAGATTTACAGCAACAGGTGTCACAGTTAACACTAGAACGACAGAGAGACCAGCGGATATGACCTAGCCGTCCCGCGGGACCGTGTTGGTCATGTGGTGACCCTCGCCACAGGGCGAATCGTTGTCCTCAACGAACAAACAGTTACCACGACGAACAGAATATCGGCTACATCCACAAGCAGAGCCACCACGCCAGGTCTCACCACAATGGCCGCCGTTAAACTAGACACCCCTGCAGCTGAGGTTCGAGCAGCAGGGGGGGACAGAGAACGGGGTGTAGAAAAACAGAACCAGCAACGGAGTACTCTTGCCTCGAGTAGTCCTATACTTGAAGTTATTCTGGAGGGAGTTGCGGTGCAAGGATTGATGGACACTGGGTCGCAAGTGACCACGATCTCTGAACAGTTTTATGAAAAGTACCTCAAACCAAGAACTGCTTGTGATCCAGATACTACCATTAAGATAATTGCGGCTAATAACCTACCTATTCCAGTAACCGGAG
The DNA here is from genome assembly GCF_051348905.1 of Ranitomeya variabilis. Taxonomy (NCBI): domain Eukaryota; kingdom Metazoa; phylum Chordata; class Amphibia; order Anura; family Dendrobatidae; genus Ranitomeya; species Ranitomeya variabilis. The sequence continues at coordinate 101,321,004 of NC_135235.1, forward strand.
TCACCTGGATGGATACGAAGGCCTGCGGACAAGACCTAGGGAAACGAGGAATCGTCATTGTCAAGGAAGGCTTCGGCTCCGAGACCCCAGTGATAATCGGAATGAATATCTTGAAAGACCTGGACCTTATGCTGTTGACAAAAAAAAGGCCCAAGTACTGGCAGAAAGTTACCAAACATAAACCGACTCGTCTGGCGTTCCAGCGCGTAATCCGGACCGTTGGACTTCAACAGATGGCAAAGGAACAACTACCCCTAGCAGCCATTAAAGTGCCCCGCTGTACCCGGATTACTTTGCCCGCTGAAAAAGAGACAGTCATTTCCCTGCCTCTTAACACCAACCGACAACTTGAAGGAGTTGAAGTGTTAATCGAACCGAGGGCTCCAAGTGGGGGTAAGCTAAACCCACTAGTCGCCCGCACCCTAGCCGTCGTGAGGAACGGAAGAGTCACTGTCAGGCTAAACAACACCGCAGACGTAGGTGTAGCTCTCGAGGCTGGCACGCAACTTGCCAGAGTATATGCTCTATCCACAGAAGTGAACCCCATGGGACCCTTACAATTCACCCCGTCTACAGAAGATGGCCGGATGGTAACTGTCTCAGCCATAAATGCTCAAGCAGATGATGAAGACATTGGGCGAAAGCTACTGGAAAAAGTGCAACTGGACCCGTCCCAGTACACCAAACAGGAAGTGTCTCAAATGGAGAAACTACTGCGAGAACACCAAGACTCCTTTGCAAAGCATGACACTGACTTCGGGTACACCACCAGTATCCAACACGAGATTCCCACGGGCGATACTGCCCCTATTCGCGAGAGGTACCGACAAATACCACCTCAACAATACCAGGAGGTGAAAAGCCTCTTAGAATCTATGCTACACGCCGGAGTGGTGCGGGAGAGCCAGAGCCCATGGGCTGCACCCGTGGTGATAGTCAAAAAGAAAGATGGATCCCTGAGATTTTGCGTAGACTACCGTCGGTTGAACGCTTGCACGATCCGGGACTCCTATCCACTCCCCCGGATCGAAGAGTCACTGACCGCCCTGAAAAAGGCCAAATATTTTTCGTCTCTAGACTTGGCCAGTGGATATTGGCAGGTCCCCATGAGTGAGAAGGACAGAGAAAAGACCGCCTTCATCCTTCCCATGGGCCTGTACGAGTTTGACCGGATGCCATTCGGCTTGAGTAACGCACCAGGGACCTTTCAGAGACTGATGGAACGCTGTCTGGGAGATTTCAACTTCGAATTCACGCTGATATACCTTGATGACATCGTGGTATACTCCGCCACCTTTGAGGATCACCTTAACAAGCTTGGCAAAGTGTTCCAGCGCTTGAGGAAACATGGCTTGAAGTTGAAGCCCAGCAAGTGCCGTCTATTCCAGCAGGAGATCGATTACCTGGGACACCGGATCTCAGCCGAAGGTGTCTAACCCTCTCCAGAGAAGATAGCAGCTGTCCGAGAGTGGCCACAACCAACTACCATCAAAGAAGTCCAGGCTTTCCTGGGGCTAGCGGGCTATTACCGCCGATTTGTCAAGGACTTTGCCCGGCTTGCGGAACCACTGCATGAGACCCTCCGAGGGACCGCGAACAGTCCCAGAGGACGACGCATCAGCTGGGGGCCCGACCAAGAAAAATCCTTCCGGGCACGTCAAGCTGCTCTGACATCACCCCCTATTCTGGCATTTGCAGACTACAACTTGCCGTTCCAGTTATACACCGACGCCAGCCTTCAAGGTCTCGGGGCGGTCCTCTCCCAAGTCCAAGATAACAAGGAACGCGTAATAGCCTATGCCAGTAGATCCCTCCGTGATACCGAAAAGAACCCCGTCAACTACAGCTCTTTCCGCCTGGAACTCCTGACCCTGACCTGGGCTATGACAGAGAAGTTTGCTGGCTACCTGACAGGGGCGGAGGTGCTGGTCGTGACAGACAACAATCCTCTTGCCCACCTAGAAAATGCCAAACTAGGGGCAATGGAACAGCGCTGGATGGCAAGGCTCTCTAGATTCCAATACAAAATTAAATACAGAGCAGGGACGGAGAATCAGAATGCTGACAGCCTTTCCAGAGTGACATCATCCCTGCCAGTGGGGGACCGGGATGAAGAGTTGGAGGGAGATGAACTGCCCGACTTTGCCCGGCTAGCTAAACAAATAGAAGATAGCCGCCAGTATGCTGTAGGCGGGATCGAAGCCGTAGTGGGGTCCCCCCTGTCCCAACAAGAATGGGCCAAGCTTCAAGATCGAGACCCTGAACATGTCTTACTGAAACAGTATGTGAAGACACAAGAGAAACCACCCTCCGAAGTAAGAGCCCGACTATCAACCAACTCTGCCCTACTTGCCCAATGGGATCGGCTGATCGTGAAGGATGGAGTCTTGCAGGGCCCTTTTATCCCATATGCTGGAAGAATGTTTGCAGATTGTCGTCCCGGTGCAGCTAGCCCATGAGATGGTGGCTGAAGCCCACAGAAGGAACGGCCACTTCGGCATAGACAAGACCCTCCGGTGGATCCAGCAATTCATTTTTTGCCCAGGACTCCGTAAGGTGGTTGAAAACGTCTGCCTAAGCTGTCGTACATGTGAACTCCACAAGTCTACTGAGCAGCGTGCACCCGTCCAGACCATTAGCACATCCAGGCCCCTCGAGTTGTTGATGGTGGACTATCTGTTGATCGGAACGGCTAATAGTGGCTACCAGTACTGTCTGGTGATGGTGGACCACTTCACGAAATTCGCCGTCACTGTTGCTACCAAAGATCAGACTGCCGAATCAGCTGCACAGGCCATCTGTCAACACTTCGTTCGGGTCTACGGGTGTCCGGAGCGGCTGCACTCGGATCAGGGGGCGTGTTTCGAAGGGCGAGTCATTGAAGAACTTCAGCAGATGTATGGAATCAAGAAGTCCAGGACCACCCCGTATCATCCACAAGGGAATGGCGCGTGTGAACGTTTCAACCGGACTCTTACAACTGATCCGAACCTTAGCAGAAGACAAAAAGCCCGACTGGCCTCGATTCCTCCCAGAACTGCTGTGGGCCTATAACAATCAAGTCCATTCTGTCACCGGATACACGCCTTACACCCTCCTTTTTGGCCGCCCAGGCAAAGGCATCCATGAGCTACACCTGTCTAACCCTGATGAAGACACCTGTGGTACCTATCCTTCCTGGCTACAGGCACACCGTCAAAGGATGGAAACTGTCTACCGGCTGGTGGAACAGCAGATCCAGGACCAGGTCCACGCTGATCCACTTCCAGTACAAGAAGACCTACTGAGTGTGGGTCAACTGGTCCTAGTTCGTATAAAGAAACCACAAGGAAAACTCCGGCCCAAGTGGGAGACCGAAGTCTATCGAATAATTGGACACCCGTACCCTGGGTACCCTGGTGGCCCCGTCTACCAAGTACAAGGCGAAGACAGTGGCAGCCTCCGCACCCTGCACCGTAACATGTTGCGCCCCTGTCGTTCTCAGCCTGACTCCCCTCCTATAATGCCTAGAGAGACGGATGTCACTAATACTGTGGGAGACACCGATACCGGGGATGTAGAAGTGGAAAACATCCCTACCCCAGCTCGCCTGACTGACACGTCTGCACCCCTTACCTCCTTGACTGACTTACCGACTGGGGCGGAGAGTGGAGTGACTGATTGGGGAGAGAGACTAGCACCCGTTAGGCGGACAGCGAGGACCACCGCAGGAGTGCCCCCGGGACAGTCCTACAGAGACCAATATGTGTGGCCCTTTTCACAGCCGGGTCCTACAACCTCCACAGCCATCGCCGCCATGGAGTCAGTTGTTGACAGGGACTGCCAACCTTCAAGTGGGGGGGCGTGTAATGAGCTGGCCGGCTCTGACTGTTCTGTGATCATTGACATAGAATCTGTGACAGACACTGCCCCCGTGTGGCCAGAAGTTATACCTATGCCGAATGTGATTACAGAGAAACAAACTGTATTGGCAAAACTCCCCCCTGCTGTGTCATGTGACCAGGAAGGAGAGAGAGAAGAAGAAAAAGCCCGGGAAGTCTGTCTGTGCAGAGAGAGATCAGTGTGTGATCTGGCGTCCTCCCATATATGCGACATAGGAGATTGCCTGGATGATTCCCCTCCCTTGAAAGCTGACTTCCAGATTGTTCCCAGCTCCCACACTGCAGAGCACTCAGCGGTGACATCTCCACAGATCCTGAACCCACGAACTGTAAGCGGGTCCTCTGTTGAGAGGCCGAACATTCCACCCCTACCTGCCGTACCCCAAGGACTACAGTTTGGACCTGAGAGACGGAATTTTGTTTAATCCCTGTTGTTTTCTCTTCGGCTGGAGCGTCCCCCTGCAGTGACAGGCCTGCGACGTGGGAAGATAACCTTCTGGAGCAAAGAGACTGGTAACGTGTGGATAGGGAAAGTGAGGGACAGTTTGTATTACACGTTATTTCTGTGGATAGGCATATTTTGTGTTTATTATTGTGTTCCGCTGTGTTAAGGAAAAATGTATAATAGTAAAGATATGTTTGTTAAAATGGAATCTGGGTGTGGAAGTTTTGCTGAGCCAGATCATGGATATACATGGGCGAACTTGCCCTCGGTCACTTCATCATCACAACTATCCTTCTGTTAGGTAAACTGCTGTGACATCACAACAATGCTTGTGTCAGGTAAGGCTACGTTCACATTTGCGTTGTGCGCCGCAGCGTCGGCGCCGCAGCGCACAACGCAAACAAAAACGCGGCAAAACGCACGCTAAAACGCTGCGTTTTGCGCCGCATGCGTCGTTTTTGGCCGCAAGTTGGACGCAAAAAAAATGCAACTTGATGCGTTTCTTGCGTCCAACGCTTGCGGCCATGCGGCGCTAAACGCAGCACAACGCATGTCCATGCGCCCCCATGTTAAATATAGGGGCGCATGACGCATGCGGCGCCGCTGCGGCGCCCGACGCTGCGGCGCTGACCGCAAATGTGAACGTAGCCTAAGTAAGCTTACCTGACATCACATCTACAGTATACAGTATCACGTATAGAGTACACACTTCTACACAATTTTTTCTTTTTTGTCTGTTTAAGCATAGTTGTGGTGTCACAGCAGCTTACCTGAGAGAAGTATAATTGTGATGTCACAGAAGTTTACATGACAGAAGCATAATTGGGGTATCACAGCAACTTATCTGACAGAAGCGTTGTTGTGATGTCACAGTATTATTCCTGAAAGAATTGTGATGTCACAGAAGCTTACGTGACAGAATTATGATATCACAGCAGCTTACTTGACAAAAGCAAAATTGTGATGTCACAGTAGTTTACCTGACAGAACTATGATGTCACAGAAGCTTTCCTGACAGAAGTATAGTTGTGATGTTATAGGGGCTTACCTGGCAGAAGTATATAGTTGGGGAGTCACAGCAACTTATCTGACAGAAGCGTTGTGATGTCACAGTATTTTTCCTGATACAATTGTGATGTCACAGAAGCTTACCTGACAGAAGCATAGTTGTGATGTTGTAGGGGCTTACCTGACAGAAGTATAGTTGTGATGTCACAGTAGTTACTTGACAGAATTATGATGTTACAAAAGAACATAATTATAGTTTGAACAAAACCTTTTGCAATGTCATAGAACTTTTACTGACGAAAACACTTTTGTGATGTCACATCTACCTACTAGATTATACTGTATCTCACAGATACTTACTTTGAGTTCTTGCTAAACAACAGTAGCCCCTTAATTATCAATTGCTAATTTGAAAATAGTTGGATTCTTTCCAGAAAATGTTGCAACTACTAACTCTACCAATCCAACTTTAAGTTGTGTAACAGTGGGTCCACTTTGTCTTAAGAGCCCCTAATGGTACGTATGGTTTGTCCGCCCTTGGCTGTTTAAATGACTTCGGATAAATATACGGGTTTATTTAAAATAAATGTTTTGTTTTTGTTATTTTTAAAACTAATAAATGATTTAGCCTTTTATTAGGCGACCACCAGCTCTGTACAACCACAGCTCTTTTGATGAAAAGTTTCTTTGTTTTGCAAAACTAGTGAATATTTTAGGCTACTGTTCAGTTCTGTAAAATTAATAGCAACGGTAGTGCATCTGGGTTGGCGCAGTGTGACAGACAGGCAGTGACCCAGGAAAAGATCAAAATCAAAGTCTCTTTTTAATGGTCAGTGTACTCACAAACAGAACAAAGTAAATAGGATCCTCCAGGGAGTAGCCGGGAAATAGGATAGTCCGTAACTGGGAACGGTTACCATGGGCGACTGCACCGCCGTGTACCCGAGGGGTTCCAGGCCTTTTGGCTTCTCTTGGCCTAGTGGCTCTGCTTGCCTGTGTTACATCACACAGGTGGAGCTCTGAAGAGCCTTCTGCTCTGCATACATGCAAAAATCAAACTGAGACACTCAACCCTCTACTGCAGGAGCTTTTACCAAAGAACCTGTGGCCATTGGCAACATGGAAAACTCAGGCTGGTGGAGGAAACGGACCACCCATCTACCTTCCTGTAGTCCATTTAAAAAATAAAAGACCATGACTAGTTTTCCTAAATCTGGCTTGGACACATAGCTTGCACAAGACCAATACTCACTTTTATTTATAATGTGTGCAAACTGTAAAGCGCTGTGGAATATGTTAGCGCTATATAAAAATAAAGATTATTATTATTGTTTTGCTTTGCAATCACAGCTATGCCTGTGACTGCAATGCACTCCTGCGGCCTCAATATGCTTCTTTGTGCATCCTGGAGGACACATAGAGACCCTCGCATATGACTCCGGTCACTGCCTCACACAACGTTATGTAGTTTTTTAATGCAATCTTCCATACATACAGTACAGAAACTGCTCCATTGTCTCTTGGATACATGCCACAATTATTTTTTTGTGGTTCTTTTATTTTAATAGAAATCCAAGTAAGGCTGGTTTCACACTTGCGTTTTGATCTGCAGTGTTTTCACCGAAAAAAACGCATGCGTTATTTTTCCCTATGTTTAACATTAAAAACGCATGTGTTTTTTTGTACGCGTTTTGCCACGTTTAACGACGCATGCGTTTTTTTGCTGCATGCGTTCTTTTGCAGAAATGCAACATGTAGTAATTTTCAGAGGCTTTTTTTGCCGCAAAAAAACGCATGCATTCATTTGCGTTTGATTTGCGTCAAAAAATACATTGATGTCTATGGAAACGCATGCGTTTTTGCGTACATGCGTTTGCTTGCGTTTTAAACGCATGCGTTTTTATAGCAAAAAAAAAATACACCCTGATAAGCCACCCCCCACCATCAGGGTAATAAAGGGATCCTAACCCTAACCCTAACCCTAGGGATCCAAACCCTAACCCTAACCTTAACCTTGCCCTAACCCTAACCCTAACAATATGACAGTGAATACTCTCCGAGTTTATATTTTTAGTACTCTATAGCAATACCGTATATCTTGGGGTGTCCACATTGAACACAGCTTTTTATTAGAAGAATGTCCTGGTCTCCAGGTCAACATAATAGCCAATCCCTATGGATCCCTAGGATCCCTAGGGTTAGGGGTAGGGTTTGGATCCCTAGGGTTAGGGTTAGGGGTAGGGTTAGGGTTTGGATCCCTAGGGTTAGGGTTAGGGGTAGGGTTAGGGTTTGGATCCCTATGGTTAGGGTTTGGATCCCTTTATCACCTTGATGGTGGGGGGTGGCTTATCAGTGACCTGGTGACCAGGACATTCTTCTAATAAAAAGCTACCCCAAACCCTAACCCTAGGGATCCAAACCCTAACCCTACCTCTAACACTAACCCTAACCCTACCCCTTAACCTAACCCTAGGGATCCTAACCCTAACCCTATCCCTAACACTAGCTAATTCTATTAATAGTGGGTTTTCTAGGTGATTTTGATGATTGGCAGCTGTCACACACTTCTCATCATGCGTTTCAAAAACGCAAACGCAGGAAAAAATGCATGTAAATGCGTCAAAACGCCGCGTTTTTTTACTGCATGCAAAAACGCATGCGTCTAAAAAACGCAGCGTTTGCACACGTTTACATGCGTTTTTTCACCACATGCGTTTTTTTTACAAACGCTGCAGATCAAAATGCAAGTGTGAAACCAGCCTAACAAATAAATCAACAAATAATATAAAGAATTTCTAGTTTTATTTGTCTTTAAAATAGATAATAGGGGGATTTATCATTCTTTATCACATTCTGGGGTCAGAAAGTTGGATAATTTGCCACTGGGGTATTTGTACCAAAACATTTATTCTTTTGCACCCAACTTGGCTCTTTCCTAAACTGCCTGCCAGGAAACTGGCATAAACTACCTGAAATCTGCCCCAGCTCATAATTTGTGTGGAATTTATTTTCTGGTACACAGAAAGCCCAAAGATGCACTAAACTGGAATACACCTCTTAATAAATTTGGTGCACCTTAGAGCAAGACTGAAGTATTTATTCTATGCCAGTCCCGAGATCTCGGGAGACGAGATCTGAATCTGAGCATGCGCCGCCCCCAGCGGCCATTTTCCCGGAGGCCACCGCATCGCAGCAATGGAGCTGCCGGGGCCTCCGGGCTTTGAGGAAATGCCGGAGGAGCCCCGACTGACTCTGCACGAAGATACGCCGCCCAACAACACAGAGCCCCGACGCTGCACGAAGAGGAGCCGCCGCCCCACAGCACAGCACCCACACGGCACAAAGAGGAGCAGCCACCGCCGCTCCCCAGCACCCCACGCTGCAGCTACAATGAGGTAATGGGGGATACTCCACTCACACTTTCCTGTGAGACGCCCCCTCTTCATCATCAGGGCCACTCCCCCCCAAAAGGCACATTAGTCACCGGCCCTATAAAACGACATACGGCGTATAAGAAGACTCCCGACTTTTAAGAAGATTTTATATTTTAACTGGAAAAGTTGGGGGGTCGTCTAATACGCCCAGTCGTCTTATACGCCAGAAAATACGGTATATTTTTTGATACTTGATGCCCATAGTGTGAATGTTGCTGACAGCCATGTATGTATCTATGGTCATTTCAACTGTCCTTTAAAGAGTGCAGAATTACCTTGAATTCTTATTTTGTTTGTGAGCACAGACGTCATCAGCCCCTGGCAGGAGTAAATATTGATTAGCACAATGTATATTTAAAGAGAAAGAAGGCAAACACATTGTTATTTTAATTAGAAACGCTTTTTCATTGTCAACATAGATAAGAGCGATGGCACGGTATTTAACAGCACTAATATAATTGGCGCATGTTTAATACTAAATGATATTATGTCTGAACACACAGCTGTAATCTATTTAAAATGAAAGTGCGAAGAACAAATAATAGTCCAAAAGTAAGATTAACAATCAGCAGTTTACATCTTTTATCTGTTTAGGAAATAATACCGCTTTGCTCTTAGGCTTGGTTCCCAAGGCTACATTATAGCTCAGTGAGACAGACAAATATTTACTACTAAAATCAGACACATACCATATATCACATATATCTTTTCCAAGAAATCGTTTTTTTCTGCCTTTGAATAGTATGGGGCAGCACAGTGGCTCAGTGGTTAGCACTGCAGCCTTGCAGCACTGGGGCCATGGGTTCATATCCAGCCAAGGTCAATATCCGCAAGTATGTTCTCCCTGTGTTTGTGTGAGGTTCCCCAGTTTCTTCCTCACAATCTAGATTGTCATTAGGGAATCTAGATTGTGAGCCACAATGGGGACAGTGTCTATAATATATATATAAAGCATTGTGGAGTTAATGGCGCTATACTAGTGAGTAAAATAAATAATGTATGTGTTGGGGACGAGTTCCCACCTCTGCACAGGGAGAATCTGGAGCCATCTCCGCTGCGGTCTCCCATTCTTCTCCTGCCGCAGTGCAGCCTGCTCAGCGGAGATGTCGGTCCTAGCGTCTTGCTCAGCCTGATTCTGTGCAAAGGGTTACTGCTGCCTTTTCATGTTCTGCCATTGTAGCCAGTACAGGTCAGCGGTGAGCAGACGTCTTTGGGACTAAGTCCTGCTTTTCCCCTTCTGAGCATGCCCATGGTAAGATCTCTCATTGGAGATCAAGGGTCACATGCTCAGGTACTGCAGCAACTCCCATTGGTCCTCTAGGAAGGTCCTGAACCTGCTCAAGTTCTGTGGCAGCCTCCCATTGGTCCTTCTGGGAAGGTCCTGAAGTTGCTGCAGCTATAAAAGGTTCGCATGACCACAAGGCCATGTGCTAGTATTAATCTTGTTATGTGCTTTGCGCCAGTGTGGTCATGTATGCATGTGTTCAGGGCCCCAGCTGAAATAAGCCCCAAGAATACCGGCACCTACGGTGAGGAGTTTGCATGAGTTCAGGGCCCTGGCTGAAATAAGCCCCTAGAATACCGGTATCTCCAGTAAGGAGTTGGTTGTGTGCTTTCCTGACTGCATGATCACAGACTGCTATCTGCTCAGCAGTTACCTGCGTACTCCTGTGAGCTGAAGAGGACACAGTGTATATATCAGCGACTCTGTGAGGTAACAGAGTTCGCTTATACCACCATATAGTGCCATTTGCTAGCAGCAGGTTCCTCCTGCACGGTGGACCCCAGGCTGCGAACGCACCAATAACTTCATCTGTTTACTCAGTGCATTCCGCTAGCCCTAACAGAATGTGATCCTGGAAATAGTACTAAATATATCTAGAAGTATAACTTGAAGCTCCTGTGCCTGTGTAGCTCAACTGCCAGCTCCTGTGCTACAAGTATGCTCCCTGCTCGGCAATAAGCACCGCTGATGGCTGTGCAAGAATTATTATAATGAGGGCAATCTGGGCATGGGTCCCCTCAGAGCCTTAGCCCAGATTGCCCTAATTAAGATTCCACCCTGAATAAAACATTCCACAATTTTTAAAATATTTATTTTGCATGAAAATTTTGTAATCTTCCATATAGCTCTATATAAGCCCCAAGGATCAAATCACAAAATTTTTGTAGAGTTCCAGTGTAATAAGGTGTCCCTTTACTACTTTTTTATGATATGATCCTGTTTTCGGTGAGAAAAGGTAACAGAAACCTGTGTAGTGAAACAGGGACGTGATGCAAACATTTCTGGCCTGACAGACTAAATTTAAATCTGTATTTTTATTTGTAGTATTTTTGATAGTTTCAGTGATTTCTATTTTATAATCACCCTATCCTTACAAAAGAAAAAAATATTACCTAAATGGTCAATTAATTTTAGCTTTTCTTTTTTTTTAATAAAAAGTCAGTCCCCATTACGCTGACACTGAAAACCTACCTAAGGACATCTGGACCCCCATCATCAGCGTATCTCTTCCGTTCTGTACACTTCCAGGTGTTGGATCTCCAGTGATCTGATGTTGATGTCTTTCCATAAGGGCGCAGTCAGGTGACCTGAGATCGGAACATAGGGCACAGACTGGCTCTCCCGACCCAAACGTGACAGCTTTAAGCTTGTCAGGAGAGCCGCCGGCCAGTCTGTGCACTGCTCTCCGATCTCCTTCTGATTTGTACGGCTGTCTGACTGCACCCAAAGGATAGGTATTCAAAAGACATGAGCAAATAAATTTGCAGCTTCAGCGTCCACATTAGTACTTTGTGGCCTCCGACAGGAGCCTTGAAAACTACCTCCTACCTTCTGGAAACCCTTCTGGTTTGTAGGCCCATGGTGTCATCATCCTTGTGCTCCAATGAATACATGACGGCACTCTGGGCCTACTAAACAGAAGAGGAGCTGGTGATGCTGGCAGCTAGGAGGCAGTTCACAAGGCTCCCATGATTACTGGCGAGGTTGTGCAAAACAATTCACTTACCGTATCTCTAATATTCAATATAAAAGTCATGGAAAAACCCTTTAACTTTTTCGCCCTTTATTGCTATGTATAATATTTTATGGAAAGAGTAATTATACAATTTTGTCCCTGTAGACCTTGAGTATTCAATGAATGCAACTATTAGATACCCATAGGTTAGTATACATTTTAGTTTACAGTAGTAGTGTTTCTGAATATTATTTAATATAATGCTATTTACTGTATTTTGCAGACTATAAGACTCACTGACCATGAGACGCACCCCAAATTTTAGGGTGGAAAATAAGAAAAACCTTTCTATAAATAAAATGGTGGTGGTCGTATAGTCCATTTTAATGGTAGCTTTCCTGGTGAAGAAGGATGGTGGCAGTGAAGCTGCTTCACAGGAGGCAGGGTCTCGGCTTTAAGAGGGCAGTGGCGGCAGGAGTGGGGCGATGCTGATTTCTGGGCTGGGAAGAGGGGGTGTGGCCATGGCCCCTGGGCTTTGGGAAAATGGCTGCCAGAGGCAGCGCATGTGCAATTTCTCGTTTCCCGAGATCTCAATCTGCGCTTGCGCTGCCTCTGGTGGACATTTTCTCAAAGCCCATGACAGGGAAATCAATGGTTAAAGGGAATTCCGCTCCTCATCGTCAACATTCATCCAGGGCCCGCAGCATCGCTCCATTCATGCCACTAGCCTCCTGAAGCAGCGAACTTGCCTCCTGTAACCCCTGCTATACCACAGCTGCCCCCCGGAAGATATCCCAATGCAGAATTCAATTCAGCCCCTAATTTTACAAATTCATTGGCTATGTTGTGCTAAATTAACTTTCTGCCCCATGATATCTTTCTTGTGTCTTAGGTTAAGAATAGGTACATCTGTTCCTTATTTATGGCATTCATTTACATTTTGGCATATTCAACTGGATGACAAAATGCACATGTCCGCGGTATATAGCGTGATACTTTACTTTTTTTTACTATTCATACAACACTTTTTGATATAGTGAACCCCAAAGCTATGAAAGAGGCCTGATTCTGATTAGACATTTATTATGAGCGACACAAGAGATGTAACCAATATCATCCCTAGTGACAGCACTATCAAATTTTGTCAAATGCGTGCATGACTTTTTTCCATATTTCTGTTTTTAATGGCACTTTCATGTTTTCCCAGCTGCTGCAAAAAAATAAAGTATGGTACTTTTGGAGGGCAGCATGGTCTCATGAAGACATAAATGAGGCAAAACAACTTTAATAGTAGCTTTGTGCTCAGTATAATGCAGAAAAAATATAAATAATTATGTGCAAATTGTCCTATTATCAGCGAGCTACAGATGCACATAGGTTGTTTCTTAAATGAGGGGTTAGGTTGGGAGAGGGGGGTGTTAAAAATGGAATAACTGTGAAGCTACTGTTCATGATGGTCATGCTTAATATAAGATGCATTCCTAAAGCCATAAATGAAAGACAGGGAAAGGATTGTACTCTATTGTGCATGAAAACAGCCCTCGTTAAATGATTTTATTCCTTGCACTCACACATACTATTATACCTTAGGGGCTTAAGATGAAAGTAAGAAAATATGTCAAGCTGAAAAGGCACTGCTTACCACATGAATGATTCCAAGTGTAGGGTACATAACCGCAAAAACAAAACATACACAAAATTTGGGAAAGGAGTAAGACAGGTGTAGTTAAATCTTGTGTTCTTAAATTGGAGCTAAAATATAGAACTGAATACAAACTACCTTGTGCTATTTAAAGGGAACCTGATACATATAACACGGTGCAAACATGCAGCATGATAGTAAGCAGCAGTTGAGTAGAATAATATATGATTTCTTGGGAAAAGGTTTATGATAAATAAATTATAATAAATTAGTTATTTAAATACATGTTTTTTGCTTTGCTAAGGAGTAGAGTAGGTGGTCCTATTCTATAATTAATAGCCTTCTGGTATGACTGGGGTTAACTAGATAGTTGTTAATCACTAAATGAGACCTCCCACTGGACTCTTAAGCATAAAAAGAATAGGGGTTTCAATGACTAAACTACAAGTTATATTGAATCCAAATTTTTTAATTCTGACCTGTGTCATTTTATATGGTAATAACTCTAAAACGCTTCAACAAATCCCAGTGATTTTGAGATTATTTTTTCGTTACGCATTATAATTTATGATAACGGTACATTTAGGTCGATATGTTTTGCGTTTATTTACAAAAAAATATCATTAATTTGAGAAAAACGTTAAAAAATTAGCCATTTTCAAATTTTGAATGATTATCTCATCCAGATAGTGATACCACAAAAAAAATTAATAGATAACCTTTCTCTCATGTCCGCTTTAAGTCAGCACTAGTGTTGAGCATTCCGATACCGCAAGTATCGGGTATCGGCCGATACTTGCGGTATCGGAATTCTGATACCGAGTTCCGATATTTTTGTGGTATCGGAAATCGGAATCGGAAGTTCCCAGTGTATGGTTCCCAGGGTCTGGAGGAGAGGAAACTCTCCTTCAGGTCCTGGGATCCATATTCATGTAAAAAATAAAGAATTAAAATAAAAAATATGGATATACTCACCCGTCCGGCGGCCCCTGGACCTTACCGATTGTAACCGGCAGCCTCCGTTCCTAAGAATGAGGAGTTTAGGACCCTCGATGACGTGGCGGCTTGTGATTGGTCGCGTGAGCGGTCACATGAGCGGCACGCGACCAATTACAAGCCGCGACGTCATCGAGGGTCCTAAACTCCTCATTCTTAGGAACGGAGGCTGCCGGTTACAATCGGTAAGGTCCAGGGGCCGCCAGACGGGTGAGTATATCCATATTTTTTATTTTAATTCTTTATTTTTTACATGAATATGGATCCCAGGGCCTGAAGGAGAGTTTCCTCTCCTTCAGACCCTGGGAACCATCCAGGATAGCTTCCGATACTTGTGTCCCATTGACTTGTATTGGTATCGGGTATCGGTATCGGCGATATCCGATATTTTTCCGGGTATCGGCCGGTACTATCCGATACCGATACTTTCAAGTATCGGAAGGTATCGCTCAACACTAGTCAGCACCATTGTAAAATGTTCTTTTATTTTGTTTGCATTTCAGGAGGTTTAAAAATGTAGCAGCAATTTTTCATTTTTTCATCGAAATTTGCCAAATTACTTTTAGGGACCTATCCATGTTTGAAGTGACTTTGGGGGTCCTATATATTGGGAAATCCCCAAAAGTGATACCATTTTAAAAACAGCACCCCGACATACTGAAAACTTCTGTCAGGTAGTTTATTAACCCTTCAGGTGCTGTTCAGGAATGAATGCAAAGTGACATCACAGGAATGAAAAATTAAATTTTTAGCACCTAAATGTCGCTAACTTCTGAACAGGTCACTATAGCTGGCAGACTTAAGGCCACTATTTGACCGTGAATTGCCATGGCAAACATCAGGACCACGCAATTCAGGATCTCAGGGTGTCGATGGGGATAAAGAGGGAGAAGCCACACTCTGTTAACCATTTATATGATGTAGTCACTATTGACAGCAGCATCTAAGGGGTTAAGCATAGATTGAACGGGTGCAGTAATGCAATTCAATTTTCATGTTTCATGTTTGCAGGTTTTGGTGCTGCAGTGTGCTGCCTTATTTATTTGACTGTATATTAGTTGGTGACTCTAGGTTCAGCACCTGTTCACACTTAGACTGTGTTTGGATGTGACGGTCAGTTTTTTGAAATTTGTATATATTAGCCTTCTGACTGAGCACTCCGCCTTTTAGCCACAGGTGTTTTTAATCCCAGCAGGACCACTACCCCTCCACAGCGAGAGAGATTTAGTCAGAGAGGACTCACATTAGGTTTCCATTCAGATGAAGACTTTATTCTCAGAGAGGAAAGGCATTGCTAGGCCCTTGTATACGAGAAATGCCATATCGTGGCTACAAGGTACACATAAATTGGCCAATTTATGCGCTAAACTTTCTAAATTTTTCATATTTCTCGTGCAGTAATGCAATGCAATTTTCATGTTTCATGTTTGCAGGTTTTGATACCTTTTCTTTCAGTCCTAGGGGTGGTGACTTTATCTTTTCAGTCACGGATCATTCAGTGTACTTTTGAAATTAGGCATGCCCACAGCATTGCATTTGATTGCCGTGACTGGCCCGAAGTCACAGCCGCCACGTATCAAATCCCGCTCGTGTGCACTGCCCATCCAGTCCCTGAGAATGCGCACTGACTCTGGGTGTACAGCCCCAACTGCATGTCAGATGACGCATGCGCCAGAGTGCAGAGTGGACTCAGAGCGGCTCCGGCGCATGGCCTTTTATTTAGGGGTATAATGCTATGGGGGGCTTGATATAAATACACGTCACAATTTTCATATTTTTAACATATTTAGAAAATCATGGATCATTTTCTTTACACTTCACAACTACTTGCTACTTTGTATCAATATATACCATATAATCCCAATAATATGTAGTACATTTAATCTTGTGGATGTAACATAAACATTTTTGAAAAAGTTCATGGGGTATGAATACTTTTAAAGGCACTGTATGTGAAATTGGTATTTTATACCCTTTACATGTGGAAAAATAGAACAATAGATCTTAAAATTGTCATAATTAATGCAAATTCCGCATGAAAAACATGGATTAGCTCTGTTGATTTTAAATGAGGATAACCTTCATGAGGTGTGGCTAGCTTATGTCTGGGCTTTGACTGGAAAGCATTAGAATGGGAAGATTGGAGATCAGTAAGGTAAGTATAGCTTTCTATTTTAACTCATTCTGAGCTGTTTTCATGAATGGTTTTCTTGGATACCATCTTGTGATCGCTGATTCATAAGGAATAATGTATATGGAGTATCCTAATTAATAGTAAGCTCAGCTGCCGAATTGTCTAGCTGACTAAATAATGAATAAGTCCATGCACCTACAGTGCAATTTCAATTACCAATTGTTTTGTTACTAAAGCACTAGCCCTTTATATTAGTAATTGGATACTATCCATTGCATTATGCCCTCACTGGTACTATGTGTTCTTACTAGTTTGTTCTCTTCCGTTGTTAAATCAGAATTAGTGATAGTGATCTCTATTTTCCTTTGGCAATTTGTGTGACCCATTTTACAAGCTACACCTCTTAATGAATTCACCTAAGGGTACAGTGATCATATTGACACAACAGGTGTGTCACAGAATTGTACATCATTGAGTGGAGAACAAAAATATAATCATATTTTTACCACAAATAGTTTGTTTTAGCCCCAGATTTTACATTTTCCCATGGGGAAATGGGTTAAAATGGCACTAAAATTTGTCACACAATTTCTGCTGAATGCAGCAATACCCCATATGTGACTGTACAGTGCCGCTTAGCCTCACGGTCAGACTTGGGAGGGACGGAGCGCTATTTGACTGTTGGAAAACAAATGATCATAGAATAGTTTGCAGACTCCATATACAGAGCCCTTAAGTGCCAGAAGAGCAGAATCCCCTCTAAAGTAACCCCACTTAGAGCTTATACCAATCTGGGAATTTATCTATAGGTGTAGTGACCATTTTGACTCTATGGGTGTTTTTTTGCAGACACAAGCAGCAGTGGATGTTGCCAAGTAAAAATTGCAAATCTGCCCTTGTAGTGCCCATACATTGTAGTGCCTATACCTTATGCCCAGCTTGTGATCCTGGAGACATGCAATTGTAAATTAAGTGGGCTCTCATAGCTACAGAAATGCCAAACATGTAGATGCTAAAGGTGGTTTAGGCATACTGTGACGCTCAGAAAAGAGGGACATTTTGACTTGAGTGTGTAGAATTCTCTGGATTTCTTTTGTGGTTTGAGGAGCCATAGCTCTTTTACAGATCCTTTGTTCTATCAGTAACATGGAAGCCCTCTATATTTCCATTGATAGATGACGGACCTGAGTGAGGCTTTTATTGGGAATATTTTACATAACATTTCGGATCACATTTATCCTGCGCTCTACGCTGAGCACTTACATCGAGGTTTCCATATAAATCTCAGAATGACATGATTCAGATGCAACCACTGATGGCCTCTGTTCAGCAGTCTTTATCTTCAGAGGTGGACAGATAGTCTCTGTTCAGCAGTCTTTCTTTTCAGAGGTGGAAAAAATTGTGGCTATCTGCGTTTTTATGCACGCTTAAAAAGAAAGACACCCTTGAATCATAGGCCAGACTGCTTTCGCAGTGCCTGCATCTGCCTCATTGTAGGGAATCTTCTATCAGGGGTTCTGTTTGAATTACATATTTTTTAAATTTATATGGAATCCCCGGTGTAAGTGTAAGGTGCAGAGGGCCATAATAATGAGCGAGTTACTGCTGTGTTCCCATGCCATGGCACCCCACAAATGAACAATGTCCTGATTGTCTTGTGCTATGCGTGTGGTGCGTAACACTCACGTTTTGGTCGCAAGCCTCTGCTATCTTCAGATCTTCAACTACATGAACTGCCACACACACATTAGGGGACATCAAATTTGTTTTATAATAAATACGTTTACTTATTTGTCCACTTTCATCATAGTGAAACATGTAGTATTGAGCAAAAACTTTTTCCATAGCACAGCATGTTCTGATGTCTGCTGTTCGCTCGCCCTGACCTATTCCTTTCCTCTCTGACATCTCTGACCCCTGGGATTCTCAGTCCAGCTCTGCAGCTTTCATGAGTCCCATCTAAGCTCCCCGTATGTGATTCCCCATCCAACTCCCTCACCTAGGAAGATAATGAGGCACAGTGCTCAGTGCCTCAGTTGGACCACAGGCCCTCAGACCTCCAACTACTGCTCTCTCTCGATCTAATCTCTTACTCTCCCTCCACTAACCAGGAAGTGTTCCTCTTGTTAACTGACCCTGCCCCTCCCACACTAGAGCTTTTCCTGAACACATGAACTGTTTATATCCTAAACCTGTCTACTTCCTGAACCTATTGTGCCCACCACTGCACTATACCCAATCATATCTCATAGCTATATCTTAATCTATGTCCTATGTACTAATCGTCTCCTTTCCCCATAACTAATACATTTATCAGAATTGAGTCATCCACATATTATAGCAATACATTAACAGTGCAACTTGGTGCTTATAAGGTTCTATGAACTATAAAGAAGTTTTTCATATACACAGGTTATAATTGTTTTTTTAATCAAGGGAGAAGCACCTGACTGTCCTGGTCACCCTCTTACATATGCACTCAGCGTAGAGCGCAGGATAAATGTGAGCCAAGCCTTACTTGCGATCTTTGAGAGGCAGAATGAACAAATCAATAGCAGGTCAAAAATTGCTTTTATTTGTTTATGCCATTCACTGTGCAGTATAAGTGATTTGGCTACTTTATTCTTCAGGTCAATGCAATTTCAGGGATACCGCATTTTTTTATGTTTGTCTATTGTCACATACTAAAAAACACTTTTTTGTAAAAGAAAGTTTTTGCTTTGGGAAATTTTGAGAGCTGTGAATTTCTATCTATATTTCTGCTGGCATAGAGGGTCGAGTTGCGTCTTTTATTGGTACCATTCTTGGATACATAACATTTTTTGATCGCTTTCTATTTCAATTTTTGGGAAGCAGAATGAACAAAAAACAGTTATTGAAGGTTTTTCTTTCTTTTCTTATGCCGTTCATCACATGGTTAAAGCGATAACTTTTTTAAAAAAACTTTTTTATTTAGTCCATCTTTAGAAATTTAACTTTTATTACTCTGAACACTGGTATAATGCATTGCAATGCAGTATACCTGTCCATGTTACGCTGACAGGATGCCTTTTAGGTCATGGCCTAAACAGGCCACCACATGATCAGGTTACCATGGCAACGATCAGCAGCCCGTGAAGATGTTGCAGCCTGCTAAATGCTGCAGTCGCTGTTGATCACAGGATGTAGGGGATGTGAGGACTTCTGGCTGTGACAGTTGGGGTTTGGCTATCAGTTAAGCTGGCACTGCTCCTGTGTCCTCATGATCACCATAACATAAATTTATAACAAATAGATCAATGGCTGCACTCAACTGTACTAAAGCAAGGAAATGTGCGATACATGAAATGTGAATAGCTTAACCCCTTTCTGACCTCGGACGGGATAGTACGTCCGAGGTCAGAAGCCCCGCTTTGATGTGGGCTCCGGCGGTGAGCCCACATCAAAGCCGGGACATGTCAGCTGTTTTGAACAGCTGACATGTGCCCGTAATAGGCGTGGGCAGAATCGCAATCTGCCCGCGCCTATTAACTAGTTAAATGCCGCTGTCAAACGCAGACAGCGGCATTTAGCTACCGCTTCCGGTCGGGCAGCCGGAAATTAGCGCATCGCCGACCCCCGTCAAATGATCGGAGGTCGGCGATGCTTCAGAATAGTAACCATAGAGGTCCTTGAGACCTCTATGGTTACTGATCCCCAGCAGCTGTTAGCGCCACCCTGTGGTCAGCGCTCACAGCACACCTGCATTTTCCCATCCCCATGACGGCACCTAACATGAGAGATGGTCCCAGCCCCCAGGAACGGGAAACCTGCATAGGAGATAAAAAATGGGGGCGGCACCTCTCTCCTCAGTTTTGGTTTCCTGTTCCTGCGGGGAACCTGCACATCATCGCAGAGGGATCTCTCTCTGAGTGCCGGTCCAGAGACCGAGGCCAGCGGCAGGAGCAGCTGGCGGCGTGTATGGCCGCATCTCTCACCTGCGGTGGGGTGAGGTGCTGCATTGGTGGTGTCCTTTCCGCTGAGGGCTCCCCGGTGTCCGCTCCTGGCCGGAGGCTGGGCCAGGGCAGAGGCGTGCACCATCACTAGGCTGGCGCCGGGGTGAATGGGAGTACTTCCAGGTTCAACCGGAAGTAGCGTCACACGCCGAGGAGAGCAGTGTGCTGACACTCCTGGAGGGAGGAAGTTCAGGGACGCTCACACTGCTCCCTCCCCTGTGCTATATTAAGTGGCAAGGCATGAGCAGCAGTGCCAATAGCCTCTCCAACATGGCGGACCCGACTGCGGAATCGCCGGTATCAGTGGACGTTCCACAGGCCCCCGTGGTACTAAAGGTTCGTTGGGGTGAGTGCCTTTGTAAGGCAAAATGACATGTCAATAACACAGTATCTCTGTATTATATTGTGCAGGGGAGAAAAGTTATGGCCAAGCAGAAAAACAAAGTCTGCGCACTCTGTGATAAAGCTCTCCCTAAAGCTTATGACAAACGGATCTGTCGCTTATGTATACAACAGACTGTGGCCGAGGAGTCTTCATCATTACTTGAAAATATAAAAGCCATCGTTAGGGATGAAGTAAAAATCAGTGAAGGAGCAAATGAAACAGCATGGGTTACATAGCTCCGAAAATACACCTCCTAAAACTGCCCAAACCTCTGATATGGAATCAGAAGGCGAACCACCTGATGATGACTCCGATTTAGACTCTTCAGATGAAGAGTATGGTCAGCCATATGTACTATCTGAGGATGTGGGGAAACTACTTAAACTAGTTAGAGCAACATTGGGGGTTGAAACACCAAAAGAACATAGAACAACCCAAGATTCTATGTTTAGCAACTTAGAAGGGAGAAAACGCAGAGTTTTTCCCTTTCACGAAAATGTATTAAACTTAATTAAAAAAGAGTGGAAAAAAACAGATAAAAAAATGTCAGTTCCTCAGGCCCTTAAGCGCAAATATCCATTTGAGGATGAAATCTATGAAAAGTGGGAAAAAGCTCCTAAATTGTACTCGGCAATTGCAAGGACTTCCAAGGGCATTGCGCTTCCCTTTGAAGACATGGGGGCTCTTAGAGACCCTCTCGATAAAAAGGCGGACGCCTTCTTAAAATCGGCATGGGAAGCATTGACGTGGGCGTTTAAGCCGGGAGTGACCGCCACTTGTACAGCTCGGGCCATGATAAAGTGGTTAGAGGAATTGAGTGAGCAAATAAGGGACAAATGTCCAAGGGAGAGACTCTTAGAGGTAATACCCTCACTTCAAAATGCGGCAGGATTCCTGGCAGATGCCGCCATTGACATTGCGATTTTCTGCCCGTGCATGTGCCCTCTCCAACTCTGTTAGAAGGGCATTATGGCTAAAAAATTGGTCGGCGGACTTTCAGTCTAAAGTCAAATTGTGTGCAGTCCCTTGTGAGGGCCAATATCTGTTTGGGAAGGCATTAGATGAGATTCTAGAGAAGGCTGCGGATAAGAAAAAACACTTCCCACCTCCCCCCTTCTCAAGACGGCGGTGGAATGATAACCGGCGTTCCTTTCGGGGTGCAGGGAAAACAGGACATGGTAGGTCAGGAGATAAGTCTACACGTGGGAAGCCCTGGGGTGAGAGGAGAGAAAGGGGATATCTCTTTAATAAGCCTCCTGAGAAAACAGACCCCAAACAGCAATGACGCCGATATCCGGGTGGGAGGGAGGCTTCGATATTTTGCCCACCAATGGGAAAAACTACAAACATCACAGTGGGTAATATCCCTTTTGACCGAAGGTCTGAGTCTAAACTTCACCTCCCTCCTTCCTCATCGGGTAAAAATTACCCATGTCGCAAAAAGAAATCAGGCAACATTGGAAAGGGAAGTCCATCTCCTCAGGAAAAAACGAGTTCTCGTAGAAGTACCAACACAAGAAATTGGGAAAGGGTTTTACAGTACCCTATTCCTCACTCCAAAGCCGGATGGTTCACTAAGAACAATTTTCAATCTAAAATCCCTAAATCAATATATCAAAGAAGAAAAATTCAAAATGGAGATGTTAAAAACTACAACAAAACTGCTATATCCAGGCTGTTACATGGCAGTAATAGACCTCACAGATGCCTATTATCATGTTCCCATTTGTGTGGAGCATCAGCAATTCTTAAGGCTAGGAATCCTACAAACTCAACGGAAGTAATGCCTTAGTAGAAAATTAAAATGTCATTTTATTACATATATACGTACAATACAAAGATAAAAAAGAGGGGAACAACACAAAATAGCCGCCAAACACAGTGTATTGCACTCCAAAGTGATATAAAGTGTCCAAGTTCAATGCTTATTTAGCCCTTTCCAACAGTATTTTGCTCCAAAGCTGGGTATATCAATAATAAATATTGCACATTAATAAAGAATAATAAATAGAGATATAATATATATATATAATGCACCCAGACCAAGGAAAACAAAGCACAAAGCGGCCCCACAATCAAATAAAACAAGAATACTGCACAAATAATCTAGTAAACATAAAATTGTGTAACCATATAATCAATAATTCTCAATGGAAATATATACCACAAAAATTTTGAACTCAATAATGTAAAGATGTTCAGCAAATAAGCAATAAAGTGCCAAGTGACAAGGAAAAAGTTTCCATATATAAGAAATTTGATTTTAAACAGGTGCCCATAATAATTAAAATATATAAAGGCAATAAGAAAGTGCCATGTGACAAAAGTATACCAAACAGCTAATGTTAATGGTTAATGCATAAGTGCATTGTGCTGTCATAAGTCTGAAGTGGAGAGAGGCTAGAAATAGAGGCAATACATAACCTGTGTTAGCGGCTCAGAACCCGACGCGTGTTTCGCGTGTAGCTTCTTCGTTGGGGAAAGTAGTACTAGATACTACTTTCCCCAACGAAGAAGCTACACGCGAAACGCGTGGCTATTGTGGCATGGCTATTGCACTTTCTTACTCATCTGCGGGGCAATGCCCTCCACTAGGGGTGACAGCACACTCCACAAGAGCTATCGCCACATCCTGGGCGGAGAGGGCAAACGCGTCGATAGAACAAATTTGTAATGCGGCAGTATGGTCTTCACCCTCTACCTTTTTTCGCCACTATAGGTTAAACTTGGGGCTTTCAAGTCTTGCCTTTGGGAGGAAAGTCTTATCGGCTGTTGTCCCACCCTAGGAGTCTTCTTCTATTTTCTCCTCTCATGTTAGGTGCTGTCATGGGGATGGGAAAAAATGATAATTACTTACCGGTAATTTGATTTTCCAGATCCATGATGGCACCGTATTAATTCCCGCCCTATCTTGGTGATGGTTGAGTGTGACACAAAAAAAAAAAAAAAAAAATTTATAAAAAAAAAAAAATGTGTATATATGTATATATAAGATAAGCATATACAGATGATAAAAGTTGATGGGGAAATATAACTACACCTTGTAGCAGTCATGGAGATATTACATTAAACATGAACTAATGAAGCGGTTACCTTACATACTCTGTCAACAAACTGAGGAGAGAGGTGCCGCCCCCATCTTTTATCTCCTGTGCAGGTTTCCTGTTCCTGAGGGCTGGGATCATCTCTCATGTTAGGTGCCGTCATGGATCTGGAAAATCAAATTACCGGTAAGTAATTATCATTTTTCTGCTACATAGCAGCAAACATCAGATTGCTGCTATGTAGCAGAGCTGATCATGTTGTGCCAGCTTCTAGCCTCCCATGGAGGCATTGAAGCATGCAAAAAGTAAAAAAAAAAGTAAAAAAAAAGTGAAAAAAATACAAAAGTTTAAATCACCCCCCTTTCGCCCCATTCAAAATAAATCAATAAAAAAAAATCATACCTACACATATTTGGCATCGCCGTGTTTAGAATCGCCCGATCTATCAATAAAAAAAGATTAACCTGATCGCTAAGTGGCGTAGAGAGAAAAAATTTCGAAACGCCAGAATTACGTTTTTTGGTCGCCGTGACATTGCATTAAAATGCAATAACGGGCGATCAAAAGAACGTATCTGCACCAAAATGGAATCATTAAAAACACCAGCTCAGCACGCAAAAAATAAGCCCTCAAATGACCCCAGATCATGAAAAATGGAGACGCTACGAGTATCGGAAAAAGGCACAATATTTTTTTTTTTTTAGCAAAGTTTGGAATTTTTTTTCACCACTTAGATAAAAAATAACCTAGTCATGTTAGGTGTTTATGAACTCGTACTGACCTGGAGAATCATAATGGCAGGTCAGTTTTAGCATGTAGTGAACCTAGCAAAAAAGCCAAACAAAAAACAAGTGTGGGACTGCACTTTTTTTGCAATTTCACTGCACTTGGAATTTTTTTTCCTGTTTTCTAGTACACGACATGGTAAAACCAATTATGTCGTTCAAAAGTACAACTCGTTCCGCAAAAAATAAGCCCTCACATGGCCAAATTGACAGAAAAATAAAAAAGTTATGGCTCTGGGAAGGAGGGGAGTGAAAAACGAACACGGAAAAACGGAAAATCCCAAGGTCATGAAGGGGTTAATGGCTTGTGAAATCTATGAAAATACACATGAGATGCTTAGCACAAGATTTGGCCAAAAATTGTGAGCCCATCCACCAAACGTCAAGGTAATCTCAGATCGGATGGGTACCTGACCTGGCTGCCTAGTGTGAACGCTTACCTATGGCTAATAAAATGATAAAGCCTGCATTTATAGGAAGGTCAGAACCAACTGTGTTTGGATGTATTTAAAATCACAGCATGGTGAATGGCGGGGCTTTAAAGTAAAAAAAAATAGTACATAGTAGATATAGGTAAACTGACTGAGCGCTGAGAGGAGGCATCGCGGGAGCTGGGTGAGTATTTCTTCTGCAAGCGGGTGGGCGCACGGGGGGTGGGAGGCTGGAGGTGACCCCAAACTTTATTTTTAACAACAAAAAAAAATAAATTGATTTTTCATCTCTTCTCTCCTGCGAGCACTGCAGGGTACAAGAGATGAATGCCTCCTTCAGCACCACACACTGGGGACAGCGCTTACTGTAGCGCTGTCTCTCCTGCACAGTCCGTGTGGTCCTCAGGCGGCACACGGGCGGCACACTAATGTGCCACATGAGCACACAGACACGGATAACTCTGGTACCGATTTCTCCGGTACCAGAATTATCTGGACGTGTGAGACTGGCCTTATCATGTGAAATTTCAGCTGCTGCCCCCCCCCCAGTTTTTAAAAGTGTAAAATATCAAACCTTTTTAAATTATTTTTCATGTTTTACTTCACTAAAAACAAATGATGATATGTATTTGTTTTATTAAAACAGTAATACTTTTCATTTTTTTCAATTGTTGATTTTTTTATGGCACCTTCCCTTTAACTTTTTATAAGTAATTCTATATGTAAAATGGTAATTGAAGGTTTATAATTTCTTTAACAATGGTTGTTGCAACTAAATGTAAACAGTCCAGGCTGAGAGTTGGCAGAAAATTGCAAATGTAATACATATAAAATATTATCCTTTTACTATAAGAATAGCAGAGGAGTAGAATGTAAAAAAATAATAACACTTTCTCAATTCAGGCATATGAATTTTCTGTTAATAAATCTTGCTGGGATCCAATTTCCTGGCATTTGCTCTCTGGACAAGAGGCTGGGGGAGTAGCTTGACATTCTCATCCAGTCTCTTGTCAAGAGAGTCCCTGGTTTATTGAAGGACTCTTGTGATGTGTTGGAGATCATTCAGACCTTGTCTTCTAGCATGTCTTGGATAGGACGTGATGTTGTATCTCTATATATGTCCATTCCACACCGCGTTGCCCTTTCAGCTCTTGAATTCCGTCTCAAAAAATATAGTAGCTTCCCTATTGATTTTCAGGGTAATGAGGTTGTTTCTTTGCTTATCAGTAAAGTGAAACATCGCACTGCACACAGATATCACCTGAGTGCAGTGCGATTCCCGCCGACATCAGCAGCAGAGGAGATGGAGAAATTACTTTCTTCGTCCCCTCTGCAGCTGTGCTCCGATCCAGTCATGCGAGATGATCATAGCACTGACACTCGGATCACGTTCCCAGCAGAGCAGGAACCAAGGGTCATTACATATCACATTCGATGCTATACGCCAGTGTGTCTCCAACCAAACTGGTGATTTTGTCCATTAACTAATCATCAATGTGTTAACCATTCGTGTGTCTGTTTAGCAGATGAAGTAGGCAGCAACTGTGAAGACCGCATCTGAACGCTATTACCAATTTTTAAGCCATAGGAGAATTCCCACCCTGTGAGCACCGTGTTTTGACCACTGACCTTTGTTATTAGGTTACTACCGATGCGTTGACCATTTGCTTCTTTGTTTAGTGAATAATTAAGCAGCAACTGTGAAGACGGGATCTGAATGCTATTTAATCATGTGAGCTACGATAAATCATGACTAAGAGTGTCTACCATTCGAAACGCGTAGATCTATGATGTCTGTGTTGATTGTTTCTTCTATGGATTTTATCCACACCTGGATGTTTGTATTTTATCTTTTTTCACTTGAATGGCAATTTGCTCTATTTAGAGGACATCTGAGTTCGTGAAGCTGGATCATTTTCATTTTGTTCACAACGCCTTGGCCAAGACGTTTCCCTGCTCCGAACCTGATGGAAATTGAATGAGGGTGAGCTGGACTTATTCTTTCATATTACTGTTCCATTTTCCAAGCCAGTAAAACAGGTACACTGACATGTCTGCACGTGATGGACAGTAGGATACAGACTCTTATGGCGACATTCCATTATTGAGTCTGAAATATATTCAGAAATATTACCTTTAACTCTACAAATACTCTCTTCAAATCAATCTACTGGTATTATGTTGTAAGCTGTATAATATATGCTATCAGTACCTTCCCGAACTAAACATCCTTATTCTTACAGCACATTGTCTTCTAATTAGGGAGGAATGAAGTGGGCTCTTTCTGTTCATGAAAGAATGTGCAATGGAGAACTGCTGCATAGAATATAAATGCTTTTCTATCATAAAAAAATAAGAAAAGATTCCCGCAGTGCTTTATCTAAGCAAGAAAGTCTTCAGGCACTGTGTTTACACACTGGCTCATTCCCTAATCTCTCTGATGTGGCTGTGATTTTCTATTGTATGGCTCTAGTTACATGATTGAGATACTCTCAATAACTGCTGTAACCGTATATATTTATTTCATTTTGTATTCATAGTTGGATTTATTAATTTGTTGTGCTGTGTAGATTGAAATCACAATAAAAAGTGACAGCTCCCCCCAAAAAACAGAAGCATAGAAAAGCATAGAATATCAATACAATCCTTTAGTCGTTACAGTAGTATTTTTACTGGCTAAAATGATGAGACAGTCCTAATGACTTAAGGGGACTCTGTCAGCACAGAATCATTATTCAGACCACGTACAGGAGCTTGGTGCATCTTGGTAGGGCCAATCATTTACATTCACCTTCCCACCTGCTTGTTTTCCCTCTATCCCCACCCTCCTCTTCTTTGATTGACAGCTTTGGCTTCATAGGACCAGAGAAGGGCAGAGATAGATGGAAACCAAGCATGTGGGAAGGTGGAGTTGAAAGTTTGGTCACGACATGGTGCACCTGTAAGCAGGTGGCGGGGACCCTCATGTGCCTTCTCGCTTCGGTACGCTGTTCACATGTGTCACGTGCGGCAACTTGTTGTTTTCCTAATGTAATGTGTGGTTTACTAAGGTTATTATACTGTAATGTGATGCACTTGTTATGTATTGTGTGCAAGCTGAGGGACAGTATAGGACTGTAGGGGAATTAGAATAGAGGGGGACATCATAGAGATTGGATAGAATAGATAAAAGTGTTAGCTAGATACAGGCAGCATCCAGGGGTTAATGTTATGACCCCAATGGCGAGGGTCTCAGAGGAACGTGGAAGTCTGCAGAATACAAAAATCCAGCTCATAGGGCAGTGGTAACTGGGTTGACCATATATCTACTCCTAACGCCAACACTAGAAGTAGCCGGGGATCATTCCTACGTTGATTCTAGATGACACGCGCCAGCCGGAGAATCTAGCTACCCCTAGTAGAGGAAAACAAAGACCTTTCTTGCCTCCAGAGAAGGGGACCCCAAAGCTGGATAGAAGCCCCCCACAAATAATGACGGTGAGGTAAGAGGAAATGACAAACACAGAAATGAACCAGGTTTAGCACAGAGAGGCCCGCTTACTGATAGCAGAATAAAGAAAGGTAACTTATATGGTCAACAAAAACCCTATCAAAATCCACACTGGAAATTCAAGAACCCCCGAACCGTCTAACGGTCCGGGGGGAGAACACCAGCCCCCCTAGAGCTTCCAGCAACGGTCAGGATATAGATTAGGAACAAGCTGGACAAAAATACAAAACCAAAACAAATAGCAAAAAGCAAAAGGCAGACTTAGCTGATATAACTGGAACCAGGATCAGTAGACAAGAGCACAGCAGACTAGCTCTGATAACTACGTTGCCAGGCATTGAACTGAAGGTCCAGGGAGCTTATATAGCAACACCCCTAACTAACGACCCAGGTGCGGATAAAAGGAATGACAGAAAAACCAGAGTCAAAAAACTAGTAACCACTAGAGGGAGCAAAAAGCAAATTCACAACAGTACCCCCCCCTTAGTGAGGGGTCACCGAACCCTCACCACGACCACCAGGGCGATCAGGATGAGCGGCATGAAAGGCACGAACTAAATCGGCCGCATGAACATCAGAGGCGACCACCCAGGAATTATCCTCCTGACCATAGCCCTTCCACTTGACCAGGTACTGAAGCCTCCGCCTGGAGAGGCGAGAATCCAAGATCTTCTCCACCACGTACTCCAACTCGCCCTCAACCAACACCGGAGCAGGAGGCTCAGCAGAAGGAACTACAGGCACAATGTACCGCCGCAACAAGGACCTATGAAATACATTGTGAATAGCAAACGACACAGGAAGATCCAGACGAAAAGATACAGGATTAAGGATTTCCAATATCTTGTAAGGCCCAATAAAACGAGGTTTAAATTTGGGAGAGGAGACCTTCATAGGAACAAAGCGGGAAGAAAGCCATACCAAATCCCCAACGCGTAGTCGGGGACCCACACCGCGACGGCGGTTGGCAAAGCACTGAGCCTTCTCCTGTGACAACTTCAAGTTGTCCACCACATGATTCCAGATCTGCTGCAACCTATCCACCACAGAATCCACCCCAGGACAGTCAGAAGGCTCCACATGACCCGAAGAAAAGCGAGGATGGAAACCAGAGTTGCAGAAAAAAGGCGAAACCAAGGTGGCGGAACTAGCCCGATTATTAAGGGCAAACTCAGCCAATGGCAAGAATGTCACCCAATCGTCCTGATCAGCAGAGACAAAACACCTCAAATAAGCCTCCAAAGTCTGATTGGTTCGCTCCGTCTGTCCATTAGTCTGAGGATGGAAAGCAGACGAAAACGACAAATCAATGCCCATCCTACTACAAAAGGATCGCCAGAACCTGGAAACGAACTGGGATCCTCTGTCTGACACAATATTCTCAGGGATGCCGTGCAAACGAACCACGTTCTGGAAAAACACAGGAACCAGATCGGAAGAGGAAGGCAGCTTAGGCAAAGGAACCAAATGGACCATCTTGGAGAAGCGATCACATATCACCCAGATAACGGACATGCCCTGAGATAGCGGAAGATCAGAAATGAAATCCATGGAGATATGTGTCCAAGGTCTCTTCGGGACAGGCAAGGGCAAGAGCAAACCGCTGGCACGAGAACAGCAAGGCTTAGCTCGAGCACAAGTCCCACAGGACTGCACAAATGACCGCACATCCCTTGACAAGGAAGGCCACCAAAAGGACCTGGCCACCAGATCTCTGGTGCCAAAAATTCCCGGGTGACCTGCCAACACCGAGGAATGAACCTCGGAAATGACTCTGCTGGTCCACTTATCCGGGACAAACAGTCTGTCTGGTGGACAAGACTCAGGCCTATCAGCCTGAAATCTCTGCAACACACGTCGCAGATCCGGAGAAATAGCTGACAAGATAACTCCATCTTTAAGAATACCAACAGGATCAGTGACTCCAGGAGCATCAGGCACAAAGCTCCTGGAAAGAGCATCGGCCTTCACATTCTTTGAACCTGGTAAATACGAGACAACAAAATCAAAGCGGGAGAAAAACAATGACCAGCGGGCCTGTCTCGGATTAAGGCGTTTAGCAGACTCGAGATACATCAGATTTTTGTGATCAGTCAAGACCACCACACGATGCTTAGCACCCTCGAGCCAATGACGCCACTCCTCAAATGCCCATTTCATGGCCAACAACTCCCGATTGCCCACATCATAATTTCGCTCGGCAGGCGAAAACTTCCTAGAGAAAAAGGCACAAGGTTTCATAACAGAGCAACCAGGGCCTCTCTGCGACAAAACGGCCCCTGCCCCAATTTCCGAAGCATCCACCTCAACCTGAAAGGGAAGTGAGACGTCAGGCTGGCACAAAACAGGCGCCGAAGTAAACCGGCGTTTCAACTCCTGGAAAGCCTCCACGGCAGCAGGAGCCCAGTTAGCTACATCGGAGCCCTTCTTGGTCATATCCGTCAAAGGTTTCACAATGCTAGAAAAATTAGCGATAAAACGACGGTAGAAGTTAGCGAAGCCCAAGAACTTCTGAAGACTCTTAACTGACGAGGGCTGAGTCCAATCAAGAATAGCTCGGACCTTGACTGGGTCCATCTCCACAGCAGAAGGGGAAAAAATGAACCCCAAAAAGGGAACCTTCTGTACACCAAAGAGACACTTTGAGCCCTTGACAAACAAAGAATTTTCACGCAAAATTTTAAAGACCAACCTGACCTGCTCCACATGCGAATCCCAATTATCAGAAAAAACCAAAATATCATCCAGATAAACAATCAAAAATTTATCCAGATACTTCCGGAAAATGTCATGCATAAAGGACTGAAAAACTGAAGGCGCATTGGAGAGCCCAAAAGGCATCACTAAGTACTCAAAATGACCTTCGGGCGTATTGAATGCGGTTTTCCATTCATCACCTTGCTTAATGCGCACAAGGTTGTACGCACCACGAAGGTCTATCTTGGTGAACCACTTGGCACCCTTAATCCGGGCAAACAAGTCAGACAACAGCGGCAAAGGATACTGAAATTTGACAGTGATCTTATTCAAAAGCCGATAATCAATACAAGGTCTCAAAGATCCGTCCTTTTTTGCCACAAAAAAGAATCCCGCACCAAGAGGGGAAGAAGACGGACGAATATGTCCCTTCTCCAGAGACTCCTTGATATATGAACGCATAGCGGTATGTTCAGGTACCGACAGATTAAACAGTCTTCCCTTAGGAAACTTACTGCCCGGGATCAAATCTATAGCACAGTCACAGTCCCTATGAGGAGGCAGTGCACTGGACTCAGACTCACTGAAGACATCCTGATAATCAGACAAATACTCCGGAACTTCCGAAGGCGTAGAAGAAGCAATAGACACAGGCAGGGAATCCCCATGAATACCACGACAGCCCCAACTTGAGACTGACATAGCCTTCCAGTCCAGGACTGGATTATGGGTCTGTAACCATGGCAGCCCTAAAACAACCAAATCATGCATTTTATGTAAAACCAGGAAACGTATCACCTCGCGGTGTTCAGGAGTCATGCACATGGTAACCTGTGTCCAATACTGCGGTTTATTTGCTGCCAATGGTGTAGCATCAATACCCCTAAGAGGAATAGGATTTTCTAATGGTTCAAGAGTAAAACCACAGCGCTTAGCAAATGAGAAATCCATGAGACTCAGGGCAGCACCTGAATCTACAAACGCCATGACAGGATAAGATGACAGTGAGCAAATCAAAGTTACAGACAGAATAAATTTAGGTTGCAAATTACCAACGGTGACAGGACTAACAACCTTAGCTATACGTTTAGAGCATGCTGAGATAACATGTGTAGAATCACCACAGTAGTAGCACAAGCCATTCTGGCGTCTATGAATTTTCCGCTCATTTCTAGTCAGGATTCTATCACATTGCATTAAATCAGGTGTCTGTTCAGACAACACCATGAGGGAATTTGCGGTTTTGCGCTCCCGCAACCGCCGGTCAATTTGAATAGCCAGTGCCATAGTATCATTCAGACCTGTGGGAATGGGAAAACCCACCATAACATTCTTAATGGCTTCAGAAAGGCCATTTCTAAAATTAGCGGCCAGTGCACACTCGTTCCAATGTGTCAGCACGGACCATTTCCGAAATTTTTGGCAATACACTTCAGCCTCGTCCTGCCCCTGAGACATAGCCAGCAAGGCCTTTTCTGCCTGAATCTCAAGATTGGGTTCCTCATAAAGTAAACTGAGCGCCAGAAAAAACGCATCAAGATCAGCCAATGCCGGATCTCCTGGCGCCAGCGAAAAAGCCCAATCCTGAGGGTCGCCCCGTAAGAACGAAATAACAATTTTTACTTGCTGAGCAGAATCTCCAGATGAACAGGGTCTCAGGGACAAAAACAATTTACAATTATTCACGAAATTCCTAAACTTAAACCTGTCTCCGGAAAACAGTTCAGGAATCGGTATTTTAGGTTCTGACCTAGGATTTCTGATAACATAGTCTTGTATGCCCTGCACACGAGTAGCCAGCTGGTCCACACTTGTAATCAAGGTCTGGACATTCATGTCTGCAGCAAGCATAGCCACTCTGAGGTAAAGGGGAAGAAGAAAAAAAAAAAAAAAAAAAAACCTCAGAATCTTCTTTCTTATAATCCCTCTTCTGCAATGCATTAAACATTTAATACTGGCCTGGCAAACTGTTATGACCCCAATGGCGAGGGTCTCAGAACGTGGAAGTCTGCAGAATACAAAAATCCAGCTCATAGGGCAGTGGTAACTGGGTTGACCATATATCTACTCCTAACGCCAACACTAGAAGTAGCCGGGGATCATTCCTACGTTGATTCTAGATGACACGCGCCAGCCGGAGAATCTAGCTACCCCTAGTAGAGGAAAACAAAGACCTTTCTTGCCTCCAGAGAAGGGGACCCCAAAGCTGGATAGAAGCCCCCCACAAATAATGACGGTGAGGTAAGAGGAAATGACAAACACAGAAATGAACCAGGTTTAGCACAGAGAGGCCCGCTTACTGATAGCAGAATAAAGAAAGGTAACTTATATGGTCAACAAAAACCCTATCAAAATCCACACTGGAAATTCAAGAACCCCCGAACCGTCTAACGGTCCGGGGGGAGAACACCAGCCCCCCTAGAGCTTCCAGCAACGGTCAGGATATAGATTAGGAACAAGCTGGACAAAAATACAAAACCAAAACAAATAGCAAAAAGCAAAAGGCAGACTTAGCTGATATAACTGGAACCAGGATCAGTAGACAAGAGCACAGCAGACTAGCTCTGATAACTACGTTGCCAGGCATTGAACTGAAGGTCCAGGGAGCTTATATAGCAACACCCCTAACTAACGACCCAGGTGCGGATAAAAGGAATGACAGAAAAACCAGAGTCAAAAAACTAGTAACCACTAGAGGGAGCAAAAAGCAAATTCACAACAGGTTAAGCAGATGGGACGAGTTGCAGAGCAGCACAGAGCAGGGAGGTATAGTACAGGCACTTCCTGATTAGAGGTAGAAGCCTGGGCAGCTCTGCCCAGGGCAAGATATGAGATGTGAGGAACAGTGTAGCAGACAGTTTACAGGCCATGGGGATAAAGCTGCTATGGCAGTAAGGGGCTCCAGGCTGGAGAATAGTGCAGTTGGGCACCAGCTCAAAAGGACCATCCCCAAGAAGGATTCTAGGACCGGGGTGGGAGCAGCTGAGATGGCATTCCCAGCACCTTTCCCTAATGGGACTGGACGAGGGGCTGACAGGGAGCTGGTGACACTGAAGATACTGATGGGACTTGGACTGTCCAGAGATATGGCAAGGATTGCCAGGAAAAGGGAGACACAGCTGATAGAGAGGATAGGAGCTGCCTGGATTGCAGGGAAAGATAATTTATTTCTGTGTTTGAACTGTGTTACCTGTGAGATGAATATGCTGTTGTTTAGTAAAGTTCAACTGTTGTAAAAGATCCCATCTATGAAGTGATTTGCGGAGCTCATGAATATGGAGTCGACATGACAGCAGTTGAGAAGTCTCTGACAATAACCGTGAGTGTGTTGCTGCATATGCAGCACAAAGGACTTTACATTTCATCTGTGAGGCGCCAGGGTGGGGGAACAGAACAGCCAGTTGCCACAACTACCACCCTGGCTGCCTTACACACTCAGCGCCTGTATTTGGTCTGAACAGTCATTTTTTTGCTGACAGTGTCCCTTTTTAAGAAACTATTAGCACAGAATGACTATTCAGACCAAATACAGGTGCTCATTACTTCACGGCAGCCAATCATTTCAATTCACTTTCTCACATGCTTGGTTTCCATACATCTCCACCCTTCTCTGGTCCAATGAAGCCAGAGCTGTCAATCAAAGAAGAGGCGGGTGTAGATCGAGGGCATACAAGCAGATGTGAAGGTGTATATAAATGAAGCACCGAGTGCCTGCACTTGGTTTGAAAAGTCATTCTGTGCTGACAGAGTCCCTTTAAGTCCAAAGTGACCTTTCACAGAAAATGGGCTGGCTTGTATAACCCAACTTGCAGTGTTAAGCAACTACTGTCAGCTACTTGTTTTCTGATTGTTGGTAGTTTAAAAGACTGTTTAGACAAACAGACCACATTTCCTATGCAAACAGAACAATAAGTAATTGTTTTGTATACATAGGCTGCCATTATTGTTTGCAACACATGACCTAGATATATATGAAGATGTGCTGCGAAGATTGATGATTTTTAAGCTTGCTTAAAAATCATTTCACCTGATGAATGAGCATTTTGCTCATTCATTGGGTGATCAGCAACCTCTTAACACCACTTAATTATTGTAAAATGTGTGTTCCTAGGACGGATTGTTCACAGTGATCAGTATGTGTAAATCCAGCTTTAGAGAATTGAATACAAACCCCGAAAAGTGTCGTATTTGCATGAATTTTTAGGAAAAGGAATTAGCTTACGTTAAAAAAATTTGAAGAGGATCATCATCTTCTATGTTAAATTTTCCTTTGGTAGCAGATAGAGATGAGCGGATCGATTCGCAGGACTCTGTTCCATCCTCAAGATCATTGTACTTAGCTACCAGAAAGAATGCCTGCGAATCTCTTACCTTCCAGCATGACTTTAGATTAGCTGGAACTGGTGCCACGTAGTCTGTGAGTCATATAGCACAAATGACATTGAGGCAGGACTGACAGATCAAATGCCATGCCAGAACATACGCTTCACCGGTCTCCTGCCTAGAGGTCAGGTACCACCGATCTGGATGCTGGACTGAAGTCCTGCGAATCGATCTTCTGTTTTCTAGTAGCAGACACACACAAAAGCAGAGAACCTCTCATCTAACTCTCTCCTTGACAACCTCCAATCTGGCTTCCACCCCCACCACTCCACCGAAACTGCCCTGACAAAAATTACTAATGACCTAGTCACAGCCAAAGCTAACAGACAGTTCTCCATCCTCCTCCTTCTTGACCTGTCCTCTGCTTTCGACACAGTCGATCACTGCCTACTGCTACAGATTCTTTCTTCCCTTGGCATCAAAGACCTCGCCCTGTCCTGGATTGCCTCATACCTATCCAACCGCACATTTAGCGTTTCCCACTCCCACACTACCTCCTCTTCCCGCCCTCTCTCTGTTGGAGTCCCTCAAGGCTCTGTCCTAGGACCCCTACTTTTTTCCATCTATACCCTTGGCCTAGGACAACTCATAAAGTCACATGGCTTCCAGTACCACCTGTATGCAGATGACACTCAGATCTACCTCTCTGGCCCAGATGTCACCTCCCTGCTGTCCAGAATCCCGAAGTGTCTGTCAGCCATATCCTCCTTCTTCACCTCTCGCTTCCTAAAACTCAATGTAGACAAAACCAAATTCATCATCTTTCCCCCACCTCACGTATCCCCCCTACCCAATCTATCTATTATGGTGAACGGCATCACGCTCTCTCCCGCTCCTGAAATCCGCTGCCTCGGAGTAACTCTTGACTCTGCCCTGTCCTTCAAACCTCACGTCCAAGCTCTTGCCACCTCCTGTCGCCTCCAACTCAAAAATATTGCCAGAATCTGTTCCTTCCTCAGTCCACAATCTACCAAAACTCTTGTGAATGCTCTCATCATCTCCCGCCTCGATTACTGCAACACCCTCCTCTGTGGCCTCCCCGCTAACTCTCTTGCACCACTCCAGTCTGTCATCAACTCTGCTGCCCGCCTAATCCACCTCTCTCCTCGCTACTCCCCTGCTTCTCCCCTCTGCAAATCACTCCACTGGCTCCCAATCCCCCAACGAATCCAGTTCAAACTACTAACACTGATCTACAAAGCCATCCACAACCTGTCCCCTCCCTATAACTCTGAACTAATCTCTCAATATCTTCCCTCACGTAATCTTCGTTCGTCCCAAGATCTCCTACTCTCCTTCAAACTTATTCGTTCCTCACACAACCGCCTCCAAGATTTCTCTCGAATATCCCCCATCCTCTGGAATTCCATGCCTCAACACGCCCGATTATCCACCACCCTCAGATCCTTCAGACGGAACCTGAAAACCCATCTCTTCAGGAAAGCCTACAGCCTACAATAACCGAGCCGCCGCCTCACCACCGCCAGAGCCGCCGCCGCCTCACCCCTACCTTCTGTCTCTTCCCCACTAGAATGTAAGTCCGCAAGGACAGGGTCCTCTCCCCTCTGTACCAGTGTGTCACTGTAAACCTGTTTACTGTAAATGATATCTATAACTCTGTGTGTAACCCCTTTCTCATGTACAGCACCATGGAATTAATGGTGCTATATAAATAAATAATAATAATAATATTAATAACCCAAATACTTGATTTTCTCTGACATATTTTTTTTCTATTCAGGTTTTTATTTTGTTTTAATCATATACTAAGCATTGGTCATATAGCTCCTACCTAAACAAATCTATTCAGACTGCTCTACACAAACTTGCAGCATTATACTTATATCGATTATCAAATACAAGTATTCAAGATGGTGCAAATGGATTTGCAGGACCTGATGCAACAGCCAAGTCAGAAACCTGCAACCATTGGAAAAGAGCACTGAGAACTGCCTCCTGGCATCTGCAGCATGTCTTGAGTTTCCCACCGTGCATGTAGTCACAAATACAACGTGCAACAACTATGATGCCAGCTACTCAAAGGAGGAACCAGGGATGCAGTCAGGTAAGAGTCAGTCCTCAGGGATCTCATCAGATATCCACAGATTAGTGACTCAGCTACTGAACTGGGTATTGCAAATTGATGCACACCATCTCTAACCAGTCCAGGACCCATTGAGCCTGTAGGCATTTTAGCAGGCTATTTTAAATTGTTTCTTTCCATTCGAAAGCACATATATGATTTAATCTAGTGCATCCTTTTAGGACAATCTTAAAAAGTTATGTGAGTGGCTATTGTCATTTTTATGAAGATGGATACTGCATATAAGTGCTACATAACTTTTTGTTTTAAACAGTAGAAGCTCCAAAGCTTAGACACCCAATATAAACTGCATCCTGACTGATGGAAAAAAATATGATTTTTTTTATATGGAATGTGTGTATATATATTTATTACAGACATACACATGACCAAATTATTGGTGGCCCATAATGGTCACTAAAATAACTTGAAGCTGCCAAAAATAATGACGAAAATCAGTCATTGCTTTGTGTTTCAATAATTTTTATTACATTTTTAAATATTAACAGAAATATAATAAGAAGGGAAAAGGGAAGCAGGAAAGTCATTGCTTTTGAACTGCGGTTCAACAGAAACATTTTAAAAAGCAAACTAATAAAAATAGCGTGGACAAAATGATGGTACCCTGAGAACATTTTTTTTAAATAATTTGGCCATAGTGACATGTTAATTTAACAAGTGTCCTGAAATTTGAATCATAGTTGTCTACAAACTTGTAATGAGTCAGTTTGCCTATTTAAACAGTGAAATGTAGTCACTGTGCTGTTTGGTATAATAATGTGTGTGCTGAACTTGGACCAAAGAAAGCTAAAGAGTTGTCTAAGGCAATTAGAGAGCAAATTATAGACACACATGTATTAGATCATCTTCAAACAGCTTGATGTTCCTGTTGCTACAGTTGCACATATTATTCAGAGTTCTTTGGGACAGTAGCCAACCTCACTGGACATGGTCGCAAGATGAAAATTGATGACAAATTGAAGAGATTGATAATGTGAATGGTAACCAAATAGCCCAGAATAATTTCCAAAGAGATTAGAGGTGACCTCCAAGGTCAAAGTACATCAGTGTAAGATCGCACCATCTGTCACTGTCTTGGATAAAGTGAACTTCATGGAAGATGACCAAAGAGGAAACCAGTGTTGAAAGCAAATCCTAGAAAAAAAACTGAAATTTGCTAAAATGCATACTGGTAAGCAACAAAACTTCTGGGAGAATGCCCTTTGGACAGATGAGACAAAACTCAAGCTTTTTGACAAGTCACATCAGTTTCATGTTCACAGACGGAAAAATTAAGTATAGAAAGAACATTGTAGCTACTGTGAAACGTGAAGGGGGCTCGGTTATGTTTTGGGTCTGCTGTACCGCATCTGGCACTGGGAGTCAGCAGTTCTATGAGCCGGCTGTCAAGCTGACAGCTGGCACAGAGAAACTGCAGCGCTCCAGCTCTCAGTATTAAATAGTACTCGCGGGGTAGTTACTATGTGTGCGAGGAGGGGGTAATTACTGTGTGTGTGGAGGTGTTCATTGCGTGTGAGGAGCTTATTTACTGTGTGTGGTAGTCACTGTGTGAGAGGGGTATTCACTGTGTGTGTGTGGGGTACTTACTGTGTGAGGAGATTTACTGTGATGGGGTTTTTAGTGTAATGAGGCTGGGGGTTGGGTGAGATTTCATGTAATGGGGTATGATTTGAAGAGACAAATTTGGGTAGCAAGGAAGTGACAGGTGCAGACACTACTGTATATGGGGAGAGCGAGCAATTTGATGACAATATGAGGAGGAAGATATGAGATGGAGCATGTATGGTGGAAGGGTGCAGACAAAGTATGGCGAGAAGTGAGAGGAAAATGTATGAGGACACAGTATGGGGGTGATGGGATAGGTGCAGACACAGTATGGGGAGTCGGAGGGATGTGTGAGGAGGCAGTATGGAAAATGGCAGGGTATTTGTATGAGGAAGGAGGGGAAAACATGCGAGGAGACAGTACGGGGGAAAAATGCTTCAGTGGGCATAGAATAGAGACTGAATAGTGTGGGGGCGTACCATGGTGCAACAGTGAAGGGGAACAGCCAGGAGGTGACAGTATAGCAAGGAGGGAGGGGTGTGATGAGGGTGCACAATTTACAGACTGAGCCCTATAGGGGGCTGAGTGTGAGAGAAAAGTGTGAAGAGGGGGCCCAGTATGGAAAGGAGGGAGCAGTGTGGAGAGCATGTACCATAAGAAAGACAGCATGGGGTCATATTTTGCGCAGGGAATGTAGTGAAGGGCAATTATTTATACCGGGGCTCAGCGTATATAAATATTTATATTTGAGAGCATTAAGGGCGTCGTGTGGGGATGTGCTGCACAAGACCGGAGAAGATGGAAGTCTGCAGAGACAACTGTGGATGAGAGAACTCATGGAGTCTGGACAAGATTTAGAAGAAAAGAAAGAGAATGACTCCAGAGACAACGTCATCTATAAGGTCCCTGGATGTACACGTTTTTTCGTGATACTAATTCTCATGTTTTTATTTATGCTAGGAGCATTAAAGGGGTTATCCAAGTTTGTGATGAGTCTGCAGTTATTCTATGTGACTGCAGACTTCTGAATTATCGCAGTGCACACTGCATGCTGTCAGGATTCTCTGGTGCGGCCGATTTTCAAACGTGGTCATGTGCTGACTAGATATGCGTGGCCTCACTCAATGAAAATGAAGTGAGCGAGGCCGGGCACGACTGGTCAGTATATGGCCAGAATTATCCAAATCACTTACTTGTGCAAGGGAGAATCCTAAAAGTGTGCAGTGCATGCACTGTGAGAATTCAGAAGCCTGCAGCCATAGTGACTGCAGATTTTCATCTCAAACCTGGATGCACCCTTTAATTATAAAATGAAGCCCTGCAGCCAATCCTAACAGCGTGTAATATCCTCACTGTCAGGATTCAGCTCTGCTTGCTGGTTCGAGCAGTCATCACATAGCCGCTTCACTCGTATGCGCTTTTCATATTTACGCTGTTACGTGACAGTGTTGGACTATTCTGAAAGTGGCTTCTTTGAGCCCTGATCTACATCCTGTTGAATATCTGTGGAAGGAGCTAAACCTGCCTTCTGGATAAGGCGCCTTCATGCCTGAGACAGCGGGATCACTTTGTATCATGATGAGTGGCCAAAATATCTGTGCACAGGTGAAGAAAAGCCTCATTAAGAGTTATAGAAATCATTAGTTTCATTAGGTATCTCAAAGGGTTGAACAAAAAAATATTAAGTTATGTACCATCATTTTTTACCCAGGCCATTTTAGGTTTTTTTGTTTGTTTTGTAATTTTTATGTTGAATAAAAATTCCAATGCAATGTCCGATTTTTATTACTTGTCGGCTTTGAAAGTTGACCATTGTGGGCTTTACTTATTTTATCAGAAGGGTAATAACAATCTTGTACACATCTTTATCAATAGTGTAGCTACCAGGGTGGAAGAGGGGGCAGTCGCATCAGGCCCCACAAACTGAGGGGGCCTACCTGTAGCTACATTACTGTAACTGTATCAGCGTGCACAGCACGCCGATAGTTACATTCTGCGGCAGAGCAGGGAGAATCAATCTCCCCTGCCACTGCCGTCATCGCAAGTGCAACTGTGTTGGCTAGATGCCAATACAGCTGACTGGATTGATGAGAGAGGGAGCATTACACTCCCTCTCCCATCATTCCTCCTCTCAATATCTGATATCACTGATGCAGACACTTACAGGGGTTGCAATGACATCACTACTAGGCACCCGCTGTCTGGAGATGTGCTGGTGTTCTGAGCAGCAGATGAACGAGGAGGAAGAGAGGTGAATATTGTATTTATTATTTCTATGGGGGTGCCTGCACTATATTATAGAGTCTGCCTATGGGGGTGCATTATACTATAGAGTCTGCCCATGAAGGGGTGCATTATACTATAGAGTATGCATATGGGGGTGCATTATACTATAGAGCCTGCCTATGGGGAGTTCAGTATACTATAGAGTCTGAGTATGGGGGGTGCAATATACACTGCTCAAAAAAATAAATGGAACACAAACAACAGAATATAACTCCAAGTAAATAAAACATCTGTGAAATCAAACTGTCCAGTTAGGAGGCAACACTGTTTGACAATCAATTTCACATGCTGTTGTGCAAATGGAATAGACAACAGATGGAAATTATTGGCAATTATCAAGACACACTCAATAAAGGAGTAGTTCTGCAGGTGGGGACCACAGACCACATCTCAGTACCAATGCTTTCTGGCTGATGTATCGGTCACTTTTGAATGTTGGTTGTGCTTTCACACTCGTGGTAGCATGAGACGGACTCTACAACCCACACAAGTGGCTCAGGTAGCGCAGCTCATCCAGGATGGCACATCAATGCAAGTTGTGGCAAGAAGGTTTGCTTTGTCTGTCAGCATAGTGTCCAGAGGCTGGAGGAGCTACCAGGAGACAAGCCAGTACCACCAGGAGACATGAAGGGGGCCGTAGGAGGGCAACAACTCAGCAGCAGGACCGCCTGCTCAGCTTTTGTGCAAGAAGGAACAGGAGGAGCACTGCCAGAACCCTGCAAAATGACCTCCAGCAGAACACAAATGTGCATGTGCCTGCACAAATGGTTAGAAACCGACTCCATGAGGATGGTCTGAGTGCCCGACGTCCACAGATGGGGGTTTGTGCTCACAGCCCAACACCTCGCAGGAAGCTTGGCATTTGCCACAGAACACCAGGATTGGCAAATTCGCCACTGGCACCCTGTGCTCTTCACAGATAAAAGCAGGTTCACACTGAGCAGATGTGACAGACATGACAGAGTCTGGAGACACCGTAGAGAGTGATCTGCTGCCTGTAACATCCTTCAGCATGACCGGTTTGGCAATTGGTCAGTAATGGTGTGGGGTGGCATTTCTTTGGAGGGCTGCACAACCCTCCATATGCTCACCAGAGGTAGCCTGACTCCCATTAGGTGCCGAGATGAGATCCTCAGACCCCTTGTGAGACCATATGCTGTTGCAGTTGGCCCTGGGTTCCTCCTAATGCAGGACAATGCCAGACCTCATGTGGCTGGAGAGTGTCAGCAGTTCTTGCAAGATGAAGGCATTGAAGCTATGGACTGGCCCGCCCGTTCCCCAGACCTGAATCTGATTGAACACATCTGGGACATCATGTCTCGCACTATCCACCATCGTCATGTTGCACCACAGACTGTCCAGGAGTTGTCGGATGCTTTAATCCAGGTCTGGGAGGAGATCTATCAGTAGACTATCCGCCGCCTCATCAGGAGCATGCCCAGGCTTTGCAGGGAGGTCATACAGGCACGTGGAGGCCACACACACCACTGAGCATCATTTCCTTGTCTTGAGGCATTTTCACTGAAGTTGGATCAGCCTGTAACTTCATTTTCCACTTTGATTTTGAGCATCATTCCAACTCCAGACCTCTGTGGGATATTAGTTGTAATTTACATTGATAATTTTTAGGTTTTATTGTTCTCAACACATTCCACTATGTAATGAATAAAGATTTACCACTGGAATATTTCATTCAGTGATATCTAGGATGTGGAATTTAAGTGTTCCCTTTATTTTTTTGAGCAGTGTACAATATAGAGTCTCCCTGATGAAGCAACGAGTGAAACGTACATTGGAGTGTGAGGTGGCAGGATCATTATACTAAACATGAGCACTGGTTAGTATGTATTGCGTTTCTTTTGAAATTTAAAGGTGGAGGAGGCTCTTAGAGTTATTATGCCAT
Organism: Ranitomeya variabilis; assembly: GCF_051348905.1. Lineage (NCBI taxonomy): Eukaryota > Metazoa > Chordata > Amphibia > Anura > Dendrobatidae > Ranitomeya > Ranitomeya variabilis. Next base: position 101,364,531 of record NC_135235.1, read on the forward strand.
TACTTTGTAACTACTGGCAACATAGCATTATGTGGTTTCTGAAAATATAATGGTGTAGTAGTCTTGTAAAAGACATATGCTACTTATGCAAATTATTGGTAAAGGGTTATATGTTTGTCCCCTCCCCTTCCAGTTATTTATTAAATTTTCTAAGTGACCAGTGCTGTGGAATTATACAAAATATTGAGACTTGTTGTACAAAAAAATCATATATATATTGACCTGCCCCTTTTGTTTTTATATTTTTCTTTTTTTGTGTATTGTTCCTGTTTGGTGTTTAAATAAAAAGATTTATTGATTTTTAATACATAATTTGAGTGAGTAAAAAATTCTAGTAGTTTCTTTTTTCTTTTGTACAATATAGAGTCTGCCTATGGGGAATGTATAATACAATATAGAGTCTGCCTATGAGGAGTGCAGTATACTGTAGACTCTCCTTATGGAGAGTGCATTATGCAATATAGAGTCTGCCTATGGAGGACTTCATTATACTGTAGATTCTGCCTATAGGGAGTGCATTATGCAATACAGAGTCTTCCTATGGGGAATGCATTATACTGTAGAGGCCTATGAGGAGTTCATTATACTGTATGGAGGCCTATGTAGAGTGCATTATTCTATATGGAGGCTATCTAGGGGGCATCATACAGTGTAGAGATTACAGTGAGGGGGCCATCACACAGTGTTAGTAGCCCTCAAACTGTTTAATGGCTCCAAGAGGTCAGTATACTGTGTGGGTGATACTATACAGTGAGGGGGCGTTATACTGTGTATAGAGGAGCTGTATGGTGGGAGACTTAGAACATTATGAAATATAAATTGGGCATTTATTGTTATAGGGGAACTCTGGTTATGGTTACTGTAAAAGGGGCACACAGGGCATTATAACTTTCTAGGTTTCTAGGGGGCATAATGTGGGCACTATTTTCTAGGGCACTTGCTTATGACTTTAGAATATTCTAGAGGTGTGTTTTACCACCTTGATGCACAATTTTCTATAGAGCAGGTGCAGTAATAGGAACACATATGGCAGCAGTGGCTCAGTATTGTGGTATCAGCAGGATAAGGAGTTTGTGCTGTTGGGAATAGATGGTGATGGGGCTGGAAATAGGAGATGTGAAATGTGTCTTTGTTGTAATCACTGCAGCCGAGTCATAGCTGGAGAAGTTGTCATGTCGGTCTGGGCCAGACGGAAAAGACGGGAAAAGTGAACGATTCCATGAGAAAGAATGTCATCGGTAAGTCATCATCCATAACTGTGCTGTAATCTCTTATATGTTCTGCAGGACTGATATTTACCATGGACCATATGGGGGTAATATCCATGTTGGTCTTTGTACAGAGCTTATTTTCAGCAACAGTGCTGTCATTTACTGAGGTTCTCGTACATCCACTATTAGCTTCCGTCACCGAGTTGTAATCAAGGTTACCTGCTTAGGGGCCCACTCAGAAGTTTCGCCCCCCTGAAGCCAAAACCCTAGCTACGCCTCTGCGAATAATATGTATTACTATTATGGCTACTGGGTATATGTAAAGTGGTGGTGTTGCCATTTGACACCCTTTTAAACTTTTTGCAAACAAATTGAAAATGTGAAATTATTTTCAGGATCAGATCTATTTGAACAAAAAGGCACCAATGTGAGAAAACCTTTATTTATTAAAAATATGTTTACTATTTAAAGGCATTTACAAAAGGTAATATTTCAGCAACATTTACAATCCTCAAACTTAACTGTAACATTAAAAATAAAATAAACAAGATACGACAAACAATTATATTGCAGAATACATTACAATGACCACAAGTTTTAGATTATTGTCTAAGACGATAAAAGGCGCTATATGCTTTGGCATGTCAGACACCTGAATGCTTAGGTCTATGTCTAATGGAAGTTTATCTCCATCTTCTGTACTACATCACCGCTTTTTTCACATGCTGATGTGAAGACATAGATAGCACTGAAAATTGGAAGATGTTTGTGCGTCTCATTCTCCATTCAGAACGGAAAAGTATTGGAAGCAAATAAGGCAAATAACTACTTTGTTACACAACGCAATTTTATTTTTTTTTGTCAAGGGTCCATGCTCAGGTCTTTGTTTACAGGGCCATAAAATGGAAGTGTAAGAACTTGCCATACAGGGCACACTGTCCACGACCAGAAGGAGCCTTCTCATAAATTCTACAGGACTGTATGGAAAAAAAACCTTGTGAGCATGTGTATGAAATTGAAGGTACGCAAGGTAAAATAAGGGATCATAGACCACGGACGGCTTATAGACCCATACAACATATACTCCTACATTCAGATGTATAATACATGTGAGTGTATATGAGGCCTCAGTTTAAATGGATACCCCACTGTGTATAGCTATCTGGAGAATAGCGTTGATTCTTAAAACGGTTCTGTAATCACTATGGCATTAGAAAAACTGTGAAATCAATTGTAAGTCACTTAGATTTGGCTTTGAAATGATTGATTTTGTAGCTGGAAACCAAATGATGTATTTAACATTTTATACAAAAAAAAGTAAAGTGCACATTTCCACTCATTTTGTGTATAAAGGTATCACTTTGCTATAAATACATTAAATATAACAGAAATACCATATTACAAATGGCTATGCCTTTTGGTTTGGTAACTTCAAAAATGTAAAAAAATTGATGGTGTTAACCCCTTCATGACCCAGCCTATTTTGGCCTTAATGACCTTGCCGTTTTTTGCAATTCTGACCAGTGTCCCTTTATGAGGTAATAACTCAGGAACGCTTCAACGGATCCTAGCGATTCTGAGATTGTTTTTTCGTGACATATTGGGCTTCATGGTAGTGGTAAATTTAGGTCGATAATTTCTGCGTTTATTTGTGAAAAAAATGGAAATTTGGCGAAAATTTTGAAAATTTTGCAATTTTCACATTTTGAATTTTTATTCTGTTAAACCAGAGAGTTATGTGACACAAAGTAGTTAATAAATAACATTTCCCACATGTCTACTTTACATCAGCACAATTTTGGAAACAACATTTTTTTTTGCTAGGAAGTTATAAGGGTTAAAATTTGACCAGTGATTTCTCATTTTTACAACAAAATTTACAAAACCATTTTTTTTAGGGACCACCTCACATTTGAAGTCAATTTGAGGGTTCTATATGGCTGAAAATACCCAAAAGTGACACCATTCTAAAAACTGCACCCCTCAAGGTGCTCAAAACCACATTCAGGAAGTTTATTAACCCTTCAGGTGTTTCACAGCAGCAGAAGCAACATGGAAGGAAAAAATGAACATTTAACTTTTTAGTCACAAAAATGATCTTTTAGCAACAATTTTTTTGAAGGGTAAAAGGAGAAACTGGACCACAAAAGTTGTTGTCCAATTTGTCCTGAGTACGCTGATACCTCATATGTGGGGGTAAACCACTGTTTGGATGCACGGCAGAACTCGGAAGGGAAGGAGCGCCATTTGACTTTTTGAATGAAAAATTGGCTCCAATCTTTAGCGGACACCATGTCGCGTTTGGAGAGCCCCCGTGTGCCTAAACATTGGAGCTCCCCCACAAGTGACCCCATTTTGGAAACTAGACCCCCCAAGGAACTTATCTAGATGCATAGTGAGCACTTTAAACCCTCAGGTGCTTCACAAATTGATCCGTAAAAATGAAAAAGTACTTTTTTTTCACAAAAAAATTCTTTTAGCCTCAATTTTTTAATTTTCACATGGGCGACAGGATAAAATGGATCCTAAAATTTGTTGGGCAATTTCTCCTGAGTACGCCGATACCTCATATGTGGGGGTAAACCACTGTTTGGGCGCATGGCAAGGCTCGGAAGGGAAGGCGCGCCATTTGACTTTTTGAATGGAAAATTTGCTTCAATCGTTAGCGGACACCATGTCGCGTTTGGAGAGCCCCCGTGTGCCTAAACATTGGAGCTCCCCCACAAGTGACCCCATTTTGGAAACTAGACCCCCCAAGGAACTTATCTAGATGCATAGTGAGCACTTTAAACCAACAAGTGCTTCACAGAAGTTTATAACGCAGAGCCGTGAAAATAAATTATTTTTCTTTCCTCAAAAATGATTTTTAGCCCTGAATTTTTTATTTTCCCAAGGGTAACAGGGGAAATTTGACCCCAAAAGTTGTTGTCCAGTTTCTCCTGAGTATGCTGATACCCCATATGTGGGGGTAAACCACTGTTTGGGCACATGCCGGGGCTTGGAAGTGAAGTAGTGATGTTTTGAAATGCAGACTTTGATGGAATGCTCTGCGGGCGTCACGTTGCGTTTGCAGAGCCCCTGATGTGCCTAAACAGTAGAAACCCCACACAAGTGACCCCATTTTGGAAACTAAACCCCCAAGGGAACTAATCTAGATGTGTGGTGAGCACTTAGAACCCCTAAGTGCTTCACAGAAGTTTATAACGCAGAGCCGTGAAAATAAAAAATCATTTTTCTTCCCTCAAAAATGATTTTTTTAGCCCGCAATTTTTTATTTTCCCAAGGGTTACAGGAGAAATTGGACCCCAAAAGTTGTTGATCAGTTTCTCCTGAGTACGCTGGTACCCCATATGTGGGGGTAAACCACTGTTTGGGCACACGTCGGGGCTCGGAAGGGAGAGAGCACCATTTTACTTTTTCAACGCAAGATTGGCTGGAATCAATAGTGGCGCCGTGTCGCGTTTGGAGACCCCCAGATCGGGGTCTCCAGCCATGGCAGATGCTATTGCAGCATCGGCCATGGCTGGATTGTAATATTTCACCATTTTCATAGGTGAAATATTACAAATCGCTCTGATTTGATGGTCGTGCTCTGTGGACCCTAACCGGTGTACCCTGCCTGGTGTCTCTCACGGGTAAGCGCTGCCTTTTCAGCCTCTCAATTTTATGCCACATGGCATGTGTTTTACCGCTATAGCGATATAGGTGTTCGCAGCAGCTGCCTGTATGTAGCATAGTCATGCATAAATAAGCTTACTGGCATGTGCACACCGGGGGTGTATCCACTTCTCTTTTAAAAACATCCTTGTATAAATTATATACTTATGTGTGCTTTGTGTGTTTTTTTGTATTTTGCTACTAAGCGTGTTAATTACACACCTACTAATAAAGCCTTTTCTAATTAAAAATATCTGTATGCTCCTATTTTTCTCCTTTTATTATTGACTGTTATGGAGTTGGTTTCTTCTTCCGGTGGGGGGTTTTCTTGCACTATTTAGTGCCTGCAGTCTCTCCCCCCCTCCGTATGTATCTAATATGCCGCCTGATTTTGTTATTAAAATCGCTCTGATTGGCAGTTTCACTTTCAACAGCCAATCAGAGCGATCGTAGCCACGGGGGGGTGAAGCCACCCCCCCTGGGCTGAAGTACCACTCCCTCTGTCTCTGCAGATCGGGTGAAGTGGGAGTTAACCCTTTCACCCGATCTGCAGGGACGCGATCATTCTGTGACACAGCATATGCGTCACAGGTCAGATTGGCACCGACTTTCATGACGCATACGCTGTGTCACAGGTCGGGAAGGGGTTAATGTGCATTGTACGGTAACAGAGTATATTACCAAAAAGTTAAAATATTCCCCATTGGAGGACTGATACTCATCAGTATGACATACACTGTATGGCCATATAAAATAAACAGTCAATATATATCCATACACACAGTAAAGTAGTTTCTAGACCAAACTAGTCTTCATGTGATGGAAAAGTCCGGCCACACTGCCAAGAGTAGCTAATCTTCAGGCAGTAATTTCTTGCTCTGCAGCAACAGACCAGCTTTGAGCAGGGTTTCTTCATTTAACAACCAAATGTAGAAAACATTTTTTTATAAATAATTCCACTAGTTAGTGACTTGAGAATTTACTAGAGCATGATAGGCGCCTTGTTTGGCCAACAGCTGTGGATGAGTTCCTTGTTCAATCACCCGTCCGTTCTGAATTACCGCTATAATATCAGCATTTTGTACTGTGGTGAGCCTGTGAGCAATCACTACACATGTCCTTCCTTGTCTGGCATCATCCAAAGCTTTCTGGACAATCTGCAAAAATTAAAAGAAGATTAGATTTTTTTCTAACTGCTGTTTTGCCAAAATAACATAAAAATTAGCCTAGGAGATCCAACTAGACAACTGATCAAACATCTGATCTATATAGATGACGTGTCATGGCTGTAGAAGGCATAAGTCAAACCTGATGGTCTGAAATGTCCTACTGGTTGTCTGGTTGGGTTCTTATTAAGCTGAACAAAATTGTCAAATTTTATCAGATCTCCTCAGAGCTGGAATCATCCAACAATTATCTAATCAGATCATGCAGAATACTGGTAATGGCCACTTTCACTAGTCAATAATACACACACATCAGTATTTTGAAGCCAAAACCAAGAGTGTTGTCAATCTTTTTATTGTATTTTAGCTTTGTGGTTCAATTCATTATTTTGTTCATTATTTTGAAACATTTAAATATCAATTACTCAAGTGTGTAACGCAAAGGGTAGTTTATAGGCTTTAGCCAAAAATGTTACAGGACCCTGGTCGAAAGCATCAGACCAAAGCACCAAGAACCTTCTACTAAATGCAGCATGCCAAGCATTATGTTGCAAGCATGTCGCATGCATGATGTTGCAGGGTTTACTAAACAGAAGAGGCATCAGGGTTGTCAATGGTGGTAGTCACTGGCCAACGGACCTGATCACTGAAAACCTCCTACTAACATTGCCATGGACCAGTGTTCTGCAACTTTTTGCTCAACTCTAATAGCTTCATGTAATAAAGAGAAAGAAATGTATTTATCACTAGAAATTTTAAAAAGAGGGAAATGTTGACGTTTGAATAGTACAGTGTGCAGCACTAGTATGGTCATTAAAAAAAAATACAGAACCTTAGATTCCATCACAAGTGGCCTTTGGTTTCATTGTACGCCGGATCATGCAATACATAAAGCCCTCTTATGTATGGAAGTCATAGTGTTTGTAGGAAGCGTATAGCCATGCAGGTTAGCCAAAATATCAAGTGAGCTCTATTTGTTTTATCATAAATTAATCTCAGTCTTTGGAAATTTCATTTGAATGCATTATGAGTACGCCAATGAACAAATGTCATCAGCAAGTGACAAGGCACAAAATATTGATGCTGGATATAAAGTGCTGCCATCAATCCATTATACATAACCAAATTAGAACAATTTATGTTTACGTCAGTCAGGTAATTGTGACAAGTAAGCAGAGAGCAGAAATTTACCTTTTCACTTTCTGTGTCAAGCGCAGATGTTGCTTCATCCAGTAGTAAAACTTTAGGTTTTCTAATTAATGCCCGAGCAATGGCAATTCTCTGTTTTTGTCCTCCGGAAAGCTGAGCTCCTTTATCGCCCACCCGCGTCATATATTTCTAAGAGAATGTGATATTAATGACACAATTATTACGTTTACAATTTAGATTACGATCTTCGATTTATATAGTTTGCACTGTAGGCACCGTGCTGCGGCTCTACAGTAGCCTTGTATTAAAGAATGGATTTTTTTTTTTTCATTTCTGTAACTCATCAATTTAATAAACTGCCACTTTGCAATTTACGCTACAAAAAACTGAGTATTTATGTATTTTATGTAAAAGAAAAATCTTATTGTTTATGGCATGTTGCCCGTCACCAGTCACCACTGCCATCCAGCAGAGGTTTCTGAACATGCAGTGTTCTTTCCAATACACTTTGCAATCACTGCTCTGAAGCTGGCCAGGTCAATGGAGCATACTTAGTGCCTGATCCCAGCCAGCTTCAGTGCCATTGTTCTTTGTCACCGCATCATACAGTTCAGGCCAGCGATGAACAATACCGCTGGTCCAAGCTCTCATTTAAGTAGGAGCGCACTGTATCCCAGCATCCAGGAATCTGAGAGGCTGGGGAGTGGTGCATGCATAAAAAAGTCATGGGACAAATGTTTAAGAGGGAATAATTTACAGCAATGTATAGCCACGTGTCCAGATATAAATACACATGGCCAAACACAAAGGCACTAACGAATAAATCAGTGTGTGCAAGTGCCATATTAACAGCACTATTAACATCATTTTAACAGCAATAAGCAAAGGCAAATTGCATCGGGCCACATGCCTAAGAGTAAGAGTTAACAAAATGGATATTGCAAGGGGCATAAAGATTACGGTTGCAGAGGGTGCGAGCGGGTCGGTGGAGAGCCATCAATGCCACCTGGATGTGTGTCCTCGGTTGCATATTTAGATGAAATGTATTGCGGTGCAGAGACCCACAGAATCCCCTTCTACGCAATACATGCTGCTGGCCAGAGACTGGCAGAAGAGGGCTGCTTGCCAATGATGTCATGCACTGCTCATACTTGCATGCCGAAGTCAGCCACCGGCTTCTGAGCCAGCTATAGTAGAGGACTCCATGCAGCATGAGAGCAAAGGAAGGGGAGTAGAATTGCATGTTTTTTTGTTTTGTTTTTTAATGAGATGGAGAAGAAAGGTAGGGCCCAGAATTATACCAAAATGGGGGACAATATACCAGGAACTGGCAGACCATAGGAGAAAATGTTATAGCATGTGGCTCAGGATGGAGGAGATTACTACAAGAAGGAGCTGGGACGGGGACATCACCACATGGAGGGTAAGAAGTGACCAAGTATGTCTTTATAGGATCTAGAACAATACAGGGGTTCATACATCAGACCAACATGCAGGTGAGGGCCCAAGTCCAAATTTCGCACTGGGGCCTATTGGACTCCAGTTACGCCACTGAGAATTGTTCACTCCCTTGTCAAACATCTGATATTAGACCTTGCAACGTCAGATATTTTATACATTTCATGTTACTTCAAGAAATATTTACAGCTTTTGGTTTTAAGATCCCATTGGTTGACCAACAATTTTTTTGCACTTATGCACTTACATCAGGGAGGTTGTCTATGAACGTGTGAATATTTGCAGCTTTTGCAGCTTCAACAATTTCTTCATGAGTCACTTGTCTGTTAAGATCTCCATACTGAATGTTTTCTTCTATGCTGCAGTCAAACAACATGGGCTCCTGAGATACAATTCCCATTTGAGACCTCAACCATTTCAGATTCAGCTTCTTTGTGTCTTTTCCATCTGCAAACTGTAATTGGAGGATCGGAATGAGTAATAAAATAATAAGCTAGTCGTTATACATGGTTCAAATGTAAAGTTTACTATGACATAATGTACATAATATGCAGATGTTGTCATGTTACTTCACAAAGGGTTATTTGTACTGCCATATAGTACAGACCATGCAGTATGAATATTAATATCCCTGTTCAGACAAGGATAGAACTGTAACTGTATTTTGGATGGCCACTAGAGATGAGCATATTAGGAAAAATTTGAATTTGCTGGTTTACAATCACATTTCCTGAGAAAATCCATACAGAGTCTTTATGGACCAAGAGCATAAGACACATAGCATGTAAAGGATAAAAATTCTTATACCCCACTCTCCAGCCCCTCCACTCCTCAATGCATCTTCAGATTGTTGCCACTCATTCTGAAGTTTCCTGGCCCTCTCCCGCTGGGTCAAGACTTACAGCTTTGAAGAGACCTGTCAGGCTTCTGTGCACTTGCATGGATTTAAGCATTTTTTTTCCACAGCATGTGCACTGCGGATTTTGTTTTCCATACTTTTACATAGTACTGTACCACGGACGGAAAACTGCTGCGAATCCGCAGCATCAAATTCGCCTCGGATCTGCAGCCAAATCCGGAACGTGTGCACATACCCTTGCATGGTCTACAAGTCTCCTTACACTTACACGAACTAGGCACTTTCCACAAACATTATCCCTTAGACATCGTCAGAGGCTTCTCACCAAGCCAATTCAGACCTCCTCCTTTAAACTGATGAGGGGCAAATGTCCAGAAACACGTGTCAGCAAATCGAGTTTTTAATTTGGCTTCTTATCCCAAGTCATGTGATAAGGCTCCTTAAAAGGTTTATACCGACATTTCAGATTGCTACATCCATTCAACTAGAGTCAATGTCTTCTTCCTCTCTGAATAGGCCATTTCCATATTTAAATATGCAGAGCAGCACTGCATGGTCTATGAAGCTCTGTACATTGACTTGGCACTCTCCAAAAAGAAGAAATGTTACCTCTTAAACCCCTTATTAATATCCCTTCAATTCAACTTTGCTAATTCCAAATAAAATCCTGGGGATGGCAGAACCACAAATACCTCCAACACCTCTCGAAATGTAATAGAGGGCACCATATACCGTAAGTCTTAATCCATAATGGAACCGTGGCTCCCGCTTTGGTAAACTGAGCTTGCTCATGCATTACATAGCTGGCCATTCATTTATAATACTACATTCCCCTGCAGCTAGCAACAAAAACGGAGTTATAGGATATTGTTTTACTACATCACATCTTCTCTGGCAGAAATTACCTGCATAGCACCTAAATGATGTATGCTAGTATCCAGGAGCAGGGCTCGTTCTTACCAACTGCATTAGATTGATGCCAACGTAATAAAAGCATAAACCATTGTAAATACGCTAAGTAGATTAACAAAGCAATAAATACAGAAAGGGGACTATATAAACTGAATGAGCCAATAAGAATTTTATAGAGCATATTACAATTTACTGATAAATACAAATGTCTGATTAATGCGCAAATCCACACAACTAGCAAAGGGAGATTAGACTAATTTTGTAAATTTTCAGAGCCCATTTTAAAGTGTGATGAGACTGTTCAAGCAGTAATAAAAAAAAAAACATGTCGAAATTGCATTTTTCCTATCACTGTAATTAGGGATTTGCACATTAACCACCTATCAGTAAATTAGGCATCAGCATGTTAAATAGTGTCGTTTATGGGACAAGCTTATGGTACCTTGTAATCAGAATGTAAAGGTTTGCAGATTTAGCATCTATGCAGCGTGGCTGCCATTTACACCTGAGCTCTCGACTCATTCAGGTATGCAGAGATTATGACTAGAAGATCCACAATTTAGATTTTAGGACACAAATTGAATCCTATTAGAAAGGAGCCTGCTAAATACAATACTGAATACAAACTATATATAGTAGGATTTGCATATGAAAATGAATCAATTGTGGATTTAGTCCTTGATTTTTTGCAATGGTGGAGGGGACTAGTGTGTGTGTAGGGGGCGTGGGACTCGGTATCTTGCTCAATGTAATTACAGGGTAATTATAAAGTGGGTTTGCTTGGCCAAAATATAGCTACATACTTATTAAAAGCATATTTCAGACTTTTTCTGACTTCAGAACATTGTGTGGGCGAGAAACACATCAGACACTGAAAATAACATGCAGTTAAAATAAAAATGCCTGCAGGGCGCTCCTAAAGCAATACTAAAATGGCAGCTGTCCCAGAGGAAGCAATATCTGAGCACTAGATATGTTGGCGGTAATAAAAAGTAACGATAACGAGACACTTAAGAGACTTTTACATATCTTACCACTGTGCCTGTCACTGGATCATAAAACCTCTCCAATAACTGAACAGAGGTACTTTTTCCACACCCACTGCTGCCAACAAGGGCGAGCGTTTGCCCTTTGGAAACTTTTATATTAAGTCCCTGAAGAACTTGCACTTTTGGTCTTGTTGGATATACAAATTTGATATCTTGGAATTCAAGGTTTCCTTCAAATCCATTCTGCAACAAAAGAGAATAAATATTGTTAACAACATGGAAACAATTTGTATAAATGAAAGAATAGATATATTTAAAGGGAACTCATCAGATTCATGCTGCCTGAACAACCAGTCGGGCAGGTCCATTGTCGGATTCTGCCTGCCCTGATCCAGTTGACCGATGGGTCTCTCCCTCTGTGTGCACAGAAGAAATCTGTCAAAGGGATTGGGGCCAAAAGAAGCCACCAGGACATGCCTCAGACCAGTCAGGCTAGACTGAAAAGCCAGCCAGTGATAAAAACTGTGCTGCGTTTCAGTAAGCATGATTTAGAGTAAAACATACCTGGCTACAATCATGCAGTCAATGTCCGATTCATGTTGCCAGGATGATGTCTGAGACAGATATTGATTCCCCATCCTCAGGATAGTCATCAATATCAAATCTGTGAACATCAGACACCCAACACCCTCATTATTAGGGCTCATTCACATGTTAGAATTTTCCATGTATGATAAAAATAGACTGATTATGATCAGAGATTCATCCATTTTTCCTCTCCACCTTCTTCACTCTGACAGTCTGTGAAAATCAGACAACACTCAGACATTGACTCGCATAGCCAATTTTGATCTGACCTGTGAATCAAAATTAGACCTGTCTCCACATAGCCTATGGGGCCTTTCGCATGGCCATCAGTGGTACAAGTGCTATTCATGAAAAAGATAGCACTCGGACTTGAAAATTAGATGTCTGAATTGGTATACCACAGCTCTGGCCACTGTATAAAGGCCAAACTCAGGAACTGCAACTTAACCCTCATTGAGGTGAGAAATATAACCAATAATGTAACATAGGCATAAATTGTCCATATTTACAATGAAAAAAAATCCTAAAACTAACCCTCAACTGGTAGAAAAATTAGTCATTACCAAAAATATAATAGGACTAAAGGCCCCGTCTCACACAGCGACGCTGCAGCGATACAGACAACGATGCTGATCGCTGCAGCGTCGCTGTGTGGTCGCTGTGTGGTCGCTGGGGAGCTGTCACACAGACAGCTCTCTCCAGCGACCAACGATCAGGGGAACGACTTCGACATCGTTGAAACTGTCTTCAACGATGCCGAAGTCCCCCTGCAGCACCCGGGTAACCAGGGTAAACATCGGGTTACTAAGCGCAGGGCCGCGCTTAGTAACCCGATGTTTACCCTGGTTACCAAAAAAAACAAACAGTACATACTCACCATCTGTTGCCCGTCAGGTCCCTTGCCGTCCGCTTCCCACTCTGACTGTGTGCCGCCGTACAGTGAGAGCAGAGCGCAGCGGTGACGTCACTGCTGTGATCTGCTCTCACTTTACGGCGGCTCAGTCAGAGCAGGAAGCAGACGCCAAGGGACCTGACGGGCAACAGATGGTGAGTATGTACTGTTTTTTTTTTTTTACATTTACGCTGGTAACCAGGGTAAACATCGGGTTACTAAGCGCGGCCCTGCGCTTAGTAACCCGATGTTTACCCTGGTTACCAGTGAAGACATCGCTGGATCGGTGTCACACACACCGATTCAGCGATGTCAGCGGGACCTCAACGACCAAAAAAAGGTCCAGGCCATTCCGACACGACCAGCGATCTCGCAGCAGGGGCCTGATCGCTGGTACGTGTCACACATAGCGAGATCGCTACTGAGGTCTCTGTTGCGTCACAAAACTTGTGACTCAGCAGTGATCTCGCTAGCGACCTCGCTATGTGTGACGGGGCCTTTAGGGTATGTGTCCACGGGCCATATTACATCCGGAAGAGCTGCAGATTGAACACTGCGTAGAGCCGCAGCGTTCAATCCGCAGAGTCCAGATGTTACAGTATAGTGGAGATTCCGGACATGCGGCGCGTCTTTTTAGAACGCAGCATGTCCGTTTACCTTGCGGTGACATTGCGCCGCCGCAAGGAAAAACACAGGGCCCTATGTGTGGGGTGCGATGATTCCGGATGTGTGCAATGAACACATCCGGAATCATCGTGTCTACAGAAGGGGGTGGCGCTTCGGGCAGAGCGAGTTTTCCGCTCCATCCAAAGCGCCGGCCATCCTGAACGTGGACACATACCCTTAATGTACTCCATTGGCCACAGCAAACATAGTAAATTGGTGTCATCACACCGTAGTAAATTTTTACCATTTACTGTAGCTGTGGACACTCAAAATCAATAACTAGGTCCACTGATGAGTAGATTGCAGATCTGTAGATTACGGCAGTGGCCACTAAGCGGTGTGAGGGAGCAGCGGCGTTCTGCTCCGTTCATCACTTTTATCCAGCTTTTGCCAGCACTGCAGACAGCTGTTTGGAGGGGTGCCAGGTATCATTTAAAAGAACATGTATTATTAGCTAAAATTATTTTTGTAGTTGAGTTTTATTACAAAGTTTTCAGCATTTGGCTTTTACAGGCTATGTGTTTCCCTGCACAATGCTGGCTGCAGAATGAGTTAACTAGTTAAGAGTTAGTTCTGATGGAGAGTTTTAGCTCTTTCATCTGTCTTTTTGTGCGCTCCTTTCAGCAAATTTATGTCAACGTCAATAGTTAATCTCAACTATTACATTTTAAAAAAATCCACACGATTGTATCCTCTTTACTAATAATCTTACCGGTTTTTCACCATCTTCACAATAACTATCAATTGCTGGTTTCCTTTCCAGGAGTTGCATGATGCGCTGGCCTGATACCCTTGCTTTTCCAAAGTCAGGAGCAAGAGATGTGGACTGTCCAACATTCATAGCGGCAAAAATAATTGCAGAGAATACACTGAAAAAAAATACAATATAAAAATAAGCTCTCTAATGCAAAAATGATGGTTACCAAGTAATTATCCTGTAAGAGAAAGGCAGTGAGTTCTTCACTAGTACAGCAAGATAAAGCATGCGAGTCTAGACTGTAAACACCCCGTCAGTGGTTGTGTATTCAGATAGTAAGTGACTTCTGAGCTAATACTGCATTGTGCTCAATTCACTGCGAAGACTGCAACAAAATAAACCAATTAAGCTGAATTAGGCAGAAGTACCCTGCAGAATATGAAGATGAATAGCATTAATGGAGCGTCCTTCTATTAGATCAAATGAGATTAAATGTTCAAACAGATGCAAACCGTATCGTAAATTCTGTGGGGTCCTGCCTCTATATGTCTATGTATTGGTGTAAGTATGTATCTAATGTATATATACTACACTTAAGAGTCACATCTATAGCAACACTGTCAGGAGAATATATTGCTCATTTTAAAAAGGTTTTATAAAATAGATGACAAAATAAAATACTTTTCCCCCAGAAAAGTGCCACTTAATTCCATGGACCGTGTCTACTAAAGCTCAGCACCTTATGAAAATTAGTATCTGCTGGAATACCAGACACAACCTATAGTCCGTGACACTGTTTCTTCGGGGAGTGATAAAAGAAAATGGATCCTTATTGTTAATCTGTATAATGCGGTTTTAAAAATACAAATTTGCCTGCTCTCTGCTAATCGAACTTCTCTGAAAAATCAAAATACAGGGAGAAGTTATTCTCCCTGTATTTAATGTCCTTCATTGTACTCTAGGGTTTCCCCAAACCTCAGTGCATAGTAAATGTAAGGTATAAAAATACTTATAATCACATCCTCACTGCTCACCTTTCCAGCTATTCTCTGCACAGTGTCCAGTTGTCTGCACCTCTATCATTTCTCCAGTCTTGTACTCACTCTAGGCAAGGACTTGTATTTGCAAGTAGGCCCCGGAGCAGGCACAATGCTTTCTGGGGCCTGCTCTCAGGCAAAAACCAAGGCCTAGAGTGAACACCTTGCTCGAAATGTGGCACATTGGAGGACCAGACGGCGGGCAGGTGTAGCCGGAAAGAAGAGTATTGTTTTTGTCCCCCCTCTCTTTCTTATTTTTATCCTTTTTCTGGCCCACTACTATTCAGTAAGATGGTAGCCACTAGCCACACCTGGCTGCCATTTTGCTGAACCTGCTCGAAGAGAAGTAGAAAAAAGAACAATAATACTGGTAATAATAAATATCTGTACTCTCCAAAATGCAGACCTGAGTAGAATTAAATTCCACTTCAATAAAAGTGTGCATCTATACCACACACCTGCTGAGATGCATGCACAGAATATGGTACAATATGGTACATAGCATTGGTGCTTGCATTTCAGCAGGTGTGTGAGGTTGTAATGACATCGACACGAATTTGGAAGTAAGTGACGCCGCACAACGTCTTGAGCAGTTTCAAGTAGTTTTTTTTTTACTTTTTTTTTCTCTCTGCATCACAGAGAAATATTAGAAAAGAGTTCTTTTATCCACTGAAGAGCTGTACTTACATGAACACATTTTCAAATTGTGTGTAGCAGTGTGCAATCAGCCAGGCTCCAAAACGAAACACAGCGGCATTCACAAAGTAGTTTATTGACTGGGAAACTGCATAAGTGACGCCATAAAGAGGAGCTTTAGCCAATGAGTCCCTAATGAAAAATGCCAAGGGGAAAACTTGTTAGTGGTCAGATCTGCAGATCTGATGTTATCTGATTATTATATGTTGTATCCCATATAATCAGGTTCCATTCATAGGCACATACACATTCAACAGTGCATAGACGCTGGAGGATGAAATCCAGCCACTTCAGTCATTCTTAACATAATGCGCATTGGAAATAAGTGCTACAGCAAAGTATTGAAAATACTGGAACTTGCATATATACAGTATTTTGCCAAATTAGATGTAAAAAATACATAATAAAGGGAAGGATTCAAGGAGTTACATACACTCACCGGCCACTTTATTAGGTACACCTGTCCAACTTCTTGTTAACACTTAATTTCTAATCAGCCAATCACATGGCGGCAACTCAGTGCATTTAGGCATGTAGACATGGTCAAGACAATCTCCTGCAGTTCAAACCGAGCATCAGTATGGGGAAGAAAGGTGATTTGAGTGCCTTTGAACGTGGCATGGTTGTTGGTGCCAGAAGGGCTGGTCTGAGTATTTCAGAAACTGCTGATCTACTGGGATTTTCACGCACAACCATCTCTAGGGTTTACAGAGAATGGTCCGAAAAAGAAAAAAAATCCAGTGAGCGGCAGTTCTGTGGGCGGAAATGCCTTGTTGATGCCAGAGGTCAGAGGAGAATGGGCAGACTGGTTCGAGCTGATAGAAAGGCAACAGTGACTCAAATCGCCACCCGTTACAACCAAGGTAGGCCTAAGAGCATCTCTGAACGCACAGTGCGTCGAACTTTGAGGCAGATGGGCTACAGCAGCAGAAGACCACACCGGGTACCACTCCTTTCAGCTAAGAACAGGAAACTGAGGCTACAATTTGTACAAGCTCATCGAAATTGGACAGTAGAAGATTGGAAAAACGTTGCTTGGTCTGATGAGTCTCGATTTCTGCTGCGACATTCGGATGGTAGGGTCAGAATTTGGCGTAAACAACATGAAAGCATGGATCCATCCTGCCTTGTATGGAGCATCTTTGGGATGTGCAGCCGACAAATCTGCGGCAACTGTGTGATGCCATCATGTCAATATGGACCAAAATCTCTGAGGAATGCTTCCAGCACCTTGTTGAATCTATGCCACGAAGAATTGAGGCAGTTCTGAAGGCAAAAGGGGGTCCAACCCGTTACTAGCATGGTGTACCTAATAAAGTGGCCGGTGAGTGTATATCACAAGCATATCCTTGGTGCATGGATTAACAAATATTATGATCTTGGTAACCAACAGATCTAGAAAAGATGGAGTAGAATCCTCTAGGAGGAGGAGTCCTTCCAAAGAGGAGTCTAATATATGGAGAAGGGTTAATTCGCCTGAGAAAAAGAGAAGTCTTCTAAAGTAGTCTTGGAAGTTTTAGTGTATTTGAAGCAATGATCGGTACATCATGGCAGATTAATTCTGTAACGTACCTGTAAGGACCGCTTAAACTTTCATTATAGAGATCATAAAATGCCTGTTCTCTTGTCAGGGAAACAACAGTTCTTATATTTTCAACTGCCTCAGTGGAAATCTGTAAGAAACATGGAATCATGTTTACATATGAATGTTGTTATCATAAAGAAAGTATGATTTTTCCTTTATCATTGCCATGTAGCTCCAATTCTGTCCAGACAGACATGCAACTGCTGCAACCAATCGTATGTCTGAATGGCTAGAACTTGGTGTTCATTAACTGATGGGAGACCTGGGCAGAATTGGAAGAGGAGCGATGGGAAAATGGTAAGGTCAGTACTTGTGATGAGCGAACAGCTTCAGATAACTCCTTATCTGAATAGCTATAGCTCTTATCGAATAGCTGCATTGGGAACCCGGATACCTGGATCGCTTTTGATAATCAGCTTTTCGGCGCTTCATGTGTCGCGGCTGTGTGACCGTCACAATACATGCATGGAGAGCCGGTGTTGTGACCGTCACACAGCCGCGACACATGCAGCTGATGCCATGTATGGTGCCAGGAAAAATAAAGCCTGCTTAAGACCACTGGTACCTGCTTAGGAGGGCACCAGTGGACTTGATGGGTAAGCAGGCTTTATTTTTCATGGCTACACACATTACTCATGTACAGGTTATACTGTATACTCCATTTACTTGCATTGTCCACTAGCTTGATGCTGCCTATATTCACTCTGTAGTGATCTTTTCTGTCCTGCCCCCTCAAGTCATACTTTGACCTCTATTCCCTTCTTTGCCTACATTCATGTCTCCTCCACAGTTCTCTAGTTGTCATTATGTACTTTTTGCTTGACATGGTGTTAATGTGATGAGTCACTTAATAAAGTTTACCTGATCTGTATTACCCTTTGGTGGATCCATGATTACTCCGTTTTGCTTCTAGCTTACCATATTATTGGGAGTATTCCACTATAGTAATTATATCTTTGTTATATTTTTGGGAGAGCTGTACTTTAATATGCTCTCGGCCTCAATAAATATATTGTGTTTTTTATTATTGTTTCATTCATGTGGGTGTAGAGGTCCATTTCTGATGTGAAACCAATACACTAAATGATGTGTGATAGTTGGGACCCTTTTACAGATTCTGCATTGGCGCCCAGGGAATTTGAGAAAATCCTCTACCAATTTGTATTTCCATGCGCAATAATAACGTAGAGTGAATACAAGTAGAGTATTTAAGGAGTTTATGCACAACTATGCCTCCATTACATCCGGGCTTAGTAAGCACTTTTTACAGCTGGGGCTTCTACCTAATTACTATCGACAGTTCATATATAATGCATTTTAGAAGAAATGGTATAAGTTTGCTTCAGACAGATCTTCTATTGTATAAACATTTATTTCTGAAGAAAAGTCTGTAAGAATGAAACAGAATGTTTTACCCAGAGGACATAGTGAGTGACCACACTGTTTAATGAATGCTTGTACCTTTTTGGAGAACGGCAATTACTTATTGTTATGATTATGGATTATCCAATCCATCATTTCTGACAACAGAATTGCTGCAAATTGGATCAGCAGGTTTAGATCTTATGGGAGTGAAAATATCTGGTGTGCGGAGAATATTTAGTAAGTATCAGATGTAATTGGACTGTTGTATAAAAGGTACACTGAGAATGATCTTAAAGGGAATCTATCAGCAGGAATTCACACTCCAAGTTATTTATATGCGCGTGTAGCTTTTTTAATGACAAGTCCAGCAGTACCTTTACATGACCAGTCCATTCCCCCGTCACTGAGAAATTAGCATTTGAATTGATAGGCAAATAGCTATGGTAAATCCGAAGCCTCCATCACTCCAGCACTATTACCCGCCCAGCATAGCCTCCTCCAGCTTGACTTCAATGAAAGAGTGGTCAGTCAAGCAGGAAGGAGGCAGCAGAGCTGGACCTGGAAAAGAGCTGGAGTGGCAGAGGCTTCAGAAATATCTATTCAGCCTCATTTGCATATCAATTGAAACGCTGATTTCAGTCATGGAAGAACAGACTGGCATTGTAAAGGTATTGCTGGACTTGTATTTGAGAAAATTACATGAGCACATAAATCATTTGAGGTTGAAATCCAGCTGACAGATTCCCTTATAAAAAAAAAAAGCTTGCAAGCTGTTTTTGCCCATCTTCAGTTCCAAGTACCATTTCCTTAACATCCTTTTTTGTTACTTTTTCCCTCCATTCACAAAATCCTATCAGCATGACATTAAGGGTATGTTAAACAGAAAAATAGGTGTTCTTAATTATGCTATTTTAATAATCGCATACAGGCTGCCGATTATACTCAATAATAATATAAATATGTAGCAAGCAAAACCTGAGGGCAAGTAGTGAGGTCCACTTGACAATTCATCAATTTCTGGCCTCAGCGGTCTTGTGCAGACTACCTTGGTGTGACCACTGAAGCCAGTGTATTTTGTTAGTGGACATGAGTTGGAGACAGAACATCACCACTACAGCCCTACAAATAGATGGTGGAGGGTCCAGATCAGCCCATCAGTCTCCCGCAGTAGTAACTCTTCTCAGCTATTGAAGGAGGCTGTTGGAAAGGTCTGGTCACTGCTCCTCCACCAGAAGCCATTGTATGGACCGAAATGATGGTCAGTGTGTGAGGAAAGCTGCACTAACAAGAGAAAATGGCTGACCCGTTTAAGCTGTAAAGAGCATACATATCTTAGAAGAAATGTTTAAAAATAATTTTTCAGAAGATGTCTATTACACAACACTCTCCCTATTTAAGGCATTTCTCATAAGCTAATTCTTTACTATATTGACCAGTCTGCGCAGGTGGAACCTGAATTCAATTATAACTTTTGTTTGATATGTGAGCTGACATTTTTACTAGCCATTTACTGGGACTGTGCAGTATTTAGATGCAGAACTTCTCTTCCACATCAACCAATAAGCAGTAAAATTTTATGTTGGCTTAGAAATGTGAGCACATGTGCAATTATGGTATTGATTTCTCAGGTTGAGCTCATGTTGATAGCAGACTTCACTCTATCATTGCCAAACATCCTGTTCCTTTAAATAATTAATTAGACTGTCTTTTGGAGATTCATATTGAGATACTGATCTATTTAATTTCAACCCTTTCCTTTATATTTAACAGATATAATAAAGAGAAAATGTGTTCCAAAATGAAGCAATTTCCCATGCGTCACATGCTGCCGGTTTACAAATTCGTCAAATGTTTCCCAATTTCCCTAATGAAATGTAGCCTTTTGTCCTGAAAGCATATTTTATGACCCTCATAAATTGCCATCTTAAACTCTCCAGGTGTTTGATTATTTAATTAATCTCAAAATCTTTTGCACACAAGATAGAAAATGAGTTGAAGTGGCCAAATCTATCACATTTTGACAATTAAACAGACTTACTCTTCCAGCTTCTTCTAAAGCCTTTTGATCCTTTGATGCATGGCCAGCCATTGATTTCATTCTAATAAAATTTGCACCAATCAAAAAGGGAATACAAGCCAAAATAAGCAGCGTTAGCTGCCAGCCGTGAACAAATGCAATTATGATTGCTGCCAGTAAAGTGCACACCGTCATGGTGATCAGTCCAATTCGACTACCAGTGGCCTAGGTAAAGAAAGAGAATAGAGTAAAAATGTTATGTTCAAGAAACTAAATGTGAAAAAGTAAAAGTAATTTTCATTACTAAAATTGAGCAGATGGGAATTTCATTTCATTTGTTGAAACTGCAAAAACTTGGGAAAAAATATTAAATGCAAAAGTCCAACATTTTATTAAATTATGTTTTAAGGTTTTTTTTTGTTTTTTTATATTTTGTTGCATGACTTTTTTTTCTAGTGAAACCAAGTCCCATCATAAATTAATGAGAAAACTGCCTGAGGTTCATGCCACCATTTACAACAGATAATAGGAACAGATAATAGGAAAGGTGTGGTGTCCAAGTACTTGTCAAGATGTAATGGTGGTGGCAGTATGAACCAGCTCAAGAGCAAGGATTTATTTTGATTTAGAGCAAACTTTTTTCCCTGTATAATTTATCCTCCAACTGTTGTGGAAACCAAGGGCCCAATTCAAAGCTTTTGCGCCAGAATTCTAGACTAAGAGGTTTCAAAAGTCGCATACTTTAGTCGCAACTTGGAATTGCGCCTAAATGTTGAGATTTTTGGCATCTTAATGCCAGTTTCTCACAACACCTCCAAAATAGATAGAACTAATGTTGCCTGTTAGACCAGCTGTGGTGTCATGCTAATTCATGACAAGCTGTGGCATTCCGTATACCAGATATCTCACTCAAGTACCCGACTGGAATGCAATTTGTGGCGCATGGCACTCATTAGGCACTCCACATTCATAAAGAGGCATGCACCTCTTCATGAATCAGGAGCGTCTGACTCCAGACTCCCCTCATCAAGAGTGTGAAAAACGCCAGTCTTATTGAATCGGACCCCCATTATTTGATGAGCAATACTTAAAAGAAAGACAATATGTCTATGTTCATGATACAATGTAACTGAAGTCTGTATGTGGGGAACACTCAACTAACAGTTGTATCAAAGAGAAAGTAAAATAAAGGCAAGTTGGCCCATCACATCCAGATGTAAGGAAAACACTAAGAAAGTCTGCCTTGCAGCCATAAGATGAAGGCATTTTATCTAAAGTGCTGACTGATCTTACTACACAAGTATTATAAAATGAAGTGTATAATTTATACATACGCCTTTCACTTGAGATGCGTCTGTTGCAAGTCGGGTAAGCAAAACTCCAACGGCATTTGCATGATCATCAAAGAATCCAATTTCCTATTGAGAAATGCAAGTAATAACAAGATGAATATTAGAAAGGTTTTTGCATCTTTATGTCTAAATAAATTGTTTTCATGCCTTAGATTTTTAATATAACTTGGCTCACACATTCTTAACTGAACAGATCGGTGTTATTGGAGTTAATCAAATTGGAGGTGATCGAATTTGCTAAGATATAACATTTCGATGTAATCACCTCACCCCCCACCTGTCTTACTGTCCCCACAGTCCACCATCTGGTCCTTCACGCCTGTTCTTTTCCTTTCCTTTCCCCTGTCACAAGCACCCTGTTCACTCCAGGAATCTGACATCACTGCACATGGAGTGAAGAGGCTGAAGAGGATGCGTACAATGGGGAAAGGGGAGAAGTGGAGGACTGTACGATGGGCGGCGGGAACACCGATATAGATCTGCAGAGACGTATTTAATCATTTGCCTGCTTTTCTAGGGTTCAGCATTTGCAATTTTGACAATCTCAAAAAAAAAAAAAATTTATTCTGGAGAGTACGATTTTTTGTAAAATTCTATCAGTATTCCACTAGAATAAATCTACTCATCTCTATTAAGTAAATAATAAAAGGTACAAAGAATCGGGCAATTACTTTATATTCTATCTTCTAAGACAAACCAGAACTATGAGGATTTAGGGAATAAATGAGTAACAATGAATAGTAAAGGTTAGAAGAAAATGCTGGAACTCTAAGCTAAATACATAAAATGTGAGTAAACTGAACAATCATGAATGGGAAAATATTCTTATCAGATAGTCATAGGTAAACGCTGGTTTTTCTATGAACAGATCAAAGCATTTTTTTCACAATCTGAGGTGGTTTACTTAAAATGATGTTAAAGTGGCCAATTAATATGGTGGCCACAATTAGCAAGATGTACAATGTACACACATTTCATGGAATATTGGGCATGTGCATGCTGGACGTAACATCATTTTGGTGATATATTAAAAAAGTGTGTATATATATATATATATATATATATATATATATATATATATATATATATATTTATATTTATTATTTATGAACTATCCAACCCTATGGAAGAATGACTGAGCAGCCTGACTATCAGTTGGGATATGAGCAGCAGCCTCTTGACTATTTACGGTTAAAAAACATATATATAGTTTTAGGTAGTTATTTTGGCTAATGTTGCTGCAAAGATTTTTTTCACATGTGACATAATACTTCCAAATATTTAATATAGTTTTTTTTTATGCAGTATGCAACTTTACCATTTTCCATCTGTGATATATGCAGAACAGTGTGAAAAATAAAAGGTTCATTTAATACAAATCCATATGAGCATCATAGAAACCGGAGGATCAAAGAACTGAAATGAAGTGACATTTTTCTCCCTTTGTTAATTTGTGTAACACCTACCTGTCGGAGCAATGCCTTAAAGGATAATGATCTTAATCTCATTGTTAAATTTTCTCCAGATATACCAAAAGCAAAACCCTAGAATCAGTAAAAAAAAGTGAATTAGAAATTAGATCTTATTATCTTATTCTAAAGGTTTTACATAAATTACATTTAAAATAGCAAGAAAGTACACAGAGAAGTAGCTGAACATACAGCACCTGGGAAGACCAAATGAAATAGTAATCCTTATTCAAATTGAATAAAAAGTGACTCCAGTTCCTTGAGCCAGCATAGTTTACTAATGAATGTTATGTGTATGCACACTGATCAGAACAGATACAGAGAGTAAGTAGCTTAGTGAATGGAAATGAATATACACACCATGATAATGTACACGATCAGACTGATCACTCCAAGCACAAGAAACATTAGAGAAAGTAGAATTGTCCGCTGCCTTTTTTCTTCCTCATCACTGATACTGAATGCCTATAGAAATAGTATATATGTGATGGCATACATTATAATTGTAATACAGGTGTACTAGACTGCATATAGATCCTTTCTTACCCCAATAACTTTTCCAAAAATTACAGCAAATGTTGGGTAAATGCCTCCACAAATGGCTGCAGCAATAACACCCATGACTATGTAGAACCATTCTGGTTTGTTGAGTGCCAGTATTTTGTTAAAGGAGAATTCGGGAAGCTCTTCTTGAACCTGTAATGAAAAGATTGTAAATGTATTCGATCTAGATCACATTTGTATATAAAAATAGTCTACTCCGATGACATGTCTACTCTTTACCTCCTTTGTTTCCTTTGTTTGTTTTCTGGCAGATTTCTTTGATTTTCTTCTTGTAGATCTTCTACTCTGTCTCCTGCTGGAATGCCTATGCAGCTCCTTTCGGTTTATGGTGTCCAAGGCATCAGGATTTTGCAAGTCTACATCAATCGCTACATATTCATGTTTATCATCATAATCAAACATTTCTCCTTCATCCTCCTCTTCGTCTACTCCCTCAGAATCACTCTCTTCACTTTCTTCGACGTCATCATAATTCTATTTAAAAAAAGGCAATGTTCACAGAAGACACAAACCTACTTTTATCATACATGTTGATCATTTTGGAGTAATCCTTTTGAGTGGGTATGTTATAATTGAGCACTATGACAGACTAACAAAACCAATTGCCGGATGGACAGAATAATATATTCAATTTAGTAGGATGAAGTACCTGCAACATTACAAGAGTATAGTACACCCCCTTCTTATCCATGAGCTCATCATGTGAGCCCTGTTCCACCACAACACCATTGTGAAATCCAGCGATGACATCTGCTGTACGAATAGTAGACAGTCGGTGAGCAATCACAATTGTGGTTCGGCCAGCTCTTGCCTTGTGAAACATAAATAGGACTTTATTATAATTCATTTCAGATGAGGTATAAAGCATTATTTTTGCCACAATTGGATGAAAAATTACCTTATCCAAAGCGTTCTGCACAATAGCTTCGCTTTGAGTGTCCAAAGCTGATGTTGCTTCATCAAGCAGCAGAATTTTAGGGTTACGGACTAGGGCCCGAGAAATTGCTATTCTCTGCTTTTGTCCTCCACTAAGTTGAGCTCCTCTTTCACCTACCATGGTGTCTAAACCCTAAAAACAAACAAAAAATTTAATAAAAACCCTAAGCACAAAGGCCGATCTAAGAAGGTTGTTATAAATATTTTTCAATTATATGGGAATTCAGTGATCTTTTCTACCCAGCCTATCACACTGGTGTTGATCTGCAGGCTTGAATACTATGAATTCCAACACATGATTCACCTTTAATATAGAGGGCCAAATAGATTGGCTGACGGTAGTGCAATGTTCCGTTGAGTAAACTGAGAAGGCACAGATTTTGTGCTGTCCATTTAATGCTAAACAATGTCCCACAGCAAGTGTAGCAATACCAAACCTCTCAAGTTCTTTTAGAAAATGGACATTTTCCACATATGTTTGAGCTGGATAGCATCTTTCCAAAGAATGCACCTATTATTTAAGGCTGAATGGCCGTTCATAGCAGAAATTGCACATAACCTCAAGCTTTTCATGGAGTGTAGATAATCAATAATTTCTTACATCTGGGAGCTTAGATATGAAATCAAAGGCATTGGCTTCTTTGGTTGCTTGAATGATCTCGTCTTCAGTAACATTCTCTCTTCCATAACGAATATTTTCCCTGATTGTTGTTCCAAACAAAACTGGCTCTTGGCTGACAACTCCAATATTTTCTCTTAGCCACTTGACATTGAGTGACCGCACATCATGTCCATCAACTGTAACCTACGACAATAGCCAGTCACAATGATTAGTGTATTGCACTCAAGTTAACAGTTGAAATGTTAGAATAGTTTGATTTTTTTCCTACGTACCTGCCCTGCAAGAGGATCATAAAATCTTTGCAGCAGTTGAATTGTGGTACTTTTTCCACAACCACTGGACCCCACAAGGGCAATAGTCTTTCCAGCTTCAACTTTAAGAGTGAGACCCTTTAAAATCTGAAGGAAAAATAATTACATTATTTTATTTTTAAAGATCTAGGATTTGATAATGTTCAGATCTCATTTACTTAATATATCATTATCCAATTTTCATCTGATAGTATATGCAGTACACCTTTTCTTTTATAAAATTGTACGTATTTTACAAAGACTTTGTGCACATTCGGAACCTGAAGAAGTCAGTCTACAATCTTGAAGGTTGGACTAAAGTCTCACGATGGTTCACAAAAAAGCACCAGTGAAATTATTCAAGGTCCATCATATATTGTATATAATGATATATTTATAACAGGGATAATTAGGCACTCACATATTCTTAGCCAAAGCTTGCTATAATTGCTGAATATATGGAAACAGCAGGAATCCATACATTTATTTGTAGACTTTTTTCCAGGAACAGTTTAGATGTACACTTACTTGTATATCAGGTCTACTAGGATAACAGAAATGGATATTTCTGAACTCAATATGTCCTATAAGTTTATCTGGTTTGTGTCCTTCATGAGAGCTACTGTCAATTGGCCGTTCCTGAAAACCAAAACCAAATTGCAATTAATTTCTACTCAATATACGCATTATATTAAGGTTAGGAAATGTAAACCTACAAATCGAAATATGAAAACCCAAGCTGAAAATTAGAGTCCTGATGGGCATAGTGAAAAACAGCCATTTTTGCACAGTTGATGTGTCAAGTAGAACTTTCCAAGCCATCTTGTATTCAAGATAGATATATATATCTCACTGCACTGTTATTTTAGAAGTTCAACTTTTTAATATTCAGCTGAAATTTCATTAAACATCATTGTGAAGTCTACTGAAGCCGAGCTGCCTCAAAAGCCTAACGGTTTATTTAAGGACATAAACTAATTTGTAACCAGAAGGGAAGTGAACATATGTTTGTATATTTTAGCATCCACTTATCTTGCCTTTCAAGATATGATGCTTAGATATCTATAAATGCTACTTGAGATGAGCTTCTAGCCTTATACTGGATTTCTTCCCTTTGGGTTTTCTGACATTTCACTTCCTTCAGGGAAGAGTCCTTGTAACAGTCACAATTTAGAAGGTCGACTTTGCATTTAAGACATTTCTTATAGAGCACTGAGCAGAGTCCCTCAAAAATAGATTTTGGATTTGCTCATTTATGATCCTTGACAGATCTAAAATTACTATTTTTGATGATGGGTAATTATACACCAAGTAAATGACTAGGTGATATAATTTATATAATTTACTGTTTTAATATCAACTGACAAAGCCACCTTACATATGCAATTGTGTTAAAGTCCATTTGTAAGCATTTTTTTTTTTTAAATCTTTCACAGTTTTTATCATTCATGGAAAGACCGTTTTATCCAGAATTTTATACAACCATCTTTTTATGTGAATTGTTGACTGCCCAGGCAATATGTCGTGGGATGGTCTCTGACCTTACCTTATTGATGACCCTGTATACTTCATAGGCAGCTCCACGGGCATTCGAAACGCTCTCCAGGTTAGGAGCTGCTTGACCAAGGGAAAATGTTCCAATGAGTACTGAGAAAAACACCTGAAGAAAGGAAGAAAGTAACATTAAGTGACAGGGGATATTCCAGTTTATGCTACACTGTGGCAACGCTGGATCAGTAAATTAAAATACATACGTAGCACATGGCTGCTCCCCTATTGCTATTGAAATTAAAAGAAGAACCAGATACTTAAGACTTTTCTTCAGAAGCGCACTGCTCCTCTGGCTCCCAGCTTCCTGCATGCCAGGGGCTGGTGCACTCTTCAACTACATCATTATCCAAATGCTGGCACCAATGCCTCTGCAGCATTGAAGAAGCACTGATGCATTAAAGTTAGGCCGATCCAGTGATCCGGCAACTCACACAAGCTCTATAGAAAGAGCTTCTAAGTGTGCGCTTTTCACCGAGGAAACCTGCCACCTCTGACAGACTGCCTAGATTACTGACCACCCGTACAATGAGCAGTAAGCAAACAAAAAAAATCCTTCCATTCTTGAAAAATGCAGATTGATGTAGTAGAGAAAATCTTTCTGAGAATTTTGACAGTGAAAGGTCTACAGTAACATGCAAAGACTAGGATGTCGAACAACATCTTTATATAAGTGTACTTTTCTATATATATTTAGGAGATTTCTTCAGCAATGCTGGGCACTATTCATTAAAATGATGGAAAAGGGGAAAAAATTACTTACAATTAAAACTTTGCCAATGGAATATGTATGAGGTTCATCAACTGTGAGTTTGGTGCCGTACCAGAAAGCTAAAGCATAAGCTCCAAAGATGAGAAACTGAGAGATTCCCATGGACACATTAGTTGTAATTGTCTTTTTCATACCAACTTTTTTAGCATCTAATAAGTTTACATTATACCTGCCAAAGAAAAGGGAAGCATTAATCTCAAATGCATATTAATATATTACTTAATGAACACATCCTTCTATCACAAATAACCATTGATAATACAAGTCCTTGTGTTGTACTCATACATTAAGTTGCTATTATCCCAAATTGTAGATCTATAGCAGCTGGCATTATTAAGGGGGTAGTCCAGCTAGAAAAGAAGATCATTCAGGTAAAGCAGAGTGGAGTAAAAAGGAAAGGGCGGAGAAAAGAGGAAGGGCGGAGAAAAGAGGAAGGGCGGAGAAAAGAGGAAGGGTGGAGAAAAGACGAAGATGCTCACTAAAATATTTTAATTAAGCTGCCCCTATCAAAAATTTAGCAACAGCCCTGGCTTTGATTCAACAAAGCCTTTTCCTTGTGTAAATACTATGTGGTATGAATGAGACTGGATGGCTGGTTCATTTTAGTAGCCAAGCTTATCCATATCTACCTCATACGTGACATAGAAGGAGCAGCTTTAGCTACTAAAATGAGCCAGATGGCCATCCTTCTTCATACAAGTCACCGACACAGGAACCAGGAGGGAGTTCCCTCCTGTGTCAGAAGCCAGAAGTGGAGGTCCTGGGATTGGTTCTGATATTATATGCAGTGTTAAATGCATATAAGGCCAAATTACGTCCCATTCCCCCAACTAACTTTTTGCACTAGTTCCAATGAGTTTATAGCTACTTCTGTAACATCACTTACTGTTTAAGGGCCTTTTCTTGGCCATTAAATGCAACAACTGTCCGTATTGCTGTAAGGATTTCCTCTGCTACGGCTCCTGCTTTAGCATAAGCAGATAATTCTTTTGTGGTGAAGGAAGCGAGTAACTGGAAAGAGAACACAGAAAATGTAACTATTTGGTGCAGTCATTATAATTCTAATACACAGGGAAAATGAGAAGACTGGACATTGCAGGTCAATATAAATGAGAATTATCATCTTGTGATAAATTTAAAAAGCTTCCCGCAGTGTCACCTGTTGACCTGTTGACAACAAACCTCATTTCAGCCTACCAAAAGAATTTTTTTTTATTATATATATATATATATATATATATATATATATATATACACACACACACAGCGTAACCTTTCATTTATATTTCATGTGTGTAAGGCCGGGGTCACACTACCAGTATTTGGTCAGTATTTTAGATCAGTATTTGTAGCCAAAACCAGGAGTGGAACAATCAGAGGAAAAGTATAATAGAAACATGTGCACCACTTCTGGATTTATCACCCACTCCTGGTTTTGGCTACAAATACTGATGTAAAATTCTGACCAAAAACTGCTAGTGTGACCCCTGCTTTATACAGATGATCTGCAGTCAATAGTGCTATTCATATGCAAACATTGTGTGTCAGTTTTTCAAAAATGTAGTATGCGCTTGTTGCAAATAGACTTTAGTGAACATATTTTTTAGGGAGAGCTTTAAATATGGATACAGCAATATTGCACCAGTTGTTTAATCCATATTTATGTTACTTGCCATTGGGCAAAGTCAAACGTTTCGGCAAAAATAAAAATATAGCAATGAATGAACTGATCAAAAACTGATGCATCATGTTTCATTATACATTGCATTTAAGATAAACCAGATATACAGTGAAGAATGAAAGATATATAAAGGAAATGCTCATGAATTGTGGCTCAATTTGTACCCAAGAATCCCTAGCATATGTATTCAGGGGTTTTTTTGTGCCTCACTAAACAGTCTTTAAAAAAGGGTTTAGCTTAAAGCACCACCATGTTGTCATAAAATGTTGGTCTTAATAACCCATTACCTACCAATGTCCTTTTTTTGGGACGCCTAATCTTTAGCTTCTAGCAGCTATGATTTTATAATTTTTATAATTAGGTCCAATTTTTTGTGTTGTGTTTGTAAAATGAATGTTTTCAAAATGGGAAATCATGTCATTGTCATTTTTAATTGAATATAGGGAAGCCCTTTTTTGAAAAATCCGTACTTGTAAAAATTTTGCAAATTATGTTTCTGATTCATTAGGACCCAAATCATTAAAAATCTGTCATTAAAAAAAAATATATATGAATATGATGGCGCTATATAAGTAAAGCCTAATAAATAATTTACTCAACTTACTTTAGACCAGACTGCAGCCGAAATACCAAGAAGTGGACTCACAGACAGGATAACTAAGGTTAGTTTCCAGCCATTCACAAATCCAATGATTATGCCAGCTATAAAGGTAGAAAAGTACTGGGCAAATATAGAAACTTTGTCCCCATATCCTTCATGAATGGTATTAATATCCCTAGAAGGAAAAAAAAGGTGTATTAAAGGTGTTTTTTGTGCATAAATGTGCAATTATGACAATTTGTAGAAAAAGGCTGAAGCATATTGTGTGCCTTGGAGGCTCCTTGATTGTAGGTGTGTCAGAGCATTTTCGTTAAAGGGAATCTGTCACCAGGTTTTTGCTGCCCAATTTGAGAGCAGCATTATGTAGGGGCAGAGACCCTGATTCTTACTGTGCTGCTTCTTGAAGTTTTTATAAAATCACTGTTTTATCAGCAGGAGAATATAACTAGAGGACTAGTAAACCTGCTGCCAGGTAGTCCAATCACTCCACCACCACTGATTGGCAGCTTTCTGCCTATGCAAAGTGTACACAGAAAGCTGCCAATCAGTGGTGTGGACAGGTTATACAGGGCTCAGCATTCAGAGAACTGTTAGATTGGCGGTAGATAAAGCAGTTTTTAACACCTTAATGACCACCAATACGTCTTTTTACTGACCTGAGAAATAAGAGAATAACGTCTCCTGAAAAGTGACAGGCCTGCAGCTGTTGGCTGAGAATTTTCTGCATTCGCCACGATCAGTGTTGGCCCCGACCATGGCGGTTTCACGCCATATATGCTGCTGTCAATAATGACTACAGCATCTAAAGGTTAATAGAGCGTGGGGGGGTTTCCTCTTAAACCTCATTTGCACCCAGAGATCTTGATCATGTGGTCGTGATGTTTGCCATAGCACAACCAAATAATGGCCTTAGAGTCTGCCGACTATAGCAGCCTGTACAGAAGTTATCAAAATTTAGGTGGTAAAAATAAATGTTTTCATTCCGGTCATGTCACTTTGCATTAATTCCTGAAAAGCACCTGATGGGTAAATGAACTACCTGAAAGCAATTTTTAATACAGTGAGAGGTGCTGCTTTTAAAATGGTATCACTTTTGGGGTGTTTCCAATATATAGGACCCCCAAAGTCACTTCAAAACTGAACAGGTTCCTATAAAAAGACATTTTGCAAATTTCCTTAAAAAAAAAAAAATGAAAAAATTACCGCCACATTTTTAAACCTTTTGCAATGCTAACAAAATGAAACAATTTTACAAACTGCAGCAAGAAGTCCATTAAGTGACACATCACTGGAGTCAGGCTTACTGCCCCTACATTATGCAGCTCTCTCATGGAGTAGCAAAAACCTTGTGACAGATTCTTTTTAAAACTAAAAAAAAAAAAAAATCTTCTAAACATTTATTGGAAGAGCCAAAGAATGTGCTAGCATCCTAATCACTACACAGCAGAATTCTGTGACACCATCTATGATGCATTTGCTTTGACCATCAATGGATTTTCTTACTCTGTCAGTCTGGTGTTCAATGTCCCAATTTGGTTTGAGTCAAACCAAGACATATCCTGATGGAGCACAGCTTTGAAAAACCTTTGCCGGATCCTATGAGTCTGCCTTGCAGCCGATAACAAAAAGGTCCAGACTTCAAAAAAACTTAATACAAAGACAGCACAACCGATCCCGACATAATAGTAAGAATATCTGCGGAAGAAGGAGACACAATGGTACATTATAATTCAGTCATGGTTCTCTCTTCACATCATATCATCCTTGAACATATAATAAAAAAAATCTTTAGGATCTATGGAAAAAGCATTTTTTCCCAAACAGGTAAAGAACCAACAGGAGTATTGGATATTAGAGAAAATATAAAACAGATTCCATAATCCAAAAGTACATCGGAAAAGAAAGAAGTTGTTGGCTAGAGAAGAATATTCACTTTACGCAACATTATGTGTAGTAACGTACTCAATTTATGTAAAAATTATGCATAAGTGATATTCTGATTGACGGCTCCTCAGTGTACCTCCTCCTCCCGAGATCTCACACTGCTCAGTACAAGCTGAAGAGGTCAGTCAGGTAGAGATGGAATACACTGGCTCGTGAGGCCTCGCTCTTTAGCTAGGCTAATTTAAATACGGGAATTACATAGCCATTTTACCAGAGATTTTCAATGAACTTACATCACCCTCATTAAATCTAGGATGTATTTGCTTAACATATGCAGTTTGTATTGTGATAGCTAGTGAAAGATCGGTATTAATTATTACATAACTATGAGAGGTTCTATTAAAAGAGAAGTCACTTCTCCTTACTTTGTCATTTCTGCTTCTATGTCAATCGTTCCCATATACTTCTGATTACATTCTCCTGCTGTAGTGTTTTGCTGCGTAACTTTAAAAAGAAAAGAAAAACGGTTTCATAGCCGTGAACATTAAAATGATAAAACTAATAATAACATTCATTAAGGTCAGTATGTAGTATATACATATTTATGAACCAAATATAATTTATTCCTCAACTATTATGTACATTTCTCTCAGTTTACTGTAAAGAAATGTCTTCCCTTGAGTACAAATCCAAGTAAACATATAAGGCCAAGGACAGGATGGGAAGACAAAAGAAAGTCTACAGAACTGTTTGCCGACTAAAGCTGAATTGTTTCATCTAAAGGTACGAAAGTAAAAGTGCACAATAGAACCAAAATGCTTACCATTTGTCTGAACACCGCTCTGGACAAAAGCATCAGTCATCTGTCCAAAGACTATGATCATGATTGGGAGTCCAGTTCCAGCAGCCAGAGCACATACTAGGCCAAGAACCATCAGTAATTTATCCCAAATATCTGCATAGCAAAACTGGAAGAAAAATAATAAAGTTGGAGATTATAAGAATGATATTTGTGAGCAGGAAACTTGTTTTTTTTCTTCCACTGACTGGTTACAAAACACACACACACCATTTTTCTGCATACAATAGATCCATAGAGTCAGATGACCCACAAATAGCTAGAATAGACATTGACCAGAAAACTTTTTTAGTACACACACGAAAATAAAGTGTAATTGCTGTACAGTATAGCCACAGTTTATACTTACCAGCTCAAAAAAGCCCACCATCGCTTTAGAATCCTTGGTTTTCCCCTTTTTCTTTCTAGTAAGGAAACATGACAGTGTTAATAAAGTGACTTAATTTATAGGTTTGATTTATTTTATAATTTTGTCACGGACAAATGTACTTTTTTCCTTCAAATATTAGTGTATTGTACACACAGACATGAGAAGAAGACACAATGCGTCTTTTCTGAATACCTCCAAGCCCCCACTACTCAGATTTCACTTGATATGAATGAAATCTATCATCTTTTGGGATCAAATACTATAATATTGGATATGAAATCCAAAACAAATATGGAGTCCCTAATTTTTAAGGATCTCACTCCAATAATATGGTGCCCCTCTTTACTTTATTTCCTACATGATTGTGCCCAGGTACGGACTGGGGATGAAATTCAGCTCTGGCATTTGAAATCACACAGGCCCATGTTGTCCCTGTCCCCATGAACCAGATGCAATATATTACTAATATTACCCTGGATGGAGGAAAGGAAGATTTACTACAAGACCAATATTTCTAATGATACCCGTGGCCTGCTGGGGTAAGTGACGGAGTCAGCGACTTGTGCTCCATCACAATTCTTAGCAGTATGGGTGTCTTCACAAGACAGATTATGCTAACAACGTAGCAGACAAGGCAGCCCATGACCAGACAGGCCCTTCTGGCATTTGCCAGAATTGCCAGATGGCCAGTCCGGCCCTGATTGTGCCCCTTTAGATAGCCGCTCAACAGTCTCTTAAACAAATATATAACCTGCTTGTTAAGGGTATTTTGCTCTTACTTGTTGATATTTACAACAGTCAAATTTTTCTCCTCAATTTTTCTCCTCCAGCGCAGACATAATGGTTGGAGAAAGAGGGTAATTATAGGGGCGTTACATAGATATAGAAAATAAGTTCATGGCTGTGATTGTGATATACACAATTGCCTTTCCTGACTTGATTGCGTTCCTGATTTATATAGGATTTACTAATGGGCACATTCTAGATAAACACATGAGAAAACGTACGCGTCCCAGCATTGTGTGGTCCTTTGTAGATGTGTGAGGTCGCATATCATTTACAGTATATATTACATCGAGAATAGAACTGCAGTTTGCTGGTTAATTTCTGCCTAGAAAAGTCAGCGGTTTTCTGAAGCACAAACATAATTTTACACTGGATTATAAAGCCTAGCCCAAAGAACAGAATGGAAATGTTGTTAAAAACGTAATTGCACATTACCCTCATATACTTTATTGCCGGTGTATAATGCCTTTATATGTGCTTTTCTACCAAGTAGAGCATTAAGCGTGGCTGAACCCCAGCCAGTAGGTACAATTACATTTGCTGCTTTAGCAATTAACTTTGAAAAAAGAAAAAAGAAAAAAAGGTAGCAGTAGCTAAAGACTAATGTGCAGAAACTCAGCATCACACAATAAGGTGTGCGATGATTATCTTACTATACGTACAGAGGTGGCCCTATTAAGAGGCAACAGGATTTATAAAAAAAAAATAAGAAGACTTGGCAGGAGGAATCTTCACAATTAATTATGTGTGTTGTGGAGTGTTTGTTTAAATTGGTGATTTCTATTATGGTTGTAGATCTAAAGTTATCCTTAGATGACAGTCTCAAAATGCATAATATATCGCAGGGAACAAATAGCATGGTGGGTTTTAAATTCTTCATTGTAATTTGTCTTCATTATAAATTGATTATTAGTCAGGCCACATCTGGAATACTGTGTCCAGTTCCGGGCACTGCATTTTAAAAAAAAGACATTGAAAAACTGGAGCAAGTCAAGAGAAGAGCTACCAGGATGGTGAGCAAACTGCAAAGTATGTCCTACAAGGAACGGTTAAAAGATCTGGGAAAGCTTAGCTTGTAAAACAGAAGGCTAAGAGGAGACGTAATAGCTGTCTACAAATATCTGAAGAGCTGTCGCAGTGTAGAAGGATCATCTTTATTCTCATTTGCACATGGAAACACAAGAAACAATGGAATTAAACTGAAAGGGAGAAGATACAGATTAGATATTAGAAAAAAAACTTTTTAACAGTGAAGGTGATCAATGAGTGGAACAGGCTGCCACGACTGGTGGTGAGTTCTCCTTCAATGGAAGTCTTCAAACAGAGCCTGAACAGACATCTGTCTGAGATGGTTTGGTGAATCCTGTGCTGCATTGAGCCAGGGGGTTGGACACGATGACACATGAGGTCCCTTCCAACTCTAACATTCTATGATCTTCAGAGATCCCACTATTCAAAGCATTACTCTTAAAAGGGTATTCTTAAGTGGTCTCTTGAGCAATTAAGAGTAATGCATTCTTCTTATTTTCCTTACTACCTCCTTGAGTGATAGATCTGGTGAATAATTTTGTAAAACTATACAGCCCAGCAAAAGTTCTGCAGTAATACATGCAGCTGCCAGACTGGTGACTCATAACTGCATCTCTTCAGAGGAGGACAGGGAAATGAGCAACAAACTGCTGTACAGAAATCAATAGGCTGGAGAAAGCTGACTGGGATGTTAAGAGTTAACCTCCTGGAAAGTACTCTGCACTCTTGGCCAGGCACTAGAGGCTGAGCTCCATGGAAACCAGCTATACACTTTAAATCATAAAATCTCTCATTGCAGGAGAATGATAGTATATAGAAAAAGCAAGTCAATTGCAAACTCACTTAATTTCATGCAGTCTAATTTAAATATATTTAAGAACACCCATCTAAGATAGATTTTCAATGTAGAACTTGCAAGAGTTCCCCAAAATCATCCAATATCTGAGACAGCACATCTCTTAGAGCTTTTGAGCATACCACTTTTTACGTTGTACACATTTTCATCTTTTAAAACACATTGACAAATATGCTGTCATTATGAAAGCAGTTCGGCTTCCACATCATCTCATGTCAGCATAGGACGTGTATGAAGGGGGCTGCCTGCTTATTTCAGAGGCTCCAACCCACTTGACAGTCTCTTTCAACCATTTCTAACTCAAACGCACAAGTGGAGCTGCCAGGTCAAGCCCGACAGCGGGAAATCAGAGGAGCTCTGATGATTAAAGTGAAGGTCTCATTCTAATGTCTGTGCTTCACGCACATGTTCTATCAGCCTTATTCACAAATGGAGCACATACCCATTATAAACTATGATTATGCACATTTCCCTTCTACATTTCAATACTTGACTTTTATATCAGCACGTACAAAGACAAGTGGCTGACAGTCACTTTTCAAGCTGGGCAGCTCTTACTCAGCCAACTGCACTCAGACTCTTGGTTATGAGGAAAAGCTGACTAGCTTGAAATGCGGCCGTGTCAGCCAGTTGTTTTTATAAAGTTAAGAAGTTAGGGCCGGTATCCCACTTGGAACTGCAATGCGAGATTCTCTCGCCTAAATAACCGGCATTGACGCCGGCACTCGGGACTGGAATGTGCAGCTGCATGTATTTCTATGTCTGAACCGCCGGCGGCAGTGCCGCGTATTGAGGCGAGAGACTAGTGTGAGTTTGTTGCATTGCTGTTGCAAGTAGGACACCGGCCTAATAGTGGCTTTCTGCAGTGCTGGATTATTTTTTGTTTTTGATAATTTTTTTTTCTTAATTAAATTAGCCACTTTAATTTTGCTCCAAAGCAGGTGAATACCAGGGGTTTAACAAAAAAGAGGTGCAGCAGGGACTGCAGTTTCACCAGGGCCTTTGTGTATAGGAGGCCCCAAAGCAATCCTTTGGCTCCTATGAGAATGCCAATACTAATAAAGACTGGTGCTAGTGGGCGCCCGGTTGGGAAGTTTTAAACTTCAAGCTACGCCACCGGTTACTACAGTCCAGTAATATCACTTCATTAATGAGCACCATTTCTATGATATCGGCAGGTATTCAATACATCTTTTCCAACATACAAGCGATCTCTGACATTAAATGTCTTCAAGTCAAATGGCTTGTTTAAAAGCAAACAAAAATATATTTTTTTTTGCATAAGATTTAATACAAGTATAAGCTTGAAACAATGACAAATATTCTCAATTATTGCAAACCATAACAATACTAGTATATAGTAACAATAACTGGCTAACTAATATGCCATGATAAATCCTTTCCTACAGCACTTCCTATGTCCACCCATAAGAACAGAAAATTGCTATTCTAAGGGAACACAGGGCTAACATTAATCCTTGAATAGTACTGATTGCTCAGTTGGCCTGCGGCGAGGGGTTTCAAAGTGTTTTTTTTCTATGTAATTATTCTTTATCTATAGAAAAAACATTGGTAAGGAAATATATCATTTCTTTTGCACCTGGTTGTTGGAGCATTTTGTGTTATTTGTACCTTTTAGGCACATTTATAAAAGTTGTGCGCCATTTTTAATGCATTTTACATCACGTTTATTTTGAGCTCGTCTAAAGCAGCAATTCCCTGTTTTAGCCTTATTTAAGACACGCAACTTTTTTTTTTATTTTTTTTATTCCATACACAAAAAAAGTCAGAAACCCATTTCAGGGTCAAGATGGCGTGGCGTAAAAAGTGAAGTAAGATTTCTAGATGAAAGAGTAATCTCAAATGTGTAACACTGTGGGCCAGATTCATGAAGAATATTGCTGTAAAAACACCTACAAAAATCATGCAAAAAAATTTACAATTTTGGAGTTTTCACACCAGTTCTGTTCGCTTTGCCAAAATAGATAAATTGATCAAAAGTTGTAGAGTAACCTATGCCAGAAATGTTGCTCCAGTGCCTGACTTGAGTAGGATTTCAGGCAATGTGTACACCAGTGATAGGATGTGCACTTCTCATCTTACTCCTGCCCACCTATCATTAAGATTGACGTACAAAACGCCATTCTTAAAGGAGATATCAGGGACTTTACAAAAAAAAAAAAAAAAATAGGCATGTCATTGCTAACAGAGGTAATTACCTGTCTGTTGTGCCCTGTAACCGGTCCTGCCAGAGATTCAGTTGCTCCCTGTCAACAAAGCAGCAGTTTCTTTCGCTGTTGACAGGGCGGGACTACTGGCATGATGCTGATTGACAGCCAGCTTCCCCCAATTAGGCAGCGGAGAGCCAGCTGACAAATAACAAGACACCAGTAGTCCCGCCCTGTCAACAGGAGACAAACTGCTGCTCTATTGATGCGACGTCAGCGGAAGTCTGTGACCGCTCTTTGCCAGTGCCGGGCACAACAGGCAGAGATGTAGCACTAGCAACTACTTGCCTGGTAGTGCTTAGGCACATTTTTTTCTTTTAATAAAGTCCCCGATATCCCCTTTAATAAATCGGACTCTTTGAGCATTGCCAAGTTTATCACGCTGGAGAAACCAACTTCAAACATTTTGCTCATGATAAATTCCCCCATAGTGTTTTTAAGATTCATCTAGTATAGGTTTTCGGATTTAGTGGGCGTTTGTAGCGTACCTTTGGATTCACAACAAACATCTCTTATAATTCAGAATACACAAGATCGGCTACGAAAAACAGACCGTCCCTCCTTATGTGGTTTGCTTTTTGGGCATCATTCATAAAAATTGTATTTGTTGCCCATGGCAACCAATCAGTGAATCTTAAGAAATAGAGGAGGCCTATGGTTTACTTCCTTGCCGGTCGAGCGGTGGTATCTTTGTGGATAGATCCTGGTTTTAGCTTATAAATAGTGACCAAACACTGAATGTGAGGAAGTGGCCTTATAGCGGAGGCCAAAATACACACAGGATCCTGCACAGAAACACATGACTATTTTGATGGCCAGTCTTTAGTCCTTCCCAGTTTAAGCTAAAAACAAGTATATATGATTTTATGCGGAAGTGGTGTAATGTAGGATCTGCACCTTTCGCAAAAAAATCCCCAAAAACTGTACATTCAGTCAGCTTCACCAGTGGTGAAAAAAAAATCTTCTATTGTGCTGCAGAAAGCACATAGGGATAGAAGAGTCCTGCTCTTTTTTAAGGCCCTTTGTGATTACATATATGGCTTATTCCATAAATACTGTAAAGGAGCTACAGCACTTAAGGAGCTCAGTGGTCCTCAAGATGAAAAAAGGGACCTTATGGTCCCAGCAGTAAGATTCCCACCATTGATATGCCAGAATATACAATGATGAAAGCCGATTAACAGTAAAAAAAAATATATACTGTATATATATGTGCTGTTAAGTAATGATCAGGAAAGAATCTTCATCATGGGAATCAAAGGGGATTTCCTGTAATCGGCATATAATCATTCATAGCTTTAAGGATGATCCTGGTGAATTTAGCAAGCTGTGAGTTGAGGGTTTTTGGGTTTTTTTTACTTTTCCTAGAAAAAGATTAAGCTGTGAAAAAATGTCTTACAGCGCTAAAATGTAAAAATGGAATTAGCCATATGAAGTATATCAACTGCCTAAAGGCCACTAAATGCCCAATGGTGGGATCATGATCAGCCATGTGAATGCAAGGCAAGACGATGCATGTAGAGAGGACCGGTCACCACTCTTGTATGCAGATTTTTGTAAATTAATTTCCCATTGAGTAATAATACTTATAACGGTCTGTCCTTCTGTTATTCTGCTTGGATATCGATATTTAACAGTAAAGCGACAAGTGGGCTTTACCGTTCAAGAAGGCGTGTCTCTGATAGGAGAATGTCACCCGCTTAACAAATAGTGACAACTCATTGTACGCTAATTGATACATTTCTTGTAGGCATAACAAAGAAATGTCACAAAGCTCCAGAAATGTTATTTGATGAAAAATATAAATATCTGCAGGTATAGAAATAGCAGGGAGGAGGGGAGAGTGCCAAGTCCTCTTCAAAATGGACACTAGTACACCCAAGCCATAGCGTAAAGTTAATCTTTCAGGTTCTGCAGGGCTTCAACCTAATGGAGAATCTGTTCTGCAATATATTCTATAATCTGCATTATATTCTGTAATCCTGACCATAATGCTGTAATAATCCCGAACTAGAAATGTGGCCATGACACAGCATCCACTTGGTGATGCCGACCAGCAGCAATAATGTAAGCATCACAAACCACCGGGCTGCGGCTGCAGACATCCGCAGGCGAGGCTTCAAGCAACTTTAACTTGACGTTTTTGCACATTAAGGATGGATGACGGATTTTCCCACCTCATAAATGACTCCCACTGACACTAAGTAGACATTTGAAGTACGGTGTAATAAAATATAGACCTTCTTTGTTTTAATACCAGCATCACAAAGATTTATTGAGCAGGTCTCTGGAAATCGTGGAACCACAATGCACAGCTTTCCAAATATTACAATATAAATGCTCTTTTGTGAACTGTTGTCAGAATAGACTAATCCCATCTAAATCAATGCTGGGGATGTAATTATATATATATATATATATATATATATATATATATATATATATATATCTCAAAGAGATGTTACTTACTTGTCTCTCTTCTTTATTATCCCATTGCTTTCTGGCTTTTCATCTTCTTGAAAGGCAGGGTTGTCATAACTCCTATCAGGAAAGCCATCTGATCGGAGACAAAGTCACAAAAGTAAGAATCAGAAAGTAATATCTGATTATAGTGTGTATCGTAATACTCTGTTAGGGGTTTATACATCTATATAGTATGGCCATTATATTATAAATGTTTTAGTGGTTGGTACATAAGAAATGATGCATTGCCGCACTTTGTAGATCACATAGGCTCTAGCCACACAGGAATTGCATTGCTATTCTTGCATCAAAATGATAGAAGCGTTGATGAAATCCAGACAGATCCCATTATAAGACAGAGGTCTATTAGTCTCCATTAGGATCTGTCATACAACAGGTCCAAAAATCTTGGTCTCTGTTATAATCAGAAATCATGACTTCACGAGAGCACTTGTCCAGGCTGTGGATCAGGTAAATAAAGTGGGTTGAGATATAGTATATGGTTTATTAAATTTATAAATTTTAGAACTCAGTTGAAGTCACAGTTTTAGGCTGGGGTGACACGAGTGTTGATTCTTTCAAGGAAGAGAATGTGATCTATTATTTAAATGACAAATTCTGATCAGAGTGTTAGCTTAGTGTGATCCAATTCTCTAGGATGAGAGAATCCTAGCACAGGTGAGAAGATGGAGAACAACAGCTCTCCATCTTCTCCATTGTGTGATTCTGTGGAAATCAAACTGCACTCAGATGACATCAAAGTGCAGTTCAATGTTTTTCACACACCCATATAATTCATTGGGTGAGTGCAATCAGATTTCCGGAGCCACTCAGAGCATGCTGTGATTTCTTTCTCATGCTGAATCTGAAGAGAAAAAAAAAACGCTGATCGTCCATGCCCCATAGAATAACATTGGTCCAAGTGTTATTCGATAAAACATCAGATAGCACTTGCCCGATGTATACTCATGTGAGCGGGCCCTTAGAGGATAAGTCTTTCAGATACCATGCATTCCTCTTTATTGGCATGATATCGCAATGGAGACCAATAAGCAGAAAGACAACTGAAAATAACTTGACATATCACATTGTCAGTGCTTGAGTATATCAGTGTCTTCTATAAAAGAAGTATAAGATCATGCCACCAGCATGCCAACTAAGGTGATGGGGGCCGTGACTGGCTTTATTTATTCAAGGTATAAATTTTGTGAGTGTACATATAGACAAGCAAAAAGAGACAAAAGAGGTGAAAAGTATGATTGGTTAGTAGAAAAACCTGTAGGATATATTTTGGGGTTATGTATTTAAATTGACTCTTCAATAAGCTGAAGAGGACTAGAACTTGAGCGCGACCTATTGGAAGAAGCAATCCTAGAAGTCAATGTTGACCCTTTAACGAATCTTGCCACATGACTTGGGATAAAAGCCAAACCAGAATCTCAATTTGCAGACACCATGAAACATGGTGTCTGCAAATTGAGATTCTGCTTTGGTTTTTATCCTGTCATATTGCAAGGCTTGCTAAAGGGTCGATATCCATTTTTAGGTGCACTTCTTCCAGTAGGTGGAGCTAGAGTTCTAGTCCTCTTCTTCTCTGAAGAGACAATTTGCATATTTAACTTCCCAGAAGAGCATGTATGGCGTATAAGTCTCCTCACTCTGACATGCAAGGCTTGGCTGGTCACTCTCCACATGGAGAGACGTTACCACTTAGGGGTTATATATTAAATCACAACTTTGATTTGTATTCAGGAACAAGGTATTAATAAATGACATACAAATCCTACATTACTACAGTTTTGTGTAAGAAAACCAGTCTGGCCTACAATTAGTTATGAACAGTAAATCACCCTTGTCAATTGGAGATGTGCTGCAGATAGCAAATACTCTACGTGCTATTACTTTATTTACTGGCCGGTTTAGACAAGGTCAACTTTTTTTTTTTATACTTAAAGGGGTTATCTAGGACTATTTTATTGTTTTACTATGGAAGTAAGAGCTATCAGGCAACTACCTGCCTGCTCTTCCCGCTGCTGGTCTCTGCCAGCTAAGAGTGGACATAGACCATTCCCGCAACTTCCGCTGACGTCACATCGACAGAGCAGCTTCTTCTCTTCAACTGTACCCTATTGGGACATGACTGCCAATGTCATGCTGATTGCCAGCCGGTTCCCCGCTGCCTGACTGCGGGAAGCCTATTGACAATAAGCATGACCCCCGCATTCACATCACATCAACACAGCAGCCCGGAAGAGAAAGAGGTGACTTTTTACATGAAGTAGCACAATCACTGGCAGGGGCGGTCCGTGACCGCACTGAGCCTGCACCGGGTAGAACAGGCAGATAGTTAACAACTGATTCCACTGTTGTGTCACTTACTGCGCTGATTGCTGTAGTTTTTATCAAATCAATTTTTTTTTTTTTAATCAGCAGGAGATTATCACTGGAGGACTAGTAAATTATACTCATGAGCTCTGTATACCTCCCTCCC
This sequence comes from Ranitomeya variabilis, assembly GCF_051348905.1. NCBI lineage: Eukaryota > Metazoa > Chordata > Amphibia > Anura > Dendrobatidae > Ranitomeya > Ranitomeya variabilis. The sequence goes on from NC_135235.1 coordinate 101,408,276, forward strand.
TCCCCCCCACACACACCACCAATTGGCAGTTTTGTGTGTACACTGTGCAGAACTGACACATCTACAGCAGAGAAAACAGTGATTTTATAAAGACTCCAGCAAACAGCCCAATAAGTGACAAACTTTTTAATTATTTTAAAGGAAAGATATTGCAATATTTGTTATTTTATTTATTTACATATTGCAATATTTTTTAATTTTAAGAAGTGTACTGTTACTGAAAGACTTTTCTAGGATGTAGTGCATACACTGAATAACAAAACTGCTTTTATTAGTTACATAAAGGATTTTTATCACTTTGATTCCTCTAAACCTCAATTCTTAACCATCAATTCCTATTAATAAGACATTTATTATATATTTATCAGCTTTTCCCCTTTATTTTGGGACATTATTTTCTCTTCGGGCAGAACAGTTATTTTTTTAGAACCATGAGCAGCACATAGTTTTCCTGCCTTGTTTGCCATTTCTAACAATACTACTCAGTGATCAGGGGCTTTTTAAAACTTACCCATGATGTACTTGTCTTTTTTGGGTATACTCATGTCTTCTTTCATTGTGACTCAGTTTAAGGACTTTATACCTGTAGGACAAAAGATATTGTTGGTAAATACAAGGTAGAACAAAAAAAATAAAGTCATCCTATGCATGTAAAGAAGCTGTAACACAGGTCAGGTTGCCATGAGCAAATAGATACTGTCAAAAGCATGGCCCATCCTTAATATGCATTATTTATTCCCTCGTAGCACCGACATGTCATCCCATCTGCTATTTAGGAACATGATGAAGGTAACATTGTCATTAAATAACTTGTGGAGGACCAAAGTTTATAAAAAGCATCAGATCTGACTCGACATACGTATTCACAGTACTTGGGCGACATATCCTAAGGCTGAGCATGTCGGTAGATTTCCACAACAGATGATGACGGGGAAAAAGAAGGGTTGGGCATGTTGAGTTTCAATTAATGATGTTCTTTGTTCCGAGTTTTAGTAAGCTGCTGCCAAGTGTTTGTCAGCAAATTGTTGTCTTCTACCTATTGAGAATCCACGCACACTATTTTTCGGTACCATATGACAGCATATCCGTACACATTAGTGTAGGTTTAGAGCCAGAGGGACTGTGTCTCTCTCCAGACGTGATGTCTTACATGGATCTAGTTGTAGGACTATCAAAATAAGCCGGATAGTAATTTAAAATATTCTTGCACATTTATTTTGGTTGTGTGTTGTTGCATAATTCATCAAGGGTCGTAAAGGCAACCATACCGATTGGCATCCGAAGCCCTAAAAAAGGCTTACAAATAATAAGAGAGAGCATAAGGTACAAGTCTGGAAATAATCAGACTTGCTCCAAACATTTCACTTCCAAGGTTTTGTGATTACAGCTACATCTCAGAAGCAGAGGGTAATAAAATTCATTAAAAAGAAAAAAAAAGATGAAAATGAAATTAGCTGTAGCGTCAATTAATTGGAGGAGCTAGGGTTAACACAGGCAAGACAGAAAATCAGCGCTACATATAAGGCTGCTTTCACACTAGCGTCGGCCCGATGAGCCGACGCGCGTTGTGAAGGTGATGCCCGACGTGGGCAGCGGAAGCAGTCTTACGACGCCCCATTGTAAGGTCCAGGGAGGAGGGGGCTGAGTTTCGGCTGCGCATGCGCGGTCGAAAATGGCAGACACGACGCGCAAAAAACCGTTACATGTAACGTTTTTTTGGGCCGATGGTCCGTCAAAACACGACGCAACCGTTGCACGACGGATGCAACGTGTGGCCATACGTTGCAATGCGTCGCTAATGTAATAATAATAATAATCTTTATTTATATAGCGCCAACATATTCCGCAGTGCTTTACAGTTTAACAGTTTCAAAGACAACAGTCATAGGTAACAATGTTAACAATACAGTAATAAAGCAGAATAAAACAAAATAAGACGACCCTGCTCGTGAGAGCTTACAATCTACAGTAAAGGTGGGGAGATACAAAGTACAGGTGTGTATTTACAATGATGTATTTACAATGATGGTCCAGCCATCTTCAGAGAGTGGGGGGTAGATGGAGATAGCGAATGGGCTACACACACACAAACATAAAATGAGTTTGATTAGTGAACATGATAGGCCGCTCTGAACAAATGTGTTTTGAGCGAGCGCCTAAAACTATGCAAATTGTGGATGGTTCTAATATCTTGGGGTAGAGCATTCCAGAGGATTGGCACAGCGCGGGAGAAGTCTTGGAGTCGGGAGTGTGAGGTACGGATTAGTGCAGAGGTTAGTCGAAAGTCGTTTGCAGAGCGCAGCGGTCGGCTAGGCCGATAGAGAGAAGTGAGGGAGGAGATGTAAGGCGGTGCCGCACTGTGGAGAGCTTTGTGGGTGAGAACAAGTACTTTGAATTGTATCCTGTAAAGAATGGGCAGCCAGTGTAATGACTGGCGAAGAGCTGACACGTCCGAGTAACGATTAGCCAGATGGACGACCCTGGCTGCTGCATTAAGGATAGACTGGAGAGGGGAAAGTTGCGTGAGGGGGAGGCCAATTAATAGAGAGTTGCAGTAGTCCAGACGGGAGTAGATTAGGGCGACAGTGAGAGTTGTCTCCATGGTGAGAAAAGGGCGGATCCTAGAGATGTTCTTTAGGTGTAAGCGGCACGAGCGGGCAACAGATTGTATGTGGGATGTGAAGGAGAGATCGGAGTCACCTGCTGTCACCTGCTGCCGGGGTGTTATTATGGTGCCACCCACGGAGAGGGAAATGCCAGATTTAGGGAGGTTAGTAGAAGGCAGGAGCAGAAGAAGCTCAGTTTTGGAGAGGTTGAGTTTCAGGTAGAGAGCGGACATTATGTCAGAGACTGCGGACAGACAGTCAGTGGCGTTCTGTAGTACAGCGGGGGTAAGGTCAGGGGATGACGTGTATAGTTGTGTGTCATCAGCATAAAGATGGTACTGAAAGCCAAATCTGCTGATGGTCTGTCCAATTGGGGTCGTGTAGAGGGAGAAGGTACCCCGGCAGTGAGAGGATGAGATGAAGTGGAGCCAGAGAACAGAACACTGAAGGAGCGGTCAGAAAGATAGGAAGAGAACCAGGAGAGAGCAGTGTCCTTGATGCCTAGTGACTGGAGCCTAGAGAGTAGGAGAGGGTGGTCAACAGTGTCGAAAGCTGCAGAAAGATCGAGGAGAATGAGCAGAGAGTGGTCACCATTACGTTTTGCTGTCAGAAGGTCATTGGTCACCTTGATGAGTGCAGTTTCTGTCGAATGTAGGTGGCGGAACCCGGACTGTGAAGAGTCTAGGAGGGAATGAGTGGAGAGGTAACGGGTAAGACGGGAGTAGACTAGGCGCTCCAGGAGTTTTGAGATGAAGGGGAGATTGGAGACCGGTCTGTAGTTGTTTGTGCATGATGGGTCAAGGGTTTGTTTTTTTAGTAATGGAGTAATGATAGAGTGTTTGAAGGAGGAGGGAAAAATGCCAGAGGAAAGGGAGAGATTAAAAATTGTAGTTAGGTGAGTTGTGACGACTGGAGAGAGAGACTGGAGGAGGTGTGAGGGAATGGGGTCGGTGGTGCATGTAGTCGGACGAGAAGAGGAGAGGAGCTTGGAGACTTCTTCTTCTGTGATGGGATCGAAAGTGGAGAGTGAGCCAGGGGAGATGCAGGGAGGGATGGGAGTCTTTGCACTTGGTGTCTTGGTGTCTGTAAATTTATGGGGAAAAAACGCATCCTGTGGACAACTTTGCAGGATGCGTTTTTTCTCCTAAACGACGCATAGCGACGTACAGCAAACAACGCTAGTGTGAAAGTAGCCGAAGAGAACCTGGATGAATTGGTTAGGGTCACAGCATCATAACAGCTTCAGACATTTTCCACTACGCTAATTTAACTAATTATATGTGGACTGAATTTTTAACCGTTTGCATATATTTTAATGGAGATCTTAAGCAATGAGTTTCAAAAACAATGAGATACCCAAGGCCAAAGCACTCTCCTCCTTCAGGGGAATTTTGCAATATTGTAAACAGTAAAATGCTGTTGGCATAACATGACAGTAGAGCAAATTACCCTAGAGATCAAGAGTGACCTTCTTGCTAAAATCTGATGACTTAAAACACAAAAAACAGGGTCCAATTAGATCAATAAAACACTTAATTGATTTGCGATGTAAAATTTTTATGTATCCATTTACCTGTGTATTTAAAAGGCGCTAAATTTCAATTAAAACTTATTAAAAAAAAGAAACCCATTATATTGGCTAATCTAATCAACATATCAAAATTATTGATCATTGAGGACATTGGTTTCTGCTTTGAACTCTGTATCATTGGTACAACCTGTGTTGCCAAAGAAGAGCCCCAGAGGTAAGGGGGCCCATTTCCACCTCCAAAGCAGGTAGATTTGTGCATTATCATGAGCTATTGGACTGCAAAGGGCCCATATATTGTTCTTGCACAGTGGCCCTCTCCTGTCTGTCCATCAGTGGCACTAAGCCAATAGTTTTTATTAAGAACCTTTCCCAGCGTATGCTTAAGGTTACAATAGGCCCTCAATTTACCAGACTCAAGACAAGAGAGGGTTCTTTTAGGGTACCGTTACACTAAACGATTTACCAACGATCACGATTCACGACCAGCGATACGACCTGGCCGTAATCGTTGGTAAGTCGTTGTGTGGTCGCTGGAGAGCTGTCACACAGACAGCTCTCCAGCGACCAACGATGACGAAGTCCCCGGGTAACCAGGGTAAACATCGGGTTACTAAGCGCAGGGCCGTGCTTAGTAACCCGATGTTTACCCTGGTTACCATTGTAAATGTAAAAAAAAAAGAAACACTACATACTCACCTTCTGATGTCTGTCATGTCCGCCGCCGCCGCCGGCTTCCCACACTGACACTGTCAGTGCCGGCAGTAAAGCACAGCACAGCGGTGACGTCACCGCTGTGCTCTGCTTTTACTTTACGGCCGGCGCTCACAGTCAGTGCGGGAAGCAGATGGCGGAGGACGTGACAGGCACCGGAATGTGAGTATGGAGTTTTTTGGTTTTTTTACATTTACAATGGTAACCAGGGTAAACATCGGGTTACTAAGCGTGGCCCTGCGCTTAGTAACCTGATGTTTACCCTGGTTACAAGCGAACACATCGCTGGATCGGTGTCACACATGCCGATCCAGCGATGAAAGTGGGTGATCCAGCGACGAAAGAAAGTTTCAAACGATCTGCTATGACGTACGATTCTCAGCAGGGTCCCTGATCGCTGCTGCGTATCAGACACAGCGAGATCGTATGTATATCGCTGGAACGTCACGGATCGTGCCGTCGTAGCGACCAAAGTGCCACTGTGAGACGGTACAAATCCAGCATAGTCAACTAATTATTAAAACATAACTTTTACTAGCTTATAGTTAAAATTTGGTACCAGACAACAAACATATATATATAAAGTGCTCAATATTACCAGTGCACATATAAAAAAGGTTTGGTCTCACCCGATTTCTGAGTCTTTTATTCTGGGGTCAAGCTTGTGCTTTTAAGACCTAATTGAGAGCATTCCGGGGGGAGAATACTGGGATCTGACTTCCCTGTCGTGCCCACTGTAAGAGACTCCCGCCCTAACAAGGGCAGTACCCAAGTGTGAAACTGCCTTCAAATGCCCATGGAACATATGGCCTCCCTGGGTGTTATGTATATCGCTTCCCAACGCGTTCCCCCCCCCCCCCCGTTCAGGGGGTTCGTCAGGGGAAGTAATTTAGATTAGTCTCCTGCAGTGGCTAGTGAGACCCTTCTCTTACCTGGCACTTTAACCACGGCAACATCTTGTCCATGGCGCGTGCGCAGATACTAACGCTAAAATCATGTGACCCACATGATTTTAGCGTTAGTATCTGCGCACGCGCCATGGACAAGATGTTGCCGTGGTTAAAGTGCCAGGTAAGAGTTATAGCGCCGCAATACATATAATGACACGAGTATAATGGCGCCAATACTAAAAGGAAATGAGGAAACACGCCAGCAATCTGATAATCCCACCCACTACCCTATTTAATGACAACAGATGTATGGGTAACTTGGAGATTGCATACCCCTATGGAGAGAGACACACAATATAGAGAAGGGTCTCACTAGCCACTGCAGGAGACTAATCTAAATTACTTCCCCTGACGAACCCCCTGAACGGGGGGGGGGGGGGGAAACGCGTTGGGAAGCGATATACATAACACCCAGGGAGGCCATATGTTCCATGGGCATTTGAAGGCAGTTTCACACTTGGGTACTGCCCTTGTTAGGGCGGGAGTCTCTTACAGTGGGCACGACAGGGAAGTCAGATCCCAGTATTCTCCCCCCGGAATGCTCTCAATTAGGTCTTAAAAGCACAAGCTTGACCCCAGAAAAAAAGACTCAGAAATCGGGTGAGACCAAACCTTTTTTATATGTGCACTGGTAATATTGAGCACATATATATATATATATATATATATATATATATATATATATATATATATATATATATATATATTTGTTGTCTGGTACCAAATTTTAACTATAAGCTAGTAAAAGTTATGTTTTAATAATTAGTTGACTATGCTGGATTTGTGTCTTAAGTAGTAGTCAGTAAGGTCTGGAGCAGATTGCTCAGTCAGAATTATTGCTGAATAACTGTGAGACGGTACCCTTAGTCTCCATTTGGTCAGTAAGTATCTGCATACCATTTATTCAATTGTCTAAAAAGTGCAGCAGACTGTGATTTTATCTATTTTTAGCCAATGGTTTCTAAAAGTGGATGGATGCCTAGCATCCATCTAGGTTGTGGCTGCCAAATTCAGACATCCATGTTTTAGAGGACCAAGAAAAGACTGGTTGAATTTCTCTTAATGCAAAGTTGACAGCCTCATGGGTAGTATAGATGATCCTGTCAAGTTCAGGTCATTAGACCTGCAGCCAGCCCTAACATCAGGGTCCAAACACAGACATCTAAATGACGCTTTATAATCTTACATAAGGATATTTTCACATCAGAAATTTGCATTAGTATTTTTATGCCAGAACCTGAGATAGAACAGAAACAGAGAAAAATGAAAAAAAAAATACACTAAAAATATGTATCTCATCTGTATTTTAGACCAACTTCAATTTTTGGCTTACAAATAGTGATGCAAATTGCTGATGTGTGAAATAACTTAAATCAACTCCTAACATCATCAAGCATGAGTCACCAAGAGAAACGGGAATTACACATCCTGAGGAGTTTTGGGATCTATGATTATTTATTATATGAGAACTCAATGTTCTGTCCTTGACTCCGATGTGTCAACAATGAATGTAAATGAGATTGCCCTAAATTCTCAACACCTAGAAGTGAGCTTGACATGTTACAACAGTAAATGCATTCTTGTCTCAGCCAGGTCAGACATAAAACTCGGGATCACTCGAGATCAGCCACCATTTGTCAGAGTAGGATATACTCCATGTAACAACAGACACAATCTAATTGTTAGCTTCAGTAATGAAAACACATGGACTGTTTTCGCTCACCCTCCATCGTACTGATTGTCCTAAACTCAAATGATGAGAATGAAAATTTGGTGCATGTATTGCCCATTTATCTTTTGGATCTCTTCACATTGTTATTTTAGATTTAAAAAAAAAACAACTAACAAAACTTAAAATATGTAGAGAAAAGCGTTCCTGATACAGAAAACCACAGTAGTCAATATAACGTAACATAAACCAGCCATCCGTCCATACAAACACTATGTAACAGTGTCAATACAGGAGATACTTTGGGGGCACGTTCACAGTTCAATATCTGTAAGCCAAAACCAGGAGTGGGTGATCAATACAGAAGTGGTGACGTGTTTCTATTAGACTTTTACTCTGATCTTACTCTGATATTTGTGATCAGAAGAGGCCTCATTGGATTGGATAAGTCATGACTATTGACTCACCTTTCTTTGTGCTTAACCAGGTCTTAAATGGCCTAGAAACCAGATAGGATCCAGCTTAACCTTCTCTACATTGTGCATTAGGAGGAGTGCCGCCCCTGGCCGTGCAATCTTTATCCACCCATCTATCCATTCCAGTCAGGATCCAGCTTAGCTCTAATTAAAACCTCTCTGAGAAGGATGGGATAACGGTACACAGTCCTGGGGCAGCCACAACCCCCTTGTGCACAAAAACCTAAGCTGGATCCCAGCACTTCCCCAATTCATTAGAATCCTGGTCAGGTAAGTCAGTAGAGTTAGGGTACTTGTCCACGTTCAGGAAACGCTGCGTGTTTGACGCTGCGTGGGGCCGCAGCGTCAAACACGCAGCGTCCAGATGTTCCAGCATAGTGGAGGGGATTTTATGAAATCCCGTCTCCACTATGCGTGGTAACACGCACCCGTCGGCCCTGCGACTCCGGACATGCTGTGCGTCTTTTAAGATCGCAGCATGTCCGTGTTCCTTGCGGCGCCGCTGCACCGCCGCAAGGTATGCGTGGGGTGCGATGATGCCAGATGTGTGCAATTGTCAGCTAGACTCAAAACACAGGAGGAACCAAAGGATAATTGAATTGGTATAAGCGGATTCCCAATTAATATAAAATATAACTTTTATTTATTTCTAGTTAAAAAAAAAGTGCAGACATAGTGCTACCACAAAGTGCAAGGTGCATACGTACATAAAAAATACACATATAAAAAACGCATAAGCGTATAGCCACCATACAGAAAATATCTTGTCCTAAGATTAGACAAATTGATATCACATACAGATCTGTCAAGCGCCAGGGTCTATATAAACATTACCCTAATAGTATAGATGCTCCAGATCTGCACAACCATAGGTAGCATGCCGATATTCTTTGAGATATGCCTCTAGATACACATTGTACCATTTATGTGCACATTACCACAAAAACCGGTGCAAACCTATCTTTATGCTCATAAGCAGGCAGTAACAATATAGCCGTGTAAATTCCCTTGATATACAAACATTACACGCCTGGATTCATATTTGTCACATGCGTATCTTAGCGTATTATACTCATCTGTCTTCTGTCGATCATTATCTGAACCCGTGACAGTTCTGAGTTACAGTGGCCCGTCCAAGCGGCTTCTTATTCTCAACCGCATCATACTCTCTGGGTCCACATCACTGAAAAGTGCCTCCCAACGCGTTTCATAGAATACTAATCATCAGGGGACTGTGTCACCTTTCCACATTCTACATGAGCATATCGCTAAGGCGGTCCATCTACCGCCGCTTTTTATATGTTACTCACCGGCGTTTGCAAACTCGTGTTTCCGGACGCCGAGAGCCTCACTTCCGGTGTACCCATATTAATGCATCTTGGAGAAATTTGAAGCGCACCTTTGTTCCGGACATTTAGACGTTGGCCAAAAATGCCGTAACGTCATATCCAGTGGGCGGATATTACCCTTGTATGCCGCCCATTTCATAGTGCGTCACGGCGCTTTGTGCTCTCTTCGGCACAAGGAAGGGGACAGCTGTCACTAAAACCTATCCTGTACCGCTATGAAAAAGTGGAGAAACTCGTCGTCTCCTAAGTCCTCATGAAGGCAAATGCAGAGAAAACTGCCACATTATAATCACAATACCGCCATGTTATAAGGCTGAAAGAGAAAATCAGATACAAGCTGGAAATCAGCCCTAGAAAAAGTTTTTACACACCTAAAGAATGAAAAATATTTGAATAAATACACTTGAAAAAAATGGTGAGAATATATGTAGGTGTCACAGCGTACCCTTGACATTAGGAATGATAGAAAAAGGTGAAACTATCGGAGTCCCTACGGGACCCTCTCTGCATTATTCCCTACCTACCGCGGAGGTTGGCACCCTATTCCTACGCAGTGGCGCCCCCACTCAACGGCGGCTGTCCCTAATTCTGGGATACCCTATTGCTCCCTATCTCTAAAGGAAGGAAGAAAAGCTAAGGTGGTCGTTAAGACCATGTGGTGTTGTTTGGAGGCGAAAAATCCACCTGCTTTCTCTCTGTAGAATATTTCTGTCCCAGTCTCCACCTCTCTGGGACTGGTGCACTTTGTCAATGCCCATAAAATTAACCATCTTTAAATCGCCTTGATGGACCCTATTAATATGATTTGCAACCGGGGTATCTCTTTTCTTAATAGTATCGCAGTGGTGCTCTCCAACTCTTCTCCTAAGCTCCCTACTAGTTTTTCCAATATATTCGAGCCCGCAGTTACATGTCATTTTGTAGATCACCCCCTTGGTTTTGCAATTTATAAAGTGGTTAATATAAAAGGTCTTTCCTGTTACATTACTCGAAAACACTCTACCTTGCTGTATGGACTGGCAGTATTTGCAATTCCCACATCTATAACATCCCCTAGTTTGATTACCTAACCAAGTAGGTTGTGTCTGGGGAGGGGCAAAGTGGCTGTGGACTACCCTGTCCTTTATTGAACGACCCTTTCTGAACGTAATCTGTGGAGCCGGGGTCAGTATATCCTTGAGATCATGGTCCATTTGCAGAATAGGCCAATGTTTCTTTATGATCTCGCGTAGGTCACCTGCCCCATTCGTATATTTTGTAATCAGTCTTAAATTGTTGTCATTTTCTTTTTTAGGGGTAGGGGATTTATTGACCCCTACCCCTAAAAAAGAAAATGACAACAATTTAAGACTGATTACAAAATATACGAATGGGGCAGGTGACCTACGCGAGATCATAAAGAAACATTGGCCTATTCTGCAAATGGACCATGATCGCAAGGATATACTGACCCCGGCTCCACAGATTACATTCAGAAAGGGTCGTTCAATAAAGGACAGGGTAGTCCACAGCCACTTTGCCCCTCCCTAGACACAACCTACTTGGTTAGGTAATCAAACTAGGGGATGTTATAGATGTGGGAATTGCAAATACTGCCAGTCCATACAGCAAGGTAGAGTGTTTTCGAGTACTGTAACAGGAAAGACCTTTTATATTAACCACTTTATAAATTGCAAAACCAAGGTGGTGATCTACAAAATGACATGTAACTGCGGGCTCGAATATATTAGGTTTTAGTGACAGCTGTCCCCTTCCTTGTGCCGAATAGAGCGCAAAGCGCCGTTACGCACTATGAAATGGGCGGCATACAAGGGTAATATCCGCCCACCGGATATGACGTTACGGCATTTTTGGCCGACGTCTAAATGTCCGGAACAAAGGTGCGCTCCAAATTTCTCCAAGATGCATTAATATGGGTACACCGGAAGTGAGGCTCTCAGCGTCCGGAAACACGAGTTTGCAAACGCCGGTGAGTAACATATAAAAAGCGGCGGTAGATGGACCGCCTTAGCGATATGCTCATGTAGAATGTGGAAAGGTGACACAGTCCCCTGATGATTAGTATTCTATGAAACGCGTTGGGAGGCACTTTTCAGTGATGTGGACCCAGAGAGTATGATGCGGTTGAGAATAAGAAGCCGCTTGGACGGGCCACTGTAACTCAGAACTGTCACGGGTTCAGATAATGATCGACAGAAGACAGATGAGTATAATACGCTAAGATACGCATGTGACAAATATGAATCCAGGCGTGTAATGTTTGTATATCAAGGGAATTTACACGGCTATATTGTTACTGCCTGCTTATGAGCATAAAGATAGGTTTGCACCGGTTTTTGTGGTAATGTGCACATAAATGGTACAATGTGTATCTAGAGGCATATCTCAAAGAATATCGGCATGCTACCCCACCTTACTATGGTTGTGCAGATCTGGAGCGTCTATACTATTAGGGTAATGTTTATATAGACCCTGGCGCTTGACAGATCTGTATGTGATATCAATTTGTCTAATCTTAGGACAAGATATTTTCTGTATGGTGGCTATACGTTTATGCGTTTTTTATATGTGTATTTTTTATGTACGTATGCACCTTGCACTTTGTGGTAGCACTATGTCTGCACTTTTTTTTAACTAGAAATAAATAAAAGTGATATTTTATATTTAGATGTGTGCAATGAACACATCCGGCATCATCGCGTCCTAGAAGGGGGCGGGGCTTAGCGCCGCTCCGACGAAACCGCCGGCCATCCTGATCGTGGACACGTACCCTTAGGGCCCGGGCAATGAGGTCACTGGTTTACACACTTTCAATAAAAACGTTAGCCAGTCCGCTCTTATTTTCTACCTGTATAAGGCTAAGTGGATACAACTATATTTGCAGACTGAGTGCGGTCTGCGAAAAAATCCTGACATTACATGGACAGCACCAATGTTATTCAGTTAGGCCTTTTTTTTGCTTGCTTATTTTTTTTTCTTCCTTTACCAAAGTGGTGCATGTGAAGATTAAAAAAAAAAAATAAATCACAGCCCATATGGAGCATCTGTATTGCATCCGATTTTTATTTATATATTGCCACTATTAACCTAGGAAACTAATTGATCATGTACTTTTTAAAATATTGATGTATAAAAACAGATGAGACACAGATGTAAATGACACACGGGAGGCACGTTGATTGTAGATGAGAAGCGTCCAAGTTTTCTAGACAGATTTTTTTTTTTTCTTTTTTAATACGCTTGTGTTAACCTAGCTAATGTTCTAATTAATGTAGAATGCTGTTATATAGTGTGTGTGTATGTGTATATATATATATATATATATATATATATATATATATATATATATATATATATATATATATATATATATATGCCATGGCCTATCTGCCGATTAACTTAATACTATAGGAGTGTTGGCCTTGTCCTATGGTTTAGCATGAACCATCATGATGCCCTTTCCTTTTTTTTGGGTTGTGGATAGAATGTTATGCTTATGTTTACATCATGAAAATATGCGATGTATAATATTTATAACAGTCAGAGACCATGACTTGTAGCAAGCATTTCTGGACACGGGTGTGTGTTTTTTTTGTTTTGTTTTTGTTTTGTTTTTTTTTCAGTAAAGTTTGCTTTTTGGTTATTTATTTATTTTTTTTCTTCTTGGCAAAAGTACCATATTTGTGCATTTTCTCTCCCCTTCCCCCCACGGACACTTTGCCATTGAACCATAGCATGTGAGTGGTGTACAACTCCACGCTCCTGTTTTGCACCGATATCCGTGTAGAGCCGTCCATAACATCCTTCATTACACAACAGGTACTAGTTACTCCATAAACCTTTGCTGATCATAAGTAAGGGATTTTTACTAATTATAGTCTCATGTCAACCAGACATGTTGTAATTTTAAACAAATCATTAACATGGGGTGTAATTATTCTCAGCTGCCTTTTTTTTTTGCATGATATGTACTTCACGTCGTTTCTTGTTAATATAATGTAATTATATATTAGTTATGCAACTTATCAAAAATAACAACAGGTAGCGCAACTGTGATATAATACAACATGAGGGGCTAGGTGCCCTAGTTACACCTTCCCAAAGAAGCATGTAAGATCGCTAATATAGTAAACCTACTCTGAAAGCACACTACTAACACAGATCATAATACAATGGATAAATACACCATCACATAACTAAAGATCTTAAGTACAGAAGACTAAAAAAAATTGGGTCACAAAATCCTTCACAAATAAATGCACTTAAACTATATGAACGATCCCTAGAGACTCATTGAAAACCAATCAGTTCACCTCTGATTACATCCGAATAGTCCATCTGATTAATCCTATCATTTAGACATCTACATGTTCATTCACTGTTGGGGCTCAATTTTTCTTGTGATATTTTTCACAAACAGCACTCATACCTATGATCGTCTATGGAACTAGTAGGCTGCAAAACACGGATCAAACATGACGATGCAAGTCTATGGGTCGGGAGGGGATTAGTCTGACAGCTCTCTGATGACTACACTGTTTTTCATGAACTGCTTGATAGGAGAAACCTCTGAAAATGTCCAAACTCTGATGGTGAAAACTGACGCAGATTAAAAAAAAAAAAAAAAACCTCGCACAGTTTTATGCATACAAGATATCAATTATGTCTGAATGAGCTCTTAAAAAATTACAAACAACTGTAACATACATTTACCCACCTTCTCTCCCAGACGTTCTGCCCCCCAAGAAGTGAAAAAAAAGGTTTGCCTCACTCTTTCTTCCTGATCAACTCTGTAAGACCTACTCCCCACCTCTCACCAGCCATCTTTTACTTTTTACACCATCTTTTTCCATATTCCCTAACTTTGTACAGAGCCTATGAACTCTTGATTAATCACAGTACAATCTGATCAGGTTATTGTCCTCTCTCTATATAGTGGCACAGATGTTCTCCGTACTATATGGTGTGACTCACATCCTCATTTCCACATACAATGTGAAATTCTTATGTGTGAGATTAGTTAATGACTGGATACGTTTCTATCAGCCTTCATTTATAGACAATTGTGCAATACATACACCAGTGACTTAGCATACATGATATATACCATTAATATATTTACTTTCTAACAAATTTTCCTTTCTTCTAGAGTGACGTAACAGCGAGTCACATTATAAAGGGACGCTCACACCAGCAGATACGAGTGCTATCCGATTGTATCTGATGGTGCTCGGACCGATGTTATTCTATGGGGCAGTGGTGATACATATTTTTTGCACTGACTGAATCTGTCATAAAAAAAAATAAAAAATTGCAGCATACTGCGATGTCACTTTGAAATCGGATACCACTCACCCACTCAAGTCAATAAGTGCATGGGAAAACATCAGACTGAACCTGAATAACATCCGGGAGCAGTCCGATTTCTGCAGACTCACAGAATGGAGAAGATCGAGACCTTTTTTGCTCTTCATCTTCTCACACTGTGCTCCAATTCTCTCATCCGAGACAATCTAATGACACTATGCTGAAACTTGGATCAGAGTGTCATTTGCATAATTGGCTAGATTCTCTTGGATGAGAGACTCTTCGACCGTCTGACCATCGCCTAAGAAGTAGATCACAATGACACGTTGCCACACCATATGTACTGATTTGTTGGCGTGATCTCATAGTGATCTTATAGATCTCAACCCATAGTGGTTGTTAAAAAAACCAAACACTTATTGCAATGTTGATCGCAAATCAGAAGCGACGTTGCCGTTATAGCAAGGATTCTGAAGCCACTACATCTGCGCAAAGTTACATACAGCACCGTGCTGCACCCAACAAACATTGCTTTTTCATCTATTAACTTTATAAACTAAACACTAGGAAAGTTTAACAGTCGTGGAGCAATTAATATCCATTAACCACGTTGTACACTACCCAGCTTTTAATAAGAGATGTAATAACAATAATAGTGGAATATACATTGGCATATTACAATCCATTCAATTAGTTTTACCTCCTGTCTGCTCAGCTTAGCACATGCTTACGATTAACGACTAGTAAGAAAATCCTGTACTATAAAGTTCAGTTCACACTCCGCTTTTTTTTTTCCTTTAAAAGGCAATGATTGGATAGTAAATGGAATGGAACGATATGGAAGAAATTCATATGTAATGACTACTGTATATCAGATGCCTCTTACCAGATGAGAAGGAACAGCTTGTTATCTGGATGATGGAAACTGTCTCCAAATAATGCAATCCCTCCTTATATATAGCAGAGTATACCTGTCTGACCTGTTTGCTGAGAAACAATTCAAAGCAGGTGAAAAGCCATCACCTTGCATCCTAAGCCTCACCTCTTCCTTACCAGACTGGTTTGAAGTCACCATTAACAGCGAGGGATCATCGCAGTTTACATTCTTCAGAATTGCTATGTCACTGCTGTGAGAAGAGCATACGGGAGACCTATTTTATTACTAAAGTTATCTGAGTTCATTTACGCATTAGTACAGAGTATATAATTAGACAAAATGAATAAATATATTAAAGTTTTTGGATAGAGGCCAGGGAGCATCTGTTTCCCAACAAATAGTGACCCAATTATTAGTGATGACGGTAGGGACTGATCTCGGGCCCATTTCATCAAGCCTAGGCGTCTGTCTATAAACCATTCTTGATGAAGAGACATGTGCCAAATTTATTAAGAGGCATGAATCTCTTAAAACCTTCCTCTAGTGTTAGGGTCGTGACCGACCCGTTTTAGGTTTTAAATGCATACAAATTCTACATACATTTGTTTATTGCATCAAGACTTTTTGACTTTTTCAGGAACTTATTTTTAAACAAAATACAATAAATAAAACTATTTTACTAAATTGTAAAATGCTCATATCTCCATAAGGAGAAATGTTACCCCTTAGACCCCAGTCCAGAGCCTCTCACCTAGCCAAATCAGTTCTCATGCTTCGCACTGACGAGGGCCAACAGCCCGAAACACCGTGTCTGCGAATTGAGATACTGATTTGCCTTTTATCCTAAGTCATATTACACGACTCGTTAAAGGGTTGATTGTGACTTGTAGGATCGCTACTTCCAAAAGGTGGCGCTATAGAGTTAAGTCCTCTTTTTCTCAGAAGAGGCAATTTGCATATTTAAATTCCCAGAGGAGCATTGTATGGCAAATAAGCCTCCTTACCTTGACAAGCCAGAGCTGGTATGTCACTCTCCATAAGGAGAAACGTTACCCCTTAGACCCCAGTCCAGAGCCTCTCACCTAGCCAAATCAGTTCTCATGCTTCGCACTGACGAGGGCCAACAGCCCAAAACACCGTGTCTGCGAATTGAGGTACTGATTTGGCTTTTATCCTAAGTCATATTACACGACTCGTTAAAGGGTTTATTGTGACTTGTAGGATCGCTACTTCCAACAGGTGGCGCTATAGAGTTAAGTCCTCTTTTTCTCAGAAGAGGCAATTTGCTTATTAAAATTATAACATTTGTGTTGGTGGGGTCAATTTCGACCCAGGTCTAATATAAGAGTAAAAAAACAATAATAAGTCCCAAAACTGAACTCCTAAACACAATGTAAACCAACAGCCCACAGCCAGCTCTACCTCCAACAACTTGAGTTAGGGACATGTCCAGGCATGTATGGCCAAATCAGCTTAGAGTTGGTACTTTGTAGAGTATACATCTCCAGTTTACACATGCAACAATGAGGAGAAGATTTGATGTAAGCCAAATTCTGGTTTATATCTTAGATGATAATGAATCATAGGACACACAGCAGCAAACTGATACAGATGAACAGGTTTCTGAGGTGGAAGATGATGTGGAGTATCAACCAGAAGACACAGACAGTTCTGATCAGTCTGATGAGGAGGTCACTGGTGCTGAAGCTGCTCCCGCTGAAAGATTCAAATCCAAAAGTGGCAAGATCAGTTGGAGCTCAGTACCTCCAGATGTACATGGCAGGGCAGATGCTGCAAATGTCATAAAAATGACTCCTGGGATCACAAGGTTTGCTGTGACAAGAGTAAGTGACATCAAGACATGTTTTGATCTGTTTATGCCATTGTCAATAAAAAAAGTCATTATTGCTATGACAAACCTTGAAGGAAAAAAGTCCACGGCAACATGTGGAATGACCTTCATGATAATGTCCTGGATGCCTACATTGGTGTTCTTCTCCTTGCTGGAGTGTACAAATCCTGCAATGAGGCCACTGATAGTCTCTGGGACGCATCGACAGGCAGGAATATTTTCTGGGCAACAATGTCACTTCAAAATTTTCAAATGATATCAAGAGTCCTCAGATTTGACAACAGAGACACCAGAACAAAATCTGACAAACTTGCCCCCATCAGGGATGTTTGGGAGAAATGTGTGCAGCTCCTTCCTCTGATGTTCAACCCAGGGCCAGAGGTGACAGTAGACGAACGTTTTCTCCCTTTCTGCAGAAAATGCCCCTTCCGGCAATACATACCAAGTAAGCCAGGCAAATACGGCATAAAAATTAGGGGGCAGCCTGTGATGCAAAAACTAGCTATGCATGGAATCTACAGATTTACACAGGCAAGTCTGCAAGCGGCATCCCTGAAAAAAACCAAGGAAAACGTGTAGTCCTCGATATGACTACTGGACTGCAGGGTCACAAGATTACTTGTGACAATTTTTTTACCAGCTATGACCTTGGACAAGAACTTCTCAGGAGGAAAATCACCATGGTGGGCACAGTGAAAAAAAACAAACCTGAGCTGCCCGCTGAATTGTTGCAGATGAAGGACAGAGCTCCACTTTCCTCAAAGTTTGTTTTTACAGACACCACCACTGCTGTTTCATACTGCCCTAAAAAACGACGGAATGTGGTACTGATGTCCACACTTCACAAAGATGCAGCTGTGTCATCAGGAAGTGACAAAAAGCCCAGAATCATCCTGGACTATAACAAAAACAAAGGAGGAGTGGACAACCTGGACAAGCTGACTGCCACCTACACTTGCCAGCGAATGACTAGGAGATGGCCAATGGTTGTATTTTACAACATCCTTGATGTGTCAGCATGCAATTCATTTGTGTTGTGGATTCACATTCACCAAGGATGGAATTCAAAGAAAAAAAACAAGCGGAGGACGTTTCTTGAGGTACTAGGAAGATCCCTTGTCAATGCGCACATTGACCAAAGGGAACGAGTGCCCCGAGACCCAGCCGCTGCAGCCTTGGTTCGACAACTCCAGAGCTCAACAAGTGCTTCGACCACACCCACAGCAACACAAAGAGCTTCATCACCAGCATCCGCCTCAACCAGGCCTGCCTCAACATCAACCACAACAGCCACAACCCCAGTGAGACCACCTGATTCTAAAAGAAAGAGGTGTCAGGTCTGCCCTAGCAATAAGGACAGAAAGACAAACACATCGTGCTTCGCCTGCAAAAAATACCTCTGCAAAGAACACACAAAGTGTCACTTTTTGCCACACATGCATCTAAATACTAATGCATCTAAAAACTACTACTTGATTTCTGTTGATTTGATTTGCTTGATTGATTGTTGTTTGTTTGACCTAGAAAAGCTACTTTTTATTATTATTGCGATTAATGTTAATATAATTTTCATCTTTTATTTGTATTAAAGTTCTATAAAAAAAAAAATCTGTTTTTTGCCTTTTTCATAAAGTAGATATGG
Organism: Ranitomeya variabilis; assembly: GCF_051348905.1. Lineage (NCBI taxonomy): Eukaryota > Metazoa > Chordata > Amphibia > Anura > Dendrobatidae > Ranitomeya > Ranitomeya variabilis. The sequence continues at coordinate 101,427,246 of NC_135235.1, forward strand.
GTCAAAATTGACCCGTAACACCATAGATGTTACTAGAGTTAATAATATAAAATATATATATGTATATTTTTTTACATTTAAGAAATGTGTTCTAAAACCCTTTAGTAATAGTCAGGTAATATAACAAACTTTTTAAAGTTTATATTATTCTCTTGAGGTTCATTTGACAATATTTGTATATTGAAAATGAAGGGTATGCTCTCAAATGAAAGGCCCAGGGGGCCACAACAAAAATATTAAAATCAATCCTTCCATGGATGAGAAACCCTAACAAGGTAACTAAGAGGTAATCAACAAATTGGATCATAAATACCGTATATACTCGAGTATAAGCCGACCCGAGTATAAGCCGACCCCCCTAATTTTGCCACAAAAAACTGGGAAAACTTATTGACTCGAGTATAAGCCTAGGTTGGAAAATGCAGCAGCTACCGGTGAATTTCAAAAATAAAAATAGATGCTCCATACCGTTCATTATGGCCCCATAGCTGTGCCATATAGTGCTCTGCACCGTTCATTATGGCCCCATAGCTGTGCCATATAGTGCTCTGCACCATTCATTATTGCCCCATAGCTGTACCATAGAAAGCTGTGCCATATAGTGCTCTGCACCGTTCATTATTGCCCCATAGCTGTGCCATATAGTGCTCTGCACCGTTCATTATTGCCCCATAGCTGTGCCATATAGTGGTCTGCACCGTTCATTATTGCCCCATAGCTGTGCCATATAGTGCTCTGCACCTTTCATAATTGCCCCATAGCTGTGCCATATAGTGCTCTGCACCGTTCATTATTGCCCCATAGCTGTGCCATATAGTGCTCTGCACCGTTCATTATTGCCCCATAGCTGTGCCATATAGTGCTCTGCACCGTTCATTATTGCCCCATAGCTGTACCATAGAAAGCTGTGCCATATAGTGCTCTGCACCGTTCATTATTGCCCCATAGCTGTGCCATATAGTGCTCTGCACCGTTCATTATTGCCCCATAGCTGTGCCATATAGTGCTCTGCACCGTTCATTATTGCCCCATAGCTGTGCCATATAGTGCTCTGCACCGTTCATTATTTCCCCATAGCTGTGCCATATAGTGGTCTGCACCGTTCATTATTGCCCCATAGCTGTGCCATATAGTGCTCTGCACTGTTCATAATTGCCCCATAGCTGTGCCATATAGTGCTCTGCACCGTTCATTATTGCCCCATAGCTGTGCCATATAGTGCTCTGCACCGTTCATTATTGCCCCATAGCTGTGCCATATAGTGCTCTGCACCATTCATTATTGCCCCATAGCTGTGCCATATAGTGCTCTGCACCGTTCATAATTGCCCCATAGCTGTGCCATATAGTGCTCTGCACCGTTCATTATTGCCCCATAGCTGTGCCATATAGTGCTCTGCACCGTTCATTATTGCCCCATAGATGTGCCATAGAAAGCTGTGCTGCTGCTGCAATAAAAATAATAAAACACATACTCACCTCTCTTGCTTGCAGCTCCCCAGCGTCCCGTCCCGGCGTCTCTCCGCACTGACTGATCAGGCAGAGGGCGGCGCGCACACTATATGCGTCATCGTGCCCTCTGACCTGCACAGTCAGTGCGGAGAGAGAGACGCCGGGAAGACAGAGCGGCGCCCGGCGTGTGGAACGCGGACAGGTGAATATGTAATACTTACCTGCTCCCGGCATCCCGCTCCTTCCCCCGGACAGCTGGTCTTCGGTGCCGCAGCCTCTTCCTCTATCAGCGGTCACCGGCACCGCTGATTAGAGAAATGAATAGGCGGCTCCGTCCCTATGGGAGTGGAGTCCATATTCATTTCTCTAATGAGCGGTCCCACGTGACCGCTGAACAGGGGAAGAGCTGCGGCACCCGAAGACAGTGTGACAGGCAGGGGGAGCGTCAGGAGCCCCGGAAGCTGGTAAGTATGCCTCAGCGCCCTCTCCCCCTCACCCGCCGACCCTGCCGCCGACCGTGACTCGAGTATAAGCCGAGAGGGGCACTTTCAGCCCAAAAATTCGGGCTGAAAATCTCGGCTTATACTTGAGTATATACGGTAACTGTTTTTAGGGTATCCTAGGGGTGATTTAAGACACGGGTCAAAACCGACCCGTCAACATAAGAAAGAGTAACAGAAAGCTAACACTAGAGGAAGGTTAATGAATTTATTACATCTCTTAGCTGTTGCGCAGGGACTGTAGAACATTTCTGTTGTCATTTTACGCTACTTTCATGGTGTAGACTATGATGATTTTTGTGTGTGTGTGTGGTGCGCTCAGACATGCCCCCTCCACTATTGGCTCTGCACAATTTTTTTAAAAGCTGGGGGAAATGGCCAAAGATGGTGTCACGCCAAACATTGCAAAATTTTTCAGGGACTATGAGATGTGTAATCATGTTGCAAAATTTAGAACAATTTTTTGCCAGACTTCTAGTGAAGAGGCTTTGCTGAATCAGTATGTACTAGCTTATGACTAGAATCCATCCAGCGGTCCCCAACCTTTCTTACTTTGAGAGCCACATTCATATTTGAGAGATGGTCATGAGTAGAGATGAGCAAATATCGGCGGCTCCCTCCTTATTCGGCCAGCTATAGTGCTTACCGAAGAAGCTGCATTGGGAAATCGGGAACCCGAATAACTGGAGCGCTCCCGATAATCAGGTGTCTGGCGCCGCAGCTGCATGTGTTCATCTCTAGTCAAGAGCCACATCCAGTCCTCCCCAGTAGTGACACTCAGAGCCCACTATTACCGGTATGAAGGCAGCGAAAGAGAGCACGAGACCCTGTGCCCCTCTCCCATATAGGCAGTATAATGACATCCAAGGGTTTCCAGTTTGCCCTCACTTGGTATTCTCGTATCAAGCACTCCCACCACACTGTCACATCAAGCTTCAAGCCCCCTCTAACTAACCGTATCATTCTATCTCCAGCTTACTGTATTTATTTCTCTTACTCTCCCCGCTACAAGTATGTGCACATCCAGATCTTCTCTTCTGTTTTGAGCTACTCATGAAAGTCATTATCTTGAGATCTTCTTTTCATAACTACATCCCAGACCTGGTGCTAATGAACCAAGCTGACAGCCGCAAGCCACGCATCTAGGGTCAGCTAGCCAAATGTGGCTACCACGGGACTCATGCATTAAACAATATTTATACCTTTCATTGGGACTAACAATGTTTACGTTTTTACAATGCGAAAAAAGTTTGCGGATTTCATTGCTATGAATTTCGCTCACATCGCGGACTTGTCACGCATTTCATCTTTTACATTACAAAAGGTGAAGTTTGTGGTGCAATCTGACATGCTGTGGATTTCAAGTCAATGGTTAATTTCCGAATGTAAATATCCCTGGAGAATTTGATGAGGTTTTGTAAAATATCTTGCACAATGTTGTAGCTATAGTAGGCAGTGAATTTTCCCACATTTTCTATATGCCCTGAGTGTAAAGACCCCTTGGGTAAATTCACATGTTGCAGATTTTCTGCAGTAATTATTGCATAACAAAGCAAAAAAATCCTCAGGGAAGTCGGCAGCGCACTAATTTGGTCGGATATTGCTACCAATTTTCCCCGGAGCCTTCAGCCAGGTCTTGAAATAATAAATAAATAAATAGATCCTCGTCTCTGCTGGCAATTTCTCCATTCCCGGCAGTGTTTCTTTGCCTATATTAATACATCTCAGCCCTTTGACTTGGGATGTTACATCCCATGTGGTGTCTGCAGCCAAGTGGCACGGAAACATTGCCAGAAGCTGAGAATTCTCCAAAAGAGGTGAGTAGGCTGTATTGCTTTTTTTTTATTTTTATTTTTATTTTTTTAAATAAATGTTGACATTTGGTTTTTGCTACGAAAGTCCAAATAATCCACATAACTGTCTTTGTTGCAAATTATTTGCATACACAATAAAAGTCCAACTGTCATCAGCACTTGGTCTGTCAGTTTTTACCATCAGTTTTTCATCAGTGATTTTCACATTTGAAAAAAATAAAGAAAATTGCACATCTTTTCCTATCCAATAGAATGTTAATCACCAACAGCACGTTGGTGCTACTTCTGATTTTCACATACCCATGAATTTGTGTGGGTAATTTGGTCCATGATTAAAATAAACATGTAAGTTCTGTGTTTTGGGGTGTTTTTTTGCAAACACACAATATTCAAAATATGGACATGTGAACACCTCCATAGGCTGCAATGGATAGAGGTTCTATCCATGAAAACCTTAGATAGAAAATATATACAAAAAACAAGTGTCTGAATAAAGCCTAAGCTAGTATTTTATGCACAACTTAAATTGATATGGTGCGGATAAAACATAAGTATATTTATTCACACATCAGTAAGATGCCCAATATAAATGATCTGGAGGTTTGCAATGAACCCATGACAAAATGAATTTACACATGATATTGCAGCCTAGATGGATGAATCTCTGTATTTTCTATCTAGAGAATAGCTGTAATTTTAATTTTTCTGCTGCGGAGAAAAATCATAATTATCAGTTGCTGCCATGAAACTGGGGAATCACATTTTCATGTTTCAATTTAATGTGATCCCAGAGTAATTAAAAAGTACCAGAAAAGTTGTTTGCAGAACAAAAAACGTGTGCAGTTCTTTGTCGGCGTTCACATGTTGCATAGAAGGTCATTGGCATAACAAGAAACCGTTCAAGAGAGGTAAAGGTCTTTGGCACTGTCCATTGTGTATTTGACATGTTAATTTAAGCTGTGGATTTTGCCGTGGATTGACTATTTTGCGTTGCAATGGGTGAAAAAAATCTGCGGAAAGTCCACAGCACTTCCACTGAAATCTATCATTGGCTTATGAGCCAGTGTTTACTCCAGGATTCTGGCATAAAGCACTTTCAAGAGTTGCAGCTTTAGGCCGGCGTCACACTAGCGAGTTTTACGGACGTATGAGCGCAGAAAATACGTCCAGAAAATACGCATTGTACACGGCACAATGATTCTCTATGGGGCAGCTCCTATCTGCCGTATACTACGCATCCGTAATATACGGTATGTTACGGGTGTAGAAAATCGCAGCATGCTGCGTTTGTCAGAGTATTGCGCAAAAGATACGCCAATGAAAGTCTATGGGGGCGAGAAAATTACGGATTACACACGGACCATGCTCCGGTAATTCAGTGCGGTGTACAGTAAAATCACACTGACAGAATAGAATAGAATAGGTAGAATAAATGTGTACACATAGAATGTGTGTGTGTGTATATATATATATATATATATATATATATATATATATATATATATATATATATATACTGTATATATGTGTATATATATATATATATATATATATATATATATATATATGTATATGTATATATATATATTATAACCCGACAGGATATGAGACATGGTTTACATACAGTAAACCATCTCATATCTCTTCTTTTATTACATATTCCTCTTTACTAATGTAAGAAGTGTCTGTGTGTCAAATTTGGGGTCTCTAGCTATTAAATTAAAGGGTTAAATTCCGGAAAAAATTGGCGTGGGCTCCCGCGCAATTTTCTCCTCCAGAGTGGGAAAGCCAGTGACTGAGGGCAGATATTAATAGCCTAGAGAGGGACCATGGTTATAGGACCCCCCCTGGCTAAAAACATCTGCCCCCAGCCACCCCAGAAAAGGCGCCTATTCTGGCACTTAGCCTCTCTCTTCCCACTCCCCTGTAGCAGTGGGATATGGGGTAATGAAGGGTTAATGTCACCTTGCTATTGTAAGGTGACATTAAGCCAGGTTAATAATGGAGAGGCATCAATTATGACACCTATCCATTATTAATCCAATAGTACGAAATGGTTAATAAAACACACATTATTAAAAAGTATTTTAATGAAATAAAGACACATGGTGTTTTAATATTTTATTATACTCTCAATCCACCTGAAGACCCTTGTCACCTGAAATAAAGTTAAAAAAACAACAATATTCCATAACTTCCCTCGTTTAGTCTTGTCCCACGCTGTAAATCCATCTGAAGGGGTTAAATCATTTTACACCCAGGAGCTCTGCTAATGCAGCTGTGCTTCTGCCTGTAAAACTTGGTGATTGAATGGAATGCAGGGGAATGTATTGTAGTTACCTCGAGTTGCGGTAATGTGACCCCTTTTCAGAATATTTTCCCACGCTCGAGTTCATATGAGTTCATCCAGCAGGGGGCGCATCACTGCGACTCGAGGTAACTACAGTACATTCCCCTGCATTCCATTCAATCACCAAGTTTTAAAGGCAGGAGCACAGCTGCTTTAGCAGAGCTCCTGGGTGTAAAATGATTTAACCCCTTCAGATGGATTTACAGCATGGGACAAGACTGAACGACGGAAGGTATGGAATATTGTTGTATGTGTGTGTGTATATCTATCTATCTATCTATCTATATATATATATATATATATATATATATATATATATATATATATATATCTCAGGGCTCGCATGACATTGTCACACTATCCCTGCAGCCAATCGGTGCTGCCTTCACTCTCCGCTGAAATAGCACCAGCATAGAGGTGAGGATAGTTTCTATTATTGAGAAGGGATGTCCAAATAGTGGATATCCACTTTTCAAAAAGAATTAAAGAATCTTTCAAGCATGTTTTCAGCAATTTTTCAGGTATTTTTGTGATGCAGACCTGCTCCAAAAATCCCTGTTGTGCACATACTTTTACACTGCTTCTTAAAACTGTTGCAGGTGAATATACCTTCATTCAATTGTGTGACAAGTTAAGCTGCGCAGACTATGCCTAAATAATTGACCAGGTGACTTCAGTTCATTTACTTCCTTTTATGGCACTTTAGCAAGTATTTGGCTCATGCCTGCACTACCAGCTAATAAGGTGAAGACAGGTGACAACCTTTTGCTTATTGCCTGAGTCTCAATGAGTTACTTAAGGACTTGGCTTACAAATGTACTAATGTATACAAAAGAAATTATCATCTCTATGCTGATGGCTCCCATTTAAATTCAGAATATTTTTTATTCTGTTTCCAAACTCTAAGCAGAAACTCATTTGAAAGGCCAGGTCTAAATGCAAATTAACCCCTTCATGACCCAGCCTATTTTGGCCTTAATGACCTTGCCGTTTTTTGAAATTCTGACCAGTGTCCCTTTATGAGGTAATAACTCAGGAACGCTTCAACGGATCCTAGCGATTCTGAGATTGTTTTTTCGTGACATATTGGGCTTCATGTTAGTGGTAAATTTAGGTCGATAATTTCTGAGTTTATTTGTGAAAAAAACGGAAATTTGGCAAAAAATTTGAAAATTTCTCAATTTTCACATTTTGAATTTTTATTCTGTTAAACCAGAGAGTTATGTGACACAAAATAGTTAATAAATAACGTTTCCCACATGTCTACTTTACATCAGCACAATTTTGGAAACAATTTTTTTTTTTGCTAGGAAGTTATAAGGGTTAAAATTTGACCAGTGATTTCTCATTTTTACAACAAAATTTACAAAACCATTTTTTTTAGGGACCACCTCACATTTGAAGTCATTTTGAGGGTTCTATATGGCTGAAAATACCCAAAAGTGACACCATTCTAAAAACTGCACCCCTCAAGGTGCTCAAAACCACATTCAAGAAGTTTATTAACCCTTCAGGTGTTTCACAGCAGCAGAAGCAACATGGAAGTAAAAAATGAACATTTAACTTTTTAGTCACAAAAATGATCTTTTAGCAACAATTTTTTTATTTTCCCAGCGGTAAAAGGAGAAACTGGACCACGGACGTTGTTGTCCAATTTGTCCTTAGTACGCTGATACCTCATATGTGGGGGTAAACCACTGTTTGGGCGCACGGCAGGGCTCGGAAGGGAAGGAGCGCCATTTGACTTTTTGAATGAAAAATTGGCTCCAATCTTTAGCGGACACCATGTCACGTTTGGAGAGCCCCCGTGTGCCTAAACATTGGAGCTCCCCCACAAGTGACCCCATTTTGGAAACTAGACCCCCAAAGGAACTTATCTAGAAGCATAGTGAGCACTTTAAACCCCCAGGTGCTTCACAAATTGATCCGTAAAAATGAAAAAGTACTTTTTTTTCACAAAAAAATTATTTTAGCCTCAATTTTTTCATTTTCACATGGGCAACAGGATAAAATGGATCCTAAATTTTGTTGGGCAATTTCTCCTGAGTACACCAATACCTCACATGTGGGGGTAAACCACTGTTTGGGCACATGGTAAGGCTCGGAAGGGAAGGAGCGCCATTTGACTTTTTGAATGAAAAATTATCTCCATCGTTAGCGGACACCATGTCGCGTTTGGAAAGCCCCTGTGTGCCTAAACATTGGAGCTCCTCCACAAGTGACCCCATTTTGGAAACTAGACCCCCCAAGGAACTCATCTAGAGGCATAGTGAGCACTTTAAACCCCCAGGTGCTTCACAAATTGATCCGCAAAAATGAAAAAGTACTTTTTTTTTCACACAAAATTTCTTTTAGCCTCAATTCTTTCATTTTCACATGGGCAACAGGATAAAATGGATCCTAAAATTTGTTGGGCAATTTCTCCTGAGTATGCCGATACCTCATATGTGGGAGTAAACCACTGTTTGGGTGCACGGCAAGGCTCAGAAGGGGAGGCGTGCCATTTGACTTTTTGAATGGAAAATTAGCTCCAATCGTTAGCGGACACCATGTCGCGTTTGGAGAGCCCCTGTGTGCCTAAACATTGGAGCTCCCCTACAAGTGACCCCATTTTGGAAACTAGACCCCCCAAGGAACTTATCTAGATGCATAGTGAGCACTTAAAACCCCCAGGTGCTTCACAGAAGTTTACAACGCAGAGCCGTGAAAATAAAAAATAATTTTTCTTTCCTCAAAAATGATTTTTGGCCCGGAATTTTTTATTTTCCCAAGGGTAATAGGAGAAATTGGACCCCAAATTTTGTTGGCCAGTTTGTCCTGAGTACGGTGATACCCCATATGTGGGGGTAAACCACTGTTTGGGCGCACGGCAGGGCTCAGAAGGGAAGGCACGCCATTTGGCTTTTTGAATGGAAAATTAGCTCCAATCATTAGCGGACACCATGTCGCGTTTGGAGAGCCCCTGTGTGCCTAAACATTGGAGCTCCCGCACAAGTGACCCCATTTTGGAAACTAGACCTCCCAAGGAACTAATCTAGATGTGTGGTGAGCACTTTGAACCCCCAAGTGCTTCACAGAAGTTTATAACGCAGAGCCGTGAAAATAAAAAATGTTTCCTTTCCTCAAAAATATTTTTTAGCCCAGAATTTTTTTATTTTTGCAAGAGTAACAGGAGAAATTGGACCCCAAAAGTTGTTGTCCAGTTTCTCCTGAGTACGCTGATACCCCATATGTGGGGGTAAACCACTGTTTTGGCACACGTCGGGGTTCGGAAGGGAAGTAGTGACGTTTTGAAATGCAGACTTTGATGGAATGCTCTGCGGGCATCAGGTTGCGTTTGCAGAGCCCCTGATGTGCCTAAACAGTAGGAACTCCCCACAAGTGACTCCATTTTGGAAACTAGACCCCCAAGGGAACTTATCTAGATGTGTGGTGAGCACTTTGAACCCCCAAATGCTTCACAGAAGTTTATAACGCAGAGCCGTGAAAATAATAAATGTGTTTCCTTTCCTCAAAAATATTTTTTTAGCCCAGAATTTTTTATTTTTGCAAGAGTAACAGGAGAAATTGGACCCCAAAAGTTGTTGTCCAGTTTCTCTTGAGTACGCTGATACCCCATATGTGGGGGTAAACCACTGTTTGGGCACATGCCGGGGCTCGGAAGGGAAGTAGTGACGTTTTGGAATGCAGACTTTGATGGAATGGTCTGCGGGCATCATGTTACGTTTGCAGAGCCCCTGATATGCCTAAACAGTAGAAACCCCCCACAAGTGACCCCATTTTGGAAACTAGACCCCCCAAGGAACTTATCTAGATGTGTGGTGAGCACGTTCAACCCCCAAGTGCTTCACAGAAGTTTACAACGCAGAGCCGTGAAAATAAAAAATCATTTTTCTTTCCTCAAAAAAGATGTTTTAGCAAGCAATTTTTTATTTTCACAAGGGTAACAGGAGAATTTGGACCCCAATATTTGTTGCCCAGTTTGTTGTGAGTATGCTGATACCCCATATGTGGGGGTAAACCACTGTTTGGGCGCACGTCAGGGCTCGGAAGGGAAGTAGTGACATTTGAAATGCAGACTTTGATGGAATGGTCTGCGGGCGTCACATTGCATTTGCAGAGCCCCTGATGTGCCTAAACAGTAGAAACACCCCACAAGTGACCCCATTTTGGAAACTAGACCCCCGAAGGAACTTATCTAGATGTGTGGTGAGCACTTTCAACCCCCAAGTGCTTCACAGAAGTTTATAACGCAGAGCCGTGAAAATAAAAAATAATTGTTCTTTCCTCAAAAATTATGTTTTAGCAAGTAATTTTTTATTTTTGCAAGGGTAACAGGAGAAATTGGACCCCCAACAGTTGTTGCCCAGTTTGTCCTGAGTACGCTGGTACCCCAAATGTGGGGGTAAACCACTGTTTGGGCGCACGTCGGGGCTTGGAAGGGAGGGAGCACCATTTGACTTTTTGAATGCAAGATTGGCTGGAATCAATGGTGGCGCCATGTTGCGTTTGGAGACCCCTGATGTGCCTAAACAGTGGAAACCCCTCAATTCTAACTTCAACACTAACCCCAACACACCCCTAATCCTAATCCCAACTGTAGCCATAACCCTAATCACAACCCTAACCCCAACACACCCCTAACCACAACCCTAACCGCAACACACCCGTAACCTAAATTCCAACCCTAATCCTAACCCTAATCCCAACCGTAGCCCTAATCCCAACCCTAACCACAACTGTAACCCCAACACACCCCTAACCCTATCCGTAACCCTAACCATAAGCCTAATCGTAACCCTATTTCAAACCCTAGCCCTAATTCCAACCCTAACTCTAATTCCAACCCTAACCCTAAGGCTATGTGCCCACGTTGCGGATTCGTGTGAGATTTTTCCGCACGATTTTTGAAAAATCTGCAGGTAAAAGGCACTGCGTTTTACCTGCGGATTTACAGCAGATTTCCAGTGTTTTTTTGTGCGGATTTCACCTGCGGATTCCTATTGAGGAACAGGTGTAAAACGCTGCGGAATCCGCACAAAGAATTGACATGCTGCGGAAAATACAACACAGCGTTTCTGCACGGAATTTTCCGCACCATGGGCACAGCGGATTTGGTTTTCCTTAGGTGTACATGGTACTGTAAACCTGATGGAAAACTGCTTTGAATTCGCAGCGGCCAAACCGCTGCGGATCCGCGGCCAATCCGCTGCCAATCCGCTGCGGATCCGCGGCCAATCCGCTGCGGATCCGCTGTCAATCCGCTGCGGATCCGCTGCCAATCCGCTGCCAATCCGCTGCGGATCCGCGGCCAATCCGCTGCGGATCCGCTGTCAATCCGCTGCGGATCCGCGGCCAATCCGCTGCCAATCCGCTGCGGATCCGCGGCCAATCCGCTGCGGATCCGCTGCGGATCCGCGGCCAATCCGCTGCGGATCCGCTGCCAATCCGCTGCGGATCCGCGGCCGATCCGCTGCCTATCCGCGGCGGATCCGCTGCCAATCCGCGGCCGATCCGCTGCGGATCCGCTGCCGATCCGCTGCGGATCCGCTGCCGATCCGCTGCGGATCCGCGGCCGATCCGCTGCGGATCCGCGGCCGATCCGCTGCGGATCCGCGGCCGATCCGCTGCGGATCCGCTGCCGATCCGCTGCGGATCCGCGGCCGATCCGCTGCGGATCCGCGGCCGATCCGCTCTGTGTGCACATGCCATAACCCTACCCCTAGTTCTAACCCTAGTTCTAACCCTAACCCTAGTGGAAAAAAAAAAAAAAAAATTCTTTATTTTATTATTGTCCCTATGGGGGTGATAAAAGGGGGGGGGGTTATTTATTATTTTTTTTTATTTTGATCGCTGTGATAGAACCTACCACAGCGATCAAAATGTACCTGTAAGGAATCTGCCGGCGGGCATACTGAGCATGCGCCCGCCATTTTCCAAGATGGCGGTGCCCAGCGAGGAGACGGCCGGACACCGGGAGGATCGGTAAGTATGAAGGGGTGGTGGGGGGGTGGATCGGAGCACGGGGGGGGGAACGGAGCACAGGGGGGGTGGGTCTGAGCAAGGAGGGAGCGGACAGGAGGACGGGGGAGCCGGCAGGCGGACGGAGGGGACCGGACCCCATAACGGAGGACGGGGGGGGCGATCGGTGGGCGTGGGGGGGGGCACTTCAGTATTTCCAGCCATGGCCGATGATATTGCAGCATCGGCCATGGCTGGATTGTAATATTTCACCAGTTTTTTAGGTGAAATATTACAAATCGCTCTGATTGGCAGTTTCACTTTCAACAGCCAATCAGAGCGATCGTAGCCACGGGGGGGTGAAGCCACCCCCCCTGGGCTGAAGTACCACTCCCCCTCTCCCTGCAGATCGGGTAAAATAGGAGTTAACCCCTTCACCCGATCTGCAGGGACGCGATCATTCCATGACGCCACATAGGCGTCATGGGTCGGATTGGCACGGGTTTTCATGACGCCTACGTGGCGTCAAAGGTCGGGAAGGGGTTAAATAAAATCTCTATTCCCTTAGAGTTCCTGTCTATTTTCAACAAAATATTTGTTTTTATCCTTACATTTCACAAGTCATAACATTTTTCAGTTGATGTATCTTGTTTTGTTTTATTCATTTTTGTGCTTAGTTACTCACCATAGGAAAGATATATATCTTGGTACCGTGTTAGCCAGTAGATAGAAAAATATTTAGAATTGAGAGTCCTCAGTGGTTGATACCTTTTTAATGGCTAACTGAAAAGATGGTAACAAATTGCAAGCTTTCGAGACTACTCGGGTCTAGTGATAAGCGATTTTTTTTCCCAAGCACGTCAGGTGGTCTCCGAGTAATTGTTAGTGTTCGGAGATTTAGTTTTCATCGCCTCAACTGAATGATTTACAGCTACTAGCCAGCTTGATTAAATGTGGGGATTCCCTAGCAACCAGGCAACGCCCACATGTTCTCAGGCTGGGTAGTAGCTGTAAATCATTCAGCTGCGGTGATAAAAACTAAATCTCCGAACACTAACAAATACTCGGAGACGACCTGAGCATGCTCGGGAAAATCCGAGCAACAAGTATACTCGCTCATCACTACTCAGGTCCCTTCATCAGGCTTAGACTAATACAAATTCTGAAGAATCATATATTTATGCACAATACAGCCCAGAAATAATGCCATAGAAAGACCGGTGACTTGAAGCTAAACTACCATTATGTGAGAGTGATAAACAGTTGTGTCCATGAATATTGGAACAATTCATAGATGAGGAGTGTGAATGTTTTATTGTCCTCTGATTGGGGTCTGGTTCTGCATTGTGATGCCCCCACACAGTCTGAGGTGCGAATTCCTTAATTGATGTAAAAAGACATGAATCCATGCGATACATTCATTTCTGTATGAGTATGTCAAAGGCCTTCAGACATTTGCTAAAATCAACCATCATAGATACACAGGTGACAAGCATCCTACATCAGTGCCCAGGAGAGAAAGGCCATACAGTCTTTGAAAACCAACAAAGAAATCATAATTAAACCTGCTGACAAGCGTGGCACAGTAGTCATGATGAACACATCAGACTATAAGAAGGAAGCAAACAGACAACTTATGGACACACGCTACTACAAAAAATTGGAGTCGGATCATGCACAGGACTATTACAAGAAACTAAACAAGTTGGTATCATGTCTGCCTGATGAATCCACAAGAGCCGGAAAGTCCAAGAATAGGGACATTCTACATGCTTCCCAAAACCCACAAATCTGGAAATCCAGGAAGACCAATTATTTCATGTGTGGGCACCCTTACTGAGCAGGTATCTGGATGGGTAGAGGGTATTCTTAAACCACTGGTAAAGGATACACCCAGCTTCATTCAGAACACAACTGACCTATTGAATAAACTAGCAGCAATAGGTCCTCTACCAGAAGGAACGATCCTGGCCACCATGGATGTGGAATCTTTGTACTCTAATATCCCACACCAAGATGGACTACATGCCTGCTAATTCTTCCTGGAAAACACAGGGACTGATTCTGATTCTGTGGTGAGACTTACAAAATTCATCCTCACCCACAATTACTTTGAATTTGACAACAAGATCTATCTACAGGAGACTGGCACAGCAATGGGAAGTAAAATGGCCCCACAGTATGCAAATCTTTTCATGGCCAAGCTTGAAAGTGACTTGTTGTCCTCATGTCCCATCAGGCCTCTGGCCTGCTACCGCTACATTAATGATATTTTAATCATCTGGACGGAGTCTGAGCCACAGCTAAAGATGTTCCATGAACAGTTTAATCAATTTCATCCCACCATCAACTTAATACTCAACTACTCCAGCACTGAAATTAACTTTTTGGACACCATCATTACGCTGCAGAACAATGAAATAGAAACATCCCTGTATCAGAAGCCAGTCAACTGCCCAACATACCTTAAATGGGACAGTTTCCATCCAAAACACATAAAAAACTCTATTGTGTACAGCCAAGCCATCCGATACAATCGTATATGTTCCAACCTCATAGATAGAGATGAACACCTTGGTCGCCTCAGAAAGACCTTTTTGAATCAGGACTACCATCCAAGAACAATTCAAAACCAAATTACAAGAGCAACTAGAATATCAAGCAATCACCTGCTACATTACAAAGCTAAAGAACAAAATAACCGGGTGCCTCTAGTGGTCACCTACAATCCAAATCAGGAGGTGCTAAGGGGAGCTGCACGGAAATTACAACCTTTGCTACAAAAAAATGCCTGCTTACAATCCATTTTTCCTGACCCCCCCCACTAATGTGTTTTAGACAGCCCCCAAATCTAAGAAGTATCATTGTCAGGAGCTCCCTGTCCTCTCCAACAGCTGCAGGAACCTTTCCTTGCAACCAGAAGAAAAATGTAAAACCTGTCCATTTATAATGACCACGGACAATATAAAGATCCCCAATTCACATCGGGACTACAAGATCCCAGGTATTTTCAGCTGCATCACATCTAATGTGGTGTACCTAATTATTTGTACTAAATGTCCAACTGGGGGTCTGTATGTAGGGGAGACAGGGCAAAAACTGAGAACAAGGATGAACTCTTATCACCACACAATAAGAGAAGAAAGAATAGATGTGCCTGTGGCAAAACATTTTTTTCTCCCTGATCATAGCACCATGGTGCTGAGATTACTTGTATTAAAGGGTAATTTAAAATCTCAGAGAGACAGAAGAGTTTGGGAATATAAACTGATGATGACCTTTGACATACTCCGTGCAGGAATGAATGTGTCACATGGATTTAGGTCTTTTTAAATCAATTAAGGAATTTGCTCCTCATACCATGTGGGGGCATCACAACACGGAACCAGACCCTAATCAGAGGACAATAAAACATTCACACTCCTTATCTATGAACTGTTCCAATATTTATGGACAAAACTGTTTATCACTCTCTCATCATGGTAGTTCTGCTTCACGTCACCTGTCTTATCTATGGCATTATTTCTGGGCTGTATTGCGCATAAATATGTGATTATTCATATTTATATATTCATATTTATATATTCATATTTATTATATAGGGCAGTGAGAATCTGGAATTGCTTGCCTGAGGAGGTGGTGATGGCGAACTCAGTCGAGGGGTTCAAGAGAGGCCTGGATGTCTTCCTGGAGCAGAACAATATTGTATCATACAATTATTAGGTTCTGTAGAAGGACGTAGATCTGGGGATTTATTATGATGGAATATAGGCTGAACTGGATGGACAAATGTCTTTTTTCGGCCTTACTAACTATGTTACTATGTTACTATGTTATTATTCAGAATTTGTATTAGTCTATGCCTGATGAAGGGACCTGCATAGTCTTGAAAGCTTGCAATCTGTTACCATCTTTTTTGTTAGCCATTAAAAGGTATCAACCACTGAGGACTCTCAATTCTACATATTTTTCTGGTTACTTACCAGTAACAAGATTTTTCAGAACCCATGACAGCACCACGAGAGACGGGATTGGCCGTTAAGGAAATGAAACCTATGGGCTTAAAAGGCAATACCTCTCCCTTGCTTCAGTAGGACTACAAAGCACAACAGGATATCCAATGGTTAACAATACAAAAATACCAACACCACATGTCGCAAACTTAAAAGGTGAAATTATAACATTAATGAAAGAAGTACTCACCCACACGTAACAAGAGGGAATATAAGGCTGCTGTCATGGGTTCCAAAAAAAGTAACTGAGTCTTTATCAATCATCCATGAAACCACCACGAGAGAGGTACAGATAAATAAGAAATTCACGGAGAGATTACAGCCTGTAGCACCCTTCTCCCAAAGGTGAGGTCAGAAGAGGAAATTATCCAGTCTATAATGTTTATAGAAAGTGGAATGAGAAAACCATGTGGCTACCTTACAAATCTTCTCCATTGAGACATCTGATCTGTCTGCCCAGGAGGTTGTCCTGACCTTTGTGGAGTAAGCCTCCAAACCTTCTGGAACTGCTTTGCCACTAAAGAGATGGCGTCCCTAATCCACTTAGCTGTTTTGCACTTTAAGTTCTCAAGCCCCTTCCTAGGTCCTGGAAGGACACAAACAAAGAAGTAGCTTTCCTCCAGTCTTCTGTAACAGACAGGTATCTGTCTCGACATCTTTTAACGCCTAGAGTATGAAGTTATTCTTCTTCAGCTGTTTTGGACAAGAGCAAAAGGAAAGAAGGACCACATCTTGTAATCTATGAAATCGGGATGTTACTGTAGGTAGGTGGCTTGAATGAGGCTTCAAAATTACACTATCTTCTAGGATCTGAGCAAATAGTGGAGCTATAGAAATGGCCTGAATGTCACTGACTCTTCGGGCAGAAGGGCTGTAGTAAGTGAAAGAATATTAAGGGATGCTGACTAGTGATGAGCAAACATGCTCATGTGCGAACAGTCTTCGGCATGCTCGAAAAATATATTCGAGACTCTGCGCCTGCATATCTCGTGGCCATTCGACAGCCGCAACACATGCAGGAATTGCCTGTTTGTTCAACACCGCAACACATGCAGAGACTGCCTAACAGCCACGAGACATGCAGCCGAGGGGACTCAAACATATTATTCGAGCGCTCAGAACACACTCAGCACCCGAGCATGCACAGATAACTTCTTATCTGAGCATGTTCGCTCATCACTAATGCTGATTCTATGGGCTCAAATGGTACCTCCATCATGACTGTATAGGATCAGATTTAAGTCCTATTTCACTAATTTTTCTCTTAAAATGGGCCTAGATCTAGATGAAGCTTGTGATGAAACCTCACATCGCCACCTCGCCTGATGTCACTATTATGTCAGACAAATGATGTAATGCAGTCTTCTGTTATGATCCTAGTGGCAAGGATCACAAGTAGGACTAGCTAAGTAACTAAACCGACTACAAACTCTGGGGAAGTGGTAACTGAATTGACCGCAACCTGATCTTATCCGCAAACAACTATAGGCAGCCGTGGAACGTTACCTGAAAATCCTAGACGTCTCTTCACGGCCTGAGAAACTGACTATTCCTAGAGGGAACGAAAGTCCTTACTTGCCTCAGTGAAATGACCCCAAAGATATAGAATAGCCCCCCACAAATATTAACGGTGAGTTAAGGGGAAAGCACAAACGCAGAGATGAAATTAGATTTAGCAAATGAGGCCCGCTAACACTAGAAAGCAGAAAATAGAAAGGGAACTGTGCGGTCAATTAAAAACCCTATTCAAAATATCCACGCAGAGATCGCTCGAGCCCCCGCACAAACTAACGGTGCGGGGGAAGCAACTCTGTACCCCAGAGCAAACCAGCAGAAGAAATCACATATTAGCAAGCTGGACTAAACTCATCATACACAGAAATCATATTGCAGACTGATGAGCAAAAAATAATTAAACATAACTTAGCTTCTCCTGAAGAGACTGAAACCGAAGATAATCAGGAGTAATCAGAATAGCACTGAGTAGGGTTGAGCGAAACGGATCGTTCATTTTCATAAGTTGCTGACTTTTGGCAAAGTTGGCGTCTCATGAAACCCGACCCGATCCCTGTGTGGGGTCGGCCATGCGGTACGCGATCTTGGCACCAAAGTCGCGTTTCGTATGACGCGTTTAGCGCCATTTTTTCAGCCAATGTAGGAGTGTGGGCAGAGTGATGACATAGGGGTTAGGGGCGTGCACGCCTATGATCATTTTAGCGCTTGTGCGCAGCAGGGATTTGCAATGTGTAAAACGAAATTTTCGGGGGAGAGAGAGAGAGAGAGAGAGAAAAAAAAAAAATCCCCATTGACGTGCATAGGGTTTCGTGTTCCGGCTGATCCTCGACTTTTCGCAGTAATCGGCCGATTTCGCCCGACTCGACTTTTCAAAAAGTCGGGTTTCGCAAAACATGACTCGACCCTAAAAAGGTCAAGGTCGCTCAACCCTAGCACTGAGTACATTGACAGCCGGCAACAAGTGGAAGTGAAACAGAGCCAAAATAGGAAACTCCCAAGCGAATGACGAGGCAGCTGATCAGCCACAGACCCGCAGGAAAACAAACAAAGCCACCAGGGGGAGCCAAAAACAAAAGTCACACAATACCACCTGTGACCACAAGAGGGAGCCCGAAAACAGAGTTCACACCAGTACCCCCCCCTTGAGGAGGGGTCACCGAACCCTAATCAAAACCCCCAGGGCAATCAGGGTGAGCCACATGGAAGGCACGAACCAAATCGGCCGCATGAACATCAGAGGCGACAACCCAGGAATTATCCTCCTGACCATAGCCCTTCCATTTAACGAAATACTGAAGCCTCCGTCTAGAAATACGAGAATCCAAGATCTTCTCCACCACGTATTCCAATTCTCCCTCAACCAGCACAGGGGCAGGAGGCTCAACCGGAGGACCCACAGGCACCACATACCTCCGCAACAATGACCGATGAAACACATTATGAATAGCAAACGATGCTGGGAGGTCCAAACGAAATGACACAGGGTTAAGGACTTCCAAAATCTTATAAGGACCGATAAACCGAGGCTTGAACTTAGGAGAGGAGACCTTCATAGGAACAAAGCGAGAAGACAACCACACCAAGTCCCCAACGCGAAGTCGGGGACCCACACAGCGACGGCGGTTGACAAAGCGCTGAGCCTTCTCTTGTGACAGCTTCAAATTGTCCACAACATGATTCCAAATCTGATGCAACCTATCCACCACAACATCCACTCCAGGACAGTCAGAAGGCTCCACCTGACCCGAGGAAAAACGAGGATGAAACCCCGAATTACAAAAAAAAGGAGAAACCAAAGTAGCAGAACTAGCCCGATTATTAAGGGCAAACTCGGCCAACGGCAAAAAAGTCACCCAGTCGTCCTGATCAGCAGAAACAAAACATCTCAAATAGGTTTCCAAGGTCTGATTAGTTCGTTCGGTTTGGCCATTCGTCTGAGGATGGAAGGCC
Source organism: Ranitomeya variabilis (assembly GCF_051348905.1). NCBI lineage: Eukaryota > Metazoa > Chordata > Amphibia > Anura > Dendrobatidae > Ranitomeya > Ranitomeya variabilis. The sequence goes on from NC_135235.1 coordinate 101,446,800, forward strand.
GACGAAAAAGACAAATCAATGCCCATCTTAGCGCAAAAGGTCCGCCAAAATCTAGACACAAACTGGGATCCTCTGTCGGAAACAATATTTTCAGGGATCCCATGCAAACGAACCACATTTTGAAAAAACAGCGGAACCAACTCGGAGGAGGAAGGCAACTTAGGCAAGGGCACCAAATGGACCATCTTAGAAAAACGATCACACACCACCCAGATGACAGACATTCTCTGAGAGACAGGGAGATCTGAAATAAAATCCATGGAAATGTGCGTCCAAGGCCTCTTCAGGACAGGCAAAGGTAATAGCAAACCACTGGCACGAGAACAGCAAGGCTTAGCCCGAGCACAAATTCCACAAGACTGCACAAAGGAACGCACATCCCGCGACAAGGAAGGCCACCAGAAGGACCTGGCCACCAAATCTCTGGTACCAAATATTCCAGGATGGCCCGCCAACACCGAAGAATGAACCTCGGAAATAACTCTGCTGGTCCATCTATCCGGGACAAACAGTCTCTCCGGTGGACAACGGTCAGGTCTATCCACCTGAAACTCCTGCAGCACTCGTCGCAAATCTGGGGAGATGGCAGACAAAATCACCCCTTCTCTGAGAATACCAGCCGGCTCTGAATCTCCAGGAGAGTCAGGCACAAAACTCCTAGAAAGAGCATCAGCCTTTACATTCTTCGAACCAGGCAGGTACGAGACCACGAAATCAAAACGAGAGAAAAACAACGACCAACGAGCCTGTCTAGGATTCAGCCGCTTGGCCGACTCGAGATAAATCAGATTCTTGTGATCAGTCAAGACCACCACACGATGCTTAGCTCCCTCGAGCCAATGTCGCCACTCCTCAAATGCCCACTTCATAGCCAACAACTCCCGATTACCGACATCATAATTCCGCTCGGCAGGCGAAAACTTTCTTGAAAAGAAAGCACATGGCTTCATCACAGAGCCATCGGCGCTTCTCTGCGACAAAACAGCCCCCGCTCCAATCTCGGAAGCATCAACCTCGACCTGGAAAGGAAGAGAGACATCTGGCTGACTTAAGACCGGAGCCGAAGAAAACCGGCGCTTCAGCTCCCGAAAGGCCTCCACAGCCGCAGGAGACCAGTTAGTAACATCAGAACCTTTCTTGGTCAAATCCGTCAAAGGCTTAACAACACCAGAAAAATTGGCGATGAAGCGACGGTAAGAATTAGCAAAACCCAAGAACTTCTGAAGACTCTTAACAGATGTAGGCTGCGTCCAGTCATGAATAGCCTGAACCTTGACTGGGTCCATCTCAATAGTAGAAGGAGAAAAAATGAAACCCAAAAAAGAAACCTTCTGGACTCCAAAAAGACATTTTGAGCCCTTCACAAATAAAGCATTGGCATGCAGGACCTGAAACACCATCCTGACCTGCTTAACATGGGACTCCCAATCATCAGAAAAAAACAGAATATCATCCAGATACACAATCATAAATTTATCCAGATATTCGCGGAAGATGTCGTGCATAAAAGACTGAAAGACAGAAGGAGCGTTAGAAAGTCCAAAAGGCATCACCAAGTACTCAAAATCGCCTTCGGGCGTATTAAATGCAGTTTTCCATTCATCACCCTGCTTAATACGCACAAGGTTATACGCACCACGAAGATCTATCTTGGTGAACCAACTAGACCCCTTAATGCGAGCAAACAGATCAGATAACAATGGCAAAGGATACTGAAATTTGACCGTGATTTTATTTAGAAGGCGATAATCAATACAAGGTCTCAGAGAACCATCCTTCTTAGCCACAAAAAAGAACCCCGCACCAAGAGGGGAGGAGGAGGGGCGAATAAGTCTTTTCTCCAAAGACTCCTTTATATAACTCCGCATGGCAGCATGCTCCGGCACTGACAAATTGAAAAGTCGTCCCTTAGGAAACTTACTACCAGGAATCAAATTTATAGCACAATCACAATCCCTATGAGGAGGTAGAGAACTGAGTTTGGGCTCATCAAATACATCCTGGTAGTCTGACAAAAACGCAGGGACTTCAGAAGGAGTGGATGAAGCAATTGACACCACAGGAGCGTCGCCATGAATTCCCTGACAACCCCAACTTGACACAGACATTGCTTTCCAATCCAGGACTGGATTATGAGTCTGCAACCATGGCAGACCCAACACGACAACATCATGCAAATTATGCAGCACAAGAAAGCGAATCACCTCCTGATGAACAGGAGTCATGCACATGGTCACTTGTGTCCAGTACTGAGGTTTATTCGTAGCCAATGGCGTAGCATCAATTCCCCTTAGTGGAATAGGGAATTTTAAAGGCTCCAAAACAAAACCACAGCGCCTGGCAAATGACAAGTCCATCAGACTCAGGGCAGCAACTGAATCTACAAAAGCCATAACCAGGTAAGATGACAAGGAACAAATCAGGGTAACAGACAAAATGAACTTAGGCTGTAAAGTACCAATGGTGACAGATTTATCAACCTTTTTTTTGCGCTTAGAGCATGCTGAGATAACATGAGCTGAGTCACCACAGTAAAAGCACAACCCATTTTGCCGTCTATAATTTTGCCGTTCACTTCTGGTCAGAATTCTATCACATTGCATTGACTCAGGTGTCTGTTCAGAAGACACCGCCAAATAGTGCGCAGGTTTGCGCTCCCGCAAACGCCGATCAATCTGAATGGCCAGAGTCATTGACTCATTCAGACCTGCAGGCGTAGGGAACCCCACCATGACATTCTTAATGGCCTCAGAAAGACCTTTTCTGAAATTTGCAGCCAGGGCACACTCATTCCACTGAGTAAGCACCGACCATTTCCGAAATTTCTGGCAGTACACCTCTGCTTCATCTTGCCCCTGAGAGAGGGCCAACAACGCTTTTTCAGCCTGGTTCTCAAGATTAGGTTCCTCATAGAGCAATCCAAGGGCCAGAAAAAACGCATCAACACTGAGCAATGCCGGATCCCCTGGCGCCAATGCGAAGGCCCAATCTTGAGGGTCACCACGCAAGAAAGAAATTATAATTTTAACTTGCTGAACGGAATCACCAGAGGAACGAGGTTTCAAAGAAAGAAACAATTTACAATTGTTCTTAAAATTCAGGAACCTAGATCTATCTTCAGAAAACAACTCCGGAATAGGTATTCTAGGCTCTGACATAGGACTGTGAACAACAAAATCCTGAATACTTTGTACCCTTGCAGCAAGATGATCTACACTGGAGGCCAAACTCTGAATATCCATATCAGCAGCTGAGTTCAGAGCCACACCAAGATTAAGAGGAGGAGAGAAGCTAGACACACAGCAGCTAGACACACGGCAAAAAAAAAAAAAAATTCTCAAGGCTTCTTTTCTCCTGCTTCTGCCATGCAATTAACACTTTACCGGTCCGGCTGTACTGTTATGATCCTAGTGGCAAGGATCACAAGTAGGACTAGCTAAGTAACTAAACTGACTACAAACTCTGGGGAAGTGGTAACTGAATTGACCGCAACCTGATCCTATCCGCAAACAACTATAGGCAGCCGTGGAACGTTACCTGAAAATCCTAGATGTCTCTTCACGGCCTGAGAAACTGACTATTCCTAGAGGGAACGAAAGTCCTTACTTGCCTCAGTGAAATGACCCCAAAGATATAGAATAGCCCCCCACAAATATTAACGGTGAGTTAAGGGGAAAGCACAAACGCAGAGATGAAATTTGATTTAGCAAATGAGGCCCGCTAACACTAGAAAGCAGAAAATAGAAAGGGAACTGTGCGGTCAATTAAAAACCCTATTCAAAATATCCACGCAGAGATCGCTCGAGCCCCCGCACAAACTAACGGTGCGGGGGAAGCAACTCTGTACCCCAGAGCAAACCAGCAGAAGAAATCACATATTAGCAAGCTGGACTAAACTCATCATACACAGAAATCATATTGCAGACTGATGAGCAAAAAATAATTAAACAGAACTTAGCTTCTCCTGAAGAGACTGAAACCGAAGATAATCAGGAGTAATCAGAATAGCACTGAGTACATTGACAGCCGGCAACAAGTGGAAGTGAAACAGAGCCAAAATAGGAAACTCCCAAGCGAATGACGAGGCAGCTGATCAGCCACAGACCCGCAGGAAAACAAACAAAGCCACCAGGGGGAGCCCAAAACAAAAGTCACACAATACCACCTGTGACCACAAGAGGGAGCCCGAAAACAGAGTTCACAACAGTCTTCCCACTTTCACCAACATGATGTTCCCCAACCCCTGGGGACACCTACAGTCAGCTTGATACAATTTTACACAGAAGCCCCCTGTACACACAGGCCCAGGGAGGCAGGGAAGTGAGAGGATGTGGCCCAGGCAGTCAATGACGTGGCACCTCACTCACTCGCAACCCTGACAGACTGAGAAGCCTCTTTCATTAGCACTAGTGAAAGAGGGCTTCCACCAGTTCCTCATTGGATGTAAGCTCGGTCCGTTGACGGATTATACCAGGCCAGAAACCAGCCTCAGTAGCATGGACCATTAAACCGAGAATCGGATTTATGAATCAAGGAAAAAGAACATCCTAAAGTTAATGTATACGTTTAATAGCCTTTAGGGGCACACTAGAAAATACACTATATACACAATGGTTATACATATACAATGGTCAGATATGCAAATACAATAGAGGTAAAACAAAAATTATAAGCAGATGGATCATGTCAAATATCGGGTTAATGGTCAAGCATCTGTGCGCTGGGCCACAAGTGGCATGGGCTGGCTCCTAGATCCTTAACAAAACGTTACTCAACGTGACCCCCCCGTGGTATTTCCATAACTCCTTGTGGAACTATGTTTCTAGAATGTTTGTTTTTTTGGCAGCTTCATCATGATTATATAGCAAGCAAGCCTTTGTCTTGCTCTGAGCTTGCTGGCTCGAAGTGTGTGATCTGTCACTCACAGCCTTTGGAGGCTTGACCATTCCCTGCTGAGTTAGGTGCTAGCTTTCTCCTTGAGGATGTTAGAATACTGGACTTGCTGCTGGGCAAATGAGTTTTATAATCCCAAGCCAAATAGGATGCAAATAATTGGCATGAAATTTTATCTCCAATATTCTTCACAAAGCTTTATTAAACATTTTAACACCCAATAATTTCCTGCTAAATCAGTTATACAGAGTCCTTAGCACCAACACCTGAACTTTGAGGACACTGGTGGATAGACCTAAAACAAGACCTTTTTGCAGAAACTCCAAAATACAACCAACTAGCACTCCATCCTCTATCTTTGTCCCTGAAGAGGTTAGAAACTTTCTCCAAGTTGTAGCATATAGTCTAGCCATGACTGCCTTCCTACTCTGAAGTAGGGTGGAAATAGGAGAAAACCTTTCTCTTAACAGCGCCCCACAAATTCCACACTATTAAATGCAGGTTGGCTACTTGTGGATGATGCACTGGCCCCTCTGAAAGGAGATTCAGAATCTCCGGAAGTACCCATGAATTGGGAGCAGAACCATGGTCTTCTGGGCCAAAAGGGAGCAATTGCAACAATCCTTGCCCTGTCTTCCATATAACTAGTAGGATTAGCGTGACTGGTGGAAAGGCGCATGCTACCATATTTTTCGGACTATAAGACGCACCGGACGATAAGACGCACCTAGGTTTTAAATTAGGAAATTAGGAAAAAAAATTGAAGCAAAAAAAGGTAAATTATGTACTTAATATCCCCTATCCTGGTATATATGGTCCCCTCATCCCCATTCTGATACACATGGCACCTCATCCCTACCCTGATATGCATGGCCCCCTCATCCCTATTCTGGTATGCATGGCCCCATCCTTATCCTGGTATGATTGACACCATTCCAGTCCTGATATGCATGGCCCCATCCCAGTCCTGTATGATTGACCCCATCCTTATTCTGGTATAATTGGCCCCATCTTATTCCTGGTATGATTGGTCCCATCCTTTTTCTGGTATAATTGGCCCCATCCCGTTCCTGGTTTGCATGGCCCCATCAGGAAAGATTTAAAAAAAACAACTTTACACTCACCTTCCTCTGCTCCCTCACATTCGCAGCGTCTTGCTCCGGTGTCAGCAGCTGCTTAATGCTTGTAAGCACTGCATGGCAGGGACATTATGTGCTGCTCACAAACAGAGCAGAGCTGCCAGAATACTCGCCAGGACCGTTCATCGCAGAGAGTGGTGAGTATCCATTCCTCTTCAGTAGCGCACAGTGTCAACCAGCGGCTTCTTGCTGCTGCGGCAGTCACGTGTTGCGATATTTAAGAGAAATGAATATTCTGAATATTCATTTCTCTTAAAGCGAACCTGTCACCCCCAAAATCGATGGTGAGGTAAGCTCACCATCATCAGGGGCTTATCTACAGCATTCTGTAATGCTGTAGATAAGCCGCTGATGTTACCTGAAAGACGAGAAAAAGACATTAGATTATACTCACCCAGGGGCGGTCCCGCTGCGATGGGCGTCTCAGGTCCAGTACAGCGCCTTCCATCTTCATTCCATGACATCCTCTTCTGGTCTTCGCGCCGCTACTCTGGCGCAGGCGTACTTTGTCTGCCCTGTTGAGGGCAGAGCAAAGTACTTCAGTGCGCAGGCGCCGGTAAGGTCAGAGAGGCTGGGCGCCTGCGCACTGCAGTACTTTGCTCTGCCCTCAACAGGGCAGACAAAGTACGCCTGCGCCGAAGCTGTGGCACGGAAACCAGAAGAGGACATCATGGAATGAAGATAGGAGGCGCTGGAGCGGACCTGAGACGCCCATTTGACCGTGGACCAGCAGCGGGACCGCCCAGGTGAGTATATTATAACCTCTTCTCCTCTTTCAGGTAACATCGGGGGCTTATCTACAGCATTACAGAATGCTGTAGATAAGCCCCTGGTGCCGGTGGACTTACCTCACCATCGATTTTGGGGGTGACAGGTTCCCTTTAAGTATCTGCACACGTGACCGCCGGCAGCAGCAGGAAGGCTCCGGCTGAGACTGTGCGCTACTGAAGAACAGCACCTAAATTCTGGACCTGTGCTTCTGCCTGCCCCTCTAGATCTCTTCTAGTACTCCCCAGAAGTTCCGGGTCATGTGGCTCCTGCACGCTTTATTGGCATGCCCATTATACAGACACTCCTCCAAGTGCACATCACTCTGGCATGCCTCCAAGCATGCATCACCCGAACACGCCATCAGCCTCCTTGGCTGCATAAAGAGCCACAGTAGAGCAGGCCATCACTTTCTCTTGATGCCCCTTCACCTGCACCCCCAAACATGTGAAAATCCCCTTGAACTCACTATGGCGCTTCCAGGGACCTTGAACTGGCCAAAGCAGGAAAGAGATTGATGTCTCACCTCTTCTGTCTTCAAGTACTCCTGTCAAGAGACTCCCATATCCAGGACAGGAAACATGTCTTTGAAGGGCAGAGATCGATAAAACCAGAGATTCTTCCTTTTTTTTTTTTTCTTCACTGTTTAGCTTGCAATAAAAGATGTTTACTTCCCTCTCCAGTGATTGCAGATGAAATGAATATAATATATTATTATATCACAAGCTAAACAGTGAAAATTATTGTATTGTTAATGTTGTTACTTATGACTGTTGTGTTTGAAACTGTTAAACTGTAAAGTGCTGCGGAATTTGTTGGGGCTATATAAATAAAGATTATTATTATTATAGTGAAAATATATATTATTATATATTTCTATCCACTAACTTATGTTTGTCTATCTAGCCATCTGTCTGTCTTTCTAATTTGTGTCTATTTACCATTAAGTTAGTTTTACACATACATAATACAACCATCTTTTTGTACCCATATATTGGCTGCAAATAATAGCTTGGCCACAACTTTTGTGGCTCAAGCTAATCAGCTAATAACTTTACCTGATGAAGACAGACTGCTAATTGGGAAATGAGTTATTAGTTCAGGTGCAGATGACTGTAGTTTTGGTCCCTCAAAACATTGAACCATACTCGGACCAATGTTATGCCATGAGCTTGTGCAAATGTCCCTTTTTTTTTTTTCTCGGACCAAATGGTCCAAGGAAAAAAATCACAGTATGAACGATTTGCCTTTTGATAATCGGATGTCACTCTCCTATTCATATGTATGGGTCTGGAAAACATTGGACCGCACTCTGATGGCAGACTGAATGGAAGAGATAGAGAAACTTTAATAATAATAATAATAATAATAATAATATTCATATCTGAAAAAAAAGCAAAAAACAGATCCCACGACATCTGCACTTGCCTTTTGGAAGACTTGTTTATGATTATCAGCCAGCGTAAGGGCTCACACAGCTGTCCATAAAAATCTGTCCAAACGCATACCGCTTAAAGGGGGTCTCCCAGCCACTGCATGACAGACTCATGTATTTTGTAAGAGGCTGTCACGCTCAAGTTGGGAGACCTGCAGCCAGTCCATGCATGGTAGTATGAAATCTGAGACTGATGGACATTTGCATGACTCCTACAGGTATGTTGAACTAAATGTACAAAATAGTGAACATATGCATTTCTATGGAAAAAGCTACTTGCTGTACATATGTTCAGTCTTTTGATACATATTTTAGCGGCTTCAGGTTTCCTGGTACTGGAGATATCCATGCCCATATGTTTCATGCATGTGGCAACCATGTGCCATATCAGTATCACACATACCGGCACCTGAGAAAAGCCAACACAGTTCGCGCTGTTATCAGGCGTCGGGTGCTGAAGGCAGCTCACATCTTTTTCCCCCTGATCTCCCTTCGATCAGCATGAGCAGCGGACAATGTTAAGAGTTGTAGTCAGCCCCCACTACTACTTTGAGTGTAGAATAAGGAATCTCACGGTGAACTGCGATGATCTCACTGAGGTCAGCGCAGTTCATGTGCCCACACTCCAGTCCTTCTCCCCTGCAGCAGGGGTGCTTCTACCTGCAGCTCCAGGGGACCGCCATGGGGGCGGCCTTTGCGCCGTCCTATGCCGGTCTCTTCCTGGGGTTGTGGGAGAGGGATCTCTTCCTGTCTGACAGATTGGGGTCGATTGAGCGTGTCCTGCTATGGACACGCTACATCGACGATATCTTCTTTGTCTGGCAGGGCACTCCGTTCGACCTTGCGCAGTTTATTGATGCACTAAATAGCAACGACCGTAATATCCATCTGACCTTCTGTTCGAGTGAAACTACACTCGACTTTCTAGATGTGACTATAAGTAGGGATTCTTGTGACATGTTACAGTCAGATGTATTTAGAAAAGAAACTGCCACTAATACCCTGCTTCACGCCACATCTGGTCACCCTAGGCACATGATTAGGTCAGTCCCCATCAGCCAGTTCCTCCGCATTCGGAGGATTTGCTCCACAGATGCTGATTTTGAACATAGGGCAGAGGAACTTAAACAACGTTTTCTCGCCAGGGGATATAGCCGGCGTGTGCTTAAAAGGGCATATCATAGGGCCAAACACTCCTCTAGGCATGATCTCCTTTATGACAACTCACGTGTTCAATCCTCTTCCAATAAACAAGTGACACGTTTTGTCACTACTTTCAACTCCCAGTCCGATAGGGTTTATTCCGCTATTTCAAATGCTTGGCCTATGCTTAAAGTGGATGCAACTCTCGCCAAAATTATTCCAGATAAACCGTCAGTGGCGTACAGACGGGGTAAGAATCTGCGCAACCTTCTGGTCTCTAGTCACTATGACAACTATCATAAAGTGACATTTCTAGATAGATTCCCTAGGTGGGTGGGCTGTGTTCCGTGTGGTGGCTGCGTCGCCTGCCCAAACGTGGACCGTGTTGATACGTTTAGTAATTTTGATGGGACTAAGATCTACAAAATCAACCATCATATAACATGCACAACAAGATATGTGGTATATTATGCCACATGTCCTTGTTGGCTTATATATATAGGTCTCACATCGAGACAACTTAAAGTTCGTATCAGGGAACACGTTTTGGGCATTGAGGCGGCGGCCACTCACGCGGAGCCGACCACCCTCAAAACCATCCCTCGCCACTTTAAGTTATTACATAATTGTAATGGTGCTCTTCTTCGAGTACGTGGCATTGACTGTATTAAGATCAATATACGTGGGGGGAATCTATCTAGACGTCTCAGTCAGATGGAGGCCAGATGGATTTGGAGATTGAATACCATACATCCACATGGCCTTAATGAATCTCTCTCATTCGTCCCTTTTCTATGAATTGGCTGTTTCCATGGGTTGGCTATATTTGCGGATCTCTGTATTGTTGGCATTTTAATCTTTTTATACTTATGTCTTTATTTGTTTTTCTTATTATCTTTTTTATCTTTGTAGCACTATTACGCTTGTTGTCTTGTCGTCTACTTGCAATCCAGTTCCGGTGTGGTGTAGGAACATCGTTGGACCAACTACATGTGCGGCTTTTTTGCAACCTGAATTTGGTGTTTTATTATTATTATCCTTAGCATTCTCTGTGTGTACTTATATAAAAAAGGCTGGGTTTATTATATGCACTCTATTGACATTTGGATGAATTAGGTTTTGTATACCTAACATTTTGGCCTTCCATCTCTTCCCTTTTCCCCTCCCCCCCCCCTTTTCCCCCTCCTCCCCTTCCCCTTTTTTCCTTTTGTTTATCTCATCTATCACCCAGTTAAAATATACATATTACTACCTTTTTTATATAAATGTTGTTTATTGACTGGCTGTTATATGTGATATTTATTGTATTATATATATTGTGAGATTATGTAACAATACTGTGATTATTTTGTGTTATGGGCCATGTTACATTATGTTAGGTATATATTATGCGGGTTCATCTGATGCATTCATAAATGAATATTATGTAGTACATGCAGCGACATGTGATATTAGCTACCATCCTTATTGGTGGCACTATTTGGGGCTGTATGGCTCTCTATACCCGTGTTATTTGTCTAAATGCGCGCACAGGATGTTATATTTATTTTGTTATTAGATTCATATGTTTGGGCATTATTTCCATCTTATAATATGGCCGCATTGTTATTTCCGGTCCTTGATGTGGGTACATTTTTACTTACATTGCGGCGTTCCCTGTTCCAACATGGCCGCATCGGCACTTCCGGTTATGTGCATGGGGCTATTATCATACTTCCGGGTCGCGGCCCGGCGTCGGATCGCATGGGCCCATGCTTTCCGGTGCTGGTCTAGCACCCTGAATATGTGGCGTCCCTGCACATTGGCTATTTGTGATCATGGGTATTATAAAAACACACTTCGGTAGTAGACAGGACATGCCCCCTGAGGAAGGATATCGCCGAAACGCGCGTCGGGGTGGGTCTGGAGCGGACGCTCTCCCCACGTCAGCAGCTGGTAAGACACCTTTTGGATACATCTAACATTGACATAACTCTGTGGGTATTTGCTGGCATATGTTCCTGCGATATACATGTGGCATGTTTAGTGATTCCCAAAATGGAGCAGCTAGTAATTAGGGAGTACCCTGTAACTTCATTGTGTTCTGCCTGGCTGCTGATTTGTGGTGGTGTGGGATCTGTCTCCATGCGTACTATACATGATATCTGCACTCTTTTAACCCACTAATTCTGTACTCCTTGTTGCAATATTTATATTTAATAAAGATTTTTTTGTCTATTTTGGACGTTTCTTTGCACCTATTTGTATGTAGTTTTTTTCCCCCTGCTCTTCAGCATGAGCTCATGCTGATAAGCAAATGTTCTAGATAAATGGTGTGCACTCAGTAAATTGTTAGGTAGATGCTGGCTGAACTTGGAGGTGATCCAATCAGAGTCATATATTTAAGAAAATAGCCACACCACAGGCACTGCCTCTCAAGGACCTACCCCCTTCGTGCCATACCGGACCCCTACATGTATCTCTTATAGCCCGAACTAGGAAGCTTTCAGATTTTTCTCCACTGCGGCTCCATTTTTCTACTCTTATCTCTTCTAAAATGAGGTTTGATAAAGACCCATCACAGGGTCAAAAAGTTACCTACTTTAACCTACTATGGAGACCTTCTTTAATACTGTGGTGACTTGAATAAACTTTTGCTCTTGTTTTGCATTTAAAAAACCAAAATTTGAGTGCGGCTATTTTCTTAAATAGATTAGCAAATGTCACACAGATGGATTATGGCATGTGACACTCTGGATTCTTTCAACTTCAGACAGGTGAGGGATATGGTTGTTTGTTCTTTTTATTTTTGTTTATTTACAGGGGAAAATGGCTTCAGGGAATTCGGTGTTAGGTGAGTATAATGTGTTTTTTAATGTCATTCTTCATTTTACACTATACGTAGGCAATGGGGACTGACTACAACTCTCAACATTATCCTTTGCTCGCTCTGGTCTCAGCGTGAGCAGGGGACAATGAAGAGAGCTGGCTCCAGCAGTTAGCGCCAGGGATCGGCACAAATAGTACTATCGATTCCTAGGTGCCGGTACGTGTCATACTGGCACAGGTATGTCATCGGTCTGTCATCACAGACCATGTCATGGGCAAAGCACATGGACCTGTCCAGTTTTTATCAGCAGCACAGTGGGACGTTTTGCAGGCTGTGCTGGACATTGTCAGAGTGCTTTGCCCATGACACACAGTCTGTGGAAGCACAATGATGTGTGCAGACCCATATATTTTAACCTTCCTCTAGTGTTAGCTTTCTGTTACTCTTTCTTATGTTAACGGGTCGGTTTTAACCCGTGTCTTAAATCACCCCTAGGATACCCTAAAAACTGTTATTTATGATCCAATTTGTTTCTTACCTCTTAGTTACCTTGTTAGGGTTTCTCATCCATGGAAGGATTGATTTTAATATTTTTGTTGTGGCCCCCTGGGCCTTTCATTTGAGAGCATACCCTTCATTTTCAATATAAAAATATTGTCAAATGAACCTCAAGAGAATAATATAAACTTTAAAAAGTTTGTTATATTACCTGACTATTACGGAAGGGTTTTAGAACACATTTCTAAAATGTAAAAAAATATACATATATATATTTTATATTATTAACTCTAGTAACATCTATGGTGTTACGGGTCAATTTTGACCCATATCTAACTACTTTATGAAAAAGGCAAAAAACAGATTATTTTTTTTTATAGAACTTTAATACAAACAAAAGATGAAAATTATATTAATAGCAATAATAATAAAAAGTAGCTTTTCCAGGTCAAACAAACAAACAACAATCAATCAAGCAAATCAAATCAACAAAAATCAAGTACTAGTTTTTAGATGCATTAGTATTTAGATGCATGTGTGGCAAAAAATGACACTTTTTGTGTGTTCTTTGCAGAGGTATTTTTTGCAGGCGAAGCACGATGTGTTTGTCTTTCTGTCCTTATTGCTAGGGCAGACCTGACACCTCTTTCTTTTAGAATCAGGTGGTCTCACTGGGGTTGTGGCTGTTGTGGTTGATGTTGAGGCAGGCCTGGTTGAGGAGGATGCTGGTGATGAAGCTCTTTGTGTTGCTGTGGGTGTGTCCACTCCCCCTTTGTTTTTGTTATAGTCCAGGATTATTCTGGGCTTTTTGTCACTTCCTGATGACACAGCTGCATCTTTGTGAAGTGTGGACATCAGTACCACATTCCGTCGTTTTCTGGGGCAGTATGAAACAGCAGTGGTGGTGTCTGTAAAAACAAACTTTGAGGAAAGTGGAGCCCTGTCCTTCATCTGCAACAATTCAGCGGGCAGCTCAGGTTTGGTTTTTTCACTGTGCCCACCATGGTGATTTTCCTCCTGAGAAGTTCTTGTCCAAGGTCATAGCTGGTAAAAAAATTGTCACAAGTAATGTTGTGACCCTGCAGTCCAGTAGTCATATCGAGGACTATACGTTTTCCTTGTTTTTTTTCAGGGATGCCGCTTGCAGACTTGCCTGTGTAAATCTGTAGATTCCATGCATAGCTAGTTTTTGCATCACAGGCTGCCCAAATTTTTATGCCGTATTTGCCTGGCTTACTTGGCATGTATTGCCGGAAGGGGCATTTTCCGCGGAAAGGGAGAAAACGTTCGTCTACTCTCACCTCTGGCCCTGGGTTGAACATCAGAGGAAGGAGCTGCACACATTTCTCCCAAACATCCCTGATGGGAGCACGTTTGTCAGATTTTGTTCTGGTGTCTCTGTTGTCAAATCTGGGGACTCTTGATATCATTTGAAAATTTTGAAGTGACATTGTTGCCCGGAAAATATTCCTGCCTGTCGATGCGTCCCAGAGACTATCAGTGGCCTCATTGCAGGATTTGTACACTCCTGCAAGGAGAAGAACACCAATGTAGGCATCCAGGACATCATCATGAAGGTCATTCCACATGTTGCCGTGGACTTTTTTTCCTTCAAGGTTTGTCATAGCAATAATGACTTTTTTTTATTGACAATGGCATAAACAGATAAAAACATGTCTTGATGTCACTTACTCTTGTCACAGCAAACCTTGTGATCCCAGAGGTCATTTTTATGACATTTGCAGCATCTGCCCTGCCATGTACATCTGGAGGTACTGAGCTCCAACTGATCTTGCCACTTTTGGATTTGAATCTTTCAGCGGGAGCAGCTTCAGCACCAGTGACCTCCTCATCAGACTGATCAGAACTGTCTGTGTCTTCCGGTTGATACTCCACATTATCTTCCTCCTCAGAAACCTGTTCATCTGTATCAGTTTGCTGCTGTGTGTCCTCTGATTCATTATCATCTAAGATATAATCCAGAATTTGGCTTACATCAAATCTTCTCCTCATTGTTGCATGTGTAAACTGGAGATGTATACTCTGCAAAGTACCAACTCTAAGCTGATTTGGCCATACATGCCTGGGCATGTCCCTAACTCAAGTTGTTGGAGGTAGAGCTGGCTGTGGGCTGTTGGTTTATATTGTGTTTATGAGTTCAGTTTTGGGACTCATTATTGTTTTTTTACTCTTATATTAGACCTGGGTCGAAATTGACCCCACCAGCACAAATGTTATAATTTTAATAAGAGCATTTTACAATTTAGTAAAATAGTTTTATTTATTTTAAAAATAAGTTCCTGAAAAATTCAAAAAGTCTTGATGCAATAAACAAATGTATGTAGAATTTGTATGCATTTAAAACCTAAAACGGGTCGGTCACGACCCTAACACTAGAGGAAGGTGGGTCTACGGGTGTAAGTGTCTCCAGTATGTGTGAAAACTGTCACCACACTTACTGGAGACACTGATGTGTGAAGGGTGCCTGATAGAAGTCAATAGCAAGACTTAAAAGACACCCAGATGTCTTTTTGACTGTTTGGCCAGAATTTTTGCTTGAAAAAACTCAAGCAGTTTCTTCATTGTTGCATGGAGTTGGAAAAAAGCCTGGAGAATGCTAGTAAAATATATGCCCCAAAGAACCTGTAAAACGTAAAAATAAATAAATAAAAATAACACACTGGTGGCTATAAATGTTGAGAAATCATTCAGAAAAAGACAAAAGATTGCACATAGCTTTTGCCTAAAGAATGAACAGGGTGACTTCAGTTCAACTCCTTCCTTATATGACACTTCCGTAAATGTGCCTGCATTAACAGGTAAGGAGGTGAAGAGACACATGGTGAAGAAGACCTTTTCCTTACTGCCATATTATCTGAGAAATTGGCTTACAAATGTATGAATGTGTACAAAAGAAATCAGCATCTATAAAGTAGCTGATGGCTCACATTTAAATTCAGTTTTGTTCCAATCCCCAAGCAGAAACTCAAAAGGTTTAAATGCAAATGAAAGGAAATCTCTATTAGACCTTAAAGCTTTTATTTCCCAAATTCCAGTCCTCACGACCCCCAACAGATCATGTTTTCAGGATTTTCTTAGCATTGCACAGGTGATGGAAGTAATCGAAGCATCAGGAATTCTCTCACCTGTGCAACACCATGGAAAGCCTGAAAACATGACGTGTGGGGGGCCGCGATGACTGCAGTTTAGGAAACACTTAAATGTAATCTGCCAGCAAGATGAAACTGAAGAGAAAGGTGGACACTTGGCATATCTGGCCGGGTGGCGCATGCATAGTAGAGCGCTTACGTCAGTGCCCTTAGTGCACAGAAGCAAGGAGAGTAGTTATCTGCTCATTCACTGTATGTCCTGGCTGGCACCTGATATCAGACACATGAAGATAACACATATATACTAAAAATAGAGATAACCTCAGGAGTTGTGCTCTAAGCGTAACAAATCAATTATATCCATGCTTTTAGCAATGTGCAAATGGGGGTTTTCTAGAGTTGGGCAATGCACAAGGGATATAAAAGTACCAAAGCGTTTACTTTTTTATTGACCTACGTGCTCATAGAAATTGTTTAGGAGGTGATCTTGCTGACAGATTCCCTTTTTAAAGGAGTTTTGTTTCTTCAGGAAGGCACTGCTCTCCTGCTTCCTGGCTTCTTAGTTATGGTGTAGAAGATTTACAGTTTGGCCCCGCATCATGGCCGCGCCAATGATTAGAATTGTGTGATCTCCCAAGCTGCTAGCATTAGCATTTAAGGTAATAGTATCCTGAAGTTTACATACACTACAGATTCAGACATTTCTGAAACTGTCCCACTAAACTGAATGAGGTTTCCAAAAATCCATGCATGCTGCAAAAACAACCTATTTAGCTATATGGAATGGATTTTCAGGCACCAAAATATCTAGGACTAATAAATATAAATATATATATATATATATATATATATATATATATATATATATATATATATACCGTGTGTATACACTCACCGGCCACTTTATTAGGTACACCTGTCCACCTTCTTGTTAACACTTAATTTCTAATCAGCCAATCACATGGCGGCAACTCAGTGCATTTAGGCATGTAGACATGGTCAAGACAATCTCCTGCAGTTCAAACCGAGCATCAGTATGGGGAAGAAAGGTGATTTGAGTGCCTTTGAACGTGGCATGGTTGTTGGTGCCAGAAGGGCTGGTCTGAGTATTTCAGAAACTGCTGATCTACTGGGATTTTCACGCACAACCATCTCTAGGGTTTACAGAGAATGGTCCGAAAAAGAAAAAAAATCCAGTGAGCGGCAGTTCTGTGGGCGGAAATGCCTTGTTGATGCCAGAGGTCAGAGGAGAATGGGCAGACTGGTTCGAGCTGATAGAAAGGCAACAGTGACTCAAATCGCCACCCGTTACAACCAAGGTAGGCCTAAGAGCATCTCTGAACGCACAGTGCGTCGAACTTTGAGGCAGATGGGCTACAGCAGCAGAAGACCACACCGGGTACCACTCCTTTCAGCTAAGAACAGGAAACTGAGGCTACAATTTGTACAAGCTCATCGAAATTGGACAGTAGAAGATTGGAAAAACGTTGCTTTGTCTGATGAGTCTCGATTTCTGCTGCGACATTCGGATGGTAGGGTCAGAATTTGGCGTAAACAACATGAAAGCATGGATCCATCCTGCCTTGTATGGAGCATCTTTGGGATGTGCAGCCGACAAATCTGCGGCAACTGTGTGATGCCATCATGTCAATATGGACCAAAATCTCTGAGGAATGCTTCCAGCACCTTGTTGAATCTATGCCACGAAGAATTGAGGCAGTTCTGAAGGCAAAAGGGGGTCCAACCCGTTACTAGCATGGTGTACCTAATAAAGTGGCCGGTGAGTGTATATATATATATATATATATATATATATATATATATATATATATATATATATACACACACACATATATTTTAGTTTTTCTTTAAAAGTGCCTATAAACCATGGATAATGGTCAGCTGAACACTTAGGGCTCATTCAGATGTTTAATTTTTTTTTTCTTTTTTAAATCAAAATACGAGAAAAACAGCCAGATTTATCTGATCAGTGTGGTACAAATTTCATCCGATTTTCTTGTACATGGAGAAATTTTAAAAAACTATTTTTACACTGTCTCCTATCTGACAGTCCACGAAAATTGGACTGCATTCATGTTATCCGGGTGAGGTAATTTATTTTTTTCCACGGACTTATTGACTTGCTTTGCCAATTTTGATTTGACCCAAGAATAAAAATCGGACAGGTCTCTATGATTTTTCTACTGACCTCTTGGTCCAAGGAAGAAATTGGACGTGTGACTGGCTCCATAGTCTAGCACATGTACAAGTGCTATCCATGAAAATCATGGATGGTACTCCAATGCAAAAATCGGATGTATGAATGAGCCCTTATTCAGCCAAAAACGAATTCCTCATGCCTCACCTACTCATATGCATGCTTGGCTCAGTCAGGTCTTTTATTTTCAGTGGGTAGAGGGAAATAAACTGCTACCGGACACTTCTTCTATAGGAACAAAATAATCTGGCTTTGAAATTCAACAAGTTCCCCTCTTCTCTGATATCATTTGTTTGGGGAGATGATGGTTTGTGGGTCCAGTTTTCGTTCTGTCAGTCTTTATAGAAACAAGAAAATCAAGGATATTTTAAGTGTTCCTTCCAACGTCCACATTCTTATTTTCATACTGCAGCATTATTGATGGTGACAGCTTCTAATTACTAATGTCTTAAGTGCAGAAATCTGAATATATTTAATAAGCAGTACCCCAGGCTTCCTGTGAACTGCACTTGACCTTCTGTTTTACAATTTCTCTGTATTGTTAGCAATGGATTTTTTTTTTTTCAGAACAAATGTCCTCGCAGTTCTATGTTGCTGCATTCCACAAGACTGAATTCACAGTTCACTAAAGTTTCAGCAACTGGCAATTGAAAACTCATATGAACTAAAATTGATAACAATCTCAGAATAACTGCAACTAGAAATTTTGCAAGAATTCTTTTGATGACACCCCAATATCTTAGCAAATTGTAAGGCCATGTTGAGTATTTGAGTTTTTTACCTCAGTATGTGTAAGCCAGGAGTGGAACATACAGTCAGAGGAAAAGTATAAAGGAAACATTGTCGCTTCTACATTTATTATCCACTCCTGGCAGCCCTCGCCCGTCCATGAAATGACATAAAGGGGGGTCTCATGGCCATACAGGCCGTAAGGTTAATCTCCATTTTGTCTGTTGTTATTTGTTTTGTTTTTTTTCCCTCACAGAAGAGTCACTTAAAGGGCAAACCTTTTCTCTCTGAGGCCTTAGAAGCAGTTTGGACTGGTTATTTACTAGTTTTATTGGTGCCGTTTTAACGGGCCATGATTGGTGGATGTGATTTTGGTGGTCTTTTTAAGTTTACATAAAGCCCTGCTGTGGCTTTAATTTCATATTCTACGGTTTTCCTGTGAAGAAAAGAAGTTTTCGGCGACAACATGGACAGCGTCCTTCAGCAGCTGTTGTCTAGGGCCGGTGAAGAGGATGGGTTGGATTGGCTTAAGAGCTGCCTTGCTGTGAAACCTATGGCAGCCTCTGACGCTATCCCTCCTACCTCTGTTCCATGCTCGCAGCTCCAAGCATCAACCCAGGTCCAAGCACAGCTCTCGTTTTCAGCGACTCCTTCCTTGTCCAGCGCGAGAAGCAGGAGACCCCGGCATAGTTTTCTCCTTCAGCCTCACTGCCGCGTTCAAGCCGACACGTCAGAGAGTGGAGCAGGAAGTCCGGCCGCTTACAACCTAGGAAGTCTCGCAGCCCGGCACGAGATCCTCCTCCACGTCATCTTCCCAGGCCGGGTACGTCAGCTGAGACCGCCGTCAGGGCAGAAGGGCGTCGCGGTCGTAAAAGCACTGCGGCATCTATAATCTGCAACACTATGGTGGTTTCTGCTCCTTCTTCGCCCGGCATCCTTGGTGATTCACTCAATGTCCAGGCACCACCGCTCATTCCTGCTGCTCCGCCATCTGACAAAGATGAGGAAGATGCTTTAGCTTTCTCATTTCAGCCGCACTTGCCTAACATGGAAGGCTTGAGCGCGGGCTGTGCCCTGGATCAAGCTGCACAGATCAACCTTCCTGGAAGGGGTGAGAACGTCAATGTTCCGTTGTCTGTCTCTCACTCTCAATTCAAACTTTTTATAAAGAATGTTTTAGCAGAGTCTTTAGGCGAAGCTTTTAATCCAGCTTCACATCCTGGATTTATCACTAATTCTACTGGTGATTCTCCCTCAGTGAGCAGCTTGAACCCTAAGAATACTTTTAAAGAAGCGCTCACCTGTGAATTGTCTCCTTTAGGATTTCATCTGAGCTCTTCTATTAAAGAACTCATATGGAATAATAACTATGTGGACTTATGTTCTTTGCTTCCTCGTAGGGAACAGATGGTTAGAGTGGAAAAAAAGAGACGATAAGTCTGATCTGGATGACATGAAATGCAATCCTATAAAATCTTTTAACAATTAGATACAAGCGTTTTCCATCTATTCGTCTGTTCTCGGTGAGAAGTTCCCTAATCTATGTTCCAAATTGTTCCAGCATGTGGACATAATTCTTGAGGCTTATTGTAATTTTGGTGGGTCTGCATGGCTGCACTACGATGAAGCTTTTAGACAGAAGTTGGTTGTTCACCCTGAGGTCATTTGGGGTGTCAAAGATGTTGGTCTGTGGATCAACTTGATGCTACCACAAAGGCAATCTTTTAGCAAGCAGCCTTTGTCCACCCCCCTTAAGAAAGGAGTGTGTTTTGCTTTTAATTAATCTTTCTGTAAATGGAGCCATTCTTGCAGATTTCGGCACGAGTGCTCCTTCTGCAGTAACTCCCACCCAATGTCAGTGTTTCAAAAAATTATCTGCCCAGCAATCAACTACTAAAGACATTAACTCAAAGAGCACGGACACCAGTGAAACTGGAAAAAATGCTTTTTTGGTTAAACATTTACCCAAACAAGGAGATCAGTAAGTTACTTTTTGAAGGTTTTTTAAATGGTTTTCATATCTCCCCATTTAAAGGTCTGGGTTGCAAAATTTTTAGGAACCTACCGTCCTTGTATTCTCACTCAGAAATTGCTAGAGAAAAAATTTTGAGTGAATTAAAATTAGGCAGGATCGCAGGCCTATTTTCCTCACCTCCTTTTTCAAATTTTAGGATTTCACCATTGGGAATTGTTCTCAAGAAAGAACAAGGTTCATGTTGGCTAATACACCATTTATCTTACCCTTATGGTGCTTCTCTGAATGACGAAGTTGACAAATCCATTTGCTCTGTGTCCTATGCATCCTTTGATACAGCTATTGACATGCTGAGACAGTTTGGTCAATATGCACTGATGGCGAAATCCGATATTAAATCCGCTTTCCGACTTCTCCCTGTTCATCCTGATGGCTTCAATTCGTTAGGGTTTTACTTTGAAAATGAATTTTTCTTTGATAAGTGCTTACCAATGGGTTTCTCCCTGTCTTGTTTTTATTTTGATAGTTTTTCTTCTTTTTTACACTGGGTTTTGGAATGTAACTCCAGTGAGGTAGGCATCTTACACTATTTAGATAATTTTTTGTTGACTCTTCTTCATCTTCCTTTTGCTTTCAGGCTCTTTGCAATTTCATTTTGATTTGTCAAAATTTTGGTGTCCCCATTGCGCATGAAAAGACAGTATTACCCTCTAACTCTATTGAATTTTTAGGCATCACCTTAGATTCTGTCAAAATGGAATGTAGTCATCCTGCTGATAAGGTTTTAAAATTGCAGAACGCGTTACTGAATTTTGTCAGCAGAGATAAATTTACTCTTAAAGAATTACAATCACTTTTGGGAACTTTTTGCAGTTTTGTTGGGCATTTTTCTCTGGGGTTTCCTTATGCAGAATTCCAGAATTATTTTTCTTTCCGCCAATCTTTGCCACATGGGTTTTTTTTGCCTTCCTCTGGATCAACATGTTAGGGCATGTTAGGTTAGGCTATGGGTTGAACTAGATGGACTTACAGTCTTCCTTCAACCTTAATAACTATGTAACTATGTAACTATGTAATCAAGGGTTTATTATGTCAATTAACACTTTATCCTCTAAAAATAATTGGGCTGCAAAGATTTTGAGACAGCTAGTTCTTTTATGTCTTAAATTTAATATTTGGATTAAGGCCAAAATGGGATCTAGCAACCTGAATTCAGCTACTGTTTCTTTATGCAAAAGTTAGTGGTCAATTTTCTATCAACAGATTCCAAATGCAGACAAAGAAGGAACTCCCTGCCCTCAAGAATTTTGGGACTTGATTGCAATATGTTAAATTATTTTATTCAACAGTCTTTATATGAAAGATCATGGGCCGATTATTCGGCTGCATGGCTTAAATGGTTTAATTTCTGTAACCTTCATGATTTGAATCCGAAAATTGCTAATGCTGCTTCTGGCTTACATTTTATTGAATTCTTAGTTGATAAAGGCTTATCGTATTCAGGATTGGCTAAATCGCTTGCTGGTGTATAATTTTTTCTAAAACTTCTTGGAAGTACTCCTTTGACAGCTCTTTTTTCCCATCAAGCAATTTTTGAAGGGCTTTAAAAAGCAACAATTTAAACCAGATTCTAGATGTCCAGTTTCTTTTTCGTTGTTGAAGGACCTATGCTTATCTCTTTCTAGTGTTTATTTAAATTCTTATGAAACCTTATTATTTTATGCAGCATTTTTTATTTCTTTTTTTGGGGACCTTCGAATCGGTGAATTACTATCATCCAAAAAGTCTGAACCTGGTCTTCTTCTTTTGGTCTCTTGATATCTGATTTAGAACTCCATGATTCCCACATCATTTTATTTATAAGAAAGTCCAAAACGGATCAGATGGGTAGAGGGGCTAGATTGAAGGTTGATTCTTTTCCCAATCCCATTCTTTGACCAGTAATTAATATCCGGAATTGGCTTCGATTTAGGCCCAATGTTTCTGGCCCTTTATTTATACACCAAGACAATACCCCTGCTACTATTTTTCAATTCAATTGCATTTTAAAGAAATGTCTACGGGTTTTAGGGAAGGAACATCTTAAAATTACTTCTCATTCTTTTAGAATCGGGGCAGCTACGGAGGCTGCTAGGGCTGGCCTTTCAGATTCAAAAATCAAACAATTGGGTAGATGAGAATCCAAAAGGTTTAAACTGTATATTTGTCATGAATTGTATGATTACTAATTTCTTATTTAATTCTAGGCCCGTTGGTAGTTTGGATAATCGGCCATTCATTTGTATTCTGGGCTCAGAAGAGGGCTAGCCAACAATCTTATTCGGAGAACTTATCTTTTAATCCTAATTTAGTTCAAGTTTTTTGGCATAGTATTTGTGGAATGAAATGGTCAAGTTTCGTTTTAGAATTTAAAAAAAGGTGTTTCTTTATTTCCAATGCCTGACGTAGTTATTTTTCATGTTGGTGGCAACGATATCCTTAAAATGAAGACCTTAGACTTATAAGCTATTATGAGATCAGATATTTCTGCTTTAAAGCAGTCTTTTCCTGAAACAGGTTTAATTTTCTCATAAATCGTTCCTAGGCTTTTATGGAATAGGAATAATCTTTATTTTTTAGACAAAATCCGCATTCGAGTCAACAGGAGTCTTCATAAGTTTCTTCCTTTGGTAAATGGGTTTTCTTTTAGGCATGAGGATCTCAAAGGTTTTCTTCAAGGTTTATACAGACGAGATTTGGTACATCTGTCTGACACAGGTCTGGACACTTTTAATTTAAACCTGCTATGGTTGAAAAATGGCTGAGTTTGTTTGGGGGGGCCATGCCTCGTTGAGGCTTGGCTTTTGGGAAAATCACCCTCTTCTTGGGCGGATTGGTCGTTTGGTTCAGTATTTGTCAATATTTATATGGACTATTTATTGAATATTGGTTATATTTTATTTATGTAACCCAAATTAAAACTCACGGCCATTTTTCTTCCACTACAGCATGTGTTGTGTCCTTTCTTTCATGCGCATTAATCGGTCTTGTATGGCCATGGATTTAGCTTAGAAATCATGAGGTAAATTTCTGACCAAATACTCAATGTGTGCACATGGCCTAAGACTTTAAGACAACATTTTACTTTTCAGGCCTTGTTCACACATTTTGTTTTTGGTCAGCATTTTACCTCAGCGTTTGGAAGCCAAAACCAGGAGTGGCTGATAGAAACCCATCACCACTTCTGTATTTATTATACTTTTCCTCTGATTTTCCCACTCCTGGGTTTGGCTACAAATACTGAGGTAAAAAACTCCCCAAATACTCAGTGTGTGCACATGGCCTCAGCCAGTTAAATGTGTTTTTTGTTCCATTTTTGCTTGAGGAACACAAGCTGCCTAAGGGTATATGCACACTTTATGGATTCTGAAAAATCCACAGGTAAAACTCCCTGCCTTTTACCTGCAGATTAACTGCGGATTTACCGCGGAATTCGCCTGCGTTTTTACACCTGCGGATTCCTATTAAGGAATAGGTGTAAAACGCTGCGGAATCCGCACAAAGAATTGACATGCTGCGGAAAATAAACCGCAGCGCTTCCACGTTGAATTTTCCGCAGCATGTGCACTGCAGATTTTTTTTTTCAATAGGGTTAAATGGTACTGTAAACCACATGGAAAACTGCTGCGAATCCTCAGCAACAAATCCGCAGCAAAATCTGCAACGTGTGCACATACCTTTATAATTGTGCACACCTTGATAAAGGGAGTTGTATTCTTAGGCTCCATCCCCCTCTTTTCACAAATAAGGTTTTAAGCTTACTCAGTACGGAGTTGGAAAATCAAGATAAAAATTATATGATCAAAATGGTCACGTGTCTAATGTGCACACAGTGCACGAGTATTCTGTAGCATTGCCTCTTAAGTTCAATCACTTGGTATGGTGGCTTTTGTGTATTTTAATGAACTTGTTATGCTGTCCTCGTTAGGATACGTGCATCCATTAAATAAAAAAAAAAATTAAAAACACTCACGTGTAAAGTCAGCTAAAAAAATGCTCTCTATTTCCCTTCTGGGTTTATGACATTCTGAACAATTTATTTTGTAGAACATTGTGCACAACCTTTAGTGGCTGAAACCTGAAGAATGAAAGCTGACGGGTGACTTCAGTTCATTGCCTTCCTTGAATAGGAGTCCTTGAAGACACCACTATAACACAATCCTGGGTAGACCAGATTCCTTTTTCTTAGAAATTAAGATAGCGATCAGAAAATGGTTAACAGATTATGTCTTAGAACCTGATGTTTGGGTCCCGAGTTACCAAATTAAAGCTGAACATTTACGCAAGATTTCATTCATACAGATGGTTTTGCTGCAACTCGAATCATCTCTGTTAATTTGTTTTTACTATAAGAGGATTTGTCTTGGCAGTATAAAACCTATACTAACATATTAAATAGATAAAGGCGAAAAAATACTTTTACATAGTATAGCATGAGTCAAGAATGACGTTGATGAAAACAATAAAAATGTAGGGGCATTTTCTTCAATGGGTGTTCCTAAGTTGTAGTTGTCATATATATATATATATATATATATATATATATATATATATATATATTTTTTTTTACAAACCTCATGGGTGACCTTCTGTAGACTGGAATGGTACTTCTGCCACCAGCTGATAGTGTTTGTGGACCCAAAGTGTCCCTTCCTTTTTACGTATCCAATCCATACTACAACTGTTCCTATTTCTTTTCCTGGTTGCACGATTGGTCAAAAGATTGCATTCCAGTTGGTATAGACATTGATTCATCATAATTATTTTTTTTAAGGGTTCACAGTGTTATAATTAAATTTATAAGGCATTGAGAATTATTAGCGGGCATGGCATGTATTGTAATTAGTTTTAAGGGGCACAGTAGATTAATTTAGGAGGCAGTGTGTAACACAGAAAGCTTGTAATATTCAGCAAGGCACAGAGCATGAAGCCGGTACTTACATGGCGCTCAGTATGTGACAGTATAAGAAGTTTGTCTTCATATATCGGATGCATAAAAAGCGAAAGATGTCTGGATGGCAAACTCTGCAGAGGCAAGGCATAGCTGGAAGAAGTGACGAGGATCTGGACCAGAGTAAGGACAATTACTCCAACCAGAGATGCCGTTGCTGGTAAGTCACTGAATGTCACTGCGACTCTTTCCCTGACACTGAATTAATACTGTACTCAAAGTCTGCTGCATTTTATCAGGTGAAACAGCCCTCTGCATGTCCTTACCATTGGATGGTACACTTGGAGCTATAGTCTCAAATGGTCTGTAGCAATCTTGATAATTGTGATATTTGCTTAGTAGAGTAGAAATAATGTTCTGAGGTGCCCAACATTGAAGCCATCCTAGATGCCATACTGTTACAAGTAGCCTTAGTTTGTATTCACAATATGACAGTGGTGTTACATGCCAAAACTTTGTTAGGACCCTCCCCCCACCACCTCACACCCTTCTCTGCTGTCAGAATGGACAGTGACAAGTGTGGAACACATCAATCATTATCTTGCTGGTCATTCCACATACAGAACTCTACATAGTCTTCTGCCTACTTTACTGGGATGGGGATTCCAGAATCTTTTCTGTCTCATTAATCTGGCCAAAAATCTCTGCAACTATCTGATATTTTTACAAGAGGGAACAGGGAACAGCCGAGCTTATTAATTTGCTGTATTTGCAAATAATTTGGGTATATTTCCGTGCACACTGTAGCAGAAATGGTGAATACATTCTCAAAATAACTTCTCCAAAATCAAAGAAAATGTAGCAAATGAGCATATTAAAGAGGAACATATTTGGAAGGTGGAGTCTAATGCATTGAAAGTAAAAACTAGAGACCTAGATAGGCTTTCCTTCACCAGTGGAAAATTTTCAATATCAAAAATTAATTTCTTGTTAACTCATTAACTCAATGGGATGCATTTTTACATCCTGGGAGTGTCGGCATTAATGTGAACTATTAGAACAGTCACATGGTGCAAGCAGCGTGCAAATGGTTATTAAATGGGTTGTCCGGTCCAAATCGATGTCTCCAGTCACTCTGACTGCAGACTTTCATGTCCCCCCAGCACACACACTGTGCTCTGCGGAGATTCACAAGCTTCTGAGCCAGGACCTGAGGGTATACAGTACATACATGAGTTATACATACTCGGCTAGAGCACGTCCAGTGGTCGGTCCTAGGGGAAGTCATAAGTCAGCAGACTTATCGATTTGGACTGGATAACCCCTTTAAACTGGCAATCAGGATTGGCATTTATGGAAGCCTATTAGGACCTACCAAAAGCACGGTCTAGTAGGCCTCAAGTTAGTGTGAAAACTGATAGGAATAATGCACTGCAATGTAGCAGTTTTTTTTAATAAAACATACAAATTTTATATAGCACCAATAATTTCCACAGCGTTTTAGGCATAATCATCACTGGGGCTTACAATCTAGATTCCCTATTAGCATGTCATTGTATGTTTTCTCTGTGTTTGCGTGCGCTTTCTCCCTTACTCCAAACTCCTTGTAGATGTTGTCTAACCACTGAACCGCCATGCTACCCTATATACACCTACTTGTTAGTACAGTAAGTAAAATTTAAAAAACAGAATTTTTTAAATCTATATTTGTCATCTTGCCTGCAAAAAAAATAAAAAAAATAAGAAGTGACATGAAACTCAAAATTATACCAATAAAATATACATATCCCCCTATGAGCTTTCACACACCCCTGTTGATAAGATACATAAAAAAACAAAGTCATTCCGGTTAGATCGTGGTAACCCATCAAAAAATGCTTAAAAAAGAAGTGTGTGTATATGTATATATATATATATATATATATATATATATCTATATCTCCTCCTTGGTTGTAACCTATAATCATCAACATTGACAGAAATAAACACTTGAAATAGTACCGATGGTACCAATCAAAACTATAGCTCATCCCACACACAAACAAAAAACGTTCGGTCAATAGAAAATTAAGTTATGGTTAACAGAATACAGTATAGAGACACAGAAATTACTATTTTTAAGTGTATTTAGTGAGGACTGAGGACTCTCAATTCTAAATATTTTTCTATTTTTAAGTGTTTGAGCTTTTTATGGACCAAAAAAAGTATAAAAATGTGGTATCTCTGTAATTTCACTGAACTACAAAATTAAATTTTATATATCACTTATCACAGTCAATGCCATGTAACAAAAAAATGTTGCCATATGCTACACATTAATTTCACACCCTTTGATGAATGCCTTCATGGATATAGTTTTCAAAATGGTTACCTTTAAATTTTTTTCAGCATTAGAACGTCAGCAATTTTTGGTTAAAGGAATAGTCCTAAATAAAACTTCCTTTTTATCCAAAATGCCTATCAGATTTGATTATGTTCAATTTTTTTTTATAACCCCTTTTTTTATGAAGCTTTGTTTGAAAATGCCAGTGTATGGTTGGATACTCAAAGGTAGTGTCATTAGGCCCTGCCCCCTCAATGCAAAAAGAGTCATCTATCATCTTCATTTCATTAGCTGGGCCAGCCCCCGCTCTGTCACTGTGCAATGTGTCATGGTTCCCAATGGCAAGGGAACGTAAAAAACACATAAGTAACGAACGAGCTCTCGGGTGATGGAAACTCGAGTTTGACCGTGAGCTAAATCTACCACACAACTAACAGTAGCCAGGGAGCATACCTACGGCTTCCTATATGCCACGCGCCAGCCGGAGGACTAACTACGCCTGGTAGAGGAAGAAACAGACCTGGCTTACCTCTAGGGAAATACCCCAAAAGATGATAGCAGCCCCCCACATGTAATAACGGTGAATTAAGAGGAAAAGACATACACAGTATGAAAGTAGATTTAGCAAAGAGAGGTCCACTTACTAGATAGCAGAAGGATACAAAAGAGGACTTCACGGTCAACTGAAAACCCTTTCAAAAACCATCCTGAAATTACTTTAAGACTCCTGTGTCAACTCATGACACAGGAGTGGCAATTTCAGCCCGCAAGAGCTTCCAGCTACAGAGAATTACAAAAACTGCAAACTGGACAAAAGGTACAAAACAAAAGGACAAAGTCCACTTAGCTGATCAGCAGACTAGTAGCAGGAACATGCAACCGAAGGCTCTGGTTACAATGATGACCGGCAAGGAAATGACTGGAGAGCAAGGCTAAATAGGAAACTCCCAAACACTGATGGAAGCAGGTGAACAGAAGAAGCAAAGTGCAAACAAGTCACCAGTACCACCAGCAACCACCAGGGGAGCCCAAAAAGCGGATACACAACAGTACCCTCCCCTTAAGGAGGGGGCACCGAACCCTCACAAGAACCGCCAGGGCGATCTGGATGAGCCCTATGAAAGGCACGAACCAAATCCGAGGCATGAACATCAGAGGCAGTTACCCAAGAATTATCTTCCGGACCATAGCCTTTCCATTTAACCAGATATTGAAGTCTCCGTCTGGAAATACGGGAGTCCAAGATCTTCTCCACGACGTACTCCAATTCACCCTCCACCAGCACAGGAGCAGGAGGTTCAGTAGAAGGGACCACCGGTACCTCATATCTCCGCAACAACGACCGATGGAACACATTATGGATAGCGAAAGATGCCGGGAGGTCCAAACGAAAGGAAACAGGGTTAAGAATCTCCAAAATCCTATAAGGACCGATGAACCGAGGCTTAAATTTGGGAGAAGAAACCCTCATAGGGACAAAACGGGAAGACAACCACACCAAGTCCCCAACGCGAAGGTGGGGACCAACACGACGACGACGGTTAGCAAACTGCTGAGTCCTCTCCTGGGACAATTCCAAATTATCCACCACTTGTCCCCAAATCCGATGCAACCGATCCACCACCGCATCCACTCCAGGACAATCCGAAGATTCAACCTGACCAGATGAAAAACGCGGATGAAACCCTGAATTGCAAAAGAAAGGAGAAACCAAAGTGGCAGAACTAGCCCGATTATTAAGAGCAAACTCCGCCAATGGCAGAAAGGCAACCCAATCATCCTGATCCGCAGACACAAAACACCTCAAATAAGTCTCCAAAGTTTGATTAGTTCGCTCCGTCTGGCCATTGGTCTGAGGATGGAATGCAGACGAAAAGGACAAATCAATGCCCAACCTGGCACAGACTGCCCGCCAAAATCTAGACACGAACTGGGTACCCCTGTCAGAAACGATGTTTTCCGGAATACCATGCAAGCGAACCACATTTTGAAAAAACAGAGGGACCAACTCAGATGAGGAAGGCAACTTAGGCAATGGCACCAAATGAACCATTTTAGAAAAACGGTCACACACCACCCAGATGACAGACATCTTCTGAGAAACAGGGAGATCCGAGATAAAGTCCATAGAGATGTGCGTCCAAGGCCTCTTCGGAATAGGCAAGGGCAACAACAACCCACTAGCCCTAGAACAACAAGGCTTGGCCCGAGCACACACATCGCAAGACTGCACAAAAACACGCACATCTCGAGACAGGGAAGGCCACCAGAAGGATCTAGCCACCAATTCTCTGGTGCCAAAAATTCCCGGATGACCTGCCAGAGTAGAAGAATGAACTTCCGAGATGACTCTAGTGGTCCACTCGTCAGGAACAAACAGTCTACCAGACGGACAACGATCAGGTCTATCCGCCTGAAATTCTTGCAAAGCACGTCGCAAATCTGGAGAGACAGCAGACAAAACCACTCCATCCTTAAGGACACCAGCAGGTTCAGAATTCCCAGGAGAGTCAGGCTCAAAACTCCTAGAAAGAGCATCTGCTTTCACATTCCTAGAACCCGGTAAGTACGAGACCACAAAATTAAACCGGGAAAAGAACAACGACCAACGTGCCTGTCTAGGATTCAGGCGCCTGGCAGACTCCAAATAAATTAAATTCTTGTGATCAGTCAAAACTACCACCTGATGTCTGGCACCCTCAAGCCAATGACGCCACTCCTCAAATGCCCACTTCATGGCCAAAAGCTCCCGATTACCAACATCATAGTTTCGCTCGGCGGCCGAAAATTTTCACGAAAAGAACGCACAAGGTCTCATCACTGAGCAGTCGGAACTTTTCTGCAACAAAACCGCCCCCGCTCCGATCTCGGAAGCATCGACCTCAACCTGAAAGGGAAGAGAAACATCAGGCTGGCGCAACACAGGGGCAGACAAAAAGCAGCGCTTAAGCTCCCGAAAGGCCTCCACGGCAGCAGGGGACCAATTGGCAACATCAGCACCCTTTTTAGTCAAATCCGTCAGAGGTTTAGCAACGCCAGAAAAACCAGCTATAAATCGACGATAAAAATTAGCAAAGCCCAAGAATTTCTGAAGACTCTTCAGAGAAGTAGGCTGCGTCCAGTCGTAAATAGCCCGAACCTTGACAGGGTCCATCTCAATAGAAGAAGGGGAAAAAATATACCCCAAAAATGAAATTTTTTGAACCCCAAAAACAGACTTTGAACCCTTTACACACAAAGAATTCTCCCGCAAAACCTGAAAAACCCTCCTGACCTGCTGAACATGAGACTCCCAATCATCCGAAAAAATCAAAATATCATCCAAGTACACAATCATAAATTTATCCAAATATTCCCGGAAAATATCATGCATTAAGGACTGAAAGACAGAAGGTGCATTAGAAAGGCCGAAAGGCATTACCAAATACTCAAAATGGCCCTCAGGCGTATTAAATGCGGTCTTCCACTCATCCCCCTGCTTAATTCGCACCAAATTATACGCCCCACGAAGATCAATCTTAGAGAACCACTTAGCCCCCCTTATGCGAGCAAACAAATCAGTCAGCAAAGGCAACGGATACTGATATTTGATTGTAATTTTATTCAGGAGACGATAATCAATACAAGGCCTCAGAGAGCCATCCTTTTTAGAGACAAAGAAAAAACCGGCTCCTAAAGGTGATGAAGAAGGACGAATATGTCCCTTTTCCAGGGACTCCTTAATATACTCGCGCATAGCAGCATGTTCAGGTACAGATAGGTTAAACAAACGACCCTTTGGAAATTTACTGCCAGGAATCAGATCTATAGCGCAATCACAATCCCTGTGAGGAGGGAGTGAACCAATCTTAGGCTCTTCAAAAATATCACGATAATCAGACAAAAATGCCGGAATCTCAGATGGAATAGATGACGAAATGGACACCATAGGAGTATCCCCATGAGCCCCCCGACATCCCCAGCTTAACACAGACATAGCCTTCCAGTCAAGGACTGGATTATGAGACAGTAACCATGGTAATCCAAGCACCAACACATCATGTAAATTGTACAACACAAGGAAGCGAATCACCTCCTGATGGTCTGGAGTCATACGCATAGTCACTTGCGTCCAGAACTGTGGTTTATTACAAGCCAAAGGTGTAGAATCAATACCCTTCAGAGGTATAGGAACTTCCAGAGGCTCTAAATCAAACCCACAGCGCCTGGCAAAGGACCAGTCCATAAGACTCAGAGCGGCGCCCGAGTCCACATAGGCATCCACGGTAATAATTGATAATGAACAAATCAAGGTTACAGACAAAATATATTTGGACTGTAAAGTGCCAATTGAAATGGACTTGTCAACCTTCCTAGTACGCTTAGAGCATGCCGATATAACATGAGCAGAATCACCACAATAGAAGCATAACCCATTTTTACGCCTATAATTCTGCCGCTCGCTTCTAGACATAACTCTGTCACATTGCATTTTCTCTGGCGTCTCTTCAGAAGATACCGCCAAATGGTGCACGGGTTTGCGCTC
The DNA here is from genome assembly GCF_051348905.1 of Ranitomeya variabilis. Lineage (NCBI taxonomy): Eukaryota > Metazoa > Chordata > Amphibia > Anura > Dendrobatidae > Ranitomeya > Ranitomeya variabilis. The sequence continues at coordinate 101,479,295 of NC_135235.1, forward strand.
CCGCAAACGCCGATCAATCTGAATAGCCATTGTCATGGACTCATTCAGACCTGTAGGCGCAGGGAACCCGACCATAACATCTTTAACGGCATCAGAAAGGCCCTCTCTGAAATTTGCCGCTAAGGCGCACTCATTCCACTGAGTAAGCACAGACCACCTACGAAATTTTTGGCAGTATATCTCCGCTTCATCTTGCCCTTGAGATAGGGCTATCAAAGCTTTTTCAGCTTGAATCTCCAAATTAGGTTCCTCATAAAGCAACCCTAAAGCCAGGAAAAACGCATCCACATTGAGCAACGCAGGATCCCCTGGTGCCAATGAAAATGCCCAATTTTGAGGGTCACCTCGCAGCAAAGAGATTACAATCTTAACCTGCTGGACAGGATCTCCTGAGGAGTGAGGTCTGAGAGAAAGGAATAATTTACAATTATATTTGAAATTCAAAAACCGAGATCTATCTCCGGAAAACACCTCTGGTGTAGGGATTTTAGGTTCAGAAATAGGAGCATATATAACAAAATCTTGTAAATTTTGAACCTTCGTAGCAAGATTATTTAAACCTGCAGCCAAACTCTGGACATCCATGTTAAACAGCTAAGGTCAGAGCCATTCAAGGGTTAAGAGGAGGTAAGAAGCAGCTAGACAGCAATTAAGGGCTAGGCAGCAAAACTCTGAGGGAAAGAAAAAAAAAAAAAAAAAAAATGTCCCTTCAACACTTCTTTTTCTCCTGCTTCAGCCCAAACAATTAACACTTTGTAGGCCGGTCATACTGTCATGGTTCCCAATGGCAAGGGAACGTAAAAAACACATAAGTAACGAACGAGCTCTCGGGTGATGGAAACTCGAGTTTGACCGTGAGCTAAATCTACCACACAACTAACAGTAGCCAGGGAGCATACCTACGGCTTCCTATATGCCACGCGCCAGCCGGAGGACTAACTACGCCTGGTAGAGGAAGAAACAGACCTGGCTTACCTCTAGGGAAATACCCCAAAAGATGATAGCAGCCCCCCACATGTAATAACGGTGAATTAAGAGGAAAAGACATACACAGTATGAAAGTAGATTTAGCAAAGAGAGGTCCACTTACTAGATAGCAGAAGGATACAAAAGAGGACTTCACGGTCAACTGAAAACCCTTTCAAAAACCATCCTGAAATTACTTTAAGACTCCTGTGTCAACTCATGACACAGGAGTGGCAATTTCAGCCCGCAAGAGCTTCCAGCTACAGAGAATTACAAAAACTGCAAACTGGACAAAAGGTACAAAACAAAAGGACAAAGTCCACTTAGCTGATCAGCAGACTAGTAGCAGGAACATGCAACCGAAGGCTCTGGTTACAATGATGACCGGCAAGGAAATGACTGGAGAGCAAGGCTAAATAGGAAACTCCCAAACACTGATGGAAGCAGGTGAACAGAAGAAGCAAAGTGCAAACAAGTCACCAGTACCACCAGCAACCACCAGGGGAGCCCAAAAAGCGGATACACAACAGCAATGTGCACAATGGCAGTGTGCTATCTTGCCATAAAGTGACATGGCAGGGACTAGTCTAGCCCCTGTAAAAAATATTAAAAAAAAGGTCACCAATGACTCTTCATTTCAGGGCGGAGGCAGGGGCTATGGCAGTGATTGCAGCTTCTGCCCCCTGAGGACTACTCGCTTGAGTATTCCAGCATGCACTAGGAATATCACACAAAATATTGTGAAAAACAAAATCAGTTAATGTAGTTATGGAAGACTGGGAATTTTTAATTAAAGTATATTAGAAACTTGATTGTCATTATATGTATGTTAATTTGTACGTCAGAACTTTGGAAAATGTTCGACAATCTCAAATTCGGCACGAACATAGCGCATTCATATTCGTGTTTGGTTATTACTTTGGTGGTGTATGATGAGTGGGGGGAGGTGGGGGGACTTGTTTGAGGGGAGTGGGTGTGGAGATGTTTGGTGGAGCGGCGTGATTGATTTTTTTTTTCCTCCTTACCTTGATGTGTGTTGATTCCGGCAGCCAATCAGGGCGCAGAAACCATACACAAGGGCTTCTGTGATTGGCTGCCAAAGGCACATGTCTATGGCCATATAAAAAGCATCTTGCTTTGCTGTTGCCATTTTCTCAGTGTCACCGTGCAGAGAAGCCGTTCCTGATAGTGCCACAAGTGAACTTGTCAGTTAGCTAGATAGATTTTACACAGGATAGGATCCTATCTTGCTGCATCTAACTAGATTGGGCAAAAACTGTGTGGTAGTCTCAAGAGGCCCCATTTCTTAATCCAAATAGTTTGTGATAAAACTGTGTTTCAGTGACAAATCAGAAGGCCAGATTTCCACTTAAAAATCGATAGGACTAATATTAGCGTGCAGCGAAAAGGCCCAATTAGCTAATCCAAATTGACAGAGGTGGGCCTAAGGTTGTGAAACAGACAGGTTAGAAGAGGGGAAGGCCAATTACAACATGAGTGGGGAAAAAGCAAGGTTGTGGAAGGTGGAATAGACTTAAGGTACCTTCACACGAAACGACATTATAACGATATCGCTAGCAATCCGTGACGTTGCAGCGTCCTCGCTAGCGATATCGTTTCGTTTGACACGCAGCAGCGATCAGGATCCTGCTGTGATGTCGCTGGTCGCTGAATAAAGTCCAGAACTTTATTTGGTCGTCCGATCGCTGTGTATCGTTGTGTTTGAAAGCAAAAGCAACGATACCAGCGATATTTTACACTGGTAACCAGGGTAAACATCGGGTTACTAAGCGCAGGGCCGCGCTTAGTTACCCGATGTTTACCCTGGTTACTAGCGTAAAATGTAAAAAAAACAAACAGCACATACTCACATTGCGTCCCCTGCAGTCGGCTTCCTCCTCTGACTCAGCGCCGCAAAGTGAAAGTGAAAGCAGCACAGCGGTGACGTCACCGCTCTGCTCTCACTGTACGGCGCTCAGTCAGTCAGGAAGTGGACGCAGGGGGACGTGAATGTAAGTATGTGCTGTTTGTTTTTTTTAGATTTTACGCTGGTAACCAGGGTAAACATCGGGTTACTAAGCGCGGCCCTGCGCTTAGTTACCCGATGTTTACCCTGGTTACCAGGGGACCTCGGCATAGTTGATCGCTGGAGAGCGGTCTGTGTGACAGCTCTCCAGCGACCAAACAGCGACGCTGCAGCGATCGACATCGTTGTCGCTATCGCTGCAGCGTCGCTTCGTGTGAAGGTACCTTTAGTGTTCGATGTGTACGTGGGTTAGGTGTTAATTAAATATCAACTGAACAAACACCGTCTTGTCCTATCCAAAGACCACTGACAACATCTGTTACTGGTTGGGCTTCTCCACTCCCTTTCTTTGGCAGCCTCACAGCGGTATGCCTTGTAGATGAGGCTCAGAAAGGGCACGTGCTTGAGTGAATGGCAAGCTCTGCATCAAGATGCCTTTTCTTCCTCCACCTTAACATCACACACAGTACAATCCGCACAGGTTATCACCCCAATCACTCTTGTTTTCCAGGACGTCCCTCCTGACAGCACCCTGGAGGACGTCCTCCTCCTCCTTGCTGGGACAGGAAACACACGAGAGTTCAAATATCCGGTTCCACCCCTCAAACCTCAGTGTTTTTCCTGTCCCTGCATGGAGGGACACACGAAGAGGAGCAGCACATGCTTACATGCTCAGGGGGATCGTGCGGTCATCCAAATCGTTCCCCCTGTCAAGCGGCTCAGGGTCGACACTCCCCAGTGGGGAGTCCCTCTACCCCTGAGGCCCGGAGCAGGACTAAGCTCCGGGATTGAACCGCTCCTCCCGGTGGGGGGCTCTCGGTTCAGGACGCGGCAGCAATCCAGATAAGTCTCCATTCTGCAGGCACGCCATTCTGGAGTCGCTACAGCCGGCCGGCACTTCCAGGTCTAGGGAGCCACGTCACTTCCGGTTTCGTCAGAGCCGGCGAAACGTCACTTCCGGTGGCGTTCTAGGAGCGGGGAATACAAAACACTCCACTGTGGAGAACGCTGAGCAGAGTGGTTGCCGTTGAGTTAGAGTCCAGCTTGGGGCAGGTGGTGCGTTGTATGCTTCAGGATCATGGAAGACAGAAACGAAGAAGAAGGGGTAAGTCTGCCTGTGGCAGTACACCCTTACATCACAAAATACCGCACACCTTCTAGCCTATTACTCCCTATCTTATGTTGTCTAGGATAAGGGAAACCCCGATGCTCCCCCTGCTACGCCTAAAAAATCTGGGAAGGCCACGGCGAAGAGCATCAGATGTCCTGTATGCCATTTAAATCTCCCAGACTCCCATGGCAAGACCCTCTGTACAGCCTGTACTTCTAAGGTCATGAAGGAGGAGCAGACGTCTCTGCTCTCCGAGATGAGATCCCTAATACGGGAAGAGGTTCAGGCCTCTATATCTAGCCTTTCACATTCATGCCCTGCCAGTCCTATAGCTGGTCACAAGCGTGCCAGACGGGAGGAAGCCCAGGGGGAGCCAGAGTATTCATCTGATGAAGGTTCCGAGCTCAGGGATTTGCTATCAGAAGAAGAGGGAGAAATTCCAGTAGAGAGCCAGGATCGAGCCAGGAAGTATCTCTTCCAATCTGAAGAGACGGACGAACTTGTCCAGGCCGTGAGGAATACGATACAAATCGAGGACACTTCCAAACCACAGTCCAGGCAGGACTTGATGTTCGGGGGACTAGTGGCACGAAATCAGACTGTATTTCCTATAAGTGATCATATCAAATCTATGGTCCTGGCGGAGTGGAAAGAGGCCGAGCGCCGATTGGTACCTTCCCGTGACTTTAAAGGCCGCTTGCCATTTGACCCTGAGGAAGTCAAGTTATGGGAGGAGGTCCCTAAAATTGACGTTCCTGTTGCAAAAGTCACCAAAAAGACTGCTATACCCTTTGAAGACTCCTCCAGTCTTCGTGACCCTATGGATAGGAATGCTGACATTCTCCTTAAAAGGGCCTGGGAAGCTTCGGCGGCCCTGATCAGAACAAACATAGCAGCCACTTCGGTGGCCAGGTCTATGTATCTATGGATGGGGCAGTTGGAAGAGCAATTATCTAATAAGACCCTAGATCAGATATTTTGCATTCCCTTCCTATCATGAAGTCCGCCATGGCATTTCTTTCAGATATGACAGCAGAGTCAGTCAGATTTTCAGCCCGTAACAGCTCTCTATCTAACGCGGCTAGGAGGGCTGTATGGCTGAGATCCTGGTCAGGTGACAATGCCTCTAAGTCCAAACTCTGTTCTATTCCGTTTTCGGGACAGAGGGTGTTTGGACCGGCTCTGGACTCTATCCTTGAGTCAGCATCCGATAAAAAGAAAGGTTTTCTGGAGGACAAACCCAAACGGCCCTAGCCTTTTCGGAGAGGTTTCTTCTCCAAGAAGCAGTTTGATCCTAGAGGTCAGGGTCGGTCCAGCAGAGGATCCTACAGAGGCTCCCGTGGACAGGGGGGCAGGAGCAAAGGATTTTTCTTTAGTCCATCCACTAGAAATAAGTCACATTGACGCCACCCGCATTGGGGGAAGACTGCGGCGGTTTGCCAAAAACTGGGCTCAGATTACTCAAAGTCAGTGGGTTCGCAGAACTGTGTCAGAGGGATACAGCATAGAGCTTTACTCCCCTCCACCAGAAAGGTACATCGCTCCTACTATAGTCACGGCAGAGTCGGCCATACTAAAAGAATTACAGGTCATGCTCAGGACAGAGGTAATAATCCCGGTCCCTCCATCACAGATAGTGAATAGGGAGGAATAGTGCCCTTTCCCTATCACAAGGCTGTCGGGCGACACTCGCACTATAATAAATCTAAAGCCTTTGAATGCCTGGGTGAGATACAAATGGTTCCGAATGGAATCCATTCGGTCAGCAGTAGGGTTGAGCGACTTTCATTTTTTTAAGATCGAGTAGGGTTTTGGGAAACCCGATTTTGTCCAGAGTCGAGTCGAGTGCAGTCGGCCGATTATCGCTAAAAGTCGGGGATCGACCGAAACACGAAACCCAATGCAAGTCAATGGGGAAGCATAGTCGGCAGTGAGTGGAGGCCAGGAAAACACCTACAGTGCCCATTTTAATGCCAAAAACATCCATTCTTGTTTCTGAAGCTTGCCAATCTTAATTAACTGTATAATAATAGTTGGGCATAGGGAATTGGGGGAAAGTTGTGGGGGGAGTAGGGCTGGCTCAAGTTTTTCGTGGGCCCAGGAAATGCGGACTACGTCACGGCGGTGTTGCAGGGAAAGGTAAGTATTTAAACGTTGCAAGTGCTGTGATCCTGAGCAAGCAGGGGGGGGCCCACTCGTTCGCATTGGCACTGGCACAGGGCCCCTCAAAGTACGGCGGTGTGTTTGCATGGCGGGGGCGCCTCCCACCAGCAGCGACACTTTTGCGTACTCTGAGGGGCCCTGTGCCAGTGACGTCGCCAACGAGTATGCCCCCCCACCTGATGAAGGAACCTGCACTTTCATCTGCACCTTCCTCTTTGTCCCTGTGTAAGGTGGTATAACATGCGGGAAGGGGAACCTTACTTTCAGCAGGGTCAGATTCTGGCTGTGTAGAGTACAAGGGGAATGTAGTGGTCTAGGTCAATGTACCAGCAGACTCATTTAGCAGTGGCTGGGCAATGGGCAGGATGAGGAGGAAACAGATATAGGGCCAAAGAATAAAGTAGGCTAAATGCAGTTCAAAATTGGTAACAGGACTAAACAGGCGGCATTGCTTTGTTCAGTGGAGTAGCAAACCCAAGAGCAGCAGACACTGTTTCAAGGGCCTAACCACACTAGTAGGCCAAATGCAGTTTAATATCTGATAGTATAGGGCGAAAGCCAGAATGTGGAAGCTCAGCTTTGTTCAGTTGAGGACAACACCAGGGAGGGGCAGACACCTTTAGTAGGCCGGAAAAGCCTATTGCATTTTTTAAAATGGTAATTTGGAGCAGAAGGTTGAAGCTCAGCTTTATTTAGTTGAGGACAACACCAGGCAGGGGCACACAGACAGACACCTTTAGTAGGCCGGAAAAGCCTATTGCATTTTTTAAAATGGTAATTTGGAGCAGAAGGTTGAAGCTCAGCTTTATTTATTTGAGGACAACACCAGGCAGGGGCACACAGACAGACACCTTTAGTAGGCCGGAAAAGCCTATTGCATTTTTTAAAATGGTAATTTGGAGCAGAAGGTTGAAGCTCAGCTTTATTTAGTTGAGGGCAACACCAGGGAGGGGCAGAAGCCGTTAGTAGGCCCTAACCACCATTTTGTTTTTTAAAAACCACTTAATGAGAGCCGGAAGGTTGAAGCTCAGCTTTATTCAGTTGAGGACAACACCAGGCAGGGGCACACAGACAGACACCTTTAGTAGGCCGGAAAAGCCTATTGCATTTTTTAAAATGGTAATTTGGAGCAGAAGGTTGAAGCTCAGCTTTATTTAGTTGAGGGCAACACCAGGGAGGGGCAGAAGCCGTTAGTAGGCCCTAACCACCATTTTGTTTTTTAAAAACCACTTAATGAGAGCCGGAAGGTTGAAGCTCAGCTTTATTCAGTTGAGGACAACACCAGGCAGGGGCACACAGACAGACACCTTTAGTAGGCCGGAAAAGCCTATTGCATTTTTTAAAATGGTAATTTGGAGCAGAAGGTTGAAGCTCAGCTTTATTTAGTTGAGGACAACACCAGGCAGGGGCACACAGACAGACACCTTTAGTAGGCCGGAAAAGCCTATTGCATTTTTTAAAATGGTAATTTGGAGCAGAAGGTTGAAGCTCAGCTTTATTTAGTTGAGGGCAACACCAGGCAGGGGCACACAGACAGACACCTTTAGTAGGCCGGAAAAGCCTATTGCATTTTTTAAAATGGTAATTTGGAGCAGAAGGTTGAAGCTCAGCTTTATTTAGTTGAGGGCAACACCAGGGAGGGGCAGAAGCCGTTAGTAGGCCCTAACCAAAGTTGAAGGCCAAATGCAGTTTAATTTCTGATACTATAGGCCGAAAGCCAGAAGGTGGAAGCTCCGATTTAGACAGTGGAGGACAATTTGAATTAGGGACTGCAGACAGACTTAGTAGGCTGTCCCCTGTGGACCATGCATCCAACACATTAACCCATTGCGCCGTAATGGACACGTAATCTTCCGTGGCCATGCCTACAGGTCCATGCGTCTGTTGTCAGGTGCACCTTTGTACTCACAGATTGCCAGAGTGCATGGACAATGCGGTCTTCTACATGCTGGTGGAGGGTTGGGATGGCTTTTCTCGCAAAAGAAGTGTCGACTGGTTAGCTTGTAGCGTGGTACAGCGTAGTCCATCATGGCCTTATTAATAGTAAATAAAATATATAACTAGGCTCTATGAACTTTTAAATAGGTTCCAGGGGTACACGGGCAGCATTGGTGTGGTCAGTGGAGGAGTATTGCAAGTAGGGGCTGCAGACAGGCTATCAAAGGCCTAAAATACCAAACAGTAGGCACTCATGGCAGTTTTACATCGGTTACATGGATACACAGGCAGGCACTCCAGGCAGCATTGTGGTCAGTGGAGGAGTATTGCAAGTAGGGGCCGCAGACAGGCTATCAAAGGCCTAAAATAACAAACAGTAGGCAGTCATGGCAGTTTTACATCGGTTACATGGATACACAGGCAGGCAATCCAGGCAGCATTGTGGTCAGTGGAGGAGTATTGCAAGTAGGGGCCGCAGACAGGCTATCAAAGGCCTAAAATAACAAACAGTAGGCAGTCATGGCAGTTTTACATCGGTTACATGGATACACAGGCAGGCACTCCAGGCAGCATTGTGGTCAGTGGAGGAGTATTGCAAGTAGGGGCCGCAGACAGGCTATCAAAGGCCTAAAATAACAAACAATAGGCTCATTGCAGTTTTACAGCGGTTACATGGATAGACGGGCAGGCAGCTTGGTGGTGAGTGGAGGAGTATTTAAAGTAGGGACCGCAGACAGGCTTCAAAGGCCTAACATAAGAAAATGGGCTGGCTGTAGGCACTTTATAATTGGTTCCAGGGGTACACGGGCAGCAGTGGTCTGGCCAGTGGAGGACTAGTGGAAGGAGGGACCGCAGACAGGCTTCAAAGGCCTAACATAAAAAAATGGGCTGGCTGTAGGCACTTTATAATTGGTTCCAGGGGTACACGGGCAGCAGTGGTCTGGTCAGTGGAGGACTAGTGGAAGGAGGGACCGCAGACAGGCTTCAAAGGCCTAACATAAAAAAATGGGCTGGCTGTAGGCACTTTATAATTGGTTCCAGGGGTACACGGGCAGCAGTGGTCTGGCCAGTGGAGGACTAGTGGAAGGAGGGACCGCAGACAGGCTTCAAAGGCCTAACATAAAAAAATGGGCTGGCTGTAGGCACTTTATAATTGGTTCCAGGGGTACACGGGCAGCAGTGGTCTGGCCAGTGGAGGACTAGTGGAAGGAGGGACCGCAGACAGGCTTCAAAGGCCTAACATAAAAAAATGGGCTGGCTGTAGGCACTTTATAATTGGTTCCAGGGGTACACGGGCAGCAGTGGTCTGGCCAGTGGAGGACTAGTGGAAGGAGGGACCGCAGACAGGCTTCAAAGGCCTAACATAAAAAAATGGGCTGGCTGTAGGCACTTTATAATTGGTTCCAGGGATACACGGGCAGCAGTGGTCTGGCCAGTGGAGGACTAGTGGAAGGAGGGACCGCAGACAGGCTTCAAAGGCCTAACATAAAAAAATGGGCTGGCTGTAGGCACTTTATAATTGGTTCCAGGGGTACACGGGCAGCAGTGGTCTGGTCAGTGGAGGACTAGTGGAAGGAGGGACCGCAGACAGGCTTCAAAGGCCTAACATAAAAAAATCGGCTGGCTGTAGGCACTTTATAATTGGTTCCAGGGGTACACGGGCAGCAGTGGTCTGGTCAGTGGAGGACTAGTGGAAGGAGGGACCGCAGACAGGCTTCAAAGGCCTAAAATAACAAACAATAGGCTCATGGCAGTTTTACAGCGGTTACATGGATACACGGGCAGCTTGGTGGTGAGTGGAGGAGTAGTGCAAGGAGTGTCTGTCCCAGTACTCCCAAATATATAAATAGATGTTAATGTCTCGCAAAACAACCAAAACAAAAAAAAAGGTGGCATACTTAGGTACAGGGGTGGGCTCATCTGCTGAGTTTCTGACATAGTAATTTGGCAGTAACTATTTAATGGTGCCAATATAGGACACAGACACAGACTACTTTAAGTTGCATCATAGATGTCTACAAATGTGTATTGTCAGTGCCAGACATTGAATGATGTCAGCGAATAGACTAAAGATTGGTGGAGCTGTGCAACATAATTTTGCATGTGGTAGAGCACATTTTGAGCTGGGGTAGGGGGGAACTCTCTAGAGGCCGGCGGGACCGCCCCAGGGCCCCTCATGTTACAACGGTGTGTCTGACGTTGGGTGCGCACCACCACCGCCAGAGACACTACATTGTACTATGAGGGACCCAGTAGCAATGCCGTCAACCAAAAGCGAGCACACCCACCTCTTCAGACAAACAGCAGTCTCACGGGTGCTTGCGCCAAGTCGCGATACCACGGCCCCGTGTGGGGAGTTTGGCCATTTAGGGAGGTGTAAACATGTCGTATGCTGTACAATCAGCTGCAGCAAATTAGACATTAGAAAAGTAATTCACAGGCAAGAGCCTTTCATAGGAAAGCTAGGTGTCGGCCGGGCAAGGTGGGGCAAAAGATTTCGAAATCCAGTTGTGGTTCATTTTAATGAATGTTAGATCGTCAACATTTTGGGTAGCCAGACGAGTCCTTTTTTCAGTTAATATTGAACCTGCAGCACTGAATACTCTTTCTGATAGGACACTTGCTGCCGGGCAAGCAAGCTCCTGCAATGCATATTCTGCCAATTCTGGCCAGGTGTCTAATTTGGAGGCCCAGTAATCAAATGGGAATGACGGTTGAGGGAGAACATCGATAAGGGATGAAAAATAGTTAGTAACCATACTGGACAAATGTTGTCTCCTGTCACTTTCAATTGATGCAGCAGTACCTGTCCTGTCTGCGGTCATAGCAAAATCACTCCACAACCTGGTCAGAAAACCCCTCTGTCCAACGCCACTTCTGATGTGTGCACCCCTAACACTCCTAGTCTGCTGCCCCCTGGAGCTCGTGTGAGAACGATCACGTGCGCTGTGTGCTGGGAATGCCTGAAGCAAACGGTCAACAAGAGTTGATTGTTTGGTTGCTAATATTAGTTCCAAGTTCTCATGTGGCATAATATTTTGCAATTTGCCTTTATAGCGTGGATCAAGGAGGCAGGCCAACCAGTAATCGTCATCGTTCATCATTTTCGTAATGCGTGTGTCCCTTTTTAGGATACGTAAGGCATAATCCGCCATGTGGGCCAAAGTTCCAGTTGTCAAATCTCCGGTTGTGATTGGTTGAGGGGCAGTTGCAGGCAAATCTACGTCACTTGTGTCCCTCAAAAAACCAGAACCCGGCCGTGACACGCAACCAATTTCCTGTGCCCCCGGGAAAGGTTCGGCATTAAAAATATACTCATCCCCATCATCCTCCTCGTCCTCCACCTCCTCTTCGCCCGCTACCTCGTCCTGTACACTGCCCTGACCAGACAATGGCTGACTGTCATCAAGGCTTTCCTCTTCCTCTGGTGCAGACGCCTGCTCCTTTATGTGCGTCAAACTTTGCATCAGCAGACGCATTAGGGGGATGCTCATGCTTATTACGGCGTTGTCTGCACTAACCAGCCGTGTGCATTCCTCAAAACACTGAAGGACTTGACACATGTCTTGTATCTTAGACCACTGCACACCTGACAACTCCATGTCTGCCATCCTACTGCCTGCCCGTGTATCCTCCCACAAATAAATAACAGCACGCCTCTGTTCGCACAGTCTCTGAAGCATGTGCAGTGTTGAGTTCCACCTTGTTGCAACGTCTATGATTAGGCGATGCTGGGGAAGGTTCAAAGACCGCTGATAGGTCTGCATACGGCTGGCGTGTACAGGCGAACGTCGGATATGTGAGCAAAGTGCACGCACTTTGAGGAGCAGGTCGGAGAACCCAGGATAAGTTTTCAATAAGCACTGCACCACCAGGTTTAAGGTGTGAGCCAGGCAAGGAATGTGTTTCAGTTGGGAAAGGGAGATGGCAGCCATGAAATTCCTTCCGTTATCACTCACTACTTTGCCTGCCTCAAGATCTACTGTGCCCAGCCACGACTGCGTTTCTTGTTGCAAGAACTCGGACAGAACTTCCGCGGTGTGTCTGTTGTCGCCCAAGCACTTCATAGCCAATACAGCCTGCTGACGCTTGGCAGTAGCTGGCCCATAATGGGACAACTGGTGTGCAACAGTGTCATCTGCCGATGGAGTGGTTGGCAGACTGCGTTCTGTGGAAGAGCTGTAGCTTCTGCAGGAGGACGAGGAGGAGGAGGAGGAGGGGGTGCGAACGCCTACAGCCAACTGTTTCCTAGACCGTGAGCTAGGCACAACTGTCCCTAAATTGATGTCGCCTGTGGACCCTGCATCCACCACATTCACCCAGTGTGCCGTGATGGACACATAACGTCCCTGGCCATGCCTACTGGTCCATGCATCTGTAGTCAGGTGCACCTTTGTACTCACAGATTGCCTGAGTGCATGGACGATGCGCTGTTTAACATGCTGGTGCAGGGCTGGGATGGCTTTTCTGGAAAAAAAGTGTCGACTGGGTAGCTCGTATCGTGGTTCAGCGTACTCCATCAGGGCTTTGAAAGCTTCGCTTTCAACTAACCGGTAGGGCATCATCTCTAACGAGATTAGTCTAGCTATGTGGGCGTTAAAACCCTGTGTACGCGGATGCGAGGATAAGTACTTCCTTTTTCTAACCAGAGTCTCATGTAGGGTGAGCTGGACTGGAGAGCTGGAGATCGTGGAACTTTCGGGTGTGCCGGTGTACATGGCAGACTGAGAGACGGTTGGAGACGGTATTGTTTCCGCCGGTGCCCTAGATGCAATATTTCCTCCTACAAAACTGGTGGTTCCCTGACCCTGACTGCTTTTGGCTGGCAAAGAAACCTGCACAGATACTGCCGGTGGTGCAGAAAATGGTGGCCTTACAGTGACGGAAGGGATGTTGCGTTGCTGACTAGCTTCATTGGCCGAGGGTGCTACAACCTTGAGGGACGTTTGGTAGTTAGTCCAGGCTTGAAAATGCATGGTGGTTAAGTGTCTATGCATGCAACTAGTATTTAGACTTTTCAGATTCTGACCTCTGCTTAAGCTAGTTGAACATTTTTGACAAATGACTTTGCGCTGATCTGTTGGATGTTGTTTAAAAAAATGCCAGACTGCACTCTTCCTAGACTCGGATCCCTTTTCAGGGATTGCAGACTGAGCTTTAACCGGATGGCAACGCTGTGCTCCAACAGGTTTTGGCTTTGACACGCGTTTTGGGCCAGATACGGGCCCGGCAGATGGAACCTGTTGCGATGTTGATGCCTGCTGCGGCCCCTCCTCCACCTCCGCTTCTGAACTACTGCCGCCTGCACCCTGTTCCCCCAATGGCTGCCAATCGGGGTCAATAACTGGGTCATCTATTACCTCCTCTTCGAGCTCGTGTGCAACTTCGTCTGTGTCACTGTGTCGGTCGGTGGTATAGCGTTCGTGGCGGGGCAACATAGTCTCATCAGGGTCTGATTGTGGATCTGTACCCTGAGAGGGCAATGTGGTGGTCTGAGTCAAAGGAGCAGCATAGTACTCTGGCTGTGGCTGTGCATCAGTGCACTCCATGTCAGAATATACTTGTAATGGGCATGGCCTGTTAAATGTTTCACTTTCTAAGCCAGGGACGGTATGTGTAAAGAGCTCCATGGAGTGACCCGTTGTGTCGCCTGCTGCATCCTTCTCTCTTGTTGTAGTTTTTGCTGAGGAGGACAAGGAAGCGACTTGTCCCTGACCGTGAACATCCACAAGCGACACGCTGCTTTTACATTTACCAGTTTCGGAAGAGGAGGCAAAAGAGCTAGAGGCTGAGTCTGCAATGTAAGCCAAAACTTGCTGTTGCTGCTCCGCCTTTAAAAGCGGTTTTCCTACTCCCAGAAAAGAGAGCGTTCGAGGCCTTGTGTAGCCTGACGACGAAACTGGCTCCACAGCTCCAGACTTAGGTGGAATATTTTTATCCCCACGACCACCTGATGCTCCACTACCACTACCATCATTACCAGCTGACAATGAACTCCCACGACGACCTCTTGCACCAGACTTCCTCATTGTTTTAAAATCTAACTTTATTTGTTGCTGTCAAACAACTTACACGGTGAGCTATAACTTCAGTATGATTTCAATATCCCTTAACAGGTTGGTGAGACCACAAGGAAAATCAGGCACAATGTTACACACTCTGTTTTCTGTGGCACAAAATCACAGAGATGACACACACGCAGGACTGTCACTCAAGCACTAATGTCAATATTAATCTCCCACCTAATTTATTTTTTTTTTTTTCTCAGGGAGACTTTAGAAACCAAATAATATTAAAAAAAAAAAAAAAAAGGCTTTCTATGGCCCACAATTAGAGAGAGAGAGGTGGCACACCCAGGAGTCAAGACTGGCGCACAAGCTGAAAGGGCAATATTACTCTCCCACTGTTTTTTTTATGTTTTTTTTGTTTTTTTCAGGGAGACTTTAGAAACCAAATAATATTAAAAAAACCACAAAAAAAAATAGCCTTTCTATGGCCCACTGAATGAGAGAGAGAGGTGGCACACCCAGGAGTCAAGACTGGCACACAAGCTGAAAGGGCAATATTACTCTCCCACTGTTTTTTTATGTTTTTTTTTTTTTTTTTCAGGGAGACTTTAGAAACCAAATAATATTAAAAAAACCAAAAAAAAAAATAGCCTTTCTATGGCCCACTGAATGAGAGAGAGAGGTGGCACACCCAGGAGTCAAGACTGGCACACAAGCTGAAAGGGCAATATTACTCTCCCACTGTTTTTTTATGTATTTTTTTTTTTTAAGGGAGACTTTAGAAACCCAATAATATTTAAAAAAATAAATAAATAGGCTTTCTATGGCCCACTGAATGAGAGGGAGAGAGGTGGCACACCCAGGAGTCAAGACTGGCACACAAGCTGAAAGGGCAATATTACTCTCCCACTGTTTTTTTATGTATTTTTTTTTTTTTTCAGGGAGACTTTAGAAACCAAATAATAAGAAAAAAAATAAATAAATAAATAGGCTTTCTATAGCCCACTGAATGAGAGATAGCACACACAGCAGTGGCACACAAGCCCTGACTGAGGCCAATATTTTTCTCCCACTGATTGATGTAGTGTTTTTGTGTTGAGGTAGATTTTAGAACACAAATCAAGGAAAAAAAAAAAAAATGCTTTCTATGGCCCACTGAATGAGAGAGAGGTGGCACACCCAGGAGTCAAGACTGGCACACAAGCTGAAAGGGCAATATTACTCTCCCACTGTTTTTTTTTTTTTTTTTTCAGGGAGACTTTAGAAACCAAATAATAAGAAAAAAAATAAATAAATAAATAGGCTTTCTATAGCCCACTGAATGAGAGATAGCACACACAGCAGTGGCACACAAGCCCTGACTGAGGCCAATATTTTTCTACCACTGATTGATGTAGTGTTTTTGTGTTGAGGTAGAATTTAGAACACAAATCAAGGAAAAAAAAAAAATGCTTTCTATGGCCCACTGAATGAGAGAGAGGTGGCACACCCAGGAGTCAAGACTGGCACACAAGCTGAAAGGGCAATATTACTCTCCCACTGTTTTTTTATGTATTTTTTGTTTTTTAAGGGAGACTTTAGAAACCCAATAATATTTTAAAAAATAAATAAATAGGCTTTCTATGGCCCACTGAATGAGAGGGAGAGAGGTGGCACACCCAGGAGTCAAGACTGGCACACAAGCTGAAAGGGCAATATTACTCTCCCACTGTTTTTTTATGTATTTTTTGTTTTTTAAGGGAGACTTTAGAAACCCAATAATATTTAAAAAAATAAATAAATAGGCTTTCTATGGCCCACTGAATGAGAGGGAGAGAGGTGGCACACCCAGGAGTCAAGACTGGCACACAAGCTGAAAGGGCAATATTACTCTCCCACTGTTTTTTTATGTATTTTTTGTTTTTTAAGGGAGACTTTAGAAACCCAATAATATTTAAAAAAAAAAATAAATAGGCTTTCTATGGCCCACTGAATGAGAGGGAGAGAGGTGGCACACCCAGGAGTCAAGACTGGCACACAAGCTGAAAGGGCAATATTACTCTCCCACTGTTTTTTTATGTATTTTTTGTTTTTTAAGGGAGACTTTAGAAACCCAATAATATTTTAAAAAAAAAATAAATAGGCTTTCTATGGCCCACTGAATGAGAGGGAGAGAGGTGGCACACCCAGGAGTCAAGACTGGCACACAAGCTGAAAGGGCAATATTACTCTCCCACTGTTTTTTTATGGTTTTTTTTTTTTTTTTCAGGGAGACTTTAGAAACCAAATAATATTAAAAAAACCAAAAAAAAAAATAGCCTTTCTATGGCCCACTGAATGAGAGAGAGAGGTGGCACACCCAGGAGTCAAGACTGGCACACAAGCTGAAAGGGCAATATTACTCTCCCACTGTTTTTTTAGGTTTTTTTTTTTTTTTCAGGGAGACTTTAGAAACCAAATAATATTAAAAAAAAAATAAAATAAATAGGCTTGCTATAGCCCACTGAATGAGAGATAGCACACACAGCAGTGACACACAAGCCCTGACTGAGGCCAATATTTTTCTCCCACTGATTGATGTAGTGTTTTTGTGTTGAGGTAGAATTTAGAACACAAATCACGGAAAAAATAAATAGGCTTTCTATGGCCCACTCAGTGAGAGATGGCACACACAGGGATGGCACTGTAGCAGAAATGCCAATCTTAATCTCCCACAAAAAAAACAAAAAAAAACAGGGACTGTCCTACAATTACTATCTCCCTGCAGTAATCTAAGCCAGGTATGGCAGGCAGCAATAGGAGTGGACTGATGCACAAATTAAATAAAAAGTGTGGACAAACAAAAAAGATAGCTGTGCAGAAAGGAAGGAACAAGAGGATATGTGCTTTGAAAAAAGCAGTTGGTTTGCACAGTGGCGTACACACAGCAATACAGCTATCACGGAGCCTTCTAGGGCAGCCCAATGAGCTACAGCGCTGAGGGGAAAAAAAAAAAAAATAGCTTCCACAGTCCCTGCACACCGAAGGTGGTGTTGGACAGTGCAAATCGCTGCAGCACAAGCGGTTTGGTGGTTAGTGGACCCTGCCTAACGCTCTCCCTGCTTCTGACGAAGCGGCAGCAACCTGTCCCTAAGCTCAGATCAGCAGCAGTAAGATGGCGGTCGGCGGGAACGCCCCTTTATAGCCCCTGTGACGCCGCAGACAGCAAGCCAATCACTGCAATGCCCTTCTCTAAGATGGTGGGGACCAGGATCTATGTCATCACGCTGCCCACACTCTGCGTTCACCTTCATTGGATGAGAAATGGCGCTTTTCGCGTCATTGAAACGCGACTTTGGCGCGAAAGTCGCGTACCGCATGGCCGACAAGCACAGGGGTCGGATCGGGTTTCATGAGACGCCGACTTAGCCAAAAGTCGGCGACTTTTGAAAATGATCGACCCGTTTCGCTCAACCCTAGTCAGCAGTTCAGCTCATAAATCAGGATGCGGTTATGTGTACTATCGACCTAAAGAGTACACCCCTCATGTCAGAATCTGCTGAGGTTTGCTGTAGCTCTGCCAACAGGGACCCACCACTATCAGTTCCAGGGTCTCCCATTCGGACTGGCTTCTGCTCCTCGTATTTTTACAAAACTTGTATCAGAAATGGTGGCCTTCCTGAGGAGCCAAGGTGTTATAATAATTCCGTATCTGGATGACTTTCTTCTCGTGGCAGATTCAGTAGAACTATTGGAGGCTCACAGAGCTCGAACAATCGCAGTGATGGAACATCTTGGATGGGTACTAAACTGGCAAAAGTCTGATTTACTACCAGAATGGAGGAAAACTTTCCTGGGAGTGTGTCTGGACTCCAGACTAAGAATATCCTTCTTACCAGAGGTCAAGCGAGTGACAATTCAGACGCAAGTCAAGTATCTGTTGGGACATCGAGTCACCATAAGGATGGCAATGAAAGTTCTCGGCCTCATGACAGCCTGTATACCATGCGTCAGGTGGGCTCAGACACACTCAAGACACCTGCAAAGGCAGATCCTGTCAGTGTGGGATCGCCGTCAGTCTTCCCTAGAGGCTCCACTGAGGCTGTCAGGTTCAGCACGGAAATCTCTCCACTGGTGAACACAGACAGACAACCTGAGGGTGGGAGTCCTATGGACCACCTCCCCTTACGTGGTTGTTACCACGGATGCCAGCGCATGGTGCTGGGGAGCTTATCTGCAGGGCAGAATCCTGCAGGGCAGGTGGCCAGCAGGAATCAGAAGCAGATCTTCCAACTTCAAAGAGCTATACGCTGTCTGGCAAGCGCTAAGACACAATCGGCTTACGCTCTCAGATCGACACGTAAGAATCTTCTCCGACAACGTAACGGCAGTTTCATTCCTGAACCATCAGGGAGGCCCAAGATATCAGCCACTGCAGGATCTAGCAGAGACGATTTTCAACTGGGCCGAGGACACAGTGTTATCAATAACGGCTATCCACCTAGAGGGCTCTCAAAATGTGATAGCAGATTACCTAAGCAGATGGGAACTGTGTCCAACAGAGTGGGAACTGGAGCAGAGCATCTTCCGGACATTATGTCACCGATGGGGAACCCCCAACATCGACTTATTCACAAACAAAAGAAACTCGAAGACCCCAAGATTCTTGGAACCGCGTCGGTCACACCATCTCCGCATGGGCTTTGCCTAGCCAGCTGTTTACAGACTTATACTCTGCATCTTCATGGAAACTATCATTCATTTGCCTACACGGGCACATTCTTCTCCAAACCTCTGCATAGCACGTAACTGAGGAAGGTCCAGTTTGAGACCGAAACGTTTTGTTGTTGCTGACAATAAAATAAATCTCCAGATAAGAAAGTTGAGTGCCAGGTTTATTTATATATGGATCCTGAAAGGGACATCCTGAAATCAAAAGGCTTGTCAGACCAGGTCATAACTACTATCCAAGGTAGTAGAAAACCCGTGACTTCAGCCATTTACCAAAAAATTTGGAAGCGGTTTTGTCTAGAGGGTGGCAGGTCCGACGTCATGTCAGGTTCTCCAGACATCCCCTGCGTCCTAGACTTCCTACAGAAAGGATTTAACCTGGGTCTTTGACCCAGCACATTAAAAGTCCAGATATGTGCACTAAGCTCATTTCTGGACTATCCTTTGGCATCTCACCCATGGATAATAAGGTTCATTCGGGCCATCCAACGAATGCGTCCTACCATTAGGCAGTTATCTCCATCCTGGGACCTTAACTTAGTCCTTAGAGCCCTGTGTAAGGGCGCTTTCGCTATGGGGGATGATATGCCCATTTCTATTCGCACCCGGAAAACGGCTTTCTTATTAGCGATCACTACGGCCAGGAGGGTTGGAGAAATTTAGGCTTTATGTATGAGGGATCCCTACCTCCAGATCAGGGATGACAGTCTAATTCTGAAATTAGATCCGACATTTATCCCGAAGGTAGCTTCTATCAAAAATAGGAGTCAGGCAATAATACTCCCTTCCTTTTGTAATAACCCTTCTAACGAGAAAGAGCGAGTCCTCCATTCCCTAGATGTCAGACAGGGGGTCCTGGACTATTTGAAAGCTACTGACTCTTGGCGTATAGATCCAAACCTTTTTGTTCTTTTTGGGGGAAAGAACAAAGGAAAGAAGGCCTTCAAGGCCTCAATTGCACGTTGGATCACAGCCGTGATCTCAGAAGCTTATCAGTCAGAAGGTATGTCCCCTCCAGTAGGTTTAAAAGCCCATTCCACTCGGGGGGTGTCTGCCTCCTGGGCGGAGCATGCAGGAGCCTCAGTAGAACAGATCTGTAAGGCGGCTACATGGACCAGGGCTGACACCTTCTGTAGACATTATAAGCTTGATTTTATGTCCAGCCAGCACACGGCTTTTTGGAGGAAGGTCCTCCAAGCGGTAATCCCACCCTAAGTTGAAGCTTTGGTACTCTCCAGGGTGCTGTCAGGAGGGACGTCCTGGAAAATCGATATTAGTCTTACCGGTAATTATGTTTCCAGGAGTCCATACTGACAGCACCGGTACTTCCCCCCCATTCTGACTATAAATTCAGGTATAACCAGTTTATGTGCCTATATACTATTTTGTTACATGATTTGTTCATTAAAATGTTTTATTTGCATCATTCCATGACTTGGTTTTTGTTACAACACTGAGGTTTGAGGGGTGGAACCGGATATTTGAACTCTCGTGTGTTTCCTGTCCCAGCAAGGAGGAGAAGGACGTCCTCCAGGGTGCTGTCAGTATGGACTCCTGGAAACATAATTACCGGTAAGACTAATACCGATTTTCCCCCACAAATTTCCAAATGCCCAACTGACTGTGGGGATCCACAGGCCATTCTGCAGAGCTGTTTACAAATTCTACTCCATGGGCATCAGAGGTCTGCTCTGAAGAATCGCAGAATCCAGAAGAGGAAAGCATCTACACCAGTGCCCCAAATTTTTTGATGTTGGATCATTGGACAGACAAGTAGGGTCCCAGCAGAATTCAGACCTTTATCAGCAGATGTTAACCACTGGGGGTGGAAGTGATCCTGAGGAGACTTGGATACAACAGGTGCATGCGGACTGTACTGTGCAGTACAGGGCAAGAAGAGGAGCAGGGTGACTCTTGGGGTTAAGAGGGTAAGAACAGAGAGGATGACGATGAGGTTATAGATCTCACTTGGTGAAAATCCATAGACATGCAGATGAGTAGCTCAGCAGAGGAAGTGGAGGAGCCAGAATATGAGGAGATTACATTGTGGCTTCCTATACAGACATGAAGTAATGCAACTATGACAAGAAAAGCATCCTCAGCCCCAACTCTCTGTATCCAGCACCAGTCTTGAATGTGCAGTTCGCAGGGGTGGCAAGGGTTGCCTAGCCTGTGGGTTTTTTGAGACCGAAAAGGATGACCCAACTCGCATTATCTGCCAAATTTGCAAAAGGAAAACTCAGTAGAAGCAAAATTGCAATAATTTGATAACTGCATGCATGAATTGGCACATATGTGATCAACATGCCTTAGTGTGAGAGTCTTACTGCGTGGACTAGCGGGCTTCCCCAACCACCGGCCATCCCACCAACCCCATCTGCTACTTTTATCTCTTTTGTCGCCGTGCCAAGTCTTCTCACACTGGTCTCCAGCCGCAGAAACTCCACTGAGAGCCCGTCGGCTGTTATGGAAGTGGACATGACTGCTGTTTTTGTGTCACCTAGCACAACACATCTTTCTTAATCCATCATAACATCTCTGCAAGCACCTTACTCACAGTCCAGCAGTTTGTCCTGTTCTCTGTACTCCACTCTCTCAGCACAGCAGCCAGCCTTCGATCCTGCAGTTGTGGTTACATAAAAATAAATGTTTCCTCCTACACATACCAAAGCTAAGAGCTTGAACTCCACCATCTCCAATCTGTTGGTCACGGAAATGGTGCCTTTCTGCCTGGTGGATACAGACTGTTTCAGAAAGTTGATGACCGTTGCAGTCCCTCAGTATCAGTTGCCTAGTCACCATTACTTCTCTAAGAAAGCTGTGCCTGCACTGCGCCAGCAAGTCGCAGACAACCTCATCCGTTCCCTGAAAAATGTATGTCTGCTAGAGTGCATTTCACCACTGACACCTGAATGAGCAAACCTGGTCATGGGCATTACATCTCGCTAACTGGGCACTGAGTGAATCTAGTGGATGTGGGGGCAGACTGTCAAGAGGTTGCTCCATAAGTCCTTGAATCTCCAAGGCTTTTGGTACAAACCCTATATGTAACGGTTCCTCCCCTTCTTCTGGCTCCTCCACTTTCTTTAGGGCCTCCACCTGTGCCCTCATCCTCTTCCTTAGTCAGACAGACACCTGTTGTTTAACTGCATCTAGAATCCCCCACCTCCACCCTGTGCAGACATGACTCACTGCAATCAGGCAGTTTCAAATAAAATGACTTGGAGATCACAGTCACACAGCTCGAGTTGTGGAAAGCTATCCAAGTTGAGTTAGAGCAATAGCCGTCTCCACTGAAACTAGAGCCAGGGTAGGCTGTGTGCGATAACTATGCAAACA
Organism: Ranitomeya variabilis; assembly: GCF_051348905.1. Taxonomy (NCBI): domain Eukaryota; kingdom Metazoa; phylum Chordata; class Amphibia; order Anura; family Dendrobatidae; genus Ranitomeya; species Ranitomeya variabilis. The sequence continues at coordinate 101,501,535 of NC_135235.1, forward strand.
TGGTGGCGGCCCTATGCCTGGGAATGCTCACGCACCTGCCTTGCATGGCTCACATCCTCAACCTGGTGGTACAGCAATTTCTCCATCACTATCTTGGCCTGGATGCGCTGCTGCAGAAAGCATGGTTGATATGTACTCTCTTCTGCCAATTGCACCCCACAGGTCATTGACTTGCATCATTATAGAGACTTTTTGGCCTACTGGTTAACCGTATGATTTGTGATGTTACACCAAAGTGGAAATCCACTCTGCACATGTTGTAGTGACTGTGGCTGCAGCGACAAGCCTTAGTGCAGTATGTCCTTTTGCATAGCCTTTGTGAGGAGGTGGTAGCAGAGAAGGATATGAAAGGGATAACAATATTTCAAATTTCTGGGCTGTCTTTGCACAGGTGGGTGCCAATGAAGGGTGGCTTACAGTGATCAAGGGGGCTCATGATACTAGAAAAACTGTTAGTGAAGGTGCAGAAGCCAAGGAACAAATGGAAGAGAATGAGGTGATAGATGCAAAACAGTCAGGAGATTAAGAGGATAACGATCCCCTCTGTTGTCCATGGTTGGTGGGAAGAAATGGAGGAAGCAACATTAAGTGTTACCCCACCACCAACACACCATGGACTTGGACCTCATGGAAGCGCCCGACACATGAGCACCTTCTTGCTGCACTATCTTCAACAAGATGCTCATATTCTTAAGGATAGAAATAGTGCTGACTACTGAGTTGCTACTCTGTTAGATCTGTAGTACAAGAGTAAATTTAGCCAGATGCTTCCCCCCCATAGAAAGCGATGCACGCAGGCTAGAATATCGAAGCATGCTTGTAGACAATCGTAAAATTGGTTTTCCCCAAGACAATGGTGAGGCATACAGTGTGCATCCCAGTTTTAGACATCCAACCCCGGGAACGTGAAGGCGTCTTCGAAAAGCAGCAGTGTCAGTGGCATAAGCAATTTCTGTCAGTCATTTAACACATTTTCTTAGACCAGCCAGTGCACCAGCAGAACAGAGTACAAGCCTGTCATGTTTTGTACGACTGGAGAGGTTGGTGCAGGAGTATCTGGAGCTCATTATCTATGCCATTGGTGGAGTTTCCATTTTTCATTTTGGTCTTAAAAAATGAAGGAGTGGCCTGAGCTCACCTGTCTCACCTTTTTGGAGGTTTTGTCATGCCCGGCAGCCAGTGTTCTCTGACGGTCTTCAGCGCTGCTGGTGTTTCCTCGATGGGTAAGTGCATCCATTAGTCCTCTGAAAGTGTAGACCTCCTAATTTTCAGCAAAATGAGCAAGTCATGGAACTCCAATGACTTTTGCTCCCCAGTTGCAGACTCAGCAGGCTAGGTGATGGTGTAGTTTTTAGTGTCATGCACTGATCTTGCACTATTGCAGTCTGTGCCACCTTTGTGGTGACTTCTGTGTCTGCTGTTGCAAAAATTTTTTTGAAATGTGGAGGCTCCAAGTTGGGTCTCCATTTGGTGGGTTGACTGTGTAAGTGGGGCTCCCAGACAGGCAGGCCTGCCCTTACTTTTAGTCAAGATCAACAACCTGTGTTACTTTCCTTACATTGTTCTACCAACAGTACTCTATGAAGCTGTTTGTGCCATTGGAGTGTGGCTGGAAAAAAATTTAAATTGGAGGTCTTGCATGAGGTAAGCTAAGATTGCTTACACCGCTCCCTTAACCACCAGGTTATCATTGAAACTTCAATTTCAAGCTTCAATTCCAAGCTGTAGATGCTGGACCTTAACCCTGATCCCTCATGCATAGCCCGTAGCTGACTGCTGATGTTCCATTTGCAAATTTTTACTGTGGGTCAATTTTCCTGGTGTCTGCCCCTAATTTTAGTTGTTTGGGAAGCTTTTTGGCACCCCTTAAGGTGTTATGTATACATTTGGTTTGCTTCCCATTGAATCTAATGCGTTTTGTGAACAGTTCAACGAATGTCTAAACGTTGAGATAATCGAACCGAACTTTAAAAGCTTCAATCATCTCTACTTCAGACAACCACTTTAATGCTTTTAAATCCTCAAATATGCATGATGAGGTTTCACTCCTGAGCCCTGTTTGAATCCAAGACCAAAAGATTAGTGCTGCACACACTATTTATAAAACCTAGAAAAGTAGCATCATAATTAGAGCTGTCTTTACACTGTGGCACAAACTGGGCATTATATATTGGTATATTGGGCGCTGATGCTGGTCATATCTATGGAGAAACTGCAATTTTCTCTCTGCAAAATCCATTCTGTAAGAACGTCTGGAAACTGCCTGTGTGCTGAAAGAGCTTATTTCACCCCTTGCTAAATGCCTTGAGAGAAGTAGGAAAAATATTTATTTTGTACTGTTAGTCAGTAGATAGAAAAAAAAATTAAAATTTGAGAGTCCTCAGTGGTTTATACCTTTTTAATGGCTAACTGAAAAGATGGTTACAAATTACAAGCTTTCGAGACTACTCGGGTCTCTTCATCAGGCATAGAATAACACAATCTGAAGAGTCACATATTTATACACAACGGGACACAGAAAATATGCAATATATAAGGCAAGTGACATGAAGCTGAACTGTTAGTATGGAAGAGGGAAAAGCGGTTATAGCTGTAAATATTGGAACTATTCATAGATAAGGACTATGAAAGTTTTATTGTCTTGTGATTGAGGTCTGATCCTTGGTTGTGATGCCCTCAAATGGTTTGAGGAGCACATTCCTTAGTTGACATAGAAAGACATAAATCTATGTGACACATTCATTCCTGCACTGTGTGTCAAAGGTTGTCATAAGTTTATACTTAAATGTATCTATCTGCGCTGTAGATCACAAGGTAAAATAATTGATAAAATTATCTGCATGCGTTGTCCACCATAAAGTATATCCACAACTGCCTAGTCCAAAATGAATGAATTAATACGTTTTCGATACTTAATATATAATATATGAAAGATTTTACTATTTACCGGATGTTTCACGCTGAAGTTCTCCTGGATCTACCCCCAGCTTTCGGGTGTATTGCCGTAGGAGTCTTCTGGATGAGTGCAGGCGATGATATAAAAACTGATTCCTTTTCAAAATGTATATGAGAAAAAGGTGGAGAACTGTCCCGGCCGGTGACAGTCCCCCCTTAACTCACCGATAATGTTGCTAGGTTTACAGCGTGAGCCTGTGCTTCCACACGCTAGTTGCCGACGAGGTGCAGCAGAGCCGCAGGACCTCGTGTGACGTCACTTACACGTGATGTGACACGTGAACGGCCAACGAATTGCACTCAGTACCTAAACGAATCTATAGATTCGGGCAATACACCCGAAAGCTGGGGGTAGATCCAGGAGAACTTCAGCGTGAAACATCCGGTAAATAGTAAAATCTTTCATATATTATATATTAAGTATCGAAAACGTATTAATTCATTCATTTTGGACTAGGCAGTTGTGGATATACTTTATGGTGGACAACGCATGCAGATAATTTTATCAATTATTTTACCTTGTGATCTACAGCGCAGATAGATACATTTATATACTTTACGGCTGGAATCTTCCATCCTATATCGGGCATTTTTGGTAGTTAGGTCCGTTTATCTGCAGCAGTAGAACCACTAATGCAAACATATTGTGTGCAGCGCCTATAGTTGTTTTTAGATTGATAAGTTTATACTCCCCAAATTTTTATGTCTCTCTGAGATTTGAAGGTGCCTTTTTATACCAGTAATTTCATGTCTATGATGCTGTGATGCAGGGATACAAAAATGTTTGGCCACAGGTAGATCTATACTTTTTACTTTTATTGTGTGGCAAAGAGAGTTCTTCCTTGTTCTAAGTTTTTGTCCTGTCTTCCCTACATACAGACCCCCAGTTGGACATTTGATACATTTAATTAAGTGCACTACAATAGATGTGATGCAGCTGTTAAGTACCTGGGATCTTGTAGTCCTGACACGAGTTGGGGATCTTTATCTTGTCCATGGTCATTATAAATGGATAGGTTTTACACTTTTTCTGATTGTAGGGAAAGGTTCCAGTAGCTCTTGGAGAGAACAGGGAGATTCTGACAATGATGCTTCTCAGATTTGGGGACTGCCTAAAAGACAGAAGTGGGGGATCTGGAAATATAGATTGTAATCAGGCATCTTATTGTAATAAAGGTTATAGTTTCTGTACAGCTTCCCTTAGCAACTCCAGATTCGGATTGTAGGTGACTATTAGAGGCACCCGGCTGCTTTCTTGTTTAGTTTATAGTGGAGATGATTCCTTGATATTTTGGTGGCTCCTGCGATCTCTTTTTCAATTGTTCTTGGTTTGTAGCCCTGGTTCAGAAAGGTATTTGAGGCCGCCAAGGTGTTTGTCTCTGTCCATGGAGTTTGAACGTATCCGATTGTATCTGATGACTTGGCTGTAGACAATAGATTTTTTTTTGTGTATGTGTTTTGGATGGAAACTGTCTCATTTAAGGTATAGTATGTTGGAAGGTCAACTGGCTTCTTGTACAAGCACTTCTCTGTTTCGTTGTTCTTAGCTTAATGGTGGTGTCCCAAATGTTAATTTCAGTACAGAAGTACTTGAGTGTTAAGTTGATGGTGGGAAGAAATTGATTAAAGTGTTCATGGAATGAGTTCAGCTGTTGCTCAGACTCCATCCGAATGATTTAAAATATTGTCAATGTAACCAGAGGCCTGATGGGACATGATGACAATAAGTCACTTTCAAGCTTGGCCATGGAAAGATTTACGTGCTAGGGAGCCATTTTACTTCCCATTGCTGTACCAATCTCCTGTAGATATGTTGTTACAAAATTCCTTCACCAGAATTACTTTGAATTTTATAAGTTTCACAACAGAATCATGGAGAGGTGTAGTTTTCAAAATGGGAACACAAAGTGTTTTTTTTTCACCCAGAAACCTTTGTGGGCCAGTGTTTTGTAAGCTACAAAAATAAGGTCTGAAGTCCACATACTGCTCTTTCACTCATGAATCCTGTCATATATACAGCCAAAAGATTATAACCATGCGAAGGGTTTTTTCTAAAACCAGGAAATAAAGAATATTAGCAAAATGAGACTTTGGCATATATTTTGGGATATTAGGACAATGTAAGCAATTTCCGTATTTGCCAGATTGTCCCACCACTATTCTGAGATGTCAGAGGGGAATAAAGTTTGGCTAGTCGGTCTCCATATTGTCTTTTTGGATACAGCACGGTCTTGAATCTATTTGACCTAAATGACCATAGATAGTAGCCAACTCGTTGGTGTTTCATTGGTATTTCCATCATAGACTAGATGTTCTAAATTACATAACTTCTAAATCCTAACCTCCCCAGACTTCTGCAGTATTTCAACCATTGCCATTCACCATCTCTGGTGATCTCGCTTCAGTTAATCCATTTTTAAATTGATTAATTTGAGAATATTGTTTTACTGTAGAAAGAAGCCTTAAAACCAGACCGATTTTTCAAATGCATTATAAAGTGTACTCAGGAACCAATGCCAAGAATCTGATATTCGGGAACAGATGTCAGAGACATTGTTGACTGTTATACTGAAATCTGACAGACTCATTAGCGCTTCCAGTCCTGCTGCTCTTTTAATTTCAATGATGATCTAAATGTTCCAACTTTTAGCAGGTTTATCCAGCTACAGCTGAAGGAAGTCAATCGTTCATAGATGGAAAATATTTCCAGTTTTTCGTTTACCGTTACCTAAACACATAATCGGCACCGCATAAGTGTTTAGGTTGTTTTTTGAGGGTGGGGGGGGCAGAATTTCAATCACTTTTTAAATTGCCTAAGAAAAACTCCTCCAATTCCCATAAATTCTGATATTTAGATAAAAATGTGCAGCGGTTTTTTTGGCATATATTCAGTAATTTGTCGCAATGTCTTTGTCCTGCATTTTTTTTTTAATTGATTAAACGGCTTTGGTAACCTGCATCAGTTAAAAGGTACTCGAAAGACTGAATATATGAGCAGCAAGTCCTTTTAACTTTACTAGGGATGTGCGAAGAGCTTCGGGTAACTCCTTATCCGAATAGCTATAGCACTTACCGAATAGCTGCATCTGGAACCCTGATATCGAGCGCTTCCGATAATCAACTGTTCGGCGTCGCATCTGCATGTGTCGCGGCTGTGTGACAGGCACAACTCATGCATGGAGAGCCCAACAAACAGGCTCTCCTCCAAGAAAACAAGGAAGGTTTCTATTGAACGACTGCAAGTGAATATCTTAAAAACTTTGCAGAATTTAAAATATATTTTGTGTATCTATTTGATGAAATCCAAAAACTTTTATACATTAGAGAGCAAATAATTAACAAAAAACTCATTTGATACTGACATTCTGTTAGCCACAAATGTCTCTGAACCATTTTTTCATAATAACATCAAATTATATATTTTTTTCTTTAATTTGGAAGTATCACTACCCAGTACAGTATAGATTTCCTTTTAGTTTTTGTGCATTTAGAAAACTGACAATATGATTTAATGAAGATATTAATGAACTAGTTCATCTCTAGAGGCTAAGTTGGCTTATTTGCTTTGGACTTGGAAGAAGCCATGTCAGTTTGTTATTCTGCACTGTGCCAGATCTGATTAAATTATTAACTAGTTCCGGTATAGTCTGGTAAGATCTGGCTGTTTTTAGGCTACATAAAAAAGTGTTTTTAGGACATTTAAAGCTGAAAGCTGAATTAAGTTTGTATTAAACTTAGGTTCAGTTTCTTGTCCAAAAAATGTGCCGGTAATAGGTCAGTATAGTAAACTTTCCTGACTTTTATTGTTTTACCACTGTAATTTCCCTAATTACTGAGTCTAAGTAACACCAGAAAAAGGAGTGGAAATTATATGTGCCCAGGAGCGTTCATCAGGGGAAAGTGTCACATGTAAAAAATGCTATTAAACTGTAGATATGGGGTTAATCTGCAAGTTCATAGCATCCTGTGTCTGCTCAGCATTGGCACTTAGAAGCCCGCTGCTGGAAGGAAATAAATGTTATTCCCCAAAGCAGCGTTCATTCACCACTGTGCATAGAGAGTGGTGGCTATAAAAGTGTCCCCGACACTGACTGATAGCAGGCCTAATGATGAACCAGCTGTCAGTCCATGCCGGGGGGGGGCGCGGTAATAGCCACCGCTCTCTATACACAGAGTGGTGGCTAAATACTGCCTGGGGGAATAAAATGTATTTCCTCCCGGGGTCAGTCAGGTTCAGAATATTGTTAACCTGCATATTAACCCCATATCTGCAGGATAATAGCGTTTTTTCACGTGACTGGTTCCATTTCACAAGTATGTGAAAGGTTGAAATTTAACATGTGCCGTTACCTTGCGTGTGCATGCACCGCAGAACCATCCCAGGCCTCATCAGACCCAGTGATCTTGTCCTAGTATGAGGAGGTTCATGGATTTCAGAGTTGGCAGCAGTGATAAAAAGCTGTAACAAGAATCAGGTAGATGACTGTGAAGAGTGGAGAGTCCAAAGAGGTGAGCAGTAAGTGTATGAGTAATGAAGCCTAGGTATTATTTGTCAAACTGACAGCCCCCCCCCCTTTTTGACAGGTAATGTCCTGTAACTTTTTGACTAACTATAATTTCAATACATATATTGTATTAGTGCCCCCTTCCCTTTTTCTGTAATGATGGGACAAAATTCCCCAAGATATCCCTTTAGATAGCAGAGACACAAGTGAAACACAATGTCACATGATTCAGACCAAAGGTCCTATAGATGCTGTCAAAACACAAGTAATACATGACAAAGAGTCAAATGAAGCAATGCATATTTACCTCAAAATATAGGTATCCAGGTGCCCAGGATTCAATTTCGTGTTATATTTATTGGACTATTTATATGATCATTATTATGTATTTATGAAATTGTTTAATAAAAATGTATTTTTAACCCATCTTGGGAATGGTTATTCCTTTTTTGGTGTTTATCCTGGTTACAAGTAAACTGAGCAGCAGTTCTCGATGTCAGGCAGCAGCTGCAAAAACAAACAGGATTTTATTGTTACCTTTTTATAAATCACTGGTGAGGCCACATCTAGAATGTGGGATCCAGTTTTGGGCTTCACCTTTTAGAAAAGATATTCAGAAGTTTGAGTCGGTTCAAAGGCAGATACTAGATTATTACAAAGGATGGAAGACCTCTCATATACTGTAGTTGGGTGTTAGCACCACAGCGGATCCCTGTGTAAGGAGGTTGCTTTCCCTGCTCCTTGCCTTGAACCACTTAGTCAGACAGCTGGGTTGTTGGGGGGAAGACTTTCTGCCCTGGACAGAAGGGACCAGGTGACTTCTGGGAAGAGAGAGGGGTGTGGTCAGAAAAAGAGCGGGAGAGCAGAGAGAAGGCAGCACGCCAAAGAGAGGGCAGGCTGCAGCGCCGTGCTCCCCTAAAGGTAGTGCTCCCCGTGAGGGCACTGAGGCTGAGATACCCACTAGAGTGAAGGCTGGATGTGAGGGTGTAGGCTCGGAAGCCTCCTGAATCAGAGACAGTGACTCGGGTGCAGCCCTGGTGACCGCAGTGACAGGCAAAGATCCCTGAGTGTGATAAGTAACTGCCCAGTGTGTGTGTGACATCGTTACTACAGAGAAACTGCCTGGCTAACATACAGAGACTTCTGCAGCAGTGAAGGAGACTGTGCTACTTCCTGATTTCAGTTTCACGTTGAAGAGAAAAGTCTTAACCCCGGAGTTTCCAGGAAACAGAGAAAATACTTTGTTCCTCTGGTCTCCGCAGTATCAGTACAAAGACTGTGATTCTTGGTGAGAGACTTAGCAGTGTGGAGCCCCTGATTCCTGGCTGTGCTGTAAAAGCTAAAGACTTCATCTTGTGAGTACATGAAAGCGGACTCTGCTGGTGACTGTACCCACGCTGGAATTAGGACCCTCCAGTCAGGACCTCCCTGGACTGATAAGTTACAAGAACACTCGTTAACCCTTTTGTTCTCGCTTAACTGTTTACTGTTTGATTTACCTCTATTAACCCCCTGTTTACTCCTTGTGAGGAGAATCTTACTCCTGTTAATAAATTCCCCTCAACGGTTGGTCTGTCTGTTCAGTGGTGACATACGCAACCCTGCGCTCTATTACACTTGGCGTAGTCGGCAGGATGTCACACGGTAGCGTGGAAGGGGCAGACCAAGCAGTTGAGGGAGGCCCCAGGTCTAGCATCTCCCTGGGAGCCATGTTAGTTAACCTGCCAAAATTTTCAGGGAGCAATGTCATGTTGTGGAGTTGGATGGAGCACATCCGAGGGATGATGCGGATGCATCCTATGACACCGGCTCTGCAGGCGGAAATAGCTGTGATGGCCCTAGAGGGGGATGCACGGGACTTTGTTATGCTCAGACCCCCCCAGGCGAGAGATACCCTGGACAAAGTATTACGTATACTTGAGGAGACGCATGGGGACCCCACTGACGTAGGGGAGCTGCGCATGCGACTGTTCCGCCGGGTGCAAAGAGAGGGGGAGACCGTGACGCAATATATGAACGCACTGCCATTATACGGAAGGACGGAGTAGGTGTGGGGTCAGTTGACGTTGTGCTGCGAGACCAACTGGTGACAGGCTTGCGAGATGTGTTGATGAAACAGGCCCTGCGAGAGCGCATGCGCGCAAAGCTAGATATGACTTTCTCTGAGGTCGGGAGTGAGGCACGCACGCGCGAGCAAGAGCAAGGGGTGGTAGTGCCAATGGGAAAGGTATGGAGCAGGGAGGTAACAGCCCCTTAATGGGTAGAAGACTTGAAGAAGGAGGTAAAGCGAGTCCGTGAGGAGGTGGCTGAATATAAGAAGATCCCTGCTGCAGAGCACAGCCCTCCGGTGCGAGAAAGAGAGACCGGCCCCCAAAGTGAGACTAGTGCCGCTCGGCAAAGAAGACTGCCTAGATGCTACAACTGCGGAGCACCCAGTCAAAATGAAGAGGAGGTGATGTGGGCCCGAGATTCCCAGCTGAAGATAAGAAGAATCTGGGAGGAGATTGAGAGTCTGGGGAAAGCCCTTACTGCCGTTTTGGGGACCAGCGGCATACCCCAAGGTAACGTGTGGAAGCCGCCAGAAAGAGATAGAGGAGAGGTGCGCAGCATGAAGAAGGCTTCGGTGGTGGCCCCAGAGTGTAACTCTGTATCCTGGGGTGAAGAGCAACCGCAGATGAGAGATGTCCCCCACCGAGGTCAACGATCCAGACTGAAGCGCCCTCCAGACAGACGCAGACATGAGTGCTGGTCGTGCAGAAAGGTGGGACACATGTCCAGAAATTGCCCGACCCGAGAAGAGCGGTGGCAGAGATCCGCTCACCCCTCTGAGGGTCCTGCTAACTGGAGGGAACGTCGCCCCTGGAGGGAATGGTACAGCAGGAAGAGAAGAGTTCCACCTAGGGCAAGACAGTACCACAATGTTGGATGCCAAGGAGAGGTGGAGAAGGTGTCAAGCATGTCTGGTGAAATGACTGCGCTGTCCCAACGCGTAAAGGCGAACCTGGTGGATCTACAGCCTGGGTCTGAAGGTTTTGTTGGTGAGACTCAGCCCGGAGGAAAGAAAGTGACGTTCACTCGAGCAGACCACCAAAGTGCTTTACTACCTTGCCCAGCACGAGTTCCCAAAGAAGGAGAGAAAGTGCCAAGTATTCCTGCGACACTCGTTTTCAAGGTCCGAGCCGATGAGAAGGAGGAACCACTGATGTCATCCCCTGAGGTGAAGAATGTGCTGGCTGTCAGCTCATCAGTTCCTGATCGGACAGGGGAAATGGAACAGCTGTGTGACACAGGGCGTGTGGCTGAGAAGCCCTGGGAAGTGATGCCCGCAGAACCTGGCGCAGATGACAAAGAGTCCGGCCTGCATGGTCTTAATTCATCTGACTCAAGCATCGACGAGAATGCTCCTGTCAAAGAGAGGGGGAGCTATGGAGAAGAATTACTTGTACTAAGCCCCCAGACTGAGGAACCCGAGTAAGAAGCCCCTACGCAAACACCTGCTACCGGCAAGGCTAAGAAGAAGAAGAAGAAAAAGAAGAAGAGGACAGCACTTGTTGATGAAGCAGAGAAAGCATATCTCAACCTGACTGATGAACAGCTCCTAGACCATTTAGTTTGGGAGTCTGTGCAAGAAGAAAGGCAGTAGGAGATGCGAGGATTGCCAGTATCTGACTCCCCTCAAAAGAACAAAGAGAAGCACGAAGAGACCTCGCCCGTGGAATGGCGAGCTTTAAGAGAGGGGGAATGTAAGGAGGTTGCTTTCCCTGCTCCTTGCCTGGAACCACTTAGTCAGACAGCTGGGTTTTTGGGGGGAAGACTTTCTGCCCTGGACAGAGGGGACCAGGTGACAGCTGGGTGTGGTCAAAAAAAGAGCGGGAGAGCAGAGAGAAGGCAGCACGCCAAAGTAAGGGCAGGCTGCAGCGCCGTGCTCCCCTAAAGGTAGTGCTCCCCGTGAGGGCACTGAGGCTGAGATACCCACTAGAGTGAAGGCTGGATGTGAGGGTGTAGACTCGGAAGCCTCCTGAATCAGAGACAGTGACTCGGGTGCAGCCCTGGTGACCGCAGTGACAAGCAAAGATCCCTGAGTGTGATAAGTAACTGCCCAGTGTGTGTGTGACATCGTTACTACAGAGAATCTGCCTGGCTAACATACAGAGACTTCTGCAGCAGTGAAGGAGACTGTGCTACTTCCTGATTTCAGTTTCACGTTGAAGAGAAAAGTCTTAACCCCGGAGTTTCCAGGAAACAGAGAAGAGACTTTGTTCCTCTGGTCTCTGCAGTATCAGTACAAAGACTGTGATTCTTGGTGAGAGACTTAGCAGTGTGGAGCCCCTGATTCCTGGCTGTGCTGTAAAAGCTAAAGACTTCATCTTGTGAGTACATGAAAGCGGACTCTGCTGGTGACTGTACCCACGCTGGAATTAGGACCCTCCAGTCAGGACCTCCCTGGACTGATAAGCTACAAGAACACTCGTTAACCCTTTTGTTCTCACTTAACTGTTTACTGTTTGATTTACCTCTATTAACCCCCTGTTTACTCCTTGTGAGGAGAATCTTACTCCTGTTAACAAATTCCCCTCAACGGTTGGTCTGTCTGTTCCGTGGTGACATACGCAACCCTGCACCCTATTACACCTGCACTGACAGGCAGGGTCTTCGGCGCGTCTCTTCACTCACCCATGCTGCAGACAGTTCTTCCCTTCCCCATGCTCTGCATGCTTCCAGCCAGTCCTCATGCCATGTCCTAAGGGCACGTTTGTGCGGGCATTCCTGCCCTCTTAAAGGGCCAGCGCATGCACTTGCTATTTCCTCTCCAGCCAATGGCTGTGGGACATTGTGTATACATTGCTTCCTCCCCACTGGGAAGGTGCCTGAGCAACCTTCCTGTTTACAGTCTATATTGTGCAAGGTCGCATACCAGTGCAAGTCCTGCCTGCTGCACTTGGATGCAAGTCCTGCCTGCTGCACTCGGATGCAAATCCTGCCTGCTGCACTCGGATGCAAATCCTGCCTGCTGCACTCGGATGCAAATCCTGCCTGCTGCACTCAGATGCAAATACTGCCTGCTGCACTCGGATGCAAATCCTGCCTGCTGCACTCTGACGCAAACTGCTGCACTCACTCTGATGCAAACCCTGCCTGCTGCTCCATCCAGTCTGTCCTCCTGGGTCCAGCTGCTGCACGACCATTGGTCTGTCCTGGAGTGGCAACTGGTGTTCATTGTCTAACCTCACTATCAGAGGCTCTAGTGAACAGTCAGGTGATTGCTTATTTACGCCCCTCCAGGCTCTCCGCGGTCCATGGCACAGTTGTTCCACAAACCACGACCTTGATATTGTGCTTGTTTAGCTTATATAAATATTTAGCATGTTTTTTTCTATGTATAAACTTGTGGTCAGTACAAAGGACTGGCGCACAACTTATTTCTTCCAAAGACTATACTTCAGACCAAAGGGCATTCATTATGGGTGGACAAAAGGCGATTCTAGCAGCTAAATAGGAAAGGGTTCTTTACAGTTAAAGCAGTGAGAATGTGGAATGCTAACCACAAGTGGCAGAAATTTCCTAAGTACATATAACATTGTGGGTTATAGTTCAGTGACAAAATGTATAACTTTTGGAGAAAGGTTGAATTTGATGGACCTAGGTCTTTTTTTTTTTTTTTCCAACCTATGTAACTATGAAGGTGTCCAGGATGGGGAACATTACAACATAATGAGTGAGGGCATGTATGCCCTCTATAGGATTTGGAACACTACGAGGGCTCATACACCTGACCAACATGCGGGGGGAGACAGGTCCAAACTTTGCTCTGGGACCCATTGGATTCTAGTTATGCCAATGGCAACAAAGGGTTTATAAAATGACTTGTGTGTGATTTTATACCCTGATTATTTGCTGAATATTTTTTGTTTATTCGATAACATCTTTAAACTGCAATATTTGACTTTGTAGACATATTTATGGTCGGGGGGAGGGTTTCCTTTGTTAATGGGCCTTTTGAACATGCATAGACACGTTGCATCACAAAAGCTGAGAAGATGCCCTGCGGGTCTAACACCTTGGCCTTCAAAATTACACACATCCTTTCTAGCACATTTTCACTGTTTTTTCACAGACTGGAAAGTCTGTCACTGGAAGCCAGACTGGGACAATAAAAAGCAGACCTGCCACACACACTCCACCAGGCCACATACTAGAATACTTCCACCCCCCCATCAGTGAATTTTGCTGTACTTTGTCGTGCCCCTCAAAACTCCTCTTAAAGGAGTTATTTGAAGAGCCATGTGTGAATGGGACCACAGTGCGCATGATCGACCACAGCTCCATTTACATAGCGCTCTTTAGAGCGCAGGTTCGCGGGATCGTGGGGGTCCCAGCGGTCAGACCCCAGTGATTGGAAAGGTCTCTGGATAGGGGATTACTTGGGATTATGAATTTTAATGGGTTGGAAAATATATTTTTTCCCATAGCAATGCTGAAAAAAACAGGACAGCAGAAGTTGCACTCTGCAGGGTATATACAGTCATGGCCAAAAGTATTCACACCCCTGAAATTCTGTCAGATAATACTCAGTTTCTTCCTGAAAATGATTGCAAACACAAATTCTTTGGTATTATTATCTTTATTTAATTTGTCTTAAATGAAAAAACACAAGAGAATGAAGCAAAAAGCAAAACATTGATCATTTCACACAAAACTTCAAAAATGGGCCAGACAAAAGTATTGGCACCCTCAGCCTAATACTTGGTTGCACAACCTTTATCCAAAATAACTGCGACCAACCGCTTCCAGTAACCATCAATGAGTTTCTTACAATGCTCTGCTGGAATTTTAGACCATTCTTCTTTGGTAAACTGCTCCAGGTCCCTGATATTTGAAGGGTGCCTTCTCCAAACTGCCATTTTTATCATTCTTCATAATGCCATGCACACGGTCAAGCAGTCCAGTGCCAGAGGCAGCAAAGCAACCCCCAAACATCAGGGAACCTCCGCCATGTTTGACTGTAGGGACTGTGTTCTTTTCTTTGAATGCCTCTTTTTTTCTCCTGTAAACTATATGTTGATGCCTTTGCCCAAAAAGCTCTACTTTTGTCTCATCTGACCAGAGAACATTCTTCCAAAACGTTTTAGGCTTTTTCAGGTAAGTTTTGGCAAACTCCAGCCTGGCTTTTTTATTTTCTCGGTGTAAGAAGTGGGGTCTTCCTGGGTCTCCTACCACACAGTCCTTTTCATTCAGATGCTGACAGATAGTACGGGTTGACACTGTTGTACCCTCGGACTGCAGGGCAGCTTGAACTTGTTTGGATGTTAGTCGAGGTTCTTTATCCAACATCCGTACAATCTTGCATTGAAATCTCTTGTCAATTTTTCTTTTCCGTCCACATCTAGGGAGGTTAGCCACAGTGCCATGGGCTTTAAACTTCTTGATGACACTGTGCTTGGTAGACTGTTGTGGATTCTGTTTGCGGGCTCCCTCTGGTGGTTACTGCTGGTACTGGGTGACTTTGGTGGGTTGCGGCCTTTGGTTTCCATCTGTCCATCAGAGGCTGGGTGTTTCCTATTTTACCTGGCCTCTCTGTCATTTCCCTTGCCGGCTATCAATGTGTTCAGATGTGCTCTGTTTGGTTCCTGCCTACCTGCTCCCAGATCTTTCAGGATAAGCTAAGTGCTGATTTTCAGTTGTTTGGTTTTTTGTCCAGCTTGCTTAGAATGTCTCTTTGTTAGCTGGTTGCTCTAGTGGACTGAGGTTCTCCCCATGTGCCATGAGTTGGCACATGGGTTCTTGTAATCTCAGGATGGTTTTTTTGATTAGGGTTTTTTGCTGACCGCTCAGTCCCCTTTTGTGTCATTCTGCTTTCTAGTTTTCAGCGGGCCTCTATTTGCTAAAGCTATATACATCATCTCTATGTGTGTGCCTTCCTCTCATTTCACCGTCAATACATGTGGGGGGCAACTATATCTTTGGGGTTAATTCCTCTGGAGGCAAGTGAGGTCTTTGTTTTCTCTGCAGTACTAGTTAGCTCTTAGGCTGGTGCGTGGCGTCTAGAACCAACGTAAGCACGCTCCCTGGCTATCTCTAGTTGCGTTTGTCAGGCGTAGGGCAGCGGTCAGCCCAGGTTCCATCACCCTAGAGCTCGTCCGATATTTATTATACTTTGCTCATCCTGTACTATCCCTAGCCATTGGGGATTCATGACAGTATAGCCGGCCCACAAAGTGTTAATTGTTTGGGCTGAAGCAGGAGAATAAGAAGTGTTCAAGGAAAAATTTTTTTTTTTTTTTCCTTCAGAGTTTTGCTGCCTAGCCCTTAATTGCTGTCTAGCTGCTTCTTACCTCCTCTTAACACTTGAATGGCTCTGATCTTAGCTGTTTATCATGGATGTCCAGAGTTTGGCTTCCAGCCTGAGTAATCTCGCAGCAAAGGTTCAAAGCATACAGGATTTCGTTGTTCACACTTCCATGTCTGAACCTAGAATTCCTATTCCGGAGTTTTTTTCTGGAGATAGATCTACCTTCCTGAATTTCAGGAACAATTGTAAATTGTTTCTCTCATTGAAATCTCGCTCCTCTGGAGACCCTGCTCAACAGGTCAAGATTGTTATATCGTTCCTACGGGGCGACCCTCAGAATTGGGCATTTGCATTGGCACCAGGGGATCCTGCATTGCTCAGTGTGGATGCGTTTTTTCTGGCATTGGGATTGCTCTATGAAGAACCTAACCTAGAGATTCAGGCTGAAAAGGCTTTGTTAGCCCTCTCTCAGGGGCATGATGAAGCGGAAATATATTGTCAGAAATTTCGGAAATGGTCGGTGCTTACTCAGTGGAATGAGTGCGCCCTGGCTGCAAACTTCAGAAATGGTCTTTCTGAGGCCATTAAGGATATTATGGTGGGGTTCCCTGCGCCTACAGGTCTGAATGAGTCTATGGCTATGGCCATTCAGATTGATCGGCGTTTACGGGAGCGCAAACCCGTGCACCAGTTGGCGGTGTCTTCTGAACAGCACCTGAGACTATGCAATGTGATAGAATTCAGTCCAGAAGTGAACGGCAAAATTATAGGCGGAAAAATGGTTTGTGTTTTTATTGTGGTGATTCAGCTCATATTATATCAGCATGCTCTAAACGCACAAAAAGGGTTGATAAATCTTTTGCCATTGATACTCTGCAGTCTAAGTTCATTTTGTCTGTGACTCTGATTTTTTCACTGTCTTCCATTTCCGTCGATGCCTATGTGGATTCAGGCGCTGCCCTGAGTCTTATGGATTGGTCATTTGCTAAACGCTGCGGTTTTAGTCTAGAGCCTCTGGAAGTTCCTATTCCTCTGAAAGGAATTGATTCTACACCATTGGCTATGAATAAACCGCAGTATTGGACACAAGTGACCATGCGCATGACTCCCGTTCATCAGGAGGTGATTCGCTTCCTTGTACTGTATAATTTACATGATGTACTAGTGCTTGGTCTGCCATGGTTACAAACTCATAATCCTGTCCTGGACTGGAAAACAATGTCTGTGCTAAGCTGGGGATGTCACGGGGTTCATGATGATGCACCTCCGATTTCTATAGCTTCATCTACTCCTTCGGAGATCCCTGCGTTTTTGTCGGATTATAGGGATGTTTTTGAGGAGCCTAAGCTCAATTCGCTCCCTCCCCATAGAGAGTGTGACTGTGCTATAGAATTGATTCCTGGCAGTAAGTTCCCTAAGGGTCGTTTATTTAATCTGTCACTGCCAGAGCATACTGCTATGCGGAATTATATTAAGGAGTCCTTGGAAAAGGGACATATTCGTCCATCTTCGTCCCCTCTGGGAGCAGGTTTTTTTTTTGTGGCAAAAAAGGATGGTTCCCTGAGGCCTTGTATAGATTATCGCCTTCTGAATAAGATTACAGTCAAATACCAGTATCCATTGCCATTATTTACTGATTTGTTTGCTCGCATTAAGGGGGCTAGGTGGTTCACTAAAATAGATCTTCGTGGTGCGTATAATCTGGTGCGGATAAGACAGGGTGATGAGTGGAAAACCGCATTTAATACGCCTGAGGGCCATTTTGAGTATTTGGTAATGCCTTTTGGACTCTCCAATGCTCCGTCAGTCTTTCAGTCCTTTATGCACAATATTTTCCGTGAATATCTGGATAAGTTTATGATTGTGTATCTGGATGATATTTTGGTGTTTTCTGATGACTGGGAGACTCATGTTCTACAGGTCAGGAAGGTGTTTCAGGTTTTGCGGGCCAATTCTCTGTTTGTGAAGGGCTCGAAGTGTCTCTTCGGAGTCCAGAAGATTTCTTTTTTGGGGTACATTTTTTCTCCTTCTACTATTGAGATGGATCCCGTTAAGGTTCAGGCTATTTGTGACTGGACACAACCTACATCTGTTAAGAGCCTTCAGAAGTTCTTGGGGTTTGCTAATTTTTATCGTCGGTTCATTGCTAATTTTTCCAGTATTGTTAAACCTTTGACTGATTTGACTAAAAAGGGTGCTGATGTTGCTGATTGGTCTCCTGCGGCCGTGGAGGCCTTTCGGGAACTTAAGCGCCGGTTTTCTTCTGCTCCTGTGTTGTGTCAACCAGATGTTTCACTTCCTTTCCAGGTGGAGGTTGATGCTTCCGAGATTGGAGCGGGGGCGGTTTTGTCACAGAGAAGTTCTAATGGCTCGGTGATGAAGCCATGTGCTTTCTTCTCTAGAAAATTCTCGCCCGCCGAGCGCAATTATGATGTGGGTAATCGGGAGCTTTTGGCCATGAAGTGGGCATTTGAGGAGTGGCGTCATTGGCTTGAGGGTGCTAAACATCGCGTGGTGGTCTTGACTGATCACAAGAATCTCACTTACCTTGAGTCTGCCAGGCGTTTGAATCCTAGACAGGCTCGTTGGTCGTTATTTTTTTCTCGTTTCAATTTCGTGGTTTCATACCTGCCAGGTTCAAAGAATGTGAAGGCAGATGCTCTTTCCAGGAGTTTTGTGCCTGACTCTCCTGGAGACACTGGGCCTGCTGGTATCCTTAGGGATGGGGTAATATTGTCCGCCGTATCCCCAGACTTGCGACGCGCATTGCAGGAGTTTCAGGTGGATAAACCGGATCGATGTCCACCAGAAAGACTGTTTGTTCCGGATGATTGGACCAGTAGAGTCATCTCCGAGGTCCATTCTTCTGTGTTGGCTGGTCATCCTGGAATATTTGGTACAAGAGACTTGGTGGCCAGGTCTTTTTGGTGGCCTTCCTTGTCTAGGGATGTGCGTACCTTTGTGCAGTCTTGTGAAGTGTGTGCTCGAGCTAAGCCTTGCTGTTCACGGGCTAGTGGGTTGTTGTTATCCTTGCCCATCCCGAAGAGGCCTTGGACGCACATTTCCATGGATTTTATTTCTGATCTCCCGGTTTCACAGAAAATGTCCGTTATCTGGGTTGTGTGTGACCGCTTTTCTAAGATGGTTCATTTGGTGCCCTTGCCTAAGTTGCCCTCCTCCTCTGAGTTGGTTCCTTTGTTTTTTCAGAACGTGGTTCGTTTGCATGGGATTCCTGAGAATATCGTTTCTGACAGGGGATCCCAGTTTGTGTCTAGATTTTGGCGGACGTTTTGTGCCAAGATGGGCATTGATTTGTCTTTCTCGTCTGCATTCCATCCTCAGACGAATGGCCAGACGGAGCGAACTAATCAGACCTTGGAAACTTATTTGAGGTGTTTTGTTTCTGCTGATCAGGATGACTGGGTTGCTTTTTTGCCACTGGCCGAATTTGCTCTTAATAATCGGGCTAGTTCGGCCACGTTGGTCTCTCCTTTTTTTTGTAATTCGGGGTTTCATCCTCGTTTTTCCTCTGGTCAGGTGGAGTCTTCGGATTGTCCTGGAGTGGACGTGGTGGTGGACAGGCTACATCACATTTGGAATCAGGTGGTGGACAATTTGAAGTTATCTCAGGAGAAGACTCAGCAGTTTGCTAATCGCCGTCGCCGCATGGGTCCCCGACTTCTTGTTGGGGACTTGGTGTGGTTGTCTTCTCGTTTTGTCCCTATGAAGGTCTCTTCTCCTAAGTTCAAGCCTCGGTTCATCGGTCCTTATAGGATCTCGGAGATTCTTAACCCTGTATCTTTCCGTTTGGATCTTCCAGCATCGTTCGCTA
The DNA here is from genome assembly GCF_051348905.1 of Ranitomeya variabilis. Classification (NCBI taxonomy): domain Eukaryota; kingdom Metazoa; phylum Chordata; class Amphibia; order Anura; family Dendrobatidae; genus Ranitomeya; species Ranitomeya variabilis. The sequence goes on from NC_135235.1 coordinate 101,521,117, forward strand.
TTCATAATGTGTTCCATCGGTTGTTGTTGCGGAGGTATGAGGTGCCTGTTGTTCCTTCGGTCGAGCCTCCTGCTCTGGTGCTGGTGGAGGGAGAATTGGAGTATGTTGTTGAAAAGATCTTGGATTCTCGTGTTTCCAGACGCAAACTCCAGTATTTGGTTAAGTGGAAGGGTTATGGTCAGGAGGATAATTCCTGGGTGGTCGCCTCCGATGTTCATGCGACTGATTTGGTCCGCGCCTTCCATAGAGCTCACCCTGATCGCCCTGGGGGTTCTCGTGAGGGTTCGGTGACCCCTCCTCAAGGGGGGGGTACTGTTGTGGATTCTGTTTGCGGGCTCCCTCTGGTGGTTACTGCTGGTACTGGGTGACTTTGGTGGGTTGCGGCCTTTGGTTTCCATCTGTCCATCAGAGGCTGGGTGTTTCCTATTTTACCTGGCCTCTCTGTCATTTCCCTTGCCGGCTATCAATGTTTTCAGATGTGCTCTGTTTGGTTCCTGCCTACCTGCTCCCAGATCTTTCAGGATAAGCTAAGTGCTGATTTTCAGTTGTTTGGTTTTTTGTCCAGCTTGCTTAGAATGTCTCTTTGTTAGCTGGTTGCTCTAGTGGACTGAGGTTCTCCCCATGTGCCATGAGTTGGCACATGGGTTCTTGTAATCTCAGGATGGTTTTTTTGATTAGGGTTTTTTGCTGACCGCTCAGTCCCCTTTTGTGTCATTCTGCTTTCTAGTTTTCAGCGGGCCTCTATTTGCTAAAGCTATATACATCATCTCTATGTGTGTGCCTTCCTCTCATTTCACCGTCAATACATGTGGGGGGCAACTATATCTTTGGGGTTAATTCCTCTGGAGGCAAGTGAGGTCTTTGTTTTCTCTGCAGTACTAGTTAGCTCTTAGGCTGGTGCGTGGCGTCTAGAACCAACGTAGGCACGCTCCCTGGCTATCTCTAGTTGCGTTTGTCAGGCGTAGGGCAGCGGTCAGCCCAGGTTCCATCACCCTAGAGCTCGTCCGATATTTATTATACTTTGCTCATCCTGTACTATCCCTAGCCATTGGGGATTCATGACAGTAGACACAGGAACATTCAGGTCTTTGGAGATGGACTTGTAGCCTTGAGATTGCTCATGCTTCCTCACAATTTGGTTTCTCAGGTCCTCAGACAGTTCTTTGGTCTTCTTTCTTTTCTCCATGCTCAATGTGGTACACACAAGGACACAGGACAGAGGCTGAGTCAACTTTAATCCATGTCAAGTGGCTGCAAGTGTGATTTAGTTATTGCCAACACCTGTTAGGTGCCACAGGTAAGTTACAGGTGCTGTTAATTACACAAATTAGAGAAGCATCACATGATTTTTCAAACAGTGCCAATACTTTTGTCCACCCCCTTTTTTATGTTTGGTGTGGAATTATATCCAATTTGGCTTTAGGACAATTCTTTTTGTGTTTTTTCATTAAAGACAAATTAAATGAAGATAATAATACCAAAGAATTTGTGTTTGCAATCATTTTCAGGAAGAAACTGAGTATTATCTAACAGAAATGCAGGGGTGTGAATACCTTTGGCCATGACTGTATACAGTATACAGGGCAGGAGAAGAGGTACTGTGCAGTGTATACAGTATATACAGGACAGCAGTGGTGCTGGGTAGTATCTATACAGGACAGGAGAAGTGGTACTGTACAGTGTATATATACAGGAGAAGTGGTACTGTGCAGTGTATATATTCAAGACAGGAATAGTTGTATTATGCAGTGTAAATATACTGTACAGGACAGGAGAAGTAACACTGTGCAGGGTATATAACCGGGATAAGAGGAGTAGTACTGTGCAGTGTATATATTTAGGACAGGAGTAGTGATATTATGCAGTGTATGTACATATTTGAACACTCTGCACCCCATATTGACTGAAAAAAAATTAAATGTAGTAATTTTTGCAAATTTATTAAAAAAGAAAAACTGAAATATCACATGGTCATAAGTATTTTTGCTCAGACACTCATATTTAAGTCACATGCTGTCCACTTCCTTGTGATCCTCCTTGAGATGGTTTTCCTTTCGTATCCACTGTATACAGGAGAGAAGTGGTACTATGCAGTGTGTATGTGTGTGTGTGTGTGTGTGTGTGTGTGTGTGTGTGTGTATATGTGGTACTGTGCAGTGTGTATATATTCAGAATAAGGCCACACTCACATGTTCAGTATTTGGTCAGTATTTTACATCAGTATTTGTAAGGCAAAACCAGGAGTGGGTGATAAATACAGAAGTGGTGACTTGTTTCTATTATACTTTTTCTCTAATTGTTCCACTCCTGGTTTTGGCTTACAAATACTGAGGTAAAATACCAACCAAATACTGAGCATGTGAATGTGGCCTTTACAAAGATACTGAGCATTAGGGTGGAATCACACTAGTATATGGCATCCGGCATCAGATGCGATATTCTAATGGCCCTCGGCTCTGCTGCACGTGTGATCAGAGTGTCAGTGCTCTGTGCTCCCAACAGAAAATTGCCATACAAGTACAGAGGAAATAATTTCTCAATCTCCTTCATGGCCTGACTCGCCATATATTGGACTGCAATGACTGCTGAGAAAAAAATTGACTGCACACGGATGGCAAGTGAGAAGAAAAACGTATCACTTTTCTGGATGAAAATCAAACCGACTGTCACGGGGTTACTGCAACAGATAGGAGCCAGAAGACCGCAGCATTTGATTGCTTCTACTCCTGTCCTGAAAAGAAGCATTTCACCATCTTATGGTGTTAATTTATTTTGGCAGTACAGGGGTTAATCAGCCATGTTGGGAGCTCCTGGAGTCTGAGCTCTCAGCTGAGCACGGTTAGCCACTCCTATCTTCTATATAATTTGTGTCCTGACTGAAGCACATAGAGCTAGCTTGTGCTGCATGGCTTGAAGGAGAGTTGTTTGTTGGTTATATTAATAGGAGTTTGGTGGATTTATCTGTGACTGTTGTTTGAGTTTGTAAGTGTGATAATTCTGTTTCTTCCTCTTACTTTGGTTTTTCCCCATCCTCCACTCCCTGGTGAATTCCTCTGTTATATGTGAGTGAATATTTGTATGCCTGGTATTTTTCAGTTGCCCTTGTGTTGCCTTGTTTGTGCACGGCTGCTCCCCTCTTCCATGGGTGGAAGAAGAGAACAGACGGAGGGTGGATACAGGAGATAAGGCAAGGTTGTTTGCTCTGGCATCTTCACCTTCGGAAGTAAGTATCCTGGGGAATAGGTCGTCCCCTACTGGTAAAATGTGACTGATAGCTAAAATAATTATTAAAGAAAGGGGAACATAATTTAAAAAGTATTTCAGCTGCTCTGTGTTCGTAAACAAAATATAGTTTACATACTTATTTCTTTTTCTTTCAATTTCCTACGAATATTGGCAAAAAATATATAAAAATTACACAGAAGTTAGGCCTTATGAATCACAAAAAATGTCAAATTATTTGAATATCCAAATAATAAAATTTAAAGTTTTTAAAACCGCATGTAAGGAAAAGAAAATGTGCTTGGCTATGAACGGGGAAAATAAAAATAATAATCTTTATTTTTATATAGCGCTAACATATTCCACAGCGCTTTACAGATTTTCAATATCACTAGCCTGATATTGAAAATTACATATTTGTTTAAATTCGGTTTGTGTTTTGTACATGTGTATGTATATGCTACCCCACCCCCATTTTCAGCAGAGGAAAGGTTACGATTTGAGATGAGCAATAATGCTTTTGTCAAGGCTTTGGCTGGGGGAAATGTGTTTGAGAGGAGCAGGTGTGTAGAAGTCAGAGGAGAGGTGGACCTTTATTTCTTTCTTTCTTTATTTTAATTAACATAATGTGTGGAGATTCCGGCAGCCAATCGGGGCGCAGTAATCATCCACAACGTCCAGACACGAGGGTTTGTGCCATTGGCTGCCGGAGTCACATGTCTCTCTCCATACAAAAAAGCCGACATGTTGCTTCGGCACCATTTTGCGACTGTGAAAACTTAGTGAGGCTGCTGCTGCTACAGGTAGTCAGATAGCTAGCTAAGTGCTTTTTTCACAGTTAGTTCAGATATAGGATCCTGTGTCAAAAGACCTTCCAGCATATAAATCTGGAGCGCTAATTGTGTGGTCTAGACACCAGTCCACATTTCAGCATTTAAATCCTCTGTGATAATTCTATCTCAGCCAATAAATACTGATTGTTAATTTAGCGACAGGTGACTGACAGGTCTGGGCCTAGGGTTGTGGCTGGTTGCTAGAGGGGAAGGGTACATCCAACATGAGTGGGGAAAAAGTGAGGTCATGGTGGAAAGGAGAATAGACTTGGTGTTCAAAGTGTAAGTGAGGTAGGTGGTAATGTTCCTGAAAGCTCTACTGAACAAACACTGTCTTGTCCTATCCAAAGAACTGACAACTTCTGTTAGTGGACGGTCTACTTGACTCCCTTTCTTTGGCAGCCGCTCAGCGATATGCCTTGTAGGTAATAAATGTGGAGACTCCAAGTTGGGTCTCCATCTGGTGCATTGCCTGTAGTGAAAGGGCCTACACCTGTCACTCATTCACCTCTTACTGATCAATTTGTAAGCTAGAAATGCTATACCAGGTTCTGTCCCATCCACCCATGCTGCGACATTATAACATTTCTACTGTGGGTCAATTGATGCCACTTTTCTTGGTGTCTCTTTCCCTAATTTCTGGAAATGTTTGATCTCCAAGCTAGATCTCCTTCATTTGTGTTGCCTGAATTTGGCTGGTCTCTCAGAGCACCAGGCCTACACTTGTCACTCATCCATTTGTTACTGTTCAATGTTTGAGCTAGAAATGCTGGTCCAAGCCCTGTTCTTGGCCCTGTCCCATGCATCCATGCTGCACAATTGTAGTATTTGTACCCTGCGTCAATTGATACCACTTTTCTTGGTAGTAAAGAGCAAGCCAGCTCACCTAGCACTTGAAGTCCAGCTTGCATGGAACCAGGTGGATCCACACCAGATAATATGCTCAAGGGGAAAAAAAGCTGTTCTTTATCTTAAGTACATTAAAAATGTACAAAAATTACAAAGGTTAGAAAAGCTGTGATAAAGAACGCACGTGAGCGTTTGAAATGCATCTTGCTCCCTTGCCCTGTCTATGCAATCTTTCTAATTTTTGTAAATTTTGAATGTTTTTAAAATAAAGAAAGAACTATTTTACCTGATGCTGGAACAACATCTTTTTTTTCATTGAGCACTTTTCCTGGTGTCTGCCCCTAATTTGAGCTGTTTTGGCAGCTTTTGTCCCCAGCTGAAGGTGTTGTCTATGCATTTGGCTTTGCCTCCCATTGAATTCAATAGGGTTCAGATACGTTCGATGAACATCGGGAAGTTCGCCGATCCTAACCAAATCTTAAAAGGTTCTCTTATCTCTAATTACAATGACAGGTAAATCCTCTATACACTGCTGATAACTCGGGAGGATACTCCTTTCACAATAGGCGATGTCATGGCTCATCCTGCTCCCTTTCCCTTCAGAATAACCTTTGCACATGCTGATTAGACACCTAAAAATCAAAGTAGTTTAATGGTTTCTAATGTACAGATAATGTTTCCTAAAACCAAAAGCTAGAGTCAGTCTTTAAAAAAAAAAAAAACTGTGGCAAGGGTAAAAATAGCAAAAGTTTTTTTTTTTTTTTTTTTTTTACTACAGGTTATGATCTGTAAAAAAAAAAAAATTGCAAAAAAATACATTTAACACAAAAAAAATTATTTAAACAATACTTCATTTTCTAACGAGTTTCCACTTTAATAAGATTTAACAAATGACAATTTGCTTTCTTTATCACATGCTTTGTATCAATTTAATTGGAATACCCTTTTTTGTGCCAAGCTGTGAGTTAGTTGTGAATGTTTCTACTGCTAATTAAGTGTCAAAATATATCTACAGTAATCAAATATAAATCAATATATTTTTAGAAAAATGACTTCTTAACTGTACTCTGTGATGGCATACACTGACTGTTATGTATTCATTTCTTGCTTAAATTATCAATGCAATGATTGCTTGAAGAATTGATAAATTATACTGTATTTAGAATTGGAAATTATTTGAATTAACACAGGGTTTTTTGCCGAACAGGGTTACTTCCATAAATTCAGTCCATTAAAAAAAGAAACTTTCTTCAGTGTTCATAAATATAAACTTAAAGCATCTGCAATTTTTGCTAGAAAACTTGTGTGGCTTTTATGATTATCAGTATTTTAAAGATCATAGATAATGCTGCTCAAATGTTTTCATTGGTATATCGAGCAGGTTTGCCAACTTAACTTTTTATTTTTTTCTGGACAGCATATTAAAAAATTAAGGACAGACAAAAACATTTTTATGGACACATTAGAAAATCATAATAAATCATTACAATTATCCGTGATCCATGTCCACAGCCCATAATTCTGATAAGAAGCCATCAGATGAATTCACTACAAACTGCAAAATAATAATTACAAAAAATCTAAATGTTTTCAACCTAAAAATAAATTATGGACTCTTTATTTTTTTTAATTTTTTTTTACAGGCAGGGCAAAAATAAAAAAAATGCCCTAGTTTTATGGACTGTCCTTGAATTTCTTGATGGTTAATAACCCTGATGTTGAGCTGTAAACATGGCTTATAATCTTTATAATAAATTCCAGTTTTCCAGTGTGTCTGTTAAAATTTTGGCGGTCTGTGGTGTTGTCTAGAAACAAATATGCTCGCAACACTGGGTGCCGTAGCATGCCAAATTAGATTACTACTTTAACATCATATAATTCCAGTAAATTCTGGAATTGTCTGACAGATAAGGACTTGGCACTTTTGAGTTAAAAAATGAACTTCGTTAATTAGCAAAGGTTTTTTTTTTTTCAAGGAAAAGTCCTGGAATTGTGTGCTTCATATTAAACATGGGAAGGCCTTAGGCATAGCCTGTAGGAGAACTCAACATGCAACACTGGCCATAGAGATAAATATAGCATTCCCTTTTATCACACAAAAAACATTAACATATAAAACTTCCTAACAACGCATTTTGTTATCACGAGTCGACGTCTTCATTGTCCCAGCTTCCCCCCTATGGAAACAGGAAGCCAACTTTCCCTGCATGACTCATCAGTCACTACTAAAGTCCCTGGCAGGGGGTAGAGGGAGGATCTGGGTCAGGAAGTGAATGATTTTTGTAGAGAAAATAGACTTCCTGTTTCTACATAGAGCAAAGAGAAGAATTAGCTGGGTAGAAAGGCAATATTAGCAATTGTAAATGTACAGTACTATATAATATGGTAGTGATTGCAATATATTAAGAGGATAAAAACTTTGATGGGAGGAGGAGGAGAAGTGCTTCTTTTGTGGCAACTGAAGAACCATGCATGCACACTACTTTTCTGGTAGGCTGTTCAATTACACCATTTTCCCACCCAGCTGTCACCACAATCGAATTATGCCCGCTTACTTACTCTGGAACCAAATTCCTCCTTTATACTTAGTAACTTATGTCTCTAAATGAAGATTTACATCCCAAATATTCTCAAAATGGCAAAGAAACACATACATGACATGTCTATACATCATAACACATTCTTCAGTGTATAGTAGGATATAAGAAGCCAGGTTTAAAATCCTAACCAGCTAACCAGTCTCTTCCAAAATACATTGACTGGTGTGGTGTGGCTTTCATGAGAGACCAATTTGTTATGTCTACTGGAAGTGTCCTCTTCCTGCTCAATCTGTGAGACAAGCCACTATGCTACAGAAAATCGATAAATCACCACTTAATCAATTTGGCCCTTTCTTGTTTTCTGGATGCATGAAAACAGATGGACCCACCTACAATATCCCTTTTGGTTCCAGACCTTTCAGGAGGTGAAAGAAATGGTTGACCTGGCAGCCTGTTTATGGGATGGGCATACAAAAAATTCATTCATAATTATAGTGGATCTGCTTTGAGAACTCCCATGAGTATATACAGTAGATATAAAAAGTCTACATTACCCTGCCATGTAAAAAAAATATCATAACAAGAATGTCAGATTTTTTTTCCCTTATTTAATGTCACCTATGATCTGTACAACTCAAATGAAAAGTAAAACTAAAATCTTTTCTGGTGGAAAAGGAAAGATGAACTAAAATAATGTGGTTGCATAAATAGGCCAACCCTTAGGGCAGTGTTCCCCAACTCCAGTCCTCAAGAGCCACCAACAGGTTGTGTTTTTAGGATTTCCTTAGTATGGCCCAGGTGATGGAATTGTTGCCTGTCTAGATTATGGAGTTCTCACCTGGGCATTACTAAGGAAATCCTGAAAACATGACCCGTTGGTGGCTCTTGAGGACCGAACTTGGGGAACACTGCCTTAGGGTATGTGCACACGTTCAGAATTTTTCGCGTTTCTTCGCAATAAAAACGCATAAAAAGTGCATACATATGCATCCTATAATTTAGAATGCATTCCACAATTTTTGTGCACATGATGCGTTTTTTTCTGCGAAAAAAACGCATCGCTGTAAAAAACGCTGCATGTTCAATAATTTTGTGGATTTTTCATGTTTTTCCCGCTATTTAATGCATTGGGAAAGCTCTGGAAAGAAACGCGAAAAAAACGCACAAAAACGCGCAAAAAACGTATAAAAATGCAAAAAAACCGCATGCGGATTTCTGGCAGAAATGTCCGGTTTTTGTCAGGAAATTTCTGCTAGAAATCCTGAACGTGTGCACATACCCTTCAAATAAAACGTTGTTGAAGTCCCACTTGAATTTATACACCGTTCGGTCTTTTTGGGTGCATCAGCATGGCACATCTAGAATTGCCAATCTTTGCCCAATCTTCCTTGCAGTAGCTCCAAATCTGTAAGATTGCAAGAGAATCACCTGTGTACAGCTCCCTCTCCAGAAGACTTACAGAATTTAAAAGTGGATTCAACTTTGGGCTGTGGCTGGGCCATTCCAAAACCTTTAGTCTTTTTTCTGCTGAAGTCATTCTTTGAGCCAATAAAGGTATTTATTTTTTTTAAATATATAAAATAGATAAAAACAAAGTTGTGATGGGTGATCTCACCATCTACTATATAATTGTCTAAGGGTCACTTCCGTCTTACTGTCCTTCTGTCTGTCACAGATATTCATTGGTCGCGGCCTCTGTCTGTCATGGAATCCAAGTCGCTGATTGGTCGTGGCACAACGCCCAAGACCAATCAGCAACGCGCACAGTCTGGAAGAAAATGGCCGCTCCTTACTCCCCGCACTCACTGCCCGGCGCCCGCATACACCCCTCCGGTCACCGCTCACACAGGGTTAATGCCGGCGGTAACGGACCGCGTTATGCCATGGGTAACGCACTCCGTTACCGCTGCTATTAACCCTGTGTGACCAAGTTTTTTACTATTGACGCAGCCTATGCAGCATCAATAGTAAAAACATCTAATGTTAAAAATAATAAAAAAAAAAAAAAGATTATATACTCACCTATGCCGCCTTTCCTGCTCCTCGCGATGCAAGCGGCACGTTCCGGTGCCAAGGATGGTCTGGCAGAAGGACCTGCCATGACGTCATGGTCATGTGACCGCGACATCATCACAAGTCCTGTGCGCCTGCGCGGAAAGGACCTGCCGTGACGTCACGGTCATGTGACCGCGACGTCATCACAGGTCCTGCACGACAAGGACCTGCCGTGATGTCACGGTCATGTGACCGCGACACGGTTCCGTGACCGCGATGTCATCACACCCTGGGACCAGAAGCTGCTGCCTGCACCCCACACAGGCGACAGAGCTATAACGCGCCTGCGGAAGGTGAGTATGTTTTTTTTTTTTTTAACCTGTGTCATACGTGACTGGGCAATATACTACATAGCTGTGCAATATACTACATGGGCTGTGCAATATACTACGTGGCTCTGTGCTGTATACTACGTCACTGTACAATATACTACGTCACTGGGCAATATACTATGTGGCTGGGCAATATACTATGTGGCTCTGTGCTGTATACTATGTCACTGAGCAATATACAATGTAACTGGGCAATATACTACGTCACTGGGCAATATACAATGTAACTGGGCAATATACTACGTGGCTGGGAAATATACTACGTGGCTGGGCAATATCCTACATGACTGGGCAATATACTACGTGGACATACATATTCTAGAATACCCTATGCGTTAGAATCGGGCCACCATCTAGTAGAAATATATGTACCAAAGAAGACATGAGATGTAATAACTAGTAAATAGGTAAAATGCAAAAAAAAAGTAAGGCCACAATAAAAAAGATTGGCACATTTTTCCTCAGAAGCCACGGCGAAACAAGTATCAGATGGGTTTTTTAGGTAAATATACAATGTACACTAAGCATATAATTTGAGCTTTCATCAATCTTGTATGTTAGTATGGACTATGCATGCACTGTAGCAATTTTGCATTCTGGTTTGATTTGACCACTGTGTCTATTATTGTCCATGGATATTTCTATGGATATTTATTATAGTTCATGCACTAGACACTTTTCTATGAACGTTTGGTAATCCTATAGTATTATTCCACGTAATTACTATATAGATTAGTTATCAATGTTCCATTACTTTGGTTATACATATTGGTATTTTTATGTAGTTATATGTACTTCCCATCTTTTTGCATGTACTAACACCTGGTCTCTGGGACACCTTTTTTTACATTCATATCCTTATATATTTTTCTGTTTCAGATAATTTCATTTTTCAATTACGTCACATGTAACGGACTCTCATCACGTCTGATTTATTTTTGGATTGTTGTCTTACTACTTTTGTGATTTTGCCTATTTACCAGTTGTTACATCTCATGTCTTCTTTGGTGCCTATTGTTCCTTGGTGATACCAACCTTCACAAGTTTATCTGTTTTTTTATATAATTTGAACCAATAGTTATTTTTTACAAAATTATTGCAGTCACTGTTGTAGGTCATGTAACTATTTGCTGTATTTTGACTGCAATTTTCCAAATTATCTTACATTGGCCCACCGGTTAGCATCCAAAAATTGGAGGTTATGTGTTAAAATTAAAAGCAAAGCCACAACAAAAAAAGAAATTAAAATTTCCTCCAAAATTCAAAAATTAATACATCAACAAAGGGTAGCGGCATTTGACTGCTCAGGTTTTAGAACTAATGCACTATCAGGATGCAGCAAACCATATAGTAAAGACGGCAGCAACACAGGTGCAAAATACTGATGTGACAACCACTCACAGCCTACCTTTGTTGCCGCCATCTTTATTATATGGGTTTCCTGCTTCCTGAGTGCATTAGTTCTGGGACCTGGGCAGGTAAACACTGTTGCGCTTTTTTTCTGAATTAATGCATAATATATTAGAAGCCATTATTTAGTTGACTTGGACGTATGCTTAGTGAAGTTGTCATTATGAAAGGTGAAATTTCACTTCATCTTTTTACCTAGGCCTGAAGGTTTTGATGTAAAATTTGACTGATATTTGAACTATTCCTAATTCCCTCCAACCTTGACTACTCAAGTTCCAGCTACCAAAAAACAGCACCAAAGCATAATGCTTGCCTCCAACATGCTTCACTGGGGCCAAGTTTTTCTTTTGGTGATGCACAGTATTGGCTTTGCACCAAACATCTGTCTTGGAATTATGGCCAAAAGATGCAACCTTGGTTTTATCAGAGCAGAACACCTTTTCCCACATGCTATTGGCAGACCTTGATGTAGGTTTGGGCAAAACATAACTGGGCTTGGATGTTTTTTTTTTTAATATGAAAAAGGCTTCTGCATTGCCACCCAGTCCAGACATATGAAAAATATGGGAGATTGTTGTCACATGGAATACACAACCAGTACTTGCCAGAAACTTCTACAGCTTCTTTAATGTTACTGTAGACCTCTTGGCAACCTCTCTGACCAAGTTTCTTTTTAATGAATTTTTCAAAGGCATCCAATTCTAAATTTAAGCCAGTTATTGGTGACAATCTTCAGTGTTCCCTGGTTTATCTAATGCCTTGGAAATTTGATGTATCCTTATTCTGACAACTTCTGATAACTTTCAGTAATGACTTTGCTGTGTATGGGCTGTCAGGAATATCCTAGTGATATAAACGGCTGAGGAGAAAAAGATAGGGTCTAATCCGATAGTGCTTACTAAAAATGGTATCAATATATGCTGACCTGATCCCAGGTTGTATGGCTGCTGCAGATCCACGGGTGACTTCACCAAAGAAATATGTAAAAAATGGAGTTTGTGGTTTGTATCAGCACTGCCAGGTGATGAAGAAACATGAAATGCTGGAGATAATGTAAAAAAAAAAAAGTTTTTTTATTTTTCCACTTGTTTCGAAGTATAGCCCACTTCTTCAGGAAACAAAAACCATATGCATATACAGGGTTCACAAAGGTTTATATAGAGGAACATCTTGAAAAAAGTGCTCCAAGACAGACACATGACAGTGCGATGTGTCAGAGTTTATTGGGTAGACACATGATGCGGTTCAAGTGAGAGAAAAAAAAAGTGTAAGAATAAGTGAATGATGGACTAGAAATATAGAAATGGGGGTAATTAAAAACATATCATAAAATATATCACTACACAAAAACTTCACGCAATAAATGTATTATTTCACAATCATATCTTTCTTTTCTCAACAATTCATCACTCTTACAGGGATTTATTTTTCAGAAATATCCTAGTAGAACAGCTAACTTGTGTGCAGAGTTAATCAGAATCATTGTAAATTATGGCAGCTGTATACTGACTAGTATTTAAGGTTTATTTCTCACGTCCTGATATTTTCAGTACCGGAAAAAAAACTGTATCGGAGATGAGTGTCCGTGTGTGTAATACTTGTGGCACACATGTGGCAACCGTGTGCAGCATCAGTACCACATGGAAGAGTGCCAGGGAAGAAGTGCTACAGTAAGCACTGTTACCCGGCGCCAGGTGCTGAAGACTTTAATCATTCTCCCCTGTTCTCCGGCGATGAGCGGAGAATGATGGGCAGCACGGTGGGTCAGTGCTTAGTGGAGTCCTGGGTTCAAATCCCACCAAGGACAACATCTACAAGGAGTTTGTATGTTCTCCCCTTGTTTGCGTGAGTTTCCTCTGGGTACTCCGGTTTCCTCCAAAGACATACTGATAGGGAATTTAGATTATCATAGCTGTCCCTGATAGGGCTCACAATTTTTGCAAACTGTAAAGCACTGTTGAATATGTTGGTGCTATATAAAAATAAAGATTATTATGAGAGTTGTATTCAAGTGAACACAATGACAGCAGGAGCGGCTGATTGAAGTATAAATAAATGAAAAACCCAGCATGGGTTCCACTCTATTTTCTATAACTCACAGCTGGGGCTGCAACCCTCAACTGTCAGCTTTAGCAAGGCTGGTTATCAAGAATAGAGGTGTCCCCAATAAATAATTTAAGTAAAACAGTGTGGGCCCCCCCATGTTTCACACCAAGCCATACGAAAGCTGACAGCTGGAGGCTGGTATTTTCAGGCTGGTAAGGGGCCACTGATATAAGCACCCCACCAGTCTAAAATTAGCAGCCCGCAGTTGCCCTGAAGAAGATTTGGCCATCCAGGCTGAGAACCACTGGTGAATGAGCTGCTGCCAGTGCAGCATCATTGACCAGCAGTGACATAATCATTATAATAGTAATAGTCCCATCAGCCGCCGCCTGCTGTCACTGTGATCACCTGAATACAACTCTCACCATTCTCACCTGTTCGCGCTGATCGCCGGCAGAGCAGGGGGAATGATGAGAGCCATCTTCAGCAGCCGGCGCCAGGGAACTGTGCTTACTGTAACGCTGCTTCTCAGGTGCCGGTGCATGTCACATGGATGACATCCATGTGTGTTCTCCATATGCACATGCGCGGGACGTTTTGTTGCCCGTGCTGACAGTAAAAAACGGACATGTCAGCATGTTTTGCCCACAGACACACGGTCCATGGAAACACAGTTTCCTACTCCACACTGATGAGGGGCAAATACCCCGAAACAGCTGTCTGTGGATGGATACAATGTTTTGGCATAGGCGGTTTTCCTTTATTGGATGCTGCCCTTCCCGTGGTTGTTCCTTCCCAGTGAAAGACCTAGCTATTCATTGCTTGCATTGAGAAATAAATGATGGTGTCTCTGCTGCTTTTCTACATGCATTTGCATATTTCCCACAAGGGATGGGGGCAGTGTTCTGGATCACTGCGTTGAGAAACACGTGATGGTGTCTCCGCGGTGTTGGATGTTTTGATCTCCCAGAGGTCATTCACCCTTATGTTTATAGTCTTTTTCACCAGGCACTGCTCCTAATAGCCAGTTTCGTACTCCACACTGATGAGGGGCAAATACCCCAAAACAGCTGTCTGTGGATGGATACCATGTTTTGGCATAGGTGGTTTTTCCTTTATTGGATGCTGCCCTTCCCGTGGTTGTTCCTTCCCGGTGAAAGACCTGGCTATTCATTGCTTGCGTTGAGAAACAGGTGATGGTGTCTCCGCGGCTTTTCTACATGCATGGAAACACACTGACATATGTACAGACCCATTCACTTGAATAGGTCTACCTGTGTCAATGTCTCCAGTACGTGTGAAAACTGTCACCACATGTACTGGAGACATGGACTTGAGATTAAAACTCATGTTAGTACTTTATGTGATTGGGATGTGGCTGTGCTCCCAAACCAATTAACCAAATTATAAGAGGATGTTCACACTTATGCAACCACATTATTTTAATTTAGTTATTTTTATTTTTCCATTCAAAATTATTTCAGTTTGTTATTCAATGGAGCTGTAGAGCTTTGGAGAGACATTTCAATGTGGAAAAGATTCTGAAATTATTTCTTCTTGGCATGGTTATTTTGCATGACAAAAAAAACTAGGAGACCTAGTTTATTATAAGAGGTTTATAATATATATATTATAAACTGTATATATACTGTATATAACCACTGTAGCTTCTATAAACTATACCTTCCATCACCTTGCTATCCTCTCTCTACAGAGGCCATGGTAGATGTATGATTGGGAGAAATGTATGTATTATTTGCTCATCCAATATTTGCTCTTCCAATACTAATGTACCGGTATGTAATATTTGCTTATCCAATATTTGTTTCCTACCTTTTTTTAAGCTTCTCTGCTTACTTTTTTCTTTCTTGCTGTTCACTTTTCTCTACTTTAAGTGTAGATGCACACAACAGTTTTGTTTCCATCTGAGAAAAACATTATTTTGATAAGATTCTGATCCTCAGGGTACTGTCACACAGTGCAATTTTGATCGCTACGACGGTACGATTCGTGACGTTCTAGCGATATCCATACGATATCGCAGTGTCTGACACGCAGCAGCGATCAGGGATCCTGCTGAGAATCGTACGTCGTAGCAGATCGTATGGAACTTTCTTTCGTCGCTTGATCACCCGCTGACATCGCTGGATCGTTGTGTGTGACAGCGATCCAGCGATGTGTTCGCTTGTAACCAGGGTAAACATCGGGTAACTAAGCGCAGGGCCGCGCTTAGTAACCCGATGTTTACCCTGGTTACCAGCGTAAACGTAAAAAAAACAAACAGTACATACTCACATTCCGGTGTCTGTCCTCCGGCGTCTCAGCTTCTCTGCACTGTGAGCGCCTGCCGGCCGGAAAGCGAGCACAGCGGTGACGTCTGACGTCACCGCTGTGCTTTCCGGCTATGGCGCTTACACAGTGGAGAGAAGCAGAACGCCGGGGGACAGACACCGGAATGTGAGTATGTACTGTTTGTTTTTTTTACGTTTACGCTGGTAACCAGGGTAAACATCGGGTTACTAAGCGCGGCCCTGCGCTTAGTTACCCGATGTTTACCCTGGTTACAAGCGAACACATCGCTGGATCGCTGTCACACACAACGATCCAGCGATGTCAGCGGGTGATCAAGCGACGAAAGAAAGTTCCATACGATCTGCTACGACGTACGATTCTCAGCAGGGTCCCTGATCGCTGCTGCGTGTCAGACACTGCGATATCGTATGGATATCGCTAGAACGTCACGAATCGTACCGTCGTAGCGATCAAAATTGCAGTGTGTGACAGTACCCTCACTCAGATGATCTCAGAAACCAGGAAAATTTAGACGTGTACAGTCACATAGAATATCATGGGCTTGAGTGCTACAGATAGTACTCGTACGAAAGAATTGCTTGTGTGCACAAGCCCTAAAACTGTGTCTTTACCCACCTTAAAGTTTACAATCACTCAATCCAAACAGCGTTTGGTTTTTTCTTTTACATATTATGCATTCTATGGAAACCAGCCTATGCAAAGGATACGTGATTATCTTAGATGCTATTGTGTACAATATTTCCTAGTTTAAACTATTATCTTTTTGTTTAATAAAAGTGGAATTAAAAAATGATGAAACAGGAATGATACATCAGAAACTCCAAGCAAAACTGAATTGAGATACATTTTTGCTATTGCTGCCAAACATTACATAAAAACTACTGTTTTCTATTTACACATCAACAGTTGTAATATGAAGCTTTTCACCATACAAAGGGCAAATGGTTTACTCTTGCAACCTTTAGCCGACACTTGCATCATCTGTGCAGTCTGCAGCAGCACCTCCCTGTTAAATGGTAAATTGTAAGTAATACAGTTGTTTGGTGCCCCCTCTACTAACTGCTTTCTGCTCACCTTCATTCCTGCAGGTAAGCAGTGCATGTGTCCTGAGTGTGTGATGTGTGTGCTGCTGTCAAGTATGTCAGTGATGAGAGTAAAGTGTATATTAGGCCCCCTTCACACTCTCTGATGTTTCCAATACTGGAAAAAAACAGTCCTGGTGTTTGTGTACGTGTGCGTCATTTGTGTGTACGTGTGAATAATCAGTTTGACACGTACTAGAATAGAAATGCCATGTTTAGATGTTTAAAGATGTGCAAAGATTTAGATATGGGGTAAATAGATGATTTATAGATAGATTATGAGGTAGATAATAGATATCCGTGAGCTATAAAATTGGTGGCTTGCATGTATTGGTTAGTGTACATGCATTAAGCTAATAAATGAAAAAAATGACTGGTTCACCCCCATTTTTTTTTTTATAACCACCAGAGGTAACATAGACAGCTGTTAGCTGATATTATCAGACTGGGACGGTCCATGGTTATTGGGCACTTCCCAGCCTGAAATTGCAGCCTACAGCCACCTCAGAAGTGGCGCATTACATTAGATGTGCTGGTGTCAAAAATCACAGCTGGTATCAAGCCCTAATGTTAATAATGGAGAGGTGTGTTAGATGTCGGGATTCTCCCGCTGTGCTGGATAGATCCCAAGCATTATCTGCTTCTGCGGTCTCCCATTGAGGTTCGGCCGTTGCGATTGCTGCTCAGCACAGATGTCGGTCCCAGCATTTTGATCAGGCTCGTGGTATACATTTGGTTACTGCTGGCTCTTCAGCCAAGTCTATGGTAATCGGTGATATGCAGGTGCAGTCTTGTGCTCTGGAGTCTAAGTCCAGATATCACCTTACTGAGCATGTCCGTGATGTGGCAGTTTGTCATTGGTGGTTGGATGTTATCTGCTCTGTTGATGTGGCAGTCCCGGATTGGCCAGCGGGCGATGTCTTGGCCGACTGGGCATGAGTGTTTGGAGTGGAGCCTAGCATACAAAAGGTTCTCAGTGGCGCACGCGGGCGCTCTAGTATCATTTATGTTTGGTGTGTGGGTGGCTACTCTACCACTCTGCACATTTGTGTGTGTCTTTGCTCAGAGACTGTACACGCTGGCATGCAGGTTGTACACTTTTGCAGCTCCATACCCTTGGCTCAATGCCTGAGTCTCTACTCTGCTACATGCTTTGGGTGCCGGTCAGGCACAGGTTCAGTAGTGTCAGGACTGGGGTAACTAGCCGCTTGGCTTAGCATCTGTTTTGTTCCTGTGTGCAGTTAGCACAGTTCAGTTATAGAACAAGCTCAACCCTTATGCTATACCTCTCGGTGTAAGCGACAGGTTATTGAATCTAGCGTCAAAGAGCTCTCTCTTGGCTCAGCATCTGCTTCATTTGTGTGTGCGGTTAGCACCTTTTACTTGCAGAGCTAGCCCAATCGACGTGCTATTATCCCTGTGACATTAACTGCATATAGCACTTCGCATACTTCTGCCACACCTCTCGGTGAAATAACTGAGCTTGGTACTTAGTGCTCCGTTCACACTGTGTGGTGTTAACTCAGTGAGCTCAAGGTAACGCTTGCTGTTGTGTTCCGTCATTGTTCACTAGCAGCAGGGTTCATCTCTGCACGGTGGATCCTGGGTTGCCGTTGTACTTCATTTTATATTTTATTTTGTGTAATTGGCCAATCCTAACAAGGTGTCTATCAGAGAACCTCATCACTAACCCAGTAATCCAAAAGCATTCATACTCGTATGCACACACGCACGCACACACATACACTCACACTAAGGCCGGGGTCACACTTGTGAGTTCAATGCGAGCAACTCGCACTAGTCTCTCGCATCAAGTCCCGACACTGCCGCTGGCACTCAGGATCGGAGTGTGTGGCTGCATGTATTTTTATGCAGCCACATGCTCCGGTCCCGAGTGCCGGTGGCAATGCCGGGGCTTCATGTGAGAGACTCGTGCGAGTTTCTAGCATTGAACTCGCAAGTGTGACCCTGGCCTTATGCACACTCTTTCACCAATTTATTTAAAAAAATCCTACGCAGGTCTAGCGTAATCTAAGGAATCCAACGTTGTCCACAAATGGAAACCTGAAAAACCTAGAGAGAAATAAAGACACTTTTCCTGGGTTACTGTTACTGGGTTATTGATGGGGTGTCTGACCTCTCCATTATTAACACTAGGGCTTGAAGCCAGATGTGATGCTTGTCAGCTGTGTTTTGTTATCAGCACCAACTACCATTACCACGATTGCCATCCTATCAGGGCACTATCAGGGGAAGAGCCAAGACAAAGTGCCAGGATTGGTACATCTAATGCGATGCAACACTTCTGGGATGGCTGCAGGCTGGTATTTTAGGCTGATAATATTAGCTCACCACTGTCTGCTTTACCTTTGCCGGTTATCAAAAATAGAGGGGACACCGCATTGTTTTATTTATTAGATTAATAAATGTACAGTAACCATCACACACAAAGCACTATATCTCATGGAAATCTATGTACCGATCTATCTATTTGCACATCTGCACCTACAAATCTGTAATTTGTAATCTGTATTCTATTCCGGTACATGTCACATCGATGTCCTATTTTAAGTCTTCCATGTACACGTGTGTGGGACGTATTGTCATCCGTGCTGCTGCGTAAAAACACGGACATGTGCACACCCCATAGATTATAATGGGAGTGCATGAAAGGGGCCTCAAACATATAGGTGGCATGTGTCCAGTTGCAGTGTTTTCAAATTGAAAAATTGGATAAATGACTGGAGAAACTTAGTTATGTGATCACTGATGAAGAAAAATATTTTTATCCTTTAACTACTCTAAGATCCCTAAATAAATATTGTTATGATAATTTAGAATTAATTGGATTTCAAATGTATAAGGTAAAATAAAAAGCTTCCATAAAAATGTTACAATTATCATTTTTAGGTGGGTATTTATTTGCTGAAAATAAATACAGATGAAAATCTATAATCCTCCTAAAATACACACATTTATAGGAAACAATCATATTTTTATAAGCATATTAAAGCTCTTACCCGACTTAGCAATTTTGTATAGTTTTATTACTGCAGTGGCTTGCAGCATATTCTGTTAATTTGTTTGCTATTTTGCTCCTTTTTTAATCATGTTACTTTAAGTAGAATCAAATTTAACATCATAGAAATACTGCATCTGAATTCTATTTTCTTTCCTGTTTGTTTCATGAAGCCATAGATTTGCTTTGGCAAGCTTGATCTGTAACTAAAATAAAATTTGGACATAGCTCCTTGTTTTGGTGCAAACCATTCAGTCTGCAAACGGACACAGACATGTGGTCAACCCCATCTATATATATATAATCATCTAAGGGGCACTTCCGTCTGTCTGTTTGTCTGTCTATCACGGAAATCACAAGTCGAGGTCGCGACCAATCAGCGACGGGCACAGTCCGGCCACGAAATGGCTGCTCCCTTCTCCCTTGCAGTCAATGCCCCCTCCATACTCCCCCCACCCCCCCAGTCAGCGCCCGCTGCCCACATAGCGTTCTAGCAGTCAGTTAAACCGACTGCATTACACCGCGGCATAATGCAGTGTAACGCAGTCTGTTAACGCTGCTATTAACACTGTGTGACAAACTTTTTACTATTGATGCTGCCTATGCAGCATCAATAGTAAAAAGATTTAATGTTAAAAATAATTTTTAAAAAATGGTGCTATTCTCACCCTCCGGTGTCCACAGATGTGCACGAGCGGCGAGGCTGCCGCCAGCTTCCGTTCCCAGAGATGCATTGTGAAATTACCCAGATGACTTAGCATGGGATTTAAGCACCGCTTCAGTGACTGGTCGCGCACGGCCGGCCGCGACCAATCAGCGATATTGGCGTGGTATTTAACCCCTTAGCGACCGCCGATACGCCTTTTAACAGCGGCAGTTAAGGGCGGCAGTTAATTAACGGCGCTGTGGAAAAATTGAATAGTGCTCCCCACAGTCGGATTTTCTCTTGGGTCTCAGTTACCGGAGGTAGCCTAGACCCCAGAGAACATGATTCGGGGGTTTTCTACCGACCCCCGGGTTGCGATCGCCAGTAATTAACCGTTTACCGGTGGTCGCAAAAAAAAATTAGATTTCCCATTTAATTTCTCTGCCCTCCGATGTGATCGCACATCAGAGGACAGAGAAATGGGGTCCCCGATCGCCCCCCGATACTCACCTGTCTCCCCCGATGCTCCTCGTGGCTCCTGATGGGCGCCGCCATCTTGTTCCGGCCAAAAAATGGTGGGCGCATGCGCAGTGCGCCCGCCAGCCGGCACCGGGAAGATCTTTGGGGTCTCGGCTGCCGGGGGTAGCTGAGACCCCAAAGAACATGATTGGGGTCAGTTTTTACCGACCCCTGTTTTGCGATCGCCGGTAATTAACTGTTTACCGGCGACCGCAAAAAATAGTGATGTGTGATTCTCTGTCCTCTGTTGTGATCGCACATCAGAGGACAGAGAAATAGGGGGATTCGGGGACCCTGTTATACTTACCGGTGTCCCTGGGTCCTCCTGCATTCCCTCCTGCCCGCCAACTTCTTCATCTGGTAAGAAAATGGCGGGCGCATGCGCAGTGCGCCTGCCATGATCTGCCGGCCGGCAGCTAGAGTTTATTAAATTTAGGGTTAGGGTTGGGGCTAAATTTAGGGTTAGGGTTGGGGCTAAATTTAGGGTTAGGGTTGGGGCTAAATTTAGGGTTATGGTTAGGGCTAGGGTTAGGGTTGGGGCTAAATTTAGGGTTAGGGTTGGGGCTAAAGTTAGGGTTAGAGCTATGGTTAGGGTTGGGGCTAAAGTTAGGGCTAGGGTTGGGGCTAAACTTAGGGCTAGGGTTGCAGCTAAAGTTAGGGTTAGAGTTGGGATTAGGGTTAGGGTTTGGATTAGGGTTGGCATTAGGGTTACGTTTGGGATTAGGGTTAGGTTTGGGATTAGGGTTAAGGTTAGGGTTGGGATTGAGGTTAGGGGTGTATTGTGATTGTGGTTAGGTTTGAGGTTAGGGTTGAGATTAGGATTTGGGGTGTGTTGGATTTAGGGTTTTGATTAGGGTTATGGTTAGGGTTGAGATTAGGGTTGTTTTGGGGTTAGGGTTGTGATTATCGTTAGGGTTGTGATTATGATTATGGATCGGGTTGGGATTAGGGTTAGGGGTGTGTTGCGGTTAGGGATGGAGTTAGAATTGGGGGGTTTCCACTGTTTAGGTACATCAGGGGCTCTCCAATTTTGCGTTCAAAAAGTCAAATGGTTCTCCCTCCCTTCTGAGCTCTGCCGTGCACCCAAACAGTGGTTTACCCCCACATATGGGGCATCATCGTACTCGGGATAAATTAGACAACAACTTTTGGGGTCCAATTTCTCCTGTTACCTTTGTGAAAATAAAAACTTGGGGGCTAAAAATATTTTTTGTGGAAAAAAAATATTTTTTATTTTCACGACTCTGCATTATAAACTTCTGTGAAGCACTTGGGCATTCAAAGTTTTCACCACACATCTAGATAAGTTCCTTTGGGGGTCTAGTTTCCAAAATGGGGTTACTTATGGGGGGTTTCTACTCTTTAGGTACATCAGGGGCTCTGCAAACGCAACATAACGCCTGCAGACCATTCTATCAAAGTCTGCATTCCAAAGGGGCGCTCCTTCCCTTCCGAGCTTTGCAGTGTGCCCAAACAGTGGTCCCCCCACACATGGGGTACCAGCATACTCAGGACAAATTGAACAACAACTTTTGGGGTCCAATTTCTCCTGTTACCTTTATGAAAATAAAAACTTGGGGGCTAAAAAATATTTTTTGTGGAAAAATAAATATGTTTTATTTTCATGACTGCATTATAAACTTCTGTGAAGCACTTGGGCATTCAAAGTTCTCACCACTAGGGTTGAGCGACTATCATTTTTTTAAGATCGAGTTGGGTTTTGGGAAACCCGACTTTGTCCAGAGTCGAGTCGAGTGCAGTCGGCCGATTAGTCGGCAGTGAGTGGAGGCCAGGAAAACACCTACAGTGCCCATTTTAATGCCAAAAACATCCATTCTTGTTTCTGAAGCTTGTCAATCTTAATTAACTTTATAATAATAGTTGGGCATTGGAAATTGGGGGTCATTTGGCAAAAGTTGTGGGGAGTAGGGCTGGTTCAAGGTTTTAGTGGGCCCAGGAAACGTGGACTACGTCATGGCGGTGGAGCAGTGAGAGGTAAGTATGTCAAGTTTGCAAGTGCTGTGATCCTAAGCAAGCAGGGGGGGCCCACTCGTTGGCATTGGCACTGGCACAGGGCCCCTCAAAGTACAGCGGTGTGTTTGCACGGCGGGGGCGCCTCCCACCAGCAGCGACACTTTTACGTACTCTGAGGGGCCCTGTGCCAGTGACGTCGCCAACGAGTATGCCCCCCCACCTGATGAAGGAACCTGCACTTTCATCTGCACCTTCCTCTTTGTCCCTGTGTAAGGTGGTATAACATGCGGGAAGGGGAACCTTACTTTCAGCAGGGTCAGATTCTGGCTGTGTAGAGTGCAAGGGGAATGTAGTGGTCTAGGTCAATGTACCAGCAGACTCATCTAGCAGTGGCTGGGCAATGGGCAGGATGAGGAGGAAACACAGATATAGGGCCAAAGAATAAAGTAGGCTAAATGCAGTTCAAAATTGGTAACAGGACTAAACAGGCGGCATTGCTTTGTTCAGTGGAGTAGCAAACCCAGGAGCAGCAGACACTGTTTTAAGGGCCCAACCACACTAGTAGGCCAAATGCAGTTTAATATCTGCTACTATAGGCCAAAAGCTTAAAGACTGAAGCTCAGCTTTATACAGTGGAGGACAACACCAGGGAGCGGCAGACCCCGTTAGTAGGCCGTAACCACCAAGCTTTTTAAAAAACAGCACTTAATGAGAGCCATAAGGTTGAAGCTCAGCTTTATTCAGTTGAGGTCAACACCAGGGAGCGGTAGACACCGTTAGTAGGCCGCAACCAAAGTTGAAGGCCAAATGCTGTTTAATATCTGATACTATAGGCCGAAAGCCAGAAGGTTGAAGCTCAGATTTATTCAGTTGAGAACACCAGTGAGCGGCAAACAGAGGTATTAGGCCCCAACCACCAATTTAAAAAAAAAAATAAAAAAATGAGAGCCAGAAGGTTGAAGCTCAGATTTATTCAGTTGAGGAGAACACCAGTGAGCGGCAAACAGAGGTATTAGGCCCCAAACACCAATTTTTTAAAACAAAAGCACTTAATGAGAGCCAGAAGGTTAAAGCTCAGATTTATTCAGTTGAGGAGAACACCAGGGAGCGGTAGACACCGTTAGTAGGCCGTAACCACCAAGCTTTTTAAAAAACAGCACTTAATGAGAGCCAGAAGGTTGAAGCTCAGCTTTATACAGTTGAGGACAAACACCAGGGAGCGGCAGACACCGTAAGTAGGCCGCAACCAAAGTTGAAGGCCAAATGCTGTTTAATATCTGATACTATAGGCCGAAAGTCAGAAGGTTGAAGCTCGGCTTTATACAGTTGAGGACAAACAACAGGGAGTGGCAAACAGAGGTATTAGGCCCCAAACACCAATTTTTTTAAAAAAAGCACTTAATGAGAGCCAGAAGGTTGAAGCTCAGCTTTATACAGTTGAGGACAACCACCAGGGAGCGGAAGACACCGTTAGTAGGCCGCAACCAAAGTTGAAGGCCAAATGCTGTTTAATATCTGATACTATAGGCCGAAAGCCAGAAGGTTGAAGCTCAGCTTTATACAGTTGAGGACAAACACCAGGGAGCGGCAGACACCATTAGTAGGCCGCAACCAAAGTTGAAGGCCGAATGCTGTTTAATATCTGATACTATAGGCCGAAAGCCAGAAGGTTGAAGCTCAGCTTTATACAGTTGAGGACAAACAACAGGGAGCGGCAGACACCATTAGTAGGCCGCAACCAAAGTTGAAGGCCAAATGCTGTTTAATATCTGATACTATAGGCCGAAAGCCAGAAGGTTGAAGCTCAGCTTTATACAGTTGAGGACAAACAACAGGGAGCGGCAGACACCATTAGTAGGCCGCAACCAAAGTTGAAGGCCAAATGCTGTTTAATATCTGATACTATAGGCCGAAAGCCAGAAGGTTGAAGCTCAGCTTTATACAGTTGAGGACAAACAACAGGGAGCGGCAAACAGAGGTATTAGGCCCCAAACACCAATTTTTTTTAAAAAAAGCACTTAATGAGAGCCAGAAGGTTGAAGCTCAGCTTTATACAGTTGAGGACAAACAACAGGGAGCGGCAGACACCATTAGTAGGCCGCAACCAAAGTTGAAGGCCAAATGCTGTTTAATATCTGATACTATAGGCCGAAAGCCAGAAGGTTGAAGCTCAGCTTTATACAGTTGAGGACAAACAACAGGGAGCGGCAGACACCATTAGTAGGCCGCAACCAAAGTTGAAGGCCAAATGCTGTTTAATATCTGATACTATAGGCCGAAAGCCAGAAGGTTGAAGCTCAGCTTTATACAGTTGAGGACAAACAACAGGGAGCGGCAAACAGAGGTATTAGGCCCCAAACACCAATTTTTTTTAAAAAAAGCACTTAATGAGAGCCAGAAGGTTGAAGCTCAGATTTAGACAGTGGAGGACAATTTGAATTAGGGACTGCAGACAGACTTAGTAGGCTGTCCCCTGTGGACCATGCATCCACCACATTAACCCATTGCGCCGTAATGGACACGTAACCTTCCGTGGCCATGCCTACAGGTCCATGCGTCTGTTGTCAGGTGCACCTTTGTACTCACAGATTGCCAGAGTGCATGGACAGTGCGGTCTTTTACATGCTGGTGGAAGGTTGGGATGGCTTTTCTCGCAAAAGAAGTGTTGACTGGTTAGCTTGTAGCATGGTACAGCGTAGTCCATCATGGCTTTATTAATATTAAATAAAATATATAAATAGGCTCTATGAACTTTTAAATAGGTTCCAGGGGTACACGGGCAGCATTGGTGTGGTCAGCGGAGGAGGATTGCAAGGAGGGACCGCAGACAGGCTAACGAAGGCCTAAAATAACAAAAATTAGGCTCAAGGCAGTTTTAAATCAGTTACATGGATACACAGGCAGCATTGTGGTCAGTGGAGGAGTATTGCAAGGAGGGACCGCAGACAGGCTAATGAAGGCCCGCAGACAGGCTAATGAAGGCCCGCAGACAGGCTAATGAAGGCCTAAAATAACAAAAATTAGTCTCAAGGCAGTTTTAAATCGGTTACATGGATACACAGGCAGCATTGTGGTCAGTGGAGGAGGAGGATTGCAAGGAGGGACCGCAGACAGGCTAACGAAGACCTAAAATAACAAAAAATAGGCTCATGGCAGTTTTAAATCGGTTACATGGATACACAGGCAGCATTGTGGTCAGTGGAGGAGTATTGCAAGGAGGGACCGCAGACAGGCTAACGAAGGCCCGCAGACAGGCTAATGAAGGCCTAAAATAACAAAAAATAGGCTCAAGGCAGTTTTAAATCGGTTACATGGATACACAGGCAGCATTGTGGTCAGCGGAGGAGGAGGATTGCAAGGAGGGACCGCAGAAAGGCTAATGAAGGCCTAAAATAACAAAAATTAGGCTCAAGGCAGTTTTAAATCGGTTACATGGATACACAGGCAGCATTGTGGTCAGCGGAGGAGGAGGATTGCAAGGAGGGACCGCAGACAGGCTAACGAAGGCCTAAAATAACAAACAATAGGGTCATGGCAGTTTTAAATCGGTTACATGGATACACAGGCAGCATTGTGGTCAGTAGAGGAGGAGGATTGCAAGGAGGGGCCGCAGACAGGCTAACGAAGGCCTAAAATCACAAAAATTAGGCTCAAGGCAGTTTTAAATCGGTTACATGGATACACAGGCAGCATTGTGGTCAGCGGAGGAGGAGGATTGCAAGGAGGGACCGCAGACAGGCTAACGAAGGCCTAAAATAACAAAAATTAGGCTCAAGGCAGTTTTAAATTGGTTACATGGATACACAGGCAGCATTGTGGTCAGTGGAGGAGTATTGCAAGGAGGGACCGCAGACAGGCTAACGAAGGCCTAAAATAACAAAAAATAGGCTCATGGCAGTTTTAAATCGGTTACATGGATACACAGGCAGCATTGTGGTCAGTGGAGGAGTATTGCAAGGAGGGACTGCAGACAGGCTAACGAAGGCCTAAAATAACAAAAATTAGTCTCAAGGCAGTTTTAAATAGGTTACATGGATACACAAACACCATAGCATCACTTCAAAGTGCTTTCAATCCCGGCTGGGATATTTTCATTTCATATCACTACATATCAGTTTCAGCGAAGTATGATTAAGAACCCGGTTGGGTTCGAAACGTCATCTGTATACGCTATTATATATATACGCTGTATATCATATATGATTTTGTTCTGATATGTAAATAAATTGTCACATGACTTTTTCTTGCAATATATTCCATCCGTGAGTGCGGTGTATATACTTTGTTTACATGGATACACAGGCAGCATTGTGGTCAATGGAGGAGTATTGCAAGGAGGGACCGCAGACAGGCTAACAAAGGCCTAAAATAACAAAAAATAGGCTCATGGCAGTTTTAAATCGGTTACATGCATACACAGGCAGCATTGTGGTCAGCGGAGGAGGATTGCAAGGAGTGTCTGACACAGTTAGTACTCACAAAAAATAAATAGATGTTAATGTCTTGCAAAACAAAAAAAAAAAAGTGTGGCATACTTAGGTACAGGGGTGGGCTCATCTGCTGAGTTTCTGACAAAGTAGTTTGGCAGTAAGTATTTACTGGTGTCAATATAAGACACTGACCCAGACTACTTTAACTAGCATCATAGATGTCAACAAATTGGTATTGTCAGTGCCAGGCATTGAATGATGTCAGCGCATAGACTAAACATTGGTGGAGCTGAGCGAGATAATTTTGCACATGGTAGAGCACAGTTTGAGCTGGGGGGAACTCTCTTGTGGCCGGCTGTACCGTCCCAGGGCCCCTCATGTTACAATGGTGTGTCTGACGTTGGGTGCACACCACCACCGCCAGAGACACTTCATTGTACTATGAGGGACCCAGTGGCAGTGCCGTCGACCAAAAGCGGGCACACCCACCTCTTCAGACAAACAGCACTGTAACGGGTGCTTGCACCAAGTGGCGAGACCACGGCCCCGTGGGGGAATTTTCCCATTGTGGGAGGTGTAAACATGTCGTATGCTGGACAAACAGCTGCTGCAAATTAAGAGATTGGAACACTCAGTAAGACCAGTCCACAAGCAAGACCTTTTTATAGGAAAGCTAGGTGTCAGCCGGGAAAGGTGGGGCAAAATAATTTGAAATCCAGGAGTGGTTCATTTTAATGAAGGTGAGATCATCCACATTTTGGGTAGCCAGACGAGTCCTTTTTTCGGTTAATATTGAACCAGCAGCACTGAATACTCTTTCTGATAGCACACTAGCTGCTGGGCAAGCAAGCTCCTGCAATGCATATTCTGCCAATTCAGGCCAGGTGTCTAATTTGGATGCCCAGTAATCAAATTGGAATGACGGTTGAGGGAGAACATCGATAAGGGATGAAAAATAGTTAGTAACCATACTGGACAAATGTTGTCTCCTGTCACTTTGAATAGATGCTGCAGTACCTGTCCTGTCTGCGGTCATTGCGAAATCACTCCACAACCTGGTCAGAAAACCCCTCTGTCCAACGCCGCTTCTGATTTGTGCACCTCTAACACCTCTGCCCTGTAGCCCCCTGCAGCTCGTGTGAGAACCATCACCAGCGCTGTGTGCTGGGAATGCCTGAATCAAACGGTCTACAAGAGTTGCTTGTTTGGTTGCTAATATTTGTTCTAGGTTCTCATGTGGCATTATATTTTGCAATTTGCCTTTATAGCGAGGGTCAAGGATGGAGGCCAACCAGTAATCGTCATCGCTCATCATTTTAATAATGCATGGGTCCCTTTTGAGGATACGTAAGGCATAATCCACCATGTGGGCCAAAGTTCCAGTTGTCAAATCTGCGGTTGTGCTGGTTTGAGGGGCAGTTACAGGCAAATCTACGTCACTTGTCTCCCTTAAAAAAACAGAACCCGGCCTTGCAACGCCACTAATTTCTGTTGGCCCAGGAGAAGCTTCCTCATTAAAAAAGTACTCCTCCCCATCATCCTCCTCGTCCTCCTCCTCCTCTTCGCCCGCTACCGCGTCCTCTACACGGCCCTGACCAGACAATGGCTGACTGTCATCAAGGCTTTCCTCTTCCTCGGCTGCAGACGCCTGCTCCTTTATGTGCGTCAAACTTTGCATCAGCAGATGCATTAGGGGGATGCTCATGCTTATTATGGCGTTGTCTGCACTAACCAGCCGTGTGCATTCCTCAAAACACTGAAGGACTTGACACAGGTCTTGTAGCTTCGACCACTGCACACCTGACAACTCCATGTCTGCCATCCAACTGCCTGCCCGTGTATCCTCCCACAAATACATAACAGCACGCCTCTGTTCGCACAGTCTCTGAAGCATGTGCAGTGTGGAGTTCCACCTTGTTGCAACGTCGATGATTAGGCGATGCTGAGGAAGGTTCAAAGAACGCTGATAGTTCTGCATACGGCTGGAGTGTACGGGCGAACGGCGGATATGCGAGCAAAGTCTGCGCACTTTGAGGAGCAGGTCGGGTAACCCCGGATAACTTTTCAGGAAGCACTGCACCACCAGGTTTAAGGTGTGAGCCAGGCAAGGAATGTGTTTCAGTTGGGAAAGGGCTATGGCAGCCATGAAATTCCTTCCGTTATCACTAGGGTTGAGCGAAACGGGTCGATCATTTTCAAAAGTCGCCGACTTTTGGCTAAGTCGGCGTCTCATGAAACCCGATCCGACCCCTGTGCTTGTCGGCCATGCGGTACGCGACTTTCGCGCCAAAGTCGCGTTTCAATGACGCGAAAAGCGCCATTTCTCAGCCAATGAAGGTGAACGCAGAGTGTGGGCAGCGTGATGACATAGATCCTGGTCCCCACCATCTTAGAGAAGGGCATTGCAGTGATTGGCTTGCTGTCTGCGGCGTCACAGGGGCTATAAAGGGGCGTTCCCGCCGACCGCCATCTTACTGCTGCTGATCTGAGCTTAGGGACAGGTTGCTGCCGCTTCGTCAGAAGCAGGGAGAGCGTTAGGCAGGGTCCACTAACCACCAAACCGCTTGTGCTGCAGCGATTTCCACTGTCCAACACCACCTTCGGTGTGCAGGGACTGTGGAAGCTATTTTTTTTTTTTTTTCCCCTCAGCGCTGTAGCTCATTGGGCTGCCCTAGAAGGCTCCGTGATAGCTGTATTGCTGTGTGTACGCCACTGTGGAAACCAACTGCTTTTTTCAAAGCACATATCCTCTTGTTCCTTCCTTTCTGCACAGCTATCTTTTTTGTTTGTCCACACTTTTTATTTAATTTGTGCATCAGTCCACTCCTATTGCTGCCTGCCATACCTGGCTTACATTACTGCAGGGAGATAGTAATTGTAGGACAGTTTTTTTGTTTTTTTTTGTGGGAGATTAAGATTGGCATTTCTGCTACAGTGCCATCCCTGTGTGTGCCATCTCTCACTGAGTGGGCCATAGAAAGCCTATTTATTTTTTCCGTGATTTGTGTTCTAAAATCTACCTCAACACAAAAACACTATATCAATCAGTGGGAGAAAAATATTGGCCTCAGTCAGGGCTTGTGTGCCACTGCTGTGTGTGCTATCTCTCATTCAGTGGGCTATAGCAAGCCTATTTTTTTTTTTTTTTTTTTAATATTATTTGGTTTCTAAAGTCTCCCTGAAAAAAAAAACAAAACCTAAAAAAACAGTGGGAGAGTAATATTGCCCTTTCAGCTTGTGTGCCAGTCTTGACTCCTGGGTGTGCCACCTCTCTCCCTTTCATTCAGTGGGCCATAGAAAGCCTATTTATTTATTTTTTTAAATATTATTGGGTTTCTAAAGTCTCCCTTAAAAAACAAAAAATACATAAAAAAACAGTGGGAGAGTAATATTGCCCTTTCAGCTTGTGTGCCAGTCTTGACTCCTGGGTGTGCCACCTCTCTCCCTTTCATTCAGTGGGCCATAGAAAGCCTATTTATTTTTTTTTTTAAATATTATTGGGTTTCTAAAGTCTCCCTTAAAAAACAAAAAATACATAAAAAAACAGTGGGAGAGTAATATTGCCCTTTCAGCTTGTGTGCCAGTCTTGACTCCTGGGTGTGCCACCTCTCTCCCTTTCATTCAGTGGGCCATAGAAAGCCTATTTATTTTTTTTTTTAAATATTATTGGGTTTCTAAAGTCTCCCTTAAAAAACAAAAAATACATAAAAAAACAGTGGGAGAGTAATATTGCCCTTTCAGCTTGTGTGCCAGTCTTGACTCCTGGGTGTGCCACCTCTCTCCCTCTCATTCAGTGGGCCATAGAAAGCCTATTTATTTTTTTTTTTAAATATTATTGGGTTTCTAAAGTCTCCCTTAAAAAACAAAAAATACATAAAAAAACAGTGGGAGAGTAATATTGCCCTTTCAGCTTGTGTGCCAGTCTTGACTCCTGGGTGTGCCACCTCTCTCTCTCATTCAGTGGGCCATAGAAAGGCTATTTTTTTTTTGGTTTTTTTAATATTATTTGGTTTCTAAAGTCTCCCTGAAAAAAAAAAAAAAACATACAAAAAACAGTGGGAGAGTAATATTGCCCTTTCAGCTTGTGTGCCAGTCTTGACTCCTGGGTGTGCCACCTCTCTCCCTTTCATTCAGTGGGCCATAGAAAGCCTATTTATTTTTTCCGTGATTTGTGTTCTAAATTCTACCTCAACACAAAAACACTACATCAATCAGTGGGAGAAAAATATTGGCCTCAGTCAGGGCTTGTGTGCCACTGCTGTGTGTGCTATCTCTCATTCAGTGGGCTATAGCAAGCCTATTTTTTTTTTTTAATATTATTTGGTTTCTAAAGTCTCCCTGAAAAAAAAAACAAAACCTAAAAAAACAGTGGGAGAGTAATATTGCCCTTTCAGCTTGTGTGCCAGTCTTGACTCCTGGGTGTGCCACCTCTCTCCCTTTCATTCAGTGGGCCATAGAAAGCCTATTTATTTATTTTTTTAAATATTATTGGGTTTCTAAAGTCTCCCTTAAAAAACAAAAAATACATAAAAAAACAGTGGGAGAGTAATATTGCCCTTTCAGCTTGTGTGCCAGTCTTGACTCCTGGGTGTGCCACCTCTCTCCCTCTCATTCAGTGGGCCATAGAAAGCCTATTTATTTATTTTTTAAAATATTATTGGGTTTCTAAAGTCTCCCTTAAAAAACAAAAAATACATAAAAAAACAGTGGGAGAGTAATATTGCCCTTTCAGCTTGTGTGCCAGTCTTGACTCCTGGGTGTGCCACCTCTCTCTCTCATTCAGTGGGCCATAGAAAGGCTATTTTTTTTTGTTTTTTTAATATTATTTGGTTTCTAAAGTCTCCCTGAAAAAAAAAAAAAAAACATACAAAAAACAGTGGGAGAGTAATATTGCCCTTTCAGCTTGTGTGCCAGTCTTGACTCCTGGGTGTGCCACCTCTCTCCCTTTAATTCAGTGGGCCATAGAAAGCCTATTTATTTTTTTTTAAAAATATTATTGGGTTTCTAAAGTCTCCCTTAAAAAACCAAAAATACATAAAAAAACAGTGGGAGAGTAATATTGCCCTTTCAGCTTGTGTGCCAGTCTTGACTCCTGGGTGTGCCACCTCTCTCCCTCTCATTCAGTGGGCCATAGAAAGCCTATTTATTTTTTTTTTTAAATATTATTGGGTTTCTAAAGTCTCCCTTAAAAAACAAAAAATACATAAAAAAACAGTGGGAGAGTAATATTGCCCTTTCAGCTTGTGTGCCAGTCTTGACTCCTGGGTGTGCCACCTCTCTCTCTCATTCAGTGGGCCATAGAAAGGCTATTTTTTTTTGGTTTTTTTAATATTATTTGGTTTCTAAAGTCTCCCTGAAAAAAAAAAAAAAAAACATACAAAAAACAGTGGGAGAGTAATATTGCCCTTTCAGCTTGTGTGCCAGTCTTGACTCCTGGGTGTGCCACCTCTCTCCCTTTCATTCAGTGGGCCATAGAAAGCCTATTTATTTTTTTTTTTAAATATTATTGGGTTTCTAAAGTCTCCCTTAAAAAACCAAAAATACATAAAAAAACAGTGGGAGAGTAATATTGCCCTTTCAGCTTGTGTGCCAGTCTTGACTCCTGGGTGTGCCACCTCTCTCCCTCTCATTCAGTGGGCCATAGAAAGCCTATTTATTTATTTTTTTAAATATTATTGGGTTTCTAAAGTCTCCCTTAAAAAACAAAAAATACATAAAAAAACAGTGGGAGAGTAATATTGCCCTTTCAGCTTGTGTGCCAGTCTTGACTCCTGGGTGTGCCACCTCTCTCTCTCATTCAGTGGGCCATAGAAAGCCTATTTATTTTTTTTTTTAAATATTATTTGGTTTCTAAAGTCTCCCTGAAAAAAAAAAAAACATAAAAAAACAGTGGGAGAGTAATATTGCCCTTTCAGCTTGTGTGCCAGTCTTGACTCCTGGGTGTGCCACCTCTCTCTCTCTAATTGTGGGCCATAGAAAGCCTTTTTTTTTTTTTTTTTTTTTTAATATTATTTGGTTTCTAAAGTCTCCCTGAAAAAAAAAAAAACATAAATTAGGTGGGAGATTAATATTGACATTAGTGCTTGAGTGACAGTCCTGCGTGTGTGTCATCTCTGTGATTTTGTGCCACAGAAAACAGAGTGTGTAACATTGTGCCTGATTTTCCTTGTGGTCTCACCAACCTGTTAAGGGATATTGAAATCATACTGAAGTTATAGCTCACCGTGTAAGTTGTTTGACAGCAACAAATAAAGTTACTTTGGTTAAGATTTTAAAACAATGAGGAAGTCTGGTGCAAGAGGTCGTCGTGGGCGTTCATTGTCAGCTGGTAATGATGGTAGTGGTAGTGGAGCATCAGGTGGTCGTGGGGATAAAAATATTCCACCTAAGTCTGGAGCTGTGGAGCCAGTTTCGTCGTCAGGCTACACAAGGCCTCGAACGCTCTCTTTTCTGGGAGTAGGAAAACCGCTTTTAAAGGCGGAGCAGCAACAGCAAGTTTTGGCTTACATTGCAGACTCAGCCTCTAGCTCTTTTGCCTCCTCTTCCGAAACTGGTAAATGTAAAAGCAGCGCGTCGCTTGTGGATGTTCACGGTCAGGGACAAGTCGCTTCCTTGTCCTCCTCAGCAAAAACTACAACAAGAGAGAAGGATGCAGCAGGCGACACAACGGGTCACTCCATGGAGCTCTTTACACATACCGTCCCTGGCTTAGAAAGTGAAACATTTAACAGGCCATGCCCATTACAAGTATATTCTGACATGGAGTGCACTGATGCACAGCCACAGCCAGAGTACTATGCTGCTCCTTTGACTCAGACCACCACATTGCCCTCTCAGGGTACAGATCCACAATCAGACCCTGATGAGACTATGTTGCCCCGCCACGAACGCTATACCACCGACCGACACAGTGACACAGACGAAGTTGCACACGAGCTCGAAGAGGAGGTAATAGATGACCCAGTTATTGACCCTGATTGGCAGCCATTGGGGGAACAGGGTGCAGGCGGCAGTAGTTCAGAAGCGGAGGTGGAGGAGGGGCCGCAGCAGGCATCAACATCGCAACAGGTTCCATCTGCCGGGCCCGTATCTGGCCCAAAACGCGTGTCAAAGCCAAAACCTGTTGGAGCACAGCGTTGCCATCCGGTTAAAGCTCAGTCTGCAATCCCTGAAAAGGGATCCGAGTCTAGGAAGAGTGCAGTCTGGCATTTTTTTAAACAACATCCAACTGATCAGCGCAAAGTCATCTGTCAAAAATGTTCAACTAGCTTAAGCAGAGGTCAGAATCTGAAAAGTCTAAATACTAGTTGCATGCATAGACACTTAACCACCATGCATTTTCAAGCCTGGACTAACTACCAAACGTCCCTCAAGGTTGTAGCACCCTCGGCCAATGAAGCTAGTCAGCAACGCAACATCCCTTCCGTCACTGTAAGGCCACCATTTTCCGCACCACCGGCAGTATCTGTGCAGGTTTCTTTGCCAGCCAAAAGCAGTCAGGGTCAGGGAATCACCAGTTTTGTAGGAGGAAATATTGCATCTAGGGCACCGGCGGAAACAATACCGTCTCCAACCGTCTCTCAGTCTGCCATGTACACCGGCACACCCGAAAGTTCCACGATCTCCAGCTCTCCAGTCCAGCTCACCCTACATGAGACTCTGGTTAGAAAAAGGAAGTACTTATCCTCGCATCCGCGTACACAGGGTTTTAACGCCCACATAGCTAGAC
The DNA here is from genome assembly GCF_051348905.1 of Ranitomeya variabilis. Classification (NCBI taxonomy): domain Eukaryota; kingdom Metazoa; phylum Chordata; class Amphibia; order Anura; family Dendrobatidae; genus Ranitomeya; species Ranitomeya variabilis. Next base: position 101,556,116 of record NC_135235.1, read on the forward strand.
TAATCTCGTTAGAGATGATGCCCTACCGGTTAGTTGAAAGCGAAGCTTTCAAAGCCCTGATGGAGTACGCTGAACCACGATACGAGCTACCCAGTCGACACTTTTTTTCCAGAAAAGCCATCCCAGCCCTGCACCAGCATGTTAAACAGCGCATCGTCCATGCACTCAGGCAATCTGTGAGTACAAAGGTGCACCTGACTACAGATGCATGGACCAGTAGGCATGGCCAGGGACGTTATGTGTCCATCACGGCACACTGGGTGAATGTGGTGGATGCAGGGTCCACAGGCGACATCAATTTAGGGACAGTTGTGCCTAGCCCACGGTCTAGGAAACAGTTGGCTGTAGGCGTTCGCACCCCCTCCTCCTCCTCCTCCTCGTCCTCCTGCAGAAGCTACAGCTCTTCCACAGAACGCAGTCTGCCAACCACTCCATCGGCAGATGACACTGTTGCACACCAGTTGTCCCATTATGGGCCAGCTACTGCCAAGCGTCAGCAGGCTGTATTGGCTATGAAGTGCTTGGGCGACAACAGACACACCGCGGAAGTTCTGTCCGAGTTCTTGCAACAAGAAACACAGTCGTGGCTGGGCACAGTAGATCTTGAGGCAGGCAAGGTAGTGAGTGATAACGGAAGGAATTTCATGGCTGCCATCTCCCTTTCCCAACTGAAACACATTCCTTGCCTGGCTCACACCTTAAACCTGGTGGTGCAGTGCTTATTGAAAACTTATCCTGGGTTCTCCGACCTGCTCCTCAAAGTGCGTGCACTTTGCTCACATATCCGACGTTCGCCTGTACACGCCAGCCGTATGCAGACCTATCAGCGGTCTTTGAACCTTCCCCAGCATCGCCTAATCATAGACGTTGCAACAAGGTGGAACTCAACACTGCACATGCTTCAGAGACTGTGCGAACAGAGGCGTGCTGTTATTTATTTGTGGGAGGATACACGGGCAGGCAGTAGGATGGCAGACATGGAGTTGTCAGGTGTGCAGTGGTCTAAGATACAAGACATGTGTCAAGTCCTTCAGTGTTTTGAGGAATGCACACGGCTGGTTAGTGCAGACAACGCCGTAATAAGCATGAGCATCCCCCTAATGCGTCTGCTGATGCAAAGTTTGACGCACATAAAGGAGCAGGCGTCTGCACCAGAGGAAGAGGAAAGCCTTGATGACAGTCAGCCATTGTCTGGTCAGGGCCGTGTAGAGGACGCGGTAGCGGGCGAAGAGGAGGAGGAGGACGAGGAGGATGCTCGCTTTTGGTTGACGGCATTTCTACTGGGTCCCTCATAGTACAATGTAGTGTCTCTGGCGGTGGTGGTGCGCACCCAACGTCAGACACACCGTTGTAACATGAGGGGCCCTGGGGCGGTCCCGCCGGCCTCAAGAGAGTTCCCCCCTACCCCAGCTCAAAATGTGCTCTACCACGTCCAAAATTATGTCGCACAGCTCCACCAATCTTTAGTCTATTCGCTGACATCATTCAATGTCTGGCACTGACAATACAAATTTGTAGACATCTATGATGCAACTTAAAGTAGTCTGTGTCTGTGTCCTATATTGGCACCATTAAATAGTTACTGCCAAATTACTATGTCAGAAACTCAGTAGATGAGCCCACCCCTGTACCTAAGTATGCCACCTTTTTTTTTTTGTTGTGGTTGTTTTGCGAGACATTAACATCTATTTATATTTTGGGAGTACTGGGACAGACACTCCTTGCACTACTCCTCCACTCACCACCAAGCTGCCTGTGTATCCATGTAACCGCTGTAAAGCTGCCATGAGCCTATTGTTTGTTATTTTAGGCCTTTGATAGCCTGTCTGCGGTCCCTACTTTAAATACTCCTCCACTGACCAGACCACTGCTGCCCGTGTACCCCTGGAACCAATTATAAAGTGCCTACAGCCAGCCCATTTTCTTATGTTAGGCCTTTGAAGCCTGTCTGCGGTCCCTACTTTAAATACTCCTCCACTGACCACCAAGCTGCCTGCCCGTCTATCCATGTAACCGCTGTAAAACTGCAATGAGCCTATTGTTTGTTATTTTAGGCCTTTGATAGCCTGTCTGCGGCCCCTACTTGCAATACTCCTCCACTGACCACAATGCTGCCTGGAGTGCCTGCCTGTGTATCCATGTAACCGATGTAAAACTGCCATGACTGCCTACTGTTTGTTATTTTAGGCCTTTGATAGCCTGTCTGCAGCCCCTACTTGCAATACTCCTCCACTGACCACACCAATGCTGCCCGTGTACCCCTGGAACCTATTTAAAAGTTCATAGAGCCTAGTTATATATTTTATTTACTATTAATAAGGCCATGATGGACTACGCTGTACCACGCTACAAGCTAACCAGTCGACACTTCTTTTGCGAGAAAAGCCATCCCAACCCTCCACCAGCATGTAGAAGACCGCATTGTCCATGCACTCTGGCAATCTGTGAGTACAAAGGTGCACCTGACAACAGACGCATGGACCTGTAGGCATGGCCACGGAAGATTACGTGTCCATTACGGCGCAATGGGTTAATGTGGTGGATGCATGGTCCACAGGGGACAGCCTACTAAGTCTGTCTGCAGTCCCTAATTCAAATTGTCCTCCACTGTCTAAATCGGAGCTTCCACCTTCTGGCTTTCGGCCTATAGTATCAGAAATTAAACTGCATTTGGCCTTCAACTTTGGTTAGGGCCTACTAACGGCTTCTGCCCCTCCCTGGTGTTGCCCTCAACTAAATAAAGCTGAGCTTCAACCTTCTGCTCCAAATTACCATTTTGAAAAATGCAATAGGCTTTTCCGGCCTACTAAAGGTGTCTGTCTGTGTGCCCCTGCCTGGTGTTGTCCTCAACTAAATAAAGCTGAGCTTCAACCTTCTGCTCCAAATTACCATTTTGAAAAATGCAATAGGCTTTTCCGGCCTACTAAAGGTGTCTGTCTGTGTGCCCCTGCCTGGTGTTGCCCTCAACTAAATAAAGCTGAGCTTCAACCTTCTGCTCCAAATTACCATTTTGAAAAATGCAATAGGCTTTTCCGGCCTACTAAAGGTGTCTGTCTGTGTGCCCCTGCCTGGTGTTGCCCTCAACTAAATAAAGCTGAGCTTCAACCTTCTGCTCCAAATTACCATTTTAAAAAATGCAATAGGCTTTTCCGGCCTACTAAAGGTGTCTGCCCCTCCCTGGTGTTGTCCTCAACTGAACAAAGCTGAGCTTCCACATTCTGGCTTTCGCCCTATACTATCAGATATTAAACTGCATTTGGCCTACTAGTGTGGTTAGGCCCTTGAAACAGTGTCTGCTGCTCTTGGGTTTGCTACTCCACTGAACAAAGCAATGCCGCCTGTTTAGTCCTGTTACCAATTTTGAACTGCATGTAGCCTACTTTATTCTTTGGCCCTATATCTGTTTCCTCCTCATCCTGCCCATTGCCCAGCCACTGCTAAATGAGTCTGCTGGTACATTGACCTAGACCACTACATTCCCCTTGTACTCTACACAGCCAGAATCTGTCCCTGCTGAAAGTAAGGTTCCCCTTCCCGCATGTTATACCACCTTACACAGGGACAAAGAGGAAGGTGCAGATGAAAGTGCAGGTTCCTTCATCAGGTGGGGGGGCATACTCGTTGGCGACGTCACTGGCACAGGGCCCCTCAGAGTACGCAAAAGTGTCGCTGCTGGTGGGAGGCGCCCCCGCCATGCAAACACACCGCCGTACTTTGAGGGGCCCTGTGCCAGTGGCAATGCGAACGAGTGGGCCCCCCCCTGCTTGCTCAGGATCACAGCACTTGCAACTTTTAAATACTTACCTTTCCCTGCAACACCGCCGTGACGTAGTCCGCATTTCCTGGGCCCACGAAAAACTTGAGCCAGCCCTACTCCCCCCACAACTTTCCCCCAATTCCCTATGCCCAACTATTATTATACAGTTAATTAAGATTGGCAAGCTTCAGAAACAAGAATGGATGTTTTTGGCATTAAAATGGGCACTGTAGGTGTTTTCCTGGCCTCCACTCACTGCCGACTATGCTTCCCCATTGACTTGCATTGGGTTTCGTGTTTCGGTCGATCCCCGACTTTTAGCGATAATCGGCCGACTGCACTCGACTCGACTCTGGACAAAATCGGGTTTCCCAAAACCCTACTCGATCTTAAAAAAATGAAAGTCGCTCAACCCTAGTTATCACTCACTACCTTGCCTGCCTCAAGATGTACAGTGCCCAGCCATGACTGAGTTTCTTTCTGGAAGAACTCGGACAGAACTTCCGCGGTGTGTCTGTTGTCGCCCAAACACTTCATTGCCAATACAGCCTGCTGACACTTGCCACTAGCTGTCCCATAATGGCACACCTGGTGTGCAACAGTGGCAGCTGCTGATGGAGTGGATGTGTGACTGCAGTCTGTGGAAGAGCTCTCGCTTCTGCAGGAGGAGGAGGAAGAGGAGGAGGGGGGCGAACGCCTACAGCCAACTCTTTCCTTGACCGTGGGCTAGGCAAACTGTCCCAATATTGCTGTCCCCTGTGGACCCTGCATCCACCACATTCACCCAGTGTGCCGTGATGGACACGTAATGTCCCTGGCCATGCCTACTGGTCCATGCACCTGTTGTCAGGTGCACCTTTGTAGTCACAGACTGCCTGAGTGCATGGACGATGCGGTCTTTAACATGCTGTTGGAGGGCTGGGATGGCTTTTCTAGAAAAGAAGTGTCGACTGGGTAGTTTGTAGCGTGGTACAGCGTAGTCCATCAGCGCTTTAAAAGCTTTGCTTTCAACTAACCGGTAGGGCATCATCTCTAATGAGATTAGTCTAGCAATGTGGATATTCAAACCCTGTGTACGCGGATGCGAGGATGAGTACTTCCTTTTCCTAACAAGAGTCTCATATAGGGTGAGCTGGACTGGAGAGCTGGAGATTGTGGAACTAGCGGTGGTGCCGGTGGACATGGGTGACTGAGAGAGGGTTGGAGATGGTATTCTTGCCGGTGCCCTACATGCAGTGTTTCCTACTGCAAACCTGGTGATTCCCTGACTGCTTTGGCCTGGCGACGAAAGCTGCACAGATACTGCAGGTGGTGTGGGAAATGGTGGGTTTATAGTGAGGGAAGGGATGTAGCGTTGCTGACTAGCTTCATTGGCCGAGGGTGCTGCAACCTTTAGGGACGTTTGGTAGTTAGTCCAGGCTTGCAAATGCATGGTGGATAAGTGTCTATGCATGCAACTTGTATTTAGACTTTTAAGATTCTGACCTCTGCTTAAGGTAGTTGAACATTTTTGACAGATGACTTTGCGCTGAACATTTGGATGTTGTTTAAAAAAATGCCAGACTGCACTCTTTCTACTATCGGATACCTTTTCAGGCATTGCAGACTGAGCTTCTTTAACCGGATGGCCACGCTGTCCTCCAACTGGTTTTGGTTTTGCCACGCGTTTTTGGCCAGATACGGGCCCGGCAGATGGAACCTGTTGTGATGTTGATGCCTGCTGCGGCTCCTCCTCCTCCGCTTCAGAACTACTGCCGCCTGCACCCTGTTCCCCCAATGGCTGCCAATCGGGGTCAACAACTGGGTCATCTATGACCTCCTCTTCTATGTCGTGTGCAGCTTCGTCTGTGTCACCGTGTAAGCCGGTGGTATTGCGTTCGTGACGGGGCACCATAGTCTCCGCTGGGTTTGATTCTGCCTCAGTACACTGCGAGGGCAATGTTCTGGTCTGAGTCAAAGGAACATCATAGTAATCTGGCTGTGGCTGTGCATCTGTGCACTCCATGTCCGATTCAACTTCGAATGGGCATGGACTGTTAACTGTTTCACTGTCTAACCCAGGAACGGTATGTGTAAAGAGCTCCATGGAGTAACCTGTTCTGTCGACTGACGCATCCTTCACTGTTGTTCTGGGTGAAGGACACAAGGAAGCGACTTGTTCCTGACCGGGAGCATCCACTGATGATGCACTGCTCTGACATTTTGCACTTTCCGAGGAGGAGGCGAAAGAGCTAGAGGCAGAGTCAGCAATGAAAGCCAATACTTGTTCCTCCTGCTCCGGCTTCAAAAGTGGTTTTCCTACTCCCAGAAAAGAGAGCGTTTGAGGCCTTGTGTAGCCAGACAACGAACCTGGCTCAACAACTCGAGACTTAGGTGCTGTACTGCTTTTACCACGACCACCTGATGCTCCACCACCACTACCATCATTACCAGCTGACAATGACCGCCCAAGGCCACGACCTCTTCCACTAGACTTCCTCATTGTTTGCAAAACGTATCCAAAGTAACGGTATTTGTTACTGTAAAACAACTTATAAGGTGAACTCAAACTTCTGTTGGATTTATATATACCTTTATAGGTGCCTGACACTGAAAGAAAAATCAGGCCCAATGTTACACACTAGGTTTTCTGTGCCCCAATAATTTGAGACAGATGGCACACACAGGACCAGCACTCAAGCAGAAATGCCAATCTTAATCTCCCACTATTTTTTATTTATTTATGGGAGAATTAAAAAAAAAAAACAACAAACCAATATTACACACTAGGTTTTCAGTGGCACACAATGAGAGACAGATGCCACACACAGGACTGGCACAGAGGCAGACTTGCCAATCTTTATCTCCCAGACTCCCACTATTAATTTTTTTTTTTACAGGGAGAATTTACCCCCCCCCCCAAAAAAATGGCCCAGTATTACACAGTGGTTTTCGGTGGCACACAATGAGAGACAGATGCCACACACAGCAATGGCACAGAGGCAGACTTGCAAATCTTTATCTCCCACTAATTATTTTTTTTTTACAGGGAGAATTTACCCCCCCAAAAAAAATGGCCCAGTATTACACAGTGGTTTTCGGTGGCACACAATGAGAGACAGATGCCACACACAGCAATGGCACAGAGGCAGACTTGCCAATCTTTATCTCCCACTAATAATTTTTTTTTTTACAGGGAGAATTTACCCCCCCCAAAAAAAAAATGGCCCAGTATTACACAGTGGTTTTCGGGGGCACACAATGAGAGACAGATGCCACACACAGCAATGGCACAGAGGCAGACTTGACAATCTTTATCTCCCACTAATAATTTTTTTTTTTACAGGGAGAATTTACCCGCCCCCCAAAAAAAAAATGTCCCAGTATTAGACAGTGGTTTTCGGTGGCACACAATGAGAGACAGATGCCACACACAGCAATGGCACAGAGGCAGACTTGCCAATCTTTATCTCCCACTAATTATTTTTTTTTTACAGGGAGAATTTACCCCCCCCAAAAAAAAAAAATGGCCCACTATTACACAGTGGTTTTCGGTGGCACACAATGAGAGACAGATGCCACACACAGCAATGGCACAGAGGCAGACTTGCCAATCTTTATCTCCCACTAATAATTTTTTTTTACAGGGAGAATTTACCCCCCCCAAAAAAATGGCCTAGTATTACACAGTGGTTTTCGGTGGCACACAATGAGAGACAGATGCCACACACAGGACTGGCACAGAGGCAGACTTGCCAATCTTTATCTCCCAGACTCCCACTATTATTTTTTTTTTTTTTACAGGGAGAATTTACCCCCCCCCAAAAAAAAATGGCCCAGTATTACACAGTGGTTTTCGGTGGCACACAATGAGAGACAGATGCCACACACAGCAATGGCACAGAGGCAGACTTGCCAATCTTTATCTCCCACTAGTTATTTTTTTTTTACAGGGAGAATTTATCCCCCCCCAAAAAAATAGCCCACTATTACACAGTGGTTTTCGGTGGCACACAATGAGAGACAGATGCCACACACAGCAATGGCACAGAGGCAGACTTGCCAATCTTTATCTCCCACTAATAATTTTTTTTTACAGGGAGAATTTACCCCCCAAAAAAAATGGCCCAGTATTACACAGTGGTTTTCGGTGGCACACAATGAGAGACAGATGCCACACACAGCAATGGCACAGAGACAGACTTGCCAATCTTTATCTCCCACTAATATTTTTTTTTTTTACAGGGAGAATTTACCCCCCCCAAAAAAAAATGGCCCAGTATTACACAGTGGTTTTCGGTGGCACACAATGAGAGACAGATGCCACACACAGAACTGGCACAGAGGCAGACTTGCCAATCTTTATCTCCCACTAATTATTTTTTTTTTTACAGGGAGAATTTACCCCAAAAAATAAATGGCCAAGTATTACACAGTGGTTTTCAGTGGCACACAATGAGAGACAGATGCCACACACAGCAATGGCACAGAGGCAGACTTGCCAATCTTTATCTCCCACTAATTTTTTTTTTTTTTACAGGGAGAATTTACCCCAAAAAAATAAATGGCCAAGTATTACACAGTGGTTTTCGGTGGCACACAATGAGAGACAGATGCCACACACAGGACTGGCACAGAGGCAGACTTGCCAATCTTTATCTCCCACTAATTATTATTTTTTTTCTGGGAGAATTTAAAATAAATAAATAAATAAATAAATAAATATTACACACTAGGTTTTCTGTGGCACACAATGAGAGACAGATGCCACACACAGGACTGGCACAGAGGCAGACTTGCCAATCTTTATCTCCCACTAATTATTTTTTTTTTTACAGGGAGAATTTCCCCCCCCCCAAAAAAAAGGCCCAGTATTACACAGTGGTTTTTGGTGGCTCACAATGAGAGACAGATGCCACACACAGGACTGGCACAGAGGCAGACTTGCCAATCTTTATCTCCCTGCAGTAATCTCAGGAAAGTATGGCAGGCAGCTATAAAAAGGACTGCTGCACACAAAAGTGGGGACAAACACACAAGATAGCTGTGCAGAAAGGAAGGAACAACAGGATTTGTGCTTTGAAAAAAGCAGTTGGTTTGCACAGCGGCGTACACACAAAGCAACGCAGCTATCAGGGAGCCTTCTAGGGCACCCAATGAGCTACAGCGCTGAGGAAAAAAAATGTAGCTTGCACTGTCCCTGCAAACAAAAGGTGGTGTTGGACAGTGGAAATCGCTACAGCACAAGCGGTTTGTGGCTTTATGTACCCTGCCTATCACTATCCCTGCTTCTGAAGAAGCGGCAGCAACCTCTCCCTACGCTCAGATCAGCAGCAGTAAGATGGCGGTCGGCGGGAACGCCCCTTTATAGCCCCTGTGATGCGGCAGAAAGCAAGCCAATCACTGCAATGCCCTTCTCTAAGATGGTGGGGACTGAGATCTATGTCATCACGCTGCCCACACTCTGCGTCCACCTTCATTGGCTAAGAAATGGCGCTTTTAGCGTCATTGAAATGCTCCTTCCCTTCCGAGCTCTGCCATGCGCCAAAACAGTGGTTTACCCCCACATATGGGGTATTACCCTACTCAGCATGAATTGCACAATAAATTTTGGGGTCCAATTTCTCCTGTTACCCTTGTGAAAGTAAAAATTTAGGGGTGAAAAATCATTTTTGTGGAAAAAATATGATTTTTTATTTTCATGGCTCTACATTATAAACTTCTGTGAAGTAGTTGGGGGTTCATAGTGCTCACCACACATCTAGATAAGCTCTTTGGGGGGTCTAGTTTCCAAAATGGGGTCACTTGTGGGGGGTTTCCACTGTTTAGGTACATCAGGAGCTCTGCAAATGCAACATGACGACCGCAGACCATCCCGTCAAAGTCTGCATTCCAAGCGGCGCTCCTTCCCTTCCGGGCCCCGATGGGTGCCCAAATTGTGCCCCCCCACATATGGGGTATCAGCGTACTCAGGACAAACTGGTCAACAGAGTTTGGGGTCCAATGTCTCCTGTTACCCTTGAGAAAATAAAAAATTGCAGGCTAAAAAATCATTTTTGAGGAAAAAAAAGGATTTTTTATTTTCACGGCTCTACTTTATAAATTTCTGTAAGCACTTTGGGGATTAAAGTGCTCACCACACATCTAGATAAGTTCCTTAAGGGGTCTAGTTTCCAAAATGGTGTCACTTGTGGGGGGTTTCTACTGTTTAGGCACATCAGAGGCTCTCCAAATGGGACATGGTGTCCGATCCCAATTCCAGCCAATTCTACATTGAAAAAGTAAAACAGCACTCCTTCTCTTCCAAGCTCTGCGGTGCGCCAAAACAGTGGTTTACCCCCACATATGGAGTATCGACGTACTCAGGAGAAATTGCACAACAACTTTTGTGGTCTAATTTCTCCTGTTACCCTTGTGAAAATAAGAATTTGTGGGCGAAAAGATCATTTTTGTGTAAACAAATGCGATTTTTCATTTTCACGGCTCTACATTATAAACTTCTGTGAAGCACCTGAGGGTTTAAAGCGCTCACCACAGATCTAGACAAGTTCCTTAAGGGGTCTAGTTTCCAAACCGGCATAACACGGTGTAACGCAGTCTGTTAATGCTGTTATTAACACTGTGTGACAAACTTTTTACTATTGATGCTGCCTATGCAGCATCAATAGTAAAAAGATATGTTAAAAATGATAAAAAATATAAAAAATCATGCTATTCTCACCTTCCGCCATCCACTAATGCGCACCAGTGGTGAGGCTGCTGCCAGCTTCCGTTCCCAGTGATACATTACGAAAATACCCAGATGACATTACCCGCAAGTCATCTGGGTAATTTCGCAATGCATCTCTGGGAACGGAAGCTGGCGGCAGTCTCGCACGCATCGGGACAACTTCAGTGGACGCTGGAGGGTGAGTATATAACAATTTTTTATTTTAATTCTTTTTTTAATAGAGATATGGTGCCCACACTGCTGTATACTATGTGGGCTGTCTTATTTACTGCGTGACTGATATATACTACATGGGCAGTGTTATATACTGCGTGGGCTGTGTTATATACTATGTGGCTGCTATATACTATGTGGCTGCTATATACCACGTGGCTCTGCTATATACCACGTGACTCTGCTATATACTATGTTGCTGCTATATACTATGTGGCTGCTACATACTATGTGGCTGCTATATAATACGTGGCTGTGCTATATACTACGTGGCTGTGCTATGTACTACGTGGCTGTGCTATATACTACATAGCTCTGCTATATACTACGTGGCTGTCTGTGTTATATAGTACATGGGCTGTGTTATATACTACGTGGCTGTGCTATATACTACGTGGCTGTGCTATATACTACGTGGCTGTGCTATATACTACGTGGCTATGCTATATACTATGTGGCTGTGCTGTATACTACATACTACGTGGCTGTGCTATATACTACATGGCTATGCTATATACTACGTGGCTGTGCTATATACTACATACTACGTGGCTGTGCAATATACTACGTGGCTGTACTATATCCTGCACCCCGAACCCCCGACATCCAGCACCCCCAACCCCTGACATCCTGCAACCAATCAGCGACAGCCGCAGTCCAGCCGCAAATTGATGCAGGATTAAAACCACGCTTCGCTGATTGGTCGCGCCCGGCTGGCCGTGACCAATCAGCGATATTGGCGCGGTATGTAAACACTGCTTCGGTCATGGGTCGTGCCCGGTCGGCCGCGACCAATCAGCGACAGGTGCAGTCCGGCCGCAAATTAGTGCCAGATCAGCGACCGATCAGCGATATTGGCGCGGAATTTAACCCCCACTCACAGCACGACGTACATACATACATACATATTCTAGAATACCCGATGCATTAGAATCGGGCCACAATCTAGTAGAGTATAAAAGTTTATAGTTCTATCTGTGAAAATTACAGATTGAACTCTTACGTGAAAAATGCATCTATTTATTGTGTTCTCTGTTTTGCCTGCAGTATATTTTGCTTTCTGTTTACCTCAAAAGTAAAAAAAAAATTATATAAAAGAGAATTTCATTCATGATTCCTACTAGCAATCAGATCCCCCAGATAAACACCTATATTTATAACAGTAACTTTGAATGTGTTTATCAAGGAAGATATCTAACCTTCAGACAAATCTTTCCACACTTTCAACCATTATTAAATAAATAATGTGCAAGCATGTTCGCAACAAATGCATCATGAGAAAATGACATATATTTATTAAAACATCTATATTCAGAATTCTTTGTGCACATATATGCAGAGAGCTGTCAATTCAGAGCAGAGGAAAGAGAGTAGCCACTGGAAACCCACATGTCTAAATAGACTACAGCACGGTCTCCGTCCCTGCCCGGAGCATTTCAGCATCAAACATACAGGGTTGAAATTCATACATCCAATACCTGATACATGCTGCCCACAGATATGGTGTCAGGTTCTCCTTAAATAGGTTTTCCCAAGAACAAAGTACATTTTTATCAATAAATAATTCCACAATTGGATGTTTGTTTATTTTTCATATGTTCCTGTACTGAGATAATCTTAAAAATGTGCCTCTGCTATGTACTGTCTAATGACTGTGTCTGACTGTACAGGTAAATGGTCTGTTCACACCACATGTCCTGGCCAGAGCAGTCATAGGTAACTTCTCACCTATTTTTCAAGGCAATTATCCTATATAGAACACGAACTCCAGGGATATAAAATTAGGGGCTTCTTATCAGAGATGAGCGAGCACTAAAATGCTTGTGTTGCTCGACCCGAGCAATTTCTAGTACTCGCATGCTCTTTTCAAGTGGCAAGAATAATGGGAGTCAATGTGAAATCTGAGCATTTTCTGGCAAGCCCTACAGGGAGGTCTCGGTGGCAGTGAAAATGTTAAAATGGATGGAAAGAGGGCTGAATGGAAAGAAACAGGATGGGGAAGACCCTGGCAAGCATCTCTGACTCCCAGATCGCCGCTGACAACAATGGTGTCACACTTTTTACTCCACTTTAAGGACTGACACTAAAACATTCAAAATCGACAAGAAATTGACATAAAGAAAAAGTGTTAAGAAACATTCTTTCCCGTATAATGACTTTTAAATAAGGCAAAAATTTAAAAAGGATTTAAAAAAAAATAATTTAAGTAAACCAAAATGGAAATTTTTAGTAAAAAATTGGAAATTCAGTGTAATTTATGAATTAAGCAAGAACTGGTAAAATGTGATGTGAGAGGGACTCAGATACACCCTGTATTACAGTGGGGCAAAAAAGTATTTAGTCAGTCAGCGATAGTGCAAGTTCCACCACTTAAAAAGATGAGAGGCGTCTGTAATTTACATCATAGGTAGACCTCAACTATGGGAGACAAACTGAGAAAAAAAAATCCAGAAAATCACATTGTCTGTTTTTTTATCATTTTATTTGCATATTATGGTGGAAAATAAGTATTTGGTCAGAAACAAAATTTCATCTCAATACTTTGTAATATATCCTTTGTTGGCAATGACAGAGGTCAAACGTTTTCTGTAAGTCTTCACAAGGTTGCCACACACTGTTGTTGGTATGTTGGCCCATTCCTCCATGCAGATCTCTTCTAGAGCAGTGATGTTTTTGGCTTTTCGCTTGGCAACACGGACTTTCAACTCCCTCCAAAGGTTTTCTATAGGGTTGAGATCTGGAGACTGGCTAGGCCACTCCAGGACCTTGAAATGCTTCTTACGAAGCCACTCCTTCGTTGCCCGGGCGGTGTGCTTTGGATCATTGTCATGTTGAAAGACCCAGCCACGTTTCATCTTCAATGCCCTTGATGATGGAAGGAGGTTTGCACTCAAAATCTCACGATACATGGCCCCATTCATTCTTTCATGTACCCGGATCAGTCGTCCTGGCCCCTTTGCAGAGCAACAGCCCCAAAGCATGATGTTTCCACCACCATGCTTTACAGTAGGTATGGTGTTGGATGGATGCAACTCAGTATTCTTTTTCCTCCAAACACGACAAGTTGTGTTTCTACCAAACAGTTCCAGTTTGGTTTCATCAGACCATAGGACATTCTCCCAAAACTCCTCTGGATCATCCAAATGCTCTCTAGCAAACTTCAGACGGGCCCGGACATGTACTGGCTTAAGCAGTGGGACACGTCTGGCACTGCAGGATCTGAGTCCATGGTGGCGTAGTGTGTTACTTATGGTAGGCCTTGTTACATTGGTCCCAGCTCTCTGCAGTTCATTCACTAGGTCCCCCCGCGTGGTTCTGGGATTTTTGCTCACCGTTCTTGTGATCATTCTGACCCCACGGGGTGGGATTTTGCGTGGAGCCCCAGATCGAGGGAGATTATCAGTGGTCTTGAATGTCTTCCATTTTCTAATTATTGCTCCCACTGTTGATTTCTTCACTCCAAGCTGGTTGGCTATTGCAGATTCAATCTCCCCAGCCTGGTGCAGGGCTACAATTTTGTTTCTGGTGTCCTTTGACAGCTCTTTGGTCTTCACCATAGTGGAGTTTGGAGTCAGACTGTTTGAGGGTGTGCACAGGTGTCTTTTTATACTGATAACAAGTTTAAACAGGTGCCATTACTACAGGTAATGAGTGGAGGAAAGAGGAGACTCTTAAAGAAGAAGTTACAGGTCTGTGAGAGCCAGAAATCTTGATTGTTTGTTTCTGACCAAATACTTATTTTCCACCATAATATGCAAATAAAATGATAAAAAAGCAGACAATGTGATTTTCTGGATTTTTTTTTCTCAGTTTGTCTCCCATAGTTGAGGTCTACCTATGATGTAAATTACAGACGCCTCTCATCTTTTTAAGTGGTGGAACTTGCACTATTGCTGAATGACTAAATACTTTTTTGCCCCACTGTAGAAACAAAGGAGGGCCTCATATATATTATGTTCAAATTATCATGTAGTAGTACTCCTATATTCAGAAAGGCTATGAACTAAGTACAAAGCCTGACAAAAATTACAAGCAGGGACGTCCATACAACCTTGATGGCACCAATGTAGTGCCTCATTCAAGTATTGTGAGTAAAATATAGTTGTGGTAATCCTAAAAGTTATGCATAGTATAAGCCTTCAAAAAATTACAAGCAGGGTCATCTATACACCCTTGAAAGCAACAACTGGATGGCCTCATTAAAATATTAAGAAAGTGTACACCTGTAGCAGGCCAATTTTGGTATTTAATTGAAACCAATTAAATTTCACACAAAGCAAGTTTTACAGTATATATGACAATAGCCAAATATTTTATAATCTATACCAAGCCAAGCCGTTTTTAAACATTTTAATCCACCGTGGTTTTACATAAAGCAAGTTAAACTAAAGATATTTTCCACAAATGCCTTATGGTATAACACCATTTTAGAAAACTACCTCTGGAAGAAGAGATGCAAAGATCCTCTTGTAGCATGGGTCTAGCAGGGTGGAGAACCAGTACTATTTTTATTTTTTTTTGGCCAAGATGAATGTGACTCGAGGGTCACAGGAAAGGAGGCATTACATAAAGTTTGCCAAGGTACATACAACCAACACTTCCCATTCTCCACCATGATGACTCTCCATCTCCTCCTCCCTATCTTCCTCCTCATTCCCATCCTCAGCCCACCCACGTAGGATAGACTGGACATAGGTTGTGTAGCTACTAGTCTCTCTTGCGATAGCCACCAGCTCCTGTTCCCACTCTTCCTCCTTTTCAGCTTTCACCTCCTCATTGCTAACCAATCCATGCTGAGCAGATGAGATGAGGCTGGGCTGGCTACATCCACTCTGTTATGTTTTCCTCCATCCCCACAGGCTCCACATGCAAAGCTTCATGTTTAATTATGAGCAGCGACTCTTTAAGTGGGCACAGAAGCGGGATAATTGCACTGACTACTGTCACTGCTCACTATTTGTGTGGAGTCCTCAAAGTTTTGGAGAACTGCACAAATGTCAGCCATCCATGCCTACTTTTCAGTTGTTATATGCAAAGGCTAATCAGAATGCTGACAGGCATGTTGGAGCTGGTACTCAACCACTGGCCTCTTCTGCTCACAAAGCCATGCCATAATGTGTACTGTGGAATTCCAGTGCGTGGTGACTTCAAACACCAGTCGGTGAGCTGGCACTTGCATGTGCTCTTGCAGCAGTGCCAGGGTGGCGGCAGCTGTAGCCGACTTGCGTAAATTTGCTGACACAGCGTACTTAACCAGAAGCTCTGGTAAAACTGTGTATGTTTCCAGAAACCACTGATTTACCAAGTTGAGCACATGTGCCAAGCAAACGTTTAGCCCTTAAAAGGTCTCTTGATACTTGTGCTAAAGCTGAACTATCATACTAACACTGCAGGAATCTGATTCATTATACTGTGCGCACACACCTGGACAAGCACTCTCTCTCTCCAATATGAACTGTCACAGAGAATACAATGGCTTCAATGAACCAAGCGGTGCCTGATTTTATAACCTATGATGATGCTCACAGCAAGCCAATCACAGTAATGCCACTACCAATATGGCTACATCATTACAATGAAGCACAAGCAATCTCCGCATACGTATTGGCTTTGTAATAGGTGCCAAACATGTGGGGTGAGGATTTTTAGTTTTGAATTGAGCACCGCCCAATGCTTGCCAAGTAACGAGCACATCCAAGCACCCAGATACTCGAGTGATATCAGAGTATCACTGAACACGTTCGATCATCCCTACTGTTTAGAAATAAACTTTTACAAAACAAATTTTGCAAATAATGATAAACATAAAGTTCCTTGTATTGATTGTCTGGTCTCCTTCCAGGATTGGAGATGATGGTACTTTGTAAATTCATAGCATGGGAATTAATTTAGATTTCGAAAAATGCGGAGAAAATTCTTTTCATATTTTGATGTAAATAAATACCGTATTTTGTCGATTATAAAATGCACAGGATTATAAGGCGCATCCCAAATTTTGGGGAAGAAAATAGGAAAACCTTTTTTTTTATAAAATGGTGATGCATCTTATACGATACGAAACGATACACTTTATTGATCCCGTGGGAAATTATGGTATCACAGCAGCACAACTTACATCATAAGAATCATAAAATGAATTACTTAATTGACATGACAGTGTAGTTGACAGGAGGACATTATACATTAGAATAGGACATACACCGCAGGTAAACTGAAAAGTAGAAGGAATAAAGCAGACATTCACCTTGATGATTTAACCCTAATGTTATTGTTGTACATTACCATCGCAGTTGGCACAAACGATTTCCTATATTTTTCCTTCTTACACCTCAGAAGTATTAGCCGGTTACTGAAGGTGCTCTTCTGTCTCATGAATAGCTCATATAGTGGATGTGCATTATTGTTCATGATTGCCATACACTTTTTCAGAGTTCTTCTCTCCACTACCTCCTCAAGAGAGTCCAGATTGCAGCCCACAGCAGAGCTTGCCTTTTTGATAAGCTTATTCAGCTTATTAGCATCAGAGGCCCGCACACTATTACCCCAGCATATGATTGCAAAAAAGATGGCACTTGCCACCACAGACTGGTAGAACATTTCTAACATTTTGCTGCACACATTAAAAGACCTCAGTTTCCTTAGGAAATACAGTCTGCTCATCCCCTTCTTGTAGACAGTCTCTGAGTGGCATCTCCAGTCCAGTTTGCTATCCAAATGGACCCCCAAATATTTGTAACTATCCACCTGCTCTACCTCCTGCCCAGCAATAGTGATCGGTAAGCATTCCAACTTAATCCTGCTATAGTTGGCCACCAACTCCTTAGTTTTCTTAACATTTAGTTGTAGATAGTTACCATTGCACCAATCCACGAAATTCGACACCACCCTTCTGTATTCCTCATCCCCCTGATCTCCCCTAATACATCCCACAACCACGGAGTCATCCGAAAATTTTTGAAGGTGGCAAAGATCAGATTTATACTGAAAGTCTGATGTATACAGTGTGAATAGAAAGGGCGCAAGCACCGTTCCCTGTGGGGCACCTACACTGCTCAGTAATCTGCTTGACACAACTGCTCCCATCTGTACAAACTGTGGCCGATCTGATAGGTAGTCAGTTATCCAATAGTCCATTTTTACGGTAGCTTACCTGGGGGGGGCAGTGAAGTGTGGTCCCAGGAGGCAGGGTCACTCTTGCAGGAAGCTGGCAGAGGCAGGAGTGGGATGATACTATGGGTATCGGCATGGTGGGTATGGGTGTTCGACAGTGAGGGGGCTTAATAGACATTTTGTGAAAGCCTGGAGACCCTTCACTTTCCATGGTTTTCATTACAGTGGACTTTGGAAAAATGGCCGCCGGAGGCGGCACATGCGCAGATTAAGATCTCTGCACCGCAATTTCCAAAAGTCCACAGCATTGAAAACAATGCAAAGTGGGGGTGCTCCAGGCTTTCACAAATTGTTAGCGGAGCCCCGTACTTTCAAACATCGCCTTCTGCCGACCCTGGTACCCTGATTCACTGCAGCCGGTAAGCTACATTTGGATTATAAGACGCACCCCCATTTTCTCCTAAAATTTTGGGGAATTAAGTGCACCTTATAATCTGAAAAATACGGTATATTATAACTGAAAATTATGCATCAAAAATAAACTAACAAGGTTAAAAAATCAAGAAAAACTAACAGAATAACTTTATCTCACAAGAGGAAATGTCAGATTAACTTTTAATGAGTTGCTCTAAAAAAGAATCAAAACAAACTCAGAGAGTAAGAAACAATGACCGTGCAAGCAACCATGCTGGCTACTATCACCCTGCATAAATTGTCCTGCATCCAAAGCCTACCTACCAGCTAATTAAACGAGTGATGGCGCCCCTACCATTGGCGGTTATCCCTAAATCTCTTAGATAACCCTATGCTTGTGAGTCAAGAATAAAAAAAACTACTATTGCGGTCTATTCTTGCCTCATCCAGCAATCCCTGTATATTCCTTTTTCCCTATGCATGCACAATTGTTGGTTCGTATGACTCACCAGCATAGGGTTATCTAGGAGATTTAGGGATAGCCGCCGAGGAGCGGGGGCGCCATCACTCGTTTAATTGCTTAGGGTGCCAACCTCCGCTGGTAGGGTAGGCTTTGGATGCAGGACAATTTATGCAGGGTGATATTAGCCAGCATGGTTGCTTGCACGCTGATAGTTTTTAACTCTGAGTTTGTTTTGATTCTTTTTTAGAGCAACTCATTAAAAGATAAATTTTATCTGACATTTCTTCTTGTGAGATAAGGTTATTCAGTTAGTTTTTCCATATTCTAACTGAGCACAAGCATTCCCTTGAAAATTTTCACATGAAATTGTTCTTCCTTTAGCCACAGCCATGTATTTACTGCTGGGTTCACAAAAAAGGTATCCCTTTGATTTTAAGGGTTTATTGTGCTGTGAAGTATGCCATCTCCTTGAAATTTCTCTCTGGTTTTGACAAATTTTCTGTACTGCTACATACTTAGGCAGTTAACTGGTTCATGCAGCTTTACATGAACACCCGAGCCTTACACTATGGCTGGCCCGAATAACTAAAGCAATTGTTACCATCCTCCTCCCGTGTCTCCCCTTTTCCTCATAGTTTGTAAGCTTGTGAGCAGGGCCCTCATTCCTCCTGGTATCTATTTTGAACTGTGATTTCTGTTATGCTGTAATGTCTATTGTCTGTACAAGTCCCCTCTATAAGTTGTAAAGCGCTGCGGAATATGTTGGCGCTATATAAATAAAATTATTATTATTACTAATTTTGTAGTATTTAATGAGGTTGTCATTCTGTTCACTTTTTCCATTCCATCATATATTTTTTTTAGAAGGACAAGAAGGACAACTTTCCTAGATTGACTATTGGTAAATTTGCCCTACTATGCACGAGTATCAGCAGGAGGATTGACATTCTGGAACCTGCACTGCTGGGTTACATTTTACATGGGGGCAATATTGGAATCTGCATTGTTTGCCGCACAGCTCTGTCAAATATAAATGGACAGAAAATTGAACCTTTGTTGAATGTTTTATTGTAATAGAAAATGCTTTTGTCAAAAACTGTGCATATATTATGTTTTCTTCCTAATCTATATTATTATTTGCACATTTGAAAAGTAATAGACATTATGACTAATAGTTTCATTGCTGTCTATGAGGAAAAAAAATTACATGAGTCCTACACTTTGTCAGTAGCGCCAACATGATGGCAACCTTTCACTAAACCCTATATGACATAATGAATAAGTATTTAGCCTTGATTTTTTATTCTTTTTTATAGAAATGTCAACACTCTATCAAAATCCATATCCATCTACACTCTTTTTCTCTGTTTGTATGCAAAACACTTGTCATGTTTATTGGGAAGTATCTAAAGAAATTATAATGTTTTGAGTTTTGCATAATAAAGTAATTATACAGCAATCTCCACCATAGTCATGACATATCCCTGAACCTAATAAGCTCTGAGCTGCAGCTACAGACAATGTCCCAATGTCATGATATTCTGAGATCATTGAAAAACACTAAGGAATAATGTCAGACTTCATAATAACAATGAATATATAATCTTTGTTCATTCTTAAATTCACATAAAAGCCACACAAGGAGAAGAAAAATATAAGATTGCCGTTTTATGCAGCTGTTATAACAGTAAGGCCGGTTTCACACGTCAGTGATTCCGGTACGTGAGGTGACAGTTTCCTCACGTACCGGAGACACTGACACACGTAGACTCATAAAAATCAATGCATCTGTTCAGATGTCATTGATTTTTTGCGGACCGTGTCTCCGTGTGCCAAACACGGAGACATGTCAGTGTTCGTGGGAGCGCACGTTTTACACGGACCCAATAGAGTCAATGGGTCCGCGTAAAACACGGACCTCACACGGACATTCTCCGTCTGGGGTCCGTGTGCGTGCAGGAGACAGCGCTACAGTAAGCGCTGTCCCCCCCACATGGTGCTGAAGCCGGTATTCATATCTTCCCTGCAGCAGCGTTTGCTGTAGAGAAAATATGAAGAATAGTGTTAAAAATAAAGATTTAGGTGTCCGCCGCCCCCCCACCCCCTGTGCGCCCCCCCCGCTGGTCAGAAAATACTTACCCGCTCCCTCGCTCCTTCCTGGTCTGGCCGCGCCTCCTACTGTATGCGGTCACGTGGGGCCGATCAATTACAATCATGAATAGTCGGCTCCGCCCCTATGGGAGGTGGAGCCACATATTCATGACTGTAAATGATCGGCCCCACGTGACCGCATGCAGGAGAAGCCGCGGCCAGACCAGGAAGCAGCGAGGGAGCGGGTAAGTATTTTCTGACCAGCGGGGGGGCGCACAGGGGGTGGGGGGGCGGCGGACACATGGATCTTTATTTTAAACACTATTCTTCATATTTTCTCTGCAGCAAACGCTGCTGCAGGGAAGATATGAATCGCAGCTTCAGCACCATGCAGAGTGGATACCACACTCTCCGTGTGGTACCCACTCGCCATACGGGCGGCACACGTGTGCCGCACGTATGGCCTCCGTGAGTTCCCAGGCACACGGACACGGATAACTCCGGTACCGATTTATTCCGGTACCGGAATTATCTGGACGTGTGGGACAGCCCTAACTGATACATCTGTCTGAAGATGTCTTGTGCTCGCTCTCCATTTATCATCATACCAGATGCACCAATGCTGAGTAACTGCCAGTAATCGCTCAGACCTGGGCTTAGCGGCTCCTCTTCACCAGGTGAACTGTAATAAAAACACACCTCTACCTACAGATAACAGCTAGCATTTTACTCTTCAGCTTAGGTCTAAGTACTTATGCCATGAACACTAGTGAGTAACCACTTGAAACTACCTAACCATAGTAATATGGCTTAAAAGCAGTGATGATCGAATAGTGAAACATTTGGATTTGTGAAAATTGGCATGAATAATTTGTAATATCCATGTATTTGTACCGAATAACAAATCCAATGCGAGTCAATGGGGAAGCCAAATATTTTTCTGCTGGACCCAACAAACAGGTCTGGGGACCTGAGGAAAAAGCTGAAATTAATGAGAAGTGCTAAAATTAAATGGGAACAGCATGGAGAATATGTCTGCATGCTTTTCTGACTCACATATGGTATCTGGAAATAATGTTGTCAGACTATTGCGCTGTTTTTACGGATTTATAAGAAAAGAAAAAGAAAAAGTGGACGGCACTGCCCCACGCAAGATCCTAAGCCTGTATGTCCCATAGGTGTACTCATCTACAAGAACGGTTACGCTGTACTTCAAAATTCCGGGTGCTCTTCCAGAAAACCACAGGTGATTCACTTGCATCAAAAAGAAGAAAAGGAGGCACTTACCGATCTGTAATGTTCTCTTGCTTTATTGAATTTCTATAAAAAATTCATGGCCGGGAGAGTGAGGAAAGGAGCTCGTATGAGCAGTACTTGACGACGGCCGTTTTGCGCTCTATCCACGCTTCGACGGGTCAATATCGGGTCAATTTTTGATGGAAATTCAATAAAGCAAGAGAACATTACAGATCGGTGAGTGCCTCCTTTTCTTCTTTTTGATGCAAAAGGATTTATAAGAAAACCTACCAAACCAAACCTACTTTGTTTTTTACAGGTAAAAATGCTAAGACACATTTTTTCCTTCATAATTGCATGTATATAATGCAAAAAAAAAAAAGTAATTATAAAAAAAAATGTATGCCTCGCCTTTAGCATGTTCACAGAGAGCATTTTGGCTTTAGTTTTTCCTTTTACATTTGTGAGGACTCTTACTCGTACATTTGGGTGGTCGCTCCCACCTTCCAAATTGTTAGCTAAATAGTGGAATACATATTCCCCATCATTTTACAATGCCAGCTAAAACGTGCCCATCTGAATTTTGTCCTTCACCCGCCACCATGTCCATCGCCATGTCATTATGGGGCCATCGCCTGACATTTTCAGAGGGCCACCAGGTGCTGTGAAACTTGAGTTTTGAGCTCCATTTTGGCCACCAGATTCCGATGGAGCCACTGTCATAGCGGGTAAAGCGGGTAAGGTGAATATAATAATGGAGTTGGGGAAGCTGTACGCTCAAGGTCAGTAAATTGGATTCTACCAGACACCAACAGCATTAGAATTAAATTCTGAATACATTGTATGCAAGTGATGGCCTGTATTGTGGTCAGTTTGTCAGGCCTGAAACCCATGTCAGTAATGTGTACAAGCCTCATTTTACTTGGAAGCAGCCTCCTCAAGGGAAAGAGACAGGAGTGCCATTGACGAATCTGCACAAGCCTCCGCACTTCTTATAGAAACTACCCAACCAGGCAGGCTTTCTCTTTTGCATGGTTTTGAGCAACAATGGAGTAATTACAGGATATGTCCCAGAGAGTGACAAGGTCTGTGGAGTGTATTACTCGGCTGATAGACAGTGCTACAGAGCTCAGGCAAAAGCAATGGCAATGACCATGTTCCAATATGTGTAAAGATGCAGCCTGAATAGGTCTATGGAGTCTATTAACCCAGTCTCTTATACAAGCTTAAAATGTACAGAAACTGGGCAATACTCCACCACCATTTTTTTATTTAAACAAATTTTAGAAAATTTAAGGGAAGCGACAGTTTAATAAAGAGACACAATCCTCATTTAAGAGCCTGGAAAAGCCAGCAATGGTCTTTGTCCAGCACCGGACAATGTAAAGTGCTAACGAATATGAATGCCCTATCTAACTAAAAATTTGGGAAGAGACATATATGCTGACAAGGGACAACTGAACACTGCGCTAGGACAGAGAACTGGACATGGTTGATGAATATTGTGTCTGGGTATTAGCGCCTCCTTCCTGACAGCAGATTTGGGCGGACGCAACACAGGTGAAGGGCCAGTGGTTTCACCCTCAGACACAGATTTTGTACCCAGGTGTTCTGTGCACCTACTGGGATGCAGCAGTATATGGTGTTTGCTAACAGAAGTATTATGTGAAATTTCCCTTTATAAAGGGATGTGTGGGTAAGATTTTCAAACTAGCAGCATATATATATATATATATATATAGAGAGAGAGAATGCTTCATTACATTACCCATATAATTATTCTGTGTAAGCCTGAAACCTGAAGTGTGTGGAACATATTAATGCATTGATGTTCCATAATGTCCAAGTTAAGACTCAAAAATCAACATCAAGCTCCCAGATACATGCTTAAAGAGACCTTGAGAAGGAAAACACAATAAAAAAATTATAATAGAATATATAGAGATTGTGAGTATAAATTTTACCATTGCACAAAGTACAAAGTTTTCCAAAAAATACCGAAGGAGGTCTGTATCATACACGCTGAAAGAGACCATGATGGGGACCTCACACAATACAAGTTGCAATTATTACAAAAGGTAGAGATAGGGAGTACAAGTTTAACCATTGCACAATGTACAAAGGTTTCCAAAAATTGTAAAACATTACCCATGTGGGGTATACATATATGACCACTAAGTACTTGTTGAAGAAGCAGGAGGAGTAGGACGTGATTTCCTGAACAAAATGGATTTGGATGGTAAGGCATGGATGTTAAGACAACTTCCAAGCAAACATTTGGGCGGCATTTACGTTACGTTGCTGTCATCCATAGAGCTTACAAAGTCATAGGAAATCCAGCCCTTGTTCAATTTTAGAAGAGTCAGCCTGTCTGCATTTTATGCTGACTGGCGTGTGTGCCTATCTATTATGATTGCTCTGTCCGAACTAAAAACCACTCAGACAGGACACTTGTGGCAGGGCATGGCAGCACCTCCAAGGTGTACAAGCAAATTTCGGGCCAAGTGTGCAGCTTGTGCAACGCCCACCAGGGCCGTGAGGTATTGGAACCGGGTCAGGCATTTCTTTGGGGAAGTCACAGGGCCATGACCCAACTCCGTGGCCCTGGGCATGCAATAAACAAAAAGCAAGGGGCAAAGTTATGTAGGATTGATTCGTGACGCCACCCGTGGTGTTCAGCAAGGGATGGCCGACACTGCGTTCAGGTCCACTGGGATCGATGGTGATGCAGCAACGTTGGTACAGCTCACCAGGGCAGATATAACAGTCAGTTCAGGTAGTGGTGAACGTTGGTGTGCAGAGAATACGCAAGGGATGCAGAAAAGTGCAGTTTTCTTTACCTTTACTTCTTGGTAGATGAACATGCAGTCCGGGGTACCAGTTACAGATGACAGCAGGAGTCCGGCTAGCCTGGAAGCATTCAGGGAGTCTACCTTGCCAGGTGGGGTTGGAGGCTTTCCTGCTGCGCTCTATTTTTGGGTCCCTGCTGCCTGTAGCTAGCTGCGGCCCTCTTCTGCATGTTGGCTTTGACCTGTATGGCAGACAGCGCGAGCCTATCATGAACACTGCTTGTTCACTAGCAGCCCCGGTTCTTAGTCTGCTGCGGTGCCTCCGGGTGTTCGGTGTGGCCAGGGAGCTTGCAATCCCCTGACCTCCAGATTCAGCTGTTGGGGCATACAGCTCCCACACAGCCAACGACTCTGGTGTCCTTCTTGTCAGCTCTCTGCTCCGGGGTCAGCTCTGACACAGCTGCAATTCCCCAGAGCCCTTGTCTTTGCTCCTCTCTCTCATCTCCCCGACTAACTTTCTAACAGCCTGAAAATTTACTCCTCCTGCCGACCAGAGAAAGTAGCTCCCCTGAAGTTGGGCCTAGAGCTCCCCCTTCTTGCCTGGAGCTGGAATTGTGATGCATGCTGTGTATTGCCTTGTATGGGGACCTCTTCCTGCTTCCAGGCATGACATCACCCCTCAGACAGAGGCAAAAATCACCGTGGCAACCGGACTCTGGGGTGCCACACTTGCACAACCAATAGTTAAAAGGAACTGAAGAATCAGGGAGGATGCTGGTATGGTCACTAAAGTTCTCCTTTGCCAACTTCATCAACTTCTCCCTCTTCGTCATAGTTACACCCACAGGTAGCCCTTGTTGATGTGACGGTTTCAGGAAAATGGCCCAGTTGGTGGACATTCCGACACAAGACCCCCCTGAGTTAAACCTTGTGTACGTGACCCTATAATCCCTGTGGGTGAAAAGAGCCGGTAACTCTGCCAACAGCATTGTCTGAGGGTAATCTTTTCAGCAAGTCTTACACAATGGCCTCTGACATGCATTCACTGAAAATGGCACATCTGCCTTCAACATGAGAAAAGGACATTTTTCCATGTACCGTGGGTCAAGAAAAGTGCACAGCCAGTATTTCCTGGTGGAAAAAATGTATTTCACGTGATGATTTTAGGAAAGGTATCTGGACATGAACTGTGCCATGTGTGGCAGACTTCAAAGAGTCCCAACCAGGATAAACACTAATCATCCTCTCCTCCTCACGACGCATAGCCTCCTTGCAACAGAGTGGAGCCAGAAGACCGCAGCATCTGGTGGCTCTTACTCCGCCACTGAACAGAAGCACTTCTCCAGTGTATTAAACGTGTTTGTTTTTTTCAGCAGAACAGGGGTTAATCGGCCATGTTTGGAGATTCCGGCATTCAGCTGTGCTCGGTTAACCACTCCTCTTCCCTATAAAGCTGGGCTTGATTACCAGGTCCTTGTCTGAGTTAGCATTAGCTACATATACCTGGAGTGAGAGGAGCTGGTGTGGAAAAAGAGAGCTGGAGGAGTTTATTAGCGATGTTGCTTGGTTTGTACGCTTGGAAATTCCTTACTCTTTCCCGTCTTACTTTCTTCCCCCTCCCTACACACCCTGGTGAATACCTCTGTTCTTTGTGAGTGTATATTTTGTGTGTGTGTAGTTTTCTTTATACCTTTGTCTCTTTCCCCCTGTCTGTTGGGTTGGTGTACTGCAGTACACAGTAGCGCCGCTCTTCCCTGGGTGGGGGAAGGGGACAGACGTAGGGTTGTTGTAAGAGATAAGGAAAGGGCGGAGGCACCAGAATCTTCGCCATCTGAAGTATTCCGGGGAACAGGTCAAGCTAGGACTCCCCCTAGTGTTAGGGCCAGAAAAGGTGCCCCCTGGTCCCAGGTCACTCGCTAGTTGAATTGTGACACTCCTCCTCCTCCTCCTCCTGTTCAGGCCATCCATGCTGGACAGGCATGAAGCTGGGATTTGGAGTCCCCTCTGTAGCGCAGACCAAAAACTCCAATTCCTCCTCCTCCTGTTCCTCATCATCACCCAATGTGGCCTGAGAATATTGTGTGAGGCTGGGGTGTGTGGTATTCCTTAGGAATTTAGGACCTGAGATTTACGTCACGGCTTGTGATTGGTCGCGTGGCGGTCACATGGGTGGCCGCGACCAATCAGAAGCCGTGACGTCATGGAAGGTGCTGAACGCGCTCATTTTAAGCAAAGAAGGCTGCCGGTTACCAGCGGTGATGTCCAGGGGCCTCCGGAGAGGTGAGTATATCAATATTTTTTATTTTAATTCTTTAATTTACACATTAATACTGATCCCAGTGCCTGAAGGAGAGTTTCCTCTCCTTCAGACCCTGGGAACCATCAGGGATACCTTCCAATACTTGAGTCCCATTGACTTGTATTGGTATCGGGTATCGGTATCGGATTAGATCCGATACTTTGCCGGTATCGGCCGATACTTTCCGATACCGATACTTTCAAGTATCGGACGGTATCGCTCAACACTAGTCATAACCCTCTTTAATGGTGCACATTGAGAATAAACATCACGCGAACAGAGTTGGGTCATATGTCTCCTGGAACACTTGATGGGGGGAGGAAGGAGGACCGTGTTGTGGATTCAGAGGCCTAGCCTCTTGGCTACTAAGACTGGACTGTGTGGAAGACTTGGTGGTGCTGCTTGTCAACACACTGGAGCCTTTGTCTGCCATCCAACCCACAACATTCTCGCACTTGTCTGGGTTTGACAGTGGTGTAGCGCAAGCTGACCAAATTTTGAGAGGAAGCTAAAATGAGATACAGTCATCTTCTGATCAGTCACTGGGCCTTGGCAGGCACCACCACATCCACGACCACATTCCGTAACGTCACCCTTTCCCATATTGAATGCATTATGGAAAAAATTTCCTGGCTTTATTTTTCACAAGTACCCTCACAGAGGTGTTATGTACAAATCACCTGTATCTAGCAATGTGTGGGTATTTTTTTCATATATCAGCTTTATTACACAGGGCAACAGCAGACTCAGGAAAATTACAGATAGTCACGTTTGTGGATCTCTACAGGCTTTGCGCCAGTCGCACAACTGCTAGATAAATATATGCCATTTATTTAACCAATAGAAAATTATTTTGCTTATATCTCCTTTAGGACACACACCAATAGCAGATTAAGGAAAATTATTGCCACTGGTAAATTGCGACTTTTGCGTATCTATGCAGGCTTTACTGCTAGATAAAAATACGCTATTTATTTAACCAATAAACATTTTATTTATTTTTTATATCGCTTTTATGAGACACATCAATAGCAGACTCAGGGAAATTGCTGATAAATAGTGATGTTTGTGTAGCTCAGCAGGTTTTGCGCCAGTCGCACAACTGCTAGATAAATATTAGCTGTTTCAGCAATAGGCGAGGAATATAATTTAGCAATTAGCTTTTAAAAAGGATGTTTACTACAGGTGCTTCTCAAAAAATTAGAATATCATCAAAAAGTTAATTAATTTCAGTTCAGAACAAAAAGTGAAACTCATATTTTAGAGTATGTCATGGTTACAGATGGGGATCCACTCCTACTGTCATAGGGTTAATGCTGTGTGCCTCTTTTTGAATCTGGGAGGGACATATATACCCCTCCCTGGCTAAGATTCTCTGTCAGTTATACTTTTGTTCTGACTGTGTGTCTGACCCCCTGGTGTGCGTGTATACTGCATTGCTCGATTGCCTACAGTGTATGACCTGGTCTGTCTGCCCACCCTGTTCTGTCTCACGTTTTGGTACTATCGTCATCTTCGGTTCTGACCCTCTGGCTTGGTTATTGTTACTCCATTACAGTTTGTTCCTATTGTACCGCACTGCTCGTTCTGGCTTTTTGACCTCTGGCGTAGACTTGACTACCTCTACATCTCCGTCCACGGTACCTCCCGGATCTCTTGGTTCTGACCTCAGC
The DNA here is from genome assembly GCF_051348905.1 of Ranitomeya variabilis. Lineage (NCBI taxonomy): Eukaryota > Metazoa > Chordata > Amphibia > Anura > Dendrobatidae > Ranitomeya > Ranitomeya variabilis. The sequence continues at coordinate 101,584,870 of NC_135235.1, forward strand.
ACGCATTGACTTGTCTCTCTCTTTTTCTTGGTCCCCGCTGGCCATCAGTGCCTGGCTCCGCTTCCGGCCACTCCTTTGCAGTCACGTGGGACAGGTCCCGTGCACAGTCTGGAGAGTTCACTTACGTTCCCCAGTTACTTCCTATTTCAGTGTGCAGCCCCCTGCGGTAGGTTGTGCAGTGGGTCGTTACAGGGTAATTACAGAGTCATCTATTCCAAGTGTTTATGTCTGTTAATGTTGACGATTATGGCTTACAGCCAATGAAAAACCCAAAGTCATTACCTTATTAAATTAGAATAGTTTATAACACCTGCTTGAAAAATGTTTTAAAATCCAAAATGTTGGCCTACTGAAATGTATGTTCAGTAGTGCTGAGCATTCCGATACTGCAAATATCGGATATCGGCCGATATTCGCTGTATCGGAATTCCGATACCGAGTTCCGATATTTTTGTGATATCGGAAATCGGAATCGGAAGTTCCCAGTGTATGGTTCCCAGGGTCTGGAGGAGAGGAGACTCTCCTTCAGGCCCTGGGATCCATATTTATGTAAAAAATAAAGAATAAAAATAAAAAATATGGATATACTCACCCATCCGACGGACCCTGAACCTAGCGGTGCTACCGGCAGCCTCCGTTCCTAAGAATGCAGTGAGTGTACAGGACCTGCGATGACGTCGCGGTTCTGTGATTGGTCACGTGACCGCTCATGTGACCGCTCACGTGACCGCGACGTCATCGAAGGTCCTTCACTCTCTGCATTCTTAGGAACGGAGGCTGCCGGTTGCACCGCTAGGTCCAGGGTCCATCGGAGCGGTGAGTATATCCATATTTTTTATTTTTATTCTTTATTTTTTACATAAATATGGATCCCAGGGCCTGAAGGAGAGTTTCCTCTCCTTCAGACCCTGGGAACCATCCAGGATACCTTCCGATATTTGTGTCCCATTGACTTGTATTGGTATCGGGTATCGGTATCGGCGATATCCGATATTTTTTGGATATCGGCCAATCCAATCCGATACCGATACTTTCAAATATCGGAAGGTATCGCTCAACACTAATGTTCAGTAAATGCACTCACCACTCAATACTTGGTCGGGGCTCCTTTTGCAACAATTACTGCATCAATATTAGTATATGCTGGTACTAACTAATATTATTTGGCTCTAAAAAGAGCTGCTTTGTATATTATGGTAGTAGATAAAACCCTGCCTATCTCTTCCTAATCCCACAGTCTGTTCCTAACCTATACAACACATTGCAAACTAGCAGAGATCTCTATCATGTACTTGCAATGATGATAAGACCCAGGTGCCTGCCTTTCACTTTCCCTTGTATTAAATTTTTCCCCTAGTCCCTATGCTATCTCCACCTAACAAAGAAGTAATCTTCCCCGTAAATATCTCTTAAAACAGCTTTTTGGAATCACAAACTCTCCCTATACGCTGCTTTCACTCTCCCTATGCTCACACTACGCTCTCACTACATTGTTTCCAGCTGCAATGTGTGCAAGAAGGCATCGGCAGGGATTAAATATCCCCTTTGATGCTGTAAGGCCAGCCAATCGCAGTTATGCCACACAAAAGATGGCGCTGGCATTATTGTGATTGGAAAGCATGCCCAAGCATGTTCGTTGGCTGCAAATAAAGTTCCAAACATGCTGGGCAGGACATTCGAATATATCAAGGCGAATAGCAAATTACTTACCAAGTAACGAATAGCCCGAATAACATACTAATAGTGAGTGTAACAAATAGTGCCAAATTTATTTGCTCATCACAAGCTAAAAGGATTAAAACCCTAAATGACAAACCTCATATTAGCATTTACTTCTCTCTCCTACTGCTGTGGTGATACCACCTTGAAAAATAGCCCTAGCATAGGAAGGTAACCCTGTCATGCACAAGTACACGAGTGACCAACAACTCCCACAAAGTCTTCATTTCTGTTGCGCATGTTAGGCTACTTTCACACTAGCGTTAACTGCATTACGTCGCAAATCCGTTTTTTGCCGAAAAAACGGATGCGTCAAAAAAAGTGAAAAACGTATTTAACGTTTAAAGTAAACGTGGTTAATTTTTACCTTATTAACCTGGTGGAATTGTGCAGTTCTGTTTCCCCTTATATAGTCTGGTGGTTTAACTCCCCCCCCCCCCCAAGTTTTTTGGTGTCTTTTTGTATTATTATTTTACTTTTAAAATATTCATTTCATTATTCCATAACTGAATATGTCATTGTTGGTTGTTTTGAAGTGACCACAGCCTTTTCTAAATTAGGACTATGGGAATAATCCTAGATTAGTCTGTAATTATCAACATCAGGAAACACTTAAGAGTGTCTAAAAGTGACAGACTCCTAGATTAGTCTGTAATTATCAGCATCAGGAAAGGAGGAGCAAGAGGGAGAACCCACAAAAAGGACGCTGAAGAAACTCCCAGTTGGACTGCATGACAAAGATTTCACATAATTTGCTCCAGAAGAAACAACTGTGACTATCTGTGCAATGGAGAGATGAAGCACTAAGGGGAAAAGAACAGCATAATTGAGGGATGGGCAGGGATTTTTATAAGTTATCTATTTCAATCTTTTTAAGCAAGTGACAGGTCCTCTTCAAAGGCGTTGTCTTCTATTCAGGTGACATCATTGCTGCAGCTGATCAATAAAGACTGATGTATCAGCAGATAGGCAGTGCTGAACCCTGTAAGTGAATCAATTCAGTTTCTTATTTTAGACAACAATGAGCTTGCAGGCAAAAAAAAAAAGGAAAAAGCGCTGCAGCCAATCACGAAGTTCAGCACCTAGTGCTATCTGCATTGGCTAAAGCTGAAAGCCTAGTGATTGGATTCAGTCTTGTCGACCTTGACATTACTGCAGCCAATCAATAAAGACTTGGAGAGGGCAAGAAAGGCTCAGATGATTATTTTGCACATCACATAGCATTTGTGCTAAAAATAAGTCAAAGGTGACAACCACTTTAAATTTATGGGATTATTGGTATTCGGATTGAGTTGGAAAATATGCTTTAAGAAATTATTTAAAGTCCTGGATATACCCAAATGAGACATTTATGGCATATTCTCCAAGATCTGTACTCCAAGTCAAAGTCTCCGCAAATCCCATCACTCTGCATATTATATCCTTAAAGGGAATGTTGAATATGGTGTCTGATCTGTGAGCAGCAGGTTATAGAGCAGGACGAGCTCAACAGACTGATACATGGTTTTATGAGGAAAGAGTCAGTAAAACATCTACTTTATTCACTAACTCACATAATAATAATAATACCTAAAACTGTAATCTTTATTAATAATATAGAAAAAGACAATAACAATTATCAATAAAGATTACAGTTTTAGGTATTATTATTATGTGAGTCTGTCTAAGCTAATACCGGTATATTCTTTTTATAGTTTACTTTATTCACTAAAAGGCTTATGTGGGACTCTTAATGGCCTAATTATAGTACTGCATGTGTGTACATAGAGAGATGGCTGTAAGTCACTACGTAGGGCTGAACTGTATTAAATGCAATAAATCTTTCTCATAAAATGAAATATTAATCTTCTCTGCTCCTCCTGCTCTTTTACCATGCTATCCAGATGGGACAGATAGGAAAGCATGTTTGTTATTGGTTTCCTTTTTTAGGTTTAGGGAGCTGTGGACCTATAGAAAAATGTTGACTTATGGTTCATCAAGGATGGTTTTACATTTCTACCAATAAATCTCGACCAAATTTTAGGACCATAAAATGATTGTCACATCAAAATAAAACTGACCAGCTATTCCTAACAGAACAAAGGAAATGTGAATAACTGCAAACTCCAGTAGTACACAGTGCATGCCAAGATATATGCAATCAGTGGATATCTGAAAGCTGGAATGCATTACTGATATATAGACTATACACATGAAATTGAGTTTAGCACACATATATTGGCCAATTTGTATGTGCCTAACAGCCTGGACATACCTTTTGATGATTGGATTCTAATCAGATGTACCTCTCCTGGTCCAGGGTCTACACATTTAAAGGGCAGTTAGGATTTAGATCTATTAGAAAAAAGCCTAAAGCCTCATTTGGACACCCATGGGCCAAGTATGGTCTGTGATTCATGAACTGACCGTGGTTCTCGTGACCTGAACTTGATGGCCTCGTGTATTTGAATGAGACTCAAGTTTATGGGCGTACAAAAAAGAATTACATCACATACAGGTGAAACAACTGTATAGCATCAGTCTTTATCGATACATTGTAATTCTTTAACATTGGAAACTATATTTGGTTTAGTATATTTCAATAACTTTTGATATAAAAACATGGCATGCAGATGACAATACAGATGGAAAACTGTTTTGTTTTTTTCTAGATGAAAATCAAACTAATTTTTATACAGTACGCTCATGTGAACTTGGCCTAAGGCAAGGGGCAGACGTGCATATGAAATATTGTCTCCAAATTTCTACCAGAGAATTTAAGCGATTTTCATCATTGGTCTGGTTTTGATGTCTGTGTGCAATCCGATTTCCGACATCTACTTTAAAAAATGTACATAATTAATTTTAATTTACTAGATTATTAATGGAAATGTATCTGGAAAAATCAGGTGCCACAGCGATGTTCTATGTGGTATATGATTTTATTCTTTACATAACCATATACTAGAATGGATGAGTGTTGTGAATTCTGCTTTTGGGTTACCTCCGGTGGTAGTAGGTGATAATGCAGTTGTCCCTGGGTTGCAGTCCTGGTCAGGTGTGTCTGCTGATTGCAGTTCTGACTGGGGTATTTAGGTGTGCAGGATTCATTAGTCCTTGCCAGTTGTCAATTGTTGTTGGGAGGTGTTGGACCTCTGCCTGGTTCCTCCTGCCTTTCTGCCAAATCAGCAAAGATAAATGTCTGGGTTTTTTTTCCTGTGGCACACATGCTGTGTGCTTCACAATTCAGTGCTCTTCTTGGTGTTTTCTTGTCCAGCTTAGACTGTGTCAGTATTTTCTCAGTCTTGTTGGATTCTTTGGAGTGGCAGATATACATTCCATGTCTTTAGTTAGATTGTGGAACTTTTTGTATTATCTGCTGTGGATATTTTTGGAAGGGTTTTAATACTGACCACCTAGTAATCTGTCCTATCCTTTCCTATTTAGCTAGAGTGGCCTCTTTTGCTAAATCCTGTTTTCTACCTGCGTGTGTCTATTCTTCTCCTACTCACAGTCATTATTCGTGGGGGGCTGCCTATCCTTTGGGGGTCTGCTCTGAGGCAAGATAGCATTCCTATTTCCATCTATAGGGGTATTTAGTCCTCCGGCTGTGTCGAGGTGTCTAGGGTTTGTTAGGCACACCCCACGGCTACTTCTAGTTGCGGTGTTAGTTCAGGATTTGCAGTCAGTACAGGTTCCACCAACTCCAGAGAAAGTTTTCATGCAGCTCCAAGGTCACCAGATTAGAACAGATGAGTCTTATCTGACACTTGGAATAGTGCATGCTGCGTTTTTTTTCACATGGACAGTCGGACCGAGAGTAAAAGCATCAAAATTCTAATCCGCATAGCCCAATTGAATAGCGCAGATCAATTGCTGTCTGTGTGCTATCCAATAAAAATTCAGACCACACACGCCCAATTTATACACTAGTCTTGTGGCACCCCTGAGGGTCAATTCGCCACAGAGGTACTGCATCTCAGCCAGAGGTGTGGTACCCCACTCTCGGGTAAGGAGGGGCACTACTCGGTATCCGCACACTAGCATCCAACACCACATCACTCCAGGCCAGGGGATCTGGGAGGATCTTACTTAGGGAGGGCCCCATCTCAGGCTGGAGGGGGTCTATGTAGAGGGTGTGGGTGGAGGAAGTGGATAAGAGTAAGAGACCTGGAGGTAGAGTGTCAGTTGGGAGTGAAATTGTTGTCATGGAAACGGGAGTGAGGCGGAGAGTCTGGAGAGTGTGAGTGAGAAGAAAGGTTGAACAGAGAGGAGCTCAGTAAAGAAGGGGTCCTAGGGGCCAGGGAAGTGAAGAATCCACCCATGGTACCTGAATCCATGCCAACCGTAGTCTGGCGAAGGGACCTGGTTGCAGTGGGGACCGGTCCCAGACTAGTGGAGAGACTGTAGGACTCAGCTAGCAAACCGGAGGCTGTAGTATCTGTGTGTGCGACAGCCAAATCTACACACAATTGCTGAAAAGGCAGCCACCAAGGGTCAAGGGGATCAGGAGGTCGTCGCCTGACAGGACCTGAGGCTGCTGACTTGGGACACTGTATGTAAGACGCAGGGCAGGAGGGTGTGAGCCAGCGCAGAGAGATGACCTGGGAAGGTACACAAGAAGGGGGTCCTGGAAAAGTGCATCCAAATTACCCGAGAGCTGGCTGGATCACCAACCAGGAGGACACAGCACTCGACTGGTGATTGTACCTAAAGACTGTGAGTAAAGTGTGGAGACTGCTCCCTGCTGTGTCCTCAGAATTATTTACTGCATCACCTGCCCTGTACTACAACAATTACCATCATCGAATTTACCTTGTAACTGCCATGGGGCCCCGCTCTACCTTTGGGGAGCTGTACCATCTTTCCTGCGTCACCAGTGGACCTGAAGTGCACCATTAGCCATCCCTTGCCGAACACCATGGGTGAAGTCACAAATCAATCCCATATAAATTTTCCCCTTGCATCATTTTTATTACACTCCCAGGGCCACGGAGTTGGGTCACGGCCCCGCGACTTCCCTAAAGAACTTCCCGACCCGGTTCCGAGTACCCCACGGCCCTGGTGGGCGTCGCAACCTGCATGAGCCCTTAGGCCGGGGTCACACTTGCGAGTGCAATGTGAAAAACTCACATGAGTCTCTCGCATCAATACCTAGCACTGCTGCTGGCACTCGGGAATGGAGCATGTGACTGCATGTACAGTTATATGAAAAAGTTTGGGCACCCCTATTAATCTTAAGCTTAATGTTTTATAAAAATTGGTTTTTTTGCAACAGCTATTTCAGTTTCATATATCTAATAACTGTTGGACACAGTAATGTTTCTGCCTTGAAATGAGGTTTATTGTGCTAACAGAAAATGTGCAATCTGCATTCAAAGAAAATTTGACAGGTACATAAGTATGGGCACCCTTATCATTTTCTTTTTTAAAATACTCCTATCTACTTTTTACTGACTTACTAAAGCACTTTTTTTGGTTTTGTAACCTCATTGAGCTTTGAACTTCATAGCAAGGTGTATGCAATCATGAGAAAAGCTACTTGAAGTGGCCACTTGCAAGTTGTTCTCCTGTTTGAATCTCCTCTGAAAAGTGGCATCATGGGCTCCTCAAAACAACTGTCAAATGATCTGAAAACAAAGATTATTCAACATAGTTGTTCAGGGAAAGGATACAAAAAGCTGTCTAAGAGATTTAACCTGTCAATTTCCACTGTGAGGAACATAGTTAGGAAATGGAAGAACACATGTACAGTTCTTGTTAAGGCCAGAAGTGGCAGGCCAAGAAAAACATCAGAAAGGCAGAGAAGAAGAATGGTGAGATCAGTCAAGGACAATCCTCAGACCACCTCCAGAGAGCTGCAGCATCAACTGGTGTCACTGAGCATCAGTCAACTATACAACGCACTTTGCACAAGGAGAAGCTCTATGGGAGAGTGATGCGAAAGAAGCCGTTTCTGCAAGCACACCACAAACAGAGTTGGCTGAGGTATGCAAAAGCACATTTGGAGAAGCCAATTTCTTTTTGGAAGAAGGTCCTGTGGACTGATGAAACCAAGATTGAGTTGTTTGGTCATACAAAAAGGCGTTATGCTTGGCGGCAAAAAAACACAGCATTCCAAGAAAAACATTTGCTACCCACAGTAAAATTTGGTGGAGGTTTCATCATGCTTTGGGGCTGTGTGTTATGACCTGGTGGTTAAGAGGCCACACTGATATGACCTGGTGGCTAAAACGCAACATGGAATGAGCTCTGTTGTGAAATTGGATTTTGGGCTCCCCCGGTGGCCACTGGTGGAATTGAACTGGTGTGCATCATCCTCTCTGTTCACCTGTTTCCATCAGGATGTGGGAGTCGCTATTTAGCCTTGCTCCTCTGTCACTTCCATGCCGGTCAACATTGTAATCAGAAGCCTTTCTGTGCATGTTCCTGCTGCTAGACAACTCCCAGCTAAGTTGGACTTAGTCCTTGTTTGTTTTTGCATTTTGTTCCAGTTCACAGCTGTAGTTTCGTTTCTGTGTCTGGAAAGCTCTTGTGATCTGAAATTGCCACTCTGATGTTATGAGTTAATACTAGAGTCTTAAAGTAATTTCAGGATGGTATTTTGATAGGGTTTTCAGCTGACCATGAAAGTGCCCTTTCTGTCTTCCTGCTATCTAGTAAGCGGACCTCAATTTTGCTAAACCTATTTTCATACTACGTTTGTCATTTCATCTAAAATCACCGCCAATATTTGTGGGGGCCTCTGTCTGCCTTTCGGGGAAATTTCTCTAGAGGTGAGCCAGGACTATATTTTCCTCTGCCAGGATTAGTTAGTCCTCCGGCCGGCGCTGGGCGTCTAGGGATAAAACGCAGGCTAGGCTACCCGGCTACTGTTAGTTGTGCGGCAGGTTTAGTTCATGGTCAGTTTAGTTTCCATCCTTCCAAGAGCTAGTTCGTATGTTTGCTGGGCTATGTTCTCTTGCCATTGAGAACCATAATAGTTTGACCGGCCCAAAAAGGGTTAAATTAATTGACAGAGAAAGGAGAGAAAATAGAAGTCTGCTGAAGATTTTTTTTTTTTTTTTCCTCAGTTCTGAGTGTGCTTGTAATTGAATCTCTTGCAAGTCTGCCTATATTGCAGCCTTTCTCTCTCTCTCTCTCCTTCTAATCCTGGAATGGCTCTGTGTTCACCTGTTTAAAATGGATATTCAGAGTTTAGCTGCAGGTTTGAATAATCTCACCACGAAAGTTCAAAACTTACAAGATTTTGTTGTTCATGTTCCTATATCTGAACCTAGAATTCCTTTGCCTGAATTTTTCTCGGGGAATAGATCTTGCTTTCAAAATTTCAAAAATAATTGCAAGTTGTTTTTGTCCCTGAAATCTCGCTCTGCTGGAGATCCTGCTCAGCAGGTCAGGATTGTGATTTCTTTGCTCCGGGGCGACCCTCAGGATTGGGCTTTTGCATTGGCTCCAGGGGATCCTGCGTTGCTCAATGTGGATGCGTTTTTTCTGGCCTTGGGGTTGCTTTATGAGGAACCTCAGTTAGAACTTCAGGCGGAAAAGGCCTTGATGTCCCTATCTCAGGGGCAAGACGAAGCTGAAATATACTGCCAGAAATTCCGTAAATGGGCTGTGCTTACTCAGTGGAATGAGTGCGCCCTGGCGGCGAATTTCAGAGAGGGTCTCTCTGATGCCATTAAGGATGTTATGGTGGGGTTCCCTGTGCCTGCGGGTCTGAATGAGTCCATGACAATGGCTATCCAGATCGATAGGCGTCTGCGGGAGCGCAAACCTGTGCACCATTTGGCGGTGTCTACTGAGAAGACGCCAGAGAATATGCAATGTGATAGAATTCTGTCCAGAAGTGAACGGCAGAATTTTAGACGAAAAAATGGGTTGTGCTTCTATTGCGGTGATTCAACTCATGTTATATCAGCATGCTCTAAGCGTACTAAGAAGCTTGATAAGTCTGTTTCAATTGGCACTTTACAGTCTAAGTTTATTCTATCTGTGACCCTGATTTGTTCTTTATCATCTATTACCGCGGATGCCTATGTCGACTCTGGCGCCGCTTTGAGTCTTATGGATTGGTCCTTTGCCAAACGCTGTGGGTATGATTTGGAGCCTCTTGAAACTCCTATACCCCTGAAGGGGATTGACTCCACCCCATTGGCTAGCAATAAACCACAATACTGGACACAAGTAACTATGCGGATTAATCCGGATCACCAGGAGATTATTCGCTTTCTTGTGCTGTATAACCTACATGATGTGTTGGTGCTTGGATTGCCATGGCTGCAATCTCATAACCCAGTCCTTGACTGGAAAGCTATGTCTGTGTTAAGCTGGGGATGTAAGGGGACGCATGGGGACGTACCTGTGGTTTCCATTTTATCATCTATTCCCTCTGAGATTCCTGAATTCTTGACTGAATATCGTGACGTTTTTGAAGAACCTAAGCTTGGTTCATTACCTCCGCACCGGGAGTGCGATTGTGCCATAGATTTGATTCCGGGTAGTAAATACCCTAAGGGTCGTTTATTTAATCTGTCTGTGCCTGAACATGCTGCTATGCGAGAATATATAAAGGAGTCCTTGGAAAAGGGACATATTCGTCCTTCGTCATCTCCCTTAGGAGCCGGTTTTTTCTTTGTGGCTAAGAAAGATGGCTCTTTGAGGCCGTGCATTGATTATCGGCTTTTGAATAAAATCACGGTTAAATATCAATATCCGTTGCCACTGCTGACTGATTTGTTTGCTCGCATAAAGGGGGCCAAGTGGTTCTCTAAGATAGATCTTCGTGGGGCGTATAATTTGGTGCGAATTAAGCAGGGGGATGAGTGGAAAACCGCATTTAATACGCCCGAGGGCCACTTTGAGTATTTGGTGATGCCTTTTGGTCTTTCAAATGCCCCTTCAGTCTTTCAGTCCTTTATGCATGCCATTTTCCGTGATTATTTGGATAAATTTATGATTGTGTATCTGGATGATATTTTGATTTTTTCGGATGACTGGGACTCTCATGTCCAGCAGGTCAGGAGGGTTTTTCAGGTTTTGCGGTCTAATTCCTTGTGTGTGAAGGGTTCTAAGTGCGTTTTTGGGGTTCAAAAGATTTCCTTTTTGGGATATATTTTTTCCCCCTCTTCCATCGAGATGGATCCTGTCAAGGTTCAGGCTATTTGTGATTGGACGCAACCCTCTTCTCTTAAGAGTCTTCAGAAATTTTTGGGCTTTGCTAACTTTTATCGTCGATTTATTGCTGGTTTTTCTGATGTTGTTAAACCATTGACTGATTTGACTAAGAAGGGTGCTGATGTTGCTGATTGGTCCCCTGCTGCTGTGGAGGCCTTTCGGGAGCTTAAGCGCCGCTTTTCTTCCGCCCCTGTGTTGTGTCAGCCTGATGTTGCTCTTCCTTTTCAGGTTGAGGTCGACGCTTCTGAAATCGGAGCTGGGGCGGTTTTGTCGCAGAGAAGTTCCGATTGCTCCGTGATGAGACCTTGTGCTTTTTTCTCGCGTAAATTTTCGCCCGCCGAGCGGAATTATGATGTTGGGAATCGGGAGCTTTTGGCCATGAAGTGGGCTTTTGAGGAGTGGCGTCATTGGCTTGAGGGGGCTAGACATCAGGTGGTGGTATTGACTGACCACAAAAATCTAATTTATCTTGAGTCCGCCAGACGCCTGAATCCTAGACAGGCGCGCTGGTCGTTGTTTTTCTCTCGGTTCGATTTTGTGGTGTCCTACCTGCCGGGTTCTAAGAATGTTAAGGCGGATGCCCTTTCTAGGAGTTTTGAGCCTGACTCCCCTGGTAATTCTGAACCTACAGGTATCCTTAAGGATGGAGTGATATTGTCTGCCGTTTCTCCAGACCTGCGGCGGGCCTTGCAGGAGTTTCAGGCGGATAGACCTGATCGTTGCCCACCTGGTAGACTGTTTGTTCCTGATGATTGGACCAGTAAAGTCATTTCTGAGGTTCATTCTTCTGCGTTGGCAGGTCATCCTGGAATCTTTGGTACCAGGGATTTGGTGGCAAGGTCCTTCTGGTGACCTTCCCTGTCTCGAGATGTGCGAGGCTTCGTGCAGTCTTGTGACGTTTGTGCTCGGGCCAAGCCTTGTTGTTCTCGGGCTAGTGGATTGTTGTTGCCCTTGCCTATCCCGAAGAGGCCCTGGACGCACATCTCGATGGATTTTATTTCGGATCTTCCTGTTTCTCAGAAGATGTCTGTCATCTGGGTGGTGTGTGATCGTTTCTCTAAGATGGTCCATTTGGTTCCCCTGCCTAAGTTGCCTTCTTCTTCCGAGTTGGTTCCTCTGTTTTTTCAAAATGTGGTCCGTTTGCATGGTATTCCGGAGAATATCGTTTCTGACAGAGGTACCCAATTCGTGTCTAGATTTTGGCGAGCATTCTGTGCTAGGATGGGCATAGATTTGTCTTTCTCGTCTGCTTTCCATCCTCAGACTAATGGCCAGACCGAGCGGACGAATCAGACCTTGGAGACATATTTGAGGTGTTTTGTGTCTGCAGATCAGGATGATTGGGTTGCTTTTTTGCCTTTAGCGGAGTTTGCCCTCAATAATCGGGCCAGTTCTGCCACCTTGGTGTCTCCCTTTTTCTGTAATTCGGGGTTTCATCCTCGATTTTCTTCTGGTCAGGTGGAATCTTCGGATTGTCCTGGAGTGGATGCTGTGGTGGAGAGGTTGCATCAGATTTGGGGGCAGGTAGTGGACAATTTGAAGTTGTCCCAGGAGAAGACTCAGCTTTTTGCCAACCGCCGGCGTCGGGTTGGTCCTCGGCTTTGTGTTGGGGACTTGGTGTGGTTGTCTTCTCGTTTTGTCCCTATGAGGGTTTCTTCTCCCAAGTTTAAGCCTCGGTTCATCGGCCCGTACAAGATATTGGAGATTCTTAACCCTGTGTCCTTCCGTTTGGACCTCCCTGCATCTTTTTCTATTCATAATGTTTTTCATCGGTCATTATTGCGCAGGTATGAGGTACCGGTTGTGCCTTCCGTTGAGCCTCCTGCTCCGGTGTTGGTTGAGGGCGAGTTGGAGTACGTTGTGGAAAAAATCTTGGACTCCCGTGTTTCCAGATGGAAACTCCAGTATCTGGTCAAATGGAAGGGATACGGTCAGGAGGATAATTCTTGGGTGACTGCCTCTGATGTTCATGCCTCCGATTTGGTCCGTGCCTTTCATAGGGCTCATCCTGATCGCCCTGGTGGTTTTGGTGAGGGTTCGGTGCCCCCTCCTTGAGGGGGGGGTACTGTTGTGAAATTGGATTTTGGGCTCCCCCGGTGGCCACTGGTGGAATTGAACTGGTGTGCATCATCCTCTCTGTTCACCTGTTTCCATCAGGATGTGGGAGTCGCTATTTAGCCTTGCTCCTCTGTCACTTCCATGCCGGTCAACATTGTAATCAGAAGCCTTTCTGTGCATGTTCCTGCTGCTAGACAACTCCCAGCTAAGTTGGACTTAGTCCTTGTTTGTTTTTGCATTTTGTTCCAGTTCACAGCTGTAGTTTCGTTTCTGTGTCTGGAAAGCTCTTGTGATCTGAAATTGCCACTCTGATGTTATGAGTTAATACTAGAGTCTTAAAGTAATTTCAGGATGGTATTTTGATAGGGTTTTCAGCTGACCATGAAAGTGCCCTTTCTGTCTTCCTGCTATCTAGTAAGCGGACCTCAATTTTGCTAAACCTATTTTCATACTACGTTTGTCATTTCATCTAAAATCACCGCCAATATTTGTGGGGGCCTCTGTCTGCCTTTCGGGGAAATTTCTCTAGAGGTGAGCCAGGACTATATTTTCCTCTGCCAGGATTAGTTAGTCCTCCGGCCGGCGCTGGGCGTCTAGGGATAAAACGCAGGCTAGGCTACCCGGCTACTGTTAGTTGTGCGGCAGGTTTAGTTCATGGTCAGTTTAGTTTCCATCCTTCCAAGAGCTAGTTCGTATGTTTGCTGGGCTATGTTCTCTTGCCATTGAGAACCATAATAGAGCTCTGAGAAGGTGGTATCTCTACTGACCGCAGTCCCTAATTGTAACAACAACACTAGTAATAGCCGTGGGATGTTCCTGACTCTCCCTAGACACCTCTTCACAGCCTAAGAACTAACTACCCCTAAAGAAGGAAATAGAAAGCTATCTTGCCTCAGAGAAAACCCCAAAAGGAAAGACAGCCCCCCACAACTATTGACTGTGAGTGAAGAGGGAAATGACGTACACAGAAATGAAATCAGATTTCAGCAAAGGAGGCCAATACTAAACTTGATAGACAGAGAGAAAGGGATACTGTGCGGTCAGTATTAAAAACTACAAAATCCACGCAGAGTTTACAAAAATGAACTCCACACCGACTCACGGTGTGGAGGGGCAAATCTGCTTTCCCAGAGCTTCCAGCTAGCCAGAATATGACATAGTGACAAGCTGGACAAAAAGAGACATATCTGCAGAGCAATAGAGTCCAGGCAAGTGGACAAACAAAAACTTAGCAAAAACTTATCTTTTGCTGACAAGGACAGGCCATATGAGAAATCCAAGGAGAGAACCAAATCCAACCAAGAACATTGACAGCTGGCATGAACTAAAGCCCAGAGCAGGTTTAAATAACAAACCCAAGCAAGGCGATTAGTGAAGGCAGCTGCCACAGCTACCTAAAGGAGCAGCAGTTCCACTCAAAACCACCAGAGGGAGCCCAAGGGCAGAACTCACAAAAATACCATTAGCAACCGCAGGAGGGAGCTCCAGAACGGAATTCACAACAGCTGTGTGGCCAATGCCGGCACCGGGAATCTTGTTAAAGTTGAGGGACGCATGGATTCCTCTCAGTATCAGCAGATTCTTGACAATAATGTTCATGAATCAGTGACAAAGTTGAAGTTACACAGGGGATGGATCTTTCAGCAAGACAATGATCCAAAACACCACTCCAAATCTACTGAGGCATTCATGCAGAGGAACAATTACACTGTTCTGAATGGCCATCCCAGTCCCCAGACCTGAATATCATTGAACATCTGTGGGATCATTTGAAGAGGGCTGTCCATGCTCGGCGACCATCAAACTTAACTGAACTGGAATTGTTTTGTAAAGAGGAATGGTCAAAAATACCTTCATCCAGGATCCAGGAACTCATTAAATGCTACAGGAAGCGACTAGAGGCTGTTATTTTTGCAAAAGGAGGATCTACTAAATATTAATGTCACTTTTCTGGTGAGGTGCCCATACTTATGCACCTGTCAAATTTTGTTTGAATGCAGATTGCACATTTTCTGTTAGTACAATAAACCTCATTTCAAGGCAGAAATATTACTGTGTCCAACAGTTATTAGATATATGAAACTGAAATAGCTGTTGCAAAAAAAAACAATTTTTATAAAACATTAAGCTTAAGATTAATAGGGGTGCCCAAACTTTTTCATATAACTGTATTTCTATGCGGCTGAACGCTCCAGTCCCGAGAGCTGGCGCTTGTGCCGGGTATTGATGCGAAGACTCGTGCGAGTTTCTCGCATTGCACTCGCAAGTGTGACCCCAGCCTTAAAGGCATAAGTTCTGAATTATATTTGTTTATTAAGGAGTCTTTCAGATATAGGCATTGAAAAGGCCATAAAGAAATTTGTTGTGCTGCCCTCCAGCATACCTGAATATTATTCTGTAAAAGTGTATTCTACAGAAATTCAGACGTATGCATGACAAATAATGAGGCCTTAACAGATTTCATATTGTCCATGGCTTCTAATAGACATTTTCTTTTTCACTTTGAAGCTTAAAGTATAGGGAAGTTTTATAATGACCTACTTTAGCAAAGAAAGATGATAATGGAAGGGAATTGATATAACTTGTTACATCCCAATTTTATCTTCCATCTTATCTCTGCTAGAATTGGTACTACATTGTCCTTTGCCAATTGTCAGCAATAGTGTTTTCCACAAAACAGCATCTAAAGCAATCATGGGAGTGAAATTGATGTAATATTTTTACAGATGCAAAGTGAAGTGATAAATATGGAAGATTATGGTTTTTCAGGATTCAGAAAATTCATATTCTTTGGAGAACAAAAAGTTACACAATGTTCCAATATTCTTTAACTATCAATTCCTTATGGTCAACAAGATCTCTGCTTGCTGTCTTCAATAGTTTCCTTCCAGTAGTTAGCCCGTTCTCGACAAGTGAACAGCTAGTACGTCATAAGTCCATACCCTGTTTTTGATGCAGGCTCAGAAGCTCATCCTGCTTCTTTACAGGCAGATAGTGACTAAGTTATTCAGCCATCATCTGCCTCCAATAGCAGCTGGTGGAGTCGATCTCAAACCTGTTAAACACCACTATCAATCTCTGACATCATCATTTACAGCACACTGCCCATTCTAAGTGTCCATCAGCCTCCCTTGACTCAATCGTGGGTTGTCAATAGGTTGTCAAGAAAGCCATAGGCCTACTTAATTCATGACAATGCTCCACTGAAGACCCACATCCTTGTCATGATGGTGCTCTGTTGAAAACTAGTATGTGGCTGGGATTCATAGAAAAGTGTGCTTTTTTTTGTTTTAAACTGCAATAAAATAGTATTGCGGGATATAGAGTAGTATAAGCAGTCGGTCAATCACAAGTCTCCTAAGAGAACAAAAAATACAGTAAAAATTAAAAAAAAAAGTTTGCATCACCCTACCCCAGAAAGAATAAAGAAATAAAAAACTACACATATGGTATTCCTGTTTCTCATCTAGTATAAAACTAATTGCAAGGTTTTTTCTGCTGTGACTCTTGCAAAAAATGCCATAAGAAGACAAAAAAAATGAAAACATTACGGGCATCGGAAAAAGGTGACACAAGCGGATATTTTTTTGTTTTTCCACAAATTTCTAAATTTTTTTTCACAACTTATTTAAAATAAAAACTATACATGTTCATTATCACAATAATCGCACTGACTTGGACAATTATATTTTCAGGTCATTTTCACCCATGAACGCCATTAATGAGCATCATTAAAACAAACACCCACCCCCAAAAAATTGCGAAATTTCATTTTTTTTCCAATTTTGTTCCAGTTTTAGAGCACATCACATGGTAAAATGGATGGTGTAAATCAAAAGCCAAGCTCATCCTGGAAAAAAAATGCTCAAATGGCCTATTTCGATGGAAAAATAAAAGCGTTATGGCTCTTGGAAGATGGGATGGAAACAAAAGCGGGAAAAAAATTGTCATTTCACAAAGGGGGTTAATAGATCTGTCCTGGTTATGTAATGGATGCTTCACAATTGGAGTACAGGTGTCAGAGCTCTGTTTTGTATTCAGCCAGGCATCACACGACATGACCAAAAGAAAACAATGAAGGTTTCTCTTTAATGATTGCAAGCAGAAATGCTCTGTTTGCATCATCTTTAGTAAATGCAGCATGTAAAATATAAAATAAAGAGACTTGGATTGATCACATACAATCCATTTTAGCTGAAAGGAAATTATAAGGAAATAAAACCGCTTTATAATAGTTTTCTCACCTCTCTCCCAGTTTATTACAGCAGTAATTTCTTACCACGAGAAACACCTATCTATATAGAGAGAAAAATGGCATTTTACACATTGAAGGAACCAGGTAAAATTTGAATTTGCCTGTTTGGTGCATTTTCCTTGAAAATTCGATTGAGGACCCTTTCACATGTCCGTGTCTCCGGTACGTGTGGTGACAATTTTCACACATATCGGAGACACGTAAACACGTAGACCCATTCTCTGCTCACATGTCAGTGTGTTTCCACGGACTGTGTGTCTGTGGGCAAAACACGCTGACATGTCCATTTTTTGCTGTCAGCACGGACAGCAAAACATCCCGCACACGTGCACACGGAGAACACACTTTGATGTCCTCCATGTGACACGGACCGGCCGCCAGGGAAGAAGTGCTAAAGTAAGCGCTGTTCCCTGGAGGCTGATTGCACTCTGGCCAATATTAATCTGATTCCTTGCTTATCTGCGATTTTTATTTATTTTTTTATTATTTTTTCTCAGCTCAGATTGGACTCGCTACGATTGTCCTCATACATCAGACGAGACTCGCCATTGCAAGTCAATGGCTGCAATTTAAAACATCGCATGGCACTCGGACCATGCTACTGCCGTCTGATCTTTTTACGCAAGCATCTCCTTGAAAATCTGACATTTCATCTGCCGCATAGAGTAAAATCTCAGAATAGAATACCGTACTTTTCAGACTATAAGACGCACTTTTTTTCCCCAAAATTTTTTGGGGAAAATCGGGGTGCAACTTATAGTCAGAATATACTTACAAATACCGTGGCAGCGTTCCTGGTCCGACGCTGCAGCCTCCCTTCCCTGGTGCGGCTCTCTGTTGCGGTGGTGGCCTGTTGGGTGGTGGTGACGGCGGTGCTCTGTGGGATGGGGCTGCGGTGGTGGTGAACTGTGGGGTGGCAGGGCTCCACCGGCATTTTGCGAATGCCTGGAGGCCCGCGCAGATCCATTCCTGTGATGTGGTGGCCTCCAGGAACATGTCCGCCGGGGCGGTGCATGCTCAGATTCAGATCTTGGCAACGAGATCTCGTCTCCCGAGATCTGAATCTGAGCATGTGCTGCCGCTGATGGCCATTTTCCCAGAGGCCACGGCATCACAGAAATGGATCTGCATGGACTTCCGGTCATTCACAAAATGCCGGCGGAGCCCTGCCACCCCACAGACCGCCACCCCCATCCCACAGAGCACCACCGCCCCACAGAGTACTACAGCCCCAAAGGCCACTGCAGCACCACAGAGCACTGCAGCCCCACAGAGCACCACCGCCCAACAGAGCACCTGTCACAAAATGCTGGCAGAACCCCGCCACACCACAGAACAGCACCACCTCACCAGCCTGGGATGGGATTTCCCGAAGGCCACCGCACCAACCTGGACCACCGAACAACCCCTGTGACCACTCCTCCACCTGTGCTGAAGCCCCTCCCCGGTAAGCTGAATTCAGACTGAAAGACTTTTGTTTTTTTCCCTATTTATAGTCCGAAAAATACTGTAGATAGAATAGATATATGTACAGCTCTGGCAAAAATTAGGAGACCACTGCAAAATTTTCAGTTTGTCTGATTTCTTTCTTTATAAGTATATTTTTGAGTAAAATGTAAATTGCTCTTTTATTCTATAAATTACTAACAACATGTCTTCGAATTTCCAAGCACTAAATTTTGTATTTATTTTCAGAAAATGAGAAATGGTCAAAATAACAAAGAAATGCAGTGCTTACAGACCTCAAATAATGCACTGGGCAAGCCCGCCTGTATGTGCGTTAGTAATAGGCTGTAGACCAGATGCTCTGCATTGCTTGTGTGAACAATGCCACATACAGACTATTATTGTTTATCCTTTTGTGCACTAATGCCAAACAACCAATACTGGATTGAAAGTGGTTGTTTCATCAGTATTTTTTGCACCTGTGTTGTTGCCATCATTTATCGGGTCCGATGCGCCCTGCTGGTGCATTTGTTTGGAGGCTTCAGCAGATAACCATCTCTGCTTTTTTCTCTGTGATTTTTTTGTCAGACCTCAAATAATGCTAAGAAAACAAGTTCATAATCATTTAGAAACAACAATACTAATATTTTAACTCAGCAAGAGTTCAGAAATCAATATTTTGTGGAATAACCATGATTTTTAATCAACGCTTTCATGAGTCTTGGCATGCTTTCCGCCAGTCTTTCACACTGCTTTTGGATGACCTTATGCCACTCCTGGTTCAAAAATTTAAGCAGTTCTTTGTTTGATGGCTTGTGACTATCCATCTTCCTCTTGATTACATTCCAGAGGTTTTAAATGGGG
The DNA here is from genome assembly GCF_051348905.1 of Ranitomeya variabilis. Lineage (NCBI taxonomy): Eukaryota > Metazoa > Chordata > Amphibia > Anura > Dendrobatidae > Ranitomeya > Ranitomeya variabilis. Next base: position 101,604,368 of record NC_135235.1, read on the forward strand.
TTCAGATCTGGAGATTGGGCTGGCCATGACAGGGATTTTATGTGGTGGTCCTTCATCCACACCTTGATTGACCTAGCTGTGTGGCATGGCACATTGTACTGCTGGAAAAAACAGTCCTCATAGTTGGGGAACATTGCCTGAGCAGAAGGAATTGACTGTTTTCCAGGATAACCTTGTATGTGGCTTGATTCATAGATCCTTTGTGAAGATTAACTGGCCCAATTCTAGCCTTGCTGAAGCATCCCCAGATCATGACTGATCCTCCACCAAGTTTCACAGTGAGTGCAAGAAACTGTGGCTTGTACGCCTCTCCAGGACTCCGTCTAACCATTAGATGACCAGGTGTTGGGCAAAGCTGCAAATTAGACTCCTCAGAGAAGATTACCTTACTCCAGACCTCTATGGTCCAATCCTTATGGTCTTTGGCAAACTTCAGCCTGGCTCTCCTTTGCTTCTCATTGATGAAAGGCTTTTTTTAGCTTTACATGATTTAAGCCCTGCCTCTATGAGCCTGTTACAAACTGTTCTTGCCATGCACTTCACCCCAGCTGCCATTTGCCATTCCTTTTGTAGGTCACTTGATGTCATCCTGTGGTTGCTGAGTGATATTCGAATGAGATGACCATCATCCCGGTCAGGGAAGAGTCATTTTCGCCCTCTGCCGGTCTGTAGCTTTGTTGTCCTCAATATCTGCTGCTTGACCTTGTTGTAATGGACTGCCATCTTAGAAATTTTAAGGATGGAGGCAACTTAACACTCACTGTATTCCTCTGTTAGTAAAGCCAGAATTGAGCCCTTCTTTTCCTCACTCAAGTGTTATGGTTCTCAATGGCAAGAGAACATAGCCCAGCAAACATAAGAACTAGCTCTTGGAAGGATGGAAACTTAAACTGACCATGAACTAAACCTGCCGCACAACTAATAGTAGCCGGGTAGCGTTGCCTGCGTTTTATCCCTAGACGCCCAGCGCCGGCCGGAGGACTAACTAATCCTGGCAGAGGAAAATATAGTCCTGGCTCACCTCTAGAGAAATTTCCCCGAAAGGCAGACAGAGGCCCCCACAAATATTGGCGGTGATTTTAGATGAAATGACAAACGTAGTATGAAAATAGGTTTAGCAAAATTGAGGTCCGCTTACTAGATAGCAGGAAGACAGAAAGGGCACTTTCATGGTCAGCTGAAAACCCTATCAAAATACCATCCTGAAATTACTTTAAGACTCTAGTATTAACTCATAACATCAGAGTGGCAATTTCAGATCACAAGAGCTTTCCAGACACAGAAACGAAACTACAGCTGTGAACTGGAACAAAATGCAAAAACAAACAAGGACTAAAGTCCAACTTAGCTGGGAGTTGTCTAGCAGCAGGAACATGCACAGAAAGGCTTCTGATTACAATGTTGACCGGCATGGAAGTGACAGAGGAGCAAGGCTAAATAGCGACTCCCACATCCTGATGGAAACAGGTGAACAGAGAGGATGATGCACACCAGTTCAATTCCACCAGTGGCCACAGGGGGAGCCCAAAATCCAATTTCACAACAGTACCCCCCCCTCAAGGAGGGGGCACCGAACCCTCACCAGAACCACCAGGGCGATCAGGATGAGCCCTATGAAAGGCACGGACCAAATCGGAGGCATGAACATCAGAGGCAGTCACCCAAGAATTATCCTCCTGACCGTATCCCTTCCATTTGACCAGATACTGGAGTTTCCGTCTGGAAACACGGGAGTCCAAGATTTTTTCCACAACGTACTCCAACTCGCCCTCAACCAACACCGGAGCAGGAGGCTCAACGGAAGGCACAACCGGTACCTCATACCTGCGCAATAATGACCGATGAAAAACATTATGAATAGAAAAAGATGCAGGGAGGTCCAAACGGAAGGACACAGGGTTAAGAATCTCCAATATCTTGTACGGGCCAATGAACCGAGGCTTAAACTTGGGAGAAGAAACCCTCATAGGGACAAAACGAGAAGACAACCACACCAAGTCCCCAACACAAAGCCGAGGACCAACCCGACGCCTGCGGTTGGCAAAAAGCTGAGTCTTCTCCTGGGACAACTTCAAATTGTCCACTACCTGCCCCCAAATCTGATGCAACCTCTCCACCACAGCATCCACTCCAGGACAATCCGAAGATTCCACCTGACCAGAAGAAAATCGAGGATGAAACCCCGAATTACAGAAAAAGGGAGACACCAAGGTGGCAGAGCTGGCCCGATTATTGAGGGCAAACTCCGCTAAAGGCAAAAAAGCAACCCAATCATCCTGATCTGCAGACACAAAACACCTCAAATATGTCTCCAAGGTCTGATTCGTCCGCTCGGTCTGGCCATTAGTCTGAGGATGGAAAGCAGACGAGAAAGACAAATCTATGCCCATCCTAGCACAGAATGCTCGCCAAAATCTAGACACGAATTGGGTACCTCTGTCAGAAACTATATTCTCCGGAATACCATGCAAACGGACCACATTTTGAAAAAACAGAGGAACCAACTCGGAAGAAGAAGGCAACTTAGGCAGGGGAACCAAATGGACCATCTTAGAGAAACGATCACACACCACCCAGATGACAGACATCTTCTGAGAAACAGGAAGATCCGAAATAAAATCCATCGAGATGTGCGTCCAGGGCCTCTTCGGGATAGGCAAGGGCAACAACAATCCACTAGCCCGAGAACAACAAGGCTTGGCCCGAGCGCAAACGTCACAAGACTGCACGAAGCCTCGCACATCTCGAGACAGGGAAGGCCACCAGAAGGACCTTGCCACCAAATCCCTGGTACCAAAGATTCCAGGATGACCTGCCAACGCAGAAGAATGAACCTCAGAAATGACTTTACTGGTCCAATCATCAGGAACAAACAGTCTACCAGGTGGGCAACGATCAGGTCTATCCGCCTGAAACTCCTGCAAGGCCCGCCGCAGGTCTGGAGAAACGGCAGACAATATCACTCCATCCTTAAGGATACCTGTAGGTTCAGAATTACCAGGGGAGTCAGGCTCAAAACTCCTAGAAAGGGCATCCGCCTTAACATTCTTAGAACCCGGGAGGTAGGACACCACAAAATTAAACCGAGAGAAAAACAACGACCAGCGCGCCTGTCTAGGATTCAGGCGTCTGGCGGACTCAAGATAAATTAGATTTTTGTGGTCAGTCAATACCACCACCTGATGTCTAGCCCCCTCAAGCCAATGACGCCACTCCTCAAAAGCCCACTTCATGGCCAAAAGCTCCCGATTCCCAACATCATAATTCCGCTCGGCGGGCGAAAATTTACGCGAGAAAAAAGCACAAGGTCTCATCACGGAGCAATCGGAACTTCTCTGCGACAAAACCGCCCCAGCTCCGATTTCAGAAGCGTCGACCTCAACCTGAAAAGGAAGAGCAACATCAGGCTGACGCAACACAGGGGCGGAAGAAAAGCGGCGCTTAAGCTCCCGAAAGGCCTCCACAGCAGCAGGGGACCAATCAGCAACATCAGCACCCTTCTTAGTCAAATCAGTCAATGGCTTAACAACATCAGAAAAACCAGCAATAAATCGACGATAAAAGTTAGCAAAGCCCAAAAATTTCTGAAGACTCTTAAGAGAAGAGGGTTGCGTCCAATCACAAATAGCCTGAACCTTGACAGGATCCATCTCGATGGAAGAGGGGGAAAAAATATATCCCAAAAAGGAAATCTTTTGAACCCCAAAAACGCACTTAGAACCCTTCACACACAAGGAATTAGACCGCAAAACCTGAAAAACCCTCCTGACCTGCTGGACATGAGAGTCCCAGTCATCCGAAAAAATCAAAATATCATCCAGATACACAATCATAAATTTATCCAAATAATCACGGAAAATGTCATGCATAAAGGACTGAAAGACTGAAGGGGCATTTGAAAGACCAAAAGGCATCACCAAATACTCAAAGTGGCCCTCGGGCGTATTAAATGCGGTTTTCCACTCATCCCCCTGCTTAATTCGCACCAAATTATACGCCCCACGGAGATCTATCTTAGAGAACCACTTGGCCCCCTTTATGCGAGCAAACAAATCAGTCAGCAGTGGCAACGGATATTGATATTTAACCGTGATTTTATTCAAAAGCCGATAATCAATGCACGGCCTCAAAGAGCCATCTTTCTTAGCCACAAAGAAAAAACCGGCTCCTAAGGGAGATGATGAAGGACGAATATGTTCCTTTTCCAAGGACTCCTTTATATATTCTCGCATAGCAGCATGCTCAGGCACAGACAGATTAAATAAACGACCCTTAGGGTATTTACTACCCGGAATCAAATCTATGGCACAATCGCACTCCCGATGCGGAGGTAATGAACCAAGCTTAGGTTCTTCAAAAACGTCACGATATTCAGTCAAGAATTCAGGAATCTCAGAGGGAATAGATGATGAAATGGAAACCACAGGTACGTCCCCATGCGTCCCCTTACATCCCCAGCTTAACACAGACATAGCTTTCCAGTCAAGGACTGGGTTATGAGATTGCAGCCATGGCAATCCAAGCACCAACACATCATGTAGGTTATACAGCACAAGAAAGCGAATAATCTCCTGGTGATCCGGATTAATCCGCATAGTTACTTGTGTCCAGTATTGTGGTTTATTGCTAGCCAATGGGGTGGAGTCAATCCCCTTCAGGGGTATAGGAGTTTCAAGAGGCTCCAAGTCATACCCACAGCGTTTGGCAAAGGACCAATCCATAAGACTCAAAGCGGCGCCAGAGTCGACATAGGCATCCGCGGTAATAGATGATAAGGAACAAATCAGGGTCACAGAAAGAATAAACTTAGACTGTAAAGTGCCAATTGAAACAGACTTATCAAGCTTCTTAGTACGCTTAGAGCATGCTGATATAACATGAGTTGAATCACCGCAATAGAAGCACAACCCATTTTTTCGTCTAAAATTCTGCCGTTCACTTCTGGACAGAATTCTATCACATTGCATATTCTCTGGCGTCTTCTCAGTAGACACCGCCAAATGGTGCACAGGTTTGCGCTCCCGCAGACGCCTATCGATCTGGATAGCCATTGTCATGGACTCATTCAGACCCGCAGGCACAGGGAACCCCACCATAACATCCTTAATGGCATCAGAGAGACCCTCTCTGAAATTCGCCGCCAGGGCGCACTCATTCCACTGAGTAAGCACAGCCCATTTACGGAATTTCTGGCAGTATATTTCAGCTTCGTCTTGCCCCTGAGATAGGGACATCAAGGCCTTTTCCGCCTGAAGTTCTAACTGAGGTTCCTCATAAAGCAACCCCAAGGCCAGAAAAAACGCATCCACATTGAGCAACACAGGATCCCCTGGAGCCAATGCAAAAGCCCAATCCTGAGGGTCGCCCCGGAGCAAGGAAATCACAATCCTGACCTGCTGAGCAGGATCTCCAGCAGAGCGAGATTTCAGGGACAAAAACAACTTGCAATTATTTTTGAAATTTTGAAAGCAAGATCTATTCCCCGAGAAAAATTCAGGCAAAGGAATTCTAGGTTCAGATATAGGAACATGAACAACAAAATCTTGTAAATTTTGAACTTTCGTGGTGAGATTATTCAAACCTGCAGCTAAACTCTGAATATCCATTTTAAACAGGTGAACACAGAGCCATTCCAGGATTAGAAGGAGAGAGAGAGAGAAAGGCTGCAATATAGGCAGACTTGCAAGAGATTCAATTACAAGCACACTCAGAACTGAGGAAAAAAAAAAAAATCTTCAGCAGACTTCTCCTTTCTCTCCTTTCTCTGTCAATTAATTTAACCCTTTTTTGGCCGGTCAAACTGTTATGGTTCTCAATGGCAAGAGAACATAGCCCAGCAAACATAAGAACTAGCTCTTGGAAGGATGGAAACTTAAACTGACCATGAACTAAACCTGCCGCACAACTAATAGTAGCCGGGTAGCGTTGCCTGCGTTTTATCCCTAGACGCCCAGCGCCGGCCGGAGGACTAACTAATCCTGGCAGAGGAAAATATAGTCCTGGCTCACCTCTAGAGAAATTTCCCCGAAAGGCAGACAGAGGCCCCCACAAATATTGGCGGTGATTTTAGATGAAATGACAAACGTAGTATGAAAATAGGTTTAGCAAAATTGAGGTCCGCTTACTAGATAGCAGGAAGACAGAAAGGGCACTTTCATGGTCAGCTGAAAACCCTATCAAAATACCATCCTGAAATTACTTTAAGACTCTAGTATTAACTCATAACATCAGAGTGGCAATTTCAGATCACAAGAGCTTTCCAGACACAGAAACGAAACTACAGCTGTGAACTGGAACAAAATGCAAAAACAAACAAGGACTAAAGTCCAACTTAGCTGGGAGTTGTCTAGCAGCAGGAACATGCACAGAAAGGCTTCTGATTACAATGTTGACCGGCATGGAAGTGACAGAGGAGCAAGGCTAAATAGCGACTCCCACATCCTGATGGAAACAGGTGAACAGAGAGGATGATGCACACCAGTTCAATTCCACCAGTGGCCACAGGGGGAGCCCAAAATCCAATTTCACAACACTCAAGACTTTTCTTTTCAACTCATTTGGCATGGTTAAAAATTATTTTTTCATTCCTATTACTTTTGGGATATTACTAGCACTTGTTTTGACATCTAACTTGTCCTATTGAAGAGGATTTTGAATACCACAGCAGGGTTTTTATACTTTCCTCTATTAAATAAGATTTGGTTCAGGTGATCACTGTCATGGTTGTGGTCTGGGTTCTCTCCTAGGACTCATGGGATTAATTGTCTTTGGCCTCCTTTTGGATCTGGGAGGGACATATATACCCACACCAGGCTCAGGTTCTCTGTCAGTTATATTTACGCTCTCGCCTGAGTGTGTTGACCCTCGTGTGCCTATGCTTTGTGCCTGCTCTTGTGCTTGATCTTTTGGCTCTAACCCAGTTTGACCCTTTGATTGTAATTTGGTATTCTGCCTCAGTACTGTTTGTTTGCCCGTTTTGTATATTGACTCTTGCCTGGCTTTTTGACTACCCACTCTGTCTTTCCCCTCTGGTACCGCTACGTTATCTCTGGTTCTGACCGCTGCCTGGCTCTGATTTTGTCCCTGACTGTTACCCCTGGTAGCGGTGTCATCCTCTGGTTGTTACCTCCGCCTGTCCGACAGCTCTCCTTTCCCCATCGTAGCCTAGCTCTCCAGAGCTCTGGTAGTGGTCTCCGCCCCCTGCCACTCCCCCCAGTGGTCACGTGCTTCAGGTCCTGTCTGCCTGAAGCACATCTCTGCCACCGCTGCTCCTCATCTCTGGGATCCTAAACTGACCCCAGAATCTGTCATTCTGGGCACTCGCACCGGGCTAGTTTGTAAGTACCATGCGGAGTGCATGACAATCACCTAATCAGAAGCACATTAAGTAGAATTAGGTGTACTCTGGTTGTAATTCACGTGACACTGGAATTGAATGGCTGTCAGACATGTGGAGAAGCTGATTTTTATAAAAATGTGCAGTTGTCTCTTAAATTTTGCCAAAGCTGTGTATGTATGTATATATATATACTAGCTGAAGAGCCCGGCGTTGCCTGGGCATAGTAAATATCTGTGGTTAGTTATAGCACCTCACTTCTCTTATTTTCCCATCACGCCTCTCATTTTCCCCATCACATCTTTCATTTTCCCCCTCACATCTCTCATTTTCTCCCTCACACCTCTCATTTTCCCCCTCACTCCTCTTATTTTCCCCCTCACTCCTCTCATTCCCCCCTAACACTTGTCATTTCGACCTCACATCTGTCATTTTCCGATCACTCCACTATTTTCCCCTCACTCCTCTCATTTTGCACTCACACCTTTTCATTTTCACCTCACACCTCTCATTTTCACCTCAGTATATACATGTTTGTCATCTCCCTTATATATAGTATACACCTGTATGTCATCTCCTGTATATAGTATATACCTGTATGTCATCTCCTCCTGTATATAGTATATACCTGTGTGTCATCTCACCTATATATAGTATATATCTGTGTGTCATCTCCTCCTGTATATAGTATATACCTGTATGTCATCTCCTCCTATACATAGCATATACCTGTATGTCATCTCCTACTGTATATACTATATACCTGTAGATAATCTGCTCCTGTATATAGTATATACCTGTGTGTCATCTCCTCCTGTATATAGTATATACCTGTATGTCATCTCCTGCTGTATGTAGTATGTACCTGTATGTCATCTCCTCCTCTATATAGTATATACCTGTGTGTCATCTCTCCTGTATATAGTATATATCTGTGTGTCATCTCCTCCTGTATATAGTATATACCTGTGTGTCATCTCCCCTGTAAATAGTATATACCTGTGTGTCATCTCCTCCTGTATATGGTATATATCTGTATGTCATCTCCTCCTGTATTAGACCTCGTTCACACGTTATTTGGTCAGTATTGTTACCTCAGTATTTGTAAGCTAAATTGACAGCCTGATAAATCCCCAGCCACTTTTTCCCCATTATGTAGATAGGGGCAAAATTGTTTGGTGAATTGGAAAGCGCGGGGTTAAAATTTCACACAGCATAGCCTATGACGCTCTCGGGGTCCAGACGTGTGACTGTGCAAAATTTTGTGGCTGTAGCTGCGACGGTTCAGATGCCAATCCCGGACATACACACACACACACACACATACACACATTCAGCTTTATATATTAGATATATATATATACATAGAATAGATGGAAACAGTTGAATCCAGTAGTTTACATACACTATATAAAAAGACACATACTGTATGTATGTTTTTCTCAATATCTGACACAAAATCAGAATAAATCTTTCCTGTTTTAAGGCCCCGTCACACATAGCGAGATCGCTAGCGAGATCGCTGCTGAGTCACAAGTTTTGTGACGCAACAGCGACCTCAGTAGCGATCTCGCTATGTGTGACACGTACCAGCGACCAGGCCCCTGCTGTGAGATCGCTGGTCGTGTCGGAATGGCCTGGACCGTTTTTTGGTCGTTGAGGTCCCGCTGACATCGCTGAATCGGTGTGTGTGACACCGATCCAGCGATGTCTTCACTGGTAACCAGGGTAAACATCGGGTTACTAAGCGCAGGGCCGCGCTTAGTAACCCGATGTTTACCCTGGTTACCAGCGTAAATGTAAAAAAAAAAAAACAGTACATACTCACCATCTGATGTCCGTCAGGTCCCTTGCCGTCTGCTTCCTGCTCTGACTGAGATCCGGCCGTACAGTGAGAGCAGAGCGCAGCAGTGACGTCACCGCTGCGCTCTGCTCTCACTGTACGGCGGCACTCAGTCAGAGCAGGAAGCAGACGGCAAGGGACCTGACGGACATCAGATGGTGAGTATGTACTGTTTTTTTTTTTTTGGTAACCAGGGTAAACATCGGGTTACTAAGCGCGGCCCTGCGCTTAGTAACCCGATGTTTACCCTGGTTACCCGGGTGCTGCAGGGGGACTTCGGCATCGTTGAAGACAGTTTCAACGATGCTGAAGTCGTTACCCTGATCGTTGGTCGCTGGAGAGAGCGGTCTGTGTGACAGCTCCCCAGCGACCACACAGCAACAAAACAGCGACGCTGCAGCGATCAGCATCGTTGTCTGTATCGCTGCAGCGTCGCTGTGTGTGACGGGGCCTTTAGGTAAATTAGGATTACCATAATTATAAGTATTTGCTAAATGTCAGAATAATGTTTTAAGGCATTTTTATTGCTTACTGCAAAGTCAAAAGTTTACATACATTTCATTAGTATTTGGTAAACTAAATGACTTCGGTGAAACGTTTGGGTTATCCTTCCACAAGCTTTCTTTACTTAGCTGCTTTTTTCTTGCCATAATACAAATTCAAACATTCTATTCAGTAGGACGGACTATCAGCTGTGTATCCACCAGACTTCTGCACAACAAAACTGATGGTCCCAACCCCATTTATAAGCTAAAAATCCCACTTATTAAACCTGACAGGGCACACCTGTGAAGTGAAAAGCATTCCCGGGGACTACCTCTTGAAGCTCATCAAATGAATGCCAAGAGTGTGCAAAGCAGTCATCAAAGCAAAAGGTGGCTACTTTGAAGAACCTAGCATATAAGACATATTTTCAGTTGTTTCACACTTTTTTGTTAAGTATATAATTACACATGTATTAATTCATAGTTTTGATGCATTCAGTGTGAATGTACAATTTTCATAGTCATGAAAATACAGAAAAATCTTTAAATGAGAAGGTATGTCCAAACTTTTGGTCTGTACTGTGTGTATATATATATATATATATATATATATATATATATATATATATATATATATATATATATATACTAGCTGTACTACCCGGCTTCGCCCGGGGTAATAACTGCTGTTAGCAAAATAGAATGTGTTAACAAAAATTTATTCTGCACAAAAAAACCATAAAACAAATAGATAGAAATGTAATTATTAAAAGGCAAAAACTAAGCTAATAGAAGCATTTTGCAACATATATTTCAACACCAGAGATATTCCACACAGATTTAACTAAATTGGCCAAGTAATGTGAAGTAATCTTCTACTACTTATTCGAGAGCCTTTTGATAAACGACATTGTTAGTTTTTCCTTCAGGTGCAAAGACAAACAGATTTTTGGCTGTTCCAACTCTTGAACAGGCCACATAAAGTTGACCATGAGAAAAGCATGGAGATTGTAAATCTAAGCTAGCTGAAGAGCCCGGCGTTGCCTGGGCATAGTAAATATCTGTGGTTAGTTATAGCACCTCACTTCTCTTATTTTCCCATCACGCCTCTCATTTTCCCCATCACACCTTTCATTTTTCCCTTCACATCTCTCATTTTCTCCCTCACACCTCTCATTTTCCCCCTCACTCCTCTTATTTTCCCCCTCACTCCTCTCATTCCCCCCTAACACTTGTCATTTCGACCTCACATCTGTCATTTTCTGATCACTCCACTATTTTCCCACTCCTCTCATTTTGCACTCACACCTTTTCATTTTCACCTCACACCTCTCATTTTCACCTCAGTATATACATGTTTGTCATCTCCCTTATATATAGTATACACCTGTATGTCATCTCCTGTATATAGTATATACCTGTATGTTATCTCCCCTGTATATAGTATATACCTGCTGTGTGTCATCTCCCCTGTATATAGTATATACCTGTATGTCATCTCCTCCTATATATAGTATATACCTGTATGTAATCTCCTCCTGCATATAGTATATACCTGTGTGTCATCTCACCTATATATAGTATATATCTGTGTGTCATCTCCTCCTGTATATAGTATATACCTGTATGTCATCTCCTCCTATACATAGCATATACCTGTATGTCAACTCCTCCTGTATATACAATATACCTGTAGGTAATCTGCTCCTGTATATAGTATATACCTGTGTGTCATCTCCTTCTGTATATAGTATATACCTGTATGTCATCTCCTGCTGTATGTAGTATGTACCTGTATGTCATCTCCTCCTCTATATAGTATATACCTGTGTGTCATCTCTCCTGTATATAGTATATATCTGTGTGTCATCTCATCCTGCATATAGTATATACCTGTGTGTCATCTCCCCTGTAAATAGTATATACCTGTGTGTCATCTCCTCCTGTATATAGTATATATCTGTATGTCATCTCCTCCTGTATTAGACCTCGTTCACACGTTATTTGGTCAGTATTTTTACCTCAGTATTTGTAAGCTAAATTGGCAGCCTGATAAATCCCCAGCCAACAGTAAGCCCACCCCCTGGCAGTATATATTAGCTCACACATACACATAATAGACTGGTCATGTGACTGACAGCTGCCGGATTCCTATATGGTACATTTGTTGCTCTTGTAGTTTGTCAGCTTATTAATCAGATTTTTATTTTTGAAGGATAATACCAGACTTGTGTGTGTTTTAGGGCGAGTTTCGTGTGTCAAGTTGTGTGTGTTGAGTTGCGTGTGGCGACATGCATGTAGCGACTTTTGTGAGATGAGTTTTGTGTGGCGACATGCGTGTAGCAACTTTTTGTGTGTCGAGTTGCATGTGACAGGTTAGTGTAGCAAGTTGTGTGCAGCAAGTTTTGTGCATGGCGAGTTTTGCGCGTGGCAAGTTTTATGTGTGGTGCCTTTTGAGTATGTGCAAGTTTTGTTTGAGGTAACTTTTGCATGTGTTGCAACTTTTGTGCATGTGGCCATTTTTCCGCGTGTGCAAGTTTTGCGTGTGGCGAGTTTTCCATGAGGTGAGTTTTGCACATGTGGCAAGTTTTGTATGTGGAGAGTTTTGCGCGTAGCGAGTTTTGAGCGGCGACTTTTGTGTTTCGACTTTTATGTGGCGAGGTTGGTGTATGTGTGGTGAAATGTGCGCTGAGGGTGGTATATGTGTTCGAGCACGTGGTAGTGTGTGGCGCATTTTGTGTGTGTGTTCATATCCCCGTGGTGGTGTGGTGAGTATCCCATGTCAGGGGCCCCACCTTAGCAACTGTACAGTATATACTCTTTGGTGCCATCGCTCTCATTCTTTAAGTCCCCCTTGTTCACATCTGGCAGCTGTTAATTTGCCTCCAACACTTTCACTTTTTCCCCCATTATGTAGATAGGGGCAAAATTGTTTGGTGAATTGGAAAGCGCGGGGTTAAAATTTCACCTCACAACATAGCTTTGACGCTCTCGGGGTCCAGACGTGTGACTGTGCAAAATTTTGTGCCTGTAGCTGCGACGCCTCCAACACTTTTCCTTTCACTTTTTCCCCATTATGTAGATAGGGGCAAAATTGTTTGGTGAATTGGAAAGCGCGGGGTTAAAATTTCACCTCACAACATAGCCTATGACGCTCTCGGGGTCCAGACGTGTGACTGTGCAAAATTTTGTGGCTGTAGCTGCGATGGTTCAGATGCCAATCCCGGACATACATACACACATATATACACACATTCAGCTTTATATATTAGATATATATATATATATATATATATATATATATATATATATATATATATATACAGTGCCTACAAGTAGTATTCAACCCCCTGCAGATTTAGCAGGTTTACACATTTGGAATTAACTTGGCATTGTGACATTTGGACTGTAGATGAGCCTGGAAGTGTGAAATGCACTGCAGCAAAAAAGAATGTTATTTCTTTGTTCATTTTTTTTTTAAATTGTGAAAAGTCTTTTCAGAGGGTCATTTATTATTCAACCCCTCAACCCACCAGAATTCTGTTTGGTTCCCCTAAAGTATTAAGAAGTAGTTCAGGCACAAAGAACAATGAGCTTCACGTTTGGATTAATTATCTCTTTTTCCAGCCTTTTCTGACTATTTAAGACCCTCCCCAAACTTGTGAACAGCACTCATACATGGTCAACATGGGAAAGACAAAGGAGCATTCCAAGGCCATCAGAGACAAGATCGTGGAGGGTCACAAGGCTGGCAAGGGGTACAAAACCCTTTCCAAGGAGTTGGGCCTACCTGTCTCCACTGTTGGGAGCATCATCCGGAAGTGGAAGGCTTATGGAACTACTGTTAGCCTTCCACGGCCTGGACAGCCTTTGAAAGTTTCCTCCCGTGCCGAGGCCAGGCTTGTCCGAAGAGTCAAGGCTAACCCAAGGACAACAAGGAAGGAGCTCCGGGAAGATCTCATGGCAGTGGGGACATTGGTTTCAGTCAATATCATAAGTAACGTACTCCACCGCAATGGTCTCCGTTCCAGACGAGCCCGTAAGGTACCTTTACTTTCAAAGCGTCATGTCAAGGCTCGTCTACAGTTTGCTCATGATCACTTGGAGGACTCTGAGACTGACTGGTTCAAGGTTCTCTGGTCTGATGAGACCAAGATCGAGATCTTTGGTGCCAACCACACACATGACGTTTGGAGACTGGATGGCACTGCATACGACCCCAAGAATACCATCCCTACAGTCAAGCATGGTGGTGGCAGCATCATGCTGTGGGGCTGTTTCTCAGCCAAGGGGCCTGGCCATCTGGTCCGCATCCATGGGAAGATGGATAGCACGGCCTACCTGGAGATTTTGGCCAAGAACCTCCGCTCCTCCATCAAGGATCTTAAGATGGGTCGTCATTTCATCTTCCAACAAGACAACGACCCAAAGCACACAGCCAAGAAAACCAAAGCCTGGTTCAAGAGGCAAAAAATCAAGGTGTTGCAGTGGCCTAGTCAGTCTCCTGACCTTAACCCAATTGAAAACTTGTGGAAGGAGCTCAAGATTAAAGTCCACATGAGACACCCAAATAACCTAGATAACTTGGAGAAGATCTGCATGGAGGAGTGGGCCAAGATAACTCCAGAGACCTGTGCCGGCCTGATCAGGTCTTATAAAAGACGATTATTAGCTGTAATTGCAAACAAAGGTTATTCCACAAAATATTAAACCTAGGGGTTGAATAATAATTGACCCACACTTTTATGTTTAAAATTTATAAAAATTTAACTGAGCAACAAAACTTTTTGGTTTGTAAGATTTATGCATCTGTTAATAAATCCTGCTCTTGTTTGAAGTTTGAAGGCTCTAACTTATTTGCATCTTATTAAACCTGCTAAAACTGCAGGGGGTTGAATACTACTTGTAGGCACTGTATATATATATATATACTAGATTGTGGCCCGATTCTAACGCATCGGGTATTCTAGAATATGCATGTCCCCGTAGTATATGGACAATGATGATTCCAGAATTCGCGGCAGACTGTGCCCGTCGCTGATTGGTCGAGGCAACCTTTATGACATCATCGTCACCATGACAACCATTATGACATCTACGTCGATACTGTGCCCGTCGCTGATTGGTCGAGGCCTGGCGGCAGACTGTGCCCATCGCTGATTGGTCGAGGCAACCTTTATGACATCATCGTCGCCATGCTGTGCCCGTCTCTGATTGGTCGAGGCCTAGCGGCCTCGACCGATCACAGACGCGGGATTTCCAGGACAGACAGACAGACAGACAGAAAGACAGACAGACAGACAGACAGACAGACAGACAGACGGAAAAACCCTTAGACAATTATATATATAGATAACCACTACAAGGAGATAATATAATGGTCTATGAAAATCTCCAAAATAGTAGAAGCAGAGTAAGTATACTAACCAGGGTTCATCTTGCATGCGATGCCGCTGCTGTCCCAGACTCCAGCATGAGTTTCACACGTTGCTTCGTCAGGGAGTGTTGGGCAGGAGGGCTTCATAAGTAGAGGGCTGTTCACACATATGTGGCCAATGAGAGTAACATTACCCTCAGGTGCCTGTTATTGGGTGCTTAACTCACTGCCGCAGTGATTGCATCCACATCGCGGACCTTGCAGTGATGTCACCAGAGGGCACGGTCGCGCCGTACGTGACGTCACAGGTGAGGCATGCGACCTGGCATGCGCACACAGCGGAAGCAGGCAAAGCGCACAGCAAATGAGCGGCCATGAGATGCATGGGCAAGAGGAAGGGAAGGGTAAGAAAGCGGCCATGAGTTATAAAGGAAAACAGGGAGCAAGTAATCAGCAACATAGAATATGAAATCGCTAAATTTGGCATACCGAATAAAACAGTGTAAAAATGAGGAAAATAAATATATATGGATATGAAATGTGGATAAATATAAAGTAAAAAGGTATAGATGTGATGTATGAAGAGTGTAAAGTACATCAATGGGTGCATGGCAATAGGGGCGTCTTTTGCGCCCTCATATGCAAACCTCTTTATAGGTCAATGGGAACTTGAACACGTTACCCTATTTATCTAATTTGCAGGGTCCATCTGTTTTAAGTTGGATGTGTTTTATTGATGACGTTATTTTTATCTGGCAGGGAAGCAATGCGGAATTGGATACATTTTAATAGATCTAAATACCAATGACTGGTACATCAAACTTACCTTTATAGCAACAAAAGAAAAAATTGATTTCCTGGATCTTCAGCTGTCATGCAATCAGCTGGAAATATTTACAGCACCATCTATCGAAAAGAAACAAGCACAAGCTCTCTATTACATGATAAATCTGCACACCCCAGACATACCGTCAAAGCAATCCCTAAAAGGCAATTTATTACAGTTAAGAGAATATGTGATTCAAATAAAATATTTACATCTAGGCTCAAGATCTAACCTCCTGGTTTATACGTCTCTGTTATAACACTCTTCTTCACAATATAATACTGAAAAAAGAAGAATCACATCTATGTATTATTACCGATTAACATGCTAAATGGAGGAACATGACTAATATTATAAATCGATTCTGGCTCCTATTAAAACAGGATCCTGAACTCTCCAAATTGATTGAAGCTCAACCATGGATTGTTGCAAGGAAAAGCAAGGCCATAGGTGAAATGATAACACATAGTCACTATGTTCCCATCAGATCAAATTTCATTTTTAATTCCAGATGCCCTACCTGGGATTCACACTCCTGTGGTGATTGCAGCTCCTGTAAATATTTGATAAAAGCTGATACATTTACCAACTCTTCCAATTCTTGTACCTAAATTGTTCATGCTATAAATTGTAAAACAACATCTGTAATCTATCATTTCACCTGCCCATGTGGACTTATTTATATAAGCCTAACAACAAGGCAATTACGTGTCCGTAATTTGGAACATGCTAGAGATATACGAGCAGCCAGATTGATTGGTTCAGTTGACACAAACAAAGAGGAAACTACCAAATTGAAGACTCTGCCTTCCCATTACCGAGAATTTAATTGATCTGGAACCATTGATCTCCAAGTGAGAAGTGTTGACGTAGTCCATCTTGGCACTCGTGCTGGCCATCTCATGAACAAATTAGCCCAAAATGAATGTCTCTGGATTACCACACTCAGAACAATTAAACTATTCAGTCTATGATCAGTGGTGTTTTTCCAGCCTCCTATGAATGGTGCCCATTGTTTTGATGTAGTGATCCTTTTGTCCCTGTCAGTCTATCCATTTATTTATTTCATTATTTATTTTGGCAACTTCGCATTTATTTATGTATTTATTTATATTTATTTTAATATTAATTGCTAGTATTGTTTCCATTACATTCTTATATATATTGACATGTTTTTATTTGTTTTTTATTATGGAAGGCTTCTTTGCTTCACTGTATTATAGTGTGTGACCTTTTATTTTGCAACTTATTATATCCACTTTACTTATAGATTTATTTGTCTTTATTTATTTACAAATGTATTGATCATCTGATGCGTGTCTGATCGATTTCTTACGAAAATCATACGGATCTAGAGCGAGGAATTTGAATTTGAATACCGTGGTGCCACCATTTTTAATTTTTAATTTTATATTTTCTCTTTATCCTACTTTTGTTGTGTAAACTCCCCCTTTTTTATATGTGTCTTCTTATTTGTCTTTTATTTTGGTTTTGTATATATATTTTTTATATATATTCTACAATGGGGACGGAAAGTATTCAGACCCCTTTATGTTTTTCACTCTTTGTTTCATTATAGCTATTTGGTGAATTCCAAAAAGTTCATTCTTACTATAACCTCTGCACAGTGTATTTTTCGTTTTCTGTTTGTATGTGTTGCCATTTCCTTTCTTTTTTTTAAGTCCTTTTTTAAAATAATGGTTTAATAAAAATCAATACCTTTTAGACACTATTTTGCAATTGGAGGATCCTTCTTTTTCTTATCGCTTCCGAGGGATTTACTATTCAAACATACCAGGACTTGGTTTGAATAGCAAAACATTAGAACAATATTTACAACGTGGCCTGGTTCCACAAGGTCTATGGATTCAATTATTCCCCTCCTTCCCAATAGAGGATGTGGGCGTTACCACAGAAATGGGAGGAGGCATGTCATAATGTAATAGGTGTTCTAAAACATTCTTGGAGTTATTAATCTCCCCTGATCAGAAGAAATTTGAGAAATCAGAGGTCATGATAAGCAAACGTGCTCGCCACTACTCGTTACTCACCCGAGTATCACTATGCTCGGTGTACTCTGCGAGCACCGAGCATTTCCGGGATTATTCGGTGGTAACTGGTGTCTCTTGGTCTGCAACTCTTAAATCCACAACTCCTGAGAAACCAACAGTCCTTTTTAGGGCTAATTCGTGGGTCACGATATTGCAGCGCTAGGTAGGCAGGGCACGGCATATCCACATCAATGCAAGGCCTGCAGGCACTGTATGTACGTCCCTTGTTCCCACTGCATCCCTCCCAAAGCTCCATAACTGTCTGCTGCTGCAGCTTCTTTACTATATACCTAGTTGCATTTTTTTTTCCCAAAAATTCCCCCCCCCAAAAAAATATAAAATGTTCTGTCAGACTGAGGCCTGTTTAAAAATCATAGTTTGCCAGGCATACATAGCATAGTTGTGTGTGTTAGCCTTGTGCCACTTTTTATTTTTTTTTGGTGTTTTATATTCACCAAAAAAGGCCTCATATATCTGCGGCTCCAAGTTTTTGCACTTTAGGCTGTTTTGCCACTGTTTTTACTGTTTGTTACTCTAATTATATACAGCACTATTTGGCATTTCTAAAAAAAACAGGCCACATATTTGCCAGTGTGGTATTTCCGTGACAGCCCTCATATATCTGCGTGCTCCAAGTTTGGTCATTGTAGGCCGGAGGACCACTTTTTTTGCTGTCTCTTACTCAAATTATATACAGCACTATTTAGCCTAAAACATATAAAAAGGCCACACATTTGCCAGTGTGGTATTTCGGTGACAGACTTCATATATCTGCGTGCTCCAAGTTTGGTCATTGTAGGCCAGAGTACCACTTTGTTTGCTGTCTGTTACTCTAATTATATACAGCACTATTTAGCATAAAAAATATAAAAAGGCCACATATTTGCCAGTGTGGTATTTCCGTGAGAGCCCTCATATACCTGCGTTCTCCAAGTTTGGGCAATGTAGGCCGTTTTGCCACTGTTTTTGCTGTCTGTTACTATAATTATATACAGCACTACTTAGCATAAAAAAATATAAAAATGCCACATATTTGCCAGTGTGGTATTTCTGTGACAACCCTCATATATCTCCTTCCTCCAAGTTTGGGCATTGTTGGCCGTTTTGCCACAGTTTTTGCTGTCTGTTACTCTAATTATATACAGCACTATTTGGCTTTTTTTTTTAAAAACATGCCACATATTTGCCAGTGTGGTATGTCCGTGACAGCCCTCATATATCTGCGAGCTCCAAGTTTGGGCATTGTAGGCCGGTGTACCCTTTTTTTGGCTGTCTGTTAGTCAACTTATATACCGCACTATTTTGCATATATTAACTTAACAAAAAAGCCCCCCAAAATTTAATACAGTCTGTTATGTCAGGCTGAGGCCTGCCTGGTGTTTGGGTTTGAAAAATCGTAGATTTGCAGGCATACTGATCAGATATTATTTCCCTACTAATAAATATATTTGTGTCAAGCATTTGAAATAGTGCAGTAGTCCATTTAAAATGGGCAAGGCAAGGGACTGGGAAGTGGACGTGATGATGGTGCATGCAGAGCACGAGGCCGTGGGCAAGGTGAAAGTGGGCAACAGCAAAGACCCACATCTTCTAGCTCGACCTTCCTGTCCTAGTTTCTAGGGGACCACAGCACACCACTATTGAAGCCAGAGCAGTGTGAAACAGTTGTTGGCTGGATAGCGGATAATGCTTCCAGTCACTTAGCCACCACCACCACCATGTCTTCCACACGGTCAAGTCTGAGTAGCCATGAGTGTGGCCTGGATATTCCTCACCCTGATCCTCCTTCCTCCCACCATGCCGAGTGCCCTGAGACAACTGATCCCACACTTGGACACTCTGAAGAGCTGTTCAGTTTTCCATTTCAAGATTCAGAACTCTCGACCGGTCAACTTGAAGTGGGGACAGATGAGATCACATGTAGAGATGCCCAAAGCTTTGATAAGTCCAACGGTCACACGAAGGCGATGGTGGGAAAGTGTCAGAAGAGGTGGACGATGATGAGACACAATTGCCGGAAAGTCAGGAGGAGGAGCAGGGTGCGGATGTGGAAGACGAGGTGGTGGATGACTATGTGACTGACCCAACCTGGCAGGAGGACAAGCAGAGCAAGGGCAGCAGCACACATGGGGAAGAAGGCATATCACCCCAACAGGCAAGAAGTAGCAGTGTGGTGGCCACAGACAGAAGGCGTGCATTCGTTCCCCGTAACACTAACATGAGGGAAGTTGCCATTCCAACTGTTAGATCTTCGTGAGTCTGGTTATTTTTTTAAATAGAAATCAATTACGTAGGCACTACTAATTAGTGGTGCTCAAGTAGGTGCCCAAACCATGTTAATTTGATAGATAAACTTGGCACACACAGAACGTATATGCAGTGAAATTTAATGAGATAAAGTACATACAGTAGACGTTTCAGTCTGTTTAGACCTTCATCAATTTCCCTCACATAAATATGATTTGTGGTTATGCCTGGCGTCACACCCCGGCATAACTGGCTTAACCCATCTTCATAGGGAACTTCCATCTATAATATATGACCCTGAGACTCACAAATATTTATGTGAGGTACATTGATGAAGGTCTAAACAGACCGAAACGTCTACTGTATGTACTTTACCTCATTAAATTTCACTGCATCTACGTTCTGTGTGTGCCATGGATATTTTTTAAAGACTCTGCCGATAACCCTAAACAGGCCGTTTGTAGCACCTGCCATGCCCGCATCAGCAGGAGTAGCAAAACAACCAGCCTGACCACCACCAGCATGATCAGGCACATGGCAGCAAAGCACCTCACTTTGTGGGCCGAACCCCAGGCTCCAGGACCACTGTCTGCAGGTCACACAACTGCTTCTTCCACTGTTTTGCGTAGAAGCCAATCCCCTGTACACGGTGCATGTGAAGATGTCTCTAGCCCTGCACCTGTTGTGGCCCGCAGTTAAGCAGCACCATCATCAAGCCCGTCTACGTCCTTGTCCCAGCACAGCCTTCAGTTGTATATAACCCAGTCTTTGGAACGCAAGCGGAAATACCCAGCCAACGCCACACAGGCGACAGTCCTAACTTCTAATATTTCTCTTCTGCTTGCGCTAGAAATGCTGCCTTTTAGACTCATTGAGACAGAAGCTTTCCGCAACCTGATGGGGGCGGCCATCCCAAGGTACTCGGTCACCAGTCGCCACTATTTCTCCTGGTGTGCAGTACCGGCATTACACCAGCATGTGTCCCACAACATTACCCGTGCCCTCAACAATGCTGTTACAGGGAAAGTCCACCTAACCACGGACACATGGACAAGTGCTTGTGGGCAGGGATGGTATATCTCACTGACGGCACACTGGGTTAACATAGTGGAAGCTGGGACACAGTCGGACCTTGGGATGGAACACATCCTCCCCATGCCGAGGATTGCTGGCCCTACGTTAATCAGGGTTGTCCTCACAGTCTACAGCTCTTGCATCTCCTGTACTCTCTTCATCATCCATCTCTAAAATCAACACATCAGTCAGAAGCTGGAAGCACTGCAGATCTGCCTCAGCCAAGCAGCAACAGGCTGTGCTGAAGCTAATCTGCATAGGTAACAAACAGCACAATGAAGAAGAGTTGTGGACAGCACTGAAAGAGCAGTCAGATGTTTGGATGACACCCCTGAACCTACAGCCAGGCATGGTCATGTATGACAATGACCGTAACCTGGTGGCAGCTCTGAGGCAAGGTAGGCTCACACACGTACCTTGCTTGGCCCATATGCTTAACCTCTTGGTCAACATTTTCTGAAAAGCTACCCGGATCTGCTAGTGAAAGTAAGCTGCCTGTCTGCCCATTTTTGAAAGTCAGCTACAGTTTCAGCCACCCTTGCCGTGCTTCAACAGCGTTTGCAGCTTCCAGCTCACCAGCTGGTGTGTGATGTCCCCACACGCTGCATATGTTGGAAAGGATTTGTGAGGAGAGGAGGGCAGTTGTTGACTACCAACATCAACAAGGCCGTCGATATTCAGTTCAGACTCCACACATAAGACCTCAGGAGTGGACATGGATGTCCGACATATGTACCATCCTCCAAAACTTTGAGGACTGCACGAAGATAGTGAGCGGCGATGACGCCATAATTAGCGTCACCATCCTGCTTCTCAGCATTCTGAAAACCTCTCTGCTCACAATTAAAGAGGATGCATTGCTGGCAGAGCATGAGGACATGGAGCAAGGAACCATACAGGGGGATTACACTCAGCCCAGCTTCATGTCTTCTCATTGTGGATTGGTAGTCAATGAGGAGGAGGAGGAAGAACAGGAACTACTTTCATGCGCTATAGACGGTACTACAAACACATCTGTCATACCGTCTGTTCCGCAGGGATGGCCTGAGGACAGGGAGGAGAAGGATGAGGTTGAGGAGGAGGAGGACAGCATGGTCAGTCATCCTGTTGGTGAGGACATGGAAGTCTTCCCTGTTAGCAGTCTGACACTCATCGCTGACTTTGTTGCGCTGCGTTTCACGTGACCCTCGTATTATAAAAATTTTGGGTGACACTCATTACTGGTTGGTGACACTTCTAGACCCACGCTACAAAGAGAACTTTCAATCTCTTCTACCAGAGGCAGAGAGGTGTACTAAAATGTTGCAGTACCAGTGGGCTCTTGTAGCAGAATCACTTAGAAAATTCCTATGTGAGAACGCTGGCAGCAGATGTCAGAGTTTGTTGTACAACCAAGGAGTCCAAGCGAGAGAGACAGAAGTACAATCCATCTCAGGCAGGGGCACAATGGCAAAGTTCTGGAACAGTTTTCTCAGACCCTCCCATCGTGACAGCTCAGAGGCAAGGGGTGCTGTCACAAGAAGTGCAATGTTTGGGAAGATGGTTAGGGAGTACCTTGCAGATCGTACAAACGTCCTCCATGATTCCTCTGATTCCTCTGTGCCTTTTAATTATTGGGTATCCAAGCTTGACACGTGGCATGAACTGGCTCTCTTCACCTTGGAGGTCCTGGCCTGCACTGCTGTTAGCGTTCTGTCAGAGCGGGTTTTTAGTGCCGCTGGTGGAATTATAACAGATAAGCGCATCCTCCTGTCAACTGAAAATGCTGACAGGCTGACTCTTATAAAAATGAACAAGGGCTGGATTGGGAAAGACTTCTGTACACCACCAAGTGAAAACAGCGAAACATAACCTCAAATACATTCTCTCTTTTGGGGAGGTGTATTCTCATGCACCTCTTCACAACCACACATGGGTATACACTTCCAGATTTGGTCTGTTTGCTGTTATCCTCCTCCTTATCCTCATCCTCATCATCCAGAACCACTAGATGACCAGGGTAAACGTGCTCTGTACTGTTATAGGCCGGTGCATTTTGGGCAAGGGGGCTGTGATGGCACTATTTTAATTTGTAAAAAAAGGACCCCTGTTGTGAATTGGGTTTCTGGCCTCCCCCGGTGGTCACTGGTGGTACTGAACTTGTGTGCTTCATCTCCTCTGTTCACCTGTTTCCATCAGGATGTGGGAGTTTTCTATTTAACCTTGCTCCTCAGTCATTTCTATGCCGGCCAACAATGTTACCAGAAGCCTTTCTGTTGCATGTTCCTGCTCCTAGACTACTATCAGCTAAGTTGGACTTGTAGTCCTAAGTTTGTTTTGCATTTTTGTTCCAGTTCTCTGTGTTTGAATATTTCTGAGGCTGGAAGCTCTTGTGAGCTGAAATTGCCACTCTAGTGTCATGAGTTGATATTAGAGTCTTAAAGTAATTTCAGGATGGTGTTTTGAAAAGGGTTTTCAGCTTTAATCAATACACGGCCTCAAAGAGCCATCTTTTTTAGATACAAAGAAAAAACCGGCTCCTAAGGGAGATGACGAAGGACGAATATGTCCCTTTTCCAAGGACTCCTTAATATATTCCCGCATAGCAGCATGTTCAGGCACAGATAGATTAAATAAACGACCCTTTGGAAACTTACTGCCCGGAATCAGATCTATAGTACAATCGCAATCTCTGTGCGGAGGTAGTGAACCAAGTTTAGGCTCCTCAAAAACGTCACGATAATCAGATAAAAATTCCGGAATCTCAGAGGGAATAGATGACGAAATGGAAACCAAAGGTACGTCCCCATGAATCCCCTGACATCCCCAGCTTAACACAGACATTGCTTTCCAGTCGAGGACTGGGTTATGAGATTGCAGCCATGGCAATCCAAGCACCAACACATCATGTAGATTATACAACACAAGGAAGCGAATAATCTCCTGGTGATTCGGATTAATACGCATAGTTACTTGTGTCCAGTATTGTGGTTTATTACTAGCCAATGGTGTGGAGTCAATACCCTTCAGAGGTATAGGAACTTCCAGAGACTCTAAATTAAACCCACAGCGTTTGGCAAAGGACCAATCCATAAGACTCAAAGCGGCGCCAGAGTCGACATAGGCGTCCGCGGTAATAGACGATAAAGAGCAAATCAGGGTCACAGACAGAATAAACTTAGACTGTAAAGTGCCAATTGAAACAGACTTATCAACCTTCTTAGTACGTTTAGAGCATGCTGATATAACATGAGTTGAATCACCACAATAGAAGCACAACCCATTTTTTCGCCTAAAATTCTGTCGTTCGCTTCTGGACAGAATTCTATCACATTGCATAATCTCTGGCGCCTTCTCAGTAGACACCGCCAAATGGTGCACAGGTTTGCGCTCCCGCAAACGCCGATCAATCTGAATGGCCATTGTCATGGACTCATTCAGACCTGTAGGCACAGGGAACCCCACCATAACATCTTTAATGGCATCAGAGAGACCCTCTCTGAAATTCGCCGCCAGGGCGCACTCATTCCACTGAGTAAGCCCAGACCACTTACGAAATTTTTGGCAGTATATTTCAGCCTCATCTTGCCCCTGAGACAGGGCCATCAAGGCTTTTTCAGCCTGAATCTCTAAATGAGGTTCCTCATAAAGCAACCCCAATGCCAGGAAAAACGCATCCACATTGAGCAACGCAGGATCCCCTGGTGCCAAAGCAAATGCCCAATCCTGAGGGTCGCCCCGGAGCAAGGAAATTACAATCCTGACCTGCTGTGCAGGATCTCCAGCGGAGCGAGATCTCAGAGACAAAAATAATTTACAATTATGTTTGAAATTCTGGAAGCGAGATCTATCCCCGGAGAAAAATTCAGGTAAAGGAATTCTAGGTTCAGATATAGGAGCATGAATTACAAAATCCTGTAAACTTTGAACCTTCATAGCGAGATTATTCAAACCTGTAGCTAAACTCTGCTGATCCATTTTTATCAGGTGAAATCAGAACCATTCAAGGATTAGAAGGAGAGAGAGACGAAGGCTGCAGTAAGCAGAGATGCAAGAAATCAACTAATGAGCAAACTCAGGAAAAAAAAAAAAATTCTCTGCAGACTTCTTTTCTCTCCTTTCTTCTGCCAATTATTTTAACCCTTGGCCGGCCAAACTGTAATCAATACACGGCCTCAAAGAGCCATCTTTTTTAGATACAAAGAAAAAACCGGCTCCTAAGGGAGATGACGAAGGACGAATATGTCCCTTTTCCAAGGACTCCTTAATATATTCCCGCATAGCAGCATGTTCAGGCACAGATAGATTAAATAAACGACCCTTTGGAAACTTACTGCCCGGAATCAGATCTATAGTACAATCGCAATCTCTGTGCGGAGGTAGTGAACCAAGTTTAGGCTCCTCAAAAACGTCACGATAATCAGATAAAAATTCCGGAATCTCAGAGGGAATAGATGACGAAATGGAAACCAAAGGTACGTCCCCATGAATCCCCTGACATCCCCAGCTTAACACAGACATTGCTTTCCAGTCGAGGACTGGGTTATGAGATTGCAGCCATGGCAATCCAAGCACCAACACATCATGTAGATTATACAACACAAGGAAGCGAATAATCTCCTGGTGATCCGGATTAATACGCATAGTTACTTGTGTCCAGTATTGTGGTTTATTACTAGCCAATGGCGTGGAGTCAATACCCTTCAGAGGTATAGGAACTTCCAGAGACTCTAAATTAAACCCACAGCGTTTGGCAAAGGACCAATCCATAAGACTCAAAGCGGCGCCAGAGTCGACATAGGCGTCCGCGGTAATAGACGATAAAGAGCAAATCAGGGTCACAGATTTGTGTTGGGGACAGCTGAAAACCCTTTTCAAAACACCATCCTGAAATTACTTTAAGACTCTAATATCAACTCATGACACTAGAGTGGCAATTTCAGCTCACAAGAGCTTCCAGCCTCAGAAATATTCAAACACAGAGAACTGGAACAAAAATGCAAAACAAACTTAGGACTACAAGTCCAACTTAGCTGATAGTAGTCTAGGAGCAGGAACATGCAACAGAAAGGCTTCTGGTAACATTGTTGGCCGGCATAGAAATGACTGAGGAGCAAGGTTAAATAGAAAACTCCCACATCCTGATGGAAACAGGTGAACAGAGGAGATGAAGCACACAAGTTCAGTACCACCAGTGACCACCGGGGGAGCCCAGAAACCCAATTCACAACAGACCCCACATTGGAGAATTGGGCATGACATTACATTGGGCCTACTTCTTAATTCTGTCTTCTGCAATGTGTTCTTTAATTGCCACTAGATCACCAGGGTGAACGTGCGCTGTACGGTGCATTTTGGGCAAAGGGGCTGTGATGGCACTATTTTAATTTGTAAAGAAGGACCCCACATTGGGGAATTGGGCATGACATTACATTAGGCCTACTTCTTCATTCTGTCTCCTGCAATGTGTCCTTTAACTGCCACTAGATCACCAGGGCGAACGTGCTCTGTACGGTGCATTTTGGGCAAGGGGGCTGTGATGGCACTATTTTATTTGGTAAGAAAAGGACCCCACATTGGAGAATTGGGCATGACATTACATTGGGCCTACTTCTTAATTCTGTCTTCTGCAATGTGTCCTTTAATTGCCACTAGATCACCAGGGTGAACGTGCGCTGTACGGTGCATTTTGGGCAAAGGGGCTGTGATGGCACTATTTTAATTTGTAAAAAAAAGCAACGCACATTGGGGAATTGGGCATGAATTGGGCACACACCACATGGCCAGCTAGGGTTGTTAAATGTTACAATGACATTTCCCAGTGAACGCATTTGTAGTGGTTGAAAGCAATGTTAAAGTTGAAAAATGCTTCAAAAACGCTGGTCTGAACTAAGCCTAAGTGGGGGGAGGAAATTTTCGTTCTGGGTTTAATAATTTGGCCTTACAGGTTAAAACTGTATGGGAAGGACTACAGGTCATATTTCCCATCGTATCAACAATATACTTTTTAACCAAAGTCCACAAAAACCGAACAAATCCATCAGGGAAACGAATTGTCTCCGGATGTGGAGGATTGAGTGAACTGGTTTGTTGTTTTTTTGGATTATTACCTTGAACCATGTGTATTGGAAATACCATCATATATCAAAGATTCTGGGGATGTCTTACAGAGATTACAGGGTATAACATTTGAACCTGACATGGTGCAGATTACTGGAGATGTGGAATCATTGTATACCTGTATTGACCATAATCATGGTATTGCAGCAGCTAAATGTTTCCTTATGAATAAAGGCATTGATTGGGAGCATCTACAGCTTCTTTTGGAACTATTGGAGTATGTACTAACCCCCCTCTACTTTACCTTTAAAGCTTTTATGTACAACAATGGGGCGTCTTTTGCGCCCTCATATACAACCCGATCTATGGGTCAATGGGAACGTGAACACGTTACCCTATTTATCTAATGTGCAGGGTCCATCTGTTTTAAGCTGGATGCGCTTTATTGATGACATTCTTTTTATCTGGCAGGGCAGTAACGTGGAATTGAATACATTTTTAATACATCTAAATACCAACGACTGGAGCGTCAAACTTACCTTTAACCATTTCATCCCCGGACCTGTTTTTGCCTTCGTGACTGGACCAATTTTTACAATTCTGGCCACTCACTTTATGAGGTCATAACTCTGGAACGCTTCAATGGATCCTGGTGATTCTGAGAATGTTTTCTCCTGACATATTGTACTTCATGTTAGAGGTAACATTTCTTTGATATGACTTGTGATTATTTGTGAAAAAAAATGAAATTTGGTGAAAATCTTGTAAATTTAGCAATTTTTAAACTTTGAATTTTTATGCCCTTAAATCAGAGAGTCATATCACACAAAATAGGTAATAAATAACATTTTCCACATGCCTACTTTTACATCAGCACAATTTTGGAACACAATTTTTTTTTTGTTAGGACATTATAAGGGTTAAAAGTTGATTTTTCATTTTTTCAACAAATTTTACAAAACCATTTTTTTAGGGACCACCTCACATTTGAAGCTACTTTGAGTGGTCTATATGAAAGAAAATACCCCAAAATGACACCAATCTAAAAACCGCACCCCTCAAGGAGCTCACAACCACATTCAACAAATTTATTAACCATTCAGGTGCTTCACAGGAATGAATGGAATGTGGAAGGAAAAAATAAACATTTACTTTTCTTTCACAAAAATGTTCCTTAATTACCTATTTTTTTTTTTACTTTCGCAGGGTAACAGGAGGAAATAGACCATACGTTTTGTTTTGCAATTACAACTGAGCATGCCAATACCCCATATGTGGGGGAATACTACTGTTTGGGTACACGGCAGTGCTCAGAAGGGAAAGAGCGCCATTTGACTTTTTGAATGTAAAATATGCTGGGGTAATTAGCGGCCTCCATGTCGCGTTTGGAAAGCCCCTGATGTGCCTAAAAAGTGGAAACCCCCAACAAGTGGCACCATATTCAAAACTAGATCCCTTAGGGAACTTATCTAGGTGTGTATTGAACCCACAGGTGCTTCACAGAAGTTTATAACATAGAGCCGTGGAAATAAAAAAAATAAAATTTTTATGAAATAAATATTTTTAGCTCCATATTTGGCATTTTCATAAAGGTAACAGGAGAAATTGCACCATACAGTTTATTTTGCCATTACTCCTGAGCATGCCAATGCCCCATATGTGGGGGAATACTACTGTTTGGGCACACGGCAGGGCTCAGAAGGGAAGGAGCGCCATTTGACTTTTTGAATGTAAAATATGTTGGAATAATTAGCGGCCTTCATGTCGCGTTTGGAGAGCCCTTATTGTGCCTAAACAGTAGAAACCCCCAACAAGTGACACCATTTTGTAAACTAGACCCCTTATCTAGATGTGTATTGAGCACCTTGAACCCACAGGTGCTTCACAGAAGTTTATAACGTAGAGCCGTGGAAATAAAAAAAAAAAACATTTTTCCGAAATAAATCTTTTTAGCTCCATATTTTGCATTTTCATAAAGGTAATAGAGCGCCCGCTAAGACCATGGGGTATTCGATATCGGGCCAGTTCTGTTATTAAAGGGGTGGTCATGGTGGCTGTGACCCGATCCGTGGCCCTGGGCATCCAATAAATGGGGATTTAATGCAAATGGGAAATAAAGTCTGATGTAGTAGTGTTCGTGACACCACCTTTGGTATTCGGCCGGGGATGGCTGATGCTGCTTAAAGGGGTCCTCTGGGGATTATGGTATTGCAGCAGATGTGGAATAGTTCTCCTCAGGTAGAATTCGGTCCCCAGGGCTCGCGGTGTAGTTGGTAAGGATGAGAGATGGTGAGGTGCAGGAAAGAACTAGAGGACACAAGGATGCAGTCTCTTTACCCTTTACTGGTAGTATGCAGGCAGAGTCCAATATACTGGTAACAGGTGATGGTGAGGTCCAGCCAGCCTGGAAGTGATTCGGAATCCCTTTACCCAGGTGGGGTTGGAAGCCATCCTCACTGCACTGTGTTTTAAGTTCCTTGCTGTCTGAGACTTCACACAAAGTCCTCTCTTTCTCTCTGTCCCTTTTAGGTGGACACTACCCACATGGCAGGCAACTCGAGCCGTTTTACAGGTGTCCCTTCTCGTGCTGACTCTGGGCTTTATCTGCTGCTTTGCCTTCGAGTGTAATGGTGGCCAGGAGACTTGGAATCTCCTGCCCACTGGTTTCTGCTGTGGGGCATACTGTCACCCCCACAACTTCGGAATTCCGGCCTCCGGTTTCTGCGCTGATTCTGGAGTGAGCCCACTCACAGCTCCACTCCCAGTATTTTCCTCTCCTTTGCCTCTTCTCCCCTCACAGTCTCCTACAGACTGCTGTCAGGAGCTGCAGAACCGCATGTCTGCTCAGCTCCAGCTCTCTTCTTGACTGATTTGCTAACTCCTCCTGCAGCCAGAATATATAGGGAAGCCGCTCACAAACTGGATCAGAGCTCCCCCTTCTGGCCTGGAATCAGAACAGTGTTGTATGTTCATGTTACCTGTTAAAGGGATCCTTGTCACTTCCAGGCATTGCATCACCCTCCCCGCGAGGAAGGCAATACCACTGTAACAACTGCCTTCCTTGGGTGTCACAGTAACAGGAGAAATTGCACCATACAGTTTGTTGTGCAATTTCTCCTGAGCATGACGAAACCCTATATGTGGGGGAATACTACTGTTTGGGTGCATGGCAGGGCCCAGAAGGGATGGAGTGCCATTTGACATTTGGAATGCAAAATTGGCTGGAATCGATAGTGGACGCCATGTTGCGTTTGGAGACCCCCTGATGTGCCTAAACAGTGGAAACTGTTATGGACCTGGTGGTTAGGAGCACCCGGAATGACCTGATGGTTAAACTTGAAATCGGGACAAGCTCTGGGGAAGTGGGAACTCTGCTGACCGCAAACCCTAATCCTATCACACACACTAGAAATAGCCGTGAAGCGTACCTAACTCTCCCTAGACGCCTCTTCACAGCCTAAGAGCTAACTACCCCTAAAGATAGGAAATAAAGCCTTACCTTGCCTCAGAGAAATTCCCCAAAGGAAAAGGCAGCCCCCCACAAATATTGACTGTGAGTTAAGAGGAAAGTCACAAACACAGGAATGAAACAGGTTTTAGCAAAGGAGGCCAGTCTTCACTAAATAGTCAGAGGATAGAAAAGGGAACTATGCGGTCAGCACAAAAAACTACAAAAACCACGCAGAGTATGCAAAAAGACCTCCACACCGACTCACGGTGTGGAGGTGCAACTCTGCACCCCCAGAGCTTCCAGCTAGCAAGGAAATATCATGGTAGCAAGCTGGACTAGAACTTAGCATGTACTAAGAATATATTCAGGAAGCAATGAACAACAAATGAACTAGCAGGGACTTAGCTTCTGCTGGAGTAGACAGGTCATCAGAGAAGTCCAAGAGAGATCTGAACCAATACTGAGACATTGACAGCTGGCATGAAGTAACGATCTGAGTAGAGTTAAATAGGGAAGCCAGCCTAGCAATAAACGAGGCCACCAGAGGGAGTCCAAGGACAGAACTCACCGAAGTACATTCATAACCACAGGAGGGAGTCCGAGAACGGAATTCACAACAGTACCCCCCCCTTGAGGAGGGGTCACCGAACCCTCACCAGGGCCCCCAGGCCGATCAGGACGTGCTAAATGAAAGGCATGAACTAAATCAGCAGCATGGACATCGGAGGCAACAACCCAGGAATTATCCTCCTGACCATAGATCTTCCACTTAACCAGGTACTGGAGCTTCCGTCTTGAAATACAAGAATCCAAAATCTTCTCTACCACATACTCCAACTCCCCCTCGACCAACACCGGAGCAGGAGGATCAACGGAGGGAACCATGGGCGCCACATATCTCCGCAACAACGACCTATGGAACACATTATGGATGGCAAAAGAAGCTGGAAGGATCAAACGAAATGACACAGGATTGAGAATTTCAGAAATCTTATAAGGACCAATGAAACGAGGCTTAAACTTAGGAGAAGAAACCTTCATAGGAACATAATGAGAAGACAACCAAACCAAATCCCCAACACGAAGTCGGGGACCAACACAGCGACGACGGTTAGCGAAAAGTTGAGCCTTCTCCTGGGACAACGTCAAACTGTCCACTACGTGAGTCCAAATTTGCTGCAAACTGTCCACCACAGAATCCACACCAGGACAGTCAGAAGGCTCAACCTGCCCTGAAGAAAAACGAGGATGAAAACCAGAATTGCAAAAAAAAAAGGCGAAACCAAAGTAGCCGAACTAGCCCGATTATTAAGGGCGAACTCAGCCAATGGCAAGAAGGTCATCCAATCATCCTGATCAGCAGAAACAAAGCATCTCAGATAGGTTTCCAAAGTCTGATTGGTTCGTTCGCTTTGGCCATTTGTCTGAGGATGGAAAGCCGAAGAAAAAGACAAATCAATGCCCATCTTAGCACAAAAGGACCACCAAAACATAGAGACAAACTGGGAACCTCTGTCCGACACAATGTTCTCCGGAATGCCATGCAAACGGACCACATGCTGAAAAAATAATGGGACCAAATCAGAGGAGGAAGGTAACTTAGGCAAGGGTACCAAATGGACCATCTTAGAAAAGCGATCACAAACCAATCAGATGACAGACATCCTTTGAGAGACAGGAAGATCAGAAATAAAATCCATGGAAATATGCGTCAAGGGCCTTTTCGGGACCGGCAAGGGCAAAAGAAACCCACTGGCACGAGAACAGCAGGGCTTGGCCCGAGCACAAGTCCCACAGGACTGCACAAAAGAACGCACATCCCGTGACAAGGAAGGCCACCAAAAGGACCTAGCCACCAAATCTCTGGTACCAAAAATCCCAGGATGACCAGCCAACACCGAACAATGAACCTCAGAAATAACTCTGCTAGTCCATCTATCAGGGACAAACAGTTTCTCCGCTGGACAACGGTCAGGTCTATCAGCCTGAAACTCCTGCAGCACTCGCCGCAAATCAGGGGAGATGGCAGACAGAATTACCCCCTCTTTGAGAATACCAGCCGGCTCAGGGACTCCCGGAGAATCAGGCACAAAACTCCTAGAAAGGGCATCAGCCTTCACATTCTTAGAACCCGGAAGGTATGAGACTACAAAATCGAAACGGGAGAAAAACAGCGACAATCGAGCCTGTCTAGGATTCAACCGCTTGGCAGACTCGAGATAAGTCAGATTCTTGTGATCCGTCAAGACCACCACGCGGTGCTTGGCTCCCTCAAGCCAATGTCGCCACTCCTCGAATGCCCACTTCATAGCCAGCAACTCCCGATTGCCAACATCATAATTACGCTCAGCAGGCGAAAACTTTCTAGAAAAGAAAGCACATGGCTTCATCACAGAGCCATCAGAACCTCTTTGAGACAAAACAGCCCCTGCTCCAATCTCAGAAGCATCAACCTCGACCTGAAAAGGGAGCGAAACATCTGGCTGACGCAACACAGGGGCCGAAGAAAAACTACGTTTCAGCTCCTGAAAAGCCTCAACGGCCGCAGAGGACCAATTCACCACATCAGCACCTTTCTTTGTCAAATCAGTCAAAGGTTTAACCACACTAAAAAAATTAGCGATGAAGCGACGGTAAAAATTAGCAAAGCCCAGGAATTTCTGAAGGCTCTTTACAGATGTAGGTTGAGTCCAATCATAAATGGCCTGAACTTTAACTGGATCCATCTCGATAGTAGAAGGGGAAAAAATGAAACCCAAACAGGAAACCTTCTGAACTCCGAAGAGACATTTAGACCCCTTCACAAACAAGGAATTAGCACGAAGGACCTGGAATACTATTCTGACCTGCTTCACATGAGATTCCCAATCATCCGAAAAGACCAAAATATCATCCAAATATACAATCATGAATCTATCCAGATACTTTCGGAAGATGTCATGCATAAAGGACTGAAACACAGATGGAGCATTAGAAAGCCCGAATGGCATCACCAGGTACTCAAAATGGCCCTCGGGCATATTAAATGCTGTTTTCCATTCATCGCCCTGTTTAATATGCACAAGATTTTTCACCCCTCGAAGATCTATCTTGGTGAACCAACTAGCCCCCTTAATCCGAGCAAACAAATCAGACAGCAGAGGCAAAGGGTACTGAAATTTGACCGTGATTTTATTGAGAAGGCGGTAATCTATACAGGGTCTCAGAGAACCATCCTTCTTGGCCACAAAAAAGAACCCTGCTCCCAACGGTGACGAAGACGAGCGAATATGCCCTTTCTCCAAGGACTCCTTTATATAACTCCGCATAGCGGCGTGTTCTGGCACAGATAAATTGAAAAGTCGGCCCTTAGGAAACTTACTACCAGGAATCAAATTAATAGCACAATCACAATCCCTATGAGGAGGTAGGGCACTGGATTTGGGTTCATCAAATACATCCCGGTAATCCGACAAAAACTCAGGGACTTCAGAAGGAGTGGAAGAAGAAATTGACATCAACGGAACATCGCCATGTACCCCTTGACAACCCCAACTAGACACAGACATTGATTTCCAATCCGATACTGGATTATGAACCTGTAGCCATGGCAAACCCAACACGACCACATCATGCAAATTATGCAACACCAAAAAGCGAATATCTTCCTGATGTGCAGGAGCCATGCACATGGTCAACTGAGCCCAGTACTGAGGTTTATTCTTGGCCAAAGGCGTAGCATCAATACCCCTTAATGGAATAGGATACTGCAAAGGCTCCAAGGAAAAACTACAGCGCCTGGCAAACTCCAAGTCCATCAAATTCAGGGCAGTGCCCGAATCCACAAATGCCATAACAGAGTAGGACGACAAAGAGCAAATCAGAGTAACAGACAAAAGAAATTTAGGCTGTACAGTACCAATGGTGACAGACCTAGCGAACCGCTTAGTGCGCTTAGGACAATCAGAGATAGCATGAGTGGAGTCACCACAGTAAAAACAAAGCCCATTCTGACGTCTGTGTTCTTGCCGTTCAGTTCTGGTCAAAGTCCTATCACATTGCATAAGCTCAGGCCTCTGCTCAGAGGACACCGCCAAATGGTGCACAACTTAGCGCTCGCGCAAACGCCGATCAATTTGTATGGCCAAGGACATTGATTCATTCAGACCAGCAGGCGTGGGGAACCCCACCATAACATCCTTAAGGGCTTCAGAAAGACCCTTTCTAAATATTGCTGCCAGGGCACACTCATTCCATTGAGTAAGCACAGACCATTTTCTAAACTTCTGGCAATATACCTCCGCTTCATCCTGACCCTGACACAAAGCCAGCAAGATTTTCTCTGCTTGATCCACTGAATTCGGTTTGTCATAAAGCAATCCAAGCGCCAGAAAAAACGCATCTACATTACGCAATGCAGGATCTCCTGGCGCAAGGGAGAATGCCCAGTCTTGAGGGTCGCCACGTAACAAAGAAATAACAATTTTTACTTGCTGTATGGGGTCACCAGAGGAGCGGGGTTTCATAGCAAGAAACAGTCTACAATTATTTTTGAAATTCAGAAACTTAGATCTATCCCCAGAAAACAAATCAGGAATTGGAATTCTAGGTTCTAACATCGGATTCTGAACTACATAATCTTGAATGCTTTATACCCTTGCAGTGAGTTGATCCACACAAGAGGACAGACCTTGAATATCCATATCTACACCTGAGTCCTGAACCACCCAGAAGTTAAGGGGAAAAGAGAGACAAAACACACTGCAAAGAAAAAAAATGGGTTCAGCACTTCTCTTATCCCTCTTTTCAGATGCATTAACACTTTGCGGGCCAGCTGTAGTGTTATGGACCTGGTGGTTAGGAGCACCCGGAATGACCTGATGGTTAAACTTGAAATCGGGACAAGCTCTGGGGAAGTGGGAACTCTGCTGACCGCAAACCCTAATCCTATCACACACACTAGAAATAGCCGTGGAGCGTACCTAACTCTCCCTAGACGCCTCTTCACAGCCTAAGAGCTAACTACCCCTAAAGATAGGAAATAAAGCCTTACCTTGCCTCAGAGAAATTCCCCAAAGGAAAAGGCAGCCCCCCACAAATATTGACTGTGAGTTAAGAGGAAAGTCACAAACACAGGAATGAAACAGGTTTTTAGCAAAGGAGGCCAGTCTTCACTAAATAGTCAGAGGATAGAAAAGGGAACTATGCGGTCAGCACAAAAAACTACAAAAACCACGCAGAGTATGCAAAAAGACCTCCACACCGACTCACCGTGTGGAGGTGCAACTCTGCACCCCCAGAGCTTCCAGCTAGCAAGGAAATATCATGGTAGCAAGCTGGACTAGAACTTAGCATGTACTAAGAATATATTCAGAAAGCAATGAACAACAAATGAACTAGCAGGGACTTAGCTTCTGCTGGAGTAGACAGGTCGGCAGAGAAGTCCAAGAGAGATCTGAACCAATACTGAGACATTGACAGCTGGCATGAAGTAACGATCTGAGTGGAGTTAAATAGGGAAGCCAGCCTAGCAATAAACGAGGCAGCTGAGAAAGCCAACCTCAAGGACCAGCAGTTCCACTCAAAGCCACCAGAGGGAGTCCAAGGACAGAACTCACCGAAGTACCATTCATGACCACAGGAGGGAGTCCGAGAACGGAATTCACAACAGGAAACCCCCAACAACTGACTGCATTTTGGAAACTAGACCCCTTTATTTAGATGGCTAGTGAGCACCTTGAACCTCCAGGGTCTTCACAGAATTTTATAATATTGAACTGTCAAAATTAAAAAAAAAAAAATCATTTTTACCACAAAAATGCTATTTTAGCCCCCACTTTTTTATTTTTACAAGGGTAGCAAGAAAAAATAGACCCCAACATTTGTTGTGCAATTTCTCCTGAGTATGCCAATACCCAGCATGTGATGGAAAACTACTGTCTGGGAGCACGGCATGAAAGGGAAGGAGCTCCATATTACAGTGCAGGTTTTGCTGCATTGGTTTGAGGGGGCCATGTCACATTGGCAGAGCCCCCGAGGTGCTAGAACAGCAGAAACCCCTGTAAGTGACCCAATTTTGCAAACTATACCTCTCAAGGAGTTCATCTAGGAGTGCAGTGATCATATTGACACCACACGTGTGCCACATAATTTGATACCATTGGGCAGTGAAGAAAAAATAATTAAATTTTTACAGCAAAAAATATGTTTTAGCCCCAGATTTTACATTTGCACACTGGAAAATGGGTAAAATGGTGCCAAAATGTGTTACACAATTTCTTCTGAACTTAGTAATACCCCATATGTGGCTGTTCAGTACTGCTTAGCCACACAGCAAGACTCTGGAGGGACGAAGCGCTATTTGACTCTTAGAGAACAAATTATTATAGAATAGTTTCTAAACTCTATATAAAGAGGCCCTAAATGCCAGAAAAGCAGAATCCCCCCTCAAGTAATCCCAGTTTGGAAAGTATACCCCTTTAGGAATTTATCTACAAGTGTAGTGATGATTTTGACTCCATAAGTGTTCTCCAGAAACCGACAGCAGTGTATGTTGCTGTGTGAAAAATGCAAACTGCCGTTGTAGTGACCAGCACGCTGTAGTGACCAGTACTTTGCAGTCACCAGTACATTATGCCCAGCCCGTGCTTCTGGATACACGCACCCATAAATTAGGCGTGCTCACATCACTACAGAAATGCCAAACATGTGGATGATATATGTGGTTTAGGAACACTGTGGGGCTCAGAAGGGAAGGGTGCATTGGAATTTGGGAGCGCAGAATTTATTTTAGGGGGGTGAGTAGCCATAACACTTTTCCAGATCTTTGTACTAGCAGTAATGTGGAAGCCCCCTATATTTCCGTTAACAGATGACGGACCTGAGTGAGGACTTGCTTTTTTTTGTGGATTGAGTGGAAGCTTTTATTGGGAACATTTTACATAACGTTTGGGATCACAGTTATCCGGCGCTCTACGCTGAGCACTTACTTTGGGGTTTCTATCTAAACCTCTGAGTGATGTGACAGATGAAACCCCCGATCCATTCACTATAATGAGGCCGTAGAGTTACACTGGACTCCGTCTGGCCTCTGTTCAGCAGTGTCCTTTTCAGAGGTGCACAAAACTGGTTGACTGCGCTTTTATGTATGACCTAAAAGACGGACACCACCAGATCACAGATCATATGGTGTCCGCAGTGTCTCCATCTGCCTTATTATAGGTAATCTTCTGCCGGGGTTCCGTCTGAATCACGTATTTCAGAGATTTACACGTAAACCCCGGTCTAAGCGCTCAGCGCAGAGCGCAGGATAGATGTGCGCCAAGCCTCACTGTGATCTTTGGGAGGCAGAATGAAAAAATCACCAGCATGTGAAGAATTGGTTTTATTTATTTTTTACGACGTTCGTCATGCAGTATAAGTGATTAGGCGACTTTATTCTTCGGGTCGCTGCGATTACAGCGATACCAGATTTATATCGAGTTTTGAATGTTTGGCTGCTGTCACACACTAAAAGACGCTTTCTATTTCAAAAACAAGTTTTTTGCATCACCATATTTTGAGAGCTACAATTTTTCCATATTTCAGTCACGTGACGACTTTTTTCGGGCACATGACTTATAGAGTCCAAAACTGCTAATCAACATAGCAGCTGAGTGTTTTCATGTGAATTTTTTTTTGTATCTTATTGCCAATAAGGCTTTTTAGAATTTTTTAAATAAAGTTTTTGAATTTTATCAATTAATCACACCCCATTTTTATTTTCACATGAGTTTTTGATCTCGTTTTATTCTACTTTTTGTGAGGCGGCATGATGAAAAAGCAAAGGGTTTTGCTCAGTTTTTTTTTTTTTTTTACGATGTGCACTGATGGAGTGAGCAAGTGTGACCATTTTATAGATCGGCTCGTTCCAGATGCAGCGATACCAAATATGCATATATATGTGTGTGTGTGTGTGTGTGTGTGTGTGTGTGTGTGTGTGTGTGTGTGTGTGTGTGTGTGTGTGTGTGTATTTATTGGTTTAATACTGTTTCCTTTTTTTTAATTTTGTGATTTTTTTTTTTTAATAGTTTTGAAACACTTTTTTTCTACTTTTTTTTTTTACTTTTTTACCTATCCCTGTATGGGACATCAATTTTTATTTGTCTGATCACAGGTCTCTTACAATGCATTACAAATGGCCGGCGTCACACTAGAGAGTTTTACGGACGTATGAGAGGCGCAAAAAAACTACGCATTGCACATGGACCAATGTTTCTCTATGGGGCAGCTCCTATCTGCCGTACATTTCTCAGCGTAATTTTACGGGCGTAGAAAATCGCAGCATGCTGCGTTTGTCAGCGTATTGAGAAAAAAATCCGCCAATGAAAGTCTATATATACAGTGGGGCAAAAAAGTATTTAGTCAGTCAGCAATAGTGCAAGTTCCACCACTTAAAAAGATGAGAGGCGTCTGTAATTTACATCATAGGTAGACCTCAACTATGGGAGACAAACTGAGAAAAAAAAATCCAGAAAATCACATTGTCTGTTTTTTTATCATTTTATTTGCATATTATGGTGGAAAATAAGTATTTGGTCAGAAACAAACAATCAAGATTTCTGGCTCTCACAGACCTGTAACTTCTTCTTTAAGAGTCTCCTCTTTCCTCCACTCATTACCTGTAGTAATGGCACCTGTTTAAACTTGTTATCAGTATAAAAAGACACCTGTGCACACCCTCAAACAGTCTGACTCCAAACTCCACTATGGTGAAGACCAAAGAGCTGTCAAAGGACACCAGAAACAAAATTGTAGCCATGCACCAGGCTGGGAAGACTGAATCTGCAATAGCCAACCAGCTTGGAGTGAAGAAATCAACAGTGGGAGCAATAATTAGAAAATGGAAGACATTCAAGACCACTGATAATCTCCCTCGATCTGGGGCTCCACGCAAAATCCCACCCCGTGGGGTCAGAATGATCACAAGAACGGTGAGCAAAAATCCCAGAACCACGCGGGGGGACCTAGTGAATGAACTGCAGAGAGCTGGGACCAATGTAACAAGGCCTACCATAAGTAACACACTACGCCACCATGGACTCAGATCCTGCAGTGCCAGACGTGTCCCACTGCTTAAGCCAGTACATGTCCGGGCCCGTCTGAAGTTTGCTAGAGAGCATTTGGATGATCCAGAGGAGTTTTTGGAGAATGTCCTATGGTCTGATGAAACCAAACTGGAACTGTTTGGTAGAAACACAACTTGTCGTGTTTGGAGGAAAAAGAATACTGAGTTGCATCCATCAAACACCATACCTACTGTAAAGCATGGTGGTGGAAACATCATGCTTTGGGGCTGTTTCTCTGCAAAGGGGCCAGGACGACTGATCCGGGTACATGAAAGAATGAATGGGGCCATGTATCGTGAGATTTTGAGTGCAAACCTCCTTCCATCAGCAAGGGCATTGAAGATGAAACATGGCTGGGTCTTTCAACATGACAATGATCCAAAGCACACCGCCAGGGCAACGAAGGAGTGGCTTCGTAAGAAGCATTTCAAGGTCCTGGAGTGGCCTAGCCAGTCTCCAGATCTCAACCCTATAGAAAACCTTTGGAGGGAGTTGAAAGTCCGTGTTGCCAAGGCGAAAAGCCAAAAACATCACTGCTCTAGAGGAGATCTGCATGGAGGAATGGGCCAACATACCAACAACAGTGTGTGGCAACCTTGTGAAGACTTACAGAAAACGTTTGACCTCTGTCATTGCCAACAAAGGATATATTACAAAGTATTGAGATGAAATTTTGTTTCTGACCAAATACTTATTTTCCACCATAATATGCAAATAAAATTATAAAAAAACAGACAATGTGATTTTCTGGATTTTTTTTTCTCAGTTTGTCTCCCATAGTTGAGGTCTACCTATGATGTAAATTACAGACGCCTCTCATCTTTTTAAGTGGTGGAACTTGCACTATTGCTGACTGACTAAATACTTTTTTGCCCCACTGTATATATATATAATACAGCTCTAGATATCAGAATAGCCGCTAATTCAATTGCCGGCTTTTGCTATCTCCTTCCCAAACCCGACAGGATAAGAGACATGGTTTACATACAGTAAACCATTTCATATCCCTTATTTTATTTACATATTCCACACTACTAATGTTACAAGTGTCTGAGTGAAAAATGTTGTGGCTCTAGCTGTTAAAATAAAGGGTTAAATCACAGAAACATTTGGCGTGGGCTCCCGCGCAATTTTCTCCACCAGAGTGGGAAAGCCAGTGACTAAGAGCAGATATTAATAGCCTAGAGAGGGCCATGGATATCCCCCCCGGCTAAAAACATCTGCCCCCAGCCACCCCAGAAAAGGCACATCTGGAAGATGCGCCTATTCTGGCACTTAGCCTCTCTCTTCCCACTCCCGTGTAGCTGTGAGATATGGGGTAATAAAGGGTTAATGACAATTTGCTATTGTAAGGTGACATTAAGCCAGATTAATAA
Source organism: Ranitomeya variabilis (assembly GCF_051348905.1). Classification (NCBI taxonomy): domain Eukaryota; kingdom Metazoa; phylum Chordata; class Amphibia; order Anura; family Dendrobatidae; genus Ranitomeya; species Ranitomeya variabilis. Next base: position 101,645,559 of record NC_135235.1, read on the forward strand.
TGGAGAGGTGTCAATAAGACACCTATCCATTATTAATCCAATATTAATAAAGGGTTAAAAACACACACACGTTTGGAAAAAAGTTTTTTAATTAAATAAATACACATGGTATTGTAACATCTTTATTATACACTCAATCCAATTGAAGACCCTTGTCACCTGAAACAAAGTTAACATAAAAAAACAACAATATCCCATACCTCTCTGGCACTCAGTCATGTCCCAAGCTGTAAATCCATCTGAAGGGGTTAAATAATTTTACAAGCAGAAGCCTGCTAATGCAGCTGTTGCCCCTGCCTGTAAAAACTGGGGAATGAATGGAATGCAGGGGAACGTAGCATCGTTGACTTGCGGCGTTGCACCCCCTGCTGGCATAACCTCATATGAACTCTAGCGTGGGAATTTTTCTGAATATTTTCTCACGCTAGAGTTCAACTCTTCCAATTCTTGGACCTTTAAAATTGTTCATTCTATAAATTTTAAAACAACATCTGTAATCTATCATCTAACTTCAAGGCAACTACTTGTCCGTATAAAGAGGAAATTGCCATATTAAAAACTCTGCCTTCCCATTATCGAGAATGTAATCCGCCCGGAACCATTGATCTCCAAGTGAGAAGTATTGACGTAGTCCATCTTGGCACTCGTGGTGGCCATCTCATGAACAAATTAGCCCAAAAGGAATGTCTCTGGATTACCACACTCAGAACAATGAAATCATTCAGTCTAAATGATCAGTGGTGTTTTTCCAGCTTCCTATGAATGGTGCCCATTGTTTTGATGTAGTGATCCTTTTGTCGCTGTCTGTCTATCCATTCATTTATTTAATTATTTATTTTGGCAACTTTGCATTTACCTTTGTATCTATTTATATTTATTACTAGTATTGTTTCCCTTACATTCTTATATATATTGACATGTTTTTATTTCTTTTTTTATTATGGAAGGCTTCTTTGCTTCACTGCATTGTAATTTGTAGCCTTTTATTTTGCAACTTATATATTTATTTCTATTTATTTACTTAGAACTGTATTGATCATCTGATGCGTATCGGATCGATTTCTTACGAAAGTCATATGGACCTAGAATGAGGAACTTGAATTTAAATATTGTGGACAATGATCTGTGGTGTCACAATATTTTATATTTCCTCTTTATCCCCCTTTTGTTGTATAAACTCCCCCCCTTTTTTATATATATATATATATATATATATATATATATATATATATATATATCTCCTCTTATTTGTCTTTTATTTTTGTTTTGCATATATTTTTATATATACTATATATATATTATTATTATTATTATTATTAATATATATTAGTACACACTGCTCAAAAAATAAAGGAAACCATAAAATACCATATCTTAGATATCACCGAATGAAATATTTCAGTTGCAAATCTTTATTCATTACATAGTGGATTGTGTTGAGAACCATAAAACATAAAAATGATCAATGTAAATCAAAATGAGTATCCCATGGAGGTGTGGATTTGGAATTATACTCAAAATCAAAGTGGAAAATCAAATTACAGGCTGATCCAACTTCAGTGGAAATGCCTCAAGACAAGGAAATGATGTTCAATTGTGTCTGTGTTGCCTCCATGTGCCTGTATGACCTCCCTACAACACCTGGGAATGCTCCTGATGAGGCAGTAGATGGTCTTCTGAGGGATATCCTCCCAGACCTGGACTAAAGCATCTACCAACTCCTGGACAGTCTGTGGTGCAACGTGACGTTGGTGGATGGTGCGAGACATGATGTCCCAGATATGTTCAATCGGATTCATGTCTGGGGAACGGGCGGGCCAGTCCATAGCTTCAATGCCTTCATCTTGCAGGAAGTGCTGACACACTCCAGCCACATGAGGTCTGGCATTGTCCTGGATTAGGAGGAACCCAGGGCTAAATGCACCAGCATATGGTCTCACAAGGGGTCTGAGGATCTCATCTCGGTACCTAATGGCACTCAGGCTACCTCTGGCGAGCACATGGAGGGCTGTGTGGCCCTCCAATGAAATGCTACCCCACACCATTACTGACCCACTGCCAAACCGGTCATGCTGAAGGAAATTGCAGGCAGCAGATTGCTCTCCATAGCGTCTCCAGACTCTGTCACGTCTGTCACATGTACTCAGTGTGAACCTGCTTTCATCTGTGAAGAGCACAGGGAGCCAGTGGGAAATTTGCCAATCCTGGTGTTCTGTGGCAAATGCCAAGCATCCTGCATGGTGTTGGGCTGTGAGCACAACCCCTATCTGTGGACGTCGGGCACTCAGACCATCCTCATTGGGTTGGTTTCTAACCATTTGTGCAGACACATGCACATTTGTGGTCTGCTGGAGGTCATATTGCAGGGCTCTGGCAGTGCTCCTTCTGTTCCTCCTTGCACAAAGTTGGAGGTAGCGGTCCTGCTGCTGGGTTGTTGCCCCCCTATGGCCCCCTCCACGTCTCTTGGTGTACTGGCCTGTCTCCTGGTAGCACCTCCAGCCTCTGGACACTGCGCTGACAGACACAGAAAACCTTCTTGCTACAGGTCGCAATGATTTGCCATCCTGAATGAGCGGCACTACCTGAGCCACTTGTGAGGGTTGTAGAGTCTGTCTCATGCAACCACGAGTGTGAAAGCGCAACCAACACTCAAAAGTGACCAAAACATCAGCCAGAAAGCCTTGGTACTGAGATGTGGTCTGTGGTCCCCACCTGCAGAACCACTCCTTTATTGAGGGTGTCTTGATAATTGCCAATAATTTCCATCTGTTGTCTATTCCATTTGCACAGCAGCATGTGAAATTGATTGTCAAACAGTGTTGCTTCCTAAGTGGACAGTTTTATTTCACAGAAGTTTGATTTACTTGGAGTTATATTCTGTTGTTTAACTGTTCCCTTTATTTTTTTGAGCAGTGTAGATTGCATTATTATTTAGATTTTTATATATTTATTTATATGCATATTATTTGACACTCTTTTAATCACCTTTCCCTTTTAGTGACTTTTTCGCTATAGTCATTTCAATTATACATTGTATATCTGCACATATTTACACTTATATATTTTCCCCCTTTTTTCTTATCTCTTTATATTTTTTTACATACTCACATCACACCATATACGGTAAATATACTTTCATTATTCACGTTTTATCTTATCACAGGTAATCTTTATTAGTTTTTACTTTATACTCCTCATACATCATGTCTATACCTTATTACTTTAAATGAATCCACAAATCCACATTTCATATCCATTTATATTTCTTTTCCTCATTTTTGTACTGCTTTATTTGGTATGCCAAATTTAGCGGTTTCATATTCTGTGTTACTGATGACTTACTATCCGTTTGCCTTTATATCTCATGGCCGCTTGCTTACCATGCCCTTCTTCTTGCCCTTACATTTCCTGGCCTCCCGTGTGCTGTGCACTTGTCCTGCTTCAGTCGTGTGTGCATGCTACTAGTTAATAAATAACATTACCCACATGTCTACTTTACATCAGCACAATTTTGGAAACACATTTTTTTTGCTAGGAAGTTATAATGGGTAAAATTTGACCAGCGATTTCTCATTTTTACAACAAAATTTACAAAACCATTTTCTTTAGGGACCACCTCACATTTGAAGTCAGTTTGAGTGGTCTATATGGCTGAAAATACCCAAAAATGACACCATTCTAAAAACTACACCCCTCAAGGTGCTCAAAACCACATTCAAAAAGTTTATTGTCCCTTCAGGTGCTTCACAGCAGAAGAAGCAACATGGAAGGAAAAAATGAACATTTCACTTTTTAGTCACAAAAATGATTTTTAAGCAACTATTTTTTTATTTTCCCAAGAGTAAAAAGAGAAACTGGACCCCAAAAGTTATTGTACAATTTGCCCTGAGTACGCCGATACCCGATATGGGGGGGGGGGCACTGTTTGGGTGCACGACAGGACTCGGAAGGGAAGGAGCGCCATTTGACTTTTTTAGTGAAAAATTGGCTCCAATCTTTAGCTGACACCATGTCGCGTTTGGAGAGCCACTGTGTGCCTAAACATTGGTGCTCCCCCACAAGTGACCCCATTTTGGAAACTAGACCTCCCACGGAGCTTATCTAGATGCATAGTGAGCACTTTGAACCCCCAGGTGCTTCCAAAATTGATCCGTAATAATTAGTGTTGAGCGATACCGTCCGATACTTGAAAGTATCGGTATCGGAAAGTATCGGCCGATACCGGCAAAGTATCGGATCTAATCCGATACCGATACCCGATACCAATACAAGTCAATGGGACTCATGTATCGGACGGTATTCCTGATGGTTCCCAGGGTCTGAAGGAGAGGAAACTCTCCTTCAGGCCCTGGGAACCATATTAATGTGTAAAATAAAGAATTAAAATAAAAAATATTGCTATACTCACCTCTCCGACGCAGCCTGCACCTTACCGAGGGAACCGGCAGCGTTGTTTGCTTAAAATTTGCGCTTTAACTTCCTTACGCGAAGTCCCGGCTTGTGATTGGTCGCGCGCTGCCCATGTGGCCGGGACGCAACCAATCACAGCAAGCCGTGACGTAATTTCAGGTCCTTCAGGATTTTAAAATTACGTTCCGGCGTTGTGATTGGTTGCGTCGCGGTCACATGGGCGACGCGACCAATCACAAGCCGTGACGTCACGGGAGGCAGGAGACGCGCGCATTTTAAAATGCGCGCGTGTCCAGCCTCCCGTGACGTCACGGCTTGTGATTGGTCGCGTCGCCCATGTGACCGCGACGCAACCAATCACAACGCCGGAACGTAATTTTAAAATCCTGAAGGACCTGAAATTACGTCACGGCTTGCTGTGATTGGTTGCGTCCCGGCCACATGGGCGGCGCGCGACCAATCACAAGCCGGGACTTCGCGTAAGGAAGTTAAAGCGCAAATTTTAAGCAAACAACGCTGCCGGTTCCCTCGGTAAGGTGCAGGCTGCGTCGGAGAGGTGAGTATAGCAATATTTTTTATTTTAATTCTTTATTTTACACATTAATGTTGTTTCGATACCGATACCCGATACCACAAAAGTATCGGATCTCGGTATCGGAATTCCGATACAGCAAATATCGGCCGATACCCGATACTTGCGGTATCGGAATGCTCAACACTAGTAATAATGAAAAAGTACTTTTTTCACAAAAAATTTCTTTTAGCCTCAATTTTTTCATTTTCACATGGGCAACAGGATAAAATGGATCCTAAAATTTATTGGGCAATTTCTCCTGAGTGCACAGATACCTCACATGTGGGGGTAAACCACTGTTTGGGCACACGGCAGGGCTCGGAATGGAAGGAGCGCCATTTGACTTTTTGAATGAAAAATTAGCTCCAATCGTTAGCGGACACCATGTCGCGTTTGGAGAGCCCCTGTGTGCCTAAACATTGGAGCTCCCCCACATGTGAGCCCATTTTGGAAACTAGACCTCCAATGGAACTAATTTAGATGTGCGGTGACCACTTTAAACCCCCAAAGGCTTCACAGAAGTTTATAACGCAGAGCCAAGAAAATAAAAAATCATTTTTCTTTCCTCAAAAATTATTTTTTAGCCCTCAATTTTTGATTTTCACAAGAGTAACAGGAGGAATTGAACCCCAAAAGTTGTTGTCCAGTTTGTTCTGAGTACGCTGATAACCCATATGTGGGGGGAACCACTGTTTGGTCACACGTCGGGGCTCGGAAGGGAAGTAGTGACGTTTTGGAATGCAGACTTTGATGGAATGGTCTGCGGCCTGCGGGCATTATGTTACGTTTGCAGAGCCCCTGATGTGCCTAAACAGTAGAAACCCCCCACAAGTGAAACCATTTTAGAAACTAGACCCCCCAAGGAACTTATCTAGACATGTGGTAAGCACTTTGAACCACCAAGTGCTTCACAGAAGTTTACAACGCAGAGCCGTGAAAATAAAAAATCATTTTTCTTTCCTCAAAAATTATGTTTTAGTAAGCAATTTTTTTTTTCACAAGGGTAACAGGAGAAGTGGACCCCAATATTTGTTGCCCAGTTTGTCCTGAGTACGCTGATACCCCATATGTGGGGGTAAACCACTGCTTGGGCACACGTCAGGGCTCGGAAGAGAAGTAGTGATGTTTTGAAATGCAGACTTTGATGGAATGTCTGCGGGCGTCACGTTGTGTTTGCAAAGTCCCTGATGTGCCTAAACAGCAGAAACCCCCACAAGTGACCCCATTTTGGAAACTAGGCCCCTCAAGGAACTTATCTAGATGTGGTCATATGTGGGGGTAAACCACTGTTTGGGTGCACGTCAGGGCTCGGAATGGAGGGTGCACCATTTGACTTTTTGAACGCAAGATTGGCTGGAATCAATGGTGGCGCCATGTTGCGTTTGGAGACCCCTGATGTGCCTAAACATTGGAAACCCCCCCAATTCTAACTCCAACACTAACCCAAACACACCCCTATCCCTAATCCCAACTCTAGCCATAACCCTAATCACAACTCTAACCCCAACACACCCCTAACCCTAATCCCAACCCTAATCCTAACCCTAATCCCAACCCTAACCCTAATCCCTACCCTAACCACAACCCTAACTCCAACACACCCCTAACCCTAACCATAACCCTAGCCACAAGTCTAATCTTAACCCTATTTCCAACCCTAGCCCTAATTCCAACCCTAACTCTAATTCCAACCCTAAACCTAAGTCTATGTGCCCACGTTGCGGATTCGTGTGAGATTTTTCCGCACCATTTTTGAAAAATCCGCAGGTAAACTGCACTGCGTTTTACCTGCGGATTTACCGCGGATTTCCAGTGTTTTTGTGCGGATTTCACCTGCGGATTCCTATTGAAGAACAGTTGTAAAACGCTGCGGAATCCGCGCAAAGAATTGACATGCTGCGGAAAATACAAAGCACCGTTTCCGCGCGGTATTTTCCGCACCATAGGCACAGTGGATATGGTTTCCCATAGGTTTACATGGTACTGTAAACCTGGTGGAAAACTGCTACGAATCCGCACCGGCCAATCCGCTGCGGATCCGCAGCCAAATCCGCACCGTGTGCACATAGCCTAATTCTAAGGGTATGTGCACACGCTGCGGAAAACGCTGCGGATCCGCTGCATTCCCGCAGTTTTGGGTCTGCAGCAGTTTCCCATGAGTTTACAGTTCAATGTAAACCTATGGGAAACAAAAAACGCTGTGCACATGCTGCGGAAAAAACTGCGCGGAAACACAGCGGTTTACATTCCACAGCATGTCACTTCTTTCTGTGGATTCCGCAGCGGTTTTACAGCTGCTCCTATAGAAAACCGCAGTTGTAAAAACCGCGGTAAATCCGCGATAAATCCGCAGCAGTTTTGAACTGCGGATTTATCAAATCCGCTGCGGAAAAATCCGCAGAGGACCAGAATACGTGTGCACATAGCCTTACCCTAACCCTAATTCTAACCCTAACCCTAACCCTAACCCTAGCCCTAACCCTAACCCTAGTTCTAACCCTAACCCTAATTCTAACCCTAACACTAGTGGAAAGATAAAAGTAAATATATTTTCTTTATTTTATTATTGTCCCTACCTATGGGGGTGATAAAGGGGGGTTCATTTACAATTTTTTTTATTTTTATCACTGTGATAGGTTTTATCACAGTGATCAAAATGTACATGGAACGAATCTGCCGGCCAGCAGATTCGGGGGCACACTGCGCATGCGCCCGCCATTTTGGAAGATGGTGGCGCCCATGGAACAGACGGATGGACACCGGGAGGCGCGGTAAGTATGAGGGGGGATCGGAACACAGGGGGGGATCGGAGCATGGGGGGGTGGATCGGAGCACGGGGGAGCGGACAGGAGGACGGGGGAGCGGACAGGAGGACAGAGGGGAGCAGACCACAGAACGGAGGACTGGGGAGGAGATCAGTGGTGGGGGGCAGATCAGGGTTTCCAGCCATGGCCGATGATATTGCGGCATCGGCCATGGCTGGATTGTAAAATTTCACCACTTTTTATAGGTGAAATATTACAAAGTGCTCTGATTGGCTGTTGCACTTTCAACAGCCAATCAGAACGATCGTAGCCACGTGGGGGCAAAGCTACCCCCCTGGGCTGAAGTACCACTCCCCCTGTCCCTGCAGATCGGGTGAAATTGGCGTTAACCCTTTCACCCGATCTGCAGGGACGCGATCACTCCATGACGCCACATAGGCGTCACAGGTCGGATTGGCACTGACTTTCATGACGCCTGCGTGGTGTCACAGGTCGGGAAGGGGTTAAAATACATCCATAGGTGTGTCTCTAATTGACTCAGATGTTGCCAAAAAAACAATCGCAAACTTCCAAACACATGACATCATCATATGGGCAGTCCAGAATTGTTTAAAGGCATAGTAATCTTAGTGCATGTAAACTTTTGACTGTGCAGTAAGTAATAAAAATGCCGTAAAACATTGTCTCTCATTATTCTGGCATTTGGCAAATATTAATAAATATGGTAATCCTAATTGACCTAAAATGGGGAAGGTTTATTCTGATTTCATATCAGATATTGAGAGAAACATGCATATGTGTCTTTTTATATACGTAGTGTATGTAAACTTCTGGTTTCAACTGTAGATATAAAGATGTCAGTGTCATACAGTTGTGTGAAAAAGTGTTTGCCTCCTTCCTGATTTCCCATTCTTTTCCATGCTTATCATACTTAAATGTTTCAGATAACCAAACAAATTTAAATATTAGACAAAGATACCACAAGTAAACACAGAATGCAGTTTTTACACAAAGGTCTTTATTATTAAGGGGGAAAAAAATCCAAACCTACGCGGTCTTGTGTGAAAAAGTAATTGCCCCATCCATTTAAACATAAATTAACTGTGGTTTATCATATCTTTGGGAAGCGGAGTTCAAATTCTCCAGCAGCGTTAATTACTGCCACACCTGTTCTCAATTAAGAGATCACTTAAATAGGACCTGTACATCCTGCAAGCAACAGTCAAGGTCCACAAAAGTAAATAAATATATCCAATATGTTTATTTCAATATATAATACACTGACAAAAGACAAATAAAATGTCAACAGCAAAGACACTGGTGTAAATAGCAACAAAGCCAAATTATATCTGTTATCCCTCTAATAGAAAGTGGCTAGTGCAATGTCTATAATCCCTATAGTCAAAGAAAAATGTCTGTAAGCAAAAAGTGTGTATCGCTAGTGTGATCACTAAAAGGCACTGAAATATAAAAGTGTGATCTAAAAGCCAGATAGAAGAAATGTGTCAAAAAAGCCATCATACTCATTATAACTCATATGGATAGCACTATATTCCATCCCCTGCAATGATATGTTGCAATAAACATTTGATATATTTCTTTACTTTTTTGGACTCTGTGTCGCTTGTAGGATGTAGGCAATTTGCTATGATATATTAATATATTATCATAAATGTTTATTGTTCAGTTGATCTTGTTCTAACTTCTGTAGTACCTAACTTCACACGTCCCCTGAAGAAGATTGGACGAAACGCGCGTCGGGGTGGAGGAACGAGAGTACTGACATCACACACCATGTAAGTTAGTTATGTTCTTTACACACACACAGGAGCTTTAGCGTATTGGTGCCCTTATATATGTGGGGTAGTAACCTACTGAGTGTATATGTTGACATAGCATCAGATAGATCTTTAATAGTTAACCCAGCACTATGGCACTTTAATTAGATTTTTGGCAATGGGATTGTTGCATTGCTTTTTGCTAAAAGCCCTGTTTGTAGTGTGCCCATTGTAATCCATGATTACTACAGGTGTTTTTTGTTGATAGTCCTATTAACTTTTTTATTATGTGATTATTAATAAAATTAATTATTGTGTGGAATAAATTTGTGCATTATGTCATTCTTTGCTTTAACTAAGTGAATAGGGGCTAAATTTTGATTATGGCTTCTGTAGTACCTGCCTGACAAAGTGAAGTAGACCAAAAGTTCCTCAAAAGCTAGACATCATGCCGTGATCCAAAGAAATTGTGGAACAAATGAGAATCATATTAAATAATTATAACAGTGCTTTTGTAGCTTACTGTACATGTATTTGATAAATAAATACATTTTTTTAAAAATTGTGTGGGATCCCATGAAATTTTATTAACCAGCAGAGGGAAAGCGGACAGCTGAAAGCTGATGTTTATAGCCAAGGAAGGGGGTAATACACATGGAGCTTCCCAGGCTATTAATATCTGCTCACAACTGTATACTAAGCCTTTACTGGTTATTAAAATGGGGGACCCCCCAAAACAAATGACGTAGGGTCCCCTTATAATTAATAACCAGCAAAAGCTAGGCAGACAGCTGCAGACGGATATTAAAAGGCTAGGGGGACATGGATATTGGCCCCATCTCAGACTAAAAATATCAGCTCTCAGATGCCCCAGAAAATTCTGTCTCTTAGCCACACTCTTTCCACTTCCCCTGGTGTGTTGGCAAGTGGGGTAATAGTTGGGGGGTTAATGTTGGCTTTATGTTGGCAGCTGATATCAAGCCCAGGGGTTAGTCACGGAGAGGCATATATAAGATGACCCTATTACTAACCCCATAGTCATATTGTAAATAAAAAACACCCTGAATGAAGTCATTTATTTGAAAGAAAGACACTGACAATTGTTTGTTCATGTAAAAAAAAACAACGTGTACTCCCATTTAAGCCTAATCCACTGAAGCCCGTGTCCTCTGTAAAATAATTAAAATAATAATCACCCATATCCCTCACCAGACGTGAAGATAATCCTCCAATGCCCATGACCGCTTTAAAAGAGTATAAAAAATAAACAACTACATTCCCCCCTCTCCAACAAGAAGATAATCCATTTGTCTATAGAAGCCTCTAGCACTGTTACATCTACTTGGCCTATGGAACACTGGCAAATGCGAGCATTCAGCATGTCAGGAAACCGAGACATTGAACTGTGTGTGCTTGCAAAACCCCATTTACCTCATTGATGTCAGCCCATGCACCGTGGGATAGTTCTCACAGCACTCGCACCAACATAATTTAGGTGAGCAGAGTTCATTGGATATGAACTCTGCTGACCTTTCTCATGACAAATTCCCTTTAAGAAAAATGTTTGGCAGTTACATTTGCCAGGCACAAAGTTAAGAAGTTCTCATAGGCCATTTTCATATGAGCGTAGATTCTTTCTTGTGAGAGAATCTGACCAATTATGTTAATGACACTGCAATAAAACTCTCATCTGAGTTTGCTCAGAGTGTCAACTTAGTGTGATCCCATTCTCTCGTAGCACAGGTGAGGAGATGAAGGAGAACAAAATTTCTCCATCTTTCCATATTGTGTGGTTCTGCGGAAATCAGACTGCATTCAGATGACATTTGAGTGCAGTCCGATGATTTCCACGTACCCATAGCATTGAATGGGTGTGTGCCACCCAATTTGCTCTGCAAATTACAAAATTATAGCATGCTGCGATTATTTTTTTTTCTCATGCCGAATCGGTATGATAAAAAAAGTGCTGATCTGCACTGCCCCATAGATTAACATTGGTCTGATTGCTATCCGTTAAAATATCGGACAGAACTCGTTCGATGTATACGCTCATGTGAGCGAGCCCTAAAAATGTTTTTCTCCTTTTGGATCCTTAATGGGCAGCCTATAAATAGCGTTATAGCTCATTTTCTCTTTGTTTTTGCATTCTTCTTGTACTATCCGATTTGTTTTATTTTTCCATTGTACCACATCTTTTTGATTCCTCAAATCATACAGTGTTCTACAGTATAACGTATGTGGATCAAAAATAATTTTTCCTATGTATTCCTTTGAGGATTTGAGGGGCGCAATGTGTTTCTCCTAGGAGTGGACTGAAAAAAAAAATGACTTTTTGTTGGTCTTGGTTTGAAGGGGGATGATTGTCCTACTGCAGATGGTCAGTCCCTGACACTGAAATAAGGAGGTCCTACTCCACCAACAAATTACCAGCCTAAATTGAATTTATTGTATTGTTAATGTTGTAACTTATGACTGTTGTGTTTGAAACTGTTAAACTGTAAAGCGCTGCGGAATATGTTGGCGCTATATAAATAAAGATTATTATTATTATAGTAGTGAATATCTCAAATATGGCCGTTCCTAGCAAAGTTTTGAAGACCTCTAGTTAAGAACAGGTATATATCTAATGATCAACACAGTATATTAGAGTTAAACTGTGATATATGCTATAAAGAAATTATTTTGCAACCTGATGAATATTTTTCGCCATTGCACTGTGCGCAGCTTTATAATAACCAGGTCATAAACTGGAACAATATAGAATTGTAATTTGTAATTCCAACCTAACCAAACATGGATTATATAAAGTTGCCAGATGCAGAAACCCTAGATGAATACAACTGTTGTTCTGCTAAAGTAGGAAGGAACCAATTACAATGCTGCAGAAGATAACAGGAAGAAAAGCTAATCATCCTTTATGCTGATGATGCCTAAAGGTAATTACTCAAAGATATAATTACATTGCAACAACTTGACAGGTGAGTATAAATAGACAGTACAGAGCGATAACAATCAGTGGAGTTACTTTAACATTGCACACATTATTAAAATCTTGTAGTGCTAACATTTTACAGCAATTATAAGAAAATTGAGTTTCTTTTGTATGTGCAAAACTTCCAATGAGAAACATGTAGGAGAAAATGAACTCCGTGAGGGTCATACAGTACCAGTGTCAGCGTTACTTGCCAGTAGGGTGCAGCTCAAAGTAGAACTGTACTGTACATAAGGTCTGACCTTATGTACAGAACATGGGTCATTCTTGTAGGTGCACATGGCTGCAGGGCCAGGACAAAGCACCTTTCACAATTCTTCTGCTCAGTGTCTGGGACTCTGTGATGGACAGGTCTGTCATCCTATCCTGTGCTGGGACGTGCTGAGCTGTCGGTGCTTTGATTGCCAGCTCGGTTAACCTACCTGACTGGGAGGTGCAGAGATTTCCACAGGAGAATCCTGTTCTTGGTAATTGCCCTGCTATTTAGAGGAGCTGTCTGGCCCAGATCACTGCCAGTCAAAACCTTGTTCTAAGCCTGTGCTCTCTCGTGAGTTTGCCTGTACCCAGTGCTGCAAGTTCTGACCTTCTGCTGCTGACCTTTGGACTGTGTTCAGACTACACATTTATCATTGCCCTTTGGCATCTGATATTCTGCTGCTGACCCTTGGACTGTGTTCAGACTACCCGTTTGTTATTGCCCCTTTGCATCTGATATTCTGCTGCTGACCCTTGGACCATGTTCTGACTACCCGTTTGTTATTGCACCTTTGCTTATCTGCTATTTCTCTGGTACTCTGACCCTGGTATGTGACCTGACTTACGGTTTCGTATTTTTCCCTTGGTTTACTACCTGATCTTTTGGTATTGACCCCGGAACATCTGACTTTGCTGATTCAAGGCTCGGCCGTGGGTTGTGACTAGCATCACAGCATCTTGATGAGCTAAATAACTATGGACTCAGACAGCCTAAATAGCTACAGAAAACAAATTAGATCTAGGATTCAGATTCCATGCCAGATCTCATAAATACATGCAGATCCCAGATCAAACCACCTATATAAATTCACACACACCAAAGCAGACCACCTGAGTAACTACAGACAACCGATTAGGCCTGGGTTTCAGAGTCCATAGATACTCAAAGGTCTGAATCCCAGACTAGACACAATATGTCTCACATTCTCACCTGTTTCCTTCAGTAACCACGTCTAGCAGGTTGAGCTGTGGGAATAAAGAACCTTTGTGATTCCAAATCGTTTTTTATTAATACCAACATTTCTACACTGGACCTGCGCCTTTCACAAGGTATAAAAACCAAGTGTGCCTAGGCACAAGAAGAATACAGGAGATTGTTGTTACATTCAGCACACACAACCAATACTCGGCAGGAATCCCTGCAGCTCCTTTAATGTTACTGTAAGCCTCTTGGCAACATCTGGGCCAATTTTCTCCTAGCCTTTTCATCAAGTTCTAGGTAATGTCACTGTTGTGTCAAATTTAAGCCACTTCTTGGTGACAGCCTTTACAGTGTTCCATGGTATATCTAATGACTTAGACATTTTTCATACCCTTCCTTTGACTGATAACATAGCAAAGAGATGTTATGTCACAACTAAACTCTATATGAAGTTAATCAGAATCAATACTAAATAATAAAAAAAAACATGTTTCCACTAGCAATAGAAATAATGGGTATGAGTGTGTGATAGGAATCAATGTTCTCCCAGGTAGCAACGAGCAATAAGAATGTATATGCTCATTGCTCCCTCAAAAAATATTGCTAATTATCAATAGTACACTCTACCTAATGTAACTTGTAATTCACCCCTTTATATGATTGCTCCAATGATATCCCTAGAAGACCTATATCAGTACAAGCTCATAGTGCTTTGGGATTTCTGCTACTCTGAACTGTACACCTGCACACAGTGTGCAAAAGAGAGGATGATACATCTTTCATTTGTGGCAAAGTAATCCAAAGATGGTAGAGGGTGGACATGCAGTCAAACACAGTGATGAGATCCAGCATTGAGAGCGCACCGTCTGGCAGCATCTCAAATACAAATGTTCACGCTGTTTAATCAATGTCACTGCAAACTATGGAGGTCAGGAAACACACTTTCCATAATTGGGGATATCACAGATTTCCAAATTGTCTCCTTTCATAGTAGTATGAGGTAGTGGATTCCATATGTAAGTACTTACTTACAGTTGCACATTTCGTGAAGGACCTTGACAGGGAGTTTGTTCCTAAAATATTGAAGAACTAACCACATATTCTTTTCAGGATGCAGGCTTGTACAAATGTTTCTGTCTCTTCATGTAATTCAACACAGACTTGATTATGCTAATGTGAGGAGCAGCCAGGGCCGTAGTGATGGCCCTCACAGGTGTCTGCTTTAGCGCGCTCTGGCACCCGAATCACATACATGGAGTTTCACTGTCTCACTTGCCTGATTCTCAGAGACACTTCTTCACATAAAGAGTGTCAGGACTCTGAACATTTTTTACCTTTTGTGCATTACTGCCCTTTTCCAAGATGGCATCTTTGGTCTCATGTGCACTGTGTCTTCCTGCTATAAAACTCCACCCCAGCCTTCAGTCTGTGCTAGAGTATTCTGCCTTGCATCCAGCTCCTGACCTCTGATTACTCCCTGGCTATATACCTGCTCCTGTCAACCTGTGTGGTGATCCTGCTACTCTGCTCTGAGTTCCTGCTGCATACACCAGTTTCCAGTAATCCTCCTTCATCTGCTGCTCGTGTTTACTTCCATCTCATTTGCTGGACATGTAAGCTGCAAAAACCTGAGACTATTAACCAGGCCTCCCTGGTTGAGCTAAGATATGATTTGAACTGCCTTATAAGCATATCTATCTGTGTTTGGACTAAGACAAGGATTTATTCGTGTCAAGTTTCCTCAAGAATAACTGTGCTTCACAGACTTTCTGCTTGATTGCATTTTCCTCTGAAGTTTCCTATATACTGCGTTTAATATTTGCACCAAGTGTTGTGGACTTGAGTTTCTCTTTGCACCTGTTTGAATCACCGTGTGATAATATAGACTTTACCACTTATAAAACTGTGTCCTGTAGTTGTCTTGTTCCACGCAGAGTCTCCTGAGTTATCCCCTATAATTATTACAAAGAGACAGAGTCCAATTCCAACTTTAAACGTAGAACTTTACTTGTTTCCAATCGCAGCACGTCCACATCAGTTACAGCATCAACACAGAGTTCAGCACAGTTTGCATTGTTCGCTTTCCCTGTGCTCTTCCCTTTGTCCTTCAGTTGGTACCTGGGTCATACCGTCTTGACCGTTGCTGCAGCATCCTCCCTGTTCAGCTTCTCTACGTTCAGGATTTCCATGTCTGTTTCGCACCAGACATGAGGGCATATGCCCAAATAGTAAGCTGCCACATTTTGGAGCAACCTGCTTTCCTATGCTGCTGTACTTCTGGCCCCAGGGCCATGGACAGCTGGGCTTCCCACTTCCCAACATTATGGAGCCATCTGCCCTGTACGGGCTCTGTAGCCTTTCTCACTGTAATAGGGAAAAACCGTCTCTCTTAACCATGGTTGGCTCCTCCTATATAACTCTATACACTAATGGACCCCCATCTAGTGGCATAACTGTGGCATTGCACTTTCCCTATCAATGATGTACAAATAGCAGCACTAGATATGGTATATTAAACCCTTTCTGACCTGTGACACAGCGTATGCGTCATGAAAGTCGGTGCCAATCCGACCTGTGACGCATGTGCTGTGTCACAGAATGATTGTGTCCCTGCAGATCGGGTGAAAGGGTTAACTCCAATTGCACCCGATCTGCAGGGACAGGGGGAGTTGTACTTCAGCCCAAGGGGGGGAGCTCTGCCCCCCAAGGCTATGATTGCTCTGATTGGCAGTTGAAAGTGACGTTTCACTTTCACTTTCAATCAGAGGAATCGTAATATTTCACCAATGAAAATTGGTGAAATATTACAATCCAGCCATTGCTGATGCTGCAATATCATCGGCCATGGCTGGAAACCGCGATCTGCCCCCACCACCGATCCACCACCCCCATCCTCCATGCTATGCTCCACTCCCCTTCGTCCTCCTGTCCGCTCCCCCCACAGTCTGATGTCACCCCCCCGCTGTCCGATCCCACCCCACATACTTACCGAACTCCGGTGTCCCTCCCGGTGTCCGTCCATTTTCTGCATGGGCGCCGCCATCTTCCAAAATGGCCGGCAGATTCATTCCAGGTACATTTTGATTGCTGTGATAGGTTCTATCACAGCAATCAAAATAAAAAAAAATAAACCCCCCCCTTTATCACCCCCATAGGTAGGGACAATAATAAAATAAAGAAAATATATTTACTTTTATTTTTCCACTAGGGTTAGGGTTAGAACTAGGGTTAGGGTTAGAACTAGGGTTAGGGTTAGAACTAGGGTTAGTGTTAGAACTAGGGTTAGGGTTAGAACTAGGGTTAGGGTTAGAACTAGGGTTAGGGTTAGAATTAGGCTATGTGCGCACGGTGCGGATTTGGCTGCGGATCAGCAGAAGATTGGCCGCTACGGATTCATAGCAGTTATCCATCACGTTTACAGTACCATGTAAACGTATGGAACACCAAATCCGCTGTGCCCATGGTGCGGAACATACCGTGCAGAAACGCTGCATTGTATTTTCCGCAGCACGTCAATTCTTTGTGCGGATTCCGCAGCGTTTTACACCTGTTCCTCAATAGGAATCTGCAGGTGAAATCTGCAACAAAAAAGACTGGAAATCCACAGTAAATTTTTCAAAAACTGTGTGGAAAAATCCTCACATGAATCCGCAACGTGGACACATAGCCTTAGGGTTAGGGTTGGAATTAGAGTTAGGGTTGGAAATAGGGTTAAGATTAGGGTTAGGGGTGTGTTGGGGTTAGGGTTTGGCTTGTGGTAAGGGTTATGGTTAGGGTTGGGATTAGGGTTAGGGGTGTGTTGGGGTTAGGGTTGGGATTAGGGTTAGGGGTGTGTTGGGGTTAGGGTTGAGGTTAGGGGTGTGTTGGGGTTAGGGATGTGATTAGGGTTATGGCTAGAGTTGGGATTAGGGTAGAGGGGTGTTGGGGTTAGTGTTGGAGTTAGAATTGAGGGGTTTCCACTGTTTAGGCACATCAGGGATCTCCAAACGCGACATGGCGCCACCATTGATTCCAGCCAATCTTGTGTTCAAAAAGTCAAATGGTGCTCCCTCCCTTCCGAGCCCCGACGTGCGCCCAAACAGTGGTTTACCTAAACATATGGGGCATAAGCGTACTCAGGAAAAATTGCACAACAACTTTGGGGGTCTAATTTCTCCTGTTACCCTTGGGAAAATAACAAAATGGTGGCTAAAATCTTATTTTTGTGTGAAAAAAATGATTTTTTTTATTTGCACGGCTCTGCGTTATATACTTCTGTGAAGCACTTGGGGGTTCAAAGTGCTCACCACACATCTAGATAAGTTCCTTGGGGGGTCTAGTCTCCAAAATGGGGTCACTTGTGGGGAGTTTCTACTGTTTAGGCACATCAGGGGCTCTGCAAACGTAACATGACACCCGTAGACCATTGCATCAAAGTCTGCATTCCAAAACGTCACTACTTCCCTTCTGAGGCCTGACGTGTGCCCAACCAGTGGTTTACCCTCACATATGGGATATCAGCATACTCAGGACAAACTGGACAACAACTTTTGGGGTCCAAATTCTCCTGTTACCCTTGTGAAAATAAAAAATTGCAGGCTAAAAAATAATTTTTGATGAAAGAAAAATGATTTTTTATTTTCACGGCTCTGCGTTATAAACTTCTGTGAAGCACTTGGGGGTTCAAAGTGCTCATCGCACACCTAGATTAGTTACTTGTGAGGTCTAATTTTCAAAATGGGGTCACTTGTGGGGGAGCTCCAGTGTTTAGGCACACAGGGGCTCTCCAAATGCGACATGGTGTCCGCTAACGATTGGAGCACATTTTTCATTCAGAAGTCAAATGGCACTCCTTCCCTTCCGAGCCTTGCCGTGTGCCCAAACAGTGGTTTACCCCCACGTGAGGTATTGGTGTACGCAGGAGAAATTGCCCAACAAATTATAGCATCCATTTTATCCTGTTGTCCATGTGAAAATGAAAAAATTGAAGCTAAAATAAATTTTTTGTGAAAAAAAAGTACTTTTTCATTTTTACAGATCAATTTGTGAAGCACCTGGGGGTTCAAAGTGCTCACTATGCATCTAGATAAGTTCCTTGGGGGGTTTAGTTTCCAAAATGGTGTCACTTGTGGGGGAGCTCCAGTGTTTAGGCACACAGGGGCTCTCCAAACGGGACATGGTGTCCACTTAAGATTGGAGCCAATTTTTCATTCAAAAAGTCAAATGGTGCTCCTTCCCTTCCAAGCCCTGTCATGCGCCCAAACAGTGGTTCCCCCCCACATATGGGGTATCGGCGTACTCAGGATAAATTGTACAATAACTTTCGGGGTCCAGTTTCTCCTTTTACCCTTGGGAAAATAAAAAAATTGTTGCTAAAAGATCATTTCTGTGACTAAAAAGTGAAATGTTCATTTTTTCCCTTCCATGTTGCTTCTGCTGCTGTGAAGCACCTGAAGGGTTAATAAACTTCTTGTATGTGGTTTTGAGCACCTTGAGTGGTGCAGTTTTTAGAATGGTGTCACTTTTGGGGTTTTTTTGAGCCATATAGACCCCTCAAACTAACTTCAAATGTGAGGTGGTCTCTAAAAAATGGTTTTGTATATTTTGTTGTAAAAATGAGAAATCGCTGGTCAAATTTTAACCCTTATAACTTCCTAGCAAAAAAAAATTTTTGTTTCCAAAATTGTGCTGATGTAAAGTAGACATGTGGGTAATGTTATTTTTTAACTATTTTGTGTCACATATCTCTCTTTTTTCACAAATAAATGCAAAAATTATTGACCTAAATTTACCACTAACATGAATCCCAATATGTCACGAAAAAACAGTCTCAGAATCGCTAGGATCCATTGAAGCGTTCCTGAGTTATTACCTCATAAAGGGACACTGGTAAGAATTGCAAAAAATGGCCATGTCATTAAGGTCAAAACAGGCTGGGTCATGAAGGGGTTAAATACAACAATAAATACGCAATTTAACAAAATTACAAACCAGCAATATATATACAGTTAACTGGGACATGTTTGGGGCACAAGACCATTTTTATGACCTCCTTACACTAACATCAGTGTCCATATCATCATTTCCAGGACTCCAGGATAGTTTTCAATGGCATTGGCTGTATGTTTGGGTGAGTATTTGGGGTTCTGCTGCATAATAAATTTGGAGCCAGACACTTCCCTAATGAACAAAAAAATTCCAATAGACATCATTGGTGGAGTATATACATTACAACTTCGTCCCCCTGAGGAAGATACACTTACCGAAACGCGCGTCGGGGTGGTCCGGTGTCCCCTGCGTTGGCCCAGGCTCCTTGTATCAGGTGATATGTATACTATT
This sequence comes from Ranitomeya variabilis, assembly GCF_051348905.1. Taxonomy (NCBI): domain Eukaryota; kingdom Metazoa; phylum Chordata; class Amphibia; order Anura; family Dendrobatidae; genus Ranitomeya; species Ranitomeya variabilis. Next base: position 101,665,573 of record NC_135235.1, read on the forward strand.
TTGCCTTTTCATGTCTGTAGCCTTACTGCTGCCTAATGGTATGGGAATTGTATAGAAAGTCTTGTTGTGGCTACTCTTCACTGACGTTGTATTATTGTCTATGACATGTTATATGCTTCTTTAATCCTGTGTTTTACCTGGGCTATCGTTGGGGCCACAAAAACTTTGGGTGACTACTGTTTCATGTTGCTTTTGGCATTTTTTGTCATCTGCTAGCCTCAGAGTCATTACACATTGTCTGGTCTTTTTGTAAGTGCAATTTTATTGATTATTAATAAAAGTTGTTTTTATTGGATTCTATGACTGCAAATTCTTTTGGTTTTGGTTGTTACTTCCCTAATGGTATTGCATTATGGATAAATATCTGCATAGTGGTCTAGTGTGAGAAGTCTAGGGATTTCAGCACTCACAGTGGCAATAGGACGGTGAGATGAGGACCGGACGGGTCATGGTTGAGAGCGGAATATCTATGAAGATCTTGACACTCAGTTGATGTAGAACTGATTTATTGGCAATCCACAGTGAACATAACAGTATATGACATTTCGGTCTCAATTTAGACCTTCTTCAGATGTACGGATTGCCATAGAAGAATATACTGTAGGAATATAGGACTCAAAGCTGAAACTAGATACAGGATACAGTGGCCCTAGAAAGTGGGAATACTACTAAAGGTATGGCATTAGTGATGAGTAGTGTTGAGCATTCCGATACCGCAAGTATCGGGTATCGGCCAATATTTGCGGTATCGGAATTCCGATACCGAGTTCCGATATTTTTGCGATATCGGGAATCGGGATCGGGATGCATATTCATGTGTAAAATAAAGAATAAAAATAAAAAATAGGGATATACTCACCCTCTGACGCGCCCTGGTTGTAACCGCTGCAACCGGCAGCCTCCGTTCCTAAGAATGAGCGAGTGAAGGACCTGCGATGACGTCGCGGTCTTGTGATTGGTCGCGTAACCGCTCACGTGACCACTCATGTGACCGCGACGTCATCGAAGGTCCTTCACTCACTCGTTCTTAGGAACGGAGGCTGCCGGTTGCAGCGGTTACAACCAGGGCGCGTCAGAGGGTGAGTATATCCCTATTTTTTATTTTTATTCTTTATTTTACACATGAATATGGATCCCAGGGCCTGAAGGAGAGTTTCCTCTCCTTCAGACCCTGGGAACCATCCAGGATCACTTCCGATATTTGTGTCCCATTGACTTGTATTGGTATCGGGTATCGGCGATATCCGATACTTTTCGGATATCGGCCGATACAATCCGATACCGATACTTTCAAATATCGGAAGGTATCGCTCAACACTAGTGATGAGCAAGCACTAAAATTCTCGGGTACTCGTAACTCTTGTCAAGCAAATCGCAATGATCGGGTGCTCAACCCAAGTAATTAGAATAATGGAAGTCAATGAGAAACGCATTTTTCCAGCCCATCCCCTGGAAATCTGGAGGGGGTCTAAGAATCGCTTAAATCGATGAAAACAGCACTGAAATGGCATGAGCACAGCATAGGGAAGACCCCTGGAAGCATCTGTGAATCCTAGGTCGCTGCTGGGAACAATGTTGTCAGAATATTATGCCACTTTTACAGATGAACAGAGAAACATACAAAACCGCAGTTAGAATGGATTTCACTGGAAAAAATGTTAAGACACATTCTTTCCAGGATAATGACTTGTATATAAGGCAAAATAAATAAGAGAAAAAATGCTCTTTCACACCTTGGGCTATGTTCACACGTAGTGTTTTTCGCACATTTGCATTGCTTTCAATGGTAAAAAAATGATACAAGAAATGTAATTTTAGCATTTTAATACCTTATCTTATCCTTTGCACTATTTGAATAGGGCCATCTGGCAGACCTTACTATTGCTAGAGGGCCAGCAGGTGGCCGTCTCTCTAATTTTAGGGGGCCAGCAGCCAGCCCCCACTAAGCATTTTTGGATGGCCAGCAGACTGCTATGGATTTTGGGTTGCAATGTAGTGCCTGGGGTCTGAAAGCTGGATTCGCATCCTAGGTCATGGGTCTTCCAGCAGGATAATGACTCCAAACATGCTTAAATAAGCACCCAACAATAGATGGAAACAAAGCGTTCAAGAGTGGTAATATCAGCTCCAGTAGTGTAACGTGTCCTACCACTACCTCTTACATGGAGATGGTAGAGAGAAACTGTGAATGGACACATTAAATCAGTTAATTTTGCCTGCTTTGCAGATTTTAAGTAAAGAATAGTGTTGAGCGATACCTTCCGATACTTGAAAGTATCGATATCGGATAGTATCGGCCGATATCCGAAAAATATCGGATATCGCCGATACCGATACCCGATACCAATACAAGTCAATGGGACACAAGTATTGGAAGCTATCCTGGATGGTTCCCAGGGTCTGAAGGAGAGGAAACTCTCCTTCAGGCCCTGGGATCCATATTCATGTAAAAAATAAAGAATAAAAATAAAAAATATGGATATACTCACCCCTCCGGCGGACCCTGGACCTAGCGGTGTTAACCGGCAGCCTCCGTTCCTAAGAATGAGCGCGTGAAGGACCTTCGATGACGTGGCGGCTTGTGATTGGTCGCATGACCGCTCATGTGACCGCTCATGCGACCAATCACAAAACCGCGACGTCATCGCAGGTCCTTCACTCGCTCATTCTTAGGAACGGAGGCTGCCGGTTGCAGCGGTTACAACCAGGGCGCGTCAGAGGGTGAGTATATCCCTATTTTTTATTTTTATTCTTTATTTTACACATGACTATGCATTCCGATCCCGATTCCCGATATCGCAAAAGTATCGGAACTCGGTATCGGAATTCCAACAACATGAATGCAGCAGCAAGGCTTAGGATTTATAAGGCATTAATCCCTGACTAGATGCCTGTCACACGCTATACCTACTGCAACACCTGACATCAGATGAACTGCAGATAAGAGCGGTATAATAGTAGAATATAGAAGGGATTTGGACAAGGATTTCTTTCTTACACGTGGCAGCAACAAAGTCTGGAGGAATGCAAGTAACACTGGCAGCGTTGTTGAATTTCTGAGTACAGATCAACATAAAAAACATGAATTGGTGGATGAGCCCAAGGAAAAAAGCAACAGCAAGGCTTAGAATTTATAAGGCAGCAGTCCCTGATTAGATGCCTGTCATACACTATAACTACTGCAACACCTCATTGTCGACCTGGGGTCTCAAACTGCATTTGTCGAGGGCCGGAAACCATGCGTGTTTTCAAGATTCCCTTAGCATTGCACAAGGTGCAGGAATCATTATCTGTGCAGGTGATGAAATGATCACCTGCGCAGTACAAGGAAATCCTGAAAACATGACCTGTTTGCGGCCCTTGAAGAATGCAGTTTGAGACCTCTGCTGTAGACTAATTGCAGATAAGAGTGGTATTATTATAACAGAATAGAATCGAATAGAATTTGAATTATCCATGAAAAAAGCGATTAGTTTAATGTAGCAGCATCAAGGACTGTTATTTATTCAACCCTGCTGGGGATTGTAATGTAGCGTTTCGCATCTGCTCAGCCTGATATGGAGGATACCAGAATCTTCTGTGCTTGCTGTACAAACTCCCCTGCCCCGGCTCTGAAATCCTGTATGCAGTGTGAGAACTCCCTATGTGACCACCACCTGACAGCGCACAACAAGGCACTGGATCAAATACTACAAGAAACCATCGGCTCTTTTGGTTTCAAAAAATGTTTCCCTCAACTAGAAGGGGGATCCACAGCAAATAATTTTTTCCGATTACTAAGGAGTGGGTCTCCTACACTGGTAAAGCGTTTGCAATAAGTGCAAGAGATGCCAAAAATTTGAATACCCATTTAGAAGAGACGTAGTGGAGAGCCTCCTAAAACATTTGTTCCCATTAGTAAGGAGTGGATGTCCTAGACTGGTAATGCCCATGCACTAAGTCCATGGGCTGAAAAACATTTACCCCTGGGGGGTATAAATATATAGAAAAGAATGTTCGAGGTAGGCCTCTAAAAATTGTCAATGCAGGCATCATAAACACCCTTAAAAAATGTATAGCTATGGTAGCATGATCACACTGTTGATATGGTGCTGGAGGAGGAGGATGACTCAAAAAGGATGAAATCCTGAAGTGTATACCCATGTTTGAGTGGGAAGGGGTGCATGGGAACAGACAAACTCAAAGTCCAGTGTTTCTTTTTTTGTTTTTTTTTTAAATATTCCGCTACTGTCATCTGGTGGTGTACAGAAGTCTGACCCAATCTAGCCCTTGTTCATTGTGAATTGTGATATGAGTAGTGTTGAGCGATACCGTCCGATACTTGAAAGTATCGGTATCGGATAGTATCGGCCGATACCCGAAAAATATCGGATATCGCCGATACCGATACCCGATACCAATGCATTTCAATGGGACGCAAAGTATCGGAATGGTTCCCTGGGTCTGAAGGAGAGGAAACTCTCCTTCAGGCCCTGGGATCCATATTCATGTGTAAAATAAAGAATTAAAATAAAAAATATGGATATACTCACCTCTCTGGTGGCCCCTGTTATGATCCCAGTGGCTGGGGATCACAGGAAATACCAGCTAAGTTACTAAGCAAAGAACAAGCTCTAGGGAGGTGGTAACTGGACTGACCGCAAATCTGATCCTATCCAAACACACTAAAGGTAGCCGATGAACGTGCCTAAAATCCTGGACGTCTCGACGCAGCCTGAGAAACTGACTACCCCTAAAGAGAAAGCAAGACCTCACTTGCCTCAAGAGAAATAACCCCAAGGATATAGGAAGCCCCCAACAAATAATAACAGTGAGGTAAGGAGAAAAGACACACGTAGGAATGAAAACAGATTCAGCAAATGAGGCCCGCTAATACTAGATAGCAGAAAACAGATAGAGAACTGTGCAGTCAGCAAAAAACCCTACCAAAATATCCACGCTGAGAATTCAAGACCCCCACACCAACTAACGGTGTGGGGGGGAGAAACTCAGCCCCCTAGAGCTACCAGCAAGCTGAGAAATCACATATTAGCAAGCTGGACAAGAAACATATTGAACACAGATGATCAAAAAATGAACAAAACGGAAACTTAGCTTCTCTTGAAGAGACTGGTAGCAAGGTAGTCAGAAGAAATCAGAATAGCACTGAATACATTGACAGCCGGCAACAAGTGGAAGTGAAACAGAGCTAAATAGGAAACTCCCAAGTGAATAACGAGGCAGCTGATCAGCCACAGACCCGCAGGATAACAAACAAAGCCACCAGGGGGAGCCCAAAACAAAAGTCACACAATACCACCTGTGACCACAAGAGGGAGCCTGAAAACAGAGTTCACAACAGTACCCCCCCCCTTGAGGAGGGGTCACCGAACCCTCATCAAAACCCTCAGGGCGATCAGGGTGAGCCACATGGAAGGCACGAACCAAATCGGCCGCATGAACATCAGAGGCGACAACCCAGGAATTATCCTCCTGACCATAGCCCTTCCATTTAACCAAATACTGAAGCCTCCATCTAGAAATACGAGAATCCAAGATCTTCTCCACCACATATTCCAATTCTCCCTCAACCAGCACAGGGGCAGGAGGCTCAACCGGAGGACCCACAGGCACCACATACCTCCGCAACAACGACCGATGAAACACATTATGAATAGCAAACGATGCTGGGAGGTCCAAACGAAATGACACAGGGTTAAGGACTTCCAAAATCTTATAAGGACCGATAAACCGAGGCTTGAACTTAGAAGAGGAGACCTTCATAGGAACAAAGCGAGAAGACAACCACACCAAGTCCCCAACGCGAAGTCGGGGACCCACACAGCGACGGCGGTTGGCAAAGCGCTGAGCCTTCTCTTGTGACAGCTTCAAATTGTCCACAACATGATTCCAAATCTGATGCAACCTATCCACCACAACATCCACTCCAGGACAGTCAGAAGGCTCCACCTGACCCGAGGAAAAACGAGGATGAAACCCCGAATTACAAAAAAAAGGAGAAACCAAAGTAGCAGAACTAGCCCGATTATTAAGGGCAAACTCGGCCAATGGCAAAAAAGTCACCCAGTCGTCCTGATCAGCAGAAACAAAACATCTCAAATAGGTTTCCAAGGTCTGATTAGTTCGTTCGGTTTGGCCATTCGTCTGAGGATAGAAGGCCAACGAAAAAGACAAATCAATGCCCATCTCAATAGTAGAAGGAGAAAAAATGAAACCCAAAAAAGAAACCTTCTGGACTCCAAAAAGACATTTTGAGCCCTTCACAAATAAAGCATTGGCATGCAGGACCTGAAACACCATCCTGACCTGCTTAACATGGGACTCCCAATCATCAGAAAAAAACTGAATATCATCCAGATACACAATCATAAATTTATCCAGATATTCGCGGAAGATGTCGTGCATAAAAGACTGAAAGACAGAAGGAGCGTTAGAAAGTCCAAAAGGCATCACCAAGTACTCAAAATGGCCTTCGGGCGTATTAAATGCAGTTTTCCATTCATCACCCTGCTTAATACGCACAAGGTTATACGCACCACGAAGATCTATCTTGGTGAACCAAGTAGACCCCTTAATGCGAGCAAACAGATCAGATAACAATGGCAAAGGATACTGAAATTTGACCGTGATTTTATTTAGAAGGCGATAATCAATACAAGGTCTCAGAGAACCATCCTTCTTAGCCACAAAAAAGAACCCCGCACCAAGAGGGGAGGAGGAGGGGCGAATAAGTCCTTTCTCCAAGGACTCCTTTATATAACTCCGCATGGCAGCATGCTCCGGCACTGACAAATTGAAAAGTCGTCCCTTAGGAAACTTACTACCAGGAATCAAATTTATAGCACAATCACAATCCCTATGAGGAGGTAGAGAACTGAGTTTGGGCTCATCAAATACATCCTGGTAGTCTGACAAAAACGCAGGGACTTCAGAAGGAGTGGATGAAGCAATTGACACCACAGGAGCGTCGCCATGAATTCCCTGACAACCCCAACTTGACACAGACATTGCTTTCCAATCCAGGACTGGATTATGAGTCTGCAACCATGGCAGACCCAACATGACAACATCATGCAAATTATGCAGCACAAGAAAGCGAATCACCTCATGATGAACAGGAGTCATGCACATGGTCACTTGTGTCCAGTACTGAGGTTTATTCGTAGCCAATGGCGTAGCATCAATTCCCCTTAGTGGAATAGGGAATTTTAAAGGCTCCAAAACAAAACCACAGCGTCTGGCAAATGACAAGTCCATCAGACTCAGGGCAGCACCTGAATCTACAAAAGCCATAACCGGGTAAGATGACAAGGAACAAATCAGGGTAACAGACAAAATGAACTTAGGCTGTAAAGTACCAATGGTGACAGATTTATCAACCTTTTTTTTGCGCTTAGAGCATGCTGAGATAACATGAGCTGAGTCACCACAGTAAAAGCACAACCCATTTTGCCGTCTATAATTTTGCTGTTCACTTCTGGTCTGAATTCTATCACATTGCATAGACTCAGGTGTCTGTTCAGAAGACACCGCCAAATAGTGCGCAGGTTTGCGCTCCCGCAAACGCCGATCAATCTGAATGGCCAGAGTCATTGACTCATTCAGACCTGCAGGCGTAGGGAACCCCACCATGACATTCTTAATGGTCTCAGAAAGACCTTTTCTGAAATTTGCAGCCAGGGCATACTCATTCCACTGAGTAAGCACCGACCATTTCCGAAATTTCTGGCAGTACACCTCTGCTTCATCTTGCCCCTGAGAGAGGGCCAACAACACTTTTTCAGCCTGGTTCTCAAGATTAGGTTCCTCATAGAGCAATCCAAGGGCCAGAAAAAATGCATCAACACTGAGCAATGCCGGATCCCCTGGCGCCAATGCGAAGGCCCAATCTTGAGGGTCACCACGCAAGAAAGAAATTATAATTTTAACTTGCTGAACGGAATCACCAGAGGAATGAGGTTTCAAAGAAAGAAACAATTTACAATTGTTCTTAAAATTCAGGAACCTAGATCTATCTCCAGAAAACAACTCCGGAATAGGTATTCTAGGCTCTGACATAGGACTGTGAACAACAAAATCCTGAATACTTTGTACCCTTGCAGCAAGATGATCTACACTGGAGGCCAAACTCTGAATATCCATATCAGCAGCTGAGTTCAGAGCCACACCAAGATTAAGAGGAGGAGAGAAGCTAGACACACAGCAGCTAGACACACGGCAAAAAAAAAAAAAATTCTCAAGGCTTCTTTTCTCCTGCTTCTGCCATGCAATTAACACCTTATTGGGGCCGGCTGTACTGTTATGATCCCAGTGGCTGGGGATCACAGGAAATACCAGCTAAGTTACTAAGCAAAGAACAAGCTCTAGGGAGGTGGTAACTGGACTGACCGCAAATCTGATCCTATCCAAACACACTAAGGGTAGCTGGTGAACGTGCCTAAAATCCTGGACGTCTCGATGCAGCCTGAGAAACTGACTACCCCTAAAGAGAAAGCAAGACCTCACTTGCCTCAAGAGAAATAACCCCAAGGATATAGGAAGCCCCCAACAAATAATAACGGTGAGGTAAGGAGAAAAGACACACGTAGGAATGAAAACAGATTCAGCAAATGAGGCCCGCTAATACTAGATAGCAGAAAACAGATAGAGAACTGTGCGGTCAGCAAAAAACCCTACCAAAATATCCACGCTGAGAATTCAAGACCCCCACACCAACTAACGGTGTGGGGGGGAGAAACTCAGCCCCCTAGAGCTACCAGCAAGCTGAGAAATCACATATTAGCAAGCTGGACAAGAAACATATTGAACACAGATGATCAAAAAATGAACAAAACGGAAACTTAGCTTCTCTTGAAGAGACTGGTAGCAAGGTAGTCAGAAGAAATCAGAATAGCACTGAATACATTGACAGCCGGCAACAAGTGGAAGTGAAACAGAGCTAAATAGGAAACTCCCAAGTGAATAACGAGGCAGCTGATCAGCCACAGACCCGCAGGATAACAAACAAAGCCACCAGGGGGAGCCCAAAACAAAAGTCACACAATACCACCTGTGACCACAAGAGGGAGCCTGAAAACAGAGTTCACAACAGGCCCCTGGATCTTACCGCTGTAACCGGGAGCCTCCATTCCTAAGAATGAGCGCGTGAAGGGCCTTAGATGACGTCGCGGCTTCTGATTGGTCGCGTGACCGCTCATGTGATACTTGCGGTATCGGAATGCTCAACACTAGATATGAGTAAGCCTGTCAGCATTTCCAGTTGATAGGCTGATGTACCTATCAGTCATAATACCCCCGGCAGCACTAAAACCTGCTCTGACAAAATGCTAATGGCAGGGCAGGCCAGGACCTCCAAGCTATAGCGAGACAGTTCATGCCACATGTCCAGCTCTTGGATACCCAATAGTTGTAAGGCACAGAGAAATCAAGGAGGTACTGTCAGCAAGGTACTAATTCAGCATGTTCCAAAACTTTTCCCTCCTCGTCAGAGTACCCCATGCATCAGGGCCTGGGTGCTGGGAGGGTCTGAGAAAACTGTTTCAGACCTTTTGAGAGTGTCCCCCTGCCTCTGCTGCATCTGGTGTGTGTTGCCCTAGTCTCCACTGATTGGTTGTCCAAGGAACTGTGACCTCTGATGCCAGCGTTGTCAGATGGAATTTTTTTTAATAATTCTTCAATTAGGGCCTTCTGGTATTGCAACATTTTATTAGACCTCTCTGCCATGGGAAAAAGAGATGTAAAGTTCTCCTTGCAGCATGGGTCTAGAAGGGTGACTAAATTAGGTAATTAAGTAATTAGTGTTGGCCAAAATGCGCACAATGCAAGGGTCATGGGAAAGGCAGTGGAACATAACTCAGCCATGTGCGCTAGACTGCCAACAGCCAACATTTCCCTGACCCCATCAAGAGGATGACTGTCCATGCTGTCCTCCTCCTCATTCTCCCTCTACTCCACATCTTAAGGCCATCCATGCTGAACAGATGGGATAAAGGTGGTGTAGATACTACTGTCTGTAGCACAGGCAACCAGCTCCTGTTCCTTCTCCTCTTCCTCCAACTCATTATCAACCAATCCGTGTTGAGAAGATGAGATGAGGCTGGGCTGTGTAGTATTAAACAGTATAGTTTCTTACTGCATCTCAACTTGCTCTGACTGCAAAGCCTCCTCTTTAATTGTGAGCAGAAAGAGTTTCAGTAGACAGAGTAGCAGGATGCAAAAGAAGAAACGGACAGCACCGCAGCAATTGTGACAGAACAGCTTACGTGTTTATTCTGCCATCTGCAACGTTTCGGTCCTGAGACCTTTATCATGCTTGATAAAGGTCTCAGGACCGAAACGTTGCAGATGGCAGAATAAACACGTAAGCTGTTCTGTCACAATTGCTGTGGTGCTGTCCGTTTCTTCTTTTGCATTTGGACTTTATACTGGGAAGGATCCCCTGGTGTGGACGGGCACCCTGTTGTCCATAGAGACGTTATTAATTTAGGGTGCGGCCTGACTTCCAATTTTTTATTTTTAGAGTAGCAGGATGGTCGCGCTGATTATGGCGTTATCGCCGCTAACCATCTAAGTCAAATCTTCAAAGTTTTGGAGAACCGCACAGATGTTAGACATCCATGCCCACTCATCAGCTCTTATGTGCAGAGGCGGACCAGAATACCGATGTGCATGGTGTAGCTGTTCTTCAACTACTGCCCTCTGCTGGTCACAAAGCCTTGCCAACATGTGTAATGTTGAGTTCCAAAGTGTTGTGATATTGCATACCAGTCAATGAGCTGGAAGTTGCAAACACTGCTGCAGCACTGCCAGGGCAGCGGCAACTGAAGCTGACTTGGGGAAATAGGCACACATGCGGTGTATTTTCAGAATTAGCAAATCTGGGTAGGTTTTGAGGAACTGCTAACTTGAGTGTGTTGGCCAGGCAAGGTACGTGTGCGAGGTTGCCAAGCTTTGGAGCTGCCACCAGGTTACAGCCATTGTCACACACGTCCATACCTGGTTGTAGGTTCAGTGGTGAGAGCCACAGATCAGTTCAGTCTGTTAGACCTTTAAACAACTCTGCGGCGGTGTGCGGTGTGTCACCTAAGCAGATTAGCTTCAGCAGAACCTGTTGCCACTTGGCCGAGGCAGTGCTGCAGTGCTTCCAGCTTGCGACTGATGTTGATGTTTGTGAGATGGAGGGTGAGGAGGAGGAGGTGCAGGAACTGCTGTAGAAGAAGGGGGTAAACCCTGATTGAACTAGGGCCCCCAATCCTCAATGTTGTTAGCACATGTCCTGTCCCTGGGTCAGACTGGGTCCCGGCTTCCACAATGTTCACCCAGTGTGCCATCAAAGAAATGTAGCATCCCTGGCCACAAGCACTTGTCCAGGTGTCCTTGGTTAAGTTGACCCTCCCAGTCACAGCATTGGTCAAGTCACAGCTGATGTTATGGGATACCGGGAGAAATAGTGGCGGATGAGGACCGAGGGACGGCCGCCAAGTGGTTGTGGAAAGGTTCTGTCTCCACAAACCTTTGGCAACAATTCCAGGGCAAGCAGCCTGGAAATGTGGCAGGTTAGTATTGTAGCCTGTGGGTGGGTGGCTGCATATTTATGCTTACATTCCAAGGACTGGGAAAGGATGTGGACGTTGCTGCTGACTGTAGTTGCAAGTGTTCAATGGCAGGTGCAGGGTGGGAGACAACTTCACCTACGTCATGGACAGAGGATTGGTGTGCATGTTGAACGGAGGAAGAGGCCATGGTGTCACTCGCATACACTGTTTCTGGACCCTGGCATTTGGCCCAAGTAGTTGGGTGCTTTGCTTGCATGTGCGTGAGCATGCAGATGGTGGTCAGGCTGGTAGTTGCAAATGGCCTTTTTTGGATTAACTAGACTGTCTTTAAAAAATCACCAGACCCTTGAACACCTAAACCTTGGCTTGGCAACTTCACCCGTGTTGGTGTTCTGGGGAACTGTTTCCCGTCTTTTGTCTCTGGCCACCCCTTTGCCTTTTCCTGCTGTGGTGCTGTGGATCTCTCTCTATGTGTGCTGTTGTCCTCGCTCTGTATGTCACCTTCCAAAGTTGGGTCAGTGACTTCATCATCCACCACCTCAACTTCTATATCCACACCTTGGTCCTCCTCCTGACTTGCTGACATAACAACACTGCTTGCTGGCAATTGTGTCTCATCATCATCCAGCTCTAGCGACAGTAATTGCATTTTTCCACCTTCGCTTTCTTATGAGCTTGGCTGCGTCATATTGCAGTGCAGATTTGGCTGTACTGGTTTGAGGGTACCATGTCACTTTGGCAGAGCCCCTGCTTTGCCATAATAGCAGAACCCTCACCCCCATAAGTGACCCCATTTTACAAACTAAACCTCTCAATGAATTTGTCTAGGGATGCAGTGATCATTTTGACACCACAGGTGTATCACAGAATTTTATACCATTGGGCAGTGAAGAAAAAATAATTTTACATTTTCATTCTGGTTCATGGATAAAAATGGCACCAAAATGTGTCCCACAATTTCTGCTGAATGTAGAAGTACACCATATGTGGCTGTACAGTACTGCTTAGCCATACGGAGAGACTCGGGAGGTATGGAGAGCTATTTGCCTCCTGTAGTGCAGGTTTTTCTAGACTAGTTTGCGGACTCCATATACAGAGCCCCTAAATGCTAGAAAAGCAGAATCTCCCCTCAAGTGACCCCATTTTGGAAATTATACTCTTTTGGGAATTTATCTACAGGTGTAGTGATGATTTTGACTCCATTGGTGGTTTCCAGAAACAAGCAGCAGTGGATAATACTGAGTGAAGAATGCAAACTGCCGTTGTACTGACCAGTACGCTGTAGTGACCACTGACCAGTACATTAGACCCAGCTCATGCTTCTTGGGACACACCTGTAAATTAGGCAGGCTCTCATCACTACAAAAATACCAAACATGTTGGTGCTGTATGCGCTTTAGACACACTGGGGCTCAGAAGGGAGGGGGGCATTTGGATTTGGGAGCACATAATTTGCAGACTTTCTTTTAAGGGTTGAGGAGCCATTTTACTTTTCCAGAGCCTTTTGTGCTACCAGTAACGTGGAAGCCCCCTATATTTCCGTTAACAGAAGACAGACCTGAGGAAGGGCTTGCTTTTTTGTGCATTGACTTGAAGCTTTTATTGGGAACATTTTACATAACATTTAGGATCACATTTATCTGGCCCGCTACGCTGAGCACTTACTTTGGAGTTTTCCATCTAAATCTTTGAGTGACTTTTTTTCATATGAAATCCCCGAGGGATCCATTCACTATAATGAGGCAGCAGAGTTACTCTGGATTCCATCTAGCCTCTGTTCAGCGTTGTCCTTCTTTTCAGAAATGCACAAAACTGTGGCCGACGGCACTTTTATGCTTACCTAAAAAGTCTGACACTGCCGGATCATAGGTCAGATGGCATCCATAGTACCTCCATCTGCCTTATTATAGGGAATCTTTCACCGGAGGTTCCAAATGAATCACGTATTTCAGGTATTTACATGGAAACCCCGCTGTAAGAGCTCAGCACAGAGCACAGGATAAATATGCACCTTACTGCAATCTTTGGTAGGCAGAATGAAAAAATCAACAGCAGGTGAAGAATTTGGTTTTAATTATTTTTCACGCTGTTCCTCGTACGGTATAAATGATTAGACAACTTTATTCTTCGGATCAGTATTTTTTTAAATTTATTTAAATACATAATTTAAGAAATGGCTTGGGGTCCCCACTATTTTTGACATCCAACCAACAATTTTCTTGAGCAGCGAGCAGTGACATCAGTGAGGTGACCGGGGTTAATCAGCTATAAACTCCGGTGACCTTGCTCATGTCAGTGCTACACATTGCAGGAGCGTTCTCACATTCGTGTGTCTGTGTGTTCTGGCTGACTTGCCACGTGGTCGCATCTTGCCACGGCTCAACAAACCACCCAGATATACTGTAGAAGAGCTGACGTTCTTCGTGGGACAGCATCAAATAGGGATTCTTAGGGGACAGGTGAACAATATGGTGGTTTATCATTTTTTATTTTACAGTAATGGGAAAAAGAGGGATGGGGAGTGTTTATTTAAAATAAAGGAGTCTGTGTCTTTCTTACAATTTAAGGACTTTATTCTGGGTGCGTATTTTTTACTATATTACTATGGGATTAGTAATGGGGGCATCTCATAGAAGCCTGTCCATTACTAACCTGTGGGCTTGATGTCAGCTGACATCAACCCCACAACTATTACCCCAATTTCCATCGCACCATGGCAAGTGGAATAAGCTGGCCAAATCTCCAGAATTAGAGTATTTAATAGATGCATGTTTTCTGTGGCAGCTACAGGCTGCTATTTTTAGGCTGGTGGAAGCAAATATCCATGGCCTCTTACCAGTTAGAGAATACCAGCCACAGCTGTCTGCTTGGCTGGTTGTCAAAAATGGGAGTGACCACACAGCTGTTGGTTTTGCCTGTGCAGACTGATGAATATTCCCATTGTATGCCTGCTCTCGCTGCTATCAGCAAGACCGGGTGTACAATGATGAGAGCAGTACTCTCCTCAGCCAAACCCTGTGACTGGCAGTAACCTTTTTACCACAGGTCACATATACTGGTTCACACACTGTTATCTGTATGACAGCATGGGAACCGCAGCCCTCTCATAATGCAACTGCGGAGCAGTTGCGCTCAGCCACCACCAAGGGGCGATGTTATGGGAAAAAGGGTTGCACTTACTGTGTAGCACTTCGGTGCAGAAGTGCAGGCCGCCACCAGGAGGTGGCAGAGTAGTCAGACAGGCCGAAGTCTGCAAGAAACAGGGAGATGAAGTACCAGAGGTTATAGCGAAGCACAAGGTCAGAGACGAACCAAAAGTCAGAGCCGAGCCAAAAGTCAGAGCCAGACGAGAGCACGGTATCCAAAACGTGAGATGGAAAAAGGTAAAGACCACAGATAAATATACATACCCAGAGTTCAGTTCCGGCCAACGTACCCCTTGACGCGTGTTTCGATGGCAAAGTCTTGAGTGCATACACCCCTTCTGAGGAAGAGTTTGCCATCGAAACATGCGTCAAGGGGTACGTTGGACAGAACTGAACTCTGGGTATTTATATTTATCTGTGACCTTTACCTTTGCTACTCTAATAAGTTCCCTTGATCTTTGATATGCATGACACTGTCCCTGATTGCCCTTAGGAGATTATGCACTTTATACTCTATTACATGCTTTTTTCCTGAGGCCAATCAGGGAGAGAGGAACTCCTAGATACATGTATGTGATGTATGAAGTATTTTATATCTGTCTTGAGACTCTTTTGGCTATGAGCACTATGCACTTTATTCTGTGTTTACCCATATGCAATATTGAACTGTGCCTCAAGCGGATGATATTAAATTCTTTATCTTGGATGTAATACACGTGGTATATTTATACCTAGGATACTGTCATCCTACATGTTCCGTCCAATGTATGTTTCTTTCCATCCTGTTTTTTCAGTTTGCTTTTATTTCCTTAAAAACATTTTAAAATTTGTATTTTCAATAAAGACATTATTGATTCGTTACACTGTGTTGGGGGACGTTTGTTGCTAGTTTACAGATTTGTGGTTGATCACGGTCCTCCATACTTTTGAGGCTATTCGGTTCAGTCTACTCCGGAATACCCTCCAGACTGACGGATGACATAGGCATAGTAGTAAGACAAGCTTCAGAACAATTAAGTCTCCACTTCACAATATCCCGGGACCCCCAGTCAATCACCGGGTTATGAAGTTGCAACCAAGGAAACCCCAACACCAGGCCAGCAGGGAGATTATCCAAGACAAAGCATGCAATACGTTCCTGGTGTAGGGTCCCTACCTTGAGGGTGAACTCTTTAGATATGAAATTAAGCCCGCCCTTGGTGAGGGGTGTAGAGTCAATGGCCACAATTTTAATAGGAGTCTCCAACCTAACTGTCCCTAACTTACAGCTGGCCACCAATTTAGAGTCAATCAGGTTCATGGATGACCCACAGTCCACAAAGGCCAAAGAGGGAGTGAAGCAGTTCTCTACACCAAGTTCCACTTTTAACGGTACTTTAAGGAATGAGGAAAATGGTACCTGTGAGTCTGGGCAACCTCCTCAGTAGTTACTCAGACATAGGTGTTTCCCAACACCTTGGGAGTAGGGGGACAGGAGGGACAGTCCTTCTTCCAATGTCCTAGAGCACCGCAGTAAAAACAAAGTTTGCCTTCCCATCGATGTCTCTCCCTTTCCTTGAAGTTGATGGCCCCTACTTCCATGGGCTCAGCAGGTTGTGAAGGTTCCGGTTTAACTGGAAGGAAAGGAGCTTCCCATTGCACAACTCCTCTCTCCCGTAAACTCCGATTCATGTGAACGGTCTGAGTCATGGCCTCTTCCAGAGAGCAGGGAGGAGGATATTCTGAAATTCTCTCAGGGGCGGTCGGGGGTAAGGAAAAAGCCCAAGACTGTAGACCCTACCTCAGAAAAGATATAACTATCCCCACCCGCTGACTCTCATCCCCTGAAGATCGGGGTCTAAGAGAAAATAATAATATGCAACCCTCCCTGAACATGCGTAACTTGTCCCTCTCACCAGAGAAGGTGTCAGGGAGTTTCACCGAAGGTTCAGGAGAGTGCAGAGACACGTCAGTCACCTCACCAGACTTACTGACAGAGGAGGTCTCCCCGGTTAACTTAACTGTCTCAGCCGTCTCCCTTTGCACCTGCTTCTGGGAAGTAACCAAGGCCCTATGCTCCACAGATTATTCCTGCATCATCTGAGTAAGGTTAGCCACTTGGTCTGCCAAAGTGTGGAGCGTATCCATACCAGAGGAAAAAAAACTCCCCTTTAAAATGTAGTCGGTCAGTGATAATGTAATGCACCTGCAGAGCAGTTGCGCTCAGCCACCACCAGGGGGCGATGTTTTGGTAAAAAGGGTTGCACTTACTGTGTAGCACTTCGGTGCAGAAGTGCAGGCTGCCACCAGGAAGCAGCAGAGTAGTCAGACAGGCCGAAGTCTGGAACAAACAGGGAGATGAAGTACCAGAGGTCACAGCAAAGCATGAGGTCAGAGACGAGCCAAAAGTCAGAGCCAGATGGGAGCACGGTATCCAAAACATGAGACGGAAAGAGGAGTCAAGGTACAAGCCAGAGGGTCAAAGACAGCCCGGGAACGCAGTACCAGAGACAGAAAAACCGGAGGCGGAGTTCAGAGTTCAAGCCGATTCATACACACTGTAGGGAAATCACCAAACATACAGTGAGTCAAGGATAAGGAACAGGTCAGACACACACGGGAAGTCAGAGGCAGAAGGATCACTAGGGTATACGGATCAACTGCTCCAGCCAAGGACCCAGGGGCGGATTATCAGAGGGTCAATATGGGCGGTAGCCCAGGGCCCAGTGGCTTGGGGGGGCCCTGGGCCACCGCAGATTGACCCTCTGATAATCCGCCGGATTGTGACTGAATGCCCGGCCCGCCGGCATTTATGTGCCCCGCCCCCCGGACCCGGTGGGCAGAGAGAGGGGGTCCGCATCGGGCCCTTTCTCATCTGCTCACCGGGCCCCTTCCGGCGCTGCGGCGCTTTCCTATTGAGGTGCGTGCGCGCGCCCGCACCTCAATAGTTAACAACAGCCGCCAGCCAGCCAATTGGAGGCTGGCAGCTGAAGTCGGCCGCAGCTCACACGTCGCCGGCGTCTGACGTCATTGTCAGTCGCCGGCGAGTGTGCGCTGCTGGAGGGAGCTCGCCGCGTGGAGCGCTGGTAAGGTGAGGAGACTGTTTTTTTTTGTTTTGTGTTTTAATAAGCTAACGGTGGACAGTGGACACACTGGGGGCAATGCTGGAGGACACACTGGGGCAATGCTGGAGACACGGGGCAGATTGCTGGAGACACTGGGGCAGATTGCTGGAGACACTGGGGCAGATTGCTGGACACACTGGGGGCAATGCTGGAGACACTGGGGCAGATTGCTGGAGACACTGGGGCAGATTGCTGGAGACACTGGGGCAGATTGCTGGAGACACTGGGGGCAATGCTGGAGACACAGGGGCAGATTGCTGGAGACACTGGGGCAGATTGCTGGAGACACTGGGGCAGATTGCTGGAGACACTGGGGTAGATTGCTGGAGACACTGGGGCAGATTGCTGGACACACTGGGGGCAATGCTGGAGACACTAGGGCAGATTGCTGGAGACACTGGGGCAGATTGCTGGAGACACTGGGGCAGATTGCTGGAGACACTGGGGCAATGCTGGAGACACTGGGGCAATGCTGGAGACACTGGGGCAGATTGCTGGACACACTGGGGGCAATGCTGGAGACACTGGGGCAGATTGCTGGAGACACTGGGGCAATGCTGGAGACACTGGGGCAATGCTGGAGACACTGGGGCAGATTGCTGGACACACTGGGGCAATGCTCGAGGACACACTGGGGCAGATTGCTGGACACACTGGGGCAATGCTGGAGGACACACTGGGGCAGATTGCTGGAGACACTGGGGCAATGCTGGAGGACACACTGGGGCAGATTGCTGGAGACACTGGGGCAATGCTAGAGACACTGGGGCAGATTGCTGGACATACTGGGGCAGATTGCTGGGCACACTGGGGGTAATGTGCTGGAGACAATGGGGCAGATTGCTGGACACACTGGGGGCAATGCTGGACAATTGGACATACTGGGGCAGATTGCAGGACACACTGGTGGTAATATGCTGGACACACTGGGGCAATATGCTGGACATACTGGGGCAGATTGTTGAACACACTGTCTGGGGGCAATATGCTGGAGTCAGACACTGGGGCAGATTGCTGGAGACACTGTCTGGGGGCAATGCTGGACACACTGCGGCAGATTGCTGGTTACTGGGGCAATATGCTGGACATACTGGGGCAGATTGCTGGACACACTGGGGGTAATATGCTGGACACACTGGGGCAGATTGCTGGACACACTGGGGGCAGGACTGGAGGCATGGGCAGAATGTAGACACGGGGCAGAATGAAAGACATAGGGCAGGATTGGATCATGGGGCAGGAGAATACGATGGAGACAGATGGGGCAGGATGGGGAGATCACATGGGGTAGAATGGATACTCATGAGTGCAGGATGGGAGAACATATGGCAGGAGCCAGGAATGAGACACACGGGGCCAGGGTGGGGAATATTATTACCATAGGGGCTAATTAAGGGATATTATTACTGCAGTGATGTATTTATTTTATTTTTTGAGTATACTGTTTTAAATGGGGGGGCGGCCCTGTTACTGTGCAGAGTGACTCTATATCGCCTTTTTTTCTCCATGTGTAATGTAGAAGTTGTGAAAAATTAAGTAATGTGTTCTGCAAGCAGAGCTCGAGATAACTGTGTTATTTCCTGCAGAAACGAGTCCTGGCTGGAAGAAATGATGGCGGTCTGTGCTGGATGAAAGATGAAGGACTTCACCTAGAGACGTCATTGGTGAGTCAGTGTTACCTATACATTGACACTATACACTATACTATATACAGAGGTCCTGTGTACAATGTCACCAGTGATCACTGTATTACCTATACACTATATACAGAGCTCCTGTGTATAATGTCACCAGTGATCTCTGTATTACCTCTACACAGACACTGCATACTAAGTATAGATCTCCTGTGAATACTGACACTTATGGTGATAGTATTGTGTTTGTTTTTTTTTATTATTACTGATCAGTATTGTAGTATTCAGTCACTATGTGGTGGTAATATGTGGTCTGGAAATGGTGTTGTGGTACTTGTCCCTTGAATGTGCTATTTGGTCACCAAGTGGTGGTAATATGTGGTCTTGACCTGGTGCGATGGTATTTGTTCCTTGTATGTGATATTATTCGATCACTGTGTTTGTAATTTGTGGTCTGGTCATGGCGCGGTGGTATTTGTTCCTTGTATGTGATATTATTGGTCAAAATATACCTAAATTATATTGCAGATTTTAACAAATATTTAATAGGTTACAGTAGAGTAGGGCCCGGCCATTTTTCTGGAATAATCTGGTTCGGGTATAATATGACCCCCCCCCCCCGCCACATGACCCCCCTGTCACATGACCCCCCCCCGTCACATGACCCCCGTCACATGACCCCCCGTCACATGACCGGGGGGGCCCACAGTGTCTGAACAGCCCGGGGCCCTGGCTACCCTTAATCCACCCCTGCAAGGACCAGAACTATCACTGACAAAGGCTACCAAAAATAGCACCAATAAATAGCCACCTAAGAACCAAAGAGAGGCAGGAAAAGTTAACCCCTCCATGACCAGTCCGGGGAAAGAGAAGCAAGAAGCAAACCCTGACCTGGATCATGACACCTCTGACAGGCAGTAACTTGAAAGGTTACCGCCGATCAGAGCTGGTGTTTCTCATGCTGTCATTCAGATGACAGCATGGGAAACACTGGATGTTTGGGCCTCCCCATTCATTTGAATATGGTTAGGGTTTGAATTTGGGTACCATTCTGGTACCCGAACTAAACTTTTTTTTAAATTTCCCACCGGACTCGAAAATCCACGGGTTCGCCCATCACTAGTTAAGAGTTGCAGGCCATGTGACCACTGCAATGCCAGCTATCAGCCATTTGCCAACATTGTCAGATAGCCAGTTCAATCTTACTCTATTGTAAAAATGAATATAGAGGCTATATTGAAATTGGCTTCCCAAGTATTGATGGTCTGGCTGTATTCTTGAATGAGAATTTAGTAAAACTAGCCATTCATACAGAAGGAACTGTCTCACAAACAGAGAATCTTTCTCTTAAGACCCCCCAGTATGAACAAGAACAAAGAGCTGCTTTGCATTACATGGTCAACCATTCATTTGACTGCAGATGTTGCAGGGAAAATGTATAACCAGCTGCAGCTTTTTCTAATGATAACAGATTTTTTCATGAAGAACTAAGTACTAGTAATGAGCTAGTGTACTCGTTGCTTGGGTTTTCCCGAGCACGCTCGGGTGACCTCCGAGTATTTGTTAGTGTTTGGAGATTAAGTTTTCATTGCGTCAGCTGAATGATTTACAGCTATTAGCCAGGCTGAGTACATGTCGGGGTCGCCTGGTTGCTAGGGAATCCCCACATGTAATCAAGCTGTCTAGTAGCTGTAAATCATTCGGCTGCGGCGATGAAAACTTAATCTTCGAACACTAACAAATACTCGGAGACCACCCGAGCATACTTTGGAAAACCCGAGCAACGAGTACACTTGCTCGTCATCACTACTAAGTAGACAATTACTTTTCAGTAATAAAAATATCAGTTTAACTGCAAATATAAATGTACAATCACCCCTGGCTAGACTGCGAAATATAGGTCAATGGGTTTACCAACCCTTTTGCCTCCTGTAAACTACCTTGCAAAGTTCTTTATTCTTAATGTTTGCTGCTACATTTCTGAAATTTCTGGATATATTTATAGTGACTTATATAACCACTTTTGTTGAGGGAATGTAACTGAACTATTGCAGAGATTTTGTTAAAAAAAATATTGGTGGCATAAGAGACTTCAATTACCATATGCACTATAATGACCTAAGTTGTGGATGTTCTGGTCAAATTATGGACCCTAAAATGTGCTCACTTTAAGAATGTGTTAGGAAGACCTGAAGACTACAGTGAATATTATCTAAACAAAAACATTTTCCCAGCATGATCTTCTTTGTCAGTTTATAAAACTTTTACAAGGCAGTAAAGTGTATTGGGAAACGTGGGATGCACTGACTGAATTCTTGCCATACATTAAAACACATCAGGCACATTTATCATTTATATACCATGCATGCATACATTACAATACATCAGGCACATTTATCATTTATATACCATACATGCATACATTACAACACATCAGGCACATTTATCATTTATTTACCATACAAGCACTTTTCTTTCTATTGCATCAGGCAGGAGGGAGGTTATTGGGGAGACAATTTTCAGAAAATGAAACTATCAGTCACAGAGGTAGCCCAACTGTTGTGCCCATGATAACATATCTTTGATAGTCTTGAACAATTGTTGAGCTACAATCATGAACTGTAAAAGTCCAACTAGTAATAGGAAACCATTTATTTATACAATAGATCTTTTCCCCCTTTTGCTGTGTTGTCTCAGGAGTAATGAATGGTAAAAGAAAAAATTTAGCTAAGCCATTTATTATGCAAGGAATGTGTCATATAAAAAAATAATTAGTTATCCTTTAACTAAACCTGTGTACATGCGTATGTAGTGTGCGTGTGTGTGTGTTAATATACTACTCACCTACTGTTATTTTCCCTAGGATCCAGCGCTGTTTTGCTCCTCTTCTCAGTGACGTCACTGCTCTGCAGCTTCCTCTAGGTCACGCAGAATGCAGTGTGATCCGGAAGTGGCTTTTACAATGTAAGTCACCGATGGAGCGTCAGGACAAGGCCCCAAAAGGTATACAATGTAAATGAGACTTTCAGCTTGAACACACAGCATAGAGTGACCCGGTTAGTCTGAAGAGTGGTGTTGTCACTGAGAAGAGAAGCAGAATGGTGCAGAATCCTGGAGAAGGCCACAGTAGGTGAGTGTATTAATACACACACTTTATGTTACAAACACATATACAAAGATTTAACTAAAAAATCTTCAGAGGAGGGCTTGTTCAATTATAATTAATGATGTTAAATTAAAGAGCTAGTCAAAGGTGGACAAAACGCATATGAAATTGCCTGCACTTGTGAAATCAAATTCTCTTTAAAGTATTAGAACTGAAGGATTGTATTAGCACTACGCGTTTTGATGCTGAATTGGCGTCATTTTCATGAAAAAGAAAGTTTTAGTACTGTTAGCCAATCGAAAACGATTGATTGTTCTCAGTGGGAGAAAAATAAAAATCTTCTAGTTATGATTAGTGTTGAGCATTCCGATACCGCAAGTATCGGGTATCGCCGATATTTGCGGTATTGGAATTCCGATACCGAGTTCCGATATTTTTGCGATATCGGGAATCGGGATCGGGATGCATATTCATGTGTAAAATAAAGAATGAAAATAAAAAATAGGGATATACTCACCCTCTGACGCGCCCTGGTTGTAACCGCTGCAACCGGCAGCCTCCGTTCCTAAGAATGAGCGAGTGAAGGACCTGTGATGACGTCGCGGTCTTGTGATTGGTCGCGTAACCACTCACGTGACCGCTCACGTGACCGCGACGTCATCGAAGGTTCTTCACTCGCTCATTCTTAGGAACGGAGGCTGCCGGTTGCAGCGGTTACAACCAGGGCGCGTCAGAGGGTGAGTATATCCCTATTTTTTATTTTTATTCTTTATTTTACACATGAATATGGATCCCAGGGCCTGAAGGAGAGTTTCCTCTCCTTCAGACCCTGGGAACCATCCAGGAACACTTCCTATATTTGTGTCCCATTGACTTGTATTGGTATCGGGTATCGGTATCGGCGATATCCGATACTTTTCGGATATCGGCCGATACAATCCGATACCGATACTTTCAAATATCGGAAGGTATCGCTCAACACTAGTTATGATACAATTTGATGTTACAAAGCAAGCTTTCGAGACATCTTAGGTCTCTTCATCAGGCATGGTATAACAAAGTAACTTAAGAAGCACATGTAACATGTATACATGTCATGTCTGCGCTCTTTTTGTGTATAAATTTGTGTATTTTTTTAGATAGTTTGTTCTACCATGGATCATGAAGAGACCTAAAAAGTCTTGAAAGCTTGCTTTGTAACATCACTTATTTTATTTTTGTTAGCCATTAAAAGGTATAACTACAAGATTCTTATTTTGTTTCAGGAAAAAAATGTTTTTGTTTTTTTTCACTTGAAAAAGTTGCCGGTTCGGCGTTGAAACGCGTAGTGATAATAAAAATCTTCAATTCTGTTACCTCAAGAGAACGTCATTCCAGCAGTGCAGCCTATTTAAAATTTTGTGTTTTGTCCACCTTGGTCAATTTCATCTGGTGGATGTCCTCCCCCACCCACGGGACAGCAGCATCTGGCATTTTATAATTCATTCGGTAGTTGTGTCTCACACAACTCCTCTGGCTGAGCACCACCGATTGTCTTTGTCCTCCTCGATTATGTTTTTACCCAATTTTTTGTATGCTCCATTCCCTATACAACTTGATTCTTCAAATTATAGAACTAGACATGCACAGATAGTGATCATCATTGCTCTCTTGTATATTCAGCTCAGACTCATGTACATAGTATTCACTATTAGTGATGAGCGAATATTCTCCTTACTTGAGATTTCCCGAGCACGCTCGGGTGTCCTCCGAGTATTTTTTAGTGCTCTGAGATTTCGTTTTTATTGCCACAGCTGAATGACTTACATCTGTTAGCCAGCTGTTATGATCTGCTGGCCTAGGAGCAGCATGGACGAGCTCTGGAGTAGATGGCCTCTATACTGACCGCAGACCCTGAACTTAACACCGCAACTAGAAGTAGCCGTGGGATGTTCCTGTCACTCCCTAGACACCTCGTCACTGCCGGAGGACTAATTACCCCTAAAGAAAGAAACAGGAAAACTATCTTGCCTCAGAGAAAATCCCCAAAGAAAAGACAGCCCCCCACAAATATTGACTGTGAGAGGAGAGGGAAATTACAAACGCAGACTGAAAACAGAATTTAGCAAAGGAGGCCACACTACCTAGAAAGAAAAGACAGGACAGAGTACTGTGCGGTCAGTATTAAAATACTACAAAAATCCACCACAGAGAATACAAAAATCTCCACACCTAACTAAAGGCATGGAGGGTAACTCTGCAACTCCAGAGATTCCAGCTTGGCTGAATAAATCCCTACACAGACAAAGCTGGACAAGAAAAAACATAGCAATTCACTGAACTATAAAGTCCACCGCATGTGGACTGCAAAAACAAAGCCAGGACTTATCTTTGATGATTTGGACAATCCAGCAGGAGAAACCAAGCAGAGATGTGAATCCTCCAGAAAAACAATGGACAACTGGCACTCACTAAAGGGTGAAGCCAGACTAAATAGCCCCGTCCAAAGTGGAAGCACCTGATGACTGCTGTGAAGGACAAACAGCAGCACTACCACTTATAACCACCGGAGGGAGCCCAAGAGCAGAACCCACAACAGAATTCACAACAGTACCCCCCCTTGAGGAGGGGTCACCGAACCCTCACCACCAGAGCCCCCAGGCCGATCCGGACGAGCAAAATGGAAGGCACGAACCAAATCGTCAGCATGAACATCGGAGGCAACAACCCAAGAATTATCCTCCCGGCCATAACCCTTCCACTTGACAAGATACTGAGGCCTCCGTCTTGAAAAACGAGAATCCAAGATCTTCTCCACAACATACTCCAACTCCCCGTCAATCAACTCCGGGGCAGGAGGATCAACAGAGGGAACCACGGGCACCACATATTTCCGCAACAAAGATCTATGAAAAACATTATGGATGGAAAAAGAGGCTGGAAGGGCCAAACGAAAAGACACTGGATTGATAATCTCAGAAATCCTATAAGGACCAATAAACCGAGGCTTGAACTTCGGGGAAGAAACCTTCATAGGAACATGACGAGAAGACAACCAGACCAAATCCCCAACCCGAAGCCGGGAACCCACACGCCGACGACGGTTGGCAAAACGCTGAGCCTCCTCCTGAGACAACACCAAATTGTCCAAAACATGAGCCCAAATCTGCTGCAACCTGTCAACCACAGAGTCCACCCCAGGACAATCAGAAGACTCAACCTGCCCTGAAGAAAAACGAGGATGAAACCCAGAATTACAAAAGAATGGTGAAACCAAGGTAGCAGAACTGTCATGATTCTCAATGGCGAGAGAACATAGCCCAGCATATATGAGAACTAGCTCTTGGAAGATGGAAACTATACTGACCATGAACTAAACCTGCCGCACAACTAGAAGTGGCCGGGTAGCATGCCTACGTTTTTTTATCCCTAGATGCCCAGCGCCAGCCGGAGAACTACCTAATCCTAGCAGAGGAAAAGACAGTCCTGGCTCACCTCTAGAGAAGTTTTCCCAAAAGGCAGACAGAGGCCCCCACATATATTGGCGGTGATTTTAGATGAAATGACAAACGTAGTATGAAAATAGGTTTAGCAAAAATCGAGGTCCGCTTACTAGATAGCAAGAAGACAGAAAGGGCACTTTCATGGTCAGCAGAAAACTCTATCAAAACACCATCCAGAAATTACTTTAAGACTCTAGCATTAACTCATAACACCAGAGTGGCAATTTCCGCTCACAAGAGCTTTCCAGACACAGTAACGAAACAGCAGCTGTGAACAGGAACAAAATGCAAAAACACACAAGGACAAAAGTCCAACTTAGCTGGGAGTTGTCTAGTAGCAGGAACATGCACAGAAAGGCTTCTGATTACATTGTTGACCGGCATGAAACTGACAGAGGAGCAAGGTTATATAGCGACTCCCACATCCTGATAGGAGCAGGTGAACAGAGGGGATGATGCACACAAGTACAATTCCACAAGTGGCCACCGGGGGAGCCCAGAATCCAATTTCACAACAGTACCCCCCCCTCAAGGAGGGGGCACCGAACCCTCACCAGAACCACCAGGGCGATCAGGATGAGCCCTATGAAAGGCACGGACAAGATCGGAGGCATGAACATCAGAGGCAGTGACCCAAGAATTATCCTCCTGACCGTATCCCTTCCATTTGACCAGATACTGGAGTTTCCGTCTGGAAACACGAGAGTCCAAGATCTTTTCCACAACGTACTCCAACTCACCCTCAACCAACACCGGAGCAGGAGGCTCAACGGAAAGCACAGCCGGTACCTCATACCTGCGCAACAATGACCGATGAAAAACATTATGAATCGAAAAGGATGCAGGGAGGTCCAAACGGAAGGACACAGGGTTAAGAATCTCCAATATCTTGTACGGGCCGATGAACCGAGGCTTAAACTTAGGAGAAGAAACCCTCATAGGGACAAAACGAGAAGACAACCACACCAAGTCCCCAACACAAAGCCGAGGACCAACACGACGACGGCGGTTGGCAAAAAGCTGAGTCTTCTCCTGGGACAACTTCAAATTGTCCACCACCTGCCCCCAAATCTGATGCAACCTCTCCACCACAGCATCCACTCCAGGACAATCCGAAGATTCCACTTGACCGGAGGAAAATCGAGGATGAAACCCCGAATTACAGAAAAACGGGGACACCAAGGTGGCAGAGCTGGCCCGATTATTGAGGGCGAACTCCGCCAAAGGCAAAAAAGCAACCCAATCATCCTGATCCGCAGACACAAAACACCTCAAATATGTCTCCAAGGTCTGATTAGTCCGCTCGGTCTGGCCATTAGTCTGAGGATGGAAAGCAGACGAAAAAGACAAATCTATGCCCATCCTAGCACAGAATGCCCGCCAAAATCTAGACACGAATTGGGTCCCTCTGTCAGAAACGATATTCTCCGGAATACCATGCAAACGAACAACATTTTGAAAAAACAGAGGAACCAACTCGGAAGAAGAAGGCAACTTAGGCAAGGGAACCAGATGGACCATCTTAGAGAAACGGTCACACACCACCCAGATGACAGACATCTTATGAGAAACAGGCAGATCCGAAATAAAATCCATCGAGATGTGCGTCCAAGGCCTCTTCGGGATAGGCAAGGGTAACAACAATCCACTAGCCCGAGAACAACATCAGGCTGACGCAACACTGGGGCGGAAGAAAAGCGGCGCTTGAGCTCCCGAAAGGCCTCCACAGCATCAGGGGACCAATCAGCAACATCAGCACCCTTCTTAGTCAAATCAGTCAATGGTTTTACAACATCAGAAAAACCAGCAATAAATCGACGATAAAAGTTAGCAAAGCCCAAAAATTTCTGAAGACTCTTAAGAGAAGAGGGTTGCGTCCAATCACCAATAGCCTGAACCTTGACAGGATCCATCTCGATGGAAGAGGGGGAAAAAATGTATCCCAAGAAGGAAATCTTTTGAACCCCAAAAACACACTTAGAACCCTTCACACACAAGGAATTAGACCGCAAAACCTGAAAAACCCTCCTGACCTGCTGGACATGAGTCCCAGTCATCCGAAAAAATCAGAATATCATCCAGATACACAATCATAAATTTATCCAAATAATCGCGGAAAATGTCATGCATAAAGGACTGGAAGACTGAAGGGGCATTTGAAAGACCAAAAGGCATCACCAAATACTCAAAATGGCCCTCGGGCGTATTAAATGCGGTTTTCCACTCATCCCCCTGCTTGATTCGCACCAAATTATACGCCCCACGGAGATCAATCTTAGAGAACCACTTGGCCCCCTTTATACGAGCAAACAAATCAGTAAGCAGTGGTAACGGATATTGATATTTAACCGTGATTTTATTCAAAAGTCGATAATCAATACACGGCCTCAAAGAGCCGTCTTTCTTAGACACAAAGAAAAAACCGGCTCCTAAGGGAGATGACGAAGGACGAATATGTCCCTTTTCCAAGGACTCCTTTATATATTCTCGCATAGCCGCGTGTTCAGGCACAGACAGATTAAATAAACGACCCTTAGGGTATTTACTACCCGGAATCAAGTCTATGGCACAATCGCACTCCCGGTGCGGAGGTAGTGAACTAACCTTGGGTTCTTCAAAAACGTCACGAAAGTCAGACAAGAATTCAGGAATCTCAGAGGGAATAGATGATGAAATGGAAACCAAAGGTACGTCCCCATGAGTTCCTTTACATCCCCAGCTTAACACAGACATAGCTCTCCAGTCGAGGACTGGGTTATGAGATTGCAGCCATGGCAATCCCAGCACCAAAACATCATGTAGATTATACAGCACCAGAAAGCGAATAACCTCCTGGTGATCCGGATTAACACGCATAGTCACTTGTGTCCAGTATTGTGGTTTATTACTAGCCAATGGGGTGGAGTCAATCCCTTTCAGAGGTATCGGAGCCTCCAATGGCTCCAAATCATACCCACAGCGTTTGGCAAAGGACCAATCCATAAGACTCAAAGCAGCGCCAGAGTCGACATAGGCGTCTGCGGTAATAGATGACAAAGAACAAATCAGGGTCACAGATAGAATAAACTTAGACTGTAAAGTGCTAATTGAAACAGACTTGTCAGGCTTCTTAGTACGCTTAAAGCATGCTGATATAACATGAGTTGAATCACCACAATAGAAGCACAACCCATTTTTTCGTCTAAAATTCTGCCGCTCGCTTCTGGACAGAATTCTATCACATTGCATATTTTCTGGCGTTTTCTCAGTAGACACCGCCAAATGGTGCACAGGTTTGCGCTCCCGCAGACGCCTATCGATCTGAATAGCCATCGTCATGGACTCATTCAGACTCGCAGGCACAGGGAACCCCACCATAACATCCTTAATGGCATCAGAGAGACCTTCTCTGAAAATCGCCGCCAGGGCGCACTCATTCCACTGAGTAAGCACAGACCATTTGCGGAATTTTTGGCAGTATATTTCAGCTTCATCTTGCCCCTGAGACAAGGACATCAAGGCCTTTTCCGCCTGAAGCTCTAAATGAGGTTCCTCATAAAGCAACCCCAAGGCCAGAAAAAACGCATCCACATTGAGCAACGCAGGATCCCCTGGTGCCAATGCAAAAGCCCAGTCTTGAGGGTCGCCCCGGAGCAAGGAAATTACAATCCTGACCTGCTGTGCAGGGTCTCCGGCAGAGCGAGACTTCAGGGACAAAAACAATTTGCAATTATTTTTAAAATTTTGAAAGTGAGATCTATTCCCCGAGAAGAATTCAGGCAAAGGAATTCTAGGCTCAGACATAGGTGCATGAACAACAAAATCTTGCAAATTTTGTACCTTTGTGGCGAGATTATTCAAACCTGTAGCTACACTCTGAAGATCCATTTGAAACAGGTGAACACAGAGCCATTCAAGGATTAGAAGGAGAGAAAGAGAGGAAGGCTGCAGTATAGGCAGACTAGCAAGTGATTCAATTAAGAGCACACTCAGAACTAGAGGAAAAAAAAAAAAATTGTAGCAGACTTCTTTTTTCTCTCCTTTCTCAGCCAGTAATTTAACCCTTTTTTTTGGGCCGGTCAAACTGTCATGATTCTCAATGGCGAGAGAACATAGCCCAGCATATATGAGAACTAGCTCTTGGAAGATGGAAACTATACTGACCATGAACTAAACCTGCCGCACAACTAGAAGTGGCCGGGTAGCATGCCTACGTTTTTTTATCCCTAGATGCCCAGCGCCAGCCGGAGAACTACCTAATCCTAGCAGAGGAAAAGACAGTCCTGGCTCACCTCTAGAGAAATTTTCCCAAAAGGCAGACAGAGGCCCCCACATATATTGGCGGTGATTTTAGATGAAATGACAAACGTAGTATGAAAATAGGTTTAGCAAAAATCGAGGTCCGCTTACTAGATAGCAAGAAGACAGAAAGGGCACTTTCATGGTCAGCAGAAAACTCTATCAAAACACCATCCAGAAATTACTTTAAGACTCTAGCATTAACTCATAACACCAGAGTGGCAATTTCCGCTCACAAGAGCTTTCCAGACACAGTAACGAAACAGCAGCTGTGAACAGGAACAAAATGCAAAAACACACAAGGACAAAAGTCCAACTTAGCTGGGAGTTGTCTAGTAGCAGGAACATGCACAGAAAGGCTTCTGATTACATTGTTGACCGGCATGAAACTGACAGAGGAGCAAGGTTATATAGCGACTCCCACATCCTGATAGGAGCAGGTGAACAGAGGGGATGATGCACACAAGTACAATTCCACAAGTGGCCACCGGGGGAGCCCAGAATCCAATTTCACAACACAGAACTAGCCCGATTATTAAGGGCAAACTCGGCCAATGGCAAGAAAGTCACCCAATCATCCTGATCGGCAGACACAAAGCATCTCAAATAAGTTTCCAAAGTCTGGTTAGTTCGCTCGGTTTGGCCGTTTGTCTGAGGATGAAATGCGGAAGAAAAAGACAAATCGATGCCCAGCTTAGCACAAAAGGACCGCCAAAACCTAGAAACAAACTGGGAACCTCTATCGGACACAATATTCTCTGGAATGCCATGCAAACGAACCACATGCTGAAAAAACAACGGAACCAACTCAGAAGAGGAAGGCAATTTAGGCAAAGGTACCAAATGAACCATCTTAGAAAACCGGTCACAGACCACCCAGATAACAGACATCCTCTGGGAAACAGGAAGATCCGAAATAAAATCCATAGAAATATGCGTCCAAGGCCTCTCAGGGACCGGCAAAGGCAAAAGCAACCCACTGGCGCGGGAGCAGCAAGGTTTGGCCCGTGCACAAGTCCCACAGGACTGCACAAAAGAACGCACATCCCGTGACAAAGAAGGCCACCAAAAGGACCTACTAACCAAACCTCTGGTACCAAAAATCCCAGGATGGCCAGCCAACACAGAACAGTGAACCTCAGAAATCACTTTACTAGTCCATCTGTCAGGAACAAACAGTTTCCCCGCTGGACAGCGATCAGGTTTATCAGCCTGAAACTCCTGAAGAACCCGTCGCAAATCAGGGGAGATGGCAGAAAGAATCACCCCTTCCTTCAGAATACCAACCGGCTCAAGAATCCCAGGGGAATCAGGCAAAAAACTCCTAGAGAGGGCATCAGCCTTAACATTCTTAGAACCCGGAAGATACGAGACAACAAAATCGAAATGGGAGAAAAACAGGGACCATCGGGCCAGTCTAGGATTCAGCCGTTTGGCAGACTCGAGGTAAATCAGATTCTTATGATCGGTCAAGACCACAATACGGTGCTTAGCCCCCTCAAGCCAATGTCGCCACTCCTCAAATGCCCACTTCATAGCCAACAACTCATGATTGCTGACATCATAATTGCGTTCCGCAGGCGAAAACTTTCGAGAAAAGAAGGCACACGGTTTCATCAAGGAACCATCAGAATTCCTCTGAGACAAAACGGCCCCTGCCCCAATCTCAGAAGCGTCAACCTCAACCTGAAAAGGAAGAGAAACATCCGGCTGACGCAACACAGGGGCAGAAGTAAATCGGCACTTAAGCTCCTGAAAGGCAGAAACAGCCTCAGAGGACCAATTCGCTACATCAGCGCCCTTCCTCGTCAAATTGGTAAGGGGTTTAACCACACTGGAGAAGTTGGCAATGAAACGGCGATAAAAATTAGCAAAGCCCAAAAATTTCTGAAGGCTCTTCACGGATGTGGGCTGGATCCAATCATGAATGGCCTGAACCTTAACCGGATCCATTTCTATAGATGATGGAGAAAAAATGAAGCCCAAAAAAGAAACCTTCTGTACTCCAAAGAGGCACTTAGACCCCTTCACAAACAAGGCATTATCACGAAGGACCTGAAATACCATCCAGACTTGTTTCACATGAGACTCCCAATCATCTGAAAAAATCAAAATATCATCCAAATATACAATCATGAATTTATCAAGATAATTCCGAAAAATATCATGCATGAAGGACTGAAACACAGATGGGGAATTAGAGAGTCCGAATGGCATCACAAGATATTCAAAATGGCCCTCGGGCGTATTAAACGCAGTTTTCCATTCGTCACCCTGCTTAATACGAACAAGATTATATGCCCCTCGAAGGTCAATCTTAGTAAACCAACTAGCCCCCTTAATCCTGGCAAACAAATCAGAAAGCAAAGGCAAAGGGTATTGGAATTTGACCGTGATCTTATTCAAGAGGCGATAATCAATACAGGGTCTCAAGGAGCCATCCTTCTTGGCAACAAAAAAAAAACCTGCTCCCAATGGAGAAGAAGATGGCCGAATATGCCCCTTCTCCAAAGACTCCTTTACATAGCTCCGCATGGCGGCATGTTCAGGCACAGACAGGTTGAAAAGTCGGCCCTTAGGAAACTTACAGCCTGGAATCAAGTCAATAGCACAATCACAGTCCCTATGCGGTGGAAGGGAACTGGACTTGGGCTCATCGAAAACATCCTGGAAATCTGACAGAAACTCAGGAATTTCAGAAGAGGGGGAGGAGGAAATTGACATCAGAGGAACGTCATCATGAACCCCCTGACAACCCCAACTAGTCACAGACATAGATTTCCAATCCAACACCGGATTATGTACCTGTAACCATGGAAACCCCAGCACAATAGCATCATGCAACTTATGCAACACCAGGAAACGACAATCTTCCTGATGGGCTGGCGCCATGCACATGGTTAACTGTGTCCAAAACTGAGGTTTATTTTTAGCCAATGGTGTAGCATCAATACCCCTCAAAGGGATAGGACTCCGCAAAGGCTGTAAGGGAAAACCACAATGTCTGGCAAATTCTAAGTCCATCAAATTTAAAGCGGTGCCTGAATCCACAAATGCCATGACAGGGAATGACGATAATGAGCAGATCAGGGTCACAGATAACAGAAATTTAGGTTGTACAGTACTGATAGTAACGGAATTAGCGATTCTCTTGGCACGCTTAGGGCAATCAGAAATAACATGAGCAGAATCGCCGCAGTAAAAGCACAACCTATTCTGACGTCTGAATCCTTGGCGTTCAGCTCTAGACACAATCCTATCACACTGCATAGGCTCAGGACTCCGCTCGGAAGACAACGCCATAGTGTGCACAACTCTGCACTCACGCAAGCGCCGAACAATTTGAATGGCCAGAGACATAGAATCACTCAGACCTGCAGGCGTGGGGAACCCCACCATAACATCTTTAACAGATTCAGAAAGACCCTTTCTGAAAATTGCCGCCAAAGCATCCTCATTCCACTTAGTAAGCACAGACCATTTTCTAAATTTCTGGCAATATGATTCTGCCACTTCTTGACCCTGACACAGGGCCAACAAGGTTTTCTCAGCATGATCCACAGAATTAGGTTCATCATACAATAACCCAAGCACCTGAAAAAAGGTGTCTACATTAAGCAAGGCCGGATTCCCAGATTCCAGGGAAAATGCCCAATCCTGCGGGTCACCACGCAACAGAGAAATGACAATTTTTACCTGCTGGATGGGATCACCAGAGGAACGGGGCTTCAGAGCAAAAAACAGTTTACAGTTATTTTTATAGCTCAAAAATTTGGACCTGTCCCCAAAAAACAGATCAGGGGTAGGAATTCTAGGCTCTAAAACAGGAGTCTGCACGATATAATCAGAAATACCCTGTACTCTAGCAGCAAGTTGATCCACCCGAGAAGCAAGTCCCTGAACATCCATGTCAGCGCCTAACTCCTGAGCCACCCAGAGGTGAAGAGGGAAAAAAAAACACAACAGAGTACAGAAAAAAAAATGGCTCAGCACTTTCTTTCCCTTATTTTGAGATGCGGTTAACTCATTGTTGGCCAGTTGTACTGTTATGATCTGGTGGCCTAGGAGCAGCATGGACGAGCTCTGGAGTAGGTGGCCTCTATACTGACCGCAGACCCTGAACTTAACACCGCAACTAGAAGTAGCCGTGGGATGTTCCTGTCACTCCCTAGACACCTCGTCACTGCCGGAGGACTAATTACCCCTAAAGAAAGAAACAGGAAAACTATCTTGCCTCAGAGAAAATCCCCAAAGGAAAGACAGCCCCCCACAAATATTGACTGTGAGAGGAGAGGGAAATTACAAACGCAGACTGAAAACAGAATTTAGCAAAGGAGGCCACGCTACCTAGAAAGAAAAGACAGGACAGAGTACTGTGCGGTCAGTATTAAAATACTACAAAAATCCACCACAGAGAATACAAAAATCTCCACACCTAACTAAAGGCATGGAGGGTAACTCTGCAACTCCAGAGCTTCCAGCTTGGCTGAATAAATCCTTACACAGACAAAGCTGGACAAGAAAAAACATAGCAATTCACTGAACTATAAAGTCCACCGCATGTGGACTGCAAAAACAAAGCCAGGACTTATCTTTGATGATTTGGACAATCCAGCAGGAGAAACCAAGCAGAGATGTGAATCCTCCAGAAAAACAATGGACAACTGGCACTCACTAAAGGGTGAAGCCAGACTAAATAGCCCCGTCCAAAGTGGAAGCACCTGATGACTGCTGTGAAGGACAAACAGCAGCACTACCACTTATAACCACCGGAGGGAGCCCAAGAGCAGAACCCACAACAGAATTCACAACAGTACCCCCCCTTGAGGAGGGGTCACCGAACCCTCACCACCAGAGCCCCCAGGCCGATCCGGACGAGCAAAATGGAAGGCACGAACCAAATCATCAGCATGAACATCGGAGGCAACAACCCAAGAATTATCCTCCCGGCCATAACCCTTCCACTTGACAAGATACTGAGGCCTCCGTCTTGAAAAACGAGAATCCAAGATCTTCTCCACAACATACTCCAACTCCCCGTCAATCAACTCCGGGGCAGGAGGATCAACAGAGGGAACCACGGGCACCACATATTTCCGCAACAAAGATCTATGAAAAACATTATGGATGGAAAAAGAGGCTGGAAGGGCCAAACGAAAAGACACTGGATTGATAATCTCAGAAATCCTATAAGGACCAATAAACCGAGGCTTGAACTTCGGGGAAGAAACCTTCATAGGAACATGACGAGAAGACAACCAGATCAAATCCCCAACCCGAAGCCGGGAACCCACACGCCGACGACGGTTGGCAAAACGCTGAGCCTCCTCCTGAGACAACACCAAATTGTCCAAAACATGAGCCCAAATCTGCTGCAACCTGTCAACCACAGAGTCCACCCCAGGACAATCAGAAGACTCAACCTGCCCTGAAGAAAAACGAGGATGAAACCCAGAATTACAAAAGAATGGTGAAACCAAGGTAGCAGAACTAGCCCGATTATTAAGGGCAAACTCGGCCAATGGCAAGAAAGCCACCCAATCATCCTGATCGGCAGACACAAAGCATCTCAAATAAGTTTCCAAAGTCTGGTTAGTTCGCTCGGTTTGGCCGTTTGTCTGAGGATGAAATGCGGAAGAAAAAGACAAATCGATGCCCAGCTTAGCACAAAAGGACCGCCAAAACCTAGAAACAAACTGGGAACCTCTATCGGACACAATATTCTCTGGAATGCCATGCAAACGAACCACATGCTGAAAAAACAACGGAACCAACTCAGAAGAGGAAGGCAATTTAGGCAAAGGTACCAAATGAACCATCTTAGAAAACCGGTCACAGACCACCCAGATAACAGACATCCTCTGGGAAACAGGAAGATCCGAAATAAAATCCATAGAAATATGCGTCCAAGGCCTCTCAGGGACCGGCAAAGGCAAAAGCAACCCACTGGCGCGGGAGCAGCAAGGTTTGGCCCGTGCACAAGTCCCACAGGACTGCACAAAAGAACGCACATCCCGTGACAAAGAAGGCCACCAAAAGGACCTACTAACCAAACCTCTGGTACCAAAAATCCCAGGATGGCCAGCCAACACAGAACAGTGAACCTCAGAAATCACTTTACTAGTCCATCTGTCAGGAACAAACAGTTTCCCCGCTGGACAGCGATCAGGTTTATCAGCCTGAAACTCCTGAAGAACCCGTCGCAAATCAGGGGAGATGGCAGAAAGAATCACCCCTTCCTTCAGAATACCAACCGGCTCAAGAATCCCAGGGGAATCAGGCAAAAAACTCCTAGAGAGGGCATCAGCCTTAACATTCTTAGAACCCGGAAGATACGAGACAACAAAATCGAAACGGGAGAAAAACAGGGACCATCGGGCCTGTCTAGGATTCAGCCGTTTGGCAGACTCGAGGTAAATCAGATTCTTATGATCGGTCAAGACCACAATACGGTGCTTGGCCCCCTCAAGCCAATGTCGCCACTCCTCAAATGCCCACTTCATAGCCAACAACTCATGATTGCTGACATCATAATTGCGTTCCGCAGGCGAAAACTTTCGAGAAAAGAAGGCACACGGTTTCATCAAGGAACCATCAGAATTCCTCTGAGACAAAACGGCCCCTGCCCCAATCTCAGAAGCGTCAACCTCAACCTGAAAAGGAAGAGAAACATCCGGCTGACGCAACACAGGGGCAGAAGTAAATCGGCACTTAAGCTCCTGAAAGGCAGAAACAGCCTCAGAGGACCAATTCGCTACATCAGCGCCCTTCCTCGTCAAATTGGTAAGGGGTTTAACCACACTGGAGAAGTTGGCAATGAAACGGCGATAAAAATTAGCAAAGCCCAAAAATTTCTGAAGGCTCTTCACGGATGTGGGCTGGATCCAATCATGAATGGCCTGAACCTTAACCGGATCCATTTCTATAGATGATGGAGAAAAAATGAAGCCCAAAAAAGAAACCTTCTGTACTCCAAAGAGGCACTTAGACCCCTTCACAAACAAGGCATTATCACGAAGGACCTGAAATACCATCCAGACTTGTTTCACATGAGACTCCCAATCATCTGAAAAAATCAAAATATCATCCAAATATACAATCATGAATTTATCAAGATAATTCCGAAAAATATCATGCATGAAGGACTGAAACACAGATAGGGAATTAGAGAGTCCGAATGGCATCACAAGATATTCAAAATGGCCCTCGGGCGTATTAAACGCAGTTTTCCATTCGTCACCCTGCTTAATACGAACAAGATTATATGCCCCTCGAAGGTCAATCTTAGTAAACCAACTAGCCCCCTTAATCCTGGCAAACAAATCAGAAAGCAAAGGCAAAGGGTATTGGAATTTGACCGTGATCTTATTCAAGAGGCGATAATCAATACAGGGTCTCAAGGAGCCATCCTTCTTGGCAACAAAAAAAAAACCTGCTCCCAATGGAGAAGAAGATGGCCGAATATGCCCCTTCTCCAAAGACTCCTTTACATAGCTCCGCATGGCGGCATGTTCAGGCACAGACAGGTTGAAAAGTCGGCCCTTAGGAAACTTACAGCCTGGAATCAAGTCAATAGCACAATCACAGTCCCTATGCGGTGGAAGGGAACTGGACTTGGGCTCATCGAAAACATCCTGGAAATCTGACAGAAACTCAGGAATTTCAGAAGAGGGGGAGGAGGAAATTGACATCAGAGGAACGTCATCATGAACCCCCTGACAACCCCAACTAGTCACAGACATAGATTTCCAATCCAACACCGGATTATGTACCTGTAACCATGGAAACCCCAGCACAATAGCATCATGCAACTTATGCAACACCAGGAAACGACAATCTTCCTGATGGGCTGGCGCCATGCACATGGTTAACTGTGTCCAAAACTGAGGTTTATTTTTAGCCAATGGTGTAGCATCAATACCCCTCAAAGGGATAGGACTCCGCAAAGGCTGTAAGGGAAAACCACAATGTCTGGCAAATTCTAAGTCCATCAAATTTAAAGCGGTGCCTGAATCCACAAATGCCATGACAGGGAATGACGATAATGAGCAGATCAGGGTCACAGATAACAGAAATTTAGGTTGTACAGTACTGATAGTAACGGAATTAGCGATTCTCTTGGCACGCTTAGGGCAATCAGAAATAACATGAGCAGAATCGCCGCAGTAAAAGCACAACCTATTCTGACGTCTGAATCCTTGGCGTTCAGCTCTAGACACAATCCTATCACACTGCATAGGCTCAGGACTCCGCTCGGAAGACAACGCCATAGTGTGCACAACTCTGCACTCACGCAAGCGCTGAACAATTTGAATGGCCAGAGACATAGAATCACTCAGACCTGCAGGCATGGGGAACCCCACCATAACATCTTTAACAGATTCAGAAAGACCCTTTCTGAAAATTGCCGCCAAAGCATCCTCATTCCACTTAGTAAGCACAGACCATTTTCTAAATTTCTGGCAATATGATTCTGCCACTTCTTGACCCTGACACAGGGCCAACAAGGTTTTCTCAGCATGATCCACAGAATTAGGTTCATCATACAATAACCCAAGCACCTGAAAAAAGGTGTCTACATTAAGCAAGGCCGGATTCCCAGATTCCAGGGAAAATGCCCAATCCTGCGGGTCACCACGCAACAGAGAAATGACAATTTTTACCTGCTGGATGGGATCACCAGAGGAACGGGGCTTCAGAGCAAAAAACAGTTTACAGTTATTTTTATAGCTCAAAAATTTGGACCTGTCCCCAAAAAACAGATCAGGGGTAGGAATTCTAGGCTCTAAAACAGGAGTCTGCACGATATAATCAGAAATACCCTGTACTCTAGCAGCAAGTTGATCCACCCGAGAAGCAAGTCCCTGAACATCCATGTCAGCGCCTAACTCCTGAGCCACCCAGAGGTGAAGAGGGAAAAAAAAACACAACAGAGTACAGAAAAAAAAATGGCTCAGCACTTTCTTTCCCTTCTTTTGAGATGCGGTTAACTCATTGTTGGCCAGTTGTACTGTTATGATCTGGTGGCCTAGGAGCAGCATGGACGAGCTCTGGAGTAGGTGGCCTCTATACTGACCGCAGACCCTGAACTTAACACCGCAACTAGAAGTAGCCGTGGGATGTTCCTGTCACTCCCTAGACACCTCGTCACTGCCGGAGGACTAATTACCCCTAAAGAAAGAAACAGGAAAACTATCTTGCCTCAGAGAAAATCCCCAAAGGAAAGACAGCCCCCCACAAATATTGACTGTGAGAGGAGAGGGAAATTACAAACGCAGACTGAAAACAGAATTTAGCAAAGGAGGCCACGCTACCTAGAAAGAAAAGACAGGACAGAGTACTGTGCGGTCAGTATTAAAATACTACAAAAATCCACCACAGAGAATACAAAAATCTCCACACCTAACTAAAGGCATGGAGGGTAACTCTGCAACTCCAGAGCTTCCAGCTTGGCTGAATAAATCCTTACACAGACAAAGCTGGACAAGAAAAAACATAGCAATTCACTGAACTATAAAGTCCACCGCATGTGGACTGCAAAAACAAAGCCAGGACTTATCTTTGATGATTTGGACAATCCAGCAGGAGAAACCAAGCAGAGATGTGAATCCTCCAGAAAAACAATGGACAACTGGCACTCACTAAAGGGTGAAGCCAGACTAAATAGCCCCGTCCAAAGTGGAAGCACCTGATGACTGCTGTGAAGGACAAACAGCAGCACTAACTATTATAACCACTAGAGGGAGCCCAAGAGCAGAACCCACAACAGAATTCACAACAGCCAGCATAAGTACATGTGGGGGTTGCCTGGTTGCTAGGGAATCCCCACATGTACTTATGCTGGCGAACAGATATAAGTCATTCAGCTGCGGCGATGAAAACTAAATCTCCGAGCACTAAAAAATACTCGGAGGACACCCGAGCATGCTTGGGAAATCTCGAGTAACGAGTATATTTGCTCATCACTATTCCCTATGATGAAGGGCTAATTAAAAATTTCCATTTTATTCTTGAACGTTGTTTAACTAACAGTCCTTCAGACTGACCCCTTTAAGCACAATAAGTGAATGACTACATCCTTCTTTATATGAGAAAATGTAGTTGTGTGCTTCCAATAATTAGTAGTGCACAGCCTGGTTCCACATATCTTATATACTCATAAGTATGTAGATGCACTTGAGTTTGGGTCAAGATGATCCACAGATGGTCCAGACACCATGGTTCGTACTCAAATTGATGAATATTTGATGCGTGAAACCGATTTAAAACAAGTCAAAGACATTATATGTGTGACAGGATCAAGCAGCCATTTAATGTATGCAGGCACTTCCAAAACTGTCTCAACAGATGTCAAGGGAGAGAAGGATTGGTCAGTCTGATAAGCTGTAGACATTTCTTGCAAAAGCTTACATGTTTCTACCAACTAAGAACATTCGTACAAGTTAATGAGCTGAGTTTACAAACATTTTAAGAGTAGGGAGAGTTGGCTTTGGGGCAACGGGTTTCTTTCCAATGGGTATGGCTAGCTTAACAGCGAAATAATACAGAAACTTGATTCCAGTTCACCCAGCCGCTCTATGCTCATCCACCTCGGGCTCAGACATCAGTCCCGCCCTGGCCCCACACCAAGAATAATAAGAAAAATTGGAGTCCAGCTCAACAGGACTGGACTTTCCTTTTCTTTTTCTTTTTCAAAAGAAAATATGGTGCATACAAAAGAAAAATTTACATGGTTGACATGACCCAGTCGATATGTTTCGACTGCACTAGGCAGTCTTACTCATCGACTTACACGTCGACTCAGTCATGTCGACCATGTAAAGTTTTCTTTTTTATATGCACCATATCTTCTTTTGAAAAAGAAAAGGAAAATCCAATCCTGTTGAGCCGGACTCCAATTTTTCTTATTATCCTTAGTGAAATAATATATTTGCAAATAAGAAAAGCTGCGGCCAACGTTTGGCAAGTATGGCATTTTACATGTTGGCATTTCGAGAATATGTGCCTAGTGGGAATACATACAGCAGATTTTCCTTCCAGAATGTCCAGATAGGAAATCTCCTGGAAAAAGGGTTCTGATTGAAAGTTCCAGATTTAGTAAATCTGCAGAAAGTCAATTTATGCTGTAGGCCTCACCATAGATTTTAATATTTTCAATAAAAAGGTTGAGATCTGCGGAAAAAATGCAGTATTTCTATTAAGAAATGCACATCAGAACTTCTGTTGCAGTAGGCCACAGAAAAAGAGATATGTGTGAACATACCTTTGTTTTGTTACCATAGCCATGTACAAAACAGCAGCAGTTCCCAAGAGACAGAAGGAAGTTGTCACCTTTTTGTTAGCTTCTGGGCATCTGATGGTAAATGGTGTGATTAACCATTTGTGTGAGTTTCTATTGTGCGTTATGTGATTTTAGGTCAACATGTCCTATCTTATTTGAGATTCATCAAAACATTTTTGTTTCTGCAGTCTACATTTTAGCACATATTATTGTACGGTTGCATTTTGTGAGTAGGTTTCTTTGGAAACCGTTTTTGATGGAGGATAATAAGTAATTATTTTTTCAGCCTGTTGTGTCAATAACAAACTGCCATGTACCAAAAATTAGCTTCTTTGTTTAAAACTATGATCACATGGTGATTGTTACATTTTAGGCAAATTGTCTTATTAGGTCAGGTTGAGAAAACAGAAGAAGTTCCCCAATCAATGCCTCCTCTTTTACCTGTATCAAGCATCCAAATAATACTTGTTCATATTTTTTTTTCCACTGGAACCCTTTACTGCAGAGCATTGTTCCCAATATAATCATCTTATTCAAGGGGTTTCACAGCCTACAAAAATTAGCTGTCCAAACCAAGTGCTTATGATGACACACTTTGTCAACAGAGAAATAATACCTGCAAATTTGTTAAAGGAAAATGTCATCAGAAAATTA
Source organism: Ranitomeya variabilis (assembly GCF_051348905.1). Taxonomy (NCBI): domain Eukaryota; kingdom Metazoa; phylum Chordata; class Amphibia; order Anura; family Dendrobatidae; genus Ranitomeya; species Ranitomeya variabilis. The sequence goes on from NC_135235.1 coordinate 101,707,813, forward strand.
CCAATTGTCTTGCAATTATCAAATGACTTCCTGACAAGTAAGGGTACCGTCTCACAGTGGCACTTTGGTCGCTACGACGGTACGATCCGTGATGTTCCAGCGATATCCATAGGATATCGCTGTGTCTGACACGCAGCAGCGATCAGGGACCCCACTGAGAATCGTACGTCGTAGCAGATCATTCGGAACTTTATTTCGTCGCTGGATCTCCGGCTGTCATCGCTGGATCGGTGTGTGTGACACCGATCCAGCGATGCGTTCGCTTGTAACCAGGGTAAACATCGGGTTACTAAGCGCAGGGCCGCGCTTAGTAACCCGATGTTTACTCTGGTTACCATCGTAAATGTAAAAAAAACAAACAGTACATACTCACATTCCGGTGTCCGTCAGGTCCCTAGCCGTCTGCTTCCCGCACTGACTGTGAGCGCCGGCCGGAAAGCAGGGCACAGCGGTGACGTCACCGCTGTGCTCTGCTTTTACTTTACGGCCGGCAGTCAGTCAGTGCGGGAAGCTGAAGGCGAGGGACCTGACGGACACCGGAATGTGAGTATGTACTGTTTGGTTTTTTTTACATTTACGATGGTAACCAGGGTAAACATTGGGTTACTAAGCGCGGCCCTGCGCTTAGTAACCCGATGTTTACCCTGGTTACCCGGGGACTTCGGCATCGTTGGTCGCTGGAGAGCCGTCTGTGTGACAGCTCCCCAGCGACCACACAATGACTTACCAACGATCACGGCCAGGTCGTATCGCTGGTCGTGATCGTAGGTAAATCGTTTAGTGTAACGGTACCCTAAGAGTTTTTGGCAAGCTCTTTATCATCAGAAGCAGGATTACAATGGTAGGTAACACCTCTATACACAGCTGATAACAAGGGATCCACCATTTACAGATGGTGATGACACAGCTGACCCAACTCCCACTCCCTTCACAATGACCTTATTAGCTGCTTCACTACTGAATAAAAGATCTGAGTCTGTTCATTGTGGCTAATGTACATGTCACCGGTTTACCATGACAGAGAGGAGCCAGAAGACCGCAGCGTCTGTTTTTTCCTACTACTGCACTGGTTAGAAGCACTTCACCTTCGTATTAAATGGTATAAATTTCTTTTGGCAGTGCAAGGGTTAATCTGCTCTGTTCAGAGTTCCTGGAGAATTAGGCTCTCAGCTGTGCACTGTTTGCCACTCCCATCTCCTATATAAACTGGGCCCTGGCTAGCACTCATTGTCAGAGTAGCTTTTGCTGCATGGCTGGAGGTTGTTAGTGGTCGTTATTGGAGAAGGCATTTGGTGGATTTATCTGTTACTGTTGCTAGGTTTTGAGTGTGTGGTAATTCCCTTTCTTCTCCTACTTTGGTCTAACCCCATCCTCAACTCCCCAGCTCTCTTATTTGTGTGTGTATATTTGTATGTATGGTATTTTTTGTTACCTCTCTTTGTATTACCTTGCTAGCCTGGTTGGTGTATTACGGTCCACTACTACTCTCCTCTTCCAGGAGTGGGGAAGGGTACAGACTAAGGGTGGATTCAGGAGCTAAGGAAAAGTACGTGGCACCCAGGATCTTCACAGTCAGAAGTAATCCATGGAACAGGGCGAGCTAGGGCGCCCCTAGTGTTAGGGACAGGGAAGAAGCCCCTGGTCCTGGGACACCTGAGAACAGAGTCATGACAGTACATGTGCAATTTCATGAAACAATAAGAATATAGAGTATAAAATAATCTCAGCGGCCAGTGTAAAAATTGCAAGATTTCTAATTTATTATTTTTAATAAAAGTTGTGATTTGGAAGACAAATTACTCTGCCAAAAATGTAGAAAAAAAATTCATTTCACACCAAAACCTGATTTAAACAATATGTGATGAGTAGGGTTGAGCGACTTTCATTTTTTTAAGATCGAGTCGGGTTTTGTGAAACCCGACTTTGTCCAGAGTCGAGTCGAGTGCAGTCGGCCGATTATCGCTAAAAGTCGGGGATCGACCGAAACACGAAACCCAATGCAAGTCAATGGGGAAGCATAGTCGGCAGTGAGTGGAGGCCAGGAAAACACCTACAGTGCCCATTTTAATGCCAAAAACATCCATTCTTGTTTCTGAAGCTTGTCAATCTTAATTAACTTTATAGTAATAGTTGGGCATAGGAAATTGGGGGTCATTTGGCAAAAGTTGTGGGGGGTAGGGCTGGTTCAAGCCTTTAGTGGGCTCAGGAAACGTGGACTACGTCACGGCGGTGGAGCAGGGAGAGGTAAGTATTTCAACGTTGCAAGTGCTGTGATCCTGAGCAAGCAGGGGGGGCCCACTCATTCGCATTGGCACTGGCACAGGGCCCCTCAAAGTGCGGCGGTGTGTTTGCATGGCGGGGGCGCCTCCCACCAGCAGCGACACTTTTGCGTACTCTGAGGGGCCCTGTGCCAGTGACGTCGCCAACGAGTATGCCCCCCTCACCTGATGAAGGAACCTGCACTTTCATCTGCACCTTCCTCTTTGTCCCTGTGTAAGGTGGTATAACATGCGGGAAGGGGAACCTTACTTTCAGCAGGGTCATATTCTGGCTGTGTAGAGTGCAAGGGGAATGTAGTGGTCTAGGTCAATGTACCAGCAGACTCATCTAGCAGTGGCTGGGCAATGGGCAGGATGAGGAGGAAACAGATATAGGGCCAAAGAATAAAGTAGGCTAAATGCAGTTCAAAATTGGTAACAGGACTAAACAGGCGGCATTGCTTTGTTCAGTGGAGTAGCAACCCCAAGAGCAGCAGACAGTGTTTCAAGGGCCCAACCACACTAGTAGGCCAAATGCAGTTTAATATCTGATACTATAGGCCGAAAGCCAGAAGGTAGAAGCTCAGCTGTATTCAGTTGAGGGCAACACCAGGGAGGGGCAGACACCGTTAGTAGGCCCTAACCACCAATTTTTAAAAACACAGCACTTAATGAGAGCCAGAAGGTTAAAGCACAGCTGTATTCAGTTGAGGACAAACACCAGGCAGGGGCAGACACCGTTAGTAGGCCCTAACCACCAATTTTTAAAAACACAGCACTTAATGAGAGCAAGAAGGTTGAAGCACAGCTGTATTCAGTTGAGGGCAACACCAGGGAGGGGCAGACACCGTTAGTAGGCCCTAACCACCATTTTATTATTTAAAACACAGCACTTAATGAGAGCCAGAAGGTAGAAGCTCAGCTTTATTCAGTTGAGGACAACACCAGGCATGGGCAGACACCGTTAGTAGGCCCTAAACACCATTTTTTTATTTAAAAACAGCACTAAATGAGAGCCAGAAGGTAGAAGCTCAGCTTTATTCAGTTGAGGACAAACACCAGGGAGCAGCAAACAGAGGTATTAGGCCCCATCCAGCAATTTAAAAAAAAAAAAAAAGCTTTATAAAAGAGCCAGAAGGTAGAAGCTCAGCTTTATTCAGTTGAGGACAACACCAGGGAGGGGCAGACACCGTTAGTAGGCCGTAACCAAAGTTGAAGGCCAAATGCAGTTTAATATCAGATACTATAGGCCGAAAGCCAGAAGGTAGAAGCTCAGCTGTATTCAGTTGAGGGCAAACACCAGGCAGGGGCAGACACCGTTAGTAGGCCCTAACCACCATTTTTTAATTTAAAACACAGCACTTAATGAGAGCCAGAAGGTAGAAGCTCAGCTTTATTCAGTTGAGGACAACACCAGGGAGGGGCAGACACCGTTAGTAGGCTGTAACCAAAGTTGAAGGCCAAATGCAGTTTAATATCTGATACTATAGGCCGAAAGCCAGAAGGTTGAAGCCCAGCTGTATTCAGTTGAGGGCAACACCAGGGAGGGGCAGACACCGTTAGTAGGCCCTAACCACCATTTTTTTATTTAAAACACAGCACTTAATGAGAGCCAGAAGGTAGAAGCTCAGCTTTATTCAGTTGAGGACAACACCGGGGAGGGGCAGACTCCGTTAGTAGGCCGTAACCAAAGTTGAAGGCCAAATGCAGTTTAATATCTGATACTATAGGCCGAAAGCCAGAAGGTTGAAGCACAGCTGTATTCAGTTGAGGGCAACACCAGGGAGGGGCAGACACCGTTAGTAGGCCCTAACCACCATTTTTTTATTTAAAACACAGCACTTAATGAGAGCCAGAAGGTAGAAGCTCAGCTTCATTCAGTTGAGGACAACACCAGGCATGGGCAGACACCGTTAGTAGGCCCTAAACACCATTTTTTTATTTAAAAACAGCACTTAATGAGAGCCAGAAGGTAGAAGCTCAGCTTTATTCAGTTGAGGACAAACACCAGGGAGCAGCAAACAGAGGTATTAGGCCCCATCCAGCAATTTAAAAAAAAAAAAAAAAAAAAAGCTTTATAAAAGAGCCAGAAGGTAGAAGCTCAGCTTTATTCAGTTGAGGACAACACCAGGGAGGGGCAGACACCGTTAGTAGGCCGTAACCAAAGTTGAAGGCCAAATGCAGTTTAATATCTGATACTATAGGCCGAAAGCCAGAAGGTAGAAGCTCAGCTGTATTCAGTTGAGGGCAAACACCAGGCAGGAGCAGACACCGTTAGTAGGCCCTAACCACCATTTTTTTATTTAAAACACAGCACTTAATGAGAGCCAGAAGGTAGAAGCTCAGCTTTATTCAGTTGAGGACAACACCAGGGAGGGGCAGACACCGTTAGTAGGCCGTAACCAAAGTTGAAGGCCAAATGCAGTTTAATATCTGATACTATAGGCCGAAAGCCAGAAGGTAGAAGCTCAGCTGTATTTAGTTGAGGGCAAACACCAGGCAGGAGCAGACACCGTTAGTAGGCCCTAACCACCATTTTTTTATTTAAAAACAGCACTTAATGAGAGCCAGAAGGTAGAAGCTCAGCTTTATTCAGTTGAGGACAAACACCAGGGAGCAGCAAACAGAGGTATTAGGCCCCATCCAGCAATTTAAAAAAAAAAAAAAAAAAAAAAGCTTTATAAAAGAGCCAGAAGGTAGAAGCTCAGCTTTATTCAGTTGAGGACAACACCAGGGAGGGGCAGACACCGTTAGTAGGCCGTAACCAAAGTTGAAGGCCAAATGCAGTTTAATATCAGATACTATAGGCCGAAAGCCAGAAGGTAGAGGCTCAGCTGTATTCAGTTGAGGGCAAACACCAGGCAGGGGCAGACACCGTTAGTAGGCCCTAACCACCATTTTTTAATTTAAAACACAGCACTTAATGAGAGCCAGAAGGTAGAAGCTCAGCTTTATTCAGTTGAGGACAACACCAGGGAGGGGCAGACACCGTTAGTAGGCTGTAACCAAAGTTGAAGGCCAAATGCAGTTTAATATCTGATACTATAGGCCGAAAGCCAGAAGGTTGAAGCCCAGCTGTATTCAGTTGAGGGCAACACCAGGGAGGGGCAGACACCGTTAGTAGGCCCTAACCACCATTTTTTTATTTAAAACACAGCACTTAATGAGAGCCAGAAGGTAGAAGCTCAGCTTTATTCAGTTGAGGACAACACCGGGGAGGGGCAGACACCGTTAGTAGGCCGTAACCAAAGTTGAAGGCCAAATGCAGTTTAATATCTGATACTATAGGCCGAAAGCCAGAAGGTTGAAGCACAGCTGTATTCAGTTGAGGGCAACACCAGGGAGGGGCAGACACCGTTAGTAGGCCCTAACCACCATTTTTTTATTTAAAACACAGCACTTAATGAGAGCCAGAAGGTAGAAGCTCAGCTTCATTCAGTTGAGGACAACACCAGGCATGGGCAGACACCGTTAGTAGGCCCTAAACACCATTTTTTTATTTAAAAACAGCACTTAATGAGAGCCAGAAGGTAGAAGCTCAGCTTTATTCAGTTGAGGATAAACACCAGGGAGCAGCAAACAGAGGTATTAGGCCCCATCCAGCAATTAAAAAAAAAAAAAAAAAAAGCTTTATAAAAGAGCCAGAAGGTAGAAGCTCAGCTTTATTCAGTTGAGGACAACACCAGGGAGGGGCAGACACCGTTAGTAGGCCGTAACCAAAGTTGAAGGCCAAATGCAGTTTAATATCTGATACTATAGGCCGAAAGCCAGAAGGTAGAAGCTCAGCTGTATTCAGTTGAGGGCAAACACCAGGCAGGAGCAGACACCATTAGTAGGCCCTAACCACCATTTTTTTATTTAAAACACAGCACTTAATGAGAGCCAGAAGGTAGAAGCTCAGCTTTATTCAGTTGAGGACAACACCAGGGAGGGGCAGACACCGTTAGTAGGCCGTAACCAAAGTTGAAGGCCAAATGCAGTTTAATATCTGATACTATAGGCCGAAAGCCAGAAGGTGGAAGCTCCGATTTAGACAGTGGAGGACAATTTGAATTAGGGACTGCAGACAGACTTAGTAGGCTGTCCCCTGTGGACCATGCATCCACCACATTAACCCATTGCGCCTTAATGGACACGTAATCTTCCGTGGCCATGCCTACAGGTCCATGCGTCTGTTGTCAGGTGCACCTTTATACTCACCGATTGCCAGAGTGCATGGACAATGCGGTCTTTTACATGCTGGTGGAGGGTTGGGATGGCTTTTCTCGCAAAAGAAGTGTCGACTGGTTAGCTTGTAGCGTGGTACAGCGTAGTCCATCATGGCCTTATTAATAGTAAATAAAATATATAACTAGGCTCTATGAACTTTTAAATAGGTTCCAGGGGTACACGGGCAGCATTGGTGTGGTCAGTGGAGGAGGATTGCAAGTAGGGGCCGCAGACAGGCTATCAAAGGCCTAAAATAACTAACAATAGGCAGGCATGGCAGTTTAAAATCGGTTACATGGATACACAGGCAGGCACTCCAGGCAGTATTATGGTCAGTGGAGGAGGATTGCAAGTAGGGACCGCAGACAGGCTATCAAAGGCCTAAAATAACTAACAATAGGCAGGCATGGCAGTTTAAAATCGGTTACATGGATACATAGGCAGGCACTCCAGGCAGTATTGTGGTCAGTGGAGGAGGATTGCAAGTAGGGGCCGCAGACAGGCTATCAAAGGCCTAAAATAACTAACAATAGGCAGGCATGGCAGTTTAAAATCGGTTACATGGATACACAGGCAGGCAGTATTGTGGTCAGTGGAGGAGGATTGCAAGTAGGGGCCGCAGACAGGCTATCAAAGGCCTAAAATAACTAACAATAGGCAGGCATGGCAGTTTAAAATCGGTTACATGGATACACAGGCAGGCAGTATTGTGGTCAGTGGAGGAGGATTGCAAGGAGTGTCTGACACAGTTAGTACTCCAAAAAAAAAAAAAATTTAATGTCTCGCAAAACAACTATAAGTAAAAAAAGGGTGGCATGCTTAGGTACTGGGGTGGGCTCATCTGCAGACTTTATGACAAAGTAATTTGCAGTAAATTAGTATTTACTGGTGTCAATCTAGGACACTGCCCCAGACTACTTTAACTAGCATCATAGATGCAAACAAATTGGTATTGTTTGTCAGTACCAGGCATTGAATGATGTCAGTGCATAGACTAAACATTGGTGGAGCTGTGCGAGATAATTTTGCACGTGGTAGAGCACAGTTTGAGCTGGGGGGGGGGACTCTCTTGTGGCCGGTGGTACCGCCCCAGGGCCCCTCATGTTACAACGGTGTGTCTGACGTTGGGTGCGCACCACCACCGCCAGAGACACTACATTGTACTATGAGGGATCCAGTGGCAGTGCCGTCGACCAAAAGCGAGCACACCCACCTATTCAGACAAACAGCACTGTAACGGGTGCTTGCGCCAAGTGGCGAGACAACGGCCCCCTGGGTGGATTTTTCCCATTGGGGGAGGTGTAAACATGTCGTATGCTGGACAACTCGGACAGAACTTCCGCGGTGTGTCTGTTGTCACCCAAACACTTCATTGCCAATACAGCCTGCTGACGCTTGCCACTAGCTGCCCCATAATGGCACACCTGGTGTGCAACAGTGGCAGCTGCGGATGGAGTGGATGTGCGACTGCGGTCTGTGGACGAGCTCTCGCTTCTGCAGGAGGAGGAGGAAGAGGAGGAGGGGGGGCGAACGCCTACAGCCAAATCTTTCCTTGACCGTGGGCTAGGCAGAACTGTCCCAATATTGCTGTCCCCTGTGGACCCTGCATCCACCACATTCACCCAGTGTGCCGTGATGGACACGTAACGTCCCTGGCCATGCCTACTGGTCCATGCATCTGTTGTCAGGTGCACCTTTGTAGTCACAGACTGCCTGAGTGCATGGACGATGCGGTCTTTAACATGCTGTTGGAGGGCTGGGATGGCTTTTCTAGAAAAGAAGTGCCGACTGGGTAGCTCGTAGCGTGGTACAGCGTAGTCCATCAGCGCTTTGAAAGCTTCGCTTTCAACTAACCGGTAGGGCATCATCTTTAATGAGATTAGTCTAGCAATGTGGGCGTTCAAACCCTGTGTACGCGGATGCGAGGATGAGTACTTCCTTTTCCTAACAAGAGTCTCATGTAGGGTGAGCTGGACTGGAGAGCTGGAGATCGTGGAACTAGCGGTGGTGCCGGTGGACATGGCAGACTGAGAGAGGGTTGGAGATGGTATTCTTGCCGGTGCCCTACATGCAGTGTTTCCTACTGCAAACCTGGTGATTCCCTGCCTGCTTTGGCCTGGCGACGAAAGCTGCACAGATACTGCCGGTGGTGCGGGAAATGGTGGGTTTACAGTGAGGGAAGGGATGTAGCGTTGCTGACTAGCTTCATTGGCCGAGGGTGCTGCAACCTTTAGGGACATTTGGTAGTTATTCCAGGCTTGCAAATGCATGGTGGATAAATGTCTATGCATGCAACTTGTATTTAGACTTTTAAGATTCTGACCTCTGCTTAAGGTAGTTGAACATTTTTGACAGATGACTTTGCGCTGATCATTTGGATGTTGTTTAAAAAAATGCCAGACTGCACTCTTTCTACTATCGGATACCTTTTCAGGCATTGCAGACTGAGCTTCTTTAACCGGATGGCCACGCTGTCCTCCAACTGGTTTTGGTTTTGCCACGCGTTTTTGGCCAGATACGGGCCCGGCAGATGGAACCTGTTGTGATGTTGATACCTGCTGCGGCTCCTCCTCCTCCTCCACTTCAGAACTACTGCCGTCTGCACCCTGTTCCCCCAATGGCTGCCAATCGGGGTCAACAACTGGGTCATCTATGACCTCCTCTTCTATGTCGTGTGCAACTTCGTCTGTGTCACCGTGTAAGCCGGTGGTATAGCGTTCGTGACGGGGCACCATAATCTCCGCTGGGTTTGATTCTGCCTTAGTACACTGCAAGGGCAATGTTCTTGTCTGAGTCAAAGGAACAGCATAGTAATCTGGCTGTGGCTGTGCATCTGTGCACTCCATGTCCGATTCAACTTCTAATGGGCATGGCCTGTTAACTGTTTCACTGTCTAACCCAGGAACGGTATGTGTAAAGAGCTCCATGGAGTAACCTGTTGTGTCGACTGACGCATCCTTCACTGTTGTTCTGGGTGAAGGACACAAGGAAGCGACTTGTTCCTGACCGGGAGCATCCACTGATGATGCACTGCTCTGACATTTGGCACTTTCCGAGGAGGAGGCGAAAGAGCTAGAGGCAGAGTGAGCAATGAAAGCCAATACTTGTTCCTCCTGCTCCGGCTTCAAAAGTGGTTTTCCTACTCCCAGAAAAGAGAGCGTTCGAGGCCTTGTGTAGGCAGACGACGTTTTTGGCTCAACAACTCGAGACTTAGGTGCTGTACTGCTTTTACCACGACCACCTGATGCTCCACCACCACTACCATCATTACCAGCTGACAATGACCGCCCACGGCCACGACCTCTTCCACTAGACTTCCTCATTGTTTGCAAAACGTAACCAAAGTAACGCTATTTGTTACTGTAAAACAACTTATAAGGTGAACTCAAACTTCTGTAGAATTTATATATACCTTTATACTTGCCTGACACTGAAAGGAAAATCAGGCCCAATGTTACACACTCGGTTTTCTGTGCCCCAATAATTTGAGACAGATGGCACACACAGGAGCAGCACTCAAGCAGACTTGCCAATATTTATCTCCCACTAATTTTTTTTTTTTTGAAAAGGGAGAATTTAACAAAAACAAACAAAAAGGCCCAGTATTACACACACACTGCTTTTCGGTGGGACACAATGAGAGACAGATGCCACACACAGGACTGGCATGGAGGCAGACTTGCCAAGATTTATCTCCCACTATTTTTTTTTTGAAAAGGGAGAATTTAACCCCCCCCCAAAAAAAATGGCCAAGTATCACACAGTGGTTTTTTCGGTGCCAGACAATGAGAGACAGATGCCACACACAGGACTGGCACGGAGGCAGACTTGCCAAGATTTATCTCCCACTAACTATTTTTTTTTTTAAAAGGGAGAATTTACCTCAAAAAAAACAAAAAGGCCCAGTATTACACACACACTGCTTTTCGGGGGGACACAATGAGAGACAGATACCACACACAGGACTGGCACGGAGGCAGACTTGCCAAGATTTATCTCCCACTAACTATTTTTTTTTTTTGAAAAGGGAGAATTTAACCAAAAAAAAAAAAAAAAGGCCAAGTATCACACAGTGTTTTTTTCGGTGCCACACAATGAGAGACAGATGCCACACACAGGACTGGCACGGAGGCAGACTTGCCAAGATTTATCTCCCACTAACAATTTTTTTTTTTTGAAAAGGGAGAATTTACCACCAAAAAAACAAAAAGGCCCAGTATTACACACACACTGCTTTTCGGTGGGACACAATGAGAGACAGATGCCACACACAGGACTGGCACGGAGGCAGACTTGCCAAGATTTATCTCCCACTAACTATTTTTTTTTTGAAAAGGGAGAATTTAACCAAAAAAAAAAAAAAGGCCAAGTATCACACAGTGGTTTTTTCGGTGCCACACAATGAGAGACAGATGCCACACACAGGACTGGCACGGAGGCAGACTTGCCAAGATTTATCTCCCACTAGCTATTTTTTTTTTTGAAAAGGGAGAATTTACCACCAAAAAAACAAAAAGGCCCAGTATTACACACACACTGCTTTTCGGTGGGACACAATGAGAGACAGATGCCACACACAGGACTGGCACGGAGGCAGACTTGCCAAGATTTATCTCCCACTAACTATTTTTTTTTTGAAAAGGGAGAATTTACCACCAAAAAAACAAAAAGGCCCAGTATTACACACACACTGCTTTTCGGTGGGACACAATGAGAGACAGATGCCACACACAGGACTGGCACGGAGTCAGACTTGCCAAGATTTATCTCCCACTAACTATTTTTTTTTTGAAAAGGGAGAATTTAAACAAAAAAAAAAAAAATGGCCAAGTATCACACAGTGGTTTTTTCGGTGCCACACAATGAGAGACAGATGCCACACACAGGACTGGCACGGAGGCAGACTTGCCAAGATTTATCTCCCACTAACTATTTTTTTTTTAAAAAGGGAGAATTTACCACCAAAAAAACAAAAAGGCCCAGTATTACACACACACTGCTTTTCGGTGGGACACAATGAGAGACAGATGCCACACACAGGACTGGCACGGAGGCAGACTTGCCAAGATTTATCTCCCACTATCTATTTTTTTTTTTTGAAAAGGGTGAATTTACCACCAAAAAAACAAAAAGGACCAGTATTACACACACACTGCTTTTCGGTGGGACACAATGAGAGACAGATGCCACACACAGGACTGGCACGGAGGCAAACTTGCCAAGATTTATCTCCCACTAACTATTTTTTTTTTGAAAAGGGAGAATTTAACCAAAAAAAAAAAAAAAAATGGCCAAGTATCACACAGTGGTTTTTTCGGTGCCACACAATGAGAGACAGATGCCACACACAGGACTGGCACGGAGGCAGACTTGCCAAGATTTATCTCCCACTAACAATTTTTTTTTTAAAAAAGGGAGAATTTACCACCAAAAAAACAAAAAGGCCCAGTATTACACACACACTGCTTTTCGGTGGGACACAATGAGAGACAGATGCCACACACAGGACTGGCACGGAGGCAGACTTGCCAAGATTTATCTCCCACTAACTTTTTTTTTTTGAAAAGGGAGAATTTTGACAAAAAAAAAAAAATGGCCAAGTATCACAGTGGTTTTTTCGGTGCCACACAATGAGAGTGAGATGCCACCCACAGCAATGGCACGGAGGCAAACTTGCCAAGATTTATCTCCCACTAACTTTTTTTTTGGAAAAGGGAGAATTTAGACAAAAAAAAAAAAATGGCCAAGTATCACACAGTGGTTTTTTCGGTGCCACACAATGAGAGACAGATGCCACACACAGGACTGGCACGGAGGCAGACTTGCCAAGATTTATCTCCCTGCAGTTATCTCTGAAAAGTATGGCAGGCAGCTAGAAAAAGGACTGCTGCACACAAAAGTGTGGACAAACACACAAGATAGCTGTGCAGAAAGGAAGGAAATACAGGATTTGTGCTTTGAAAAAAGCAGTTGGTTTGCACAGCGTTGTACACACACAGGCACAGCAACGCAGCTATCAGGGTCAGGGAGCCTTCTAGGGCAGCCCAATGAGCGACAGCGCTGAGGAAAAAAAAATGTAGCTTCCACTGTCCCTGCAAACAAAAGGTGGTGTTAGACAGTGGAAATCGCTACAGCACAAGCGGTTTGCAGCTTTATGTACCCTGCCTATCACTATCCCTGCTTCTGAAGAAGCTGCAGCAACCTCTCCCTACGCTCAGATCAGCAGCAGTAAGATGGCGGTCGGCGGGAACGCCCCTTTATAGCCCCTGTGATGCCGCAGAAAGCAAGCCAATCACTGCAATGCCCTTCTCTAAGATGGTGGGGACTGAGATCTATGTCATCACGCTGCCCACACTCTGCATCCACCTTCATTGGCTGAGAAATGGCGCTTTTAGCGTCATTGAAACGCGACTTTGGCGCGAAAGTCGCGTACCGCATGGCCGATGCAACGCTGGGATCAGCTCGGTTTCATGAGACGCCGACTTTGCCAAAAGTCGGCGTCTTATGAAAATGAACAATCCGTTTCGCTCAACCCTAGTGATGAGTGATGACACATTTCCTTTAAGTGTTTCACAATGTTATATATAAGTGGTTTAAGCAATAGTGATATATAGTTAAACTATTCTGATTATGCCAGTAGTGTCCTGCAATATACTGTACGAAAATCTTTATGGCTGATAGAGCATTTACTCTTTGGCTCCTTGATGGAGCACTTACTATTGGCTGAGCCATCTCTCTTCCTCTGTGGCGCTGCGGTGCTGAGGTGTCGGTAGCAGTGTAATGTAGTCAGCAGCATGCTCACCTCATCATGCAGCTGCATGTAGGGGCCCGGGCCGACACACTCTCCTCTGCTCCAGTCCCGATGAAGATGTGAATATGTTTGAATACTGGACAAAGTGGTAGGCATCTCCATGAGAGCTTCACGGGCTGCATAACATCCTTCGGCGAGCCGCATCTACTTGACAAAACCCAAGAAAAGAAGCAAAAAAACAAAATGAGCATGCACCCAACTGTAAGTAAATAAGTAAATAGTAATAGTACATGAAAATCACATAGGGTACTTAGTTAACACTATTTTGATTACAAAAAGCATAGAAGCCATCCTACCACGACAAGTTGGACCCATCGGGTTGATCCAAACCTGTCTCTAGTATTAGAACCTTATCATGTGTCAAGCAACATCACTGTGAATAAGGGAAGACCAGGACAAGGCCCTAACTGAGACACTCAAGTCCTTAGGTTACACCCTCCATCATTGCACAACTACATATCACCTGACCTGCTTCATCCAATAAGCATTCAGGTTTATACAACTTGGAGTTGGAAAATCTGCATAAAAATGATGATATAGTCACTAACAATACTCACTTCCCTAATCATTCTGCACAGTGTCAAGATCTTATATCTTGAAATCAATCATGTTCCAGAAAGGAAAAAGAACAGGTAGCCGGTTATTATCAGAAAAAATGCAATCCAAAGAGTTTTATGACATGACCAGCTCATGATCTCAGCTTGCAGCTGATCAAGGGGGGAGGGGAAGTGTCTGTGAAAATGTTTGCCAGCTGTGGAACTGAATGTCAGTAAATAATTTCATGAGCGTCACTGAAAACAGGTTTATAACCTGGGGACACTGTACAGAGGGAATATCTAGAGTGTAACCTATGTCCTAGAGAGGATGAACTCCTTGACTGACACAAAAATGCCACACTTAAATGCATTTTTCAAGACAAGAGTGATAAAAAAAATTGAGGGATGGGGGTGCAAATGCTAATCTGACAAGAAGAAAGTAAAAAGTGGACTTCTGAGCAGCATACATATATCATCACAGTGTATGTCAGGGAATGATGTGTTATATACACTGCTCAAAAAAATAACGAGAACACTAAAATCCCACATCGTAGATATCACTGAATGAAATATTCCGGTTGCAAATCTTTATTCATTACATAGTGGAATGCGCTGAGAACAATAAAACCTAAAAATGATGAATGTAAATCACAACTAATATCCCATGGAGGTCTGGAGTTGAATGATGCTCAAAATCAAAGTGGAAAATCAAATTGCAGGCGGATCCAACTTCAGTGGAAATGCCTCAAGATAAGGAAATTATGCTCAATAGTATGTGTGGCCTTCATGTGCCTATATGACCTCCCTACAATGCCTGGGCATTGTCCTGATGAGGCAGTGGATGTTATCCTGAGGGATCTCCTCCCTGACCTGGATTAAGGCATCAGTCAACTCCTGCACAGTCTGTGGTGCAATGAGGCGTTGGTGGATGGAATAAGACATGATGTCTCAGATGTGCTCTATTGGATTCAGTGCTGGGGAACAGGCAGGCCAGTCCATAGCATCAATGCCTTCATCATGCAGGAAGTGCTGACACACTTCAGCAACATGAGGTCTAGCATTGTCATGCATCAGAAGGAACCCAGGGCCAACCGCACCAGCATATGGTCTCACAATGTGTCTAAGGATCTCATCCTGGCATCTACTGGCAGTCAGGGTACCTCAGGCTAGCACATGTGTCACAACTCTGCTGGCATCACGACATGGCCTCTCATCTCTCACACTATCTTACCCACTGCTCCAGGTCATGTTGCGATTTCTGTTTCTCGCCAGCTCCATATTCTGTGTCTCTGCTCTCTGCATGCTTCCTGGCTGTGTGCATAGAGGGGCGGTGCCTGAACTCTCTGGTACTTATAGAAATCAGGTGCATCTGTCTAATCTGTTCCTGACCAATTTCCAGGAGGCCTCCAGTATTTAGTGCAGCTCCACCCAGTGGACTGGGCCTGTGCAATGTGTTAGCTCAGTTTGTGCTTAGCTTCTGAGTTTGCCAGGCCTTGCTCTGTGTTACTCCCTCTCTAGAGACTTTTCTCCTTCCCTTGCCTTGATCTTGTTTTCCGCCCTCCAGGAGGCAGAATATCCTGGCCCCTGTGTCTTTGTCCTTGTTTCTTGTCTTGTTCCATTTCCTTGTCAGAACTTAGTCTTATCCCGGTCTCTTTGTCTGTGGCTTCCTTCCCTGCTGTGTCTTTCCTCGTGTTCTCAGTCTGCTTACACTCTGCACTCTTGCGGCTCTGCCTGCTCTGTACCTTTGTGGCTTTACCTCTGCTCCGCAGTCCTGCAGTTCTCCTCCTTTCTACTCTGCTTATCATCTGCTGCTGCAGTAATCTCTTGCTGCAGCTCCTCTCCGCATTCCTTGCGGTTCTGCTCTGCTTAGCTTCTGCAGCTGCAGTAATCTCTTGCTGCAGCTCCTCTCCATATTCCTTGTGGTTCTGCTCTGCTTAGCTTTTATTGCTGCGCAATCTCTTGCTGCTCTACCGCTCCTATCCGCAGCCTTGCGGTTCTCTTCCAGTCTGAACAGGTCCCAACCTGTTCCTTCTTTCTACTTTCCTTCTGGCTTGTTTCCGTACCTGCATCTCCTGTGTGAACAGGTCCCAACCTGTTCCTTCATACCTCATTCCTTTCTGCTTGTTTCCTTTCCTGCACCTCCTGTGTGAACAGGTCCCTACCTGTTCCTCCATACTTCATATCCGTTCCTGCACCTCCTGTGTGAACAGGTCCCTACCTGTTCCTCCATACTACATATCCGTATCTGCACCTCCAGTGTGAACAGGTCCCTACCTGTTCCTTCATACACCACATCAACCAGCTCTGTGTTCTGTGCTGTGCCTGCCAGCCCTGTGTTCTGTGCCGTGCCTGCCAGCCCTGTGTTCTCTGCCGTGGCTGCCAGCCCTGTATTCTCTGCCATGTCTCTGCCAGCCCCGTGTCTCAGCCATGCTCTTCTGCCAGTCCTGCCTGATGCCTGCACCTGTCCTAGTGTTCCTGTCTCCCAATTGGGATCAGCAGCCACAGCCAGATACCACCCTGGAGTAGCACCTGGCAGCTGCCTGCTGCACAAGCCTGACCTCACCATCAGAGGCTCCAGTGAAAACCCAGGCAGCTGTCATAGCCACACCCCTTCCAGGGTAGTCTGGTTTGTGGCGCAGTGGGGCCACAAACCCCCCGAACTCACGCCCACCAGTCAGGGCGTGAGCATGACAACATGGAGGGCTGTGCAGCTCTCCTAAGAAAGGCCTCCCCACACCATTCCTGATTCACTGCCAAACCGGTCAAGCTGAAGAATCTTGCAGGCAGCAGAACGCTCTCCATGGCATCTCCAGACTCTGTTACATCTGTCACATGTGCTCAGTGTGAACCTGCTTTCATCTGTGATGAACACAGGGCGCCAGTGTTGAATCTGCCAATCTTGTTGTTCTCTGACAAATGTCAATCGCCCTGCATGGTGTTGGGCTGTAAGCACAACACCCACTTGTGGATGACAGGCCCTCATAACACTCTGATGGAGTCTGAATCTGACAGTTTGAGCAGACACGTGGGTGTTAGTATCCTGCTGGAGGTAATTTTGCAGGGCTTTGGCACTGTTCCTCCTGTTCCTCCTTGCACAAAGGAGGAGGTAGCAGTCCTGCTGCTGGGTTGCTGCCCTCCTACGCCCCCCTCCATTTCTCCTTGTGTACTGGCCTGTCTCTTGGTATCTGCTCCATGCTCTGGACACTGGTGACAGACACAGCTACTCTTCTTGCCCCAGCTTGCATTGATGTGCCATTCTGGATGAGCTACACTACCTGAGCAACTTCTGTGGGTTGTAGACAATGCCTCATGTTACTGTACAGGACATCTAGGGGTGAGAGCAATGACAAAATGCAAAAGTGACAAAAACAGCCAAAAAAGGATGAGAACAGAGAAATGATCTGTGGTCACCCCTTGTAAAACCACTCATTTATAGGGGTTGTCTTGCTAATTGCCTATCATTTCTAACTGTTGTCTGTTACACTTGCAACACAGCAGGGGAAATTGATTCATAATCAGTGTTGCTTCATAACTCGATGGGTTTATTTTACAGAAGTATGATTGACTTGTAGTTACATTGTGATGTTTAAGTGTTCCCTTTATTTTTTTGAGCAGTGTATTTCTGTGAACAAGTCTCGAGCCCATGATGAAAACCATACATTCAGGATGATGTGACATGGGATCTTTTCGGAGCCTTGTTTGCAGGACAATGATGTCTGTAAAGTGTTGTGAAATGAATGGCGCTATATAAGCTAATGAAATAAATAAAAAGTATGCATTGACGCAGGGGCGTAACTACAAAGTTATGGGCCCCAGTGCGAACTTTCAAATGGGGCCCCCCCACCATGCCAAAATATTTTCCTCCAAATTCACATTTTCCCTATTCATTTCGCACACTATAGCTTTATTGCAAAGTTGTATAGTGTGACTGTAATAATTATAGTGTTATGTTGGGCTGGTGGTTAGGAGCACTAGAAATGACCAGATGAGCAAACTAGCAATACAGGACGAGCTCTGGGAAGTGGGAGCTCTGCTGACCGCAACGCTAATCCTATCACAACAACTAGAAATAGCCGTGGAGCGTTCCTGACTCTGCCTAGACGCCTGTTCACAGCCTAAGAGCTAACTACCCCTAAAGATAGAAAATACAGCCTACCTTGCCTCAGAGAAATTCCCCAAAGAAATAGGCAGCCCCCACATATATTGACTGTGAGTTAAGATGGAAGTCACAAACACAGGAATGAAATAGGTTTCAGCATAGGAGGCCAGACTGAACTAAACAGACTGAGGATAGAAAAGGTATCTTTGCGGTCAGCATAAAAAACTAATAAAAAGCCACGCAGAGTGTGCAAAAGAAACCACCGCACCGACTCACGGCGCGGTGGTGCCACTCTGCATCCCAGAGCTTCCAGCTAACAAGATTAAATATAATAGCAAGCTGGACAAAAACACAGTGGTAACAAATAAGCTAGCAGGGACTTAGCTTTTGCTGAAGTAGACAGGTCATCTGAAAGATCCAAGTGAACTGAACCAGTACTAGGACATTGACAGCTGGCATCAAGTAATGATCTGAGTGGAGTTAAATAGAGCAGCCAGCCAAGGCCTGAACGAGATCAGCTGGAGAAGGAATCTCAGAACCAGCAGCTCCACTCACAGCCACCAGAGGAAGTCCATGAACAGAACTCGCCGAAGTACCATTCATAACCACAGGAGGGAGCTCGAGAACAGAATTCACAACAGTACCCCCCCCCTTGAGGAGGGGTCACCGAACCCTCACCAGAGCCTCCAGGCCGCTCCGGACGAGCCAAATGAAAGGCACGAACAAGATCGGCAGCATGAACATCAGAGGCAACTACCCAGGAATTATCCTCCTGACCTGTTATGATCCTTAGTGGCTGAGGATCACGAATAGACCAGCAAGTGAATAAACTAAGGACAAGCTCTAGGGAGATGGTAACTGGACTGATCGCAAATCTGAACCTATCCAACACAAATAGAGGTAGCCGGTGAACGTGCCTAAAAAATTCCTAGACGTCTCGAGCCAGCCTGAGGAACTAGCTACCCCTAAAGAGAAAGAAAGACCTCGCTTGCCTCCAGAGAAATAATCCCCAAAGATATAGAAGCCCCCAACAAATATTAACGGTGAAGTAAGAAGAAGGCACATACGTAGGGATGAAATCAGATTCAGCAAAAGAGGCCCACTAGTACTAGAAAGCAGAAAATAGAGCAGGGGTCTATGCGATCAATAAAAAACCCTTACAAAATATCCATCCTGAGATTTCAAGAACCCACGCACCAACTAATGGTGTGTGGGGAGAAACTCAGTCCACTAGAGCATCCAGCAAGTGAGGGAATCACATTTTAGCAAGCTGGACAAGAAAACATGATAAACACTGCTGATCAAAAAATGAGCAAACAAAACTTAGCTTGTCCTGGATGGACTTGGAGCAAGGTAGTCAGAAGGAATCTGAGTAGCACTGATTACATCGACAGCCGGCAACAAGTGGAAGTAAAACAGAGCTATATAGGAACCTCCCAGAGGATAACGAACCAGCTGATAGCCAGAGACCAGCAGGATAACAAACAAAGCCACCAGGGGGAGCCCAAAGCAAAAGTCACACCATACCACCAGTGACCACAAGAGGGAGCCTGAAAACAGAGTTCACAACACTGACCATAACCTTTCCACTTGACTAGGTATTGAAGTTTCCGTCTCGAAATACGAGAATCCAAAATCTTCTCCACCACATACTCCAACTCCCCCTCAACCAACACCGGGGCAGGAGGATCAACGGAGGGAACCATAGGAGCCACATATCTCCGCAACAACGACCTATGGAACACATTATGGATGGCGAAAGAAGCTGGAAGGTCCAAATGAAATGACACAGGATTAATAATTTCAGAAATCTTATAAGGACCAATGAAACGAGGCTTAAACTTAGGAGACGAAACCTTCATAGGAACAAAATGAGACGACAACCAAACCAAATCCCCAACACGAAGTCGGGGACCAACACAGCGAAGGCGGTTAGCGAAACGTTGAGCCTTCTCCTGGGACAATGTCAAATTGTCCACTACGTGAGTCCAAATTTGCTGCAACCTGTCCACCACAGAATCCACACCAGGACAGTCCGAAGGCTCAACCTGCCCTGAAGAAAAACGAGGGTGGAAACCAGAATTACAGAAAAAAGGCGAAACCAAAGTGGCCGAGCTGGCCCGATTATTAGGCCGGAGACACACTGGTGCGAGAGACGGCCGAGTCTCGCTGGTTAAAAGCAAGCTGTGGCACCTGCACTCTGGAGCGGAGCGTGCGGCTCCATAGCAATACATGGAGCTGCACGCTCAGCTCCGGAATGCAGGTGCCACAGCTTGCTTTTAACCAGCGAGACTCGGCCGTCTCTCGCACCAGTGTGTCTCCGGCCTTAAGGGCGAACTCAGCCAAAGGCAAGAAGGACACCCAATCATCCTGATCAGCAGAAACAAAGCATCTCAGATATGTTTCCAAAGTCTGATTGGTTCGTTCGGTTTGGCCATTTGTCTGAGGATGGAAAGCTGAAGAAAAAGACAAATCAATGCCCATCTTAGCACAAAAGGACCGCCAAAATCTTGAAACAAACTGGGAACCTCTGTCCGACACGATGTTCTCCGGAATGCCATGTAAATGAACCACATGCTGGAAAAACAATGGAACCAAATCAGAGGAGGAAGGCAATTTAGGCAAAGGTACCAAATGGACCATCTTAGAGAAGCGATCACAAACCACCCAGATAATTGACATCCTCTGAGAGACAGGGAGATCTGAAATAAAATCCATGGAAATATGCGTCCAGGGCCTTTTCGGGACCGGCAAGGGCAAAAGCAACCCACTGGCACGAGAACAGCAGGGCTTAGCCCGAGCACAAGTCCCACAGGACTGCACAAAAGAACGCACATCTCGTGACAAGGAAGGCCACCAAAAGGATCTAGCCACCAAATCTCTGGTACCAAAGATTCCAGGATGACCAGCCAACACCGAACAATGAACCTCAGAGATAACTCTACTAGTCCATCTATCAGGGACAAACAGCTTCTCCGCTGGGCAACGGTCAGGTCTATCAGCCTGAAACTCCTGCAGCACCCGCCGCAAATCAGGGGAGATGGCAGACAAAATTACCCCCTCTTTGAGAATACCAGCCGGCTCAGGAACTCCCGGAGAATCAGGTACAAAACTCCTTGAAAGGGCATCAGCCTTCACATTCTTAGAACCCGGAAGGTACGAAACCACAAAATTGAAGCGGGAGAAAAACAGCGACCATCGAGCCTGTCTATGATTCAACCGCTTGGCAGACTCGAGATAAGTCAGATTCTTGTGATCCGTCAAGACCACCACACGATGTTTGGCTCCTTCAAGCCAATGTCGCCACTCCTCAAACGCCCACTTCATAGCCAACAACTCTCGATTACCCACATCATAATTGCGCTCAGCAGGCGAAAACTTTCTAGAAAAGAAAGCACATGGTTTCATCACAGAGCCATCAGAACCTCTTTGAGACAAAACAGCCCCTGCTCCAATCTCAGAAGCATCCACCTCGACCTGAAACGGGAGCGAAACATCTGGCTGACACAACACAGGGGCAGAAGAAAAACGACGCTTCAGCTCCTGAAAAGCCTCAACGGCCGCAGAGGACCAATTGACCACATCAGCACCTTTCTTGGTTAAATCAGTTAATGGTTTAACAACACTAGAAAAATTAGCGATGAAGCGACGGTAAAAATTAGCAAAGCCCAGAAATTTCTGAAGGCTCTTCACAGAAGTAGGCTGAGTCCAATCATAAATGGCCTGAACTTTAACAGGGTCCATCTCGATAGTAGAAGGGGAAAAAATGAAGCCCAAAAATGAAACCTTCTGAATTCCAAAGAGACATTTAGACCCCTTCACAAACAAGGAATGAGCACGAAGGACCTGGACACCATTCTGACCTGCTTCACATGAGACTCCCAATCGTCCGAAAAGACCAAAATATCATCCAAATATACAATCATGAATCTATCCAGGTGCTTTCAGAAGATGTCATGCATAAAGGACTGAAACACAGATGGAGCATTAGAAAGCCCGAATGGCATCACCAAGTACTCAAAATGGCCCTCGGGCGTATTAAATGCTGTTTTCCATTCGTCGCCCCGTTTAATACGCACAAGATTATACGCCCCTCGAAGATCTATCTAGCTAGCTCCCTTAATCCGAGCAAACAAATCAGACAGTAGCGGCAAAGGGTACTGAAATTTGACGGTGATTTTATTAAGAAGGCGGTAATCTATACATGGTCTCAGAGAACCATCCTTCTTGGCCACAAAAAAGAACCCTGCTCCCAACGGTGATGACGACGGGCGAAATGCCCTTTCTACAAGGACTCCTTTATAGAACTCCGCATTGCAGCGTGTTCTGGCACAGATAAATTGAACAGTCGGCCCTTCGGAAACTTACTACCAGGAATCAAATTAATAGCACAATCGCAATCCCTATGAGGAGGTAGGGCACTGGATTTGGGCTCATCAAATACATCCCGGTAATTTGACAGGAACTCAGGGACTTCAGAAGGATGGGAAGACGAAATAGACAACAATGGGACATCCCCATGTACCCCTTGACAACCCCAACTGGATACAGACATTGATTTCCAATCCAATACAGGATTATGGACCTGTAGACATGGCAAACCCAAAACGACCACATCATGCAGATTATGCAACACCAAAAAGCGAATATCCTCCTGATGTGCAGGAGCCATGCACATGGTCAATTGAGTCCAGTACTGAGGCTTATTCTTGGCCAAAGGTGTAGCATCAATTCCTCTCAATGGAATAGGATACTGCAAGGGCTCCAAGAAAAAACCACAGCGCCTGGCAAACTCCAAGTCCATCAAATTCAGGGCAGCGCCTGAATCCACAAATGCCATAACAGAATAGGACGACAAAGAGCAAATCAGAGTAACGGACAAAATAAATTTTGGCTGTACCGTACCAATGGTGGCAGACCTAGCGAACCGTTTAGTGCGCTTAGGACAATCAGAGATAGCATGAGTGGAGTCACCACAGTAAAAACACAGCCCATTCTGACGTCTGTATTCTTGCCGTTCAGCTCTGGTCAAGGTCCTATCACATTGCATAGGCTCAGGCTTCTGCTCAGAAAACACCGCCAAATGGTGCACATTTTTGCACTCACGTAAGCGTCGATCGATCTGAATGGCCAAGGACATAGACTCATTCAGACCAGCAGGCGTGGGGAATCTCACCATAACATCCTTAAGGGCTTCAGAAAGACCCTTTCTGAAAATTGCCGCCAGGGCACACTCATTCCACTGAGTAAGCACAGACCACTTTCTGAACTTCTGACAATATACCTCCGCTTCATCCTGACCCTGACACAAAGCCAGCAAAATTTTCTCTGCCTGATCCACTGAATCTGGTTCATCATAAAGCAATCCAAGCGCCAGAAAAAACGCATCTACATTACGCAATGCAGGATCTCCTGGCACAAGGGAAAATGCCCAGTCTTGAGGTTCGCCACGTAGCAAAGAAATAATGATTTTTACTTGCTGAATGGGGTCACCAGAAGGGTTTCAAAGCAAAAAACAGTCTACAATTATTCTTGAAATTCAGGAACCTAGATCTATCCCCAGAAAACAAATCAGGAATTGGAATTCTGGGTTCTAACATCGGGTTCTGAACTACATAATCTTGAATGCTTTGTACCCTTGCAGTGAGTTGATCCACACAAGAGGACAGACCTTGAATGTCCATATCTACACCTGTGTCCTGAACCACCCAGAGGTTAAGGGGAAAAGAAATACAAAACACACTGCAGAGAAAAAAAAATGGTCTCAGAACTTCTCTTATCCCTCTATTGAGATGCATTAACACTTTGTGGGCCAGCTGTACTGTTATGTTGGGCTGGTGGTTAGGAGCACTAGAAATGACCAGATGAGCAAACTAGCAATACAGGACGAGCTCTGGGAAGTGGGAGCTCTGCTGACCGCAACGCTAATCCTATCACAACAACTAGAAATAGCCGTGGAGCATTCCTGACTCTGCCTAGACGCCTCTTCACAGCCTAAGAGCTAACTACCCCTAAAGATAGAAAATACAGCCTACCTTGCCTCAGAGAAATTCCCCA
This sequence comes from Ranitomeya variabilis, assembly GCF_051348905.1. Taxonomy (NCBI): domain Eukaryota; kingdom Metazoa; phylum Chordata; class Amphibia; order Anura; family Dendrobatidae; genus Ranitomeya; species Ranitomeya variabilis. The sequence continues at coordinate 101,731,783 of NC_135235.1, forward strand.
AAGAAATAGGCAGCCCCCACATATATTGACTGTGAGTTAAGATGGAAGTCACAAACACAGGAATGAAATAGGTTTCAGCATAGGAGGCCAGACTGAACTAAACAGACTGAGGATAGAAAAGGTATCTTTGCGGTCAGCATAAAAAACTAACAAAAAACCACGCAGAGTGTGCAAAAGAAACCACCGCACCGACTCACGGCGTGGTGGTGCCACTCTGCATCCCAGAGCTTCCAGCTAACAAGATTAAATATAATAGCAAGCTGGACAAAAACACAGTGGTAACAAATAAGCTAGCAGGGACTTAGCTTTTGCTGAAGTAGACAGGTCATCTGAAAGATCCAAGTGAACTGAACCAGTACTAGGACATTGACAGCTGGCATCAAGTAACGATCTGAGTGGAGTTAAATAGAGCAGCCAGCCAAGGCCTGAACGAGATCAGCTGGAGAAGGAATCTCAGAACCAGCAGCTCCACTCACAGCCACCAGAGGAAGTCCATGAACAGAACTCGCCGAAGTACCATTCATAACCACAGGAGGGAGCTCGAGAACAGAATTCACAACATATAGGGAATAACTCAGGAGACTCTTTGCGTGGAACAACACAACTACAGGACACAGTTTTATAAGTGGTAAAGTCTATATTATCACACGGTGATTCAAACAGGTGCAGAGAGAAACTCAAGTCCACAACACTTGGTGCAAATAATAAACGCAGCTTAGCAGTCTATAGGAAACTTCAGAGGAAAATGCAATCAAGCAGAAAGTCTATGAAGCACAGTTATTCTTCAGGAAACTATCTAAGCTCAACCAGGCCTGGTTAATAGTCTCAGGTTATTGCAGAGCAGAAACAGCTTACATGTCCAGCAAATGCAGATGGAAGTAAACACGAGCAGCAGATGAAGGAGGATTACTGGAAACTTGTGTATGCAGCAGGAACTCAGAGCAGAGCAGCAGGATCACCACACAGGTTCACAGGAGCAAGTGTATAGCCAGGGAGTAATCAGAGGTCAGGAGCTGGATGCAAGGCAGAATACTCTAGCACAGACTGAAGGCTGGGGTGGAGTTTTATAGCAGGAAGACACAGTGCACATGAGACCAAAGACGCCATCTTTGAAAAGGGCAGTAATGCACAAAAGGTAAAAAAATGTTCAGAGCCCTGACATTACTCCCTCCTTACAAGCGGCCTCAGGACGATCCTGGACCTGGTTTCTCAGGGAATCTCTGATGAAAATGAGAAATCTTCTGTTGGGTATTGATGTTTTCCACAGGTTCCCAAGAGTCTTCCTCAGGGAGATATCCCTGCCATCTTATCAGATATTGGAGCCGATTCCTGCGAATCCTGGAATCAATAATTTCCTCCACCACAAATTGTTCTTGCCCATCAATCACCACAGGCTGCGGAGGTGGCACAACACGTCCCTGGAAGGTATTAGGAGATACAAGCTTTAGTAAAGATACATGAAAAACTGGGTGTACCTTCATTGTCCTAGGCAGCTTCAGCCGGCAGGCCACAGAGCTCGCAATACCGTTGATCTTGAAAGGGCCAATGAATTTCTGTCCAAGTTTTTGTGAAGGAACGTTTAACTTCAGATTCTTAGTTGCTAACTACACGTAATCTCCTACCTTGAACATGGGTGCAGGTTTACGAAATCTATCAGCCGATCTCTTATAACGTTCTTGAGCTGTGGTCAGGGATTCCTTCAGAACCTCCAGATTTTGTCTCATCGCAGTCAGCCTTTCTTCCACTGCCGGAACCAGAGAAAAAATTGGAGACCTAGGTAAAATACATGGATGATAACCCAGATTGGCAAAGAAAGGTATAAATTTAGTGGAGGCGCTCTGAGAATTATTATATGAAAATTCGGCTAACGGCAGCAACTCCAACCAATCATCCTGGAGATGGCTGACATAGCATCTTAGATATTGTTCCAGCGTCTGGTTGGTACGCTCAGTCTGACCATTTATCTGGGGATGGTAAGAAGAAGAGAGACAGACATTAATATTGAGTGCAGAGCAAAACCCCTTCCAGAATCTTGAAGTGAACTGTACTCCACGGTCAGAGATGATCTCATCCGGAACCCCATGCAACCGAAAGACATTCTGTATATCCAAGTTCACTGTATCTTTAGCTGAGGGGAGGCCGGTGCACGGAACAAAATGAGCAGCTTTAGTCAGGCGATCAACTACCACCATGATTGTATTCATGCCCCCCGATGTAGGCAGCTCCACAATAAAGTCCATCGATATAGACCCCCAAGGGTGGGACGGAACAGGTAATGGTTGTAGAAGACCTGTAGGTGCCACATGAGGAGTCTTGTAACGGGCACATACCTCGCAAGTGAGAACATAGTCCTTGGTATCCTTCAGGCAAGTTGGCCACAAGAAGAATTGGCTCAGGAACTCTTGTGTCTTCTGTACCCCCCTGTGACCAGCCAACTTGGAGTCATGTACCAACTTGAGGATCTGCAGACGGACCTCCGGGACGTAGATACGTCGATCTCTGAACCACATGCCACCCTTAAAGACAAGATTAATATCCACAGGTGGGTTGGCCAGAAATACATCACCTTCATAGGCCTCCCTGCACTCCTTCCACAAGTCCTGATCGTGGATAACTCCGATGAAATTGGCATCAGATAGATTGGTCTTGGACGGGGCTTCAAGTACGGAATCTGCAGCATGGATTCGGGATAAAGCATCAGCCTTCCCATTACGAGAACCTGGACGGTACGAGATAAAGTTATATTGATTTAAAAATAAGTTCCAATGAGCCTAACGAGGAGAAAGACATCTAGCGGATCTAAGGAACTCTAGATTGCGATGGTCAGTTAGCACTATGATCTGTTGTGCAGCTCCTTGCAGATGATGCCTCCATTCTTTGAAAGCCGCAATAATAGCCAGCAATTCCTTGTCTCCCACGTCGTAATTCTTCTCTGCTGAGGTTAGTCTACGGGAAAAGAAAGCACAAGGATGTAGCAGACCCTTCTCTCCGGTTCTTTGGGAGAGAATAGCCCCCAAACCATTATCAGAAGCATCCACCTCCACAATGAAAGGATGTGTTGGATCTGGGTGTATCAACAGCGGTGCTGATGTGAAACAGATCTTAAGCCGATCAAAAGCTTCTTGAGCCTGTGATGACCACTTAAAGGGCTTTTCCTTCTTTGTCAACGAAGTAATGGGACGGACAATATCAGAAAAATTTTGAATGAAGCGTCTGTAGAAATTTGCAAAACCAATAAAACGTTGGACCTCCTTAACGTTCTTGGGTAACGGCCAGTCAAGGATAGCCTGAATCTTACCAGATTCCATGTTCAGCCCATGGGGAGAGATGATATAACCTAAGAACTGTATCTTAGAATGATGGAATTCACATTTCTCCGACTTAATATACAGATGGTTGTCTTTCAGACGTCTTAAAACAGTTTTGACATGTTCTTCATGTTCCTGTAGAGCGTCAGAAAAGGTTAGTATATCGTCCAAATAGATCACTACAAACTGGTCCAACAAATCTCTGAAAATGTCATTAGCAAGGTGTTGAAACGTTGCAGGGGCGTTACAAAGCCCGAAGGGCATCACAAGAGATTCAAAGTGTCCATACCGGCATCTGAATGCTGTCTTCCACTCATCCCCTGGACGAATACGCACCAAATTATAAGCCCCATGAAGATTCAGTTTAGAGAACACCTTAGCATGGCAGACTCTTTCCAGTAATTCAGGAATCAGACGCAAAGGGTAACGGTTTCGTACAGTTACCTTATTGAGTTCCCGATAGTCAACACAGCGTCTCAGGGTCCCATCCATCTTCTTTACAAAAAAGATAGGTGCCCCTGCTGGTAAGGAAGAAGGACTATGAAGCCTTTGGCCAGATTTTCATCAATATACTCCTTTAAGGCTTGAAGCTCAGGTGCCGCCAAAGGGTATCTATTACCAAAAGGAATAGCTGCCCCAGGAAGCAGCTCAATGGAACAGTCATAATGGCTGTGTGGAGGAAGCTGATCTGCATTCTTCTTGTCACAGATGTCAGAGAACTCTTTATATGCTGGAGGTAAAGAAAATACCTATACATGTGGTTCCGTAGCCGTGGACTCAGGGACAGCTTCTGTTAGCACTGAGTTGCTACTTGTTGGGAAGATAATCTCCTTGGTCTCCCAGTTGATAATTGGGTTCTGAGAACACAACCAAGGAATGCCTAAAATCACAGGAAAATGAGGAGAAGAAATTAGCAAGAAAGAAAGTTGCTCCTGATGATTAGGCTCCAACAAAATTTCAAGGGGTACGGTCTCCTGATCCACAGGCTCAGAGATTAAAGGTGACCCATCCACTGTTTCCATAGTAATTGGAGAGGCCATGTTCCTTGGCAAATGCGATATCCATGAAATTGCCACCTGCACCAGAGTCAATCATAGCTGCACTGGAAATCCACTGTCCTGAACACAGGATCTTAATAGGGAGAGAACAGTGAGAGTTCTTTTCCTTCAGCTCCTTGGGGGGTGAAGTCATAGAAAGTGAATGGAATACAGGGTTTAAAGGCAGGCTAAATTCAGAGATGTCAGATTCATCATCACAGTTGTCATGCTCCCCTATTGCTGCTAGCACCTTGTTAGGCCGTCTAGGACACTTAGGCCAATTGATCAAGAAGTGGTCAGACTGGCCGCAGTAGAAACATAGACTTTCACGAAGGCGATGCTCCCGGCGCTCATTGATCTCGCGTCTCTGAATGGAATCAATTTGCATGGGCACCTCCTCCACCTCCCGAGAGGTTTTACCTGCAGGCTCTTTGGAAGGAAGGGAAAAGTTAGGAACACAGTTATATGCAGCAAATTTCTCCTGCCTACGCCCTTAAGGTGAATGTCTATGCGCACACAATGCTGTATAAATGTCTCTAGCTCCTGTGGTGAATCAGAGCGAGCTAGTTCATATTTTACAATACTAGACAGACCCCTTTTAAAAATAGGCAATTGTGCATAACTGTCCCAATTGGTATCTACCGCTAATCTCCTGAATTCAGTGGCATACTCAATAACAGAATGTTTCGTTTAGCCTGGCGTAAAGACAACAAAGCAGATTCAGTGGTTGCACGGCGATTAGGGTCATCAAACATTAATGCCATATCGGCCAAGAAATCAAGTTATTTAACCGTGGGTCACGAGACTCAATCATCGGATTCGTCCAGGCGAGCGCTCGTGCGGTCAGCAGTATTATTACACACAATACTTTGGATCTATCAGTAGGAAAACGGTCAGCATGCACATCAAAATATAGCATACATTGATTCACAAAGCCACGAAATTTGTCGCGATCACCATTAAATCTGAATGGGGCAACTTAGGTGGGCTAGCTGGTGGCGGTTGCCCAGAGGGTAAAGTCACTTGTGCAGCTATTTGCGTGCTTATGTCCTGAAAAGCCCGTCCATACTGGGACTCTATGTCAGCAAGTTTGTTTTCCTGGGCTGCCATGCGGTTGCTTAAGTCCTGCAAAGTTTATCCAAACACTAGTTGATTGTGTTCAAAGCTTCCAAACTTCTTTTGCAGACCTTCCACATCTTTCTGCAGTGATCTAATTATGGAAAACACCTGCTCTAATCTGCTTTCTGCAGTCATTGTTCCAGCAGTCTCCTTTTTTTTATGGCTAGAGTATCCTGTAATAATTATAGGGGATGACTTAGGAGACTCTTTGCGTGGAACAAGACAACTACAGGACACAGTTTTATAAGTGGTAAAGTCTATATTATCACATGGTGATTCAAACAGGTGCAGAGAGAAACTCAAGTCCACAACACTTGGTGCAAATAATAAACACAGCTGAGCAGTCTATAGGAAACTTCAGAGGAAAATGCAATCAAGCAGAAAGTCTATGAAGCACAGTTATTCTTGAGGAAACTTGACACGAATAAATCCTTGTCTTAGTCCAAACACAGATAGATATGCGTATAAGGCAGTTCAAATCATATCTTAGCTCAACCAGTGAGGCCTGGTTAATAGTCTCAGGTTATTGCAGAGCAGAAACAGCTTACACGTCTAGCAAATGCAGATGGAAGTAAAGCGAGCAGCAGATGAAGGAGGATTACTGGAAACTTGTGTATGCAGCAGGAACTCAGAGCAGAGTAGCAGGATCACCACACAGGTTCACAGGAGCAGGTGTATAGCCAGGGAGTAATCAGAGGTCAGGAGCTGGATGCAAGGCAGAATACTCTAGCACAGACTGAAGGCTGGGGTGGAGTTTTATAGCAGGAAGACACAGTGCACATGAGACCAAAGACGCCATCTTGGAAAAGGGCAGTAATGCACAAAAGGTAGAAAATGTTCAGAGTCCTGACAGTGACCTCAGTTGAATAACCATCCGGTGCCCCATCCTGGAATATATTTGTCCCCTGTACTACCATTGTTATGTAATGTATAAAAGAAAATAAACCATTATACTCATCAGGGGCTAACATATAAGTCATGGGGATCCATATAAGAAGTATAATGCACCCCCATAGTCCTCCTTATAGTATAATACATTCTCCGTAGTCCTCCATATAGTATAATACACTCCCCATAGTCCTCCATATAGTATTGTACACTCTTCAGTAGTGTTGAGCGATACCTTCCAATATTTGAAAGTATCTGTATCGGATTGGATCGGCCGATATCCAAAAAATATCGGATATCACCGATACCGATACCCGATACCAATACAAGTCAATGGGACACAAATATCGGAAGTGATCCTGGATGGTTCCCAGGGTCTGAAGGAGAGGAAACTCCCTTATAGTCCTCGATACAGTGTAATACACTCCTCAGTCCTCCATTTAGTATTATACACTCCACATAGTCCTCCATATATTAAAATACACTGCTCAGTCCTCCATATAGTATAATACACTCCTCATAGTGCTCCATATGGTATAATGCACCCCTCATAGTCCTCCATACAGTATAATGCACTCCTCAGTCCTCCATTTAGTATTATACACTCCACATAGTCCTCCATATATTAAAATACACTGCTCAGTCCTCCATATAGTATAATACACTCCTCATAGTGCTCCATATAGTATAATGCACCGCCATCGTCATCCATGTCGCACAATTCACTTCCCACAGTATAATGCACCCCATAGTTCTTCATATAGTATAATATATTCCCCATAGTCCTCGATTCAGTATAATGCAGCCCACACATAGTATAATGCAGCCACCCCAGAGTATAATGCAGCCACCCCACAGAGTATAATGCAGCCACCCCAGAGTATACTGCAGCCCTGCCATACAATTCAGTGTAACCCCCATAGAATATAATGCAGCCCCCCTCATAGTATAATGCAGCCCCTCCATAGAGGGGCAGTGAGAAAGGCATGAGCAAATGATGATGAGGGGGCAGGGGAGAGGGCACAAGGGGCTAGGGGAGACAGGAACAAGGGTAACATAGGGGGGCTAGGAAGCAAGGAAGAGGGGCACAAGGGGACACATGGGGGCTAGGAGGCAGGGGAGAAGGTTACAAGGGGACTAGTGGGCAAGGGAGACTGACACAAGGGGACAAGGGAGACTGACACAAGGGGACACACAGGGACTAGTGGGCAAGAGACACTGACACAAGGGGACACACAGGGACAAGGGATACCAGCACAAGGGGACACACAGGGACTAGTGGGAAAGGGAGACTGACACACAGGGACTAGTGGGCAAGGGAGACTGACACAAGCACAAGGGGACAAAGGAGACTGACACAAGCACAAGGGGACAAAGGAGACAGGCACATGGGGACATACAGGGACTAATGAGCAAGGGAGACTGGCACACGGGGACAAGGGACACAAGCCTAAGGGGACAAGGGAGACAGGTTCAAGGGGACACACGGGCCCCTGACCTGCCAGAGCCGGTTGCAGTGGTGACCACTGCGACTGTGGTAGTTACGCCCCTGCCTCTCACACACACACACACACTACAGATATCACACACACACACTGCAGATATCACACACACACTACAGATATCACACACACACAGCACACACACACTAAAGATATCAGACACACACACACCAGATACCAACTCATATACACATCTCACACTCTCCTCTCTGGTACTGGGGAGGCTGATATACGTGCAGCCTCTCAGCTTCTCCTGCTTACAGCAGCTCTGACTCGCACCTCCCCCCTGCTCTCACCTTCTGTCCCGGGGCTGCAGAGCAGGAGAAGCCGACGGTCTCACCGTGCTGACTGGAGCTCTGCTTCCTATCCTATCAATCACATGCCCCCTCCCCCTAGATACGCCTTGGACTGTTGCCATGCAGGAGGAATCTCCTGCACTGCAACATGGTGTTGGGTGCCTCTGACCTGCCGGGCCCCTAAACCGCCGGGCCCGGTCGCAGCGGCAACCGCTGCGACCATGGTAGTTACGCCACAGCATTGACATAAATAGCCTTTTTGTTGGCCAGTGTGGTAACCTGAAATTATGTGGAATACTGTAAGCTAAGCTTCTGTGTCCAAGCCTATCATGTATGATAATGTTTGCTGATATGTTGAATCTAAGCCCATAATTTGTGATATTGTCTGCTGAGCTGATTCATCTAAGCCTTTCTTGTGTAATCTTGTTTGCTGACATTTATCTGACTCTGTACTTGCTGTCAAATCTGTAACCTGAAGTGGCCAAGAGCGGGATTCGTGGCTGAGCTCCTGTCGGTTTGCGCTCTGGCACTGTACATGAAAACAGTGTCTCAGTCCCAGTGTGCTGTTAGATGTGGGGTACATCACACTCACTTGTGGGCTGCAGGCCCCCCACTGCCTGCAGTCTTCCATCCTTGGGAGCCACCGCACACAACTCAGGGGGCACAAAGCTCATTACAACAAGCAAACGTTTAGTGAGTTTCAAGTTCCTCAGGGTGTAACTGGAGCGCCCCCACGCGTAAGGTCAGTGGGGTACTCGGTACCGGGTCTGCCTCTCTCTGTTCTGGGGATGTCACGGTGGCCCGACCCGGTCCGTGGCCCTTCTGAGGGGCGCCCAATTAAAGGTGTAGTTGTTTGTACGGTGTTTGTGACGCCACCTGTGGTATTCGGTCAGGGTGATCGACGCTGCTAGGGGTCCGCTGGGGTGATGGAATGGCAGCTAGATGGTGTACCTTCACACAGGTGAAGTATGTCCCCAGGGCTTCCCAAATGTGTAGTTGGTGATGGTGGACGTCGTAAGGCGCCATGAATAACGAGGACACAAAGGTTGCAGTCTCTTTACCTTTTACTGAAGACTTCAGCGTCCACAGTACAGAGTACCGTTCACAGGGCTGGCTGAATCCGGCCAGTCCGAAGGCACATCCAGAGTTCCCTTTGCAGGTGGAAATCAGTAGCCTCCCTACTAGTGCCTGTGTGTTGTAGTACCTCCCTGCTGAGCACCACGGGATAGTCCTCACAACTTTCGTGGATGTTTCTGATGTTCTCTCTCTCTGTCCCCCAGATCAAATGGATAGGACAACCCGTATGACGGGGTAGGCCTGGAGCTATTTTATAGGGACCCTAGAGACGCCCCTCTCCCACAATTTGCCTCCGTTGTCTTCATAGGTTTTAAGGTCGGGCAGCCAACTTGGAATTAACTGTCCTGCCGGTCTCTGAAGTAATGCGTAGAGCCTATTACTCCCTCGGTGTTCCGGCCACTGGCTACGCACCTCAGAAGGATGTTGCCGGTCTTAAGGCAAGACTCCTCCCGGTATTATCTCCTTGTGCTGTGATCTCGTTTCTCACTCTTCACAATATACTTTGCTTCGTGTCCTTTCTTAGGATGCTGCCGCAATGAATTGCAGGCGTAGCTCCGTAACGTTCTATCTCGTGCTTGGCCTCTGTCAGGATCCCACCCCTGACAGGGACCCTCTGTCTGCAGCTCAGATGTTCCTCCTTCTCCCCCTGTCTGCCTGACAGGTCCTCTCTGGGTCTTACCCAGGCAGCTTCTCACTAACTTCTACCTCTGTGAGGAGTGGCCTAGTACATAGAACCTTTGCTCCCCCTGGTGGACTAGAGTGTGAAGTGTAGTGTGTGACTGTGATACCTGGTCAGGTGAACTCCTTTAGTACAATCAGATGTAACATCACTCCCCCTGGTGGAAGAGCGACATTACTGCAACGACCAGGACTCTGGGGCACTGCATAACAAGTGGGATTGGGCACAGCACTTCATGTTTCTTACTTCCTTAGTTTAACTCATCTTCAGCTTTACTTATTTGTCCTGGACTATCCTCAAGCCCACTGACTCCATCAGCCTCAGGAATTTAATGTTAACTTCGGCCACTTGCCCTTCATGTGGTTGCACAACCGCTGACCTCGAGATGTCAGAAGACCAGGCACTCGCTCTAGTCACTGGATCGAACGTTAGGCACCATATGTTGCAGGAATGTCCACAAGTGTTATCAGTATGATGAGAAAAAGGAGATGTGTTCCAGCTTCTTTGAATCCAAAAATGTATTAGAAAATATTTCATAAAAAACCATGGCAATGGCAAAGTTCACATGGCAAGATATAGTCACGCTTTTTAAATGCTCGTGACGTCCTTTATCAAACAATTTATCAAACTCGTAAATGAGCCCTAATTCTATGTTCACACATTGTATTAGTATGTGAAACCCATTTATTTTTGTGATTTCCTCAAGTTCAAACCATAATTTCTTGGTCTCCTCACCTCAGCATGGCAGTTAGTTTTAGTACAGATTAATTAAATTAGTGATATGTGTTAAAGTAAGCAAAGCCTGACCAATGCAATGCCCTACCAATGTGTGAAAGTAAACAGTGCCCGACCAATGTGCATTTTTGATGCATTTCCTGCAGCTGAAACACACTATAATATGCATAAGCATTTTGTACCTGTAGATTTTGTACATCTGATGCAATTCTATGGGGAAAATCCATCAATGGAACTCAGTGTACGCTCAAGAGAAATTGACATGCTGCAAATTTGAAACACAGGCCGCAGGTTAGTTTACACAGGGTCAAAAACAAAAATACATCTTGGGAACTTACCCTAAATCTGCATTCACATGCGCATGATTCACATTGATCTTCATATATTAGCTGCTCATATTGCCATGTCGGTTGATACTTATGCAAAGCGCAGGAGTCAAAATAAGTTTGTAATTGAACGCACCGCTCTATATAGCCAGTAACTGAGATTACAAAGCTCAATTCATTATAATGAGCTTTAAGATATCATTTGGTGCCTAGGCAGGGCACAACACCTGATGTCAAACTCATCTCAGCTGCTGTGCTCTGCATCAGTTGTGCTAGGCAGACATTCATGGTGTTAAAATGGCCAGTCACATGATATCGAGGCGTTATGGGTTTGGAGGGTGAAATTTTGTTCCCCTATAGACTTTGATACTCATACCTGTGACCACTGGTTCAGACAAACACATTTTGATCCCAATGCAGTTTATTTGCTAGTGCATGTATGTGATTTTCTAAACGAACTGTACTTCTAAGTAGAAAAAATCAAATCTGCTAGTCACTAGGTCAAAATTCTTTCTGTCTTAAAGGCAAGTCCTGGGTTCTAGTCCCACCAAGGACAACATCTGCAAGGAGTTTGTATGTTCTCTCTGTGTTTGCGTGGGTTTCCTCCTGGGTCTCTGGTTTCTTCCCACATTCCAAAGACATACTGATAGGGAATCTAGATTGTGAGCCCCATCAGGGACAGCAATGATAATGTGTGCAAACTGTAAAGCGCTGACGAATATGTTAGCGCTACATAAAAATAAAGATTATTATTATATATATGTGTATATATACAGGTGCATCTCACAAAATTAGAATATCATCAAAAAGTTAATTTATTTCACTTCTACAATACAAAAAGTGAAACTCATATATTATAGTCATTACAAACAGAGTGATCTATTCCATATGTGTATATCTGTTAATGTTGATGATTATGGCTTACAGCCAATGAAAACCCAAAAGTCATTATCTCAGTAAATTAGAATACTTTATAACATCAGCTTGAAAAAATGATTTTAACATCCGAAATGTTGGCCTACTGAAATGTATTAACAAAAGTCCACAAAAATGTAATACTAAGTGAAAACAATCAGAAAGTCACAAGATTAAATGCAGGAAAACATACCATAAGGAAAAAGACTCCAATACTTCTACCTGCCCATATTTGTGCAAAATATTGCATTCAGTAAGGTCCAAGTGCAGTCATAGATGGCACATTAATGGCAAGCCACATAGTCTTGCAGTAGTTTATCAACACATCATATTATCAGTTTGGGAATACATGGTGTTTACCACGGGCAGGAATAAAGGAGTCTTAGACCAGGTGTGGATACCCCAACAGTCCCCGACGCACGTTTCGCGGGTAAATAAACCCGCTTTCTCAAGGGGAATACCGGCATGCACTTGCACCTTACTGAATGCAACATTTTGCACAAATATGGGCAGGTAGAAGTATTGGAGTCTTTTTTCCTTATGGTATGCTTTCCTGCATTTAATCTTGTGACTTTCTGATTGTTTTCACTTAGTATTAAATTTTTGTGGACTTTTGTTAATAAAATTTTCTATTTTTTATATACCTTATTGCTCCTTCATTTCTCCTGTTTTACACATATATATTTTGGAGCTGGTTTGCTTGTGCTTGTTGGCATATGGGCTATTTTTGAGCCCTAAATGTGATATTAATAACATGTCACTGAGGTTTTTGTGTTCATCTACTGAAATGTATGTTGAGTAAATGCACTCAATACTTGGTTTGGGCTCCTTTTGCATCAATTACTGCATCAATGCGGCGTGGTATGAAGGCAATCAGCCTCTGGCACTACTGAGGTGTTATAGAAGACCAGGTTGCTTTGATAGCAGCCTTAAGCTCATCTGCATTCTTGGGTCAGGTGTTTCTCATCTTTCTCTTGACAATACCTATGGGGTTTAGGTCAGGCTAGTTTGCTGGCCAATCAAGCACAGTGATACTGTGGTTTTTAAACCCAGTATTGAAACTTTTGGTAGTGTGGAAAGGTGCCAAGTCCTGCTAGAAAATTAAATTTCCATCTCCAAAAAGCTTGTCAGCAGAGGGAAGCATGAAGTGCTCCAACATTTCCTGATAGACGGCTGAGCTGACTTTGGTCTTGATAAAACACAGTGGACCTACACCAGCAGATGACATGGCTCCTGAAACCATCATTGATTGGGGATACATCACACTATACCTTGGAAATCAAGGTCCCAGAGTCTGGAGGAAGAGTGGAAAGATAGACAATCCAAGCTGCTTGAGGTCTAGTGTGAAGTTTCCACACAATCAGTGATGGCTTTGTGAGCTATGTCATCTGCTGGTATTGGTACATTGTGTTTTATCACGACAAAAGTCAGCACAGCTGTCTACCAGGAAATTTTAGAGAGCTTTATGCTTCCCTCTGTGATCAAGATTTTTTTGGAGATGGAAATTTAATTCTCAAGTAGGACTTGGCACCTGTCCACACTGCCAAAAGTGCCAATACTTGGTTTAAAAACAACAGTATCACTGGGCTTTATTGGCCAGCAAACTCGTCTGACCTTAACCTCATAGATAATCTATGGAGTATTGTCAAGAAGGCTGCTTTCAAAGCAACCTGGGATTCCATGACACCTCAGCAGTGCCACAGGATAATCGCCTCCATGCCATGCTGCATTGATGCAGTAATTGATGCAAAAGGAGCCCCGACCAAGTACTTAGTGCATTTACTGAACATACATTTCAGTAGGCTAACATTTTGGATGTTAAAATAATTTTTTCAAGCTGGTGTTATAAAGTTTTCTAATTTACTGAGATAATGACTTTTGGATTTTCATGGGTTGTAAGCCATAATCATCAATATTACCAGAAATAAGCACTTGAAATACATCTCTCTATTTGTAATAACTCTATCTAATATATGAGTTTCACTTTTTGTACTGAAGAACTGAAATAAATTAACTTTTTGATGATATTCTAATTTTGTGAGATGCACCTGTGTATCTCCCTAGTGTCATAGACTAAGCCCTGGTGTCATTGATTAAGGATGCCTGGTTTGCTCCAGAAATGCATCATTTTCTTTTAATCTCCTGGTTTTAATGGTTTTATAATCAATTTATTTTTACCTGGATGGTTGCACATGATTATACCCACTATTGTTTTGCTTCAGCTGCGCTCCCCAGTGGGATCAGCACCCACCAATGGAATTCCTATCTCAACCATTCCATGGTACAGCGCGGTGAGCTCCTAACCCATCTTTGGTTCCTGCTCAGAGGTTAATCTAGTTCACTTTCATAATGCCTACAATGGCCAGATATTCCCAGCACTGTTGTCTAAGCTGCAATAAAAAAAGACACACATCCCAGTAATTATAATCAATATGTTATTACAGTCATTAAAGGGATTGTCCAGATATATGCTTTTTATCCACATTAGGTGTGGAAACACACATCTGCATGCAAGGCGATACAGTTGCTTAATCAACTCAAGGAGTATCCAATTAATTTATTAGAAAATGACTCATGCACAATTTCGGACGAGCGTTGTTTGGCTGACTCCGGAAATATACCACCCACTGTGCAGTTGCATTTCTCCACTCTCATGGTCAGATTGGGAGGGACTGTGAACATGGACAATTTATATACTTCAACTTCCCTGACATAACCAATCATCTGTTTAAAGGGATTCTCCACTACTATGCAAGTTAATCTTAATGGGACTATGGAGATGTAAGAAAATAATAAAAACTTATACTCACTTCGTAGACTGGTGACATTCATCCACAGTCCATACTGTGTCTCCGGGCATCAACATCTAGCGGGCGGGAGTCACATGACCACTGTAGCTGACCACCTTTCACATTCTGTCCAAACAAATTGTTGTAGACAGATCTCTTATTCTCTGAATTCAGGATTTTCTTTTAGTCCCGCTACCACAGGTTTATAACATTCAGCCTTTTAACATGCCGTTTACTCTAACATTTGTGAAAGAACAGCTCATTCTATAGATTTGCCTTATATCAGCACGGTCTTGTAATAGAAGCCACCAATTTAACAAGACAGTTGATTACATTTCTTCCTTCCTAAATATTCCACAATCATCTGTAAGTGGTTTTATTGACAAGTGGAAGGAACCCTCAGCCAACTCAGCGAGTTCACCAAGTGCTGAGGAGCATAGTGCATAAAAGTCCCAAATGCTCTACAGACTTACAGACTCCATAACCTCTTCTGGTATTAATATTAGTACAAAAAACTGTACCCTGGGATCATCAGAACATGGGTTTTCATGGTTGAGCAGCTGCATATGTAAGGAGGTAGACCAGACCGCGCGTACATGCATGACGAGTCCAGAACTGAGAGGGCTGCATCCTCTGTTCTCGGGGGGAAGCTTTAAGGAGGTGGACCTTCCTCTGCAGCCAAGGGGAAGCACTTGCAAGATGGAGCTTCCTGCTGACAGAAGGGGTGAGGAGAGCCATTGGAGAGCACGCAGGGTCGGGGACAAAAAGGAAAAAAGCACGTGAAGCCAGTCAGACGCCGGCGGAGAGCAGCGCAGAGGAGAACAGTGAGCAGCACGTTGGGATGCCCTTTCCCCCACCTGAGAGTACTGGGCCTGTGACCAGCTGTACTGCTGCCATCCAGGAGGAAAGGAGCTGTAGTGCTGGGGGGATTAGTGTGCCAGCGGAGCCGTGCAGAGCTATGTGCACACAGCAGAGCCCGGGCAAGAAAGCCAAGTGGTGAGTCAGGTGCAGTGTCTGCTGACAGGGCAGAGCATGCCGTGCATATAGCCCTACCCGACAGTACTCTTTCACATAGACTGCTGATGTACTATTAGGTGACAGGACCCCTGCATCCTCTGCGACTGGAGGAGACGCAGACTTGACATCGGGGACTGTAACAGGTGTGCAACACCGATAGAGACAGGTGACTAGGCCCAAGCCCTGTCAACCAGGACTAGTGTACGCCACGGAGCGAAGTCCCTTTCTGGCGGACTCTTATGTTGGACTCAGTACCATGCTAGACACCTTTAAGTACGGGAAGTCTACCCACTCCCAGAGGTTGTGTTGAGATATCACGCGCCACTGTTGTCGGTGCCACCGTTAGAACCCAGAGATGCCGCAGAGAAGAAACTACAGTCTGATAAGTTTCACCCCTTTAATTCTGAACTATCGTTCGTCCCTCTCCTACCCTGACACTCTCCCAGTTCTGTCCTATTTCCTACCACCACCCTGCAACCCACTACTCCCTGCGTGGAGTGCATTTATTGTTAAATAAATACTTTAACTCTTGATCTGCCTCCTGTCCAATTACTACACATACAACCTTACATCACCAGACACAATGACAAGAATCGGATGGAGTAGTGTAAAGCTGCCACCATTCTATTCTCAAGCAATGCAAATACGTTCTATGGAGAAAAGAATCACACTTCTTTGTGTGGCATTATGGGTGAGCCTAAAAGGCCAGGAGAACGTTACCTGCCTGACCAGATGGTGCGAACATTAAAGTTTGATGCAGAAGGGATAATGCCATGAGGTAGTTTTTTGGTGGTTGGCATAGGCCTTTTTGTTATATTGTAGGGAAATATTAATGCTGCCACAGAATAAGACATTTTGAATAATTGAAGCTTCCATCTTTGTGGAACTGTTTGGGGAGGGTTCATTTCAGTTGCAGTATAACTGTGCACCAGTGCACAAAGCAATGTACATAAAGGCATGGTTGAGGGAATTTGATGAGGAGAAACTTGACAGCCATCACGAGCCTGAACTTCACCCCATACAATACCTTTCGGATGAACTAGGATTGAGCACACTCCAAAATCTTGTAGAGAGTCGTCCCAAAACAGTGGAAGCTGTTATAGCTTCAAATCAGGGACTAGATCCCTATCAATGTCTATGGATTTAGAAGTGAAGTCCTAAAAGCTTTTGTAGGTGGAATATATATGGAATATATAAAGTTACAATACTTGGCTTGGGATATTTTACTTTTTGACCTTTCCAGGTGGAACAGAAAGGGGCTTTGCAATTTATATGGAGCACTGTCATCGCACATGCTCCATGTACACATGCCTAGAGTTCTCAGAAAGGGGCTATATGAGCAATGCTTCCTGTAAGGCTATGGGCTTTTGGTGAGTCTTTGATGTTTGCAGATTTTTTGCACCATTTCTGAACCCATTACGTAATTCAAAATTAAGCAATGTTGAAAAAACTCACCAAAAACTCATTGTAGCAGCATAGAAGGTGAACAGAGCCTAAGGCAATCAGGAACATGTGTTAAAATGGGGTCCCCTTTGTCCCATTAGCAAAACTTGATTAATTTGAAACCAGGATCCAGCAGTCAGACACCACCGCTGCTGCTGCTCTTTCATATGGTGGACTACACTTCTCTCATACCCCAAGATTGGACAAGAGAGCAGGTGGAGGCATTGGTCTGCTCCTATCACCCAAATGTACCTTTCAGTTTATCCCTCAAGTACCCTCACTTATCTTCCTTTCTTTTGAGATCCATGCTTCCAGACTCTTCATCCCCTTCTCTATGTGAGTGCCGGTTATGTATCATCCTCTAGGCCCCTCCCGTCAGTTCCTGGATCACTTTGTCACCTGTCTCCCACATTTTCTCTCCTGTGACATCCCCACCCTCATCATGGGATACTTCAACATCCCCATTGCTTTTCCCCTCTCCCCATCAGCCACTCGCCTTTTATCTCTAACCTCCTCCTTCGGTCTTTCTCAGCTTACTAACTCTCATATGCATGAGGACGGAAACTTCCTCGACTTGGTCTTCTCCTGTCTTTGCTCAGTGTACAAAATTACCAACTCCCCTTTCCCGATCTCTGACCACAACCTTCTTTCATTCTTGGTCAAGAACTGCCAATCCCGCTCAGGACACCACCACTTTCGACACTTATAGAAATATACAGACCATTAAGATCCAGAAATTTATGAAGAATTTGCAGTCATCATTGGCCCCAATCTCCTCCCTCTAATGTCCTGACTCTGCACTGAACCATTATAACAAAACACTGCAAAGTGCCCTGGATGAAGCTGCACCTCCTATACATAGAACAACTCGGCATAGATGGTGACTACCCTGGCACACGCTGCAAACACGTTTCCTACTGCGGTGCTCCTTGTGCGCTGAACATCTATGGAGAAAATCCAATCTGCCTGAAGATCTCATCACCTTACTGTCCAATAACCCTAAACGTCTCTTTGACACTTTTCATTCCCTACTCAACCCACGAGTCCAGGCCCCAGCCACGGATCTTTGCACTGACGATCTGGCCAATTGTTTCAAAGAAAAAATTTACCATATCCGATAGGAAATATTCTCCCAATCCCCTCATACCATGCACTGTTCTCTTTCCACCACTGCATCTAGCTCACTATCTGATTTTGAACCAGTCACAGAAGAAGTAATCAGGCTTCTTGCATCTTCTCGCCCTACTACTCGCACCAGCCACCCTATTATGTCACATCTCCTCCAGTCCCTTTCCCCTGCTGCCACCACTCGCCTAAAAAAATATTCAACCTCTCTCTCCCTTCCGGTATCTTTCTGTCCTCATTTAAGCATGCCATCATACATCCATTACTTAAAAAACCATCCCTCGATCAAAACTGTGCTGCTAACTATAGACATGTCTCTAATCATCTCTTCATCGCTAAAGTTCTGGAACGCTTGGTCCACTCCTATCTTATCCGCTATCTCTCAGATAACTCTCTTCTCAACCCTCTTCAATCCTTTTTCCGCTCTTTCCACTCTACTGAAACTGAACTCACTAAAGTCTCTAATGATCTACCAACAGCTAAATCGAATGGTCACTACTTCATGCTAATTCTCCTGGATCTCTCTGCAGCATTTGACACTGTGGATCATCAGCTCCTCCTCACTATGCTCCACTCCATAGGCCTCAAGGACACCATTCTCTCCTGGTTCTCCTCCTACCCCTCTGACAGCTCCTTCACTGTATCTTTTGCTGGCTCCTCCTCCTCTCATCTTCCCCTTACTGTTGGGGTTCCTCAAGGATCAGTCCTAGGCCCCCTCATCTTCTCCTTGAATATTGGACAAATAACACAGGTCAACAAAAAAAAAAATTTTTTCTGGTGTCCAAAATATTTTAATGAATTTGGAGTATTTTTGGGGTGCTGATTCTGAATATGTCATCAGTTTTGCCAGATTGGCTCAAGTTTTTGAGATTTTTGGTATCTTATTTATAGCACTTGTTGGTAAATGCGACGCATCATCTCATTAATTTCTTTGGATTAGTACTTGAACTGAGCAGTTCTCAATATAGTTTTGTGTTAATTAGTGTTCTAAAAGTTTGTTCATAGCTTGATTTTTGCACTAACTTTATGTTGTTGTCTGTTTTCCAGTGAAAAGCATGAACTCATCAAGAAGAAGTTGTCTTAACGATCCAGACTCATTCTGTTACATTTGTGGTGAATACACACTGCCAAAACATAGAAGAAACATAACAGACTTCTTAAAAAAAGTGTATTTTGCCTATTTTGGGGTTATGCTTGGGGACCAAGACAAGTTTTGGGCACCACACATAGTGTGCAAAGCATGTATCGAATTATTACGAAAATGGAGCAAAGGACAAAGAAAAAGCTTCAAATTTGGTGTTCCAATGGTGTGGAGAGAGCCAAAAAATCATCATGATGACTGTTATTTCTGTGCAGTGCAAGTGCAAGGATTCAATAAGCATAAGAAACGAAAATGGGAGTAACATGGAATCTGCAAGAAGGCCTGTCCCTCATTGTGAAGATGTGCCTGTACCTGTGTTTACCATAAATAACAGTCATCATGATGATTTTTTGGCTCTCTCCACACCATTGGAACACCAAATTTGAAGCTTTTTCTTTGTCCTTTGCTCCATTTTCGTAATAATTCGAAAACGAAGTCTGTTATGTTTCTTCTATGTTTTGGCAGTGTGTATTCACCACAAATGTAACAGAATGAGTCTGGATCGTTAAGACAACTTCTTCTTGATGAGTTCATGCTTTTCACTGGAAAACAGACAACAACATAAAGTTAGTGCAAAAATCAAGCTATGAACAAACTTTTAGAACACTAATTAACACAAAACTATATTGAGAAATGCTCAGTTCAAGTACTAATCCAAAGAAATTAATGAGATGATGCGTCGCATTTACCAACAATTGCTATAAATAAGATACCAAAAATCTCAAAAACTTGAGCCAATCTGGCAAAACTGATGACATATTCAGAATCAGCACCCCAAAAATACCCTAAATTTGATGAAATATCTTTGGCACCAAAAATGCTGTTGACCAGTGTAATCAGTAGATTTGGTTTCCAGTACCATCTTTATGCTGATGACACCCAATCATACACCTCTGCTCCTGCCATCATGCCTTCATTATTAGAAAACACCAGTGATTGTCTTACCGCTTTCTTCAACATCATATCCTCCCACTGTCTGAAACTGAACCTGTCAAAAACTGAACTCCTTGTGTTTACTCCCTCTACTAACCTACCTATGGCCGACATTGCCATTTCCGTGTGTGGTTCTACCATTACTCCCCAGCAACATGCCCGCTGTCTTGGGGTCATACTTGATTCAGAGCTTTCATTCACCCCCCACCTCCAATCACTGCCTCGCTCTTGTTATCTGCACCTCAAAAACATTTCTAGAATTCTACCTTTTTCTCACTTTCGACACTGACTAAAAAACTCTTTTTATGCGTTCCTGCTGCGTTTTTGCTGCAGCGGAAATACTTAAAAGCGCATTCCCATGCAATCCTGTAGGATTCCGCAGTTGCTGTGCCCATGCTGCGGATTTTCCCGCTGCGGAATCGCATAGCGGTAAAATCCGCAGCATGTTCATTATTTCTGCGAAATCGCTATGCCCACCATGCGTAAAGTGAGCGCTTCATGTGCGGATGGTATCCAGGGTGGGTCTGGAGGAGAGGAGACTCTCCTCCAGGCCCTGGGATCCATATTCATGTAAAAAAAAATAATTAAAATAAAAAATAGGGATATACTTGCCTTCTGATGGCCCCCGGAGTCCTCCCGGCTCTCAGCGGTGCACGCGGCTGCCTCTGTTCCCAGGGATGCATTGCACAAATCACCTGGGATGAAGTCGCGGTCACGCAACCGTGACATCACAAAGGTCCGTTGCCCGAAGCATCCCTGGGAACTGAACAGACTGGAAGTGCCGCTGAGGAGATCGGGGGCCGTTGGAAGGTGAGAATAAACATATTTTTTATTTTTGTTATTATTGTTAACATTCTATCTTTTACTATTGGTGCTGCATAGGCAGCTTCAATAGTAAAAAGTTGATCACACTTGTCAAGCACTATGCTTGACAAGTGTGACCAACCTGTCAATCACTTCTCCAAGTGATGCTTCAAATCGCTTGGAAAACACAAGCATTCTGCAAGCTAAAAACGCTTGCAAAACGCTTGTGTTTTGTGGGAAAACACATGTGAATTCTGCATGCATTTTACCCGCGGTAGGGAGTTGCGGAAATGCTGCAGACATATCCACAGCCATTCTGCAACGTGGGCACATAGCCTTAATGTTGCTCTTATTCATTCTCTTCTGGACTATTGTAACTTTCTACTAATCGGCCTCCCTCTTACCAAACTCTCCCCTCTCCAATCTGTCTTGAATGCTGCAGCCAGGATCATATTCCTCACCAACTGCAACACCGATGCCTCTACCTTGTGCCTGTCATTGCACTGGTTACCCAAAAGCACTCCACAGTTCAGGACCAGCCTACATATCATCCCTCATCTCAGGCTACCACCCTACCATTGCCTTCCGTTCTGCTAACGATCTGAGGTTAACATCCTCAATAATCAGAACCTCCTAATCCCGTCTCCAAGACATCTCAGGTGCTGCATCAGTTTTTTGGAATGCACTACCCAGGATAATTTGATTAATCCTCAATACCCACAGTTTTAAGCATGCCCTTAAAACTTGAGACTGGCCTACCGCCTCAACACATTAATCTAACTATTCCTGTGCTGCCCATTCAAAATTGTTACCACAACCAGGTTCCTCATATCATGTTCTCACATGCTTTTTGCATTTAATAGCCCTCTGTGTCTGTACTTTTACATATTCTGGCTGATAACCGGTTCATGCAGTATTACATGAACACCCGATTTCTTACATTATTGCTGGTCAGAACAATGAAAGCTATTGTTACCATCCACCTTTCGTGTCTCCCCTATTTCCTCATCTAATATATAATTGCCTAGAATACTACTTCCTGCAATTTGTGCCAACTTCCGTGGCTTTGTCCGGAGCTAATGTCCGGAGATAATGTCCGGATCTAATGTCCGGAGCTAATGTCCGGAGATAAGTGACGTCACCAGTGTCCTACACCCAGGCAGAGCACAGGGGCCCCAGGCAGCATATGGGGCCCCAGGCAGAGCACAGTGGCCCCAGGCAGAGCACAGGGGCCCCAGGCAGCATATGGGGCCCCAGGCAGAGCACAGTGGTCCCAGGCAGAGCACAGGGGCCCCAGGCAGAGCACAGTGGCCCCAGGCAGAGCACAGGGGCCCCAGGCAGCATATGGGGCCCCAGGCAGAGCACAGTGGCCCCAGGCAGAGCACAGGGGCCCCAGGCAGAACATGGGGCCCCAGGCAGAGCACAGGGGCCCCAGGCAGAGCACAGGGGCCCCAGGCAGCATATGGGGCCCCAGGCAGAGCACAGGGGCCCCAGGCAGAGCACAGGGGCCCCAGGCAGCATATGGGGCCCCAGGCAGAGCACAGGGGCCCCAGGCAGCATATGGGGCCCCAGGCAGAGCACAGGGGCCCCAGGCAGAGCACAGTGGCCCCAGGCAGAGCACAGGGGCCCCAGGCAGAACACAGGGGCCCCAGGCAGAGCACAGGGGCCCCAGGCAGCATATGGGGCCCCAGGCAGAGCACAGGGGCCCCAGGCAGCATATGGGGCCCCAGGCAGAGCACAGTGGCCCCAGGCAGCATATGGGGCCCCAGGCAGAGCACAGTGGCCCCAGGCAGAGCACAGGGGCCCCAGGCAGCATATGGGGCCCCAGGCAGAGCACAGTGGTCCCAGGCAGAGCACAGTGGTCCCAGGCAGAGCACAGGGGCCCCAGGCAGAGCACAGTGGCCCCAGGCAGAGCACAGTGGCCCCAGGCAGAGCACAGGGGCGCCAGGCAGAACATGGGGCCCCAGGCAGAGCACAGGGGCCCCAGGCAGAGCACAGGGGCCCCAGGCAGCATATGGGGCCCCAGGCAGAGCACAGGGGCCCCAGGCAGCATATGGGGCCCCAGGCAGAGCACAGGGGCCCTAGGCAGCATATGGGGCCCCAGGCAGAGCACAGGGGCCCCAGGCAGCATATGGGGCCCCAGGCAGAGCACAGTGGCCCCAGGCAGAGCACACACGAAATCGGAGGCCGAGGGGCCCCGCCAACCAAATCGGAGGCCGAGGGGCCCCGCCAACCAAATCGGAGGCCGAGGAGCCCCGCCCACCAAATCGAAGGCCGAGCGGCCCCGCCCACCAAAGCAGAGGCCGAGGGGCCCCGACCACCACATCGGAGGCCGAGGGGCCCCGCCCACCAAATCGGAGGCCGAGGGTCCCCGCCCACCAAATCGGAGGCCGAGGGTCCCCGTCCACCAAATCGGAGGCCGAGGGTCCACACCATCCAAATCGGAGGCCGAGGGGCCCCGCCCACCAAATCGGAGGCCGACGGGCCCCACCCACCAAAGCGGAGGCCGAGGGTCCCCGCCCACCAAATCGGAGGACGAGGGTCCCCGCCCACCAAATCGGAGGCCGAGGGTCCCCGCCCACCAAATTAGAGGCCGAGGGGCCCCACCAACCAAATCGGAGGCCGAGGAGCCCCGCCCACCAAATCGAAGGCCGAGCGGCCCCGCCCACCAAAGCGGAGGCCGAGGGGCCTGGCCCCGCCCACCAAAGCGGAGGCCGAGGGGCCCCGCCCACCACATCGGAGGCCGAGGGGCCCCGCCCACCAAATCGGAGGCCGAGGGTCCCCGCCTACCAATTCGGAGGCCGAGGGTCCCCGCCCACCAAATCGGAGGCCGAGGGTCCCCGCCCACCAAATTGGAGGCCGAGGGTCCCCGCCCACCAAATCGGAGGCCGAGGGTCCCCGCCCACCAAATCGGAGGCCGAGGGGCTCCACCCACCAAATCGGAGGCCGAGGGGCCCCGCCCACCAAATCGGAGGCCGAGGGGCCCCGCCCCACCAAATCGGAGGCCGAGGGGCCCCGCCCCACCAAATCGGAGGTCGAGGGTCCCCGCCCACCAAATCGGAGGCCGAGGGTCCACACCAACCAAATCGGAGGCCGAGGGGCCCCGCCCACCAAATCGAAGGCCGAGGGGCCCCGCCCACCAAAGCGGAGGCCGAGGGTCCCCGCACACCAAATCGGAGGCAGAGGGACCCCGCCCACCAAATCGGAGGCCGAGGGGCCCCGCCCACCAAAGCGGAGGCCGAGGGTCCCCGACCACCAAATCGGAGGCCGAGGGTCCCCGCCCACCAAATCGGAGGCCGAGGGTCCCCGCCCACCAAATCGGAGGCCGAGGGTCCCCGCCCACCAAATCGGAGGCCGAGGGTCCCCACCCACCAAATCGGAGGCCGAGAGTCCCCGCCCACCAAATCGGAGGCCGAGGGGCCCCGCCAACCAAATCGGAGGCCGAGGGGCCCCACCAACAAAATCGGAGGCCGAGGATCCCCGCCCACCAAATCGAAGGCCGAGCGGCCCCGCCCACCAAATCGGAGGCCGAGGTTCCCCGCCCACCAAATCGGAGGCCGAGGGTCCCCGCCCACCAAATTGGAGGCCGAGGGTCCCTGCCCACCAAATCGGAGGCCGAGGGTCCCCGCCCACCAAATCGGAGGCCGAGGGGCCCCACCAACCAAATCGGAGGCCGAGGGTCCCCGCCCACCAAATCGGAGGCCGAGGGTCCCCGCCCACCAAATCGGAGGCCGAGGGTCCCCGCCCACCAAATCGGAGGCCGAGGGTCCCCGCCCACCAAATTGGAGGCCGAGGGTCCCCGCCCACCAAATCGGAGGCCGAGGGTCCCCGCCCACCAAATCGGAGGCCGAGGGGCCCCACCAACCAAATCGGAGGCCGAGGGTCCCCGCCCACCAAATCGGAGGCCGAGGGGCCCCGCCAACCAAATCGGAGGCCGAGGGGCCCCGCCCACCAAATCGGAGGCCGAGGGTCCCCGCCCACCAAATCGGAGGATAAGGGGCCCCGACAACCAAATCGGAGGCCGAGGGGCCCCGCCAACCAAATCGGAGGCCGAGGAGCCCCGCCCAACAAATCGAAGGCCGAGCGGCCCCGCCCACCAAAGCGGAGGCCGAGGGGCCCGGCCCCGCCCACCAAAGCGGAGGCCGAGGGGCCTCGACCACCACATCGGAGGCCGAGGGGCCCCGCCCACCAAATCGGAGGCCGAGGGGCCCCGCCCACCAAATCGGAGGCCGAGGGGCCCCGCCAACCAAATCGGAGGCCGAGGAGCCCCGCCCAACAAATCGAAGGCCGAGCGGCCCCGCCCACCAAAGCGGAGGCCGAGGGGCCCGGCCCCGCCCACCAAAGCAGAGGCCGAGGGGCCCCGACCACCACATCGGAGGCCGAGGGGCCCCGCCCACCAAATCGGAGGCCAAGGGTCCCCGCCCACCAAATCGGAGGCCGAGGGTCCCCGCCCACCAAATCGGAGGCCGAGGGTCCCCGCCCACCAAATCGGAGGCCGAGGGTCCACACCAACCAAATCAGAGGCCGAGGGGCCCCGCCCACCAAAGCGGAGGCCGAGGGTCCCCACACAACAAATCGGAGGCAGAGGGACCCCGCCCACCAAATCGGAGGCCGAGGGGCCCCGCCCACCAAAGCGGAGGCCGAGGGTCCCCGACCACCAAATCAGAGGCCGAGGGTCCCCGCCCACCAAATCGGAGGCCGAGGGTCCCCGCCCACCAAATCGGAGGCCGAGGGTCCCCGCCCACCAAATCGGAGGCCGAGAGTCCCCGCCCACCAAATCGGAGGCCGAGGGTCCCCGCCCACCAAATCGGAGGCCGAGGGTCCCCGCCCACCAAATCGGAGGCCGAGGGTCCCCGCCCACCAAATCGGAGGCCGAGGGTCCCCGCCCACCAAATCGGAGGCCGAGGGGCCCCGCCCACCAAATCGGAGGCCGAGGGTCCCCGCCCACCAAATCGGAGGCCGAGGGTCCCCGCCCACCAAATCGGAGGCCGAGGGTCCCTGCCCACCAAATCGGAGGCCGAGGGGCCCCGCCAACCAAATCGGAGGCCGAGGGGCCCCGCCCACCAAATCGGAGGCCGAGGGGCCCCGCCCACCAAATCGGAGGCCGAGGGTCCCCGCCCACCAAATCGGAGGATAAGGGGCCCCGCCTACCAAATCGGAGGCCGAGGGGCCCCATCAACCAAATCGGAGGCCGAGGAGCCCCGCCCACCAAATCGAAGGCCGAGCGGCCCCGCCCACCAAAGCGGAGGCAGAGGGACCCCGCCCACCAAATTGGAGGCCGTGGGGCCCCGCCAACCAAATCGGAGGCCGAGGGTCCCCACCCACCAAATTATTCTTACATTTGAATAAATAAAGTATATATGGATTCTAGACTCCCGATTCTTTAGAATCGGGCTGCCATCTAGTAGATTATAAGCTTGCGAGCAGGGCCCTCATTCCTCTTGCCATCTGTTGATTTATGTGATTATTGCAATGCTGTAATGTCTTTTGTCTGTACAAGTCACCTCTAAAATGTAAAGTGCTGCGGAATATGTTGGCGCTATAGAAATAAAATTATTATAATTTCACTTTCTTGCTTCTATCATGGAATAGAGAAAGGAAAAACTTGATGGCAGTATGACAGAGCCTCAGTATTCTGATGAAGCCAACAAATCCTTCAAGAAACAACTCCTTTAAAAATCAATTGAAATATTAACAAATGAATACATTTCGTGATCACACAATTATTATCTACAGCAATTATTTATTATAATTGTTTCCCTATATTTGTGACATTCCATACAGCAGTCATTACAAGTGTTGTCTCTAAAATTGCCTGTCAATCATTTGTTGTCTTTAAATGAATCCATTTCTAACAGGTAGCTATATCCAGATTCAGTAGGTTAAGTAAGTTTACTTCTGCCTATATATGCATGGTGGCGTTCACTCCCTTTTGCTTTGTTTTCTAAATCTGGGTAGCCTTATTACCCACAACAGAAGCATAATGAACTCTTACCTTACTAGGTGAATCAAGTTCACGCATTCCCATAGAAGTGCATCATGTCTACTCCCTTAAATTGTATAACACACAAGTTGCCGACTCATAATTCTAGATATAACCTGTCCTGCAACTAGATTGTCTAATTTTCACAAATGTAGGCGTGTGAATCATATCTGTATAGCTGTGCTTCAGCTAGACAAAAAATTATCCTCCATGTGATTGTGAAACTACTTACTTTGCAGATGGGAAAAAAATATTAAATATTTGTAACTATTTTTTTAAGTTTCACAACTTTTTTTCACATAAAAACTAACATTATATGTGTATTTAATTTAGATTACATTTGGTGGACTGAATGTAATTTCCTATTTAAGAAAAGAAATTACATAGATGAAAAATGAAAGGCTGAAATAAAATAATACTTAAAGTGACCTTGTCAGCTGGTATATGCTGTCCAATCCGTGGGCACGCACTGGCTGTATGATCTCAGCCTGGTATGTTTGACTCTGAAACGCTGCCATGTTTCAGAGAAAAACTTACTATAAGGTCCGAGACTGCGCTGTACACTAGCAGGACAGGCGGGTCCCCAGCGGTTTTTCCCTGCCCACCCCCCCCCCCCCTGGATTGACAGGTCTTTTCTTATATGCTCATGCAGAGACCTGCCAATCCAGGGCAGCAGAAGGGAAGAAGCCACCAGGGGGCTTATATGTCCAACTAGTCTGCAGCATAGTCTTGGACCTAAGAGTATGTTTCTCTCTGAAACGTGGCAGCATTGAGCAGCATGGATTGGGCAGCAAGTATCACCTGACAGGTTCACTTTATGATGAAAAGGGGCAAGTTCCCCTGATAAACTCTATAAAGTCTGCAGTTAACCCCTTAAGCCCCGAGGGTGGTTTGCACGTTAATGACGGGCCAATTTTTACAATGCTGACCACTGTCCCTTTATGAGGTTATAATTCTAGAACGCTTCAATGGATCCCGGTGATTCTGACAGTGTTTTCTCGAGACATATTGTACTTCATGATAGTGGTAAAATTTCTTTGATATTACCTGCGTTTATTTGTGAAAAAAATAGAAAATTGGCGAAAATTTAGAAAATTTTGCAATTTTCCAGCTATGAATTTTTATGCCCTTAAATCACAGAGATATGTCACACAAAATACTTAATAAGTAACATTTCCCACATGTCTGCTTTACATTAGCACAATTTTGGAAACAAAATTTTTTTTTGTTAGGGAGTTATAAGGGTTAAAAGTTGACCAGCAATTTCTCATTTTTACAACACCATTTTTTTTAGGGACCACATCACATTTGAAGTCGTTTTGAGGGGTCTATCTGATAGAAAATAACCAAGTGTGACACCATTCTAAAAACTGCACTCCTCAAGGTGCTCACAACCACATTCAAGAAGATTGTTAACCCTTCTGATGCTTCACAGGAATTTTTGGAATGTTTAAAAAAAAATGAACATTTAATTTTTTTTTGCAAAAAATTTAATTCAGCTCCTCCAATTTGTTTTATTTTACCAAGGGTAACAGGAGAAATTGGACCCCAAAACTTGTTGTACAATTTGTCCTGGGTACTCTGATACCCAATATGTGGGGGTAAACCACTGTTTGGGCGCATGGCAGAGCTCGGAAGGGAAGGAGCGCCATTTGACTTTTCAATGCAAAATTGGCTGGAATTGAGATGGGACGCCATGTTGCATTTTGAGAGCCACTAATGTGCCTAAACATTGAAACCCCCCACAAGTGACACCATTTTGGAAAGTAGACCCCCTAAGGAACTTATCTAGATGTGTTGTGAGAGCTTTGAACCCCCAAGTGTTTCACTACAGTTTATGATGCAGAGCAGTGAAAATAATTTTTTTTTCCACAAAAATTATTTTTTAGCCCCCAGTTTTGTATTTTCCCAAGGGTAACAGGAGAAATTGGACCCCAAAGGTTGTTGTGCAATTTGTCCTGAGTACGCTGATATCCCATATGTGGGGGGAACCACCGTTTGGGCGCATGGCAGAGCTCGGAAGGGAAGGAGCGCCATTTGGAATGCAGACTTAGATGGATTGGTCTGCAGGCGTCACGTTGCATTTGCAGAGCCCCTGATGTACCTAAACAGTAAAAAAAAAACACAAGTGACCCCATATTGGAATCTAGACCCCCAAGAAACTTATCTAGATGTGTTGTGAGAACTTTGAACCAAGCATTTCCTACAGCTTATAACACAGAGCTGTGAAAATAAAAAATCATTTTTTTCCTACAAAAAGGTTTTTTTAGCCCCTGAAATTTTTATTTTCCAAAGGTTAACAATTGGACCCCAGAAGTTGTTGTCCAATTTGTCCTGAGTACGCAGATACCCCATATGTTGTGATAAACCCCTGTTTGGGTGCACGGGAAAGCTCGGAAGGGAAGGAGCACTGTTTTACTTTTTCAATGCAGAATTGGCTGGAATTGAGATCTGGAATTGAGATCAGACGACATGTCGCGTTTGGAGAATTCTGATGTGCCTAAACAGTGGAAACCCCCAATTCTAACTAAAGCCCTAACCCAAACACACCCCTAACCCTAATCCAAACCACAAACCTAACCCCAACTCCAACACACACCTAACCCTAATCCCAACCATAACCCTAACCACACCCCTAACCCTGACACACCCCTAACCCTAATCCCAACCATAAATGTAATCCAAACCCTAGCCCTAACCCTAACCCTAGCCCTAACCCTAACCCTAACCCTAGCCCTAACCCTAGCCCTAACCCTAACCCTAACCCAAGCCCTAACCCTAACCCTAGCCCTAACCCTAATGGGAAAATGGAAATAAATACATTTTTTTAATTTTTTTTATTTTTCCTTAACTTAGGGGGTGATGAAGGGGGGTTTGATTTACTTTTACAGCAGGTTTTTAGCTGATTTTTATGATTGGCAGCCGTCACACACTAAAAGATGCTTTTTATTGCAAAAAATATTTTTTGGCGTTACCACATTTTGAGAACTATAATTTTTCCATATTTGGGTCCACAGAGTCATGTGAGGTCTTGTTTTTTGTGGGACGAGTTGACGCTTTTGTTGGTAACATTTTCGGGCACGTGGCTTTTTTTATCACTTTTTATTCCGATTTTTGTGAGGCAGTATGACCAAAAAACAGCTATTCATGAATTTCTTTTGGGGGGGCGTTTATACCATTCCGCGTTTGGTAAAATGGATAAAGCAGTTTTATTTTTCGGGTCAGTACGATTACAGCGATACCTCATTAATATCACTTTTTTATGTTTTGGCGCTTTTATACGATAAAAACTATTTTATAGAAAAAATAATTATTTTTGCATCACTTTATTCTGAGGACTATAACTTTTTTATTTTTTTGCTGATGATGCTGTATGGCAGCTCGTTTTTTGCGGGACAAGATGATGTTTTCAGTGGTACCATGGTTATTTATATCCGTCTTTTTTATCGCATGCTATTCCACTTTTTGTTCAGCGGTATGATAACAAAGCGTTGTTTTTGCCTCTTTTTTTTTTTACGGTGTTCACTGAAGGGGTTAACTAGTGGGACAGTTTTATAGGTTGGGTCATTACGGATGTGGAGATACTAAATATGTGTACTTTTATTGTTTTTTTTTTATTTAGATAAAGGAATGTATTTATTGGAACCATTATTTTTTTTTATCATTATTATTATTTATTTAGGATTTTTTTTTTACTTTGCCCCAGGGGGGGACATCACAGTAAAGTGACAGATCCCTGATCTGACACTTTGCTGTGCACTGTGTCAGATCAGCTATCTGACATGCACAGCTGGGAGGCTTCCCGGCGCCTGCTCTGAGCAGGCGCTGGTAAGCCACCTCCCTGCAGGACCCGGATGCAGCCCCGTGGACATTTTGGATCCGGGCCAGCAGGGAGGTGGAGGTAAGAGACACTCTGAGCAACGCGATCACATCGCATTGCTCTGAGGGTCTCAGGGAAGCACGCAGGGAGCCCCCTCCCTGCGCGAAGCTTCCCTATACCACCGGAACACTGAGATCATGCTTGATCGCAGTGTGGCGGGGGTTAAAGTGCTGGGGAGGTCCGTGACCGCTCCTGGCACATAGTGCCGGATGTCAGCTGCGATAGTCAGCTGACACCCGGCCGCCATCGGCCATGCTCCCCCCGTGAGCACGGCTGATCGCACTGGACGTACTATCCCATCACTGGGAATTAAGTCCCAGGTCACCTTGATAGGATTGGATAGTATGTCCAATGGGATTAAGGGGTTAAAGAGGTGTAACTTATCAAACTTTTTTACTAATTCATCCTAGCAGTGTATGGTTAAGTTCCCACAATGAGTTTTGGACATACAGTTCCTGCAAAGTGGATGGTATTTCCTGTGCATTACTTTATACAGTGTAAACTGACCTGCGGTGTGTGTTTGAAATCCACAACATGCCTATATTTCTTGCAGGTACCCATAGAATTAATAATAATAATCATTTTTATTTCTATAGTGCCAGCATATTCCGCAGCACTCTACATTTTAGAGGGGATTTATACAGACAATAAAGACATTATAAAATAACCCATAACTCGGATACCAAACAGAGTGAGGGCCCTGCTCGTAAGCTTTCAATCTGTGCATTACATGTGCAAAATTCACAAGTAAAAAATGCATGTAATCCGTACATGACTATATCAATATCAAAAGTTTTGTCAAAGGCAAATACCGGTAAGTATCAAAAACAAAGCAGCTTTATTTGAAACATGACATAGCAAAAAGAGACAAAAACTGCAGTGACAAAAACTCAATAAGGCTATGTTCACACGTTCAGGATTTCCATCCTTTTTTTTTCCTGACTGAATCTGCAGGTCTCTGCAGAAAACGCAGGTGCGTTTTTTGGTGCGTTTTTGGTGCGTTTTTGGTGCGTTTTTTGGTGCGTTTTTTAGTGCGGTTTTTTGTGCGTTTTTTTATGCAGTTTTCTCTGCAAATTGTCTGTGTTTGACACAAATAAAGCTTTAACTGCAGTGGGGGAAAAAAAAAAAAGAAATGATGTCATTTCCTTGTCCAACCCTTTTCTTCTTCCATCCTCCATTTTGGGACTAAACACCAAAATGAGTGGACGTGTTTTGAATGTCAGCGCTCCGCGTTTTGCGCCGCATGCGTCACTGCAGCGCACGCATCCGGGCGCAGAGGACGCAGCAAGTTGCATTTTTGCTGCGTCCAAAATCAATCCAAAAAAGGACGCATGCGGCGCAAAACGCAGCGTTGTGCATGCGTTTTGCTGCGTTTTACTTTGCGTTGTGTGTTGGGGCGCCGACGCTGCGGCGCACAACGCAAATGTGAACATAGCCTAAGTGCCACGTATTTCAGTGCCACGTGCCACGTATTTAAGTGCCACGTGCCACATATTTAAGTGCCACGTGCCACGTATTTCAGTGCCACGTGCCACGTATTTAAGTGCCACGTGCCACGTATTTCAGTGCCACGTGCCACGTATTTCAGTGCCACGTGCCACGTATTTAAGTGCCACGTGCCACGTATTTAAGTGCCACGTGCCACGTATTTCAATGCCACGTGCCACGTATTTCAGTGCCACGTGCCACGTATTTAAGTGCCACGTGCCACGTATTTAAGTGCCACGTGCCACGTATCTCAGTGCCACGTGCCACGTATTTAAGTGCCACGTGCCACGTATTTAAGTGCCACGTGCCACGTATTTCAATGCCACGTGCCACGTATTTCAGTGCCACGTGCCACGTATTTAAGTGCCACGTGCCACGTATTTCAGTGCCACGTGCCACGTATTTCAGTGCCACGTGCCACGTATTTAAGTGCCACGTGCCACGTATTTAAGTGCCACGTGCCACGTATTTAAGTGCCACGTGCCACGTATTTAAGTGCCACGTGCCACGTATTTCAGTGCCACGTGCCACGTATTTCAGTGCCACGTGCCACGTATTTAAGTGCCACGTGCCACGTATTTAAGTGCCACGTGCCACGTATCTCAGTGCCACGTGCCACGTATCTCAGTGCCACGTGCCACGTATTTAAGTGCCACGTGCCACGTATTTAAGTGCCACGTGCCACGTATTTCAGTGCCACGTGCCACGTATTTAAGTGACACGCATCATGTATTTAAGTGACACGTATCACGTATAAGTGACACGTGTCACGTATTTAAGTGACACGTATCACGTATAAGTGACACGTGTCACGTATTTAAGTGCCACGTATTTAAGTGCCACGTATCCCACGAAGATTTTCCATGGAGAACAGACACATCCAGAGATATGTCTGCTCTCCACGGATGCAGCAACACACTGACAGGAGCCATAGTTCCTGTCGGTGTGTCACTGCGCATGCGCGAGCGAGTTTACCGGCGGTCATTGACCCCGGCACTCTCGCTTAACGGCAGTGCTGCGTGGGAAAGTTCAACGCAGCTGTACTGCTGTTAACCGAGACGCCGGAGTCATTGAGCTCCGGGACAGTACGCGATACACTGCTAGGAGCTTCGCTCCTGGCAGTGTATCGCCGGAGAGCAGGGGATCGGCGTGGGACACTCGTTTTATGGATTCTGCGGACAGGGAGTATGAATTTGGTTTATTATTTTGCGATTTTTTCCTGGAGGATCGAGGGCTTCGCCTACAAGTGTGCTGTTGGTGAGTATATACTCTGTGTTATGTGTTATATGTACTGTGTGTCATGTATGTGTATTGTGTGTAGGTGTTTGGTGTAACTTTACCATTGTGCTAAGTCGCCGGACACAGGGACAACTCTCCCATCCTAATACCGGATGGGAGTAGTAGTCCATACGGCGACTTAGCACAATGGAGGCACTAGCGTCGCATGGGGACACACACGCACACACACACACACACACACACACACACACACACACACACACACAGACAGACACACAGACACACATACCAAATCAATCAAACGGCCGACACGATCCCCATGCGACGGTATGCCTCCATGTCTCTCCGCCCACGCACTTCCGGCCCCGCACTTCCGCCGGCTTCCCCGCACTTCCGGCTGCAGCGGTTCTGCACAACAAACCGCAGTAAAACCCGCAGATATATTTTTGATCTGCGGGTTTTACTGCGATTTTGACCTCACAATGGAGGTCTATGGGTGCAGAACCGCTGCGGTTCAGGACGAAGAATTGACATGCTCCTTCTTTTTTCCGGGAGCTATTCCGCACGGCTTTTTTTTTTAAATTTCCGGACCATGTGCACAGTGTGTCCTGTTTTCCATAGGGTACAGTGTACTGTACCCTGCATGGAAAACAGCTGCGGAACCGCAGCGGCAAAACCGCCGCGGTTCCGCGGTAAAAAACGCACTGTGTGAACATGGCCTCAGAATGCATGTAAAAAAAACACGTAAAAAGGCAATGAAAAAAACACAAGTAACCTAATAGATGCACTAATGCTGCAGAAAACCAGCAACATCAAAAACTCAACAGATACTCATTGTGGGAACAAAGTATTAAAATACCAAAATCAGCTGTTTGCCATGTTTTGAGCACAGCAAGGACCTTATGTGGGAAAGCGGGGGTAGCCAGGAGTTAATCGGGGATGTATTAGTTCTTTTCTTTCTTTTTTTTTTCTTTTTTTGTGTCACTCTTGCTGAATTCGCATGTATTGAATTACAAAAAAAATCTACATTCTGGAGAAAAATGTTATTAGACTTCAATTTCACTCGAATAAATTCACCCACCTTCAATACCACCTTACATTTCCTCCACAGATGACCACTGTGGTGAGTCTCTCATATGGCACATAGTTTGTTGCTAGTAGAAAAGTCCCCTTAAATAATGGTCTTCAGTCATGAAAAAGAAATGCAACAACATCTGAGACTATTCTGACTCCATATCTAGGTTACGAGTGTAAGGCGCTTGAGACACCATTTCTATAGATGTCTCTATCTACCAGTACACACATGAAGAGATTTCCTTAGATAGCTTGACTCAACTGCAGGAGGCATGTATGGAAGATTACAGAGGAAGGTTTATTTTCAAGCTGAAGCTGAATTCTTGTAGTTATGCACAATTTCAGATGGTAAAAAAGACTATTCTGAACCAGGGATGCAAGACATGAGCTTCTAAACAAAGCTGATATACAGAGTATGAGAAAGAAGAAGTGAGGGGTTACAGTAATCAGAGCTAGAGAGGCAGACAGGGAGAGATGAAGGATAAACTGCTAAAAGGCAAATCTTATTGCATAGCAGCCCAACAGCAACAATATAATACTGTATGATTCCCAAGTGGTGGGACATGACAGAGACTGATTTTCATTATATAGCTTGCGCTATTTTGATATATATCTGCTTTGATAGTGCTAGTTGTATGAAAATGTAAAATCTGCGATGACGAAAACAGCACAACATTATGAATATAAACTTATTTTTCAATCTCTTGTGGATAGTAGTAGTAAATTTCAGAGAACCCACATAGTAGTGCTAAATAGCGGAAAACCACCAACTCGTTATTCTTTACTAATAAGTACCATGTTCTTGGATTTTGGTGGGTCCCTTCTATCTCTGAGGCCCATAGCAGCTGCCATAGTATAACCATGTCTTTGGTGCTGTATGTGCATGTTAGGCCATGTTCAGTACTTGCTCAGTATTTGTAAGTCAAAACCAGGGTGAAACAATCAAAGGAAAAGTATAATAGAAACACGTCACCACTTCTGCATTTATCACCCACTACTGGTTTACATACTTCCTAAGATCCACAAGAATCTGCAGAATCCACCTGGCAGACCGATAGTGGCCTCCACAGATTCCCTTTTAGCACCAGTCTCCATCTATTTGGAAAAAATCCTCACACCATTGATCCGCAATACCACCTCCTTCCTTCTCGACACGGGCGCATTTCTAGACCACATAAAAACCATTAGTCCTGTACCTGTCTATATTAGTCTCATTCCACATAAAGGACTTATACACGTCTATACCCCACTCACAAGGCATCAATTCTACCCATTGGCTCTTCTCTAGATCCAACATGGACACTAACCTTATTGATTTCTGTTGTGATCTTCTTTCTATTGTTCTGACTAACAACTATTTTCTTTTTGAGGACACCTATTATTTACAAATCAAAGGTTCAGCCATGGGATCAAACGTAGCGCCCCCTTACGCTAACGCCTATATGGCTCATTTTGAAGACAACCTCATCTACACTCACAACCTCTTCCGCACCCATAGTGTGATATGGAAGAGGTTCATAGACGATATTTTCTGTATCTGGAAGGGTGACCTCACATCCCTAGATACCTTCTTCCAGTTCCTCAAGACATCCTGGCCAGGTTTAGATTTCACCATCACCCATGATTATCATCAGATCAGTTTTCTGGATACACTAGTCATGAAAGAACAGGACAGCAATCTTACCACTGATATATACTCAAAACCTACCGACCGGATAGCCTATTACATTACAATAGTTTTCACCCACGTAATATGATCAATTCCATACCTAAGTCCCAAATCCACAGGGTCAATAAAATTGTCTCAGACCCTTCTCTCAAAATTGAACGTACCATAGAGATGAAATACAAATTTCAAGATAGGGTTTACCCTCCACAGGTCCTAAATCCCCCACGCGATATCATTAGATGAGATCACTCAGCGGGACATAAAATCCCTTTTGTGCATCAATACCACCCAGCCGCCTACAGAATACACAGGTCCATTCATCGACATTGGCATATCCTGAGTACGGCCTATCCTACCATAGAAGAATTAAAAAATCCTTTTCTTCCGTGCTTCCGACGACCTCGCAATATACGTGACAGCTTGGTACATGCTGACATAGGTACATCTCGGGCCCCTTCCACTCAATGGTTCTTGAGTACCCCTAAAAAGGGTACTTTTCCATGCCTGAACTGTAATCAATGCAGCAACGTCCTAAAAGGTGACACTATTTACCACCCACACACGGGGAGACAATACAACATTGACAACTACTTTACATGCAATTCTAACTTCGTAGTGTATTTGATCAAGTGCCCGTGTGGTCTACTATATGTGGGAGAAACCACTCAGGCCATTAAGGACAGGATATCGAAGCATAAATCTACGATTAGATGCAACAATTTATTGCTTCCAATACCGCATCACTTCTCCTCCAAAGGACACAATGTGGCACAGCTACATTTTCAGGTGATTGAACATGTATCTCCCCCCCCCCCCCATCGTGGTGGTGACCGTGTCGCTATACTTAAACGCAGAGAAGCCTTTTGGATTCACGAACTCAATACTTTGAGCCCCAAGGGTTTGAACAGAGACTATGACCTGCATTCTTTCATGTGAAATGTTCCACTCAGCATAATGGATTTATCTTTCTCCTTGTGTCCGATTGACTTTTGGATATGGGATGGACCCCACTCCTTCTTAAAACCACCATAACTACTGTAAACCTAGGTACTAAAATAAATACACAAAACACATTATTTTGGTTGTCAAAATGGCCACAGCTTTTATTCAAATCACAGGATTAAATAATCACAGTAGGAGTCAGGTGGAGTGCTAGTACATTGGGATTCACAAGTACTGCGATATCCCCATCTGTCTGACATACAGCACCAGGACAGACAGCCATAAAGGGGCGGCACGCACTGGCTTGCCATTCAAGCAGAGCCAGTAAACTTTCAGGGCACCAATGACCCTATTATCCTCACTCCTGTGCTTAACCACTGTGCCCGCCCCTGATTGATGTTACCATTACAACGTCCTTGAGGCTGGCCACCAAAGCCGAGCCTGCTCACCACCATGAGGTTTTACATCCTCTATTAGTTAAAATGAGTCCACCTTAACTTGTCTGCAACTTCCACCTGACTCCTAAACCACAAAGCCGTGATGGGTTAAATATTCCAAGTCTCATTTGACACCTTTTTTTTTTTTTTTTTATAAATAATTAAATCATTTTTGTAAACTTAAAAACTAGAAGTCCCTGCAAAAGCATTAATGGGACTAAACTTGGCAAACCCCCGACTCACAAAGAGTCATCCTACAGCGCTCAGGAGAGGAAAAACCCCCTGTGGAGGAAACCTCCAGGGAACCATGGCTGAAGGATTGCCCTTCCCTTGGGCTTAGAAGGTTACCACAAATAATAACTCTTTATAGCCAATATACAATTGAACATGGTACAAGATATACAATGACAAATTCAAAAATACAATAAAACATTTATCATTATACAAGCAATAATTAAAAAGTTTAAGGACAAAGATTATAAACAGGGCGGGAGGGCGGGTAATGTTTCCTCCTGTCCATCCTGTCAGAGAAAGAAGGAGAGCCAGAGTTTCCTCCCCTATATAAGCCCCACCCTCCTCACAGTAATACACCAGGCACAAACATCTAAACTTCCTCTTAAAGCAACAACACTCTTGTTTAAAATCTACACCGCAATACAAACAAAAGCTGCAGGAGTTCTCGGTCCACCCATCCCCAAGTCATCCCAATGGATCCCCCAGACCAATTTGCAACCAACTTCAAGGACCCCCCCAACTGCCCGGCTCCAGGTAATCCACTCAGTCTGTGCTATCCACCATCTTAGGTAATATAAAATTAAGCACTCGGTGGGTATACACCATTCCTGCAAATATATGAAGGGGACAATATAAGAATTAAAACAGCATACAATAAAACATCAAAGCATAAAGAACATTAACATGCTGGGAGGAGTCCTTGAAGCTCATAAGATCTGGTGATTACCAAACAAAAAGTGAACATAAAATGTACCAACATTTACTCCCAGCCGTTACCCCACCAGCTCGGGAGCACCACAACCACAGGGTTCCAATGTTCACTTGAACTTCCTGAGGATTCAACAAACCCTTGCTGAAAATCCCCTCCACCATTCACCAGATCAAGAACCAAATTAAATTCCAAAAAGAGGAATCCATATCCCAATGGATCCCCCAGACCAATTTATAACCAACTTCAAGGACCCCCCCAACTGCACAAGATGTGGGAGAAGTGAAGATGAAAACACCATGTAAGTTTACAACCAAGGTATATTACAGGTTGATACTGGAAAATGTCCCATCATAAGGTCAGATAAATTCGATGATGGGCAATGCTGTGTTATATGCTGTAACAATAAAGAAGCCGCCTGCTCCTCTACAGCAGTTACAGACAGGCTCCCTAACCACCAGCTGCACATATATCGTAGGAAAATATAATATGTAGGTCTAGTATAAGCTGCCTGCAGCCGTAAGTGTATGTGCAGAAAACTGCAAGGTCTGTGTCCCCAGTCAGTCACACCACCTACATACAATAGACAGGGCTGAAAACTGGGCCCATGATGTGTTCTCCAGAGCAAGGTGCAGCATCACACTAGGAGTGCCCACTCACTGCCCGCCATGTGCTGTTATTAGTGCCCACTCACTGCCAGCCATGACTGCGTTAGTAGTGCCCACTCACTGCCCAACATGTGCTGAGCTATTAGTGCCCACTCACTGCCTCCGCCATGTGCTGAGCTATGTCCACTCACTGCCTGCCATATGCTGCGTTATTAGTGCCCCACTCACCACCACGCCATGTGCTGAATTACTCCCTGAATATTTATTGACACCTGATAATATATATATAGTAAGGCTCCAGGTAATGCACTCAGGCATGTGCTATCCACCATCTTAGATATATAGAAAAAGGGGGGTGGATATATCAGGCAGGACAGCATGCAACATAATAGGACTAAAGGCTGCCATATCTCCAGAAATAAAGCACGGATTTTGAAGTCATGCACAAATTATATGTGCCGCAAGGAAAGTAACCTGGAGACCCAGGATCTAACATGTACTCAAAGTCTGTATACATGATAAGCATGCTGCGCAGAGATGGAGCCTTTACTCATATATCACATATATATAGTGAGAGTAAAGGCCCCGTCTCACTAAGCGATTTACCAACGATCACGACCAGCGATACGACCTGGCCGTGATCGTTGGTAAGTCGCTGTGTGGTCGCTGGGGAGCTGTCACACAGACAGCTCTCTCCAGCGACCAACGATCAGGGGAACGACTTCGGCATCGTTGA
The DNA here is from genome assembly GCF_051348905.1 of Ranitomeya variabilis. Classification (NCBI taxonomy): domain Eukaryota; kingdom Metazoa; phylum Chordata; class Amphibia; order Anura; family Dendrobatidae; genus Ranitomeya; species Ranitomeya variabilis. The sequence continues at coordinate 101,771,916 of NC_135235.1, forward strand.
ACCTGTCTTCAACGATGCCGAAGTCCCCCTGCAGCACCCGGGTAACCAGGGTAAACATCGGGTTACTAAGCGCAGGGCCGCGCTTAGTAACCCGATGTTTACCCTGGTTACCAAAAAAAACAAACAGTACATACTCGCCTTTCGGTGTCCAGGTCCCTTGCCGTCTGCTTCCTGCTCTGACTGAGATCCGGCCGTACAGTGAGAGCAGAGCGCAGCGGTGACGTCACCGCTGCGCTCTCGCTGTACGGCTGCTCAGTCAGAGCAGGAAGCAGACGGCAAGGGACCTGGACACCGAAAGGCGAGTATGTACTGTTTGTTTTTTTTGGTAACCAGGGTAAACATCGGGTTACTAAGCGCGGCCCTGCGCTTAGTAACCCGATGTTTACCCTGGTTACCAGTGAAGACATCGCTGGATCGGTGTCACACACACCGATTCAGCGATGTCAGCGGGGCCTCAACGACCAAAAAAAGGTCCAGGCCATTCCGACACGACCAGCGATCTCGCAGCAGGGGCCTGATCGCTGGTACGTGTCACACATAGCGAGATCGCTATGGAGGTCGCTGTTGCGTCACAAAACTAGTGACTCAGCAGCGATCTCGCTAGCGATCTCGCTATGTGAGACGGGGCCTTAACCTGTCACACTGGATCTGTACACCCAGCATCATCAGACTGCATTGTAGCAGAGATAAGGTCACATACAGGTCACCAGACTCCATAAATGGGAAGGGGGGGAATCAGCACACAGCAGCATGCAATGCACAGACATGAAGTGCAGCCTCTTACCCTCATATATATACGGTATATATATACACCATCCCATTACTGCTCCCTCTCACCAGTGACTAGTCCCTGTAACTGCCCAGTTCCGCGCTAGCAATAGCAGACACTGTATGTGTCAATCCTCTGACCCATCATACAGATGCTCAAAACTCATGAAGACTCTGTATAATACAGCAGAAATGTGACACCACAGCCATGTCTGTAAGGAGGTCACACAGGAGCTGTCTCTGCAGTGTGTGAGGCAACTTGTAACAGACCCATGAAGGAACATGGCAGCTACATGAATGTCTGAGGTAATATTGCTCCCAAATAAGATGTAAGAGCTGAGACTACACTAATACATGATGAATGTGGAGTAGTATATCAGCCATGTCTGCAGGGAGATACACATGAGGGAACATGGAGACTGCATGAATTTCTGAGATAAAATTGATCCCATATATGATGTAGGAGCTGATACTACACTAATACATGATGTGTGAGGTGAATGTACTCCTATCAGCTATAATGTGAGGTGATAACCCCAGTATTATACTCCCTGAAACTGCAGACATGTTTCCTCCTGTCCATCCTGTGAGAGAGAGAGGGAGAGCCAGAGTTTCCTCCCCTATATAAGCCGCACCCTCCTCACAGTAATACACCCGGCACAAACATCTAAACTTCCTCTTAAAGCAACAACACTCTTGTTTAAAATCTACACCGCAATACAAATGGAGCGCCCCCACACCGCCGCAGGGCCGAGGGGCACCCGGAGCCGGGCCTCTAGGTCTCAGTCTTAAGTTGGTCACGGTGGCTAGACCCGGTCCGTGGCCCTGTCCGTCAGTGGGGGACGTCCGGTGAAATAAGTAGTGTTGTAACGGTGCAGTTGTGGGGTGCAGGTCGAATAACGAGGACACCAGGTTGCAGTCTCTTTACCTCTTTACTGGAGATCTCTGAGTCCTCAGTCCAGAGTACGGCTCACCAGGCTGCGCAAGTCCGGCCGGTCCAATGGCACCTCCAGAGTCCTCTTCACAGGTGGAAATCGGTGCCTTCCTTCTTAGCGCTATGTGTTGTAGTCCTCCCCTGCTATGCTTACGGAAAGTACCCCACAACTGTTGTGTCTGTTTCTTAAGTTCCCTCACAACTCGATTAAATGATGTTCTTCTAATCGTCCGTCCCTCCCTGATGTTACGGTTAGAACGGCACCCGTTTGTCGGGTAGGCCTGGAGTTCTTCCGGGACCCTAGAGACGCCCCTCTCCCGCAATTGCCTCCCAAGACTTCATAGGTGATATGTGTTAGACAGCCCGCCTTAAACTGACTGTCCTGCCGCTGTTTAGAGTATTGCTTGAAGCTGAATGTTATAATACTCCCTCGGCGTTCCGGCCACCGGTAGTGCGCCTCAGTAGGGTGTTGCTTCGGTCTTACAGCACGACCCCTGCTGGAATTCTCCTATCGCTTGATCTCGTTTCTCACTCAGCACAATCTATCTCGCTTCTAGTCCTTTCTTGAATCCCGCCGCTTCCCGGAGCTGGCGCGGACCCGTTACGTTCTTTCCAATGCCAAGCCTCTGTCAGGATCCCACCCCTGACAGAGACCCTACTGTCTCTTCCTCCACAACACCCTCTGCCACTGAGTGTTGCTTCGTCCAATCCAGTCAGCTTTCTGATCTAACTTCCTGCCTGACCCCCAGTTTACCCACTATGGTGGGGAGTGGCCTAATGAATAGAACCCTTAGCTCCCCCCGGAGGCCCGGCTGTGAAATGTATTGGTGTCTGTGATACCTGATCAGATGAACTCCTTCAGTGCCATCGGACGCACCATGGCTCCCCATAGTGGCGGAGCCACAGTACTGCAACGACCAGGACTCTGGGGCGCTGCACTCCCCCCTGGTTAAACACAGTACTCCGGGACTGGGAAGAAAACAACAATACAAGTTAGCAAAAAGACATACAATTTTTTTTGAGTGTAATAACAATAAGCATATTTAAACAGGCTTCCCTTTATGGGAGGTGAGGACACTTGAACGTTACAAACATGGTTAACATTATAAATTACAGGCTATAAATAACTCCTGTTACCCGACCGGGTATTCTACTAAGTGCAAACATTATTGAACAATAATTTAACTTTGCCTTTAAGGATATACACTCTTAGTCCATTAAAGACCTTCCTATAGTCACATTATAAGGTACTTCAACTTTTTTCATTCTCCTTCTTTAAATCTGCAGGACCGCCTGTCCTATCGGCACCAGACCTACTGCCTCTCCTTTCAGTTACAGGACCGCCCCGTTCAGCCAGGGCCTACTGCCTTTTCAACTACTATACACAGTATAGAACATAACTTTTCTTTCAGTTCGAGAACACTGAGCCGGCTCTACTTGGCTCCTATAAGGACTCACCCACTAACCCTTACAGGTTCACTTTCTGTCCTTAGTAACACATTACTAACTTTCGATGGGGAACGCAGGGTTTACCTTCTATCCCCCCCCCTTTTCTTATCAACATTATCAACTATCTTCTTTTCACAACATTAACCTTTCTCATTTCTTCCTTCTACTTTTTCTTTCAGAGAACATTATCAATATTTCTTCACATTTAACCAGTTAAACACATATAACTTTTCTCATGTAAACATTATCATCATTTTCTTCCATTGACATTATTGCTACCGATCTTAAAGCAATATCACCATTTACGTGCATCAAATGAACATCCCCTTTAAGAGAGGACCAAGTCTCTGTGAGGTAGCACATTTTCTCAAGCTACCAGTCCTTACTCATCAAAGGTTCCAGTGCGGTATCTTCGCAAAGAGTCTTTTGTCTAAGTAAAACCAGTAGGGAGCGCCTTTAATAAGGTGCAAACTATGTACAAAGAAGTTCTGATCATGCACTGTTCATGATTTCTCAGTTTTTGAATAATCATAGAAAAAATAGAAAAATAACCAAAAACAATAGGGATCCCGGGTAAACAAAGGGATCCCTTTTAGAGTTAGCCCTTTACGGGTATAGCAACAAAGTAGTGGAACAGTAACTATTTACAAATTCAGGGTATCGAGGTTTATTCCTCCAAGTCTGGGGCGGTCTCCCCCCTGGTGGAGGCAGCTCCTGAGCTGGTAGTTGGTCTCTCAGGCGACCTCAGATCAGCCGGTGCCTGAATTTGAAGGCTAATCCTGCTTGCAAGTTCTGGAGCCGCTACGAGGCGTACGGTGGTGATAGGAATAAGATCTGGCAAATCGGGATCAATCATGATCGGAGCAACAGGGGGCGCTCTTTCAGGCCCACACCGTCGAACGTTCCGGGCACACCATCCTTGTGCACTCCGATGGCGGGTGTAAGTCACCTGATCTCCCCTCTGTAACGGATCACCATTTCGGCTGCAGCAGGGGGTCTTCACGTTATAGCTAGTAACAAAAACATCAGTTGGTAGCCCCGGTTCTTGTATGGAACCCCATCCCCTCTTCGGGTGGTAGGCCAGCACGGTTCCCCGCTTTACCACGTCTTTCCTAACGGGACTAGACTTCTTACGTTGTGTGTCAGGCGATTCGGTCTCGTCTCGATCTTTCCAGTGTTGAATCAAACATTGCTTATACTGTTCCCAGGTAAGTACCGCAAGGGTAAGGCCCTCTTCCCGGGTCCCATCCGGCCCGGTCCAGGGGGTGTCCCACCGAAGGATCACCCCGTCTAGGCCCACATCTAGGGGTTCTCCCATCTTGGTTGGTAGTGGGGGCACTAGCTTCCCCATCGCGTTAGAGGTGAGGATCACCCGCTCCACCAAGAAGGAACGATCATTGCTAGGGTGAGGAGCGGTCACAGGAGCGGGATCGATCGGAGGAACCGGATCGGTCAGGGGAGCAGAATCGACCGGGGGAGTAGGGGCGCTTTCCATACCTGCGCCTGATGTGGTTCCACCGGTGTCGATCCGTTCCGCTGACAAGGACACTGGAGTCAGCTGCTGCTCGGACCGCGGCTCCTCTAACGCGGTCCTCAGACGCGGCTCCGCTCGCTGTGGTCCCTCCTCCGCTGGCTCCGGGGTCGGGATTGGTGGACTCAGCTCCGCTATCTGTTCCAGGGGCTTCGGGTCCGCCTCCGATAAATGAGGGTAAACCGGGACTGCTCCTTCCCCGTTCCGGCGCTCGCTGTTCTTCGTCATGATCCGCTGATCGGTGGCAATGCATGCATCGGACTCCGCCATTTCTCCAAGGTCGAGCTCCTCCTTCACCTCGTTCCCGCCATCGCAAGTCAGGGGGCGGTTCTCTGCTTTGAGGCAGGTCATCGCTTTGCAACAAGAGGCGCAGGGGGCGATCACCGTTTCTGGCGCCACTTTGGTAGTCTCCTCCCATGGCACGCCCTCCTGCTTCTCTGGCGTAGCAATGGCGGCGGTTTTTGGCGGGAACTTTTGGCGGTAAATGGCGCAGCACAGTCTTTGCAATAAAGTACAATCCAAGCACAATAAATCACAGTTCCAAGGCACACATGACCCGATTCTTCAGGCTTAAGTAGATCCTGTTCGTGACGCCAAGCTGGAGCGCCCCCACACCGCCGCAGGGCCGAGGGGCACCCGGAGCCGGGCCTCTAGGTCTCAGTCTTAAGTTGGTCACGGTGGCTAGACCCGGTCCGTGGCCCTGTCCGTCAGTGGGGGACGTCCGGTGAAATAAGTAGTGTTGTAACGGTGCAGTTGTGGGGTGCAGGTCGAATAACGAGGACACCAGGTTGCAGTCTCTTTACCTCTTTACTGGAGATCTCTGAGTCCTCAGTCCAGAGTACGGCTCACCAGGCTGCGCAAGTCCGGCCGGTCCAATGGCACCTCCAGAGTCCTCTTCACAGGTGGAAATCGGTGCCTTCCTTCTTAGCGCTATGTGTTGTAGTCCTCCCCTGCTATGCTTACGGAAAGTACCCCACAAATGTTGTGTCTGTTTCTTAAGTTCCCTCACAACTCGATTAAATGATGTTCTTCTAATCGTCCGTTCCTCCCTGATGTTACGGTTAGAACGGCACCCGTTTGTCGGGTAGGCCTGGAGTTCTTCCGGGACCCTAGAGACGCCCCTCTCCCACAATTGCCTCCCAAGACTTCATAGGTGATATGTGTTAGACAGCCCGCCTTAAACTGACTGTCCTGCCGCTGTTTAGAGTATTGCTTGAAGCTGAATGTTATAATACTCCCTCGGCGTTCCGGCCACCGGTAGTGCGCCTCAGTAGGGTGTTGCTTCGGTCTTACAGCACGACCCCTGCTGGAATTCTCCTATCGCTTGATCTCGTTTCTCACTCAGCACAATCTATCTCGCTTCTAGTCCTTTCTTGAATCCCGCCGCTTCCCGGAGCTGGCGCGGACCCGTTACGTTCTTTCCAATGCCAAGCCTCTGTCAGGATCCCACCCCTGACAGAGACCCTACTGTCTCTTCCTCCACAACACCCTCTGCCACTGAGTGTTGCTTCGTCCAATCCAGTCAGCTTTCTGATCTAACTTCCTGCCTGACCCCCAGTTTACCCACTATGGTGGGGAGTGGCCTAATGAATAGAACCCTTAGCTCCCCCCGGAGGCCCGGCTGTGAAATGTATTGGTGTCTGTGATACCAGATCAGATGAACTCCTTCAGTGCCATCAGACGCACCATGGCTCCCCATAGTGGCGGAGCCACAGTACTGCAACGACCAGGACTCTGGGGCGCTGCACAAACAAAAGCTGCAGGAGTTCTCGGTCCACCCATCCCCAAGTCATGTCCACCTCCATCTAGTCTCCGGTGGTTTCTATATCAGTGTTTAATTTTGTCATGCAAATATACACCTCCCCTGTATATTCTATAGAATTGGTCTTATCTTTATTCATATTTGTGATCCTCTGCAGTGAGCTTTATACCTATTACCGTTACTTTCCTTTTCTCCCCCATCTTAGCAGCCACGCACTGTGATGTACTCATTACTAATTTTCCCTTTCTATTTACAGAGCCGCCCATACTGATAGTGCATGCGTCTTTAATAGACTCCACTTCATCCCCCATCACGGAGATACACAGGAGCCACACCTCCTGGAACGCACCAGGCACCACCTTCTCTCCTGTGGACCGCACGCAGCACCTACAGTCTCACTTTACTGTGCATGTCACTTCCGGCCGGCTACTTCCGGTACATCCCCTAATCGTAGCGCGCGCACTGGCCTTTATAGACTCTCACATGTGGACTATGCATCATTGCCAGCTGATCCGCGGCGGATACTGCGGCTGTCTCCTCTTCCTTAGCCCGACTCACGGCTTGGTAAGTGCTACATTTTACAGCACCCAGTGGCAGCGTACACCGCTGGCCGCTACCCTGACAGGACGTCATGTGTCAAACACTATATGACACCTCCTTAATAGTATTTCTTTCCCTTAATAGATCGGCTGGTTATAGCCCTCTAACCACAGGATCCCCTGCTCATGGTATAAATTGGTATGTCCACGTACACAGTTACAATCATCATTTTTTTCACCTTTATCACCCATCCGTATATCATATATACCTATACGTTTTTCGTTTTCACTACAGATGCAATTCTCTCAGATATTAGGGTCCGGGTAAAAAAAAACCCAATCATTTCCCTTCTCTTGCTAATATAGGTACGTACCCTCATCTATCTAGCAAATGTTAGTACATATCACCTTTGCTTGTATTGCTCAGTATACACCCTTGTCTCTCTTATTGGTTATTTCAAGTGTCCTCAGGTCTGATTCCCTATGTAGTCCTTAGCTGTATCGCCAATATGGCACATGTAAGCTATAATGTTTGGTTGTTTTCTCCCGTCGTTCCATTTGCGATGTATGACCTATGTAATTATTTGTATATACTTCATTTTTGTAATTTTTCTTTGTATTTGTCTATGCACTTTATTTATTTTAGAGCACACTGATGAAGGTCTACAGTTGACCGAAACGTTTGTGAATATTGTGATACTGTATGAATTATAATAAACACTTTTGCATCAGACCCATGAGAGTGTGCCAAGTATATACTCTATAGTAACCACTCCTGGTTTTGGCTTACAAATACTGATCCAAAATACTGACCAAATGGTGATAGTGTGAACTTGGCCTTTTAATAGCCATTTCCTGTCTTCAGCACTGTATAATGCCATTTTAGACTGTACATGTAATTAACTTTTCCCTTGTGGGGGTGACTCAAGTTGTCAAATAACCATATACCATAAGTGCGGTGAGTTTACTCCCTTTCATTATATAAACAATGCCTATTACTAGATGGGACCTGCTTGACAGCCGAGTTGTGCAATTCTGACAAGTCTTTGCATCATTTTCTGTGTAGCAGTGTTGGGGGGTAGACAAAAAGCTTACGGAAACTTATGAAACAATTTCTTGCCCGGACAAAACCTCATAATACTTGCATAAGTGTTTTTAAAAATCAAAGCACAAAAAAGGATGCCATCCAGCAGACAATGTAGATGGTACCTATGGTTCAACTTGACACTACTAAATTAAATAGCTAATAAAACTTTTCATGTACTTAGATCACCCCTTCAAGGTCAGCCTTTTTTTAATTTTTGCACTTTCATTTTCTCCTCCCCTTATTCCAAGAGCCATAAGTTTTATTTTTCAGTCAACATGACCGTGTGAGGACTTATATTTTTTTTTTTTGCGGGCATATTTTTTTTGTATCACTTTGGTGTATATGGAACCTTTTGATAGCATTTTATAGCATTTTGAGAAGTGCGACCTTTTCTTTTTATTTGTTATGTTCACTTTTTTTTTACATATGTTTATTTTTTTACAGTATTTTATTTTTTTATAGGAATTGGGGGATTTTAATTGTTAGATATTTAAAAAAGTAAACATTTTTATACATTTTCACTTGCTTTTTAGTCCCTGCAGGGCCCTTGAACCTGCAATTGTATGATTCCATTTATCATACACTGTAATAAAATAGTATTGAAATACTTTGGCATGTAAATGTTTGGGCACCCCTAGTCAAAATTACTGTTATTGTAAACTGTTAAGCAAGTTGAAAATTTAATTATTTCTAAAAGGGCTAAAGTTAAAGATGACACATTTTCTTTGTATTTTAGGCAAAAAATACATATATTGTTATTTTTAACATTTTAGCAATCACAAAAGAGAATATGGGCCATTTCAAAAATTTGGGCACCCTTGTAAATTTGTGTGCTTATATAACTTTGACCAAGGTTTCAGACCTTAGTTAGCCTCTTAGGCTTATGGCTTGTTCACTATCATCGTTAGGAAAGGCCAGGTGATGCAAATATCCCAGCTTTACAAAAACCCAGCCTCCTCTAACCTTGTGCCAATAAACAACAGCCATGGGTTCTTCTAAGCACCTGTCTAGCACTCTGAAAATGAAAATGATGGAGGCCCACAAAGCAGGAGAAGGCTATAAGAAGATAGCAAAATGTTTTCAAGTTGCCCTTTCTGCCATTCAAAATGTAATTTAGAAATGATAGTGAACAGGAACAGTGGAGGTCACTGGCAGCTGTGTTGTGAACTCTGTTTCCGGGCTCCCTCCTGTGGTCGTGAGTGGTACTGTGTGAGTTCTCTCTTTGGGCTCCCCCTGGTGGCTCTTTTTGTTATTTTGCAGGTTTCTGGCTGGGATCAGCTGTCTCGTCATCTGCTAGTCAGGTTTCCTATTTAATCCACCTGGTCCTTCATTCTTTGCCTGTTGTCGTTGTATTCAGTGCTATTCTGATTGCTCCTGTCTACATCCGTTATCAGTCTCTCAAGAGAAGCTAAGTTTTGTTTGCTTATTTTTGCTCATCTGTGTTCAAGATGTTTCCTAGTATATGATGAGTTTTGTCCAGCTTGCTAATATGTGATTTCCTTGCTTGCTGGTGCTCTGGGGTGCTGAGTTGCTCCCCCCACATCGTTAGTTGGTGTGGGGGTTCTCGCATTCTCTGCGTGGATATTTTTGCATAGTTTTTTTTACTGACCACACAGATCCCTTGCTATTTTCTGCTATCTAGCGTTAGCGGGCCTCATTTGCTCAACCTGTTTCATCTCTGCGTTTGTTTTTGTTTTCCTCTTAACTCACCGTTATTATTTGTGGGGGGCTTCTATATCTCTGGGGTTATTTCTCTGAGGCAAGTGAGGTCTTTACTTTCTCTTTAGGGGTAGTCAGTTTCTCAGGCCATGAAGAGACATCTAGGATTTCAGGAAACGTTCCACCACGGCTGCCTATAGTGTTTGCGGTTAGGATCAGGTTTGCAGTCAGTCCAGTTACCACATCCCCAGAGCTCGTCCTATTATCTTCTACTTAGCTGGTTAGATTTGTGATCCTAAGCCACTGAGGATCATAACAGTACAACAGGCCAAAAAGTGTTTAATGCATCGCAGAAGTGGGATAAGAGAAGTCCTGAGTACAATTTTATTTTTTTTCCCTCTCCCTTTGCTGCAGTCTGTCCAGCTTCTCTCATCCCCTTAATCTCTGGGTGGCTTTGAGTTCAGCTGCAGACATGGATATTCAGAGTCTGACTTCTAGTGTGGATCAGCTTGCTGAAAGGGTGCAAAGCATTCAGGATTTTATTGTTCACAGTCCTATGTCTGAGCCAAAGGTACCTATTCCTGAGTTGTTTTCTGGAGATAGATCTAGGTTTCTGAATTTTAAGAATAATTGTAAATTATTTCTTTCTTTGAGACCTCGTTCCTCTGGTGATTCCGCTCAGCAAGTTAGAATTGTTATCTCCCTGTTACGTGGCGACCCTCAGGATTGGGCTTTCTCCCTGGCGCCAGGAGATCCTGCATTGCTGAATGTGGATGCGTTTTTTCTGGCGCTTGGATTGCTTTATGAGGAACCTAATCTTGAGAACCAGGCAGAAAAGGCCTTGCTGGCTCTCTCTCAGGGTCAGGAGGAAGCTGAGGTGTATTGTCAAAAATTTCGGAAATGGTCGGTGCTTACTCAATGGAATGAGTGTGCCCTGGCTGCAAATTTCAGAGAAGGTCTTTCTGAAGCCATTAAGAATGTTATCTTGGGGTTCCCCACGCCTGCGAGTCTGAATGAGTCAATGGCTTTGGCCATTCAGATTTATCGGCGTTTGCGGGAGCGCAAACCTGCGCACCATCTGGCGGTGTTTTCTGAACAGAAACCTGAGTCTATGCAATGTGATAGGACTCTGACCAGAATTGAACGGCAAAATCATAGACGTCAGAATGGGTTGAGCTTTTACTGTGGTGATTCAGCTCATGTTATCTCAGCATGCTCTAAGCGTACAAAAAACTTCGCTAAATCTGTCACCATTGGTACTGTGTTATGACCCCAATGGCGAGGGTCTCAGAGGAACGTGGAAGTCTGCAGAATACAAAAATCCAGCTCATAGGGCAGTGGTAGCTGGGTTGACCATATATCTACTCCTAACGCCAACACTAGAAGTAGCCGGGGATCATTCCTACGTTGATTCTAGATGACACGCTCCAGCCGGAGAATCTAGCTACCCCTAGTAGAGGAAAACAAAAGACCTTTCTTGCCTCCAGAGAAGGGGACCCCAAAGCTGGATAGAAGCCCCCCACAAATAATAACGGTGAGGTAAGAGGAAATGACAAACACAGAAATGAACCAGGTTTAGCACAGAGAGGCCCGCTTACTGATAGCAGAATAAAGAAAGGTAACTTATATGGTCAACAAAAACCCTATCAAAATCCACACTGGAAATTCAAGAACCCCCGAACCGTCTAACGGTCCGGGGGGAGAACACCAGCCCCCTAGAGCTTCCAGCAAAGGTCAGGATATATATTTGGAACAAGCTGGACAAAAATACAAAACCAAAACAAAATAGCAAAAAGCAAAAAGCGGACTTAGCTGATATAACTGGAACCAGGATCAGTAGACAAGAGCACAGCAGACTAGCTCTGATAACTACGTTGCCAGGCATTGAACTGAAGGTCCAGGGAGCTTAAATAGCAACACCCTTAACTAACGACCCAGGTGCGGATAAAAGGAATGACAGAAAAACCAGAGTCAAAAAACTAGTAACCACTAGAGGGAGCAAAAAGTAAATTCACAACAGTACCCCCCCCTTAGTGAGGGGTCACCGAACCCTCACCACGACCACCAGGGCGATCAGGATGAGCGGCATGAAAGGCACGAACTAAATCGGCCGCATGAACATCAGAGGCGACCACCCAGGAATTATCCTCCTGACCATAGCCCTTCCACTTGACCAGGTACTGAAGCCTCCGCCTGGAGAGGCGAGAATCCAAGATCTTCTCCACCACGTACTCCAACTCGCCCTCAACCAACACCGGAGCAGGAGGCTCAGCAGAAGGAACTATAGGCACAATGTACCGCCGCAACAAGGACCTATGAAATACATTGTGAATAGCAAACGACACAGGAAGATCCAGACGAAAAGATACAGGATTAAGGATTTCCAATATCTTGTAAGGCCCAATAAAACGAGGTTTAAATTTGGGAGAGGAGACCTTCATAGGAACAAAGCGGGAAGAAAGCCATACCAAATCCCCAACGCGTAGTCGGGGACCCACACCGCGGCGGCGGTTGGCAAAGCGCTGAGCCCTCTCCTGTGACAACTTCAAGTTGTCCACCACATGATTCCAGATCCGCTGCAACCTATCCACCACAGAATCCACCCCAGGACAGTCAGAAGGCTCCACATGACCCGAAGAAAAGCGAGGATGGAAACCAGAGTTGCAGAAAAAAGGCGAAACCAAGGTGGCGGAACTAGCCCGATTATTAAGGGCAAACTCAGCCAACGGCAAGAATGTCACCCAATCGTCCTGATCAGCAGAGACAAAACACCTCAAATAAGCCTCCAAAGTCTGATTGGTTCGCTCCGTCTGTCCATTAGTCTGAGGATGGAAAGCAGACGAAAACGACAAATCAATGCCCATCCTACTACAAAAGGATCGCCAGAATCTGGAAACGAACTGGGATCCTCTGTCTGACACAATATTCTCAGGGATGCCGTGCAAACGAACCACGTTCTGGAAAAACACAGGAACCAGATCGGAAGAGGAAGGCAGCTTAGGCAAAGGAACCAAATGGACCATCTTTGAGAAGCGATCACATATCACCCAGATAACGGACATGCCCTGGGATAGCGGAAGATCAGAAATGAAATCCATGGAGATATGTGTCCAAGGTCTCTTCGGGACAGGCAAGGGCAAGAGCAAACCGCTGGCACGAGAACAGCAAGGCTTAGCTCGAGCACAAGTCCCACAGGACTGCACAAATGACCGCACATCCCTTGACAAGGAAGGCCACCAAAAGGACCTGGCCACCAGATCTCTGGTGCCAAAAATTCCCGGGTGACCTGCCAACACCGAGGAATGAACCTCGGAAATGACTCTGCTGGTCCACTTATCCGGGACAAACAGTCTGTCAGGTGGACAAGACTCAGGCCTATCAGCCTGAAATCTCTGCAACACACGTCGCAGATCCGGAGAAATAGCTGACAAGATAACTCCATCTTTAAGAATACCAACAGGATCAGCGACTCCAGGAGCATCAGGCACAAAGCTCCTAGAAAGAGCATCGGCCTTCACATTCTTTGAACCTGGTAAATACGAGACAACAAAATCAAAGCGGGAGAAAAACAATGACCAGCGGGCCTGTCTCGGATTAAGGCGTTTAGCAGACTCGAGATACATCAGATTTTTGTGATCAGTCAAGACCACCACACGATGCTTAGCACCCTCGAGCCAATGACGCCACTCCTCAAATGCCCATTTCATGGCCAACAACTCCCGATTGCCCACATCATAATTTCGCTCGGCAGGCGAAAACTTCCTAGAGAAAAAGGCACAAGGTTTCATAACAGAGCAACCAGGGCCTCTCTGCGACAAAACGGCCCCTGCTCCAATCTCTGAAGCATCCACCTCAACCTGAAAGGGAAGTGAGACATCGGGCTGGCACAAAACAGGCGCCGAAGTAAACCGGCGTTTCAACTCCTGGAAAGCCTCCACGGCAGCAGGAGCCCAGTTAGCTACATCGGAGCCCTTCTTGGTCATATCCGTCAAAGGTTTCACAATGCTAGAAAAATTAGCGATAAAACGACGGTAGAAGTTAGCGAAACCCAAGAACTTCTGTAGACTCTTAACTGACGAGGGCTGAGTCCAATCAAGAATAGCTCGGACCTTGACTGGGTCCATCTCCACAGCAGAAGGGGAAAAAATGAACCCCAAAAAGGGAACCTTCTGTACACCAAAGAGACACTTTGAGCCCTTGACAAACAAAGAATTTTCACGCAAAATTTTAAAGACCAACCTGACCTGCTCCACATGCGAATCCCAATTATCAGAAAAAACCAAAATATCATCCAGATAAACAATCAAAAATTTATCCAGATACTTCCGGAAAATGTCATGCATAAAGGACTGAAAAACTGAAGGCGCATTGGAGAGCCCAAAAGGCATCACCAAGTACTCAAAATGACCTTCGGGCGTATTGAATGCGGTTTTCCATTCATCACCTTGCTTAATGCGCACAAGGTTGTACGCACCACGAAGATCTATCTTGGTGAACCACTTGGCACCTTTAATCCGGGCAAACAAGTCAGACAACAGCGGTAAAGGATACTGAAATTTGACAGTGATCTTATTTAAAAGCCGATAATCAATACAAGGTCTCAAAGATCCGTCCTTTTTTGCCACAAAAAAGAATCCCGCACCAAGAGGGGAAGAAGACGGACGAATATGTCCTTTCTCTAGAGACTCCTTGATATATGAACGCATAGCGGTATGTTCAGGTACCGACAGATTAAACAGTCTTCCCTTAGGAAATTTACTGCCTGGGATCAAATCTATAGCACAGTCACAGTCCCTATGAGGAGGCAGTGCACTGGACTCAGACTCACTGAAGACATCCTGATAATCAGACAAATACTCCGGAACTTCCGAAGGCGTAGAAGAAGCAATAGACACAGGCAGGGAATCCCCATGAATACCACGACAGCCCCAACTTGAGACTGACATAGCCTTCCAGTCCAGGACTGGATTATGGGTCTGTAACCATGGCAGCCCTAAAACAACCAAATCATGCATTTTATGTAAAACCAGGAAACGTATCACCTCGCGGTGTTCAGGAGTCATGCACATGGTAACCTGTGTCCAATACTGCGGTTTATTTGCTGCCAATGGCGTAGCATCAATACCCCTAAGAGGAATAGGATTTTCTAATGGTTCAAGAGTAAAACCACAGTGCTTAGCAAATGACAGATCCATAAGACTCAGGGCAGCACCTGAATCTACAAACGCCATGACAGGAAAAGACGACAGTGAGCAAATCAAAGTTACAGACAGAATAAATTTAGGTTGCAAATTACCAACGGTGACAGGACTAACAACCTTAGCTATACGTTTAGAGCATGCTGAGATAACATGTGTAGAATCACCACAGTAGTAGCACAAGCCATTCCGGCGTCTATGAATTTTCCTCTCATTTCTAGTCAGGATTCTATCACATTGCATTAAATCAGGTGTCTGTTCAGACAACACCATGAGGGAATTTGCGATTTTTCTATCACATTGCACCGAATTAGGTGTCTGTTCAGACAACACCATGAGGGAATTTGCGGTTTTGCGCTCCCGCAACCGCCGGTCAATTTGAATAGCCAGTGCCATAGTATCATTCAGACCTGTGGGAATGGGAAAACCCACCATAACATTCTTAATGGCTTCAGAAAGGCCATTTCTAAAATTAGCGGCCAGTGCACACTCGTTCCAATGTGTCAGCACGGACCATTTCCGAAATTTTTGGCAGTACACTTCAGCCTCGTCCTGCCCCTGAGACATAGCCAGCAAGGCCTTTTCTGCCTGAATCTCAAGATTGGGTTCCTCATAAAGTAAACCGAGCGCCAGAAAAAACGCATTAATATAAGCCAATGCCGGATCTCCTGGCGCCAGCGAAAAAGCACAATCCTGAGGGTCGCCCCGTAAGAACGAAATAACAATTTTTACTTGCTGAGCAGAGTCTCCAGATGAACAGGGTCTCAGGGACAAAAACAATTTACAATTATTCACAAAATTCCTAAACTTAAACCTGTCTCCGGAAAACAGTTCAGGAATCGGTATTTTAGGTTCTGACCTAGGATTACTGATAACATAGTCTTGTATGCCCTGCACACGAGTAGCCAGCTGGTCCACACTTGTAATCAAGGTCTGGACATTCATGTCTGCAGCAAGCATAGCCACTCTGAGGTAAAGGGGAAGAAGAAAAAAAAAAAAAACTCAGAATCTTCTTTCTTATAATCCCTCTTCTGCAATGCATTAAACATTTAATACTGGCCTGGCAAACTGTTATGACCCCAATGGCGAGGGTCTCAGAGGAACGTGGAAGTCTGCAGAATACAAAAATCCAGCTCATAGGGCAGTGGTAGCTGGGTTGACCATATATCTACTCCTAACGCCAACACTAGAAGTAGCCGGGGATCATTCCTACGTTGATTCTAGATGACACGCTCCAGCCGGAGAATCTAGCTACCCCTAGTAGAGGAAAACAAAAGACCTTTCTTGCCTCCAGAGAAGGGGACCCCAAAGCTGGATAGAAGCCCCCCACAAATAATAACGGTGAGGTAAGAGGAAATGACAAACACAGAAATGAACCAGGTTTAGCACAGAGAGGCCCGCTTACTGATAGCAGAATAAAGAAAGGTAACTTATATGGTCAACAAAAACCCTATCAAAATCCACACTGGAAATTCAAGAACCCCCGAACCGTCTAACGGTCCGGGGGGAGAACACCAGCCCCCTAGAGCTTCCAGCAAAGGTCAGGATATATATTTGGAACAAGCTGGACAAAAATACAAAACCAAAACAAAATAGCAAAAAGCAAAAAGCGGACTTAGCTGATATAACTGGAACCAGGATCAGTAGACAAGAGCACAGCAGACTAGCTCTGATAACTACGTTGCCAGGCATTGAACTGAAGGTCCAGGGAGCTTAAATAGCAACACCCTTAACTAACGACCCAGGTGCGGATAAAAGGAATGACAGAAAAACCAGAGTCAAAAAACTAGTAACCACTAGAGGGAGCAAAAAGTAAATTCACAACAGTACTGTACAGCCTAAATTCATTTTGTCTGTTACTTTGATTTGCTCTCTGTCATCCTACTCAGTTATGGCTTTTGTAGATTCAGGTGCCACGCTGAATCTGATGGATTTGTCATTTGCCAAGCGCTGTGGTTTTATTCTTGAGCCATTACAGTTCCCTATTCCATTGAAGGGAATTGATGCTACACCATTGGCCAAGAATAAACCTCAATACTGGACTCAGGTGACCATGTGTATGACTCCTGCACATCAGGAGGTGATTCGCTTTCTTGTGTTATATAATTTGCATGACGTTGTCGTGTTGGGTCTGCCATGGTTGCAGGCTCATAATCCAGTCCTGGATTGGAAAGCAATGTCTGTGTTGAGTTGGGGTTGCCAGGGAATTCATGGCGATGCTCCATTGGTATCAATTGCTTCCTCTACTCCTTCTGAAGTCCCTGAGTTTTTGTCGGACTACCAGGATGTATTTGATGAGCCCAAATCCAGTGCCCTACCTCCTCATAGGGATTGTGATTGTGCTATAAATTTGATTCCTGGTAGTAAGTTCCCTAAGGGACGACTGTTTAATTTGTCTGTACCAGAACATGCCGCTATGCAGAGCTATGTAAAAGAGTCTTTGGAGAAGGGACATATTCGCCCCTCCTCGTCCCCTCTTGGTGCGGGATTCTTTTTTGTGGCCAAGAAGAATGGTTCGTTGAGACCCTGTATAGATTATCGCCTTCTAAATAAAATCACGGTCAAATTCCAGTATCCCTTACCATTGTTGTCTGATCTGTTTGCTCGGATTAGGGGGTCTAGTTGGTTCACCAAGATAGATCTTCGCGGTGCGTATAATCTTGTGCATATCAAGCAGGGGGACGAATGGAAAACAGCATTTAATACGCCCGAAGGCCATTTTGAGTACTTGGTGATGCCTTTTGGACTTTCTAATGCCCCTTCTGTGTTTCAGTCCTTCATGCACGATATTTTCCGAGAATATCTGGATAAATTTAAGATTGTGTATCTGGATGATATTTTGGTCTTTTCAGATGATTGGGAGTCCCATGTGAAGCAGGTCAGGATGGTATTTCAGGTCCTGCGTGCCAATGCCTTATTTGTGAAGGGTTCCAAATGTCTCTTCGGAGTCCAGAAAGTTTCCTTTTTGGGCTTTATTTTTTCTCCTTCTTCTATTGAGATGGACCCAGTCAAGGTCCAGGCTATTCATGATTGGACTCAACCTACATCGGTTAAGAGTCTTCAGAAGTTCTTGGGTTTTGCAAATTTTTACTGTCGCTTCATTGCTAATTTTTCTGGTGTGGTTAAACCTTTGACGGATTTGACCAAGAAGGGTTATGATTAGTGTTGAGCGATACCGTCCGATACTTGAAAGTATCGGTATCGGAAAGTATCGGCCGATACCGGCAAAGTATCGGATCTAATCCGATACCGATACCCAATACCAATACAAGTCAATGGGACTCAAGTATCGGACGGTATCCCTGATGGTTCCCAGGGTCTGAAGGAGAGGAAACTCTCCTTCAGGCCCTGGAAACCATATTAATGTGTAAAATAAAGAATTAAAATAAAAAATATTGCTATACTCACCTCTCCGACGCAGCCTGGACCTCACCGAGGGAACCGGCAGCGTTCTTTGCTTAAAATGCGCGCTTTTCCTTCCTTCCGTGACGTCACGGCTTCTGATTGGTCGCGTGCCGCCCATGTGGCCGCGACGCGACCAATCACAGCAAGCCGTGACTTAATTTTCAGGTCCTTCTAGGCATTCAGTATTTTAAAATTACGTTCCGGCTTTGTGATTGGTCGCGTCGCGGTCACATGGGCGACGCGACCAATCACAAGCCGTGACGTCACGGAAGGCAGGAAACACGCGCATTTTAAAAATTACGTCACGGCTTGTGATTGGTTGCGTGCCGCCCATGTGACCGCGACGCGACCAATCACAGCAAGCCGTGACCTAATTTCAGGTCCTGAATGCCTATTTCTGCATTCAGGACCTGAAATTACGTCACGGCTTGCTGTGATTGGTCGCGTCGCGGCCACATGGGCGGCACGCAACCAATCACAAGCCGCGACGTAATTTTAAAAATGCGCGCGTTTCCTGCCTCCCGTGACGTCACGGCTTGTGATTGGTCGCGTCGCCCATGTGACCGCGACGCGACCAATCACAAAGCCGGAACGTAATTTTAAAATACTGAATGCCTAGAAGGACCTGAAAATTACGTCACGGCTTGCTGTGATTGGTCGCGTCGCGGCCACATGGGCGGCACGCGACCAATCAGAAGCCGTGACGTCACGGAAGGAAGAAAAAGCGTGCATTTTAAGCAAAGAACGCTGCCGGTTCCCTCGGTGAGGTCCAGGCTGCGTCGGAGAGGTGAGTATAGCAATATTTTTTATTTTAATTCTTTATTTTACACATTAATGTTGTTTCGATACCGATACCCGATACCACAAAAGTATCGGATCTCGGTATCGGAATTCCGATACCCGCAAGTATCGGCCGATACCCGATACTTGCGGTATCGGAATGCTCAACACTAGTTCTGATGTGACTAACTGGTCTCCTGCGGCCGTTGAGGCCTTTCAGGAGCTGAAGCGCCGGTTTTCTTCGGCTCCAGTTTTATGTCAGCCAGATGTCTCTCTTCCCTTCCAGGTCGAGGTTGATGCTTCTGAAATTGGAGCAGGGGCTGTTTTGTCACAAAGAAGCTCTGATTGCTCTGTGATGAAGCCATGTGCCTTCTTTTCAAGAAAATTTTCGCCGGCTGAGCGAAATTATGATGTTGGTAATCGGGAGTTGTTGGCAATGAAGTGGGCATTTGAGGAGTGGCGACACTGGCTAGAGGGAGCTAAGCATCGTGTGGTGGTCTTGACTGATCATAAAAATTTGATTTATCTTGAGTCGGCCAAGCGGTTGAATCCTAGACAGGCTCGTTGGTCGTTGTTTTTCTCACGTTTCGATTTCGTGGTCTCGTACCTTCCTGGTTCGAAGATCGTGAAGGCTGATGCTCTTTCTAGGAGTTTTGTGCCTGACTCCCGTGGAGTTTCTGAGCCGGCTGGTATCCTCAAAGAGGGGGTAATTTTGTCTGCCATTTCGCCAGATTTGCGACGGGTGTTACAGGAATTTCAGGCGGATAGACCTGACCGTTGTCCATCAGAGAGACTGTTTGTCCCAGATAGATGGACCAGTAGAGTTATTTCCGAGGTCCATTCTTCAGTGTTGGCGGGTCATCCTGGGATTTTTGGTACCAGAGATTTGGTGGCTAGATCCTTCTGGTGGCCTTCCTTGTCGCGGGATGTGCGTTCCTTTGTGCAGTCCTGTGGGATTTGTGCTCGGGCTAAGCCTTGCTGTTCTCGTGCCAGTGGTTTGCTTTTGCCTTTGCCGGTTCCTAAGAGGCCTTGGACGCATATTTCCATGGATTTTATTTTGGATCTTCCTGTCTCTCAGAGAATGTCTGTCATCTGGGTGGTTTGTGATCGTTTTTCTAAAATGGTCCATTTGGTGCCCTTGCCTAAGTTGCCTTCTTCCTCCGATTTGGTTCCGTTATTTTTTCAGAATGTGGTTCGTCTGCACGGCATCCCTGAAAACATTGTGTCTGACAGAGGATCCCAGTTTGTGTCCAGATTTTGGCGGTCCTTTTGTGCTAAGATGCAGGGGTGCATTCGTGCACTATTATTCGTGTACTTTTTTTCAAAGTATATTTTTTTCTAAGTATGATGCAGTTATAACATGGCAGAATATAACAAGCATCTCTCTTCTCTTCAATACAGGTAAACATATCATTCATTCCCTGAACTGAACTATCCTGCATGTCTATTGCTCCATTCCCTGACAGCAAGCGGCTTGGATGGTAAACATATCATTCATTCCCTGAACTGAACTATCCTGCATGTCTATTGCTCCATTCCCTGACAGCAAGCGGCTTGGATGGTAAACATATCATTCATTCCCTGAACTGAACTATCCTGCATGTCTATTGCTCCATTACCTGACAGCAAGCGGCTTGGATGGTAAACATATCATTCATTCCCTGAACTGAACTATCCTGCATGTCTATTGCTCCATTCCCTGACAGCAAGCGGCTTGGATGGTAAACATATCATTCATTCCCTGAACTAAACTATCCTGCATGTCTATTGCTCCATTCCCTGACAGCAAGCGGCTTGGATGGTAAACATATCATTCATTCCCTGAACTGAACTATCCTGCATGTCTATTGCTCCATTCCCTGACAGCAAGCGGCTTGGATGGTAAACATATCATTCATTCCCTGAACTGGACTATCCTGCATGTCTATTGCTCCATTCCCTGACAGCAAGCGGCTTGGATGGTAAACATATCATTCATTCCCTGAACTGAACTATCCTGCATGTCTATTGCTCCATTCCCTGACAGCAAGCGGCTTGGATGGTAAACATATCATTCATTCCCAGAACTGAACTATCCTGCATGTCTATTGCTCCATTCCCTGACAGCAAGCAGCTTGGATGGTATCTGATTCATTCTATCTTCGGCATTGAATCCTGCATATAGTTATATATGTTAGTCATCTTATTATGAATTTGTTTGTGTTTATAGATATTTAACTCACTTTTGCTTGTCCCTATGTAGAGAGATCACATAACTTTTTCAAAGGGGTTTATGATCCATGTAGACCTGGACATTTGTTTATCTGATCACTACATTTATTGTGTCCTGCTGTCTCAACTGAGTTAGATTGATTGGTAACAAGAGGGGGAGAAACACCCTTTTCCAAAAAAAAAAAAAAAAAAGAGATCTAAGAGCTGGCCTTCCATAAATGTGGACATAACTTGGGAATGCATTCATGCAGGGGTGCATTCGTGCACTATTATTTGTGTACTTTTTTTCAAAGTATATTTTTTTTTTCTAAGTATGACGCAGTTATAACATGGCAGTTAGACAGGGCAGGAGACAGGTAAGACAATCTAAACCTACTCCCTATTCACTTGAAACAGAACAAATACACACCATATGTATCTGTATAATCTATATCCTGGCTGCTGCATTCACTCACCGCCCTTGCATAAACTCTTTAAACTCCATCCATATCGGCCCCTCTGTCCTTGCCTCTCCTATGTATAGCACTCATGCTCTGTTCACTTTGCTTAACAGCGCAGATCCATTCAGTCCCACCATCCAACACAAAAGACGCTCTCACAAATCACTTAACCATCTGCTCACTCTTTCTATCCTCCTTCTCCTAGTTGCTGGAGACATCTCTCCAAACCCCGGCCCCCCATGTTATAGCCAGTCAAACCTCCCAACTGCTACACCCAGAAACCCCTCTAACTTATTAATATTCCATGCATGCCTTCTGTCTCTTTCAATTGTGCTCTTTGGAATTCTCACTCTGTGTGTAATAAACTCTCCTTCACCCATGATTACTTCCTTTCTAAGGCTCTTAATCTCCTGGCTCTTACTGAAACCTGGATCCAGCAGTCAGACACAACCGCTGCTGCTGCTCTCTCCTATGGTGGACTACACTTTTCTCATACCCCAAGATCAGACAACAGAGCAGGTGGAGGCGTTGGGCTGCTCCTTTCACCCAAATGTACCTTCCAAGTTATCCCCCAAGTACCCTCACTTGTATTCCCTTCCTTTGAAGTCCATGCTGTCAGACTCTACGTCCCCTTCTCCATGCGAGTGGCGGTGGTGTATCGTCCTCCTGGCCCCTCTCATCAGTTCCTGGATCACTTTGCCACCTGGCTTCCACACTTTCTCTCCTGTGACACCCCCACCCTTATCATGGGTGATTTCAACATCCCCATTGCTTCTCCCCTTTCCCCGTCTGCTTCTCACCTTTTATCTCTAACCTCCTCTTTCGGCCTCTCGCAGCATACTAACTCTCCAACGCATGAAGATGGAAACTCCCTTGACTTGGTCTTCTCCCGACTTTGCTCAGTGGATGATTTCACAAACACCCCTCTCCCGCTCTCTGACCACAACCTTCTTTCATTCTCTATCAAGAACTGCCATCCCGCTCAGGTCACCCCCACTTTCCACACTTATAGAAACATACAGGCCATTAACACCCAGAAACTTATGAAGAACTTGCAGTCCTCATTGACCCCAATCTCCTCCATCTCATGTCCTGATTCTGCTCTGAACCATTACAATGAAACCCTGCAAAGTGCCCTGGATTAAGCTGCTCCTCCTATACATAGAGCAACTCGACACAGACGGCGACAACCGTGGCACACGCTGCAAACACGTTTCCTGCAGCGGTGCTCCAGGTGCGCCGAACGTCTGTGGAGAAAATCTAATCTACCCGAAGATTTCATCCATTATA
The DNA here is from genome assembly GCF_051348905.1 of Ranitomeya variabilis. Taxonomy (NCBI): domain Eukaryota; kingdom Metazoa; phylum Chordata; class Amphibia; order Anura; family Dendrobatidae; genus Ranitomeya; species Ranitomeya variabilis. The sequence continues at coordinate 101,794,969 of NC_135235.1, forward strand.
AGTTCATGCTAAAAACATACAACTCTGCCCTTCACGTCTCCAAACAAACCTATTTCAACACCCTCATCACCTCACTGTCCAATAACCCTAAACGTCTCTTCGACACTTTCCAGTCCCTACTCAACCCAAGAGAGCAGGCCCCAACCACAGATCTCCGCGCTGACGATCTGGCCAATTACTTCAAAGAAAAAATTGAGCACATTCGACAGGAAATCATCTCCCAATCTCTTCATACCAGGCACTGTCCTCCCTCCCCCACTGCATCTAGTTCACTCTCTGACTTTGAACCAGTTACTGAAGAAGAAGTAAGCAGGCTCCTTGCATCTTCTCGCCCGACCACTTGCACCAGTGACCCCATTCCGTCACATCTCCTCCAGTCCCTTTCCCCGGCTGTCACCTCTCACATAACAAAAATATTCAACCTTTCCCTCACTTCCGGTATTTTTCCCTCCTCATTTAAGCATGCCATCATACATCCATTACTTAAAAAACCCTCCCTCAACCAAAACTGTGCCGCTAATTATAGACCTGTGTCTAATCTTCCCTTCATCTCTAAACTCCTGGAACGCCTGGTCCACTCCCGTCTTACCCGCTATCTCTCAGATAACTCTCTTCTCGACCCTCTTCAATTTGGCTTCCGCTCTTTACACTCTACTGAAACTGCCCTCACTAAAGTCTCTAATGACCTACTAACAGCTAAATCTAATGGTCACTACTCCATGCTAATTCTCTTGGATCTTTCCGCAGCATTCGACACTGTGGATCATCAGCTCCTCCTCACTATGCTCCGCTCCATTGGCATCAAGGACACCGTTCTCTCTTGGTTCTCCTCCTATCTCTCTGACCGATCCTTCACTGTATGTTTTGCTGGTTCCTCCTCCTCTCACCTTCCCCTTACTGTTGGGGTTCCTCAAGGATCAGTCCTAGGCCCCCTCCTCTTCTCTTTGTATACTGCCCCTATTGGACAAACAATCAGTAGATTTGGGTTCCAGTACCATCTCTATGCTGATGACACCCAATTATACACCTCTTCTCCTGCTTTCACTCCGACCTTCTTAGAAAACACCAGTGATTGTCTTACCGCTGTCTCTAACATCATGTCCTCCCTCTATCTGAAACTGAACCTGTCAAAAACTGAACTCCTCGTGTTCTCTCCCTCTACTAACCTACTTTTGCCTGACATTGCCATCTCCGTGTGTGGTTCCACCATTACTCCAAAGCAACATGCCCGCTGCCTTGGGGTCATCCTTGATTCCGAGCTTTCATTCACCCCCCACATCCGATCACTGGCTCGCTCTTCTTATTGGCATCTCAAAAACATTTCTAGAATTCGCCCTTTTCTTACTTTCGACTCTGCAAAAACTCTTACTGTTTCTCTTATTCATTCCCGTCTGGACTATTGTAACTCTCTACTAATCGGCCTCCCTCTTACCAAACTCTCCCCGCTCCAATCTGTCCTGAATGCTGCTGCCAGGATCATATTCCTCACCAACCGTTACACCGATGCCTCTACCTTATGCCAGTCATTACACTGGCTACCCATCCACTCCAGAATCCAGTACAAAACTACTACCCTCATCCACAAAGCACTCCATGGCTCAGCACCACCCTACATCTCCTCTCTGGTCTCAGTCTACCACCCTACCCGTGCCCTCCGCTCCGCTAATGACCTCAGGTTAGCATCCTCAATAATCAGAACCTCCCACTCCCGTCTCCAAGACTTTACACGTGCTGCACCGATTCTTTGGAATGCACTACCTAGGTTAATACGATTAATCCCCAATCCCCACAGTTTTAAGCGTGCCCTAAAAACGCATTTGTTCAGACTGGCCTACCGCCTCAACGCATTAACCTAACTATCCCTGTGTGGCCTATTAAAAATAGAAAAAAAAACCAAAACACATAATCAGGTTCCTTGCATCGTGTTCTCATACACTTTATGCAGTTAATAGCACTCTGTGTCTGTACTGCTACATACTTAGGCTGTTAACTGGTTCATGCAGCTTTACATGAACACCTGAGCCTTACACTATGGCTGGTCCAAATAACTAAAGCAATTGTCACCATCCACCTCTCGTGTCTCCCCTTTTCCTCATAGTTTGTAAGCTTGCGAGCAGGGCCCTCATTCCTCCTGGTATCTGTTTTGAACTGTGATTTCTGTTATGCTGTAATGTCTATTGTCTGTACAAGTCCCCTCTATAATTTGTAAAGCGCTGCAGAATATGGTGGCGCTATATAAATAAAAATTATTAATATTATTATTATTATTATAAGATGGGCATTGATTTGTCTTTTTCGTCGGCCTTCCATCCTCAGACGAATGGCCAAACCGAGCGAACTAACCAGACCTTGGAAACTTATTTGAGATGTTTTGTTTCTGCTGACCAGGATGATTGGGTGACTTTTTTGCCATTGGCCGAGTTTGCCCTTAATAATCGGGCTAGTTCGGCTACTTTGGTTTCACCTTTTTTTTGTAATTCTGGTTTTCATCCTCGTTTTTCCTCGGGTCAGGTTGAGTCTTCTGACTGTCCTGGGGTGGATTCTGTGGTGGATAGGTTGCAGCAGATTTGGAACCATGTGGTGGACAATTTGACGTTGTCACAAGAGAAGGCTCAGCGCTTTGCTAACCGTCGTCGCTGTGTGGGTCACCGACTTTGTGTTGGGGATTTGGTGTGGTTGTCTTCTCGTTATGTTCCTATGAAGGTTTCTTCTTCTAAGTTTAAACCTCGTTTTATCGGTCCTTATAAAATTTTGGAAATCCTCAACCCTGTGTCATTTCGTTTGGACCTCCCGGCATCGTTTACCATCCATAATGTGTTCCATAGGTCTTTGTTGCGGAGGTATGTGGTGCCTGTGGTTCCTTCTGTTGAGCCTCCTGCTCCGGTGCTGGTTGAGGGAGAATTGGAATACGTGGTGGAGAAGATCTTGGATTCTCGTATTTCAAGACAGAGGCTTCAGTATTTGGTTAAGTGGAAGGGCTATGGTCAGGAGGATAATTCCTGGGTTGTCGCCTCTGATGTTCATACGGCCGATTTGGTTCGTGCCTTCCATGTGGCTCACCCTGATCGCCCTGGGGGTTCTGGTGAGGGTTCGGTGACCCCTCCTCAAGGGGGGGTACTGTTGTGAACTCTTTTTCCGGGCTCCCTCCTGTGGTCTTGAGTGGTACTGTGTGAGATCTCTCTTTGGGCTCCCCCTGGTGGCTCTTTTTGTTATTTTGCAGGTTTCTGGCTGGGATCAGCTGTCTCGTCATCTGCTAGTCAGGTTTCCTATTTAATCCACCTGGTCCTTCATTCCTTGCCTGTTGTCGTTGTATTCAGTGCTATTCTGATTGCTCCTGTCTACATCCGTTATCAGTCTCTCAAGAGAAGCTAAGTTTTGTTTGCTTATCTTTGCTCATCTGTGTTCAAGATGTTTCCTAGTATATGATGAGTTTTGTCCAGCTTGCTAATATGTGATTTCCTTGCTTGCTGGTGCTCTGGGGTGCTGAGTTGCTCCCCCCACATCGTTAGTTGGTGTGGGGTTACTCGCATTCTCTGCGTGGATATTTTTGCATAGGGTTTTTTACTGACCGCACAGATCCCTTGCTATTTTCTGCTATCTAGCGTTAGCGGGCCTCATTTGCTCAACCTGTTTCATCTCTGCGTTTGTCTTTTCCTCTTAACTCACCGTTTTTATTTGTGGGGGGCTTCTATATCTCTGGGGTTATTTCTCTGAGGCAAGTGAGGTCTTTACTTTCTCTTTAGGGGTAGTCAGTTTCTCAGGCCGTGAAGAGACGTCTAGGATTTCAGGAAACGTTCCACGGCTGCCTATAGTGTTTGCGGTTAGGATCAGGTTTGCGGTCAGTCCAGTTACCACATCCCCAGAGCTCGTCCTATTATCTTCTACTTAGCTGGTTAGATTTGTGATCCTAAGCCACTGAGGATCATAACACAGCTGCTCATAGAATTGCTAGAGAGGCAACTCAGAACCCCCGCTGGACTGAAAAAGACCTTCAGAAAGATTTAGCAGATTCTGGAGTTGTGGTACATTGTTCTACTGTTCAGAGATACCTGGTCAAATATGGCCTTCATGGAAGAGTCATAAAAAAACTCTACAGTGTCCTCATCATAAAATTCCATGTCAGAGGTATGCAAAAGAACATCTAAACAAGCCTGTTGCATTTTGGAAAACAGTTCTGGGGATCGATGAGGTTATAATAGAACTTTTTGAACACAATCATCAAAGGTATGTTTGGAGAAAAAAGGGCACAGAATTTCACAAAGGTATGTTTGGAGAAAAAAGGGCACAGAATTTCAGGAGAAGACCATATCACCAAGCATTAAGCACGGGGGTGGATCAATCATACTTTTAGGTTGTGTTGCATCCAATGGCACAGGGAACATTTCACGGGTAGAGTGAAGAATGGATTCAATTTCAACAAATTCTTGATGCAAACATAACACGATCTGTAAAACAGCTGAAGTTGAAAAAGGATAGCTTCTACAAATGGATAATGATCCTAAACACATGTGAAAATCCACAATTGATTACCTCAAAAAGTGCAAGATGAAGGTTTTAAAATGTCCCTCACAGTCCCATGATTTGAACATCATTGAAAATCTGTGGCTAGTAGGGTTGAGCGACTTTGACTTTTTTAGGGTCGAGTCATGTTTCGCGAAACCCGACTTTTTGAAAAGTCGAGTCGGGCGAAATCGGCCGATTACTGCGAAAAGTCGAGGATCGGCCGGAACACGAAACCCTATGCACGTCAATGGGGATTTTATTTTTTTTTTTATTTTTTCTCTCTCTCTCTCTCTCTCTCTCTCTCTCCCCTCCGTCCCAGCCCAGAAAATTTCGTTTTACACATTGCAAATCCCTACTGCGCACAAGCGATAAAATGATGATAGGCGTGCACGCCCCTAACCTCTATGTCATCACTCTGCCCACACTCCTTCATTAGCTGAAAAAATGGCGCTAAACGCGTCATACGAAACGCGACTTTGGCGCCAAGATCGCGTACCGCATGGCCGACCCCACACAGGGATCGGGTCGGGTTTCATGAGACGCCGACTTTGCCAAAAGTCGGCGACTTATGAAAATGAACGATCCGTTTCGCTCAACCCTAGTGGCTAGACCTCAAAATTGCAGTGCATGTAAGATGACGCAGGAATCTCAGAACTGGAAGAATTTTCCAAGAAGAATAGATGAAAATCCCTAAAGAATTGAAATACTCTTGGCTGGCCACAAAAAGTATTCAAAAGCATTGATTCTTGCAAAAGGGGGTGCTACTAGATACTAACCATCAAAACGTTTGCATCAATCACTTTTCCTTTTTGTAATTTTTAAAGTGTAAAAAATTAAAAAAATGTCTGCTTAAAATACAAAGTAAATGTGTCATCTTTGACTTTAGCCCTTTTTGGGGATCATTTCATCTTCAACTTGTTTAACTGTTCACAATAGCAGTCATTTTGACAAGGAGTTCCCAAACTTTTACATGCCACTGTATGTAGTGACATTGATGTTCTCTTTTGAAGACCAAGATGTTAACAACAAGGGCTTTTAGTAGGCTCTCGCAAACCTTCAGCAACCCCCTGTGAGGATTCTCTGGTAAATAGGTGGACCCTCTGGACCGTGACGACGATCCCCTCATGGACGAGCTGACCAGATTGACCACCCCCTATACAGGGAGCGTTAGGAGCAGGAGCGTGAGGGACTATCGCCACGGAAGCTGGAGGACCAAGGAGGTAAAGGGGAGAGGAAAACGGAGACAAAGGGCCTGAGAAGCGGAAGAGAACCTAAAACTGGCGGGAATGGCAAAGACACAGGACAGACGGAATACCGCAGGGATTCAGGACAGAAGAGCACTGCAGAGACACAGGGAAAGCAGGAACACAGGGAATGCAGGGAGACTGGGACTGCAGGGACACAGAACTGTAGAGACACAAGGATAGCAGGAACACAGAGACTGCAAGGATACAGGGACTGTAGGCACACAGGGACTGCAAGGAGACTGGGACTGCATGGACTGGCGCAGGTTCTGCGGAGAAACAACAAAGAACAAAATCAGGGAACAAGAAGATGCACTAAGTACACGTGCGGCCAGGAGCACTTAAGAAACACAAGTGATCATCAGGCACAGGGTGAGGAGCAGACAGGAAGATATAGTAGCGCTGTGACTTACTTCCGGGTGGAGAGGGTCCTCCAAGACGATAGAGAGGACAGGACAGGAAGCGCCAGCAGGGCTTAGAGGTGCGCACGCGCAGAACAGAACCTTGCGTGCACGCGCACCCAACGAGCAGCAGAGCCGCGCCGGGATGCCAAGGACACGTAAGTATAGCAGGGTGCGGGAGGCGGCAGCAGAGGCAGCGTGACAGTACCCCCGTTGTTACACCCCCTCTTTCTAAGGCTAGAAAGAAACTTGGACAAAATTTGAGGAGCCTGAATGTTCTCCCGGGGCTCCCAGGACCTCTCCTCAGGACCTAAACCCTTCCAGTCAACCAAAAACAAAATCTTTCCCCTGTATCTTTTCATAGCTAGGATGTCCCTAAGCTCAAAGACATCATCCGCAGAAACAGGCAAAGGAGAACAAAGAGAAGAAGCATGAAACTGATTAAACACCACCGGCTTAAGGAGAGACACATGAAAAGAATTAGAAATATGAAGGTAGGCGGGTAACTTAAGCTTATAAGAAACATCATTAATGCAAGTCAAAACCTCGAAAGGACTGAAATAACGGGGACCCAGCTTATATGAAGGGATTTTAAGATGAATGAACTTAGAGGAAACCCAGACCTTATCCCCAGGATGGAAAATGGGGGAATCAAGATGCCTTTTGTCGGCATGTCTCTTCATCCTAAGTTGATCCAACTCGAGGGCGGATTTGGTCTCCTGCCAGACCCTGGAGAACTCTCTAGACAGAAGATCAGCTGCTGGTACAGAAGAGACAGGAGGAACCGGTAGAGGAAGACCAGGATGTTGACCATAGACGATGAAAAATGGAGACTTGCTGGAAGCTTCACTGGGATGATTATTGTAGGAAAATTCGGCCCACAGTAGTAAATCAGACCAGTCGTTCAGATGGGCATTAGTGAAATGACGGAGATAGGTCACTAACGTCTGATTAGTACGTTCCACTTAGCCGTTGGATTGTGGATGGTAAGCCAAAGAAAAGTCAAGCGAGATGTTCATAGACTTACAGAGGGATCTCCAGAATCAGGCGATGAACTGGGGTCCTGTTGTGAATTTGGATTCTGGGCTCCCCCGGTGGCCGCTTGTGGAATTGGATTTGTCATCCTCTTTCCTGTTTCACCTGGTTCCATCAGTAGTGGGTGTCGCTATTTAAGCTCATTTCTCTGGTGGTTTCTTGCCGGTCAACAATGTTATCTGATGCCTCTCAGTGCTTGTTCCTGCTTCTAGACAACTACTAGATAAGTTGGACTTTTGTCCATGTTTCATTTTGCCTATTTGTTCCAGTTCACAGCTGAAGTTTTGTTACTGTGTCTGGAAAGCTCTCGTTGATCAGGGATTGCTACTCTGGCGTTATGAGTTAATGCCAGAGTTTAAGGTAATCTCTGGATGGTGTTTTGTTAGTGTTTTTCTGCTGACCATGAAAGTATACTATCTGTCTTCTGCTATCTAGTAAGCGGACCTCAAATTTGCTAAGACTATTTTCCTGCTGCGTTTGTTGTTTCATCTGAACTCACCGTCATTATATGTGGGGGGCTACTGTCTTCTTTGGAATATTTCTCTAGAGGTGAGCCAGGTCTTATATTTCCCTCTGCTAGCTATTTAGGTCTTAGGCCAGAGCTGGGCATCTAGCTTTAAATAGGAAATGCTACCTGGCTATTTCTAGTTGCGCGGCAGGCTTAGTTCATGGTCAGTATAGTTCCATCTTCCGAGAGCTTGTCCCTCTATAGGCTTGCTATGATCTCTGCCTGCAGAGATCATGACAGTTTGACCGGCCAGTAAAGTGTTAAAGACCCAGGTTGAGAAAGGAGAGTTATAAGAAGTCTGCTGGAATTTTTTTTTTTTTTCCTCCAGTTTGCCTTGCTGCAGTCTTTTTTCTCTCTCTCCTCCTAATCTCTGTATGGCTCTGTGTGCACCTGACAATAATGGATCTTCAGAGTGTAACTGCGGGTTTGAATAATCTCATCATGAAAGTACAAAATTTACAAGATTTTGTGGTACATGCTCCGGTATCTGAGCCGAGAATTCCTTTGCCGGAGTTCTTCACAGGGAATAGAGCTAGCTTCCAGAATTTCCGAAATAATTGTAAGCTTTATTTGTCCCTGAAGTCTCGTTCAGCTGGAGACCCTGCTCAGCAGGTTAGGATTGTGATTTCCTTGCTCAGGGGTGACCCTCAAGATTGGGCCTTCTCATTGCCAGCAGGGGATCCTGCGTTGCGCGATGTGGATGCGTTTTTTCTGGCCTTGGGCTTGCTTTATGAGGAACCTCATTTGGAACTTCAGGCAGAAAAAACTTTGATGGCACTATCTCAGGGGCAAGACGAAGCTGAAGTTTACTGCCAAAGATTCCGTAAATGGTCTGTGCTTACTCAGTGGAATGAGTGCGCCTTGGCGGCAACTTTCAGAGAAGGCCTCTCTGATGCCGTTAAGGATGTTATGGTGGGGTTCCCTGTGCCTGCAGGTCTGAATGAGTCCATGACAATGGCTATTCAGATTGATAGGCGTCTGCGGGAGCGCAAACCGGTGCACCATCTGGCGGTGTCTTTGGAAAAGACGCCAGAAAGTATGCAGTGTGATAGAATTCTGTCCAGGAGCGAGCGACAGAATTTTAGACGGAAGAATGGATTGTGCTTCTATTGTGGGGATTCTACTCATGTTATATCAGCATGCTCTAGGCGTACAAAGAAGCTTGATAAGTCTGTTTCCATTGGCACCATTCAGTCTAAGTTTATTTTGTCTGTAACCCTGATTTGCTCTTTGTCATCCATTGCCACGGACGCCTATGTTGACTCTGGCGCCGCTCTGAGTCTTATGGATTGGTCCTTTGCCAATCGTTGTGGTTTTGATTTAGAGCCTTTGGAGACTCTTATTCCTCTGAAGGGGATTGACTCCACCCCATTGGCTAATAATAAACCACAATACTGGACACAAGTAACCATGCGTATCAATCCGGATCACCAGGAGATTGTTCGTTTCCTGGTGCTGTATAATTTACATGACGATTTGGTACTGGGATTGCCATGGTTGCAGTCTCACAACCCAGTCTTGGACTGGAGAGCAATGTCTGTGTTGAGCTGGGGATGTAAGGGTATTCATGGGGACTTACCTTTGGTTTCTATTTCGTCGTCCATTCCCTCTGAAGTCCCTGAGTTCCTCTCTGATTATCAAGACGTCTTTGACGAACCCAAGCTTGGGTCGTTACCTCCGCACCGTGAGTGCGATTGTGCCATAGATTTGATACCGGGTTGCAAATATCCAAAGGGTCGTTTGTTTAATCTGTCTGTGCCGGAACATGCTGCTATGCGGGAATATATAAAGGAGTCTTTGGAAAAGGGACATATTCGTCCATCTTCTTCTCCCTTGGGAGCTGGGTTTTTCTTTGTCTCAAAAAAGGACGGCTCTTTGAGACCATGTATTGATTATCGGCTTCTGAATAAGATCACTGTTAAGTATCAATACCCATTGCCATTGCTTACTGATTTGTTTGCTCGTATAGAGGGTGCTAAGTGGTTCTCTAAAATTGATCTTCGTGGGGCGTATAATTTGGTGCGGATCAGGCAGGGGGATGAGTGGAAGACCGCATTTAATACGCCCGAGGGCCACTTTGAGTATTTGGTCATGCCTTTTGGTCTTTCTAATGCCCCTTCAGTTTTCCAGTCTTTTATGCATGATATTTTCCGCGATTTTCTGGATAAATTTATGATAATATATCTGGATGATATTCTGATTTTTTCTGATGACTGGGACTCTCATGTCCAGCAGGTCAGGAGAGTTTTTCAGGTTCTGCGGTCTAATTCTTTATGTGTGAAGGGGTCTAAGTGCGTTTTTGGGGTCCAGAAAATTTCCTTTTTAGGGTATATTTTTTCTCCCTCTTCCATTGAGATGGATCCCGTCAAGGTGCAAGCTATTTGTGACTGGACTCAGCCCTCCTCTCTTAAGGGTCTTCAGAGATTTTTGGGCTTTGCCAACTTTTACCGCCGATTTATTGCTGGTTTTTCGGATGTCGTTAAACCACTGACTGATTTGACCAGACAAGGCGCTGATGTTGCTAATTGGTCCCCTCATGCTGTAGAGGCCTTTCAGGAGCTTAAGCACCGTTTTGCCTCTGCCCCTGTGTTGCGTCAGCCTGATGTGAATCTGCCTTTTCAGGTTGAGGTTGACGCTTCGGAGATCGGAGCTGGGGCAGTGTTGTCGCAGAAAGGTTCCGACTGCTCCGTCATTAGGCCTTGTGCCTTCTTTTCTCGCAAATTTTCGCCCGCAGAGCGGAATTATGATGTTGGGAATCGGGAGCTTTTGGCCATGAAGTGGGCGTTTGAGGAGTGGCGCCATTGGCTAGAGGGGGCTAAGCATCAGGTGGTGGTATTGACTGACCACAAAAATTTGATTTATCTTGAGACTGCCAGGCGCCTGAATCCTAGACAGGCGCGCTGGTCTTTATTTTTTTCTCGCTTTAATTTTGTGGTGTCATACCTACCGGGTTCTAAGAATGTTAAGGCAGATGCCCTTTCTAGGAGTTTTGACCCGGACTCTCCTGGTAATTCTGAACCCACAGGTATCCTTAGGGAGGGAGTAATTTTGTCGGCCGTTTCTCCTGATCTGCGGCGGTCCTTGCAAGAGTTTCAGGCGGATAGACCGGATCGTTGTCCGCCTGATAGACTGTTTGTTCCGGATGATTGGACCAGTAGAGTCATCTCTGAGGTACATTCTTCTGCATTGGCAGGTCATCCCGGAATTTTTGGTACCAGGGATTTGGTGGCAAGATCCTTCTGGTGGCCTTCCCTGTCACGAGATGTGCGAGTCTTTGTGCAGTCATGTGACATTTGTGCTCGGGCCAAGTCTTGTAGTTCTCGGGCTAGCGGACTGCTGTTGCCCTTGCCTATTCCTAAGAGGCCTTGGACACACATCTCGATGGATTTTATTTCAGATCTGCCTGTTTCCCAGAAGATGTCTGTCATCTGGGTGGTCTGTGACCGTTTCTCTAAAATGGTCCATTTGGTTCCTCTGCCCAAGTTGCCTTCTTCTTCTGAGTTGGTTCCTCTGTTTTTTCAGAATGTTGTCCGATTGCACGGTATTCCTGAGAATATTGTTTCTGACAGAGGTACCCAATTTGTGTCTAGATTTTGGCGGGCATTCTGTGCTAGGATGGGCATAGATTTGTCTTTTTCATCTGCTTTTCACCCTCAGACTAATGGCCAGACCGAGCGGACTAATCAGACCCTGGAGACATATCTGAGGTGTTTTGTCTCTGCTGACCAGGATGATTGGGTTGCTTTTTTGCCATTGGCAGAGTTCGCCCTCAATAATCGGGCCAGCTCTTCCACCTTGGTGTCCCCGTTTTTCTGTAATTCGGGGTTTCACCCTCGATTTTCCTCCGGTCAGGTGGAATCCTCGGATTGTCCTGGAGTGGATGCGGTGGTGGAGAGATTGCATCACATCTGGGGGCAGGTTATGGACAATTTGAAGTTGTCCCAGGAGAAGACTCAGCGTTTTGCCAACCGTCATCGTCGTGTTGGTTCTCGGCTTTGTGTTGGAGATTTGGTGTGGTTGTCTTCTCGTTTTGTCCCTATGAGGGTCTCTTCTCCTAAGTTTAAACCTCGGTTCATCGGCCCTTATAGAATATTGGAGATTCTTAATCCTGTTTCTTTCCGTTTGGACCTCCCTGCGTCCTTTTCCATTCATAACGTTTTTCATCGGTCGTTATTGCGCAGGTATGAGGTACCTGTTGTACCTTCAGTTGAGCCTCCTGCTCCGGTGTTGGTTGAGGGTGAGTTGGAGTACGTTGTGGAGAAAATTTTGGACTCTCGTGTTTCCAGACGGAGACTCCAGTATCTGGTCAACTGGAAGGGTTACGGCCAGGAGGATAATTCTTGGGTCAATGCATCTGATGTTCATGCTTCTGATCTTGTTCGTGCCTTCCATAGGGCTCATCCTGGTCGCCCTGGTGGATCTGGTGAGGGTTCGGTGCCCCCTCCTTGAGGGGGGGGTACTGTTGTGAATTTGGATTCTGGGCTCCCCCGGTGGCCGCTTGTGGAATTGGATTTGTCATCCTCTTTCCTGTTTCACCTGGTTCCATCAGTAGTGGGTGTCGCTATTTAAGCTCATTTCTCTGGTGGTTTCTTGCCGGTCAACAATGTTATCTGATGCCTCTCAGTGCTTGTTCCTGCTTCTAGACAACTACTAGATAAGTTGGACTTTTGTCCATGTTTCATTTTGCCTATTTGTTCCAGTTCACAGCTGAAGTTTTGTTACTGTGTCTGGAAAGCTCTCGTTGATCAGGGATTGCTACTCTGGCGTTATGAGTTAATGCCAGAGTTTAAGGTAATCTCTGGATGGTGTTTTGTTAGTGTTTTTCTGCTGACCATGAAAGTATACTATCTGTCTTCTGCTATCTAGTAAGCGGACCTCAAATTTGCTAAGACTATTTTCCTGCTGCGTTTGTTGTTTCATCTGAACTCACCGTCATTATATGTGGGGGGCTACTGTCTTCTTTGGAATATTTCTCTAGAGGTGAGCCAGGTCTTATATTTCCCTCTGCTAGCTATTTAGGTCTTAGGCCAGAGCTGGGCATCTAGCTTTAAATAGGAAATGCTACCTGGCTATTTCTAGTTGCGCGGCAGGCTTAGTTCATGGTCAGTATAGTTCCATCTTCCGAGAGCTTGTCCCTCTATAGGCTTGCTATGATCTCTGCCTGCAGAGATCATGACAGGGTCCACGATCAGAAACAATATGTTGGGGAAGTCCATGAACACAAAAAACATGATGAACAAAAATCTTCGCCAATTCAGGAGCAGAAGGTAAACCAGGAAGAGCGATGAAATGAGCCATTTTAGAAAAACGGTCCATGACCACAAAAATAGCAGAGCAACCAGAGGAACGAGGCATGTCTGTACTGAAATCCATAGATAAATGTTGCCACAGAGAAGAAGGCACTGGTAGAGGATGTAGAAGACCAGAAGGTAATTGCCTGGGAATCTTATTCCTGGGACAGGAAGGGCAGGAGGCGACAAAACTTTGGACATCTTTAGACAGAGTAGACCACCAGTAGTAGCGAGAGATCAAATGAAAGGTCTTCTTGAAACCGACATGTCCAGCCAGTTTGGAAGCATGACCCCAAAGTAAGACACATTTCCTGTTCCTCACAGTGACAAAGGTTTTACCCGGAGGCAAAGATGAGAGAGAGACCGGAGCAACCGTGATGACTCTGGCAGGATCAATGATGTGTGCAGGCTTCTCCACAATATCCACCGACTGAAAAGACCTAGACAGAGCGTCAGCTTTGGAGTTTTTATTACCAGGCAAGAAACAAAGTTCAAAATCGAACCTGAGGAAGAACAGGGCCCACCTGGCCTGTCGCGGATTCAGTCTATGTGCAGAACGAATGTAAGTCAGATTCTTGTGATCTGTATAGATCACAAAACGATGTAAGGCTCCCTCTAACAGATACTGTACCTCTCTGCTTCACATCTGAATGCACTTAGTTGTACATATATTGCATAGCACAAGTCTGCAATGACTTTAGTCTGCTGTGTGATTCCTATAAGTGTGTCCTAGAATTGTGAAGATTCATTTTAGAATTAAAACCAGAATTGAATCAGAAGGGAACTGAAGGTAACTGGCCAGTCACTGTAAACAATGTTTCTGTTTGTTTTCACTTTCACCCCTATATTCCTTCACTTTCTGCAAACTCCCCTAATCCCTCCTCCTAGTAAAGAACTGTTCATCTCCTCTTCAATCCTCCCCATCCATCTCACCTCCTCCTCAGAACTGTTCCTTAACATACAATCCACTGTCTCCAAGCACAGACAGCCCCCTCATGCCCTCTCCTGCTCCCACCAGCTAACACTTTCTCTGCTCCTTCTCACTGCTGGTGATATCTCTCCAAATCATGGTCTGTTGTGAATTTGGATTCTGGGCTCCCCCGGTGGCCGCTTGTGGAATTGGACTTGTCATCCTCTTTCCTGTTTCACCTGGTTCCATCAGTAGTGGGTGTCGCTATTTAAGCTCATTTCTCTGGTGGTTTCTTGCCGGTCAACAATGTTATCTGATGCCTCTCAGTGCTTGTTCCTGCTTCTAGACAACTACTAGATAAGTTGGACTTTAGTCCATGTTTTGTTTTGCCTATTTGTTCCAGTTCACAGCTGAAGTTTTGTTACTGTGTCTGGAAAGCTCTCGTTGATCAGGGATTGCTACTCTGGCGTTATGAGTTAATGCCAGAGTTTAAGGTAATCTCTGGATGGTGTTTTGTTAGTGTTTTTCTGCTGACCATGAAAGTATACTATCTGTCTTCTGCTATCTAGTAAGCGGACCTCAAATTTGCTAAGACTATTTTCCTGCTGCGTTTGTTGTTTCATCTGAACTCACCGTCATTATATGTGGGGGGCTACTGTCTTCTTTGGAATATTTCTCTAGAGGTGAGCCAGGTCTTATATTTCCCTCTGCTAGCTATTTAGGTCTTAGGCCAGAGCTGGGCATCTAGCGATAAATAGGAAATGCTACCTGGCTATTTCTAGTTGCGCGGCAGGCTTAGTTCATGGTCAGTATAGTTCCATCTTCCGAGAGCTTGTCCCTCTATAGGCTTGCTATGATCTCTGTCTGCAGAGATCATGACAGTTTGACCGGCCGATAAAGTGTTAAAGACCCAGGTTGAGAAAGGAGAGTTATAAGAAGTCTGCTGGAATTTTTTTTTTTTTTTTTTTTTTCCTCCAGTCTGCCTTGCTGCAGTCTTTTTTCTCTCTCTCCTCCTAATCTCTGTATGGCTCTGTGTGCACCTGACAATAATGGATCTCCAGAGTGTAACTGCGGGTTTGAATAATCTCATCACGAAAGTACAAAATTTACAAGATTTTGTGGTACATGCTCCGGTATCTGAGCCGAGAATTCCTTTGCCGGAGTTCTTCACAGGGAATAGAGCTAGCTTCCAGAATTTCCGAAATAATTGTAAGCTTTATTTGTCCCTGAAGTCTCGTTCAGCTGGAGACCCTGCTCAGCAGGTTAGGATTGTGATTTCCTTGCTCAGGGGTGACCCTCAAGATTGGGCCTTCTCATTGCCAGCAGGGGATCCTGCGTTACGCGATGTGGATGCGTTTTTTCTGGCCTTGGGCTTGCTTTATGAGGAACCTCATTTGGAACTTCAGGCAGAAAAAACTTTGATGGCACTATCTCAGGGGCAAGACGAAGCTGAAGTTTTCTGCCAAAAATTCCGTAAATGGTCTGTGCTTACTCAGTGGAATGAGTGCGCCTTGGCGGCAACTTTCAGAGAAGGTCTCTCTGATGCCGTTAAGGATGTTATGGTGGGGTTCCCTGTGCCTGCAGGTCTGAATGAGTCCATGACAATGGCTATTCAGATTGATAGGCGTCTGCGGGAGCGCAAACCGGTGCACCATCTGGCGGTGTCTATGGAAAAGACGCCAGAAAGTATGCAGTGTGATAGAATTCTGTCCAGGAGCGAGCGACAGAATTTTAGACGGAAGAATGGATTGTGTTTCTATTGTGGGGATTCTACTCATGTTATATCAGCATGCTCTAGGCGTACAAAGAAGCTTGATAAGTCTGTTTCCATTGGCACCATTCAGTCTAAGTTTATTTTGTCTGTAACCCTGATTTGCTCTTTGTCATCCATTGCCACGGACGCCTATGTTGACTCTGGCGCCGCTCTGAGTCTTATGGATTGGTCCTTTGCCAATCGTTGTGGTTTTGATTTAGAGCCTTTGGAGACTCTTATTCCTCTGAAGGGGATTGACTCCACCCCATTGGCTAATAATAAACCACAATACTGGACACAAGTAACCATGCGTATCAATCCGGATCACCAGGAGATTATTCGTTTCCTGGTGCTGTATAATTTACATGACGATTTGGTACTGGGATTGCCATGGTTGCAGTCTCACAACCCAGTCTTGGACTGGAGAGCAATGTCTGTGTTGAGCTGGGGATGTAAGGGTATTCATGGGGACTTACCTTTGGTTTCTATTTCGTCGTCCATTCCCTCTGAAGTCCCTGAGTTCCTCTCTGAGTATCAAGACGTCTTTGACGAACCCAAGCTTGGGTCGTTACCTCCGCACCGTGAGTGCGATTGTGCCATAGATTTGATACCGGGTTGTAAATATCCAAAGGGTCGTTTGTTTAATCTGTCTGTGCCGGAACATGCTGCTATGCGGGAATATATAAAGGAGTCTTTGGAAAAGGGACATATTCGTCCATCTTCTTCTCCCTTGGGAGCTGGGTTTTTCTTTGTCTCAAAAAAAGACGGCTCTTTGAGACCATGTATTGATTATCGGCTTCTGAATAAGATCACTGTTAAGTATCAATACCCATTGCCATTGCTTACTGATTTGTTTGCTCGTATAGAGGGTGCTAAGTGGTTCTCTAAAATTGATCTTCGTGGGGCGTATAATTTGGTGCGGATCAGGCAGGGGGATGAGTGGAAGACCGCATTTAATACGCCCGAGGGCCACTTTGAGTATTTGGTCATGCCTTTTGGTCTTTCTAATGCCCCTTCAGTTTTCCAGTCTTTTATGCATGATATTTTCCGCGATTTTCTGGATAAATTTATGATAATATATCTGGATGATATTCTGATTTTTTCTGATGACTGGGACTCTCATGTCCAGCAGGTCAGGAGAGTTTTTCAGGTTCTGCGGTCTAATTCTTTATGTGTGAAGTGGTCTAAGTGCGTTTTTGGGGTCCAGAAAATTTCCTTTTTGGGGTATATTTTTTCTCCCTCTTCCATTGAGATGGATCCCGTCAAGGTGCAGGCTATTTGTGACTGGACTCAGCCTTCCTCTCTTAAGGGTCTTCAGAGATTTTTGGGCTTTGCCAACTTTTACCGCCGATTTATTGCTGGTTTTTCGGATGTCGTTAAACCACTGACTGATTTGACCAGACAAGGCGCTGATGTTGCTAATTGGTCCCCTCATGCTGTAGTGGCCTTTCAGGAGCTTAAGCGCCGTTTTGCCTCTGCCCCTGTGTTGCGTCAGCCTGATGTGAATCTGCCTTTTCAGGTTGAGGTTGACGCTTCGGAGATCGGAGCTGGGGCAGTGTTGTCGCAGAAAGGTTCCGACTGCTCCGTCATTAGGCCTTGTGCCTTCTTTTCTCGCAAATTTTCGCCCGCAGAGCGGAATTATGATGTTGGGAATCGGGAGCTTTTGGCCATGAAGTGGGCGTTTGAGGAGTGGCGCCATTGGCTCGAGGGGGCTAGGCATCAGGTGGTGGTATTGACTGACCACAAAAATTTGATTTATCTTGAGACTGCCAGACGCCTGAATCCTAGACAGGCGCGCTGGTCTTTATTTTTTTCTCGCTTTAATTTTGTGGTGTCATACCTACCGGGTTCTAAGAATGTTAAGGCAGATGCCCTTTCTAGGAGTTTTGACCCGGACTCTCCTGGTAATTCTGAACCCACAGGTATCCTTAGGGAGGGAGTAATTTTGTCGGCCGTTTCTCCTGATCTGCGGCGGTCCTTGCAAGGGTTTCAGGCGGATAGACCGGATCGTTGTCCGCCTGATAGACTGTTTGTTCCGGATGATTGGACCAGCAGAGTCATCTCTGAGGTACATTCTTCTGCATTGGCAGGTCATCCCGGAATTTTTGGTACCAGGGATTTGGTGGCAAGATCCTTCTGGTGGCCTTCCCTGTCACGAGATGTGCGAGTCTTTGTGCAGTCATGTGACGTTTGTGCTCGGGCCAAGTCTTGTAGTTCTCGGGCTAGCGGACTGCTGTTGCCCTTGCCTATTCCTAAGAGGCCTTGGACACACATCTCGATGGATTTTATTTCAGATCTGCCTGTTTCCCAGAAGATGTCTGTCATCTGGGTGGTCTGTGACCGTTTCTCTAAAATGGTCCATTTGGTTCCTCTGCCCAAGTTGCCTTCTTCTTCTGAGTTGGTTCCTCTGTTTTTTCAGAATGTTGTCCGATTGCACGGTATTCCTGAGAATATTGTTTCTGACAGAGGTACCCAATTTGTGTCTAGATTTTGGCGGGCATTCTGTGCTAGGATGGGCATAGATTTGTCTTTTTCATCTGCTTTTCACCCTCAGACTAATGGCCAGACCGAGCGGACTAATCAGACCCTTGAGACATATCTGAGGTGTTTTGTCTCTGCTGACCAGGATGATTGGGTTGCTTTTTTGCCATTGGCAGAGTTCGCCCTCAATAATCGGGCCAGCTCTTCCACCTTGGTGTCCCCGTTTTTCTGTAATTCGGGGTTTCACCCTCGATTTTCCTCCGGTCAGGTGGAATCCTCGGATTGTCCTGGAGTGGATGCGGTGGTGGAGAGATTGCATCACATCTGGGGGCAGGTTATGGACAATTTGAAGTTGTCCCAGGAGAAGACTCAGCGTTTTGCCAACCGTCATCGTCGTGTTGGTTCTCGGCTTTGTGTTGGAGATTTGGTGTGGTTGTCTTCTCGTTTTGTCCCTATGAGGGTCTCTTCTCCTAAGTTTAAACCTCGGTTCATCGGCCCTTATAGAATATTGGAGATTCTTAATCCTGTTTCTTTCCGTTTGGACCTCCCTGCGTCCTTTTCCATTCATAACGTTTTTCATCGGTCGTTATTGCGCAGGTATGAGGTACCTGTTGTACCTTCAGTTGAGCCTCCTGCTCCGGTGTTGGTTGAGGGTGAGTTGGAGTACGTTGTGGAGAAAATTTTGGACTCTCGTGTTTCCAGACGGAGACTCCAGTATCTGGTCAACTGGAAGGGTTACGGCCAGGAGGATAATTCTTGGGTCAATGCATCTGATGTTCATGCTTCTGATCTTGTTCGTGCCTTCCATAGGGCTCATCCTGGTCGCCCTGGTGGATCTGGTGAGGGTTCGGTGCCCCCTCCTTGAGGGGGGGGTACTGTTGTGAATTTGGATTCTGGGCTCCCCCGGTGGCCGCTTGTGGAATTGGACTTGTCATCCTCTTTCCTGTTTCACCTGGTTCCATCAGTAGTGGGTGTCGCTATTTAAGCTCATTTCTCTGGTGGTTTCTTGCCGGTCAACAATGTTATCTGATGCCTCTCAGTGCTTGTTCCTGCTTCTAGACAACTACTAGATAAGTTGGACTTTAGTCCATGTTTTGTTTTGCCTATTTGTTCCAGTTCACAGCTGAAGTTTTGTTACTGTGTCTGGAAAGCTCTCGTTGATCAGGGATTGCTACTCTGGCGTTATGAGTTAATGCCAGAGTTTAAGGTAATCTCTGGATGGTGTTTTGTTAGTGTTTTTCTGCTGACCATGAAAGTATACTATCTGTCTTCTGCTATCTAGTAAGCGGACCTCAAATTTGCTAAGACTATTTTCCTGCTGCGTTTGTTGTTTCATCTGAACTCACCGTCATTATATGTGGGGGGCTACTGTCTTCTTTGGAATATTTCTCTAGAGGTGAGCCAGGTCTTATATTTCCCTCTGCTAGCTATTTAGGTCTTAGGCCAGAGCTGGGCATCTAGCGATAAATAGGAAATGCTACCTGGCTATTTCTAGTTGCGCGGCAGGCTTAGTTCATGGTCAGTATAGTTCCATCTTCCGAGAGCTTGTCCCTCTATAGGCTTGCTATGATCTCTGTCTGCAGAGATCATGACAATGGTCCTCCTCACCACATCCCCACAGTCAGTTCTACCTCCCACCCACGCTCCATCACAAATTTCCGTAACCTCTCTAACCTTATACCCATTCGCCCAGCCCCCACTTCCCCAGTCCCACTAACAGGATCTCTGTGGAACGCTCGCTCTGTCTGCAACAAGCTTTCGTACATTCACGATCTTTTTGTTGCTACCAAACTTTCCTTCCTCGCCATTAGGGTTGAGCGAAACGGGTCCATCATTTTCAAAAGTCGCCGACTTTTGGCTAAGTCGGCGTCTCATGAAACCCGATCCGACCCCTGTGCTTGTCGGCCATGCGGTACGCGACTTTCGCGCCAAAGTCGCGTTTCAATGACGCGAAAAGCGCCATTTCTCAGCCAATGAAGGTGAACGCAGAGTGTGGGCAGCGTGATGACATAGATCCTGGTCCCCACCATCTTAGAGAAGGGCATTGCAGTGATTGGCTTGCTGTCTGCGGCGTCACAGGGGCTATAAAGGGGCGTTCCCGCCGACCGCCATCTTACTGCTGCTGATCTGAGCTTAGGGACAGGTTGCTGCCGCTTCGTCAGAAGCAGGGAGAGCGTTAGGCAGGGTCCACTAACCACCAAACCGCTTGTGCTGCAGCGATTTCCACTGTCCAACACCACCTTCGGTGTGCAGGGACTGTGGAAGCTATTTTTTTTTTTTTCCCCTCAGCGCTGTAGCTCATTGGGCTGCCCTAGAAGGCTCCGTGATAGCTGTATTGCTGTGTGTACGCCACTGTGGAAACCAACTGCTTTTTTCAAAGCACATATCCTCTTGTTCCTTCCTTTCTGCACAGCTATCTTTTTTGTTTGTCCACACTTTTTATTTAATTTGTGCATCAGTCCACTCCTATTGCTGCCTGCCATACCTGGCTTACATTACTGCAGGGAGATAGTAATTGTAGGACAGTTTTTTTTTTTGTTTTGTTTTTTTTTGTGGGAGATTAAGATTGGCATTTCTGCTACAGTGCCATCCCTGTGTGTGCCATCTCTCACTGAGTGGGCCATAGAAAGCCTATTTATTTTTTCCGTGATTTGTGTTCTAAAATCTACCTCAACACAAAAACACTACATCAATCAGTGGGAGAAAAATATTGGCCTCAGTCAGGGCTTGTGTGCCACTGCTGTGTGTGCTATCTCTCATTCAGTGGGCTATAGCAAGCCTATTTTTTTTTTTTTTTTTTTAATATTATTTGGTTTCTAAAGTCTCCCTGAAAAAAAAAAAAAAACCTAAAAAAACAGTGGGAGAGTAATATTGCCCTTTCAGCTTGTGTGCCAGTCTTGACTCCTGGGTGTGCCACCTCTCTCCCTCTCATTCAGTGGGCCATAGAAAGCCTATTTATTTTTTCCGTGATTTGTGTTCTAAATTCTACCTCAACACAAAAACACTACATCAATCAGTGGGAGAAAAATATTGGCCTCAGTCAGGGCTTGTGTGCCACTGCTGTGTGTGCTATCTCTCATTCAGTGGGCTATAGCAAGCCTATTTTTTTTTTTTTTTTTTAATATTATTTGGTTTCTAAAGTCTCCCTGAAAAAAAAAAAAAACCTAAAAAAACAGTGGGAGAGTAATATTGCCCTTTCAGCTTGTGTGCCAGTCTTGACTCCTGGGTGTGCCACCTCTCTCCCTTTCATTCAGTGGGCCATAGAAAGCCTATTTATTTATTTTTTTTAAATATTATTGGGTTTCTAAAGTCTCCCTTAAAAAACAAAAAATACATAAAAAAACAGTGGGAGAGTAATATTGCCCTTTCAGCTTGTGTGCCAGTCTTGACTCCTGGGTGTGCCACCTCTCTCCCTTTCATTCAGTGGGCCATAGAAAGCCTATTTATTTATTTTTTTAAATATTATTGGGTTTCTAAAGTCTCCCTTAAAAAACAAAAAATACATAAAAAAACAGTGGGAGAGTAATATTGCCCTTTCAGCTTGTGTGCCAGTCTTGACTCCTGGGTGTGCCACCTCTCTCCCTCTCATTCAGTGGGCCATAGAAAGCCTATTTTTTTTTTTTTTAAATATTATTGGGTTTCTAAAGTCTCCCTTAAAAAACAAAAAATACATAAAAAAACAGTGGGAGAGTAATATTGCCCTTTCAGCTTGTGTGCCAGTCTTGACTCCTGGGTGTGCCACCTCTCTCTCTCATTCAGTGGGCCATAGAAAGGCTATTTTTTTTTTGGTTTTTTTAATATTATTTGGTTTCTAAAGTCTCCCTGAAAAAAAAAAAAACATACAAAAAACAGTGGGAGAGTAATATTGCCCTTTCAGCTTGTGTGCCAGTCTTGACTCCTGGGTGTGCCACCTCTCTCCCTTTCATTCAGTGGGCCATAGAAAGCCTATTTATTTTTTTTTTAAAATATTATTGGGTTTCTAAAGTCTCCCTTAAAAAACAAAAAATACATTAAAAAAACAGTGGGAGAGTAATATTGCCCTTTCAGCTTGTGTGCCAGTCTTGACTCCTGGGTGTGCCACCTCTCTCCCTTTCATTCAGTGGGCCATAGAAAGCCTATTTATTTTTCCCGTGATTTGTGTTCTAAATTCTACCTCAACACAAAAACACTACATCAATCAGTGGGAGAAAAATATTGGCCTCAGTCAGGGCTTGTGTGCCACTGCTGTGTGTGCTATCTCTCATTCAGTGGGCTATAGAAAGCCTATTTATTTTTTATTTTTTTTTTATATTATTTGGTTTCTAAAGTCTCCCTGAAAAAAAAACAAAAACCTAAAAAAACAGTGGGAGAGTAATATTGCCCTTTCAGCTTGTGTGCCAGTCTTGACTCCTGGGTGTGCCACCTCTCTCCCTTTCATTCAGTGGGCCATAGAAAGCCTATTTATTTTATTTTTTTAAATATTATTGGGTTTCTAAAGTCTCCCTTAAAAAACAAAAAATACATAAAAAACAGTGGGAGAGTAATATTGCCCTTTCAGCTTGTGTGCCAGTCTTGACTCCTGGGTGTGCCACCTCTCTCCCTTTCATTCAGTGGGCCATAGAAAGCCTATTTATTTTTTTTTTTAAATATTATTGGGTTTCTAAAGTCTCCCTTAAAAAACAAAAAATACATAAAAAAACAGTGGGAGAGTAATATTGCCCTTTCAGCTTGTGTGCCAGTCTTGACTCCTGGGTGTGCCACCTCTCTCCCTTTCATTCAGTGGGCCATAGAAAGCCTATTTATTTTTCCCGTGATTTGTGTTCTAAATTCTACCTCAACACAAAAACACTACATCAATCAGTGGGAGAAAAATATTGGCCTCAGTCAGGGCTTGTGTGCCACTGCTGTGTGTGCTATCTCTCATTCAGTTGGCTATAGAAAGCCTATTTATTTATTTATTTATTTTCTTATTATTTGGTTTCTAAAGTCTCCCTGAAAAAAAAAAATACATAAATTAGGTGGGAGATTAATATTGACATTAGTGCTTGAGTGACAGTCCTGCGTGTGTGTCATCTCTGTGATTTTGTGCCACAGAAAACAGAGTGTGTAACATTGTGCCTGATTTTCCTTGTGGTCTCACCAACCTGTTAAGGGATATTGAAATCATACTGAAGTTATAGCTCACCGTGTAAGTTGTTTGACAGCAACAAATAAAGTTACTTTGGTTAAGATTTTAAAACAATGAGGAAGTCTGGTGCAAGAGGTCGTCGTGGGCGTTCATTGTCAGCTGGTAATGATGGTAGTGGTAGTGGAGCATCAGGTGGTCATGGGGATAAAAATATTCCACCTAAGTCTGGAGCTGTGGAGCCAGTTTCGTCGTCAGGCTACACAAGGCCTCGAACGCTCTCTTTTCTGGGAGTAGGAAAACCGCTTTTAAAGGCGGAGCAGCAACAGCAAGTTTTGGCTTACATTGCAGACTCAGCCTCTAGCTCTTTTGCCTCCTCTTCCGAAACTGGTAAATGTAAAAGCAGCGCGTCGCTTGTGGATGTTCACGGTCAGGGACAAGTCGCTTCCTTGTCCTCCTCAGCAAAAACTACAACAAGAGAGAAGGATGCAGCAGGCGACACAACGGGTCACTCCATGGAGCTCTTTACACATACCGTCCCTGGCTTAGAAAGTGAAACATTTAACCGGCCATGCCCATTACAAGTAGATTCTGACATGGAGTGCACTGATGCACAGCCACAGCCAGAGTACTATGCTGCTCCTTTGACTCAGACCACCACATTGCCCTCTCAGGGTACAGATCCACAATCAGACCCTGATGAGACTATGTTGCCCCGCCACGAACGCTATACCACCGACCGACACAGTGACACAGACGAAGTTGCACACGAGCTCGAAGAGGAGGTAATAGATGACCCAGTTATTGACCCCGATTGGCAGCCATTGGGGGAACAGGGTGCAGGCGGCAGTAGTTCAGAAGCGGAGGTGGAGGAGGGGCCGCAGCAGGCATCAACATCGCAACAGGTTCCATCTGCCGGGCCCGTATCTGGCCCAAAACGCGTGTCAAAGCCAAAACCTGTTGGAGCACAGCGTTGCCATCCGGTTAAAGCTCAGTCTGCAATCCCTGAAAAGGGATCCGAGTCTAGGAAGAGTGCAGTCTGGCATTTTTTTAAACAACATCCAACTGATCAGCGCAAAGTCATCTGTCAAAAATGTTCAACTAGCTTAAGCAGAGGTCAGAATCTGAAAAGTCTAAATACTAGTTGCATGCATAGACACTTAACCACCATGCATTTTCAAGCCTGGACTAACTACCAAACGTCCCTCAAGGTTGTAGCACCCTCGGCCAATGAAGCTAGTCAGCAACGCAACATCCCTTCCGTCACTGTAAGGCCACCATTTTCCGCACCACCGGCAGTATCTGTGCAGGTTTCTTTGCCAGCCAAAAGCAGTCAGGGTCAGGGAATCACCAGTTTTGTAGGAGGAAATATTGCATCTAGGGCACCGGCGGAAACAATACCGTCTCCAACCGTCTCTCAGTCTGCCATGTACACCGGCACACCCGAAAGTTCCACGATCTCCAGCTCTCCAGTCCAGCTCACCCTACATGAGACTCTGGTTAGAAAAAGGAAGTACTTATCCTCGCATCCGCGTACACAGGGTTTTAACGCCCACATAGCTAGACTAATCTCGTTAGAGATGATGCCCTACCGGTTAGTTGAAAGCGAAGCTTTCAAAGCCCTGATGGAGTACGCTGAACCACGATACGAGCTACCCAGTCGACACTTTTTTTCCAGAAAAGCCATCCCAGCCCTGCACCAGCATGTTAAACAGCGCATCGTCCATGCACTCAGGCAATCTGTGAGTACAAAGGTGCACCTGACTACAGATGCATGGACCAGTAGGCATGGCCAGGGACGTTATGTGTCCATCACGGCACACTGGGTGAATGTGGTGGATGCAGGGTCCACAGGCGACATCAATTTAGGGACAGTTGTGCCTAGCCCACGGTCTAGGAAACAGTTGGCTGTAGGCGTTCGCACCCCCTCCTCCTCCTCCTCCTCGTCCTCCTGCAGAAGCTACAGCTCTTCCACAGAACGCAGTCTGCCAACCACTCCATCGGCAGATGACACTGTTGCACACCAGTTGTCCCATTATGGGCCAGCTACTGCCAAGCGTCAGCAGGCTGTATTGGCTATGAAGTGCTTGGGCGACAACAGACACACCGCGGAAGTTCTGTCCGAGTTCTTGCAACAAGAAACGCAGTCGTGGCTGGGCACAGTAGATCTTGAGGCAGGCAAGGTAGTGAGTGATAACGGAAGGAATTTCATGGCTGCCATCTCCCTTTCCCAACTGAAACACATTCCTTGCCTGGCTCACACCTTAAACCTGGTGGTGCAGTGCTTATTGAAAACTTATCCTGGGTTCTCCGACCTGCTCCTCAAAGTGCGTGCACTTTGCTCACATATCCGACGTTCGCCTGTACACGCCAGCCGTATGCAGACCTATCAGCGGTCTTTGAACCTTCCCCAGCATCGCCTAATCATAGACGTTGCAACAAGGTGGAACTCAACACTGCACATGCTTCAGAGACTGTGCGAACAGAGGCGTGCTGTTATTTATTTGTGGGAGGATACACGGGCAGGCAGTAGGATGGCAGACATGGAGTTGTCAGGTGTGCAGTGGTCTAAGATACAAGACATGTGTCAAGTCCTTCAGTGTTTTGAGGAATGCACACGGCTGGTTAGTGCAGACAACGCCGTAATAAGCATGAGCATCCCCCTAATGCGTCTGCTGATGCAAAGTTTGACGCACATAAAGGAGCAGGCGTCTGCACCAGAGGAAGAGGAAAGCCTTGATGACAGTCAGCCATTGTCTGGTCAGGGCAGTGTACAGGACGAGGTAGCGGGCGAAGAGGAGGTGGAGGACGAGGAGGATGATGGGGATGAGTATATTTTTAATGCCGAACCTTTCCCGGGGGCACAGGAAATTGGTTGCGTGTCACGGCCGGGTTCTGGTTTTTTGAGGGACACAAGTGACGTAGATTTGCCTGCAAGTGCCCCTCAACCAATCACAACCGGAGATTTGACAACTGGAACTTTGGCCCACATGGCGGATTATGCCTTACGTATCCTAAAAAGGGACACACGCATTACGAAAATGATGAACGATGACGATTACTGGTTGGCCTGCCTCCTTGATCCACGCTATAAAGGCAAATTGCAAAATATTATGCCACATGAGAACTTGGAACTAATATTAGCAACCAAACAATCAACTCTTGTTGACCGTTTGCTTCAGGCATTCCCAGCACACAGCGCACGTGATCGTTCTCACACGAGCTCCAGGGGGCAGCAGACTAGGAGTGTTAGGGGTGCACACATCAGAAGTGGCGTTGGACAGAGGGGTTTTCTGACCAGGTTGTGGAGTGATTTTGCTATGACCGCAGACAGGACAGGTACTGCTGCATCAATTGAAAGTGACAGGAGACAACATTTGTCCAGTATGGTTACTAACTATTTTTCATCCCTTATCGATGTTCTCCCTCAACCGTCATTCCCATTTGATTACTGGGCCTCCAAATTAGACACCTGGCCAGAATTGGCAGAATATGCATTGCAGGAGCTTGCTTGCCCGGCAGCAAGTGTCCTATCAGAAAGAGTATTCAGTGCTGCAGGTTCAATATTAACCGAAAAAAGGACTCGTCTGGCTACCCAAAATGTTGACGATCTAACATTCATTAAAATGAACCACAACTGGATTTCGAAATCTTTTGCCCCACCTTGCCCGGCCGACACCTAGCTTTCCTATGAAAAGCTCTTGCCTGTGAATTACTTTTCTAATGTCTAATTTGCTGCAGCTGATTGTACAGCATACGACATGTTTACACCTCCCTAAATGGCAAAACTCCCCACACGGGGCCGTGGTATCGCGACTTGGCGCAAGCACCCGTGAGACTGCTGTTTGTCTGAAGAGGTGGGTGTGCTCGCTTTTGGTTGACGGCATTGCTACTGGGTCCCTCATAGTACAATGTAGTGTCTCTGGCGGTGGTGGTGCGCACCCAACGTCAGACACACCGTTGTAACATGAGGGGCCCTGGGGCGGTCCCGCCGGCCTCAAGAGAGTTCCCCCCTACCCCAGCTCAAAATGTGCTCTACCACGTCCAAAATTATGTCGCACAGCTCCACCAATCTTTAGTCTATTCGCTGACATCATTCAATGTCTGGCACTGACAATACAAATTTGTAGACATCTATGATGCAACTTAAAGTAGTCTGTGTCTGTGTCCTATATTGGCACCATTAAATAGTTACTGCCAAATTACTATGTCAGAAACTCAGTAGATGAGCCCACCCCTGTACCTAAGTATGCCACCTTTTTTTTTGTTGTGGTTGTTTTGCGAGACATTAACATCTATTTATATTTTGGGAGTACTGGGACAGACACTCCTTGCACTACTCCTCCACTCACCACCAAGCTGCCTGTGTATCCATGTAACCGCTGTAAAGCTGCCATGAGCCTATTGTTTGTTATTTTAGGCCTTTGATAGCCTGTCTGCGGTCCCTACTTT
This sequence comes from Ranitomeya variabilis, assembly GCF_051348905.1. NCBI lineage: Eukaryota > Metazoa > Chordata > Amphibia > Anura > Dendrobatidae > Ranitomeya > Ranitomeya variabilis. Next base: position 101,822,651 of record NC_135235.1, read on the forward strand.
AAATACTCCTCCACTGACCACCAAGCTGCCTGCCCGTGTATCCATGTAACCGCTGTAAAACTGCCATAAGCCTATTGTTTGTTATTTTAGGCCTTTGATAGCCTGTCTGCGGTCCCTACTTTAAATACTCCTCCACTCACCACCACCAAGCTGCCTGCCCGTGTATCCATGTAACCGCTGTAAAACTGCCATAAGCCTATTGTTTGTTATTTTAGGCCTTTGATAGCCTGTCTGCGGTCCCTACTTTAAATACTCCTCCACTCACCACCACCAAGCTGCCTGCCCGTGTATCCATGTAACCGCTGTAAAACTGCCATGAGCCTATTGTTTGTTATTTTAGGCCTTTGATAGCCTGTCTGCGGCCCCTACTTGCAATACTCCTCCACTGACCACAATGCTGCCTGGAGTGCCTGCCTGTGTATCCATGTAACCGATGTAAAACTGCCATGACTGCCTACTGTTTGTTATTTTAGGCCTTTGATAGCCTGTCTGCAGCCCCTACTTGCAATACTCCTCCACTGACCAGACCACTGCTGCCCGTGTACCCCTGGAACCAATTATAAAGTGCCTACAGCCAGCCCATTTTCTTATGTTAGGCCTTTGAAGCCTGTCTGCGGTCCCTACTTTAAATACTCCTCCACTGACCACCAAGCTGCCTGCCCGTGTATCCATGTAACCGCTGTAAAACTGCCATGAGCCTATTGTTTGTTATTTTAGGCCTTTGAAGCCTGTCTGCGGTCCCTCCTTCCACTAGTCCTCCACTGACCAGACCACTGCTGCCCGTGTACCCCTGGAACCAATTATAAAGTGCCTACAGCCAGCCCATTTTCTTATGTTAGGCCTTTGAAGCCTGTCTGCGGTCCCTACTTTAAATACTCCTCCACTGACCACCAAGCTGCCTGCCCGTGTATCCATGTAACCGCTGTAAAACTGCCATAAGCCTATTGTTTGTTATTTTAGGCCTTTGATAGCCTGTCTGCGGTCCCTACTTTAAATACTCCTCCACTCACCACCACCAAGCTGCCTGCCCGTGTATCCATGTAACCGCTGTAAAACTGCCATGAGCCTATTGTTTGTTATTTTAGGCCTTTGATAGCCTGTCTGCGGCCCCTACTTGCAATACTCCTCCACTGACCACAATGCTGCCTGGAGTGCCTGCCTGTGTATCCATGTAACCGATGTAAAACTGCCATGACTGCCTACTGTTTGTTATTTTAGGCCTTTGATAGCCTGTCTGCAGCCCCTACTTGCAATACTCCTCCACTGACCACACCAATGCTGCCCGTGTACCCCAGGAACCTATTTAAAAGTTCATAGAGCCTAGTTATATATTTTATTTACTATTAATAAGGCCATGATGGACTACGCTGTACCACGCTACAAGCTAACCAGTCGACACTTCTTTTGCGAGAAAAGCCATCCCAACCCTCCACCAGCATGTAGAAGACCGCATTGTCCATGCACTCTGGCAATCTGTGAGTACAAAGGTGCACCTGACAACAGACGCATGAACCTGTAGGCATGGCCACGGAAGATTACGTGTCCATTACGGCGCAATGGGTTAATGTGGTGGATGCATGGTCCACAGGGGACAGCCTACTAAGTCTGTCTGCAGTCCCTAATTCAAATTGTCCTCCACTGTCTAAATCGGAGCTTCCACTGTTGTGAAATTGGATTCTGGGCTCCCCCGGTGGCCACTTGTGGAATTGTACTTGTGTGCATCATCCCCTCTGTTCACCTGCTCCTATCAGGATGTGGGAGTCGCTATATAACCTTGCTCCTCTGTCAGTTTCATGCCGGTCAACAATGTAATCAGAAGCCTTTCTGTGCATGTTCCTGCTACTAGACAACTCCCAGCTAAGTTGGACTTTTGTCCTTGTGTGTTTTTGCATTTTGTTCCTGTTCACAGCTGCTGTTTCGTTACTGTGTCTGGAATGCTCTTGTGAGCGGAAATTGCCACTCTGGTGTTATGAGTTAATGCTAGAGTCTTAAAGTAATTTCTGGATGGTGTTTTGATAGGGTTTTCTACTGACCATGAAAGTGCCCTTTCTGTCTTCTTTCTATCTAGTAAGCGGACCTCGATTTTTGCTAAACCTATTTTCATACTACGTTTGTCATTTCATCTAAAATCACCGCCAATATATGTGGGGGCCTCTGTCTGCCTTTTGGGAAAATTTCTCTAGAGGTGAGCCAGGACTGTCTTTTCCTCTGCTAGGATTAGGTAGTTCTCCGGCTGGCGCTGGGCATCTAGGGATAAAAAAACGTAGGCATGCTACCCGGCCACTTCTAGTTGTGCGGCAGGTTTAGTTCATGGTCAGTATAGTTTCCATCTTCCAAGAGCTAGTTCTCTTATATGCTGGGCTATGTTCTCTCGCCATTGAGAATCATGACAGTTTGACCGGCCCAAAAAAGGGTTAAATTACTGGCTGAGAAAGGAGAGAAAAAAGAAGTCTGCTACAATTTTTTTTTTTTTTTTTTTTTCCCCTCTAGTTCTGAGTGTGCTCTTAATTGAATCACTTGCTAGTCTGCCTATACTGCAGCCTTCCTCTCTTTCTCTCCTTCTTATCCTTGAATGGCTCTGTGTTCACCTGTTTCAAATGGATCTTCAGAGTGTAGCTACAGGTTTGAATAATCTCGCCACAAAGGTACAAAGTTTGCAAGATTTCGTTGTTCATGCACCTATGTCTGAGCCTAGAATTCCTTTGCCTGAATTCTTCTTGGGGAATAGATCTCACTTTCAAAATTTTAAAAATAATTGCAAATTGTTTTTGTCCCTGAAGTCTCGCTCTGCTGGAGACCCTGCACAGCAGGTCAGGATTGTAATTTCCTTGCTCCGGGGCGACCCTCAAGACTGGGCTTTTGCATTGGCACCAGGGGATCCTGCGTTGCTCAATGTGGATGCGTTTTTTCTGGCCTTGGGTTTGCTTTATGAGGAACCTCATTTAGAGCTTCAGGCGGAAAAGGCCTTGATGTCCTTGTCTCAGGGGCAAGATGAAGCTGAAATATACTGCCAAAAATTCCGCAAATGGTCTGTGCTTACTCAGTGGAATGAGTGCGCCCTGGCGGCGATTTTCAGAGAAGGTCTCTCTGATGCCATTAAGGATGTTATGGTGGGGTTCCCTGTGCCTGCGAGTCTGAATGAGTCCATGACGATGGCTATTCAGATCGATAGGCGTCTGCGGGAGCGCAAACCTGTGCACCATTTGGCGGTGTCTACTGAGAAAACGCCAGAAAATATGCAATGTGATAGAATTCTGTCCAGAAGCGAGCGGCAGAATTTTAGACGAAAAAATGGGTTGTGCTTCTATTGTGGTGATTCAACTCATGTTATATCAGCATGCTTTAAGCGTACTAAGAAGCCTGACAAGTCTGTTTCAATTAGCACTTTACAGTCTAAGTTTATTCTATCTGTGACCCTGATTTGTTCTTTGTCATCTATTACCGCGGACGCCTATGTCGACTCTGGCACTGCTTTGAGTCTTATGGATTGGTCCTTTGCCAAACGCTGTGGGTATGATTTGGAGCCATTGGAGGCTCCGATACCTCTGAAAGGGATTGACTCCACCCCATTGGCTAGTAATAAACCACAATACTGGACACAAGTGACTATGCGTGTTAATCCGGATCACCAGGAGGTTATTCGCTTTCTGGTGCTGTATAATCTACATGATGTTTTGGTGCTGGGATTGCCATGGCTGCAATCTCATAACCCAGTCCTCGACTGGAGAGCTATGTCTGTGTTAAGCTGGGGATGTAAAGGAACTCATGGGGACGTACCTTTGGTTTCCATTTCATCATCTATTCCCTCTGAGATTCCTGAATTCTTGTCTGACTTTCGTGACGTTTTTTAAGAACCCAAGGTTGGTTCACTACCTCCGCACCGGGAGTGCGATTGTGCCATAGACTTGATCCCGGGTAGTAAATACCCTAAGGGTCGTTTATTTAATCTGTCTGTGCCTGAACACGCGGCTATGCGAGAATATATAAAGGAGTCCTTGGAAAAGGGACATATTCGTCCTTCGTCATCTCCCTTAGGAGCCGTTTTTTTCTTTGTGTCTAAGAAAGACGGCTCTTTGAGGCCGTGTATTGATTATCGACTTTTGAATAAAATCACGGTTAAATATCAATATCCGTTACCACTGCTTACTGATTTGTTTGCTCGTATAAAGGGGGCCAAGTGGTTCTCTAAGATTGATCTCCGTGGGGCGTATAATTTGGTGCGAATCAAGCAGGGGGATGAGTGGAAAACCGCATTTAATATGCCCGAGGGCCATTTTGAGTATTTGGTGATGCCTTTTGGTCTTTCAAATGCCCCTTCAGTCTTCCAGTCCTTTATGCATGACATTTTCCGCGATTATTTGGACAAATTTATGATTGTGTATCTGGATGATATTCTGATTTTTTCGGATGACTGGGACTCTCATGTCCAGCAGGTCAGGAGGGTTTTTCAGGTTTTGCGGTCTAATTCCTTGTGTGTGAAGGGTTCTAAGTGTGTTTTTGGGGTTCAAAAGATTTCCTTCTTGGGATACATTTTTTCCCCCTCTTCCATCGAGATGGATCCTGTCAAGGTTCAGGCTATTGGTGATTGGACGCAACCCTCTTCTCTTAAGAGTCTTCAGAAATTTTTGGGCTTTGCTAACTTTTATCGTCGATTTATTGCTGGTTTTTCTGATGTTGTAAAACCGTTGACTGATTTGACTAAGAAGGGTGCTGATGTTGCTGATTGGTCCCCTGATGCTGTGGAGGCCTTTCGGGAGCTCAAGCGCCGCTTTTCTTCCGCCCCAGTGTTGCGTCAGCCTGATGTTGCTCTTCCTTTTCAGGTTGAGGTCGACGCTTCTGAAATCGGAGCTGGGGCGGTGTTGTCGCAGAGAAGTTCCAACTGCTCCGTGATGAGACCTTGTGCCTTTTTTTCCCATAAATTTTCGCCCGCCGAGCGGAATTATGATATTGGGAATCGGGAGCTTTTGGCCATGAAGTGGGCTTTTGAGGAGTGGCGTCACTGGCTTGAGGGGGCCAGACATCAGGTGGTGGTATTGACTGACCACAAAAATTTAATTTACCTTGAGTCTGCCAGGCGCCTGAATCCTAGACAGGCGCGCTGGTCGTTGTTTTTCTCTCGGTTTAATTTTGTGGTGTCTTACCTACCGGGTTCTAAGAATGTTAAGGCGGATGCCCTTTCTAGGAGTTTTGAGCCTGACTCCCCTGGTAATTCTGAGCCCACAGGTATCCTTAAAGATGGAGTGATATTGTCTGCCGTTTCTCCAGACCTGCGGCGGGCCTTGCAGGAGTTTCAGGCGGATAGACCTGATCGTTGCCCACCTGGTAGACTGTTTGTTCCTGATGATTGGACCAGTAGAGTCATCTCTGAGGTTCATTCTTCTGCGTTGGCAGGTCATCCTGGAATCTTTGGTACCAGGGATTTGGTGGCAAGGTCCTTCTGGTGGCCTTCCCTGTCACGAGATGTGCGAGGCTTTGTGCAGTCTTGTGACGTTTGTGCTCGGGCCAAGCCTTGTTGTTCTCGGGCTAGTGGATTGTTGTTACCCTTGCCTATCCCGAAGAGGCCTTGGACGCACATCTCGATGGATTTTATTTCGGATCTGCCTGTTTCTCATAAGATGTCTGTCATCTGGGTGGTGTGTGACCGTTTCTCTAAGATGGTCCATCTGGTTCCCTTGCCTAAGTTGCCTTCTTCTTCCGAGTTGGTTCCTCTGTTTTTTCAAAATGTTGTTCGTTTGCATGGTATTCCGGAGAATATCGTTTCTGACAGAGGGACCCAATTCGTGTCTAGATTTTGGCGGGCATTCTGTGCTAGGATGGGCATAGATTTGTCTTTTTCGTCTGCTTTCCATCCTCAGACTAATGGCCAGACCGAGCGGACTAATCAGACCTTGGAGACATATTTGAGGTGTTTTGTGTCTGCGGATCAGGATGATTGGGTTGCTTTTTTGCCTTTGGCGGAGTTCGCCCTCAATAATCGGGCCAGCTCTGCCACCTTGGTGTCCCCGTTTTTCTGTAATTCGGGGTTTCATCCTCGATTTTCCTCCAGTCAAGTGGAATCTTCGGATTGTCCTGGAGTGGATGCTGTGGTGGAGAGGTTGCATCAGATTTGGGGGCAGGTGGTGGACAATTTGAAGTTGTCCCAGGAGAAGACTCAGCTTTTTGCCAACCGCCGTCGTCGTGTTGGTCCTCGGCTTTGCGTTGGGGACTTGGTGTGGTTGTCTTCTCGTTTTGTCCCTATGAGGGTTTCTTCTCCTAAGTTTAAGCCTCGGTTCATCGGCCCGTACAAGATATTGGAGATTCTTAACCCTGTGTCCTTCCGTTTGGACCTCCCTGCATCCTTTTCGATTCATAATGTTTTTCATCGGTCATTGTTGCGCAGGTATGAGGTACCGGCTGTGCCTTCCGTTGAGCCTCCTGCTCCGGTGTTGGTTGAGGGTGAGTTGGAGTACGTTGTGGAAAAGATCTTGGACTCTCGTGTTTCCAGACGGAAACTCCAGTATCTGGTCAAATGGAAGGGATACTGTCAGGAGGATAATTCTTGGGTCACTGCCTCTGATGTTCATGCCTCCGATCTTGTCCGTGCCTTTCATAGGGCTCATCCTGATCGCCCTGGTGGTTCTGGTGAGGGTTCGGTGCCCCCTCCTTGAGGGGGGGGTACTGTTGTGAAATTGGATTCTGGGCTCCCCCGGTGGCCACTTGTGGAATTGTACTTGTGTGCATCATCCCCTCTGTTCACCTGCTCCTATCAGGATGTGGGAGTCGCTATATAACCTTGCTCCTCTGTCAGTTTCATGCCGGTCAACAATGTAATCAGAAGCCTTTCTGTGCATGTTCCTGCTACTAGACAACTCCCAGCTAAGTTGGACTTTTGTCCTTGTGTGTTTTTGCATTTTGTTCCTGTTCACAGCTGCTGTTTCGTTACTGTGTCTGGAATGCTCTTGTGAGCGGAAATTGCCACTCTGGTGTTATGAGTTAATGCTAGAGTCTTAAAGTAATTTCTGGATGGTGTTTTGATAGGGTTTTCTACTGACCATGAAAGTGCCCTTTCTGTCTTCTTTCTATCTAGTAAGCGGACCTCGATTTTTGCTAAACCTATTTTCATACTACGTTTGTCATTTCATCTAAAATCACCGCCAATATATGTGGGGGCCTCTGTCTGCCTTTTGGGAAAATTTCTCTAGAGGTGAGCCAGGACTGTCTTTTCCTCTGCTAGGATTAGGTAGTTCTCCGGCTGGCGCTGGGCATCTAGGGATAAAAAAACGTAGGCATGCTACCCGGCCACTTCTAGTTGTGCGGCAGGTTTAGTTCATGGTCAGTATAGTTTCCATCTTCCAAGAGCTAGTTCTCATATATGCTGGGCTATGTACTCTCGCCATTGAGAATCATGACATTCCACCTTCTGGCTTTCGGCCTATAGTATCAGAAATTAAACTGCATTTGGCCTTCAACTTTGGTTAGGGCCTACTAACGGCTTCTGCCCCTCCCTGGTGTTGCCCTCAACTAAATAAAGCTGAGCTTCAACCTTCTGCTCCAAATTACCATTTTGAAAAATGCAATAGGCTTTTCCGGCCTACTAAAGGTGTCTGTCTGTGTGCCCCTGCCTGGTGTTGCCCTCAACTAAATAAAGCTGAGCTTCAACCTTCTGCTCCAAATTACCATTTTGAAAAATGCAATAGGCTTTTCCGGCCTACTAAAGGTGTCTGTCTGTGTGCCCCTGCCTGGTGTTGCCCTCAACTAAATAAAGCTGAGCTTCAACCTTCTGCTCCAAATTACCATTTTGAAAAATGCAATAGGCTTTTCCGGCCTACTAAAGGTGTCTGTCTGTGTGCCCCTGCCTGGTGTTGCCCTCAACTAAATAAAGCTGAGCTTCAACCTTCTGCTCCAAATTACCATTTTGAAAAATGCAATAGGCTTTTCCGGCCTACTAAAGGTGTCTGTCTGTGTGCCCCTGCCTGGTGTTGCCCTCAACTAAATAAAGCTGAGCTTCAACCTTCTGCTCCAAATTACCATTTTGAAAAATGCAATAGGCTTTTCCGGCCTACTAAAGGTGTCTGTCTGTGTGCCCCTGCCTGGTGTTGTCCTCAACTAAATAAAGCTGAGCTTCAACCTTCCGGCTCTCATTAAGTGGTTTTAAAAAAAAAAATGGTGGTTAGGGCCTACTAACGGCTTCTGCCCCTCCCTGGTGTTGCCCTCAACTAAATAAAGCTGAGCTTCAACCTTCTGCTCCAAATTACCATTTTAAAAAATGCAATAGGCTTTTCCGGCCTACTAAAGGTGTCTGCCCCTCCCTGGTGTTGTCCTCAACTGAACAAAGCTGAGCTTCCACATTCTGGCTTTCGCCCTATACTATCAGATATTAAACTGCATTTGGCCTACTAGTGTGGTTAGGCCCTTGAAACAGTGTCTGCTGCTCTTGGGTTTGCTACTCCACTGAACAAAGCAATGCCGCCTGTTTAGTCCTGTTACCAATTTTGAACTGCATGTAGCCTACTTTATTCTTTGGCCCTATATCTGTTTCCTCCTCATCCTGCCCATTGCCCAGCCACTGCTAAATGAGTCTGCTGGTACATTGACCTAGACCACTACATTCCCCTTGTACTCTACACAGCCAGAATCTGTCCCTGCTGAAAGTAAGGTTCCCCTTCCCGCGTGTTATACCACCTTACACAGGGACAAAGAGGAAGGTGCAGATGAAAGTGCAGGTTCCTTCATCAGGTGGGGGGGCATACTCGTTGGCGACGTCACTGGCACAGGGCCCCTCAGAGTACGCAAAAGTGTCGCTGCTGGTGGGAGGCGCCCCCGCCATGCAAACACACCGCCGTACTTTGAGGGGCCCTGTGCCAGTGGCAATGCGAACGAGTGGGCCCCCCCCTGCTTGCTCAGGATCACAGCACTTGCAACTTTTAAATACTTACCTTTCCCTGCAACACCGCCATGACGTAGTCCGCATTTCCTGGGCCCACGAAAAACTTGAGCCAGCCCTACTCCCCCCACAACTTTCCCCCAATTCCCTATGCCCAACTATTATTATACAGTTAATTAAGATTGGCAAGCTTCAGAAACAAGAATGGATGTTTTTGGCATTAAAATGGGCACTGTAGGTGTTTTCCTGGCCTCCACTCACTGCCGACTATGCTTCCCCATTGACTTGCATTGGGTTTCGTGTTTCGGTCGATCCCCGACTTTTAGCGATAATCGGCCGACTGCACTCGACTCGACTCTGGACAAAATCGGGTTTCCCAAAACCCTACTCGATCTTAAAAAAATGAAAGTCGCTCAACCCTACTCGCCATCACTGAAACCTGGCTCACCCTTCTGACACAGCCTCTCCTGCTGCACTTTCCTATGGTGGCTTCAACCTTTCTCACACACCCCGCCCCAGCAGCAAACATGGCGGAGGAGTTGGTTTTCTCCTGTCAGATAACTGCCCCTTCACCCCAATCCCACTGCCACCCTCTGTTACCCTCCCTTCTTTTGAGGTGCACTCTGTGCGCATCTATGCCCCCACCAGCCTCCAACTGGCTGTCATTTACCACCCCCCAGGGCCAGCCACCACCTTCTTTGACCACCTCACCACCTGGCTACTTCATTTCCTTTCTGCAGACATCCCCACTATCATAATCGGCGACTTCAACATACCCATTGACACTTCCCTCTCAGCTGCCACTAAACTTCTATCTCTCACTTCCTCCTTCGGCCTCACTCAATGGTCTTCTGCAGCCACTCACAAAGATGGTCACATACTGGACCTCATCTTCACCCGCCTCTGCTCCCTATCTAACCTCTCTAACTCACCTCCTCCTCTTTCTGACCACAATCTACTCACATTCTCCTCCCTCTCCACTCCTTGTCTACAATCCCCACCCCACAAACTTGCACACCCTCGCAGAAACCTTAAACACCTTGATCTACATTCACTCTCTGAATCCCTCCTCTCTATCACAGACATAAGTTCCCTACACAATGCAGATGATGCTGCCGCTCTATATAACACCACAATAGCTGCAGCTTTCGAATCTCTTGCCCCTCTCACACATACCAAAGCTTGCAAAATTAACAGACAGCCCTGGCACACCAGCCTGACCAAGGAACTGATGCGAGCTTCCAGGGCTGCTGAGCGGAGATGGAAAAGATCCCACTCCAGAGAGCACTGCACCGCATTCAAACAGTCCCTCACTACTTTCAAGATTACACTTGCCACAGCTAAACAAACCTACTTTTCGTCTCTCTTATCCTCCCTGTCTCACAACCCTAAAAAGTTATTCAACACCTTCAACTCTTCTCCGTTCCCCAGCACCTCCTCCCTCCCCACTCATCTCAGCTGAAGACTTTGCCTCATTTTTCAAGCAGAAGATTGAGAACATCAGAGACAGTTTTAGTCGACAACCCCCAGAGCCCTTCCTCCCAACTACCCAGCCCTCCACCTCGAAGACCAACTTCTCCATTATTACAGAAGATCGACTCTCCACTCTACTCTCAAGATCGCATCTCACCACCTGTGCACTTGACCCGATCCCTTCCCACTTCATCCCAAACCTCGCCACAGCCTTCATCCCAACTCTAACCCATCTCTTCAACCTATCACTGGTGTTTTCCCCTCAAGCTTTAAACGTGCCTCAATCACACCTATCCTCAAAAAGCCCCCCTCTCTTGACCCATCCTCTGTATCTAGCTATCACCCTATATCACTTCTCCCCTATGCCTCAAAACTACTGGAACAACACATCCATCTTGAACTGTCCTCCCATCTATCTTCCTGCTCCCTTTTCGACCACTTACAATCAGGCTTCCGGTCACACCACTCCGGTCACACCACTCCACTGAAACTGCTCTACCTAAGGTCACCAATGACCTATTAACTACCAAGAGCAAGCGACACTACTTTATCCTCCTCCTCCTGGACTTGTCCTCTGCTTTTGACACAGTGGACCATTCCCTATTACTACAGACCCTGTCATCCCTTGACATCACAGATTTGGCCCTATCCTGGATCTCTTCATACCTAACTGACCAAACATTCCGCGTCTCCCATTCACACACCACCTCCTCACCTCGCCCCCTATCTGTCGGAGTCCCTCAAGGTTCAGTTCTAGGGCCCCTGCTCTTCTCCATTTACACTTTTGGCCTGGGACACATCATAGAATCTCATGGCTTTCAGTATCATCTCTATGCTGATGACACACAGATCTACAGTACATCTCTGGACCAGATATCACCACCCGACTAACCAGAATCCCTCTATGTCTATCCACTATTTCATCCTTCTTCTCCGCTAGATTTCTAAAACTTAACATGGACAAAACAGAATTCATAGTCTTTCCCCCATCTCACGCGACCTGTTATGATCTGGTGGCCTAAGAGCAGCATGAGACGCACTCTGGAGAAGGTGGTACCTGTACTGACCGCAGACCCTGAACCTAACACCGGAACTAGAAGTAGCCGTGGAATGTACCTAGTGCTCCCTAGACATCTCGACACAGCCGGAGGACTAATTACCCCTAGAGAAAAAAAAGGGAAAACTATCTTGCCTCAGAGAAAATCCCCAAAGGATAGGCAGCCCCCCACAAATATTGACTGTGAGAGGAGAGGGAAAAAACATACACAGACTGAAATGAGAATTTAGCAAAGGAGGCCACTTCTAGCTAAATAGAAAGGATAGGACAGAGTACTATGCGGTCAGTATTAAAACACTAGAAAATATCCACCACAGAAAATACAAAAACTCCACAGCTAACTAAAGATATGGAGGGTATATCTGCATCTCCAGAGATACCAGCTTAGCTAAACAAATCCTTATACAGACCAAGCTGGACAAGACAAAACATAGAAAAAAAACTGAACAATAAGGCCACAGCATGTGGACAGCAAAATCAAGGCCAGAACTTATCTTTGATGAAAAGAACTGCAAAGCAGAAGAGACCAGGCAGGGATGTGAATCCTCCAGGAACAATGGACAACTGGCACTAACTAAAGGGTGAAGCAAGACTAAATAGCCCAGTCAAAATTGCAAAAAGTGAACACACCTGATAAATGCTGTGATTCAGAGACAGCAGCGCTACCACTTACAACCACCGGAAGGAGCCCAAGAGCAGAATTCACAACCCCTTGAGGAGGGGTCACCGAACCCTCACCAGAGCCCCCAGGCTGATCCGGACGAGCCAAATGAAAGGCACGAACCAAATCATCAGCATGAACATCGGAGGCAACAACCCAAGAATTATCCTCCTGGCCATAACCCTTCCATTTGACAAGATACTGAAGTCTCCGCCTCGAAAAACGAGAATCCAAAATCTTCTCAACCACATACTCCAACTCCCCATCAATCAACACCAGGGCAGGAGGATCAACAGAGGGAACAACGGGCACCACATATTTCCGCAACAAAGATCTATGAAAAACATTATGGATGGAAAAGAGGCTGGAAGGGCCAAACAAAAAGACACTGGATTGATAATCTCAGAAATCCTATAAGGGCCAATAAACCGAGGCTTAAACTTAGGGGAAGAAACCTTCATAGGGACATGACGGGAAGACAACCAGACCAAATCCCCAACCCGAAGCCGGGAACCAACACACCGACGACGGTTAGCAAAACGCTGAGCCTCCTCCTGAGACAACACCAAATTGTCAACAACATGAGCCCAAATTTGCTGCAACCTGTCAACCACAGAATCCACCCCAGGACAATCAGAAGGCTCAACCTGCCCTGAAGAAAAACGAGGATGAAAACCAGAGTTACAAAAGAAGGGTGAAACCAAGGTAGCAGAACTAGCCTGATTATTAAGGGCAAACTCGGCCAATGGCAAGAAAGCCACCCAATCATCCTGATCAGCAGACACAAAGCATCTCAAATAAGTTTCCAAAGTCTGATTAGTTCGCTCGGTTTGGCCATTTGTCTGAGGATGAAATGCGGAAGAAAAAGACAAATCAATGCCCAGCCTAGCACAAAAGGCCCGCCAAAACCTAGAAACAAACTGGGAACCTCTATCGGACACAAAGTTCTCCGGAATGCCTTGTAAACGAACCACATGCTGAAAAAACAACGGAACCAAATCAGAAGAGGAAGGCAACTTAGGCAAAGGTACCAAATGAACCATCTTAGAAAACCGGTCACAAACCACCCAGATAACTGACATCCTCTGGGAAACCGGAAGATCCGAAATAAAATCCATAGAAATATGCGTCCAAGGCCTCTCAGGGACCGGCAAAGGCAAAAGCAACCCACTAGCGGGGGAACAGCAAGGCTTGGCCCGTGCACAAGTCCCTCAGGACTGCACAAAAGAACGCACATCCCGTGACAAAGAAGGCCACCAAAAGGACCTACCAACCAAATCTCTGGTACCAAAAATCCCAGGATGACCAGCTAACACAGAACAATGAACCTCCGAAATCACTTTACTAGTCCATCTGTCAGGAACAAACAATTTCCCCACTGGACAGCGGTCAGGTTTATCAGCCTGAAATTTCTGAAGAACCCGTCGTAAATCAGGGGAGATGGCAGAAAGAATCACCCCTTCCTTCAGAATACCGACCGGCTCAAGGACCCCAGGAGAATCAGGCAAAAAGCTGCTAGAGAGGGCATCAGCCTTAACATTCTTAGAACCCGGAAGATATGAGACCACAAAATCAAAATGGGAGAAAAACAGGGACCATCGGGCCTGTCTAGGATTCAGCCGTTTGGCAGACTCGAGATAAATCAGATTCTTATGATCGGTCAAGACCACAATACGGTGCTTGGCCCCCTCAAGCCAATGTCGCCACTCCTCAAATGCCCACTTCATAGCCAACAACTCACGATTGCCGACATCATAATTGCGTTCCGCAGGCGAAAACTTTCGAGAAAAGAAGGCACATGGTTTCATCAAGGAACCATCAGAATTCCTCTGAGACAAAACGGCCCCTGCCCCAATCTCAGAAGCGTCAACCTCAACCTGAAAAGGAAGAGAAACATCCGGCTGATGCAACACAGGGGCAGAAGTAAATCGGCATTTAAGCTCCTGAAAGGCAGAAACAGCCGCAGAGGACCAATTCGTCACATCAGCGCCTTTCTTCGTCAAATCGGTCAGGGGTTTAACCACACTGGAGAAGTTGGCAATGAAACGGCGATAAAAATTAGCAAAGCCCAAAAGTTTCTGAAGGCTCTTCACGGATGTGGGCTGGATCCAATCATGAATGGCCTGAACCTTAACCGGATCCATTTCTATAGATGAGGGAGAAAAAATGAAGCCCAAAAAAGAAATCTTCTGTACTCCAAAGAGGCACTTAGGCCCTTTCACAAACAAGGCATTATCACGAAGGATCTGAAATACCATCCTGACTTGTTTCACGTGAGACTCCCAATCATCTGAAAAAATCAAAATATCATCCAAATATACAATGATGAATTTATCAAGATAATTCCGAAATATATCATGCATGAAGGACTGAAACACAGATGGAGCATTAGAGAGTCCGAATGGCATCACAAGGTATTCAAAATGGCCTTCGGGCGTATTAAACGCAGTTTTCCATTCGTTACCCTGCTTAACACGAACAAGATTATATGCCCCTCGAAGGTCAATCTTAGTAAACCAACTAGCCCCCTTAATCCTAGCAAACAGATCAGAAAGCAAAGGCAAAGGGTATTGGAATTTGACCGTGATCTTATTCAAGAGGCGATAATCAATACAGGGTCTCAAGGAGCCATCTTTTTTGGCAACAAAAAAAACCCTGCTCCCAATGGTGAAGAAGATGGCCGAATATGCCCCTTCTCCAAGGACTCCTTAACATAGCTCCGCATGGCGGTATGTTCTGGCACAGACAGGTTGAAAAGTCGGCCCTTAGGGAACTTACAGCCTGGAATCAAGTCAATAGCACAATCACAGTCCCTATGCGGTGGAAGGGAACTGGACTTGGGCTCATCGAAAACATCCTGGAAATCTGACAAAAACTCAGGAATTTCAGAAGAGGGGGAGGAGGCAATTGACATAACAGGAACGTCACCATGAACCCCCTGACAACCCCAACTAGTCACAGACATAGATTTCCAATCTAATACTGGATTATGCACCTGTAACCATGGGAAACCCAGCACAATAGCATCATGCAAATTATGCAACACCAGAAAACGACAATCTTCCTGATGCACATGGTCAGCTGTGTCCAAAACTGAGGTTTATTTTTAGCCAACGGTGTAGCATCAATGCCCCTCAAAGGAATAGGACTCTGCAAAGGCTGCAAGGGGAAACCACAATGTCTGGCAAATTCTAAGTCCATTAAGTTTAGAGCGGCGCCTGAATCCACAAATGCCATGACAGAAAATGACGATAATGAGCAGATCAGGGTCACAGATAACAGAAATTTAGGCTGTACAGTACTGATGGTAACAGAACTAGTGATTCTCTTGGTACGCTTAGGGCAATCAGAAATAACATGAGCAGAATCGCCGCAGTAAAAACACAACCTATTCTGACGTCTGAATCCTTGTCGTTCAGCTCTAGACACAATCCTATCACCCTGCATAGGCTCAGGACTCCGCTCGGAAGACAAAGCCATAGTGTGCACAACTCTGCGCTCGCGCAAGCGCCGATCAATCTGAATGGCCAGAGACATAGAATCACTCAGACCAGCAGGCGTGGGGAACCCCACCATAACATCTTTAACGGATTCAGAAAGACTCTTTCTGAAGATTGCCGCCAAGGCATCCTCATTCCATTTAGTCAGTACAGACCATTTTCTAAACTTCTGGCAATATGATTCTGCCGCTTCTTGACCCTGAGACAGGGCCAACAAGGTCTTCTCAGCATGATCCACTGAATTAGGTTCGTCATACAATAACCCAAGCGCCTGAAAAAAGGTGTCTACATTAAACAACGCCGGATTCCCTGATTCCAGGGCAAATGCCCAATCCTGGGGGTCACCACGCAGCAGAGATATAATAATTTTAACCTGCTGGATGGGATCACCAGAGGAACGGGGTTTCAGAGCAAAAAACAGTTTACAGTTATTTTTAAAGCTCAGAAATTTGGACCTATCCCCAAAAAACAAATCAGGAGTTGGAATTCTAGGCTCTAAAACTGGAGTCTGACGATATAATCGGAAATACCCTGTACTCTAGCAGCAAGTTGATCCACACGAGAAGCCAATCCCTGAACATTCATACCAGCGCCGAACTCCTGAGCCACCCAGAGGTAAAGAGGGAAAAAAAAAACACAACAGACTACAGAAAAAAAAATGGCTCAGCACTTTCCTTCCCTTCTTCTGAAATGCGGTTAACTCATTGTTGGCCAGTTGTACTGTTATGATCTGGTGGCCTAAGAGCAGCATGAGACGTACTCTGGAGAAGGTGGCACCTGTACTGACCGCAGACCCTGAACCTAACACCGCAACTAGAAGTAGCCGTGGAATGTACATAGCGCTCCCTAGACATCTCGACACAGCCGGAGGACTAATTACCCCTAGAGATAGAAAAGGGAAAACTATCTTGCCTCAGAGAAAATCCCCAAAGGATAGGCAGCCCCCCACAAATATTGACTGTGAGAGGAGAGGGAAAAAACATACACAGACTGAAATGAGAATTTAGCAAAGGAGGCCACTTCTAGCTAAATAGAAAGGATAGGACAGAGTACTATGCGGTCAGTATTAAAACACTAGAAAATATCCACCACAGAAAATACAAAAACTCCACAGCTAACTAAAGATATGGAGGGTATATCTGCATCTCCAGAGATACCAGCTTGGCTAAACAAATCCTTATACAGACCAAGCTGGACAAGACAAAACATAGAAAAAAAAACTGAACAATAAGGCCACAGCATGTGGACAGCAAAATCAAGGCCAGAACTTATCTTTGATGAAAAGAACTGCAAAGCAGAAGAGACCAGGCAGGGATGTGAATCCTACAGGAACAATGGACAACTGGCACTGACTAAAGGGTGAAGCAAGACTAAATAGCCCAGTCAAAATTGCAAAAAGTGAACACACCTGATAAATGCTGTGATTCAGAGACAGCAGCGCTACCACTTACAACCACCGGAGGGAGCCCAAGAGCAGAATTCACAACAGCGACCCCCCCAACGAACCTATCCATTACAGTAAATGGCTGCCCACTCTCCCCAGTCCCACAAGCTCGCTGTCTCGGGGTAATCCTTGACACGGATCTCTCCTTCAAACCACATATCCAAGCCCTTTCCACTTCCTGCTGCCTTCAACTCAAAAATATTTCACGGATCCGTACATTCCTAAACCAAGAATCTGCAAAAACCCTAGTCCATGCCCTCATCATCTCCCGCCTCGACTACTGTAACCTCCTGCTCAGTGGCCTCCCCTCTAACACTCTCACTCCCCTCCAATCTATTCTAAACTCTGCTGCCTGACTAATCCACCTGTCCCCCGCTATTCCCCGGCCTCTCCCCTCTGTCAATCCCTTCACTGGCTTCCCATTACCCAGAGACTCCAGTACAAAAGCCTAACCATGACATACAAAGCCATCCACAACCTGTCTCCTCCATACATCTGTGACCTCATCTCCTGGTACTTTCCTGTACGCAACCTCCGATCCTCACAAGATCTCCTTCTCTACTCCCCTCTTATTTCCTCTTCCCACAATCGCATAAAAGATTTCTCTCGCGCATCACCCCTACTCTGGAACTCTCTACCACAACATATCAGACTCTCACCTACCATCGAAACCTTCATAAAGAACCTGAAGACCTACCTCTTCCGGCAAACCTACAGCCTGCAGTAACAACCGATCAACCAAACCACTGCACGACCAGCTCTATCCTCACCTACTGTATCCTCACCCATACCTTGCAGATTGTGAGCCCTCGCGGGTAGGGTCATCTCTCCTCCTGTACCAGTTGTTCAAGATTATTGTACCTGTTTTTATTATGTATACCCCTCCTCACATGTAAAGCGCCATGGAATAAATGGCGCTATAATAATAAATAATAATAATACCGCCACTCCTACAGTGCCAATCTGATAGCCAATAGTTGCTTATCTCCCATGAATAATTCTTTTCAGAAGAAGAGAAAATCTTGGAGAAAAAGCCACAGGGCACAAGACGACCAGAAGAAGATCTTTGAGAGAGCACAGCTCCGGCTCCAACAGCAGAAGCATCAACTTCAAGGATGAAGGGTTTACTGGCTACAGGACATTGAAGTATTGGCGCAGAGGCAAAGGCTTGCTTGAGGGACCGGAAAGCCTCTTCGTACTCAGAAGACCAATGGTGAGGGTTGGCACCCCTACGAATCATGGAGGAGAAGGAAGCCGATAAAGAGGAAAAGTGAGGGATAAACTGCCGATAATAGTTGGCGAATCCAAGAAATCGCTGAATTGCTTTAACTCCAAGCGGACATGGCCAGTTGAGCACAGCAGAAACTTTTCCCGGATCGATACACAGACCAGCATCGGAAATGATGAAACCCAAAAAAGGTAGAGATGACTGTTCAAAGACGCACTTCTCCAGTTTTGCGCATAGCCGATTCTGTCTCAATTGCAGAAGTACTTGCCGAACATCTCTCCTGTGGGAATGCAGATCTGGAGAAAACACAAGAATATCGTCCAAGTACACCACCACACAGATGTAAAGAAGATCCCGAAAAACGTCATTCACCAACTCCTGGAAGACTGCGGGTGTGTTGCATAACCCGAAGGGCATAACCAAATATTCGTAACGGCCATCCCTGGAGTTAAATGCAGTCTTCCACTCATCGCCCGAACGGATACGGACCAAATTATAGGCCCCTCGAAGATCCAACTTGGTGAAGATTCGTGCTCCTCGCAGACGATCAAAAAGTTCGGGAATAAGAGGAAGTGGGTACTTGTTTTTAATCGTGATGGCATTGAGACCCCGATAGTCAATGCATGGACGAAGGGAACCATCTTTCTTCTTAATGAAGAAAAAGCCAGCTCCAGCAGGTGAAGAAGACTTCCGAATAAAGCCTCTGGCCAGATTTTCTTGGACGTATTCGGACCTGGCTTGAGTTTCAGTAGGCGACAGAGGATAAATACGACCTCTAGGGGGAGTAGAACCAGGAACCAGATCAATTGGACAGTCATAAGAGCGATGCGGTGGTAGAATCTCCGCCTTCTTCTTATTAAACACATCTGAAAAAGAGTGATAGGCAGAAGGAAGATTCACAGATTCCGGAGCTAGAGAGGAACCAGTTGGCATGACGGAGAGCAGGAACCTATTCTGACAAGACTGTCCCCAACGTAAAATGTCACCCGTATGCCAGTCCAGAGTGGGCTCATGAGTTCTTAGCCAGGGAAGTCCCAAAAGGAAAGAATGAGACAGAGAGGGCAAGACAAAAAAAACAATTTCTCATGGTGTAGGGCTCCAATCTGAAGTTCAACCTCCTCCATAACCAAGTTGATGATCTCACGCAAAAGCTGACCATTGACAGAAGCTAAATGTCTAGGAGTCTCCAAGGGTCTAACAGGTATCCCAAGTCTATTTACTACCTTAAATTGAACAAAGTTTCCAGCAGCTCCCGAATCAACATAAGCGTCAAGAGAAAAGCGTCGGGAACCCAAATGTAAAATAACGGACAGAATCGGGGGGGAGAGGAATCAAAGCTACCTAGGGAGGCCTCTCTTACCTGTCCTAGGCGGAGGCATTTCCCGACTTCAGAGGACAGGAACGTAGAAGATGAGAGGCACTGCCGCAATAAAAACAAAGACCTTGTGCGAGTCTCTCCTTGCGGCGTTGCTCGGCAGACTTGAGGCGATCAACCTGCATGGGTTCAGGAGAAGACGTGGAAGCAGCCAGAGTGACTTGAGGGAAAGAAAACCCTCGAGTAGGAGTAGAAATTAGATCATCCAGGAGGTGGGAGTATCTCGACCCGCCAACTCATCCTTAATCTGAGAGGACAAACCACGTCAGAATGCACCAACCAAAGCCTCATTGTTCCAACCTAAGTCTGAGGACAGAGTTTGAAACCAATGGCGTACTAGGCTACGGAAAGAGTACCCTGGTGAAGATTGAAAAGAGACTCAGTGGTAGAGACCAGACGACCAGGTTAGTCAAATACCTTACGAAAAGTATCTAAAAAGGGAGCGAGGTGAGTGACTAACGGATCGTCTCGTTCCCAGAGGGTATTAACCCATGCCAGAGCCTCACCCTCCAAATGGGAAACAATAAAAGCTACTTTAGCTCGGTCGGTGGGGTAGAGTAACGGAAATAATTCAAAATGCAGTTAGCACTGATTAAAAAAACCGTGGCATAATTTTGGATCCCCACCATAGGAGGCCTGGCTAAACGGGGTGAAGGTTGAGGAGCGGAGGCCTGGACAGGAACAGAGGTGACATTTTGGAGAAAGAGAAGCCGATCATCTACAGAGGCCATAAAATTCAAAATATGGGACTGAGTGTCCCGTTGTTGGCCAAGCTCCTGCTGAAGAGCAGCCAGCTGAGCTGCATTACCAGGATCAGAGAACTGTAAGGCCGCTAGATGAGATTCCATGTTTTTTAGAAAAGACATGATCCTAGTCTGGTTTTCTCGCAAGAAGAGTAACTCCTTCTGACTAGCAGAAACACCATGGTCCATGGCCTGATGATACTGTGAAGATTCTCTGGTAAATAGGTGGACCATCTGAACCGTGACAACGATCCCCTCACGGACGAGCTGACCAGATTGACCACCCCCTATACAGGGAGCGTTAGGGGCAGGAGCTTGAGGGACTATCACCACGGAACCTGGAGGACCAAGGAAGTAAAGGGGAGAGGAAAACGGAGACAAAGGGCCAGAGAAGAGGAAGAGAACCTAAAACTGGCGGGAATGGCAAAGACACAGGACAGACGGAATACCTCAGGGATTCAGGACAGAAGAGCACTGCGGAGACACAGTGAAAGCAGGAACACAGGGACTGCAGGGAGACTGGGACTGCAGGGACACAGAACCTGTAGAAACACAAGGACAGCAGGAACACAGAGACTGCAAGGATACAGGGACTTGAAAACACAAAAAAGCACAGTAAAACCAAAAACACTCTGTTGCAAAAAAATCACAGTAGACAGCAAGTGCTGGTAAAAAGATGGAAAAAAACAGGGTATTTGGTTGATATGTTTTTTGCAAAAATTGTATATTAAGCCGCTCTACCAAACGTCAAGGTATACCCATATCAGAGCAGTCCTAGCTAATGTATGTAATCCCTATCTGATGTATTTAAAACCTGGTCATATGTACAATACCTGTATGAGCAGGATTCAGAAAAGGAATGTCCATGTGGACACACTGGACAGAACGGCTCCTGTGCGCACAGCTCAAAAAAAAGGGGTGGAGGCCTCCCCAGTCTTGTGGACACAAGAAAACAATTATGTGAAACCAGAACACATGAGCTGCGCGCACGGTGAACAAGCCCGTAGAGACATGTTCACACCACCAAGAGAATTGAAAACACAAAAAAGCAAAGTAAAACCAAAAACACTCTGTTGCAAAAAAATCACAGTAGACAGCAAGTGCTAGTAAAAAGATGGAAAAAAACAGGGTATTTGGTTGATACGTTTTTTGCAAAAAATGTATATTAAGCCGCCTTACCAAACGTCAAGGTATACCCATATCAGAGCAGTCCTAGCTAATGTATGTAATCCCTATCTGATGTATTTTAAACCTGGTCATATGTACAATACCTGTATGAGCAGGATTCAGAAAATGCTTTTTTGTGTTCTCAAGTCTCTTGGTGGTGTGAACATGTCTCTACGGGCTTGTTCACCGTGCGCGCAGCTCATGTGTTCTGGTTTCACATAATTGTTTTCTTGTGTCCACAAGACTGGGGAGGCCTCCACCCCTCTTTTTTTGAGCTGTGCGCACAGGAGCTGTTCTGTCCAGCGTGTCCACATGGACATTCCTTTTCTGAATCCTGCTCATACAGGTATTGTACATATGACCAGGTTTTAAATACATCAGATAGGGATTACATACATTAGCTAGGACTGCTCTGATATGGGTATACCTTGACATTTGGTAGAGCGGCTTAATATACATTTTTTGCAAAAAACATATCAACCAAATACCCTGTTTTTTTCCATCTTTTTACCAGCACTTGCTGTCTACTGTGATTTTTTTGCAACAGAGTGTTTTTGGTTTTACTGTGCTTTTTTGTGTTTTCAAGTCTCTTGGTGGTGTGAACATGTCTCTACGGGCTTGTTCACCGTGCGCGCAGCTCATGTGTTCTGGTTTCACAAGGATACAGGGACTGTAGGCACACAGGGACTGCAAGGAGTCTGGGACTGCAGGGACTGATGCAGGTTCTGCGTTGAAACAACAAAGAACAAAATCAGGGAACAAGAAGATGCATTAAGTACACGTGCGGCCAGGAGCACTTAAGAAACACAAGTGATCATCAGGCACAGGGTGAGGAGCAGACAGGAAGATATAGTAGCACTGTGACTTACTTCCGGGTGGAGAGGGTCCTCCAAGACGATAGAGAGGACAGGACAGGAAGCGCAAGCAGGGCTTAGCAGTGTGCACACGCAGAACAGAACCTGGCGTGCACGCGCACCCAATGAGCAGCAGAAGCCGGGAGCGAGCGCTGGAGAGAGGACACCACAGCAGCAGAGCCGCGCTGGGACGCCGAGGACATGTAAGTATAGCAGGTCCCTTGCCGTCTGACTGAGTGCCACCGTAAAGTGAAAGCAGATCACAGCAGTGACGTCACCGCTGTGCTCTGCTCTTACTTTCTGGCCGGCAGTCAGTCAGAGCGGGAAGCAGACTGCAAGGGACCAGACGGACACCAGAATGTGAGTATGTACTGTTTTTTTTTTTTTTACTTTTACGATGGTAACCAGGGTAAACATCGGGTTACTAAGCGCGGCCCTGCGCTTAGTAACCCGATGTTTACCCTGGTTACAAGCGAACGCATCGTTGGGTCGGTGTCACACACACCGATCCAACGATGACAGCGGGAGATCCAGCGACGAAAGAAAGTTCCAAACGATCTGCTACGACGTACGATTCTCAGCAGGGTCCCTGATCGCTGCTGCGTGTCAGACACAGCGATATCATATGGATATCGCTGGAACGTCACGGATCGTACCGTCGTAGCGACAAAAGTGCCACTGTGTGACAGTACCCTTATAGGATCGCTACTTCCAACAGGTGGCGCTATAGAGTTTAAGTCCTCTTTTTCTCAGAAGAGGCAATTTGCATATTTTTATCTAGGGAAGGAAACAAAAACTAATCTCCCCTGTCGTGCCCATGGATTGCTCCTGTCCTGACAAGGACAGTCCCCAAATATTTCTTTTATGGAGTACCCACCACCACCTAGAATAATGTATGCAATCCCTACACGTTTCCTCCCCGATATAGGGGATTCATCAGGGGAAACTAATCCAATAATAGGTATCCAAGAAAGTGGGAATTCTGTATGTAAGAAATAATGATAGGAGACTGCAGTGGTAGGTTTCCCCTATCCAAGCGTGACCATTTGTGTCACTGGCCCTATTGCAAGTGTGGCATCCATGGTGATTCATCAAAACATAATTGGCAGTATGTATACAGTTTTAATTCAGTATATTAAAAGTTATGTTTCAAGATGACACATGTTGTCAATTAAGCAATTATTTTAACACATTATACAACTTGTTTCCCAAATGGAATAACATCAAACGTACATTTTCTTTTTCATGAAATGTTTGTGATGACAAAATGTGATTTCCTATTTAGAAAAAAACAAAGAGAAAAAAGAAAATAAAAATAACGTGGATGAAAAAACTAGCAAAAGTGAGGTGACTAAGTTATCTGGCGCTCCCAAAAAGGCAACCGCCCTGGAGTAGAAATGGCTTTAATTAATAAGATAAATGAAATGCATCACTTTCTGGCTACATTCAGCCTTCATCAGGTGTGTGATTAAGGCTGGATGCAGCCAAAATCTGTTGTAGTTTATATATCTTTTTAATTAAAGCCATTTTTACCCCTTGGTGGTTGCCTTCAGGAGCAACAGATCACCTAGTCACCTCACATGCCGGGCTCTGATTTGGGGGAGACACCAGGAGGGTTGCATCTGATAGCAATACCTTGTTTTGAAAGCCCAATACAGAGTTGCATTCTGTCTTGCACAACCTACTAACATTGTTCCCATTAATACTATGCTTAGCTAGTCCTTCTCCTTAGTCTCTGAAGATGTGAGAATGTGTGATGTTAAAGCACCAATCCAGTGTTTTGGTTTTTTTTTATTTCAGCACTGCAGTCATGCCACTAATGTAAGTTTTCTGCCCCTACTATTATATTTACCAGCTGTGGTCTTCAGTTGTTTCCGGAGCCGCTCCGGTTATGCCGCCATCTTGTGACCGCAACTTCTGGCTGACCTAAAATGAGAGGTAATGGTCATAAGATCTCGATGTACGTCTATGAAAGCCTTATTCAGGCCTCATTCTGGTACTCATAGACTTCCATTTAGGCTGAAAGTCACACGAGCATTGAAAAATAGGTCCCATTCCATTCTCATCCAGGAGAATGGTACGAGTGAAAGACGTGTAACATTCCATTTCTATTGCGTGTGCCAGGCTAGAATGAGATTTTTTTGATACAACGCTATCCACCTGGTTTCCGAATGTTATCCATATGGCTTGCTATTTGGAACATGCAATTTCAATCAAAAGCGCTATTGGGGTCTGTTAGGTTTAAAACCTATAAAAAGCCATTTTTCTAGACCTCACATTGGGAGCACTTGAAGAAATTTTTGATAGCATATCCTCTACACTATTTGCGGTATTTCTGATTCCCTTATCACGGTCGGTTATGATGTCTTTGCAATTGATACTGGACACGATTGAAAGTGTTCTACTACATTGGATGCTGTCTCGACAGTTTGGGCAACAGTGCCCATTAATAGTGGATCCGAGGAGGTGGTGGAGAGTGTGGGTTCATCCAATAATCTCACAAGAATCACAAGAGGACACTTCCAGTGTCTGTTTGTTGAGCTATGCCAACATCCAAACAAATTCTTTGCCTAATGTCGCATGACCATCCCCACATTTGAACATCTGTTGGAGGAGCTACGACCTGGAATTAAGTACAGCAATACAAACCTGAGGAGATGTATTTCCGCTGAAGAATGTCTTTTCGTCACCCTGAGGTATGTTTTCACTAGCATGTTGACATACATTTTTTGTGGTTTCCTATCTCCGTATCCTCATTGTGCGTTTTTTTTGGGAGTATTTAGTATTTATTTATTTAGTATTTGCTTTAGGCCTACAAATAACAAAAGACTGACTGGCTCCAAACTAGTGTGAGCAGGTGCAATCTATGAGCAGCCACCTCCGTATACCACAAAGAAAAGAAGTTGCTCTCTGAGGTGCTAAAGCATGTAGACATGAGATATATGAAATATGCATAGTATTACTGCTCTGGATAATAAGAAAAAATTGTGACACTTAGCACACACGGTAATTTAACCAATTCATGCATGCCCAGCAGCCAACGACAAGGAGGTCACAGAACTGCTGGGATCCTATGTGTCTAGTGTGAATATCTCTCTTGGACCGGAGTCACACTAACGTACAATCCGGCCGAGTGCTATGCGAGAAAACATTGCATAGCAATCGGCCCAGTGTTATTCTATGGGGCAGGTCAGATCAGCGTATTTTTTCTCAGGCGTATTTGGCGTGCATGTAAAATCGTAGCAGGCTGAAATTGTACCCGTATATTGTCCAAGACTCTCCAATGAAACCTATGGGTGCAAGAAATCTGGGATCAATGTGACACCAACAATGCGGACCGTAATAATAAGGATTCAGCTTGAAAACATATGCTGCCAGATGTTCCCCAATAATGAGGAAAGTCCACATGAGGTGCAGCAGGACATTAGTAAGTAAAAAAAAACAAACGAAGTGTAAATTCATTATTCCACATGATGTTATTTATAATATCTGGCATGTTTGGTAATACACACTTGGCAAACTGAACTCAAGTTTACACTGTAACTTATCATTAAAAACTCAAACAAGGTGATCATACTTAGATTAATTTATTGTGTCACTTTGCAGTGGCTGATGTCACAAGATGGTGGAGCAGCTGCCATCATCAATACCTCTGTGAGCGAGAGTAGCGAGCCAGGAGTAATGCAGCAGCCAGTAAAAAGCGGAAGTATATATATTATGACTAGTGTTGAGCGATACCGTCCGATACTTGAAAGTATCGGTATCAGATAGTTTCGGCCGATACCCGAAAAGTATCGGATATCGCCGATACCGATACCCGATACCAATACAAGTCAATGGGACACCAAGTATCGGAAGGTATCCTGATGGTTCCCAGGGTCTGAAGGAGAGGAAACTCTCCTTCAGGCCCTGGGATCCATATTAATGTGTAAAATAAAGAATTAAAATAAAAAATATTGATATACTCACGCCTCCGACGCAGCCTAGACCTTACCGATGTAACCAGCAGCTCACGCGACCAATCACAGGCCGCGACGTCATCTAAGGTCTTTCAAGCGCTCATTCTTAGGAACGGAAGCTGCCAGAAGTAGCTTCCAACCACAGGTAACATGCGCCAAGTAGACTTTTTTTGTGTTGGAATATCTATTGCGCACTGTTAACAATGATGGTGAGGAGGCCTATGGTCGGAGTCTCGCTCGGTATATGTGCTCAATTCCCTGTGAGGTGAGGCTGTGCGCCAGAGGTGTAGTACAAATTGTGATTGATTCATGCACAGAACTTAATCCAAAGATGGTTTTCATCTTCTTTGAAAGATGGCAGATGTCCAACAACAACCACCTATACACATGCCTGGAAGCCATGATGACCAGCCTATAATACCCCCAGAACCACCTTCATCATGAATCCCATCACCTCAGCCACAGAAAACCCCATACCAACACCTCCAACCACAAGCACACTTTACAAATCCAACTGCACCTGCCCAATATGGCCACTTGATCATACTCCATGCAGGAGTCTGGTCTCAACATGGGTATAGCCAAATGCCTAACACAAATCCACATGAGTATGGATATCCATTACCCAAGTGGCCAATAACCATGCACCACAACAGGGCTCTGCCTTGTCACAGCCTCATCCACCTCTCAGGGCCCCAATCATGTAGGAAATCAAAATCAACAAACAAGTCATGCTGTGCTGCCGCCATTATCTCCACCTTCCTACCAGAATTTGTAAAAAAGTGTATTTTCATCGGTAATGTCCTTGCTTGCTTGTTTGTTTAATGTTTCCATGGAATATTATCCTAAGTTGCCATATGATTTGAATATGGCTTTTTTGAAAAAAAAAATACACTTGTTATAAATAAAACTGTTATTTAAATGTGTGATTTATGTTTTGGCCAACATATACTTGATGCTTTTGATATACAGGGTCTATTTTAGGACATAAATAGTCATCATGAGCTTTGGTCGGTAACAGTTGTTTATTGAAATTAATTGAACAAATCATATTATAGCATAGACATAGACACCATCTTGCCAAGGAGTATATCCCTTCTGGAGATTTAAAATAACTGGAGAATATGTCCTGCACTTTAACGCCAGAGGGATGACGACGTGGATTGGCAATATGTGTTGTAGCCCTGCCATTATTCCCATATTCTCCAGTTCTTCCACAGGCCCCAATATCGACAATTATAAACCTGTATTATTGCACTTTTGACCAGGGCCAACAGCACTACAGAAACAAATAGCTTATAATTGTAATATTGGGACCCAAGAGTTTGGTGGTTTACGAACACGGATGTGTTTCCCATCCAGGGAACCTATGCCGTTGAGGAACTGGCATGATATCACAAAGCCACGGGCCATCCGCAGCTAGTCTTCTTGGTTTGGCTTGATCACAACAAAATTATGATGGTTGGACCAGATTTCTGTACAAGTGGAACGTACAATGGCTGAGATGGTCAATTTCTCAATCAGAAACTCTAGATAAAGTGCCGCATAGGAGAGACCGCTGCATAAAAATCTAAAATTAACAATAAACAAGCAAAAAAATCTGAAAAAAGTGTCCACGCATAATATTAACAGCGTAGTCCATCATAAAAGTAGCAACATAGCAAACTAAGTACTCGGTTAACAATAGACAACACTATTACATGCTAAGGAACAGTTAATTTTGTCAAACATCAGGGAGTGATCATGACAAAATGTTGTGAAGTCATTGAAGTAAGGATGCCGTAAACATTCACACAACATTTAGAAAAAATGTATGGCCGGAGTGGGTTTCAAAATATAACAAATATAGGATTAATACATATCGCATTGTAAGTAAAAGACTCTCCTCTGCCGAAATACATTTGCGAATCTTTGTGTCCTTGAAGGTTATGCCAGGATGCAGAGCTTCCAAAAGAAGGTAAAATGTAGAGATGCTCATCCGACAGTTCTGATAGAACTTGTCAGGATGTCTGCACAGAGAACCATACAGTGGATGGAAATGTCCTTTAGTGAACCTTTGCCTCAAAAGCAGATGTACCCACATTAGTCTCCACCTCCTCAGATCAACAATCACTGGGTAAGGCTCGCCAAAACGTTAAACAAGACCCAATGGAAAAGAACCCGGTCAATTGTGTTTAAGGTTAGGCTCTCACACATGTTTGTTATAAACCAGCAAAAACAAGACACCAGCAGGGCCTCTATTTGAAAGATTGGATGAGTGAACTTCTTGGGGAGCAAATGTGTGGCCTCCTTGATTAGGTTTTCATTCATTTCCGACTATTGAGCTAGTTATTTTAATGGGATGGTACATAGGGAAAATCAGCGAGAAATGGAAAGCCATACTTATATCGTACGGATCTTATATGGATGTCATACGATTAAATGGCTGAGAGAAAATTGCATTATCGCACTGCAAACATATTACAGACGGATTACCATACGGGGAACACTCGTGCGACTCGGCAGTGAGAATTGGACTGATTTTTTTATACGTTTAGTGTGACTCCGACCTTAGGCTGAAGTCTGAATTTCTGGGTAGATTTGAATACCTCTCTTTAAAGCCTGAATTTTGGGGTAGGTAGGATCCTGCTACAATTAAAGCGGTTTCATTTTTTTCTTATTATACAGAGAAGTATTGCTAATCATATTTCATATATTTCATGTCTACATTCTTTAGCACCACAGAGTGCAACTTCTTTTGTTTGTTGTATATGGAGGTGGCTGCTCCTAGTTTGTACCTGTTCACACTAGTTTGGAAGTGCCAGTCAGTCTTTTGTTATTTGTAAATTAGCGCTCTGACTAAGCACTTCGCCCTCCAGAATGTGGTGGTTTTAATTGCAGCAGGATGCTACCAAATTCTGTGCTAAGCGTCTCAATTTTTTCTTATTATCCAGAGCAGAATTGCTATTCATATTTTGTTTATTATTTCATATATCTCATGTCTACATGCTTTAGCATTACAGAGTGCAACTTCTTTTGTTTTTTTGTATGCTTTAGGCCTACATCATGAAACAATGTGGTATCTATGTGTTTGCGCACGACAAACCCCATAGATTACCTACAGTTACAACACACCACCAAATAATGTGTTAGCAAATCACAATGCAAAACATTACATGCATTACTGGTGTCACTGTTGCATGAAGTAGATTGCTAGATTACTTTTTGATTTTTGATTATTTTCCAAATTCTTTCAAAACGACAAATCTGTGTTGGTTTTGTTGAACCTCTATTGGTTTCTATCTAAGTGCTTGTCATATGCTGCCTTATGCCTTGAGTTCTTCCTCCTAGGCAAGTCTACTATTTCCAGAATTATTAGAAGAACATGTGAAGAGATCTGGACCAAACTACAACACACAGTGATGTCAGATCCCGGGCCTCATGACTGGGAACAGATTTCCCATGTTTTCACTAAGGATGCCAGTTCCCAAACTGCATATGGGCACTGGATGGGAGACACATCCTCGTGAAGAAGTTGCCTAGTTCAGGGTCCCAATGTTTCAATTCTAAAAAAATGTTTTTGTTCTATTGGTCTTGGCTGACAGCACATAAAAGGTTTGTAATTGTGGATATGGGGGCCTACATAGGAATTGGTGATTCTCAAATCTTCAATTCTTCCATAATGAGTCGGCGGCTTCAGAACAAGAAATTGGGAGTCCCACCCCCACATGCCCTACCTGGTTCCATGCTAAATCCAGCTCCTAATGTCATGGTTGGAGATGAGGCCTTCCAATTAACTCTGCATGTTATGAGGTATTTCTACTGCGAGGTCTGGACCACCGTTGACGTGTTTGCAACTACCAGTTGCCACATGGAGTGGTTACATGTCACATATCACATGAGAGTGGTTGCATGTGCCTTTGGAATATTGTGTGCTAATTGGAGGGTGCTTAGGTCAGTCCTCCAATTAAATGAGCAAAATTTCAATTCAGCAGTGAAGGCATACATGATCTTCCACAACTATACCATTATCCACAAGTGGCTGGAGGATGTGTTTACTGAAGACCAGCACAAACCAGTCCAGGACTAGCTCCACCTCTTCCAACTGCATGGCAGGGTTCTTCTGCACTTAAAGTACGGGACATATTTGCAACATATTTCTTAGCACCAGGGGGAAGTGTTCCCAGGCAAGACACCTTTGTTGTTTGACTTTAGAGATTTTGTTATGTTTATGACTTATAACCTTTTTTTATTTTTTATTTTATTATTATCATTATTATTATTTATTTATATAGCACCATTAATTCCATGGTGCTGTACATGAGAAAGGGGTTACATACAGGTTTATAGATATCATTTACAGTACACAAATTTACGATGACCGACTGGTACAGAGGGGAGAGGACCCTGTCCTTGCGGACTTAAATTCTACTGGATACTGGGGAAGAGACAGAAGGTCGGGGGTGTGGCAGCTCTGGTGGTGGTGAGGCGGCAGCTCTGGTGGTGGTGAGGCGGCAGCTCGGGTGGTTGGTGAGGCAGCAGCTCGGGTGGTTGGTGAGGCGGTAGAATGATTATTGCAGGCTGTAGGCTCTCCTGAAGAGAAGGGTTTTCAGGTCCATCTGAAGGATCCGAGGGTGGTGGATAATCGGATGTGTTGAGGCGTGGAATTCCAGAGGATGGGGGATATTCGGGAGAAATCTTGGAGGCTTTTGTGTGAGGAACGAATAAGTGTGGAGGAGAGTAGGAGGTCTTGGGAGGATCGAAGCTTACGTGAGGGAAGATAGTGGGAGATTAATTCAGAGATATAGGGAGGGGAAAGGTTGTGGATGGCTTTGTAGATCAGTGTTAGTAGTTTGAACTGGATTCGTTGGGGAATTGGGAGCCAGTGGAGGGATTTGCAGAGGGGAGAAGCAGGGGAGTAGCGAGGAGAGAGGTGGATTAGCCGGGCAGCAGAGTTGAGGACAGACTGGAGTGATGCAAGGGAGTTAGCGGGGAGGCTACAGAGGAGGGTGTTGCAGTAATCAAGGCGGGAGATGATGAGGGCATGCACAAGAGTTTTAGTAGATTGTGGGGTGAGGAAGGGACGGATTCTGGCAATATTTTAGAGTTGGCGGCAACAGGAGGTGGGAAGAGTTTGAAGGTCAGGGTGCCACGTCAAGAGTTACCCTGAGGCAGCTGATTTCAGGTGCAGGAGAGAGCATGATGCCGTTTACCATAATAGATAGATCAGGTAGGGGGGATACACGAGATGGGGGAAAGATGATGAGTTCGGTTTTGTCTACATTGAGTTTTAGGAAGCGAGAGCTGAAGAAGGAGGATATGGCTGCTAGACACTCCGGGATTCTGGACAGCAGAGAGGTGACATCTGGGCCAGAGAGGTAGATCTGAGTTTCGTCCGCATACAGGTGGTAGAAGAAGCCATGGGACTTTGAGTTCTCCTAGGCCAAGGGTATAGATGGAAAAAAGTAGGGGCCCTAGGACAGAGCCTTGAGGGACTCCAACAGAGAGAGGGTGAGATGAGGTAGTGTGGCAGTGGGAAACGCTAAATGTGCGGTCGGAAATGTATGAGGCAATTCAGGACAGGGCAAGGCCTTTGATGCCAAGGGAAGAAAGAATTTGTAGCAATAGTCAGTGGTCGACTGTGCCAAAAGCAGAGGACAGGTCAAGAAGGAGGAGGATGGTGAACTGTCTGTTAGCTTTGGCTGTGAGTAAGTCATTAGTAATTTTGGTCAGGGCAGTTTCGGTGGAGTGGTGGGGGTGGAAGCCAAAGTGGAGGTTGTCAAGGAGAGAGTTAGATGAGAGGTGGGAGGAAAGTTGAGCATGGACATGCTGCTCAAGGAGTTTGGAAGCAAACGGGAGCAGTGATATGGGGCGATAGCTGGTCATAGCAGTTGGGTCAAGGTTAGCTTTTTTGAGGTTCGGTGTGATGGTGGCATGTTTGAAGGCAGAGAGGAAGGTACCAGAAGATAATGATAGGTTGAAGAGATGGGTTAGGGCTGGAATGAGCATGTTAGTGAGGTTGGGGAGCTGGTGGGAAGGGATGGGGTCAAGTGCACAGGTGGTGAGGTGTGATTTGGAAAGGAGGTAAGTTCTCCTTCAGTGATGTTGGAGAGGGAAGGGCAGAGGTCTGGTATATGGAGTGGTTGGGGTGATGGAACAGTAAAGGTTTGTCTTGTTTGGTCTATCTTGTTTTTGAAGTTGGTGGCAAAGTCTTCAGAAGAGATGAGGGGAGTTGGAGGTGGCAGTGGTGGGGTTTTGGGTTGTAGGAAAATGAGGATACAAGGTTAGTGAAATAGGTTTGATTAGCAGAAGTGAGGGCTAGTTTGAAGGCAAATGTAGCTTGTTTGAAAGCAGTGAAGTCGTCTGGCAGGCATGTTTTCTTCCAAAGCCGCTCCGCGACCCTGGATGCTTGTTGGAGTTTTTCAGTGAGGTTGTTATTCCAGGATTGCCTATTGGTTTGTCGCACTTTGCCATGCATGAGAGGGGCGACTGAGTCTATGGCTGATGTGAGGGTGGAGTTATAGAAAGCGGTGGCGCTGTCCGTGTCGTGGAATGAAGATATGGAAGACAGGGGTAAAAGAGAGTCTGAGAGACTGTGAATGTGAATGTATAGGTGTGCAAGGTTTCTGCGAGGATGTGGTAATGGCTGGACATGGGGGTGGGTGAGGAGGACAAGGTTGAGAAGGTGAGTAGATGGTGGCCAGATAGGGGGAAGGGAGAAGTTGTGAGATTAGATAAGGAACAGAGGCAGGTCAAGATGAGGTCTAGTGTATTTCCATCTGCGTCTGCGTGGGTGGCTGTGGAGGACCACTGAGTAAGTCCAAAGGATGAGGTAAGGGTGAGGAGCGTGGAGGCTGCTGGCTGGCGGGTGTCAATAGGGATATTAAAGTCATCCATTATGATGGTGGGGATGTCAGAGAGAAAGTGAAGAAGCCAGGTGGAGAATTGAAGGCAGTGGCTGAGCCCTGTGGTCAGTATATGACAGCCATTTGGAGATTAGAGGGAGAGTAGATACGGACAGCGTGAACCTTGAAATAAGGGAGGGTGGGGGTTGGATATGGTTGAAGTAGCAGTTTTTAGAAAAAAAGAAACCCATTCCTCCGCCATGTCTGTTGCCAGAGCGAGGAGTGTGGATAAAGTGGAGGCCACCGTAACTCAGTGCAGCAGGGGAGGCTGTGTCAGGGGGCATCAGCCAGGTCTCAGTGAGGGCCAGGAAGGAAAGGTTGCGAGAAGTGAAGAGATCGTGGATCACATGGAGCTTGTTGAAGACGGAGCAGGCATTCCAGAGTGCCCCAGAGAGAGGGGAAGCATGGGCGTGGGGGTCAGTGGCATAGATTTTAAGTGTGAGGGGTTGCAGCAGTTTCTTTTAGTGTGAGAAAGATAGGGGTGAGGATTAGTGTTGAGCGATACCGTCCGATACTTGAAAGTATCGGTATCGGAAAGTATCGGCCGATACCGGCAAAGTATCGGATCCAATCCGATACCGATACCCGATACCAATACAAGTCAATGGGACTCAAGTATCGGACGGTATTCCTGATGGTTCCCAGGGTCTGAAGGAGAGGAAACTCTCCTTCAGGCCCTGGGAACCATATAAATGTGTAAAAGAAAGAATTAAAATAAAAAATATCGCTATACTCACCTGTCCGACGCAGCCGGGACCTCAGCGAGGGAACCGGCAGCGTTGTTTGTTTAAAATTCGCGCTTTTACTTGGTTACGTGAATTCCCGGCTTGTGATTGGTCAGGGCGGCCATGTTGCCGGGACGCGGACCAATCACAGCAAGCCGTGACGAAATTACGTCACGGCTTGCTGTGATTGGTCCGCGTCCCGGCAACATGGCCGCCATTAACCAATCACAAGCCGTGACGTCACGGGAGGCTGGACTTGCGCACTTTTTAAAAAACGCGCGTGTCCAGCCTCCCGTGACGTCACGGCTTGTGATTGGTTAATGGCGTCCATGTTGCCGGGACGCGGACCAATCACAGCAAGCCGTGACGTAATTTCGTCACGGCTTGCTGTGATTGGTCCGCGTCCCGGCAACATGGCCGCCCTGACCAATCACAAGCCGGGACGTCACTGGAGGCTGGACACGCGCGTTTTTTAAAAAGTGCGCAAGTCCAGCCTCCCGTGACGTCACGGCTTGTGATTGGTTAATGGCGGCCATGTTGCCGGGACGCGGACCAATCACAGCAAGCCGTGACGTAATTTCGTCACGGCTTGCTGTGATTGGTCCGCGTCCCGGCAACATGGCGCCGTGACCAATCATAAGCCGGGACGTCACTGGAGGCTGGACACGCGCGCTTTTTAAAAAAACGCGCAAGTCCAGCCTCCCGTGACGTCACGGCTTGTGATTGGTTAATGGCGGCCATGTTGCCGGGACGCGGACCAATCACAGCAAGCCGTGACGTAATTTCGTCACGGCTTGCTGTGATTGGTCCGCGTCCCGGCAACATGGCCGCCCTGACCAATCACAAGCCGGGAATTCACGTAACCAAGTAAAAGCGCGAATTTTAAACAAACAACGCTGCCGGTTCCTTCGCTGAGGTCCAGGCTGCGTCGGACAGGTGAGTATAGCGATATTTTTTATTTTAATTCTTTCTTTTACACATTTTTACATTAATGTTGTTTCGATACCGATACCCGATATCACAAAAATATCGGATCTCGGTATCGGAAATTCCGATACAGCAAGTATCGGCCGATACCCGATACTTGCAGCATCGGAATGCTCAACACTAGTGAGGATTAGTTGGTGTATGAGGCGGGGGGGCAGGATTGGGGGATATGTCGCCAGCAGTGAGAATGAGGAGAAAAACGGAAAGAAAGTTGGGTGAAGGAGAGCAATCGGCTTATATTATATTTTAGCAGGTGAGGTCTGAATTTAAAGAGCAGGTCTGCGGATGAAGCGAGGTAGGGTTGTGGGAGACAGGAAGAGATAGTTATTTGGTTTTAGTGTGCAGGGGTAAGGGGTTAACGAAGGAGAGTGAGGATTAGTGGAGCAGAAACAGTGAGGGCAAATGTGAGTATGGTTAAAGAGAAGGGAAGAAAAGAAAAGCAAGTACATTTTAGGTAAAATATTCCTTTAAAGCATATATTATGTGTCCATACAATAAATAATGAGGCATAATTCAGTTTAAATTACATTTATTTATACAAAAATAAAGAGCAAAAGACAAAAGCCACGATATTTTTGCCAGGGTCAGGATTGGTTGAAGTATTATGTTGTGGTTGAGATGGAGAGAGAAAGGAAAAGTTAGAGTGAACATGCTGCAGCGATGGGTTACTTAGCTGTGGGTGCCCATAGACTGGGATCATAATATGTTTCCTCAACCTGGTTGTGGCTGAGCCAAGGGTGCTGGCTTTGGCCCACACTGTACTGACATGTAGCAGGGCGGAGTAAAGACCAGTCGCCATGACTGCCCACTCAGGTGCCCATAATGTGTGGCTTCAGAATGGTGTTGACTTTGCACTTCTGGTGGTGGTAGTGGTTGTGCTACTGGTTGATGGGGTGACGTCGTGGTGGAAAAGCAGGTGTGCTTCGGGTGCAAGCATATGGGGACCATTTGTGTTAGACTGCAGCCACCTTTCAAGATAGTCAAATACCTCATTGGGGTTATTTTGGGGGGGTTCAGGCTTCCAGCATAATTTGGATAATGGCCCTTGCTCGCAGCCTGACAGGCTGGGAAATTGTCCTTAAATAGCGTTCCAGTATACGAGCAAAGGCCTCCTCTTCATCATCATTAAAAGTGTGAGCCAGTCAGTTAGTTAACCTACTATTACTGATGGTGGGGAGGTCCCTCATATGCCTGGCTCTTCTGGGGATGGGTATGGCTTGTGAGGATGTGTCTATCGGCAGTGTTTGGCTGCTCCTCCTGCTGGGCTCATCCTCATCAGTTCTTGTTAACCAGTTGCTGATGCTGCTGGAGCTGCTACTTCTGCTGGTGGTGCACGTTCTGCCTCCTCCTCCAAATTTGCAACTCGATCGACCAGCGCATCGGATTCTGAGTCCATCTCTCTCTCTCGTAGGTTGGATTAGGTTCTGCAGTGGCAAACAATATTTAGCTGATGGCATCATGAATTTTCAACATCACAGCAGACAAGACAAAAGAGTACAAATGGATCACACTAAACGACGTACATCCATCACTGGGCCAGGAAATTAAGTCACTCCATATACATATGGCCTTTTTTTAGGTGCTACTGACCCACTTCTTGCATGCTACTGGCATTTGCGAAAGGTACTAATGGTGGCAGCTACGCCATCGTCTCGTGACATTACTCACTGCATACTGTACATAATGATAAAAGATGAAGTAAACAGAATCTGGATTTAACACCTGTGTCCTGAGTTATTATGAAAAGGAGTCAGTGTTGTGGTGTTTGAAGCGCCCTTACACACTGTGTGGGTGGGCACATAATGTTTTAATGGATGCTATCTCACAGACTGTTATGTTGCCATTAGATGTTAACCTAACATCAAATGGATTGTGAGGCCACATAACATGTATATGGTTACATATTAGCGTATATATTTAACCCCTACTGTCGTATGCTTTGGTGAACTTCTTGTGTGCTGCTACCAAAACTCGGGAACATCTACTAGCAGTTATGTCCACAAGACATTCTTGTGTGCACGATCCACGTAGCCAGAGTCCTGAGAGTCCCGTAATTCAGGTCTCTCTTGCACCAGCACAATGAGTATCTCAATGTTTAGATGTCTAGACATAACCCTGATCTCAGTGGAGGCATGCTTTGCCTCTTTTTTATAGGTTGTCAGGAAAATCCTAGAGCCCAACTTTGTGTTCTTGGCTGATACAATTTCCTGGCTTTTTTTTTTTGAGATTTTGAGTATGAATCGCACACCATACGGATGGTCCGTGGGCAGCTGAATTTTTTTCTTGCACTCATAGACTTGCATTGGAGAGTCTCACCCGATTTAAACTTCCACTCGTAGCATGCTTTGCTGATCTGCACTGCCTCATTGAATAATATTGGTCCTTTTCATCAGATTGCACTTGTCCGATTTATAAACTTGTATGAGTGAGCCCTTAGAAGTGACCTCCGGCTCACCCAGCAAGCACTGGAACAATCTGGTAGGACAGAACCTGCAGAAGATGACCGGAGCGATAACAGAGGAAGATGGCGGCTAGTGAGTATAATACTAATGGCAGATTAGTGACACCATTCCAGCAGTAAAAAAAAATAGAAAAGGCTGGAATGGTGCTTTGATGTAAAATATGAAGAAGCACAAGTTACACTGTATTACATCATTGACTGCTGCAGGAAATTCATGCAACATTAGCGTTATCTATTTCTGGGTTAAGTGTGTATCAATGTCAGTGGCCTTGGGGTGATATTGTAGCCAGGCAGGTATTTCCAATTTGCTGCACTTTGTACACTGAGCAGAGGCCAGTTCATGAAACATTTATAAAAGTGCACAAAGGATGCATTGATCCTCTCTAAGGAGCCGCCGGGTATTCATGCACTGCCATACGGAGTGTACTGGGTGCCCTATGAAGAGGTATATTTTCTCCTATAGGTATGGATTCCAGAGGAGAGTTCATCCATACATACTGTAGCAAACCTGACAACTCAACCGATCTTCCATGGTCACAATTTCTCGTTAGCAAGATACCAGAGCTTGTTGGTTTTCACTCTTCAATACCTGTACAGGAATCTAATATTTTGCTCAAGGCACTCTGGGTTGCATCCGTTGAGAAGTTGTTGACTAGTAAAGCAAGTTCAGGGATTAAATCAAACAAGTCAGTACCAGACAGGAACGAGGACAAAGATAGCCCAACAAAAGAAGTCAAAGGTAGCTTGATCGGAGGAGTCCAGGGGTTAGTCAGCAGAATAGTCTGTAAGACAGTTGAGTCAAAACTATAACTACAATTAGTTTAACACAAGAAGTACGCCTGTGTCTGAGCAAATTAAACATTGACAAAGCCCCCCCGGCCCAGATGGCATTCATCCTTGGATACTGAGGGAACTGAGCTCAGTAATTGATAGATCGCTGTATCTGTTATTCTTAGACTCTTTTGTAACAGGGTGGTGTCACAGCATTGGAGGAGGCTGACGTGGTACGATATTTAAGAAAGGTAAGAAGGTGGATCCAGGCAACTGCCATCCGGTAAGCATGACATCAGTAGTTTGCAAAGTTTTTGAGGGCATTATAAGAGATAACCTGCAGAAATATATTTCAGAGAATAATATAAAAACCAACAACCAACAACCAGCACAGCTTCATGAAAGATAAGTAATGTCTAACCAACATGTTGGGTTTCTATGAGGAGGTTGGAACAATAAACGGAGTATGAGTCCCATTTTATAAACTAGATAAAAATACATGTTTTTATTGGTAGAAAAGTATAAATTACAGAAAATATTCAAAAAATGCGATAATACAGCAAGGGAACATGACAGAAAACACTGAAAAAATCCTCACGGCAGTGACTACCCCCATGGCACACTAGAACCATTTCATCAATAAAGTGCTATGAGTGCAAATGAAACGGTAACATAACCATTGAAACAGAAACACATTACTAGTCAGATTTTATCCACCCCACAGTGGGGACCCGTTTTGCTCAATCAGCATGTACTCAACTAGCGTTGGTTCAATAGTTCTTACCCATCAATCTGGTACCAGGGGGATCACCGCCGCAGCCCCAACGCGCGTTTCGCTTCGGCTTCGTCAGGGGGAGGTTGGAACAGTTGGGCTTGTATAGCTTAGAAAAAAGACGCCTCAGAGGGGATGTTATTTACACGTATAAATATGTGTGTGGTCAGTACAAAGGACTGGCACATTACTTATTCCTTGCAAGGACCATACTAAGGACCAGGGGGCACTCATTACGGGTGGAAGAAAGGCGATTCCGACAGCTAAATAGGAAAGGATTCTTTACAGTTAGAACAGTCAGACCAGACTGTGGAATGCCTAACCACAAGAGGTAGTAATGGCAGACTCTATAACAGCTTTTAAAAAAGGGCTGGATGATTTCCTCTGTACATATAACATTGTGGGTTATAGTTAGTTAACTTAGTGAAAAAACGCACGATTGGTCGAGAAAGGTTGAACTTAATGGACTTAGGTCTTTTTTCAACCTATGTAACTATGTATAAAAAATACAGAACTTCAGTCTGGAGTGGTATCTAAAATTCTATACCAAAGCTGGTAGAGGTGACAGTAACGCAATTTAAATAGAACACCCGAAGCAAGGAGTGGCCACTAAACTAAATTTGGTGGTCTATCGCCTATCACACTATGAATAGTAACAGAGCGGCAGCACCTGGCAGAGATGATTAGAGTGGGCATGGGTAACTATGTGATGCCTATGACATACAATGTAGCATACCACAATTGTATTTATGATTAATATATACAAAAAAAGTATTTCTAGAAAAAAAGAGAAAAATGTTAAAGTATAGCAGAGGCCTCACCTCCTTCATGAGACAGTAATACATCCATATACATGAGTCCTAAATAACATGCTTACAGAAAACAAGCCTGTATTTTCTTCAACTTTTTATCTTTTTTGTTTTGCTTTTCTCCGCATTGTGGGGCTCAGGTGAAGTAATGTTATAAATAACTGCATACAAGTACAGCAGCCAGCACGCATTCCACAGAAATAGTTACTGTCTCATCTTTTCTTGATTTACATTCACACAAGTGTGTGGCATTAGTGTGATGACACACCAGGGTGTTTTTACCTCAATAACCTGCTATATTTGTAGGGTGCTTTCACATACAGTGTTTTGCCCCCTTCACACAACCGTTGCGAATTGTGACACTTTGAATGGCACTTCATTTTTGCCAGCCTACAAACACATTTCTTGTTTAGGCACTTCTTTAAACAGTTGCATTTCTTCAATCCCTGACCTCCCACCAACGATTGTTGGCAAACCGCCGTGCGAAGGCTGATCTGAACTTTTTTCACATCCTGCAATCCTATGAAATTTTCCTGACAGATGGTGAACTGATTGCGATAATATAATGCATTTAGGATCCCAGCAGAGTCCCCACTTGGTAGAAGTC
The DNA here is from genome assembly GCF_051348905.1 of Ranitomeya variabilis. Classification (NCBI taxonomy): domain Eukaryota; kingdom Metazoa; phylum Chordata; class Amphibia; order Anura; family Dendrobatidae; genus Ranitomeya; species Ranitomeya variabilis. The sequence goes on from NC_135235.1 coordinate 101,862,991, forward strand.
ATCTTCTTTTTTTATAATAATCGCAATGATCGACTTAGGGTCCATTTTTGAACGGTTGACGTCTGGAATTCTGATTCTGATGTTCTGTCCAATGTTAGGTTCGGGTAATTTTTGACTGGAATATTTCAACATTTTCTTGACCTGTGTTTCAAGTCCTTCTCTTGCAGCTTTTCGAACTCTTCTGACCGCACCAATTCTTCTATTGATTGTATGAAAAATCAAAACGTCAGGTTGCTGATCATCATGAAGTTCTCCATCTTTCTTAGAAGGCTTTGACTCGACACTTTTTTCTTTTAGGTCTTCATTATTCTTGGATGGCAAAATTGGTGGAGTTTCGTATGCTGTTATGTTAAGGTGTGCAGACAGTTGGATAAGTCCAAACCTTCTCCTTCCGTTGTGAACAGCTGATGACAGTTGGATTCATCCGAAGCTTCTGCTGCTGTCGGTGCTGATGTGTGATGAAAGTTAGATTCATCTGACCCTTCGGCTTCTGTTGGTGATGTCGGATCACTAGGTTCCTCTTGCAAACCAACAAACATTTTTTCAAGATCTTCTTCTGAAGACAGATTTCTGATCCCATCACTAGGAATTTTGGAGGTAGCTACACCCATCTGCATTGGTACTCCGAACATAGCTTCATAGGGCGAGCATTTTATTCCCTCATGGTATGCTCTATTTTTCATTGCTTGTACAAAGCGAAGGCCCTCAGACCACTTGGGTGTCTTATTTGTTTCCATCCACATTGACATGTTTTCAATGTCTTGATTTGCTCTTTCCACAGAGCCTTGGGACTGGCTGTGTCTTGGTTTACCATGCACTATTTTCATATCAGGCCACATCGCGCACAAATTCTGTATGACCTTGTTACAAAATTCCCTCCCATTATCAGAATGCAGAATACACTGGGCACCAAAAGTAGAAAAAATGTCAAGGAGGTGGTACGCAACCTCTTCTGCTGTTTTAGTGCATAAAGCACATAGAAGAACAAATTTAGTGACGTGGTTTTGATAGACGAATATGAACTTGAAATCATTATCACAATTGGATTGCATGTCAATGAGATCAACTTGAGCACGAGAATTAATTTCACTATGTAGGATGGGTTTCACAACAAGGCCTTTTTTGGTAATCTTCTGTTTTTTCTGGCATGGCTGGCAGAGTCGCAGATAAATAACTATTGACTCCGTTGTGACATTTTTGAACTTACGGTTCACCTCCTTTAGGATCCTGGTCCGCCCTCCGTGGCCGGTACTGATGTGCGCATTATGAATGACACTAAAGAGTTCTGCACACCGAACGTAATGCAACACGTTCTCTTTTTCACACGAGATTGGTGCAATTAACTTTTCATCATTTACGACAGTCATGATGTCGTACCTCTTCAAATGCCTGTAGTGAATACTCTGTTTAGGTACCGCCACCTTAGCTTCCTTCACTTCTTTCAATATATTCTCGTATTTATCGTCCGTGAGATAAAAATTATTATCTCGCTTTTTCTCCACCACTTCATTCAAGAGCTCCGAAAAACGATCTTTCATTTCCTCACTCATGATCTGACAATCAGCTAGTGCCTGTGCAGCTTTGACAGGCAGTCGGCTATGCAGCTTTGAGCAGTATGTGCAGCTTGCAAAACACTCAGGCAGTCGTCCAGCATGAGGACACAAACAGGAAGTACGCCCATTTACCCACGCTGTTTGGCAAGAATCCCATGTTCTTTTGTAATAGGGTTACTCAGCATTGTGTGAAAGACTGTACAACAGCACCATCTACTGGTCTAACACTGCCATTGATGAGTTAGTGATTTTCTTCAGGCAGTGATTGGGCAACAATCTAAGAAGAGAACCCCTGGAAACTAGGACTTGAGGCAGGAGCTATTTTAGGGAGAGTGAGAGGTGTTGTGAGTTTGGTTTTTGGGCTCCCCCGGTGGTCACTGGTGGTACTGGACTTGTGTGCTTCACTTTCTCTGTTCACCTGTTTCCATCAGGATATGGGTGTATCCTATTTAGCCTTGCTGCTCAGTTATTCTAGTGCCGGCCATCAATGTAACCAGAGCCTTTCTGTTGCATGTTCCTGCTTCTAGACTACTATCAGCTAAGTTGGACTCTTAGTCCTAAGTTTGTTTTGCATTTTTGTTCCAGTTCACAGTTATGTTATTTTTCTGTAGCTGGAAGCTCTTGTGGGCCGAAATTGCCACTCCGGTGTCATGAGTTGACACATGAGTCTTAAAGTAATTTCGGGATGGTACTTTAATAGGGTTTTCAGCTGACCGTGAAGTTCCCTATTGTATCTTCTTGCTATCTAGTAAGCGGACCTCGCTTTGCTGAACCTACCTTCATACTGCGTATGTCTTTTCCTCTGAACTCACCGTCAATATATGTGGGGGGCTTCTGTCTCCTTTTTGGGGAAATTTCCCTAGAGGTAAGCCAGGTCTGTCTTTTCCTCTATTAGGGTTAGTTAGTCCTCCGGCTGGCACTAGGCATCTAGGGATAAAACGTAGGTACGCCACCCGGCCACTGTTAGTTGTGTGGTAGGTTTAGCTCACGGTCAGCTCGAGATTCCATCACCCAAGAGCTGTTCTGTTATTTATGTTCTCTGACGTTCCCTTGCCATTGGGAACCATGACAGTATGGCCGGCCAGTGTTAAAACCGTTGGCAGAAGAAAGGAGAGAAAAAGAAGTCTGCAGATTTTTTTTTTTTTTTCCTCTGAGCTTGCTCTATAGTTGACTTAGTTGCATTTCTGCTCTAATTGCAGCCTTTCTCTCTCTCTCTCCTTCTAATCCTTGAGTGGCTCTGATCTCACCTGATTAAAATGGATCCTCAGAGTTTGGCTACAGGTTTGAATAATCTTGCTACGAAGGTTCAAAATTTACAGGATTTTGTTATTCATGCTCCTATATCTGAACCTAGAATTCCTATACCAGAATTTTTCTCCAGGGATAGATCTCGTTTCCTGAATTTCAAAAATAATTGTAAATTATTTCTTCCCCTGAGATCTCGCTCCGCTGGAGATCCCGCACAGCAGGTTAGGATAGTAATTTCCTTGCTGCGGGGTGACCCTCAAGACTGGGCATTTGCATTGGCACCCGGGGATCCTGCGTTGCTCAATGTGGATGCGTTTTTTCTGGCTTTGGGGTTGCTTTATGAGGAACCTAACTTAGAGATTCAGGCTGAAAAAGCCTTCATGGCCCTATCTCAAGGGCAAGATGAAGCTGAAATATACTGCCAAAAATTTTGTAAATGGTCTGTGCTTACTCAGTGGAATGAGTGCGCCCTGGCGGCGAATTTCAGAGAGGGTCTCTCTGATGCCATTAAAGATGTTATGGTGGGGTTCCCTGCACCTACAGGTCTGAATGAGTCCATGACAATGGCTATTCAGATTGATCGGCGTTTGCGGGAGCGCAAACCTGTGCACCATTTGGCAGTGTCTTCTGAGAAGGCTCCAGAAAATATGCAATGTGATAGAATTCTGTCCAGAAGCGAACGGCAGAATTTTAGGCGAAAAAATGGGTTGTGCTTCTATTGTGGTGATTCAACTCATGTTATATCAGCATGCTCTAAACGTACAAAAAAGGTTGATAAGTCTATTTCAATTGGCACTTTACAGTCTAAGTTTATTCTGTCTGTGACCTTGATTTGTTCATTATCGTCAATTACCGCGGATGCCTATGTCGACTCTGGCGCCGCTTTGAGTCTAATGGATTGGTCCTTTGCCAGGCGCTGTGGGTTTGATCTAGAGCCTCTGGAAGTTCCTATACCTCTGAAGGGTATTGACTCTACACCATTGGCTAGTAATAAACCACAATACTGGACACAAGTGACTATGCGTATGAATCCAGACCATCAGGAGATGATTCGCTTCCTTGTGTTGTACAATCTACATGACGTTTTGGTGCTCGGATTACCATGGTTACAATCTCATAACCCAGTCCTTGACTGGAAAGCAATGTCTGTGTTAAGCTGGGGATGTCAGGGGGCTCATGGGGACGTACCTTTGGTTTCCATTTCGTCATCTATTCCCTCTGAGATTCCGGAATTTTTATCTGATTATCGTGATGTTTTTGAGGAGCCTAAGCTTGGTTCACTACCTCCTCACAGAGATTGCGATTGTACCATAGATCTGATTCCGGGCAGTAAATTTCCAAAGGGTCGTTTATTTAATCTATCTGTACCTGAACATGCTGCTATGCGAGAATATATTAAGGAGTCCCTGGAAAAGGGACATATTCGTCCTTCTTCATCTCCCTTAGGAGCCGGTTTTTTCTTTGTATCTAAAAAAGATGGCTCTTTGAGGCCGTGTATTGATTATCGACTCTTGAATAAAATTACAGTCAAATATCAGTATCCTCTGCCACTGCTGACTGATTTGTTTGCTCAAATAAAAGGGGCTAAGTGGTTCTCTAAGATTGATCTCCGTGGGGCGTATAATTTGGTGCGAATTAAGCAGGGGGATGAGTGGAAAACCGCATTTAATACGCCCGAGGGCCATTTTGAGTATTTAGTAATGCCTTTTGGTCTTTCAAATGCCCCTTCAGTCTTTCAGTCCTTTATGCATGACATTTTTCGTGAATATTTGGATAAATTTATGATCGTGTATCTGGATGATATTTTGATTTTTTCGGATGACTGGGATTCTCATGTCCAACAGGTCAGGAGGGTTTTTCAGGTTTTGCGGGCTAATTCCTTGTGTGTGAAGGGTTCTAAGTGTATTTTTGGGGTTCAAAAGATTTCTTTTTTGGGGTACATTTTTTCCCCCTCTTCCATTGAGATGGATCCTGTCAAGGTTCGGGCTATTTGTGATTGGACGCAACCTTCTTCTCTTAAGAGCCTTCAGAAATTTTTGGGCTTTGCTAATTTTTATCGTCGATTTATAACTGGTTTTTCTGATGTTGCTAAACCTTTGACTGATTTGACCAAAAAGGGTGCTGATGTTGCTGATTGGTCCCCTGCTGCTGTGGAGGCCTTTCGGGAGCTTAAGCGCCGCTTTTCTTCCGCCCCTGTGTTGCGTCAGCCTGATGTTACTCTTCCTTTTCAGGTTGAGGTCGATGCTTCCGAGATCGGAGCTGGGGCGGTCTTGTCGCAGAAAAGTTCCGACTGCTCCGTGATGAGACCTTGTGCGTTCTTTTCTCGAAAATTTTCGCCCGCCGAGCGAAATTATGATATTGGTAATCGGGAGCTTTTGGCTATGAAGTGGGCTTTTGAGGAGTGGCGTCATTGGCTTGAGGGGGCTAGACATCAGGTGGTGGTATTGACCGATCACAAGAATTTGATTTATCTTGAGTCTGCCAGGCGCCTGAATCCTAGACAGGCGCGCTGGTCGTTGTTTTTCTCTCGGTTTAATTTTGTGGTCTCATACTTACCAGGTTCTAAAAATGTGAAGGCAGATGCCCTTTCTAGGAGTTTTGAGCCTGATTCCCCTGGTGATTCTGAACCTACAGGTATCCTTAAGGATGGGGTGATATTATCTGCTGTTTCCCCAGACCTGCGACGGGCTTTGCAGGAGTTTCAGGCGGATAGACCTGATCGTTGCCCGCCTGGTAGACTGTTTGTTCCTGATGATTGGACCAGTAGAGTCATCTCGGAGGTTCATTCTTCTGTGTTGGCAGGTCATCCCGGGATCTTTGGTACCAGGGATTTGGTGGCTAGGTCCTTCTGGTGGCCTTCCCTGTCTCGAGATGTACGAGTTTTTGTGCAGTCTTGTGATGTTTGTGCTCGGGCCAAACCTTGTTGTTCTCGGGCTAGCGGATTGTTGTTATCTTTGTCTATTCCGAAGAGGCCTTGGACTCACATCTCTATGGATTTTATTTCTGATCTCCCTGTTTCTCAGAAAATGTCTGTCATCTGGGTGGTGTGTGACCGTTTTTCAAAGATGGTTCATTTGGTGCCCTTGCCTAAGTTGCCTTCCTCATCCGAGTTGGTTCCTCTGTTTTTTCAAAATGTGGTTCGCTTGCATGGTATTCCGGAGAATATCGTTTCTGACAGGGGAACCCAGTTCGTGTCTAGATTTTGGCGGGCGTTCTGTGCTAGGATGGGCATTGATTTGTCTTTTTCGTCTGCGTTCCATCCTCAGACTAATGGCCAGACTGAGCGAACTAATCAGACCTTGGAGACTTATTTGAGGTGTTTTGTGTCTGCGGATCAGGATGACTGGGTTGCCTTTTTGCCGTTGGCGGAGTTTGCCCTCAATAATCGGGCTAGTTCTGCCACTTTGGTTTCTCCTTTCTTTTGTAATTCGGGGTTTCATCCTCGTTTTTCTTCCGGTCAGGTGGAGTCTTCGGATTGTCCTGGAGTGGATACTGTGGTGGATAGGTTGCATCGGATTTGGGGACAGGTGGTGGACAATTTGGAGTTGTCCCAGGAGAAGACTCAGCATTTTGCTAACCGCCGTCGTCGTGTTGGTCCTCGTCTTCGTGTTGGGGACTTGGTGTGGTTGTCTTCTCGTTTTGTCCCTATGAGGGTTTCTTCTCCTAAGTTTAAGCCTCGGTTCATCGGCCCGTATAAGATTTTGGAGATTCTTAACCCCGTGTCCTTTCGATTGGACCTCCCAGCATCTTTTTCTATCCATAATGTCTTCCATCGGTCATTATTGCGCAGGTATAAGGTACCGGTTGTGCCTTCCGTTGAGCCTCCCGCTCCGGTGTTGGTTGAGGGTGAATTGGAGTACGTTGTGGAGAAGATCTTGGACTCCCGTGTTTCCAGATGGAAACTTCAGTATCTGGTCAAGTGGAAGGGCTACGGTCAAGAGGATAATTCTTGGGTGACAGCCTCTGATGTTCATGCCTCTGATTTGGTCCGTGCCTTACATAGGGCTCGTCCTGATCGCCCTGGTGGTTCTTGTGAGGGTTCGGTGCCCCCTCCTTGAGGGGGGGGTACTGTTGTGAGTTTGGTTTTTGGGCTCCCCCGGTGGTCACTGGTGGTACTGGACTTGTGTGCTTCACTTTCTCTGTTCACCTGTTTCCATCAGGATATGGGTGTATCCTATTTAGCCTTGCTGCTCAGTTATTCTAGTGCCGGCCATCAATGTAACCAGAGCCTTTCTGTTGCATGTTCCTGCTTCTAGACTACTATCAGCTAAGTTGGACTCTTAGTCCTAAGTTTGTTTTGCATTTTTGTTCCAGTTCACAGTTATGTTATTTTTCTGTAGCTGGAAGCTCTTGTGGGCCGAAATTGCCACTCCGGTGTCATGAGTTGACACATGAGTCTTAAAGTAATTTCGGGATGGTACTTTAATAGGGTTTTCAGCTGACCGTGAAGTTCCCTATTGTATCTTCTTGCTATCTAGTAAGCGGACCTCGCTTTGCTGAACCTACCTTCATACTGCGTATGTCTTTTCCTCTGAACTCACCGTCAATATATGTGGGGGGCTTCTGTCTCCTTTTTGTAGGAATTTCCCTAGAGGTAAGCCAGGTCTGTCTTTTCCTCTATTAGGGTTAGTTAGTCCTCCGGCTGGTGCTAGGCGTCTAGGGATAAAACGTAGGTACGCCACCCTTCCACTGTTAGTTGTGTGGTAGGTTTAGCTCACGGTCAGCTCGAGATTCCATCACCCAAGAGCTGTTCTGTTATTTATGTTCTCTGACGTTCCCTTGCCATTGGGAACCATGACAGAGAGGACTGGTGCTGTGCTGACTAGACTGAGCCCAGACAGGGCTGTTGCGCTGTTACCTTCCAGCCTTTTCTCGGAATGCGCTGTCTTCCGATTCCCCTGATCAGAGACTATGGTGCTCGGGTGGAACAGACCATTCATGGCACCCAGCAACTCCGGCTCAGAGCTTATCTGCATATCTTCTGGTTCTACCACATTGGCGCGGCAACGGTAAATCATGTGAGCGGTGTTAGCGTCCACCTTGCAAGGGGCCCTTGGAAAGACTTTGGACTCTGCACTCTACAGGAAGCTAAGTACAGGACAATTTATACACTACTACACCGGCAGCGTGTGTACTTCTTGTAACTTTTTGTGAGAGGGTGCTGTGGAACACTGATACCCTAAGATTCATAGGACGTTCTCTTTTGCATATTTTAGTGTGGGGTTAGTGGTTGTATGTTAGCGGGAAGTGGGCACTTTTTGTATGATCGGAACAATACTCATAGGATAGTCAGGATTGACATCTGTATATATAGAACGTACATACGTTACAGGGTAGCAGATACCTTACAGGGTAGCAGATTTTGTTCATTGTTATTACCATATTTTCCCCATTTACTCTTATTACATTTATAAAAACTTTGAACACTGTGTCCCCCATTTCCTTGCCGTATCTGCCTAATCAGACACCTTTCCCACTGTGTCCTCCATTTCCTTGCCCGCGGTGGCTTACACTTTTTATTACACCCTTCTCAGCTACATTTACCTAGAAGCCGTGGTAAATGTGCACATTTACCAACTGCGCTTGGTTAAAGTCAGATGTTCCATCTTCACACCAGATATTTCTGACATTTACCAACGCTGTTGAGAAATGTTAACATTTACCAAGACTTCACCGGTAAATGTCCAATTTCACTTTTCATTTTTACCAATGGCCTCGGTGAATGTCCAGATTGACCGGTAAATAGTGTTGAGCGATACCGTCCGATACTTGAAAGTATCGGTATCGGAAAGTATCGGCCGATACCGGCAAAGTATCGGATCTAATCCGATACCGATACCCGATACCAATACAAGTCAATGGGACACCAAGTATCGGACGGTATCCTGTATGGTTCCCAGGGTCTGAAGGAGAGGAAACTCTCCTTCAGGCCCTGGGATCCATATCAATGTGTAAAAGAAAGAATTAAAATAAAAAATAGGGATATACTCACCCTTTGACGCGCCCTGGACTTTACCGCCGTAACCGGGAGCCGTTGTACCTAAGAATGCGCGCTTGAAGGGCCATAGATGACGTCACGGCGCTCTGATTGGTCCGTAGCGGTCGCGTGACCGCTACGCGACCAATCACAAAGCCGTGACGTCACCTAAGGTCTTTAAAGCGCTTGAAATACCTTAGAAGACATCCGCAGCTTCTGATTGGTTGTTTAGCGGTCACGCGACCACTACGAACCAATCAGAGCGCCGTGACATCATCTAAGGCCCTTCAAGCGTGCATTCTTAGGTACAACGGCTCCCGGTTACGGCGGTAAAGTCCAGGGGCCGCCGGAGAGGTGAGTATATGCCTATTTTTTATTTTAATTCTTTCTTTTACACATTGATATTAATCCCGATACCGATTCCCGATACCACAAAAGTATCGGATCTCGGTATCGGAATTCCGATACCGCAAGTATCGGCCGATACCCGATACTTGCGGTATCGGAATGCTCAACACTACCGGTAAATCCTAGGTTTTACCGTCCTTCTGACTTTTACAGTAACAGATATAATAATGCCAGAACAGCACTGAATAAGTCCAAGGTGGGTGCAATGCCTCCCAGGCAGGTATCCCGTTGTCATGTAAATATCATATAAGAAAAGCAGGCAGCACTCAAAAAAATTAAGGTGAAAAAGGGACATTATTATCCAATTGGGAGTTGTGACGACTTGGCTGTGAATTCACTGCTTGTTTCTTAAAAACAGGCAGTGAAATAATTTTCCTTACAGAAACCAGATGCTGTCCTGTCTGTCAACTCTTTTGCTCCCTCCCCTCCCAAGGAGCTGAGGTACGTTTAAACTATGTTCCATAAGCATCTTTTACACAGTACACAGCAGGGGCACATTTATAAGATTATCATTGACTTTTTTATTTGCACATGCAATGGTGAAACTTAATTTAATTCCAAGATCTTTTCAATTACAGTATGATGTGGAGTAATTACAAGAAATATGCTCCTTAAAGAGGATATCCGGGACTTTAAAAAAGAAAAGCATGTAGTTGTTAACATAGGTAACTACTACCTATCTGCTGTACCTGGTGCAGGTCACTAACCCCTTCTGCCAGATATTCAGCTGTTCCCTGTAAACAGAGCAGCAGTTTCTCTTCCTGTTGACAGGGCGGGACTACTGGTGTCATGCTGATTGACCGCCTGCACTCCGCTGCCTAATTGGTGGAAGCCAGCTGTCAATCAGCATGACACCAGTAGTCCCGCCCTGTCAACAGGAAGAGATACTGCTGCTCTGTTTACAGGGAACAGCTGAATCTCTGGCAGGAGGAGTCAGTGACTGGTGCCAGACACAACAGGCAGGTAATTGCCTCTGTTAGCAACTACATGCCTTTTTTTAACACTAGGACTACTGGACTCGCGACCCCTACTAGAACTACTGAATGTAGTCATTTTGACTACTGACTTGTTTACGTTTATTTTTAGAGTTTCATTTGTGGTTATTTATTAATAATTATATTGTTTGTAATGTATTATTATTGTGAGATCCAACAGTAATGCTTTGGAATGTTTTTGGAATGTTTTTTCTTTCTGATTTTTCTACGCAAATTCCACTCGAGAGTTCACTGGTTCACTGCTGAAAAATAGAAATGAAATGAAAACTAAAAGAAATAACTGTTCTGCCACCTTCAAACGTAGGTGGGCTGAATCAGTTGACAGACAGCTAAACTCTTTCCTAGGATCATTGTAAAACTACAACAGTACTGGACATATATACAGTATACATTCATATAACACAGCATACAATGAGAATCACCAGTAACATATCCCTGATGTTCTGTTCGCTACCACTATACAAATATAATGTTCGTTCATTTTTGACTGGACCTCTAAAAGTCTTGATGTTTTAGCTAATTTATACATTTTTTCACAGAATTATACCGTATGTGAACATGTTTGATCATAAACAAAAGAAAAATGAAAAAAACACGTAATTTTTATCGTTTTCGCATCATAAACCATTACATTGCATTATTGCTATATTCATGCATATTGCCCATTTGCAGATAAAAAAATATTCTTTCTAGCTGTAAACTATAAATAATAACATCAAGCTGTATGCAACTATAGTTTTTCCCCAAAAAAAATTGCTGCTTCACACTATACAGTACAAAATAATCGAATAATATGACAATAAAATGTTGTATCTGCTATATACTTGTATGAGTTTTTTGAGCTCTTATGTCTGCATGTGTTCTCTTTGTCTACTACTACTGTCTACTGCTAGGACCAGAGAAAAACAACACCCTTCTGCATAAGATAAGAGCCTACAGTATTACAAACAAGCTCTTTTCAGTTCAGCATTACACAATAATAGAACCAGGCAGGGCCGGACTGGGACTAAAATTCAGCCCTGGCATTTGAAGTTACACAGGCCCACTTGTCACATGGTGACTGTATAATATCTTTGTACACTTGTAGGCAAGGCCGGTTTTAGGCAAAGTGGGGCCCTAGGCAAAGTTTAAAATGGGTCCCCAAATGCTAACATATTGCACATCACACAGAAGCCTTTCTGTTGTATTTACGTGCGCTGAGTTCAGGCCGCTAAACGAGTTTGATCGACAATACTGAAGTTGTTCAACGCTTGTTTCCCGGCCTCTTTCCACCAGCTGAGGAATAATGATGAGACAGAACGATCACTAATAGATCACCATACAGTATCATGTTTTCAGCAGCACATCTACAGTTTACACTGGCAATGTGCTGCTGACAACAAGGCTTTTTGTTCCAGCAAAAACAATCCGAATATGCAGCATTTTACTTGTTTAGTAAAATACACCCCATAGTCCTCCATATATTATAATGTGCTCCATAGTCCTCCATATAGTATAATACACTCCCTATAGTCCTCCATATATTAAAATACACTGCTCAGTCCTCCACATAGTATAATACACTCCTCATAGTCCTCCATATAGCATAATACAATCCTCATAGTCCTCCATATAGCATAATACAATCCTCATAGTGCTCCATATAGTATAATGCACCGCCACAGTCATCCATGTAGTACAATTCACTTCCCATAGTATAATGCACCCCATAGTTCTTCATATAGTATAACGTATTCCCCATAGTCCTTGATACAGTATAATGCAGCCCACATATAGTATAATGCAGCCCACATATAGTATAATGCAGCCACCCCAGAGTATAATGCAGCCACCCCAGAGTATAATGCAGCCACCCCAGAGTATAATGCAGCCACCCCAGAGTATAATGCAGCCACCCCACAGAGTATAATGCAGCCACCCCAGAGTATGTAACCCCCATAGAATATAATACAGCCCACCTCCCCATAATATATAATGTAGCCCCCCATAGAATATAATGCAGCCCCCCATAGTATATAACGCAGCCTCCCCCATAGAATATAATATACCCCCACAATAGTATATAACACAGCCACATAGTACATAACATGGCCTCCCCCATAGAATATAATATACTCCCCATAGTATATAGCAAAGCCCGCATATTATATAGCACAAAGCGCATAGTATACAGCACAGCCTGCATACTATAGCACAGCTCGCGTAGTAGATAACACAGCCCACACAGCAGTATTCAGCACAGACCACACAGTAGTATACAGCACAGACCACACAGTAGTATACAGCACAGCCCACGTAGAAGTATACAGCACAGTCCACACAGTAGTATACAGCACAGCCCACAGAGTAATATATACAGCACAGCCCACAAAGTAATATATACAGCACAGCCCACAAAGTAATATATACAGCACAGCCCACAGAGAACTATATACAGCACAGCCCACAGAGAACTATATACAGCACAGCCCACAGAGAACTATATAAAGCACAGCCCAGAGTACTATATACAGCACAGCCCAGAGTACTATATAAAGCACAGCCCAGAGAGTACTATATACAGCACAGCCCAGAGAGTACTATATACAGCACAGCCCAGAGAGTACTATATACAGCACAGCCCACAGAGTACTATATACAGCACAGCCCACAGAGTACTATACACAGCACAGCCCACAGAGTACTATACACAGCACAGCCCACAGAGTACTATATACAGCACAGCCCACAGAGTACTATATACAGCACAGCCCACAGAGTACTATATACAGCACAGCCCACAGAGAACTATATACAGCACACAGTAGTATACAGCACAGAGCACAGCCCACAGAGAACTATATACAGCCCACAGTAGTATACAGCACAGAGCACAGCCCACAGAGAACTATATACAGCACAGAGCACAGCCCACAGAGAACTATATACAGCCCACAGTAGCATACAGCACAGAGCACAGCCCACAGATAACTATATACAGCCCACAGTAGTATACAGCACAGAGCACAGCCCACAGAGAACTATATACAGCACAGAGCACAGCCCACAGAGAACTATATACAGCCCACAGTAGCATACAGCACAGAGCACAGCCCACAGATAACTATATACAGCCCACAGTAGTATACAGCACAGAGCACAGCCCACAGAGAGCTATATACAGCCCACAGTAGTATACAGCACAGAGCACAGCCCACAGAGAACTATATACAGCCCACAGCAGTATACAGCACAGAGCACAGCCCACAGAGAACTATATACAGCCCACAGCAGTATACAGCACAGAGCACAGCCCACAGAGAACTATATATAGCACAGAGCACACAGTAGTATACAGCACAGAGCACAGCCCACAGAGAGCTATATACAGCCCACAGCAGTATACAGCACAGAGCACAGCCCACAGAGAACTATATACAGCCCACAGCAGTATACAACACAGAGCACAGCCCACAGAGAACTATATACAGCCCACAGCAGTATACAGCACAGAGCACAGCCCACAGAGAACTATATACAGCCCACAGCAGTATACAGCACAGAGCACAGCCCACAGAGAACTATATACAGCCCACAGAGAACTATATACAGCCCACAGCAGTATACAGCACAGAGCACAGCCCACAGAGAACTATATACAGCCCACAGCAGTATACAGCACAGAGCACAGCCCACAGAGAACTATATACAGCCCACAGAGAACTATATACAGCCCACAGCAGTATACAGCACAGAGCACAGCCCACAGAGAACTATATACAGCCCACCGTAGTATACAGCACAGAGCACAGCCCACAGAGAACTATATACAGCCCACAGTAGTATACAGCACAGAGCACAGCCCACAGAGAACTATATACAGCCCACAGTAGTATACAGCACAGAGCACAGCCCACAGAGAGCTATATACAGCCTACAGCAGTATACAGCACAGAGCACAGCCCACAGAGAACTATATACAGCCCACAGCAGTATACAGCACAGAGCACAGCCCACAGAGAACTATATACAGCCCACAGCAGTATACAGCACAGAGCACAGCCCACAGAGAACTCTATACAGCCCACAGCAGTATACAACACAGAGCACAGCCCACAGAGAACTATATACAGCCCACAGCAGTATACAGCACAGAGCACAGCCCACAGAGAACTATATACAGCCCACAGCAGTATACAGCACAGAGCACAGCCCACAGAGAACTATATACAGCCCACAGAGAACTATATACAGCCCACAGCAGTATACAGCACAGAGCACAGCCCACAGAGAACTATATACAGCCCACAGCAGTATACAGCACAGAGCACAGCCCACAGAGAACTATATACAGCCCACAGAGAACTATATACAGCCCACAGCAGTATACAGCACAGAGCACAGCCCACAGAGGACTATATACAGCCCACAGTAGTATACAGCACAGAGCACAGCCCACAGAGAACTATATACAGCCCACAGTAGTATACAGCACAGAGCACAGCCCACAGAGAACTATATACAGCCCACAGTAGTATACAGCACAGAGCACAGCCCACAGAGAGCTATATACAGCCCACAGCAGTATACAGCACAGAGCACAGCCCACAGAGAACTATATACAGCCCACAGCAGTATACAGCAAAGAGCACAGCCCACAGAGAACTATATACAGCCCACAGCAGTATACAGCACAGAGCACAGCCCACAGAGAACTATATACAGCCCACAGCAGTATACAACACAGAGCACAGCCCACAGAGAACTATATACAGCCCACAGCAGTATACAGCACAGAGCACAGCCCACAGAGAACTATATACAGCCCACAGCAGTATACAGCACAGAGCACAGCCCACAGAGAACTATATACAGCCCACAGCAGTATACAGCACAGAGCACAGCCCACAGAGAACTATATATAGCACAGAGCACACAGTAGTATACAGCACAGAGCACAGCCCACAGAGAGCTATATACAGCCCACACCAGTATACAGCACAGAGCACAGCCCACAGAGAACTATATACAGCCCACAGCAGTATACAGCACAGAGCACAGCCCACAGAGAACTATATATAGCACAGAGCACACAGTAGTATACAGCACAGAGCACAGCCCACAGAGAGCTATATACAGCCCACAGCAGTATACAGCACAGCCCACAGAGAACTATATACAGCCCACAGCAGTATACAGCACAGAGCACAGCCCACAGAGAACTATATATAGCACAGAGCACACAGTAGTATACAGCACAGAGCACAGCCCACAGAGAGCTATATACAGCCCACAGCAGTATACAGCACAGAGCACAGCCCACAGAGAACTATATACAGCCCACAGTAGTATACAGCACAGAGCACAGCCCACAGAGAACTATATACAGCCCACAGTAGTATACAGCACAGAGCACAGCCCACAGAGAACTATATACAGCCCACAGTAGTATACAGCACAGAGCACAGCCCACAGAGAGCTATATACAGCCCACAGCAGTATACAGCACAGAGCACAGCCCACAGAGAACTATATACAGCCCACAGCAGTATACAGCACAGAGCACAGCCCACAGAGAACTATATACAGCCCACAGCAGTATACAGCACAGAGCACAGCCCACAGAGAACTATATACAGCCCACAGCAGTATACAACACAGAGCACAGCCCACAGAGAACTATATACAGCCCACAGCAGTATACAGCACAGAGCACAGCCCACAGAGAACTATATACAGCCCACAGCAGTATACAGCACAGAGCACAGCCCACAGAGAACTATATACAGCCCACAGAGAACTATATACAGCCCACAGCAGTATACAGCACAGAGCACAGCCCACAGAGAACTATATACAGCCCACAGCAGTATACAGCACAGAGCACAGCCCACAGAGAACTATATACAGCCCACAGAGAACTATATACAGCCCACAGCAGTATACAGCACAGAGCACAGCCCACAGAGGACTATATACAGCCCACAGTAGTATACAGCACAGAGCACAGCCCACAGAGAACTATATACAGCCCACAGTAGTATACAGCACAGAGCACAGCCCACAGAGAACTATATACAGCCCACAGTAGTATACAGCACAGAGCACAGCCCACAGAGAGCTATATACAGCCCACAGCAGTATACAGCACAGAGCACAGCCCACAGAGGACTATATACAGCCCACAGTAGTATACAGCACAGAGCACAGCCCACAGAGAGCTATATACAGCCCACAGCAGTATACAGCACAGAACACAGCCCACAGAGAACTATATACAGCCCACAGCAGTATACAGCACAGAGCACAGCCCACAGAGAACTATATACAGCCCACAGCAGTATACAGCACAGAGCACAGCCCACAGAGAACTATATACAGCCCACAGCAGTATACAACACAGAGCACAGCCCACAGAGAACTATATACAGCCCACAGCAGTATACAGCACAGAGCACAGCCCACAGAGAACTATATACAGCCCACAGCAGTATACAGCACAGAGCACAGCCCACAGAGAACTATATACAGCCCACAGAGAACTATATACAGCCCACAGCAGTATACAGCACAGAGCACAGCCCACAGAGAACTATATACAGCCCACAGCAGTATACAGCACAGAGCACAGCCCACAGAGAACTATATACAGCCCACAGAGAACTATATACAGCCCACAGCAGTATACAGCACAGAGCACAGCCCACAGAGGACTATATACAGCCCACAGTAGTATACAGCACAGAGCACAGCCCACAGAGAACTATATACAGCCCACAGTAGTATACAGCACAGAGCACAGCCCACAGAGAACTATATACAGCCCACAGTAGTATACAGCACAGAGCACAGCCCACAGAGAGCTATATACAGCCCACAGCAGTATACAGCACAGAGCACAGCCCACAGAGAACTATATACAGCCCACAGCAGTATACAGCACAGAGCACAGCCCACAGAGAACTATATACAGCCCACAGCAGTATACAACACAGAGCACAGCCCACAGAGAACTATATACAGCCCACAGCAGTATACAGCACAGAGCACAGCCCACAGAGAACTATATACAGCCCACAGCAGTATACAGCACAGAGCACAGCCCACAGAGAACTATATACAGCCCACAGAGAACTATATACAGCCCACAGCAGTATACAGCACAGAGCACAGCCCACAGAGAACTATATACAGCCCACATCTCTTCCCTTCCTCCCCTCACCTCCTCCGAGAATGGCCCCACAGTCCAGAAAAAAAAAAAAACTCTCCTCACCTCTCCTCGTGCCCAGCGTTGCTTCCTGGTTCCTGCTCCTGTCTCAGCAGCTGCAGTCTGCCCGGGACACAGCAGGTGCGCGATGATATGACATCATCGCGCACCCGCAGTGTCAAAGGCAGAGCGGGGAATGATGGGAGAGGAGCGTCTGTGGACGCTCTCCTCCATCATTGCATTCAACTGTACCGGCGTCTATACGCCGGTATAGTTGAATGCGACGGCGGGGGCGGCGGATTGAGCGGCCCACCACTGGCACCGGCCCTTCTGGCATTTGCCAGAAGTGCCCTATGGCCAGTCCGGCCCTGGAACCAGGTAACACAAGGAACTACATCTATATGAACATCAGGGTAAATAAGATACAGTGAAAAAATTATGCACAAAACTTTACAGCAACATTTAGTGACAAAAGGACAGCAAAATATAGTAGGCAGTCAAAATGACTACCTTTAGTAGTTAAAGGTAAATTTTGAAAAAAACGCGCAATTTTTTCACCAAAATTATATATTGTCACAAAATCTTTTTTCACATCCTATTTGAGGAAAAGTCACCGAGTCTCAAGCCGGAATTCTGAAAAATGTAGTCACAGAAGAGAAATAAAAGTGCAAGTAGTCAAAATGACTATACCAGTAGTTCTAGTGTTAAAGGTCCGGATATCCCCTTTAAGCTTCTTTAACAAACCGGATTAAAAAATTTTAGTAATCCCTCCCCACATTTTTTAAAACATGATGAACTAGGAATAAAAAGACCAAGAAAACTGACGTTTTTTTACATAAATTTCTGTATAAGTTTTATGTCCATATTCTTATAAAAAAAATGCCCCAAAAAATGAAAATATACACAATTTTCTTTACCTTTCTCTGTTTGATTTAATAACTATGCGTTAAAATTCTGAGGCAATTCATGCAGAAAACTGTCTACCGTGACTTGTACCATATTTATTATGTACTAGGCTATTAATAATCAGCCCGCAGCTGTCTGCATGGGCATTACCCCATTCCTAGGCTACAAACATCGGTCCCCAGTCGCTGGCTTTCCCTCTCTGGTTTGGAAAATTGTGCGGGAGCCCAAGCCATTTTTTTTTAATTAAACAGATATTGCGTTTAAGGCCGGGTCACACTTGCGAGAAACTCGCACGAGTCTGGCACCTCAATACCCGGCACTGCCGCCGTCACTTAGGATCAGAGCGTGCGGCTGCATGTATATTTCTATACAGCTGAACGCTCCAGTCCGCTGTGCCAGCGGCAGTGCCGGGTACGGAGGTGCGAGACTCGTGCGAGTTTTTCGCAAGTGTGACCCCGGCCTAACGCAGATTGTGTGTGTGTGTCTTTATTTAACTATTTTATTATGTTTATTACTAAACATCAAGCTTGGTATTATCTATCTATAGATAGATTTTAGATACATTTTGCACCTTGATAACCAATGTAACCTCACAGACAAGTTTTTTAAGCTGCCATCTTAAAAATATTATGTATACGTGTAGCCAGATAAAGGGAATTGCAGACCAAGTGAATAACATAGAAATGCTAATTTTTATTATTACATGATCAATATTAAAGCTTAATTACAAAGTAGGAGGTTTTTGGTTTTTTTTAAATGGAGAGAGATGTGCTAGATGGATCTAAAGCCACATTCACACGTTCAGTATTTGGCCAGTATTTTACATCCGTATTTGTAAGCCAAAACCAGGAGTGGAGCAATTAGAGGAAAAGTATGAGGGTACGTGTCCACGTTCAGGAAAGGCTGCGTGTTTGACGCTGCGTGGGGCCGCAGCGTCAAACACGCAGCGTCCAGATGTTCCAGCATAGTGGAGGGGATTTTATGAAATCCCGTGTCCACTATGCGTGGAAACACGCATCCGTCGGCCCTGCGACTCCGGACATGCTGCGCATCTTTTAAGATCGCAGCATGTCCGTGTTCCTTGCGGCGCCGCTGCGCCGCCGCAAGGAATAACACAGGGCCCTATGGGAGGGGGGCGATGATGCCGGATGTGTGCAATGAACACATCCAGCATCATCGCGTCCCAGAAGGGGGCGGGGCTTAGCGCCGAGCGGGTTTGCCGCTCCGACGATACCGCCGGTCATCCTGAACGTGGACACGTACCCTAAGGGTATGTGTCCACGTTCAGGATTGCATCAGGATTTGGTCAGGATTTTACGCAGGCAAAATCTGCACCAAATCTGCACCTGAGGTCACTGGCAGGTCACCTGCGTTTTTCATGCGTTGTTTGAGCATTGTAAGGACATGCTGCCTTCTGAAAAGACGTGCTGCATGTCCGTTTACGCGGGTCTGCCACATGCGTCTTTTAATACATAGTGGAGACGGGATTTCATGAAATCCCCTCCACTGTGCTGTAACATTTGGCCGCTGCGTGTTTGATGCTGCAGCTCTACGCAGCGTCAAACACGCAGCGTTTCCTGAAGTGGAAACATACCCTTAGAGTATGTGTCCACGTTCAGGATTGCATCAGGATTTGGTCAGTATTTTACATCAGTATTTGTAAGCCAAAACCAGGAGTGGAACAATTAGAGGAAAAGTATAATAGAAACATATGCTCCACTTCTGCATTTATCACCCACTCCTGGTTTTGGCTTACAAATACTGATGAAAAATCCTGACCAAATCCTGATGCAATCCTGAACGTGGACACATACCCTAATGCTGCGTGTCCACGATCAGGATGGCCGGCGGTATCGCCGGAACGGCAAAGCCGCTCGGCGCTAAGCCCCGCCCCCTTTCTGGGACGCGATGATGCCGGATGTGTACTGTACACATCCGGGATCATCGCACCCCTCGCCATAGGGCCCTGTGAAGAGTTAACACATCCGGCATGATCGCGTCCCAGAAAGGGGGCGGGGCATAGCGCCGAGCGGCTGCGCCACTGTGGCGATAACGCTGCCCCTCCGGACCGTGGAGCCATACCCTAAGGCTATGTCTTCACGTTCAGGATGGCCGGCGGTATCGCCGCAGCGGCGAAGCCGCTCGGCGCTATGCCCCGCCCCCTTTCTGGGACGCGATCATGCCGGATGTGTTAACTCTTCACATCCGGGATGATCGCTCTGTCCCATAGGGCCCTGTGATATGCCTTGCGGGGACGCTGCGTCCCCGCAAGGTGTACGGACATGCTGCGATCTGAAAAGACGCGCAGCATGTCCGGAGTCGCAGGGCCGCCGCGTGCGGGTTTCCACGCATAGTGGAGACGGGATTTCATAAAATCCCCTCCACTATGCTGGAACATCTGGACGCTGCTTGTTTGACGCTGCAGCTCTGCGCAGCGTCAAACAAGCAGCGTTTCCTGACCGTGGAAACATACCCTCAGGGTACGTGTCCACGGTCAGGATGGCCGGCTAAGCCCCGCCCCCTTTCTGGGACGCGATGATGCCGGATGTGTTAACTGTACACATCCGGGATCATCGCACCCTCGCAGAGCGCCCTGTGATATTACTTGCGGCGACGCAGCGTCGCCGCAGGTAGCACGGACATGCTGCGATCTGAAAAGACACGCAGCATGTCCGGAGTCGCAGGGAAGTCGGATGCGTGTTTCCATGCATAGTGGACACGGGATTTCATAAAATCCCCTCCACTATGCTGGAACATCTGGACGCTGCGTGTTTGACGCTGCAGCTCTGCGCAGCGTCAAACAAGCAGCGTTTACTGACCGTGGACACATACCCTAAGGGTATGTGTCCACATTCAGGATTGCATCTGGATTTGGTCAGGATTTTCCATCAGTATTTGTAAGCCAAAACCAGGAGTGATGTGATAAATACAGAAGTGGAGCATATGTTTCTTTTATACTTTTCCTCTAAGGCCGGCGTCACACTCTGCGTAAGACAATACGGTCCGTTTTTTACGGCCGTAATACGGCCGTAATACGGAGAAATGTTCCCAAAATAGTGATCCGTAGGCAGGGTGTGTCAGCGTATTTTGCGCATGGCATCCTCCGTATGTAATCCGTATGGCATCCGTACTGCGATATTTTCTCGCAGGCTTGCAAAACCGACATCTAATGGATTTATGTGCTCAAATGTTCGGTAAAACATATATACAGTATATATATATATATATTATTGAGACACATATATATATATTCTGTATTTATATTTACTTCAGCGCGATGTATGTTAAAAGCCGGTAATTCAATTCCCGGCTTTTCATTTCTCCTTCCCAAACCCGACAGGATATGAGACATGGTTTACATACAGTAAACCATCTCATATCCCCTTTTTTTTGCATATTCCACACTACTAATGTTAGTAGTGTGTATGTGCAAAATTTGGGCGCTGTAGCTGCTAAAATAAAGGGTTAAATCGTGGAAAAAATTGGCGTGGGCTCCAAAGGGTTAAAACACACACACACACATTATTAAAAATTATTTTAATGAAATAATCACACAGGTTGTTTTAATATTTTATTGCTCTCTCAATCCACCTAAGACCCTCGCTTGGCAAAATAATAAACCCACAATATACATACCCTCTGATGAACCGTCATGTCCCACGAGGTAATCCATCTGAGGGGGTTAAAATATTTTACAAGCAAATATAGGGGCGCATGACGCATGCGGCGACGCTGCGGCGCCAAAACGCTAATGTGAACGTAGACTTAGGCTGGTTTCACATTTGCGTTTTTTTGTATGCGTTTTGCCGCGTTTGACGACGCATGTTGTTTCTATGCTTGCGTTTTGTTGCAGAAATGCAACATGTAGTAATTTCTAGAGGCGTTTTTTTGCGGCAAAAAAACTTATTGCTGTCTATGTAAACGCATGCGTTTTTAAGCACATGTGTTTGGTTGCATTTTTAAACGCATGCGTTTCCATAGAAAAAAACAAGAATACACACTGATAAGCCACCCCCCACCATCAAGGTGATAAAGGGATCCAAACCCTAACCCTACCCCTAACCCTAGGGATACTAACCCTAACCCTACCCCTAACCCTAACCCTAGGGATCCTAACCCTACCCCTAACCCTACCCCTAACCCTAACATAAACCCTAACCCTAACCCTAGGGATACTAACCCTAACCCTACCACTACCCCTAACCCTACCCCTAACCCTAGGGATCCTAACCCTAACCCTAACCCTACCCCTAACCCTAGGGATCCTAACCCTACCCCTAACCTTACCCCTAACCCTAACCCCAACCCTAGCTATTTCTATTTATAGTGGGTTTTCTTGTTGATTTTGATGATTGGCAGCTGTCACACACTTCTCAGCATGCTTTTCAAAAACGCAAACGCAGGAAAAAACGCATGTAAACGCGGCAAAACGCCGCATTTTTTACCGCATGCGAAAACGCATGCATCTAAAAAAAACACAGCATTTGCACGCGTTTACATGCGTTTTTTTCACCACCTGCGTTTGCGTTTTAAACGCTGCATTTTTAAACGCAAATGTGAAACTAGCCTTACACAGAAAACACAAAGCCCACATGTAGAAACCTATAAATCACTATATATCCTCCAGTTAATGCAGCTAATGCATATTAATGTATAATATATGTAAAAAAAATATAAATCAATGACTGCAACCACTATTAACCCTTTCACGACATGCACCGTACATGTACTGCGCATGCCGTGAATCCCCGTTTGATGTGGGCTCCGGCGCTGAGCCCACATCAAAGTCGCGACATGTCAGCTGTTTTGTACAGCTGACATGTGCGTGCAATAGCGGCGGGTGAAATCACTATTCACCCGCCGCTATTAACCTGTTAAATGCCGCTGTCAAACGCAGACAGCGGCATTTAACTAAAGCTTCCGGCCGAGTGGCCGGAAATTACGACATCGCCGACCCCTGTCACATGATCGGGGGTTGGCGATGTGTCAGGACAGTAACCATAGAGGTCCTTGAGACCTCTATGGTTACTGATGCCGGCCTGCTGTGAGCGCCCCCCTGTGGTCGGCGCTCACAGCACACCTGCATTTCAGCTACATAGCAGCGATCTGAGGATCGCTGCTATGTAGCTGAGCCAATCGAGTTGTGCCAGCTTCTAGCCTCCCATGGAGGCTATTGAAGCATGGCACAGGTAAAAAAAAATGTTTTTAAAAATATGAAAAAAATGTAAAAAACATACAAGTTTAAATCACCCCCCTTTCGCCCCATCCTAAATAAAACAATTAAAAAAAAATCAAACCTACACATATTTGGTATCGCCGTGTTCAGAATTGCCCGATCTATCAATAAAAAAAAAGCATTAACCTGATCGCTAAACAGCGTAGCGAGAAAAAAATTAAAAACGCCAGAATTACGTTTTTTTGGTCGCCACGACATTGCATTAAAATGCAATAACGGGCGATCAAAAGAACGTATCTGCACAAAAGTGATATTATTAAAATTGTCAGCTCGGCACGCAAAAAATAAGCCCTCAACTGACCCCAGATCACGAAAAATGGAGATGCTTCGGGTATCGGAAAATGGCACTTTTTTTAATTTATTTTTTTAAGCAAAGTTTTGAATTTTTTTTCACCGCTTGGATAAAAAATAACCTAGACATATTAGGTGTCTATGAACTCGTAATGACCTAGAGAATCACAATGGCAGGTCAGTTTTAGCATTTAGTGAACCTAGCAAAAAAGCCAAACAAAAAACAAGTGTGGGATTGCACTTTTTTTGCAATTTCACCGAACTTGGAATTTTTTTCCCGTTTTCTAGTAAAAGACATGGTAAAACCAATGGTGTCAAAAGTACAACTCGTCCTGCAAAAAATAAGCCCTCACATGGCCATATTGACAGAAAAATAAAAAAGTTATGGCTCTGGGAAGGAGGGGAGTGAAAAACGAAAACGCAAAAATGAAAAAGGGCCGCGACTTGAAGGGGTTAAAGGGGTTGCCCACTACTCTAACCACCCTTTCTGAATTTCTATGCTTCCCCCCAGTAAAATAATAACATGGTGGCTTCACTCTGGTCTGCTACAGACGTAATTAATATCTGCAGGAAGTGAGAGGGGAGCAACTGCTCTGACTCCCTCCAGATGTGTTGATTTGTGCAAATCAGAGGAGAGGGAAGTAGCTGCCGATTGGACACAAGATTATGTCACTCAAACCCCAGGAGAGCCAGTGCTGACACCGCTGGAATGGCGCCATCACCGGAGGTGTGCATAAGTGTTATTATTGGGGGAAACATTGGGATGCAGAAGGTGTTGTCCAAGCAGTGGATAACCCCTTTAAATATAACCAGTATAGTAAAAGAAAGGTATCAGCACTTTAGTACTAAATATGTGCATATTAGACTATCTTAACCATGTTTCGGTAATTAAAAAGTCATATCATAGGTAGCAGTATACAAATGTATTATTTTTAGACATTCTGGTCTGCAAGTGGGGTAAGCACAGCCTCAAGCACAGGTAAAACATATCCTGTTAGGGAGGCTAAGATTCATCTAGTCCACCTCTCTCCCTTTTAAAAAAAAAATATCAGTTGCATGCAATTAATTTTTAATTATTAATCATATGATAATAAAAATCTGTGTTTTTATATTATTCAATTTGTCCGCAATTCCCTTATTTGGCTATGTGTATACATACTTTTGAGTGTGGCCTCACATTTAATAGTTAAAGTGGTATGGCCTAACATACAACATCATGCGCTAAAAATGTGCCAGACTCGTGGTGCAAATTTCTGGCATAAAGTAAGCCAACTAGTAACTGGTAGAAACTTGGTCTAGACAGTCTGAAAATATGAAACGTCAACCACCTGTAATATCTGTGCTAGACCCCGTTCCTTTGTTGAGGGTGATGGTTGACAGTTCCGGGAGTTGTGGCTCTGGCTAGTACAGAAGCTACAGGATTAATCTTGCTCATATGGGTTTCTATCTGCTGTCAGCACTGCTTGTTCTATATACCCCTGAGAGCCAGTTTCCACTGCCAGTCAATAGTTCTGCTATCCTGGTATACACCACTGTGCTGTACTCCTGTGTTTTTCCTGGTTATTCCCGTTCTTTGACCTCAGCTTGGCATGTAACTACCCGCTTGTTTATGATTCTGTTCCTGACATGGTTTCCTGGATTTGACCTGGCTACTTGACTATCCTTCTTGCCAGCTTGTGCCACAGGACAGCAGCTAACTCTGTGGCCCTTGCCCAGAGGCCCCTGCACAGGGGTTAAATGATGAAGACAAAGGCAACCCCTGGGATTTAGGAAATTGAGTAGCTTGCACCAAACCTGTTCATGGTAGCCATTTTGAAGCTGCAAGGTGGTGACACAGTGCACCCAAGACACCACCTTGAGAAATCTTACACTATCTAAGAGCTAAACAGAATTGATAAATCTGCCTCAATGTCCTCTTCTAATAACTCTTTAATTAACCTTATACTTTAATTGAGACTAACTTGCATATTTGTCACAAGACTTCATGGGAAAAATTGAAGTTTTGCTAATATCTCATAATGTAGGAGAGGTGTAGGATTGTAAAATAGGAAGGGTTTTTAGGTGAATGATGCTGCAACATAATAAAGTGTATCACCCAACTTCCATTTTACATTATATTTATGGAAATAAGAAGAGATGCCATATTAAGATAAAATTTAGCTTTTATTCAATAATACAAAAAACAATTAAAAAGCAATAATACTGTCAAAAGGACACCGAGCAAGTAAATACACCAATGAACCACTGACGTTATTAATACACGGGAAATTCTACTCTAACAGTAATAGTACTCAAAAGATATATATTACTGTGCACCTTGTAAGTTCCCAAACGTTATATAATAGATGCCAAAATACAAAGTCCTATCAAAACAGCATATACACTCCCTATCAGTGTTTAATGAAAGCCGGCACTGGATATATTTAAACAAAAAAGAAATCAAGTGGTATTGATATTCATTAATAAATGGCTCCCTTAGAATGACTCCCTGTTATAAGGCAATGCAAAGATATATGCAACAGATCTCCTGTGAGGGGGCGCTGCATTATAGTCGCAGGGGGGCTGCATTGTACTCTGCGGGAGCCATGCATACCAGGATGGGGATGAAGAAGCCATGCATTCCAGGATGGGGATGAGTGGACCATGCATAACAGGATAGGGATGAGGGGGCCATGCATAACAGGATAGGGATGAAGAAGCCATGCATTCCAGGATGGAGATGAGGATGCCTTGTATTCCAGGATGAGGATGAGGAGGCCATGCATTCCAGGATGGGGATGAGTGGACCATGCATACCAGGATGGGGATGAAGGGGCCATGCTTACCAGGATAGGGATGAGGGGGCTATGAATAACAGGATAGGGATGAGGGGGCCATGCATACCAGGATGGGGATAAGGGGCCATGTATACCAGGATGGGGATGAGGGGCCATGCATACCAGGATGGGGATGACGGGGCCATGCTTACCAGGATAGGGATGAGGGGGCCATGCATTCCTGGATGGGGATGAGGGGGCCATGCATAACAGGATAGGGATGAAGAAGCCACGCATTCCAGGATGGAGATGAGGACGCCTTGTATTCCAGGATGAGGATGAGGAGGCCATGCATTCCAGGATGGGGATGAGTGGACCATGCATACCAGGATGGGGATGAGGGGGCCATGTATATCAGGATGGGGATGAGGGGGCCATGCATTCCAGGATGGGGATGAGTGGACCATGCATACCAGGATGGGGATGAAGGGGCCATGCTTACCGGGATAGGGATGAGGGGGCTATGAATAACAGGATAGGGATGAGGGGGCCATGCATACCAGGATGGGGATAAGGGGCCATGTATACCAGGATGGGGATGAGGGGCCATGCATACCAGGATGGGGATGAGGGGGCCATGTATACCAGGATGGGGATGAGGGGGCCATGTTTACCAGGATGGGGATGAGGGGGCCATGTTTACCAGGATGGGGATAAGGGGGCCATGCATAGCAGGATGGGGATGGGATAGAGATAATGATGGGCACCATGCGTACCAAAATAGGGACTAGGGGACCATGCATACCAGGATAGAGATGAGGTTGCCATGCAGTCCTGGATTGGCAACATATATATAATATGATGGGGATGATGGGGGATATTAGTACATAATTGACCACATTTTTGCTTCACTTTTTTTTTTGTTTTCCTCCTCTCAAACCTAGGGACATGACTACAATATGAGTAACTGGATATGGGGACATATCCACAATATGGGGACCTGGATGGGGACATATCTGCAATATGGGGACCTGGATATGGGAACATAACTACAATACGGGGACCTGGATATGGAGGCATAACTACAATATGGGGATATAGCTACAATATGAGTGCACATTTGTTATCATAACATCCATAACGAACCAAGTTCTAAAAAAAATTTTTTAAAAACACGGCAAAAATGTTCAAAAGGTGTTTTTTCTATATGCGGCACATATACCCAGCCGAGTGTGAGGCCCGTGGATTAAACCATTAGTCGACGTACTGACTGTAAAAATGATGTTATATCTGTTATTATAGAAATATTAGATATTCTGTATTGCAAAAACACTGCACATATTTGGAAAATATAACGAAAGAAAATGAAATAATTTCAAAACCCAACAGCGCAGAAAAGAGTTCATTAATATTTATTACCGATCATTTCTAGCTTGTTTCATTTTCAATGAATTTTACATTACAATATATTCTCATAGAAACAAAATTACATATTAAAGCTCACAAGAGACTTGTGGTAAAAGTTTTTTTTGTATATTATTTATTTATATTTCTGCACACATGCATTATACAGAAAGGACCCTCTCCGGCACCTCTAAGAAAGAGACCCTCATATAGCTACAACTATTTGATTGAGGGTATAATGAGATGATGCACATGGCTCTTGGTTGTATTACAGCGCTATACAATCTCTGTGTTGTATAGAGCCAAAATAATGGGCTCATAAAAGTCTATGTACAGTATACTTTGTCCCTTTATATGAAATTGGAGATATATTAAAATAAAGATATATCCCTCTTTAAAACGTATATGAAGAAAACATTGCATGCCCCATCAGATGCCATAATATGGAGGTATTATTACTCCATCGTGCCCGCTAATCCCCAGGTCTGGATAGATACATGGACCGTAGGTGTCGGTGCAGCTGGCAATGGCACGTGATGGGCATGGACATGGCACACACAGGAGTCCCGATAACCTAGGATTGAAGCAGGTTAACATGATGTGCACAAGAGCTGGAGAATACTAAACTAGAGTCTGGGTTAACAATATGAAGACACCGATATGTGTCCTGCTGGGCCTTGAAAGGTCGAGGGAGATGATGTCACATGTCTGGCAACCTGCAAAGCCCAGCATGGAGCACAACAGAGGGCAGCAGACCAAGGTGAAGGGAGCAAAGCTCGGACCTGGGACAGGTGAGTAAAACAGTGATGTAATAAAGCCAAGTGCAAAAGCCATGTGTACTGTATCATCTTATCACACCCAAACATTGCTAATAAAATACTTTACCCCTTAATGATCACTAATACGGCTTAAAACTGACCTGTGATATGAGAATAGCATCCTCCGACGGGTGACAATCCAGCAGCTGTCAGCTGTACACTGTAGCTGACAACTTGCTGCATCAGCCATGATCAGTGTTGGCACCGACCATGGCTGTTTAACCCCTTAAATACTGCTGTAAATAGTGACTAAAGCATTTAGATGGTTAACAGAGTGTGGGGGCTCCTTCTTTAACACCTTTGGCACCCAGAGATCTTGATCGTGTGGTCCTGATGTATGCGACGGCAATTCACGAGCAAATAAAGGCCTTTAAGTTTTCCAGCTACAGCTGCTTGTTCAGAAGTTAGAAACATTTAGGTGGCAGAAATAATTTTTCTCATTCATGTTATGCCACTTTGCATTAATTTCTGAAAAGCACCTGAAGGGTTAATAAACTACCTGAAAGCAATTTTGAATCCATCGAGGGGTGCTGTTTTTCAAATGGTATGACTTTTGGAGTTTTTCCAATATGTAGGACCCCCAAAGTCACTTTAAAACTGAATAGGTCCCTAAAAATCTATTTTTGTAAATTTCCTTGAAAAAAATGAAAAATTACTGCTGCATTTTTAAACCTTTTTTAAAACGTTAACAAAATAAAACAACATTTTACAAATGGTGCTGATGTAAAGCCGACATGAGGAAAATGTTATATACTCTTGTTTTGTGTGGTATGACTATCTGGATTAAAGAGATAATCATTCAAAGTTTGAAAATTGCTAATTTTTTTGACATCTTGTGTCAAATTTCTGATATTTTTATAAATAAACACAAAACATATCAAACTAAGTTTACCATTATCATAAAGTATAATGTGTCATGAAAAAACAAACTTCCAATCAATGGGATATGTTGAAGCGTTCTAGGGTTATTACTACATAAGTGACACTGGTCAGATTTTAAATAAGTTGGCCTGATCATTAAGGGGGAAAGCTATACGAGGGTCTTTTTCTAAGAGATCCAAGGGTGGGAGGGGGGCTTTCTGTATAATGTATGCATTCAGAAATATAAATAATATACAAAAAACCTTTCACCACAAGTCTCTTGTGAGCTTTAATATGTAACTTTGTTTCTTCATGACCAAACACCACAAAATAGAATTTATGCTTCAATGTGCCAGAAAAGCAAGTAATTATGTGTACAGCCTTGTATAACATTATACGAGGTAGAATGAAATAATAATAACTGCATGGCTTTTAAATGTGGAAAGCAGCAATGATATAAAAAATAAGTTGAACGTCTATTGTTCGTAAGAATTCAACTAAACTGAACATAGGCAAAGCCTATTATTACTCTAATTATTCCTATTATCTGCTCAGACAACCAGGGTATCCATCTAAATCCCCCCCAAAAAAGTGATTCAGATGGAGCTATGCAGTATATTGAAGCAGATAGAGTTACTTTGGTCTCCATTTTGGCCTCTGGGCAACGTCCATATTTCTTTGTAGCATGGTATACTATGCTTTTGTGTCCGCCTAAAAATCCAAATTGCCTCGCTATAATGAGTGGCTCCATTGAGAGATCCGCCTGAATCACATTTTTGGGGGATATAGAAAGTAATGCTCAGTGTATGGTACTGCGTGAATGTGACCGAGCCTAATAATATGGGGGACATTGAGTGTATCAAAATCTGTGTCTGCATGGTATATCTGAAAATAAATAGAATTTTATTCTATCAGTGTGGAAAAATAATTCCATATCTGCATGCTGTATCTCTAAGGCATTGCATTCTCCCCGTTAATGGTGGAAAGTTCACCTATTTTACAACATGCAATGCAGTATGAATTTTTTTATCATTGGTTTGCAATGAATCAATGACAAAAAATCTCCGTCTGGTTACATACAAAATCAGAAACATAAAGATACAGAATTTATAACCAAGTAATCCAATCCTTATTGCATAATCTATATTAACTCATTACTCAACTGAAGCAGCAGGCATAAGAAGAACATCTGCTCGAGAAGCTTCAAAGTGCTATTACACTTCTCCCCTTTGATATTGACTTTAATAGTTTCTTAGCTCTCCAAGCACGTCTTTTCTTAGTAAATACTTATATTCCCCATTAAATGACTATTTTGGGTCAGACTTTCTTTGGATTCTGTTGAGAAATGTATGTATAAGTTAGTAACTGTGATACTATTGCCCTTGTGGGCCGTCCTTACACAGTCTAATTTAGCAATCAGATAAATAGTAATGGCTAGCTGCCAATTTATTCAGACATTTCCAGGTGAATAACATAGGAAAAACACAAAGCAGTGTAAAAAGTTCTCCAGATTTGTCATTTCATGTAGAATTCAAGTAGCTAAAAGAGAAAAGTAAGCAGAGATGAGTGATGACAGCTCCTTTTTATGTCCACTTAGGAGGAAACCACTAAAAGAATTTAGGCTTTTCTAGTATTATTTCATCTCATCAAACTAAAGTATATAGACGACATAAATCAGAAATGTTAAAGATATCACTCTTACAGCTCACATTTAAATTATTAACATTTCATTTCAATTTTAGGATCCATGCACTGAAATATTTAGCAATCATGTAATGTTGGTACGTTGCCAGCGCTGAACTTTACGCTTTGTCTTTGTTGGATCATAGCCTATTTTCTGTGCACTATATTTGATTTTACACACCCATTTTACCAATTTTTCTAGTATATTACCCATCCATTTTATATGTAGGCCTGGAAAAGGAAAGGTTCATTCAACTAAATATGACCCTCTCAGCTAGCTCTCATAATGCTAAGGGGCACTGGTTTTGTGCGGTTTATTAAGCATATATAAAGGGGAAAATCTCACATCTATATACTTTTTTCTTCCAGTAGACTCTGATTCACCAGAAATAGGTCACAAGTGCAAAAATGTGTCCTTTTGGCCTCTGACAGATTGATGCTGTACTCACATATCCAAGTAGCACAGTCCAAGCAGGGACCGTGATGAATGGACTGTCTGCAGGTCTCCTGCCCAGAGCTTGACAGCCTTATGAAAGCTTATAAGGCTGTGTTTAGGTCAGAAGACCCGTGGCCAGTCCATGAATCATAGTCCATGCTCTGATCATGACACACACATATGTGAATATGGCATTAGGTAAAAAGGACACACTTTTGACCTACGCCGGTGAATGAGGGCCTTTATTAAACAGAGGGCCACTTCAAAAAATGTATACCGTGCAGTTTATGCTTTTCTATGTAATAGATCTTTGTAGTAGGGATGGACAAAAAGCCGGAGCAGCCAATATATCTGCACTAGGGCCCAGAGGTGGAGGTGGGCCCTTTCAGTGGTGGCGAGCCCTTTCAGTGCCATAAGAGGCTCTAGTGAACAATCCGGTGCTCACTTAGTCATGCCCCTCCAGGGTCACCGCGGTCCATGGCACAGTGGTTCCACAACCACGTCCGTGACAGACACATACCAATTCATTGTAAAACTCTGATTACTTCTTCTCCCACCCCCAATTCATTTTGATGCTATAGGGGACTTATAATGAAAGGGGGGACAGTACAAAGGAACTTATAATGAAATGTTGGGGGAATACATAGGACAAGGTCTGAAACTATGTGCACATATTCAGGATTTGCAGCAGAAAATCTTTGTAAAAATCCTTATATGTTGTCAGGAAGAACACTGTGTAAAATGCACACTTATGATGTGTTCTTGTTGAATATTTTCTGCAACAAATCCATTCATAAAAATACAACGTGTACACATAGCGTTAAAACTTAACATGAATTGGGGGTGAGTGACTGTGACGTATTCATTTAATTTATATTTATTGGATAGTGAAAATTATGGCTAATGAGAAGCAAAGCGCTGACTTATTCATTTATATTTTGACTAGACTGTGGCCCGATTCTAATGCATCGGGTATTCTAGAATATGCATGTCCCCGTAGTATATGGACAATGATGATTCCAGAATTCGCGGCAGACTGTGCCCGTCGCTGATTAGTCGAGGCAACCTTTATGATATCATGGTCGCCATGGCAACCATTATGACATCTACGTCGATACTGTGCCCGTCGCTGATTGGTCGAGGCCTGGCGGCCTCGACCAATCAGAGACGCGGGATTTCCATTATGACATCATCGTCGCCATGCTATGCCCGTCGCTGATTGGTCGAGGCCCAGGCGGCCTCGACCAATCAGAGAATGAATAAACGGGACAGACAGACAGACAGACGGAAAAACCCTTAGACAATTATATATATAGACTAGACTGTGGCCCGATTCTAATGCATCGGGTATTCTAGAATATGCATGTCCCCGTAGTATATTGACAATGATGATTCCAGAATTCACGGCAGACTGAGCCCGTTGCTGATTGGTCGAGGCAACCTTTATGACATCATCGTCGCCATGGCAACCATTATGACATCTACGTCGATACTGTGCCCGTCGCTGATTGGTCGAGGCCTGGCGGCCTCGACCAATCAGAGACACAGGATTTTCATTATGACATCATCGTCGCCATGCTGTGCCCATCTCTGATTGGTCGAGGCCTGGCGGCCTCGACCAATCAGAGACGCAGGATTTCCAGGACAGACAGACAGACAGACAGAAAGACAGACAGATGGAAAAACCCTAGACAATTATATATATAGATTGGTGGGTGGCTAATAGTATATTAACCACTTAGTGACAGAGCCAATTTGGTACTTAATGACCGAGCCAATTTTTACAATTCTGACCACTGTCACTTTATGAGGTTATAACTCTGGAAGGCTTTAGTGGATCCTGCTGATTCTGAGACTGTTTTTTCGTGACATATTGTACTTCATGTTAGTGGTAACATTTCTTCGAAATTACTTGAGATTATTTATGAAAAAATGGAAATATAGCGAACATTTTTAAAATTTTGCAATTTTCAAACTTTGTATTTTTATGCCTCTAAATCAGAGAGATATGTCACACAAAATAGTTAATAAATAACATTTCCCACATGTCTACTTTACATCAGCACAATTTTGGAAACAAAATTTTTTTTTTGTTAGGGAGTTATAAGGGTTAAAAGTTGACCAGCAATTTCTCATTTTTACAACACCATTATTTTTTAGGGACCACATCATATTTGAAGTCATTTTGAGGGGTCTATATGATAGAAAATAACCAAGTGTGACACCGTTCTAAAAACTGCACCCCTCAAGGTGCTCAAAACCACAATCAAGAAGTTTATTAACCCTTTACGTGCTTCACAGGAACTGAAACAATGTGGAAGGAAAAAATTAACATTTAACTTTTTTTTGCAAACATTTTACTTCAGAACCATTTTTTTTTTTTTTTTCACAAGGTAAAAACAGAAATTTAACCATAAATTTTGTTGTACAATTTCTCGTGAATACGCCGATGCCCCAAAGAGCTTATCTAGATGTGTGGTGAGCACTATGAACCCCCAACTGCTTCACAGAAATTTATAATGTAGAGCAATGAAAATAAAGAAAAACATATTTTTTCCACAAAAATGATCTTTTCACCCCCAAATTTTTACTTTCATAAGGGTAACAGGAGAAACTGGACCACAAAATTTATTGTGCAATTTATGCTGAGTAGGCTGATGTGGGGGTAAACCACTGTTTGGGCGCATGGCAGAGCTTGGAAGGGAAGGAGCGCAGTTTTGGAATGCAGACTTTGATAGAATGGTCTGCGGGCGTTATGTTGCGTTTGCAGAGCCCCCCATGTACCTAAACAGTAGAAACCCCCCACAAGTGACCCCATTTTGGAAACTAGACCCCCCAAGGAACTTATCTAGATGTGTTTTGAGAACTTTGAATGCCCAAGTGCTTCACAGAAGTTTATAATGCAGAGTCATGAAAATAAAAATAAAAAAATTTTCCACAAAAAAGAATTTTAGCCCCCAAATTTTTATTTTCACAATGGTAACAAGAGAAATTGGACTCCAAAAGTTGTTGTCCAATTTGTTCTGAGTACACTGATACCCCAGGTGTGGGGGGGACCACTGTTTGGGTGCATGGCTGAGCTCGGAAGGGAAGGAGTGCCGTTTTGAAATGCAGACTTTGATAGAATGGTCTGCGGGCGTTATGTTGCGTTTGCAGAGCCCCTGATGTACCTAAACAGTAGAAACCCCCCACAAGTGACCTAATTTTGGAAACTAAACCCCCCAAGGAACTTATCTAGATGTGTGGTGAGAACTTTGAATGCCCAAGTGCTTCACAGAAGTTTATAATGCAGAGTCGTGAAAATAAAAAATATTTTTTCCCACAAAAAAGATTTTTTAGCCCCCAAGTTTTTATTTTCACAATGGTAACAGGAGAAATTTGACCCCAAAAGTTGTTGTCCAATTTATCCCGAGTACGCTGATGCCCCATATGTGGGGGTAAACCACTGTTTGGGCGCATGGCAGAGCTCAGAAGGGAGGGAGCACCCTCCAAGCATTTGACTTTTTGAGCGCAAAATTGGCTGTGGCGTTTAGAGACCCCCTGATGTACCTAAACAGTGGAAACCCCCCAATTCTAATTCCAACCCTAACCCCAACACACCCCTAACCCTAATCCCAACCTGATCCATAATCCTAATCACAACCCTAACCCCCAAAACACCCCTAACCTTAATCCCAAACCTAACCATAACCCTAATCAAAACCCTAAACCCGACACACCCCTAATCCTAATCTCAACCCTAACCTCAAAACCTAACCCTAATCCCAATACACCCCTAACCCTAATCCCAAACCTAACCTTAATCCTAATCCCAAACCTAACCCTAATCCCAAATGTAACCCTAATGCCAACCCTAATCCAAACCCTAATCCCAACTCTAACCCTAACTTTAGCCCCAACCCTAGCCCTAACCCTAACTTTAGACCAAACCCTAACTTTAGCCCTAAACCTAGCCAAAACCCTAACCCTAACTTTAGCCCCAACCCAAGCCCTAACCCTAGCCCTAACCCTAAGGCTATGTGCACATGTTGCAGATCCGTAGCGTTTCCGCAGCTGCGGGTCCGCAGCAGTTTCCCATGAGTTTACAGTACAATGTAAACCTATGGGAAACATAAAACGCTGTGCCCATGCCGCGGAAAAAAACGTGCAGAAATGCAGCAGTTTGCATTCCGCAGCATGTCAATTCTTTCTGCGGATTCCGCAGCGGTTTTACACCTACTCCATAATAGAAAACCGCAGGTGTAAAACCGCAGGGGAATCTGCACAAAAACCGTGGTACATCCGCGATAAATCCGCAGGAAAAACGCAGTGTTTTGGCCCTGCGGATTTATCAAATCAGCTGCGGAAAAATCCGCAGAGGACCATTCTACGTGTGCACATATCCTAACCCTACCCCTAACCCTACCCCTAACCCTACCCCTAACACTAACCCTACCCCTAACCCTACCCCTACCCCTACCCCTAGCCCTACCCCTAACCCTAACCCTAACCTTAATTGGAAAATAGAAATACATTTTTTTATTTTATTATTTTTTCCTTACTAAGGGGGTGATAAAGGGGGGGTTATTTACTATTTTTTAATTTTGAACACTGT
The DNA here is from genome assembly GCF_051348905.1 of Ranitomeya variabilis. Classification (NCBI taxonomy): domain Eukaryota; kingdom Metazoa; phylum Chordata; class Amphibia; order Anura; family Dendrobatidae; genus Ranitomeya; species Ranitomeya variabilis. The sequence continues at coordinate 101,899,343 of NC_135235.1, forward strand.
GACCAAAATAAAACAAGAGGAAGAATCCTCCTCTGCCGGCCGGCAGATCATGGCGGGCGCACTGCGCATGCGCCCGCCATTTTCTTACCGGAGCAAGAAGCCGGCGGCCAGCAGAAGAAGCAGGAGGACCCAGGGACACCGGTAAGTATAACAGGGTCCCCGAATCCCCCTACTTCTCTGTCCTCTGATGTGCGATCACATCAGAGGACTGAGAATGACATCGCTTTTTTTTTTTTTGCGGTCGCCGGTAAACAGTTAATTACCGGCGATCGCAAAACAGGGGTCGGTAAAAATCGTGTAATTTGGGGTCTCGGCTACCCCCGGCAGCTGAGACCCCAAAGATCTTCCGGGTGCCGGGCGGCGGGCGCACTGCACATGCGCCCGCCATTTTTTTCCCGGAAAAAGATGGCGGCGTCCATCGGGAGCCACGAGGAGCACCGGGGGAGATAGGTAAGTATCGGGGGGCGATCGGGGACCCCATTTCTCTGTCCTCCGATGTGCGATCACATCGGAGGACAGAGAAATTAAATGGCAAATCGCGTTTTTTTTTTTTGTTGCGACCACCGGTAAACGGTTTATTACCGGCGATCGCAACTCGGGGGTCGATAAAAAAACCCCGAATCATGTTCTCTGGGGTCTCGGCTACCTCCGGCAACCGAGACCCCAGAGAAAATCCGACTCTGGGGGGCGCTATTCACTTTTTCCACAGCGCCGTTAGTTAAAAGGCGTATCGGCGGTCGTTAACGGGTTAATGGTGGAGTAAATATTTGTATTCAGGGCGCACTGTGGAGGATTTTTTTTCAGGAGACAAATGCATGTATGCTATATATGTGACCTTGCTATTTTCAAGGCTGTGGTGATCATCATGACAAGATGAGCCATGGCTGGGAGATGTCAACATGAAAGTATGGCTAGATGGAGAAGAAACAACAGAAAACAATTCTAACCAGACGAGATGTCAGCGGTCACTGAATGTAAATATTATTCTGTACTGTATGACTTGGAGTAATACTGTTGTTTGTAGAACAACATCCCTTAGGTCACACTAAAACATTTGTTTGAAATGTCCATAAGTTGACCGATTTTTATCGGCCTGCACATGGACTCACAGTTTCATAGATCCATTCACATACAGTTGAAACCAGAAGTTTACATACACTATATAAAAAGACACATATGCATGTTTTTCTCAATATTTGACATGAAATCAGAATAAACCTTTCCCGTTTTAGGTCAATTAGGATTACCATATGTAGAGACACGGGGGTTATGTGGGCGCCCCGGTCTGCTAGCCGAAGCCGCATGGACCAGGGATTATCCTACCAAATGCCCTCTTTCCTTTTAACGTGGGCATAACGTTATTCAGACAACATAGGATGAGGTTAAACAGTGTGGCAATACTTTATTGAACCACAAAACAGGTAGATAACACCTAGAACAGTCCCAGCATAGTACCCAAAGATGGTGCACATTACAGAGTCTCACCCTTCCGCTGACTCGCTCGGATAATAGCAGCTGTTAATTCAGATCTTCCAGGCCCGATTACCCCACCTGTGACATGCACACAGAGAGGAGGTAACAACAAGCATAGGAAGATGACAGGCCATTCAGGTACAAGGCCAGTTGACCGGAGGGTCAAAACCTGGCTTCTCTGAACATCTCAATGGAGCCAGGCGACTGGCGGGTCTCAATCCAGGCTTTTTCCAAATGTATCCATTGATTTGCGATGGTCAATGGCGCAGATCTGTATTCTTCCAGCCAGGACCGAAGTTCCTTAAGTTTGCATCCTGTAGAATGATAAATTATTATTATTATTATTTATTTGTATAGCACCATTGAATCCATGGTGCTGTACATGAGAAGGGGTTACATACAAATTACAGATATCACTTACAGTAAACAAACTAACAATGACAGACTGCTACAAAAGGGTGTGGACCCTGCCCTTGCAGGCTTACATTCTACAGGATTATGGGGAAGGAGACAATAGGTTGAGGGTCCCTCGTGATAGAGCCATGATGTCTTGGCTGCAGTCCTGTAGAGTCCCTGGATGTTTGGATGTCTCGGCTGAATCTCTCTCTTCTCTCTGTCTCTAGAGGCATGTGACCTCTTTTTATAATTATAGTGCTTTGGAACAAAGCACTATACTGTTATTCCATCGTGGTAAACTTCTTATTATTATTATTAGGCTTTTTTCCGCAATTAATGCGGCCCATACCGCTGCACTCACAGACTCCAGTGAGGCGTCATTTCGAAGCCAGCGTCCACGAGAGGTGTGCTAAGTATTTTTCGTGTCGATCGGATTTGTAGTTTTGGCACAATTTGCATTTGAAAATTGTTTTCCCCTCATTGGAAAGCATTGTCTCAATGCGTTTCAATAGGGAAATTTCCTCATAGGGTATAATGGCCTGGCTTCTGAGGCAATTTCTAAAAATAACTGCCAACTGCCACCTGGCTGATTAGCTCATTGATATGCGCAGTCAGATCCAGTTACTATGCCAACGCCTACGAGACCACTAGAAAACAGGTTTTGTCAGTCAGATAATATCAGCTCCTCTCTGTTATCAGCCATTCCCCTGTCCTGCTGTCAGTCTATTTCTCTCTGTTATCAGCCATTCCCCGTACTGCTGTCAGTCTATTTCTCTCTGTTATCAGCCATTCCCCTGTCCTGCTGTCAGTCTATTCTCTCTGTTATCAGCCATTCCCCGTCCTGCTGTCAGTCTATTCTCTCTGTTATCAGCCATTCCCCCATCCTGCTGTCAGTCTATTTCACTGTTATCAGCCATTCCCCTGTCCTGCTGTCAGTCTATTTCTCTCTGTTATCAGCCATTCCCCGTCCTGCTGTCAGTCTATTTCTCTCTGTTATCAGCCATTCCCTTGTCCTGCTGTCAGTCTATTCTCTGTTATCAGCCATTCCCTTATCCTGCTGTCAGTCAGAGCGACCCGGCCCACCAAATTGGACCCAGAGTGACCCGGCCCACCAAATTGGACCCAGAGTGACCCGGCCCACCAAATTGGACCCAGAGTGACCCGGCCCACCAAATTGGACCCAGAGTGACCCGGCCCACCAAATCGGACCCAGAGTGACCCGGCCCACCAAATCGGACCCAGAGTGACCCGGGCCACCAAATCGGACCCAGAGTGACCCGGGCCACCAAATCGGACCCAGAGTGACCCGGCCCACCAAATCGGACCCAGAGTGACCCGGGCCACCAAATCGGACCCAGAGTGACCCGGGCCACCAAATCGGACCCAGAGTGACCCGGGCCACCAAATCGGACCCAGAGTGACCCGGGCCACCAAATCGGACCCAGAGTGACCCGGGCCACCAAATCGGACCCAGAGTGACCTGGGCCACCAAATCGGACCCAGAGTGACCCGGCCCACCAAATCGGACCCAGAGTGACCCGGGCCACCAAATCGGACCCAGAGTGACCCGGGCCACCAAATCGGACCCAGAGTGACCCGGCCCACCAAATCGGACCCAGAGTGACCCGGCCCACCAAATCGGACCCAGAGTGACCCGGCCCACCAAATCGGACCCAGAGTGACCCGGCCCACCAAATCTGACCCAGAGTGACCCGGCCCACCAAATCGGACCCAGAGTGACCCGGCCCACCAAATCGGACCCAGAGTGACCCGGCCCACCAAATCGGACCCAGAGTGACCCGGCCCACCAAATCGGACCCAGAGTGACCCGGCCCACCAAATCGGACCCAGAGTGACCCGGCCCACCAAATCGGACCCAGAGTGACCCGGCCCACCAAATCGGACCCAGAGTGACCCGGCCCACCAAATCGGACCCAGAGTGACCCGGCCCACCAAATCTGACCCAGAGTGACCCGGCCCACCAAATCGGACCCAGAGTGACCCGGCCCACCAAATCTGACCCAGAGTGACCTGGCCCACCAAATCTGACCCAGAGTGACCCGGCCCACCAAATCGGACCCAGAGTGACCCGGCCCACCAAATCGCACCCAGAGTGACCCAGCCCACCAAATCGGACCCAGAGTGACCTCAACCCTGAGGGGCTACAACTACCAAACCAGCGCCTGAGGGGCACCCAAGTGTGAAAGTCTTGCAGGGGCAGCCCGGGCACCATTCCAAAGCACTATCTGTAGTTCCTTCAGGAAATACCCATCTAGTTAACAAGTGTGCTTCATCCAGTATTCACAAATAAAAGGGGAAGAATGGAGATATATTTGCATAGTTCTTCCTCTAAAAAGTCAACAATGTATAATTAGCATACAAGTAAACATCAGTAGTCATCAAGGACATTAGCACAATATGTTACATCAAATGTCAACTTACAAGTCAATATTACAGGCTTGCACAAGCAAAAATCTGTATTCTTGACCAACCAGAAAGAAACACTTTAATTCAAAGACAACATATAAATAACAGTCTAGTCTTTCTGTCTTGCTAAAAATTGTTGTTTGGTTAATTAAGATACAATGCTGTGTCTTCACACCAGAATTATTAATATTTGCCAAATGCTAGAGTAATGAGAGAGAATGTTTAAAGGGAACCTGTCACCCCGTTTTTTCCGTATGAGATAAAAATACTGTTAAATAGGGCCTGAGCTGTGCATTACAATAGTGTATTTTGTGGACCCCGATTCCCCACCTATGCTGCCGAAATACGTTACCAAAGTAGTCGTTTTTGCCTGTCAATCAGGCTGGTCTGGTCAGATGGGCGTGGTGTCTTCCCCCAGATCTTGCTTAGTTTTCCGTTGGTGGCGTAGTGGTGTGCGCATGCCCAAGTCCAGAATCCACTGCACAGGGGAGGGAAAATAGCGCGATCTGCACTATTCCCCTGGTGATCGGTGGGGGCGGCCAACTTCCTGTGGCTGCGCGTGCGCAGATCGAGCGCTCTTCTGCCCGGGGCTTCAGGAAAATGGCCGCGGGATGCCGCGCGTGCGCAGATGGAGATCGCGGCGGCCATTTTCCTGAAGCAGAGATGCGAACTCTGCTTCAGGAAAATGGTCGCCGTGATCTCCATCTGCGCACGCGCGGCATCCCGCGGCCATTTTCCTGAAGCCCCGGGCAGCAGAGCGCTCGATCTGCGCACGCGCGGCCACAGGAAGATGGCCACCCCACCGATCACCAGGGGAATAGCGCAGATCGCGCTATTTTCCCTCCCCTGTGCAGTGGATTCTGGACTTGGGCATGCGCACACCACTATGCCACCAACGGAAATCTAAGCAAGATCTGGGGGAAGACACCACGCCCATCTGACCAGACCAGCCTGATTGACAGGCGAAAACGACTACTTTGGTAACGCATTTCGGCAGCATAGGTGGGGAATCGGGGTCCACAAAATACACTATTGTAATGCACAGCTCAGGCCCTATTTAACAGTATTTTTATCTCATATGGAAAAAACGGGGTGACAGGTTCCCTTTAAGGCATTTTTATTACTTACTGCAAAGTCAAAAGTTTACATACATTTCATTAGTATTTGGTACCATTGCCCTTAAACGGAATGACGTGGGTCAAACGTTTGGGATATCCTCCCACAAGCTTCTCACAATAGTTTGTCGGAAGTTGGGCCGATTCCTCCTGACAAAACTGGTGTAACTGATCTAGGTTTGTAGGTCGCCTTGCTTGCACCTGCCTTTTCAGCTTTGCCCATACATTTTCAATAGGATTGAGATCAGGGCTTTGAGATGGTCACTCCAAAACATAGATTTTCTTATCCTTAAGCCACTTTGTTACCATTTTGGCTGTATGCTTTGGGTCATTGTCCATTTGGAAGACCCATTTCCGCCCAAGCTAAGTTCCTGACTGATGTCTTGAGATGCTGCTTCAATATTGCCACATAATCTTCTTTTCTCATGATGCCATCTATTTTGTGAAGTGCACGAGTCCCTCCTGCAGCAAAACAACCTCACAACATGATGCTGCCACCCCTGTGCTTCACAGTTGGGATGGTGTTTTTAGGCTTCCAAGCTTCTACCTTTTTTGTACAAATGTAACAATGGTCATTATGCCCAAAAAGTTCAATTTTTGTTTCATGAGACCACAAGCCATGTCTCCACAAATTAAGGCCTTTGTTCCTGTGTGCATTTACAAACATTAATCTGGCTTTTTCATGTTTATTTTGGAGTAATGGCTTCTTCCTGCCAGAGTGGCCTTTCAGCTCATGTTGACACAGTACTTGTTTCACTGTGGATATTGTCACAATCTTACTGCCATCATCTTCACAAGGACTTTTGCTTTTGTCCTTGAGTTGATATGCACATGTCAGACCAAAGCAAGTTCATCACTGGGATACAGAACCCTTCCCCTTCCTGAGCAGTATGATGGCTGGACTTCCCCATCTTGTTTGGGCTTGCGTAGAATTGTTTGTACAGTTAAATGAGGCACCTTGAAATTGTACCCAAGGATGAGCCAGACTTGTGCAAATCCACAATTCTCTTCCTGATATCTTGGCTCTATCCCTTGATGCTACACAAAGAAGCAGTGTGTTTCAGGTGTGCATTAAAATACATCCACAGGTCTCTAATTAACTCAGATGTTGCCAAAAAAGCTGCCAAACACATGACATCATCATATGGGCAGTCCAGAATTGTGTAAAGGCATAGTAATCTTAGTGTATGTAAACTTTTGACTTTGCAGTAACTAATATAAATGCCTTAAAACATTCTCTCTCATTATTCTGGAATTTGGCAAATATTAATAATTATGGTAATTGACCTAAAACGGGAAAGGTTTATTCTGATTTCATGTCAACTATTGAGAAAAACAAGCAGATGTGTCTTTTTATATAGTATATGTAAACTTCTGGTTTCAATTGTATCTTTGAAAATCACGGATCTGAGAATGAGATCTGCGAGACTCGGAGCATGTCTATTACTGACCCGAATTTGAGGATCAGTATAGGACTTACTCAATGGGTCTGAGTGCTGTCCAAGAAAAAACTCCATCTGCCCACAGACACTTCATATGGGTACAGGCATGCAGCCTTAGGCCGGAGGCACACTTAACGATTTTAAAATCGGTCCGATTTTGCTCCTGCAAAGTTGGACGAGTGTCAAGCAAGTTTCTTGGGTGTTTTATGCGAGTACAATCTGATTTTTAACACCTAGCATCCGATTTACTGTACATCCGAATGCAATGCGATTGCTATCCAACTGCAATGCGATTTTAACATGAACTTTTACATAGAGCAACTCTCTGTGTTGTTTACACATAGTTTTCAAAGGAAATATTCTTTTATATATATATATATATATATATATATATATATATATATATACTCAAAAAAAGGAAAAGCAGCACAAAATAATTGAAAAAAAGTGGACTTTAATGCCTGAACGGCGTGGCAACGTTTCGGATGTGTTATCCTTTGTCAAGCTTGACAAAGGATAACACATCCGAAACGTTGCCACGCCGTTCAGGCATTAAAGTCCACTTTTTTTCAATTATTTTGTGCTGCTTTTCCTTTTTTTGAGTTTATTACTTTTTGACCATTGGATTGCTGGTCGGAAGAGCTCTGCATGCCTTGTAGGGTAGTAAATTTGATGCTGTTCCAATTTTTTTCACTATATATATATATATATATATATATATATAGACAGTGGGAACGGAAATTATTCAGACCCCTTCAGATTTTTCACTCTGTTTTATTGCAGCTGTTTAGTAGATTCAAAAAAGTTCATTTTTTTCACATTAATGCACACTCTGCACCCCATCTTGACAGAAAAAACAGAAATGTAGAAATGTTAGCAAATTTAATAAAAAAGAAAAACTGAAATATCACATGGTCATAAGTATTCAGACCCTTTGCTCAGACACTCATATTAAAGTCACATGCTGTCCATTTCCTTGTGATCCTCCTTGAGATGGTTCTACTCCTTCATTGGAGTCCAGCTTTGTTTAATTAAACTGATAGGACTTGATTTGGAAAGGCACACACCTGTCTATATAAGACCTCACAGCTCACAGTGCATGTCAGACCAAATGAGAATCATGAAGTCAAAGGAACTGGCCAAGGAGCTCAGAGACAGAATTGTAGCAAGGCACAGATCTGGCCAAGGTTACAACAGAATTTTTGCAGTACTCAAGGTTCCTAAGTGCACAGTGGCCTCCATAATCCTTAATGAAAGAAGTTTGAGACCACCAGACCTGGCCGTCTAGCCAAACGGAGCAATCATGGGAGAAGAGCCTTGGTGAGAGAGGTAAAGAAGAAACCCAAGATAACTGTGACTGAGCTCCAGAGATGCAGTAGGGAGATGGGAGAAAGGTCCACAAAGCAACTATCACTGCAGCCCTTCACCAGTAGGGCCTTTATGGCAGAGTGGCCTGACGGAAGCCTCTCCTCAGTGCAAGACATATGAAAGCCCGCATAGAGTTTGCTAAAAAAAACCACATGAAGGACTCCCAGACTATGAGAAATAAGATTCTCTGGTCTGATGAGACGAAGATAGAACTTTTTGGTGATAATTCTAAGTGGTATGTGAGGAGAAAACCAGGCACTGCTCATCACTTGCCCAATACAATCCCAACACTGAAACATGGTGGTGGCAGCATCATGCTAAGGGGGTGTTTTTCAGCTGCAGGGACAGGATGACTGGTTGTCATTGAAAGAAACATGAATGTGGCCAAGTACAGAGATATCCTGGAAGAAAACCTCTTCCAGAGTGCTCTGGACCTCAGACTTGGCCGAAGGTTCACCTTCCAACAAGACAATGACCCTAAGCACACAGCTAAAATAACAAAGTAGTGGCTTCAGAACAATTCTGTGACCATTCTTGACTGGCCCAGCCAGATCCCTGACCTAAACCCAATTGAGCATCTCTGGAGAGATCTGAAAATGGCTGTCCACCAACGTTCACCATCCAACCTGACAAAACTGGAGAGGATCTGCAAGGAAGAATGGCAGAGGATCCCCAAATCCTGGTGTGAACAACTTGTTGCATCGTTCCCAAGAAGAATCATGGCTGTACTAGCTCAAAAGGTGCTTCTATTCAATACTGAGCAAAGGGTCTGAATACTTATGACTAGGGTTGAGCGACTTTTGCTTTTTTAGGATCGAGTCGGGTTTCGTGAAACCCGACTGTCTCGAAAGTTGGATCGTGTGAAATCGGCCGATTATTGTGAAAAGTCGGGGGCCCGACCGAAACACCAAACCCAATGCAAGTCAATGGGGATTTTTTTTTTTTTCCCTCCTCCTCCTCCTCCTCCTCCTCCGTCCCTGCAAAATTTGTGTTTCACTGTGGGAATTGCTATATCCCAAACGTTAAGATGGCGGTTTTGCCCCTTGTGACCCGCACAAAGCGAGCCGGAACCCATGTCATCACGCTGCACACACTCCTTCATTGGCTGAAAAAATGGCAGGGAAAGCGTCATACGAAACGCGACTTTGGCGCGAAGATAGCCAACCGTGTGGCCGATCCCACGCTTGGGTCGGGTCGGGTTTCACGAAACCCGACTTTGCCAAAAGTCGGCGACTTTTGAAAATGACCGATCCGTTTCGCTCAACCCTACTTATGACCATGTGGTAGTTCAGTTTTTTTTTTATAAATTTACAAAGATCACTACATTTCTGGGTTTTTTTTCCTGGAGTCAAGATGGGGTGCAGGGTGGACATTAATGAGAAAAAACTCAGAACTTTTTTGAATTTACCAAATGGCTGCAATGAAACAGAGTAAAAAATGTAAGGGCTGAATTCTTTCTGTACCCACTGTATAATATATATATATATATATATATATATACCTAGATTAGATAGATAGATATAGAGAGAATAAGGAAGCGGCACATCATTCCTTCAGTGCAAAAAAAGCTGTGTTTAATGTCCCATTGTGCAATCTTTCAGCTGTGTGCGAGTCTTCTTCAAGCTGAAGAAGAAGGCTCACACACAAAGCCGAAACATTACACAATGGGCCATTAAAAACAGCTTTTTTTGCACTAAAGGAATGGTGTGCTGCTTCCTCATTTTCTCTATATAATATAAGGACTGGTATGTACTGTTCCTTTATCCTCCTATTTTCTAGATAGAAAGATGAAATGCCAGCAATTCAATGGCCCTGTAAAGTAAAATCACAGAGTGACAGGTTAGAATAGATAGAATACATATAGTATATACTCATAGAATAGATAGATATATAGCTGTCAGTGACATATGCAATTAGTACAGTGTGTGTGCAGCTTACTGTACATGTATTTCATTATTAAAAGATTATGTTTCTAAAGAAAATGGCTTGGGCTCCCACATAATTTTCTTAACCAGCAGATGGAAAGCTGACGGCAGGGGGGGGCGATGTTTATAGCCTGGGAAGCTATGTAGCTTCCCAGGCTATTAATATCATCTCACAGCTGTATATTTTGTCTTTACTGGCTATTAAAATCTATAGGTATGTCTATAGGTATGTGTGATACATTGCACTGCACTTGGATGTCATCAGAGTGCAGTCCAATTACCGTGGACACAGCCAATGGAGAAGACGCAGAAATTAATTTCTCCATCTTCTCCGCACCTTCTTTCATGCAAGAGAATCAGATCACAGTAAACTGACATTCCACTTAAACAAACACTTTAATTTTTTTAAAGCATTCTTATTCTGCAGTATATTTTCCACACGTACCTGATACTTTTAGTATCAGTACTATATATGCCAATTTTGAAGTTGATTTGCAGTGAAACCAACCACAGAATTTGTAGTGGAAAAAATAATCTCAGTGTGCAAGTAGCGTTAACCTTTGAAATGTTATCATCAGAAGTACTTTAAACAATGAATTTATATGATGCTCATAAAACCAGTGTGTGCTTAGAACTCCCACTATACCCAGAATTTGATGTGCTATATACTTATCTGTCATCTAACAGAAAAATACATTTTTTAGGTGGAGCATTAACGGAAAAAAAAACTTGTCTGACATACAGTACATCAGCAATGGTGAGAACACTTTTTTGTTACTAACTGCTTACAACATTCAATACATCTCCAAATTTATCATTCAGCTGGATGCCAGTCAATAAAAAATGTGTTACACTTATAAAACACCAGGATATTTATTTTTTAAGTAAAGCACAAATTAATTAATGTTTACACCTGATTTGTCTAGACACTGAAATTGGTCACAGTATGATTCACTTCAAAGGTTATTTTTCATAGAGTCCATCAATCAGGAATCTGTTCTATCTGTCTAAATTATCAGCAATGAGATAATAACGGTAAATGAATGAGAAAGGTATAATAAAGGTATAATAAAGGAGATGTATACTGCTACAATTAGCTCAACTGCTGCTAACGACTGAACACAAATGTCTGCTCTTCATTGTTTGGTAATGCTACAGTAAATATTGTATAATTTCTATAAATCTATGATACAGCAGTATCTTACATTGCCATAAGATTGCAGTTACCATTAGGCTATGTGGCTACTTGTAACCATGTGACATTAAAGACCCCCATACACATAAGACTACTGTTGGCTGAACCTGATGAGATTGCCGGATGTGGCCAATGGTCTAATATGTATGGGGATGCCAGTTGACCGATGGTCATGGGGAGATGTTGTCAGGCATGTCAGATTTTGGACTGTGATTGCTTTGTTCTCCAAGAATTACACCAGCCAGTGTGCTCGGCAGCAGCTTTTTTCATAGAGAACACAGGAGCACTCCGCTGAATAATTACTCCCGTTTATGGAGACTTGGCTGTTGGATGATCATTAATGTGTCTAATTTATTTGTTTTACCGACTTATATAGCGCCGTCATATTTTGCAGCGCTCTCCAGACATCATCATCGCTGTCCTTATTGAAGCTCATAATCTAAATTCCCTTCAATGGAAGTCTTCAAACAGAGGCTGGACAGACATCTGTCTGAGATGGTTTAGTGACTCCAGGGGGTTGGACACGATGACCCTTGAGGTCTCTTCCAACTCTACCATTCTATGATTCTATGATCAGTATGTCTTTGACATGTGGTAGGTAATTGCAGTACCCAAAGGAAACCAACGCAAACATGGGGAGAATATATAAACTCCTTGCAGATGTTGTCCATGGTGGGATTTGACTATAGAACCCCATCCTAACAGCTGAGCCACCACGTTGCCCCTGTTTGTCTGGCTTCTCGCCTGCGCTCTGTTGGAGACAGCACATGCAAGGGACGTGGGATGATTTGTTGCAGTGATGTCAGCACACCATCCAGCGCCCCCTGCTGTACAGGAAACAAGAGACAGCTGCAGCATTGTAGCTGGAACCTGGATTCGATGAGTATAAGTCTTTTTTATTATTCTATTATTTTGAAAATGAATGGGACAAATGTAGGGCTGGCTATGGTGACATAAGACAGGCTGGCTGTGGGGAACATAAGGGAGAGGCTGGCTGTGGGGGACATCAGACAGGCTGGCTGTGGAAGATAAACGAGCAAACAATCAGCTGGCTGTGGTGACATATGAGGGGCTTGCAATGGGGAACATACAAGGGAATGGCTGCGGAGGCTGTGGGGAACATTATACTGGTAGCAGTGGTGGACTTTATCCTGGAAGCTGTAGGGGACATTATACCTGGATAAGTATGAGCAGACCTATGTATGTTCCAGTTTATAGGGTTCTGCCAAACTGTAGTTCAATGTTCAATTTGGCATCCGAACTTGACCTCCAGTCCAACTGAAGTTAATGGGGACCCAAAGTTTGGTTGTTTAACCCCTTTACCCCAAGGGTGACAAGTTAATGACAAGGCCAATTTTTACAATTCTGACCACTGTCCTTTTTTGAGGTTATAACTCTGGAACGCTTTAACGGATCCCGATGATTCTGACATTGTTTTCTCGCGACATATAGTACTTCATGATAGTGGTAAAAAAAATTTGATATTACCTGCTTTTATTTGTGAAAAAAATGGAAATTTGGCAAAAATTTAGAAAATTTCGCAAATTTCCCAACTTTGAATTTTCATGCCCTTAAATCACAGAGATATGGAGCGCCCCCAGACGCAGGGCCGCAGGACACTCGGCACCGGGCCTCTCTATCTCAGTTCTGGGGTTGTCACGGTGGCTAGACCCGGTCCGTGACCCTGCTAAGGGCTGTCCAATGAAAGTTGTGAGTGGTGGTGCGTGGTGCAGGTCGCGATGAATAACGAGGACACAGAGTTGCAGTCTCTTTACCTATTTACTGAAGGCTTCGAGGTCCTCAATCCAGAGTATGGTTAACAGGGCTGCAAGAGACCGGCCGGTCTGATGGCACCTACAGAGTTCCCTTTGCAGGAGGAAATCTGTGCCTACCTTCTAGCGCCTGTGTGTTGTAGTACTTCCCTGCTGAGCACCACGGGATAGTCCTCACAACTGTTGTGTCTGTTTCTGATGTTATTTCCCACAACTTATGTCTGTTCTGATGTTCTTCTCCGTCCCCCAGATGATATGGATAGGATGAACCCGTATGACGGGAAGGCCTGGAGTTCTTCCGGGACCCTAGTGTTGCCCCTCTCCCACAGTTGCCCCCTATGTCTTCTTAGGTGATTTTGGTGAGACAGCCAACCTAAAATCAACTGTCCTGCCTCTGTTTGAAGTATTGCTTGGAGCCTAATACTTCCTCGGCATTCTGGCCACCGGCTACGCGCCTCAATAGGATGTTGCCTCGATCTTACAGCACGACTCCTATTGGTGTTATCTCCTTATTGCTGCGATCTCGTTTCTCACTGCTTCACAATAAACCTCGCTTCTTGTCCTTTCTTGAGATACCGCCGCGATGTAGTGCAGGCGCGGTTCCTTAACGTTCTTTTCTGTTCGCTAGGCCTCTGTCAGTATCCCACCCCTGACAGGGACCCCCCTGAATCTCCCCCTGCAACACCCACTGCCACAGGATGTTGCTTGGTTCCAACCCAGTCAGCTTTCTCTCTAACTTTCTATCTAACCCCCAGTTTTACCAGATTGTGAGGAGTGGCCTAATACATAGCGCCCTTAGCTCCCCCTGGAGGCCAGACTGTGAAGTGTATTGGTGCCTGTGATACCTGGTCAGGTGAACTCCTTCAGTGCCATCAGAAGTACCATCACTCCCCTTAGTGGCGGAGCATCAGTACTGCAACGACCAGGACTCTGGGGCACTGCACTCCCCCCGGTTAAATCCAGTACTCCCGGACTGGGAAGAAAACAACAATACATGTCAGCAAATGACATACAAATTTTGAAATGCAATAAACAAGTAATAAGTGAAAATAACAGTGCTTCCCTTTATGGGAGGTGAGGATTCTTGAACATTACAAACATGGTTAAATATTTTAAATAACACACTATAAATAACTTTTATTACCCAGCCGGGTATTCTACTGAGTGCAAATTCTGAACAATAATTTAACTTTGCCTCTAAGGACGTATAAGCTGAATCCACTAAAGGCTTACTTGTTATGATTGACCTGGTGGTTAGAAGCACCCGGAATGACCTGATGAGCAAACTAGTAATACAGAGCTAGCTCTGGGAAGTGGGAACTCTGCTGACCACAGCCACTAATCCTTTCACAACACACTAGAAATAGCCGTGGAGCGTACCTGACTCTGCCTAGATGCCTCTTCACAGCCTAAGAGCTAACTACCCCTAAAGATAGAAAATTAAGCCTAGCTTGCCTCAGAGAAATTCCCCAAAGAAATAGGCAGCCCCCGACACATATTGACTGTGAGTTAAGATGGAAGTCACAAACACAGGAATGAAACAAGTTTCAGCAAAGGAGGCCAGACTTAACTAAACAGATTGAGGATAGAAAGGTATCTTTGCTGTCAGCACAAAAATCTACAAAAAACCACGCAGAGTGTGCAAAAGAGACCCCCGCACTGACTCACAGTGCGGAGGTGCCACTCTGCATCCCAGAGCTTCCAGCTAACAAGACAAAATCATGATAGCAAGCTGGAAACGAAAACAGTGGTGAACAAATAAGCTAGCAGGGACTTAGCTTTTGCTGGAGTAGACAGGTCATCTGAAAGATCCAAGAGAAAACTGAACCAGTACTAGGACATTGACAGCTGGCATCAAGTAACGATCTGAGTGGAGTTAAATAGAGCAGCCAGCCAGAACTAAACAAGGTCAGCTGAAGACAGAACCTCAGAACCAGCAGCTCCACTCACAGCCACCAGAGGGAGTCCATGGACAGAACTTGCCGAAGTACCATTCCTGACCACAGGAGGGAGCCCGAGAAGAGAATTCACAACACTTACTATAAAAAGTCCTAAAATATAAATTAACTTTTATCACTTCTATCTTCTAAGTGCAACACTTTCTTTTTGATTTATCTTATGCAGGACCGCCTGTCTATCTGCCCAGGCCTACTGCCTCTTCTTAACACAGGAACACTGAACCATCTCTTTATGGCTCCTAGGAGGACTCACCATCTAACCCCGTACGGGTTCACTTCCCTGTCCTCAATCTCTAGCAACATTATCAAACATTTCTGATAACTAACTAACTACATATTACGTCTACATATAAACATTATTGCTACTTCTCTTAAGGCAACATTATACTTTAAGTGCTATTAGTGAACGTTCCCTTTAAGAGGGAACCAAGTCTATTGGAGGTAGCGCAACTTCTCAAGCTGCAAGTTCGTGTAAGACAGGAACTCCTATGCTGTCCCAGAAACAGTTTCTTCGCAAAGAGTTCTCTTTGTTGTAAAACCAGTAGAGGGCACCCTTAAGAGGGTGCGAACTATTTACAAAACAGTTAGTGAACCATTTACTGTCCATGATTCGGTAGTCTTTAAAACAGTGATGAACCAATCAAAAAGGCAAAAAAATAGGGATCCCGGGTCAACTAAGGGATCCCTTTAAGAGATAACCCTGGTCGGGTTATAGCAGCAGAAAAACACAAAAAGACCAACAATTAACTATATACATTCTGTAAAGCATTTATGCTTACTCAGGTTCTGGCTGATCAGGAGGTGGCCTCCTCCTAGGCCTTACCTGGCAAGTGGCCCTCTGTGGTTTGGGAAAGCCCAATCCCCGACCAGGCAACAGTGGCGCCCACTCCTGAGCTACCCGTCTCGGCCGAGAATGGGCACGACCCACAGGCACACGGTGGGTCGGGACATTCTTGTGGTCCGCAGCGGTGGATCCTGCTACCTGTTCCGCAGTGGATTCGACCTCCGGAGTCCCAGCAGCAACCTGGAGAGTGGCGCACCGCTGAACGCCCCGGGCCATCCAGCCGGCCTCCCTCCGCCACCGGGTATAGGTCACGGCGTCTCCGGATTCTAAATTGCGGTCCTCATCGTACTTCCCACCGCAAGGCTCCACTTCCCTCCGGCCAACGCGGACCTGCAGCGGCTCTCCAATCTCTTGGATAACTCCCCTTCCTTCCCGGGAGTTGAAGAAAACCACCACACCCCAGTGTGACCGTGGGACCTCTGTAGCACCTGTCAGGTCGATCTGGGCCGTGGGTTGGGGCCTATTCCTCCACGCTGTCATCAAGCGCCGCAGGTGCTCCGCCGCCGGCAGGATTCTCAGGCCCTGCGTCTGCGGCTCAGGCTCTGCCTTGGTCGGGATGGATAGGGCGGGGGACACTGGAGACAGGCAGATCTCCGTAGGCTGGCCCAACCGGGAGATCACACGGTCATCGGCCTCCCGGCAGTGTGCTAACCGCCGGGCCTCAGCTGCAGCCACCCACTCCTCAGATGGCGGCCAGTTGAGTCCTCCCAGCGGTGACTCCGTGAGGGCCAGTCCCTGCAGCAATGGCGAGTCTGGGACTGTTACGGGTGAATCAGCATTGTGCTGGGTCGGGTCGTCCCCATGCGGTGCTTCCGACGTCGCCATCCTTGCCTCCTCCTCGGTGTCTTCTTCCCACGCTCTCTTTCGGGGGCGGTCCCGTCTCCATTGTCCCCACCCTCCATAGAGGATGAGGAGGCGGACCTCAGCAGCTGACGGACATGTCCTCAGGATGCAGCAATACTTACACTGGGCGGCCATGATTTCTCGCGCTCTTCAGCTCGGTTACGCCCAAATCCACGCCCTTCTTCTTCTCCTGCGCTCCTCTTGGCACTGTAATGGCGGCAGTTTTGGCAGGAACTTTTGGTGGTAACAGCAATGCACAGTCTTTGCAATAAGTCACAGTTCAAGCACAGTAAATCACAGTTCCAAGGTACACATGACCTGATTCTTCAGGCTTAAGTAGATCCTGTTCGTGACGCCAAGTTTGGAGCGTGACCCTGCTAAGGGGCGTCCAATGAAAGTTGTGAGTGGTGGTGCGTGGTGCAGGACGCGATGAATAATGAGGACACAGAGTTGCAGTCTCTTTACCTCTTTACTGAAGGCTTCAAGGTCCTCAATCCAGAGTATAGTTAACAGGGCTGCAAGAGACCGGCCGGTCCGATGGCACCTCCAGAGTTCCCTTTTGTACTTCCCTGCTGAGCACCACGGGATAGTCCTCACAACTGTTGTGTCTGTTTCTGATGTTATTTCCCACAACTTATGTCTGTTCTGATGTTCTTCTCTGTCCCCCAGATGATATGGATAGGACGAACCCGTATGACGGGAAGGCCTGGAGTTCTTCCGGGACCCTAGTGTCGCCCCTCTCCCACAGTTACCCCCTATGTCTTCTTAAGTGATTTTGGTGAGAAAGCCAACCTAAAATCAACTGTCCTGCCTCTGTTTGAAGTATTGCTTGGAGCCTAATACTTCCTCAGCGTTCTGGCCACCGGCTACGCGCCTCAATAGGATGTTGCCTCGATCTTACAGCACGACTCCTATTGGTGTTATCTCCTTATTGCTGCGATCTCGTTTCTCACTGCTTCACAATAAACCTCGCTTCTTGTCCTTTCTTGAGATATCGCCGTGATGTAGTGCAGGCGCGGTTCCTTAACGTTCTTTTCTGTTCGCTAGGCCTCTGTCAGTATCCCACCCCTGACAGGGACCCCCCTGAATCTTCCCCTGCAACACCCACTGCCACAGGATGTTGCTTGGTTCCAACCCAGTCAGCTTTCTCTCTAACTTTCTATCTAACCCCCAGTTTTACCAGATTGTGAGGAGTGGCCCAATACATAGCGCCCTTAGCTCCCCCTGGAGGCCAGACTGTGAAGTGTATTGGTGCCTGTGATACCTGGTCAGGTGAACTCCTTCAGTGCCATCAGACGTACCATCACTCCCCTTAGTGGCGGAGCATCAGTACTGCAACAACCAGGACTCTGGGGCGCTGCAGATATGTCACACAAAATACTTAATAAATAACATTTCCCACATGTCTACTTTACATCAGCACAATTTTGGAACCAAAATTTTTTTTGTTAGGGAGTTGTAAGGGTTAAAATTTGATCAGCAATTTCTCATTTTTACAACACCATTTTTTTTTTAGGGACCACATCACATTTGAAGTCATTTTGAGGGGTCTATATGATAGAAAATAACGAAGTCTGACACCATTCTAAAAACTGCACCCCTCAAGGTGCTCAAAACCACATTCAAGAAGTTTATCAACCCTTCAGGAACTTATCTAAATGTGTGGTGAGTACTTTGACCCACCACGTGCTTCACAGAAGTTTATAATGCAGAGCTGTAAAAATAAAAAATCATATTTTTTCACAAAAATGATCTTTTCGCCCCCAATTTTTTATTTTCCCAAGGGTAAGAGAAGAAATTGGACCGCAAAAGTTATTGTGCAATTTGTCCTGAGAACGCTGATACCCCATATGTGGGGGTAAACCACTGTTTGGGCGCATGGCAGAGCTCGGAAGGGAAGGAGCGCCATTTGACATTTCAATGCAAAATTGACTGGAATTGAGATAGGACACCATGTTGCGTTTGGAGAGCCCCTGATGTGCCTAAACAGTGGAAACCCCCAATTCTAACTGAAACCCTAACCCAAACACACCCCTAACCCTAATCCCAACCATACCCCTAACCCTGACACACCCCTAACCTTAATCCCAACCATAAATGTAATTCAAACCCTAGCCCTGATCCTAACCCTAATCCTAGCCCTAGCCCTAGCCCTAGCCCTAGCCCTAACCCTAATGGGAAAATGAAAATAAATACATTTTTTTTATTTTTCCCTAACTAAGGGGGTGATGAAGGGGGGTTTGATTTACTTTTATAGCAGGTTTTTTAGCGGATTTTTATGATTGGCAGCCGTCACACACTAAAAGACGCTTTTTATTGCAAAAAATATTTTTAGTGTTACCACATTTTGAGAGCCATAATTTTTCCATATTTTGGTCCACAGAGTCATGCGACGTCTTGTTTTTTTGTGGGACGAGTTGACATTTTTATTGGTAAAATTTTCAGGCATGTGACATTTTGTGATCGCTTTTTATTCCGATTTTTGTGAGGCAGAATGACCAAAAACCAGCTATTCATGAATTTCTTTTGGGGGGGACGTTTATACCGTTCCGCATTTGGTAAAATGGATGAAGCAGTTTTATTCTTCGAGTCAGTACGATTACAGCGATACCTCATTTATATCATTTTTTAATGTTTTGGCGCTTTTATACGATAAAAACTATTTTATAGAAAAAATTGTTATTTTTGCATCGCTTTATTTTGAGGACTATAACTTTTTTTATTTTTTCGCTGATGATGCTGTATGGCAGCTCGCTTTTTGCGGGACAAGATGATGTTTTCAGCGGTACCATGGTTATTTATATCCGTCTTTTTGATCGCATGTTACTCCACTTTTTGTTCGGCGGTATGATAATAAAGCGTTGTTTTTTGCTTCTTTTTTTTTTTTTTTTTTACGGTGTGCACTGAAGGGTTTAACTAGTGGGACAGTTTTATAGGTCGGGTCGTTACGGACACGGCGATACTAAATATGTGTACTTTTATTGTTTTTTTTTATTTAGATAAAGAAATGTATTTATGAGAACAATATATATATATATATATTTTTTTTTTTTTTTTAATTTAGGAATTTTTTTAATTTTTTTTACACATCTGAATATTTTTTTTTACACTATAACATTGCCCCGGGGGGGGGCATCATGTTATAGTGTAAGAACGCTGAGCTGACACTTTGCAATGCACTATGTCAGATCAGCGATCTAACGTGCACTGCAGAGAGGCTTCCCGGTGCCAGCTCTGAGCAGGCGCTGGTAAGCCACCTCCCTGCAGGACCCGGATGCAGCCCCGCAGCTATTTTGGATCCGGGGCCTGCAGGGAGGAGACGCTCGGTACAACGCGAGCACATCGCGTTGTACCGAGGGTCTCATGGAAGCTCGCAGGGAGCCCCCTCCATGCGAGATGCTTCCCTATGCCCCCAAAACACTGCGATCATGTTTGATCGCAGTATTTCAGGGGTTAATGTGCCAGATGTCAGCAGCGATAGTCAGCTGACACTCGGCCGCGCTCCCCCCGTAAGCGTAGCCGATCGCTATGATGTACTATCCCATCGGTGGGCATACGGGCCCACCCCACCTCGACGGTATAGTCACATGTCAGAAAGGGGTTAAAATGGCTCTAAATGGTTATAGTAAGGGCTATGTGGTTGCAAAAGGAAGCAATATGGGAATAAGAGCAGGACAATTGCTGCAAACATATGTGGATCGGAAACTGACTTGGGGGGAAAAAAAGCTATACAAAAACTTATAGTCTTGGACCAAGAGGTGGTGGTCCAAGTGGATGTAGGCGTGGTGGTGTAAATGGAAGAGGCAGGGTAGGAGGTAGCCAACACTTTTTGTAGGGGTTATTTTTTTAGGGAAATGACTTAAAGGGAACCTGTCATCTGAATTTGGCGGGACAGGTTTGCGGTCATATGGGTGGGGTTTTCGGGTGTTTGATTCACCCTTTCCTTACCCGCTGGCTGCATGCTGGCTGCAATATTGGATTGAAGTTCATTCTCTGTCCTCCAAGATTGCCTTGTGCAGGCATGTACTGCGGAGGACAGAGAATGAACTTCAATCCAATATTGCGGCCAGAATGCAGCCAGCGGGTAAGGAAAGGGTGAATCAAACACCCAGAAACCCCGCCCATATGACCGCAAACCTGTCCCGCCAAATTCAGATGACAGGTTCCCTTTAAAAGAATATAGAATAAAAATAAATAAATAATCATGGAGGTGGACGTGGCGGTGTAGGTGGAAGACATGGATGAGGTAGCTGACACTGTTTTTGTGTTTTGTTTTTTTTAATTAAATAGACATTGTGGGGACACTGCATACGCGCAGTGTAATAATATGCTGGCCACTCTCTCTGTATAGAGGTTATGTAATATTTGGGGTGCAAAGAATGAGGAAAGCATCAAATAAGTGACATTGCCGTGTTGCTGATGTTGCAGGTGTAGTTGCTGCAGGAAGAGAGGACGTGGTCGAATAGTGCCTGCTACATGCCCAAATGAAACACATTCCTCTGGTGCACACAGGCAACTGTAGGTTCTGTGAAATTTCGCAGGCCAGAGTACCGCTGGACAAATGGTGGGGACAGAACAAGTAGAGGTGGGTTTAGATTGGATGGTTGAGATTGCCTTCTGTTCCTTTGAATAACATAGGAGGGAGGGGAAGTGTAGAAAGCTCACCACGTTGCCAATTTCAAGTCCATATGTCAGCCGAGATCCATCCTGAGGGTGCCGCACCCATTGGTGATCACAAACAAAAGAAAAGAGAAATCCACCGGCACGTCCAACAGGAGAATACAATTTACTATTTATTAGAAAAAACTTTAAAACATGATAAAAAATGAAACCTCAGAAACCTTTCATGGACATAATCATGGACATAAGATACAATGTACAATGCAC
Source organism: Ranitomeya variabilis (assembly GCF_051348905.1). Lineage (NCBI taxonomy): Eukaryota > Metazoa > Chordata > Amphibia > Anura > Dendrobatidae > Ranitomeya > Ranitomeya variabilis. Next base: position 101,920,988 of record NC_135235.1, read on the forward strand.
ATTCACGAAGATGGGATAATTTCTCCAATATTCAGCTGACTGGTCCAATGAGAAGACAGGACATGGTATATTGCATGATATGAATGGTAATTATGTCATAGACTTAAATGAATGCCCTACAAATGAGATTTGCATTGTATGACGTTACAGAGCATAATCTATACCGTGTCAAATATCATGAACCATTTCAAGACCAAGCCATATAGTCTCGTTCCTCCCACCCATTCCAACACATTTTTGGTGGGTTCGTACATATCGTTTAGAGAGCTGTAAACATTTTTCTCATTCGGATTTAAAAAAAAAAAATGTCAAGCTTTTTATAATGATACATGGGGCCTAATTGTCATTTTCCTACTCTCTTCATATTTTGGGGGGTAATATCAGTGGGTAATAAAGGAAATATGTGTCCGCTTTTGACATTTTATAACCACCAAAATACATTTTGAAATGTGTTCTTTTTTTGCAAAAATTGTTTTTATGTATTAACATGGTTTTTTTGTTTTTTGTTTTTTTATAGTTGTAGGGCTATTAAAAAGTGATTTTGATTGGCTGCAGCTTTTTTTACTTATTACACAGGTCAACAACAACAAAAAAATTTTCTGGTGTCCAAAATATTTTAATGAATTTGGGGTATTTTTGGGGTGCTGATTCTGAATATGCTATCAGTTTTGCCAGATTGGCTCAAGTTTTTGAGATTTTTGGTATCTTATATATAGCACTTGTTGGTAAATGCGACGCATCATCTCATTAATTTCTTTGGATTAGTACTTGAACTGAGCAGTTCTCAATATAGTTTTGTGTTAATTAGTGTTCTAAAAGTTTGTTCATAGCTTGATTTTTGCACTAACTTTATGTTGTTGTCTGTTTTCCAGTGAAAAGCATGAACTCATCAAGAAGAAGTTGTCTTAACGATCCAGACTCATTCTGTTACATTTGTGGTGAATACACACTGCCAAAACATAGAAGAAACATAACAGACTTCGTAAAAAAAAGTGTATTTTGCCTATTTTGGGGTTATGCTTGGGGACCAAGACAAGTTTTGGGCACCACACATAGTGTGCAAAGCATGTATCGAATTATTACGAAAATGGAGCAAACGACAAAGAAAAAGCTTCAAATTTGGTGTTCCAATGGTGTGGAGAGAGCCAAAAAATCATCATGATGACTGTTATTTCTGTGCAGTGCAAGTGCAAGGATTCAATAAGCATAAGAAACGAAAATGGGAGTAACATGGAATCTGCAAGAAGGCCTGTCCCTCATTGTGAAGATGTGCCTGTACCTGTGTTTATTATAAATAACAGTCATCATGATGATTTTTTGGCTCTCTCCACACCATTGGAACACCAAATTTGAAGCTTTTTCTTTGTCCTTTGCTCCATTTTCGTAATAATTCGATACATGCTTTGCACACTATGTGTGGTGCCCAAAACTTGTCTTGGTCCCCAAGCATAACCCCAAAATAGGCAAAATACACTTTTTTTACGAAGTCTGTTATGTTTCTTCTATGTTTTGGCAGTGTGTATTCACCACAAATGTAACAGAATGAGTCTGGATCGTTAAGACAACTTCTTCATGATGAGTTCATGCTTTTCACTGGAAAACAGACAACAACATAAAGTTAGTGCAAAAATCAAGCTATGAACAAACTTTTAGAACACTAATTAACACAAAACTATATTGAGAACTGCTCAGTTCAAGTACTAATCCAAAGAAATTAATGAGATGATGCGTCGCATTTACCAACAAGTGCTATAAATAAGATACCAAAAATCTTAAAAACTTGAGCCAATCTGGCAAAACTGATGACATATTCAGAATCAGCACCCCAAAAATACCGTAAATTCGATGAAATATCTTTGGCACCAAAAATGCTGTTGACCAGTGTTATTTTTCTGGTTTTTATGTACCGTATTTTGCGGACTACAAGACGCACTTTTTCCCCCCAAAAAAAGGGGGGAAAATGGGGGGTGCGTCTAATAGTCGCAATGCAGGCTTACCGTGGTGGCAGAGGTGCGGTGGCAGAGGTGCGGCGGCAGAGGTGCGGCGGCAGAGGTGTGGCGGCAGAGGTGCGGAGATGAGGAGGCGCAGTGAGCGAGGGTCCCTTTTCCCGGTGAGGTGATGCAGCAGCCCGGTAAGGCAGCAGAGCCGGGTGAATCCTGTTGTTATCGGTGGGCGCGGCCATCTTCCTGAGGCCGCGCGTGCGCAGATAGAGCGCTCTGCTGCCCGGGGCTTCAGGAAAATGGCCGCGGGATGCCGCGCGTGCGCAGATGGGGATCGCGGCGGCCATTTTCCTGAAGCCGAGATGCGAACTCGGCTTCAGGAAAATGGCCGCCGCGATCCCCATCTGCGCACGCGCGGCATCCCGCGGCCATTTTCCTGAAGCCCCGGGCAGCAGAGAGCTCCATCTGCGCACGCGCGGCCTCAGGAAGATGGCCGCGCCCACCGATATCATCAGGATTCACCCGGCTCTGCTGCAGACCTCAGGAAGATGGCCGCGCCCACCGATATCATCAGGATTCACCCGGCTCTGCTGCATTACCGGGCTGCTGCATAACCTCACCGGGACTTTGGACCCTGTATACTCCATCCTTTTGCTTCCCAGGATGGGTGCAGCAAGGTTCAGGAAGGATCTCGTGGGCACATGGACTGGAGATGATGGAGGTAGTGGTGTACATTGTGAAGCGAGTATTCCACAGGAGCTCAGATGTCTGAGTCCTTGCTGCTTCCCGGTGCTCCTCAGCACCGCATGGCACGGCCGGCTCTCCGCCTCCAGCAGGGCTCGCAGCAGTACAGAGGCGCTTTTCCTGCAGTGTCCGGTCATGGCAGCTGTGTCTCGGTAGCGGAGCTCCTCACTTATTACCGGCTTCTGAAATAATTATTGCGCTGAGGAGCGCCGGGAAGCGGCAAGGACTCAGACATCTGAGCTCCTGTGGAATACTCGCTTCACAATGTACACCACTACCTCCATCATCTCCAGTCCATGTGCCCACAAGATCCTTCCATCACCTCACCGGGGAAAGGGACCCCTCTCACGCCATACCTCTCACTGTGCCTCCTCATCCCAGCACCTCTGTCGGTAACCACTGCTGCCACCCTCCCATGGACACCAGGCCGTGGCGTCGCCCACCTAAGCAGGAAGGGACCCTGCTCAGGTGCACGCCGTACCGCATCACCCCACCTCTGCTGCCACCATGCCTCCTGTGACCCTGTTCTGCCACCACCAGCCCTCAGGTAAGATACTGTAAATTCGGACAATAAGACGGACCCCCATCTTATAAAAAATCTTTTTTTCTGCAATTTTCACCCCAAATTTGGGGTGCGCCTTATGGTCCGGTGCGTCTTATAGTCCGAAAAATATGGTATTTTACATTTATTTTAAACGTTGTTCTCCAAGGAAGGTTAAAAGATCTTTGGTGGGCATTGTAGCATTTCAATTCTTTTATTCTATATGATTTCCCATATAACTAGAGCAGGTGTATGGGCCCCAGTTACAGGGGAAATTCAGCCTCCTGGCTACATAGCAGAGCTGTCTTGGTCTCCTAGGACTCAGCGGCTCTTGCTTCCTTCCCTTCACTTGGTGATCATAGGATCACTGTGTCCGGAGGAGAAAACATTGACGGCACTTCCTATACTATGTACGCAGCGTTTGTTCAGAATGCAGACTTCTTGGATGCTTTTAATCTAGTGTTGAGCATTCCGATACCGCAAGTATCGGGTATCGGCCGATACTTGCGGGTATCGGAATTCCGATACCGAGATCCGATACTTTTGTGGTATCGGGTATCGGTATCGAAACAACATTAATGTGTAAAATAAAGAATTAAAATAAAAAATAGAGATATACTCACCTCTCCGACGCAGCCTGCACCTTACCGAGGGAACCGGCAGCCTTCTTTGCTTAAAATGCGCGCGTTTACTGCCTTCCGTGACGTCACGGCTTGTGATTGGTCGCGTGCCGCCCATGTGGCCGCGACGCGACCAATCACAGCAAGCCGTGACGTAATTTTCAGGTCCTGAATGCCTAATTCTAGGCATTCAGGATTTTAAAATTACGTTACGGCTTGTGATTGGTCGCGTCGCGGTCACATGGGCGACGCGACCAATCACAAGCCGTGACGTCACGGGAGGCAGGAAACGCGCGCATTTTAAAATTATGTCACGGCTTGTGATTGGTTGCGTGCCGCCCATGTGACCGCGACGCGACCAATCACAGCAAGCCGTGACGTAATTTTCAGGTCCTGAATGCAGAATTAGGCATTCAGGACCTGAAATTACGTCACGGCTTGCTGTGATTGGTCGCATCGCGGCCACATGGGCGGCACGCGACCAATCACAAGCCGTGACGTCACGGAAGGCAGTAAACGCGCACATTTTAAGCAAAGAACGCTGCCGGTTCCCTCCGGTGAGGTCCAGGCTGCGTCGGAGAGGTGAGTATAGCAATATTTTTTATTTTAATTCTTTATTTTACACATTAATATGGATCCCAGGGCCTGAAGGAGAGTTTCCTCTCCTTCAGACCCTGGGAACCATCAGGGATACCGTCCGATACTTGAGTCCCATTGACTTGTATTGGTATCGGGTATCGGTATCGGAATAGATACGATACTTTGCCGGTATCGGCCGATACTTTCCGATACCGATACTTTCAAGTATCGGACGGTATCGCTCAACACTATCTATGACCGATCTGGAAGCAGCTAAAGCTGCTAAATTACATATTGTGTGAAGTTGAAGAGTCCTCTATCCCATGATAAATACACAGCCAATAATCATAGGTCAGTACATTTAAGCCAAATAGGATGCCATGCAACAAATACACCATTTTCTATACCAAAAAAAAATCCACAGCACTCCACGTTGCATAGTGTGAACAGAAACTCTGTTCACATGCAATACATCATGGTTAAATGTACCTCAACCCCATGATAAATATGTGGCCAACGATCACAGATCAATGAACCTTTTCCAATGAAGATGCCATGCAAGAAGTGTCGAAAATTGTAAACAAGACTCTGTCCATAGCATGTCAAAATGCAAGATACATCAGTGTTCCACAACATGGGTATAAAACAAACAGCAAAAGAACAAAGGATGATCCGTAGGCCAAAGAATAAATATCAAAGTAAACAAACTTTATTAGGAAAATATACAAAACAACAAGTGAAAAAGTGGATGCAACCACAGTGCATATATATAACAAGGAGAGCGGGATGGGTAAACCACGGCTACTACGTAATAAGTACAGTATGTCCCATAATATATGTGCAAAATTGCATAAAAGTACATCTATAGAGTATACATCATGCTGTTAGCCCCAGACATATGGGTATGAATAAATGTCCGAGCCAATGGGTAGGTTTGTGATAAATATGCAGGCCAATCAAGAAATTAAATTAACATACCAAAGTATAGATGTAGTCAATCACCTGAAATGGTCACCAAAGGGGCACAGCAGAGAGCCAGCGGTCACCACATCACCCCGACGTGCATTTCGGCGGAGCCTTCGTCAGGGGACGTCAACAACATGGGTATAGCAGATAAACCACAAATAAGCCGGCCTTTCTCAAGACCGTATTGTGCAAGAAACGCAGGAAGTGCATTAGACAGCGCACAGTGTGAACAAGGTTCTGTTTACTTTACAGCAAAGTACTTCAGACTACAGTGTATGCATAACGAGTATACCACATGTCAGATTGATTTGATGGAAACGAGTGCCATACAGAAAATAAACTATACCTCATACTGAGTGGACGGACACAATTCTGCATAGTAGTATCAAAATATAACCTATTTGATGATGGGTCCATTGTGGATAAACTACAGGTTAGATGACTACGATGAAAGGACAAAAATTATGCATTTCACATGCTTAAGATAAAACTTAAGGCAGAAAGACCCACAAACAAGCAGCAACTGAAGTCAGCTGCAGTAGAGCCCGGCAAAGCATCACATAGGAGGAAACTCTGCATTTGATGACATTCATTGCTTCCAGACAACAGGCAGTCACTGCCTGCAAAGGATTCTCTGCAAAGTATTAACAATGAGCATTTTATTTATGGTAACATTTAAGGGGTTGTCCGGTCAAAATCAGTAAGTCTGCAGTCCGTGATTTCAGACCTGGGAACATAGGGTATGTATGAGTTATACTCCTGGCGAGTGGGTAATACAAGTGTATGGAGCGAGGACAGCGCCCACTGGCCGGTAGTATGTATAACTCATACATACCCTTTGTTCCCTGTAGAGTTACTGCAGACTTATCGATTTTGACTAGACAACCCCTTTAATACTTTTTAGCCCCTGAAGTGAGGAGGCTAAAATGGAAAAATGGTTGCAATTCTCAACTGTTTCACAGGATATTTTATTCAACCCCTTTAACCCTTTAGTGACAGAGCCAGTTTTGTACTTACTCACCGAGCCAATTTTTTTGCAATTCTGACCACTGTCGCTTTATGAGGTCATAACTCTAGAACGCTTTAACAGATCCTGCTGATTCTGAGATTATTTTTTCGTGACATATTGTACTTCAAGTTAGTGGTAAAATTTCTTCAACATGACTTGCGTTTATTTATGAAAAAATGGAAATATGTCAAAAAAAATTTAAATTTAGCAATTTTCAAATTTTTCATTTTTATACCCCTAAATCAGAGAGATATGTCCTAAAAGATACTTAATAAATAACATTTCCCACATGTCTACTTTACATTAGCACAATTTTGTAAACAAAATTTTTTTTTTGTTAGGATTTATAAGGGTTAAAATTTGACCGGTGATTTCTCATTTTTGCAACAAAATTTACAAAACCTTTTTTTTTAAGGGACCACATCACATTTGAAGTCACTTTGAGGGGTCTATATGGCTGAAAATACCCAAAAGTGACACCATTCTAAAACTTGCACCCCCCATTGTGCTCAAAACCACATTCAAGAAGTTTACGTGCTTCACAGGAAATGAAGCAATGTGGAAGGAAAAAATGAACATTTGACTTTTTTTCACAAACATTTTACCTCAGAACCATTTTTTTTATTTTCACAAGTGTAAAAAGAGAAAATGAACTGCAAAAGTTGTTGTGCAATTTCTCCTGAATACGCTGATACCCCATATGTGGGGGTAAACCCCTGTTTGGGCGCATGGCAGATCTCGGAAGAGAAGGAGCGCCGTTTCACTTTTTCATTGCAGAATTGGCTGGAATTGAGATCGACGCCATGTCGTGTTTGGAGAGCCCCTGATGTGCCTAAACAGTGGAAAACCCCACAAGTGACACCATTTTGGAAACTAGACCCCCAAAGAAACTTATCTAGATGTGTGTTGAGCACTTTGAACCCCCAAGTGCTTCACATAACGTTTATAACGTTTACAACGTATAGTCAGGAAAATAAAATTATCTTTTTGCCCCCAATTTTTTAGTTTCCCAAAAATAAAAAAGAAAATTGGTGAGAAATTAGACCCCCAATGTTGTTGTGCAATTTGTCCTGAGTATGCTGATATCCCATATGTGGGGGTAAACCACTGTTTGGATGCATGTCTGGGCTCAGAAGGGAGAGAGCACCATTTGACTTTTTGAACGCAAAATTGGCTGGAATCAATGGTGGCACCATTTCGCATTTGGAGACCCTGATGTACCTAAACAGTGTAAACCCCCAATTCTAACGCCAACCCTAACACCAGCACACCCCTAACCCTAATCCCAACCCTAACCATAACCCTAGCCACAAACCTAACTCCAACACACCCTTAACCCTAATCCCAATCATAACCATAACCCTAACCACATCCCTAACCCCAACACACCCCTAACCCTAACCTTAGCCCAACTCACTTTAGCCCAACGCACTTTAGCCCAACTCTAACCCTAATGGAAAAATGGCAATAAATATATATTTTTATTTTACTATTTTTCCCTAACTAAGGGGGTGATAAAGGGGGTTCTATTTACTATTTTTTATATTTTCATCACTGTGATAGGGTCTATCATAGTGATCAAAATAAATCAATAGGAATAATTTCCTATAGTTGCACTGCGCATGCACCAGCCATTTTTTCCCGGAAGACGACATCGGCGGCCCGGGGGACTTCATGGGTGGATTCCTGGACACCACAGGTACCGGGGGATTACAGCACAAAACCGACCCGAATCATGTTCTCTAGGGTCTCGGCTACCCCCAGTAGCCAAGACCTCAAAGAAAATCCGACTCTGGGGGAGACGCTATACACTTAAACCTCAGCGCCCTTAAAAAGCGGCACTGTGGTTTAAGTACCCTTAACTGCCGACCTTAAAAGGCACATCGGCGGTCATTAAAGGGTTAATTAAACCTGAAAGTATGCACTTCATTTGCATCTCAGTTGTTTAAGCTTAAATTAAAAATAGTTGTATCTGTAAAGTGACCGAGGGCGGTAGACATGGCGGAGTTGTTGCTCCATAGCGCCCTGGAACTTTAGAATCATTGCAAACCATGTCCCAGTCATAGTGTGCTGTCAGGTGAGGAGTGCATTACTCTCATATGTAGGCTGCACGCCTCCGCTGTCTCCAGGCTTCCATCTTCAAGAGCACACAACTCAGGGGACACAAAGTTCATTTCAACAAAAAGAAGAAGTTTACTGGACAGTTCAAGTAAATCAGATTGTAAGATGTGGGATAGGGCACAACACGCCTTGTTCCTTATTTCCTTAGCACAACACATCTTCAGCCCTACCATTTGTTCCTCCTGGACTATCCCTATGCCCACTGGCTCCTTCAGCCCCAGGGATTTCCTGTCCATTTCTGCAGTGAACTCTGAATCCATCACCTTCCCTTCACATGGTTCCACCTCCCTCTTTCCCTGTGCACCAGAGGATGTGAGGTGCTCTTTTGCCCTTGTGTCGTGCATTGAGCTCTTGACTTTGCCCATTACCCACTGGCTTGAACGATTGGGAAATGCTGACTCTAGCAGTCCACTTCACTTGAACTTGACCTTGTTACTATACTTCCCTATCTAAGTCACTAGTTCCTGCTTCTCACTAGTACTCACTCCCTCCCATTATGGGCTTGCCACAAACATTAACAGTTACTATCCTGTACCAGTATGTACTAAGTCTATTGTCATTATCTTATGACTATCCTTATACTGTACACTATCAAAATTATACATTACCAACATGTCCTATAACAGTAACACACGCTATGCATAGAAAAACATGACACTATTCACATTACACAATACTGAAGTTATTGGTGTCTTCAGGGGTTAAGAATACAGCAGCACAGTCCAGCACTCTTAAGGTACCGTCTCACAGTGGCACTTTGGTCGCTACGACGGCACGATCCATGACGCTCCAGCGTCGCTCTATTATCGCTCCAGCGTCGTAGACTGCGGTCACACTTCGCAATGCAAGGCGCTGGAGCGATAATTTCATGACGTATTTGCGATGTAGAGGTCGTACGGGACAGTCGTACGGGCATGTCACACAGGAGGTGCTCTCACAATTCAGAGCACATTTTGCATAATCTATGCGTGACGTTGTTCACGAGGGGCGTGTTGTGCTGCTAGCTAACTACACCTGTAATGTGCTGATTGGCCATTGGTTACTGTGCGCGCATTGGTTGGAGAGAAAAGAATACAGCGCTCGAGAGCCACAGTTTTATCGGCCGGGAACAATAGTACCACGTCTGTCGAATGAGCGCACAGTATTGTACCGCCCAATCAGCACACAGGAGGTGGAGAATTTGGGGCTCCGACGTATCAAGCTCCTCCACCCATTACATCGTATACAATATCGTGCACACCTTTGTTACACGATGCGATCATGCCGCCACAGCGGGACACTTGACACTGCTACGACGTACGATTCTCAGCGGGGTCCCTGATCGCAGTAGCGTGTCAGACACAGCGAGATCGTAAATATATCGCTGGAACGTCACGGATCGTGCCGTCATAGCGACCAAAGTTCCACTGTGAGACGGTACCCTTACATATGCAAAGCCCAAATCACGAAGAATCAGTCACTGTTGTCAATCGTAGCTAACCAGACTTTACTGCTTAAGGTACCGTCACACTAAACGATATCGCTAGCAATCCGTGACGTTGCAGCGTCCTGGATAGCGATATCGTTGTGTTTGACACGCAGCAGCGATTAGGATCCTGCTGTGATATCGCTGGTCGTTGATTAAAGTTCAGAACTTTATTTGGTCGTCAGATCGCCGTGTATCGTTGTGTTTGACAGCAAAAGCAACGATACCAGCGATGTTTTACAATGGTAACCAGGGTAAATATCGGGTTACTAAGCTCAAGGCCGCGCTTAGTAACCCGATGTTTACCCTGGTTACCAGTGTAAAATGTAAAAAAAACAAACACTACATACTCACCCTCTGATGTCTGTCACACGTCCCTCGCCGTCCGCTTCCTGCACTGACTGAGCGCCGGCCGTAAGTGAAAGTACAGCACAGCGGTGACGTCATCGCTCTGCTGTTAGGGCCGGCGCTCAGTCAGTGCAGGAAGCGGACGCCGGGGGACGTGTGACAGACATCAGAGGGTGAGTATGTAGTGTTTGTTTTTTTACATTTTACACAGGTAACCAGGGTAAACATCGGGTTACTAAGCGCGGCCCTGCGCTTAGCAACCCGATGTTTAGCCTGGTTACCCAGGGACTTCGGCATCGTTGGTCGCTGGAGAGCGGTCTGTGTGACAGCTCTCCAGCGACCAAACAGCGACGCTGCAGCGATCAGCATCGTTGTCTGTATCGCTGCAGCGTCGCTTAGTGTGACGGTACCTTTACTCTTCAGTCCCAGCTGTGTAATTTTAGAACATTGCCACACATGTCACAGCTTGAGCCACTGCACTTGAAAAACCCCTTTAGGGGCAACCTTGCATTATTACAGACATTACCTGTGGTAGTAAATTAACTTGACAATAGATTACCTAGTGATTTTTTTCATTCCACTGCACACTTGACACCTTGGTTTAATATTTTTTTCAATTTCGTATCACCATATAGAATAGATATTTGGTAGATATTTATAACAGAAGACTTGTATAACTTTCAGATTGTTGCTGTATGAAAACAATAATAATGGTGTTTGTTTCATACTATTATGTGTATTCTGTAACAATTCTCTATGTGTTTTGGTGTTTACAATCTTTGACTATGTTTAGTATCCACTTTTTAAATCCTCATTTTATTAATCTTGTGTTAACAATCATCTCTACCCGTGGCTTCAAAATTTGCATTGCCTGAACATGTATGTCTATCTCTTGTGTATCCCCCCACAGGTACAGCAAATATTGTGTGACTAGCATGACAGGTATGGGCATTTAAGGTTTTGTCTGATGTAGGTTTCAATAAAGATTGGTGATGATGACATTTTCAATGATTATGTCTCCTTTCAGACTAATATCAATGACATTGATGTGATTGTTACTGGTGTACCTTGTTTTATATGAATGACTGTTCTAAACCTAAAATGTACATGTGTTCATCATGATGCCATATTGTCAACAGATCATCTCCGTGGTGAACATACCATTGGATGCATTATGTGAATGGTTCCTGTGGCAGAAGATGTAGAATTCTTCCCATCGCACCATATAAAGATTTGCAAGGCAGGGGGAGAATTTTGACCCATCTGGGGTCCTCATCATCTGCAAATAAAACCAACCAATAAAACATAAGAAATTGTGATTCAATTAAAAATCTAGCTATCTGTAATAAATTCCTTAAAAAAGTACTGTCCTGCTGTAGTTTTTAGCCAACTGCTTCTAAGACAGAATGCATGAATACAAGCTCCCCACATCACAACTAACACATGTATTCTATTTTTGCCACTTGAAGTCTGAAAAGCTGCAGCTTTGCTGTCTCTCAGCTAGGTAGAATTGCCAAAGCCCCTGCTATATAAACATCTGTAACGAATAAACTTTCTCTTCTCCTCCCAGTATAGTCTTAACAATGGTTACCACTAGAGCTGAGCGAATTTGTTTGGGTCCCCACTTATTCGGCAAGCTATGGCGCTTATCGAATAAGTTGCAGAGGGAACCCGGATACATGGAGCACGCTGATCAGCGCCGCAGCTGCATGTATCACGGCTGTGTTATAGTCACAGCACATGCAAGGGGAGCCTTGTAGCTCAGACATCCCCAAAACATCAGCGATCCACCTCTGTGATTTACAGTAGGAATGGTGTTCCTTTCATCATTGGCCTTGTTGACCTCTCTCCAAATGTATTAGTTTATGGTTGTGGCCAAAGAGTTCAATTTTGGTCTCATCACTCCAAATTATCCTGTTCCAGAAGTTTTGAGGCATGTCTCTGTGCTGTTTTGTGTATTGTAGGCGAGATACTTTGTGGAATTTGCAGAGTAATGGCGTTCTTCTGGCGACTCAACCATGCAGCCCATTTTTCTTCAAGTGCCTCCTTATTGTGCATCTTGAAACAGCCACACTGCTAATTTTCAGAGTCCTGTATTTCTGCTGATGTTATTTGTGGGGTTTTCTTTGCATCCCAAACAATTTTCCTGGCAGTTGTGGACGACATTTTTATTGGTCTACCTGACCGTCGTTTTGTTTTTACAGAGACACCTGAGTTTCCAATCTTTAATCACAGTTTGAACGCTGCTGACTGGCATTATCAATTCCTTGGATATCTTTTTGTATACTTTTCTTGTTTTATACAGTTCAACTACCTCTTTCCTTAGGGTACCGTCACACAGTGCAATTTTGATCGCTACGACGGCACGATTCGTGACGTTCCAGCGATGCATTTACGATATCGCTGTGTCTGACACGCTACTGCGATCCGGATCCCCGCTGAGAATCGTACGTCGTAGCAGATCGTTTGAAACTTTCTTTCGTCGTCTAGTGTCCCGCTGTGGCGGCATGATTGCATTGTGTGACACAGGTTGTATACGATGTGCGCACAGTAACCAACGGCTTCTACATCGCAAATACGTCATAAAATTATCGCTCCAGCGCCGTGTATTGCAACGTGTGACCGCAGTATACGACGCTGGAGCGATACTTATACGACGCTGCAACGTCACGAATCGTGCCGTCGTAGCGATGAAAATGGCACTGTGTGATGGTACCCTTAGATCCGTTGACAATTCTTTTGTGTTCCCCATGACTTACAATCCAGAAACATCAGTGGCTGGATGAAAGATGCAAGAGTCTGTCTGGATCCCAGAAACTCACTCAGCTTTTATGCACACACTGATTACAAACAAACAGGTCACAGGTGAGGATTTTACGCAGCCATTCAAACCCATTTGTGTCAACTTCTGGGGATGTTATCAGGCCAAAATCACCAGGGTATGTGAACTTTTGATCAGGGTCATTTGGATGTTTTGGGTTGTCATTATGACAATAAATAGCTTCACCCAACCACTAGCCATGAATGGAGATAAAGTTTTTTGTTTTATCATTCATGTTCTCTGAAAAAAGGCCAAGAAAGCAAAAATTCTGCCAGGTTATGTAAACTTTTCAGCACAACTGTAGCCATTTGTGACATGTGTTTTCAAAGTAAGTACACAAGTCTAAAAGATCTTTATAATATTGTATACAATTTCTATTGTGAAATCTGGAGACAGGTCGGCATTAAAGCTTCATTTCTATACTGCTTTGTGGGCAGTCCCACTTGGGATAGGGAAGTTTCTACGTAGGTCAAGACATTACTGAGGCAGGGCGGACATTATTGCAGGTAAATGTGCAATACAGTACATTCCGTGTACTTAATATGGGATCAAAGATAAAAAGAAACTATTATCTGAACTATTAATTATTCAATCAACATATGTCATTAAGGCATTACTTCAATTTACATTAATTTAGATTAGAAAGATAATGAAAATTGTTTCCCAGGAATCTTGCTGCTTCCTCAGTAATGCTGATATTACATATGAAATATCCCAATGAAAATGGTATTCATCATGTATAAAAGGTATATACCAATAAGATGACCCTGAGGCAGACTATCTTATAAATACTTGGGCAGTGTAAATTTTATCCTGTTCACGACCTTAGGTGTATCAATAAATCCAAGTTGGGAATGGGAACTACTTCCTGAACTTGGGCTTATGGATAAATCCATTTTACCCACACAGAAGCTTTGCTCAGGCAATATCCGCCGGGTATTCAGCTGACATGATATTTGACACCCGGTGTTAGGTGTCGAGTTCCCACTGCTGCACAGTGGGAATCTCGAACCATGTCTGCTGCAGTCTCCCATTCTCTTCCAGCTGCAGTGGATCCTGCTTAGCAGAGACATCGTTCCCAGCATCTGGCTCAAGCTCATAGTGTGTGTGCGTGTGTGTGCGTGCGTGCGTGCGTGTGTTCTGGTGAAAGCTCCGAATCATACCCATACCTAGTGTTGATGAATGCTTGCGAATGTTGGAGCTGTCTAGCGCCAGTTAGTGCCATCCAGCACAGGCACAATCTATAGCGTCTATCGGCAGCGTTAGCCAGTGCGGCACCGTGTGCAACCAGTGTGCTTACCTGTCCCTAGTTAGGGCGATTAGTGGTGTCCGCCAGAGCGGCGCTGCACGCACCCAGTGCACAACATCTATTTTGTATTTATTTTCCCTGGCACCGCAGTTCCGGTGCCGAAAGCAAGTGGTCTAGGGGGACTTTAACCACATGTCTTGGGGCAGAGTTCTGTGACTCTTTACTTGCGTTTCCTATACGGTATTGCAGCCCTGTGACGCAACAGGATTCGCTTCCTTCATATCGGGTGTGGTTAACTTGTGTGTGTTTTCATTATACCGCCATTTACTGTCTGCCATTACCTAGCAGCAGGTATCATCTCTGCAAGGTGGACCCCGGGCTGCGAACGCACCTTATTCCATCCTGATATAAATCTAGTATCGCTGTAATCACACCGACCCAAAGAATAAATTTATCTAATCACTTATACCACAAGAGGAACTTCACCTGTTGGTTTGTTCACTCTGCCTCACAAAGAATGGCGCACATTTATCCTACGCTCTACACTGAGAGCGCTCTACTGAGCAAGCGTGCAGTGTAGAGCGTATGATAAATGTGTGTCAAGCTTTGTGAGGCAGAGTGAACAAACCAACAGGTGAAGAATTGATTTTATTTAGTTTTTACATTGCTCCTCGTGTGGTATAAGTGATTAGACAAATTAATCCTTTGGGTCAGTGCGATTACAGCGATACCAGATTTCTATCAGGTTTTTATGTTTGGCTGCTGTCACACACTAAAAGACGGAATCATATGAGGGCTTGTTTTTTACAGAACGAGGTGACGTTTTTATTGGTACCATTTTCGGACACATTAAATTTTTTGACCGTTTTCTATTCCAATTTTTGGGAGGCAAAATTATTTTTTTCTTTTTTTTACATCGTTCTGCGTAGGGTAAAATTGATAAGACAGCTTTGCTCTTCGGGTCAGTACGATTACAGCAATGACATCCTTTTTTTTTGCTGCTTTTACACAATAAAAATATTATAGAAAAAAATATTTATTTTTGCATTGCTTTATTCTGAGAGTTATAACATTTTTATTTTTCCGTATTTTTCTGCTGATGGAGTTGTTTGGAGTGTTTCCGTCTTAATCTCTGAAATATGTGAGGCCAGATGGAGTCCAGAGTAACTCTGCTGCCTTATTATAGTGAATGGATCCCTCGGGGGTTTGATCTGAATCACGTCATTCATAGATTTAGATGGAAACTCTGATATAATTGCTCACCGGATAAATGTGATCCCAAACGTTATGTAAAATGTTCCCAATCAAACCTTCAACTCAATCCACCAAAAAATTGCAAATTGTCACTCAGGTCTGTCATCTGTTAATGGAAATATATGGGGCTTTCATTACTAGTAGTACAAACAAAGGCTCTGGAAAAGCACTGTGGCTCCTCGCCCCCCAAAAGAAATCCAGCAAATTTTGCCTCCCAAATCCAAATACTCCTTCCTTTCTGAACCCCACAAAGTGTCTACTAACAACCGTCCACATGTTTGGCATTTATGTAGCGATGAGAGCCCAGATGCATGTCTCCAGAAGTACGTGCTGGGCAGAAGATATTGGGCACTACATTGTACTGGCACTACAATAGCAGATTTGCAATTTTCACTCATCAACATCCATTGCTGCTTATTTCTGGAAAACACCCATGGAGTCAAAATCTTCACTACACTTGTAGATAAATTCTCAAAGGGGTATAATTTTCAAAATTGGGTCACTTGAGGGTGGTATTCTGCTTTTCTAGCACTTAGGGGCTCTGTTTATGGAATCTACAAACTATTCTAGGAAAATCTGTGCTCCAGGAGACAAATAGCGTTCCAGGTGGCAAATAGTGCTCCGTCCCTCCTGAGTTTCGCCATCTGGCTAAGAAGTACTATACAGCCACATATGGGGTATTTCCAAGTTCAGCAGAAATTGCATGACAAATTTTGGTGCCAATTTTACCCATTTCTCTTTGTGAAAATTTAAAATCTGGAGCTAAAACTAAATATTTATGGTAAAAATTTAATTATTTTGTCTTCACAACCCAATAGTATAAAATTCTGTGACATACCCATGGTATCAATATGATCACTGCATGCTTAGATAAATTAATTGGGAGTTATAGTTTGTAAAATGGGGTCACTTCTGTGGGGTTATGCATGTCGCACCTCAGGGGCTCTCAGAGTGCGTCATGCCACCCCACCCCGCAAGCCATAACTGTAAAATCTGCACTAAATTATGGTGCTTCTTCCCTTCTGAGTTTTGCACTGTGCTTGAAAAGTAGTTCCCTATTACATGTAGGGTACTGGCATACTCAGGAGATATTGCACAACAAACTAAGAGGTCTACTTTTCCTATTAGCCCTTATAAATAATACAAATTTGGTGCTCAAACAAAAATTTTGCTGTAAAAATGTAATTATTCTTTCTTTACCGCCCAATAGTATAAAATTCTGCTAGGCACATGTGGCATTAACATGCTCACTGCACCCCTAAATGAATTCATTGAGAAGTGTAATTTGGAATCTGATATCACTTATGAGGGTTTCTGCTGTTCTTGCACCTAAGGGGCTCTGCCCATTAGACATGGCTGTCATGATCCAGTCCGGGTTTTGAGTCCTGTCTGCCCTTTTCCCGGGCTGATCATGTCAAGGGTTAACTTTGCTCTGCCTCATTCTGGGTTCAGGTTTGCTATTTAGCTCCCATGAATCTTGCTGGCAGTGTCAGTTATATTTTCTGCCTACGGCATGAGTATCTGACTCTGGTAGTACCCTGATATGTCCAGTTGTGCTTTCTGACCTTGCCCCTGTCTATTTCTCCTTCCCTGCCTATCCTGCCTTAGTGTTTCCTGATTGCTTTTGGATTTCCCGGTGATTCACTCAGCTTTGACTCTGACTTGACTTTGCCTCTGGTCCCCGGTACTTCTGCCTTTTGTCTGGTATTAACCCTTTGGCTCTCCACTGACTCTGTGCTTGTTTATTCCCTTTGTACCGCGTGACGGTCTAGGTTTTGACTCTGTGCTTGTTTAACTATTCTGCTGCCTCCTGGTGGTAGCTTTGCTGCAGCACTGCAGGTCTGTCCTTGCAGACTTATTACTATCCTTCCACTCTATTGTCATCTAGTGGAAGTTGCAGTTACCTGCATAGCTGCAGTGTGACAATGGCACCCTCAAACCATTCCAGCAAAATCTGAACTCCAATATGACACTTCTTCCCTTGTGACCTTTGCATTTGTATCAGTGTACTCAGGAGAAATTGCTTAACACATTGTATGATTCAATTTCTCCTGTTACGCTTGTGAAAATAAAAAAAATTGGGGCTAAAAGAACATTTTTGTGGGATAAATTTGTTTTGTTTTTTTATTTTCACAGCTCAACGTTATAATCTTCTGTAAAGCAACAGGGGGTTCAAGATGCTCACGACACATCTAAATAAATTCCAAAATGGGGTCACTGTTTAGGCACATCAGGGGCTCTCCAAACATGACATAGTGTCCACTAATGATTCCAGCAAATTTTGAGTAAAAATGTTAAATTTGGGGCTAAAAGAACATTTTTGTGGGAAAAAAAATTTGATTTATTTTTATTTTCACAGCTCTACATTCTAAAATTTTGTGAAGCCCCCGGGGGATCAAGGTGCTCACCACACATGTAGATACATTCCTTGAGGGGTCTAATTTCCAAAATATGGTCACTTGTGTGGATTTTCTACTGTTTAGGAACATTAAAGGCTCTCTAAATGCGACAGGGCCTCCGCTATTGATTCCAGACAATTTTGCATTCATAAAGTTAAACGGTGCTCCTTCCCTTCTGATCCCTGCTGTGCGCCCAAACACCAAAAGTAGTTTTCCCCCATATATCAGGCAACGGCATAGTCAGGAGAAATTGCACAATATTTGCTGCGGTTCATAATCGGAACCAAATTTTGAAAAAATCGCTAAACTCTATTTATGATTTGTTCATTGACTTTCTAATTATGGACTCTTTCATGTAATGGTTATATTCCTCACTTTATCACGTAAATCCAATATTGGTATTCCCTAGGTAACTCAGACTTCTACTGATTCATTAGCATTATTATGCTTTCATGATTCATGTACGCATAATCAGGATAGTGGATGCCCTTTGGTCAACAAGAAATGCATTCAGGTGACACTGGGTTCTTGCAGTTACAATAAGTCAGCTCAGACAGTATGTCTCCAAAAGAAGATATAGAATATGGGAATTTCTGTAAATCCAATATTAATGAGACATACATGAAGCCCATTCACGCAACGGTCAATCGAAGCGCTCTCTTTCGGATAAACTGAATCGTCTCTGAGATCAGTGTAGTAAGTTCTCTTGTTAATCCCTTTTTTTCTGTAACTGTAAATGCTGTATTGTTTTCTCCCCCTTGTAAAATCTTTTGTATATTTTTCATAAACACTGCATCCCTTTGGATTAAATATAAAATGTAATAGTTCTGTTCCTTTTGTTTTATAAACCATGCCTTGAAGCCATACGCTACCTGTAACATTTCCAGTCGGCCAGTATAACTGATTGGTGGTGGCAGCAAGTACTCTGGGGTTATCGTGGAGTTAGCCATGACTGTACATGAGTATATACATATATTCCAAGGGGAATACAGAAGAAACGGCACATCCAAGGTAAATAAAAGTCAATAATTCTTTAATCAGTATCCATTAAAACGACACAAAAGGGATTTAAAACTGAAGCGTTTCTGGCAAGGAACTTGTCCTTCATCATGGTATATATACTCATATATTCCATACGTTAAAATCAGGATGAGTATATACGCTTACTGTTAGTTTCCCGATAACTGATCTGTTAGGGAAAACAGTCTGCGGTCTTCTCCGTTAATCGTCTAATTGTCAGAAGGATAGGGGGGCAGGAGAGAGCTGTTCGCTCCAAACATCACAGTGCGTGGCTCTAATGAACTTTCCGGCCTGACCTCTTGACATGTTATGCTTGCATGGTGGAAGCAAAGCTGAATTTTGGGATCCTAAAAAACGCTGCAAGAAACGCAGGAAAAAAGGAAGCAAAACGTACATTGTGTCTGCAGCTTACTACCAAGAGATCAGTAAATTTAAAAAAAGCTGCAAAAAAGCACATATGAACATAGCATAGTAATATATCTGTTAACAAAAAAAATTATTTTGATATTTTGAATTCTGTACAGTCTGTCTTCCTAGTTTCATCTGTATCTCATGGATCCCGATAGATTATAATGGATAAGTAAATCAGATGAGAATAAGACATGTTCTGAGTCTCCTGGACATGAGACATGGACTAATTTTTTTAAGACTGATGTACTTAAAAGAAAAAAGGACAGCACTAGGACGCGCCGGATCAATGTGTGAATGTAGCATTATGAAAGAACACTTTTAATCCAGCAAGGCAGACAACAAAATCCTAAATTACAACAGCTTTTAATGTGTTATTGAGCAAATCTTTCAAGAAGTTGCATGCTCATCATAAGGGGCAACTCACTTTAAAGATAAAACGCAAAAAAGAGCTCACTAGGAGATACTCCTTAAGGAATACATGAAGGTCACTTAACAAGGTTGTAACCATCCATGCTTGAGTTCTTAGGATTTCAGGTATTTTCTACCAATCTGGCGCTTCAATATTTTGCCCTACTACAGCTGTCAGCAGTTTTCTCACGCCTCACTCGTTCTTCCTTTTCTCTTTTGAAATTCTGTCTTGTGCTTGTACATGTTGGCTGCCATTTGTTCTCTTTAAAAATTGATAAATAACTTTTTTACTGGTTGCAACGGCCTGTGGAAACGTTCGAGAAACGCCATAAAGGTCATGACTAAATTGTGTTACTCGAGGACATGTAATAGGGGATGAGGTGGCATGATGTAACAGCCTTAATGCTGGTCTCCTTGGGTCCCCTGTCCTTGTGATGTGTTTCCTTTCCCAATTGTATTTATTGCTTTGTTGCAAACAGCATAGTGCCTTTAATCATTGGAACACTCAGATACGGATAATAGTGCCTCAAAAGTGCTTCAGCCTAGTCAGCCTTATTAATAAAGAAAAATAAATGTTCAAGCAAATGCATCACAACTAGACTAATTTGCTCTTGGAGGTACACTAAAGTAGGAGACGGAATGAGGATACAATCCTTATGCTAGAGCGTTGTTGGTCCACTGCGATAATTGTATACAGTGGGGAAAATAAGTATTTGATTCACTGCCAATTTTGCAAGTTTTCTCAAAGAATGGAGAGGGCTTTAATTTTTATCGCTGGTACACTTCAACTATGAGAAACAGAATCTTAAAAAAATATACAAAAAATCACATTGTATGATTTTTACATAATTAATTTGCATTTTATTGCATGATATAAGTATTTGACACAATGTTTGCAATTACAGAGGACAGACGTTTCCTGAAGTTCTTGACTAAGTTTTCGTACACCGCAGCAGGGATTTTGGCCCATTCCTCCATAAAGATCTTCTCCAGATCTTTCAGTTTCTGGGCTGTCGCTGGTCAGCATTGAGTTTAGGCTCCCTCCAAAGATTTTCTATTGGGTTCAGGTCTGGAGACCGGCTAGGCCACTCCAGGACCTTGAAACGCTTCTTACAGAACTACTCCTTAGCTGCCCTGGCTGTGTGTTTTTGGTAATTGTCATGGTGGAAGACCCAGCCACAACCCATTTTCAATGCTCTTACTGAGGAAAGGAGGTTGTTGGCCTAAATCTTGCAATATATGACCCATCCATCCTCCCTTCAATACAGTGCAGTCTTCCTGTCCCCTTTCATAAAAGCACCCCAAAAATATGTTTTCCCCACCATGCTTCACAGTTGGACTGTGATCTTGGGGTCATCCTCCAAAACACGGCGAGTGGAGTTCATATCAAAAAGTTATATTTTAGTCTCATCTGACCACATGACCTTCTCCCATGCCTCTTCTAGATCATCCAGATGGCCATTGACGAACTTCAAATGGGTCTTGGACATGTGCTTATGTGAGCAGGGGGCGTGCCCTGAAAGATTTATCCCATGACGGCATAGTGTGTTACTAATGGTAATTTTTGAGACTGTGGTCCCAGCTCATTTCAGGTCATTGACCAGGTCCTCCTGTATAGTTCTGGGCTGATTCCTGAACTTTCTCAGGATTATCTTTACCCCATGAGGCGAGATCGTGCATGGATCCCTAAACCGAGGAAGATTGACAGTCATCTTGTGTTTCTTCCATATTCTAATAATTGTCAGCAGCTGCCTTCTCACCAAGCTGCTTACCTATTGTTCTGTAGCCCATCTCATCCTTGTGCAGGTCTACAATTTTGTCCCTGGTGTCCTTAAACAGCTTTTTGGTTTTGGCCACGGATGAGAGGTTGTAATGTGATTGATTGAGTGTGTGGACAGGTGTCTTTTATACAGGTAACAAGTTAAAACAGGTGCAATTAATACAGACGATGAGTGCAGAATAGGTGGGTTCTTAGAAAACCTAACAGGTCTGTCTGTGAGAGCCAGAATGCTGGTTGCTGATCAAATACTTATTGCATGCAATGAAATGCAATTTTATTATTGAAAAAATCATATAATGTTCTGCTTTTTATATTTAGATTTTGTCTCTCACAGATGAAGTGTACCTACAATAACAATTACAGACTTCTCTAGAGAAAGGTAAGCCCATACCTAACACCTAGTATCCATGCATGGTACCCAAACATGGACTTTTCCCGGAAATCCTTGTTACTGTTTAGGTTCGGGAGCCCAAACAAAACTTGTTGAAAGGCTGGAGCGCAGCCAATCAACAAGCTTTACTGTGTGGACATTCTGGCTCAATAACAGCCATGTCAATTATTGGCATGGCCGTGATTGTCCGGCACACTGTGAAAAACAAATAAGATGTGGGGTCTTGTCTATTATTAATAACCATCGCAGGAAAAAAAAACAGCCCCCCACTGTGTGGTGGTAAGTGGGGTAATAATTTTGGGGTTGATGTCAGCCGTTTTATGTTCGCTGACATCAAGCACAGGGTTAGTAATGGAGAGGTGTGTATCAGACATCCCCATTACTAACCCCATAGTCAAATTTAATACAGACAGAGACAGAGTAAAGTCTTTTAATTGAAACAATCACACAAAGTCCTTTATTTGAAATAAAAATTCCCAGACCGTCTTTTACCGACTTATTTAACAAATGAAAAATAAAAAAGCAAAGTTATACTCACCTTTCCACTGATAATCTATTATGCTCCTGTCAAACAACGGTCCGGATGGTTTGGTGAGAAGTGACATCAGTGATGCGACCTCTCACCATGCCTACTAGGATACACTGAGCTAATCGTGAGAATGTGTCTGAATCGAGACTGGCGGTGACATCATTAAGGTTACTGCCGATTAGAGATGAGTGAACCTTTCAAGGTACAGTTCCGTTAGATTCACCGAACGATTAGACATTCGACGAACGGTGCGACAAATGTACCCGAACTCCGTAAGATTCAATGGAAGGCCATGCCAAACGTATACACAACACCTTAAGGGGTGATAAAAAGCTTCCTGAACAGCTAAA
This sequence comes from Ranitomeya variabilis, assembly GCF_051348905.1. Lineage (NCBI taxonomy): Eukaryota > Metazoa > Chordata > Amphibia > Anura > Dendrobatidae > Ranitomeya > Ranitomeya variabilis. Next base: position 101,943,933 of record NC_135235.1, read on the forward strand.
ATTAGCGGTAGACATGAAAACTGGCATCAATTGACCCACAGTAGAAATTTCCAAATGGCACAGCAGCAGTCAGCCATGTCCCATGTATGAGGCAACATTGTCTGGCCCAGCATTTAGAGAATGCAATTGAAGTTTCAATGAGAACCTGATGGTTAAGGGAGCGGTGAAAGCCTTCTTAGCTGGGAGACTCCACACCTCATGCAACACCATCAATTTTATTTTATTTCTTTTTATTCCAGCCACACTCAGATGGCACAAACATTAGTTTCGTAGACTACTATTGGTAGAAAAATGTAAGGAAAGTAACACAGGTAGTTGTCTGAAAGTAAGTGCAGGCCTGCCTGTCGGGGAGCCCTAAGTACACAGGCAACCCACCAAATGGAGACCCAACTTTGAGTCTCCACATTTAAAAAAAATAATTGTCACACACCAATAAAGTGGCATCAATTCCCACCTAGTAGAAACAGTATAATAAGCCTTTGAAACACTTTCCACCACAGGCAACCCACCAGATGGAGACCCAACTTGGAGTCTCCACATTTCAAAAAAATAAGTGTCACACACCAGTAAAGTGTCCTCAATTTCCACAGAGTAGAAACAGTATAATAGGCCTCTGATAAAACAATGAATGACACTAAAAACGACACCATCGCCTAGTCTGCCCAATCTGTGACTGGTGTGCAAAAGTCATTGGATATCCATGACTTGTTCATTTTGATGAAAGTTAGGTAGTTTACACTTTCAGGGGACAGCCGGATGCGCTTATCTGTCAGGATATCACCAGCGGCACTGAAGACATTCTGAGAGAACGCAGGCTGCCGGGCATGACAAAACCTCCAAGGTGTGACAGGCGAGCTCAGGCCAATCTTTCATTTTTGAAGACCAAAATGCAAAAGGGTCCAAACCCCCATGATGGCATTGGTATTGAGCTCCAGATAATCCTGCACTATCCTCTTCAGTCATTCATAACATGTGAGACTTGTACTCTATTCTGTTGGTACACAGGCTGGTCTAAAAAATGTATTAAACAACTCACAGAAATTGCTTATGCCACTTACACTGCTGCTGTTGCTAATGTTTCGACTTGACGTTCCCGGGGTTGGATGTCTAGAACTGGGATGCACACTGTGTGCCTCACTGCTGTTTTGGGGAAAACCACTCTTAAGATTGCCTACAAGCGTATTTTGATACTCCAGCATGCGTGCATCCCTTCCCAGGGGGGAAGTATTTGGCTAAATTTACTCTTGTACCGTGGATATAACAGAGTGGCAACCCAGTTGTCAGCACTATTTCTAATCCTAAGAATAAGGACATCTTGTTGAAGATAGTGCAGCAAGAAGACGCTCTTGTGTCGGGCACTTCCATGAGGTCCAAGTCCATGGTGTATTGGTGGCGGGGTAACACTCAAGGTTTGCTTCCTCAGTCCCCTCCCGCCAACTGCAGACAACAGATAGATCATTATCCTCCTCATCTGATTGTTGTACGTCCATCACCTCATCCTCCTCCATTTGTTCCTTGGCTCCTGCATTTAACACTAACAGTTGGTCTGGTGCCATAAGCCCCCCTTGATCACTGTAAGCCACCTTCCCATAGTACCCGCCTGTGTGATGACAGTCTGAAAATTTGAGATATTGTCATCCCTTCTGCAACCTCCACTGCTTCCACCACTTCCTCTAGGGCCATCACCTCCTCGTGCAGACTATTCAAAGTGTGCTCCAGCATGTAGATGACCAGAATAGTGATGCTGATGATGGCATCATCAGCGCTAACCATCTTAGTAGCCATTTCGGAACTGTGCTGAAGGGTACGGAGATCCTTCATCTGTGCCCACTCCGCAAGTGTGATTTGCACCAAGTCCGTACTATGTTGGCCTAGGCTATGCAAAAAGACATACTGCACCAGGGCTTATCGCTGCTGCCACAGCCACTGCAACATGTGCAGAGTAGAATTCTGCTGTGGCTGAACATCGCTTATCAAACGGTTAACCAGTATGTCTAAAGACCTCTGTAGCGAAAGAAGTCTATGACCTGCGGGGGGTGCGATCATCAGAAGTGAGCACACAGCGACCGTGCTTTCTGCAGCAGTGCATTCAGGTTGGGATAGTGGTGGAGAAATTGCTGTACCACCAGGTTGAGAATGTGAACTATCCAAGGCACATGTGTTAGGCTGCCATGGCGTAGGGCCATCATCAGGTTTGCACAGTTATCGCACACGCCCATCTCTGGGTCTAGTTTTAGTGGAAACAGCCATTGCTCTCACTTGGTACCTATCCACAATTCTTGAACTGTGTGACTGTGAACTCCAAGGCATATTAATTTAAACACTGCTTGATTGCGGTTAACCATGGCTTTGAAGTACAGAGGTGGGGGAGATTCTATCTGCACTGTTGGAACACGTGTCTGAATAAGGGAGCGGTTGATGGCCCAGGTGCAGGCCCTAGAGAAGGTAGTTGAGGCAGAAGCAGTGGAGAAATTGTTAGATACAGAGATTTGTCCTGCAAGCCATGGGGATTCCAAGACTTGTAGAGCAGCCCATTGACCGCCTGCCCCCACAGCCACCATAGCCACCCTGTGCCCTGTCAGTGAGCTCATGTTTGCTCATCCAGGTGTCAGTGGTGAAATGCAACCTGGCAGACATAAAATTTTTCAGGGAACAGGTGATGTCTGCAACATGCTGATGTAGCAGCAACTGGTACTGGGGGACTGCGACGGCCATCAGCTTTCGGAAACCGTCTGTATCAACAAGGCGGAAAGGCTACATTTCTGTGGCCAACAGATTGGAAGGGCCACGCAATAATCACAGAAATCACAGGCTGTGAGTCACGCAGAAACAACTGCTGTGATATTTGTATCGAAGAGCTCTCAGCATGCTTCTATCATCCAGATAATGACACGATTGGGTGACGATCATCCAAGGAGGCCGCAGGCTGTTCACAATAAATAGTTCTCAGAAAAATAATAGTGAGCATACGGCATATCCACCTCCAGATTAGAACTTGTTTCAGGGAGCGGGTTATGTTGTCGGCGACATGCTGGTGTAGGACAGGCACAGCTTTCGCAGAGAAGTAAAGGTGACTAGGCCTGTGTGAGAAGACTTGAAATGATGACGGAGGAGGAAGAAGCAGCAGATGGTGTTGATGGGACAGCCGGTGGTTGGTGAGGCCCGCTAGTCTGCATTTTAATGCAGTGAGATTCCCACATTAAGGCATGTTGATGGTGCATGTGCCGGTTCATGCATGTAGTTGTCAAATTATTGCAATTTTTGCCTCTACTGCAGTCTCAAAATAGGCCCAGGCTACGCAACCCCTGAAGCCGCTGCAAACTACACACTTGCAACCGATGCTTGCCACAGCCAGAGTTGGGGCAAACGATGCAGTGCTTGTCATGGTTTCATCATTTCATGTCTGTGTGGGAAGCCGCAGCATAGCATCCTCATCTTCCTCCTCCTCCACCTCCTCTGCTGAGCTACTCAGCTGCGTACCTCTGGGTTCACATTAAGTGGGATCTACAACCTCATCGTCATCCTCTCTGTTCTAACACTCCATACCCTGAGAGTCACTCTCCTCTTCTTCCTGCCCTGACACCATAGTACAGTCCACATGCACCTCTAGTATCTGAGTCTCATCAGGATCACCTTCACACTGAACACCAATCCTATTCCCTCTTCCACTACAACCTCGCTTTTTCCCTCTCATGTTGTAAGTAGCCTTCCCCTCTTGTAAGCTTATGTTTCACAACCTTAGGCCCACAGCTGTCAGTCACCTGTCACTAAATGAACACTCACTATTTATTTTCTTAGATAGTGTGCCTGAACAACACTGTTATAACTTACAATTTTTAAATGGAAATCTGGCCTTCTGATTTGCCACTGAAACACAGTTTTAGCACAAATGATTGGGAGTAGCTAATTGGGCCTCGTGGCTGCAACACAAATAATAAACATAACGATTTTTAAGTAAAATCTGGCCTTCTGACTTGCCTTTGAAACACAGTTTTAGCACAAGCGATTGGAAGTAGCAAATTGGGCTTACGGAGACTGCCACACAGGTTTTGCACAATCTACTTTGATGCTGGAAGATGGATTTCACACAGGACAGGATCCTGTCTATTAAGAGGATAAGCTCACTTTCAGCACCAGTACTAGTGCAGGACCAACCACTCTGCACTGTGACACTGAGACAATGGCGCCAGCAAAATAAGATGTCCACTTTTTATATTGCCAGGGACATGTGACTTCAGCAAAATCTTTATGGCTATTGGCTCCTTCACAGAATATTAACATCAGTCCCCAGCCATCGGATTTCCCTCAGCTGGTTATGAAAAATTAAAGGAGACCCCATGCCATTTTTTTAATTATTTATTCATTATTAATGGATAAATAATTTAATTAATAAATATTTTCTAAAAATGGGGTGGGGTCCCCCTTAATTTTTGTAACCAACTGAGGGAAAGCCGATGGCTGGAGTTGTTAAAATTCTGGGAAGGGGCCAATAGCTATAAAGGTTCCCAGGCTATTAATATCAGCTCAAAGCTGTTTGCTTAGCCTTTCCTGGATATTATAGGAGATCCCCCCAAAAAGTGATGTGCGTCCCCCTGTATTTACTAACCAGCAAAGGCTAAACAAGACACCTGTCGGCTGATATTAACAGCCTAGCAAATTGCCATGGATATTGGCCCCATCTCAAACTAAGAACATTAGCCCCCAGCCACCCCATGAATCGTGCATCCATAATGCTTGCTCTTCCTACTTGCCCTGGTGCTGTGGCAAGTGGGTTAATAGCTTTGAGGCTGATGTCAGCCGTTTTATGGCTGCTCACATCAAACCCAGGGGTTAGTAATTGAGAGGCATCTATAAAACACCCCCATTACTAACCCCATAGTCAAATTTAATAAAGACACAGAGTAAAGTCCTTTAATTGAAATATTATTTACAAACTGCCCACAGAGTGTGAATATTTACAGCAATTCCACAGAAATTTGTTTTGTTCAAATGGAACGCCCGCCAGGACCGTGGGGTACTCGGTACCGGGTCTGGTACTTAAAGGGGATGTGTCATGGCAGCGGCAACCTGGTCCGTGGCCCTGGGAGCCCAAGAAAAAGGGACAGGTCTTTAAAGGGGTTTGAATAAAGTTTGGTCATGACGCTAGCTGTGGTATTCGGTTAGGGATGACGCTGCTTAAAGGGGTCCTCTGTGGTGATGTTATGGCAGCAAGGAAATGGCTTAACACAAGTGAAGCTGGGTCCCCAGGGCTGCCAGTGTGTTTGGCAAGGATGGTGTGGTGCCAGAAAGAAATGGAGGACACGGGGTTGCAGTCTCTTTACCTCTTTACTGAAGGGTTCAGGCATCCACAGTCCAGGATACCGGATCACAGGTGTCGATGGTCCAGCTGACCTGAAAGCGAATCTGGAATCCCCCTTACCAGATGGAGTTGGAAGCAGGGTCGGCTCCAGATTTTCATGGGCCCCGAGCAAAAGAGTCTCAGTGGGCCCCTTTAACACATACCATATGATGCACAGATACAGCAGAAAAATATAGATATAGTACAATGCCAAAGATTTCACTTACTTCTTACATTACATTAGTGATATAAATAGGTCAGAAACCAGACAGTATAGTCCTCCATACAGTATTATGGGCACCACACAGTGCTCCATACAGAATAATAAGCCCCATATATTGCTTCATACAGAATAATGGGCACCAAATAGTGCTCCATACAGAATAATGAGCCCCATATATTGTTCCATACAGAATAATGAACCCCATATAATGCTCCATACAGAATAATGAGCCCCATATATCGTTCCATGCAGAATAATGGACCCTATATAATGCTCCATACAGAATAATGAGCCCCATATATTGCTCCATACAGTATAATGAGCCCCATATAATGATCCATAAAGTATAATGAGCCCCATATAATGCTCCATACAGAATATAATGGGCCCCATATATTTATCCACACAGAATGGACCTCATATAATGCTCCATACAGAATAGGCCCCATATAATGGGTGCAATATATTATGGGCACCATATAATGCTCCAGTATATGATGGGCTCCATATAATACCCCATATATAATTGACCTCATAAGATGCTCCATATATAACTGGCCCAATAAAATGCTCCATATGTAATTGGCCTTATAAGATGCTTCATATGTAATTGGCCCCATAAGATGCTAGATATATAATTGGCCCCATATACTGTTCCATATATAATTGGCCCCATATATCGCTGCAAACATTAAAAAAAATTTAAAAATGAAATACTCACCTGTCTTCACTGGGCACTACTCTGATCTGGACTCCTCAGCGTCGCCGTCTTCCGGCTCTCTGTACTGTGACTGCTTAGGCAGAGGGCGCACACTAATCATGACAACACGCCTTCTCACTTGAATGTCACAGTCAGAGGACAGAAAGCACCGCAGCGTTGGAACAGGGGGAAATGAGTACCGCAAGAGCCAGGGCCTGAAGCTGGCGGGGGGCCCACTTGCGGGTGCCGGCACTCGCACGGGCCCCCATAGTGTGCTTGTGACCCTGACGGTGAGTGGGCCCCCCGCCTCCACAAGGCCCTGGCACTTGCCCAGGTGTGTCGGGTGCTAACGCCAGCCCTGGTTGGAAGCCTTCCCTCTAGTGCTGTGGTGTAGTCCCTTGCTGTCTTAAGCCTCACCAAAGGTCCTCATGTTATCTCTCTGTCCCCCTTTAGATAGGACAATACCTGTATAACAGGTAACTCGGGTCTTTTTACAGGATCTCAATCATGACCCAGGCTCTATACGTTACTGTCTCTTCAGGTTTATGGTGGACAGGTAATTTGCAATGTGGTGTCCCACCGGTTTCTGCTGTGAGATGTAGAATACTTCACAACCTCGTTCTTCCGGCTACCAGTATCTGCACTCAGCTTGGAGGAAGCCCAGTCACAGCTTCTCTCTCCAGCTCTTAACTTCGCCTTTACTTCTTTCCTCCTTCACGCTCTCTACAATCAGTTCTGCTTTCCTTTCTCTCTTTCCAGGAGCTGCAGCATGTCTCATGGCTGCACAGCCCCTCACTTGCTCTCTCCTCAGTCTCTCTGACAGACTGACTAACTTTCCCTCCAGACCAGAATATATATGTATATAGGCGAGCCACCCACAAGCTGGATCAGAGCTCCCCCTTCTGGCCTGGAGTATGAACATGTTGCATGCTTGTGAATACCTGATAAGAGATATCCTTCCTCGCTTCCAAGCGTGACATCACTCTCCCTGTGAGGAAAGCAATGCCACTGTAGCAACCAGGAACCTGGGTGTTACACAACATTGGGAAGTAGATTACCCATATGGTGTGCTGCATTGTGTGCTTTATATTTACAGACTTAGCAGAGGAAAAGACAAACTTTACGAACAAGAAATGCAAGCTTGTGATTCTGTTAGAGGAAAAGGTGCAGTGTCTTCAGGAGAGAATAGCTATGCTTAAGCTCATCATAGAAGATGAGGAATTCCTTGACAGAGCAGGAGAATCTTTTCAGAATGTTGCAAGAGCAGAAATTTTCAGTGTTCCTGCAGAAGCTAATGACAGAGTAGAAAAATCTATTCAGAATGTTAGAAGAATAGCACCTTTCAATGTATCTGCAGAAGAAGAGAAATGGAAGCATGCAACCCAAAGAAGTAGGAGGATGAGGAGGAAATCAGCGCCAGTACCACTGAAGAACTGCTACCAGGCTCTCAAATGGGACAAGCATGAAGTTGTAGATCAAACAAGTGCTTTGCCCACAAAGAACACCACAGTAAGGAATCAGAAGCCTCTTGAATGAATTAAAAGAATCTCTGTGGTGAAGAAAAAAAAGGAGAGAGGTGGCCATGGGGAATGCCCTACTGAGAGGAACAGAAGCCGCTATCTGCAGGCCGGACATTACCTCAGTGTGCTGTCTTCCAAGTGCCCAAATCAAAGATGTGTATCAAGACTCTTCAATGCTACAGATGACTGCCAATTTTATCATATGTCCACAACCAGTGCTGCACACACCTCAAAATCATCATATTAGACACAACTTCCCATACCCGAGTAATACGGGAAAAAGGAGGCTCAAGCACAATAAATGGATATCATAAAACATATCTTTAATAAAGAATAAATAAAATGACACATAAATACTAAACAGAAAATCCTCTTCATAAAAACAAACACTGGGAACAACAAAACAAGCCAGAGAAACTCACAGAAATAAATACATGTGATGTAGCATATAATATACCCAGTAAGGAAAAAGGTGCTAAATAGACCGAATAAACTCAATGTCATATATGCATTGGACCAAATTAACCATGGAAACAATGTTCCTATGTCTAAGATAGTGGTCCTAAAACGCACCTGCTAATCACCTCCCACTACCATAATGGACTAGTTAAAGTGCACCGTGCTATACATAGAGCCATAGATGTAGCTATACAGGTAAGACTTACATGGTTAAAGGTTCCTGGCAAGAAGTGTTCCACAGCGACCCCGACAGCGCCGTTTCGCCTGACTGGCTTCCTCAATAAGGGGGACGCCCTAAAACAGGGTTCTGAGCTCCCCCTTCTAGGCTGGAGTTGGAATGTGTTGTGTGTAAGATTTACCTGCCAAAGGGATCCCACTTGTCTCCAGGCATGGCACTACCCTCCTCGAGAGGAAGGCAGCATCACTGTGGTACACAAACTTCTGGGGTGCCACAAATACACGTAAGAACGAATGACAGCAAACAAGGACCTGGAAAGGACGCGCTCATTCTTAGGAAGGAAGGCTGCCGGAAAGAAACCGAGGGTGAGTATATTCCTATTAGGTATATACTCACCCTCGGACGCGCCCTGCTTCTTTCCGGCAGCCTTCCTTCTTAAGAATGAGCGCGTGAAGGGCCTTAGATGACGTCACGGCTTGTGATTGGTCGCGGCCGCCCATGTGACCGCTCACACGACCAATCACAAGCCGTGACGTCATCTAAGGCCCTTCACGCGCTCATTCTTAAGAAGGAAGGCTGCCGGAAAGAAGCAGGGCGCGTCCGAGGGTGAGTATATACCTAATAGGAATATACTCACCCTCGGCTTCTTTCCGGCAGCCTTCCTTCCTAAGAATGAGCGCGTGAAGGGCCTTAGATGACGTCACGGCTTGTGATTGGTCGCGGCCGCCCATGTGACTGCTCACGCGACCAATCACAAGCCGTGACGTCACCGCAGGTCATTCACGCGCTCATTCTTAGGAAGGAAGGCTGCCAGTTAGTACCAGGGCGCGTCCGAGGGTGAGTATATCAATATTTTTTATTTTGATTCTTTATTTTACACTTAAATATGGATCCCAGGGCCTGAAGGAGAGTTTCCTCTCCTTCAGATCCTGGGAACCATAGCATCCCATTGCACTGCATTGGGTTTCGTGTTTCGGCCGACCCCGATCCCGACTTTTTTATAGGATCGGCCGATTTCACTCGACCCGACTTTTGAGAAAGTCGGGTTTCGTGAAACCCGGCCCGATCCTATAAAAATAAAAGTCGCTCAACCCTAGTGGCGAGTTCTCCTTCAATGGGAGTCTTCGAGCAGAGGCTGGACATACATCTGTCTGAGATGGTTTAGTGAATCCTGCACTGAGCAAGGGGTTGGATGGATTATTACGTCTTCGCGATCGCACACGCACACTGATTCTGACAGCTAACACCCAGCACTAAGTGCCAGGAGCGATCACGCACTGCTCCCAGCACTTTAACCCCCAAAATTCTGCGATCAAATGAGATCACAGCATTCCAGGAGCCGACAAAAGGCTGACAGCCCCTCTGCCTTTGGATCGGACACCCCATGCCGCAGACTAGCGGTGGACTCCACGTCTGGCAGCATGCACGCCTACACCTCGCTCTCCTAAAGCACTTCTCTCTGCATACCTCGGCTGTGGTTCCCCAGCATATTTTTGTGGCCCACTGACTTCCGGACCCATTCATCACATGAATTCCATATATGTAACTGAAGAAGGTTCATGTTGAACCGAAACGTTTTGAGTATACTGCAAAATAAATTCTTCTGTTCCAGCATCTTAAGTTGAGTGCTAAGTTTTATGGGGTTAGGGTTAGGGGCATGTTCGGGTTAGGGGTTTAGTTAGGGTTATGGGTAGAGTTGGGATTAGGGTTAGGGGTGTGTTTAGGTTAGAGTTTCAGTTAGAATTGGAGGCTTCGACCATTTAGGCACATCAAGGGCTCTCCAAATGCGACATGGCGTCCGATCTCAATTCCAGCCAATTCTGCTTTGAAAAAGTAAAACAGTGCTCCTTCCCTTCCGAGCTCTCCCGTGCGCCCAATCAGGGGTTTACCCTAACATATGGGGTATCAGCGTACTCAGGACAAATTGGACAACAACTTTTGTGGTCCAATTTCTCTTGTTACCCTTGGGAAAATAAAAATTTGGGGGGCTAAAAAACCATTTTTGTGGGAAAAAATTATTTTTTATTTTCACGGCTCTGCATTATAAACTGTAGTGAAACACTTGGGGGTTCAAAGTTCTCACAACACATCTAGATAATTTCCTTGGGGGGTCTAGTTTCCAATATGGGGTCTGTTGTGAATTCCGTTCTCGGGCTCCCTCCTGTGGTCGTGAATGGTACTTTGGTGAGTTCTGTCCTTGGACACCCTCTGGTGGCTTTGAGTGGAACTGCTGATCTTTGAGGTTGGCTTTCTCAGCTGCCCTCGTTTATTGCTTCTGCTGGCTTCCCTATTTAACTCTGCCCAGGTCGTTAGTTCAAGCCAGCTGTCAATGTCTCAGTACTGGTTCAGATCTCTCTTGGATTTCTCAGATGACCTGTCTACTCCAGCAGAAGCTAAGTCCTTGCTAGTCATTTGCTGTTCATCGGTTTTTGAATATATTTTTCAGTACATGCTATGTTTCTAGTCCAGCTTGCTATTATGATATTTCCTTGCTAGCTGGAAGCTCTGGGGGTGCAGAGCTGCACCTCCACACCGTCGGTGTCGTTGTGGAGGTCTTTTTGCACACTCTGCGTGGTTTTTGTAGTTTTTAATACTGACCGCATAGTTCCCTTTCCTATCCTCTGTCTATCTAGAGAAGATTCGGCCTCCTTTGCTAAAATCTGTTTCATTCCTGTGTTTGTCACTTCCCTCTTAACTCACAGTTAATATTTGTGGGGGGCTACCTTTACTTTGGGGAATTTCTCTGAGGCAAGGTAGGCTGCTATTTCTATCTTTAGGGGCAGTTAGCTCTTAGGCTGTGAAGAGGTGTCTAGGGAGAGTTAGGTACGCTCCACGGCTATTTCCAGTGTGTGTGATAGGATTAGGGATTGCGGTCAGTAGAGATACCACCTCCTCAGAGCTTGTCCCAGGTTTTCTGTTTTAACCATCAGGTCATTTCGGGTGCTCCTAACCACCAGGTCCATAACAGGGGTCACTTGTCGGGGTTTCTACTGTTTAGGTACATCAGGGGCTCTGCAAATGCAACATGACGCCTACAGACCAATCTATCTAAGTCTGCATTCCAAAAGGCACTCCTTCCCTTCTGAGCTCTGCCATGCGCCCAAACAGTGGTTTACCCCCACATATGGGGTATCAGCGTGCTCAGGACAAATTGAACAACAACTTTTGGGGTCCAATTTCTTGTCTTCCCCTTGGGAAAATAAAAAATTGGGGGCGAAAAGATCATTTTTGTGAAAAAATATGATTTTTTATTTTTACGTCTCTGCATTATAAAATTCTGTGAAACACTTGGTGGGTCTAAGTGCGCACCACACATCTAGATAAGTTCCTTAGGGGGTCTAGTTTCAAAAATGGTGTCACTTGTGGGGGGTTTCAATGTTTAGGCACATTAGGGGCTGTCCAAACGCAACATGGCGTCCCATCTCAATTCCAGTCAATTTTGCATTGAAAAGTCAAACGGCAGCCCTTCCCTTCCAAGCTCTGCCATGCACCCAAACAGTGGTTTACCCCCACATATGGGGTATCAGCATACTGAGGACAAATTGTACAACAACTTTTGCGATCCACTTTCTCCTGTTACCCTTGGTAAAATAAAACAAATTAGAGCTGAATTAAATTGTTTGCGAAAAAAAGTTTATTAGTTTTTTTTAAAAAACATTCCAAAAATTCCTGTGAAACACCTGAAGGGTTAATAAACTTCTTGAATGTAGTTTTGAACACCTTGAGGGGTGCAGTTTTTAGAATGGTGTCACACTTGGTTATTTTCTGTCATATAGACCCCTCAAAATTACTTCAAATGTGATGTGGTCCCTAAAAAAATGATGTTGTAAAAATGAGAAATTGCTGGTCAACTTTTAACCTTTATAACTCTCTAACAAAAAAAAAATGTTGGTTCCAAAATTGTGCTGATGTAAAGTAGACATGTGGGAAATATTACTTTTTAAGTAACATTAAGTAAGTAAGTGTGACATATCTCTGTGATTTATGTGCAAAAAATTGAAAAGTTGAAAAATTGCGAAAATAAACACAGGTAATATCAAAGATATTTTACCACTATTATGAAGTACAATATGTCACAAGAAAATAATGTCAGAATCATCAGGATCTGTTGAAGCGTTCCAGAGTTATAACCTCATAAAGGGACAGTGGTCAGAATTGTAAAAATTGGCCCGGTCATTAACGTGCAAACCACCCTTGGGTGTTAAGTGGTTAAATATTAGCCAAAAATAACACAAGTGAACACAAAATGCAGTTTTTAAATGAAGATCTTTATTATGAAGTAAAACCCTACAGGGCCCTGAGTGAAAAAGTGATTGACCCATCTCCTTTAAAACATAAATTAATTGTGTTTATCACTTTTTTGGGAAGCCGAGTTCAAATTGCCTAGCCAGACTTGCACCTAGCCTGAATCACCTGTTCTCAATCAAGAAATCACTTAAATAGGACCTGCCTGACAAAGTGAAGTAGACCAAAAGCTCCTCAAAAGCTAGACATCATACCACGATTCAAAAAAATTCTGAAACAAATGAGATGCAAAAGTATTTGAGATCTATCAGTCTGGAAAATGTTATAAAGCCATTTCTAAAGCTTTTGGACTGAAGACAACCACAGTGAGACCCATTATCCACAAATGGTGAAAACATGGAATAGTGGCGAACCTTCCCAGGAGTAGCCAACCGACAAAAATTACCCCAAGAGTGCAGCGACAACTCATCCAAAAGACCCCACAATGGCATCCAAAGAACTGCAGGCCTCACTTGCCTCAGTTAAGGTCAGTGTACATGAATCCACGATAACAAAGAGATTGGGCAAAAATGGCCTGTATGGCAGAGCTCCAAGACAAAAAACACTACTGAGCAATTAGAACATAAAGACTCATCTCAGATTTGCCAGAAAATATCTTGATGATGCACAATACATTTGGGAGAATACTCTGTAGACTGAAAAGACAAAAGTTGAACTTGTTGGACGGTGTATGTCACATTACATCTTGAGTGTAAGTAACAAAGCATTTCAGAAAAGGAACTTCATACCCACAGTAAAATATTGTGGTGGTAGTCTGATAGTCTGGGGCTGTTTTTCTGCTTTAGGACATGGAAGACTTAATGTGGTAAATGGAACCATGAATTCTGCTGTCTACCAAAAAATCCTGAAGGAGAATGACCGGCCATCTGTTTGTGACCTCAAGCTAAAGCACACTTGGGTTATGCAGCAGGACAATTATCCAAAACACATCAGCAAGTCCACCCCTGAATGGCTTAAGAAAAACAAAATGAAAACTTTGGAGTGGCCTAGTCACAAGCCTGACCTTAATCCGATGAAGATGCTGTAGCACGACCTTAACAAGGCAATTCATGCTTGAAAACCTTCCAATGTGGCTGAATTGCAACAATTCTTAAACGATGAGTGGGTCAAAATTCCTCCACAGCGTTGTAAAAGACTCATCGCCAGTTATCACAGACACTTGATTGCAGTTGTTGCTGCTAAGGGTGGCCTAACCAGTTATTAGGTTTAGGGGGCAAACACTTTTTCACACAGGGCTCTGTAGGTTTGGATTTATTTTTCCCTTACTAATAAAATCTTCATTTAAAAACTGCATTTTGTGATTACTTGTGTTATGTTTGTCTAATATTTAAATTTGTTTGGTGGTCTGATACATTTAAGTGTGACAAACATGCAAAAGAATAGGAAATCAGTAAGGGGCAAACAATTTTTATACAACTGTATATAATTTGGGACATGGGCACATTGTAGCGTATACAATACCTTTTGCTTTGCAGTTAATTCTATCATAGATGATAAATCTTCGCCCATCAGAAGGATTTACAAAATCCTTTATGGTAGGTAGATATTTACAAAAGGGAAAAGAATTACAAGCATGGGAACCTCCCTGTAATCTAGGTCAAACTGACTGCTCTGGGGACTTTTCATTTGATGTAAAATGACTAAGCGTAAGTTGCTCATGCAAATTAGGTTCCCTACGATAGGTCACTGATGGATATGATTCTATAATTCCTTGCATATCTGAATGTGCTGTCAAAATAGATCAATATTTCCGCAATATGTTAACTGCTCCCCTTGCCTGTTCATCAAAGACGCTGATGAATCTAATCAATTGATTTCCTTCTTTCTTTTCTCAAAAATCCAAAAAAGTATCCCTGTTTGTTAATTTGGCTCTGTTGTATGCCCTATGTAAGATCTTCTTAGGGTACCCTTTTGAGGTAAGCCTTATAAACAGATCGGTCCCACATAGAGGAGATCTGAAAAGGCTCTTTTTACAAGATGAGACAAGATGGATTTTTAAACTCAATTCCCGCAGTCCTTTGGCCTTAGTGAAGGTTTTACATACACAGCTTTTCTTTGAGAAAGATGAATTATGTTCACAAAGGGATATATATTAAGCGTGGTGTGCTTTATCCAATGGATATGATACCTTATTTAGCAACTGGATAAAAATTAACCTTTATTAGGTATATTAAAAAACCAATATAGATAAAATCTTGATATGAACCAAATAAAGAGAAAAACAACAACAACAGTAAACACAAAAACCCTGTTGTGATGAGTGCCCTATTACCTTCACAGAACGGGAAAGACAAACCAAGAAAAATGACATATAACAAATACAAACAGATCTGACAGTGTTTTAGACTGGCTTCCAATCCCAAGCAATTATTAGGCTCACACTAGGTGGGCCAATGGTTGATACACCTTAGATCCAACGCTATTGTAATGCAAACAATTGGATCTGTTACTGTGGCTACGACCACACACGCCACAGCGTTCAATTCTTATCCTCAATCCTGCTCACAGGAGAAGAAAATTTTTGGACCCCCTCAATATATATATATTGCAAGTCTCATATATGATATACTATATCCGGATTTAACCGCTATGTCTAGGCAGTTCGGACAAAAATACATTGGATTGGAGCACTGTCAGTGCAAATTAGCAGCACATTTTAAGGGCGTTTTCAAAAATGCCCTTCACACATGATTACTAGTGTTGAGCATTCCGATACCGCAAGTATCGGGTATCGGCCGATACTTGCGGTATCGGAATTCCGATACCGGGATTCCGATACTTGCCGCGTATCGGATACCGGAATCGGAAGTTCCAAGATTCAAAATGCAGAAATTCAGCCAATGAGAATGATTCCAAGTGTGGGCACATCCTGTTTCGCATGGAGGGCATGAAACTACTGGCAAGGCTGTGATTGGCTGCTGAAATGATGTCATGATGCAGTTTAAAAGTCGCTGGCGCCATTTTGCGATCACTCTGCTGTGAATTCAGTTAGTGACAGGACGCTGTTTGCTGACTGAGAGACAGTTTAGAGATAGCGATTTGCTTCTTTGTGCTTTCCAAAGGCTAATTTAGCAACCGCTGTGTTCACCTATTATTCACCTAGCTTTTGCCTTGTAGCGCTGTTTTCACAGCGATCTGCAAGGTCTGTGTGTGTGTGTGTGTGTGAGTGCAGCCCACTCTCTAGTCTGAGTGCAGCCACATAGGCCATCCATAGCTGGTTGTATTCAGTTCAGGGAGGGTGGTTCATTGCCTCATACTGTTCTTTTTTTTTTTTTTTTTCAAGTAGTGTAGTCTGCTGCTAATTTATTCAAAAAAATCCTATTAGTGTCTTTCCACCCGTCTCCAGCTAATTTGTGGAAAAACACTACATAGGATAACGTAGAGGAGGGTTTTTGGGCCTTGCAGCGCCGTTTACGGCTGTCTGCACGGTCTCCGTGTGACTGCAGCTCGCCCTGTAGTCTGTGAGCAGCCGTAGCCTGGTTGTCTCCAGCTCAGGGTTGTTCACTGCGTCATACCGCCAAATCAATTTTCATTTTGTTTTAAGTAGTGCAGGCTGCTGCACATTGTTTCAAAAAATTCCTATTAGTGTCTTTCCACCCGTCTCCAGCTAATTTGTGGAAAAACACTACATAGGATAACGTAGAGGAGGGTTTTTGGGCCTTGCAGCGCCGTTTACGGCTGTCTGCACGGTCTCCGTGTGACTGCAGCTCGCCCTGTAGTCTGTGAGCAGCCGTAGCCTGGTTGTCTCCAGCTCAGGGTTGTTCACTGCGTCATACCGCCAAATCAATTTTCATTTTGTTTTAAGTAGTGCAGGCTGCTGCACATTTTTTCAAAAAATTCCTATTAGTGTCTTTCCACCCGTCTCCAGCTAACTTGTGGAAAAACACTACATAGGATAACGTAGAGGAGGGTTTTTGGGCCTTGCAGCGCCGTTTACGTCTGTCTGCACGGTCTCCGTGTGACTGCAGCTCTATCCGTTGTCAGTTCAGCCCGCTTTTACTTCAGCAGGCAAGCCGTCCCTGCCCTGCACAAGCATGTGGAGGGACACATAAAACACGCGCTACTGAACGCCGTCAGTAGCAAGGTCCACCTCACCACCGATGCGTGGACCAGTCAACATGGACAGGGGCGATACCTTTCCCTCACTGCCCATTGGGTTAATGTCGTTGAGCCGGGTACAGACCGTGCGAGTGGCGCAGGACGTGTCCTGCCCACTCCAAGGATTGCAGGAATCCATTCTGTACGCATTGACTCCTCCTCTTACACCAGTTCCTCAGAATCATCGCTGCAGGAGCCGTCACAGTCCACCTCCACATGGACCCGTGATGAACGTGTACCTGTTACGACCGACATGAGCACAGCCGTGGCCAAACGTCAACAGGCCGTCTTGAAATTAATTTTTTGGGGGAATCGTAGCCACACAGCGCAGGAGCTCTGGAATGCCATCAAGCAGGAGAGCGATGTGTGGTTTGTGCCAGCGAATCTCCAGCCAGGCATGGTAGTGTGTGATAATGGCCGAAATCTGGTGGCAGCTCTGGGCCTCGGCAACCTCACTCACATCCCATGTCTGGCACATGTGCTCAATTTGGTTGTGCAGAGCTTTTTGAGGGACTATCCGGATCTTGATGCACTGCTGCACAAGGTCCGCCTAGAGTGTGCTCACTTGCGGCGTTCCAGCACGGCAAAAGCGCGCATTGCGGCTCTGCAGCGCCGACACCGCCTGCCGGAACATCGCATCATATGTGACCTACCTACCAGGTGGAATTCCACGTTACATATGTTGGAGCGGTTGTGTGAGCAGCAGCAAGCTGTAATGGAGTACCAGCTGCTTCAGGCGCAAAGAAGTCGCACTCAGTGCCGTACAGACTTCACAACCACAGAGTGGGCCACTATGAATGACGTCTGCCAGGTTTTGCGTCCCTTTGATTATTCCACGCGGATGGCGAGTGCAGATGATGCACTAGTCAGCATGACTGTCCCCCTTATCTGCCTGCTTGAAAAATCACTGCAAGCGCTAAGGGATGATGTTGTGGAAGAGGTGGAGGATGAGGATTCACCATTTCCATCATCTTCTGGACAGTCAGCGCCACGTGGTTCCTCACAAACGCGTAGGCAGGGGACAGTTTGTGAGGAGGATGAGGAGGAGTCAATGGAGGAGGAAGACATCCGTCCAGAGGAGGGAGTTACCGAATTGTCCAGTACTCAGTGTGTACAGCGAGGGTGGGGTGATGACGAGCGGGCAGAGATCACGCCTCCAGCAGGGGACAGCGTTTCTTGGGCAGTTGGCAGTCTGCAGCACATGGTGGATTACATGCTGCAGTGCCTGAGAAACGACCGCCGCATCGCCCACATTCTCAACATGTCTGATTATTGGGTGTTCACCCTCCTCGATCCTCGCTACCGGGACAACGTAGAAAGCCTCATCACACCGTTGAACCGGGAGCGAAAAATGCGGGAGTACCAAGACACACTGGTCAATTCCATCATCTTCTCCATTCCAACTGAGAGAAGTGCTGCTAGTGCATTCCAAAGCAGCTCAGTGCGTCCAGGCAGTGGTGGAGGCTCTGCACAAAGAGGGAGCAGAAGCAGTGCCTCTGCCCAAGGCAAGACCAGTATGGCCCAACTGTGGCACAGTTTTCTGTGCCCCCCACAAAAGTCTACACCATCACAGACGGCTCCAGTCAGCAGGAGGCAACGGTTCCGTCAGATGGTGACAGACTACATGTCTTGCCCTCTTGCTGTACTCCCAGACGGCTCTTCCCCTTTCAAGTTTTGGGTCTCAAAGCTGGATACATGGCCAGAGCTAAGCCAGTATGCATTGGAGGTGCTGTCTTGCCCTGCGGCCAGTGTATTATCGGAACGCGTCTTTAGTGCTGCAGGTGGTGTACTAACTGACCGTCGCATGCGACTATCCTCCGATAACGTTGACCGGCTTACTTTCCTGAAAATGAACAAGGCCTGGATCTCGCAGGAATTTGCCACTCCTCCTCCTGATTAAATAATTAGGTCACTGTATACGTTATCCAGGTCTCCTGTTGTGTTCATCTTTCTACCACCTGAACTTAAATTCCTGGGCTCCAACACCGCCAGTTGAGGCTCAGAAGTGCCGTCTGCACAGTCAAAACATACGACCCAGTGTTATTGGGTTTCAGTAACGTCAGCTGATCCCCAGCTGTGTAGCCGGCAATGTGTCATGCGACCGCCACGCTGACACAACAACTGAAATGTAAGGGAATCTGTCCCCCCCCCCAAGGCGTTTGTTACTGAAAGAGCCACCTTGTGCAGCAGTAATGCTGCACAAGGAAAAGGTAGCTATTTTGTTTTAGCTCCTTGCACACGCAGAACTT
Organism: Ranitomeya variabilis; assembly: GCF_051348905.1. Classification (NCBI taxonomy): domain Eukaryota; kingdom Metazoa; phylum Chordata; class Amphibia; order Anura; family Dendrobatidae; genus Ranitomeya; species Ranitomeya variabilis. Next base: position 101,963,003 of record NC_135235.1, read on the forward strand.
AACACTTATAAAATGTGTCCACTGATACCGTAAAACCGTCCCGGAGGTGGGACTTTCCTTCGTAATATGACGCAGCACAGCCGTTATTCCTACCCCCCCAGCGCCGCGCCCCGGCTCCTCAGCGTTGTTTGATTCCGTCCCGGAGCCTGCGCTGTTATGTTATCCCGTGGCCAGGCACACTTAGCGCTGCCCGTCTTCTGGCATCATTTGGTGTCAGGATGGCTGCGCCTGTGCGGCCGCGCTGGCCGAGAGCCCGCCTCGCAGTGTCTTCTGATTTAATCCTACTGGGGGCCTGGGATCCATGGACATGCGCAGTGCATATCTGAACCTCCACCTCTCACTCATCTCCCTATGGCTTCTTCAGACTGTTCGGTGTCAGCTGGTCCCTAATAGCATGCCACGGCCGTGACACCGCACAGTCTTAAGAAGCCGTAGGGAGGGGAGTGAGAGGCGAGGATATGCACTGCGCATGGCCATGGATCCCAGGCCCCCAGTGGGATTAAATCAGAAGACACTGCGAGGCGGGCTCTCGGCCAGCGCGGCCGCACAGGCGCAGCCAGCCTGACACCAAATGATGTCAGAAGATGGGCAGCGCTAAGTGTGCCTGGCCACGGGATAACATAACAGCGCAGGCTCCGGGACGGAATCAAACAACACTGATGAGCCGGGGCGCGGCGCCGGGGGGGTAGGAATGACGGCTGTGCTGCGTCATATTACAAAGGAAAGTCCCACCTCCGGGACGGTTTCACGGTTTCAGTGGACACATTTTATAAGTGTTTAGTTCTGTGTTTGCAAGGAGCGTGATGAAAAGAGCCACCTTTTCCTTTTGCATCTTTTGTGCTGCACAAGCTGGCTCTTTCAGCTACAAACGCCTTGGGGGGGGGTTAAAGGTTCCCTTTCGACTTTCTCAGGCTTCGGCCTACATTGTGTTCCTCTGCTTTTCCACCTGTCCCTGGGCTCCAACACCGCCAGTTGCCGTCCAGAAGTGCTGTACGCACAGTCAACAGTCCCTCCTCTGTTATTGGGGTTCAGTAACGTCAGCTGTTCCCCTGCTGTGTGTGTGGCAATCCCTCCTACCTCCTCCTCCTCCACCTGTCCCTGGGCTCCAACACCGCCAGTTGCCGTCCAGAAGTGCTGTACGCACAGTCAACAGTCCCTCCTCTGTTATTGGGGTTCAGTAACGTCAGCTGTTCCCCTGCTGTGTGTGTGGCAATCCCTCCTACCTCCTCCTCCTCCACCTGTCCCTGGGCTCCAACACCGCCAGTTGCCGTCCAGAAGTGCTGTACGCACAGTCAACAGTCCCTCCTCTGTTATTGGGGTTCAGTAACGTCAGCTGTTCCCCTGCTGTGTGTGTGGCAATCCCTCCTACCTCCTCCTCCTCCACCTGTCCCTGGGCTCCAACACCGCCAGTTGCCATCCAGAAGTGCTGTACGCACAGTCAACAGTCCCTCCTCTGTTATTGGGGTTCAGTAACGTCAGCTGTTCCCCTGCTGTGTGTGTGGCAATCCCTCCTACCTCCTCCTCCTCCACCTGTCCCTGGGCTCCAACACCGCCAGTTGCCGTCCAGAAGTGCTGTACGCACAGTCAACAGTCCCTCCTCTGTTATTGGGGTTCAGTAACGTCAGCTGTTCCCCTGCTGTGTGTGTGGCAATCCCTCCTACCTCCTCCTACTCCACCTGTCCCTGGGCTCCAACACCGCCAGTTGCCGTCCAGAAGTGCTGTACGCACAGTCAACAGTCCCTCCTCTGTTATTGGGGTTCAGTAACGTCAGCTGTTCCCCTGCTGTGTGTGTGGCAATCCCTCCTACCTCCTCCTCCTCCACCTGTCCCTGGGCTCCAACACCGCCAGTTGCCGTCCAGAAGTGCTGTACGCACAGTCAACAGTCGCTCCTCTGTTATTGGGGTTCAGTAATGTCAGCTGTTCCCCTGCTGTGTGTGTGGCAATCCCTCCTACCTCCTCCTCCTCCACCTGTCCCTGGGCTCCAACACCGCCAGTTGCCGTCCAGAAGTGCTGTACGCACAGTCAACAGTCCCTCCTCTGTTATTGGGGTTCAGTAACGTCAGCTGTTCCCCTGCTGTGTGTGTGGCAATCCCTCCTACCTCCTCCTCCTCCACCTGTCCCTGGGCTCCAACACCGCCAGTTGCCGTCCAGAAGTGCTGTACGCACAGTCAACAGTCCCTCCTCTGTTATTGGGGTTCAGTAACGTCAGCTGTTCCCCTGCTGTGTGTGTGGCAATCCCTCCTACCTCCTCCTCCTCCACCTGTCCCTGGGCTCCAACACCGCCAGTTGCCGTCCAGAAGTGCTGTACGCACAGTCAACAGTCCCTCCTCTGTTATTGGGGTTCAGTAATGTCAGCTGTTCCCCTGCTGTGTGTGTGGCAATCCCTCCTACCTCCTCCTCCTCCACCTGTCCCTGGGCTCCAACACCGCCAGTTGCCGTCCAGAAGTGCTGTACGCACAGTCAACAGTCCCTCCTCTGTTATTGGGGTTCAGTAACGTCAGCTGTTCCCCTGCTGTGTGTGTGGCAATCCCTCCTACCTCCTCCTCCTCCACCTGTCCCTGGGCTCCAACACTGCCAGTTGCCGTCCAGAAGTGCTGTACGCACAGTCAACAGTCCCTCCTCTGTTATTGGGGTTCAGTAACGTCAGCTGTTCCCCTGCTGTGTGTGTGGCAATCCCTCCTACCTCCTCCTACTCCACCTGTCCCTGGGCTCCAACACCGCCAGTTGCCGTCCAGAAGTGCTGTACGCACAGTCAACAGTCCCTCCTCTGTTATTGGGGTTCAGTAACGTCAGCTGTTCCCCTGCTGTGTGTGTGGCAATCCCTCCTACCTCCTCCTCCTCCACCTGTCCCTGGGCTCCAACACGGCCAGTTGCCGTCCAGAAATGCTGTACGCACAGTCAACAGTCGCTCCTCTGTTATTGGGGTTCAGTAACGTCAGCTGTTCCCCTGCTGTGTGTGTGGCAATCCCTCCTACCTCCTCCTCCTCCACCTATCCCTGGGCTCCAACACCGCCAGTTGCCGTCCAGAAGTGCTGTACGCACAGTCAACAGTCCCTCCTCTGTTATTGGGGTTCAGTAACGTCAGCTGTTCCCCTGCTGTGTGTGTGGCAATCCCTCCTACCTCCTCCTACCTCCTCCTCCTCCACCTGTCCCTGGGCTCCAACACCGCCAGTTGCCATCCAGAAGTGCTGTCCGCACAGAGCCAAACACCTCGCCAATGTGTTAGTGGGGTTCAGCACCGCCAGCTGTTCCCCTGCTGTGCAGCCGGCAACGTGTACTGCGACCGCCACGCAGGCACAACAAGTTAAATTTAAGGGAACCTGTCCCCCCCCCCCCAGGCGTTTGTTACTGAAGGAGCCACCTTGTGCAGCAGTAATGATGCAAAGGTAAAAAGTGCCTCTTTTCGTGGTGCTCCTTGCACATGCTGATCCTAACACTTATGAAAAGTGTCCCCTCCTACCGTGATACCGTCCGGTAGGTGGAACTTTCCTTTGTGATGTGACGCAGCACAGCCGTCATTCTTACCCCCTTGGCGCCGTGCGCCGCCTCCTCAGCGTTGTTTGAATCAGTCCCGGAGCCTGCGCTGTTAGGTTAGCCCTTGGCCATGCACACATTTTGTGCTGCCCGTCTTCTGACATCATTTGGTGTCAGGCTGGCTGCGCCTGTGCGGCCGCGCTGGCCGAGAGCCCGCCTCGTACTGTCTTCTGATTTAATCCCACTGGGGGCCTGAGATCCATGGATGTCATGTTCTCAATGGCAAGAGAACATAGCATCAGCATATATAGGAACTAGCTCTTGGAAGATGGGAACTGAGCTGACCATGAACTAAACCTAACACACAACTAGCAGTGGCCGGGTAGCATGCCTACGTTGATTCTAGATGCCCAGCACCAGCCGGAGGACTAAATAATGCTAGCAGAGGGAAATATTAGTCCTAGCTCACCTCTAGAGAAATACCCCGAAAGGAGACAGAGGCCCCCCACATGTATTGGCGGTGAATCAAGATGAAATAACAAACGTAGTATGAAAATAGGTTTAGCAAATTTGAGGTCCACTTACTACATAGCAGAAGACAGAAAGGGCACTTTCATGGTCAGCTGAAAACCCTATCAAAACACCATCCAGAAATTACTTTAAAACTCTGGCATTAACTCATAACACCAGAGTGGCAATTCCTGTTCACAAGAGCTTTCCAGACACAGTAACGAAACTACAGCTGTGAACTGGAACAAAATGCAAAAACAAACATGGACAAGAGTCCAACTTATCTAGTAGTTGTCTAGGAGCAGGAACAAGCACAGAGAGGCTTCTGATAACATTGTTGACCGGCAAGCAACTAACAGAGCAGCAAGGTTATATAGCGACTCCCACATCTTGATGGGAACAGGTGAACAGAGAAGATGAAAACACCAGTTCAATTCCACCAGTAGCCACCGGGGGAGCCCAGAATCCAAATTCACAACAGTACCCCCCCCTCAAGGAGGGGGCACCGAACCCTCACCAGAACCACCAGGGCGATCAGGATGGGCCCTATGAAAGGCACGAACCAGATCAGAGGCATGAACATCAGATGCATTAACCCAAGAATTATCCTCCTGGCCGTATCCCTTCCACTTGACCAGATACTGGAGTCTCCGTCTGGAAACACGAGAGTCTAAGATTTTCTCCACAACGTACTCCAACTCACCCTCAACCAACACCGGAGCAGGAGGCTCAACGGAAGGCACAACCGGTACCTCATACCTGCGCAATAATGACCGATGAAAAACGTTATGAATAGAAAAGGATGCAGGGAGGTCCAAACGGAAGGAAACAGGGTTAAGAATCTCCAATATCTTATACGGGCCGATGAACCGAGGCTTAAACTTAGGAGAAGAGACCCTCATAGGGACAAAACGAGAAGACAACCACACCAAATCCCCAACACAAAGCCGAGGACCAACACGACGGTGGCGGTTGGCAAAAAGCTGAGTCCTCTCCTGGGACAACCTCAAATTGTCCACCACCTGCCCCCAGATCTGATGCAATCTCTCCACCACAGCATCCACTCCAGGACAATCCGAAGATTCCACCTGACCAGAGGAAAATCGAGGATGAAACCCCGAATTACAGAAAAACGGGGACACCAAAGTGGCAGAGCTGGCCCGATTATTGAGAGCGAACTCTGCCAATGGCAAAAAAGCAACCCAATCATCCTGGTCAGCAGACACAAAACACCTCAGATATGTCTCCAGGGTCTGATTAGTCCGCTCGGTCTGGCCATTCGTCTGAGGATGGAAAGCGGACGAAAAAGACAAATCTATGCCCATCCTAGCACAGAATGCCCGCCAAAATCTAGACACGAATTGGGTCCCTCTGTCAGAAATGATATTCTCAGGAATACCATGCAAACGAACAACATTTTGAAAAAACAGAGGAACCAACTCGGAAGAAGAAGGCAACTTGGGCAGAGGAACCAAATGGACCATCTTAGAGAAACGGTCACACACCACCCAGATGACAGACATCTTCTGAGAAACAGGCAGATCTGAAATAAAATCCATCGAGATGTGCGTCCAAGGCCTCTTAGGAATAGGCAAGGGCAACAATAATCCACTAGCCCGAGAGCAACAAGGCTTGGCCCGAGCACAAACGTCACAAGACTGCACAAAGCCTCGCACATCTCGTGACAGGGAAGGCCACCAGAAGGACCTTGCCACCAAATCCCTGGTACCAAAAATGCCAGGATGACCTGCCAACGCAGAAGAATGAACCTCAGAGATGACTCTACTGGTCCAATCATCAGGAACAAACAGTTTATCAGGTGGGCAACGATCCGGTCTATCTGCCTGAAACTCCTGCAAGGCCCGCCGCAGGTCTGGAGAAACGGCTGACAATACCACTCCATCCTTAAGGATACCTGTGGGCTCAGAGTTACCAGGCGAGTCAGGCTCAAAACTCCTAGAAAGGGCATCCGCCTTAACATTCTTAGAACCCGGTAGGTATGACACCACAAAATTAAACCGAGAGAAAAATAATGACCAGCGCGCCTGTCTAGGATTCAGGCGCCTGGCGGTCTCAAGATAAATCAAGTTTTTGTGGTCAGTCAATACCACCACCTGATGTCTGGCCCCCTCAAGCCAATGGCGCCACTCCTCAAAAGCCCACTTCATGGCCAAAAGCTCCCGATTCCCAACATCATAATTCCGCTCAGCGGGCGAAAATTTACGGGAAAAGAAGGCACAAGGCCTCATCACGGAGCAGTCAGAACTTTTCTGCGACAACACTGCCCCAGCTCCGATCTCAGAAGCGTCGACCTCAACCTGAAAAGGTAGAGCAACATCAGGCTGACGCAACACAGGGGCAGAGGAAAAACGGCGCTTAAGCTCCCGAAAGGCCTCCACAGCGTCAGGGGACCAATCAGCAACATCAGCACCCTTCTTAGTCAAATCGGTCAATGGCTTAGCAATATCCGAAAAACCAGCAATAAATCGACGATAAAAGTTAGCAAAGCCCAAAAATTTCTGAAAACTCTTAAGAGAAGAGGGCTGCGTCCAATCACAAATAGCTTGAACCTTGACAGGATCCATTTCAATGGAAGAGGGAGAAAAAATATATCCCAAAAAGGAAATCCTCTGTACCCCAAAAACACACTTAGAACCCTTCACACACAAAGAATTAGACCGCAAAACCTGGAAAACCCTCCTGACTTGCTGGACATGAGAGTCCCAGTCATCCGAAAAAATCAGAATATCGTCCAGATACACAATCATAAATTTATCCAAATAATCGCGAAAAATATCATGCATAAAGGACTGGAAAACTGACGGAGCATTTGAAAGACCAAAAGGCATCACTAAATACTCAAAGTGGCCCTCGGGCGTATTAAATGCGGTTTTCCACTCATCCCCCTGCCTGATTCGCACCAAATTATACGCCCCACGAAGGTCAATCTTAGAGAACCACTTGGCCCCCTTTATGCGAGCAAACAAATCAGTCAGCAACGGCAATGGGTATTGATATTTTACAGTGATTTTATTCAAAAGCCGATAATCGATACATGGTCTCAAAGAGCCGTCTTTTTTTGACACAAAGAAAAAACCGGCTCCTAAGGGAGATGACGATGGACGAATATGTCCCTTTTCCAAGGACTCCTTTATATATTCTCGCATAGCAGCATGTTCAGGCACAGACAGATTAAATAAACGACCCTTTGGGTATTTACTACCCGGGATTAAATCTATGGCACAATCGCACTCTCGGTGCGGAGGTAATGAACCAAGCTTGGATTCTTCAAAGACGTCACGATAGTCAGACAGGAACTCAGGAATTTCAGAGGGAATAGATGATGAAATGGAAACCACAGGTACATCCCCATGAGCCCCCTTACATCCCCAGCTCAACACAGACATAGCTCTCCAGTCAAGGACTGGGTTGTGAGATTGCAGCCAAGGCAATCCTAGCACCAAATCATCATGTAGATTATACAGCACCAGAAAGCGAATAATCTCCTGGTGATCCGGATTAATACGCATAGTTACTTGTGTCCAATATTGTGGTTTATTATTAGCCAATGGGGTGGAGTCAATCCCCTTCAGAGGAATAAGAGTCTCCAAAGGCTCTAAATCATACCCACAGCGTTTGGCAAAGGACCAATCCATAAGACTCAAAGCGGCGCCAGAGTCGACATAGGCGTCCGTGGTAATAGATGACAAAGAGCAAATCAGGGTCACAGATAGAATCAACTTAGACGGTAAGGTGCAAATGGAAACAGATTTATCAAGCTTTTTAGTGCGCTTAGAGCATGCTGATATAACATGAATTATAGCCGCTCGCTTCGGGACAGAATTCTATCACACTGCATACTCTCTGGCGACTTCTCAGTGGACACCGCCAGATGGTGCACTGGTTTGCGCTCCCGCAAACGCCTATCGATCTGAATAGCCATTGTCATGGACTCATTCAGACCCGCAGGCACAGGGAACCCCACCATAACATCCTTAACGGCATCAGAGAGACCCTCTCTGAAAGTCGCCGCCAGGGCGCACTCATTCCACTGAGTAAGCACAGACCATTTACGGAATCTTTGACAGTAAATTTCCGCTTCATCTTGCCCCTGAGATAGGGACATCAAAGTTTTTTCTGCCTGAAGCTCCAAATGAGGTTCGTCATAAAGCAACCCCAAGGCCAGAAAAAACGCATCCACATTGAGCAACGCAGGATCCCCTGGTGTCAATGAAAAAGCCCAGTCTTGAGGGTCGCCCCGGAGCAAGGAAATCACAATCCTGACCTGCTGTGCAGGGTCTCCGGCAGAGCGAAATTTCAGGGACAAAAATAATTTGCAATTATTTCGAAAATTCTGAAACCCAGATCTATTCCCCGAGAAAAATTCCGGCAAAGGAATTCTCGGCTCAGATATAGGTGCATGACAAACAAAGTCTTGCAAATTTTGTACCTTCGTGGCGAGATTATTCAAACCTGCAGTTACACTCTGAAGATCCATTACAAACAGGTGGACACAGAGCCATTCAAAGATTAGAAGGAGAAAAAAAATAAAAATTCTCAGCAGACTTCTTATTTCTCTCCTTTCGCAGCCAAGGATTTTAACCCTTTAGTGGGCCGGTCAAACTGTCATGTTCTCAATGGCAAGAGAACATAGCATCAGCATATATAGGAACTAGCTCTTGGAAGATGGGAACTGAGCTGACCATGAACTAAACCTAACACACAACTAGCAGTGGCCGGGTAGCATGCCTACGTTGATTCTAGATGCCCAGCACCAGCCGGAGGACTAAATAATGCTAGCAGAGGGAAATATTAGTCCTAGCTCACCTCTAGAGAAATACCCCGAAAGGAGACAGAGGCCCCCCACATGTATTGGCGGTGAATCAAGATGAAATAACAAACGTAGTATGAAAATAGGTTTAGCAAATTTGAGGTCCACTTACTACATAGCAGAAGACAGAAAGGGCACTTTCATGGTCAGCTGAAAACCCTATCAAAACACCATCCAGAAATTACTTTAAAACTCTGGCATTAACTCATAACACCAGAGTGGCAATTCCTGTTCACAAGAGCTTTCCAGACACAGTAACGAAACTACAGCTGTGAACTGGAACAAAATGCAAAAACAAACATGGACAAGAGTCCAACTTATCTAGTAGTTGTCTAGGAGCAGGAACAAGCACAGAGAGGCTTCTGATAACATTGTTGACCGGCAAGCAACTAACAGAGCAGCAAGGTTATATAGCGACTCCCACATCTTGATGGGAACAGGTGAACAGAGAAGATGAAAACACCAGTTCAATTCCACCAGTAGCCACCGGGGGAGCCCAGAATCCAAATTCACAACACATGGACATGCGCAGTGCATATCTGAACCTCCACCTCTCACTCATCTCCCTACGGCTTCTTCAAACTGTGCGGTGTCAGCTGGTCCCTAATAGCATGCCACGGCCGTGACACCGCACAGTCAGAAGAAGCCGTAGGGAGATGAGTGAGAGGTGGAGGTTCAGATATGCACTGCGCATGTCCATGGATCTCAGGCCCCCAGTGGGATTAAATCAGAAGACAGTACGAGGCGGGCTCTCGGCCAGCGTGGCCGCACAGGCGCAGCCAGCCTGACACCAAATGATGTCAGAAGACGGGCAGCGCAAAATGTGTGCATGGCCAAGGGCTAACCTAACAGCGCAGGCTCCGGGACTGATTCAAACAACGCTGAGGAGGCGGCGCACGGCGCCAAGGGGGTAAGAATGACGGCTGTGCTGCGTCACATCACAAAGGAAAGTTCCACCTACCGGACGGTATCACGGTAGGAGGGGACACTTTTTATAAGTGTTAGGTTCAGCATGTGCAAGGACCATAATTAAAAGAGCTAAGTTTACCTTTTCCAGCATTAGTGCTGTACACGATGGCTCTTTCAGCTACAAACGCCTGGGGGGGGGGGTTAAAGTTTCCCTTTCAACTTGCTCCAGTGCAGGCTTCGGCCTACACTCTGCTCCCTCTCCTCCTCCTGCTGACCCCGGGCTCTAACACCGCCAGTTGGGGCCCGGTACTGCCAGCTGCACAGAGAAAAACACCAGCCAATGTGTCAGTGGGGTTCAGCACCGCCAGCTGTTCCCCTGCTGTGCAGCCGGCATCGTGTCCTGCAAAAGCCACGCAGACACAAGAACTGAAATTGAAGGGAACCTGTCCCCCCTCCCCCAGGCGTTTGTACGTTTTTAAGGCCACCTTGTACAGCGGTAATGCTGCATGTGTGCAAGGTGGCTCATAAACGTATTTTCCTCGCACATGTGGAACTGAAAACACGTCTAAAATGTGTCCTCTGCGTGACCATTTAACCGTCCCGGAGGTGTGACTTTCCTTTGTAATGACACGCTGCAACCCCCTTGGTAGCGCTGCCCGTCTTCTGGCATCATTGTTTGGCTGCCTGCGCCTCTGCGGCCGCCCTGACCCACACAACGCCCCTCGGTGTCTTATTTATTGGGACTGCGAGGGTGTGATTGATGGGCATGAACGGTGCATTTCTTCGCCTGTCCCTCATCTCCTTCCGCCTTCTTCGGACTGTGCGGCTTCATGGCCGTGGCATGCGATAAGGGATCAGCTGACGCCGCACAGTCTGCAGCGGGTATAAGGACCCGAGTGCGAGAGGCGAACATATGTGCTGCTCCAGGCCATGAATCACAGCCCCGCAGTGTTTTAACAATGTTAAGACACCGCGGGGCTGGGATTCATGGTCATCGCGAACCACAGCGGCCGACATTAAATGAGGTCAGAAGATGGGCAGCGCTAACAGCGCTAGGCCAGGGGATAACACGACAGCGCAGACTCCTGTACAGCAAATAACAACGCTCAGGAGGCTGCACCCAGCACCAAGGTGGGATTCTTGACATCTGTGCTGCGTCTCATTACAAAGGGAACTCGCGCCTCCAACACAGTTTGACTGTATAAAGGGCTAAATGTTATACGTGTTTCATTCAGCGTGTGCAAGGAGCAAAATTAAAAGAGCAACCTTTGACTTGTGCAGCACTACTGCTGCATAAGCTGTGGCTCTTCTACTTTGTAACCCCTGAGGGGGGGTTAAAGGTTACCTTTGAAATTGGTTCAAGTAGGCTTCGGCCTACACTCTGCTCCCCCTGCAGAGCCCGGGCTCCAACACCGCCAGTTGGGGCCCGGTACTGCTAGCTGCACAGAGCCAAACACCAGCCAATGTGTCAGTGGGGTTCAGCACCGCCAGCTGTTCCCCTGCTGTGCAGCCGGCAACGTGTCCTGCAACAGCCACGCAGGCACAACAGACCCAAAGCTGCCGCCAGTGCAGGCTTCGGCCTACACTCTGCTCCATCTCCTCCTCCTGCTGACCCCGGGCTCTAACACCGCCAGTTGGGGCCCGGTACTGCTAGCTGCACAGAGAAAAACACCAGCCAATGTGTCAGTGGGGTTCAGCACCGCCAGCTGTTCCCCTGTTGTGCAGCCGGCATCGTGTCCTGCAAAAGCCACGCAGACACAAGAACTGAAATTGAAGGGAACCTGTCCCCCCTCCCCCAGGCGTTTGTACGTTTTTAAGGCCACCTTGTACAGCGGTAATGCTGCATGTGTGCAAGGTGGCTCATAAACGTATTCTCCTCGCACATGTGGAACTGAAAACACGTCTAAAATGTGTCCTCTGCGTGACCATTTAACCGTCCCGGAGGTGTGACTTTCCTTTGTAATGACACGCTGCAACCCCCTTGGTAGCGCTGCCCGTCTTCTGGCATCATTGTTTGGCTGCCTGCGCCTCTGCGGCCGCCCTGACCCACACAACGCCCCTCGGTGTCTTATTTATTGGGACTGCGAGGGTGTGATTGATGGGCATGAACGCTGCATTTCTTCGCCTGTCCCTCATCTCCTTCCGCCTTCTTCAGACTGTGCGGCTTCATGGCCGTGGCATGCGATAAGGGATCAGCTGACGCCGCACAGTCTGCAGCGGGTGTAAGGACCCGAGTGCGAGAGGCGAACATATGTGCTGCGCCAGGCCATGAATCACAGCCCCGCAGTGTTTTAACAATGTTAAGACACCGCGGGGCTGGGATTCATGGTCATCGCGAACCGCAGCGGCCGACATTAAATGAGGTCAGAAGATGGGCAGCGCTAACAGCGCTAGGCCAGGGGATAACACGACAGCGCAGACTCCTGTACAGCAAATAACAACGCTCAGGAGGCTGCACCCAGCACCAAGGTGGGATTCTTGACATCTGTGCTGCGTCTCATTACAAAGGGAACTCACGCCTCCAACACAGTTTGACTGTATAAAGGGCTAAATGTTATACGTGTTTCATTCAGCGTGTGCAAGGAGCAAAATTAAAAGAGCAACCTTTGACTTGTGCAGCACTACTGCTGCATAAGCTGTGGCTCTTCTACTTTGTAACCCCTGAGGGGGGGTTAAAGGTTACCTTTGAAATTGGTTCAAGTAGGCTTCGGCCTACACTCTGCTCCCCCTGCAGAGCCCGGGCTCCAACACCGCCAGTTGGGGCCCGGTACTGCTAGCTGCACAGAGCCAAACACCAGCCAATGTGTCAGTGGGGTTCAGCACCGCCAGCTGTTCCCCTGCTGTGCAGCCGGCAACGTGTCCTGCAACAGCCACGCAGGCACAACAGACCCAAAGCTGCCGCCAGTGCAGGCTTCGGCCTACACTCTGCTCCATCTCCTCCTCCTGCTGACCCCGGGCTCTAACACCGCCAGTTGGGGCCCGGTACTGCTAGCTGCACAGAGAAAAACACCAGCCAATGTGTCAGTGGGGTTCAGCACCGCCAGCTGTTCCCCTGCTGTGCAGCCGGCATCGTGTCCTGCAAAAGCCACGCAGACACAAGAACTGAAATTGAAGGGAACCTGTTCCCCCTCCCCCAGGCGTTTGTACGTTTTTAAGGCCACCTTGTACAGCGGTAATGCTGCATGTGTGCAAGGTGGCTCATAAACGTATTCTCCTCGCACATGTGGAACTGAAAACACGTCTAAAATGTGTCCTCTGCGTGACCATTTAACCGTCCCGGAGGTGTGACTTTCCTTTGTAATGACACGCTGCAACCCCCTTGGTAGCGCTGCCCGTCTTCTGGCATCATTGTTTGGCTGCCTGCGCCTCTGCGGCCGCCCTGACCCACACAACGCCCCTCGGTGTCTTATTTATTGGGACTGCGAGGGTGTGATTGATGGGCATGAACGGTGCATTTCTTCGCCTGTCCCTCATCTCCTTCCGCCTTCTTCGGACTGTGCGGCTTCATGGCCGTGGCATGCGATAAGGGATCAGCTGACGCCGCACAGTCTGCAGCGGGTGTAAGGACCAGAGTGCGAGAGGCGAACATATGTGCTGCGCCAGGCCATGAATCACAGCCCCGCAGTGTTTTAACAATGTTAAGACACCGCGGGGCTGGGATTCATGGTCATCGCGAACCGCAGCGGCCGACATTAAATGAGGTCAGAAGATGGGCAGCGCTAACAGCGCTAGGCCAGGGGATAACACGACAGCGCAGACTCCTGTACAGCAAATAACAACGCTCAGGAGGCTGCACCCAGCACCAAGGTGGGATTCTTGACATCTGTGCTGCGTCTCATTACAAAGGGAACTCGCGCCTCCAACACAGTTTGACTGTATAAAGGGCTAAATGTTATACGTGTTTCATTCAGCGTGTGCAAGGAGCAAAATTAAAAGAGCAACCTTTGACTTGTGCAGCACTACTGCTGCATAAGCTGTGGCTCTTCTACTTTGTAACCCCTGAGGGGGGGTTAAAGGTTACCTTTGAAATTGGTTCAAGTAGGCTTCGGCCTACACTCTGCTCCCCCTGCAGAGCCCGGGCTCCAACACCGCCAGTTGGGGCCCGGTACTGCTAGCTACACAGAGCCAAACACCAGCCAATGTGTCAGTGGGGTTCAGCACCGCCAGCTGTTCCCCTGCTGTGCAGCCGGCAACGTGTCCTGCAACAGCCATGCAGGCACAACAGACCCAAAGCTGCCGCCAGTGCAGGCTTCGGCCTACACTCTGCTCCATCTCCTCCTCCTGCTGACCCCGGGCTCTAACACCGCCAGTTGGGGCCCGGTACTGCTAGCTGCACAGAGAAAAACACCAGCCAATGTGTCAGTGGGGTTCAGCACCGCCAGCTGTTCCCCTGCTGTGCAGCCGGCATCGTGTCCTGCAAAAGCCACGCAGACACTTGCTCTTGTACCTTCTGCTCCCCATCCTGGTTCCAGTACCGTCAGCTGGTTCCGGGCAGAGCCTTTGGCTTAGGTGCCTCCCTCTGGGTATCCGAGTTCCACCAACGTCAGGTGGTCCTTGGTAGTGCTTTCAAGCACGGGTACCTCCTGCTTAGTAACCGGGTTCCAGTAACGTCAGCTGGTCCTCGGTAGTTCCATTGGCTCTTGGACCTTCGGGTAGCCATCCGAGTTCCAGTTCCATCAGCTGGTTCTCGGCATTTTCTCAGCCTTCTTGTACCTTCTGCTACATTTCCAAGTTCAAGAGACTAATCACGATGACCCGGAAGACCACCCCTAAGATGACGACGACACCAGAGACGACAACCACCGTGATGACGACGACCCTGGAGACGATGACCCTGAAGACCACCCCGATGACGACGACCCCGGAGACGATGACCCTGAAGACCACCCCGATGACGACGACCCCAGAGACGACGACCCTGGAGACGACGACGACCTGGAAGACCGAGAAGCAGAAGAACAAGAGGCTGCAGAACAAAGAGCAGAAGAACATTAAGCATAACACTAAATATCAGAGCAAAAAATATTATCTAAATTATAAGCAGAAGAAGACTAAGCAGTGTATGGGGGTGAGTCCGTTCCTCCTCGTGGTGCCCCTGGATAAAGCCTGATGCTGCAGGCCAAACTGAACGCGGACAAATGTAACTGTTTTGTGACAGGCAGAACGGAAGGTGTAATCTTCAAACTTTTATAGATAACAACTACGGGAATGCCTGTCACAAATAAGAATATGATGAAGAAGTTGAATATGAAGAAGATAATAGTAAAATAAAAAGAATATGAACAATGTATGTAACAAAAAAAATAATAGGTAGAAGATGAAGAAGAAGATGAATAAGGTGAAGAAGTTGATGTCAAAGAAGCTGATGATGAGGATAATGAAGAAGAAAGTGTGGGAGAAGTAAAAAAGAAGGTGAAGGGCATGGAAGTAGTGAAACATCAATATCTGACAAAATAAAAAAAAAATTAACATAGTCAAAATCTTTCTAACGCCGAACGTCATAAAAAAAACCAAAATCCTGCTATTCTATTACATTGGGCTAAACCTCTGTGCCTTTAATGTCTCCGCCACGTCCCCCAATACATCCTACATTATTCTTAGTTGTTTTCCTTCATGTAGAATGAACCTACAAGTTTATAAAGGGTTTATTTTAATTCCGTTATTTTCGTCCCATTGACTTGCATTGGGATCGGGTATCGGTATCGGATTAGATCCGATATTTTGACGGTATCGGCCGATACTTTCCGATACCGATACTTTCCGATATCGGAAAGTATCGCTCAACACTAATGATTACCCATCCATAAAGCTATGGGAAACATTTGTCCTCATTTACACTTCTCATGAGTATTCCCTAGATGGGTTCAATAGTGACAACTTCAAGGGACAAATAATGGTGGAATATTATCATAGAGATGCTGTATGGGGGAACCCATACAACTTGTCTAAAAGTGAAATGAATTGCTTATGTAATTTGGAAAAAGATAAGAATATCACTATAAAGCCCTCAGATAAAGGAGGCAATGTGGTAGTAATGGACACTAAAAACTATCATACGTTGTGTCTTTCGTTACTGGAAAGAAAAGAAGAATATAAAATACTACCACAGAGCCCCTTAAAACAATTTGAATGTGAATTAAAATCTATAATTGAGGAGGGTTTTAGGGATGGAGTAGTGAGCAAGGACGAGAGGGATTACCTGTTACCAAAGCATCCAGTAACCCCAACTTTTTGCTGCCTCCCTAAGATCCATAAGGGGACTAATCCCCTTAAAGGACAACCCATTGTCTCCGGTAATAACAGTTTGACTGAAAAAATTGGCACCTATATTGACAAGATCCTTAAGCCATTTGTGGGAGCCTTGAATTCTTATGTGCGGGACACCACAGACCTTTTGCTTAGGTTGGAAGATGTTTACCTCGACCCAGACATGATTCTGGGCAGCATAGATGTGGAGGCGCTGTACTCATCAATCCCACATGACAAAGGTCTAATGGCTGTGAACCACTATCTGAGCACAAGAGGAACACAATATAACAGGCATAACAACTTTGTCATAAAAGCTTTGGAATTTTGTTTGACCCGAAATGTATTTCTATTTGACCGTAAGTACTTCCACCAGCTCAGGGGCACCGCGATGGGTAGCCCTTGTGCGCCCTCGTATGCAAATTTGCTCCTGGGCTGGTGGGAGGAAACGGTCGTTTTCGGGGATACTTTTGCCCATCCTGAGGAGAGAATAGTTATGTGGCTGAGGTATATTGACGACATTTTCGTAATTTGGAGAGGTGAAGCCACTGAATTTGGTAACTTTGTTGAAGGTCTAAATGTCAATGATCTGGGCCTCCATTTCACGTTTGAAGCCAACACCACAAATTTGGCATTCCTGGACATACGTATTGAAAAATGTCCCAATGGTGAACTGATCACAAGGACACATAGAAAAGATACAGCCACTAACTCTCTCCTCAGGTGGGAAAGCAGCCACCCAGCTCCCTTAAAAAGAGGTATCCCCTAAGGGACAATACTTCAGAGTGCGCAGAAATTGTTCCAAGTTAGTGACATTCCAAGAACAAGCCAAAGACCTAAAAAATCGTTTCTTGGAAAGGGGTTATCCAGAGGGTGTATTGAATAGAGCCTACAAAGAATCTCTGAAAAAAGAAAGGAAAGAATTGTTGACATCTAAGCCTAAGTCAGAGGATGAGAACATTATACGCTTCGTTACGAGATATTCAAATGGAGCTAATTGTATTAGAGAAATCTTCCAAAGACACTGGCCGATTTTACAGATGGACAGGGACATTAAGAAATATGTCCCATCGGCACCCCAGATAACCTATAGAAAGATGAGATCCCTACGTGACAGATTGGTTCACAGCCATTTTGACTCTGGAAACAGCTCAGGTCTAACTACAGACCAGATAAAGGGGTGTTATAGATGTGGCAAATGTAAAAGCTGCGCCGCCATTAGACCTTCTAAAAGTTTTTGCAGCAATGTCACAGGTACCACGTACATTATTAGGCATTTTATCAACTGCCGCACAAAAGGGGTTGTCTATAAGGCCACATGTGAATGTGGACTCGAGTACGTGGGCAAAACGAAGAGGGAGTTTCGCAAGAGAGTTGGCGAGCACCTCCGTGACATCGCGAACAAGAGGGAAACCCCAGTGGCTACCCACATAAATTTGGTCCATCAGGGCAACTCGAGTAAAATCCATTTCATGGGGATTGACAAGATAGTGCCTCCGCAGAGAGGGGGCAACTGGGACAAACTAATACTTCAAAAAGAGGCAAGATGGATCTTTATGTTAAAAACAGTACAACCACTGGGGCTGAATGAGATACAATCGTACAGCTGTTTTTTATAAAATCTTGGCAGTTTTGTGTTTAAAATGAAAACCCGACACAAGCATAATGTTCGATCTATCAGGGTATAATAATAGGGCCAGCCATCGTTGAGTGGGGGCGCCATGTCTGAAGATCTTTAGGGTGCCAACCCCCGCGATAGGTAGGGCCATTTGGATAGGAATATTCTATAGCCTACACTACCTTGCACCAGCCCTTTTGGTATATTTGAAGAATGAAGAATAATTTTTACATATAAGCTCTTCTTTCCAGCTATCCTTTGTAGGTTTGAGGGTTTTATAGGGAAAGATATATTGGGACAGACTACGTTGAGTGGGGGCGCCAAATGCGCAGGTCTCTCCTAGGGTGCCAACCTCCGCGATAGGTAGGGTAAGGAGAGTAGAGATTTTTGTATAGGGCACCCATAGGGTCACCTTTTCCTACGTTTTGGGGTGTTGGTAGGTGGTGTCCCGCATATGTGAATTCTTTCCTTATAATAATTTTTCAATTTTTCTATTCTGTTGGGCAGCGAGATATTTTCATTTTCTCTCGTCCTTGCTTGCTATTTGTCATATGATTCATAAGTCTCTTTAAAAGGGGTATGTTATACACTCTTTTAGTTAGAGTCAACTGGCCTTTGGTCTCCATATTAGTTGTCATGATTATATGCTGAGTGATCTCTGACCATGCCCATTTGGTGTACAGGAGTAGTGTTCATACTAATCTTCCTGTTTCTGGGAGTGTTTATCACAAGCACGTTAAAATGAACAGTGAATATAAAGTGCTGTAGTGTGAATAGGCACTCTTAGGGAACACGATTGCACTAACATGTGCATTGGTGATCCTTTTGTTTGTATAACAATGCCTGGCAGACAACAGCTCATATATGTAGGGTTGGACCTAGTACAAGCACGGTGACGCGCATGCGCCGCTGTGCGGGGATCCCTAGTGCCCAACGAAGCAGGTGAGCGCTTTGAGCTGTCAGGCAATAGAGGGGGAAGCCCGGAGTACGCGTCACACGCCAAGGGGCGGGGTTATTATAGCGCGGCACGGAGCAGAAGCTATAAATATCACAGAGAGGGGAGACCCGTAATGGCAGCAGCATTCTCTCCCCTGATGAATCCACAAGGAGGAAACGCGTCGGGAGACGCTTCTTGCAGCATAATCTTCTAACGGGGTCATACATGAGGTGGACGGTGGCTAGATCGATAGCTGGGGCAATGGAGATGAATATGCGGTGAGATCCACCCTAACACATGGGTTTGGTAATACCCATGATCTTATGCTTTACAGCATCTCTATGATAATATTCCACCATTATTTGTCCCTTGAAGTTGTCACTATTGAACCCATCTAGGGAATACTCATGAGAAGTGTAAATGAGGACAAATGTTTCCCATAGCTTTATGGATGGGTAATCATGTGTGAAGGGCATTTTTGAAAACGCCCCTAAAATGTGCTGCTAATTTGCACTGACAGTGCTCCAATCCAATGTATTTTTGTCCGAACTGCCTAGACATAGCGGTTAAATCCGGATATAGTATATCATATATGAGACTTGCAATATATATATATTGAGGGGGTCCAAAAATTTTCTTCTCCTGTGAGCAGGATTGAGGATAAGAATTGAACGCTGTGGCGTGTGTGGTCGTAGCCACAGTAACAGATCCAATTGTTTGCATTACAATAGCGTTGGATCTAAGGTGTATCAACCATTGGCCCACCTAGTGTGAGCCTAATAATTGCTTGGGATTGGAAGCCAGTCTAAAACACTGTCAGATCTGTTTGTATTTGTTATATGTCATTTTTCTTGGTTTGTCTTTCCCGTTCTGTGAAGGTAATAGGGCACTCATCACAGCAGGGTTTTTGTGTTTACTGTTGTTGTTGTTTTTCTCTTTATTTGGTTCATATCAAGATTTTATCTATATTGGTTTATTAATATACCTAATAAAGGTTTATGTTCACAAAGGGACCTATTTTTTTTTAAACTGGAATTTCTACATACTCAATTTTTCAATGAGAAGGATAAATCGTGTTTTCGAGAGAACTTAGCAATATGGAAACTGGAATTTATACATACTTTCTTTTGCTAATTGTTTATTATTGTTTGTACTATGGAAGAATAAGTGCAATAATTTTATAAGGCCCTGGTTTTTGGGGGGGATAATATTGCATGTTTCAATTGGTGACATGCACAGTAACACAAGCGGACATTTGCGATGATGTCATTGTGAAATTGGCAGGTCCTTTATGTTAGTGTTTTTTGCCACACAGTGGAATCTTTCTGCGCACATGCCAATGATTATCGTGTGACCTCGCAGGTTGACAGGACCGGACAGGATAATCATTGGCTTGTGCGCAGAAAGATTCCTCCGCAAGACATGTCTGTTGATTTTCTTCTTCCCTAACGCAGTAAAGAATTCTCTATTGGCCCTCATTTTGGTGCGATGATTGACAACAGTACAGGCGTTGACATTTCACCCAGACCAGTGACCTGGAAGGACCCGACGATTGTCCCCTTTAGTGATGCATTAACATTTAATGAACATGTAAGCAACTACAGTGCCTTGCGAAAGTATTCGGCCCCCTGGAACTTTTCAACCTTTTCTCAGATATCATGCTTCAAACATAAAGATACCAAATGTAAATTTTTGGTGAAGAATCAACAACAAGTGGAACACAATTGTGAAGTTGAATGAAATTTATTGGTTATTTTAAATTTTTGTGGAAATTCAAAAACTGAAAAGTGGGGCATCCAATATTATTCGGCCCCTTTAACTTAATACTTTGTTGCGTCACCTTTTGCTGCGCTTACAGCTGCAAGTCGCTTGGGGTATGTCTCTATCAGTTTTGTATATCGAGAGGCTGAAATTCTTGCCCATTCTTCCTTGGCAAACAGCTCGAGCTCAGTGAAGTTTGATGGAGATCGTTTGTGAACAGCAGTTTTCAGCTCTTTCCACAGATTCTCTATTGGATTGAGGTCTGGACTTTGACTTGGCCTTTCTATCACCTGGATACGTTTATTTGTGAACCATTCCATTGTAGATTTTGCTTTATGTTTGGGATCATTGTCTTGTTGGAAGACAAATCTCCTTCCCAGTCTCTGGTCTCTTGCAGACTCCAACAGGTATTCTTCAAGAATGGTCCTGTATTTGGCTCCATCCATCTTCCCATCAATTTTAACCATCTTCCCTGTCCCTGCTGAAGAAAAGCAGGCACAAACCATGATGCTGCCACCACCATGTTTGACAATGGGGATGGTGTGTTCAGGGTGATGAGCTGTGTTGCCTTTACGCCAAACATATCTTTTGGCATTGTTGTCAAAAAGTTAAATTTTGGTTTCATCTGACCAGAGCACCTTCTTCCACATGTTTGGTGTGTTTCCCAGGGGGCTTTTTGTAAACTTTAAAAGAGACTTTTTATGGATATCTTTGACAAATGGCTTTCTTCTTCCCACTCTTCCATAACGGCCAGGTTTATGCAGTGTATGACTGATTGTTGTCCTATGGACAGACTGTTCCACCTCAGCTGTAGATCTCTGCTGTTCATCCAGAGTGATCATGGGCCTCTTGGCTGCATCTCTGATCAGTCTTTTCCTTGCTTGAGATGAAAGTTTAGAGGGACGGCCGGGTCTTGGTAGATTTGCAGTGGTATGATACTCCTTCCATTTCAATATGATCGCTTGCACAGTGCTCTTTGGGATATTTAAAGTTTTGGAAATCATTTTGTATCCAAGTCTGGCTTTAAACTTCTCCACAACAATATAACGGACCTGCCTGTTGTGTTTCTTGGTCTACATGATGCTCTCTGTGCTTCAAACAGAACCCTGAGACTATCACAGAGCAGGTGCATTTATACGGAGACTTGATTACACACAGGTGGATTATATTTATCATCATTAGGCATTTAGGACAACATTGGATCATTCAGAGATCCACAATGAACTTCTGGAGTGAGTTTGCTGCACTGAAAGTAAAGGAGCCGAATAATATTGCACGCCACACTTTTAAGATTTTGAATTTCCACAAAAATTTAAAATAACCAATAAATTTCGTTCAACTTCACAATTGTGTTCCACTTGATGTTGATTCTTCACCAAAAATTTACATTTGGTATCTTTATGTTTGAAGCATAATATGTGTGAAAAGGTTGAAAAGTTCCAGGGAGCCGAATACTTTCGCAAGGCACTGTATTTTGTAGCATCTGAACCTATGGGAATCATTATAATAATAATAATAATTTTTATTTATATAGCACCAACATATTCCGCAGCACTTTACAATTAAGCGGGGACATGTACAAACAATAAATTCGGTACGAGTTAAGACAATTTAAACAGTGAATAATAATAATTGTTCTTTCTCCATTACAAATAAAATTCCTCCTTTCTAAGGAGTCAGTTCAATGGTTCCAATTCATTGGCTAGTTCTTTCATGACATCACAAACTATTCTTTAAAAGACCAGCGTTCATTGCAGCCTCATTGCTCCTGAAGACGCCAGTATAATGGTGAAACATTTTGGGAATCAGCTTTTTTTTATTTTAAATGCAAAAAATCAATATTAGGCAATAATGTGTGGCCCTTGGCTATACTTTGCCTTGACAGTTTATCAAATCCCGTTGTATGCAGCAGTTAGATATATCAGTTACTATAGGAATCTAATTAGAGCGGAATCTTGCAATAGAGCAATTACAGTATTAGAGACATATAGGTAGTAAATAGGGAGTGAACCAGGATGATTGATTCAACTGTGACATGCATGGATTAATTTGTGAGGCTATACGTATCAAGTCCGTAATAGGATATCTACTAATTCTCCCTTTCTTATCTATTAGGGTATGTGCACATGTTGCAGATTTTGCTGCGGATCCGCAGCGGATTGGCCCCTGCGGATTCGCAGCTGTTTTCCATGCATGTACAGTACCATGTAAACCTATGGAAAACCAAATCAGCAGTGCACATGCTGTGGAAAAAAATGCGCGGAAACGTAGCGTTGTTTATATTCCGCAGCATGTCAATTCTTTGTGCGTATTCCGCAGCGGTTTACACCTGCTCAATAATAGGAATCCGCAGGTGTAAAACAGCATGTGAAATCAGCAAAAAAATTGCGGTAAATCCGCAGGTAATCCGCAGTGCGGTTTACCTGCGGATTTACCAAAAATCAGTCCGGAAAAATCCGCAGGACTTTCCGCAACTTGTGCACGTAGCCTGAAACTTCACTAGAATAATACTATTCCTATAATTTACCATCTAACCATTTGGTCTGAAACTTCTGCTTAAAGAGAAAGATTGACCACCACATTATTTGCAATTTTAATGGTGCACTTTGAACATTATATATTAACCCCTTCATGACTGTAGCTTTTTCGCTTTTGCGTTTTCGTTTTTCGCCCCCCTTCTTCCCAGAGCCATAACTTTTTTTTATTTTTCCGTCAATATGGCCATGTGAGGGCTTATTTTTTGCATGACGAGTTGTACTTTTGAAGGATATCATTGGTTATACCATGTCATGTAACAGAAAATGGGAAAAAATTCCAAATGCGTTGAAATTGCACAAAAAGTGCAATCCTACGTTTGTTTTTTGTTTGGGCTTTTTGCTAGGTTTACTAAATGCTAAAACTGACCTGCCATTATGATTCTTCAGGTCATTAGGCGTTCATAGACACCAAATATGCTCAGATCGCCTCTATGTAGCAGAAGAACTGCATTGCTGTGAGCGCCAACCACAGGGTGGCGCTCACAGCAATCCGGCATTAACAACCATAGAGATCTCAAGAAGACCTCTGGTTTTCATGCCGACACACCGATGACCCCCGATCACATGGCGGGGGTCAGCGGTACGCTTATTTTCCGCCTGATGGCCGGAAGCACGCGTTAAATGCCGCTGTCAGAGTTTGACAGCGGCATTTGACTAGTTAATAAGCATGGGCTTATCGCGATTCTGCCCACGCCTATTACCGGGCACATGTCAGCTGTTCAAAACAGCTGACATGTCCCAGCTTTGATTCGGACTTACGGCCAGAGCCCGCATCAAAGCGGGGGTACTGACGTCGGACGTACGATCCCGTCCGATGTCAGAAAGGGGTTAAATGACTCAATAAAAGTTACATTTTATACATTTAGGAATCTTTAGTTACCAATGATTTGCCTTAGGCAATTTGTAAATAATTGTAAGCGATGTCCTACACTGATTCTATGAACATTTTGGCGGTTAATTGAAACAAACACACGAAAGTCCTTTATTTGAAATAAACACTTCCGGACCCTCTTTTACCCATTTATTAAACAAGAATAAAAATAAAATTCTACTCACCTTTCTGCTGGTGATAATCTATTAAGCTCATGTCCCATTACGATCCGGGTGGTTTGTTGAGCCATCACATCAGTGATGTGACCTCTCACCAAGCCAGATGCAAGACATTGAGCTGAGTGTGAGAACACGGCTGCAGTGACCGGTGATAAACTTAATGAAGTCACCGCTGGTCACCTGCAGCCACGTTCTCATGGCTTTATTAAATTTGACTATGGTGTCAGTAATGGGGGTGTCTGATAGACAGGTCTCTGTTACCAACCCCTGTGCTTGATGTCAGTGAACATAAAACAGCTGACATCAACAGCAAAACTTTTACCCCACTTGCCATCGCACCAGGGCAAGTGGCAAGAGCCGGGAAAAGTGGCAAAATTGGCGCATCTAATGGATGCATCTTTCTGGGGTGGCTGTGGGCTGCTATCTTTAGGCTGAGGAGGGACAATATCGATTGGCCCCTTCCCAGTGTGAGAATACCAGCCTCCAGCTGACTGCTTTTGTTTAGCTGGTTATCAAAATGAGGGGGACTCCACACCATTTTTTTAAATTATTTATTAAAATAATTTAAAAAAAACGTTGTGGCGACCCATCTATTTTTAATAACCAACCAAGATAAAGCTGACAGTTGGGGGCTACAGACTGCGCTGTCATTTTTGCCTGTGCTGGTTATTAAGAATAGAGGGAACCCCACACCATTTTTTTGTTTTATTTATTAGGTAAATGGCCAGGTGCCGGCTGGTGAGAACACTTATCATACACCTGTTCTTGCTGCTATCAGCGAGACCAGGAATACGATGATGAGAGTAGTTCTCTCATCAGCCGACACCTGTAACCGGCGTGTGACAGTGTGGGAACAGCAGCGATGTGACCAGCGGTAACATGTAACTTTATGTCATGTAAACAAGTAATGTTGCCACCAATCAGAGCCGCGCTGTCATTCAGATGACAACATAAGAAACGTCAGATGTTCGGGCCCCCCTATTCATTTCAACAGGGATCAGGTACTGTTCTGGTACCCAACTGAACTTTTTTGTAAAGTTCAGCAGAACCCAACGGACCCGAATATCCACAGGTCTGCCCATCACTAGACCTGTCCATTCTTTATAGGTGGGAAAACTTGCAAAATCGGCGGTGTATCAAATATTTGTCCCCACTGTACATACACGTATTTGCTCAGCGGTTAGCACTGTTGCTTTCCATTGCTGGAGTCCTGGGTTTAAATCCCTCCAAGGACAACATCCGCAAGGAGTTTGTATGTTCTTCCCGTGTTTGCATTGGTTTTTCCCGGGTTCTCATTTTCCTCCAGCATTCCAAAGACATAATGATAGGGAATATACAGCTCTGGAAAAGATTAAGGGACCACTGCAAAATGATCCGTTTGTCTGATTTTTATCTTTATAGGTATATTTGAGTAATATGAGTAAAATGTAAATTGTTCTTTTAGTCTATAATCTTCTCACAACTTGTCTCCGAATTTCCAAGCAATGAATTTTGTATTTTTTTCTGACAAATAAAAATGGTCAAAATAAAAAAAAAAAATAACAGTGCTTTCAGACCTCAAATAATGCAAAGAAACAAAGTTCATAGTCATTTATAAACAGCAATACTAATGTTTTAACTCAGGAAGACTTCAGAAATCAATATTTTGTGGAATAACCATGATTTTTAATCACAGCTTTCATGCGTCTTTGGCATGCTTTCCACCAGTCTTTCACACTGCTTCTGGCGCAAAAATGTAAGCAGTTCTTCTTTGTTTGATGGCTTGTGACTATCCATCATCCTCCTGATTACATTCCAGAGGTTTTCAATGGGGTTCAGGTCTGGAGATTGGGCTGCCCATGACAGGGTTTTGATGTGTTGGTCTCTTAATTTTTGCCAGAGCAGTATATTGTGATCCCCAATGAGGACAGTGATGATAATATCTACAAAATGCTGCAGAATAAGATGGCACTATATCAGCAAAGCATAATAAATATGGTAATAATAACACTATGACAAAGACTGTGGATTGCCTTTAACCATTGGAGTCACAAGGTTCAGGCCTTTGCGAAAAAAAATATATACACTCACCGGCCACTTTATTAGGTACACCATGCTAGTAACGGGTTGGACCCCTTTTGCCTTCAGAACTGCCTCAATTCTTCGTGGCATAGATTCAACAAGGTGCTGGAAGCATTCCTCAGAGATTTTGGTCCATATTGACATGATGGCATCACACAGTTGCCGCAGATTTGTCGGCTGCACATCCCAAAGATGCTCCATACAAGGCAGGATGGATCCATGCTTTCATGTTGTTTACGCCAAATTCTGACCCTACCATCCGAATGTCGCAGCAGAAATCGAGACTCATCAGACCAAGCAACGTTTTTCCAATCTTCTACTGTCCAATTTCGATGAGCTTGTACAAATTGTAGCCTCAGTTTCCTGTTCTTAGCTGAAAGGAGTGGTACCCGGTGTGGTCTTCTGCTGCTGTAGCCCATCTGCCTCAAAGTTCGACGCACTGTGCGTTCAGAGATGCTCTTAGGCCTACCTTGGTTGTAACGGGTGGCGATTTGAGTCACTGTTGCCTTTCTATCAGCTCGAACCAGTCTGCCCATTCTCCTCTGACCTCTGGCATCAACAAGGCATTTCCGCCCACAGAACTGCCGCTCACTGGATTTTTTTTCTTTTTCGGACCTTTCTCTGTAAACCCTAGAGATGGTTGTGCGTGAAAATCCCAGTAGATCAGCAGTTTCTGAAATACTCAGACCAGCCCTTCTGGCACCAACAACCATGCCACGTTCAAAGGCACTCAAATCACCTTTCTTCCCCATACTGATGCTCGGTTTGAACTGCAGGAGATTGTCTTGACCATGTCTACATGCCTAAATGCACTGAGTTGCCGCCATGTGATTGGCTGATTAGAAATTAAGTGTTAACAAGAAGTTGGACAGGTGTACCTAATAAAGTGGCCAGTGAGTGTATATATATGTCTAACAAATAATACTGCCTTGTCATTGATATAATAACAGCTTATGTTTGCTTTAATGGGGGCAAGATATTAAACACATGTAACAATACAAAGAACTTGGGCTTCAGAACTGTAAAGCTAAGTGGAAGAGTGACACCTAGTGGTTATATGAAGTAGTTAAACATTTTTTAATATGGGTTCATTTAAACTAAAACACTGCTAAGACATAAAATATTGTTCAATTAACAATAAAATATTGTTCAATTAACATAAAAACAAAATGAAGAAATATATTCTATACTGAATGTGATTATAACTAAGATCTACTTTGGCAATACAGTAACGGGGCACAGGGTATAAATAAGTGCAAGTCAAAATCTGAGTTTGTAGCTTCTGCCAGTAGCTGAACTGAATCTCCCCAGGTACGCCGGTGTTCTTTTCCTCTCCATGACCACGCTGAAAGGTTTTGCTCACACGTCAATATTTTTTTTGGTCAGTATTAGTGATGAGCGAGCGTCAGGGGCATACATAGAAATCATGGGGCCCCGTAGCAAAAGTTCCAATTGGGCCCCCAACCCTCCCCCCCCAAAAAAAAATAATTGTAGAGCATATCTCACAACTTCCCAGTCTTTACATAGTAATTTTCCTCCTGCTGAAGTCCTAGATTTCTCTTTCATTGTCCCATAAAGTATGATGCCAACAAAACTGCCCCATAAACACAGTATGACACCCCCATGGTGAGTTCCTCCACATTAGCCTCTACCTGCACAGTGTAATGACACTACTGTACCCCACCTCAACACCGAAGGCAAGGTATGGTGACCCTAAAACAGTATGATCCCCCAACTGTGAACCCCACACAGCCCTCCATGCAGTATAATGGGCCTACATAGTATAATAGCCCCACACTGTATAATGGACCACACTAGCCCTCCAAATAGTATAATGGACCCCACACAGCTCTCCACACAGTATGATGGACCCCATACAAACCTTCACACTATATAATAGCTTGCATACAGTATATTGGCCCCACATATAGCCCTCCAAATATTATAATTAGTGTTGAGTGAGTGTTCGACAGTCCCTGCATGTATTGCGACTTTTGAACAGCTGCGAGACATGCGGATGTGGCTCAAACTTATTTTTCGAGATAATCTATTAGCACTCGAGTGTCCTCGGATTACACTTTATCCAAGAACGCTTGCTCATTACTAATTATATTGGCCCCACATAACCTTCCATATAGTATAATGCGTCCACCATAATCCTACATATAGTATAATGATCTCACCATGGTCCTCCATACAATATAATGCACCCCAAGGTCCTCTATATAGTATAATGCACCCCCATGGTCCTCTAGACAGTATAATTGTGACGCTAGTCACTTCTCACGGCTAAGCCATGAGTCAGAGCGGTCAGTGAGTCCAAGGTCAAAAGCCAGAAGGGTACATCATAAACAGAAGGAAGAGACAAAAGCGTAGTCAGGTAACATTCTGAGGTCAGAGTACCGGGAAGATAACGGATCAGAGCTGAAGGGGTTAACCAGGCAGATGGTCAGAATGAAGTCCAAGGTCAGGCAACAGATCAAACATATAGAACTCAAAGCACAGGGAGCACAACCCTCACAAGATGAATGTACGTCTGGCAGAGGTCTGGGAGAAGCTGCTCAGTTAAGTAGGCATGGCCATAACCCGGGATAGTGAACACCTGAGACAGCCGACGCCTCCCAGTCACAGATTGGCAAGTTGAGCTGTCAATCAACACAACAGCTCAGCACGCCCCTGAACCAGACTGGATGGTCATGCTTTCAATCAAAGTACTGACAGCTTCAGCACGCCCCTGTACTAGAATGGACGGCTGATCTGTCAGTAACTGCATTCCAGACACCCTGAGGGGTGGAACCGTGACAATAATACACCCCTATGGTCCTCCACAGAATATAGTGCACCCCCATGGTCCTCCATACAGTATAATAAACCCCCCATGGTTCTCCACAAAATATAATGCACCCCCATGGTCCTCCATACAATAAAATACACCATCTATGGTCCTCAATACGCTATTATGGCCTTCAGCCATTGATTTAAAAAAGTAAATACAATACTCACCTCTCCTTTTACCACCCAATGCTTCAATCTGCTGAGCCTGTGGTGTGAAGCGCCGAACACGTCAGAACAGGGGGCGCACTGTAATGACACGTCAGAAGCCAAGAAAGAATGATGAGGGTGGAAGTGTCTGTGCCGTCAGGGCGAGCAATGATGATGGAGGAGGAAGCGTCAGCAGATGCCTCCACCCCTATCATTCTGACGGGCTCACGAGCCCCATAGCAGTGGCGTGGCCTGCTGCCATTGGCGGTACCCCACTGGCGAGCATGCTCAGATATCGTGCCATCCGAGCATGCTCAGGTGTTATCTGAGTGTCTTCGGAATGCTCGAGTATTATATTCAAGTCCCTGTGGCTGCCTGATTCGCGGCTGTTGACACATGCAGGGATTCCTTAACAAACAAACAATCCCCGCATGTGTTCAGGCTGTCTAACAGCCGTGAATCATGCAGATGCGGGGACTCGAACTTATTATTTGAGCACACCCAAGATACTCAGATAACACTCGAGCATGCTCGGATAACACAATATCTGAGCACGTTCGCTCATCCATAGTCAGTAAGTACCGTAATTAGTATTTGAGTTGTGAATCTTCCATAGTTTTGCTCTTGGTAGGATCCACTCTTGATTTGGTCTTACAGATACTGATGCAAGATACTGACATGTGAATAAAGCCTTAGGCCATTCCACACTTCAGTAATTTGGTCATTGTTTTGCAATAATGTTTAGACTGAAATCTACAGAGAGAATGTATGATGGAAAAATTTGCACTTCATTTCCTTGCTGTTTGTATTCGTCTTTCACCCCCTCCAGGTTTTGGCTTCCAAATACTGATGCAAAATACAGGTAAAACGAGCTCAGCAATACAAGGGTTTTCCAATTTTGAATGAACTTGTGTTCCTTGGCTGCAGTTTGTTTTTACAACAGTTGTGTTTTACTCATCTTCCGCAGATCCAGCGCTAAGTCTCCCGGTGTCTTTCTTTATCTGCAGTGCTGCAGTCAGTCAGCGATCACAGCAGCTCCGAGCGGATTTGCTATCAACTCAGACAGAGGCGCTGAGCTTAGTTATCGGCTGTAGTGTTATAACACAGACACCGAGAGCAGCAAACAAGACTTAGGCTATGTGCACATGTTGCGGATTTGGCTGCTGCGGATTCACAGCTGTTTTCAATGCGGTTTACAGTACCATGTAAACCTATGGAAAACCAAATCCGCAGTGCACATGCTGCAGAAAATATCGTGCGGAAACGCTGCGCTGTATTTTCTGCAGCATGTCAATTCTTTGTGCAGATTCCGCAGCGGTTTACACCTGCTCTACAATAGGAATCCGCAGGTGTAAAACCGCAGGTGGAATCCGCATAAAAACTGCAGGAAATCCGCGGAAATTCCGCAGGTAAAACGCAGGGAGTTTTACCTGCGGATTTTGCAAAAACGGTGCAGAAAAATCTGCACGCGAATCCGCAACATGTGCACATAGCTTTACTGATGGTCCTGTGGAGGGTGAGAAAGCCACATTTAATTAAAATAAAACGCTGAAGCTGAAGGGTTTTCAAAAACAAGAAAACTTTCTTGAACAACATTATCATTAAAAAATGAAATTAAAAAAACAACATTATTTAATTTACATACATTTCTACCTTTGCAGGCATGTTATAGCGTTGTCTTAACGTAAGGTTACGTGACTACAGACTTTGTGAATCCTCAGTGCGTGCATTTTCCAGCGTCAGGAGTGAGCGGTCATGTAACCATACAACTTGTGTACTGCTGGCCACATTCTCATCTGGCTTTGTGCGATATACAGCTCTGGTAAAAATTAAGAGACCACTGCAAAATGTTCAGTTTGTCTGATTGTTCTCTTTATAGGTATATTTTTTAATAAAATGTAAATTGTTCTTTTAGTCTGTAAACTTCTGACAACATGTCTCCGTATTTCCAAGCAATAAATTTGGTATTTTTTTTCTGACAAAGAAAAATGGTCAAAATTAAAAAAAAAACCAGTGCTTTCAGACCTCAAATAATACAAAGAAAACAAGTTCATAATCATTTAGAAACAACAATACTAATGTTTTAACTCAGGAAGAGTTCAGAAATCAATATTTTGTGGAATAACAATGATTTTTAATCACAGCTTTCATGCATCTTGGCATGCTTTCCATCAGTCTTTCACACTGCTTCTGGCGCAAAAATGTAAGCAGTTCTTCTTTGTTTGATGGCTTTTGACTATCCATCATCCTCTTGATTACATTCCAGAGGTTTTCAATGGGGTTCAGGTCTGGAGATTGGGCTGCCCATGAGTTTTGATGTGGTAGTCAATTAATTTTTGCCAGAGCTGGACTTGCATTGAGCATGTTTAGTCTGTATGTCACCGTATGTATGCAAATCACATACTTGGGGTCCAATGATTGCCGCTCCTGACACCGGCATCGGAGAATCCATAAAGGTCGCAGCGCTGTGCAGAGAATCCTTACGGGTCACAGTGCACGTGTTGTGAGGATACACAGTCACATATAGCAGAGTGACTGCAGACTTGTACCCTAAAGCCGGACAACCCCTTTAAAGATAGCATTGCTGGAAGTTAAAGTAGAGTTACCAAGACTGATTGCTAAATGAAAGGGCTCCCAACATTCCACTCTCCAAGCTGTGCTATTAGTCTCTGGCTTTTTTCCGAAAAGAGAGTTTTAGTACTATTTCCTTTCATTTCTGCTTTTGCTGTCAGTTCTGTATTTATGTAAAAAGTAATACTTCCTTAGCTATTTTAGCATGTTCCGCCATCGACTCAAAGCCTCTTATTAATATTAGTTAGTGAATCCAATTTTTGTAATGCTTAGTCACATTTATTAATTTGGGCCCAGCGGCAAGTCTAAGTACTCGGAGTCAATATTACAAATATGTCTTAAATCTTGCTGAGAAATGTTCTCAATGTAAATTGAATGGGATGATATCTGTGACTAATGGCTCTGGTGTCAGGCTGAGGCCTGAGGTGCCCACTAGGGGATCTAGTTACAAAAACCAACTGCTGAGTCAAACGTAATATCATATGCAGCACATGGATCTAACCAGCATTAATACATGACATTACATTGTACGGAGAGGGGGTCGGGGAAAACGTCACCCGACAAATGATGTCTCTTTCTTGTTTTGTTGTCCGCTTTGTATGCTATGTAGTATCCCAGTCTATCAATAATCCCTGCTTCTTATTGTAGAGGAAGATCAATGCTCAACATATTGCCCTGTGCTTAAAGGGAACATGTCATGTAAAATAACAGTATTAACCTGCAGATATTGGGTTAAGGTTTATAGTGTTCTGACACAATGCAGCGCCGGCCCAGAGAGCACCACTGCTGGGAGGAAATTAACTTTATTCCCCCTGGCAGTGTCCTGTTTCCAGTCACTGAGGTGGTACCGTCTCAGTTTCCGTCCCCGCACCGGTTATAGAGAGCGACGGCTGTAACTCAGCCCTGACTGACAGCAGGATCAGCATTAGGGCCGGCTGTCAGTCAGACTACACCCGCAGCTCTCCATACACAGAGCGGTGACTGAAACCATGCCGGCCCACCCCATATTATTGGAAGCCGAATGCTGCTGGGGGGGAAATACATTTTTATTCCTCCTAGCAGCGGGGCCCTCGGTGCCGGAACCGCATGTGGTCAGAACCCTATTAACCTGCAGATTGCTAGTATTATTTTACATGACAGGTTCCCTTTAACTGCAGTGAGTGATAACCAGTATGTTAACCCTGCAGGATTTATTGATGGCCATCAAACTCCATCGGGGTGGAAATTAAGGACATTAAATTAATGAATTATGTTTTTGTTATTGTTAGAATCTGTTTTCTTTTTGACCATCCGCCATCTAGTTGTGGTTTTCTGGCTGCTAGTCTTTTTCCCCTGGTGCTGGGTTGTCTTAGGTAAGGTGATTGTATCACCCTTTATTACCCAGCACCTGCCTCCCAGTCCTTGCTGGACAGCAGTGTTAATGCGCTAGAGTTCTGGCTAGGTGCTTTGATAGCTTTCTGTGTTGGATTTTATGCAGTTCTGGGACTTCTGGTTCTGCTATCCTTAGTTTCTGTTTTCAGTTGGTTTCTGCAGCCTTCTCTGTGTTTTTTATTAGGAGGTGACCCGTTTTTGTACCCAGTCCTTAGTTCTTTTAGGGAACCCCTTCTCCTTATCTATAGGTCTTCACTTGAGATTAACCTAGGATCGTCAGTGGATCTATTCGCAAGGAATGGGTCGCCCACTCCATCGTAGGGTATCAGCCTAGTCTCAGTGCAGGGTCAGTTTTCCCCCTTCTATCCTAGTTCTGTGTTGCAGTTCCGTAACAGTTATAGTGTCAACTCTTTGAAAGTGGGCTTTGTTATAAAGTAAACCTCTTATTTTGGGCAAAAAAAACTTCCAAAATATAGTTACAAATAAAATATCATTTCTGCAGCCCATCTCTACTGCACCTGTTGGATCCGGGATGGTAAGAATTTACATCAGCTGGAACTATTGATCTCCTGCCAACCGCAGAAAGAAGGGGATCTATGCACTTACCTTCCGGGCAGCCAGCCATCAACTATACTACTACCTATTATTGAGCAATCTAAACGGAGCTTCATGACTGATGTCCTTACAATGTTAAGATCCTGTACAATATAAGGAAGTGTGTTTTGCAGCTTTAGGAAAAACTAATACACAAGTGGTTTTACCATACACTTTTTTTAACTCAACTATAAGCTATATTTATGCCTTAAAAGGAATCTTTCTGCAGGTTTTTCGATTTAATCTGAGAGCATCATGATGTATGGGCAGAGACCCTGATACCAAAGATGTGTCTTATTAGGCTATGTACTGTAGTTTTAGTACAAACAGTGCAGTAGATTATCACAACAGAACTAGGCTTTATGTGAAGGCCAGTCCAGGTAATCTGTGTAATCCTGCCTCCACCACGGATTGGCAGTTCACTGACAATGTACACAGGAACCTGCCAGTGACTGGCCAAGGGGGCTCGTGGCCAGGTTGTCCTCATTATAATATTCTGTGCACCACCATCGGTGACACTAATCCCCAGGCAGAAAGTATTCAAGAAGCTCAGCTGCCAGCAATAGAGAAGGGCAACGAAGCTACAGGGGAGCTCTTGTCACCTTCTCTATGACGTAAACCAGCCATTGTCAGCATGTGTCGGCCACAGGAGATCATATGGAAAGGTAAGAATTAAAAACTTTTTTTTTTTAAGTGAATGAAATGATGGTGGGAAAGTGTAAATTATAATGAATTGAGGCTGAAGGATGGGAGAAAAGACGTTATACTATAATGAACTGAGGGTGGGGGTGGGAGAAAGGACATTATACTATAATGAATTGAGGGTGGGGGTGGGAGAGAGCATTATAATATAATGAATTGAGGGATGGGGTGGGGTGGGGAAGAGGACATAATACTATAATGAACTGAGGGTGGGGGTGGGAGAGAGGACATTATACTATAATGAACTGGGGGTGGGAGAGAGGACATTATACTATAATGAATTAAGGGTGGGGGTGGGAGAGAGCATTATAATATAATGAATTGAGGGATGGGGTGGGGTGGGGAAGAGGACATAATACTATAATGAACTGAGGGTGGGGGTGGGAGAGAGGACATTATACTATAATGAACTGGGGGTGGGAGAGAGGACATTATACTATAATGAATTAAGGGTGGGGGTGGGAGAGAGCATTATAATATAATGAATTGAGGGATGGGGTGGGGAAGAGGACATAATACTATAATGAATTGAGGGTGGAGGTAGGAGACAGGGCATTATACTATAAAGAATTGAGGGATGGGGTGGGAGAGAGGACATTATACTATAATGAATTGAGGAATAGGGGTGGGAAAGAGGACATTATACTTTAATGAATTGAGGGTGGGGGTGGGAGAGAGGACATTTTACTATAAAGAAATGAGGGATGGGGTGGGAGAGAGCACATTATACTATAATGAATGGGGGGTGGGAGAGGGGACATTATACTTTAATGAATTGAGGGTGAGGGGTGGGAGAAAGGACATGACAATGAATTGGGGGGAGGGGAGCATGTAAATTTAATGAATTGGAAGGCCATGTAATTATATTGAATTGGGGAAATGGGAAGTACAGAATGCAAAAACCAAGTCTTAGTGTTAGGACATCAACATGAAGGTTGACAAGATGGAGAAGAAGAAGGCTATTAACAGAGGAGACGTGAGCGGTAATTTACTGGATGAAAATATTTATTCTGTATAGGGGTACCGTACTGTATAGGGATATGTTTACGCGGACTGACCGGCTGCACTGAACAATCATCAATTGGTAAACCATCAGCAGCCGTTTACTGTGGTCTGTTTGTTTAAACAGGCTATTAAATAATGGGCAGTGAGTGATCTGTTTCATATTATATAACGTTCCTTTTTGTTACATATAGCGCCATCCTGTATTATACAGAGTCCTATCTTTTTACATAGCAGTATACAGTGGGTATGGAAAGTATTCAGACCCCTTTAAATGTTTCACTCTTTGTTTCATTGCAGCCATTTGGTGAATTCAAAAAAGTTCATTTTTTTTCTCAATAATGTACACTCTGCACCCCATCAAAGAGTGAAAAATGTAAAGGGGTCTGAATACTTTCCGCATCCATTGTACATAATAGAGGATGCAATGTTTTGTATAGCGCTGTATACAAGGGAAAACATTTGTGTGGCTGCTCTTAATCTGCCCCTGTCCCCAATATTCACCACTATACAAAGATCTGCTCTTTGCCTAAAAGGGCCTCCTGTGTTGACCACAGAGTAGCTGCTGGCCGGGAGAGCAAGTTAAAGAAAAATCAAGAAGAAGGCAGGTTCCAACTAGAGAAAAGGTGATAGTCACAACACCAATAGCCCAGCACTTGGCTGCAGCAGTAGCCAAGAGTTGCCACAATTTGTTATTTTTAGCAGAGCAAGGCTAGAGAATAAAAAAGGCAATGGCCCTTTTATAGTCCCATAGGGTTACCTAGATCTGCTGGGATATTTATGCATTGCAAATGGTTTGCCATAAATCACAGCTCCCCTCTTCTCTGATCTGACGATCATCAGTCTCATACTTATTTAAGACACAGTTCTCCCGGAATTGAGGTCATCTGTTACAAATGTCCAAACTACAGGATGCATATAGTCAGCTGTCAGAATCAGCTTACTACATATAGTACATTGTGTACCCAAAGAAATATTTAACAAGAACATAACCAGAGGTGTAGACACTGCCAAAAGTGCGATACAAAGTCATTAGTGATGAGCGAACGTGTTCACTCGAACCTGGTGTTCGATCGGACATTAGGGCGTTCGAAGGTGTTCGGTATTCGGCCGAACATCTCGCGGTACTCGAGTGAAATCTCGTTTTTGTTTTTCTCATTTTTGGCGGTTTTTCAAGGAGCCAATCATGTTAGGTGAGCCTTCTAAGCTACTAGCATGACGTAGGGACATGTACAAGACGAGAGCAGTGAGTGGCTGGCCAGATCAGGTGACCTGACCAGCCAATAGACTGCTTTCATTATGTTCGGCGCTTTCAGCCATTTGCAGTGTGAAAGAGCATAGGGACAGACGTGCTGGGGGGACTGGGAATTGATAGGGACTAGAGCAGGGACAAAGACCAGAATTAATCAGGCAGGCAGGGTGCAGAAATCAACAGCCCTTGTCAGGGCTAATCTACGTTTACTACTACTAGTCCTCTCTTGTATTTGCTGGCTAGCTGTGTGGCAGCTGGGACC
This sequence comes from Ranitomeya variabilis, assembly GCF_051348905.1. NCBI lineage: Eukaryota > Metazoa > Chordata > Amphibia > Anura > Dendrobatidae > Ranitomeya > Ranitomeya variabilis. The sequence continues at coordinate 101,999,673 of NC_135235.1, forward strand.
AGGAGTGCAGCGGCCGCCATCTTAGCTGCGCACTCACTGTCTCAGTGCCAAGTCTCAATCTCAGTCTCCAAGTCAATCTTTATAGGCATTAGGCATTAGGCAGGGATCGTGTGTGCATTAGGCTGGGCTTTATAGTGCGGCGTCCGCCATTTTGGGCGAACGCCGCACTATTAGAATATCGGCTGCTGGATGTTCCTCAGACTCCATTTAGCCTCCAGCACACGCTGTCTGTAACCTCATTTGTGCTGCTGTCTGGGACTTGTAGTGCCTCAGACTCCAGCACACGCTGTAACCTCATTTGTGCTGCTGTCTGGGACTTGTAGTGCCTCAGACTCCAGCACACGCTGTAACCTCATTTGTGCTGCTGTCTGGGACTTGTAGTGCCTCAGACTCCGTAGAGTGGTACAGCACACGCTGTCACCTCATTTAATAATAATAATATTAATTAATAACAATAATTAATAAATTAAAAAAGGAAATATTTGCGGCCTAAAAATAAAACCGCATAAGATATAAAAATGCATTTTTGAGTGATACAGATATACCACACCTGGCCCAAAAATATTTGTTTAGCGTACACATAAGCGCAGTGTACAGAATACGCAATTCTGCCACATATATAGTATATATATATAGTATAGAATACCCTACATTCTAATCCAAGGTTTTGTGTGTCCAAAAAACCGCATTAGATAAAAATTGCATTTTTATAGCACGCCATATCTAATAGTTAAAGAAATAAAGGGTATTTGATGTGAAGAAATACCACAAATATAAACACAGTTTTATATCTGTTACTGGTACCCAAGTTTTGTGGTTCAAAAATACGCTCTGTATTTAGTGACTAGGCCTGTTGCCAGATTTGTGCACGCCATATCTAATAGTTAAAGAAATAAAGGGTATTTGATGTGAAGAAATACCACAAATATAAACACAGTTTTATATCTGTTACTGGTACCCAAGTTTTGTGGTTCAAAAATACGCTCTGTATTTAGTGACTAGGCCTGTTGCCAGATTTGTGCACGCCATATCTAATAGTTAAAGAAATAAAGGGTATTTGATGTGAAGAAATACCACAAATATAAACACAGTTTTATATCTGTTACTGGTACCCAAGTTTTGTGGTTCAAAAATACGCTCTGTATTTAGTGACTAGGCCTGTTGCCAGATTTGTGCACGCCATATCTAATAGTTAAAGAAATAAAGGGTATTTGATGTGAAGAAATACCACAAATATAAACACAGTTTTATATCTGTTACTGGTACCCAAGTTTTGTGGTCCAAAAATAAGCTCTGTATTTAGTGACTAGGCCTGTGGCCAGTTTTGTGCACGCCATATCTAATAGTTACATAAAGAAGGGGTATTTGATCTGAAGAAATACCACAAATATAAAACACAGTTTTATATCTGTTACTGATACACATCAGTTTGCTGTAAACCAAGGTTTGGTTGCATAAAATACGCTCTTTACCGAATAGTCCTTTTTGCAACACGCAATATATCCTCTGTTTGGACAAATAGAGTGTATTTCACCTTCATAACTAGCTTTTCTAGCATAACCTTTACAATGGTGAACCCCAGGGGTAAGGGACGAGGACGAGGACGTGGTCGTGGGCGTCAAAGTGAGGTTGCAGGCAGAGGCCGTAGTCCTGGGCAGGGTGACACAGTACCTGCTTCTGATGGAGCACTGGAACGCCGCAGAGTACCCTTTTCTAGCTTCCTGTCCCAATTTACAGTGTCACGTGGCACACCCCTATTGGATCCCCAGCAGTGCGAACAGGTGATCAACTGGATAGCGGATAATGCATCCAGTAGTTTATCCACCGCCCAGTCTTCCACGCAGTCCACCAACGCTAGCCAAGGGAGTGGACCTCAGGATCTTTCAGCTCAACCTCCTCCCGCCCAGCCTGGCCCCTCCTTGGAAATTAGTGATTCAAATCCTGCATACTCCCAGGAACTGTTTTCCCAACCCTTCCTAGATTCACAAAGCACTGCTGAGCAGCAACCTGACCAGTGGGTCTGTCCCGATGCCCAAAATAGAGAGCTTTCCCAGTCTGTGGGTGATGAAAGTGGGGATTTACAAATAGTCTGTGGAGAGGTGTCTGAGGATGAGACACGGGTGTCAGACAGTGAGGTGCTTGTCAGTGCAGTAATTCCCAGGGGGGAGCAGGCTGATGAATGGGAGGAGGAGGAGCCGGTGGATGATGAGGTGACTGACCCCAGCTGGGTTGTTAGGCCTAGTCAAGAGAGTGCTTCGGAGGGGGAGGCAAGTGTAACATCAGAAAACGTTGCAAGAGGTAGACGTGCGACCAGAGGGAGAGGCAGGGCCAGAGTAATTTCATCAGACAGAGGTTCAACAAGTGAACCAGTTTGGTCGAGGCCTCGGTGTTCTAAAGTCTGGAGCTTCTTTAAAGAAAGTGAGGAGGACCGACGGACTGTGTTGTGCAACCTGTGCCACACCAAGCTCAGTAGGGGAGCCACCACTAGCAACCTAAGCACTACCAGCATGCGCAGGCATATGAGTGCTAAATACCCAACTCATTGGAATCAAGGCCGTTCACCTCCTTCTGGTCGCACCGCTGCTCCTTCCCCTGTGTCACATGCTGGCTCTGCCAGTAACTCCCCAGCCCAGGAGCCCGGCACCAGCGACTCCCGCCATGCAACCACCCCTGCACCTTCACCATCCCCCCCACAATCCACCAATGTGTCCCAGCGCAGTGTTCAGCTGTCTTTGCATGAAACATTTGAGCGCAAGCGCAAATATGCCTCCACCCACCCACATGCACAGGCCTTAAATGTCCACGTCTCCAAACTCCTGAGTTTGGAGATGCTGCCCTACAGGCTGGTGGAGACGGAGGCATTCCGCAACCTGATGGCGGTGGCTGCCCCTCGCTACTCCGTCCCAAGCCGCCACTATTTTTCTCGATGTGCCGTCCCAGCACTACACCAGCACGTGTCTCAGAACATCAACCGTGCCCTGACCAACGCGGTTACAGAAAAGGTCCACTTAACCACGGACACGTGGACCAGTGCTGGGGGGCAGGGACACTATATCTCCCTGACGGCACATTGGATTAATTTGGTTGAGGCTGGGACAGAGTCTGAACCGGGGTCAGCTCATGTGTTGCCCACACCCAGGATTGCGGGGCCTACCTCGGTGACTGTTTCCCAGGATTACTATACTTCTCCCCCCTCCTCCTCCTCCTCCTCCTCCTCCTCCACAAACACCACTTGTAAATTTCCATCCGTGGACACGCCACCTTCAGTCAGCAGCTGCAGTCGCAGCAGGACCGCAGTGGGCAAGCGCCAGCAGGCGGTGCTAAAACTGCTGAGCTTAGGTGACAAGAGGCACACTGCCCAGGAGCTGTTACAGGGCATGATGGCTCAGACGGATCTTTGGCTGGCGCCGCTGAACCTGAAAGCAGGCATGGTCGTGTGTGACAACGGGCGTAATCTGGTGGCGGCTCTGCAACTGGGCAGACTCACACACGTTCCATGCCTTGCCCACGTGTTCAATCTGGTGGTTCAGCGGTTCCTCAAGACCTACCCCAATCTGTCAGATTTGCTCACCAAGGTGAGACGCATCTGTGCCCATTTCCGCAAATCCACCACTGATGCTGCCACCCTGAGGGCAGTGCAACGGCGCTTACAACTGCCAGCTCACCGACTGTTGTGCGACGTGCCAACGAGATGGAATTCCACCCTACACATGTTAAACAGGGTTTACCAGCAGCGCAGAGCCATTGTAGACTGTCAGATGACCACTTCCACCAGAACCGGTAGTCAAGTTAGTCAGCTTCCTCAAATCTACAATGAGGAGTGGACGTGGATGTCTGATATATGTAAGGTGTTAAGCCACTTTGACGAGTCAACACTGATGGTCAGCGGGGATGACGCCATAATCAGCGTCACCATCCCGCTGCTTTGTCTGCTGAAAAAATCATTGCTCAGCATGAAGTCTGAGGCGCATCGATTGTCACAGGAGATGGGGGAAGAAGAGTTGACTGAGAGCCAGAACACCAGCCAGTCTGTTTCTCAGAGTGTAACTGAGGAGGGGGAGGAGGAAGATGAGGATGAAGAGGAGGAGACTGTGGGCGAGACTGAAGACGGTACCCATTCCCTCTTCTCAGTTCAGCGTGTTTGGGCTGAGGAGGAGGAGTTGTAGGAGGAGGAGGAGGAGGAAATGGAGAGTCGGCCTGTTGCGGAGGGGGAATTCTTACGTGTTGGGACTCTGGCGCACATGGCTGACTTCATGTTAGGCTGCCTTTCCCGTGACCCTCGCGTGAGAAAAATATTTTCCACCAGCGATTACTGGGTGTTCACCCTCTTGGACCCCCGGTACAAGCACAACTTTTCCACTCTAATTCCTATAGAGGAAAGGAGTATGAGACTGCATCAATACCAACTGGCCCTGGTGCACAAGCTGAAAATAGCCTTCCCATCTGACACCGCTAGCGGCAGAGGACGTGGTTCTGAGGGCCAACAAGCGAGGGAGAGGAGGGGAGCAGGCAGCTTGTCAAGCGCTGGCAGAGGATCAATCTCCAAGGCCTTTGCCAGTTTTATGTCACCCATGCAAGAGTATGCCACCAATCCACAGTCTAGACAGAGTAGAGGCGAGATTTACAGAAAGATGGTGAAGGACTACCTAGGTGACCATACCAACGTCCTGCATGATCACTCTGCTCCATACAACTACTGGGTTTCAAAGCTGGACACGTGGCCAGAACTGGCACTGTACGCCTTGGAGGTGCTGGCTTGCCCTGCCGCTAGCGTGTTGTCAGAGCGGGTCTTCAGTGCAGCTGGTGGCATCATCACCGATAAGCGTACACGCCTGTCAACTGACAGCGCTGACAGGCTGACGCTTATCAAGATGAATAAAGCATGGATTTCTACAGATTTCCACTCGCCACCGTGTTAAAGCAGCTCAAACTGAAGTCTGTCATGTCACCGTGCCACTCTCCGTGCTGACGCTGCTGACGCCTCCACATGCTGGGTCTTCGCTACCTCCAAACTATGTAATTGTGCCACTCTGTGGCCTCAATGTGTAAGGAATGATGCTGCTGCCGCCTCCTCAAGGGTCCGTCACCGTGCCACTCTCCGTGCTGACGCCTCCACATGCTGGGTCTTCGCTACCTCCAAACTATGTAAATGTGCCACTCTGTGGCCTCAATGTGAAAGGAATGATGCTGCTGCCGCCTCCTCAAGGGTCCGTCACCGTGCCACTCTCCGTGCTGACGCCTCCACATGCTGGGTCTTCGCTACCTCCAAACTATGTAATTGTGCCACTCTGTGGCCTCAATGTGTAAGGATTAAGGAATGATGCTGCTGCCGCCTCCTCAAGGGTCCGTCACCGTGCCACTCTCCGTGCTGACGCCTCCACATGCTGGGTCTTCGCTACCTCCAAACTATGTAATTGTGCCACTCTGTGGCCTCAATGTGTAAGGAATGATGCTGCTGCCGCCTCCTCAAGGGTCCGTCACTGTGCCGCTCTCCGGCCTGATGCTGCCTCCGCATGCCGTGCCCATAGCTGCCATGCTGTGTCAGGCTCAATTTCGGTGTGTTTCACCTGCTACCTCATCAAAGTGGGTCACTCTGTCACCACAAAGCTGTTGGCCATAATTTGGCGTAATGGTGCATTTGGGCAGCCTCAGAGGCAACTATGCATGCTGCCCCTGCTGTTTCCTGTCCATTCCAGTGTTGTTTCCATCATTTTCTGAGCTTCCCAGGTTTTTAGGCGACCTTCCCTGTGCAGAGCTTTGGTCCCGCTGAAAAATGTTCGAGTCTCCCATTGACTACAATGGGGTTCGTTATTCGAAACGAACACTCGAACATCGGGAGATGTTCGACTCGAACAACGAGCACCCGAACATTTTAGTGTTCGCTCATCACTAAAAGTCATACATAAAGGGAGCAATGGTCAACACTACGGACACTGTGACCTTTCCTCTTCTCAGTTCATACAAGATCTTTGTTCAGATGTGTTGACAGCTCCCAGGGATGTTAGGGCATGTGAGAGCCTGAAGCTAGAAAAGATTTCACTTCACTTGTTATTTCACTGCTTAAGGTACCGTCACACTAAACGATATCGCTAGCGATCCGTGACGTTGCAGCGTCCTGGCTAGCGATATCGTTTAGTTTGACACGCAGCAGCGATCAGGATCCTGCTGTGATATCGCTGGTCGTTGAAGAAAGTTCAGAACTTTATTTGGTCGTCAGACCGGCGTTTATCGTCAGGTTTGACACCAAAAGCAACAATACCAGCGATGTTTTACGCTGGTAACCAGGGTAAATATCGGGTTACTAAGCGCAGGGCCGCGCTTAGTAACCCGATGTTTACCCTGGTTACCATCGTAAAAGTTAAAAAAACAAACAGTACATACTCACCTACGCGTCCCCTGCCGTCTGCTTCCCACACTGACTGAGCGCCGGCCCTAAAGTGAAAGTAAAAGCACAGCGGTGACGTCACCACTCTGCTGTTAGGGCCGGCGCTCACACAGTACAGGAAGCGGACGCCGGGGGACACGCAGGTGAGTATGTACTGTTTGTTTTTTTTACTTTTACGATGGTAACCAGGGTAAACATCGGGTTACTAAGTGCGGCCCTGCGCTTAGCAACCCGATGTTTACCCTGGTTACCCGGTGGCCTCTGCATCGTTGGTCGCTGGAGAGTGGTCTGTGTGACAGCTCCCCAGCGACCAAACAGCGACGCTGCAGCGATCGGCATCGTTGTCACTATCGCTGCAGCGTCGCTGTGAGGGTACCTTTACTGCAGAGAGCCACATCACTGATTGCATGAAAAGAATATACAATCCAGAAAGAAAGACAAGTATTTCTGCATACACTGGCTGGTGCAGGATCATTACTGTATCACTCAAATCAGTGCAGTTATTACGGTTTGGCTTTTGCAGAACATAGAAGAAATGTTTCATTTATTTTAAAGGGTTAATCCCAATATAAGTGATCCCCTATCCAATGGATATGGTTTATGGGGGTTAACTTACTGATCCTAGAGGTCCAACTGATGGGAATCCCAACAATCTTGTAAATGCAGTTCTGGAATCTTGAAACCAGGCTCCTTGAATGGTGAGGAGGTGCCCATACTCAATTGTTTTACCTCCCTTCTCTGCCAGACTCCATAACATTGCTGGCATCTTTGTGGGTAAGAGTTTCATTCATGTGTATTTGCGTCTTACAGAGTCCGTGGAGTTCTTATCAGCTCCCTGCTCTGACGTGCAGTGGTGAGCTCATACTACCGACATCGATGCCACGTTGGAGATGGTAAGTAGGTAAGCCAAGAGCAGATAACCGCTCTGTAGAGTTGGAGTTTTACTATAGAATGGGGAAAGGGGTCCAATATAGGTATGTGGGCAGAATAAAGTATGAGAGCAATGAAACGTGGACCAAAAGCAGCCACAGGACAAGGGGTACAGCAACAGTCAGCAGACGCGCACAAAGATTAGATAATATAATATGAATATTTACTAACTATTTTATAAAACAAAGGAAAGGATAGCAGATAAACAGTGTATAAGTAACAAATACCATGACAGTAGTAAACTCTCAATAACACCGACTAAGGGTATACACAGAAACACTAAAATAGAAAATGCAATAGAAAAATACAATGCGATTAACCCTTTCTATACATAAATCAATAAAATGACAGTATTGTGCCAGCAGTTTAGTAATCGCCTACTCAGAGCAGTTTTTGAAGTGTCTGTTACAGAAGAGGCCTTTTCTCCTAACTGGACCTCTATATGGTTATTTATATATGTGCATATATACTCAGATGTAAGATGGTACCGGTACATCCTGAAACTGAAGTGGAAGAGTCCTTGCTGGGCTGAGTCCCGAATCAGAAACGCCGTCTTGAAGATCTTAGGGAAGAGAATGCCTTCCCTAAGTCCTTAGAGATAAAACGCCTTCTTAAAGCTCATAGAGAATGCCAATCTCTCCAGTGCAGGGCTTCCCTAAGTCCTTAGAGATAAAACGCATTCTTAAAGCTCATAGAGAATGCCAATCTCTCCAACGCAGGGCTTCCCTCAGACCTTAGAGATAAAACACCTTCTTAAAGCTCATAGAGAATGCCAATCTCTCCAACGCAGGACTTCCCTAAGTCCTTAGAGATAAAACACCTTCTTAAAGCTCGTAGAGAATGCCAATCTCTCCAGTGCAGGGCTTCCCTAAGTCCTTAGAGATAAAACGCCTTCTTAAAGCTTGTAGAAAATGCCGATCTCGTCAATGCAGGGCTTCCCTAAGTCATTAGAGAAAGGGCCTCATGTGGCCTAGCCCAAGATGCTGTGTATTTGGTTGCCCTCAGCGAGTCAGCTCAAGTCAAGCCAAACAACGCATCCTAGAGTCACCAACAACAGATGAGTCGGACTGCCCTACCCAGACTTTCTCCAAGTATCCGCAACTTCACTACCATCTGGACTTTCCTTCTTCTTCTCCCAAACGCTCACCAACCGCCCTGCGCTACAACTCAGTCCTCTCACCGATGCCCTCTACTGGCCAAATCATATATTACACCACAAATCTCCAACAATACAGTAAACTGTGATTAACCCTTACAGCACAGTATGAGGTGCAGTATAATGTGTGAGGATTAAGTATAAAGGTAGTATATAGCAAGAGGGCATAGCAAGATGGCAGTATATAGTAGGAGGACACAGTATGAGGGCAGTAAATACTGTAAGGACACAGTTTGGGGCAGTATATAAAGTTAGGGCACAGTATATGTGCAGTATATAGAAGGTATGGTGGCAGTATATAGTGTGTGGTGTCACAATATGTGAGCAGTATATAGTATGTATATAATATGAGGACACAGCTTAGGGGGCAGAATACACTGTTAAGGGACATCAAAGAGGGAAGGTAACCAGCAACAGGTCCATCGGTGAATAATTATTTAAAAACAAAAATCAAACATAAAACAATTAGTTTAAACAAAAGACAAGTAACTTGGGAAACTCATGGCCTTACGCGTTCCAAATTGACTGGTTCTTAATTATAGCTCAGAATCTGGAGACTGGTAAGGCCACTCCAGGACCTCGAAATGAGCCACTCCTTAGATGCCCTGGCTGTGTGCTTGTGGTCATTGTCATGCTGGTAGATCCAGCCACGACCCATCTTCAATGTTCTCACTGAAGGAAGGTGTTGGCCAAAATCTAAGGATACATGACACCATCCATCATTCCTTCAATACTATGCAGTAGGGTTGAGCGACTTTCATTTTTTTAAGATCGAGTCGGGTTTTGTGAAACCCGACTTTTGTCCAGAGTCGAGTCGAGTGCAGTCGGCCGCTTATCGGTAAAAGTCGGGGATCGACCGAAACACGAAACCCAATGCAAGTCAATGGGGAAGCATAGTCGGCAGTGAGTGGAGGCCAGGAAAACACCTACAGTGCCCATTTTAATGCCAAAAACATCCATTCTTGTTTCTGAAGCTTGTCAATCTTAATTAACTTTATAATAATAGTTGGGCATAGGAAATTGGGGGTCATTTGGCAAAAGTTGTGGGGGGTAGGGCTGGTTCAAGGCTTTAGTGGGCCCAGGAAATGTAGACTACGTCACGGCGGTGGAGCAGGGAGTATTTCAACGTTGCAAGTGCTGTGATCCTGAGCAAGCAGGGGGGGCCCACTCGTTCGCATTGGCACTGGCACAGGGCCCCTCAAAGTACAGCGGTGTGTTTGCATGGCGGGGGCGCCTCCCACCAGCAGCGACACTTTTGCGTACTCTGAGGGGCCCTGTGCCAGTGACATCGCCAACGAGTATGCCCCCCCCACCTGATGAAGGAACCTGCACTTTCATCTGCACCTTCCTCTTTGTCCCTGTGTAAGGTGGTATAACATGCGGGAAGGGGAACCTTACGTTCAGCAGGGTCAGATTCTGGCTGTGTAGAGTGCAAGGGGAATGTAGTGGTCTAGGTCAATGTACCAGCAGACTCATCTAGCAGTGGCTGGGCAATGGGCAGGATGAGGAGGAAACAGATATAGGGCCAAAGAATAAAGTAGGCTAAATGCAGTTCAAAATTGGTAACAGGACTAAACAGGCGGCATTGTTTTGTTCAGTGGAGTAGCAAACCCAAGAGCAGCAGACACTGTTTTAAGGGCCCAACCACACTAGTAGGCCAAATGCAGTTTAATATCTGCTACTGTAGGCCAAAAGCCAGAAGGTTGAAGCTCAGCTTTATTCAGTTGAGGACAAACAACATGGAGGGGCAGACACCGTTAGTAGGCCCTAACCACCAATTTTTAAAAACACAGCACTTAATGAGAGCCAGAAGGTTGAAGCTCAGCTGTATTCAGTTGAGGTCAGACTCAACACCAGGGAAGGGCAGACACCGTTAGTAGGCCGTAACCAAAGTTGAAGGTCAAATGCAGTTTAATATCTGATACTATAGGCCGAAAGCCAGAAGGTTGAAGCTCAGCTGTATTCAGTTGAGGGCAACACCAGGGAGGGGCAGACACCGTTAGTAGGCCGTAACCAAAGTTGAAGGCCAAATGCAGTTTAATATTTGATACTATAGGCCGAAAACCAGAAGGTTGAAGCTCAGCTGTATTCAGTTGAGGGCAAACACCAGGGAGGGGCAGACACCGTTAGTAGGCCCTAAACACCAATTTAAAAAAAAAACAAAACAGCACTTAATGAGAGCCAGAAGGTTGAAGCTCAGATTTATTCAGTTGAGGGCAAACACCAGGGAGGGTCAGACACCGTTAGTAGGCCCTAAACACCAATTTAAAAAAAAAAAAAAACAGCACTTAATGAGAGCCAGAAGGTTGAAGCTCAGATTTATTCAGTTGAGGACAAACACCAGGCAGGGGCAGACACCGTTAGTAGGCCCTAAACACCATTTTTTTTTAAAAAAAAACAGCACTTAATGAGAGCCAGAAGGTTGAAGCTCAGATTTATTCAGTTGAGGACAAACACCAGGCAGGGGCAGACACCGTTAGTAGGCCCTAAACACCATTTTTTATTTAAAAAAAAACAGCACTTAATGAGAGCCAGAAGGTAGAAGCTCAGCTTTATTCAGTTGAGGACAAACACCAGGCAGGGGCAGACACCGTTAGTAGGCCCTAAACACCATTTTTTATTTTAAAAAAAACAGCACTTAATGAGAGCCAGAAGGTAGAAGCTCAGCTTTATTCAGTTGAGGACAAACACCAGGCAGGGGCAGACACCGTTAGTAGGCCCTAAACACCAATTTTTTTTTAAACAACAGCACTTAATGAGAGCCAGAAGGTTGAAGCTCAGCTTTATTCAGTTGAGGACAAACACCAGGCAGGGGCAGACACTGTTAGTAGGCCCTAAACACCAATTTTTTTTTAAACAACAGCACTTAATGAGAGCCAGAAGGTTGAAGCTCAGATTTATTCATTTGAGGACAACTTGAATTAGGGACTGCAGACAGACTTACCAGGCTGTCCCCTGTGTGGACCATGCATCCAATACATTAACCCATTGCACCACAAAGGACACGTAACCTTTCGTGGCCATGCCTACAGGTCCATGTGTCTGTTGTCAGGTGTACCTTTGGACTCACAGATTGACATAGTGCATGGGCAATGCGGTCTTTTACATGGTGGTGGAGGGGTGGGATGGCTTTTCTCACAAAAGAAGTGTCGACTGGGTAGCTTGTAGCGTGGTACAGCGTAGTCCATCAGCGCTTTAAAAGCTTCGCTTTCAACTAACCGGTAGGGCATCATCTCTAATGAGATTAGTCTAGCAATGTGGGCGTTCAAACCCTGTGTACGCGGATGCGAGGATGAGTACTTCCTTTTCCTAATAAGAGTCTCATGTAGGGTGAGCTGGACTGGAGAGCTGGAGATCGTGGAACTAGCGGTGGTGCCGGTGGACATGGGTGAGTGAGAGAGGGTTGGAGATGGTATTCTTGCCGGTGCCCTACATGCAGTGTTTCCTACTGCAAACCTGGTGATTCCCTGACTGCTTTGGCCTGGCGACGAAAGCTGCACAGATACTGCCGGTGGTGCGGGAAATGGTGGGTTGACAGTGAGGGAAGGGATGTAGCGTTGCTGACTAGCTTCATTGGCCGAGGGTGCTGCAACCTTTAGGGACATTTGGTAGTTATTCCAGGCTTGCAAATGCATGGTGGATAAATGTCTATGCATGCAACTTGTATTTAGACTTTTAAGATTCTGACCTCTGCTTAAGGTAGTTGAACATTTTTGACAGATGACTTTGCGCTGATCATTTGGATGTTGTTTAAAAAAATGCCAGACTGCACTCTTTCTACTATCGGATAACTTTTCAGGCATTGCAGACTGAGCTTCTTTAACCGGATGGCCACGCTGTCCTCCAACAGGTTTGGTTTTGCCACACGTTTTTGGCCAGATACGGGCCCGGTAGATGGAACCTGTTGTGATGTTGATGCCTTCTGCGGCTCCTCCTCCTCCGCTTCTGAACTACTGCCGCCTGCACCCTGTTCCCCCAATGGCTGCCAATCGGGGTCAACAACTGGGTCATCTATGACCTCCTCTTCTATGTCGTGTGCAACTTCGTCTGTGTCACCGTGTAAGCCGGTGGTATAGCGTTCGTGATGGGGCACCATAGTCTCCGCTGGGTTTGATTCTGCCTCAGTACACTGCGAGGGCAATGTTCTGGTCTGAGTCAAAGGAACAGCATAGTAATCTGGCTGTGGCTGTGCATCTGTGCACTCCATGTCCGATTCAACTTCTAATGGGCATGGCCTGTTAACTGTTTCACTGTCTAACCCAGGAACGGTATGTGTAAAGAGCTCCATGGAGTAACCTGTTGTGTCGACTGACGCATCCTTCACTGTTGTTCTGGGTGAAGGACACAAGGAAGTGACTTGTTCCTGACCGGGAGCATCCACTGATGATGCACTGCTCTGACATTTGGCACTTTCCGAGGAGGAGGCGAAAGAGCTAGAGGCAGAGTGAGCAATGAAAGCCAATACTTGTTCCTCCTGCTCCGGCTTCAAAAGTGGTTTTCCTACTCCCAGAAAAGAGAGCGTTCGAGGCCTTGTGTAGGCAGACGACATTTTTGGCTCAACAACTCGAGACTTAGGTGCTGTACTGCTTTTACCACGACCACCTGATGCTCCACCACCACTACCATCATTACCAGCTGACAATGACCGCCCACGGCCACGACCTCTTCCACTAGACTTCCTCATTGTTTGCAAAACGTAACCAAAGTAACGCTATTTGTTACTGTAAAACAACTTATAAGGTGAACTCAAACTTCTGTAGGATTTATATATACTTTTATAGGTGCCTGACACTGAAAGGAAAATCAGGCCCAATGTTACACACTAGGCTTTCTGTGCCCCAATAATTTGAGACAGATGGCACACACAGGAGCAGCACTCAAGCAGACTTGCCAATATTTATCTCCCACTAATTATTTTTTTTTGAAAATGGAGAATGTCCCCAAAAACAAAAAAAATGGCCAAGTATCACACACTGGTTTTCGGTGGCACACAATGAGAGACAGATGCCACGCACAGGACTGGCACGGAGGCAGACTTGCCAATATTTATCTCCCACTAACTATTTTTTTTAGAAAAGGGAGAATGTACCCCCCCCCAAAAAAAGGCCAAGTATCACACACTGGTTTTCGGTGGCACACAATGAGAGACAGATGCCACACACAGGACTGGCACGGAGGCAGACTTGCCAATATTTATCTCCCACTAACTATTTTTTTTAGAAAAGGGAGAATGTACCCAAAAAAAAAAAAGGCCAAGTATCACACACTGGTTTTCGGTGGCACACAATGAGAGACAGATGCCACACACAGGACTGGCACAGAGGTAGAGTTGCCAATATTTATCTCCCACTTATTTATTTTTTTTAAAAAGGGAGAATGTACCCCAAAAACAAAAGAATGGCCAAATATTACACAGTGGTTTTCGGTGGCACACAATGAGAGAGAGATGCCACCCACAGCAATGGCACGGAGGCAGACTTGCCAATATTTATCTCCCACTAATTTTTTTTTTTGAAAAGGGAGAATTTAGAAAAAGAAAAAATGGCCAAGTATCACACAGTGTTTTTCGGTGGCACACAATGAGAGACAGATGCCACACACAGGACTGGCACGGAGGCAGACTTGCCAATATTTATCTCCCACTAATTTTTTTTTTTTTTGAAAAGGGAGAATTTAGAAAAAAAAAAAATGGCCAAGTATCACACAGTGTTTTTCGGTGGCACACAATGAGAGACAGGTGCCACACACAGGACTGGCACGGAGTCAGACTTGCCAATATTTATCTCCCACTAATTTTTTTTTTGAAAAGGGAGAATTTAGAAAAAAAAAAAAAATGGTGAAGTATCACATAGTGTTTTTCGGTGGCACACAATGAGAGACAGATGCCACACATAGGACTGGCACAGAGGCAGACTTGCCAATATTTATCTCCCACTAACTATTTTTTTTAGAAAAGGGAGAATGTACCCAAAAAAAAAAAGGCCAAGTATCACACACTGGTTTTCGGTGGCACACAATGAGAGACAGATGCCACACACAGGACTGGCACAGAGGCAGAGTTGCCAATATTTATCTCCCACTTATTTTTTTTTTAAAAGGGGAGAATGTACCCCAAAAACAAAAAAATGGCCAAGTATTACACAGTGGTTTTCGGTGGCACACAATGAGAGAGAGATGCCACCCACAGCAATGGCACAGAGGCAGACTTGCCTATATTTATCTCCCACTAATTGTTTTTTTTTTGAAAAGGGAGAATTTAGAAAAAAAAAAAAAAATGGCCAAGTATCACACAGTGTTTTTCTGTGGCACACAATGAGTGACAGATGCCACACACAGGACTGGCATTGAGGCAGACTTGCCAATATTTATCTCCCACTAATTTTTTTTTTTGAAAGGGGAGAATTTAGAAAAAAAAAAAAAAAAGGCCAAGTATCACACAGTGGTTTTCGGTGCCACACAATGAGAGACAGATGCCACACACAGGACTGGCACAGAGGCAGAGTTGCCAATATTTATCTCCCACTTATTTTTTTTTTTTAAAAAAGGGAGAATATACCCCAAAAACAAAAAAATGGCCAAGTATTACACAGTGGTTTTCGGTGGCACACAATGAGAGAGAAATGCCACCCACAGCAATGGCACGGAGGCAGACTTGCCAATATTTATCTCCCACTAATTTTTTTTTTGAAAAGGGAGAATTTAGAAAAAAAAAAATTGGGCAAGTATCACACAGTGTTTTTCGGTGGCACACAATGAGAGACAGGTGCCACACACAGGACTGGCATGGAGGCAGACTTGCCAATATTTATCTCCCACTAATTTTTTTTTTTGAAAAGGGAGAATTTAGAAAAAAAAAAATGGCGAAGTATCACACAGTGTTTTTTGGTGGCACACAATGAGAGACAGATGCCACACACAGGACTGGCACAGAGGCAGACTTGCCAATATTTATCTCCCACTAATTTTTTTTTTTGAAAAAGAATTTAGAAAAAAAAAAAAAGGCCAAGTATCACACAGTGTTTTTCGGTGGCACACAATGAGAGAGATGCCACCCACAGCAATGGCACGGAGGCAGACTTGCCAATATTTATCTCCCACTAATTTTTTTTTTTGAAAAGGGAGAATTTAGAAAAAAAAAAAAAATGGCCAAGTATCACACAGTGTTTTTATCGGTGGCACACAATGAGAGACAGATGCCACACACAGGACTGGCACAGAGTCAGACTTGCCAATATTTATCTCCCACTAACTATTTTTTTTAGAAAAGGGAGAATGTACCCAAAAAAAAAAAAGCCCAAGTATCACACACTGGTTTTCGGTGGCACACAATGAGAGACAGATGCCACACACAGGACTGGCACAGAGGCAGAGTTGCCAATATTTATCTCCCACTTATTTTTTTTTTTTAAAAAGGGAGAATGTACCCCAAAAACAAAAAAATGGCCAAGTATTACACAGTGGTTTTCGGTGGCACACAATGAGAGAGAGATGCCACCCACAGCAATGGCACGGAGGCAGAGTTGCCAATATTTATCTCCCACTAATTTTTTTTTTTTTTGAAAAGGGAGAATTTAGAAAAAAAAAAAAAATTGGGCAAGTATCACACAGTGTTTTTCGGTGGCACACAATGAGAGACAGATGCCACACACAGGACTGGCACGGAGGCAGACTTGCCAATATTTATCTCCCACTAATTTTTTTTTTTTGAAAAGGGAGAATTTAGAAAAAAAAAAAAAAAGGCCAAGTATCACACAGTGTTTTTCGGTGGCACACAATGAGAGAGAGATGCCACCCACAGCAATGGCATGGAGGCAGACTTGCCAATATTTATCTCCCACTAATTATTTTTTTTTTAAAAGGGAGAATGTACCCAAAAACAAAAAAAAATGGCCAATTATCACACAGTGTTTTTCGGTGGCACACAATGAGAGAGAGATTCCACCCACAGCAATGGCACAGAGGCAGACTTGCCAATATTTATCTCCCACTAATTTTTTTTTTGGAAAGGGAGAATTTAGCAAAAAAAAAAAAAGGCCAAGTATCACACACTGGTTTTCGGTGGCACACAATGAGAGACAGATACCACACACAGGACTGGCACAGAGGCAGACTTGCCAATATTTATCTCCCACTAACTATTTTTTTTAGAAAAGGGAGAATGTACCCCCCCCAAAAAAAAGGCCAAGTATCACACACTGGTTTTCGGTGGCACACAATGAGAGAGAGATGCCACCCACAGCAATGGCACGGAGGCAGACTTGCCAATATTTATCTCCCACTAATATTTTTTTTAGAAAAGGGAGAATGTACCCAAAAAAAAAAAGGCCAAGTATCACACACTGGTTTTCGGTGGCACACAATGAGAGACAGATGCCACACACAGGACTGGCACAGAGGCAGAGTTGCCAATATTTATCTCCCACTTATTTTTTTTTTTAAAAGGGGAGAATGTACCCCAAAAACAAAAAAATGGCCAAGTATTACACAGTGGTTTTTGGTGGCACACAATGAGAGAGAGATGCCACCCACAGAAATGGCACGGAGGCAGACTTGCCAATATTTATCTCCCACTAATTTTTTTTTTTAAAAGGGAGAATTTAGAAAAAAAAAAAAAATGGCCAAGTATCACACAGTGTTTTTCGGTGGCACACAATGAGAGACAGATGCCACACACAGGACTGGCATGGAGGCAGACTTGCCAATATTTATCTCCCACTAATTTTTTTTTTTTTGAAACGGGAGAATTTAGAAAAAAAAAAAAAAGGCCAAGTATCACACAGTGTTTTTCGGTGGCACACAATGAGAGAGAGATGCCACCCACAGCAATGGCACGGAGGCAGACTTGCCAATATTTATCTCCCACTAATTTTTTTTTTTGAAAAGGGAGAATTTAGAAAAAAAAAAATGGCCAAGTATCACACAGTGTTTTTATCGGTGGCACACAATGAGAGACAGATGCCACACACAGAACTGGCACAGAGGCAGACTTGCCAATATTTATCTCCCACTAACTATTTTTTTTAGAAAAGGGAGAATGTACCCAAAAAAAAAAAAGGCCAAGTATCACACACTGGTTTTCGGTGGCACACAATGAGAGACAGATGCCACACACAGGACTGGCACAGAGGCAGAGTTGCCAATATGTATCTCCCACTTATTTTTATTTTTTTTTAAAAGGGAGAATGTACCCCAAAAACAAAAAAATGGCCAAGTATTACACAGTGGTTTTCGGTGGCACACAATGAGAGAGAGATGCCACCCACAGCAATGGCACGGAGGCAGACTTGCCAATATTTATCTCCCACTAATTTTTTTTTTTTGAAAAGGGAGAATTTAGAAAAAAAAAAAAATTGGGCAAGTATCACACAGTGTTTTTCGGTGGCACACAATGAGAGACAGATGCCACACACAGGACTGGCACGGAGGCAGACTTGCCAATATTTATCTCCCACTAATTTTTTTTTTTTTGAAAAGGGAGAATTTAGAAAAAAAAAAAAAAAGGCCAAGTATCACACAGTGTTTTTCGGTGGCACACAATGAGAGAGAGATGCCACCCACAGCAATGGCATGGAGGCAGACTTGCCAATATTTATCTCCCACTAATTATTTTTTTTTGAAAAGGGAGAATGTACCCAAAAACAAAAAAAATGGCCAATTATCACACAGTGTTTTTCGGTGGCACACAATGAGAGAGAGATTCCACCCACAGCAATGGCACGGAGGCAGACTTGCCAATATTTATCTCCCTGCAGTAATCTCAGAAAAGTATGGCAGGCAGCTATAAAAAGGACTGCTGCACACAAAAGTGTGGACAAACACACAAGATAGCTGTGCAGAAAGGAAGGAAAAACAGGATTTGTGCTTTGAAAAAAGCAGTTGGTTTGCACAGCGGCGTACACACAGGCACAGCAACGCAGCTATCAGGGTCAGGGAGCCTTCTAGGGCAGCCCAATGAGCAACAGCGCTGAGGAAAAAAAAATTTAGCTTCCACTGTCCCTGCAAACAAAAGGTGGTGTTGGACAGTGGAAATCGCTACAGCACAAGCGGTTTGTGGCTTTATGTACCCTGTCTATCACTATCCCTGCTTCTGAAGAAGCGGCAGCAACCTCTCCCTACGCTCAGAGCAGCAGCAGTAAGATGGCGGTCGGCGGGAACGCCCCTTTATAGCCCCTGTGACGCCGCAGAAAGCAAGCCAATCACTGCAATGCCCTTCTCTAAGATGGTGGGGACTGAGAACTATGTCATCACGCTGCCCACACTCTGCGTCCACCTTCATTGGCTGAGAAATGGCGCTTTTAGCGTCATCGAAACGCGACTTTGGCGCGAAAGTCGCTTACCGCATGGCCGACCCCACACAGGGATCGGCTCGGTTTCATGAGACGCCGACTTTGCCAAAAGTCGGCGACTTATGAAAATGAACGATCCGTTTCGCTCAACCCTACCATGCAGTCATCCTGTCCCCTTTGCAGAAAAGCACCCCCAGAGAATGTTGTTCTCCCCATCATGTTCTATTTGGTCTCATCTGACAAACTTCTGGGCTGATTCCTGATCTTTCTCAGAATCATCCTTACCCCTCGAGGCGAGATCTTGCATGGAGCCCCAGACCGGGGAAGATTGACACTTGTGTGTCTTCCATTTTCTAATAATTGTGCCAACAGTTGTTGTCTTCTACCAAGTTGCTAGTCTATTGTCCCGTAGCCCATCCCAGCCTTGTGCAGGTCTACAATTTTGTCCCTGGTGTCCTTAGACAGCTCTTTGGTCTTGACCATGGAGGAGAGGTCGGAGTGTGATTGATTGAGTGTGTGGACAGGTGTCTTTGATACAGGTAACGAGTTTAAACAGGTGCAATTCATACAGGTAATGAGTGCAGAGTTGGAGGACTTCTTAAAGAAAAACTAACATGTCTGTGAGAGCCAGAATTCTTGCTGGTTGGTAGGTGATCAAATGCTTATTTCATGCAATAAAATGCAATTTAATTATTTCAAAATCATACAGTGTGATTTTCTGTTTTTTATTTTTAGATTCTGTCTCTCACAGTTGAAGTGTACTTACGATAAAAATTACAGACCTCTCCATTCTTTGTAGGTAGGAAAACGTTCTAAATCGGCAGTGTACCAAATACTGTTATTACATTTTAAGTACGAAACGCCCGTCAGGTGTGGTGGTTCCCTGGAGCCACTATTGAGGTAATTTCATGTGCTTTACATTTTACATTCATTTTAGGAAACCACCACGTGCTGCATGTGCACTGGACAAAATCATGTCTATAATACTAGATGTTTTATATGCTCATATCTAATAGTCAGCCTTTAATTGGCAACTCTGTATTCAACTATGTATATAGCTGACGTCCGAAATTTATCCTAGATGTCAGCACACATGATGGGACGTGTTTTAGTGATTTCCTGACTTCTACAACCTCCTGTTGTATGATTACAAGCAATTATTGAATATTATACATTGTTATACTCATATTAGTGTGAATATGGATTTCTTTCTGTGAACGTTAGACAATGTACTTACATTGATTGGAAGCAATTAATATTGCAGTAACAGTCTGCTATTTAGCACACACCCATTCTTACTATATCTGGGTATACGCACCTAGTGCCTCACTTCTTCTATATGTCTTTGTATATATATATGTATATATATATATATATATATATATATATATATATATATATATCAATACAAACTTGAATTTTTTAACCTTGGTCCTTGTGTGAATCTTTTCATTGCGGAGTGTTATGTAATTTTGATTTATGTGGTCTTAAATATAGACGATAATTCTCTTTTTGGTGTATAAATAAGGTCATACTGCAAAACAAAGTTTTGACTTGGGGATGTAAGAATAACTTAACCTTATGCTTCATTCTATATTTTCATCTCCCTTGATATCCTGTTGTTACTAAATATTTTTTGTCTCCCGCAGAGTTGAACTTTGGTAAGAGTTGCATGGGTAATATAAACTATTATAAACCCAGACTACTCACTTATCCTAACCCTTCTGTATACTCATATCTAACAATGATATTATAGAAAGATCCTCCTATTTATTATTTCAAGTATTTTTTTAACTTTAAAATTCCTGAGGCTCAAGAAATAATATTGGAGAAATAGAGGAGGCATCAATACAATTTTCAGAGATTGTCTTAAACACTGAGAATAAGCCCGGAGTCTGATTTTTGGAAGTGTTTAACCTTTAATGATACAGAGGAAAGTAAAGTTGAAATAGCACCAATCTGTAATTTTGTTTAGACTAAGTATTCTTCTCCTATAAAAATCTTCTTCCTCCAGTGCCCTTACTTCTCCCGATTGAATAATGTGTATTTGCGGAGAACAGAGATAGTCCTGTCTGTGTTTGCCCTTATCCAGCCAATCTGTTATGAGCGGATGTTATCAAGCCTAAAGTGACAATGTGACAGCTAAATCTTTTTTTTATAAATGCCTGCTTTCTCATCATTCTTTAAAAACCAATTTTAATCTTACATTTTCCATAAAAGCACTCATTCTGCAGTTGCAATTTTAAATATCAACTCTGAACATTATTTTAATCCTTAGTTTGTTGTGTGCTCCCACTAAAAATGTGAAAATTGTTGAAATAAAAAAAACACGAATGGCGTTAAATTCTTTCGCTATTATGTCCTATATTACAGAAGACTAGGAATTAGGATAATGTACACCTAGATAATAAATTCATCCAGGGCCAAGCTTGTGTTGGATGGTATATTGTGCTTGACTTTCTTTTACCAACTCCTTTTCATCTCATATCTATACAGTTTACAAATCATTATAAAATACAATGCCTAAATACAGTATCACACTCCTATAGTATGGTGCCAAAGCAAGAGCATCTTCTATTATCCGGAGAACACTTTTATTCAGTTCTTTGAATAATATTGCTATACAGTGTTGTGACCACCATAATCTGCAAAAATAACTTACTAACATTGTGTAAGTGCTCAACGTTACAAGCATGCTGCAACTAAAAAATCTCCATGCAGAAAGAAATGTAATATCACTCTCATATAAAAGTTGCTATCCAATTGCTGTTAAAGGGAATATAATTTGAATGCCTTAGATTGCTTTGAAATAATGAAAAAACATAATTTATTTCCCTCTTTTGCATGCAAATTCCATTTTGATGCTAACTAGGTCACTGTTGGGCTCTGTTCCCGTCATCAGCACACTGGAAATGGTTGGGAATTACCAGTGAGCCAATCACTGACCAAAGCTGTTCATCAAGTTACTGTAGTTGATAACCACTCCTCCCAGCATTCCCTGTGCAGACCTCATTTTCAACTTTGCTGTTCTTGTCTGCTTCTGCATTCCTGCAACAAGGTTCCAGATTGCCTACACATCTCTGCTGCTCCTATACCTCCACAAATTTCCCTATGGTTCATCTATTGCTTTCAACTTCCCTTATCCTCCTGCCATCCTGCAGATCCAGTTCTACTGGTGCTGCTGTTCCACGTGCCACCAGCAAGTCCAACCAGCTTAGAGAATCCACCTTAAAAGTTGAGCCCATAACACATTACTCAGAACATAGATTTCAAAGGTGCATCAACAACTTTGCAGCTTGATACCGTCTACATATCTGAACAAGTTATTCGACTTGCTGTGAGCCAACATCGTTCAGGCTGTGCGTGATGTGTCAGCTCATATGAATGCACTGCATTATAGATCTGTTATTTTACCTTTAGCTCCTACATACGCCACAGCCACACTCTCATCCAGAACTTTCTTCTTGGGCATCCTCTGCTAATCTGTGTTCTTCTGCCACCTTGATGTGATACAGAGCCAAGTGTCTTTCAGGATTTTTTTTAATCAATGCACCATACATTTTGATCATTTTCCCCAACAATTTCTTTCTGACTGGTCGAAAGTGACATATTTTTTCTTTGTTGTCCATAGATGCATTGACTTGGATTGCACTTATATGGGAATTAAGTGATCCTATAATGTATTCTCTACCATGCCTGTCTGCCATCCGAAGAATGTTTGATGAATCAGGTCATGTCAACTCAGCTGCTGACTCTTTACTCTTACACAGGATTAAACAGGGGACTAAACTTGGAAATACATACCCAAATAATAAAATATTGCCATTGTTAGTGTGCCAGGGCGGCATTTTAGCCCCCGTCTGGCCATAAACACCGTCAACTTGTTCCCATTATCTCCGCTGATAATAGGGTTTGGCTTTCCACCAAAAGCATCCATTTAATGTCTTGCTGCAAGACGGTGGCTCCTAACTTGATCGGTACATTCTAAATTATTGAATCATGAGCAAATCTATCCTGCAACTTTCTATTTCAAATTGACTTCCGTTATGAAGATTCTTTGTGCTTTTCATCCTTACTACATCCTCTGGTCCTCAACATATTGTTCTCTACAATCAAGTTATTTCCCACTTCTGCTACTCATCATGACAAGGAGTCTGTATCAGATTAATCAAAAACTTGAAAAGAAAATGCAGGGTTTCTAAAAAGGAAATGAATGCTCCAATTTCCTCATGTTTTATGAGAAGAATCCTCTATCTTCTTTGATAATTACTTCTGGAAGGAGTCTTAAAGGGGACCTTTGACCAGTTTGAGCATCTTAAATTGGCCTCATCATGGAATAGTGGCTGCAAAGTTAAGTTTAAGTTTACATTTCTCATCTCCATTGCAGATATATTAGCTTGTAAAGTTTTGGTTATAAGTTATGGTCCAAGGGGGTTTTACCAGACATTCTTCTCTGATGTGTATACTTCTTCCCCTGCATGACATTGAACAAGCATAAGCAAGCAGGAACACACAAAGGAAAAACAGCCCACACAGTAACTTAGAACAGGCTTTCTCCTGTTTGAAACATGAACCGACAGACAGTCTGCTCTACTCACTGATCAGAGTGATTACAAAGTGCTGGGAGCAGAGTACAACTGACTGTGATTACTACCACTTCTTGAGCTTTGATCTCATATCACTAATTGTGAGTGAGTGGGTAATACAGCAGAGCTGACAGCACTGAGAGGAGAGTTGCTACAAGTGTTTGTAATGAGAGGAAACTCAGCTCAGCCCCTCAGTACTGCCCCTCCCATCACTCTAACTGACATAACATGAATGTTGAAAAAGTGTTAATCACACTCAGCTCTGCTTTTGGAACTTTGTAATCACACACAGGAATGCAATGAGATAAGTGAAGAGAGCAGAATGTCTGTCATTACATGTCTCTGACACGAGAAAAACTGTCCTAAACTTTTGCTGGCACTTGTTCTTTTTTTCTAATGCATGATGGCTGATTATTATGATTGCAACGAGGAATCATATCGAAGGCATAGGGTGTTAATCAATTCCAATGAACACAATCCCGCCACCCGTGGTTTGACCTTGTCAATGCCCTCTGACTGTCGCATGACTCTAAAATCACCTCCATGTTGTCCATTTACATGCTTAGCAATCTGAGTATCCCTCTGATTCCTAATGCACTGTGCATGATCTAACTAACTTGTGTCTGCAGGCTGACAGGCTACAAAACATTGCAATGCTCGTGCTATACCTTAGAACTGCGATCAGACTGCAGAAAGTGAAAGTCCCATAGTGGGACTAAGTAAATAAGTTTTTAAAAATGAAGCTTTAAAAATATATATTTTTTAAATTACAAAATAATAATTAAAAAAACTAAATATATTTTACCCATAAATAAATATTTTATTAAAAAAAATAATAACAATAAAAGTATACATTTGGTATTGCTGTGTACGGAACGACCCAACCTATAAAACTGTCCCACTAGTTAACCACTTCAGTGAACGCCATTAAAAAAAGATAAATAAAAAACAAGGCAAAACATGATGCTTTATTATCATACCGCAGAACAAAAAGTGTAGTAAAACGTGATAAAAAAGATGAATGTTAATAAAAATGTTACCACTGAAACTCCTCTTCTCCTGCAAAAAACAACAGGCCATGCAGCTCAATCAGCAGAAAAATAAAAAAAGTTCTAGCTCTCAGAAGGAAGAAATGAAAAAATAATTATTTTTATATAAAATAGTTTTTATTGTGTAAAAGCAGCAAAACATAAAAAAAAGTTACAAATATGATATTGCTGCAATCATACTGACCTGAAGACTACAACTGCCTTATCAATTTTCCCACACATAAACCTCCCCCTAAAAAAAAGCCTCCAGAAAATCGCAATAGAAAGTGATCAAAAAATGTCATGGACCTTGAAAATGGTACCAATAAAAACGTCAACTTGTCCCGAAAAAAGCAAGCCCTCACATGACTGTTGGTCGAAATATGGAAAAATGATAGCGCTCAAAATATGGCGATGTGTTTTTGAAATAAAAAGTGTTTTTAGTGTGTGACAGCAGCCAAACCGAAAAAAAGTTATATAAATCTGGTATAGCTGGAATCGCACCAAACCGAAGAATAATGTTTTTAATTAATCCCATAATCCTAATTTAAATTGAATACTAAAGTTGTCTAATCACTTATACGGCACAAGGAATGGCGAAAATAATAAATAAAACCAATTCTTCACCTGCTGTTGATTTTTTAATTTTGCCTCCCAAAGATCGCAGTAAGGCCCGCTCACATTTATCCTGCGCTCTGCGCTGAGGGCTTTCACCAGGGTTTCTGTGTAAATCTCTGAAATACGTGATTCAGACTCAAACCCCAGCAGAAGATTCCCTATAATGAGGCAGATGGCGGCATGATGTTTGAATGTGGATGATGTTTGGCCTATGATCCGGTGCTGTCCGTCTTTTTAGGTGTGCATAAAAACGCGAACTGCCACAGTTTTGTTCACTTCTATAAAGAAGGACAACACTGAACAGAGGCCAGACGGAGTCCAGAGTAACGTTGCTGCCTCCGTCAGGCGTTTCATCTGAATCACTTCATTTGGAAATTTAGATAGAAACCCCAAAGTAAGTGCTCAGCGTAGAGCAACTAATAAAAGTGATTCCAAATGTTATGTAAAATGTTCCCAAACAAAGCTTCAAATCAATCCACAAAAAAAGCAGGTCCGTCATCTATCGGAAATATAGGGAGCTTCCATGTTACTGGTAGTACAAAGGAAAACACTATGGCCCCTCGCCCCCAAAAGAAATTCAGCAAATTCTGTGCTCCCAAATCCAAATGCCCCCCTCCCTCCTGAGCCCCAGTGTGCCTAAACCACATTTAGTGCCCACATACTGGACATTGCGGTAGGGATGACAGCCCACCTAATTTACGAGTGCATCTTTCCAGAAGAATGAGCTTTGCACTACAAGGTACAGGGCACTACAACATACTGGGCACTGCAGCGTACTGGTCAAACAACATACTGGTCACTACAGCTTACTGAGCACTACAATGGCAGTTTGCAATTTTCACTCAGCAACATCCTCTTCTTCTTGTTTGTGGGAAACAGCCATGGAGTCAAAATCGTCACTACACCTGCAAATAAATTCGCAAAGGGGTATAATTTCCAAAATGGGGTCACTTGATGGGGGACTCTGCTCTTCTAGCACTTAGGGGCTCTGTATACGGAGTCCACGAACCATTCTAGGAAAATCTGCGCTCCAGCAGGCAAATAGTGCTCCGTCCATCCCGAGTCTCACCCTATGGCTAAGCAGTGCTGTACAGCCACATATGGGGTATTTTTGCATTCAGCAGAAACTGTGGGACTAATTTAAGTGCAGTTTTTTCCCCAT
The DNA here is from genome assembly GCF_051348905.1 of Ranitomeya variabilis. Lineage (NCBI taxonomy): Eukaryota > Metazoa > Chordata > Amphibia > Anura > Dendrobatidae > Ranitomeya > Ranitomeya variabilis. Next base: position 102,025,824 of record NC_135235.1, read on the forward strand.
TTCCCCTTGTGAAAATGTAATATCTGGTGATGAAGATACATTTTGGTGGTAAATATGTAATTATTTTTTCTTCACTGACCAATGGTATAAAATTGTGTGACCCAACTGTGGTGTCAGTATGATAACTGCAACCCTAGATGAATTCATTGAGAAGTGTAGTTAGTAAAATGGCGTCACTTATGGGGGGTTCCGCTATTCTGGCACCTCAGGGGCTCTGCCAATTTGACATGGCATCTGCAAACCAGTCCAGCAAAATCTGAACTCCAATATGGCGCTTCTTCCCTTCTGACCTTTGCATTGTACCTCAAACGTAGTTTTCGACCACATATGGGGTATCGGTGTGCTCAGGAGAAATTGCACAATTTCTGCAGTCCATTTTATCCTGTTACCCTTGTGAAAATGAAAAAATTGCAGCTAAAATAACATTTTTGTGAGAAAAATTTGACTTTTTTATTTTTACAGCTTTACGTTATAAATTTCTGTGAAGCACCTGGGGGTTCCAGGTGCTCACCGCACATCTAGATACATTTCTTAAGTGGTCTAGTTTCCAAAATGGGGCCACTTGTGGGGGGTTTCCACTTTTTCAGCACATTAGGGGCTCTCCAAATGCGACATGGTTTCCGCTAAATATTCCAGCAAATTTTACATTCAAAAAGTCAAATGTTGCTCCTTCTTTTCTGACCTCTACCGTGTGCCCAAAACATGGTTTTCCCCCACATACAGGGGACCAGCATGGCGAAATTGCTCAACAAATTTTTGGGGCCATTTTTTCCTGCTACCCTTGCAAAAATATAAAAAAATGGATCTAAAGTAAAATTTTTGTGAAAAAAAGTGAAATGTTCATTTTTTCCTTCCATAGTCATTTAATTCTTGTGAAGCACCTGAAGGGTTAATCAACTTCTTGACTGTTGTTGTGAACATCTTGATGGTTGCAGGTTTTAGAATGGTGTCAGTTTTGGGTATTTTTTTTCATATAGGCACTAGTGATGAGCGAGTGTGCTTGTTACTCGGGTTTTCTGAGCATGCTCAGGTGTTCTCCGAGTATCTTGGGCGTGCTCGTAGATTATGTTTGAGTCCCCGCAGCTGCATGATTTGCAGCTGCTAGACAGCCTGAACACATGCAGGGATTGCCTGTTTGTTAGGGAATCCCCACTTCGTCCAGTTACTGTGGGAGACCACACAGTTCATTACTGACCCCCTGTCAGTGCACACAGTTCCCCATACTCTGGGTTACCTTCCAGGAGCTCCTGCTCCACACACTGACTCCTGTCAGTCCTCTCTCTCTCAGGGAAGCTGCCAACCTGGGATCACCATCCCAGACAATGTCTTGCTCACTAGGCCACCTGACAGTCCAGATCCTGAGACAATCAGGAACTCCCAACACAAAAGCCATCCAGGATCTACATAGTCTCCATTACAGAGACCACTACCTACCATGTGACCACCCCATGGTCACATTATGTAGTTGTAACCACTCTCATAGATGGGAGGTGTGTGTGGCTAGTTCGACCCACCCAGTTCTCATAACTAGCCCTGTAAGCCTCCCTTCACAATTATACAAACACTTGTGGGACTACAGGTCCCACAACAATATTACTTCAGGCTTACAGCGCAGACTCCCTCTGCGACACATATCGGCCATTTACAATTCTGCCAGTCACTGTTTCACCATCAGTTTAACCACAGATATGCCTCCATGCATATCCCGAGGAGCACACACAGCGCCCCCTAGCTGTAACAGGGGTCACTGCATCACAATACTTATATTTCCTGTAATCATGGTAGCTTTGCCTTATTTTAAAATATGACCTAGTGTTTGACTGTGATTCTGCTGAATACCCCATGTATATTTTTGAAAATAAAGACAAGGCTGTCTCTTATGAATGCATGACTTAGATATCTAATGATCTCCTATGTAAAATTGATTATTTTAGTGGGAGTTAACTACTGTTAATATAAAGCTTCTCTGTAGACAGTATATGGATTTGTTTGTCCCTATAATGTTGGATAATACTGAATCTCTCTATGTGCAGCTGCATCCGGGCCTGGAGGTAGTGGGGGGCCCCGGTAGGGCGGCTAACACTGAGAGCAATCTGGCCTGCTTCTCCAGCCCTGAGGCTCCAGGGGGCCCCCAGCCAGATTGCCCTCATGTGCAGCCGGCAGGGAGCGATCCCTAACCACCGTGGATAGGAGATCACCAGAAAAAACAATGAATACGGGAATAAAAAAATAGGCCTTTATTTATAAGATTGGCAACAATTACATACAATAATAAAAGAATTTGTTATATAAGATAACACATATAAAAGGTATATATACCCTACTTACGAGGTCAGGGAGAAAAAATGCTCAATAGAATGTGTGTAGGTGGTGGAGAGGGCAATGATGGGGGTGATTGAGAGTGCAATTATGGGGGTGGTGGGGAGAAGGCAATGATGGTGGTGTTGGAAAAGACAATGATGGTGGTGGTGGAAAGGGCAATGATCGGGTTGGTGGGGGAGGAGGCAATGATGGAGGTGGTGGAATGGGCAATGATGGGGTGGTGGAGGAGAAAGCAATGATGGGAATGTTAGGGGAGAAGGCAATGATGGAGGTGGTGGAAAGGGCAATGATGGGGTGGTAGGGGAGAAGGCAATGATGGAGGTGGTGGAAAGGGCAATGAAAGAGCTGATGGGGAGGGCAATGATGGAGGTGGTGGTGAGGGCAATGATGGAGGTGGTGGAGAAAGCGATGATGGAGGTGAGGGAGAGGACAATGATGGGATGCGGGGGCACAATGAGGAATGTGGGGTATTGGCATGGGAGTAAGGGGAACTTATAATAGACTTGTCAACAGGGGAAGGGGAGGAGGACGTTAGATATGGATGTAAAATTAATTGGGTGGTGGAGGAGGATGCTAAGCCCCTGATAGCTTTCTCCCCATCTCACAATTCATTGTTATGCTATTGGCGACTTAACATTTATTGGGAAGTGGGAGAGGAGGCGATAAGGTGCATAGGACACTTTATAATGAACTAAAAGGTGGAAGAAGACGCTGTCAAGAACTTGCAATGAATTGGAAAGTGGCGATCGATGTTCAGTACCTGATGGCATCTTCTCCTACCCCAAAATTCATTATGATGCTATCAAGGACTTATACCAAATAATGGGGACACAGGACAGGGACTAAGGCTATGTGCACACTTACAGGATTTACATGAGAAAATGATGCTGCATATCCTAATTTGTTGGCATGAAGAAAGTTGCGTAAAATACATTTATTTTATTTCCACATTTTTGCCATGCTTTTGTTACATACGTATTTAACCCCATTAGTATGGGTGAAATGCGCTGCAAGAATTGACATTATGCAGATTTTAATCTGCTGCAAATCTGCAAGGAAAAAATAAGCAGCATGTGCATGAGACTTCAGGGATCTCATTCACTTTTCCTATACTGTAAATCTTGCATATTTTCTATGTGCACATAGCCTTACAGGTAATTGGGAAGAGTCGGAGACTGAATAATTTATATTATTGGGCAGCGGAGATTATAGTTAATTGGGGCACAGTGCTGTTTATCACTTTATATTTTTAATGGTGCGTGGCTAATAGTATATTAATGGTGGGTACATATCTGTATTCGTGGGGGAGACACATGTACGTATACAATGTATGTGACCTTCTCATTTTCAGAGCTGCAACTATCACAGTGGCAAGACGAGTCGTGGCTGGGAGATGTCGACATGAAGGTCTGACCAGATGGAGAAGAAACAGGAGAAAGCGGCTCTAATCAGACGAGACGTCAGCGGCAAGTGCTTAGATGTAGATATTATTCTGTATCTGCACTGTGTGGCGTGGAGTGATAATGTTTTTTGTAAAATCCCTTATTCTACATTTTCACATTTGTGTGAAATGTCAGTGTGCTTCCAGTTTTTTTTATCAGATGGCACACAGGTTCATAGAGTTTTATCAGTCCATCCACACATACATAAAAATCACGGATCTGAGAATAAGATCCATGAGGGTCAGAGAATGTTCTATTCTGATCCAATTTTGAGGATCAGAATAGGACATGCTCAATGCATCTGTAAAAGTAGGTAGCACACTGACACTGCACACAGATACAGGAATGCAGCCTTATTATTTATAGCACAGTCCCTTAGTATATAGTGTACTCACTTATTATGTATAGCACAGTCCCTTAGTATATAGTGTACTCACTTATTATGTATAGCACAGTCCCTTAGTATATAGTGTACTCACTTATTAAATATAGCACCATTCTTAGTTACATAGTTTCCTCTTTTATTATGTATAACACCATCCAAACATCCAGAGAGCCACTACAGGACTGCAGCCAAGGCTTCATGGCTCCATCACGAGGGACACAGATTTATTATTCTACAGGATGCTAGCTTTGGGGACTTTGGCCCTGACTGGAAGAATACAGATCTGCTCCACTGACCATCGCAAATCCATGTATACATTTGTAAAAGAACGGGGTACGGAGCCTGCACCAGGACAGGGACATCTACCACGGGTAAGTACCTATAAACAGACAGATATGCATACTTACTTCTCATAGTAGTGCACTTTATTTGAGATCGTGTTGATTACGTTTTCACATGCACTTTTTCCTATGTTTTGCTGGTAGTACCATATATATTGGTTTATGACGAGGTATCCCATCTTCAGTTCAAATAATATATTGCTTGTTAGCACTTTACACATTGTACTTATTCTACCTTGCCTTGTCTTGACCTGGGTCCGGGTAACTTTTGTTGCACCAGGGATCACATTGTTACAGGATACAGCTTATATCCATTGAATGTTTTTATACATTGATTTAACTTTATGTGATATTTATACAATAAAAAATATATATATTTTTTTAAATGGCTTAATTTGACTCTTCGTTTCTCCTTATAATACCTAAGTTCATAATCATTTAGAAACAACAATACTAATGTTTTAACTCAGGAAGAGTTCAGAAATCAATATTTTGTGGAATAACCATGATTTTTAATCACAGCTTTCATGCATCTTGGCATGCTTTCCACCAGTCTTTCACATTGCTTCTGGTGCTAAAATTTAGGCAGTTCTTTTTTGATGGCTTGTGACTATCCATCATCCTCTTGGTTACATTCCAGAGGTTTTCAGTAGGGTTCAGGTCTGGAGATTGGACTGCCCATGACAGGGTTTTGATGTGGTGGTCTTTTAATTTTTACCAGAGCTGTATAATAAATTGCAAAAACGTGCAGAAGTGCCTATAGTGCAAACAGACAATAGATATTAAAATAGTCCATGTGCTTTGATGAAACTTACATAAAAGTAGTGACCTGGGCCCTCGCCTGCCGTCCCTACGTGTGTTTCGCCGTTCTTCCTCAGCAGGTGTGGCCTAAAGCCATGATCATATCCGTATATGTAGTGAGTGGTAGCCAATAGAATGGGTATGCTAGTTAGTGATGTCAGCCAGTTAATGTCACATGCGCGGATGTCGCCGCACCACGTGAGGGTTCTTCCTCCTGTGGTTATGGAACACAAGCGATCCACCGCTGCTAAGCAGCTGGGATCACATGCAAACCCGGTGAGGGCATCGGGAAGACCAGGGAGACTGAGCATGCGCACTGGCCGAGAATAGATACTCGGATGACTAGAGGTGTATGTGGATACAAGTGAACCTAGGAGAAGAGGAACATAATTGAAAAAAGTAGTAAGGCAGCCTAAAAATTGGAGGGGATAAGTTGTATATACTGTAATATAAATGAATACTGTTGTATGGACTAATAGGCTATGTCTACACGTTGCAGATTTTGATGCGTTTCTGCTGCGTTTTTTAATGCGTGGAACTGCATCAAATCCGCAGTGTACTGCACAAGCAATGTTAGTCAATGTGAAATTGAAAATTGTTGTGCACATGCTGCGGAAAAAACGAGCGGAATCACACATTTTTTCTGCAGCATGTCAATTCTTTTGGCGGATATGCAGCGTTTCTGCACCCATTGTCTTCCATTGAGTCAGGCCAGGTTTAAAAAAGATCTGCAGATATGCTGCGGATGTGCTTGTGAGAAACGCTGCAGATCGGGAGGGGGAAGTGTGGGCAGAGTGTGGGCAGAGACTTGTGTGTGGGCGGAGACTATGTGTGCAGGAAAGATGTGTGCAGGGCTGTGCGCGGGTGTTTGTGTGTATCTGTGTGTGTCTGCAGGGGTCTGCGGGGCTGTGTGTATCTGTGTGGGTGTGCGGGGCTGTGTGTATCTATGTGTGTGTGCGTGGGTGTCCAGGGCTGTGTGTGTGTGTGCGGAGCTGTATGTGTGTGTGTTCGGGGCTGTGTGTATCTGTGTGTGTGCGTGGGTGTCCGGGGCTGTGTGGGTGTGCGGAGCTGTATGTGTGTGCATGCCGTTTTGTGTTTAGGCAGGCATCGTCCGATGGGACTTCTAGTCCCATCCGGCTATGCCTGCTGCAGTGACAGGTAGCCGGATGAAGGGACAGCAGTAGTCCCATCATCCGGCTACTGTGTTCAAGTGTAAAAAAACAACAACACATACACACATATAGACATACAGTACATACAACATACAACATACAGTATATACTCACCACACAGCTAATCCCCAAAGCCATCGATCTCCTGTAAAAAAATAAAAATAATAAACCAACAGTACACTCCCTGATCCGCGGTAATCCATGTAATTATGAGTGTCTCACGATGATCTCCTGTGGAGAGCTGTCAGATCAGCAGATGCAACCACTCTCCATGGGCTCCGGCGATAAAATGACGGAAGGTATCCTTCCGCACTGTATCCCTCCACCGCTGTGAGTGCAGAGTTCATACTGTCACTTGTGGCACCACTGCGTGGGAACATTCTCATGCAGCAGTGCCTTAAAGTGAGAGGCCATTGAAGCCTCAGTGATAACACTGCAGGAGCCTTTGCCTCCTGTCAGTGTGTCAGTGGATGCCTATAGAGTTGTCACATCTGCTGATGTGACAGCTCTATAGGGGAGATCGTCGTGGGACACTCGTTACTAAATATACAGCATCAGACCAGGGAGTATACTGTTGGTTTATTATTTTTTATTTTTTCCAGAAGAACGAGGGCGTTGCAGGAATGAGCGTCCAATAAAGATGGCAAAACTGTGTGGTGCTTTATTTCATTAAAATACTTTATTCTGCATGTGTGTGTTTATTTAACCCATTAATAACTATAGCATTAGTAATGGATAAGTGTCTTATTACCCCATATGCCACTGCTACACGGCAGTCGGAAGAGAGAGGCTAAGTGCCAGAATTGACACATCTTGCAGATGCACCATTTCTGGGGTGGCTGTGTGCTGGTGTTTATAGCCGGGGGGTCAATATCCATGGTCCCTTCCTAGGCTATGAATATCAGCCCGCAGCTCTCTCCATATGCTTTTCTGGCTATAAATTATAGGGGGATCCCATGTCATTTTTTTTTAATAGCCAGTAAAGGCTAAATATACAGCTGTGGGCTGATAGTCATAGCCTGGGAAGATCCATGGGTATTAACCCCTTCCCAGGCTATAAACATCAGCCGTTAGTCACTGGCTTTCCCCCTCTGGGACAGAAAATTGTGCGGGAGCCCACGTCATTTTTTTTTCAATTTTTTAAAAAATTAAATAGATATTGCATTTAAAGCTGGGGTCAGACACTTGCGAGAAACTCACACGAGTCTCTCGCATCAATACCCGGCACTGCTGCCAGCACTCCGGACTGTGCGGCTGCATGTATTTCAATGTAGCTGAACGCTCCGGTCCCAGTGCCGGTGTCAGTGCCAAGTATTGAGGTTCGAGACTCGTGCGAGTTTCTCGCAAATGTGACCCAGGCCAACACAGATCATTTACCTATCTATTATCTATCTATCTATTATCTATCTATATATCTATCTATATATTATCTATCTATCAACTATCTATCTATTATCTAGAGTAAAAAAATTCTGAACAGCACTCCATATGGCAATAATAAGGTGCTCTTTATTGGCGCATGTGGCGACTAGGGACTGTTTTTTTACAGCGGCGGAGGAATACAGTGCGGAAGGATACCTTCCTCCCGTCATTGTATTCCTGGAGCCCCTAGAGAGCGGTCGCATCAGCTGATGTTGGTGTTCTCCACGGGAGATCGTCGTGGGACACTCGTGGATTTCTGCGGATCAGGGAGTATATTGTTTGTTATTTTAATATTTTTTACAGATGACACTGGCTTCGGGGATCAAAGTGACAAGTGATGGTGAGTATGAGTATGTACTCTATGTTATATGTACTGTATGTCTATATGTATGTATTGTATGTAATGTATGAATGTATTGTATGTAGTAGGTATGCAGTATGTATGTAGTATGTTGTATGTATGTTGTGTGTATGTTGTATGTATGTAGTATGTATGTAGTATGTATGTATGTTGTATGTAGTATGTATGTTGTATGTATGTAGTATGTATGTAGTATGTTGTATGTATGTTGTGTGTATGTTGTATGTATGTATATTGTATGTATGTAGTATGAATGTTGTATGTATGTAGTATGTATGTAGTATGTTGTATGTATGTTGTGTGTATGTTGTATGTATGTAGTATATATGTAGTATGTATGTATGTTGTATGCAGTATGTATGTTGTATGTATGTAGTATGTATGTATGTTGTATGTATGTTGTATGTATGTATATTGTATGTATGTAGTATGAATGTTGTATGTATGTAGTATGTATGTAGTATGTAGTATGTATGTTGTATATGTTGTATATATGTAGTATTTAGTATGTATGTTTGTGTTTTTTTTTACATTCAACACATTAGCCAGATGATGGGACTACTACTATCCCATCATTGGCTAATGTGTCAATCACTGTCATTGTAGCAGTCATAGCCCGATGGGATGTGTAGTCCCATCGGACGATGCCTGCACACACACACAACCCCCGAGAGGCCCGCACCGACCCCCGGCAGCCCATACAGACCCCCGGAAGGCCCATACAGACCTCCGGCAGGCCCGCACAGACCCCCGGCAGGCCCGCACAGACCCCCCACGGTCACGAACAGACCCCGCCCACACACACAGACAGGCAGTCTCCGCCCACACACCGCCCACACTCCATTATAGCGCATCATGATATCATTTCAGCAGCAGGGGCATAGCTAGAGCTTTTGCCGCCCGGGGCTGTTCCCGAGTTTGGCGCCCCCCCTATGTATGCTGGCACATCAGCAGTGCAGGGCACACACACAGAACTGGGCACTACAGGGACGAGCGCCTCACCCCATGGCGGCTCCTATGTATGCTGGCACATCTGTACTGCAGGGCACACACAGAATTGGGTACTACACACACAGAGTGTAATACCGCCTGTATCACCCGATCACTCTCTTACCTCCCCACTTTCGTGGCTCCCTCGCTCTCCCCCGGAAGTGTGGCTGAACTACCCGGATATGACATCACCTTCACATAACTTTATTTGGCGGAGCAGAACGTACAGTTCCGGCTGCAGGCTGTGCCTGGCGTGTAGTGTGAATATGGGCGGTAACGGCCAGTGAGTGCCCGCTCGGTCCCGGGCTATGTGCTCAGGATGCGCTCCAACGAGAAGGAGCTGCTGTCCCTCTCCTGGCAGAGAGCGGAGCAGGCGGCGGAGCTGCACATGAGGGGCGTGCACTCGCCGGCGACTGACAATGACGTCAGATGCCGGCGACATGCACACTGGGACTGACGTCAGCTGCCAGCCTCAGATTGGCTGGCGGCTGTTAACTATTGATGTGCGGGTGCGGGCCCGCACGTCAATAGCGTTAAACAGCTGCAGCCTGCAGCGCCGGCCGCGGCCCGGTGACCCACCCCCGCATTGTGCCGCCCGGGGCGGCCCGCCCCCCCCCGCACCCCCCTTCCTACGCCACTGTTCAGCAGCCAATCACAGCCATGCCATTAGTTAACATGGCTAACATGCCTAACAGGATGTGCCCATACTTCTAAGGACACTCAACTGGCTTATTGCATTATGGGATCTTCCGATTCCGGTATTCGATATTGTAAAAGTATCGGAACTCCGATACAGCGAATATCGGCGAATACCGGAATGCTTACGCTAGTTATCATCTAAATGAAGTTGATCTAATCTGCTCAATGCCGCTGTTGTGTCTAGGATGTGGGAAGGCAGAGTGGTGACTATAGGTTTCAGATAATAATCAATGAGTTTACATGCCAATTCATTAAGTCCCTCATTCCCAGACACAATAGGCTGGCCAGGTGGATCATTAGGGTTTTTATGTAATTTCGGGAGAAGGTAAAAGGTTGGTAATTTGGGTTTTAAAGTTTTAATGACTTCCAACAAATTCTTTGGACTAATTCCTTCTGTATAGGCTTCCATCAAAATATTAGTGAGTTCTTTATTAAACTCTTGAAGAGGTGTGCATATTAATTTCTTTTAACATTTGGCATCAAATCAATTATATATAGCATCCTCTCTAGGTATGTATGGTGACATCCCTAATTGTATAGCTTCCTGTCTAGCTATGTATGGCACCGTCCCTTATTATGTAACATCCTCTAGGTATGTATGGCGCCATCCCTTATTATATAGCATCCTCTCTATGTATGTATGGTACTGGTCCTTTTTATATAGCATCCTATCTAGGTATTTATGGTGCCATCCCTTATTATATATCCCTTATTATATAGCTTCCTCTCTAACTATGTATGGCACCGTCCCTTATTACGTAACATCCTCTATGTATGGCGTTGTCCCTTATTATATAACATCCTCTCTAGGTATGTATGGTGACATCACTAATTATATAGCTTCCTGTCTACCAAAGTATGGCGCCGTCCCTTATTATGTAAAATCCTTTAGGTATGTGTTGTGTCCTCCCTTATTATGTAGCATCCTCTCTAGGTATATATGATGCCATCCCTTATTATATAGCATCCTCTCTAGGTGTGTATGGTTCCATCACTAATTATACAGCTTACTGTCTAGCTATGTATGGTGCCGTCCCTTATTACGTAACATCCTCTAGGTATGTATGGCGTCATCCCTTATTATGTAACATCCTCTAGGTATGTAGGGCGTCATCCCTTATTATATAGCTTCCTCTCTAGCTATGTATGGCTCCTTATTGTATAGCATCGTCTCTATGTATGTATGATGCCTCTCCCTTATAATACAGCATCCTCTGTTCAGATCCGTCCCATTATCCCATATCATCTCTTGTTATGTACAGGACTGTCCTTTAGATAGGGTATTCTCGTTATTTTTGTTCTTCACAGCGCCCTCTTTCTATCACATAGTCCTCTCTTGTTAGATGACCAGAAGACCGGTCCATCAGCTCCTCCATCAGAAAAGAAGCTTTCCAATGTTCAATCAGCCGTCATTTCAATTTATATCTAATGAGAATGGATGCAACAAAATAAACACATAAAGACAGGGCGCTACAAATAACAAAAATAACGGGAAACCGATATGTAAAGAACAAGAGAGGGCACTATGTTAAATCATACTACATATATAGAGCTTTGCCACCACAAAAGGAGGGGGTCCCAGTCACATTTCTTGCACAGAGGCTGCAATCTGTCAATATCCGCCCATGGGCCGTGCTATATATAGCAAGATATAACGCTATGTAATATGGGACGGCACTGTACATAACATACGTCATAAGGGACATCTCCACAAATACTGTAACCAGAGAAAATGGTACGTAATAAGGGACACCTTCCAGTAATGTCCCCCTTACTGGGATCATTCCTGGAATAATGTGACCTGTTCTCTTCTCTAAACCATAAACTACTAACCTACCCCCAGGCTGTGTGGGGGTCTTTATCACAGCTGGTGCAGGAGCCGGCAGCTAACTTAAGCATCTCCGCCATGACATATTATGTCACTGTCGTGTGTCACTGGCACGCCGACTTCAGCTGCCGGTATCTGATTGGCCGCTGGCATGTGCTGCAGCGCAGAGAGTCTGCGGATCCCCTGCACCACTATTCATTTCAGCTGAAATAGTCAGCGGGCCCCTCCACCTCGGGCCCCTGCGCAGCTGCATTAGCGATATGTCCGCCCCGAGTGCAGTGAGTAGCCTAACATGACAGCTGAGCTCAGAGCACATATAAGGCCGTCCCTGGGATGCCATACTATGTATATTACTTACATCAGCAGTGGGGTGAGCAGTTGTTAATTATAACACAGGCGTTATTACATTAACATTATGATGCATTGACGGACTTTTGCATATGCATAATACATGTTACCTGGCACAGAATAAAAATGAATTATTGTTATATCATAATGACACATGAGGTGATTGATATTATTGCACTGTATATATACTGTATATTGATATTATTGCACTGTATATATTTTGATAATATTGAACTGTGTACATATATATATATATATATATATATATATATATATATATATATACAGTGCAATAATATCAATATATACAGTAAATATAGATCAGCTTTTTCACTCTCTGGTGTGCTGTCATTTTGACTTCCGTATATCACCTATAAATAAACATGTACAGTGCCCTGCGAAAGTATTCGGCTCCCTGGAACTTTTCAACCTTTTCCCACATATCATGCTTCAACCAAACAGATACCAGATATATATATGGCTCATCACCCTGAACACACCATCCCCACTGTCAAACATGGTGGTGGCAGCATCATGGTTTGGGCCTGCTTTTCTTCAGCAGGGACAGGGAAGATGGTTAAAATTGATGAGAAGGTGGATGGAGCCAAATACAGGACCATTCTTGAAGAAAACCTGTAAAAGACCTTAGACTGGGAAGGAGATTTGTCTTCCAACAAGACAATGATCCCAAACATAAAGCAAAATCTGCAATGGAATGGTTCAGAAATAAACGTATCCAGGTGTTAGAATGGCCAAGTCAAAGTCCAGACCTCAATCCAATTGAGAATCTGTGGAAAGAGCTGAAAACTGCTGTTCACAAACGATCTCCATCAAACCTCACTGAGCTCGAGCTGTTTGCCCAGGAAGAATGGGCAAGAATTTCAGTCTCTCGATGTACAAAACTGATAGAGACATACCCCAAGCGACTTGCAGCTGTAATCACAGCAAAAGGTGGCGCAAAAAAGTATTAAGTTAAAGGGGCCGAATAATATTGGACGCCCCACTTTTCAGTTTTTGAATTTCCACAAAAATTTAAAATAACCAATATATTTCGTTCAACTTCACAATTGTGTTCCACTTGTTGTTGATTCTTAACCAAAAATTTACATCCGGTATGTTTATGTTTGAAGCATGATATGTGGGAAAGGCTGAAAAGTTCCAGGGAGCTGAATACTTTCGCAGGGCACTGTATCTATATCAGTATATCAGTGGTCTGAATCAGTAAATACATGTGTCCTCATATATATTAGTGTATAATATACAGACTGGAGACAATCGATCAGCAGGATCTATTGTAGCAGATTCAAGGTCCTGCACACTTCTTCGGCTGGTATTCGTGCACAAGCTTCTTGGATGTTTGTGGCATTTCCAAGGGCGACTACCGTATTTCTTGGCCGACTGAATAACTGTGAATAACCTAATTATTGTAGAGTCCTGTGAATTTTCTTATTCATCTCTACATTACTCTGTATTACATATTGATGCTGGTTACACAGTAATTTCGGCTATGGCGCAGGTTGTGCGGCAGAATCACTGTAAGCTGCAGCTACTGTACATTACATAGCAGCAAAAATAAAGTAAATAGCGTCACATTACGTACCGCAACAAACAGATAAAATAAAATCAGAACTTGTCACATCACCGCAGGGGTCTCAATATGACCGTACTCACCTGCATCACGCTACCATGTAGCAGCGGCATAGAACGAAGTTTAAAATCTTGACCCATGTTTTGACTAAATGTTGTGTAGCCTCAGCATTGGCTAGACCATGTGTGTAATGTCACTGCCATGCCACATCAATGCCTGGCATGACAACATCAGCTTCTGGGCTCTGGCGGGCAGTATGTATTGCAGTGCAGGGACCCAGCAAATCTGTACTCCGCAACACACTTTAGCTGATTGTGCATCCTTGTGTGCACATCCAGCTCAAGTAGGCTGTGGCATCAACGAGGGCCACAAGGGCCACCGTCCCCCAGCAAGGGCCCAGTCGCACCCTCTGTGACAGCAATCGTTAGACCCCTGGGTAATGTAGGGGACATGTGATAGCTCAGTCACCATTGTGGATGTGGTGTGAGGTGTAGTGATCATTGCTGCACTGCCACAGATGAAAGCACAGATCACTGCTCAGTCACCTCCAATACTGGAATGAGTGAGGTCAGAGCTGGGGCAGATTACTAGCAACCAATGAGTGTGTATTGGGCAGCAGAAGGCAGCGCTGGACAACTGAGCCCAGCAGTGCTAGTTCTGGTTGTGAGTTTAAAAAAAAGAACAGCGAGTTGCCCAGTCTGGAGAGCAGCAAGTAAACCAACTGTGTGCAGGCAATGAAGTGAAATTCAGGAGGAACAAAAGGTAGAAAACAAAATTTATTGTACAAAATAGCATTACAAAAATAAATAAATAAATAAATAAATTGGGTTGACGACCTTAGTACGTTTGCCACGCGGTGGTGGCATGGTTTGCTAGATGGTGGTGGTCAGGTTTGCCAGGTGGTGGTAAGGTTTGCCAGATGGTGATGGCATGGTTTGTCAGGTGGTGTGGCGTAGTTTGCCAGGTGGTGGTGGCAGGGTTGGCCAGGTAGTGTTGGTCAGGTTTGCCAGGTGGTGGTGGCATAGTTTGCCAGATGGTGATGGTAAGGCTTTCCAGGTGGTGGTGGCATGGTTTGCCAGATGGTGGTGATCAGGTTTGCCAGGTGGTGGTGGCATGGTTTGCCAGGTGGTAGTGGCGGTAAGGTTTGCCAGATGGTGGTGGTAAGGCTTGCCAGGTGGTGGTGTCATAGTTTGCCAGGTGGTGGAGGAAGGAAATGCTAGGTGGTTGTGGTCATATCTGCTAGGTGGTGTTGGCATAGTTTTCCGGATGGTGATGGTAAGGCTTGCCAGGTGATGGTGGCATGGTTTGCCAGATGGTGGTGGTCAGGTTTGCCAGGTGGTGTTGGTATGATTTGCCAGGTGGTGGTGGCATAGTTTGCCAGATGGTGATGGTATGGCTTGCCAGGTGGTGGTGGCATGGTTTGCCAGATGGTGGTGGTCAGGTTTGCCAGATGGTGGTGGCATGGTTTGCCAGGTGGTGGTGGCGTAGTTTGCCAGGTGGTGGTGGCATGGTTTGCTAGCTGGTAGTGGTCAGGTTTGCCAGGTGGTGTTGGTCAGGTTTCCCAGGTGGTGGTGGGAAGGTTTGCCAGATGGGGGTGGCGTAGTTTGCCAGGTGGTGGTGGTCAGATTTGCCAGGTGGTGGTGGCATGGTTTGCCAGGTGGTGATGGCAAAGTTTACTATGTGGTGGTGGTCAGGATTGCCAGATGGTGTTGGTCAGGTTTGCCAGATGGTGGTGGCATGGTTTGGTAGGTGGTAGTGGCGTAGTTTGCCAGGTGGTGGTGGTATGGTTTGCTAGGTGGTGGTGGTCAGGTTTGCCAGGTGGTGTTGGTCAGGTTTCCCAGGTGGTGGTGGGAAGGTTTGCCAGATGGTGGTGGCGTAGTTTGCCAGGTGGTAGTGGCCAGGTTTGCCAGATGGTGGTGGCATGGTTTACTAGGCGGTGGTGGTCAGGATTGCCAGATGGTGTTGGTCAGGTTTGCCAGATGGTGGTGGTCAGGTTTGCCAGATGGTGGTGGCAAGGTTTGCCAGGTGGTGGTGGCGTAGTTTGCCAGGTGGGGGTCGCATGGTTTGCTAGGTGGTGGTGGTCATGTTTGCCAGGTGGTGTTGGTCAGGTTTCCCAGGTGGTGGTGGGAAGATTTGCCAGATGGTGGTGGCGAAGTTTGCCAGGTGGTGGTGGTCAGGTTTGCCAGATGGTGGTGGCATGGTTTGCCAGGTGGTGGTGGCATGGTTTGCTAGGTGGTGGTGGTCAGGTTTGCCAGGTGGTGTTGGTCAGGTTTCCCAGGTGGTGGTGGGAAGGTTTGCCAGATGGTGGTGGCGTAGTTTGCCACGTGGTGGTGGTCAGATTTGCCAGATGGTGGTGGCATGGTTTGCCAGGTGGTGGTGGCATGATTTGCCAGGTGGTGGTGGCAAGGTTTACTAGGTGGTGGTGGTCAGGATTGCCAGATGGTGTTGGTCAGGTTTGCCAGATGGTGGTGGTCAGGTTTGCCAGATGGTGGTGGCATGGTTTGCAAGGTGGTGGTGGCGTAGTTTGCCAGGTGGTGGTGGCATGGTTTGCTAGCTGGTAGTGGTCAGGTTTGCCAGGTGGTGTTGGTCAGGTTTCCCAGGTGGTGGTGGGAAGGTTTGCCAGATGGGGGTGGCGTAGTTTGCCAGGTGGTGGTGGTCAGATTTGCCAGGTGGTGGTGGCATGGTTTGCCAGGTGGTGATGGCAAAGTTTACTATGTGGTGGTGGTCAGGATTGCCACATGGTGTTGGTCAGGTTTGCCAGATGGTGGTGGCATGGTTTGGTAGGTGGTAGTGGCGTAGTTTGCCAGGTGGTGGTGGTATGGTTTGCTAGGTGGTGGTGGTCAGGTTTGCCAGGTGGTGTTGGTCAGGTTTCCCAGGTGGTGGTGGGAAGGTTTGCCAGATGGTGGTGGCGTAGTTTGCCAGGTGGTAGTGGTCAGGTTTGCCAGATGGTGGTGGCATGGTTTACTAGGCGGTGGTGGTCAGGATTGCCAGATGGTGTTGGTCAGGTTTGCCAGATGGTGGTGGTCAGGTTTGCCAGATGGTGGTGGCAAGGTTTGCCAGGTGGTGGTGGCGTAGTTTGCCAGGTGGGGGTGGCATGGTTTGCTAGGTGGTGGTGGTCATGTTTGCCAGGTGGTGTTGGTCAGGTTTCCCAGGTGGTGGTGGGAAGATTTGCCAGATGGTGGTGGCGAAGTTTGCCAGGTGGTGGTGGTCAGGTTTGCCAGATGGTGGTGGCATGGTTTGCCAGGTGGTGGTGGCATGGTTTGCTAGGTGATGGTGGTCAGGTTTGCCAGGTGGTGTTGGTCAGGTTTCCCAGGTGGTGGTGGGAAGGTTTGCCAGGTGGTGGTGGCGTAGTTTGCCAGATGGTGTTGGTCAGGCTTGCCAGGTGGTGGTGGCATGGTTTGCCAGATGGTGGTGGTCAGGTTTGCCAGATGGTGGTGGCATGGTTTGCCAGGTGGTGGTGGCGTAGTTTGCCAGGTGGTGGTGGCATGGTTTGCTAGGTGGTGGTGGTCAGGTTTGCCAGGTGGTGTTGGTCAGGTTTCCCAGGTGGTGGTGGGAAGGTTTGCCAGATGGTGGTGGCGTAGTTTGCCACGTGGTGGTGGTCAGATTTGCCAGATGGTGGTGGCATGGTTTGCCAGGTGGTGGTGGCATGATTTGCCAGGTGGTGGTGGCAAGGTTTACTAGGTGGTGGTGGTCAGGATTGCCAGATGGTGTTGGTCAGGTTTGCCAGATGGTGGTGGTCAGGTTTGCCAGATGGTGGTGGCAAGGTTTGCCAGGTGGTGGCGTAGTTTGCCAGGTGGGGGTGGCATGGTTTGCTAGGTGGTGGTGGTCATGTTTGCCAGGTGGTGTTGGTCAGGTTTCCCAGGTGGTGGTGGGAATATTTGCCAGATGGTGGTGGCGAAGTTTGCCAGGTGGTGGTGGTCAGGTTTGCCAGATGGTGGTGGCATGGTTTGCCAGGTGGTGGTGGCATGGTTTGCTAGGTGGTGGTGGTCAGGTTTGCCAGGTGGTGTTGGTCAGGTTTCCCAGGTGGTGGTGGGAAGGTTTGCCAGGTGGTGGTGGCGTAGTTTGCCAGATGGTGTTGGTCAGGCTTGCCAGATGGTGGTGGCATGGTTTGCCAGGTGGTGGTGGCGTAGTTTGCCAGGTGGTGGTGGCATGGTTTGCTAGGTGGTGGTGGTCAGGTTTGCCAGGTGGTGTTGGTCAGGTTTCCCAGGTGGTGGTGGGAAGGTTTGCCAGATGGTGGTGGCGTAGTTTGCCAGGTGGTGGTGGTCAGATTTGCCAGATGGTGGTGGCATGGTTTGCCAGGTGGTGGTGGCATGATTTGCCAGGTGGTGGTGGCAAGGTTTACTAGGTGGTGGTGGTCAGGATTGCCAGGTGGTGGTGGTCAGGTTTGCCAGATGGTAGTGGCATGGTTTGCCAGGTGATGGTGGCAAGGTTTACTAGGCGGTGGTGGTCAGGATTGCCAGATGGTGTTGGTCAGGTTTGCCAGATGGTGGTGGTCAGGTTTGCCAGATGGTGGTGGCATGGTTTGCCAGGTGGTGGTGGCGTAGTTTGCCAGGTGGGGGTGGCATGGTTTGCTAGGTGGTGGTGGTGGTCATCTTTGCCAGGTGGTGTTGGTCAGGTTTCCCAGGTGGTGGTGGGAAGGTTTGCCAGATGGTGTTGGCGTAGTTTGCCAGGTGGTGGTGGTCAGGTTTGCCAGATGGTGGTGGCATGGTTTGCCAGGTGGTGGTGGCATGGTTTGCTAGGTGGTGGTGGTCAGGTTTGCCGGGTGGTGTTGGTCAGGTTTCCCAGGTGGTGGTGGGAAGGTTTGCCAGATGGTGTGGCGTAGTTTGCCAGGTGGTGGTGGTCAGATTTGCCAGATGGTGGTGGCATGGTTTGCCAGGTGGTGGTGGCATGATTTGCCAGGTGGTGGTGGCAAGGTTTACTAGGTGGTGGTGGTCAGGATTGCCAGATGGTGTTGGTTAGGTTTGCCAGATGGTGGTGGTCAGGTTTGCCAGATGGTGGTGGCATGGTTTGCCAGGTGGTGGTGGCGTGGTTTGCCAGTTGGGGGTGGCGTGGTTTGCTAGGTGGTGGTGGTGGTCATGTTTGCCAGGTGGTGTTGGTGAGGTTTCCCAGGTGGTGGTGGGAAGGTTTGCCAGATGGTGGTGGCGTAGTTTGCCAGGTGGTGGTGGTCAGGTTTGCCAGATGGTGGTGGCATGGTTTGCCAGGTGGTGGTGGCATGGTTTGCTAGGTGGTGGTGGTCAGGTTTGCCAGGTGGTGTTGGTCAGGTTTCCCAGGTGGTGGTGGTCAGGTTTGCCAGATGGTGGTGGCATGGTTTGCTAGGTGGTGGTGGTCAGGTTTGCCAGGTGGTGTTGGTCAGGTTTCCCAGGTGGTGGTGGGAAGGTTTGCCAGATGGTGGTGGCGTAGTTTGCCAGATGGTGTTGGTCAGGTTTGCTACGTGGTGGTTTTATGGTTTGCCAGGTGTTGGTGGCATAGTTTGCTAGGAGGTGGGTTTTCCAGGTGGTGGTGGTCACGTTTGCCAGGTGGTGTTGGTCACATTTGCCAGGTGGTGGTGGTCACATTTGCCAGGTGGTGTAGACAAGGTTTGCTAGGTGGTGGTGGTCAGGATTGCCAGGTGGTGGGGGCATGGTTTAGCAGGTGGTGGTCGCAAGGTTTGTCAGGTGGTGGTGGTCAGATTTGCCAGGTGGTGGTGGCATGGTTTAGGAGGTGGTGGTGGTCAGGTTTTCCAGGTGATGGTGGTCAGATTTTCCAGTTGGTGGTGGTCACGTTTGCCAGGTGGTGGTAGTCACATTTGCCAGGTGGTGGTGGTCACATTTGAAAGGTGGTGGTCTGATTTGCCAGGTGGTGGTGGTCACGTTTGCCAGGTGGTGGTGGCATTTTCCTATGTAAAGTGGAGATATAACAAACAATAATGGTAAAGTGCATTCCAGTTACAAGATATTGATGGACTATCCTCAGGACCTACAGTATATCACTAAAGTTAGTATAATCCTCGCATTTTTGTAAATATTTTATTATATCTTTTCATGGGACAACAATGAAGATCTGACACTTTGATAAATTATAAAGTAGTCCGTGAACAGCTTGCACAAGAGTGTAAATTTGGTGTGCCCTCTAAATAACTAAGCAAGTGACACAGTCATTAATGTCTTAACCGCTGGCAACAAAAGTGAGCGCACCCCTAGGTGAAAATGGCCACATTGTGCTCCATTTTCTATTTTCCCTCCCCGATGTCATGTGACTCATAAGTGTTACAAGGTCTCAGGTGTGAATGGGGTGCAGGTTTGTTATGTGTGGTGTTATCGCTCTCACACTCTCTCATACTGGTCACTGGAAGTTCAAAATGGCACCTCATGACAAAGAAATCTCTGAGAATCTGAAAAAAGGATTGTTATTCTACATAAAGATGGCCTAGGCTGTCAGAAGATTGCCAACACCCTGACCATACAGTGGTTAACAAGACAGGTCCCACTCAGAACAGGCCTCGCCATTGTCGACCAAAGAAATTGAATGCACGTGCTCAGTGTCATATCCAGAGGTTGTCTTTTCAACATAGACACGAGTGCACATATGAGTGCTACCAGGATTGCTGTAGAGGTTAAAGCAGTGGGTTTGTCAGCTTGTCAGTGATCACACCAAAGGCTGCACACTCCATCAAATTTTTCTGCATAGCAGTGATCCCAAAAGGAAGCCTCTTCTAAAAATGATGCGCAAGAAAGCTTGCATGATTAAGGACATGGATTACTGAAACCATGTCATGTGGTCTGATGAAACCAAGATAAACGTATTTGGTTCATATGGTGTCAAGCGTGTGTGGCGGTAACCAGGTGAGGAGTACAAAGACAAGTATGTCTTGCCTACAGCCAGGCATGGTGGTGGGAGTGTCATGGTTTGGGGCTGCAT
Organism: Ranitomeya variabilis; assembly: GCF_051348905.1. Classification (NCBI taxonomy): domain Eukaryota; kingdom Metazoa; phylum Chordata; class Amphibia; order Anura; family Dendrobatidae; genus Ranitomeya; species Ranitomeya variabilis. Next base: position 102,046,420 of record NC_135235.1, read on the forward strand.
GAATGCTTCTGGCTGTGGGCAGCAACAGGTCATTGAGGGAACCATGAATGTCAACATGTACTGTGACATCCTGAAGCAGGGCATGGTCCTCTTCCTTCGGAAACTGGATAGTATTCCAACATGATAATGACCCCAAACACACCTGCAGGACGGCCACTGCCTTGCTAAAGAAATTGAAGGTAAATGTGCTGGACTGCCCAAGCTTGTCTCCAGACCTAAACCCTGTTGAGCATCTGTGGGACATCCTCAAGCGAAAGGTGGAGGAGCACAAGGTCTCTAACAACCAACAGCTCCGTGATGTCATCATGGAGGAGCGCAGGGGATTCCAGTGGCAAACCTGTGAAGCTCTAGTGACTAGGGTTGAGCGAAACGGGTCGATCATTTTCAAAAGTCGCCGACTTTTGGCTAAGTCGGCGTCTCATGAAACCCGATCCGACCCCTGTGCTTGTCGGCCATGCGGTACGCGACTTTCGCGCCAAAGTCGCGTTTCAATGACGCGAAAAGCGCCATTTCTCAGCCAATGAAGGTGAACGCAGAGTGTGGGCAGCGTGATGACATAGATCCTGGTCCCCACCATCTTAGAGAAGGGCATTGCAGTGATTGGCTTGCTGTCTGCGGCGTCACAGGGGCTATAAAGGGGCGTTCCCGCCGACCGCCATCTTACTGCTGCTGATCTGAGCTTAGGGAGAGGTTGCTGCCGCTTCGTCAGAAGCAGGGAGAGCGTTAGGCAGGGTCCACTAACCACCAAACCGCTTGTGCTGTAGCGATTTCCACTGTCCAACACCACCTTCGGTGTGCAGGAACAGTGGAAGCTATTTTTTTTTTTTTTTCCTCAGCGCTGTAGCTCATTGGGCTGCCCTAGAAGGCTCCGTGATAGCTGTATTGCTGTGTGTACGCCACTGTGGAAACCAACTGCTTTTTTCAAAGCACATATCCTCTTGTTCCTTTCTGCACAGCTATCTTTTTTGTTTGTCCACACTTTTTATTTAATTTGTGCATCAGTCCACTCCTATTGCTGCCTGCCATACCTGGCTTAGATTACTGCAGGGAGATAGTAATTGTAGGACAGTCCCTGTTTTTTTTTTTTTTTTTTTGTGGGAGATTAAGATTGGCATTTCTGCTACAGTGCCATCCCTGTGTGTGCCATCTCTCACTGAGTGGGCCATAGAAAGCCTATTTATTTTTTCCGTGATTTGTGTTCTAAATTCTACCTCAACACAAAAACACTACATCAATCAGTGGTAGAAAAATATTGGCCTCAGTCAGGGCTTGTGCATACCTCCCAACCGTCCCGATTTCAGCGTGACAGTCCCGCTTTGGCACCGGGGTCCCGCTGTCCCGCTTCGGGCATTTAAAATCCCGAATTTGCGGCCGCCGGTGAAGCCCCGCCCACTTCCGGGACGTAGAGAGAGCCCGATTAGGACTCCCGCACTCCGGGCGGGGTCAGGAAGGAGTGACGTAAGCGGCCGGCATGATCTATTGTCTGGTCATGCTGCTGCATCACTCCTGATCGTTTCCGGAGGTCTTGGTGGCGGGCAGCCCGTGCAGTAAGCAAAGTGCGGTGGAAGATTCTGGAGGCGGCGGAGAGGTGAGTAATGGGGAGGGGGGTCGGCAGCATACTTATTACCGCATCATGATTGCTTTGCGGTAAGCATTGCTGCCGTATTTAGCGTTTTGGGGTGGCAATAGTAATACCTTACCCCTCTAAGCATCACCTCCAGCAGAACCCGCCGCTGTGCCCCATTGCCTCTACTAGTACTGCTACTGCCCCCCCCCCACTGTGACCTCCAGCATGCCCTCATCGCCTCCAGTTGTTCACATTAATTGAAGTAGGTGGAGTGTGGGATGGGTGTGGCCAGGGGTGGGGTTATGAGGGTGGGCGTGGCTTGGTTGTCCCTCTTTCCGTTCCTGTAAAGTTGGGAGGTATGCTTGTGTGCCACTGTTGTGTGTGCTATCTCTTATTCAGTGGGCTATAGAAAGCCTATTTATTTATTTTTTTTTTTTCTTATTATTTGGTTTCTAAAGTCTCCCTGAAAAAAAAAAAAAATAAATAAAAAAACAGTGGGAGAGTAATATTGCCCTTTCAGCTTGTGTGCCAGTCTTGACTCCTGGGTGTGCCACCTCTCTCTCTAATTGTGGGCCATAGAAAGCCTTTTTATTTATTTTTTTTTAAATATTATTGGGTTTCTAAAGTCTCCCTTAAAAAACAAAAAATACATAAAAAACAGTGGGAGAGTAATATTGCCCTTTCAGCTTGTGTGCCAGTCTTGACTCCTGGGTGTGCCACCTCTCTCTCTCATTCAGTGGGCCATAGAAAGCCTTTTTTTTTTTTTTTTTTTTAAATATTATTGGGTTTCTAAAGTCTCCCTTAAAAAACAAAAAATACATAAAAAAACAGTGGGAGAGTAATATTGCCCTTTCAGCTTGTGTGCCAGTCTTGACTCCTGGGTGTGCCACCTCTCTCTCTCATTCAGTGGGCCATAGAAAGGCTATTTATTTTTTTGGTTTTTTTAATATTATTTGGTTTCTAAAGTCTCCCTGAAAAAAAAAAAAACATAAAAAAACAGTGGGAGAGTAATATTGCCCTTTCAGCTTGTGTGCCAGTCTTGACTCCTGGGTGTGCCACCTCTCTCTCTCATTCAGTGGGCCATAGAAAGCCTTTTTTTTTTTTTTTTTTAAATATTATTGGGTTTCTAAAGTCTCCCTTAAAAAACAAAAAATACATAAAAAAACAGTGGGAGAGTAATATTGCCCTTTCAGCTTGTGTGCCAGTCTTGACTCCTGGGTGTGCCACCTCTCTCTCTCATTCAGTGGGCCATAGAAAGGCTATTTATTTTTTTGGTTTTTTTAATATTATTTGGTTTCTAAGTCTCCCTGAAAATAAAAAAAAAAAAACTTAAAAAAACAGTGGGAGAGTAATATTGCCCTTTCAGCTTGTGCGCCAGTCTTGACTCCTGGGTGTGCCACCTCTCTCTCTCTAATTGTGGGGCATAGAAAGCCTTTTTTTTTTTGTTTTTTTTAAATATTATTTGGTTTCTAAAGTCTCCCTTAAAAAACAAAAAATACATAAAAAAACAGTGGGAGAGTAATATTGCCCTTTCAGCTTGTGTGCCAGTCTTGACTCCTGGGTGTGCCACCTCTCTCTCTCATTCAGTGGGCCATAGAAAGCCTTTTTTTTTTTTTTTTTAAATATTATTGGGTTTCTAAAGTCTCCCTTAAAAAACAAAAAATACATAAAAAAACAGTGGGAGAGTAATATTGCCCTTTCAGCTTGTGTGCCAGTCTTGACTCCTGAGTGTGCCACCTCTCTCTCTCATTCAGTGGGCCATAGAAAGGCTATTTATTTTTTTGGTTTTTTTAATATTATTTGGTTTCTAAAGTCTCCCTGAAAAAAAAAAAAAACATAAAAAAACAGTGGGAGAGTAATATTGCCCTTTCAGCTTGTGTGCCAGTCTTGACTCCTGGGTGTGCCACCTCTCTCTCTCATTCAGTGGGCCATAGAAAGCCTTTTTTTTTTTTTTTTTTAATATTATTGGGTTTCTAAAGTCTCCCTTAAAAAACAAAAAATACATAAAAAAACAGTGGGAGAGTAATATTGCCCTTTCAGCTTGTGTGCCAGTCTTGACTCCTGGGTGTGCCACCTCTCTCTCTCATTCAGTGGGCCATAGAAAGGCTATTTATTTTTTTGGGTTTTTTAATATTATTTGGTTTCTAAAGTCTCCTTGAAAATAAAAAAAAAAAAACTTAAAAAAACAGTGGGAGAGTAATATTGCCCTTTCAGCTTGTGCGCCAGTCTTGACTCCTGGGTGTGCCACCTCTCTCTCTCTAATTGTGGGGCATAGAAAGCCTTTTTTTTTTTGTTTTTTTTTTAATATTATTTGGTTTCTAAAGTCTCCCTTAAAAAACAAAAAATACATAAAAAAACAGTGGGAGAGTAATATTGCCCTTTCAGCTTGTGTGCCAGTCTTGACTCCTGGGTGTGCCACCTCTCTCTCTAATTGTGGGCCATAGAAAGCCTTTTTTTTTTTTTTTTTTTTTAAATATTATTGGGTTTCTAAAGTCTCCCTTAAAAAACAAAAAATACATAAAAAAACAGTGGGAGAGTAATATTGCCCTTTCAGCTTGTGTGCCAGTCTTGACTCCTGGGTGTGCCACCTCTCTCTCTCATTCAGTGGGCCATAGAAAGCCTTTTTTTTTTTGTTTTTTTTTTAATATTATTTGGTTTCTAAAGTCTCCCTTAAAAAACAAAAAATACATAAAAAAACAGTGGGAGAGTAATATTGCCCTTTCAGCTTGTGTGCCAGTCTTGACTCCTGGGTGTGCCACCTCTCTCTCTAATTGTGGGCCATAGAAAGCCTTTTTTTTTAAATATTATTGGGTTTCTAAAGTCTCCCTTAAAAAACAAAAAATACATAAAAAAACAGTGGGAGAGTAATATTGCCCTTTCAGCTTGTGTGCCAGTCTTGACTCCTGGGTGTGCCACCTCTCTCTCTCATTCAGTGGGCCATAGAAAGCCTTTTTTTTTTTTTTTTTAAATATTATTGGGTTTCTAAAGTCTCCCTTAAAAAACAAAAAATACATAAAAAAACAGTGGGAGAGTAATATTGCCCTTTCAGCTTGTGTGCCAGTCTTGACTCCTGGGTGTGCCACCTCTCTCTCTCATTCAGTGGGCCATAGAAAGGCTATTTATTTTTTTTGGTTTTTTTAATATTATTTGGTTTCTAAAGTCTCCCTGAAAAAAAAAAAAAACATAAAAAAACAGTGGGAGAGTAATATTGCCCTTTCAGCTTGTGTGCCAGTCTTGACTCCTGGGTGTGCCACCTCTCTCTCTCATTCAGTGGGCCATAGAAAGCCTTTTTTTTTTTTTTTTTTTTATATTATTGGGTTTCTAAAGTCTCCCTTAAAAAACAAAAAATACATAAAAAAACAGTGGGAGAGTAATATTGCCCTTTCAGCTTGTGTGCCAGTCTTGACTCCTGGGTGTGCCACCTCTCTCTCTCATTCAGTGGGCCATAGAAAGGCTATTTATTTTTTTGGTTTTTTTAATATTATTTGGTTTCTAAAGTCTCCCTGAAAATAAAAAAAAAAAAACTTAAAAAAACAGTGGGAGAGTAATATTGCCCTTTCAGCTTGTGCGCCAGTCTTGACTCCTGGGTGTGCCACCTCTCTCTCTCTAATTGTGGGGCATAGAAAGCCTTTTTTTTTTTCCTTTTTTTTTTAATATTATTTGGTTTCTAAAGTCTCCCTTAAAAAACAAAAAATACATAAAAAAACAGTGGGAGAGTAATATTGCCCTTTCAGCTTGTGTGCCAGTCTTGACTCCTGGGTGTGCCACCTCTCTCTCTCATTCAGTGGGCCATAGAAAGCCTTTTTTTTTTTTTTTTTTAAATATTATTGGGTTTCTAAAGTCTCCCTTAAAAAACAAAAAATACATAAAAAAACAGTGGGAGAGTAATATTGCCCTTTCAGCTTGTGTGCCAGTCTTGACTCCTGGGTGTGCCACCTCTCTCTCTCATTCAGTGGGCCATAGAAAGCCTTTTTTTTTTTTTTTTTTTTTAAATATTATTGGGTTTCTAAAGTCTCCCTTAAAAAACAAAAAATACATAAAAAAACAGTGGGAGAGTAATATTGCCCTTTCAGCTTGTGCGCCAGTCTTGACTCCTGGGTGTGCCACCTCTCTCTCTCTAATTGTGGGGCATAGAAAGCCTTTTTTTTTTTGTTTTTTTTTTAATATTATTTGGTTTCTAAAGTCTCCCTTAAAAAACAAAAAATACATAAAAAAACAGTGGGAGAGTAATATTGCCCTTTCAGCTTGTGTGCCAGTCTTGACTCCTGGGTGTGCCACCTCTCTCTCTAATTGTGGGCCATAGAAAGCCTTTTTTTTTTTTTTTTTTTTAAATATTATTGGGTTTCTAAAGTCTCCCTTAAAAAACAAAAAATACATAAAAAAAACAGTGGGAGAGTAATATTGCCCTTTCAGCTTGTGTGCCAGTCTTGACTCCTGGGTGTGCCACCTCTCTCTCTCATTCAGTGGGCCATAGAAAGCCTTTTTTTTTTTTTTTTTAAATATTATTGGGTTTCTAAAGTCTCCCTTAAAAAACAAAAAATACATAAAAAAACAGTGGGAGAGTAATATTGCCCTTTCAGCTTGTGTGCCAGTCTTGACTCCTGGGTGTGCCACCTCTCTCTCTCATTCAGTGGGCCATAGAAAGGCTATTTATTTTTTTTGGTTTTTTTAATATTATTTGGTTTCTAAAGTCTCCCTGAAAAAAAAAAAAACATAAAAAAACAGTGGGAGAGTAATATTGCCCTTTCAGCTTGTGTGCCAGTCTTGACTCCTGGGTGTGCCACCTCTCTCTCTCATTCAGTGGGCCATAGAAAGCCTTTTTTTTTTTTTTTTTATATTATTGGGTTTCTAAAGTCTCCCTTAAAAAACAAAAAATACATAAAAAAACAGTGGGAGAGTAATATTGCCCTTTCAGCTTGTGTGCCAGTCTTGACTCCTGGGTGTGCCACCTCTCTCTCTCATTCAGTGGGCCATAGAAAGGCTATTTATTTTTTTGGTTTTTTTAATATTATTTGGTTTCTAAAGTCTCCCTGAAAATAAAAAAAAAAAAACTTAAAAAAACAGTGGGAGAGTAATATTGCCCTTTCAGCTTGTGAGCCAGTCTTGACTCCTGGGTGTGCCACCTCTCTCTCTCTAATTGTGGGGCATAGAAAGCCTTTTTTTTTTTCCTTTTTTTTTTAATATTATTTGGTTTCTAAAGTCTCCCTTAAAAAACAAAAAATACATAAAAAAACAGTGGGAGAGTAATATTGCCCTTTCAGCTTGTGTGCCAGTCTTGACTCCTGGGTGTGCCACCTCTCTCTCTCATTCAGTGGGCCATAGAAAGCCTTTTTTTTTTTTTTTTTTTTTTAAATATTATTGGGTTTCTAAAGTCTCCCTTAAAAAACAAAAAATACATAAAAAAACAGTGGGAGAGTAATATTGCCCTTTCAGCTTGTGTGCCAGTCTTGACTCCTGGGTGTGCCACCTCTCTCTCTCATTCAGTGGGCCATAGAAAGCCTTTTTTTTTTTTTTTTTTAAATATTATTGGGTTTCTAAAGTCTCCCTTAAAAAACAAAAAATACATAAAAAAACAGTGGGAGAGTAATATTGCCCTTTCAGCTTGTGTGCCAGTCTTGACTCCTGGGTGTGCCACCTCTCTCTCTCATTCAGTGGGCCATAGAAAGCCTTTTTTTTTTTTTTTTTTTTAAATATTATTGGGTTTCTAAAGTCTCCCTTAAAAAACAAAAAATACATAAAAAAACAGTGGGAGAGTAATATTGCCCTTTCAGCTTGTGCGCCAGTCTTGACTCCTGGGTGTGCCACCTCTCTCTCTCTAATTGTGGGGCATAGAAAGCCTTTTTTTGTTTGTTTTTTTTTTAATATAAAAAACAAAAAATACATAAAAAAACAGTGGGAGAGTAATATTGCCCTTTCAGCTTGTGTGCCAGTCTTGACTCCTGGGTGTGCCACCTCTCTCTCTAATTGTGGGCCATAGAAAGCCTTTTTTTTTTTTTTTTTTTTAAATATTATTGGGTTTCTAAAGTCTCCCTTAAAAAACAAAAAATACATAAAAAAACAGTGGGAGAGTAATATTGCCCTTTCAGCTTGTGTGCCAGTCTTGACTCCTGGGTGTGCCACCTCTCTCTCTCATTCAGTGGGCCATAGAAAGCCTTTTTTTTTTTTTAAATATTATTGGGTTTCTAAAGTCTCCCTTAAAAAACAAAAAATACATAAAAAAACAGTGGGAGAGTAATATTGCCCTTTCAGCTTGTGTGCCAGTCTTGACTCCTGGGTGTGCCACCTCTCTCTCTCATTCAGTGGGCCATAGAAAGGCTATTTATTTTTTTGGTTTTTTTAATATTATTTGGTTTCTAAAGTCTCCCTGAAAATAAAAAAATAAAAACTTAAAAAAACAGTGGGAGAGTAATATTGCCCTTTCAGCTTGTGCGCCAGTCTTGACTCCTGGGTGTGCCACCTCTCTCTCTCTCTAATTGTGGGGCATAGAAAGCCTTTTTTTTTTTCCTTTTTTTTTAATATTATTTGGTTTCTAAAGTCTCCCTTAAAAAACAAAAAATACATAAAAAAACAGTGGGAGAGTAATATTGCCCTTTCAGCTTGTGTGCCAGTCTTGACTCCTGGGTGTGCCACCTCTCTCTCTCATTCAGTGGGCCATAGAAAGGCTATTTATTTTTTTGGTTTTTTTAATATTATTTGGTTTCTAAAGTCTCCCTGAAAATAAAAAAAAAAAAACTTAAAAAAACAGTGGGAGAGTAATATTGCCCTTTCAGCTTGTGCGCCAGTCTTGACTCCTGGGTGTGCCACCTCTCTCTCTCTAATTGTGGGGCATAGAAAGCCTTTTTTTGTTTGTTTTTTTTTAAATATTATTTGGTTTCTAAAGTCTCCCTTAAAAAACAAAAAATACATAAAAAAACAGTGGGAGAGTAATATTGCCCTTTCAGCTTGTGTGCCAGTCTTGACTCCTGGGTGTGCCACCTCTCTCTCTAATTGTGGGCCATAGAAAGCCTTTTTTTTTTTTTTTTTTTTAAATATTATTGGGTTTCTAAAGTCTCCCTTAAAAAACAAAAAATACATAAAAAAACAGTGGGAGAGTAATATTGCCCTTTCAGCTTGTGTGCCAGTCTTGACTCCTGGGTGTGCCACCTCTCTCTCTCATTCAGTGGGCCATAGAAAGCCTTTTTTTGTTTGTTTTTTTTTTAATATTATTTGGTTTCTAAAGTCTCCCTTAAAAAACAAAAAATACATAAAAAAACAGTGGGAGAGTAATATTGCCCCTTCAGCTTGTGTGCCAGTCTTGACTCCTGGGTGTGCCACCTCTCTCTCTAATTGTGGGCCATAGAAAGCCTTTTTTTTTTTTTTTTTTTTAAATATTATTGGGTTTCTAAAGTCTCCCTTAAAAAACAAAAAATACATAAAAAAACAGTGGGAGAGTAATATTGCCCTTTCAGCTTGTGTGCCAGTCTTGACTCCTGGGTGTGCCACCTCTCTCTCTCATTCAGTGGGCCATAGAAAGCCTTTTTTTTTTTTTTTTTTAAATATTATTGGGTTTCTAAAGTCTCCCTTAAAAAACAAAAAATACATAAAAAAACAGTGGGAGAGTAATATTGCCCTTTCAGCTTGTGTGCCAGTCTTGACTCCTGGGTGTGCCACCTCTCTCTCTCATTCAGTGGGCCATAGAAAGGCTATTTATTTTTTTTGGTTTTTTTAATATTATTTGGTTTCTAAAGTCTCCCTGAAAAAAAAAAAAAACATAAAAAAACAGTGGGAGAGTAATATTGCCCTTTCAGCTTGTGTGCCAGTCTTGACTCCTGGGTGTGCCACCTCTCTCTCTCATTCAGTGGGCCATAGAAAGCCTTTTTTTTTTTTTTTTTTTTTTATATTATTGGGTTTCTAAAGTCTCCCTTAAAAAACAAAAAAGACATAAAAAAACAGTGGGAGAGTAATATTGCCCTTTCAGCTTGTGTGCCAGTCTTGACTCCTGGGTGTGCCACCTCTCTCTCTCATTCAGTGGGCCATAGAAAGGCTATTTATTTTTTTGGTTTTTTTAATATTATTTGGTTTCTAAAGTCTCCCTGAAAATAAAAAATAAAAAAACTTAAAAAAACAGTGGGAGAGTAATATTGCCCTTTCAGCTTGTGCGCCAGTCTTGACTCCTGGGTGTGCCACCTCTCTCTCTCTAATTGTGGGGCATAGAAAGCCTTTTTTTTTTTCCTTTTTTTTTTAATATTATTTGGTTTCTAAAGTCTCCCTTAAAAAACAAAAAATACATAAAAAAACAGTGGGAGAGTAATATTGCCCTTTCAGCTTGTGTGCCAGTCTTGACTCCTGGGTGTGCCACCTCTCTCTCTAATTGTGGGCCATAGAAAGCCTTTTTTTTTTTTTTTTTTAAATATTATTGGGTTTCTAAAGTCTCCCTTAAAAAACAAAAAATACATAAAAAAACAGTGGGAGAGTAATATTGCCCTTTCAGCTTGTGTGCCAGTCTTGACTCCTGGGTGTGCCACCTCTCTCTCTCATTCAGTGGGCCATAGAAAGCCTTTTTTTTTTTTTTTTTTTAAATATTATTGGGTTTCTAAAGTCTCCCTTAAAAAACAAAAAATACATAAAAAAACAGTGGGAGAGTAATATTGCCCTTTCAGCTTGTGTGCCAGTCTTGACTCCTGGGTGTGCCACCTCTCTCTCTCATTCAGTGGGCCATAGAAAGGCTATTTATTTTTTTTGGTTTTTTTAATATTATTTGGTTTCTAAAGTCTCCCTGAAAATAATAAAAAAAAAACTTAAAAAAACAGTGGGAGAGTAATATTGCCCTTTCAGCTTGTGCGCCAGTCTTGACTCCTGGGTGTGCCACCTCTCTCTCTCTAATTGTGGGCCATAGAAAGCCTTTTTTTTGTTGTTTTTTTTTTTGTTTTTTTTTTAATATTATTTGGTTTCTAAAGTCTCCCTGAGAAAAAAAAATAAATAAATTAGGTGGGAGATTAACCCCTTCACCCCCAAGGGTGGTTTGCACGTTAATGACCGGGCCAATTTTTACAATTCTGACCACTGTCCCTTTATGAGGCTATAACTCTGGAACGCTTTGACGGATCTTGGCGATTCTGACATTGTTTTCTCGTGACATATTGTACTTCATGTTAAAGGTAAAATTTATTCGATATAACTTGCGTTTATTTGTGAAAAAAATGGAAATTTGGCGAAAATTTTGAAAATTTTGCAATTTTCCAACTTTGAATTTTTGTGCCCTTAAATCACAGACATATGTCACGCAAAATACTTAATAAGTAACATTTCCCACATGTCTACTTAACATCAGTACAATTTTGGAACCAAAATTTTTTTTTGTGACGGAGTTATAAGGGTTAAAAGTTGACCAGCAATTTCTCATTTTTACAACACCATTTTTTTTTAGGGACCACATCTCATTTGAAGTCATTTTGAGGGGTCTATATGATAGAAAATACTCAAGTGTGACACCATTCTAAAAACTGCACCCCTCAAGGTGCTCAAAACCACATTCAAGAAGTTTATTAACCCTTCAGGTGTTTCACAGGAATTTTTGGAATGTTTAAATAAAAATGAACATTTAACTTTTTTTCACACAAAATTTATTTCAGCTCCAATTTGTTTTATTTTACCAAGGGTAACAGGAGAAAATGGACCCCCAAAGTTGTTGTACAATTTGTCCTGAGTACGATGATACCCCATATGTGGGTGTAAACCATTGTTTAGGCGCATGGCAGAGCTTGGAAGGGAAGGAGCGCCATTTGACTTTTCAATGCAAAATTGACTGGAATGGAGATGGGACGCCATGTTGCGTTTGGAGAGCCCCTGATGTGCCTAAACATTGAAACTCCCTACAAGTGACACCATTTTGGAAAGTAGACCCCCTAAGGAACTTATCTAGATGTGTGGTGAGCACTTTGACCCACCAAGTGCTTCACAGAAGTTTATAATGCAGAGCCGTAAAAATAAAAAATCATATTTTTTCACAAAAATGATCTTTTCGCCCCCAATTTTTTATTTTCCCAAGGGTAAGAGAAGAAATTGGACCCCAAAAAATGTTGTGCAATTTGTCCTGAGTACGCTGATACCCCATATGTGGGTGTAAACCATTGTTTGGGCGCATGGCAGAGCTTGGAAGGGAAGGAGCGCCATTTGACTTTTCAATGCAAAATTGACTGGAATTGAGATGGGACGCCATGTTGCGTTTGGAGAGCCCCTGATGTGCCTAAACATTGAAACTCCCTACAAGTGACACCATTTTGGAAAGTAAACCCCCTAAGGAACTTATCTAGATGTGTGGTGAGCACTTTGACCCACCAAGTGCTTCACAGAAGTTTATAATGCAGAGCCGTAAAAATAAAAAATCATATTTTTTCACAAAAATGATCTTTTCGCCCCCAATTTTTTATTTTCCCAAGGGTAAGAGAAGAAATTGGACCCCAAAAAATGTTGTGCAATTTGTCCTGAGTACGATGATACCCCATATGTGGGTGTAAACCATTGTTTGGGCACATGGCAGAGCTTGGAAGGGAAGGAGCGCCATTTGACTTTTCAATGCAAAATTGACTGGAATTGAGATGGGACGCCATGTTGCGTTTGGAGAGCCCCTGATGTGCCTAAACATTGAAACTCCCTACAAGTGACACCATTTTGGAAAGTAGACCCCCTAAGGAACTTATCTAGATGTGTGGTGAGCACTTTGACCCACCAAGTGCTTCACAGAAGTTTATAATGCAGAGCCGTAAAAATAAAAAATCATATTTTTTTCACAAAAATGATCTTTTTGCCCCCAATTTTTTATTTTCCCAAGGGTAAGAGAAGAAATTGGACCCCAAAAAATGTTGTGCAATTTGTCCTGAGTACGCTGATACCCCATATGTGGGTGTAAACCATTGTTTGGGCGCATGGCAGAGCTTGGAAGGGAAGGAGCGCCATTTGACTTTTCAATGCAAAATTGACTGGAATTGAGATGGGACGCCATGTTGCGTTTGGAGAGCCCCTGATGTGCCTAAACATTGAAACTCCCTACAAGTGACACCATTTTGGAAAGTAGACCCCCTAAGGAACTTATCTAGATGTGTTTTGAGAGCTTTGAACCCCCAAGTGTTTCACTACAGATTATAACGCAGAGCCGTGAAAATAATTATTTTTTTTTTTCTCAAAAATGATTTTTTAGCCCCCAGCTTTGTATTTTTACAAGGGTAACAGAATAAATTGGACCCCAAAAAATGTTGTGCAATTTGTCCTGAGTACGCTGATACCCCATATGTGGGTGTAAACCATTGTTTGGGCGCATGGCAGAGCTTGGAAGGGAAGGAGCGCCATTTGACTTTTCAATGCAAAATTGACTGGAATTGAGATGGGACGCCATGTTGCGTTTGGAGAGCCCCTGATGTGCCTAAACATTGAAACTCCCTACAAGTGACACCATTTTGGAAAGTAGACCCCCTAAGGAACTTATCTAGATGTGTTTTGAGAGCTTTGAACCCCCAAGTGTTTCACTACAGATTATAACGCAGAGCCGTGAAAATAATTATTTTTTTTTTTCTCAAAAATGATTTTTTAGCCCCCAGCTTTGTATTTTTACAAGGGTAACAGAATAAATTGGACCCCAAAATTTGTTTTCCAATTTGTCCTGAGTACGCTGATACCCCATATGTGGGGGGGAACCACTGTTTGGGCGCATGACAGAGCTCGGAAGGGAAGGAGCGCCATTTGGAATGCAGCCTTAAATAGATTGGTCTGCAGGCGTCACGTTGCATTTGCAGAGCCCCTGATGTACCCAAACAGTACAAACCCCCCACAAGTGACCCCATATTGGAAACTAGACCTCCCAAGGAACTTATCTAGATGTGTTGTGAGAACTTTGAACCCCCAAGTGTTTCACTACAGTTTATAATGCAGAGCCGTGAAAATAAAACATCTTTTTTTTCCCACAAAAATGATTTTTAGCCCCCCAAATTTTTATTTTCCTAAGGATAACAAGAGAACTTGGACCCCAGAAGTTGTTGTTCAATTTGTCCCGAGTACGCTGATAACACATATGTTGGGGTAAACCCCTTTTTGGGCGCACGGGAGAGCTCGGAAGGGAAGGAGCACTGTTTTACTTTTTCAACGCAGAATTGGCTGGAATTGAGATTGGACGCCATGTCGCGCTTGGAGAGCCCCTGATGTGCCTGGACAGTGGAAACCCCCCAATTCTACCTGAAACCCTAAACCAAACACACCCCTAACCCTAATCCCAACGGTAACCCGAACCACACCCCTAGCCCTGACACACCCATAATTCTAATCCCAACCCTAATCCAAACCCTAACCTTAACTTTAGCCCCAACCCTAACTTTAGCCCCAACCCTAACTTTACCTCCAACCCTAGCCCTAACCCTAACCCTACCCCTAACCCTAACCCTAAACGTGACTGAAATACGTGGCACTGAAATACGTGGCACTGAAATACGTGGCACTGAAATACGTGGCACTGAAATACGTGGCACTGAAATACGTGGCACTGAAATACGTGATACGTGGCACTTAAATATGTGGCACTGAAACACGTGGCACTGAAATACGTGGCACTGAAATACGTGGCACTGAAATACGTGGCACTGAAATACGTGGCACTTAAATAAGTGGCACTGAAATATGTGATATGTGGCACTTAAATACGTGGCACTGAAATACGTGGCACTGAAATACGTGGCACTGAAATACGTGGCACTGAAATACGTGGCACTGAAATATGTGATACGTGGCACTTAAATACGTGGCACTGAAACACGTGGCACTGAAATACGTGATACGTGGCACTGAAATACGTGGCACTGAAATACGTGGCACTGAAATACGTGCAACTGAAATACGTGGTACTAAAATATGTGGCACTGAAATACGTGATACGTGGCACTGAAATACGTGGCACTGAAACACGTGCCACTGAAATACGTGATACGTGGCACTGAAATACATGGCACTGAAATACGTGGCACTGAAATACGTGGCACTGAAATACGTGGCACTGAAATACGTGGCACTATGACTGTCAGAAAATGTTCATTAAACGGTTAGGGGTGAGGTTAGGGGTAGAGTTAGGGTTAGGGTTTGGATCCCTTTATCACCTTGATGGTGGTGGGTGGCTTTTCAGTGTGTTTTCTGTTTTTTTTCGATAAAAATGCATGCGTTTTTAACGCAAACAAACGCATGTGCTTAAAAACGCAAGAAAATACTGCAGGTTGTATTTCTGAAAATGAACGCATGCAGAAAAAAACCGCATGCGTTTGAAAACGCGACCAAACGCGTACAAAAAAAACGCATGCGTTTTCAATGTTAAATATAGGGAAAAAACGCATGCGTTTTTTTGTGCAAAAAACGCTGCAGACAAAAACGGAAGTGTGAAACCAGCGACGCTTTTTATAGCAAAAAAGTTTTTGCGTCTCCACATTTTGAGACCTATAATTTTTCCACATTTGCTCCACAGAGTCATGTGAGGTCTTGTTTTTTGCGGGACGAGTTGACGTTTTTATTGGTAACATTTTCGGACACGTGACCGTTTTTGATCGCTTTTTATTCCGATTTTTGTGAGGCAGAATGACCAAAAACCTGCTATTCATGAATTTCTTTTGGGAGAGGCGTTTATACCGTTCCGGGTTTGGTAAAATTGATAAAGCAGTTTTATTCGTCGGGTCAGTACGATTACAGCGATATCTCATTTATATCATTTTTTTATGTTTTGGCGCTTTTATACGATAAAAACTATTTTATAGAAAAAATAATTATTTTGGTATCGCTTTATTCTCAGGACTATAACTTTTTTATTTTTTTGCTGATGATGCTGTATGGCGGCTTGTTTTTTGCAGGACAAGATGACGTTTTCAGCGGTACCATGCATATTTATATCAGTCTTTTTGATCGCGTGTTATTCCACTTTTTGTTTGGCGGTATGGTAATAAAGCGTTGTTTTTTGCCTCGTTTTTTTTTTTTGTTCTTACGGTGTTTACTGAAGGGGTTAACTAGTGTGGCAGTTTTATAGGTTGGGTCGTTACGGACGTGGCGATACTAAATATGTGTACTTTTATTGTTTTTTTTTTTTAATTTAGATAAAGAAATGTATTTATGGGAATAATATTTTTTTTTTTTTTTCATTATTTTGGAATATTTTTTTTTATTTTTTTTTACACATTTGGAAATTTTTTTTTTTACTTTTTTACTTTGCCCCAGGGGGGGACAATACAGATCGGTGATCTGTCAGTTTGCATAGCACTCTGACAGATCACCGATCTGATTGAAGTGCAGGCTGCTTCACAGTGCCTGCTCTGAGCAGGCGTCTGTGAAGCCACCTCCCTCCCTGCAGGACCCGGATCCGCGGCCATCTTGGATCCGAGTCTGGAGCAGGCAGGGAGGGAGGTAAGACCCTCGCAGCAACGCGATCACATCGCGTTGCTGCGGGGGGCTCAGGGAAGCCCGCAGGGAGCCCTCTCCCTGCGCGATGCTTCCCTGCATCGCCGGCACATCGCGATCATGTTTGATCGCGGTGTGCCGGGGGTTAATGTGCCGGGGGCGGTCCGTGACCGCTCCTGGCACATAGTGCCGGATGTCAGCTGCGATATGCAGCCGACACCCGGCCGCGATCGGCCGCGCTCCCCCCGTGAGCGCGGCCGATCGGCTATGACGTACTATCCCGTCGGCGGTCATACGGGCCCACCCCACCTCGACGGGATAGTACGTCAAATGTCGGGAAGGGGTTAATATTGACATTAGTGCTTGAGTGACAGTCCTGCGTGTGTGTCATCTCTGTGATTTTGTGCCACAGAAAACAGAGTGTGTAACATTGTGCCTGATTTTCCTTGTGGTCTCACCAACCTGTTAAGGGATATTGAAATCATACTGAAGTTATAGCTCACCGTGTAAGTTGTTTGACAGCAACAAATAAAGTTACTTTGGTTAAGATTTTAAAACAATGAGGAAGTCTGGTGCAAGAGGTCGTCGTGGGCGTTCATTGTCAGCTGGTAATGATGGTAGTGGTAGTGGAGCATCAGGTGGTCGTGGGGATAAAAATATTCCACCTAAGTCTGGAGCTGTGGAGCCAGTTTCGTCGTCAGGCTACACAAGGCCTCGAACGCTCTCTTTTCTGGGAGTAGGAAAACCGCTTTTAAAGGCGGAGCAGCAACAGCAAGTTTTGGCTTACATTGCAGACTCAGCCTCTAGCTCTTTTGCCTCCTCTTCCGAAACTGGTAAATGTAAAAGCAGCGCGTCGCTTGTGGATGTTCACGGTCAGGGACAAGTCGCTTCCTTGTCCTCCTCAGCAAAAACTACAACAAGAGAGAAGGATGCAGCAGGCGACACAACGGGTCACTCCATGGAGCTCTTTACACATACCGTCCCTGGCTTAGAAAGTGAAACATTTAACAGGCCATGCCCATTACAAGTATATTCTGACATGGAGTGCACTGATGCACAGCCACAGCCAGAGTACTATGCTGCTCCTTTGACTCAGACCACCACATTGCCCTCTCAGGGTACAGATCCACAATCAGACCCTGATGAGACTATGTTGCCCCGCCACGAACGCTATACCACCGACCGACACAGTGACACAGACGAAGTTGCACACGAGCTCGAAGAGGAGGTAATAGATGACCCAGTTATTGACCCCGATTGGCAGCCATTGGGGGAACAGGGTGCAGGCGGCAGTAGTTCAGAAGCGGAGGTGGAGGAGGGGCCGCAGCAGGCATCAACATCGCAACAGGTTCCATCTGCCGGGCCCGTATCTGGCCCAAAACGCGTGTCAAAGCCAAAACCTGTTGGAGGACAGCATGGCCATCCGGTTAAAGCTCAGTCTGCAATCCCTGAAAAGGGATCCGAGTCTAGGAAGAGTGCAGTCTGGCATTTTTTTAAACAACATCCAACTGATCAGCGCAAAGTCATCTGTCAAAAATGTTCAACTAGCTTAAGCAGAGGTCAGAATCTGAAAAGTCTAAATACTAGCTGCATGCATAGACACTTAACCACCATGCATTTTCAAGCCTGGACTAACTACCAAACGTCCCTTAAGGTTGTAGCACCCTCGGCCAATGAAGCTAGTCAGCAACGCAACATCCCTTCCGTCACTGTAAGGCCACCATTTTCCGCACCACCGGCAGTATCTGTGCAGGTTTCTTTGCCAGCCAAAAGCAGTCAGGGTCAGGGAACCACCAGTTTTGTAGGAGGAAATATTGCATCTAGGGCACCGGCGGAAACAATACCGTCTCCAACCGTCTCTCAGTCTGCCATGTACACCGGCACACCCGAAAGTTCCACGATCTCCAGCTCTCCAGTCCAGCTCACCCTACATGAGACTCTGGTTAGAAAAAGGAAGTACTTATCCTCGCATCCGCGTACACAGGGTTTTAACGCCCACATAGCTAGACTAATCTCGTTAGAGATGATGCCCTACCGGTTAGTTGAAAGCGAAGCTTTCAAAGCCCTGATGGAGTACGCTGAACCACGATACGAGCTACCCAGTCGACACTTTTTTTCCAGAAAAGCCATCCCAGCCCTGCACCAGCATGTTAAACAGCGCATCGTCCATGCACTCAGGCAATCTGTGAGTACAAAGGTGCACCTGACTACAGATGCATGGACCAGTAGGCATGGCCAGGGACGTTATGTGTCCATCACGGCACACTGGGTGAATGTGGTGGATGCAGGGTCCACAGGCGACATCAATTTAGGGACAGTTGTGCCTAGCCCACGGTCTAGGAAACAGTTGGCTGTAGGCGTTCGCACCCCCTCCTCCTCCTCCTCCTCGTCCTCCTGCAGAAGCTACAGCTCTTCCACAGAACGCAGTCTGCCAACCACTCCATCGGCAGATGACACTGTTGCACACCAGTTGTCCCATTATGGGCCAGCTACTGCCAAGCGTCAGCAGGCTGTATTGGCTATGAAGTGTTTGGGCGACAACAGACACACCGCGGAAGTTCTGTCCGAGTTCTTGCAACAAGAAACGCAGTCGTGGCTGGGCACAGTAGATCTTGAGGCAGGCAAGGTAGTGAGTGATAACGGAAGGAATTTCATGGCTGCCATCTCCCTTTCCCAACTGAAACACATTCCTTGCCTGGCTCACACCTTAAACCTGGTGGTGCAGTGCTTATTGAAAACTTATCCTGGGTTCTCCGACCTGCTCCTCAAAGTGCGTGCACTTTGCTCACATATCCGACGTTCGCCTGTACACGCCAGCCGTATGCAGACCTATCAGCGGTCTTTGAACCTTCCCCAGCATCGCCTCATCATAGACGTTGCAACAAGGTGGAACTCAACACTGCACATGCTTCAGAGACTGTGCGAACAGAGGCGTGCTGTTATTTATTTGTGGGAGGATACACGGGCAGGCAGTAGGATGGCAGACATGGAGTTGTCAGGTGTGCAGTGGTCTAAGATACAAGACATGTGTCAAGTCCTTCAGTGTTTTGAGGAATGCACACGGCTGGTTAGTGCAGACAACGCCGTAATAAGCATGAGCATCCCCCTAATGCATCTGCTGATGCAAAGTTTGACGCACATAAAGGAGCAGGCGTCTGCACCAGAGGAAGAGGAAAGCCTTGATGACAGTCAGCCATTGTCTGGTCAGGGCAGTGTACAGGACGAGGTAGCGGGCGAAGAGGAGGTGGAGGACGAGGAGGATGATGGGGATGAGTATATTTTTAATGCCGAACCTTTCCCGGGGGCACAGGAAATTGGTTGCGTGTCACGGCCGGGTTCTGGTTTTTTGAGGGACACAAGTGACGTAGATTTGCCTGCAACTGCCCCTCAACCAATCACAACCGGAGATTTGACAACTGGAACTTTGGCCCACATGGCGGATTATGCCTTACGTATCCTAAAAAGGGACACACGCATTACGAAAATGATGAACGATGACGATTACTGGTTGGCCTGCCTCCTTGATCCACGCTATAAAGGCAAATTGCAAAATATTATGCCACATGAGAACTTGGAACTAATATTAGCAACCAAACAATCAACTCTTGTTGACCGTTTGCTTCAGGCATTCCCAGCACACAGCGCACGTGATCGTTCTCACACGAGCTCCAGGGGGCAGCAGACTAGGAGTGTTAGGGGTGCACACATCAGAAGTGGCGTTGGACAGAGGGGTTTTCTGACCAGGTTGTGGAGTGATTTTGCTATGACCGCAGACAGGACAGGTACTGCTGCATCAATTGAAAGTGACAGGAGACAACATTTGTCCAGTATGGTTACTAACTATTTTTCATCCCTTATCGATGTTCTCCCTCAACCGTCATTCCCATTTGATTACTGGGCCTCCAAATTAGACACCTGGCCAGAATTGGCAGAATATGCATTGCAGGAGCTTGCTTGCCCGGCAGCAAGTGTCCTATCAGAAAGAGTATTCAGTGCTGCAGGGTTCAATATTAACCGAAAAAAGGACTCGTCTGGCTACCCAAAATGTTGACGATCTAACATTCATTAAAATGAACCACAACTGGATTTCGAAATCTTTTGCCCCACCTTGCCCGGCCGACACCTAGCTTTCCTATGAAAAGCTCTTGCCTGTGAATTACTTTTCTAATGTCTAATTTGCTGCAGCTGATTGTACAGCATACGACATGTTTACACCTCCCTAAATGGCAAAACTCCCCACACGGGGCCGTGGTATCGCGACTTGGCGCAAGCACCCGTGAGACTGCTGTTTGTCTGAAGAGGTGGGTGTGCTCGCTTTTGGTTGACGGCATTGCTACTGGGTCCCTCATAGTACAATGTAGTGTCTCTGGCGGTGGCGGTGCGCACCCAACGTCAGACACACCGTTGTAACATGAGGGGCCCTGGGGCGGTCCCGCCGGCCTCAAGAGAGTTCCCCCCTACCCCAGCTCAAAATGTGCTCTACCACGTGCAAAATTATGTCGCACAGCTCCACCAATCTTTAGTCTATTCGCTGACATCATTCAATGTCTGGCACTGACAATACAAATTTGTAGACATCTATGATGCAACTTAAAGTAGTCTGTGTCTGTGTCCTATATTGGCACCATTAAATAGTTACTGCCAAATTACTATGTCAGAAACTCAGTAGATGAGCCCACCCCTGTACCTAAGTATGCCACCTTTTTTTTTGTTTTGGTTGTTTTGCGAGACATTAACATCTATTTATATTTTGGGAGTACTGGGACAGACACTCCTTGCACTACTCCTCCACTCACCACCAAGCTGCCTGTGTATCCATGTAACCGCTGTAAAGCTGCCATGAGCCTATTGTTTGTTATTTTAGGCCTTTGATAGCCTGTCTGCGGTCCCTACTTTAAATACTCCTCCACTCATCACCAGCTGCCTGCCCGTGTATCCATGTAACCGCTGTAAAACTGCCATGAGCCTATTGTTTGTTATTTTAGGCCTTTGATAGCCTGTCTGCGGTCCCTACTTTAAATACTCCTCCACTCATCACCAGCTGCCTGCCCGTGTATCCATGTAACCGCTGTAAAACTGCCATGAGCCTATTGTTTGTTATTTTAGGCCTTTGATAGCCTGTCTGCGGTCCCTACTTTAAATACTCCTCCACTCACCACCAAGCTGCCTGTGTATCCATGTAACCGCTGTAAAACTGCCATGAGCCTATTGTTTGTTATTTTAGGCCTTTGATAGCCTGTCTGCGGTCCCTACTTTAAATACTCCTCCACTCATCACCAGCTGCCTGCCCGTGTATCCATGTAACCGCTGTAAAACTGCCATGAGCCTATTGTTTGTTATTTTAGGCCTTTGATAGCCTGTCTGCGGTCCCTACTTTAAATACTCCTCCACTCACCACCAAGCTGCCTGTGTATCCATGTAACCGCTGTAAAACTGCCATGAGCCTATTGTTTGTTATTTTAGGCCTTTGATAGCCTGTCTGCGGTCCCTACTTTAAATACTCCTCCACTCATCACCAGCTGCCTGCCCGTGTATCCATGTAACCGCTGTAAAACTGCCTTGAGCCTATTGTTTGTTATTTTAGGCCTTTGATAGCCTGTCTGCGGTCCCTACTTTAAATACTCCTCCACTCATCACCAGCTGCCTGCCCGTGTATCCATGTAACCGCTGTAAAACTGCCATGAGCCTATTGTTTGTTATTTTAGGCCTTTGATAGCCTGTCTGCGGTCCCTCCTTCCACTAGGCCTCCACTGACCAGACCACTGCTGCCCGTGTACCCCTGGAACCAATTTTAAAGTGCCTACAGCCTGCCCATTTTATTGTGTTAGGCCTTCGAAGCCTGTCTGCGGTCCCTCCTTCCACTAGGCCTCCACTGACCAGACCACTGCTGCTCGTGTACCCCTGGAACCAATTTTAAAGTGCCTACAGCCAGCCCATTTTATTGTGTTAGGCCTTCGAAGCCTGTCTGCGGTCCCTCCTTCCACTAGGCCTCCACTGACCAGACCACTGCTGCCCGTGTACCCCTGGAACCAATTTTAAAGTGCCTACAGCCAGCCCATTTTATTGTGTTAGGCCTTTGAAGCCTGTCTGCGGTCCCTCCTTCCAATAGGCCTACACTGACAAAGGTACACCTGACAACAGACACATGGACCTGTAGGCATGGCCACGGAAGGTTACGTGTCCTTTGTGGCTCAATGGGTTAATGTATTGGATGCATGGTCCACACAGGGGACAGCCTGCTAAGTCTGTATGCAGTCCCTAATTCAAGTTGTCCTCAACTGAATAAAGCTGAGCTTCTACCTTCTGGCTCTCATTAAGTGTTTTTTAAAAAACAAAATGGTGGTTCCGGCCTACTAACGGTGTCTGCCCCTGCCCGGTGTTGCCCTCAACTGAATAAAGCTGAGCTTCAACCTTCTGGCTCTCATTAAGTGTTTTTTAAAAAAACAAAATGGTGGTTAGGGCCTACTAACGGCTTCTGCCCCTCCCTGGTGTTGCCCTCAACTGAATAAAGCTGAGCTTCTACCTTCCGACTCTGATTAACTGCTGTTTTTAAACAAAATGGTGGTTCCGGCCTACTAACGGTGTCTGCCCCTGCCTGGTGTTGCCCTCAACTGAATAAAGCTGAGCTTCAACCTTCTGGCTCTCATTAAGTGTTTTTTAAAAAACAAAATGGTGGTTAGGGCCTACTAACGGCTTCTGCCCCTCCCTGGTGTTGCCCTCAACTGAATAAAGCTGAGCTTCTACCTTCCGGCTCTGATTAACTGCTGTTTTTAAACACATTGCTGGTTCCGGCCTACTAACGGTGTCTGCCCCTGCCTGGTGTTGCCCTCAACTGAATAAAGCTGAGCTTCAACCTTCTGGCTCTCATTAAGTGTTTTTTAAAAAACAAAATGGTGGTTAGGGCCTACTAACGGCTTCTGCCCCTCCCTGGTGTTGCCCTCAACTGAATAAAGCTGAGCTTCTACCTTCCGGCTCTGATTAACTGCTGTTTTTAAACACATTGCTGGTTCCGGCCTACTAACGGTGTCTGCCCCTGCCTGGTGTTGCCCTCAACTGAATAAAGCTGAGCTTCAACCTTCTGGCTCTCATTAAGTGTTTTTTAAAAAACAAAATGGTGGTTAGGGCCTACTAACGGCTTCTGTCCCTCCCTGGTGTTGCCCTCAACTGAATAAAGCTGAGCTTCTACCTTCCGGCTCTGATTAACTGCTGTTTTTAAACACATTGCTGGTTCCGGCCTACTAACGGTGTCCCCTGCCTGGTGTTGCCCTCAACTGAATAAAGCTGAGCTTCAACCTTCTGGCTCTCATTAAGTGTTTTTTAAAAAACAAAATGGTGGTTAGGGCCTACTAACGGCTTCTGCCCCTCCCTGGTGTTGCCCTCAACTGAATAAAGCTGAGCTTCTACCTTCCGGCTCTGATTAACTGCTGTTTTTAAACACATTGCTGGTTCCGGCCTACTAACGGTGTCTGCCCCTGCCTGGTGTTGCCCTCAACTGAATAAAGCTGAGCTTCAACCTTCTGGCTCTCATTAAGTGTTTTTTAAAAAACAAAATGGTGGTTAGGGCCTACTAACGGCTTCTGTCCCTCCCTGGTGTTGCCCTCAACTGAATAAAGCTGATCTTCTACCTTCCGGCTCTGATTAACTGCTGTTTTTAAACACATTGCTGGTTCCGGCCTACTAACGGTGTCTGCCCCTGCCTGGTGTTGCCCTCAACTGAATAAAGCTGAGCTTCAACCTTCTGGCTCTCATTAAGTGTTTTTTAAAAAACAAAATGGTGGTTCCGGCCTACTAACGGTGTCTGCCCCTGCCTGGTGTTGCCCTCAACTGAATAAAGCTGAGCTTCAACCTTCTGGCTCTCATTAAGTGTTTTTTAAAAAACAAAATGGTGGTTAGGGCCTACTAACGGCTTCTGTCCCTCCCTGGTGTTGCCCTCAACTGAATAAAGCTGAGCTTCTACCTTCCGGCTCTGATTAACTGCTGTTTTTAAACACATTGCTGGTTCCGGCCTACTAACGGTGTCTGCCCCTGCCTGGTGTTGCCCTCAACTGAATAAAGCTGAGCTTCAACCTTCTGGCTCTCATTAAGTGTTTTTTAAAAAACAAAATGGTGGTTAGGGCCTACTAACGGCTTCTGTCCCTCCCTGGTGTTGCCCTCAACTGAATAAAGCTGAGCTTCTACCTTCCGGCTCTGATTAACTGCTGTTTTTAAACACATTGCTGGTTCCGGCCTACTAACGGTGTCCCCTGCCTGGTGTTGCCCTCAACTGAATAAAGCTGAGCTTCAACCTTCTGGCTCTCATTAAGTGTTTTTTAAAAAACAAAATGGTGGTTAGGGCCTACTAACGGCTTCTGCCCCTCCCTGGTGTTGCCCTCAACTGAATAAAGCTGAGCTTCTACCTTCCGGCTCTGATTAACTGCTGTTTTTAAACACATTGCTGGTTCCGGCCTACTAACGGTGTCTGCCCCTGCCTGGTGTTGCCCTCAACTGAATAAAGCTGAGCTTCAACCTTCTGGCTCTCATTAAGTGTTTTTTAAAAAACAAAATGGTGGTTAGGGCCTACTAACGGCTTCTGTCCCTCCCTGGTGTTGCCCTCAACTGAATAAAGCTGATCTTCTACCTTCCGGCTCTGATTAACTGCTGTTTTTAAACACATTGCTGGTTCCGGCCTACTAACGGTGTCTGCCCCTGCCTGGTGTTGCCCTCAACTGAATAAAGCTGAGCTTCAACCTTCTGGCTCTCATTAAGTGTTTTTTAAAAAACAAAATGGTGGTTCCGGCCTACTAACGGTGTCTGCCCCTGCCTGGTGTTGCCCTCAACTGAATAAAGCTGAGCTTCAACCTTCTGGCTCTCATTAAGTGTTTTTTAAAAAACAAAATGGTGGTTAGGGCCTACTAACGGCTTCTGTCCCTCCCTGGTGTTGCCCTCAACTGAATAAAGCTGAGCTTCTACCTTCCGGCTCTGATTAACTGCTGTTTTTAAACACATTGCTGGTTCCGGCCTACTAACGGTGTCTGCCCCTGCCTGGTGTTGCCCTCAACTGAATAAAGCTGAGCTTCAACCTTCTGGCTCTCATTAAGTGTTTTTTAAAAAACAAAATGGTGGTTCCGGCCTACTAACGGTGTCTGCCCCTGCCTGGTGTTGCCCTCAACTGAATAAAGCTGAGCTTCAACCTTCTGGCTCTCATTAAGTGTTTTTTAAAAAACAAAATGGTGGTTCCGGCCTACTAACGGTGTCTGCCCCTGCCTGGTGTTGCCCTCAACTGAATAAAGCTGAGCTTCAACCTTCTGGCTCTCATTAAGTGTTTTTTAAAAAACAAAATGGTGGTTAGGGCCTACTAACGGCTTCTGCCCCTCCCTGGTGTTGCCCTCAACTGAATAAAGCTGAGCTTCTACCTTCCGGCTCTGATTAACTGCTGTTTTTAAACAAAATGGTGGTTCCGGCCTACTAACGGTGTCTGCCCCTGCCTGGTGTTGCCCTCAACTGAATAAAGCTGAGCTTCAACCTTCTGGCTCTCATTAAGTGTTTTTTAAAAAACAAAATGGTGGTTAGGGCCTACTAACGGTGTCTGCCCCTCCCTGGTGTTGTCCTCAACTGAACAAAGCTGAGCTTCCACATTCTGGCTTTCGGCCTATACTATCAGATATTAAACTGCATTTGGCCTACTAGTGTGGTTAGGCCCTTGAAACAGTGTCTGCTGCTCTTGGGTTTGCTACTCCACTGAACAAAGCAATGCCGCCTGTTTAGTCCTGTTACCAATTTTGATCTGCATTTAGCCTACTTTATTCTTTGGCCCTATATCTGTTTCCTCATCATCCTGCCCATTGCCCAGCCACTGCTAGATGAGTCTGCTGGTACATTGACCTAGACCACTACATTCCCCTTGTACTCTACACAGCCAGAATCTGACCCTGCTGAAAGTAAGGTTCCCCTTCCCGCATATTATACCACCTTACACAGGGACAAAGAGGAAGGTGCAGATGAAAGTGCAGGTTCCTTCATCAGGTGGGGGGGCATACTCGTTGGCGACGTCACTGGCACAGGGCCACTCAGAGTACGCAAAAGTGTCGCTGCTGGTGGGAGGCGCCCCCGCCATGCAAACACACCGCCGTACTTTGAGGGGCCCTGTGCCAGTGCCAATGCGAACGAGTGGGCCCCCCCTGCTTGCTCAGGATCACAGCACTTGCAACGTTGAAATACTTACCTCTCCCTGCTCCACCGCCATGACGTAGTCCATGTTTCCTGGGCCCACTAAAACCTTGAACCAGCCCTACCCCCACAACTTTTGCCAAATGACCCCCAATTTCCAGTGCCCAACTATTATTATAAAGTTAATTAAGATTGACAAGCTTCAGAAAACAAGAATGGATGTTTTTGGCAATAAAATGTGCACTGTAGGTGTTTTCCTGGCCTCCACTCACTGCCGGCTATGCTTCCCCATTGACTTGCATTGGGTTTCGTGTTTCGGTCGATCCCCGACTTTTAGCGATAATCGGCCGACTTCACTCGACTCGACTCTGGACTAAATCGGGTTTCACAAAACCAGACTCGATCTTAAAAAATTGAAAGTCGCTCAACCCTACTAGTGACCTCCATGCCCAGGAGAGTTAAAACAGTGCTTGAAAATAATAGCGGCCATTTTCACTTAGGGGTGTACTCACTTTTGTTGCCAGCAGTTTAGACATTAATGGCTGTGTGTTGAGTTAGATGGCACATCCCATTTACACTGTTAGGGCGCGCTCACACGAGCAAATAAATTGGACGATTATTTTATCGGATTGCGCTCAGACCAGTGTTGATATATGGGGCAGTGCACATCTGCGATTATTTTCTTTTGCCAATTCGGTATGTGAATGCTGCAAATGCCAGCGAGAATCAGATTGCACGCACCAATACAAGTCTACAGGTACGCGTGTGAAACATCCCACTGCACTTGGATGTTATCCGAGTGTAGTGGGATTCCTGCAGACACCTACAATGGAGGAGATGGAGAAATTAATTCCTCCGTCTCCACTGCACCTGTGCTCCAATTCTCTAATGCAACATGATCGGAGCACAAGGCCAGGGCCACTATCAGGACATTACTACCCTTACTGGTGTAAGGGGTCTGGTGAGCAGAAGCAAAGGAGGGGCCTGGACTGCCTGAGACACGCTGGTAGAGTGACTGACCAAGTCCGGCCCGTCCTCTTTTGCTTCTCCTCACAGAGCCCCATGGGCAGCGTCAGTCATCTTTATTTGCTAATGTATAAACACAGCCCTGCATGGTGCGTGTCTGTGATTGACTGTGAGCTGCTCCTCTCCGCTTCCTGGACCTCCTCTTCAGCTCCAGTGAGTGACAAGAGAGGTTTCCCGGTGTGTGCAGAGTGGTGCAGAGAGCCCATGGCAAGGAGCATGAAAAGGAAGAGGTGGTCGGACGGAGACAGGGAATGTTTGCCAGGTGGAATGTAAGGGAATGAGAAGGTGCTGATGGAAAGGGTCATGTGAGAAGCTGCTGAGGAGATGGGAAAAGCTACTGAGGGGAGGATGATACACAGCACTGGGGAGAGGAGAGCAATATTCCTGAGGGGAGAAAACTGACAGGTGACAGCACTTTCCCCTTTATGGCAGCCATTCACACACAGGAGCCCTCTCCCTCCTGTAATACTCCCAGCACCTGGGACAGGGGAGGTATGCAGGGCTGACAAGAGGGCTCCCTGCGCCGCTGATTCCTGACTACATGACCCCTTCCCATTCCCTGTCCTTTATGATGAAGGAAAGAGTGAGTATATATGTGTGTATATACAGTGTGTATGCTGTGTGTGCAGGCTGTGTTGTAAATGTGAGAATATATCTGTATACAGTGTGTATGGTGTATGTGCAGGCTGTGTTGTAAATGTGAGTGTATATATATGTGTATATACAGTGTGTATGCTGTGTGTGCAGGCTGTGTGTTGTAAATGTGAGTATATATTGTGTATATACAGTGTGTATGGTGTGTGTGCAGACTGTGTGTTGTAAATGTGAGTATATATATATGTGTATATACAGTGTGTATGATGTGTGTGCAGGCTGTGTGTTGTAAATGTGAGTATATATATGTGTATATACAGTGTGTATGGTGTGTGTGCAGACTGTGTGTTGTAAATGTGAGTATATATTGTGTATATACAGTGTGTATGGTGTATGTGCAGGCTGTGTGCTGTAATGTGAGTGTATATATATATGTGTATACAGTGTGTATGCAGTGTGTGCAGGCTGTGTGTTGTAAATGTGAGTATATATTGTGTATATACAGTGTGTATGGTGTGTGTGCAGGCTGTGTGCTGTAATGTGAGTGTATATATATATGTGTTTACAGTGTGTATGGTGTGTGTGCAGGCTGTGTGTTGTAAATGTGAGCATATATGTGTATATACAGTGTGTAAGGTGTGTGTGCAGACTGTGTGTTGTAAATGTGAGTATATATTGTGTATATACAGTGTGTATGGTGTGTGTGCAGGCTGTGTGTTGTCATGTGAGTGTATATATATGTGTATACAATGTGTATGGTGTGTGTGCAGACTGTGTGTTGTAAATGTGAGTATATATACGTGTGTATACAGTGTGTATGGTGTGTGTGCAGACTGTGTGTTGTAAATGTGAGTATATATTGTGTATATACAGTGTGTATGGTGTGTGTGCAGGCTGTGTGTTGTAATGTGAGTGTATATATATGTGTATACAGTGTGTATGGTGTGTGTGCAGACTGTGTGTTGTAAATGTGAGTATATATACGTGTGTATACAGTGTGCATGGTGTGTGTGCAGACTGTGTGTTGTAGTGTGAGTATATATGTGTATATACAGTGTGTATGGTGTGTGTGCAGGCTGTGTGTTGTAAATGTGAGTATATATTGTGTATATACAGTGTGTATGGTGTGTGTGCAGGCTGTGTGCTGTAATGTGAGTATATATGTGTATACAGTGTGTATGCTGTGTGTGCAGGCTGTGTGTTGTAAATGTGAGCGTATATGTGTATATACAGAGTGTATGCAGTGTGTGCAGGCTGTGTGTTGTAATGTGAGTATATATGCAGCGCCCCAGAGTCCTGGTCGTTGCAGTGATGTCGCTCTGCCACTAAGGGGAGTGATGTTACGTCTGATTGCACTAAAGGAGTTTCTCTGATCAGGTAACACTCGCACTACACTTCACACTCCGGCCACCAGGAGGGGTGGTTCTATCTAGTAGGCCACTCCTCACACTCTGGTAAAACTGGGGGTTGGACAGGAAGACAGAGAGAGAAGTAACTGGGAAGAGCTAGTGAGAGGACCTGTCAGGGATGGGATCCTGGCAGACTCCTAAGAGCAGAACTAACCAGTGAACAACGGGAATACAGAAAAGAGGCATTAGGACCAGAAGGAGTCGTGCTGTTAGACCGAGGCAACATCCTTCTGAGGCGCAAACAGTCGGTGGCCGGAACGCCGAGCAAGTAAGAGACTCTAAGTACTACTGCAAACCACGGCCGGACATTCAATTATAGGTTGGCTGTCTCACACAAATCACCTAAGCAGACAACGGAGGCAGCTGTGGGAGAGGGGCGACTCTAGGGTCCCGGAAGAACTCCAGGCCTACCCCGTCATACGGGTGCGTCCTAGCCATATCACCTGGGGGACGGAGAGAACGAACATCACAGACAGACAGAATCAGTTGTGAGGACTATCCCGGGAGCTCAGCAGGGAAGGACTACAACACACAGCGCTAGAAGGTAGACACTGATTCCCACCTGTAAAGAGAACTCCTGATGTGCCTTTGGACCGGCCGGTCTCAAACAGCCCTGTTGACAGCGCTCTGGACTGAGGATTCTAAAACCTTCAGTAAAGAGGTAAAGAGACTGCAACCTGGTGTCCTCGTTATTTATTGCGACTGGCACTTCACAACTTCACCATCATTCACCACTCTTTTACCGGACGTCCCCCTGACAGGCAGGGCCACGGACCGGGCTTAGCCGCCGTGACAACCCCCCAGAACAGAGACTCTGAGGCCGGGGGGCCGGGTACCCCTCGGCCCTGCGGCAGTGGGGGCGCTCCATTTTGGCGTCACGAACAGGATCTACTTAAGCCTGAAGAATCAGGTCATGTGTGCCTTGGAACTGTGATTTATTGTGCTTGGACTGTGTATTGCCATTTACCGCCAAAATTCGCCATTGCCGCGCACGGAGGGAGGAGCCTTAGCTTCGTGGGCAGAACCGGCCAAAAGAAGCGCGGAACGGAAAGCGCGGTAAGGCGCCAATCCCGGAAGAGGAACTCCGACTTCCAGCAGGTTAGTGGGAGGAAGGGACAGCCATGTCCGAGTCAGGAGGAGAGGAGGTGGCGGCTGCAGCCGCGGACGCAGGGGCAGCTCCGGTCCCCGCAGCGGGCGAAGCCGCGGCCCTAATACCACCACTGGCGGCCCCGGAGCCCGCTCCCCCCATCAGCCAGGCGGACACCGCCGCTACCACAAAGGCCATAATGCCCTTCTCTATGCCATACCTGCCCGGAGCGGCCTGGCTCCCGCGATACTCTGGGGAGTCACATACATTCACTGACTTTAAAGAAGGGCTCTGCAGCCTGCTCGAGTTCTATCCCCTGACCGAGCCTCAGAAGGTTCATATGATAATCGGCCAACTCTTTGGAGCAGCTCTGAGAGAAGTGAAGTCCTGGCCCGCCGCAGATAAGGGAACGGCACAGCAGATTTTTGCAAAGCTTAAAGCCACCTTCGATACCCGTACAGCTACAGAAATTAAATTGACTTTCTATGGGTGCAAACAGAGACCGCAGGATAGCTTACGGGACTATGCCTTTAATCTCCAGGAGGCGATGCGGGCCATTAAGCAGAGTGACCCCGACAGCATGCAGGATGAGGATAAACTCCTGAAGGAGCGGTTCATTGAGGGGCTCCTGTGCAGTCACCAACGGGGCCAATTGTACTTCTTGGCCATGCAAAATCCAGACTTGACTTTTGTTCAATTCAAGGATAAAGCTATCCAGGCATTGCAGGAGCGACAGCCTAGCCGTGCAGCACCTCTCAGGCGCCCCGCTCTCACATACCACCAGGAGGTGGCGTTGGATGTTCCAGTCGCCGCCGAGGCCAATGCCCAGAGCCTAGAAGACGATTCCCCTGCAGGACTCCGCCTCCAGATGCAGGAGCTGACCAAGAGCGTTGCTGCCCTGGCCCGGACGGTGCAGTCCCTACAGGAGGCCCCCAAGGAGAAGATCCAGCTGGCCTCCAGACCGGAGGATGTTCCTTGGATGCGACAGAGGAGGACTCCGCCGACCAGAGGCCGGGCCGACGATCGCTTCCATCAGGATGGACGACCCATCTGCCGCCGCTGTCATCAGGTGGGCCACCTTGCAAGGTACTGTCCTTTAAACGAGCAACCCCTGGGGCAAAGGGCCAACCCCCAGGAGTAGGACGGTCAGGCCCGCAGCATTGGAGAACCAAATACATTGGAGGACGACCAGTTCTCCCTGTAGTGGTTGATGGGATCCCCTTGAACGCTTTGCTGGACACCGGTTCTCAGGTGACAACTATACCTTACGTGCTTTATAAACGGTATTGGGAGGACACCGATATTACTCGTGGCCCTGACGATGATTTCACCATAATAGCCAGTAATGGTCAGCCGTTACCACAAGTGGGGTATAAGGAAGTCACCATCAAAGTGGGGCGGGTGGAATTGAAAGCCCAAGGGATTGTGATTGTTGATATTGATCGTCGAGAATGTAATCCCATGATGACTCTTGGTACTAATGTTATAGAAAATTGTCTTGCAGAAGTTATTGTTTTGTTGCAACAGGTGGCAGAAACTGCTGGTCACAGTGAGCAACGTGCCCTGCAGAAGGAAATCAGAGCTCTGATGCAGAGACAGCAGGTAGAGCTGACTGGTGGTGAGATTGGTCGTGTCACTGTGAGTGATTCAAACCCCATCGCGATACCCCCCAGGAGTGAAATGTTAATATGGTGTCAGGCAGCCATAGGCCTCAGGGGAAAGGACTACCAGGCCTTGGTAGAACCCGTATATTCAGACAATAGGCCTACTATTCTAACCGCCAGGGGGGTGGTTGACGTCCGCCAGGGGAGGGTGCCTGTACGTGTCCTCAATTGTGGGGAGGAAGAAGTTCACCTCACCAAGTATGCCACACTCGCCAAATTGTTCACTGTTAATAATAGTGTGATACAGACACCTGAACCCTTGGTCCCGTCAAACGTGGCAGGGGACAACGCTTCTGCAGAGCACTCGAAAGACTGGTGTCGGGAATTGCATGTGGGCACTGATTCTACCCCATTCCATCAAAAACGGGGCCTACAGGGTGGTACACGAGTACGAGCAGGTATTCAGCAAACACCCCTTAGATTTCGGGCAGGTGAAAGGGATCCAACATCATATCCCCACGGGAGATCACCGACCCATAAAAGAGAGATATCGTCCTGTACCCCCAGCTCATTACCAGTGTGCCAAAGACATGTTGCGGGAAATGAAGGAGGCTGGGGTGGTGAGAGACAGCTGTAGCCCCTGGGCAGCTCCGTTAGTCCTTGTTAAAAAGAAAGATGGTACAATGAGGATGTGTGTTGATTACAGGCAGTTGAATCGCATTACACATAAGGACGCATACCCACTGCCCAGGATAGAGGAGTCTCTGGCTGCTTTAAAATCTGCTAACTATTTCTCTACCTTAGATCTCATCAGTGGGTACTGGCAGGTTCCTGTGGCGGAGGCGGACAAAGAGAAGACGGCCTTCACGACACCAATGGGTCTCTGCGAATTCAATTACATGCCCTTCGGATTGTGCAATGCTCCAGGGACGTTCCAGAGGATGATGGAGTGCTGCCTGGGACACATGAACTTTGAAACCGTGCTGCTGTATTTGGATGATGTTATTGTTTTCTCTAAGACCTACGAAGACCATCTGAAGCACCTGGCCGAGGTGTTTGAAGCTCTGTCCAACTTTGGCTTAAAGGTGAAACCGTCCAAGTGTCATCTGCTGAAACCTAAAGTGCAGTACCTGGGCCATGTGGTGAGCGCTGAAGGAGTGGCCCCAGACCCAGACAAGGTCACGGTGATCAAGGACTGGCCAAAGCCCAGTGACCTCCACGAAGTCCGGCAGTTCC
This sequence comes from Ranitomeya variabilis, assembly GCF_051348905.1. Taxonomy (NCBI): domain Eukaryota; kingdom Metazoa; phylum Chordata; class Amphibia; order Anura; family Dendrobatidae; genus Ranitomeya; species Ranitomeya variabilis. The sequence continues at coordinate 102,079,483 of NC_135235.1, forward strand.
TCGGGCTGGTCGGCTATTACCGGAGGTTCATCAAGGACTTCACCAAGAAGGCCGCACCCTTGCAAAACCTGTTGGTGGGACAACCAAAGAAGACTAAGGGGAGGAACACCCCATTTGACTGGAATGAGGAGCTGGAGGGATCCTTTACTTGTTTGAAGTCGGCACTGACGGGTGAAGAGGTACTGGCCTACCCCGAATACGACCAACCGTTTGTGCTGTACACGGATGCCAGCAATGTGGGATTGGGAGCCGTGCTGTCCCAGGTCCAGAAAGGCAAAGAGAGGGTGATCGCTTACGCCAGCAGAAAACTCCGTCCCACGGAAAGAAACCCTGACAACTACAGTTCCTTTAAGCTGGAATTCCTTGCCATCGTCTGGGCAGTGACAGAGAGGTTTAAACACTACCTGGCCTCCGCGAAATTCACCGTCTTCACGGACAACAATCCGCTAACGCATCTGGACACTGCCAAACTCGGGGCCTTGGAACAGCGGTGGATGGCCCGGCTGTCCAACTATGATTTCACCATCAAGTACCGGGCAGGACACAAGAATGCTAATGCCGATGCCTTGTCCTGAATGCCCAATTTGCCAGAAACGGGAGAAGACCCGGAGGCACTTGAAGAGGTGGAGCTGCCTGCCTTCCATCGCCCCAAAGCCACTCAGAACTCTCATCATGTGAAGAACAGGCACAAGAACCAACCGGATGCCACGCTGATTCCCCTGCCCCATCACGGATGGGCGGAAACCCAGGATGGTGACCCCGCGGTCCGTTGGGTGAAAGAGCTCTTGACGCAGGTAGGGTTGCACCCTGGCCCAGATGATCCACAGGAGACCCAACAGCTGTGGAAGGGGAGAAGCAAATTGTTTATCCATGATGGCAAGCTGTGCCGGAGGAGCATCGACCCACGTACTCATGAATTGGTGTGGCAGATAGTGGTGCCAAGGCGAGATGCGCCCATGGTTCTGGGAGCCTACCACGATGGAGCCGGACACTTCGGATGGAGGAAGCTAGAGAGGCTACTCCGAGGGAGGTTCTATTGGGTTGGCATGAAGAGAGCCATTGAGAAGTGGTGTCGGGAGTGTGGTCCATGTAGTCTACGCAGGAAGGACCGTGGTAGTCAACGGGCTCCCCTGCGGCCTATCACCAAACGGCCGCTCGAACTGGTCGCACTGGATCATGTGAAACTGACACCTAGCCGGTCAGGCTATATCTATGCCCGTACCATCGTAGATCACTACTCCAGATTTTTGGTGGTCGTACCTGTTAAGGATGTAACGGCTAGGACTGCCGCCAAAGCCTTCCAGCAGTACTTTTGTCGGCCCCACGGCTACCCGGAGAAGGTACTGACCGATCAGGGACCAGCATTCGAAGCAGAAGTGTTCCAAGAGTTCTGCCAACTGTACGGGTGTAAGAAGATCAGAACCACCCCATACCATCCTCAAACCAATGGGATGTGCGAAAAGATGAACCAAGTGGTGATCGACTTATTGAAGACCTTACCCGTGGAGGAACGGAACATGTGGCTGACCAAGTTGCCTGACTTGGTGGATATGTACAACCACATCCCAGTAAATTCCACCAATTGCACTCCAGCGTACCTGATGCGAGGAAGGTCTAGCCAGTTACCTGTTGATCTGGACATGGGGGTCCTAGTCCCCGAAGATACCTCGTCGGATGCGGATTGGGATGCAGAAAGGCAGCGAAGGTACCGCCAAGTACAGGAGTGCGTGGAAAGAAGTCTTGCCCAGGCTAGGCAGAAACAAGAAAGGGACTACAACCAGCGTGCTCCTGCGATTCCCCTGTCCCCTGGTGAGCAAGTACTCAAGCGAAAGAGGAGACTACACAAGCTCGATGACCAATGGGAAGCGGAACCGTATACCATCCTGCCATCCGATTTTGACAACACGAAGGTCTGTCTCATCAGCAAGGACGGAGGGGAGACCTCGACAGCGATATCCAGGGATCACCTTAAGTTCTGCCCCGATAAGTTGAGAGAGAGGGACGCGGCCCCAGAAATCTCCCCACCGGTGGAAAAGGAGAAGATGATCCACACCGTCCTTGGAGACTTTCCCCAGTCCTGGACTCAGATAAATCACGCCATCGTGGTACCTGTTCTAACGTTCCCACAGCCGGACCCACCAGAAACAATGGTAGTACCCGACCATCCGGCCCCGCAACCTCAACAAGCCCTACCTGAAGATGCTGTGCCGACCGCTGAACTGGCAGATCCTCCCTCTGCTATCGGTGAGCCTGCCGTACCCACTGTTGCTAGCAGCAGCCCTGAGAGCTCTAGCCTGCCAGCGCTACCCAGACTCACTAGAAGTGTAGCCAGAAGACAGTGCACTACACCAGCGGTAGCAAGTATAGCGGGCCCTGTTAGGTCAATAGCAACCCCTGCGCTGCGAAGGTCCACGCGCAGCACTCAGAATCAAACTCCCCTCCGCTACAAAACTTGGAGGTATTAATAAGGGCTGCTATTTAGTTGAAAATGTTTGTGTACATATCTTTTGTTACAGGTTGTAAAATGGACAATAGAGTAATGGATGGTGAATTGCTCAAAAACTTTCCAAAGGGGGGACCCCTTTGTTTACCCGGGGTCCCCGCTGTTTCAATCATTGAACTGAGAGTCATAAACTGTGCATGACCTAACTTTTGCAACGTTCAAGAGTCCTCACCTCCCATAAAGGGAAGCACTGTTATGTTTAATTGTTTATGCTATTTCAAAATTTTGTGTGTTTTCTGTTAACATGTATTGTTGTTCTTGTTTTCCCAGTCCGGGAGTACTGGATTTAACCGGGGGGGAGTGCAGCGCCCCAGAGTCCTGGTCATTGCAGTGATGTCGCTCTGCCACTAAGGGGAGTGATGTTACGTCTGATTGCACTAAAGGAGTTTCTCTGATCAGGAAACACTCGCACTACACTTCACACTCCGGCCACCAGGAGGGGTGATTCTATCTAGTAGGCCACTCCTCACACTCTGGTAAAACTGGGGGTTGGACAGGAAGACAGAGAGAGAAGTAACTGGGAAGAGCTAGTGAGAGGACCTGTCAGGGATGGGATCCTGGCAGACTCCTAAGAGCAGAACTAACCAGTGAACAACGGGAATACAGAAAAGAGGCATTAGGACCAGAAGGAGTCGTGCTGTTAGACCGAGGCAACATCCTTCTGAGGCGCAAACAGTCGGTGGCCGGAACGCCGAGCAAGTAAGAGACTCTAAGTACTACTGCAAACCACGGCCGGACAGCCAATTATAGGTTGGCTGTCTCACACAAATCACCTAAGCAGACAACGGAGGCAGCTGTGGGAGAGGGGCGACTCTAGGGTCCCGGAAGAACTCCAGGCCTACCCCGTCATACGGGTGCGTCCTAGCCATATCACCTGGGGGACGGAGAGAACGAACATCAGAGACAGACAGAATCAGTTGTGAGGACTATCCCGGGAGCTCAGCAGGGAAGGACTACAACACACAGCGCTAGAAGGTAGACACTGATTCCCACCTGTAAAGAGAACTCCTGATGTGCCTTTGGACCAGCCGGTCTCAAACAGCCCTGTTGACAGCGCTCTGGACTGAGGATTCTAAAACCTTCAGTAAAGAGGTAAAGAGACTGCAACCTGGTGTCCTCGTTATTTATTGCGACTGGCACTTCACAACTTCACCATCATTCACCACTCTTTTACCGGACGTCCCCCTGACAGGCAGGGCCACGGACCGGGCTTAGCCGCCGTGACAACCCCCCAGAACAGAGACTCTGAGGCCCGGTGCCGGGTACCCCTCGGCCCTGCGGCAGTGGGGGCGTTCCATATATATATGTGTATACAGTGTGTATGCAGTGTGTGCAGGCTGTGTGTTGTAATTGTGAGTATATATTGTGTATACACAGTGTGTATGGTGTGTGTGCAGGCTGTGTGCTGTAATGTGAGTATATATGTGTATATACAGTGTGTATGGTGTGTGTGCAGGTTGTGTGTTTTAATGTGAGTATGTATATATACAGTGTGTATGGTGTGTGTGCAGGCTGTGTGTTGTAAATGTGAGTATATATATATAAGGTCACTGATGATCACTGTATTACCTTGTGCACTATATACAGCGCTCATGTGTATAATGTCACTGGTAATCACTGTATTACCTGTACACTGACACTATATGCAGAGCTCCTGTGTTTATTGTTACTGGTGATCACTGCATTACCTATACACTGATACTATGTACAGAGCTCTTATGTATAATGTCACTGGTGATCATTGTATTACTTGTACACTGACATTATATACAGAGCTTCTATGTATAATGTCACTGGTGATCACTGTATTACCTGTACACTGACACTATATGCTATATACAGAGCTCCTGTGTATAATGTCACCGGTGATCACTGTATTACCTGTACACTGACACTGTATACTAAGTGCAGATCTACTGTGTATAATGTGACTTATGGTGATATTAGTATTGTGTTTTTCTATTAATGATCAGTATTGTAGTATTCAGTCACTGTGGTGGTAATATGTGGTCTGGTCATGGTGTGTCGGCATTTGTCCCCTGTATGTGGTATTATACGGTTGCTATGTGGTGGTAATATGTGGTCCGGTCATGGTGTGGTGATATTTGTTCCTTGTATGTGGTATTATTCAGTCATTTTGGTGGTAATATATGATCTGGTCATGATGTTGTGGTATTTGTTCCTTGTATGTGATATTATTCGGTCATTTTAAAAATTGAAAAATAAATAAAAATATACCTAAAGAGTATTGGACATTTTAACAAATGTTTAATAAGTTACAGCCAGAGGAGTCTACCTTGTCATGGTGGTGGATTAAAAACTCTTTTGGCCAAAATAAAAGCTGCCATGTATGTGTCTGGTGATGGGAATTGTTAATGTGTTTGGTGAGGATGTGGTGCAGAAGTGGAGTTTATCCAAGAGTGGTTGATGGGACTGTGGACAGTTCGAATGGTGGAGGCAGAGCTGGGATGGGGCGTGGGTGGAGTCTCAAGGGGGCCCCGAAAATTTTGTCAGTATAGGGCCCCGAAATTCCTAGTGGCAACCTTTGCCAGAGCACTGACACTCGGTTGACGCTCGAAGCAGAGCAGGAGCCGAGTGTCATTAGTATATCACATCAGATGCTATACGCTAGTGTGACCCCGGCCTTATACAAGCTCTACACTGACTACTTTAATTTGTATCAATATGCCATATATATTGTCCCATGAAAAGAAATAATTAAGTATTTACAAAAACATGAGGGGTGTACTCAGTTTGTGATATACTGCATCCCCAAAGTTCTGCTGTTATAAGCTGTTCTAGGACCTGATCAAATTTTAGCATATTTTGGAAATTTCAAACTTGAAGGGGTTGTCCACTACTAGGACAACCTCATCTTAAATTAAATGTTCGGCCCCAATAAAATAATAAAGCCAATAATCACCTCCGGTGCCGGCGAAGTTCCCGCCGTGTTGGCACTTGTTCTATCCGGGGCTGTGATGCAGTGTGGTGACATGTGACGCCATCACCCAATCAGCACTGGCATCACTGTCTCTGCCTTTGTACGAACTGAACATGAAGAGGAAACCAGGACTGCAGCTCATCCCGGACTTCATCTTCATGTCCAGTTTGTCCGAAGGCGGAGACAGTGATGTCACCACACCGCATCACAGCCTCCACACCGCTGGAATGGAGTCGGCACAGGAGGTGAGTATAGACTTTATTATTTTATCAGGGCTGGACATTTAGTTTAAGAAGGGGTTGTCCTAGTAGTGGTCAACCCAATTTAACCCCTTATTGACAGCCAATACGTCTTTTAACTGACCTGAGATATAAGAGAATAGCCTCCCCATACAGGTGACAATCCAGCAGCTGTCAGCTGTCCACTATAGCTGACAACTTGCTGTATCAGCCACGATCAGTGTTTGCACCATCCAAATCTGTTTAACCCCTAAGGGTACCGTCACACCGTGCAATTTTCGTCGCTACGACGGCACGATCCGTGACGTCGCAGCGTCGTATGAGTATCGCTCCAGCGTCGTAGACTGCGGTCACACTTTGCAATCACGGCGCTGGAGCGATGCCGAGGTTCGCTGGTAACCAGGGTAAACATCGGGTTACTAAGCGCAGGGCCGCGCTTAGTAACCCGATGTTTACCGTGGTTACCAGCGTAAAAGTAAAAAAAACAAACAGTACATACTCACCATCTGATGTCCGTCAGGTCCCTTGCAGTCTGCTTCCCGCTCTGACTGAGTGCAGCCGTACAGTGAGAGCAGAGCGCAGCGGTGACGTCACCGCTGTGATCTGCTCTCACTTTCCGGCCGGCGTTCACAGTCAGAGCGGGAAGCAGACTGCAAGGGACCTGACGGACATCAGATGGTGAGTATGTACTGTTTGTTTTTTTTACTTTTACGCTGGTAACCACGGTAAACATCGGGTTACTAAGCGCGGCCCTGCGCTTAGTAACCCGATGTTTACCCTGGTTACCAGCGAACGCATCGCTGGATCGCTGTCACACACAACGATCCAGCGATGACAGCGGGAGATCCAGCGACGAAAGAAAGTTTCAAACGATCTGCTACGACGTACGATTCTCAGCAGGGTCCCTGATCGCTGCTGCGTGTCAGACACTGCGATATCGTAACGATATCGCTAGAACGTCACGAATCGTACCGTCGTAGCGATCGTAATTGCACTGTGTGACAGTACCCTTAGATGCTGCTGTCAATAGTGACTACATCATTATAAATGGTTAATAGAGTGCAGGGGCTTCCTCTTTATCCAAACTGGTGCCCTCAGATCATGATTGTGTGGTCCTGATGTTTGCCGTGGCAATTCATGACCAAATAGCGGCCTTAGAGTCTGATGGCTGTAGTAATCTGTTCAGAAGTTAGAGGCATTTAGGTGGTAAAAATACACATTTTCATTTCTGTCATGTCACTTTGAATTAATTCCTGTAAAGCACCTGAAGGGTTAATAAACTACCTGACAGCAGTTTACAATATGTCAGGGGGTACGGTTTTTAAAATGGTATCACGTTTGGGGGTTTTCCAATATATGGGACCCCTAAAGGCACTTCAAACATGGATAAGTCCTTAAAAAAAGAAATGTTGTAAATTTCCTTGAAAATATGAAAAATTGCTGCTACATTTTTAAACCTCACAAAATGCTAACAAAATAAAATAACATTTTACAAATGGTGCTGATGTAAAGCCGACATGTGGGAAATGTTATTTATTAATGGTTTGCTGTATGACTATCTGGATTAAAGAGATAATCATTCAAATTTAGAAAAGTGCAAATTTTTTAACATTTTTCTAAAATTTTTGATACTTTTTATAAATAAACACAAAACATATTGACCTAAATTTACCATTATCATAAAGTATAATGTGTCATGAAAAAACAATCTCAAAATCACTGGGATTTGTTGAAGCGTTGCAGAGTTATTATCACATAAAGTGACACTGGTCAGATTTCAAAAATGTTGCTCCGTCACTAAGGGGTTAAAGGGAACCTGTCAGCAGGATTGTGCTCAGTAACCTACAGACAGTGTCAGGTTGGCGCCATTATACTAATTAAAATGATACCTTGGTTGATGAAATCCGTCTTGTGGTTGTTGTTTAATCTTTATTTGCAGTTTTCAGTTAATGATAGGTTCGTCCTCTAGGGCAGTCTGTGGGGGGTCTTTATGTAGTGGTCTGATTAGCTATTCATCTGCGTGGCTTATGACAGGACACTGATCCCTCAGTGGCCTGTCCCCATAGAATATGGTTTAAAAAATAAAATCATTCATCAGGCAGGTGGTGACAGCGGCGTCTGCGCTGTAGCATGATACTGGATAATATGCCTGTTTTCATTTTATTTCGACATATTCTGTAGGTTTGTTAGAAAAAAAAATTATCTTAATGAATATGGCGCAGGTGGCGCCTGCACAGTAGAATTTATCGCTTTTCGATAGATTCTGCTACGCAGGCGTCACCAGCGCCATCTTGATGGAGCATAATATTTTTTTCTCTTGCAAAATGGCGCCAGCACAGTAGCATCTATTGGAATGTGATAGATGCCACTGCGTGGGCACCGCTGCCAGTGCCATTTTGATGAAGATTTTTTCCAACAAATCTATATGTTTAAATAAAATGAAAACAGGCATATTATCCACTGTATCATGATACAGCGCAGACATTGTCGTCGGCGCCTGCATGATGAATGCAAATTTTTTTAAGCCATATTCTATACAGTATGCAAAATAGGGAGCAGGTCACTGAGGGATCACTGACTTGTCATAAGCCATAAAGATGAATATGTAAGTAGAGCACCACATGAAGCCTCACCCACAGTCTCGTCCACAGTCTCACCCCAGAGCATGAGAATCTCACTAACTGAAAACTGCAAGTAAAGATTAAACAACAACCACAAGAAGGATTTCACCAACCAAGGTATCATTTTAATCAGTAAAACTGCACTGACCTGTCACTGTGTGTAGGTTACTGAGCACAATCCTGCTGACAGGTTCCCTTTACAGCATATTACAGAATGAGGGTAACATCTGGGGGTGACATGTACAGAAAGGATCTTGTATACTCACTGTTTACTGTTTTCTGAAGCAAGAAATTGAAGAAAAGAAGGATTGCAGTCTAGAAAAAATGTAGAAACAAGGTATCTTGAGTGTTAAGAAAAATATCCTCAATTTCCAGCGATACCATGATATTGAGCACACCCACTCACTCTACAAATATGTCCAAGAGACTCATGAAATATGAGAGGATCCCGGAGCTCCTGGTGCAGTAGGCAAGTAGCACAGTTTATAGTCTGTCCTGTTCACCGTCCAAATGAATGGAAGTCCCTGGTTCTGCAGCGTGCACCATTTACGTGACTAAAACCGCCATCGATAACTCTTTACCGACATCCATTATACATGTACGGTGCACGTCAGTAGCAGGTCCATGGAGCGGGCTCACCGGGTGAGCCCAGCCCGTACCCAGTAGATAACGGTTGTGACACACAGCCAGAACCTACCCCTAACAGATGAGACTGTTAACTTATTACCCCTTCACGACATATGACGTATATTTATGGCATGACCTTAAAAAGATGGATCATGCTCTGAGAGCCTCCAATGTGGCTGAACTACAACAACTCTGCAAAGATGAGTGGGCCAAAATTCCTCTAGAACGTTGTAAAAGACTTATTGCCAGTTATCGCAAACACTTGATTGCAGTTGTTGCTGCTAAGGGTGGCCCAACCAGATGTTAGGTTTAGGGCAAACATATTTTCACACAGGGCCCTGTAGGTTTGGATTTCTTGTTCCCTTAATAATAAAGACTTTAAATTAAAACCTGCATTTTGTGTTTACTTGTGTTATCTAACTTTCTAAATTTGTTTGGTGATCTGAAACATTTAACTGTGACAAACATGCAAAAGAATAAGAAATCAGGAAGGAGCAAACACTTTTTCACACCACTGTACAGTAGTAAGGAATCATCTCTATCATTATGTCATCTGGAAGCTTTGCTCAGTAATCTCCGCTCTTACCTGGACTTGATCGTCTTCTTCTTTTCTTTCTTTTTGATGTTCTCCTCCCTACAGTACATGAAGCATATATCATCTCATGTAAATGTACCAGTAACAGTGGGGATTAGGATTTGTAAAAGGCTCATTGTCAAGAGAATGACAGACATTGTAAATTCCCCCGTTTCTCACTCCAACCCACATACTTGCTTAGCAAAATTTACTAAATCCCACAGATAAAATATCATGAACCCAAAACGATGGATATAGATTGAGAAGATACTCCCACAGTACTGGGGAAAACCCACTGACATTGCTGTAATAGAATATTTGGCAAGGAGCCAAAATGTCAATAATAGAGAAATAGTTTATAGCAATATCAAAAAGGTCAATATAATATAGTAGATACATTAGTGACAAGTAGAGTGTGAGGACACCAAAAAAAAGAACCACAACAAAGAATACAAGGTATAAATCATTATAAGACAAGTGTCCGGGCAGCAGAATATAAAAACCACGGTCAAAAATGGTTTGTAACATAATTATACCCACTGGATGGCCGCCATGTAAAAAGTGAGAACACCTTATGGTAACAGTATGACAGTCAGTCAAGGTATAAAAATGCAGAATAAACTGCATTGTGTGAAGTCACCAGGTGATGATCAGACGGGTGAAGGTAGACAGCCATCTACATGAATAGTAAATAATATATGCATTACCCATGAGAGGATTGGTATAATTGGGCTAAAACACAGAAAATGATGTAAAATAATAAAAGAGCTGTGCTGCAGCAATGACGTTAGCGACTACCCACGTGACCGTTGCAGCTAATCCCTGTCCTTGGGACATTTCACATCTTTGGCCAATTTTTTATTTTTATTTGAAAACCACATACATGTGACTGGTATGGGTTATGGAAGGGATGAGAATAAATTATGTTGGCAACTACATTACATTTCTATATACACATCTATATTTTCTTATATTACCAGTAAATATCTGCACCTACATATCTATGATATTGTCATTCTCCATCGCATCCTCCTCCATTAACTCCTCAGCAATCTCCTCCCTATAGTACATGGAACAGAGATCATCCTATATGTTAGGTGAGGGTTACACTGAGACTTTTTGTAATATTAATTATTGATTTTAAATATATACTGTACAATACGGAAACTATATACTGTATACATACACTCACCATGTACAGCATATATTCAGAAGCACTCTATACTGTATACACATATACTCTACAAACTGTACACATACACACACTTATATACATATACACCCTATGTACTACATACACAAACAATATAGTCTACACATATACACTATATATCGTGTGTGTGTGCGTATATATATATATATATATACATACAAAAGTAGTAAAAAGAAGGCAGCACTCCAAGACTTTCCAGTAGAAAAAATGTGAAGTTTTAATCGACCCACATCACTGCGCGACGTTTCGGCTCCATGAGCCTTTTTCAAGCAGTGGGTGTTAACAATAGTTGTGCTTATATAGAGACAATTTGAACTAAATTTAATTGTCCACCCCTAGGATAAAGGACTCAACACGATTGATATAGAAGAGTATATATTCTATATGAATGATTTATCCCAGTTATTTCTACTCACAGTTGGAAATTTTTTTTACAAAGCAGCCCCATTATTAGAAATTCCTGAGAAACCAGGTATGCTATTATTAAGTTGAGCCACTAGAAATAGACAGGTGGATCGCCTGGGGTGGTAAGACAACTACTGGATAACTAGGGAGTAATAGAAAGCACTGGACCAGCGAGGATGAGCAATAAATAGCAGGGTCACTACAAATACTGTAGTCCACCACTGGGTCAAGCGGAAACACAACCTTGTATAATATGTTATGCTGGTCATATAGTATTATATTTCCAGAAATAGCATACGTACGGCATGGTTTCAAAATATGGACGCCATTTTCTTTTTTTAATCCTGAATGGCCTGAAGGCCGGTGGTGATGACTTGATCATCAGGATCCATCTGTTAGAGAAGTCAAGAAGAGAAAAGTAGTGACAAAGATTTCACAACAGTGAATGTATCGTGCAGCTTCTTTCATCTGCTCAGGGATTTATCAATGTAATTTAAGCAGAATTCTGGCATCAATAACTTTAAAAAATTGCTAAATTTTGTCACAACTGTGAATTTTTGAAAAATGTTGAGACTTTTGGTGTTTTCACATCAGTTTCTTCCAACTCTGCCAAAATGAGTGGAGCTGTGACAGGAAGTGTGTGCAGCGAGGATGTCATACCACAGCTCATCTAGTTCATGATAAGCTGTAGTATTCCCTACTCCAGAAATCTTACTCCAGTCAGTTTTCTGGCGTGATGCACAGGGGTGCACGCTATTCATCAGATGCTCCTGATTCATGAAGAGGCATACACATCTTCATGGATCAGGTACTTCACCACACCCCTCATCAAGACCAGTGAGAAAATCACTTATATTCATGTACTGGGATTTTATTTTTTATTTCTTACTAAAACTCCAATCCAGTTTTTTTGTTCTATTAAAAAATGTACATGGTTCTTAAAATAAGTAATTAAATGGTTAACATGCACTTAAGGCAGAGTAATGTGCCCACTATGTTTACATGGTACATACATTCTAAATCTACAATAAAAAAGTGACATTTTGGGATTTCTTTTCAGCTTTATTATTTCGAATTAAAGAAGGGGTAAGAATAGTTTTAGACAATTACTTTCTGTTTCATCTGCACTCGTGCTTACATGTGTGGTCCATTGCTCTTACAGGATCACATTCCTACATCGTACCTCCCAACTTTGAAAGCCATACGGTCATATGTTGCAAGTATTGTACTTAGTGTTCCTTCATAATACAATACCTTTTTACATGCCCCCCTAAAGTATAAAACCTCCCCAGTATGACAACCCATAATGTGTGTCCATATAGTATGATGGTGCTACAATGGTGCATTCCCATCCACAGGATAGTGGCCCTGACACACTCACATTACTATGCCCCAATACATGATGCTCCAAACAGGTGTACCCCCACAAAATACGTTGCCCCAAGATATTCCCCTCGCTCTACAATATCCCACCTCTTAATACACAATGTTCTCTCTCATACTCAGTCAGAATAGCGCACTGGCTAAAAAAAAGTCTCACAATGCATTGCTTCCATGACAAGTATGAATCTACAGGCTTGATCTATTCTAAGCTGTGTGTGGCTGGGTGCTTCAAGCATAATCTAGTGACAGCATTATGTCTTCTGCGCCAAACCTTAGACAGCGCGGAGAGCAGAGGCTGTGTTGTGGTGCAGGAAGGTGACAGCTCTCTGCTCCACTATAATATTCAACCATATCTATGAGGATATCTGTGAAGATATGGGGACAGTGGGTGATCTAGTCCGCTAGCTGAAACTGCATAGACCAGGGATCATCCCACCATCGCCTGCTTTCCTTTTGCCATGGGTGTAATTCTACTCAGACAACACAGGGTGAGGGTAAAACAATGTGGTAATACTTTAATGAACCACAAAACAGGCAAATAACAAATAGAACAGTCCCAGAAAAATACCCAAGATGGTGCAATATTACAGAGTCTCACCCTTCCGTTGACTAACTGGGAAAAGAGCAACTGTTACTTCAGAGCTTTCAGGACCGATGACCCCCACCTGTGCATGCACAGAGAGGAGGTACCAACAAGTTTAGGAAACTGACAGTCCACTAAGGAACAAGGCCAGGTGACCGGAGGGTCACAACCTGGCTTCTCTGAACATCTCCATGGAGCCAGGTGAATGGTGGGTCCCAATCCTGGCTTTCCTAAATGTGTCCATGGGGCTTAGGTGACCGATGGTTTCATATTCTGACTACTCCTAAAGTATCCATGGGTTCAGTCATGGTCAATGAAGCAGATCTGTATTCTTTCAGCCATGGCCATGGTCCCCTAAGCTAACATTCTGTAGAATGTCAAATCTGTGTCCCTCATGATGAAGCTATGATCTGTCAGCTATCCTATAGAGTGTTCCCGGCTACGGTGTTGTAAAGAGTCTCTAGTTCTTTGGATCTCTGGAAGTCTTTGATACCTGGATGTCTTGGTTGTCTGGATGTCTTGGCTGTTGGACATATGGCTATATTCTCACAGAGGCATATATCCCCTTTTTAAAGTCCACAACTGTTCTTCTAAAGTATCCATGGGTTCAGTGATGGTCATTGGTCAATTCTTCAAGCCATAATAACTTTTATTTTTAATAATCTTTATTTTTATAAAGTGCTATCCACTGAGCCACCTTGCTGCCATCATTCACAGTTAAAAGGGAAGAATGGTGATGAGATCAACTAGCATCGTTTCATTATTTAATCTATTTGCATAAGTTTTCCTTCTCTGTTTTACAAGTCAACAAACTATCTGGCTTGGACAGTGTGTAGTCATCATATCAGCAAACATCATTGTTCAAATATCCTGCTTCTCTGTCATCTAGGATAGCAGCACAATAAGTTACAACAAACGTCAATTTGAAAGTCAATATTACAGGCTTATACAAACAAAAGTCTGTTTTCTTGACCAACTAAAGAACAAACACATAAATTCAAAAGTCAAAATATAGATCACAGTCTACTTCTCCTGGCTTACTTAAAATAGATGTTGGATTAATTAAGATAAAATGCTATGTCATCACAATACTGATTGGACGTGTGCCGACCTCCTGAGACAGTTTCCCAGATCAGGCATCCTAGACAGGAGGTATGCTATAGAAAGCATACATACTTCTAAATATAACTTGTGTCTTTCTAAAGGAGCGATATAAATTTCGGGTCATGTTTTTTTTTCCTGGCACCCAATTTAAACAATCAAATAAATAGAATTCATCTAATTCATGTCTCCTATAAACCTCCTTTGTTCTACAGGGAGCAGCAACTTGGACAAATACAGCTTATAACTAGTGTTGAGCGATATCGTCCGATACTTGAAAGTATCGGTATCGGAAAGTATCGGCCGATACCCGATACTTGCGGTATCGGAATGCTCAACACTACTTATAACACAAGTATAGCAACTTGGACAAAAAAATGTGATAAAGTTTACCTATAGGATCAATGGTCCATTTGAAACAATGGCTTGTTTTTTTATCATGGGGAATGGCAGGCTATGCAGGGCTTTGCACAAATGTCAACACACATTGCTTAGCCCCAAGTGTATAAGCTCTGTCACTGTTGCAGGGTGGTTTATCCCAGACCCTTGTTCACTTTCTTTCTTCCTGTTTTAGTGGATGCAACGTCTATAATCAGACATGTGAAAATGAGGTGTTCCACTTCTTGTAGTTTCCAAGGCTAGGCATTCCCCTCACCCCTCCATGGGGGGAATTAAAAGGTTAATTTAATTTAATTATTCCATAATAGCTACTAAAGCATTTTGCATTTCTATTCTAGGTCTTCTGGATTAATTAATAGCTATAATTATACTTCCATAGGTTGTTTACAAAAATGAGCAAATAAATAAATAATCCCATAATTTCCAGCACCCAAAGACATATCAATTAAATATTTTACTATTCCTTCTATTTTAATACTGCCATTTGTTTTGGCCCGTAGTTGCATGTTTGATGAAATAGATGTTTACAAGGAATGGAAAAAGTAAATGTTTCTTCAATACTTGACACAAAGTGAAGCTCTTTTTGTGAATGGGGCCTGGCGCTTTCCATGGATACAATACAAGGTGCTAGGGACTTCAATGAGACCCCACCACCAACAATAACCTTCTTTTTTTTGGTTAAAAGCTTCGCGCACCTTGTTGCTTTATTAGTCTTGCAGCTGCATAGTTAAGAAAGCCATGGGATGGCAGATGTGGTTTTCGTGGCACGCCAACTCCAGAAATAGTGCCAGGAGCAACACAGAGATGTTTATGCGACATTTGTCGACTTGCCCACTTTGGACACATCATATGGAGAGAGCAATCACTGGAGAAGGACATCATGGTCAGGAGAATAGAAGGAACAAGGCGAAGAGGAAGACCAGCAACCCAATGGCTTGATACAATTTAGGTAACGGCGGAGAAGACCCATCAAGTGTTCATGGCTCGAGATAGAGCTCAAGGCAGCTATAAGTAATAGTAATAAACCTCATAAACTGAGAAATGACTTTCACACACTGAATGACGACTATCAGTGTAGGCAGGTATATAGTATGTGCCGACAGGTTTTACATCATCTCTACCCGAAAAAAAAGCACTTACAATTTTTTCTCCATTTCATCTATTTGTTCTTCATAATCTTCTCTTCCAATTTTTCGGTTGGTGTCATTCCTGTTGTACATGAAACATTTATCATCATCTCATATGTAAATATATAAATATCAGCAATTTGAAGAGCTTTAGTGAGCACATTCCGGCCCTTGGCCTCCGTCCCAAATACTTTGTCAACATTTCCCATCTACATCACACAATCATCACACTGAGGCGGCGCATGCGCAGATCAAGATTTTGTCTCTGAACTGGGCCAAATTCTTGATCTGCGCATGTGCCACCTCCGGACCGTCACCATTGCACACAGGATGCCTGCTCCCACTGTGCATGCGCCGCCTCCGGAACCATCTTATTGAAGTCCTGCACACAAGACGCCGGCTCACACTGCACACCCGCTGCCCACACAGTGATGGCGGCGCTGCACTTTAAAACCGAGCCAGGTGACTGAATAATCAGTGACCTACGCAAGAAACAGAGGAGGCTGGTGGAGGGGAACGAGAAGAAGACCCTGCCCCCACATCCTGCCTCGAAGCACACTGAAGCACAGAAGACGTAATTTTCTGAAAACTACATCAGGTGAGTATTAAACAACCACTGAGCGGATCGCTTCACATCAGGTATCATACTAATCAGCATCATAGCGCCATTATAGCCATGCCTTTAGTGTTTAGGGCTCAATCCTGCTGACAGGTTCTTTAACTGAAAAACAACTGTCAGTCTACTTGTTCTAATGTTCCAATAGGAGAGTTTGTAACTATTTTATTGGTCTGTTCAGCTCCTCTCAAACAACTTATGACCACAGACCACATCACAGTTCAATGTGCAGAGAAGCAAAGTGCATGCAAGAGCCAAATGGTGCAAAATTTGTAAAAAAACATAAATGGAAAAATGGTTTTCCTTCTACTGGAATAACACATTATTGCCTGTATTTTCATACCATGCTATACCCATGATGGATTAAATATAAGGTTTATGGAATTATCTTTGCTTTGCTGGACTGAAATTTCGGATTGAAAAGTCTGTGTCTCCTGGCAGATGTCCATGTAATCTGTGAGTTCTCAGCACTAGCGGTGAGATGATTTTTCTGTGTGCATTTAAAATATATAATATCTGGAATATTTCTACGGATGACATATTAAGATATTGGCTCGCTTTACTTTTCTTCTCCCAAGTATAATAAAAATTCCTCCAATGTTTGTTTCCCATAAAAAACGCTTTTTCTTTTTTGTAAATAAAATGTGACACATGAGCGGCACCCAGTACATGGCAGCTATGTGTGGAATAGATATACTGTGGATCATGTGCAGACAGGTTTATATCATCAGTACCTGAATACAGAGAATCACACATCAGAGATAAGGAAACGTCTGTATCATTATGGGATCTATAAGGTTGGCTTATATTAGATCATTACATTTTATCACTTACATGATTGTGATATTATTCTCCATGCTCTTCTTTTGAATTAGAGCAAGAATTCTGTAGTTCGCCACTCTATAGCACAAGGAAACATATCAAGGTATATATTAGATCAGGTTAAACTAGAACTTATTATAACACTAGTAATGGATATGAACGATTAGAAAAGATGTCCCAACTTAGTTCTCCCCTATCAACATTATAGGGAATAAACTGCTGATTGCTGGGGATCTGTCCGCTGGACCCTCCAGCTCTGAGATGCCCCATAGTATGGAGTCCAGGTGGCGCATGCGCACAACACCACTATACAATGAGAAGAAGGACCTTACCTGGGGTCTACAGATGCAGCTGAAAAACAAACAGTTTACAATTAGATTTACTGAAGTATTTAATATAAGACCCTCAGTTGCAGTGGATGATTTATTTTTAGGCTATATTCACGTCATTTTTTTTATCATCTGCACAAAACAAAATCCACTCATTTTCATTAGTGTGCTGCACCCGATTTTCATCTTTCTTTTTGGTCCATGTGTCTATTTTTACCATCAGTATGTCATCCATTTCTCTTGCATGCAAGAAAAAAAGTTGCTGGAAGTTTCCCAAGTTTTTCGTAGTGGTCAGTCAATGGGTGAGTGTAATCCACAATTTGCCCCAAAGCCTACATGTCACTACCTCCATAGAATATAAGGGCCAGTGACAAATACTGAGAACATACCTGGTACAAAAACAAACATGTGAATGAGCCATTTCTTTACAACCTGATTGTACAGAGACTGTCTCACAATCGGATCTGATCAGCCATTCAGGTTTCGGCTATACTGTCACTACTGGAGTGCAGGTTGTCACGACTGTTGTCGGGTGTCTTGGGACCAGGGGTTCCTTCCCTATTCCTAATGTTAGGGGCGCCCTAGCTCGCCCTGCTCCCTGGATTACTTCTGATGGTGAAGACAGCGGGGTTATGTACCTTGCATTAGCTCCTGAATCTGCCCTCAGTCTGTACCCTTCCCCCACCCATGGAAGAGGGGAGTAGTAGTGTACCATAATACACCAACTAGACTAACAAGGTAATACAAACAGGTGTAGTGGAAAATATCAAAATGCAAATATTCTCAGTGGGACAACAGAGGAATGCACTGAGGAGTGTAGGATAGGGTTTAACAAAAGTAGGAAAAGAAAGGGAATTATCACACACTCAAAACCTAGCTAGTCTTAGATAAATCCACCAAACACCTCCTTGAAAAACAACCACAACTTCCAACCATGCATGCAGCATAAGCTACTCTGACAATGAGTGCTAGCCAGGACCCCAATTATATAGGATAAAGGAGTGGCTAACAGTGAACAGGTGAGAGCCTTAATGCAGGAAAGCTTCCAGGAGCTCTCAACTGAACAGATTAACCCCTGCACTGCTAACATAAACTTGCACCATTTAATATGAAGGTGAAGTGTTTCTATTCAGTGTAGGAGTAGGAGAAATCAGATGTTATGGTCCTCTGGCGCCTCTCTGCCTACACAGGTGTTGCATCTAAAGCTGCAGTCCACATAGCCATTAGTCCTGAGGAGTGCTGGCTCTGTTCCCACATAATCCCAGCCATCATCACAATTTTACTGTTCCTGTTCCACCATTCAGCCTGCCCCTATGCATCTAAGACTCAGCTCAGCAGGCACCATTACCTCACAAGATAGTGTCTGCTGTGCAAAGCCTCGCTCCCCACGCTGCACAGACCAGAGCAGGGCGCTGGGGGACACGGCGAAGTATAAATGCTATAAATGTGAGTGAGAATGTTAATACTTACATGGGATGTTGCTGATGGCAGCCTGTAATAGTAAGAGAAGTGTATAACGTCCATGAAATATTTCAGCTTCTTACATTGTACTGTATATCACATTCTCATAGGCTTCTATTACACTGGATAATCAATGGGCTGTTAAATCATCTCACAAGGTGCGCAATCTATGAGCAGAGCGCCAGTCCGTGCCCCATGCAGCATTCATATACTCCATAAACAGCACGCCTGGTAAGTGACCCTGGCATCTCCTGACAACTCAGGGCGGCATCTGCTGACAACTCAGGGCGGCATCTGCTGACAACTCAGTGATATCTGACTTTACTTTCCATTTTTTCAAGTATAAAATATGTGGAATACATTTATAAATGAGCTGCGTATTATTTATGACTCATTAAATCATTTATTCCATATTCATTAATGTTAACAAATGGGGCAAACCGGCATAGCTGCATTGCTAAATCTACCTGAATGTAAGAAGGAGCTGTGTGTATTCCAGGGGACTTTTCAACAGACAGTGGGTGCTCAACCGTTATTGTTTAAGGTGTAAATAATAAAGTAATATTGGTAGATAAACTTCGGCACTTAAAGAATTTGATTCATAAAGAATATTTTAATCAAAAAGACCCAGAAAATAGAATATAGTTCATCCAAAAGAAAAACAGATAACATTCGTCCGACGTTTCGGCCTTGCAAGGCCTTTTTCAAGATCTGTTATGAGTGTCTCCATTGGGAATCTGTGAGAGTGTATGGGTACGGGAGCAAAGTTATGGTGCTCATAGCCCTGTTCACCTGTTTAACAACGCCGTCAGTTCCAGACAGCAGCATGTAAAGGGATATTCCCATCTCCAAGATTATCTCCCAATATATACAGTAGTAAGCATAATAATAATATTAGCACATGCCTCCAATTAGAAATGTAGTTAAGTTCTTCTTATTCGCTATGTCACACATTACACCACTGCTCCCACAGAATAGGATGGGGTAGTGTAACATATTATACTACTACTCCCTTAGATATGTATGACCCGTTCTGTCTACTTATGTAGAAGCAGTGGTTTATTATAATCAGCATTAGATATACAGCTCTGAGTTGTACCACCAGGGGCATATATCATGGGGCCAAATAGCAAAAGTTTTAATTGCCCCTCCCCCTAAAAAAAATCACCAGGGCCACGGAAGAACATAC
Organism: Ranitomeya variabilis; assembly: GCF_051348905.1. Lineage (NCBI taxonomy): Eukaryota > Metazoa > Chordata > Amphibia > Anura > Dendrobatidae > Ranitomeya > Ranitomeya variabilis. The sequence continues at coordinate 102,099,616 of NC_135235.1, forward strand.
CTCATAACTTTGCAGCTCTTACAAAGTAATTTCCGTCCACTTTAAACCTCTAGATTCCCCATATAGTCCTCCATATAATGCAATGGGCCCCACATTGCCTTCCATATAGTACAAAAGGCACCATACAGTATAATGGCCCCATATAGTGCACCATACAGTGTAATGTGCCCCACATAGTGCTCAATACAGTATAATGGCACCACTTATTGCACCATATAGGATAATGACCCTATTTTGTGCACCATACAGTATAATGGCCCTTCATAGCACTCAATACAGTATAATGTCCCCACATAGTGCAACATACAGTATTATGTACCCCACACAGTACAACATACAGTATAATGTGCCCAACATAGTGCACCATACTGTGTAATGTGCCCCACATAGTGCTCAAAACAGTATAATGGCTCCTTATATTGCATCACACAGCTTAATGACTCCAATATTGCACCATACAATAGTGCACCATACAGTATAATGTGCCTAACATAGTGCACCATACTGTGTAATATGCCCCACATAGTGCTCAAAACAGTATAATGGCCCCACATTGTGCACCATGCAGTATAATGTCCTCAGATAAAACACGTTACAGTATAATGACTCCAGATAGTGCACAATACATTTTAATGTGTCCCACATAGTGCTCAATATAGTATAATGGCCCAACATATTGCTCAATACAGTGTAATGGCATCACATTGTGCACCATATTGTATAATTGTTCCAAATAGTAAACCATACAGTATAATGGCCTCATATAGTGCCCCATACAGTATAATGACCCCATATAATGCGCCATACAGTATAATGGCCCCATAAAGTGCACCATGCAGTATAATGGCCTCATATTGTGGACCATACAGTATAATAGTCCCACATAAAGTAAAATACAATATAGTGGTCCATCATAGTGAACAATACAGCATAAAGGCCCCATATGGTCCTCAATACAGTGTAATGGCTGCACATGGTGCACAATACAGTATAATGGCCCTGCATAGTGCTCATTACAGTTTAATGGCCCCAGCCCCACATAGTGTAGTGCACCATACAGTATAATGGCCCTACATAATGCACCATACAATATCATAGCCCCACATAGTGCAGCATACAGTATAATGACGTCATGTAGAGCATTGTACAATATAATGGACCCACTTAGTGCACCATTCAGTATAATGGCCCCACATACTGCTCATTATAGTATAATGGCCCCTCATAGTGCTCAATACAGTATAATGGCCCCTCATAGTGCTTAATGCAGTATAATGGCACCACTTAGTGCACCATACAGGATAATGGCCCTGCATAGTGCACAATACAGTACAGTGGCCCAACTGTCATGATTCTCAATGGCGAGAGAACATAGCCCAGCATATATGAGAACTAGCTCTTGGAAGATGGAAACTATACTGACCATGAACTAAACCTGCCGCACAACTAGAAGTGGCCGGGTAGCATGCCTACGTTTTTTTATCCCTAGATGCCCAGCGCCAGCCGGAGAACTACCTAATCCTAGCAGAGGAAAAGACAGTCCTGGCTCACCTCTAGAGAAATTTTCCCAAAAGGCAGACAGAGACCCACACATATATTGGCGGTGATTTTAGATGAAATGACAAACGTAGTATGAAAATAGGTTTAGCAAAAATCGAGGTCCGCTTTCTAGATAGCAAGAAGACAGAAAGGGCACTTTCATGGTCAGCAGAAAACTCTATCAAAACACCATCCAGAAATTACTTTAAGACTCTAGCATTAACTCATAACACCAGAGTGGCAATTTCCGCTCACAAGAGCTTTCCAGACACAGTAACGAAACAGCAGCTGTGAACAGGAACAAAATGCAAAAACACACAAGGACAAAAGTCCAACTTAGCTGGGAGTTGTCTAGTAGCAGGAACATGCACAGAAAGGCTTCTGATTACATTGTTGACCGGCATGAAACTGACAGAGGAGCAAGGTTATATAGCGACTCCCACATCCTGATAGGAGCAGGTGAACAGAGGGGATGATGCACACAAGTACAATTCCACAAGTGGCCACCGGGGGAGCCCAGAATCCAATTTCACAACAGTACCCCCCCCTCAAGGAGGGGGCACCGAACCCTCACCAGAACCACCAGGGCGATCAGGATGAGCCCTATGAAAGGCACGGACAAGATCGGAGGCATGAACATCAGAGGCAGTGACCCAAGAATTATCCTCCTGACCGTATCCCTTCCATTTGACCAGATACTGGAGTTTCCGTCTGGAAACACGAGAGTCCAAGATCTTTTCCACAACGTACTCCAACTCACCCTCAACCAACACCGGAGCAGGAGGCTCAACGGAAGGCACAGCCGGTACCTCATACCTGCGCAACAATGACCGATGAAAAACATTATGAATCGAAAAGGATGCAGGGAGGTCCAAACGGAAGGACACAGGGTTAAGAATCTCCAATATCTTGTACGGGCCGATGAACCGAGGCTTAAACTTAGGAGAAGAAACCCTCATAGGGACAAAACGAGAAGACAACCACACCAAGTCCCCAACACAAAGCCGAGGACCAACACGACGACGGCGGTTGGCAAAAAGCTGAGTCTTCTCCTGGGACAACTTCAAATTGTCCACCACCTGCCCCCAAATCTGATGCAACCTCTCCACCACAGCATCCACTCCAGGACAATCCGAAGATTCCACTTGACCGGAGGAAAATCGAGGATGAAACCCCGAATTACAGAAAAACGGGGACACCAAGGTGGCAGAGCTGGCCCGATTATTGAGGGCGAACTCCGCCAAAGGCAAAAAAGCAACCCAATCATCCTGATCCGCAGACACAAAACACCTCAAATATGTCTCCAAGGTCTGATTAGTCCGCTCGGTCTGGCCATTAGTCTGAGGATGGAAAGCAGACGAAAAAGACAAATCTATGCCCATCCTAGCACAGAATGCCCGCCAAAATCTAGACACGAATTGGGTCCCTCTGTCAGAAACGATATTCTCAGGAATACCATGCAAACGAACAACATTTTGAAAAAACAGAGGAACCAACTCGGAAGAAGAAGGCAACTTAGGCAAGGGAACCAGATGGACCATCTTAGAGAAACGGTCACACACCACCCAGATGACAGACATCTTATGAGAAACAGGCAGATCCGAAATAAAATCCATCGAGATGTGCGTCCAAGGCCTCTTCGGGATAGGCAAGGGTAACAACAATCCACTAGCCCGAGAACAACAAGGCTTGGCCCGAGCACAAACGTCACAAGACTGCACAAAGCCTCGCACATCTCGTGACAGGGAAGGCCACCAGAAGGACCTTGCCACCAAATCCCTGGTACCAAAGATTCCAGGATGACCTGCCAACGCAGAAGAATGAACCTCAGAGATGACTCTACTGGTCCAATCATCAGGAACAAACAGTCTACCAGGTGGGCAACGATCAGGTCTATCCGCCTGAAACTCCTGCAAGGCCCGCCGCAGGTCTGGAGAAACGGCAGACAATATCACTCCATCTTTAAGGATACCTGTGGGCTCAGAATTACCAGGGGAGTCAGGCTCAAAACTCCTAGAAAGGGCATCCGCCTTAACATTCTTAGAACCCGGTAGGTAAGACACCACAAAATTAAACCGAGAGAAAAACAACGACCAGCGCGCCTGTCTAGGATTCAGGCGCCTGGCAGACTCAAGGTAAATTAAATTTTTGTGGTCAGTCAATACCACCACCTGATGTCTGGCCCCCTCAAGCCAGTGACGCCACTCCTCAAAAGCCCACTTCATGGCCAAAAGCTCCCGATTCCCAATATCATAATTCCGCTCGGCGGGCGAAAATTTACGGGAAAAAAAAGCACAAGGTCTCATCACGGAGCAGTCGGAACTTCTCTGCGACAACACCGCCCCAGCTCCGATTTCAGAAGCGTCGACCTCAACCTGAAAAGGAAGAGCAACATCAGGCTGACGCAACACTGGGGCGGAAGAAAAGCGGCGCTTGAGCTCCCGAAAGGCCTCCACAGCATCAGGGGACTTTTGCATTGGCTCCAGGGGATCCTGCGTTGCTCAATGTGGATGCGTTTTTTCTGGCCTTGGGGTTGCTTTATGAGGAACCTCATTTAGAGCTTCAGGCGGAAAAGGCCTTGATGTCCCTATCTCAGGGGCAAGATGAAGTTGAAATATACTGCCAAAAATTCCGTAAATGGTCTGTGCTTACTCAGTGGAATGAGTGCGCCCTGGCGGCGAATTTCAGAGAGGGTCTCTCTGATGCCGTTAAGGATGTTATGGTGGGGTTCCCTGTGCCTGCGGGTCTGAATGAGTCCATGACAATGGCTATCCAGATCGATAGACGTCTGCGGGAGCGCAAACCTGTGCACCATTTGGCGGTGTCTACTGAGAAGACGCCAGAGAATATGCAATGTGATAGAATTCTGTCCAGAAGCGAACGGCAGAATTTTAGACGAAAAAATGGGTTGTGCTTTTATTGTGGTGATTCAACTCATGTTATATCAGCATGCTCTAAGCGTACTAAGAAGCTTGATAAGTCAGTTTCAATTGGCACTTTTCAGTCTAAGTTTATTCTATCTGTGACCCTGATTTGTTCTTTATCATCTATTACCGCGGATGCCTATGTCGACTCTGGCGCCGCTTTGAGTCTTATGGATTGGTCCTTTGCCAAACGCTGTGGGTATGATTTAGAGCCTCTTGAAACTCCTATACCTCTGAAGGGGATTGACTCCACCCCATTGGCTAGTAATAAACCACAATACTGGACACAAGTAACTATGCGAATTAATCCGGATCATCAGGAGATTATTCGCTTTCTTGTGCTGTATAATCTACATGATGTGTTGGTGCTTGGATTGCCATGGCTGCAATCTCATAACCCAGTCCTCGACTGGAACGCTATGTCTGTGTTAAGCTGGGGATGTAAGGGGATGCATGGGGACGTACCTTTGGTTTCCATTTCGTCATCTATTCCCTCTGAGATTCCTGAATTCTTGTCTGACTATCGTGACGTTTTTGAAGAACCTAAGCTTGGTTCATTACCTCCGCACCGGGAGTGCGATTGTGCCATAGATTTGATTCCGGGTAGTAAATACCCTAAGGGTCGTTTATTTAATCTGTCTGTGCCTGAACATGCTGCTATGCGAGAATATATAAAGGAGTCCTTGGAAAAGGGACATATTCGTCCTTCGTCATCTCCCTTAGGAGCCGGTTTTTTCTTTGTGTCTAAGAAAGATGGCTCTTTGAGGCCGTGTATTGATTATCGGCTTTTGAATAAAATCACGGTTAAATATCAATATCCGTTGCCACTGCTGACTGATTTGTTTGCTCGCATAAAGGGGGCCAAGTGGTTCTCTAAGATAGATCTCCGTGGGGCGTATAATTTGGTGCGAATTAAGCAGGGGGATGAGTGGAAAACCGCATTTAATACGCCCGAGGGCCACTTTGAGTATTTGGTGATACCTTTTGGCCTTTCAAATGCCCCTTCAGTCTTTCAGTCCTTTATGCATGACATTTTCCGTGATTATTTGGATAAATTTATGATCGTGTATCTGGATGATATTCTGATTTTTTCGGATGACTGGGACTCTCATGTCCAGCAGGTCAGGAGGGTTTTTCAGGTTTTGCGGTCTAATTCCTTGTGTGTGAAGGGTTCTAAGTGCGTTTTTGGGGTTCAAAAGATTTCCTTCTTGGGATACATTTTTTCCCCCTCTTCCATCGAGATGGATCCTGTCAAGGTTCGGGCTATTTGTGATTGGACGCAACCCTCTTCTCTTAAGAGTCTTCAGAAATTTTTGGGCTTTGCTAACTTTTATCGTCGATTTATTGCTGGTTTTTCTGATGTTGTTAAACCATTGACTGATTTGACTAAGAAGGGTGCTGATGTTGCTGATTGGTCCCCTGCTGCTGTGGAGGCCTTTCGGGAGCTTAAGCGCCGCTTTTCTTCCGCCCCTGTGTTGCGTCAGCCTGATGTTGCTCTTCCTTTTCAGGTTGAGGTCGACGCTTCTGAAATCGGAGCTGGGGCGGTTTTGTCGCAAAGAAGTTCCGACTGCTCCGTGATGAAACCTTGTGCTTTTTTTTCTCGTAAATTTTCGCCCGCCGAGCGGAATTATGATATTGGGAATCGGGAGCTTTTGGCCATGAAGTGGGCTTTTGAGGAGTGGCGTCATTGGCTTGAGGGGGCTAGACATCAGGTGGTGGTATTGACCGACCACAAGAATTTGATTTATCTTGAGTCCGCCAGACGCCTGAATCCTAGACAGGCGCGCTGGTCGTTGTTTTTCTCTTGGTTTAATTTTGTGGTGTCATACCTACCGGGTTCTAAGAATGTTAAGGCGGATGCCCTTTCTAGGAGTTTTGAGCCTGACTCCCCTGGTCTGAACCTACAGGTATCCTTAAGGATGGAGTGATATTGTCTGCCGTTTCTCCAGACCTGCGGCGGGCCTTGCAGGATTTTCAGGCGGATAGACCTGATCGTTGCCCACCTGGTAGACTGTTTGTTCCTGATGATTGGACCAGTAAAGTCATTTCTGAGGTTCATTCTTCTGCGTTGGCAGGTCATCCTGGAATCTTTGGTACCAGGGATTTGGTGGCAAGGTCCTTCTGGTGGCCTTCCCTGTCACGAGATGTACGAGGCTTTGTGCAGTCTTGTGACGTTTGTGCTCGGGCCAAGCCTTGTTGTTCTCGGGCTAGTGGATTGTTGTTGCTCTTGCCTATCCCGAAGAGGCCTTGGACGCACATCTCGATGGATTTTATTTCGGATCTTCCTGTTTCTCAGAAGATGTCTGTCATCTGGGTGGTGTGTGACCGTTTCTCTAAGATGGTCCATTTGGTTCCCCTGCCTAAGTTGCCTTCTTCTTCCGAGTTGGTTCCTCTGTTTTTTCAAAATGTGGTTCGTTTGCATGGTATTCCGGAGAATATCGTTTCTGACAGAGGAACCCAATTCGTGTCTAGATTTTGGCGGGCATTCTGTGCTAGGATGGGCATAGATTTGTCTTTCTCGTCTGCTTTCCATCCTCAGACTAATGGCCAGACCGAGCGGACGAATCAGACTTTGGAGACATATTTGAGGTGTTTTGTGTCTGCAGATCAGGATGATTGGGTTGCTTTTTTGCCTTTAGCGGAGTTTGCCCTCAATAATCGGGCCAGCTCTGCCACCTTGGTGTCTCCTTTTTTCTGTAATTCGGGGTTTCATCCTCGATTTTCCTCCGGTCAGGTGGAATCTTCAGATTGTCCTGGAGTGGATGCTGTGGTGGAGAGGTTGCATCAGATTTGGGGGCAGGTGGTGGACAATTTGAAGTTGTCCCAGGAGAAGACTCAGCTTTTTGCCAACCGCCGGCGTCGGGTTGGTCCTCGGCTTTGTGTCGGGGACTTGGTGTGGTTGTCTTCTCGTTTTGTCCCTATGAGGGTTTCTTCTCCTAAGTTTAAGCCTCGGTTCATCGGCCCGTACAAGATATTGGAGATTCTTAACCCTGTGTCCTTCCGTTTGGACCTCCCTGCATCCTTTTCGATTCATAATGTTTTTCATCGGTCATTGTTGCGCAGGTATGAGGTACCGGTTGTGCATTCCGTTGTGCCTCCTGCTCCGGTGTTGGTTGAGGGCGAGTTGGAGTACGTTGTGGAAAAAATCTTGGACTCCCGTGTTTCCAGACGGAAACTCCAGTATCTGGTCAAATGGAAGGGATACGGTCAGGAGGATAATTCTTGGGTGACTGCCTCTGATGTTCATGCCTCCGATCTGGTCCGTGCCTTTCATAGGGCTCATCCTGATCGCCCTGGTGGTTCTGGTGAGGGTTCGGTGCCCCCTCCTTGAGGGGGGGGTACTGTTGTGAAATTGGATTTTGGGCTCCCCCGGTGGCCACTGGTGGAATTGAACTTGTGTGCATCATCCCCTCTGTTCACCTGTTCCCATCAGGATGTGGGAGTCGCTATTTAACCTTGCTCCTCTGTCACTTCCATGCCGGTCAACATTGTAATCAGAAGCCTTTCTGTGCATGTTCCTGCTACCAGACAACTTCCAGCTAAGTCGGACTTTTGTCCTTGTTTGTTTTTTGCATTTTGTTCCAGTTCACAGCTGCAGTTTCGTTTCTGTGTCTGGAAAGCTCTTGTGATCTGAAATTGCCACTCTGATGTTATGAGTTAATACTAGAGTCTTAAAGTAATTTCAGGATGGTGTATTGATAGGGTTTTCAGCTGACCATGAAAGTACCCTTTCTGTCTTCCTGCTATCTAGTAAGCGGACCTCGATTTTGCTAAACCTATTTTCATACTACGTTTGTCATTTTCATCTTAAATCACCGCCAATATATGTGGGGGCCTCTGTCTGCCTTTCGGGGAAATTTCTCTAGAGGTGAGCCAGGACTATATTTTCCTCTGCCAGGATTAGTTAGTCCTCCGGCCGGCGCTGGGCGTCTAGGGATAAAACGCAGGCTACGCTACCCGGCTACTGTTAGTTGTGCGGCAGGTTTAGTTCATGGTCAGTTTAACTTTCCATCCTTCCAAGAGCTAGTTCCTATGTATGCTGGGCTATGTTCTCTTGCCATTGAGAACCATAACAGGTCCCACATAGTACAACATACAGTATAATGGTCCCACATAATGCAACATACAGTATTATGTGCCCCACACAGTAGAATATACAGTATAATGTGCCCAACATAGTGCACCATACTGTGTAATATGCCCCACATAGTGCTCAAACCAGTATAATGGCTCCACATAGTGCACCACACAGCATAATGACGCCAAATAGTGCACCATACAGTATAATGGCCCCACATTGTGCACCATGCAGTATAATGTCCCCAGATAAAACACCTTACAGTATAATGACCCCAGATAGCGCACCATACATTATAATGTGTCCCACATAGTGCTCAATACAGGATAATGGCACCCCATAGTGCTCAATACAGTGTAATGGCTCCACATTATGCACCATACTGTATAATTGTTCCAAATAGTGAACCATACCATATAATGGCCTCATATAGGGTCCCATACAATATAATGACCCCATATACTGCACCATACAGTATAATGGCCACATTTAGAGCACCATACAGCATAAACGCCAAGCAGTGCACTATACAGTATAATGGCCACACTTAGTACATCATACAGTATAAACTGCCCCACATATTATACCATACAGTATAATGACCCTACATAGTGCAACATAGAGTATAATGGCACCACATAAAGTCCAGTACAGTATAGTAGCCCCTCATAGTGAACAATACAGCATAAAGGCCCTATATAATCCTCAATACAGTGTAATGGCCACACATGGTGCACAATACAGTATAATGGCCCTGCATAGTGCTCAATACAGTATAATGGCCCCACATAGTGCTCAATACAGTATAATGGCCTTATATAATGTTCAGCACAGTATAATGGCCCTACATAGTGCATCATACTGTATAATAGCTCCACATAATTTTCAATACAATATTATGGGCCCACATTGTGCTCCATACAGTATAATGGCCCCACATAGTGCTCAATACAGTATAATAGCCCTACATAGTGTTCAATACAGTATAATGGCCCTAAATAGTGCTCGTTACAGCATAGTGGCCCCACATAGTGCACCACACAGTATAAAGGCCCCATATAGTGCCCAATATAGTATAATGACACCATATAATGCACCATACAGTATAATGGCCCCATTTAGTACATCATACAGTAAAATCTGCAACACACATAGTATACCATACAGTATAATGATCCTACATAGTGCAGAATACAGTATAATGGCCCCACATAATGTTCAATACAGTATAGTGGCCCCACATAGTGAAACATACAGCATAATGGCTCCATATGGTGATCAATACAGCATAATGGCCCCACATAATGCTCATTACATAAAAAAACTAAAAAAAAAAAAAAAGCAATTAAAACAGTTAATTTAATTCTGTATTAATTAATAGTTTTTATTAAAAAAAAAATTTGCAGCACCTTCTCTTTAAGGGGACCAACAAATAGAGTATAAAGCAAACACTTTTTTTTATTAAAAAAAAAAAAATGTAATAAAAAATTGAATCACTGTTTTCTTCAGTTATCTTTAAGAAAAGTAAAAAAAAATACATATTTAGTATGAATGTGTTCAGAAAAGCCCAATCTACGAAAATATAAAATTAAATGACCCATTGTGTTAATACTGTAAACCAAAATGAAAATGCTAAAATTGCAGCTTTTTGGTTGTTGTAACTCGCCCAAAAAAATGCATTAAGAAGCAATAAAAAAAGTGCTTCTTAAAATTTTTCCAAAAAATAAAAATGTGATGAGTTTTTGCAAATGGCGAATCAAGCTAATTGAGTTTTTTTTTCACAATTTTTTTTTCTGAGTTTGTGTTCACCACTTAAAGGGGATATCCAGGATTTTGTATGAAAAAAAAAGTGCCTGAACACTAACAGGCTGGTAGTCGCTACCTATCTGCCTGGTGTACCTGGTGCCGTTCTGCACCTGCACAGAGCGGCAGTTGCCCAACTGATGAAGTCAGATGTCAATCAGTATGATGGCGGCAGTCTCACCCTGTCAACAGAGCAGAGTGGAAAACAAACCACCAATCTGTCCGCAGAGGCAGCAGTGACTGCTGTGTGCCAGTGAAGAACGGCGCCGGGCACAACCGACAGGAAGGTAGCAACTACCAGCCTATTAGTGTTTAGCCACTTCTTTTTTTTTACAAAGTCCTGGATATCCCAATTAAATTAAAAAAAATGCAAGTCTGGTATCATCGTGATCGTACTGACCTGATTGGTGCATAAAGAATGGACATTGGACAACAGAAATTCATTTTTACATACACCTATAGAGACAGCATTACGATCAATATTCTGAATGACATGACTTTTCTTATATCCGACTTACATGAATTGCTCTCCGCTGTTTGCTCGCCATTTCTCCAGTACATACAATAGTAAAAACCTAAATTGGACAAACAGAGAGGTTTTCTTATAAATAGCCTACTCCTACATTCCAATTTTATCAATAGTAAATATGGCCATAACTAATTAAAAAATATAAGGTTTTCTCATTAAAAATGTACAGGATATGAGAAATGGGAAGTAGAGGAAACGTGTCATAAAAAATCAGAAACATATATAGATAGGAAATGGGAAATAGTAAGGACAGAACAGGAGTGAAAGGCGCGCGTACTCACTATCAGCTCCTTCTATAACCCTCAAAGGAGTCCCGGGCGAGCGGCTGCTTATATAACCTTCATGATGTCATAATATCCAGGCAGAGGTGACCATGGTGACGGTCCTGTGATGTCACAACATTCTAAAATGTGCCCTGCAGCCAATGAAATTCAATATTGTTATATTTAATAAGGTTTTTGGAGGATTTATAAATGTATGTAAATAATCGGATACAGCAAATTGTTACAAATTATAGGAACCCCCCGACACACAGACCCATGAATTGTCTTATAATCCAATGTTCCTCTTATATTGTTATTATACATATAAACCGTACAGACATAAGGCTAGGGATACAGAATTTTATGACATCCTATTCTAAATCCATAGGCAATAATTTGGAGTTGAATCCTTTGTACAAGATTTTGTCGGTGTCTGTGGGAGTTTTTGCCCTTCCGTTCAAGAGAGCATTTGTGGTGCTGGATGATGCTGGATGGGTGGTCCTGGCAGGAATCTCCATTCTAGATCATCTCAAAGGTGTTGGATGGGGTTGAGGTCAGAGCTCTGTGAGGCCAGTCAGGTGTTTCCATACCAAACTCCCCCAACTTTGCCTTTCTGGACCTTGTTTTGTGCTCTTGAGCTTAGTCATGCTAGGACAGAAAAGGGCCTTCTCCAAACTGCTCCCATGATGTTGGAAGTATACATTTGTCCATAATGTCTTCTATGCTGAAGAATTAAGACTTCATTTCACTGAAACTAAGATGTCAAGGCCGACCCCTGAAAACCAACCCAACCCCACCGCATTATCCTCCTTCACCAAACTTTACAGCTGCCACAATGCTGTCAGGCAGGTAACATTCTCCTGGCATTCACCAAACCTAGAGTCGTCCATCAGAGGACAGAGATGTGCGATCCGTCACTGCACATGAAGTTTGGTTGTGGGACGGACCCCCATTCCATCTTAACACAACCATAGTAAACCTACACACTGGAATAAATACACAAAACACATTATTTTGGTTATTAAAAATGGCCACAACTTTATTTAAATCACAGGATTAAAACAATCACAGTTGGAGTTAGGTGAAGTGCTAGTATATTGGCATTCACATTTACTTTTATACATTCATTTAGGGTTTATTATTACAAGCTGCTGTATATTTTTTATACATAATTTCGGACATAATTTATTCACTCGCTCAGTGTTGGCTTGTTTTTCTTTCTTTCTGTTTGTTTGCATCTCCTTTCTTCTTAAAAAAAAATGTAACCATGTGTCTCAATAAAATTATTTACTTTTTATATAAAATTTGTCTGGAGGACTAATTCTTTGTATCGGTTCTTTCTGATGTCATGGTCCTCTGTGTTTACTCTGTAGGGCACTTTTGCTCATATCAATGACAGAGTTTTTAACCCGTTAACAACCAGGGTTTTTTTTTTTTTTCATTTTTTGCTCCCCTTCTTCCCAGAGCCATAACTTTTTTATTTTTTGGTCAAAATGGCCATATGAGAGCTTGTTTTTGCAGGACGAGTTGTACTTTTGAAAGCCATGATTAGTTTTACCATGTCGCTTATTTTTTGCCTGCCGATCTGACGTTTTAATTGGTATCATTTTGGTGCAGATACGTTCTTTTGATCACCCGTTACTGCATTTTATTGCAATGTTGCAGGGACCAAAAAAACATAATTCTGGCGTTTCGATTTTTTTTCTCGCTACGCTGCTTACCAATTTGATTAATTATTTTTATATATTGATAGATCGGGCGATTCTGAATGCATCGATACCAAATATGTGTATATTTGATTTTTTTTTATTGTTTTATTTTGAATGGGGTGTGAAAGGGGGGTGATTTGAATTTTTATTATCTTTTATTTTTTTTTATATTTTTAAAAACATTTTATTTTACTTTTTACTTGCTTTAATAGTCTCCATGGGAGAGTTGAAGCTGCACTTGTCCGATCGGCTCTGCTACATAAAGCAGGGCTGCAGTCCTGCTCTATGTAGCAAATATGCTCACTTGCTATGAGCGCCGACCACCAGGCGGTGCTCATAGAGATCCAGCAATGACAACCACAGGGGTGTCCTGCTGACCCCGGGTTGTCATGCCAACCCATCGGCGACCCGCGGTCATGTGACACGGGCACCAATGGGAGGAAGTAAAGACGCGCTTCCTGCGTGGCCATGTTGAATGCCACTGTCAGTGTTTGATAGCGACATTTAGCATGTTAACAGCCACGGGTGAATCGCAATTCCACCCACGGCTGTTAGGGGCACATGTCAGCTGATCAGATCAGCTGTCATGTGCCGGGAAAGGTGCGGGCTCATCGCCGGAGCCCGCACCACACGGGGGAGGCATCCAATGAAGCACTGTGTCCTTCATTGGACGTTAAGGGGTTAAGCAAGGAAACAGTTGCAACAAGAAAGAGTCAAGTCCAACACCACAGGTACAGCATAGTGAATTGCACCTTAATGACAAAACCCATAGAATAAGTAAAGTAACAGTGCATTCAGTATATCAAAGACGTCAGTGAGGCTCGTGTGGCTATGTCAGCGCAAATATGGTAATCAAGATATTGTGGGTACGGAAAGTATTCATACCCCTTTAAATTTTTCACTCTGCTTCATTGCAGCCATTTGGTAAATTCAAAAAAGTATTTTGGTTTTTTTTACATTAATGTACACTCTGCATCCCATCTTGACTGAAAGATAACAGAAATGTAGAAATTTTTGCAAATTTAATAAAAAAGAAAAACTGAAATATCACATGGTCATAAGTATTAGGACCCTTTGCTCAGACACTCATATTTAAGTCACATGCTGTCCATTTCCTTGTGATCCTCCTTGTTCAACAAATTAAATGCTACTGTTAATCATTGACAGTGGTACATAAAGGCCCCAGATGGGTTTTCATGGTAGCTGGGGTCCTGCTGAAGTCCCCAAAGCTGCCATATTGGCCCAGTTTAACTGCAGTGGGAACAGAAAGTAATTTAGACCCCTTTAAATTTTTCACTCTTTGTTTCATTGCAGCCATTTGGTAAATTCAAAAAAGTTCATTTTTTTCACATTAATGTACACTCTGCACCCCATCTTGACTGAGAAAAAAACAGAAATGTAAAAACAACTATCACATGGTCATAAGTATTCAGACCCTTTGCTCAGAAACTCATATTTGTAAGATGCTGTCCATTTCCTTGTGATCCTCCTTGAGATGGTTCTACTCCTTTATTCGAGTCCAGCTGTGTTTAATTAAACTGATAGAACTTGATTAGGAAAGGCAAACACCTGTCTATATAAGACCTCACAGCTCACAGTGCATGTCAGACCAAATGAGGATCATGAGGTTAAAGGAACTGGCCAAGGAGCTCAGAGACAGAATTGTGGCAAGGCACAGATCTGGCCAAGGTTACAACAGAAGTTCTGCAGTACTCAAGGTTCCTAAGGGCACAGTGACCTCCATAATCCTTAAATGGAAGTAGTTTGGGACCACCAGAAGTCTTCCTAGACCTGGTTGTCCAGCCAAACTGAGAAATTGTGGGAGAAGAGCCTTGGTGAGAGAGGTAAAAAATAACCCCAAGATCACTGTGGCTGAGCTCCAGAGATGCAGTAGGGAGATGGGAGAAAAGTTCCACAAAGTCAGCTATCACTGCAGCCCTCCACCAGTCAGGCTGCTCATCACCTGCCCAATACAATCCCAACAGTGGAACATGGTGGTGGCAGCATCATGCTGTGGGTTTTTCTTCAGCTGCAGGGACAGGATGACTGGTTGTCATTGAAGGAAACATTAATTCGGCCAAGTACAGAGAAATCCTGGATGAAAACCTCTTCCAGAGTGCTCTGGACCTCAGACTTGGCCGAAGGATCACCTTGCAACAAGACAATGACCCTAGGCACACAGCTAAAAAAACAAAGGAGTGGCTTCAGAACAACTCTGTGACCATTCTTTACTGGCCCATCCAGAGCCTCGAGCTAAACCCCTTTGAGCATCTCTGGAGACACCTGAAAATGGCTGTCCACCAATGTTCACCATCCAACCTGACGGAACTGGAGAGGATCTGCAAGGAAGAATGGCAGAGGATCCCCAAATCCAGGTGAGAAAAACTTGTTGCATCATTCCCAAGAAGACTCGTGGCTGTAGCTCAAAAAGGTGATTCTACTCAATACTGAGCAAAGGGTCTGAATACTTATGACCATGTGATATTTCAGTTTTCTTTTATAAATTTGCAAAAATAACTTTTTCTGTTTTTTCCAGTCAAGATGGGGTGCAGAGTGTACATTAATGAGAAAAAAATTAACTTTTTTGAATTTACCAAATGATTGCAATGAAACAAAGAGTGAAAAATTTAAAGGGATCTGAATACTTTCCATACCCACTGTATGTCTAATATAAAGTCATAGTATTCAAATGTATCAGTGATTACTATAGTGGCACAATAATCACTCATAGTAATTGCTCCCATCCCTGTCCTTTGATGCTGCAGTCGCCATGGTCCATTAATCTGGCATCCTGTAAATTCCCTCTGGAAACAGAGGCAGAACCCTTTTATAGTTCACAACTGTCCTTTAGGTCATCATCCACAGGGGGAAAGTGGGGTCAGATTAACTCTCATTGTTTGACTATTTAATCAATCAATCTACATAGTTTGCCCTTCACTGTTTGAAGATTAACAAGCTACATGAATTTATACAATGGGTAATAAACATATTAGCAAACATCAATTGTTCAATGACCCTGCATCCCTGTCCTCCAAGGATGGCAACACAATAATCAATTCAGGAGTCAACATTTAGGTTCATATGAACAATGACCTATGTCTCTTGATCCACCAAAGAAAAGCACATCAATTCAATAGTCAACATTCAGACTCATATGAACAATAGTCTATGTCTTCTGGCTTACTGAAAATATACATCTGGTATAATTAAGATATGCCTGTACAATCCTTTTAATCCCTTGACACCTTCACCATTGACATATTTATTACCTTAGACCCATAGTCTAGGGTAGCTATAAACATCTTCATTTTCCTACAAAGCAAATGAAGTTACTATTATACAGCTTACTACCCTAGACCACCAGGGATGTTATCTGTTATATATCATCTAAAGTTTATTTTAGAAAAATACAAATTAAAAAATGGATGGGTAACCATCATTTTTTTAAATATGAGAAGGAGGTGCAGGTTTGCCTGTAGAATGGGTCTGTTGTGCTGTTTTATACATGGTCCTCTGTTGTGAGTTTGGTTTCTGGGCTCCCCCGGTGGTTTCTGGTGGTACTGCACTTATGTGCTTCATCTCCTCTGTTCACCTGTTTCCATCAGGATGTGGGAGTTGTCTATTTAGCCTTGCTCCTCAGTCATTTCTATGCCGGCCAACAATGTTACCAGAAGCCTTTCTGTTGCATGTTCCTGCTCCTAGACTACTATCAGCTAAGTTGGACTTTTAGTCCTAAGTTTGTTTTGCATTTTTGTTCCAGTTCTCTGTGTTAGAATATTTCTGAGGCTGGAAGCTCTTGTGAGCTGAAATTGCCACTCTGGTGTCATGAGTTGATATTAGAGTCTTAAAGTAATTTCAGGATGGTGTTTTGAAAGGGTTTTCAGCTGACTGTGAAGTTCCCTTTTCTGTCTTCCTACTATCTAGTAAGCGGACCTCAATTTGCTAAACCTATTTTCATACTTCATATGTCAATTTCCTCTGAAATCACCGACAATATATGTGGGGGCTACTGTCTGCCTTTTGGGGAAAATTTCTCTAGAGGTAAGCCAGGTCTGTATTTTCCTCTGCTAGGGTCAGTCAGTCCTCCGGCTGGCGCTGGGCGTCTAGGGATAAAACGTAGGCACGCTACCCGGCCACTGTTAGTTGTGCGGTAGGTTTAGCTCACGGTCAGCTCGAGTTCCCATCTTCCAAGAGCTAGTCCTTTGTATGCTTTACTACGTTCTCTTGCCATTGAGAACCATGACAGTTTGGCCGGCCAAGGGTTAAAATAATTGGCAGAAGAAAGGAGAGAAATGAAGTCTGCAGAGAATTTTTTTTTTTTTTTTTTCCTGAGTTTGCTCATTAGTTGATTCACTAGCATCTCTGCTTACTGCAGCCTTCGTCTCTCTCTCCTTCTAATCCTTGAATGGTTCTGATTTCACCTGATTAATATGGATCCTCAGAGTTTAGCTACAGGGTTGGATAATCTCGCTGTGAAGGTTCAAAGTTTACAGGATTTTGTTATTCATGCTCCTATATCTGAACCTAGAATTCCTTTACCTGAATTTTTCTCCGGGGATAGATCTCGCTTCCAGAATTTCAAACATAATTGTAAATTATTTTTGTCTCTGAGATCTCGCTCCGCTGGAGATCCTGCACAGCAGGTCAGGATTGTAATTTCCTTGCTCCGGGGCGACCCTCAGGACTGGGCATTTGCTTTGACACCAGGGGATCCTGCGTTGCTCAATGTGGATGCGTTTTTCCTGGCTTTGGGGTTGCTTTATGAGGAACCTCATTTAGAGATTCAGGCTGAAAAAGCCTTAATGGCCCTGTCTCAAGGGCAAGATGAGGCTGAAATATACTGCCAAAAATTTCGTAAGTGGTCTGTGCTTACTCAGTGGAATGAGTGCGCCCTGGCGGCGAATTTCAGAGAGGGTCTCTCTGATGCCATTAAGGATGTTATGGTGGGGTTCCCTGTGCCTACAGGTCTGAATGAGTCCATGACAATGGCTATTCAGATTGATCGGCGTTTGCGGGAGCGCAAACCTGTGCACCATTTGGCGGAGTCTACTGAGAAGGCGCCAGAGATTATGCAATGTGATAGAATTCTGTCCAGAAGCGAACGACAGAATTTTAGGCGAAAAAATGGGTTATGCTTCTATTGTGGTGATTCAACTCATGTTATATCAGCATGCTCTAAACGTACTAAGAAGGTTGATAAGTCTGTTTCAATTGGCACTTTACAGTCTAAGTTTATTCTATCTGTGACCCTGATTTGCTCTTTATCGTCTATTACCGCGGACGCCTATGTCGACTCTGGCGCCGCTTTGAGTCTTATGGATTGGTCCTTTGCCAAACGCTGTGGGTTTGATTTAGAGCCTCTGGAAGTTTCTATACCTCTGAAGGGTATTGACTCCACGCCATTGGCTAGTAATAAACCACAATACTGGACACAAGTAACTATGCGTATTAATCCGGATCACCAGGAGATTATTCGCTTCCTTGTGTTGTATAATCTACATGATGTGTTGGTAATTTTATCAAAAGTCCCAAAATGTTTAACACACCTCAAAATCATGCTACAAAACCCTCAATCCCCAGACTATAATCCAGAAAAAAGGTGTGGACTAAGTAGAATTTAAATTTAAAATCATCTTTAATAAATATATAATAAAATACACAAAAAAACAGAAAAATTCACAGTACATATGATGGGGACAGTAAAACACCCTAAATCAGGTAGCTGCCAAACTCAATTGATAATATCACAATCTCAAAATAAATATTGGACACAAGAATTGTGTAAAATGCAAATATTACTAGGCCATTATATAGAAAAAAAGTGCATAGTGCCTATTAAAGTGGGGTGAAAACACCCTCAATGCAATACTATATGTATATAAACAGCCATCTAACAACCTTCCATATAGGGTATAATGAAGGGCTGGTACATCCTCAGTGCAGTGCTGTATATGTATAAACAGCCATGTGACAACCTTGCATAATGAAAAGCTGGCATAAAGAGATTGACAAATGTTTACTTACATGGTCAGCTGTTTCCCAATGGCACTGCCCCCAACACCCCTTGACAGCGCCGTTTCGCCTAAATGGCTTCCTCAGATATGGGGCATATGTGTCTATTGCAGCTTAATCCATCCTTATATATGGTGAAACCCATATGTGTGCGGCGTCAGCTTAATTGGAATAGTATCGGCGCATGCGTCCATCCAGCGGCTCCCAGGTGAAACATGTGACTTCCGGTCTTCAGCGCTTGTGAAACGAGCGACAGGCGCTTCACCTCACTGATGCGCAGAGCCGGAAATCAGGGACTGCCACAGATTAGCGCATGCGCACTTCCAATGCTGAGGCCGTGGGTGTAAGTGATGATGTTGCAGCCGAAGCGCACGTGCACAAATAGTTGCTAGGCAACATGACAACAACTATTGAAGCCGGAGTATGCATGCACACATTGCGACTATGCATCCCAGAAAAATAAGTGTTCATAACCAACACAATTGTAAAGCATGGACAACCAAAATTAAAGTACCTAAGTGTGAATTACGTAAAGTGCATATTAATAAAGTGATATGTGCAAATACATAATATCAAATTAGATTAATACAATCATATAAATAGACAAAAATAATATATATCCATATAAATAACACCATTACATACAGTGATTACTAATATAATATAAGGATGGACAAATACATTACCGCAAAAATAAATAATAAAAATAAAAAATACATGCAAGACCATAATTCATTCAGAGGGTAGAGAATATATAAATCAGATTTAACTACATAAATATACTCATAATAACACATAAATGCATAACATACAAATTCATCCCATATATACATATATTACAAAAAATGCATATAAAATACAATAAGATACATCAAAAGTTGCATATAGTGTTATATAGTAGTACATTAATCTCATAGCAAATGATATTATAGTGACAATCTTCACAAAATAATGTCTTGGGACCGAAATGATGACATCAAAGTTCCGGATAAAAAGACAAGTCTCTGTAAACAACCTCAACAAATGATTATGGATCAGGACAACCTAATCAAAAAATAAATAAATAAATAAGACAAATTAGAACAAAGACACATAAGAACAATTAAAAACAGGAAAGCAAGGATAAGTAACTATATTTTAAGGAGCTCAACTCTAAAGGAAGACGGACTATACCTACGAGCATGGAAAAGGAGAGAAATTCCTACCTAAAATGTACATAATGTACCCAATATGTCATGAAAAGGGGGTAGGCACTAATTATAAAAAGGAGCTAAGGCCCAAGGTCTCATTGAGGCCCTGAGGGGCCATAGTTCCCAGCAAATAGATCCATTTGCTTTCCTTTTGTGCCAACACCTTGGACAAATTACCCCCTCTCACCCCCAACTGAATTTGATCAATGGCCTGTATTTTCAATCCCTTAGGGTCCGACTGATGATACACCCTGAAATGTCTAGGTAAGGTTTTGAGAGTACTCAAATCCTCCACCTTGGCGGCCTTCTCTATGTCCCTAATATGCTCCCGAGTCCTTACTCTCAGCTCTCGTGTGGTAAGACCAATATATATTTTACTGCAGGGACATTGCGCATGATAAATTACGCCCTTAGAAGTGCATGAGAGCCTTTTTCGAATCTCAAAGGTTCTTGAACCGTCAAAATTCACAAAAGTCTTACTCTTAAATAAATTCCGACATCCCTTACACATGTTGCAAGGGAAAAAACCATTACCTCCTGATGTCAAGCAGCTAGATTTTGTAGTTGAGTAGTGGCTATGTACAAGAATATCCTTTAGATTCTTCGATCTTCTTGGCACCATCAGCGGACGACTGGAAAGAAGATTTTTAAGAACCGGATCGGATTGCAGAATACTCCAATGTTTATTCATAATATTCGTCAATTGAGGCCATTGTTTATTATATCTCGTAATGAACCTAATTTCGTTCTTATCATTATTGTTATCATTCCGTCGGTTACCATACAATAATTCTTCTCTAGAGATTTCAGAGGCTTTCTTGCAGCCCTTTTTGATTTGTCTTTTACTGTAACCTCTCTCAGAGAATCTTCTGGCAAGATCAGATGCTTGATTTTCATAATCTTCTGTATTAGAGCAAATCCTCTTAATCCGGAGAAATTGTCCCGTCGGTATGCCATTTATGGTGGATCTATGATGGGCAGAGGAAGCATGCAACAGCGTGTTAGTCGCTGTTGGTTTCCTAAATACGTCAGTTACAATTTGCCCATCCTCCAGTGCAATGATTTTTAGGTCCAGGAAATCAACAACTCTGCCAAATTTGTACGTCAATTTAATATTGAATTGATTTTGATTCAATCTCATCATCATATCATGCAATTTATCAGGGGAGTCTTCCCATATAAACAAAACGTCGTCTATATAGCGACTCCATCCCTGTATGGCTTCATTGCCTATCACTTCATCATGAAAAATTGAGCGTTCCCAGTACCCCATAAAAAGATTGGCATACGAGGGGGCACAAGTGGCCCCCATCGCTGTACCCTGTTTTTGGAGGTAAATATGCTTCCCAAACATGAAAACATTATGTTCTAGTACAAACTGTAACAGAGTCAAAATCAATTCAATTAGAGATGCCTCAAGATTACTCTCACGTAAATAATGGGAAACTGCTGTAATCCCATCTAAATGCCTAATAGAAGAATAGAGAGCTTCCACATCTGCTGTTACGAGAACTGCCCCTTTCTCTAGATGTAATGAGTCAAGCCTTTTAACCATCATTGTAGTGTCTTTGATGTAAGATGGTAGCGTCTGTACTAACGGTTGAAGATAAAAATCAATCACTGTACAGACAATTTCGCATAAGCCACCATTTCCCGACACTATCGGTCTTCCAGGGGGATCCAATTCATTTTTATGTAATTTAGGCAGCAGATAAAATGTTGCCATTTTCGGTTGTAGTTTTTTAATAACTTCAACCAACCTTTTAGGAATAATCCCCTCTTCAAAAGCAACCTCTAAGATGTCAATTAGTTCTTGCTGAAATTTGGTTAAAGGATTAAAACTGAGTTTTTTATAACATGATATTTTTCCCAAAATTTTGTTAGCTTGCCTCTCATACATAACATTAGGCCACAACACTGTGTTCCCCCCTTTGTCAGCCTGTTTAATCACTATGTCGTCCCATGTTTGGAGTTCCTTTAATGCTCTTCTCTCATTTAGGTTTAAATTTGAGACCCAACTGGGAACTGTGGGTAGACTCTCGATTTCCCTAGTAACCACCTTTGTGAACACTTCCACAGCTGAACAGGTGTTTAAACTAGGGAATTTGTTTGATTTACCCAATAAATGCAGGGGGAACTTACCACCTTCCTTGGGTTCATTTTCCTCAAGTAACTCTTCCAAATTTTTAAGAGCCTCCTTCTCAACTTCAGTGGTGAACATCCCATCAATATCCGTTCTGTGATGTAATCTCTGAAGGATGATCTTGCGCGCAAATAAATGTAGATCTTTCACTACCTCAAACCGGTCTAAATGTGAAGAAGGTGAGAAGGTTAGGCCCTTTTCTAACAAAGATATTTGCGACTCAGTGAGCACATGATCCGATAGATTGATTACCTTTGATCTATCATTGGTGCGTTTATTGGTTTTTTTGTTGTAGAAGAATTCAGGATATCTTCTATTTTCCCTATTGGAAGTTCTTGTGCGCGCATAACTTTCACTTGAACTTTCTGCCTCACTGCAAGAAGTACTACTTTCAGCATATGATCCTTGTTCACGAGGTGGTCCACCCACATTGGATCCAGGCACATTAGGTTTTTTCCTAGGTAGTTGCCATCTGAAAATTTTATCCATCTCGAAATCCGTAGTGTCTCTCATGAATTTTTTTAATTTAAGATCACTAATTTCAGTCTCTTTCTTATCAATCTCCTTTTCAATGCTTTGTATAAAATTATCCATTTTATCCGCTGCCAGCTGTTTTTTTAGAGTTTTGTGTAGCTCATCAATTTCCTTATCCAATATATCCATACACATTGAATTCTTATCAATGATAATTTTCATAAATTCTAGAGAACATGTAATGGACGTTTTCTTCCATCTAGATATTAATTCAGGGTCTTCCAGATCAAATGATGGATATACTTGAACACGGAGACCCCTAGGTACAATATTGCGGGATATATAGTTCTCCAATGTAGCCTTATTCCACCAAATTTTAGTTTTCTTATGTACAGCATTTCTATATTGTGCTGAAAGATCCCTATTTTCTATTGTTACATCCTGCAATCCTGTAGAATTACCCTGTTTAAACAAGTCACTTGCTTTAGACCGCCAGTTGGTCTCTCTAGCTTTTAAATCCATATTTTGTATGGGGAACAATCTGTTAGAAAACAGAAAATGCACTATAATTTTATCAAAAGTCCCAAAATGTTAAGAATGATAAGAACGAAATTAGGTTCATTACGAGATATAATAAACAATGGCCTCAATTGACGAATATTATGAATAAACATTGGAGTATTCTGCAATCCGATCCGGTTCTTAAAAATCTTCTTTCCAGTCGTCCGCTGATGGTGCCAAGAAGATCGAAGAATCTAAAGGATATTCTTGTACATAGCCACTACTCAACTACAAAATCTAGCTGCTTGACATCAGGAGGTAATGGTTTTTTCCCTTGCAACATGTGTAAGGGATGTCGGAATTTATTTAAGAGTAAGACTTTTGTGAATTTTGACGGTTCAAGAACCTTTGAGATTCGAAAAAGGCTCTCATGCACTTCTAAGGGCGTAATTTATCATGCGCAATGTCCCTGCAGTAAAATATATATTGGTCTTACCACACGAGAGCTGAGAGTAAGGACTCGGGAGCATATTAGGGACATAGAGAAGGCCGCCAAGGTGGAGGATTTGAGTACTCTCAAAACCTTACCTAGACATTTCAGGGTGTATCATCAGTCGGACCCTAAGGGATTGAAAATACAGGCCATTGATCAAATTCAGTTGGGGGTGAGAGGGGGTAATTTGTCCAAGGTGTTGGCACAAAAGGAAAGCAAATGGATCTATTTGCTGGGAACTATGGCCCCTCAGGGCCTCAATGAGACCTTGGGCCTTAGCTCCTTTTTATAATTAGTGCCTACCCCCTTTTCATGACATATTGGGTACATTATGTACATTTTAGGTAGGAATTTCTCTCCTTTTCCATGCTCGTAGGTATAGTCCGTCTTCCTTTAGAGTTGAGCTCCTTAAAATATAGTTACTTATCCTTGCTTTCCTGTTTTTAATTGTTCTTATGTGTCTTTGTTCTAATTTGTCTTATTTATTTATTTATTTTTTGATTAGGTTGTCCTGATCCATAATCATTTGTTGAGGTTGTTTACAGAGACTTGTCTTTTTATCCGGAACTTTGATGTCATCATTTCGGTCCCAAGACATTATTTTGTGAAGATTGTCACTATAATATCATTTGCTATGAGATTAATGTACTACTATATAACACTATATGCAACTTTTGATGTATCTTATTGTATTTTATATGCATTTTTTGTAATATATGTATATATGGGATGAATTTGTATGTTATGCATTTATGTGTTATTATGAGTATATTTATGTAGTTAAATCTGATTTATATATTCTCTACCCTCTGAATGAATTATGGTCTTGCATGTATTTTTTATTTTTATTATTTATTTTTGCGGTAATGTATTTGTCCATCCTTATATTATATTAGTAATCACTGTATGTAATGGTGTTATTTATATGGATATATATTATTTTTGTCTATTTATATGATTGTATTAATCTAATTTGATATTATGTATTTGCACATATCACTTTATTAATATGCACTTTACGTAATTCACACTTAGGTACTTTAATTTTGGTTGTCCATGCTTTACAATTGTGTTGGTTATGAACACTTATTTTTCTGGGATGCATAGTCGCAATGTGTGCATGCATACTCCGGCTTCAATAGTTGTTGTCATGTTGCCTAGCAACTATTTGTGCACGTGCGCTTCGGCTGCAACATCATCACTTACACCCACGGCCTCAGCATTGGAAGTGCGCATGCGCTAATCTGTGGCAGTCCCTGATTTCCGGCTCTGCGCATCAGTGAGGTGAAGCGCCTGTCGCTCGTTTCACAAGCGCTGAAGACCGGAAGTCACATGTTTCACCTGGGAGCCGCTGGATGGACGCATGCGCCGATACTATTCCAATTAAGCTGACGCCGCACACATATGGGTTTCACCATATATAAGGATGGATTAAGCTGCAATAGACACATATGCCCCATATCTGAGGAAGCCATTTAGGCGAAACGGCGCTGTCAAGGGGTGTTGGGGGCAGTGCCATTGGGAAACAGCTGACCATGTAAGTAAACATTTGTCAATCTCTTTATGCCAGCTTTTCATTATGCAAGGTTGTCACATGGCTGTTTATACATATACAGCACTGCACTGAGGATGTACCAGCCCTTCATTATACCCTATATGGAAGGTTGTTAGATGGCTGTTTATATACATATAGTATTGCATTGAGGGTGTTTTCACCCCACTTTAATAGGCACTATGCACTTTTTTTCTATATAATGGCCTAGTAATATTTGCATTTTACACAATTCTTGTGTCCAATATTTATTTTGAGATTGTGATATTATCAATTGAGTTTGGCAGCTACCTGATTTAGGGTGTTTTACTGTCCCCATCATATGTACTGTGAATTTTTCTGTTTTTTTGTGTATTTTATTATATATTTATTAAAGATGATTTTAAATTTAAATTCTACTTAGTCCACACCTTTTTTCTGGATGATGTGTTGGTGCTTGGATTGCCATGGCTGCAATCTCATAACCCAGTCCTCGACTGGAAAGCAATGTCTGTGTTAAGCTGGGGATGTCAGGGGACTCATGGGGACGTACCTTTGGTTTCTATTTCGTCATCTATTCCCTCTGAGATTCCGGAATTTTTATCTGATTATCGTGACGTTTTTGAGGAGCCTAAAATTGGTTCACTACCTCCGCACAGAGAGTGCGATTGTACTATAGATCTGATTCCGGGCAGTAAGTTTCCAAAGGGTCGTTTATTTAATCTATCTGTGCCTGAACATGCTGCTATGCGGGAATATATTAAGGAGTCCTTGGAAAAGGGACATATTCGTCCTTCGTCATCTCCCTTAGGAGCCGGTTTTTTCTTTGTATCTAAAAAAGATGGCTCTTTGAGGCCGTGTATTGATTATCGGCTTTTGAATAAAATCACGGTTAAATATCAGTATCCTTTGCCACTGCTTACTGATTTGTTTGCTCGAATAAAGGGGGCCAAGTGGTTCTCTAAGATTGATCTTCGTGGGGCGTATAATTTAGTGCGAATTAGGCAGGGGGATGAGTGGAAAACCGCATTTAATACGCCTGAGGGCCATTTTGAGTATTTAGTAATGCCTTTTGGTCTTTCAAATGCCCCTTCAGTCTTTCAGTCCTTTATGCATGACATTTTCCGTGAATATTTGGATAAATTTTTGATTGTGTATCTGGATGATATTTTGATTTTTTCGGATGACTGGGACTCTCATGTCCAACAGGTCAGGAGGGTTTTTCAGGTTTTGCGCTCTAATTCCTTGTGTGTAAAGGGTTCTAAGTGCGTTTTTGGGGTTCAAAAGATTTCGTTTTTGGGGTACATTTTTTCCCCCTCTTCCATTGAGATGGACCCTGTCAAGGTTCAGGCTATTTGTGATTGCACGCAACCCTCTTCTCTTAAGAGCCTTCAGAAGTTTTTGGGCTTTGCTAATTTTTATCGTCGATTTATAACTGGTTTTTCTGATGTCGCTAAACCGTTGACTGATTTGACTAAGAAGGGTGCTGATGTTGCTGAGTGGTCCCCTGCGGCTGTGGAGGCCTTTCGGGAGCTTAAGCGCCGCTTTTCTTCCGCCCCTGTATTGCGTCAGCCTGATGTTACTCTTCCTTTTCAGGTTGAGGTCGACGCTTCAGAAATCGGAGCTGGGGCGGTTTTGTCGCAGAAAAGTTCCGACTGCTCCGTGATGAGACCTTGTGCGTTCTTTTCTCGTAAGTTTTCGCCCGCTGAGCGAAATTATGATATTGGTAATCGGGAGCTCTTGGCTATGAAGTGGGCTTTTGAGGAGTGGCGTCATTGGCTTGAGGGGGCTAGACATCAGGTGGTGGTATTGACCGACCACAAGAATTTGATTTATCTTGAGTCCGCCAGGCGCCTGAATCCTAGACAGGCGCGCTGGTCGTTATTTTTCTCTCGGTTTAATTTTGTGGTTTCTTACCTACCGGGTTCTAAAAATGTGAAGGCGGATGCCCTTTCTAGGAGTTTTGAGCCTGATTCCCCTGGTAATTCTGAACCTACAGGTATCCTTAAGGATGGAGTGATATTATCTGCTGTTTCCCTAGATTTGCGACGGGTCTTGCAGGAGTTTCAGGCGGATAGACCTGATCGTTGCCCGCCTGGTAGATTGTTTGTTCCTGATGATTGGACCAGTAGAGTCATCTCGGAGGTCCATTCTTCTGCGTTAGCAGGTCATCCTGGAATCTTTGGTACCAGGGATTTGGTGGCTAGGTCCTTCTGGTGGCCTTCCCTGTCGCGAGATGTGCGAGGTTTTGTGCAGTCTTGTGATGTTTGTGCTCGGGCCAAGCCTTGTTGTTCTCGGGCTAGTGGATTGTTGTTATCCTTGCCTATTCCGAAGAGGCCTTGGACTCACATCTCCATGGATTTTATTTCTGATCTCCCTGTTTCTCAGAAGATGTCTGTCATCTGGGTGGTGTGTGACCGTTTCTCTAAGATGGTCCATTTGGTTCCCTTGCCTAAATTGCCTTCCTCATCCGAGCTGGTTCCTCTGTTTTTTCAAAATGTGGTGCGCTTGCATGGTATTCCGGAGAATATCGTTTCTGACAGGGGAACCCAATTCGTGTCTAGATTTTGGCGAGCGTTCTGTGCTAGGATGGGCATTGATTTGTCTTTTTCGTCTGCTTTCCACCCTCAGACTAATGGCCAGACCGAGCGAACTAATCAGACCTTGGAGACTTATTTGAGGTGTTTTGTGTCTGCGGATCAGGATGATTGGGTTGCCTTTTTGCCCTTGGCGGAGTTTGCCCTCAATAATCGGGCTAGTTCTGCCACCTTGGTTTCTCCTTTCTTCTGTAATTCGGGGTTTCATCCTCGTTTCTCTTCCGGTCAGGTGGAGTCTTCGGATTGTCCTGGAGTGGATGCTGTGGTGGAGAGGTTGCATCAGATTTGGGGGCATGTGGTGGACAATTTGAAGTTGTCCCAGGAGAAGACTCAGCATTTTGCCAACCGCCGTCGTCGTGTTGGTCCTCGTCTTTGTGTTGGGGACTTGGTGTGGTTATCTTCTCGTTTTGTCCCTATGAAGGTTTCTTCTCCTAAGTTTAAGCCTCGGTTCATCGGCCCGTACAAGATATTGGAGATTCTTAACCCTGTGTCCTTTCGTTTGGACCTCCCTGCATCTTTTTCTATTCATAATGTCTTCCATCGGTCATTGTTGCGCAGGTATGAGGTACCGGTTGTGCCTTCCATTGAGCCTCCTGCTCCGGTGTTGGTTGAGGGTGAGTTGGAGTACGTTGTCGAGAAGATCTTGGACTCCCGTGTTTCCAGACGGAGACTTCAGTATCTGGTCAAGTGGAAGGGCTACGGTCAGGAGGATAACTCTTGGGTGACAGCCTCTGATGTTCATGCCTCCGATTTGGTCCGTGCCTTTCATAGGGCTCATCCTGATCGCCCTGGTGGTTCTGGTGAGGGTTCGGTGCCCCCTCCTTGAGGGGGGGGTACTGTTGTGAGTTTGGTTTCTGGGCTCCCCCGGTGGTTTCTGGTGGTACTGCACTTATGTGCTTCATCTCCTCTGTTCACCTGTTTCCATCAGGATGTGGGAGTTGTCTATTTAGCCTTGCTCCTCAGTCATTTCTATGCCGGCCAACAATGTTACCAGAAGCCTTTCTGTTGCATGTTCCTGCTCCTAGACTACTATCAGCTAAGTTGGACTTTTAGTCCTAAGTTTGTTTTGCATTTTTGTTCCAGTTCTCTGTGTTAGAATATTTCTGAGGCTGGAAGCTCTTGTGAGCTGAAATTGCCACTCTGGTGTCATGAGTTGATATTAGAGTCTTAAAGTAATTTCAGGATGGTGTTTTGAAAGGGTTTTCAGCTGACTGTGAAGTTCCCTTTTCTGTCTTCCTACTATCTAGTAAGCGGACCTCAATTTGCTAAACCTATTTTCATACTTCGTATGTCAATTTCCTCTGAAATCACCGACAATATATGTGGGGGCTACTGTCTGCCTTTTGGGGAAAATTTCTCTAGAGGTAAGCCAGGTCTGTATTTTCCTCTGCTAGGGTCAGTCAGTCCTCCGGCTGGCGCTGGGCGTCTAGGGATAAAACGTAGGCACGCTACCCGGCCACTGTTAGTTGTGCGGTAGGTTTAGCTCACGGTCAGCTCGAGTTCCCATCTTCCAAGAGCTAGTCCTTTGTATGCTTTACTACGTTCTCTTGCCATTGAGAACCATGACAGTCCTCTATTGTTCGTGTAAACCAGGAGCCTAGGAAGCATTTCTCTTTAAGATCTTAGCAACCACACACGGTCTCCTAACAATGGATATAGTGGATGCTGGGTAGATGTCAAATTCTTCTGAAATTGCTGACAGCTAATTATCCTGGGGAGAACACAGAAGTTGTTAATAAATGCTTCTGTGTTTCCTTGTTTAGCGTGCTACTGCCCACCTTAACTAGGAAAGGGGTTCTTTGAGACCCCTGGGTGAAGACCGTGTTAGTGCCAAAGCATGCTTTAGTCACTATATATTAGATTTTTGAAGATAGTCAAATACCATAGAAGGTGAATGATCTAAAAATCCTTATTCCCATGATCTAATGGTCAGACATCAAGATTGTATCCTTGAACCTAAGTTTATACTAAATGGTAAAATCCTTTAAAATTAAATATACACCATTTTAACAATTTATATAATTTTTTATTTTATAATTATAGTTACTGAAAAAGCTTGAGGATAACCAATATGGCTGTGACGCTGAGTTACTTCTCACAGACAAGCCATGAAGCCATGAGTCATGATAGTCGAGGAGTCCAAGGTAATAGTCAGGATGGTAAGTCATAAACATAAACAGAGGAGAAGAGACAAACTCATAGGTAAAAGTTAAAGGTCAAAATACCAGGAGGATAGCGGATCAGAGCAAAGGGGTCAAACAGACGAATGGTCAGAGCGAGGTCCAAAGTCAGGCAGCAAAACATCAAGACGCAAAATACAAGGCACAGAGTAAGCCAACCACACTTAGCTAAAGCTACAGCAGACAGCTATTTGGGACTGACAGGTAAGTTAAATATCTGAACAATCAAGGGAACCGGGAGCACCTGACGAGAGCACAGAACCTCCCAGTCTTAGATTGGATGGCTGAACTGTCAATAAAAATACAGACAGCTCAGCACGCCCCTGCAGCATACTTGACAATTGAGCTGTCAATCACTGCACATACAGTTCAGCATGCCCCTGCATCAGACTGGACAATTGAGCTATCAATCACTGCACAGACAGCTCAGCACGCCCCTGCACCAGAATGGACAACTGAGCTGTGAATCACTGCACAGACAGCTCAGCACACCCCTGCACCAGAAAGGACAACTGAGCTGTCAATCACTGCACAGACAGCTCAGCACGCCCCTGCACCAGAAAGGACAACTGAACTGTCAATCACTGCACAGACAGCTCAGCACGCCCATGCACCAGAAAGGACAACTGAGCTGTCAATCACTGCAAAGACAGCTCAGTCTTCTTTAAACATCACGACTATAAGAATAAGAAACTAGTGTGAAAATTGGAAGATTTCAGATTATTTTGTTCCAAACCTAGATAGTGATATAGAAAATAAAAAGTAGCATTTTTAAGAAATACACTAACAATTGGTCATTTTTCTTTAAAATAGCAGTTAGACCAGTCACACCATTGGTATTGATATTCTATGCTTGTTACTGCTTTCTTCCTCAGCTTTGACACATGACATTATATGTGTCTAGACACAATGTGATTGAAGAACTGACATTTATTTTGTTTTACCATACAGAGATTTAAACAGGGTAAGATAATGCTATCCTTGATTCTGGCAGCTATTCAAGAGAAGAATGAGGGTTTCTCTAAAGACAAGCTATCATTTAGAGTCCTATTTTGCAAGTCTTTTTCTAACTATAAGTTAGGAAATTTGCCAGTTTTGGAAATTAGACAATTAGACAAGGCTCAAAAGTTAATGGGGGTTATTCAATTAAAATTGTTTATCAATTATCCAGAGGATACATGATTAATTTATGATTGCTTCGGGTTTTAGACCACTGAAGGGGGTTGTAATATAAAAAGTAAAAAGCTCATCAGTGCTGCCAATAGTTTGCCGACCACACTGTATGTATCGACTGGAGGGTGCCATATCCAGCTGGCAGAGTCAGCAAAAACAGGTAAGAAATGGGGAAGTCCAGCACAGCCATCCGTCAGTAAAAAATGATTTCATTTTATTAGTAATCTATTAAAATTAAAAGAAGAAAATAATTGTTGAAGAAAATTTAAAAAACTCTTATGCTTTTCAAGCAGAACAGCTGCCCTTCTTCATAGCATAAAGAAAATGAAAAACACAGCACATATATATAGAAAACCTGGATGAAAACCTCTTCCAGAGTGCTCTGGACCTCAGACTTGGCCGAAGGATCACCTTGCAACAAGACAATGACCCTAAGCACACAGCTAAAATAACAAAGGAGTGGCTTTAGAACAACAATGTGACCATTCTTGACTGGCAAAAAAATTACTAACGACTTAGGGTACTGTCTCACAGTGGCACTTTTGTCACTACGACGGTACGATCCGTGACGTTCCAGCGATATCCATACGATATGCTGAGAATTGTACGTCGTAGCAGATCGTTTGGAACTTTCTTTCGTCGCTGGATCTCCCGTTGTCATCGTTGGATCGGTGTGTGTGACACTGATCCAACGATGCGTTCGCTTGTAACCAGGGTAAACATCGGGTTACTAAGCGCAGGACCGCGCTTAGTAACCCGATGTTTACCCTGGTTACCATCGTAAAAGTAAAAAAAACCAAACAGTACATACTCACATTCCGGTGTCCGTCAGGTCCCTCGCATGTCTGCTTCCCGCTCTGACTGACTGCCGGCCGTAAAGTAAGAGCAGAGCACAGCGGTGACGTCACCGCTGTGCTGTGCTTTCACTTTACGGCGGCACTCAGTCAGTCCGGGAAGCAGACGGCAAGGGACCTGATGGACACCGGAATGTGAGTATGTACTGTTTGTTTGTTTTTTTACTTTTACGATGGTAACCAGGGTAAACATCGGGTTACTAAGCGCGGCCCTGCGCTTAGTAACCCAATGTTTACCCTTGTTACCCTGGGCCTTCGGCATCGTTGGTCGCTGGAGAGCTGTCTGTGTGACAGCTCCCCAGCGACCACACAACGACTTTCCAACGATCACGGCCAGGTCGTATCGCTGGTCGTGATCGTTGGAAAGTTGCAGAGTGTGACAGTACCCATACTTACAGCCAAAGCTAGCAGACAATTCTCTATACTCCTCCTTCTAGACCTGTCCTCTGCCTTCGACACAGTTGACCACTGACTCCTACTACAGATCCTCTCTTCCTTTGGGGTCAAAGACCTCACCCTATCTTTGATCTCCTCATACCTTACCAACCACACATTTAGCGTTTGGTACTCCCATACTACCTCTTCATCTCGCCCCCTCTCTGTTGGTGTCCCTCAAGGCTCTGTCCTTGGGCCCTAACTCTTCTCAATCTATACACTCAGCCTGGGACAACTCATAAGGTCCTATAACTTCCAGTGCCATCTATATGCTGATGACACACAGATCTACCTCTCTGGCCCAGATGTCACCTCTCTGCTCTCCAGAATCCCAGAGTGTCTATCAGCCATATCCTCCTTCTCCTCTCACTTCCTCAAGCTCAATGTGGACAAATCTGAACTAATTATCTTTCCTCCATCTCGCATATCTTCCCTACTTGATCTATCTATCAAAATAAATGAAATCACACTTTCCCCTGTCCCCAAAATCCGCTGCCTCGGAGTAACCCTGGTCTCTGCCCTGTCCTTCACACCGCACATCCAAGCTCTCGCCACCTCCTGTTGCCTCCAGCTCAAAAATATTTCCAGAATCCGTCCTTTCCTCAACCCTCACTCTACCAAAATGCTTGTGCATTCCCTAATCATCTCCCGCCTCGACTACTGCAACAACCTCCTCTGTGGCCTACCTTCTAACACTCTCGCACCCCTCCAGTTCGTCCTTAACTTTGCTGCACGACTAATTAATCTCTCTCCTCACTACATTCCTGCTTCCCCTCTTTGCAAATCCCTTCACTGACTCCCAATTTCCCAGCGTATCCAGTTTAAATTACTAACACTGACCTACAAAGCCATCCATAACCTTTCTCCTACATATATTTCCAAACTAATCTCTCAATATCTTCCCTCACGTAATCTCCCGTCCTCCCAAGACCTCCTTCTCTCCTCCACGCTTATTCGCTCCTTACCCAATCGCCTCCAAGACTTCTCCCGAATATCCCCCATCCTCTGGAATTCTGTGCCCCAACACATCCGGTTATTCACCACATTTGGATCCTTCAAAAGAAACCTGAAAACCCACCTCTTCAAAGAAGCTTACAGCCTGTAATGACCACACGGCCATCTCCACACCATCGGAGCTACTGCAACCCTCGACCTATTGTTTCCATCCCCACCATCCTGTAGAATGTAAGCCCGCAAGGGCAGGGTCCTCTTCCCTCTGTACCAGTCTGTCATTGTTAGTTTTGTTTACTGTAAGTGATATTTGTATTTTGATGTAACCCCTTCTCATGTACAGCACCATGGAATCAATGGTGCTATATAAATAAATAATAATACATAATAATAATAATAATAATAATATATATATTCTCCATTCCCTTTATCTTTATTTTTATATATATATATATATATATATATATATATATATATATATATATATATATATATATAAATAAATAAAATAATAAAAATAGAAAAGATAATTTGTAAACGCCATACCATTATGAAATTTCGTATTAAGAGTAAGTATCCAAAAAGCTTCCCGCTTGGTTAACCCTAGAACGCATACCTGGGGCCTCGCAGGCCTGCCAGGTTACTTGTTTTCTATTTTCTGTAAAAGTACTTTAGTTAGAATTTTGAAAATCTAGGTAATCCTCAGGTATATAGTTGTTAGTAATTTCCAGTTATTCATATATTTTTTATGTTACAGACATTTCGGTATAACAACCTTTTTTTGGGACTACCCCATATTCACGCACCTGGTTTATGCCATGATTAAGACGTTTGTCGAAACGCATTGGTAAAACGCTGACATATGTGCACAATGCTGTGATTTATAAATATTTTTTATGTGGTTCACCATAAGGATAACACTTCTTTTTTAATAAGGACAAAAAAAGTAGAAATTTTAGTTATTGTTCCTGCTGGATTCATCGTTTTTTCCTGCTTTTGAAATGGCTGCTCAACCTTCTTCTGTGCAGGAACAGATGAAGAAAAGCCCATACTCAGGTGAGCTGATTATTCTTTTCCCTTTTTCAATCTATAAATGAGTAGGTTCTTATCCAAGCGTCATCTTTTTCAGTCTGCAGATCACACTTTCAGAGTTTCTGGTCTTCTTTAGTACTTTACTTTGGTATATTTGATCTCAAGCCGCATCTTTCTATGAATAAAAAAGGAAAAAAGCAGAATCATTAACTGTGCAAATGGATAGTAGAGCCCAGGCTTCAGAATAATCTACCAGTAAACTGCAGGAAGGGTCCAGAAGATCATAGGGTCAGTCTTTAACGCTGCAATAATCGCTTTTATAATTTGTCCATGATACCTTGAAATAGACCTCGGGGCAGGTCTTTCCCCCCTAACACAGACGCACCACAGCTGTCACTCATGGCCTCTGCGCGCCGGGCGCCGCCTCCTCTTCCTTCATTAGCGTCGCCAATGGAGGAAGAGGAGGCAGCACCCGGCGCACAGAGGCCCTGAGTGACGGCTGGGAGGTGTTTCTGTCCAGGGAAAAGACATGCCCCCAGGTCTATTTCAAGGTATCAGGGACAAATTATAAAAGCGATTATTGCAGCGTTTGCAGGGACCCGAACTAAAAGAGGCACCTTGACAAAATGCAGCATTAGTGCTGCACAAGGTGGCTCTTTTAGTTAAAAACGCCTGGGGGGGGGGGGAGAGGTTCCTTTTAACTAAAACTATTTATTTTTTCTAAATAAATGTGTTTATTTTTTTCGCTTTTATTGTATTTTGTTTATTTTATTAGTTTTATCGGAGAACCCCTTTAAGCACACCACCCAACTCCTCATCAAACCAACAAGTTTTCAATGGTATAGTGATTTTCTTTTTCTTTCTCAAGATATAACAGCTCTTAATAGTAATACAGAGCACAAACGAAGAATTTACAGTTCAAACACTGTTTTGAAAAAAGACCCCCACTATGAACCAAGCTCAAAGTACTTAACTTGCCATGTCATGTGGTTCATCCAGCTCAACAATGCTTTTTCTAATAAAGGCACCATCTATATCCAAAAGAAAAACACAGTTATGGGGATTCACGTTGCCCCAAGTTTTGCCTATCTATTCATCAGAGCATTGAGCCTACCTACATCTAGGACTATCATCTAGCGGGCTGCATACTCCTCTAAAGAAAATATATTTTTTAATTTAAATGTTTTTATTGAACGTTTTTAAAACATAGTTGGATGGAAGGAAAATCAAAGGGCAGAGTAGGGAAAGGGTGACTATAGGAGGATATCAGATACGGTAGATGGTTGTGGTTCCAGCTGGCATATCCAATAGTGTCCAGATCTATATATGGTGCTCTCATTTAGGCAGGGGTCATAGATTCTCTGGTGCAATTATGCTAATGTCACTCAGATCAAACTCTATCAGAGTTTAGGATGTATGTGTATTGGTAAAAATCTGCATTAATGTCCAAAACGAGTGAATCTTTAGATGGTACCATGAGCAGTTATAGTGGTGGACCTCGAAGACCTTCCACCTGCAAATGGTAAGACTTGTGATGTTGCCCAAGAGGAAATTACCTTGGGATTTAATATATCCCCTATGTATGATTTGCAGTTGCATTGACCAGCAGGAAGCAGAGAGCATATATGTAATGGTTTTGTTAGTGCATTTATAATTATTGTGGGGGTAAGGTTGAAATTGTGTGTTGCCCATTTTGTGGTGCCTAAATTTGCTCATTCACATTTCAGCTGAGGACGGCGGATAATATTAGAGATCAGGCCCATGGTTAATGTGAGCGAGGTTTGCCACTTCTAGAGTTTCATCCCAAGCTGCTTCAGGAGTCCACTCTCAGCATAGCTTTGTATTTGTAAGAAATCGGTGTACGGGCTTGATAGAATGGGAGAACTTTTTATTTACAAGCGTTATATGGATGATTTTTTTTCATCTTATGGAAAAGGGACATCAACAAAACTATTGTGTCACACATTTAACAGCAAATCGCAAAGAATAGATTTCTTAGACATTGCAATCTCACAAGTATAGTAGAAAATAGTAGACAATATATATTTAGATTACTGAGGAAGCCAGAAGAAAACATTAGATATTAACCCCTTAATGACCATCAATGTCTTTTAACTGACCTGAGATATAAGAGAATAGCCTCCCCATACAGGAGACAATCCAGCAGCTGTCGGCTGGACACTATAGCTGACAACTTGCTGCATCAGCCACGATCAGTGTTGTCACCGTCCATATCTGTTTAACCCCTTAGATGCTGCTGTCAATAATGACTATATCATGTAAATGTTTAAAAGAGTGTCGTTTCTCCCTCTGCCGGATATAGTAACCTGTTCAAAAGTCAGAGACATTTAGGTGGTAAAAATTACACTTCTTAATTCTGTCATGTCACTTTGCAATAATTCCTGAAAATCACCTGAAGGGTTAATAAACTACGTGAAGGCAAATTTTAATATGCCGAGTGGTGCTGTTTTTAAAATGGTATCACTTTCCAATATATGGAACCTCTAAAGTCATTTCAAACCTAGATAGGTCTCTAAAAAAATAATTTTGTACATTTCCGTCAAAAAATGAAAAATTGCTGCTACATTTTTAAACCTAAAATGCTAACAAAATAAAACATTTTACAAATAGTGCTGATGTAAAGCAGACATGTGGGAAATGTTATTTATTAATGTTTTGCTATGGTATGACTATCTGAATTAAAGGGATAATCATTCAAAGTTTGAAAATTGCAAAATTTTTTACATTTTTGTGAAATTTCTGTTATTTTTTATAAATAAAAGCAAAACATATCAACCTAAATTTACCATTATCATAAAGTATAATGTGTCACGAAAAAAACAGTCTCAAAAACACTGGAATTTGTCAAAGCATTCCAGCGTTATTACCACATAAAGTGACACTGGTCAGATTTTTTAAATTTGGCTCCGTCACTAAGGAGTTATAATGCCATTTAGCATACACTCGCTGATATCTAGTGTTGGACTGGAGAACGCAGGGCCCACCAGAGAATATCATTCTTGGGGCCCATCATTCATTTAGTTACATACGGTAGGTTGAAAAAAGACCTAGATCCATCGCGCTCAATCTTTCTCCACCAATTATACATTTTATTACTACATTAACTATGCTATGTGTATTGAGGAAATCATCCAGTCCTTTTATAAAAGCTGTTAGTGTCTGCCATTACTACCTCTTGTGGTAGGGTAATTCACAGTCTGACTGCTCTAAGGCTGTGTGCACACGTTAGGGATTGGTGTGCGGATTTTTCCACAATGATTTTGCAAAATCCGAAGCTAAACCGCACTGCGGATTACCTGCGGATTTACAGCAGTTTTTGTGCGAATTCCACCTGCGGTTTTACATCTGCAGATTCCTATTATGGAGCAGGTGTAAACCGCTGTGGAATGTGCACAAAGAATTGACATGCTGCGGAAAAAACACTGCTGTGATTCCGTGCGTTTTTTTCCGCAGCATGTGCACTGCTGCACTGCGGATTTGGTTTTCCATAGGTTTACATGGTACTGTACAACGCATAGAAAACAGCTGCAGATCCGCAGCAAAATCCGCAACATGTGCACATACCCTTACTGTAAAGAACCCTTTCCTATTTAGCTGCTGGAATTGCCTTTCTTCTGCCCATAATGAGTGCCCCCTGGTCCTTAGAATGGTCTTTGGAAGGAATAATTCATGTGCCAGTCCTTTGTATTGACCACACATGTATTTATACAGTCATGGCCAAAAGTGTTGGCACACTTGAAATTGTTCCAGAAAATTAAGTATTTCTCCAAGAAAATTATTGCAATTACACATGATTTGTTATGCACATGTTTATTTCCTTTGTGTGTATTGGAACCACACAAAGAAAAATGAGAAAAAAGGCAAATTGGACATAATTTTACACAAAACCCTAAAATGATTGGCACCTTTCAAAAAATAGGGGTAAACAACTTTTTTCAAGCATGTGATGCTCATTCAAACTCGCCTGTGGTAAGTAACAGGTGTTGGCGATATCAAAATCAGACCAGATAAAAAGGGGATAAATTGACTCAATCTTTGCATTGTGTGTCTGTATGTGCCATATTACTTGGTCATGTGTTCATGACGCCGCTAAGATGGACGAATGTTAATTAGGTGCAGGATGTGTACAGGGAATCACATGGATGCATTGCTGGAGGTGATTGGTGGATGGCCCCCTTTTTATACTCGCACTTCCCCTTCTCCCATCACCCCCTGAAAAAGGCTATCACACCGAAACGCGCGTCGGGGTGGGTGCACTCTGTGGGTATTTGATCTTCCAGCCTACTCAGGTAATTATCTATACAACATTATGATTTCCTCTATGGTATCAACAGATTTGTGACTATTTACCTGTTATTGTATCTAGCTAGGCTGGATTTGGTACTACATACTTTGATTCACATTACCAGCAGTACACTGGCTGTGATATACTTTGAACATCTCTATATATATATATTGTTTTTTATACCTTTACCCATAGGTGTGCAGTGTGCACCCCTGCGTTTCCCACGTGCACATTGTGGCTTGAGTCCATTTTCCCCTGGCTTTGTCAAATGTCCTTTAATATTTAATAAAGTTTTTTGTAATTTTCCAAAGAACGCTATCTTGGGTGTTTTTTGATCGTATTTTCTTCGGTGGTTTGCATTGTATGTTCCACAATAAGCATGGAGAACAGAAAGAGAAGAGAACTGAGGACTTGAGAACCAAAATTGTTGAACAATATCAACAATCTCAAGGTTACAACTCCATTTCCAGAGATCTTGATGTTCCTTTGTCCATGTTGCGCAACATAATCAAACATTTTACAACCCATGGCACTGTAGCTAATATCCCTGGACATGGGCAGCAGACAAAAATTGATGAAATGTTACAATACAGGATGGTCCGGATGGTGGATAAGAAGCCCAAATCAAGCACTAAATAAATTCAAGCTGTCCTGCTGGCTCAGGGTACATCAATGTCTGCGTAAACTATCTGTACACATTTGAATAAAATTAAACGCTATGGCAGGAGACCCAGGAGGACCCCACTGCTAACACAGAGGCATAAAAAACCTAGGCTGCCGTTTTCCAAAATGTACATGAGTAATCCAAAATCCTTCTGAGAAAGCGTCTTGTGGACAGATGAGACCAAGGTAGAACTTTTTGGTAAAGCACATCATTCTTCTGTTTACCGAAAACAGAATGAGGCCTTCAAAGAAAAGAACACAATACCTATGTGCAATTGCAATCGTTTTCTGGGAGAAATATTTCATTTTCTGGAATAATTCCAAAGGTAGGTGAAGCAGAAGTCCAGCATGGGTGATGTCCATAAAAAATAACTTTTATTCCATTTTCATTAAAAGCATATAAGTTCAAAATCCATCTTTATATTCAGAGACACAAAAACGGGAAATTCTTACCAATGACAGTCACAGGCTTAAAGTGCATTTCAAATCATACGAGTTTCAACGGTCGTGCAACCTTAATCATTGTGATCAAGGCACGTTTTTGTGTCTCTGGATATAAAGATGGATTTTGGACTTATGTGCTTTAATGAAAATTGAATAAATTTTTTTTTTTTTTTGTTTCTATTATTTTTCATTTAAAGTATAGTAAGTAAGTTTATAAGTAAAGTAAGTTTATTTAAACTTTGCTCATATAGCAACAAAAACGAAATGTTACATGTGGGGGATACTTATGTAGACAAATTTAAGACAATACAGATACGAAAGGGGAAGAACATTAGGGTTGGGGTATTATAAATCCACATTACAGTAAACTCTCTCATAGAAATAAACATCAGACCGTCACAGACACAGGTTAGTCAATGGGTCATCAACTCAGTGATTGCTGCTAAGTGCAATTAAATTATTTAATAATTCAGCAATTCGGTCCACCGAGGGGTTGCCAGTCAGTGCTTCACCGAGCAAGTGTAATAAAATTTATTTTTTATGGATATCACCCACACCGGACTTCTGCTTCACCTTCATACTACTTGCAGCACTGTATGATCCATGCGGTGGGACTGGAGAGGAGGTGAGCTGATCTTTGCTGCCTCTTTTCTGAATTTCAAAGGTATCAACACTTTTAGCCATTTCTGTATTTATACTTGTATATAATTTTGTTTTTTCTTTATTTTTCCCACTGATTATTCTCTAATGTAATATGTAGTAATTTTTTATTTCATACTTAACTTTCCTTTTATTTTGTATTATGTATCATTCATTATTCTTTATTACTTTTTAATTTTTATATATTATATTTTTAGATTTTTTTTATTTATTTGCTTTTCTCATTTATATACATTGTTATATTTTTAGTTATTTTTCAATTAATATATAAACTTACAA
The DNA here is from genome assembly GCF_051348905.1 of Ranitomeya variabilis. Lineage (NCBI taxonomy): Eukaryota > Metazoa > Chordata > Amphibia > Anura > Dendrobatidae > Ranitomeya > Ranitomeya variabilis. The sequence continues at coordinate 102,140,379 of NC_135235.1, forward strand.
ATTCGAAAATTTCTTCATGTAATTTTTGGGTTTTTTTTCACATTCACAACTATTCCTCACTAATTATCCCTCTTTCGTATGGTTCTACATATATCTTCCATTTTCTTTTTTTCACATATGTTTTCACTGCACAATTTTTTACCATATTTCATAATTTTTTCTATCACCTTTAAAAATGTTTTAGCTACATAAATCATGCCACTATCTCATATGATATAACGCCGACTTCCCTGCATGGCTCCTCTCCCTCCTTCCAGCAGGGATGCCGACATGCTTACCACCTCGTCCGCCCAGTTGCATCCTCTGCTCCGGCTACTGCCTCAGCTCCTCCATTTCATTTCCATTTCCATAAGCGAGTAACCAAAAAGAGCAAGTCACTGGGTCATAAAACATGAAATAGGAATAGGCTGTTGCAAAAAAAAGTAGGTCACAACGGTGACTAAGGCCTCTTTCACACTTATGTCTTTTCTCTCCCGTCGAAATCCGTCGAGTTTTGAAAAAACAGGATCCTGCAAATTTTTCTGCAGGATCCTGTTTTTTCCCATAGACTTGTATTAGCGACGGATTGTGACGGATGGCCATCCGTTTCATCCGTTGTGCACTGGATCCGTCGGAAAATAACTGTCCGTCGGGCGGAGAAAACGTTCAGAGGAACGTTTTTTCTGCACGTCGGAAAATCACTCAGCGACGGGTCCTGCGCTGTCCGTCGTCGGCTATAATGGAAGCCTATGGGCGCAGGATCCGTCGCTGACTGTCAAACACAGGAATCCAGCGACGTATCCCATTTTTTCATTCTGAGCATGCCTGGAAGGATTTTCTAGTCCGGGAAAAAATCTCTCTCTCTCTCGAATTTTATGCATTGAAATTCAGGTACTAACAAATTAGACGCATCCGTCAGGTTACTGGATGCGTTACATCCGTTTAGCGATCTTTTTACAATGTCCGTCGATACGTCGCTCCGACGCATTATGACGGCCGTCTCAAGATGGAAGTGTGAAAGAAGCCTTAGGGCTTCCAAAAGGGTTAGCGCTTGCACTCTGGATGTGTCACCAGGCAACAGCTTGGAGGCGATAAGTATTTAAGGCATAAAAATAATAATAACAAAAGACTGACTGGCACATCCAGGCTAATGTGAATACTAGGAGCAGCCACCTCCATATAAAATATTCAAAAAGTTGCACTCTGTCGTGCTAAAGCATGTCAATGTGAAATATATGAAATATGAATAGCAATACTGATTCTGAATACAAAGAAAAAAATGACACGCTTAGCACATAATTTGGCCAATTCATGCAAGCCCATCAACCAACGTCAAGGTGGTCTCAAAATTGATGGATCCCTACATATCTAATATGGATACCTCTCTCAGTCTGAAGTCTGAATTCCTGGGTGAATGTGGACACCTCTCTCAGTAAAGCCTGCATTTATGGGTAGGTAGGATCCTGCTATAAGTAAAACCACCACATGTTGAAGGGCGGAGTGCTCGGTCAGAGAGCGAACATAGAAATAACAAAAGACTGACTGGCACATCCAAGCTAGTGTGGATACAGCTCTGGCAAAAATTAAGAGACCACCACATCAAAACCCTGTCATGGGCAGCCCAATCTCCAGACCTGAACCCCATTGAAAACCTGAAAACCTCAGGAATGTAATCAAGAGGATGATGGATAGTCACAAGCCATCAAACAAAGAACTGTTTACATTTTTGCATATGAAGCAGTGTGAAAGACTGGTGGAAAGCATGCCAAGAGTCATGAATGCTGTGATTAAAAATCATTGTTATTCCACAAAATATTGATTTCTGAACTCTTCCTGAGTTTAAAAAATTAGTATTGTTGTTTCTAAATGATTATGAACTTTTAAGTTTTAAGTTTGGACAATTTCTCCTTTTCAGAAAAAAAAACAAAATTAATTGCTTTACATGTTGTCAGAAGTTTATAGACTAAAAGAAAAATTTACATTTTACTCAAAAATATACCTATAAATAGAAAAATCAGAAAAACTGAAAATTTTGCAGTGGTCTCTTCATTTTTGCCAGTGCTGTAGGTGCATACTAGAAGCAGCCACCTCCATATAAAATATATAACATATATAAGTATTTAAGGCATCTTCCCTTGTAGGAGGTGCCTGAGCGACTTTAGTGCATTCTTAGTTCATGCTAGCCACTTAGTAGTTAGGTCCCTGTAAACTTCCAGTCTGAAACTAATCCTGAACCCATCCTGCCTCTACCTTGTATTAACCTGAACCCACCTTGTCTGATTCCGAGTCTTTACCTTTACCAGTCCAGTCTGAACCAGTATATTTGACCCTTTACTTTAGTCTGTCCTGTGTTCCTGGAGCCAGCCTGTCTGAACCTTGTTTCAGTCAGATGACACAGCCTGGATTGGATGAGGAGGGACTTGGAGGGAGGAGCTGGGCAGAAAGTGAAAGCAAGAATTCAGAGAAAGAAAAAGAACGTGGCATCTTGCTGGGAGAGACTGAGCATGGTGGATTTGCATCGCACCACACTGCAGGGTTGCTGTCCCCTCGGATATACCCGCGCTGCTGGAGAGAGCGTGGCTTTGTTTTAGCCTCTGGAGCAAGTTGCATCAAGAACGTGGAGAGTTCTGCTGGCACTCCCACCGTATAAAGGACTGAATCCGGCCGCCCCCAGCTGGCGTCCAGAGAACCATCTGACCGTTGGAGACACGCAGTGAGTGCCCTTCTGAGACTTGTGGTCCTACCAGCGCTATTTACAGTGAGTACATTACAGCCCAGACTATTGCCATTAATATTCGTCTAAGTGCACCAACTGTTCTAATTTGCGCGCCAACATCCGCGGCAACTGGGCCCCAATGTTTGGACTGAGTTAAACTAGAAGAAACAAAAACCCTGCTACGTTATACTTGCAGGGTTGAAGTAGAATTAGAGTGTGATGTGTATATGACTTTGACAGAGCACAGTTACTTGTATTGCATGTTATTCTTTTAAATCCATCTCATTTATGCTGCATAGCAATAAACCTGTTAAACTGTTTTACTCCTGATCCCTGTGAGTGTGTACTGAGTGTGGCAGGGGCTTCCCGAGTCAGCCCCTGGCAGAAGATAATAGTCCTTCTGCAGTCCCAGAGAGAGCTCCAATCAAGATTCGGGTGGAGGCACTGCGCCCTGGAGAGGTGAGACCCCCCATAACACCCAGTGTACCGTGGTAGCTCTAAAGGGGTGTTACACTTCTATTGATATAATTTTCCTTTCCCATGTCTGAGCCTTTCATAATTTCTCTCCTGTCCTCTTCCATCTGGTACGCATGCTCTGGTCCCATCGAGCGCACTCATCCCGTGCCTAGTCTCTGTTCGGATGGAGCCCTACTCACATGGTGGGTTTTCCTTGCCCTATTCTCTGACAAGACTGGAACTCCCCTCACGTGACTTGTCCCTGCCCCGATGATGCGGTGCATGATGTATTTGTCATGTCGGACGCTGTTCAGACCAGGTCGTCCTACAGACAGTGGTAATTCCGCTTTTGACCACTATTTGCTCATTGGCGTCTGCTAGATTTTATCTAGCTGTTCCAGGGTTAGTTTGCCTGATCTTTGGATTGGAAGCTGGGCCATGCCCACTGCCTTTAAATAGTTCTCCTGATCTTTGGGCGTCGCCGATTATAGCTTCTGTCTTGTGCGTTGTTATCTCGGTCTGGTGAGGAGAGCTGGTGGTTAGAGATTCGTTGCTGGTGGTGTATTTTCCTTTGTCTTATTTACTCCTTCCTATATTTGTATTTATTTTGCCCTGCACATTTATAGTGTATTCCTGAGTGACTGCGGCGTGGTGTATATTTTCCTTTATCCTTGTCTGTGCTAACTGTGGGTATTGGGGAATAACATCTTCACTGGGTGGTGGGCGGAGGTTTCTGCCTAGGGCTGAGCTCAGGAGACAGGGTGAGGTTCGAGGCCTGGACATGCACACCTTCAGTGTAAACTCCAGGTAGAGGGTCAGTCAGGATTTCCCTAGTCTGAGGGAAACTGCAGGGGCCCGGGTTATTAGCTCTCGCTCACCTAGTCTCTCCCTGACAGTATTGCCTCTGACAATGCCCACTACCTGCCCCGCTATCAGCGGCCGTGATTCATTGGCAGGAGTCCTCCTATTGGCTCCAAGAAGTTTAGAAAGCTCTCTCCTCTGATCCGACACCACCCTCTGATGAAAGCTTGTCCCGAAACCAGCATTGGAGCTGGCTACATTCCAGCAGGAGGAAGCTATAGATAAGGTGTCTACTATATAATTGTCTAAGGGTCACTTCCGTCTTTCTGTCTGTCCTTCTGTCTGTCTTTCTTTCTGTCACGTAAATCCCAAGTCGCTGATTGGTCGTGGCAAAACGGCCACGACCAATCAGCGACGGGCACAGTCCAGCAGCACAATGGCCGCTCCTTCCTCCCCGCTCCATACTCCCCTCCAGTCAGCGCTCACACAGGGTTAATGGCAGCATTAACGGACCGCGTTATGCCGCGGTGTAACGCAGTCCGTTAACGCTGCTATTAACCATGTGTGACCAACTTTTTACTATTGATGCTGCCTATGCATCAATAGCATCAATAATAAAAAAAATAAAAAATCATTATACACTCACCTTCCGGCGCCTTTCCCGCTCCTCGCGACGCTCCGGTGACAGGTCCATGCATTGCGGTCTCGCGAGACCACTACGTCATCATCTTGCGAGACTGCAATGCACTCTTGGGACCGGAGCGTCACGAGGAGCATCGGTAAACGCTTGGGCTGGATCCGGGGGGCCGACGGAAGGTGAGTATATAACTATTTTTTATTTTAATTCTTTTTTTAACAGGGATATAGTGCCCACATTGCTATATACTATGTGGGCTGTGCTATATACTACATCTCTGTGCTGTATACTATGTGGGCTGTGCTATATACTACGTGGCTGGGCAATATACTACATCGGTGTGCTCTGTACTACGTGGCCTGTGTTATATACTGCATGGGCTGTGTTATATACTACATCTCTGTGCTATATACTACATGGCTGTGCAATGTACTACGTGGCTGTGCAATATATTACGTGGTTGTGCAATATACTACGTGTCTGTGCTATATACTACGAGGCTGAGCAATATACTACCTGGCTGGGCAATATACTACGTGTCTGTGCTATATACTACGTGGCGCCCGGCCGCGAACAATCAGTGACAGGCGCAGTCCGGCCGAATCCTGTGTATAAATTGCATTATTCTGAAAACTTCATAAATAAACTACATACATATTCTAGAATACCCGATGCGTTAGAATCGGGCCACCATCTAGTTATTGTATAATTGCCTCCATTATGTGACTTCACTTTATTGAACACTTGTTCGATTGATTTATTCACTGCATATGAACTGTCTGGCATCGGTTGTTTCACGCCCACAATTTTATATTTAGCAAATTGCCATCCACCCTAACTCCTATTTATCACTTTAACCCCAACATAATTGTTATATTTATCTATATATAATATGCATGTATATAGTTATTATTATCAACATCATCCTTGTTGCTGTGTTTTGTCGCCCTCTTGTGTTTCCCTATTTTAATTCACTTCATTCACGTAATTTTATCAGTTGTATGATACCAGTTTAATAAAATTTATATTGATTTGTACTCGTTTTGGCTGCACCATTTCTTGTAGGTTGTGCTGTTTCTCTGCTGTTTTTCAGCCTTTATCACGCTTGGGTTTGATGCCTTTTATTAGTATTATTAGAATCATTAGGCTATGTGCACACATTGCGGATTATCCTTAGGAATTTCTGGTGCGGATTCTGCCTCTCCTGGCAGAAAACGCAGCTGCGGATTTTGTGTGGATCCTCAGCGTTTTTTGTGCGTTTTTTATGAGTTTTTTTTTTTTTGCGGATTTCTTGCGTTTTTTACCCCTGCGGATTTCTATAATGGAGTGGGTACAAAAACGCTGCAGATTTGCAAAAAAGAAGTGACATGCTCCTTCTTTTAAACTGCAGTGGATTTTCCGCAAAGTGTGCACAGCTTTTTTTTTTTTCTCATTGATTTACATTGTACTGTAAATCAATTGCGGATCTGCAGCGTTTCTGCACCGCAAAAAACGCTGCGGATCTGCAGAGAATCCGCAACGTGTGCACATAGCCTTATTATTTTCAGTAATATTTTGTATTATTATTATTTTGTTTTACTTAAAATTATTGCTAGGTTTGTACCAACCATTTAACCCCTTCCCGACATGCTCTGTACATATACTTTCTGTGGGAGCTGTGCTCCTGCAAACAGCAATATACTGTATATAAATATATAGGCATCTGACATCTATATATCTATGTTTTCAATGTGTATATACTGTATCTATTCTATTCTAACCTGTCACTCTGTGATTTTACTCTATGTGGCAGATGAATTGCCAGCTTTTCAAAGGACATCGGTGCCCAAAAATCGGACGGCACTTACATGCTCCGAGTGCTGTGCAATTTTTTCTCTCGCACCCATAGGCTTACATTGGTGAGTCTCGTCCGAATCTCAGCGATGATTGCAGCATGCTGTGATTTTACACACGTGCCGAATACGGCTGAGAAAATAAACGCTGATGTGAGCTGCCCCATAGATTAACACTGGGCCGAGTGCTATGTGATGTTTTCTCGCATACCCCTCGGCCGTATTCTGCAGTAGTGTGACTCCGGCCTTATACTGACAGATTGCTTATCTCATACTCTGCAATGCTTCTGCACTACAGGTCATCAAAGCAGCATCTGACAGGCAGGGGAGGAGGAGTCTCAGGTCCTGCTCTGAGCAGGCGCTCCCAGACCACCTTCCGTGCAGGACCCAGCAGCCATTTTGTGTCCTGGGGTCAGCAAGGAGAGCACACAACGCGATCGAATCGTGTTGTGCCGATGAAACAAAAAGGAGCTCACTCCCCTGCAATGCTCCTCGATGTCGCTGTTATTATTGACAGTGGCATCAGCGGGGTTAAATGTCTACAATTGGTGCTAGCAGGGTGTCAGCTCTCACATAGAGCTGACACCCGCACCAGATCCAGCACTTTGGGGAAATGCAGCTCCCACGGCGCTGTGTATATATACATCGCATGCTTGGAAGGGACTGAGTGGCCTAGTTAAAGCCGAGACCTTAAAACAACTGAGATTCTGTGGTCAGAATTGAAGATTGCTGTTCACCAGAGAAAACAATCTAACCTGAAGGAGCTGGAGCAGTTTTGCCTTAAGGAATGGGCAAAAATCCCAATGGCAAGATGTGTAAAGCTCATAGAGACTTATCCAAAGCGACTTGCTGCTGTAATTCTTGTAAAAGGAGGCTCTACAAAGTACTGACTTTAGGGGGTGAACAGTTATGCACACTTTAGTTTTCAGTTATTTTGTCCTATTTGTTGCTTGCTTCACAAAAAAACAACATATGTTCACAGTTGTAGACATGTTATTTACATGAACTAATGCATACCATTAACAAAAAACAAAACAGTGAAATTCCAGGTTGTGAGGTAGCACACAAAGTACTGCAGTGACCAGTGCATCCTGACAATGGTAGTGGCCAGCGTCAGGATGTAGTCCTTCATGGGTGCACGGCAGCGTTGTGACTGGAGCAATAAAATGGATGGCAAAATGCGTCCGCTGACCTGAGTGCTGAATCTTCCTGGAGCCTGCAGAAAAGAAAAAAATAAACTTATTTTTGAAATGCTAGGGTCTCAATATTACTTAAACACATAATCGTGGTACTTATCATGTGGCCGCACACAGCACTGACTACAGCCAGAGGGGACACCGAAGCCCCCAACCCTGGATCCCCTGATGAACCCTTATACTTAAGAGGGAAACACGTTGGAAAATAAAGGGAGCTAAGCAATGACTGATAAGTACCACGATTATGTGGACTTATTGTGAAATTATATGACTGTATACCCACTGATGTGTTTTTGTAACCAGGGGAGAAATGAGACCACTTTTCTATATGTGGGATTTCTGAACAGTGATTTGATGTTCAGTTTGATAGTACCCGATCATTTGTTATTTTTTATTGATGAGGATGTCACAGGACTACATGAATGTTATGGGCATTGTGCAATATGGACATTTATCCCGGTATAGTATTGTCTGAATTGCAGCCTAAAGATGATTACTAGTGTGACTATAGACTCTGGCCATATTATTTTTGATGGGTTACCTATGTGTCTCTGCATTTATTTGCAGTGTCTCTCCTGGAATATACTACGAGATATTTATCCCTTTATTAGAGATTGGGTATTACCCTCTAATATTGTTGTATGTGTGTTTGTTGTGTATATTTTAGTGTGTAAGATTTTTAGGGTGCTAAGGGCTTTCAGGGCTACCGACGTGGAGCAGGGGCGCCATTACGTCTTCAACTAGGGTGCCAACCTCCGCTGTCAGGTAGGGTGAACTTAGGGTTCATCTAGGGAGAGATTAGCCCTAGTTAAGTTACTACACTTCCCTTTGTTATTCACCTTCATCGTTTTGCACCTTTCTGTGATAACCACAATTTGTTTATTCCTTTTTTAATCATCTTAAAGGTTAATTTTTAGAGGTCTAGGTTTTTCTGGTGTTTAAGCCTGCAGGAAAGAACATTCCCTGCTATAGTGGGATGTGAAGTTAGGATAGTCATCAGTCGTAATTTTTGTGAAGAAGTCTGAGACTAATCAGCTTGGTCTTGGTTGTGGAGTTAAATAGTTTTAGCGGTTCTTCAATTTGTACTGTATCTATATTAGCAGTTGGTTAAAATCGAGACAAGCTACGTTTTTGTTGCATAGGTACTTACTGTATGTCTTCTAATAAGGTGTCAGTTCAATTCGATGATGAAGAAATGTTTTTCTTGGTTGGGTTTGGCGGACCTTAAAATATTGCCACATTCTTTTTGAATTGGAACTGCAGAAACATGAGATGGACTGGGTTTCAAAGGAGTAATGAAGAGAATCCTGCAGGTTTAAGTTATATATTAGACCCGATTTATTACCTGAAGATTATTCTTTTTACTTTCACACTTGGTTATCTGGATAGTTTTTGAGAATCTGGAAAGTTTCCACACCAAAATATCCTTGAAAAACTGAGTGCAAATAGCCACTGAAGGGTTTTTGACTGTTTCCTCAGGATCTGGTAACAGCTGGTGAGAGTGCTGGGCAGTACGGTGGCTCAGTGGTTAGCACTGCAGCCTTGCAGCGCAGGGGTTCTCGGCTCAAATCCCACCAAGGACAACATTTGCAAGGAGTTTGTATGTTCTCCCCGTGTTTGCGTGGGTTTCCTCCGGGTTCTCTGGTTTTCTCCCATACTCCAAAGACATACTGATAGGGAATCTAGATTGTGAGCCCCATTGGGGACAGCGATGATAACGTCTGTAAAGCGCTGCGGAATTTTATAGCGCTATATAAGTAAGGCATAATAATAATAATAGCGCTCTACTTCTGCCACACCCAGATAGTAAAGGCTGACTTTACTATCCTTTTCCTTGTTTGAGGAAAAACAATGATATCGTCTATTAACAGTTGTACATCTCTCTTGACAACACAAGAATATTAGTGAAAGGGAAGCCATTACTAATAATGATGGGGCGTAAGCCTATCACTTATGGAAAAGGATCTAGATGTATTTGAAGATAAGACTTAACAGCAAACAAGGTGAAACAGCGGCTTCTAATGTCAGAAGGATATTGCAATGTATTAAAAGGGGCATGGACTTGAAGAACAGGGACGTAAGATTAATACTCTACAAAGTGATCATTCAGCCTCCTCTGGATTATGCAGTTCAGATGCAGGAAGGGTAAGGATGCCCGCCCTGGAGTTAGAAAAGCCACAAAACAAACACACAAAAAAGTCACATCTCACTCACAGTCCATAATCTGAGTGAGATGCATGGACTGGCTGCTGGTCTCCGGACCCAAGTCCACAGCCTCATAGGCAACATAAGTGGAGGTGCAGAGTTCAGCTCAGGAGAGCCCCAGCTGTTGAATCAAAATGCCCTGAGAAAATGAGTGGCAGATAAAGTGACTGTACCTCTATGACTAGTCCTCTTTTTCAGCACCGCCCAATGGTTCATTGTTATTCTTCTACACCCTACCGCACTTATTGTGCAGTTGCCATCGTACTTAACTAGTACAGTTATATGAAAAATTTTGGGCACCCCTATTAATCTTAAGCTTAATGTTTTATAAAAATTGTTTTTTTTTTTGCAACAGCTATTTCAGTTTCATATATCTAGTAACTGTTGGACACAGTAATGTTTCTGCCTTGAAATGAGGGGTTTTTTTTACTAACAGAAAATGTGCAATCTGCATTCAAACAAAATTTGACAGGTGCATACGTATGGGCACCTCACCAGAAAAGTGACATTAATATTTAGTAGATCCTCCTTTTGCAAAAATAGCAGCCTCTAGTCGCTTCCTGTAGCTTTTAATGAGTTACTGGATCCTGGATGAAGATATTTTTGACCATTCCTCTTTACAAAACAATTCCAGTTCAGTTAAGTTTGATGGTCGCCGAGCATGGACAGCCCTCTTCAAATTATCCCACAGAAGTTCAATGATATTCAGGTCTGGGGACTGGGATGGCCATTCCAGAACAGTGTAATTGTTCCTCTGCATGAATGCCTGAGTAGATTTGGAGCGGTGTTTTGGATCATTGTCTTGCTGAAAGATCCATCCCCTGCGTAACTTCAACTTTGTCACTGATTCATGAACATTATTGTCAAGAATCTGCTGATACTGAGAGGAATCCATGCATCCCTCAACTTTAACAAGATGCCCGATGCCGGCATTGGCCACACAGCCCCAAAGCATGATAGAACCTCCACCAAATTTTACTGTGGGTAGCAAGTGTTTTTCTTGGAATGCTGTGTTTTTTGGCCTCCATGCATAACGCCTTTTTGTATGACCAAACAACTCAATCTTGGTTTCATCAGTCCACAGGACCTTCTTCCAAAAAGAAATTGGCTTCTCCAAATGTGCTTTTGCATACCTCAGCCGACTCTGTGGCGTGCTTGCAGAAACGGCTTCTTTCGCATCACTCTTCCATACAGCTTCTCCTTGTGCAAAGTACGTTGTATAGTTGACCGATGCACAGTGACACCATCTGCAGCAAGTTGATGCTGCAGCTCTCTGGAGGTGGTCTGAGGATTGTCCTTGACTGATCTCACCATTCTTCTTCTCTGCCTTTCTGATGTTTTTCTTGGCCTACCACTTCTGGCCTTACTATGTTCCTCACAGTGGAAAATGACAGGTTAAATTTCTGAGACAGCTTTTTGTATCCTTCCCCTGAACAACTATGTTGAATAATCCTTGTTTTCAGATCATTTGACAGTTGTTTTGAGAAGCCCATGATGTTCAAAGTTCAAAGCTCAATGAGGTTACAAAACCAAAGAAAGTGCTTTAGTAAGTCAGTAAAAAGTAGGTAGGAGTATTTAAAGGGAACCTGTCAAACACCCCCCCCCCCCCCAAGTAATGCTGCATTCTGACAAGGTGGCTCTTTTAGTTCTGGGTGCTGGAATTGCCGAAATAATCAGTTTTGTTATTTGTCCAAAATACCTTGTCTTCAGTCAAGGAGGCAGGCCTTTCCCCCCTGCTTCAGACGCCGCACAGCCGTCAGTCATGTCTTCTTGGCGCCGCCTCCTCACCGCTGTTTAGAAATCTGCTGGCGCCTGTGCTCTTTTCTTCTGCTTTGGGCAGGCGAAGTGAGCGCTGCCCGTATTTCCTCATATGCAGTCTCGGTGACTGCGCCTGTGCGGCCGCCCTGCTTGTGAATCCCAGCCCCGCAGTGACTTATGATTTATTCACACTGCGGGGCTGGGATTCACAAGCAGGGCGGCCGCACAGGCGCAGTCACCGAGACTGCATATGAGGAAAGACGGGCAGCGCTCACTGCGCCTGCCCAAAGCAGAAGAAAAGAGCGCAGGCAGATTTCAAAACAGCGGTGAGGAGGCGGCGCCCGGCGCCAAAAAGACATGACTGACGGCTGTGCGGCATCTGAAGCAGGGGGGAAAGGCCTGCCTCCTTGACTGAAGACAAGGTATTTTGGACAAATAACAAAACTGATTATTTCGGCAATTCCAGCACCCAGAACTAAAAGAGCCACCTTGTCAGAATGCAGCATTACTGCTGCACAAGGTGGCTTTTAGTTAACCCCTTCATGACCGTGGGATTTTCCGTTTTTCCGTGTTCGTTTTTCACTCCCCTCCTTCCCAGAGCCATAACTTTTTTATTTTTCCGTCAATTTGGCCATGTGAGGGCTTATTTTTTGCAGGACGAGTTGTACTTTTGAACGACATCATTGGTTTTAGCATGTCGTGTACTAGAAAACAGGAAAAAAATTCCAAGTGCTGTGAAATTGCAAAAAAAGTGCAATCCCACACTTGTTTTTTGCTTGGCTTTTTTGCTTGGTTCACTAAATGCTAAAACTGACCTGCCATTATGATTCTCCAGGTCATTACGAGTTCATAGACACCTAACATGACTAGGTTATTTTTTACCTAAGTGGTGAAAAAAAATTCCAAACTTTGCTAAAAAAAAAATAATACAAAATTGCGCCATTTTCCGATACTCGTAGCGTCTCCATTTTTCATGATCTGGGGTTGGTTGAGGGCTTATTTTTTGCGTGCCGAGCTGGCGTTTTTAATTATAGCATTTTGGTGCAGATACGTTCTTTTGATCGCCCGTTATTGCATTTTAATGCAATGTCGCGGCGACCAAAAAAACGTAATTCTGGCGTTTCGATTATTTTTCTCGTTACGCCGTTTAGCGATCAGGTTAATGCTTTTTTTATTGATAGATCAGGCGATTCTGAATGTGGCGATACCAAATATGTGTAGATTTGATTTTTTTTAATTGATTTATTTTGATTGGGGCGAAAGGGGGGGTGATTTAAACTTTTATATTTTTTTTATTTTTTTCACATTTTTTTTAACTTTTTTTTTTTTTTTTTTACTTTTGCCATGCTTCAATAGCCTCCATGGGAGGCTAGAAGCAGGCACAGCACGATCGCCTCTGCTACATAGCAGCGATCTGCTGTTTGCTGCTATGTAGCAGAAAATCAGGTGTGCTGTGAGCGCCGACCACAGGGTGGCGCTCACAGCTACCGGCGATCAGTAACCATAGAGGTCTCAAGGACCTTTATGGTTACAATGGAGAAGCATCACCGACCCCCGATCATGTGACGGGGTCGGCGATGACGTCATTTCCGGCCGCCTGTCCGGATGCGGTAGTTAAATGCCGCTGTCTGCGTTTGACAGCGGCATTTAACTAGTTAATAGCGGCGGGTGAATCGCGATTTCACCCGCCGCTATTGCGGGCACATGTCAGCTGTTCAAAACAGCTGACATGTCCCAGCTTTGATGCGGGCTCACCGCGGAGCCCTGCATCAAAGCAGGGGAGCTGACATCGGACGTACTATCCCGTCCGATGTCAGTAAGGGGTTAAAAACGCCTGGGGGGGGGTGTGTGTGTGTGTGTGTGTGACAGGTTCCCTTTAAAACAAGAAAATGATAAGGGTGCCCATACTTATGCTCCTGTCAAATTTTGTTTGAATGCAGATTGCACATTTTCTGTCAGTACAATAAACCTCATTTCAAGGCAGAAACATTACTGTGTCCAACAGTTATTAGATATATGAAACTGAAATAACTGTTGCAAAAAAACCATTTTTTATAAAACATTAAAGCTTAAGATTAATAGGGGTGCCCAAACTTTTTCATATAACTGTACATGGAGCACAGCAGGTCCACTCTTCACAAGTTTTCTGGAAAAGTTGTGCCTGTTATAAGCCCATGTCACTAAGGTAAGCAGTTCCGCTTACTCAGAGTTAACTTTATTTACCCCAAACCTCAACACTATAGAGTGCCGCTTTTGACTTTTTCCTTTAGGGGAGCTCTTTGCATCTTAGGGGAGACGGGTGTGAAGGTTCAATCTGCTGGGGAGAAAATCTTTCAATTTGCTCCTGCAGAGCAGATTGGTTCTCACATTGCAGTTGTTATTAAACTCGTCATAACAAAGTTTAATAATTCCGAGATTGCAGTAGTCATTAAAAACACCACATTTTGTGTTGAATTTGGAGAAACTACTTGTTATATTGTGTTACTTAAATTTTTCACATTTCTTTGGTTTACTGTAAATAGTAAAGTGAGAATATGTTGCTAATAAATGTAATTTGCAATGGGGGTTGAACAATTCTGATAACAGAGAATGACTGGATATATGTGGTCACCGCTCTTCTGCAACCAGAGTATATTAGAGCGCTATACTGTGCAACTGTTGTAAAGTAGGAATGTAATATAATTTTAAAAAGTGTATATAAACTGGGTGACCACAGAAGATAACATGTAAATGGAATACGAGGAACACTCATTTTAATATGGAAGGAGAAACAAACGCACTTTCCAAAGTTTCACATAGGATTCAAATGCATAAAAAGTTACATTTCCTTCAAAAACTGTACAGTTACATTCCAGAGTATAAATACTGAAGTATCAATATGTATCAAGATTACATACTACAGGAAATTTGCATATTAAGATTTATTGAAAGGACTCAGATACAAATTCTACACACAGCTCTCCCCACCCATACAGAGACAACAAAAACTTAAGAAAATAAATTAGGCACAGTTTTAAACACAAACAAAATAAATTCAGACATTTTAGATGACAAAAAAAACCAAAAACTGTAAAACATGAATATCGCGGGAACAGCTGCTTTTACCCAGTCAGCCAACCATTTTTTTTTTTTTTAAAGTGTTATGTAGAACTGTACATACTCATTTATATATATATATATTATGGGGAAAAAAACATTATGAAAAGTTATAAAGAAACTTCTCATTTACATTGGCTCATTTTAACGCAAATATTTCAGTTCAAGCCTAAAATTAAAAAAAACTAAAATGCTGAAAAATAAGCCATTTAGTTGAGGAATAAAACTAAAAACGTTGTCAGATAAACAGAAATAAAACAACCCAAAAAAAAAAAAAAAAATGTTTTTACGTTTTTAGTCGTCAGCATTGGATAATGTACTGCTACTTAAAAAAAAGTAATGACAAAACCTTGTCTTTGGCCTATTTTAGCTGTTCCTTTAACTTAAACCTTACATCTAAATGCTTAACAGGAGTTTTACAGTAAAAAACAAACAAAAAAAACACATGTATCTGAATGATACATAATTAACCACAATACTGCATAAGGAGTTCCACCACTACGCAGAGACAGAAAACGCAAGTTACAAAAATAATTACAGAACGGTCTAGAGTGAATAGAAAGGATTTTAAAAATTCTCGAGACCATGTAATTTTTTGGGTTCTGTTATACTTTTCTGTATACTAATTTGTGTTTTGCATGCTCTCAAGTCCACATATTTCCATGCTTTTCATTGTCCGGTTTATATTCTTAATGCTGGTGTTAGAAGATGTAAGGCATTGTCTATACTATAACTTTGTTGATGTGTCATCGGTACCTAAAACCCCATTGTTTTCATATATTACAACCCCATCAGACTCGTCCTCGAGCCCAACTCTATGTTCGGTGTCAGAGTCATTGTCAAACTTGACAAGGTAGAAGTCTTCGTTCTCACTGTCTTCGTCCACGGGTTCCTGTAAACTCGGACTTTGTAACGACTCACTGTCACTGTTGGTTCCAGATGAGCTGGAGGATAGGTCATCCTCAGAATCAGAGAACACCTCTGCACCATGGAAAATGTAGCGATTTGGGGACACAAAAAGATACTGAGTGCCTAAAAGAGAGAGGGAGAGAGAATTAACCCATACTCCTGCAACAAATGAAAGCCTGCAGCATTAAATTGTTGCCTACTTAATGACTGGGAAGTTTTTGATTTTATGCGCATTCATTTTTAACTCTCCTTTTATGTTAGTCAAGTCATTTCACGGATTGATTTTTATAGGGCGAATTGTAGTTTTGAATTACACCACTTTACTATGTATAGAGAAAAAAAAAAAAGCCAAATTGTGTTAAAATGCTGAACCCCCCACACACAATTCCACCATTGTTTTTACAACATTCATAATGTAGTATGAATGACCTAGCAGTATTGTTCTTCAGGTCAATACGAGTAGTCAAAAGTTTATCGGAACTTTTAATACAAATATACATATATGATTTTCCTCAACATTTTTGATACTTGTATTTCCGTTAGAGGAACCGTGTGGGGACTTGTTAGTTGCATACTAAGCGGATGTTTTTATTGATGCCATTTTGGGATATATGACATTTTGTTTGCTTTTCATTGCATTTTTTTGTAGGGTGTTTAACCAAAAAAAAAAAACTGTAAAGGCACAAATGATTGGCCTCGGGGAGACCAAAACATCCAACACCGCGGAGACACCATCACGTGTTTCTCAACGCAGTGATCCAGAACACTGCCCCCATCCCTTATGGGAAATATGCAAATGCATGTAGAGCAGCTGCGGAGACACCTTCACGTTGAGAAACGCGTGATGGTGTCTCCGCAGCTACTCTACATGCATAACCAAAAAAAACTGTCATTCAACTCTTTTTCAGAGTTCAACATGCTTAAAGGGAACCTGTCACCCCGTTTTTTCGGTATGAGATAAAAATACTGTTAAATAGGGCCTGAGCTGTGCATTACAATAGTGTAGTTTGTGGACCCCGATTCCCCACCTATGCTGCCGAAATACGTTACCAAAGTAGCCGTTTTCGCCTGTCAATCAGGCTGGTCTGGTCAAAAGGGCGTGATGTCTTCTCCCAGATTTTGCGTAGTTTTCCGTTGGTGGCGTAGTGGTGTGCGCATGCCCAAGGACCCGAATCCTCTGCCAGGGGATTTAAAAGAGCGCGCTGTTCGTTATTTCATTGGTGATCAGTGGGCGCGGCCATCTTCCTTTGGCCGCGCGTGCGCAGAAGCGGCGCTCTGCTGGCCGCGGCTTCAGGAAAATGGCCGCGGGATGCCGCGCGTGCGCAGATGGATATCGCGGCGGCCATTTTCCTGAAGCCGCGGCCAGCAGAGCGCCACAGCCAGCAGAGCGCCGCTTCTGCGCACGCGCGGCCAAAGGAAGATGGCCGCGCCCACCGATCACCAATGAAATAACGAACAGCGCGCTCTTTTAAATCCCCTGGCAGAGGATTCGGGTCCTTGCATGCACACCACTACGCCACCAACGGAAAACTACGCAAAATCTGGGAGAAGACAACACGCCCTTTTGACCAGACCAGCCTGATTGACAGGCGAAAACGGCTACTTTGGTAACGTATTTCGGCAGCATAGGTGGGGAATCGGGGTCCACAAACTACACTATTGTAATGCTCAGCTCAGGCCCTATTTAACAGTATTTTTATCTCATACCGAAAAAACGGGGTGACAGGTTCCCTTTAAAGTCAACCTGTCAGCAGGATTTTGCCGTGTAAACTACAGGCAGTGTCATGTTGCCGCTGGTAAACTGATTAACCCCTTAGTGACAGAGCCAATTTGGTACTTAATGACCGAGCCAATTTTTACAATTCTGACCACTGTCCCTTTATGAGGTTATAACTCTAGAATGCTTTAACAGATCCCGCTGATTCTGAGATTTGTTTTTTTTCGGGACATATTGTACTTCATGTTTGTGGTAACATTTCTTCGATTTTACTTGCGATTATTTATGAAAAAATGGAAATATAGCAAATTTTAAAATTTTGCATTTTTCAAACTTTGAATTTTTATGCCCTTAAATCAGAGAAATGTCACATAAAATAGTTAATAAGTCCCACATGTCTACTTTACATCAGCACAATTTTGGAAACAAATATTTTTTTTTTGTTAGGAAGTTATAAGGGTTAAAAGTTGACCAGCGATTTCTCACTTTTACAACAAAATTTACAAAACCATTTTTTTTTTTTAGGGACCATCTCACATTTAAAGTCACTTTGAGGGGTGTACATGACAGAAAATACCCAAACTTGACACCATTCTAAAAACTACACCCCTCAAGGTGCTCAAAAACACATTCAAGAGGTTTATTAACCCTTTACGTGCTTCACAGGAACGGAAACAATGTGGAAGGAAAAAATGAACATTTAACTATTTTTTGCAAACATTTTACTTCAGAACCAATTTTTTTTATTTTCAAAAGTGTAAAAAGAGAAAATGAACCACAAAATGTGTTCAAAATGTGTGCAATTTCTCCTGAATACGCCGATACCCCATATGTGGGGATAAACCACTGTTTGGGCGCACGGCAGAGCTTGGAAGAGAAGGAGCGCCATTTGACTTTTTCAATGAATTGAGATCGGACGTCATGTTGCGTTTGGAGAACCCTGATGTGCCTAAACCTTGGAAACCCCCACTAGTGACACCATTTTGGAAACTAGACCTATTAAGGAACTTATCTAGATGTGTGGTGAGCACTATGAACCCCCAACTGCTTCACAGAAGTTAATAATGTAGAGCCATGAAAATAAAAAATCATATTTTTTCCATAAAAATGATCTTTTCACCCCCAAATTTTTACTTTCACAAGGGTAACAGGAGAAATTAGACCCCAAATTTTATTGAGCAATTTATCCTGAGTACGCTGATAGCCCATATGTGGGGGGAACTACTGTTTGGGTGCACGGCAGAGCTCGGAAGGGAAGGAGCGCCGTTTTGGAATGCAGACTTTGATAGAATGGTCTGCGGGCGTTATGTTATGTTTGCAGAGCCCCTGATGTACCTAAACAGTAGAAACCCCCCACAAGTGACCCCATTTTGGAAACTAGACCCCCCGAGGAACTTATCTAGATGTGTGGTGAGCATTTTGAACGCCCAAGTGCTTCACAGGAGTTTGACGCAGAGCCGTGAAAATAAAAAATCTTTTTCCACAAAAATGATTTTTTAGCCCCCAATTTTTTTTCTATTTACGCAAGGGTAACAGGAGAAACTGGACCCCAAAAGTTGTTGTCCAACTAGTACTTAGTACGCTGATACCCCATATGTGGGGGTAAACCACTGGGCGCATGGGAGAGCTCAGAAGGGAGGGAGCACCATTTGACTTTTTGAGCACAAAATTGGCTGTCTTGTTTGGAGACCCTCTGATGTACCTAAACAGTTGAAACCCCCCAATTCTAACTCCAACCCTAACCCCAACACAATCCATAATCCTAATCACAACACAAACCATAAGCCTAATCACAACCCTAACCCCAAAATACCCCTAACCCTAATCCCAACCCTAACCATAACCCTAATCAAAACCCTAAGCCCAACACACCCCTAATCCTAATCTCAACCCTAACCTCAAAGCTAACCCTAACCCCAATACACCCCTAATCCCAATCCTAACCTTAACCCTAATCCCAAACCTAACCCCAATCCCAAACGTAACCCTAATGACAACCCTAATCCAAACCCTAAGCCTAATCCCATCTCTAACCCTAACTTTAGACCCAACCCTAACCCTTACTTTAGCCCCAACCCTAACTGAAAAATAGAAATACATACTTTTTTTTATTATTATTTTTTCCTAGCTAGGGGGGGGGGGGGGGGGGGGGATTCTTTGCTATCTTTTATTTTTTTTATTTTGATCACTCTGATAGGATCTTACAGTGACCAAAATAAAAAGGAGGAAGAAATCTTCCTAGGCCGGCCAGTAGATCACGTCGCGCCCACCATTTTCTTACCGAAGCAAGAAGCCGGCGGCCAGGAGAGGAAGCAGGAGGACCCAGGGACACCGGTAAGTATAACAGGGTCCCCGATCCCCTATTTCTCTGTCCTCTGATGTGCGATCACATCAGAGGTCAGAGAATAAAACACCGCTTTTTTTTTTGCGGTCGCCAGTAAACTGTTATTTACCGGCGATCACAAAACAGGTGTCAGTAAAAAATGACCCCGATCATGTTCTTTGGGGTCTCGGCTACCCCCGGCAGCCGAGACCCCAAAGATCTTCCGGGAGCTGGCCGGCGCACTGTGCCCATTTTTTTGCCGGAAAAAGATTTTTCTTTTTTAACCCCTTCCCAACCTGTGACGCCACGTAGGCGTCATGAAAGTCGGTGCCAATCCGACCTGTGACGCCTATGTGGCGTCATGGAGGGATTGCGTCCCTGCAGATCGGTTGAATTTCACACGATCTGCAGGTACAGGGGGAGTGGTACTTTAGCCCAGGGGGCTTTTGTGGCTACGATCGCTCTGATTGGCTGTTGAAAGTGGAACAGCCAATCAGAGCAATTTGTAATATTTCACCTCTGAAAAGTGGTGAAATATTACAATCCAGCCATGGCCAATGCTGCAATATCATCGGCCATGGCTGGAAACCCTGATCTGCCCCCCCCCCCCCCCCCCCCCCCCGATCTCCTCTCCAGTCGTCCGTCATGTGCTCCGCTTCCCTCCGTCCGCCTGTCCGCTCCCCCCGTGCTCCGATCCCCCCCCCGTGCTCCGATCCCCCCCCCCCCGTGCTCCGATCCCCCCCCCCTCCGATCACCCCCCCTCCCGTTCTCCGATCAGCCCCCCTGTGCTCCGATCCACCCCCCTCATACTTACCGAGCCTCCCGGTGTCCGTCCGTCTGTTCCACGGGCGCCGGCAGATTCGTTCAATGTACATTTTGATCACTGTGATAAAACCTATCACAGTGATCAAAATAAAAAAAATAGTAAATGAACCCCCCCCCCTTTATCACCCCCATAGGTAGGGACAATAATAAAATGAAGAAAATATATTTACTTTTATTTTTTCACTAGGGTTAGGGTTAGAACTAGGGTTAGGGCTAGGGTTAGAATTAGGGTAAGGCTATGTGCACACGTATTCTGTTCCTCTGCGGATTTTTCCGCAGCGGATTTGATAAATCCGCAGTGCAAAACCGCTGCGGATTTATCGCGGACTTACAGCGGTTTTTCTGCGGATTTCACTGCGGTTTTACAACTGCGGTTTTCTATAGGAGCAGCTGTAAATCCGCATAAAGAATTGACATGCTGCGGAATGTAAACCGCTGCGCTTCCGCGCAGTTTTTTCCGCATGTGCACAGCGTTTTTTGTTTCCCATAGGTTTACATTGAACTGTAAACTCATGGGAAAACTGCTGCGGACCCGCACCTGCGGAAACGCTGCGGATCCGCAGCGTTTTCCGCAGAATGTGCACATACCCTTAGAATTAGGCTATGTGCACACAGTGCGGATTTGGCTGCGGATCCGCAGCGGATTGGCCGCTGCGGATTCGTAGCAGTATTCCATCAGGTTTACAGTACCATGTAAACCTATGGAAAACCAAATTCGCTGTGTCCATGGTGCGGAAAATACTGCGTGGAAACGCTGCGTTGTATTTTCCGCAGCATGTCAATTCTTTGTGCAGATTCCGCAGCATTTTACACCTGTTCCTCAATATCCGCAGGTGATATCCGCACAAAAAACACTGGAAATCCGCAGGTAAAACGCAGTGCCTTTTACCCGCGGATTTTTCAAAAATGCTGCAGAAAAATCTCACACGAATCCGCAACGTGGGCACATAGCCTTAGGGTTAGGGTTGGAATTAGTTAGGGTTGGATTTAGGGCTAAGGTTGGAAATAGGGTTAAGATTAGGCTTGTGGTTAGGGGTGTGTTGGGGTTAGGGTTGTGGTTAGGGATTAGGGGTGTGTTGGGGTTAGGGTTGTGATTAGGGCTATGGCTAGAGTTGGGATTAGGGTTAGGGGTGTGTTTGGGTTAGTGTTGGAGTTAGAATTGAGGGGTTTCCACTGTTTAGGCACATCAGGGGTCTCCAAACGCAACATGGCGCTACCATTGATTCCAGCCAATCTTGCGTTCAAAAAGTCAAATGGTGCTCCCTCCCTTCCAAGCCCCGACGTGCGCCCAAACAGTGGATTACCCCTGCATATGGGGTACCAGCATACTCAGGACAAACTGGGCAACAACTATTGGAGTCCAATTTCTCCTGTTACCCTTGCGAAAATAAAAAATTGCTTGCTAAAACATCATTTTTAAGGAAAGAAAAATATTTTTTTTTATTTTCACGACTCTGCGTTGTAAACTTCTGTGAAGCACTTGGGGGTTCAAAGTGCTCACCACACATCTAGATAAGTTCCTTGGGGGGGGTCTAGTTTCCAAAATGGGGTCACTTGTGGGGGGTTTCTACTGTTTAGGCACATCAGGGGCTCTGCAAATTCAACGTGACGCCCAAAGACCATTCCATCAAAGTCTGCATTTTAAAACGTCACTACTTCCCTTCCGAGCCCCGACGTGTACCCAAACAGTGGTTCCCCCCCACATATGGGGTATCAGCGTACTCAGGACAAACTGGACAACAACTTTTGGGGTCCAATTTCTCCAGTAACCCTTGTGAAAATAAAAAATAGCGGACTAAAAAAAAATCATTTTTGAGGAAAGAAAAATGATTTTTTATTTTCACGGCTCTGGGTTATAAACTTCTGTGAAGCACTTGGGGGTTTAAAGTGGTCACCGCACATCTAGATTTGTTCCGCGGGAGGTCTAGTTTCCAAAATGGGGTCACTTGTGGGGGAGCTCCAATGTTTAGGCACACAGGGGCTCTCCAAACGCGACATGGTGTCCGCTAACGATTGGAGCTAATTTTTCATTCAAAAAGTCAAATATCGCTCCTTCCCTTCCGAGCCCTGCCGTGTGCCCAAACAGTGGTTTACCCCCACATGTGAAGTATCGGTGTACTCAGGAGAAATTGCCCAATAAATTTTAGGATCCATTTTATCCTGTTGCCCATTGTGGAAATGAACAAATTGAGGCTAAAGGAAATTTTTTGCGAAAAAAAAAATTACTTTTTCATTTTTACAGATCAATTTGTGAAGCACCTGGGGGTTCATAGTGCTCGCTATGCATCTAGATAAGCTCCTTGGGGGGTCTAATTTCCAAAGTGGGGTCACATGTGGGGGAGCTCCAATGTTTAGGCACACAGGGGCTCTCCAAACGCGACATGGTGTCCGCTAAAGATTGGAGCCAATTTTTCATTGAAAAAGTCAAATGGTGCTCCTTCCCTTCCGAGCCGTCGTGCGCCCAAACAGTGGTTCCCCCCCACATATGGGGCATCAGCCTACTCAGGACAAATTGTACAATAACTTTTGGGGTCCAGTTTCTCTTTTTACCCTTGGGAAAATTAAAAAATTGTTGCTAAAAGATCATTTTTGTGACTAAAAAGTTAAATGTTCATTTTTTCCTTCCATGTTGCTTCTGCTGCTGTGAAGCACCTGAAGGGTTAATAAACTTCTGGAATGTGGTTTTGAGCCCCATGAGGGGTGCAGTTTTTAGAATGGTGTCACTTTTGGGTATTTTCAGCCATATAGACCCCTCAAACTGACTTCAAATGTGAGGTGGTCCCCCCAAAAAAATGGTTTTGTAAATTTCGTTGTAAAAATGAGAAATCGCTGGTCAAATTTTAACCCTTATAACTTCCTAGCAAAAAAAAAATGTTTCCAAAATTGTGCTGATGTAAAGTAGACATGTGGGTAATGTTATTTATTAACTATTTTGTGTCACATAACTCTCTCGTTTAACAGAATAAAAATTCAAAATTTGAAAATTGCGAAATTTTTAACATTTTTTTGCCAAATTTTTATTTTTTTCACAAATAAACGCAAAAATTATCGACCTAAATTTACCACTAACGTGAAGCCCAATATGTCACGCAAAAACAGTCTCAGAATCGCTAGGATCCGTTGAAGCGTTCCTGAGTTATTACCTCATAAAGGGACACTGGTCAGAATTGCAAAAAACGGCCAGGTCATTAAGGTCAAAATAGGCTGGGTCATGAAGGGGTTAAATTTTCAAAAAAATTTACGTTTTTTTCAGTCAAGATGGGGTGCAGAGTGTACATTAAATGTGAAAAAAATGAACTTTTTTTAATTTACCAAATGGCTGCAATGAAACAGAGTGAAAAATTTAAAGGGGTCTAAATTACTTTCTGTACCCATTGTAGTTAAACTGCGGTTCTCCTATAAGAGGGCCAATATGGCAGCTTTGGGGACTTCAGCAGGACCTCAGCTACCATGAAAACCCATCTGGGGCCATTTATATACCACTTTCAATGATTAATAGTAGCATTTAATTTGTTAAACAGCAGCGAGTAGAGTTCACTCCGGCCGCTGCTATACAGATGCTGGCACTGCATAAGCCCGGTTCCATATACCCGCTGTATACAACCACTGTAACCATATGATATCGCTTAAAAAGGAGATTTTTGTGTACTCACCGTAAAATCTTTTTCTCCGAGCCAATCATTGGGGGACACAGGACCATGGGACACAGGACCATGGGTGTTATGCTGCTGCCACTAGGAGGACACTAAGTAGATAAAAAAAGATTAACTCCTCCTCTGCAGTATACACCCCTTCGCTGGTTACAATTTCAACCAGTTCGGTAGTAAAGCAGTAGGAGCATGAACCAAAGACAAACTATGTCAACAAACCAAGAAGTAACAACAAGCCAAACAGGCTAACAGGGTGGGTGCTGTGTCCCCCAATGATTGGCTCGGAGAAAAAGATTTTACAGTGAGTACACAAAAATCTCCTTTTCTCCTACGCCTCATTGGGGGACACAGGACCATGGGACGTACAAAAGTAGTCCCTGGGTGGGAAGCAATATGCTAATACCCCATGTACCACTGGCGTGCGGCTAAGAAACTGCCGCTTGCAGAATGCGCCTGCCAAGGGCGGCGTCTGCAGAAGAGAGAGAATGGATGTGGTAATGCTTGGTAAAAGTGTGCAAACTGGACCATGTCGCAGCCTTGCAGACCTGCAGTGCTGACGCCTGGTGCCGAACGGCCCACGAGGCGCCCACCGACCGGGTAGAATGGGCCTTGATCCCAGCTGGGATAGGAACACCTTTGGCACGATAGGATTCTTCAATGGCGGAACGAATCCATTTTGCTAGAGTAGCCTTTGAAGCGGGAGAACCCCTCCTTGGCCCCTCTGGAAGTACAAACAGGACATCAGACGTGCGGAAGGGAGCCGTCCGCGAGACGTACCGACGAAGAGCCCTTACCACATCAAGAGTGTGCAGAGCCTTTTCAATGCGATGGACTGGTGCCGGACAGAGCGAAGGCAGAACAATCTCCTCATTGAGGTGAAAAGAAGATACGACCTTGGGCAGAAAAGCGGGAGAAGTCCTCAATACTGCTTTGTCCGGATGAAAATTTAGAAACGGAGGGCGGCAGGAGAGTGCAGCCAACTCCGAAACCCGTCTGATGGACGTAATGGCCACTAGGAAAACTACCTTCCAGGAGAGGAAGGTCAGGGAAACGTCCTGTAGTGGTTCGAAGGGAGTCTCCTGGAGAGCTCCGAGAACTAAATTAAGATCCCACGGATCCAAGGGCATCTTGTAGGGAGGCGCCACGTGGGAGACTCCCTGGAAAAAAGTCTTCACCGGCAACCTATTGGCAATCTTTCGCTGGAAAAGGACTGACAAGGCCGAAACCTGACCCTTTAGAGAGCTAAGGGCAAGTCCTGACTCTAGTCCAGACTGAAGGAACTCCAGTATGGTAGGGATAGAAAATACCAGGGGAGATCGTCCCTGTGCGTCGCACCATGAGAAAAAAATTCGCCAGGTACGGTGGTAACTGCGCATGGAAACAGGTTTCCTAGCTCTGATCATGGTGGAAGACACCTTGGGAGTGAAACCCGCTTGGCCTAGAATCCAGGATTCAACGGCCAGGCCGTCAAAGACAGGGCCCCTGAGTTCTGGTGGTAAAATGGGCCCTGTGAGAAGATCCACGCGATCTGGAAGGCGCCAGGGGGCGTCGGCGACCAGCTGGACCAGTTCCGCGTACCATGCCCGGCACGGCCAGTCCGGTGCGACGAGAATCACTGGTACCCCCTCTGCCCTGATCTTCTTGATGACCCTCGGTAGCAGGGGAAGAGGGGGAAAAATGTACGGGAGACGAAACTGGTGCCAAGGCAAGACCAGGGCGTCTGCTCCGATGGCCCGTGGGTCGAGTGACCGAGCAAGGAACTGTGGAACTTTGTTGTTCAATCTGGATGCCATGAGATCCACATCTGGGGTCCCCCAGCGGAGACAGATCTGCTGGAAAACCTCCGGGTGAAGGGACCACTCGCCCGAGGCGAGGCCCTGGCGGCTGAGGAAGTCCGCCGCCCAATTCTCCACCCCTGGAATGTGGATCGCCGAGATGGGCGAATGATTGGATTCCGCCCAGTGCAGGATGTGGGATACCTCGAGCATAGCCGCTTTGCTGCGGGTTCCCCCTTGACGGTTGATGTACGCCACGGCCGTGGCGTTGTCGGACTGAATCCTGACTGAGTGACCCGCCAGAAGGTGGTGAAACTGGAACAATGCTAGTCTGATAGCTCGTATCTCCAGGACATTGATGTGAAGACGAGACTCTCGAGCTGACCACCGCCCCTGAGCTGTGTGATGTTTGAAAACCGGCCCCCAGCCTATAAGGCTGGCATCGGTGGTCACCACAAGCCACTGCATAGGGAGAAAGGATCTTCCCTGGGTTAGGGAGGACTTCGACGTCCACCACCTGAGGGTCTTTCTGACCCGTGGGGGCAGGATGAAGCGGCGGTCGAGGGAGGACGGATTGCCGTCCCACGCCGACAGTAGCGCATGTTGGAGGGGACGAAGGTGGAATTGCGCGAATGGAACCGCCTCCATGGCAGCTACCATCCGCCCGAGAACGCACATGCTGAATTGGATGGAGTGGGAGGCTGGACGGGAAAGACTCCGAGCACCCTGCTGCAAGGCCAAGGCCTTGTCGTGAGGGAGGATCACCAGACCGCGAGAAGTGTCCAGAATCATCCCGAGAAAAGAGATCCGCTGAGCCGAAATCGGAGAGGATTTCTCGAAGTTTATCTTCCAACCCAGGCGAGAAAGAGTATCCACCGTGTGAGCGACGGACTCTACGCAGGCTGGGTAAGAAGACAGTTTTATCAGTAGGTCGTCCAAGTACGGAAGTACCACCACTCCCCTGGAATGAAGAATGGCCATGGCAGCCGCCATGACCTTCGTGAAGACCCTGGGAGCGGTGGCGAGACCGAAAGGCAATGCCACAAATTGGAAGTGCTCTCCGTGACAGGCGAAGCGGAGGAACTGTTGATGCGGAGGGAAAATTGGGATGTGGAGGTAAGCATCCTTGATGTCTATGGACGCCAGGAATTCTCCTTTTTCCATGGACGCGACCACAGATCGGAGGGATTCCATCCTGAAGTGACGGATTGTTACAAATTTGTTTAGCAGTTTTAGGTCCAGAATCGGACGGAGCGAACCGTCCTTCTTCGGGACCACAAATAGGTTCGAGTAGAACCCCTTGAACCTTTGGTCTAGGGGAACCGGAATGATGACTCCGTCCCCTAGAAGTGCCCGTATGGCCTGAAGAAGAGCTGTCGACTTTGATTTTGGAGGGCAAGACTGGAAGAAGCGCGTCGGAGGGGGGGGAAGAAAATTCTATTTTGTATCCGGTGGATACCAGTTCCCTGACCCATTCGTCGGAAACGACTGAGAGCCAGGTCTGGCGGAACAAAAGTAAACGCCCTCCTACCCTGTTGGTGCCCCCCGGAAGGCGCAAAGAGTCATTGCGTGGAGGATCTATGGGATATGGATCCCTTGGGCCCGGGTGGTCTCGGTCTGGGTTTCCAATTTCGGTTAGGTCTGTAAGACCTGGGAGCCTCGGCCACCGCGCGGGCCTTGTCCTGATGCGGAAGTAGAGGAAGTGGAAGACCAGTTGGTATTGTTACGAAAAGGCCGAAATCGGGATTGTTGTTGATACCGAAACGGCCTGGTAGGCTTTTGTTGGGGAAGAAATTTGCTTTTTCCCCCGGTGGCATCTGAGATCATTTGGTCTAGCTTTTCTCCAAACAAACGACCAGCCTGGTAGGGCAGAGATGTCAAAGAGCGTTTGGAGGCAGAATCTGCTCGCCAATCCCTGAGCCACAGGGCTCTTCTAATGGAGATTGCATTCGCGACTGCCTGTGCCGCGCAATTGGCTGCATCTATTGAGGCATTGACTACGAAGTTCCCCGCTTGGGCTATCTGGTTAGCCAGGTTAGCCAAGCGACCATAGCCTTAGCCACCCAGGAGGCAGCGAAGGATGGGAAGAGGGAGGCTCCTGTGGCCTCAAAGACGGAGCGAGCCAGATAATCAATCTGGCGATCAGAGGGGTTCTTAACAGAGGAGCCGTCTGACAGGGATAGGATGGTCTTGTAAGCGAGATGTGACACAGCAGGGTCGACTGAGGGGGACTGCAGCCAGTCCTTGATTAGGTCCTGAGAAAAAGGATATTTGGCCTCTATGGGCTTTTGACCCATGAAGCGTTTATCGGGACGATCCCTATGTTTTTGCACAATTTCTTTGAACTCAGGATGAGTGACAAAAAAACTTTTGGACACGTTTAGTCTTTTTGAACGACACGTGTTCGGGCGTAGATACGGATTCCTCGTTCACCTTTAGGGTCTGGTTAACCGCCTCTATGAGAGAGTCGAGTGTCTCTTGAGAGGAAGAGGATTCCTGAACGTAGGAATCGTCGGACTCATATTCAGAATCGTCGCCTGGAGAAGGGGACCGGGAAGCAGAGGTTGCCGATGCTGAAAAACCAACTGGCCCGTGGGCAGGGGATGAAACATGGACCCGTTTTCTGGGACCCCGAGAAGGAGGAGATAAAGTACGCCCTCTGCTGGTGGACGGATCCGTACCGTCACTCGGATCCACCGCTGACTGACCTGAAGGGGGGTCCCGGAGGGAATCAACCGCCCTGACTAGAGAATCCATGGATCGTGTCAGCAAAGCTGCCCACTCAGGGAGACCAGGCTCCACAGGGTCGGAGGCGGCAACGGTGGCGGTATCGGCGGGAGGCGGCTGCACAGAGGCCGAGACACAATCTGCACACAAAGGACTAGTGTGAGCTCGGGGCAGGGCCGCATTGCAAGTGGCACATACAGTGAAAAACACTGTGTGCTTCTTGTTACCCTTTTTTGTCTCCCTGGATTGAGACATAGTGCCTTTGGAGACAGAGCGGGCAGTATACGCAGGGAAGGGGTAAGCTTTCTTGAAGCAGCTTACCCACGGTCCTGTGTCTGTGTCCCCGGCCGTGGCGGCTCTCAGGAGCACTGTGGATGCGTGGGCTCCGTGCAGGGAGAACAAAAAACATGTCCCCCGAGATCTGCAGTGCGCTTCTCGTCCCAGACGAGAGGTGCCGATATAGGGGGCGGAGTTACATCCGTGGGAGGGATTTTTACCCCTGCGGCCTACTCTGGCTGAAGAAGCCGGGGACTAAATTTTTGGGCCCTGCCGGCGAGGTGCGGCGGAGGCCGCGACGGAGCGTCGCCGAGACCGCTGACCGCGGCGCCTCTCCCCAGGGACCCGGACCGCATCGCTGCCGCACATGGGGAAGCAGGGAGGTAGTACTTACAGCCGCAGTGCTCCCCGGACCGCTCTGTCACAGGGCTGCAGGGCGCTTGTGTGAAGGTGTGCACTCAATCCATGCACCCCGAATGGGGATGGAGAGGCCCTGATGCATCCTCCTCTGCTGCAAGTGCACCCTGTTGGGGCTGCGGCACATCTTCTGTCATGTCCTGCTCTATTGCAGGGAAGGAGGGGGGGGGAAATCGGGACCAAGGAGGAACCGTTGCCCCGGTACAAGCTTTTCTTGCCCCATACGTCGCAGGAGAGGGACGGGGAGGTATACTCGCCGTGCTCGCCTGTTGCTGGTTCGGGGGAGAGCGGACCCTATAAAGAAGGGACCCGTCGCCCCCTTCACTCCGTTAGATAAAAAATAACATTTACGGAAAATTAAAAAATCAAAAATTAAAATAAAAAAGTTGGGGTCTGAAAAACAGACCCAAGTGCCTCCTACAGACACTAAGCAAGAACTGGTTGAAATTGTAACCAGCGAAGGGGTGTATACTGCAGAGGAGGAGTTAATCTTTTTTATCTACTTAGTGTCCTCTTAGTGGCAGCAGCATAGCACCCATGGTCCATGGTCCTGTGTCCCATGGTCCTGTGTCCCCCAATGAGGCGTAGGAGAAAAGGGCATTATTCTTATTGATCTCCGCCAATCATAAAACTATAGAGATGCTAGTTTAGCCCTCGCACAATCACTGCGGCGCTCACGGCCACTTCCTATGGAAGGAACTTTGACACTCCGGTATATCCTGCAGTCTTGACTGATATTTGACATACCCTAGTGATGGTTTACACCTATGAATAGGATATATACTAAATGATAATTTGTACAGAAAGTCACAAATCAAACATAAAAAGTGGCACTTCACAGCATAATTTGATAGCTTTTTTTTTTTTTTAAACTATCACTTGCAATCTAAGCTTCAAACATTGTACTACTGGTCAACATGGGAAGTTATTTGTACATCTTAAGATAGGAAGAGGGGAGAAAATTGGACTCATGAGGAACTGTCAATATTTTAGCATTTGGCGTATACATTTCCTATGCAAACCAAAGTGTCCTCAAGACTATCAGCTACAAACCATAAGTAATCTTTTACTACAAATTTGCAGTACATCACTACCACCATCTCTGTAGTCTAAGTAGGAGGAGAATAAAGATTTTTAGCTTCTTATTTATATTTTCAGTGCAGGCGACATTAGTATTAGACGACATCTGACTGGCGAAACCTCCCATGACCATTGTGGCCCATCTGTAAGTAATCAGATAAAAACGACGACAAGATTAATTCCTGAAGTCGTCATGTAACCACTTGTCTATAAGGACAGCTTGGTAATGTCTCGGAGCTTCAAAACAGTTGACTGATCGGTTGATAAACACCTGTCAGTCAGTCATGAAAAACTCAGACCTGCACACTTACCATCCAGACGTTTGCTTATCTGCTCCTTTGAAGCTTTACTGCTCAGAGCCGTCCTGGATGGATCAATACTGGTCTCCGTAACAAACTTTGTGCAATCTTCATCGTTGCTCATTGGAGTCTCAATTGCAGGCTCTGACAACTCGAGTTGTGTGATATCGGCTTTAACATTAGCGTTGCCTATGCCTGTTTCTCCTTTTCCACTTTGAGAAAGTTCAGATTCACTTTCTGAAGAGAGACAATCTTCTAGTGGTGGAGTCAGAGGCAGCTCTGGGTGCGCCAACACATCTTGTGGAAACAGATCATGTCTATTGCCCACTACTGGCTTAGGGGGCATTATATCTGGCAAAACGGAAGGTACTATGTTTGGTCGAGGAGGCTTCTCTGTGATTTGTGAAAGTTTCATGGGACTGGTACAAAGTTCTGTATATTTTCCACCCAGACTCTGACACAATTGATTTATAATGACATCGCAGTCACCGAGAAGTTCAATGTCAAAATGCAGATGAGGCAACGGCTCTCTGTTGATTAAAATTTGAGGCACTTCATGAGGGATTGAACCTTAAAAGAAATAAAACATAATAAAAATCCAAGTATAAGATCAAGATAAGAAAAAGCAGAAAATTGGTTCCAATAATTCTGGAACCATAAATCTACATTTATATAGAGCTATAATACAATAAATTTTGTTTTTCTCAAAGCTCAGAGCGATCAAGAAACATTAAGGCCGGGTGTCCACGATCCAGAACTAGCACATACTTGGACGCAGCGTATGTTCGATGCAGCGTATGTTCGATGCGTCCAAAGCGCTCCTTTTATTGAATGCAGGTAAATCCGGATGTCGTCACTGAACAATGCTGATTTACCATATTCAATACATTGTATTGACGTATTAATGACTAGCATAGCGTCTCTGCAAGAGAAACTGACATGCTGCGGTCTGGAAAGACGCACCGAATATCAATCTCCGCGGTAATCTACAGGTGTCTGTGGATGCATAGTGGTCATGGGAATTCTAGAAATCCCATCCACTATGCTGTAACAGCTGGCCGCTGCAGGTTTGATGCAGCATCAAAACCGCAGCAGTTCCTTATCATGGGTACATAACCTAAAAATCTATCTGGTGATCCATTCCATCCATTGAAGTTCAAAAACGATAAAGGTTGCACCATTGTTTACCAAGAATGATTACTCTAGAACATTGAAAATGCATGACTGCCATAGAAAATAGGAAAAAAGCACTATATAATGTACATGTGAAATATTTATCTGCAAAAATTGCTATGAAAAAAAGAAGGTACTTCGCGCATAAATTGGCCAATGTATGTGTCCCTGTCCTGTTTTGTCACCTCTCCTGGGCAAAAAAAAGCCTACAATTTATGGGTCAGGAGTGGACTAGCTAACTACTTAAAATCACCTGTGGCTCTTGGGAGTTGGAGTGCACATGATTTTTAATTAGACTACAGAAAACAGCTCCGTAAGTAATAAATCATTGGAATCATGGTCTGTCTATACATTAAGCTGCTCTCAGATTCGATTTAAAAAAAAAAAGTTGACAGATTCCCTTTAAATGGAATCTGTCAGTAGGATAAAGCCTCTTAAGCTGCTTGTATGGGCATGTAGATCATAAGAAGATAAATTAAATATGTTGATATCTGTGATCTGATGTCTTATTCCAGAGAAATCCATGTTTTTCTTATATGTAAATGAGATGCTAAGGACTATGAGCCGACACTGATCTGCATGCCAATCTGCCTCTAGGGATTATTTTACATGAAGGTGGAGTTACCAGTGTGATGGCTGCTCTCTGCTCTCCTGATCTCACTGCAGATCAGGGTGTGATTATACCTGACACATCTGCAGGTTCCTCTCAGCTTCAGTTTTCACCTCACAGGTAGACAGTGTTGCAATATTGTTACAATAGAGCAGAGCTGTGAGAGCTGCAGCAGATGTGTTTGTAAAGAGACAAAGTTCAGTTCTACTGTCCTGTGTTAGTTACATGTCTCACACTGGTAACTCCCCCTTTTTACTAAAAATAATCTCTGGAGGCAAATTCTCATGCAGATCAGAGTCTGGCCCATAGATCTTAACAGCTTATTTACATATTTTTCTTATAAAAGTTTTTCTGGAATAAGACATCGGATTGCAGATATCAAAGTATTACTTTATTCAGCTCCCTTTCAGTATGTGCTCATAAAGATGACTTCCTATGACCTACATGCCCATACAGACTGCTTAGAGAGTTGATCCTACTGACTGATTACCTTTAAAATCAAAATGGATCATTAATGGGATAGTGGCAATGACGCCTTGAACCTGAAAAATTGTTACAAAATGTAGAATCTGCAGGATGGACGTATTATATATTTGAAAATCCATAGCATGCCATAAAACACACTATGATTTTTTTTTTCTGTCACTTTTGAATGGGTATTATTGCATATCTGAAGATAATGTAGAAGAATACACCAGCGCTGCCTCCCCAAAGTCACTGAGCCGCAGGAACAGAGACAGAAAGGGGCTTTAGCTGTCAGATAGTGAGAACAATCAATATGAGAAACAACTGGGTCCGCGCTGCAGTGCTGATGAAACAACTAGAAATATGCACCCGATACATTGTGCATTATCCAAGCGAAGTATCGGGTGCATATTTCTAGTTGTTTCATCAGCACTGCAGCGCGGACCCAGTTGTTTCTCATTATTGCATATCTGCCATGCCTGAACACAACCCAAGTGTATTTTCCAGTACAGAGTTAGAAAAATGCTTCACTGTAAAGGAATGAGGTATCAAGAGAATATGAAATGTTGCAATTACAAGTATGGCACCATCAGTAGCCCACAAGTCCTTGGTGAGAGCTTAGGTGCTCAAACTAAGTGAAAATGACAAACTACAAAGAAGTACCATATATACTAGCGTATAAGCCAAAGCACCTATTTTTGCCACGGAAAACTGGGTAAGCTTATTGACAGAGTAAAAGCTGGGTATGCATTGCCCCTTGTCCCTGTCCTGGTATGCACGGCTCCCAGTCCCCGTCCTGCTGTGCATGGCTCATCCTCCCCCCCCCCTCCTCATGCCGTTGCTGCATCTCTGTTGTTCTGGCACGGCATCTCTCCTGTACTGAGCGGTCACGTGGTACCTCTCATTAAGGTAATGAATATGCGCTCCACGCCTATGGGAGTGGAGACGCGTGCATATTCATTACCTTAACCCCTTCACGACCCCAGCTTTTTTCCGTTTTGCGTTTTCGCTTCCCTCCTTCCCAGAGACATAACTATTTTATTTTTCCGTCAATATGGCCATGTGAGGGCTTATTTTATGTGGGACAAGTTGTACTTTTGAACGACATCATTGGTTTTACCATGTCGTGTACTAGAAAATGGGAAAAAAATCCAAGTGCGGTGAAATTGCAAAAAAAGTGCAATCACACATTTGTTTTTTGCTTGGCTTTTTTGTTAGGCTCACGAAATGCTAAAACTGACCTGCCATTTTCATTCTCCAGGTCATTACGAGTTCATAGACACCAAACATGTCTAGGTTCTTTTCTATCTAAGTGGTGAAAAATCCCAAACTTTGTGTTAAAAAATAAAAAAAAATTTGCACAATTTTCCAATACCCGTAGCGTTTCCATTTTTCGTGATCTGGGGTTGGGTGAGGGCTTATTTTTTGCGTGCTGAACTGATGTTTTTAATGATACCATTTTGGTGCAGATACGTTCTTTTGATCGCCTGTTATTGCATTTTAATGCAATGTCGCAGCGACCAAAAAAACCCATAATTCTGGCGTTTTTAATTTTTCTCTCGCTACGCCGTTTAGCAATCAGGTTAATCCTTTTTTTTTATTGATAGATCGGGCGATTCTGAAGGCGGCGATACCAAATATGTGTAGGTTTGATTTTTATTGTTTTATTTTGAATGGGGCGAAAAGGGGGTAAACGTTTATATATTTTTTTTTCATACTTTTTTTTTTTTTTTTACTTTTGCCATGCTTCAACAGCCTCCATAGGAGGCTAGAAGCTGGCACAACTCGATCGGCTCTGCTACATAGGAGCGATGCTCAGATCGCTCCTATGTAGTAGATTAACTGCATTGCTATGAACGCCGACCACAGGGTGGCGCTCACAGCAATCCGGCATCAACAACCATAGAGGACTTCAATTGACCTCTGGTTGTCATGCCGATGCATCCCTGACCCCCTGATCACGTGACGGGGGTCAGCGATGCGCTAATTTCCGTCTCGTGGCCGGAAGCGGTAGTTAAATGCCGCTGTCAGCGGCATTTAACTAGTTAATAGCGACGGGTGGATCGCAATTCCACCAGCCGCTATTGCGGGCACATGTCAGCTGTACAAAACAGCATCCCGGCTTTGATGCGGGCTCACCGCCGGAGCCCGCATCAAAGCGGGGGTTCTGACCTAGGATGTACTATCCCGTCCGAGGTCAGAAATGGGTTAATGAGCAGTACCACGTGACCGCTCAGCACAGGAGAGCTGCTGCCCCGGAACAATGGAGATGCAGCAACTGCGCGAGGAGGGCGATTATAATGTCTTCTGAAAGCTGGCAGCTGCAGCTGTCACTGTGTCACAGCCGCTGGCTCCTGCCGCTCCCCCTCCCCCGCAAGGCAATGACTCGTGTATAAGCCAAGGGAGGTGTTTTCAGCACAAAAAAAACCGCTGAAAATATTGCTTTATACACGAGTATATACGGTATATATTTCACTGGGAGTGCAGCCATCATTTTATATGCCTAAGCACCTATATAAGTGCATAACATATCAATTAGAGGCAGGCAGATGCTGCAAACAAAATGGTTGGAATGGTCTCTACTAAACACTTACTTGGGATTAGAGCAACCGGCCTCACTTTCAAAGACGAACCAATGACAATAAGAAGATCAACCTCATCCTTGTCATACTTCATCGCTCTGTGAAATTCAGCAGGTAAATTCTCCCCAAAAAAGACAATATCTGGTTTCATGATTGCAAGTGGCTCATCTGGTGGACATCTTGGACAACGTGGCACAACCTACAAAGCAAAAATATTGAGGATATACTTTCTTCCTGAATTGTAAACCTGTGACGAACAACACACAACACATTTCTCAGCATATTTACAGAAATCAGTTTCTGATATGAACTAAAGACTTGAGATCACAATCTGTGACTACTACAGATCTCAGGAAACATCCATTGCAATCAAGAACACACTCAGTACCTTCATTTACTATACATCAGTATTGACCTTCTCCTTAACTTAGAGGGCTTCCCGAGCAGTCCCAACTGGGTTTCATGACTCTGAAGAGTCCTTACATAAAATAAATCTGTGGTGGTCATAAACTGCAGCATTTACCAATGTGATCTCATATCCCCTTGCACTTTTCTAAAACCTTTACAAGAATTCAAGGAAAAGTGAACTATAACAATAAGTGACATGGTTGTAGAATGTCACCATTCACAATGCTATAAACAAAAACACATGAATATTACCTGGTTAAATATGTCATCCCTTACAGTTTCACAGTCCACTTTGTTTTTGCATATTAAGCAGGAAGCCATGGCAAATGATCCTATGGGCAACAAAGACACAATCTTTATAAAAGGAAAGTCCCAAAGTGTTGGATTTACATATAGTGAATCTGACACGTAATTACTATGTGATCTGCATCAAAGATGCAAGACAACACTGAGAATACTGCTGTGATCTCTATGTGGATTAGCCTTATTGTCATCCTCAGCTATGGAGTCCACAAAAATAGGTAGCACACCACTCCCCAAAATTTTTCATGGCATGTAAAGAGGGTTGCAGAGACCCAATTCCCAATCAATGGATGTGAACAGTCATTAGATTTTACGTGAGCTTTTTTCAGACCATTATTCACACTTTTTACAAAAGGGGGGGGGGGGGGGAAACACCTTTCATTACAGACTGCACATATGGATAAGTCATCAATTGATTAATCTTTTTACAGGGTCATCCAGGAGTAATCACCGTTTAACTTTTTTCTTTCCATAAAACACTAGTGCACGTGAAATTAAGAAACTTTGTAATATTTCCTATTAGAGAAATACTTGGCACTGAGATCTCATCTCCCGAGATCTTAATCTGCACATGCGCCGCCTCCGGCAGCCATTTTCCTGTAGGCCACCGCATTAGAGCAAAGAAAGTGCGGAGGGGTTCCAGGCTTTCACAAAAGGTCGACGGAGCCCTCACACCACTGAGAATTTCCGAAACTGCCGCGCACCAGCCTGAGATGACACTCCTGGTAAGCACATCCGGACTATAAGACAACCCCATTTTCCTCCAAAAATTTTTTGGGAAAAAAAAAAAAGTATGTAAGCAGCATACACCCACGGTTTCCTGTGTCCCTCAATGAAGCGATAGAGAAAGTATGTATTACTGTCCAAAAAAATACGTTAATTAAATTAGTAATGTGTTACAGTAAACAATTGCCTGAGCGATTCAATGGCCAATCAATGTGTAAAACTAAACATTACCTGACCATTGTGCAAAATTGAACAATACCTGACCAACTCAATGGTCCTGACCAATGTGTGAAAGTAAACAGTGTCCGCCCTACAAAATGTACTGCCAGAGTCTTAAGATACCGTCACACTAAGCGACGCTGCAGCGATACAGACAACGATGCCGATCGCTGCAGCGTCGCTGTTTAGTCGTTGTGTGGTCGCTGGAGAGCTGTCACACAGACAGCTCTCCAGCGACCAACGATGCCGAAGTCCCCTGGTAACCAGGGTAAACATCGGGTTACTAAGCTCAGGGCCGCGCTTAGTAACCCGATGTTTACCCTGGTTACCATTGTAAAAGTAAAAAAAAAAAAAAACACATACTCACATTCCAGTGCCCGGCGTCCGCTTCCCTGCACTCCTCCTGCATCCTGTGTCAGCGCCGAACATCTCCGGCATCTCTCACAGAGCACAGCGGTGACGTCACCGCTCTGCTTTACGGCCGGCACTTACACAGGATGCAGGAGGAGTGCAGGGAAGCGGACGCCGGGCACCGGAATGTGAGTATGTGTTTTTTTTTTTTTTTTTACTTTTACAATGGTAACCAGGGTAAACATCGGGTTACTAAGCGCGGCCTTGCGCTTAGTAACCCTAGGTTTACCCTGGTTACCAGTGAAGACATCGCTGGATCGGTGTCACACACACCGATCCAGCGATGTCAGCGGGAGATCCAGCGGCGAAATAAAGTTCTGGACTTTCAGCAACGACCAGCGATCTCACAGCGGGATCCTGATCGCTGCTGCGTATCAAACACAACGATATCACTAGCCAGGACGCTGCAACGTCACGGATCGCTAGCGATATCGTTTAGTGTGAAGGTACCTTTAGGTACAATTCAACTCCAGTCAGTCACTCAGAAAAAAAAACAAAAAACTGCAAAACCTGCTTTTCTGGTCTGAATACAAATGGAGAATCAAAAGCGGCTACAGATGCTGGGAATAAAATTCTCAGGGACCTGTAACTCAAGTTCAAAAAACAATAATGAATATAAATTGTTATGGATTCATAATAGGAATAGATAATGTGCTCTGTGCCAACCAGGCTAATGATTATAGCACCATGTAGCAAATCTAAACCACTTGGAAAATAATATTAAAATACTTCACTTATTTCTTCTCTTTATATTAATCATGTCAATTTATAAACAAATAATTTTATTAAAATGCACCTATCGTTTTTAATCATATTGAATATATCTATATTTTAATGATAATAGATTTCTTAAAAAAAAAAAACCTAATCATTAAAATTGTGTATTTTCATATACTCAAGTAGCATAGTCAATTACATCACATGTAGGATCAAAGAATTCTTTTAACAGACATACAAAGTGTTCATAATGCAATAAGTTATCCACCATAAAAAGCAGCATTTGAGGGATTAAGGAAGAGGGGGTGGATCTTCCCAGATCATTAATAGGCTCTCTACACAGCCTGGAGCAAATGCCCTGACGAAGAGGAACGAGGCATTCCTCGAAACGTGCATTCCCTTTTTGGCTCCTTCGGGACACTGTACTGTGTGAAAACACACTCTTTCGCGCCGCCGTCCATTTTGGATCCAGGGACGCTATTGGCTCTACACACGCCCCCTCTCCCTCCCTCGTTGCGGCTTCCCTGACATACCGCAGAAGTGTGTTTCCATCTCCAAGGACGCAACTCTCATCTCAGCAGCCACCCTCCACGCAGGATCTAATAACAATGCCGAGCTAAGGGCTTAGTAAGTACCGCTTATTTCAGGCACAGTAACAATGCATCACCAATGAGAGCACCTTAGATTGAACCACTTGTAAAACAAACTCATTATACGGTACTGCAATCATTAATCTGGAAAGCACAGAGCGCATTGTTTATTTCTATTACAAATCTACAGCATATTATCACCAATGAGAGTATTTTATTATTATTTTCCAAGTGGTTTAAATGTCATACATGGTGCTAAAATCATTAGCCCGGTGGGCACAGAGCACATTATCTATTCCTATTATTAATCCATAATAATTTATATTCATTATTGGTTTTTGAGCTTGAGTTACAGGTCCCTGAGAACTTTATTCCCAGAATCTGTAGCCACTTTTGATTCTCCATTTGTATTAATTTGTATCCTGACCAGGTTGCACTATGCTATAGGAATAAGCGCAACAGATTTTTTCATATACATCTAGTCTCTGTGTACCTTCACACTTCTTTCACACAGATCTGTGTATTTGCCTGCAGCTTTTCCTACTCATTTCTTAAACTGACCTATCTCTGGGGCGCATGTGTATCTATCCAATCCTTAAAACCTGCTTTTCGCCTGCAGATTTTTATTTTTTTTTCACTGCCAAGAGATCACGTTTTGACTTTAGGAAAAAAGCAACATTTGAACATAACCCGTTATTTCAGGAGAACTTGTAGCAGAATGTATCTGGACTTCTACGTCTCCTCTATAGTATTTTACAAGCACCAAATGCATCTCAGGAATGTGAATAACTGTCCTCAATCAATACAGATTTTGAAAATTGTACCCTTTCAGAGGCAAGGATCAATATAGGGGGCACAAATTTCAGTGATAAAATATATTATTGGTTCCGGTGTTCATGTGTACTACTGATTTATGAAATCAAACAAAAAATGGTTGCTCTTTAATTAGCAATTTAATTGGTTAGGAATAAATGTCTTTTCATTTTAATTTAAACTGTTTTATAATCAGGTAAAAAAAAATCTAATTTTTTCTTTACTATTTTATAGAAACAAAGAATGGGTCCTCATAGAAGACAACAGGTGTTAGGTGAGGATATCGCAGTACAAAATGGAGTAATACGAAACATTGTATTGCGGTATCAACAAGCGTTACCCTGTTGAGGGATCTCTGTACAGTGTTGTGTGTCTTGGTCTGGAGTATCGAGGCCATCAACGTATCATACAACAAATTTCCTTCACACATTGACCATACATGTAGTATGACAACCGAGCAGCAGTTTTCCTCTGCAGTTTCACTGTCATTACATAATTCTCATAGGACTCCGTCAAACTGTACAACAAGCATATGACCCATTGAGCGGTAATTGCCTCACATGGCAAATGCAT
This sequence comes from Ranitomeya variabilis, assembly GCF_051348905.1. Classification (NCBI taxonomy): domain Eukaryota; kingdom Metazoa; phylum Chordata; class Amphibia; order Anura; family Dendrobatidae; genus Ranitomeya; species Ranitomeya variabilis. The sequence continues at coordinate 102,180,643 of NC_135235.1, forward strand.
CACAAATCCTCACCATGACATTGTATAATCCGCTGAATGCCAGCAACTTGCTCCAGTGTATCTATATTCTGAGTATAATTTCTAAGCAGTTTTCCCTCTTTATCCAGCATAGCAATAAATTTGTGGCAGAGAGATGGTTGGAATTGGCCAGGAAAGATTTCCTAAAATGGAGGTGATAAAACAGAACATCATTATGTTAGAAAATAGTCAACTACACATCAACTGCTGTATATTTATTGCCGTTCATCAGCAAATACAATGAGCCATTTTCCATGTAAGACTCCTGGCATTATATAACTACTGCAGACTGATTATATTATGACTACCTCTGCACCGCTCCATTGACTTTATTGGCGGGTAACTGTAGAGACACAGCCAATTCTATGCTAATAATAGAGTTTTTGGGATCAGTGGGTGATCATGTCAGATCCCCCACTGATCCCAACAAGGCAGATGTCCAGTCTCTATTCCCAGAACAGAATCTCCCACCAAAACTATTATGGAGTAGCATTAATGTGATTGGATTATAACATGTATATATTTTTGGGGATCTCACCAAAGGCTTTTGTAGAATTTCATAATTTTGGTCAGATAACCTGACCATATAGATGATGCTTCATAAAAGCCTTTGAGCTAGAGAACAGGCTAACCTAAAAAAAATAATTTTTTTTATTTCTTTTCTTATAACTGAGCAAATAGATTAGAGCTTTCCTGGCACGGCATCCACTATGGCCCTCCATGACAGTGGGATTTGTGCAGTCTTTACTTCTGGGCCAGCATACCGGGTATGTTAGGTGTATAATGGCGCAGAAGTGACGACAGCACAAGAGGACTAGACTGAACGCTGGACCATGTAGCACCAAATCATTTTGCTTAACGTCAATATTTTTTTTTCCAGAAAAGTAATATTTTGGAGGTAAAATCCCACCTTAGCAAATTTAAAGAATGGTCTTGGATCCTTTCTAAAATACTCAATATCAAACATGGCTTGAGGATTTGGGAGGTCTGGAAAATCCACTGCAAGACGTGCATAAATGCCATCCCTTGATCTGAAGTCTGGTATGCCGCATGAAACTGAAACCTGTATGGGGTGATAAATGGAAAATGTGTAATGTTATCCTCAAATGAGCTGCAGGTATTAAAAGACACTTGTCATAAAGACTGAAACTGAACAGAGGTGTATGGAGAAGAGCTGAAATAAATGTCTCAGCCTATTGCGGTCATCTCAGGTCAGACCAGTGACCCTGGTACTACTGCGATACCGCAACTACTATTAACCTCTTAGCGACATAGGGTGAAATAGTACACCGATGTCAGTATCCCCCGCTTTGACATGGGTTCCGGCGGTGAGCCCACATTTTTTCCAGGACATGTCAGCTGTTTCGAACAGCTGACATGTGCCCGCAATAGCCGCGGGTGGAATCACGATCGGAATTTTTTTTTCACCACTTAGATAAAAAAAAATAACCTAGCCATGTTTGGTGTCCATGATCTCGTAATGACCTGGAGAATCATAATAGCAGGCCGGTTTTAGCATGTAGCGAACCTACTAAAAAAGACAAAACAAAAAAGTGTGGGATTATACTTTTTTTTTTGCAATTTCACAGCACTTGGAATTTTTTTCCCCCGTTTTCCAGTACACAATATGGTAAAACCAATAAAACCAACGGTGTCGTTCAAAAGTACAACTCATCCAGCAAAAAATAAGCCCTCACTTGGCCATATTAACGGAAAAATAAAAAAATAAAAAAACATCTAGGACCACATACTGGACTTCCAAGCCAAGAATAAGCAGAGTGTTAAATAAATATGAAAAATCATATGGAGTCTTTCCTAGAAAAAAAAAAAAAAACTACATATCACTCTGCTCAGCTCTTTCACATTCAATGTGACCAATTTGCACATCTAGGTCTAGGTTTTATGTGTATGATGGCCAATTTATTTGTTCATACCTTTTTAAATCAATAAAGCTACTTACCCCAGCTCCAGTCAAAACCATTATTTTCTTGCTTTCTTGAAGTAACTTCAAAGCATCCTCCATAGTATTAATGTCCTTACGTTTTTTCCTTTTTGGAGGGTCCGAAAGTATATTGATAACAATCTGCCACAGGGTCATATCATCCAGATCTGGAGGTGCAACAGAATCGGGAAGCAGATCTCTCAGAATGGTCCTAGGATCTGTGCCCATCATAAGGTGACGCTGAACAAACGTGTATGGTCCTGCAGATGGTTTCCAAAAAAGTACACTTATTGAGCAGTCATATCTTCATCACAATAATTAACTCAAAACACACTTAGCCCCTTAATAGCAGTCTTTCGGGTCCTTAAGAACAAGCGCTATTTATTACTTCTACAACCAGCACATTTCAAAAGCTGTAATTTTTTGCATCAACAGGTCCTACAGAATGTGGGTGAGCAGTAATTTTATAGTCACCATTTGAGAGTCAATATTTTAAATGGGATATTCCCATATCACACATTTATGACACTCATGGCAAACCCATGGGATACTCCGTATGTGTACAGTAGATGCAAATAGGACCTGTGTCTACTTTGAGCATGTAGCCCTGACATGTGCCGCTGTCAGTGGAGCAGTGGTCAGAACAACAATTTATTCCTATGGAGATTCTGACCACCTCTCCTCTAAAACCTGTGTGCAATAGTGCCCTGTGCTTCAAGAAAAATATAAAAATGTCTCATTTCTAGACAGACGTGAACATTCCTATACTCTATTCATGAGGTGGCACCATACTAACAAAGAAAATGCTACTCTTCAATGCATCATTTTGTTAACAGCCAATACTCAAATATTTGTGCTTTCTCATGACATATACAGTGGATATTACATGTCAGAGTGGGCCAACCCCTTTAATCACAGTAAGTGACACTTAACACCTTCCAAACTAGGCGATTTACCATTTTTTAGTTTGTTTTTTTGCCTCCCATAACTTTTTTAATTATTTCCAGTGACAAACTGTATTTGGGCTTGTTTTTTTAACTCAAAAATTAGGAAAAAATTAAACTGCACAGAAATGGTAAAAGAAAAAAAAAAACCTACAATTTGGTTTTGGGGCTAGATATTAAAACCTTGAGAACATTCATGTCTGGTTACAGCTTGTGGTCCAGCTAACGGGTATGTGCACACATTGCGGATTTGCCTGCGGATCCGAAGCAGTTTTCCATGCGGTTTACAGTACCATGTAAACCTATGGAAAACCAAATCCGCAGTGCCCATGCTGCGGAAAATACAGCGCGAAAACGCTGTGGTTTATTTCCGCAGCATGCCAATTCTTTGTGCGGATTCCGCAGCGTTTTACACCTGCTCCTCAATAGGAATCCGCAGGTGTAAAAACGCAGTGAAATCCACACAAAAAAACAATGCAAATCCGCAGATTTTTCAAAAACTGGGCGGAAAAATCCACACAGAAATCCGCAACGGGGGCACATAGCCTACATCTAAAGCCCATAAAAGATAAAGGGTATAGGGGCACGCTGCTCCGTGGGTTGCCATAGTCCTTTTATTTAAGTGATCAGTAGAGGATTAGGCATGAGAAGTGTTCTAAGTCCACCTACGCTTTGCACAAGGTACATCCAAAAGGGTAGGTCATATTTTACCTCTTAAATTAAAAAGAAAGCAGATTGCATAAACGGCCACCAGTAAGTTTGATGTACTACATTGTATATCTGCCAGCCCCTTGGCTTACAGAACAGTCGTTAGGAGACCACATTCTCCTAACAGTTCAGGGGCCTACAGGGACTAGAAAGTACAAATATCTGCAGTCGGACACCAGAATCGTACCTATACAGGGCTTGGGAGTCCAATCACTGGAACTGGCATGGGAAGCTCTATCATCTTCATCACTGTCACATGAATGGAATCCACCAACAAGCTCATCGTCTAGGTGAATACTTTCTGAAAAAAGGAAAGTGAAAATGAGATATGTACAATTAAAGCACCTGCTGCAGTGATGCTTCCGATCTAAGGTCCCTATCCGTTGTCTTATACTTACCCTCCGGCGTCTTCACCTCTCATCGGTGCACAGCAGGTCCCGCAGCACCATCTTGTGCCAACAATTTCTGACTGACCGGAAGTCAAAGACAATGTTCACAAGCTCTCAATGCAAGGCTCTCACACTTGCATTGAAAAGTGACCTCTGCCTCATCCAGCAAACACTGGAGCGATCTAGCAACTCACAAACTGGTAAAGATTGGCCGGAGCAGCGGTGATAGAAGGTGAAGGCAGAAGCAAGAAAATGAGAGTAGGGGCAGAAAACTTAGAAGCACCACATGAAAGAAACAAAGGGCACCAATTTTCTCACATTTCTGGTGATAAACCTGATAAATACAACTTCTTCTGGGAAACTGCTGAAACACGTAGATTAGACGCACAACTCTAGTGAAAAAAAAGACAAAAAAAAACCCCAAACCCCACACTGGAGTGGTGCTCTAAAGGGGCCATCCACTACTTATATAACCCCTTCTCAATCATCATGTTTCCACCAAGTAAAATAATACACCTGTACTAATCTCCGGTGCGGGCGCCATTCCAGTGGTGTTGGCACCGGCTCCCCCGCGGCTCGTGTGACATTTCACTGTCACATCCTTTGGACAGAACTAATAACGGGAGGAAGTGAGAGTTGCTGCTCCCACTTCCTCCATTCAGATGTCTTACCAGGTCTTTTTTTTCCACCTTACTAAAAGGTGTGCTCCAACGTTTTGTTTGGCTTAAAGTGAACCTGACAGCTAATACATACTGCCAATCCATAGGCAGCAAGTATCAGGCACTGGCTGCATGATCTTAGCCAGGAACGATTGACTCTGAAATGCTGCGGCGTTTCAGAGAAAACCATACTTTAATAGCCGATGATGACCGAGACTGCGCTATAGAGTAGTCGGAAGGACAGATCCCTTGCCTACACGAGCATGAGGGCAGAGACTTGTCAATCCTGGGCAACGGGCGGGGAGAAGCCGACATGGACCGCCGCTTGTCTACACTCGTCTCCTGGGCAAATTGGTCCCCAGCGGCTTTTGAAGCATGTTTCTCTCTGAAACACCGCAGCATTTCAGAGTCAAACATACCTGGCTGAGATTATACAGCCAGTGCATGATATATGCTGCCCACCAATGGATGGCATGTGTCAGCTGACAGGTTCACTTTAAAGGTATTTTTGAAGTCATGGTATATGATGCACATTACCGCTGCTCCCAATCAGTGTACTGTTTAGAGGTAAGCAGCACTCATCCTATATGTAAACAGTATCTCTCTTGATTGAGGTCCATTAAAACATAGAGCCATGATTGTAGGGAGTATCTGATTTCTGGGAGTCCATCCTTTGATCTCTGGGACATAAGCAGCCACTGGAGGAGTCTGACAGCAGCACTCTCAGAGAACACAGCAGTGCTCGGCCTACGGAGCTTCCCTGTGTATGGAGGAATCTGGAGAGATCGCTGCTGGAGAAGTCATAGTTAGGCAGACAGCCATCTATTGTGTCTGGGGGGCATTAGACAACACAGTCTAAGAATTTACCAAATTCATCATCCAGGATGAGCTACTGCTTTTACAGTCTAAGCTGACCAGGACCATTACACAGGATAAATAAAGGTGCCCCTAGGGCCACTGTTGTAACTTGTAGGGTTATCAGGCACTCTAAAACGAAATCTGTCATCAGGTGTTTGCCACATAATCTGAGAGCAGCATAACGTACTGTAAGGGCAGAGAACCCGATTCCAGCAATGTGTCTCTTGTGGAGCTGGTTATTGTAGTTTTGATAAAATCAGTGTTTTATCACCAGGAGATTATCAGCAGAGGACTAGTAGACCTGCTGGCAGGTAGCCATGAGCTTTGTATAAATCCACAGCTTTCTGCATACACTGTATATGTGCAGAAAGCTGCCAATCAGTAATCTTGGCGTGATTCTACAGGGCTCAGCATTCGGAGAACTGCAGCACATTAAACAGGGAGTTTATAAAAATGACAGCAGGCAGCTCAGTAAGTGACATGTCGCTGGAATGCAGGTCTTTTTCTCTATATCATGGCGCTTGTAGATAGGATAGCAAAAATCTGGTGACAATTTCCTTTTAACCCCCACTCTTAAAGGGGTTGTCCAGACACTTGTAAATTTTAACCAAGACAATGGAGTAATATGACAAACTGAGTATACGTTAATCCTGAGCCCCAGAGATGACATCGCAGTATGCTGTGAGTGCATCGGATCGCCCTCACCCATACAAGTCTATGGGTGCGTGCAAAACATCGGATTGCACTCGGATGTCATCCAAGTGCAGTCCGATTACTGTGGACGCAGGCAATGGAGATGAATAAATTACTTTGTCTTCAGAACTCTCATGCGAGACAATCGGATCACAGTAAGATGACATCGGATCAGATTCTGCCAGATATTGAGACAGTGTCATTAGCATCATGAGCCCGATTATCTTGCATGAGAGAGTATACAGGACCTCACCGTACGCGGCCCAGTACAGTGGTGGCAGCCGTCATCACCAGCACCCTGGGAGGAAACCTAATAAATTGCAGCTCGTCTTATTCCGCTGACAGTAAAAGTTGATCATTTTCCTTGCATGATCCCATGTGAGAACACACTGGAATTGATGAACTCGGTGAGAGGTTGCAGGAATCCCCAGGGCAGCGCTGTATGGAGAATGAAGACTTGATACAAACATGCATCCAACCACATCAGAGAAAAAAAATGAACTACAGTCGGCAGGACGTCGCATGCGATCACATCGCCCGACAGGTGTCGGCTGCAGAGCCTTCCGGCGGCCAGTGATGGCAGCACTCACCTGCACAGTGCGCGCCCTGCTCGGCGGCAGTGTCGCCTCCATTGTGCAGCTCCTGCGCTCCCGCCTCCTCCGCTGCGTCCACCCCCACCAGGCCAGGCAGCGCCGCGCTATTGTGCGCCTGCACCCCGGCCGCTCTCTCCGCGGAGGCCTCTCCGTCACGGAGGCTGGAAGGCGCGGACGACAGATGTAATCTCCATCCGCTCTCGCCCGGTACCGGCAGCCCGCCATTACCCGCGTCTGTCCGCGGCTTCTTGGCGACGGGCTCGCCATTTTCTATTGGCAGAGAGAAGAGAGAACCGGACTGGAGACAGCTCAGCCGAGCCGCGTCCGCCATCTTCCCGCAGCCCCAAGTAGGAGGCGCCCGGCAGGAGCTGAGGGAGACGGCCGACACACGTGACACGTCTTCCACCAATGGCAGCCGCTCCTCGTGACGTAAACAATAACAAACTTCATCACGTGGAAGATGTAACGGGGCAAGCACCGGAGAGAGGCGGGCGGGGAGCGAGAAGTGCAGGCCCCGGTACTAGCAGCGCCTCACTGAGGGCAGTGCACCGGCTGTGCCTCACAGAAGCCCTGCTGTGCTGCGGCAATTACCGGGGCCGGGCCACTCCTTGTATCACGTGACCACAGCAGGGAGAGTGCGGAGAACCCGGATGGGAAGAAGAAGGTAGAGCGAGTGTCACGTGATCCTGAGGATGAAGCTGAAGGCGATGATGATGAAGATGAAGTTGTTTTTTATTCAGCAGTTTCTTATCACCATTTTTATACAAGTTTAATAACGAGAAACGATCACAAAAATAAAATGTACTGAAGTGCCATGATGTGAACACACAAAACTGGGCATCAAAGTGGGGGGCACCGAAGGGGGCTAACAAAAATGATCTAGATTTTCCTGCACTGGGGGGGGGGCAAAAATTCACTTTGGCCCCCATCTACTATATGCTATGTGAAAAACTGCAGCCCACGCTGAGGATTGCCTATGAGTGGTTGTGAGGACCACCGGAAGCGACACGCCCAATCCTGACAGTGAGGCGAGGGTATTGTTAGGGATGGGCGTGCTACGGTGCTGAATGTTAGCATGTTCCTAGTATATCTGCAGATGTCCTTACCCTAAACTGGTCACATGAGACAATCATTTATGACAAAGACAAAAATTGTGTAATGAGCGAGGCCCAGCTTTGTAAACCGGAGAAGAGTATGGACCCCAAAAATATAACTTTGAATATTACCAAGTTAACAAATCTTTGTAAACTCATTAAACTCATCGATTAGTGGGTGTAAATCCAATACGCATTATCTACTGACAGGATTGTACTCCAATAACAGTGATCCCTTCACCAGGAGTAAGTGCAGTCTGTCACACCCAATTGTCCCCTACCGGAGTCCCTACCTGTCAGCGGAGGTTGGCGCCCCCACACCTCAGCTGCTGTCCCTTTAGGCCCTAAGCCTCCCCTACTGTAAAGTGCAGTGCAGGTAGTATTTACCTCCAATAGGTAATCACTTTTTTAAGTCCTTAGACCATCTCTGGTATAGATTGCAGTGTAGGTAGCAATAGACAATTAGATATTCACCTTGCTCCCATCTACCACTCCAATTCCCAGTTGGGGGCTCTCTAACTCTCATAAATATACTAGATACAGATCAATATGAGTCAGAGAAAAACAATAGGGCAATCATAAACACTATCCTGAATAAAAAAGATAATGTGTGCAAACTGTAAAGCGCTCCGGAATATGTTAGCGCTATATAAAAAAAAATAAGAAAGAAATTCAATGTACTTAGTTTGTGACCATTTTTGACAATCCCTTATCAGGATGTAAATCCCAATGCGTTTCCCCCCCATAACCCTAGCCCCAACCCTAACCCTAGCCCAATCCTATCCCAACCCTAGCCCCAACCCTAACCTAGCCCAACCCTTACCCCAGCTCTAACCCAAGACCCAACCTTAACCCTAGCTCAACCCTAACCCTAGTTCTAACTCCAACCCTAAAGCCCAACCCTAACCCCAGCTCTAACCCTAGACCCAACCCTAACCCCAGCTCTAACCCTAGACCCAACCCTAACCCAAGCTCTAACCCTAGACCCAACCCTAATCCTAGCTCTAACCCTAGCCCCAACCCCCTGATGAAGAAAAGGAAATAATTTTTTACTATTTTTACCTAACTAAGGGGATGTTAAAAGGGGGTTTGATTTACTATTTTTTTGATTTTGATCACTGTGATAAGGTCTATCACAGTGATCAAAATGAACCAATAGGAGAAATCTATTGTTGCCTGGTGCCGGCCGACAGATCTCGGCGGGCGCTCTGCGCATGCAGATGCTATTTTCTTCCCGGAAGAAGAGGCCGGGGGACATGACCTGGGGATGTAGGAGGTGCTAGAGGTACCAGGGGGGGGGGGCTCAGGGGACCCCATTTCTCTCTCCTCTGAAGTGCTAGATCATATCAGAGGAGAGAGAAATAAATAGGAAATTGGACTTTTTTTTTTGTGGTCGCCGTTATTCTGTGAATAACAGTGATTGCAACACTGGGGACGGTAAAAACCGAGCCGAATCATGTTCTCAGGGGTCTCAGCTACCCCTGATAGCAGAGACCCTGGAGAATTTCTGATGCTGGGGGGGCGCTATAACCTTTTTTCTCAGCGCCGTTAAAAAGTGGCGCTGAGGAATACGTACTCTTAATTGCCACCGTTGAAGGCGGTCGTTAAGGGGTTAACAACTGGAGCAAGTTCAGAGAAGAGCTATCAGGGTGGTGAGTGGACTGCAGAGTATGTCCTACAAGGAATGGTTAAAGGATTTGGGAATGTTTAGCTTGCAAAAACAAAGGCTAAGAGGAGACTTACCGGTAATAGCTGTCTACAAATATCTGAAGGGATGTCACAGTGTAGAAGGATCATCTTCTCATTTGCACATAGAAACACTGGAAGCAATGGAATGAAACTGAAAGGGAGAAAATACAGATTAAATATTAGAAAAAAACTTTTTGACAGTGAAGGTGATCAATGAGTGGAACAGGCTGCCAGGAGATGTGGTGAGTCCTCCTTCAATGTAAGTCTTCAAACAGATGCTGGACAGACATCTATCTGAGATGGTTTGGTGAATCCTGTGCGGCATTGAGCAGGGGGTTGTGCATGATGAGATGTTTAGTGAATCCTTCATTGGGCAGGGGTTGGACAAGATGACTCAGGAGGTCCCTTCCAGCTGCAACATACTCTGATTCTATCACCTGGTGGGCCTCATAGATACCAGGTGGTTGAGAGGTCCCTGAGGAAGCCAGGGGTTAGTTGGTACATCTCCATGCTGGGATACCCAGCAGGAGCCCGAGTCCCAAAATTAGGGTAACAGAGCCACCACTGGGGGGAGTCCGTGGTCCCAAGGAGCTGCTGAAGGGCCACCAAAGGCTGATGGAAAAGACTTGATCTGCTGGCGGTGTCACGGTCCTGGACACATAGCGGCCCGTTGTCCTGTGTGCTGAGCTGAGCAGATGGATTGTAGCCTAGGCAGGCGTTGTTCATATTATGCCTACCCAGTCTGCAGTGTGGACTATCAGCCCAGAGGGGCCACAGTCATGCCCCGTGACCATACACGGAGAAAAAACGCCATATTATAGTGTAGATTTTGCTGCACTTGTTCCGGGTGCCATGTTACATTGGCAGAGCCCCTGAGGTGCCAACACAGCAGAAGCCCCTATAACTGACCCCATTTTCCAAACTAAACCTCTCAATGAATTCATCTAGGGGTACAGTAATTATATTGACAAAATAGGTGTGTCAAAGATTTTTATACCTTTGGGCAGTGAAGAAAACTAGTGGGCCTGGGTTGCGAGACGTTTGCAACCCGGGTGTAATTGTTACCTCGCTGGGTAAGATTCATTTTTTTTACCTGCTACATTACTCGTGGGTGGGTGTAAATAAGGTGGACGTTTCCGCCTTCCTGGACAGTGGGGCGGGGTTTAATTTGGTTGACGCAAAGTTCGTCCGGGACCAAGGCCTGATCCCACATACATTGTCCAGACGCATACCCATTATTGCTATTGACTCTGCCTCCCCAAAGCAGGGGCAATTTATGCAGGTGGTCTGAAACTTGCGGCTACAGGTAGGGGCTATACGCTCTGGGATGATAAATGGTTATGTGCTTGAGAGCTTGCCCTCACCTGTGGTACTGGGACTTCCTTGGCTTGCTCTGCACAATCCGGTGATTGATTGGCAGACACAGCAGGTGGCTATGTGGAGTACTTACTGTCATGGACACTGCTTGGGTACCCGGATGGCTGGCGTGGATACCCAGTCCATGCCCAATTACCTGTCAGACCTTGGCTATGCGTTTTCTGAACAGGGGAGCCAAGAACTTCCTTCCCATCATCCTTATGATTGCGCCATCAATCTGATTCCTGGTGCCAAGCTGCCCAAGAGCAGATTCTATAACATCTCAGGTCCATAGAGGCAGGCCATGAAGGACTATATTTCAGAAAGTCTGATTAAGGGTCATATTAGACCGTCGTCATCTCCCATTGCTGAGGGGTACTTTATTGTCAAGAAAAAAGATGGCGGGTTACGTCCCTGCCTGGATTTCTGGGAAGTCAATGCGATCACTGTCCGTGAGCCGTGTCCACTTCCCCTGATCCCTGACTTCTTTAATCAGATTGATGGGGCAAAATGGTTCTCTAAAATGGACCTCAGCGGGGGCGTATAACTTCATCTGCATTAAGGAGGGAGATGAGTGGAAGACTGCGTTCAATATGCCTGAAGGGCACTATGAGAACCTGGTGATGCTTTTTGGGTTGACTAACGCGCCTGCCGTCTTTCAGCACTTTATTACATCTTTAGTCACCTGGTAGGCAGGTTCGTGCTTATCTGTCTGGAAAATATTCTCATCTATTCACCTGACCTGGAGACACACCAGGGACATGTTAGGCAGGTTCTCCATATACTTTGTGACAATAAATTGTATGTCAAACCCGAGAAGTGTATGTTCTTGGTGGAGGAGATTCCTTTCCTTGGTATGTTTTGTCTGCTACTGGTTTTCGCATGAATCTGGCGAAAGTCTGGGCGGTATTGGAGTGGGATCGTCCAGAGGATTTGAAGGTATTAAAAAGATTTTGGGGTTTAGACACCTACTACCGTAAAATCATAAAGAACTTTTCGGTAGTAGCCAAACCTCTCACAGATATGACCAAGAAGGAGACGGACTTCTCCAAGTGGTCCAGTCCTGCCAGGAAGGCATTTGACACGCTGAAAAGGCATTTTGCTTCTGCACCGATTCTTGTCCAGCCTGACGTCTCTCAGCTTTTCATTGTGGAGGTCGATGCGTCTGTGGTGGGAGTGGATGCTGTACTATCGCAAGGTGTGTCTCCTGGTAAATGTCAAACGTGTGCTCATTTTTCCAAGAAACTGTCGCCAGCTGAGAGAATTTACGATATTGGTAATAGGGAACTCTTAGCTATCAAATGGGCATTTGAGGAGTGGCGTCATTTCTTGGAGGGAGCGGTTCACCAAGTGATGGTTATCACAGATCATAAGAATCTGGTATACTTGGAATCGGCACAACGTCTTACACCACGACAGGCAAGATGGGCATTATTTTTTACCAGGTTTAACTTTTTTTGTTACTTTTAGGTCGGGGAGCAAAAATGTTGAGGCAAATGCCTTGTCCTGTAGCTTCCCTGGGCAAGAAGATAAGTGCAAACCAGTTCCTATTCTCCAAAAGGAGATCTTGAAAGAGAGGTTGTTGATGGTCACGGGGACGCCCCTGCTACCTGTCCACCTGGACATCATGATACGGTGTTGGCTGGACATCCTGGGAATGAGGCCAAATCGGATCTACTTGGTGTTTTTGATGGCTAGGTGCTCATGACGATTTTCAGCAGTATGTGGCCACCTGCAATATCTGTGAGAGTTCTAAAACCTCACATACTCGTCCGTCAGGGGCTCTCCAACCACTGGAGATTCCCAGCAGACCTTGTACTCACTTATCGGTCAATTTTTTTTAAGGACCTACCCTGATGTCTGCAGGTAATACTGTGATCCTAGTGGTGGATAGACTCAGGAAAATGTGTCATTTTATTGGTTTACCAGCTTTGCCTAACTCCAAATGTCTGGTGCAAATTTTTGTCAGGGAAATTATTAGACTGCATGGGATTCCTACCAATATTGTTTCTGATGGGTGGGTACAGTTTATCTCCAAATTTTGGAGAGCATTTTGTAACCGTCTGGGGATCCATTTGTCTTTTCCTTCTGCTTTTCACCCACAGTCTAACGGGCAGATGTTTCGTGTCTGAGAATCAGGAGGACTGGGTTACCTACTTATCTTTGGCTGAATTTGCGGTAAATAATTGTCAGGAATCAATCGGTAAGTCCCCGTTTTTTGGGGCATATGGGTTCCATCCGCAGTTTAGTTCTTTCAATGGTAATCACCCTTACAGATTACCAGAGGAGGAACGATTTTCATCTTCCATCTCCACCATATGGCAGGAGGTGACTAATAATTTGAGAAAGATGGGTTCTAAATATAAGAGTGTGGCTGATGGGAGACATGTGGTGGGTCCGGAACTGTGTGTTCGTGACTTGGTATGGCTGTCCTTGAGGAACATTTAGCTAAAGGTACCATCTTGGAAACTGGGTCCCAGGTTTATCGGTCCTTATAGGATCTTAGCCATCGTCAATCCAGTACTATTCCGCCTTGCTCTACCACCTACCTTTAGAATTCATAACGTTTTTCACTGTTTTCTTCTAAAAAAAAAAGTATGTGCCATCTGCAGTACATTCGCCTCTAGTACCTTCTCCTGACATTATCGATGGTAATCTGGAGTTGCAGATAGGAAAGGTTTTAGATTCTCGTCTTGTTCGTCAGTCTCGTCAATAGATGGTTCATTGGAAGAGGTACAGTCCTGAGGTGAGGATGTGGGTATCGGCATCTGACATCCATGGGCCAGATTGGTTCAGTCTTTTCATGTTTCACACCCGGATAAGCTTGGGCCTGAGGTTCCGGACGTCCCTCGTAGTAGAGGGAGTACTGTCATGGGGTTACCGCAACGGAGCAGAGCAAGAAGACCACAGCGTCCGGTCGCTCCTTCTACGCTGAGAAGAAGCACTTCTCCAGTGTATTGTGGAGTTTTCAGTTTACCCTGGTCTTCGTCACCCTGTCGGATTGGTGTACTGCAGTACACAGTAGAGCCTCTCTTCTCCGGGTGGGGGAAGGGGACAGATGTAGGGCTGTTCTAGGATATAAGGCAAAGACAGCATCTTTGCCGTCTGAAGTATCCCGGGGAACAGGGCAAGCTAGGGCGCCCTCTAATTTTAGGGACAGGAAAGGTGCCCCCTGGTCCCAGGTCACTCACCAGTCAAATCATGACATCTATATATCTATGTATTCCATGTGTATATATCTATTCTAACTTGTCACTGTGATTTTACTATATGCGGCAGATGAATTGTATTATATACAGTATATACATGCAGTGGGTACGGAAAGTATTCAGACCCCTTTACATTTTTTACTCTTTGTTTCATTGCAGCCATTTGGTAAATTCAAAAAAGTTCATTTTTTTCTCATTAATGTACACTCCACCCCATTTTGACTGAAAAAAACCAGAAATGTAGAAATTTTTGCAAATTTATTAACCCCTTCACCCCCAAGGGTGGTTTGCACGTTAATGACCGGGCCAATTTTTACAATTCTGACCACTGTCCCTTTATGAGGCTATAACTCTGGAACGCTTTGACGGATCTTGGCGATTCTGACATTGTTTTCTCGTGACATATTGTACTTCATGTTAGTGGTAAAATTTATTCGATATAACTTGCGTTTATTTGTGAAAAAAATGGAAATTTGGCGAAAATTATGAAAATTTTGCAATTTTCCAACTTTGAATTTTTATGCCCTTAAATCACAGACATATGTCACGCAAAATACTTAATAAGTAACATTTCCCACATGTCTACTTTACATCAGTACAATTTTGGAACCAAAATTTTTTTTTGTGACGGAGTTATAAGGGTTAAAAGTTGACCAGCAATTTCTCATTTTTACAACACCATTTTTTTTTAGGGACCACATCTCATTTGAAGTCATTTTGAGGGGTCTATATGATAGAAAATACTCAAGTGTGACACCATTCTAAAAACTGCACCCCTCAAGGTGCTCAAAACCACATTCAAGAAGTTTATTAACCCTTCAGGTTTTTCACAGGAATTTTTGGAATGTTTAAATAAAAATGAACATTTAACTTTTTTTCACACAAAATTTATTTCAGCTCCAATTTGTTTTATTTTACCAAGGGTAACAGGAGAAAATGGACCCCCAAAGTTGTTGTATAATTTGTCCTGAGTACGCTGATACCCCATATGTGGGGGTAAACCATTGTTTGGGCGCATGGCAGAGCTTGGAAGGGAAGGAGCGCCATTTGACTTTTCAATGCAAAATTGACTGGAATTGAGATGGGACGCCATGTTGCGTTTGGAGAGCCCCTGATGTGCCTAAACATTGAAACTCCCTACAAGTGACACCATTTTGGAAAGTAGACCCCCTAAGGAACTTATCTAGATGTGTGGTGAGCACTTTGACCCACCAAGTGCTTCACAGAAGTTTATAATGCAGAGCCGTAAAAATAAAAAATCATATTTTTTCACAAAAATGATCTTTTCGCCCCCAATTTTTTATTTTCCCAAGGGTAAGAGAAGAAATTGGACCGCAAAAAATGTTGTGCAGTTTGTCCTGAGTACGCTGATACCCCATATGTGGGTGTAAACCATTGTTTGGGCGCATGGCAGAGCTTGGAAGGGAAGGAGCGCCATTTGACTTTTCAATGCAAAATTGACTGGAATTGAGATGGGACGCCATGTTGCGTTTGGAGAGCCCCTGATGTGCCTAAACATTGAAACTCCCTACAAGTGACACAATTTTGGAAAGTAGACCCCCTAAGGAACTTATCTAGATGTGTGGTGAGCACTTTGACCCACCAAGTGCTTCACAGAAGTTTATAATGCAGAGCCGTAAAAATAAAAAATCATATTTTTTCACACAAATGATCTTTTCGCCCCCAATTTTTTATTTTCCCAAGGGTAAGAGAAGAAATTGGACCCCAAAAAATGTTGTGCAATTTGTCCTGAGTACGCTGATACCCCATATGTGGGTGTAAACCATTGTTTGGGCGCATGGCAGAGCTTGGAAGGGAAGGAGCGCCATTTGACTTTTCAATGCAAAATTGACTGGAATTGAGATGGGACGCCATGTTGCGTTTGGAGAGCCCCTGATGTGCCTAAACATTGAAACTCCCTACAAGTGACACCATTTTGGAAAGTAGACCCCCTAAGGAACTTATCTAGATGTGTGGTGAGCACTTTGACCCACCAAGTGCTTCACAGAAGTTTATAATGCAGAGCCGTAAAAATAAAAAATCATATTTTTTCACACAAATGATCTTTTCGCCCCCAATTTTTTATTTTCCCAAGGGTAAGAGAAGAAATTGGACCCCAAAAAATGTTGTGCAATTTGTCCTGAGTACGCTGATACCCCATATGTGGGTGTAAACCATTGTTTTGGCGCATGGCAGAGCTTGGAAGGGAAGGAGCGCCATTTGACTTTTCAATGCAAAATTGACTGGAATTGAGATGGGACGCCATGTTGCGTTTGGAGAGCCCCTGATGTGCCTAAACATTGAAACTCCCTACAAGTGACACCATTTTGGAAAGTAGACCCCCTAAGGAACTTATCTAGATGTGTTTTGAGAGCTTTGAACCCCCAAGTGTTTCACTACAGATTATAACGCAGAGCCGTGAAAATAATATTTTTTTTTTTTTCTCAAAAATGATTTTTTTAGCCCCCAGCTTTGTATTTTTACAAGGGTAACAGAATAAATTGGACCCCAAAATTTGTTTTCCAATTTGTCCTGAGTACGCTGATACCCCATATGTGGGGGGGAACCACTGTTTGGGCGCATGACAGAGCTCGGAAGGGAAGGAGCGCCATTTGGAATGCAGACTTAAATGGATTGGTCAGCAGCCGTCACGTTGCATTTGCAGAGCCCCTGATGTACCCAAACAGTACAAACCCCCCACAAGTGACCCCATATTGGAAACTAGACCTCCCAAGGAACTTATCTAGATGTGTTTTGAGAACTTTGAACCCCCAAGTGTTTCACTAAAGTTTATAGCGCAAATCCGTGAAAATAAAAATTCTTTTTTTTTTTCACAAAAATGATTTTTTAGCCCCCAGTTTTGTATTTTCACAAGGGTAACAGGATAAATTGGACCCCAAAAGTTGTTGTCCAATTTGTCCTGAGTACGCTGATACCCCATATGTGGGGGGGAACCACTGTTTGGGTGCATGACAGAGCTCGGAAGGGAAGGAGCACCATTTGGAATGCAGCCTTAAATGGATTGGTCTGCAGGCGTCACGTTGCATTTGCAGAGCCCCTGATGTACCCAAACAGTACAAACCCCCCACAAGTGACCCCATATTGGAAACTAGACCTCCCAAGGAACTTATCTAGATGTGTTGTGAGAACTTTGAACCCCCAAGTGTTTCACTACAGTTTATAACGCAGAGCCGTGAAAATAAAACATCTTTTTTTTCCCACAAAAATGATTTTTAGCCCCCCAAATTTTTATTTTCCTAAGGATAACAAGAGAGCTTGGACCCCAGAAGTTGTTGTTCAATTTGTCCCGAGTACGCTGATAACACATATGTTGGGGTAAACCCCTTTTTGGGCGCACGGGAGAGCTCGGAAGGGAAGGAGCACTGTTTTACTTTTTCAACGCTGAATTGGCTGGAATTGAGATTGGACGCCATGTCGCGCTTGGAGAGCCCCTGATGTGCCTGGACAGTGGAAACTCCCCAATTCTACCTGAAACCCTAACCCAAACACACCCCTAACCCTAATCCCAACGGTAACCCTAACCACACCCCTAGCCCTGACACACCCATAATTCTAATCCCAACCCTAATCCAAACGTAAATGTAATCCAAACCCTAACCCTAACTTTAGCCCCAACCTTAACTTTAGCCCCAACCCTAACTTTAGCCCCAACCCTAACTTTACCTCCAACCCTAGCCCTAACCCTAACCCTACCCCTACCCCTAACCCTAAACGTGACTGAAATACGTGGCACTGAAATACGTGGCACTGAAATACGTGGCACTTAAATACGTGGCACTTAAATACGTGGCACTTAAATACGTGGCACTTAAATTCGTGGCACTGAAATACGTGGCACTGAAATACGTGGCACTGAAATACGTGGCACTGAAATACGTGGCACTGAAATACGTGGCACTGAAATACGTGGCACTTAAATACGTGGCACTGAAACACGTGGCACTGAAACACGTGGCACTGAAATACGTGATACGTGGCACTGAAATACGTGGCACTGAAATACGTGGCACTGAAATACGTGGCACTGAAATACGTGGCACTGAAATGTGATACGTGGCACTTAAATACGTGGCACTGAAATACGTGGCACTGAAATACGTGGCACTGAAATACGTGGCACTGAAATACGTGGCACTTAAATACGTGGCACTGAAATATGTGATACGTGGCACTTAAATACGTGGCACTGAAACACGTGGCACTGAAACACGTGGCACTGAAATACGTGATACGTGGCACTGAAATACGTGGCACTGAAATACGTGGCACTGAAATACGTGGCACTGAAATGTGATACGTGGCACTTAAATACGTGGCACTGAAATACGTGGCACTGAAATACGTGGCACTGAAATACGTGGCACTGAAATACGTGATACGTGGCACTGAAATACGTGGCACTGAAATACGTGGCACTGAAATACGTGGCACTGAAATACGTGGCACTGAAACACGTGCAACTGAAATACGTGGTACTAAAATATGTGGCACTGAAATACGTGATACGTGGCACTGAAATACGTGGCACTGAAACACGTGGCACTGAAATATGTGATACGTTGCCCTGAAATACATGGCACTGAAATACGTGGCACTGAAATACGTGGCACTGAAATACGTGGCACTGAAATACGTGGCACTGAAATACGTGGCACTATGACTGTCAGAAAATGTTCATTAAACGGTTAGGAGTGAGGTTAGGGGTAGAGTTAGGGTTAGGGTTTGGATCCCTTTATCACAATGATGGTGGTGGGTGGCTTTTCAGTGTGTTTTCTGTTTTTTTTTCGATAAAAATGCATGCGTTTTTAACGCAAACAAACGCATGTGCTTAAAAACGCAAGAAAATACTGCAGGTTGTATTTCTGAAAATTAACGCATGCAGAAAAAAACCGCATGCGTTTGAAAACGCGACCAAACGTGTACAAAAAAAACGCATGCGTTTTCAATGTTAAATATAGGGAAAAAACGCATGCGTTTTTTTGTGCAAAAAACGCTGCAGACAAAAACGCAAGTGTGAAACCAGCGACGCTTTTTATAGCAAAAAAGTTTTTGCGTCTCCACATTTTGAGAGCTATAATTTTTCCACATTTTGCTCCACAGAGTCATGTGAGGTCTTGTTTTTTGCGGGACGAGTTGACGTTTTTATTGGTAACATTTTCGGACACGTGACCGTTTTTGATCGCTTTTTATTCCGATTTTTGTGAGGCAGAATGACCAAAAACCAGCAATTCCTGAATTTCTTTTGGGAGAGGCGTTTATACCGTTCCGCGTTTGGTAAAATTGATAAAGCAGTTTTATTCTTCGGGTCAGTACGATTACAGCGATATCTCATTTATATCATTTTTTTATGTTTTGGCGCTTTTATACGATAAAAACTATTTTATAGAAAAAATAATTATTTTGGTATCGCTTTATTCTCAGGACTATAACTTTTTTATTTTTTTGCTGATGATGCTGTGTGGCGGCTTGTTTTTTGCAGGACAAGATGACGTTTTCAGTGGTACCATGGTTATTTATATATGTCTTTTTGATCGCGTGTTATTCCACTTTTTGTTCGGCGGTATGGTAATAAAGCGTTGTTTTTTGCCTCGTTTTTTTTTTTTTTTTCTTACGGTGTTTACTGAAGGGGTTAACTAGTGGGGCAGTTTTATAGGTGGGGTCGTTACGGACGCGGCGATACTAAACATGTGTACTTTTATTGTTTTTTTTTTTATTTAGATAAAGAAATGTATTTATGGGAATAATATATATTTTTTTTTTTCATTATTTTGGAATATTTTTTTTAATTTTTTTTTACACATTTGGAAATTTTTTTTTTTACTTTTTTACTTTGCCCCAGGGGGGGACAATACAGATCGGTGATCTGTCAGTTTGCATAGCACTCTGACAGATCACCGATCTGCGAGAGGTGCAGGCTGCTTCACAGTGCCTGCTCTGAGCAGGCGTCTGTGAAGCCACCTCCCTCCCTGCAGGACCCGGATCCGCGGCCATCTTGGATCCGGGTCTGGAGCAGGCAGGGAGGGAGGTAAGACCCTCGCAGCAACGCGATCACATCGCGTTGCTGCGGGGGGCTCAGGGAAGCCCGCAGGGAGCCCCCTCCCTGCGCGATGCTTCCCTGCACCGCCGGCACATCGCGATCATGTTTGATCGCGGTGTGCCGGGGGTTAATGTGCCGGGAGCGGTCCGTGACCGCTCCTGGCACATAGTGCCGGATGTCAGCTGCGATATGCAGCCGACACCCGGCCGCGATCGGCCGCGCTCCCCCCGTGAGCGCGGCCGATCGGCTATGACGTACTATCCCGTCGGCGGTCATGGGGGCCCACCCCACCTCGACGGGATAGTACGTCGGATGTCAGGAAGGGGTTAAAAAAGAAAAACTGAAATATCACATGGTCATAAGTATTCAGACCCTTTGCTAAGACACTCATATTTAAGTCACATGCTGTCCATTTCCTTGTGACCCTCCTTGAGATGGTTCTACTCCTTCATTGGAGTCCAGCTGTGTTTAATTAAACTAATAGGACTTGATTTGGAAAGGCACACACCTGTCTATATAAGACCTCACAGCTCACAGTGCATGTCAGACCAAATGAGAATCATGAGGTCAAAGGAACTGGCCAAGAAGGCCAGAGACAGAATTGTGGCAAGGCACAGATCTGGCCAAGGTTACAAAAGAATTTCTGGAATATTCAAGGTTCGTAAGAGCACAGTGGCCTCCATAATCCTTAAATAGAAGGAGTTTGGGACCACCAGAAGTATTCCTAGACCTGGCTGTCCAGCCAAACTGAGCAAGCGTGGGAAAAGAGCCTTAGTGAGAGGTAAATAAGAACCCGAAGATCACTGTGGGTGAGCTACAGAGATGCAGTAGGAAGATGGGAGAAAGTTCCACAAAGTCAACTATCACTGTAGCCCTCCACCAGTCGGGTCTTTATGGCAGAGTGGCCCGACGGAAACCTCTCAGTGCAAAACATATGAAAGACCACATAGAGTTTGCTAAAAAAATACATGAAGGACTCCCAGACTATGAGAAATAAAATTCTCTGGTCTGATGAGACGAAGATAAACCTTTTTGGTGATAATTCTAAGCAGTATATGTGGAGAAAACCAGGCACTGCTCATCACCTGCCCAAGACAATCCCAACAGTGAAACATGGTTGCCATTGAAGGAAACATGAATGCGGCCAAGTACAGAGATATCCTGGATGAAAACCTCTTCCAGAGTGCTCTGGACCTCAGACTTGGCCAAAGGTTCACCTTCCAACAAGACAATGACCCTAAGCACACAGCTAAAATAACAAACAAATGGCTTCAGAAAAACTCTGTGACCATTCTTGACTGGCCCATCCAGTGCCCTGACCTAAACCCAATCTCTGGAGAGACCTGAAAATGGCTGTCAACCAATGTTCACCATCCATCCTGACGGAACTAGAGAGGATCTGAAAGGAAGAATGGCAGAGGATCCCCAAATCCAGGTGTGAAAAACTTGTTGCATCATTCCCAAGAAGACTCATGGTTGTACTAGCTCAGAAGGGTGCAATACTCAATACTGAGCAAAGGGTTTGAATACTTATGACCATGTGATATTTCATGTGATGTTAAAATCGCATTGCAATCGGATACTAGCTGTGAAAAATCGGATTGTACTCACATGACACTTGCATTACACTCATGCGACTCTCGGCAGGGAGACTCGGACCAATTTTTATATGTTTAGTGTGACTGCAGCCTAAGGGTGCGTGTCCACTGTCCGGATTGACGGCGCTTTGGACGGAGCGGGTTTTTGCTCTGCCCAAAGCGCCGCCCCCTTCTGTACGCGCGGTGACTCTGGATGTGTTAATTTCACACATCCGGAATCACTGCACCCTCTACATAGGATCCTGCTATTTACCTGGTAAACAGACATGCTGTGTTCTAAAAAGACGCGCCATATGTCCGTAAACGCAGGGTCACCGGGTGCGTGTTCGCATGCATAGTGAAGACGGGATTTCATAAAATCCCCTCCACTATGCTGTAACATCTGGACACTGCGGGTTGAACGCTGCGGTTGTACGCAGCATTCAATCCGCAGCTAATCCGGATGTAATCCGGTCCGTGGACACATACCCTAAGGATGATGTCCCATTGTCGGCCAAGTGAAAAAAAAAACAAGTTATCACAGTGTAAAAATATTAATTACCGGAGGTATTTTAGTTTTTGCGTTTTCATTTTTTGCTCCCCTTCTTCCCAGAGCCGTACGTTTTTTATTTTTCAGTCCAAATGGCCATTTGAAGGCTTTTTTTTTTGCAGGAGAAGTTGTACTTTTGAACTACACCATTAGTTTTAAGATATTGTGTACTGGAAAACGGGAAAAAAATTACAAGTGCAGTGAAATTGTTAAAAAGTATAATTCCACAGTTGTTTTTCAGGGTTTTTTTTTTTACCATGTTCATTAAATGCTGAAACTGACCTGCCATTATGATTTTCCATGTCATTATCAGTTCATAGACACCAAACATGTCTAGGTTCTTTTTTTATTTACTGTAAGTGGTGAAAAAAATGCCAAATCTTGGTAAAAAAAAATTGGCGCCATTTTCCAAGACCTGTAGCATCTCCATTTTTCGTGATGTTGGGCTCGGTGAGGGCCTATTTTTTGCATGCCGAGCTGATGTTTTTAATTATACCATTTTGATGTAGATACGATCTTTTGATCGCCCATTATTGCATTTTACTGCAATGTAGCGCCGACCAAAAAAATTTAATTCTGGCGCTTTGATTTTTTTTCTCATTGTGCCATTTAGCAATCAGGTAATTTTTTTTTTATATTGATAGATCAGGCAATTCTGAATGAGGCAATACCAAATATGTGTATATTTTATTTTTTTCATTGTTTTATTTTGAATAGGGCGAAAGGGGGGTGATTTGAGCTTTTATATTTTTTGCATTTTTTTAAGTATTTTTTAAAACTTTTTTTTACATGCTTCAATATTCTCCATTGGAGACTAGAAGCTGCAGCTGATTGATCGGCTCTGCTACATACTGGCGATGATCAGATTGCCTGTATGTAGTAGAATTGCTCACTTTCTATGAGCGCCGACCACCGCGTGGTGCTCATAGCAATCCAGCTATGACAACCATAGAGGTCTCCTGGAGACCTCTGGTTGTCATGCCAACCCATTGGTGAGCCGTGATCACATAACGGGATCACCCATGGGCGGGATTTCTGACGCGGTTACCGGAAGCGCAAGTTAAATGACGCTGTCAGAGATTGACAGCGGCATTTAACAGGTCAACATCCGCAATTGGATCACGATTCCACCCGCGGCTGTTAGAGGCGCATGTCAGCTGTTCAAAAGAGCTAACATGTGCCGGGAAACATGTGGGCTCAGCTCCAGAGCCCACATCAAAGGGAGGGATTCAGACGTGGGTGTACTATTAAAAAATCCCCAAATAAAGAAAAAAGGTAATGAAAAAATACTAATCAAATAAATATATTTATTTAAGTAAAATTTGATATCGCCACGTTCTGAACAATTAGACCTATAAAAATGTCCCACTAGTTAACCCATTCATTGAACACTAAAAAACGTAAAAAAAACTATCCTTTATCATACCGTCGAACAAAAAGTGCAAAAAAAGCGACAAATGTAAATAAGAATTGTACCGCTGAAATCATCTTGTCCTGCAAAAAACAAACTGCCATAAAGCTCTTTCAGCGGAAAAATCACTGATCCTCCACTAAATTTCATAGTGGGTGCAAGACACTGTGGCTTGTACGCCTCTCCAGGTCTCCGTCTAACCATTAGACCAGTGATTTTCAACCAGTGTTCCGCGGCACACTAATGTGCCGCGACACATGGTCGGGTGTGCCGCGGGGAAAGTTCCCCAAACTATGGTGCCCCCTTTGTTTTGTTCCCCGGCAATGCGCAGTGATGCGCAGCGATGCGCAGTCACGGAATAACACATGTGCGAGCTTTGAACGCTCGCGCGACTTAATGACGTCACCGAGGCCGGCGCGTCATCCTGAGAGCGGAGAGACTCTCGCATTTGCCCGCCGCCAAGGTAATGCCCGCCAATAATGCTGTATATAATCATTAACCCCTTCCCGACCCATGACGCCACGTAGGCGTCATGAAAGTCGGTGCCAATCCGACCCATGACGCCTATGTGGCGTCATGGAAAGATCGCGTCCCTGCAGATCGGGTGAAAGGGTTAACTCCAATTTCACCCGATCTGCAGGGACAGGGGGAGTGGTACTTCAGCCCTGGGGGGGTGGCTTCACCCCCCCCCCCGTGGCTACGATCGCTCTGATTGGCTGTTGAAAGTGAAACAGCCAATCAGAGCGATTTGTAATATTTCACCTATGAAAATGGTGAAATATTACAATCCAGCCATGGCCGATGCTGCAATAGCATCTGCCATGGCTGGAGACCCTGATCTGCCCCCCCCCCCCCACTGCCACCGATCGCCTCCCCAGTCGTCCTTTCTGCCCCGATCTCCTGTCCGCTCCCCTGCTCCCTCCTGTCCGCTCCCCCGGTCCTCCTGTCCGCTCCCCCGGTCCTCCGATCCCCCCCCCCCCCGTGTTCCGATCCCACCCCCCCATACTTACCTAGCTCCGATGTCCCTCCCGGTGTCCGGCCGTCTTCTCCATGGGCGCCGCCATCATGGAAAATGGCGGTGGAAAATGGCGGGCGCATGCGCAGTGCGCCCGCCGAATCTGCCGGCCGGCAGATTCGTTCCTGTACATTTTGGTCGCTGTGATAAGTTCTATCACAGCGATCAAAATAAAAAAAATTGTAAATAAACCCCCCCCTTTATCACCCCCATAGGTAGGGACAATGATAAAATACAGAAAATATAATTATTTTTGTTTTTCCATTAGGGTTAGGGTTAGGGGTAGGGTTAGGGTTGCACTTAGGGTTAGGGTTGCACTTACGGCTAGGGTTGCACTTAGGGTTGCACTTAGGGCTAGGGTTGCACTTAGGCCTAGGGTTGCACTTAGGGCTAGGGTTGCACTTAGGGCTAGGGTTGCACTTAGGCCCAGGTTTCACACTGAGTGAGTATAAATACATTTAGAATCTACACTCACCGGCCACTTTATTGGGTACACCTGTCCAACTTCTTGTTAACACTTAATTTCTAATCAGCCAATCACATGGCGGCAACTCAGTGCATTTAGGCATGTAGACATGGTCAAGACAATCTCCTGCAGTTCAAACCGAGCATCAGTATGGGGAAGAAAGGTGATTTGAGTGCCTTTGAACGTGGCATGGTTGTTGGTGCCAGAAGGGCTGGTCTGAGTATTTCAGAAACTGCTGATCTACTGGGATTTTCACGCACAACCATCTCTAGGGTTTACAGAGAATGGTCCGAAAAAGAAAAAAAATCCAGTGAGCGGCAGTTCTGTGGGCGGAAATGCCTTGTTGATGCCAGAGGTCAGAGGAGAATGGGCAGACTGGTTCGAGCTGATAGAAAGGCAACAGTGACTCAAATCGCCACCCGTTACAACCAAGGTAGGCCTAAGAGCATCTCTGAACGCACAGTGCGTCGAACTTTGAGGCAGATGGGCTACAGCAGCAGAAGACCACACCGGGTACCACTCCTTTCAGCTAAGAACAGGAAACTGAGGCTACAATTTGTACAAGCTCATCGAAATTGGACAGTAGAAGATTGGAAAAACGTTGCTTGGTCTGATGAGTCTCGATTTCTGCTGCGACATTCGGATGGTAGGGTCAGAATTTGGCGTAAACAACATGAAAGCATGGATCCATCCTGCCTTGTATGGAGCATCTTTGGGATGTGCAGCCGACAAATCTGCGGCAACTGTGTGATGCCATCATGTCAATATGGACCAAAATCTCTGAGGAATGCTTCCAGCACCTTGTTGAATCTATGCCACGAAGAATTGAGGCAGTTCTGAAGGCAAAAGGGGGTCCAACCCGTTACTAGCATGGTGTACCTAATAAAGTGGCCGGTGAGTGTATATTATTAACTATATGTAGAATATGTACTGTTTTAGTGTCATTTTGTGCCATTTTGGTTGGTGGTGTGCCCCGGGATTTTTTAAGTATAAAAAGTGTGCCGCGGCTCAAAAAAGGTTGAAAATCACTGCATTAGACGACCAGGTGTTGATCTGGGGATGCATCAGCAAGGATGGAATTGGGCAGGTTAATCCTTGCGAAGGACGTATCAATCAAGCTGCATACAAGGTTATCCTGGAAAAACAGTTGATTCCTTGTGCTCAGGCAATGTTCCCCAACTCTGAGGACTGGTATTTCCAGCAGGACAATGCTCCATGCCACACAGCTAGGTTAATCAATATGTGGATGAAGGATCACCACATCAAATCCCTGTCATGGCCAGCCCAATCTCCAGACCTGAACCCCATTGAAAACCTCTGGAATGTAATCAAGAGGAAGATGGATAGTCACAAGCCATCAAACAAAGAAGAACTGCTTACATTTTTTACCAGGAGTGGCATAAGGTCACCCAAAAGCAGTGTGAAAGACTGGTGGAAAGCATGCCAAGACGCATGAAAGCTGTGATTAAAAATCATGGTTTTTCCACAAAATATTGATTTCTGAACTCTTCCTGAGTTAAAACATTAGTATTATTGTTTGTAAATGATTATGAATTTGTTTTTTTTTCGCATTATTTGAGGTCTGCAAGCAATGCATTTTTTTGTTATTTTGACCATTTCTCATTTTCAGATAATACAAAATTTATTGCTTGGAACTTCGGTGACATGTTGTCAGTAGTTTATAGAATAAAAGAACAATTAACATTTTACTCAAAAATATACCGTATATACTCGAGTATAAGTCGACCCGAGTATAAGCCGACCCCCCTAATTTTGCCACAAAAAACTGGGAAAACTTATTGACTCGAGTATAAGCCTAGGGTGGAAAATGCAGCAGCTACCGGTGAATTTCAAAATTAAAAATAGATGCTCCATACTGTTCATTATGGCCCCATAGATGCTCCATAGAAAGCTGTGCCATATACAATGCTCTGCACCTTTGATTATGGCCCCATAGATAGCTGTGCCATATATAATGCTCTGCACCTTTGATTATGGCCCCATAGATAGCTGTGCCATATACAATGCTCTGCACCTTTGATTATGGCCCCATAGATAGCTGTGCCATATATAATGCTCTGCACCTTTGATTATGGCCCCATAGATAGCTGTGCCATATACAATGCCCTGCACCTTTATGGCCCCATAGATAGCTGTGCCATATATAATGCTCTGCACCTTTGATTATGGCCCCATAGTTAGCTGTGCCATATACAATGCTCTGCACCTTTGATTATGGCCCCATAGATAGCTGTGCCATATATAATGCCCTGCACCTTTGATTATGGCCCCATAGATAGCTGTGCCATATACAATGCTCTGCACCTTTGATTATGGCCCCATAGATAGCTGTGCCATATATAATGCCCTGCACCTTTGATTATTGCCCCATAGATAGCTGTGCCATATATAATGCCCTGCACCTTTGATTATGGCCCCATAGATAGCTGTGCCATATACAATGCCCTGCACCTTTGATTATGGCCCCATAGATAGCTGTGCCATATATAATGCTCTGCACCTTTGATTATGGCCCCATAGATAGCTGTGCCATATACAATGCTCTGCACCTTTGATTATGGCCCCATAGATAGCTGTGCCATATACAATGCCCTGCACCTTTGATTATGGCCCCATAGATAACTGTGCCATATATAATGCCCTGCACCTTTGATTATGGCCCCATAGATAGCTGTGCCATATATAATGCCCTGCACCTTTGATTATGGCCCCATAGATAGCTGTGCCATATATAATGCCCTGCACCTTTGATTATGGCCCCATAGATAGCTGTGCCATATATAATGCCCTGCACCTTTGATTATGGCCCCATAGATAGCTGTGCCATATATAATGCCCTGCACCTTTGATTATGGCCCCATAGATAGCTGTGCCATTTATAATGCTCTGCACCTTTGATTATGGCCCCATAGATAGCTGTGCCATATACAATGCTCTGCACCTTTGATTATGGCCCCATAGATAGCTGTGCCATATATAATGCCCTGCACCTTTGATTATGGCCCCATAGATAGCTGTGCCATTTATAATGCCCTGCACCTTTGATTATGGCCCCATAGATAGCTGTGCCATATACAATGCTCTGCACCTTTGATTATGGCCCCATAGATAGCTGTGCCATATATAATGCCCTGCACCTTTGATTATGGCCCCAAAGATAGCTGTGCCATATATAATGCCCTGCACCTTTGATTATGGCCCCATAGATAGCTGTGCCATATACAATGCTCTGCACCTTTGATTATGGCCCCATAGATAGCTGTGCCATATATAATGCCCTGCACCTTTGATTATGGCCCCATAGATAGCTGTGCCATTTATAATGCTCTGCACCTTTGATTATGGCCCCATAGATAGCTGTGCCATATACAATGCTCTGCACCTTTGATTATGGCCCCATAGATAGCTGTGCCATATATAATGCCCTGCACCTTTGATTATGGCCCCATAGATAGCTGTGCCATTTATAATGCCCTGCACCTTTGATTATGGCCCCATAGATAGCTGTGCCATATATAATGCCCTGCACCTTTGATTATGGCCCCATAGATAGCTGTGCCATATACAATGCTCTGCACCTTTGATTATGGCCCCATAGATAGCTGTGCCATATACAATGCTCTGCACCTTTGATTATGGCCCCATAGATAGCTGTGCCATATACAATGCTCTGCACCTTTGATTATGGCCCCATAGATAGCTGTGCCATATACAATGCTCTGCACCTTTGATTATGGCCCCATAGATAGCTGTGCCATATATAATGCTCTGCACCTTTGATTATGGCCCCATAGATAGCTGTGCCATATACAATGCTCTGCACCTTTGATTATGACCCCATAGATGCTCCACATAAAGCTGTGCCCCATATACAATGCTCTGCACCGTTGCCCCATAGATACTCCACATAAATCTGTGCAATATACAATGCTGCTGCTGCTGCAATAAAAAAAAAAACACACATACTCACCTCTCTTGCCTGCAGCTCCTCAGCGTCCCGTCCTGGCGTCTCTCTGCACTGACTGATCAGGCAGAGGGCGGCGCGCACACTATATGCGTCATCGCGCCCTCTGACCTGAACAGTCAGAGCAAGAGGACGCGAAGACAGAGCGGCGCCCGGCGTGTGGAACGCGGACAGGTAAGTATGTAATACCTGCTCCCGGCGTCCCTGGCTCCTTCTCCCGGACAGCTGGTCTCCGGGTGCCACAGCCTCTTCCTCTGTCAGCGGTCACCGTTACCGCTGATTAGAGGAATGAATAGGCGGCTCCGCCCCTATGGGAGTGGAGTCCATATTCATTTCTCCAATGAGCGGTCCCATGTGACCGCTGAACAGGGGACGAGCTGCGGCACCGAAGACTGTGGGACGGGCAGGGGGAGCGCCAGGAGCACCGGGACTAGGTGAGTATGCGACGCGCTCTCTCCCCCTCACCCGCCGACCCCACCGCCGATCATGACTCGAGTATAAGCCGAGAGGGGCACTTTCAGCCCAAAAATTTGGGCTGAAAATCTCGGCTTATACTCGAGTATATATGGTACCTATAAACAGAAAAATCAGACAAACTGAACATTTTGCAGTGGTCTCTTAATATTTGCCAGAGCTTTATATGTGTGTGTGAATGTTTTGACGAATATTTCCTTTGAAAACTATGTGTAAATGACTTCGAGAATTGCTCTATGTAAAAGCTCATGTTAAAATCGCATTGCAATCAGATAGCAATCACACTGCATTCGGATGTAAATGCTAGTTGTGAAAAATCGGATTGTACTCACATGACACTCACATTACACTCGTGCGACTCTCGGCAGGGAGACTTGGACTGATTTTTCAAATGTTTAGTGTGACACCAGCCTTCATTCACTTTCCCAGCATTTTACACCAGTTATGTCCTTTATTCAGTCCATTGGGTTTCCTGTTTAACCCCTTAACGACCATGAGTATTTCCGTTTTTTTACGTTTTCATTTTTTGCTTCCCTTCTTCCCAGAGCCATAACTTTTTGTGATACAAGTTGTACTTTTGAACAACACCATTGGTTTTAACATATTCTGTGCTGGAAAACAGGAACAAAATTCCAAGTACTGTGAAATTGCAAAAAAATTGCAATTCCACAGTTGTTGTTTTTTTACCATGTTCACTAAATGCTAAAACTGACCTGCCATTATGATTCTCCAGGTCATTATGAGTTCATAGACACCAAACTTATCTAGGTTCTTTTTTATTTAGGTGATGAAAAAAAATTAAAAATTTGGTAAAAAAAAAAAAGGGCGCCATTTTCCGACACCTGTAGCGTCTCCATTTTTTGTGATCTCGGCTTGGGTGAGGGCTTATTTTTTGCGTTCCGAGCTGACATTTTTATTGATACAATTTACATTTTATTACAATGTAGCGGCGACCAAAAAAAGTGATTCTGACATTTTTCTTTTTTTTTTCTCGTTATGCCGTTTAATCATCGGGTTTATTATTTTTTTATATTGATCCCGAACGCCATTCAGCTGAATGAGGGGCCCGAACATGGAACGATTCCTACGCTGTACTCTGTGTGACAGAGTGGGAAACACCAGCACTGACTGGTGATAACCTTCCTGAAATTACCGCTAGTCACAGCTGCTGGATATCGCAGTGACCAGCGGTGAAAAGTTTACTGCCTGTCAAGCTGATGACTACTACTGTCATCAGTGTGTCCTGCCCTCGCTGATTGCTGAGAGCAGGAGACGTCAATGAGAGTATTCATCAGCCGGCGCCTGTGCATACTGGTCGCTTTACTCCTTTCCACAGGCACCTGAGACATCAGCAGCCGGATTCATACGCTACTGTCACTGTGTTCTGGATGCTCTTCTGAGCGGTCATATTACTGATGTCACCGCTCACTGCAACATCTAGATGTAGCAGTTTCGGGGATCATTGAGGAACATGGTATTGATTTACGGCTGGCCTCTTTGGATTAATTGATTTTTAACCCCTTCACCCACCACTTCAGCTTTTTCCGTTTTTTCGTTTTCGTTTTTCGCTCCCCTTCTCAGAGCCATAACTTTTTAATTTTTCCGTCAATATGGCCATGTGAGGGCTTATTTTTTGTGGGACGAGATGTACTTTTAAATGATACCATTGGTTTTACCATGCCGTGTAACAGAAAACGGGAAAAAAATTCCAAGTGCGATGAAATTGCAAAAAAAATGCAATCTCACACTTGTTTTTTGTTTGGCTAAAACTGACCAGCCAATATAATTCTCCAGGTCATTACGAGTTCATAGACACCAAACATGTCTAGGTTCTCTTTTATCTAAGTGTTGAAAAAAATTCCAAAGTTTGCTGAAAAAAAAAAAAAAAATTGCGTCATTTTTCCGATACCCGTAGCATCTCTAATTTTCGTAATCTGGGGTCGGGTGAGGGCTTATTTTTTGCGTGCCGAGCTGGCGTTTTTAATGATACCATTTTGGTGCAGATACATTCTTTTGATCGCCCATTATTGCATTTCAATGCAATTTTGCAGCGACCAAAAAAACGTAATTTTGGTGTTTTGATTTTTTTTCTCGCTACGCCATTTAGCGATCAGGTTAATCCTTTGTTTTTATTGATAGATAGGGCGATTCTGAACGCGGCGATACCAAATATGTGTAGGTTTGATTTTTTATTTTATTTTGATTGGGGCAAAAGGGGGGTGATTTGAACTTTTATATATTTTTTATTTTTTTATATTTTTAAACACTTTTTATTTTTATTTTGGCATGCTTCCTATGGAGGCTAGAAGCATGCACTACACGATCGCCTCTGCTACATAGAGGTGAAGCACAGATCACCTCTATGTAGCAGAAATGCAGGGTTGCTTTGAACGCTGACCACAGGGTGGCGCTCCAAGCAATTGGCTATCAACAAAACTAGAGGTCTCAAGGAGACCTCTGGTTGTTATGGAAATGCACCAATGACCCCCGATCATGTGACGGGGTCAGCGGTGCGAGTACTTCCGGCCGCGCGGCCGTGAGCGCTAGTTAAATGCCGCTGTCAGCGCTTGACAGTGGCATTTAACTAGTTAATGGGCGCGGGCGGATCGCAATTCTGCTCGCGCTCATTGCGTGCACATGTCAGCTGTACAAAACAGCTGACATGTCGCTGCTTTGAGGTGGGCTCACCGCCGGAGCCCACCTCAAAGCGGGGGTTAATATGCATCTTATGTATGGCAATATTATTATCCTTATGTCATAATATCATATAACATGGTCTCTCCGCTATGCTGTATTCCAAGGATGTCCAAAATAAAAAACTTGGATAAAGTCGAGGGATAACCATGATATTTAATGCCTACAATTGAGGGAGTTTTTTCTTATCATCAAATATAACAATTAACTTTTTCAAATGTAAACAAACTTAAAGGGATTGTCCCATGAACAAAGTTAATTTTGATTAATAGATTAAGAAATAAAATGTTGGAATAATATAATATGTAATGTAAGGACAATGAAAAGCATATGGGCAAATGGCCTAATTTAAATATGTAATTACAAAGGATAAAAACCTTGAATAAGACAGATAATAAAATATGATGCAAACAAAAGTGCCCCTAAACATAGTACGATACCCCCTCAGTGAATTCTTCCACACGCATGATGTGATGACCCTATTGTACACTCCTCCCTCAATCCTTGACAAAGAATGGTGACCCCATCACAGTGTGATTCTCCTACTGTGATCCCCACACAGCCCTCCATAAAGTATAATGGCCCAAAAAAGTACTCCACATGGTATAATGGGCTGCACATAGTTCTTAATTGTTACAAACGCAGCTCTCCTGCGTCGCGGTTCTCACCGCTCCAGCGTTTCAAACGCAGCGCTCCTGCGTTCTCGTTCCACCACTGCTGCGTCCCGATTTGCTCGCCCCTTTGTCTCCCCTGCACTTCCGGTTTCCAGGTCCTCAGCTGGTATCCTGTCTCTGCGCAGACGCTCTAGCTTCCCTCCTGGACGCAGGTCCAGCCTCCCAGCTACTGCCCACTGAGGTCATGGGGTCTGGCCTCATCCAATCCTGTTCTTGCTCCTGCTATAAAAGGCAGGTTCACCTGTTCCTCTGCGCCTGATTGTCATTAGCCTTTGCTTGTGCGTCTGGCCCCTTCCG
This sequence comes from Ranitomeya variabilis, assembly GCF_051348905.1. Classification (NCBI taxonomy): domain Eukaryota; kingdom Metazoa; phylum Chordata; class Amphibia; order Anura; family Dendrobatidae; genus Ranitomeya; species Ranitomeya variabilis. Next base: position 102,213,996 of record NC_135235.1, read on the forward strand.
TTACTAAGCCTTGTACCTACTCCGTTTGGTTCCTTGTACCTACTCCGTTTGGTTCCTCGCCTTGTCTCCTGGTTCGCCCCCTTCTCCCTTCCAGTACCCGCTCCTTTCCTTAGTCTTTTGTTTCTTTGTTTCCTCAGCCTTCCAGTATCTCCAGCCTAGGCAGTCTTCCTTCCTGGAGCCGTCCCTCTTGGTACTCCACCGTGGGTAAGTGACCTCTGGGCTTGCTCCTAAACAATCCCTGTATAGGGGTTGGTTCCTCTCTAGGTCCGCTCGCCCAGGGGTAGTTCCCCCGCGGTCCAGAGGGTCCACTCTAGTTTCGTTCCTGCTCGTGATAGTACAATCAGGCCATGGACCCCGCAGGTACCTCTTTTTCGGCTCAGAAGGAACTGGCCCATTTACGTGACAACCAGCAGCGTATCATGGCTTTCATGAAAACCATGGAGTCACGCTTAACCTCTCTACAAGCCGCTGATCCCGTAAATGCCGCTCAGCTTACTAGCCTCCAACAGGAGCTCTCGCAGCAGCGTGATACTCAGTCCCGCATGCTGAGCTATATGGCGTCGATTGATGACCGCCTGTTTAATTTACAGTCCGCTCCCTCTGCTTCTGCCCAAACATCCCCTCTTGACTCCGGTCCTTCTGCCACTCCACATCCTCCTCCTCGTCTGGGTAAACCTCCTAGGTACGGTGGCGACCCAAAACTTTGCAGAGGGTTTTTGAACCAATGCCGTCTCCATTTTGAGCTTCTTCCCCAGCAGTACCCCTCTGACCGAGCCAAAGTGGCGTTCATTGTATCTCATCTGGAAGGAGAGGCCCTAGCTTGGATTAATCCATTGTGGGAACGTGATGATCCTGTAGTCTCCCATTTAGAGAATTTTCTCGAGACCTTTCGTAAGGTCTTTGATGAACCCGGACGTCTGGCTTCTACCACGGAGTCCCTCTTTAATTTACGTCAGGGATCATTATCCGTAGGACAATACGCCATCCGTTTTCGGACTTTGGCATCAGAGCTTGGCTGGAACAATGAGGCTCTAGTGGGGGCCTTCTGGCGGGGTTTGTCCAGCCGAATTAAAGATGAGCTTGCCGGACGTGACACTCCGACTACTCTGGAAGACCTTATTTCCCTCGCCACTCGGATTGATCTCCGCTTCCAAGAACGGTCTCGAGAGTCCGCAAGAGAGAGGAGACCTAATTCCTCTGCTTCCACCTTTCGCCAGCCTAGTAGTCCTCGTACCTCTGTCTCTACTACCTCTACCTCTCCTGTCTCTGAACCCATGCAGGTAGATCGATTAAGGATAGCGGAGCAGCGCCGTAAGGAGAGACGTACCCAGGGTCTCTGTTTTTATTGTGGTAGTGCCGCTCATTTGCTTCGCAGTTGTCCTGATAGGCCGGAAAACTCCTCCGCCTAGGACAGGTAAGAGAGGCCTCCCTAGGTGATCCTGTCTCCTCTCAACCTTTGACTCTTTCAGTTTTACTTGTTTCCAACCAGGTTCGTTTCTCCGAGATCGCGTATGTGGATTCGGGCGCGGCAGGCAATTTTATCAGCCTTGAGGCGGTTCGGAGGCTTCGCATCCCAGTAATCTCGTTGGACTCCCCTCGCCTGGTTGCATCAGTGGACGGAAGACTTCTGCAGGACGCTATTTCGTTAGTCACAGAAGAAGTTGAGCTACAGATCGGCGCTCTTCATCATGAAAAGATTGCCTTTTATGTTCTACCGAGTCTTTCCCACGCCATTTTGCTTGGTCTTCCGTGGCTCAGACTTCATGAGCCTACTCTTAATTGGCGATCCGGAGATGTTCTGCGATGGGGCCCTACTTGCCATGATCGGTGTCTACGTTCTGTGCGTCCTGTGTTTCTTACTCAATCCACTAGTGTTCCGGTTGGTCTACCTTCACCCTATTGGTCGTATGCTGATGTCTTCGACAAGAGGGAAGCAGAAGGCCTCCCGCCACATCGCTCCTACGATTGTCCGATTGATCTCCTTCCCGGCTGTTCTCCTCCAAGAGGAAGAATCTACCCCCTCTCTGCTGCAGAAACTAAGTCCATGTCCGAGTATATTCAAGAAAATCTTGCAAAAGGATTTATCCGAAAATCTTCCTCCCCTGCAGGAGCAGGTTTTTTCTTTGTAAAGAAGAAAGATGGTTCTCTACGACCGTGTATAGACTATCGTGGGCTAAACAACATCACAGTCAAGAATAGGTATCCTCTGCCTCTGATACCCGAGCTCTTTGACCGTCTCCGAGGAGCCCGCATCTTTACAAAACTTGACTTGCGTGGAGCTTACAATTTAGTCCGAATCCGCTCCGGTGACGAGTGGAAAACCGCCTTTAACACTCGGGATGGACACTACGAGTACCTGGTCATGCCTTTCGGCCTGTGTAATGCTCCCGCGGTTTTTCAAGAATTCGTCAACGATATCTTCCGAGACCTCCTCTACATATGTGTAGTGGTTTATTTGGATGACATTCTTGTATTTTCCCCAGACCTTCCATCTCATCGAAGGAGTGTGCGCAAAGTTCTGCAACGTCTGCGGGATAACCACCTGTATGCCAAGTACGAGAAATGTGTCTTCGAGCAAACTTCCTTGCCTTTTCTTGGGTACATCGTTTCGGATTCTGGTCTCAAGATGGATCCCGAGAAGGTGAATGCCATTCTCAACTGGCCACAGCCCTGTGGAGTAAAAGCCATCCAACGCTTTATTGGTTTCGCCAACTACTACAGGCAATTCATCCCGCATTTTTCTTCAATCATCAGTCCTCTTTCTGTTCTTACTCGAAAAAGTTCCGGTTCCAAGAAGTGGTCTCCAGAGGCTGAAAAATCTTTTCTTTTGCTTAAAGAATCGTTTTCCTCCGCTCCAGTTTTGCATCATCCGGAGGTGAACAAGCCCTTCGTCCTGGAAGTAGACGCCTCTTCCTCAGGAGCTGGAGCTGTGCTCTCTCAAAAGACTTCCGGCGGTCAAATGGTTCCCTGCGGCTTCTTCTCTAAGGCCTTTTCGACTTCTGAACGGAACTATACTATAGGAGATCGAGAGTTGTTAGCCATCAAGTTGGCCTTGGAGGAATGGAGATATCTTCTTGAAGGATCTGTACATCCGTTCGTAATCTATTCTGATCATAAGAATCTTGCATATCTGCAGACTGCGCAAAGACTAAACCCCCGACAAGCCAGATGGTCCCTGTTTTTCGCTCGTTTCGAGTTCGAGCTGCGCTTCCGGCCAGGCTCTAAGAACATTAGAGCAGATGCTCTGTCAAGGTCTTTTCAGTCTCCTGATGCTGAGGAGGAACCTACATACATCATAGACCCTTCTAAGGTCTTGACTGTTGCTCCTGTACAGTTGATTCACCCTCCACCCGGAAAAACCTTAGTCTCGGAGGCAGACATAAGAAGAGTGTTAACTTGGGGTCATTCTTCTAAACTGGCGGGGCATGCTGGTTCCAAAAAGACGTTCCTCCTTATCTCTCGGTACTACTGGTGGCCTACTCTGCGCCAAGACGTCAAAGAATTTGTCGCCTCTTGTCCCTCGTGTGCCAGGAACAAAGTGCCTAGGCAACTACCGTATGGAAATCTGCTACCTCTTCCTGTGCCATCAGCACCTTGGCTACATATTGCCATGGATTTCATTACCGACTTACCCACCTCTTCTGGATGTACAGTCATTCTTGTTGTAGTGGACAGGTTCTCGAAGATGGCCCACTTTATTCCGCTGCCCGGTTTACCTTCTGCTCCTGAGTTGGCGGACATTTTTATCCTGAACATCTTTAAACTTCATGGTTTACCACTACACATTGTATCGGACAGAGGTGTACAATTTACTTCCCGTTTCTGGAGAGCCATGTGCAAACTTCTAGGGGTGACTCTGGACTTTTCTTCCGCGTATCACCCTCAGACTAACGGTCAAGTGGAACGAACCAATCAGACTCTAGCCGCCTATCTACGACATTTTTCTAATGCTCATCATAACGACTGGGTAAACCTTCTTCCTTGGGCTGAATTTGCCTACAATAACCATTCCAGCGAAGCCTCTGCAAGAACTCCCTTCTTCATCGTATTCGGACAACATCCTGGTGTGCCGCTACCAGTCTCCTCTACCTCCGGTGTTCCGGCAGCCGATTCTCTGGTCTGCGAGTTTTCCACTGTCTGGAATGAAGTCAAAGAGTCGCTCGACAAAGCATCTTTGAGAATGAAAAGGCAAGCAGACAAAAGGCGTCTTGATCCACCTTCTTTTCTACCAGGTGACAAGGTCTGGCTTTCCTCTAGGTACATCAGACTCAAGATCCCGTCCTACAAACTTGGGCCACGATTCATTGGTCCCTTCGAGATTCTGCGTCGAGTCAACGAAGTCGCATACAAGCTGAAATTGCCTGCCTCGCTCCGTATACCCAATACCTTTCATGTCTCTCTTCTCAAACCCACTGTCTTTAACCGCTTTCATCCCTCTTCTCGCACGTCTCCCCTACCAGTTAGCTCTGACAACGTCTTTGAGGTCAAGGATATTTTGGCTGTTAAAAAGGTTCGGGGTAAAGAGTTTTTTCTAGTAGATTGGAAAGGGTTTGGTCCTGAGGAGCGGTCCTGGGAACCTTTAGAAAACATTGATGCCCCTCGTATTCTTGGTAAATTCCTTGCTACTCTTCGTAAAGGGGGGTGTAAGAAGGGGGGTACTGTTACAAACGCAGCTCTCCTGCGTCGCGGTTCTCACCGCTCCAGCGTTTCAAACGCAGCGCTCCTGCGTTCTCGTTCCACCACTGCTGCGTCCCGATTTGCTCGCCCCTTTGTCTCCCCTGCACTTCCGGTTTCCAGGTCCTCAGCTGGTATCCTGTCTCTGCGCAGACGCTCTAGCTTCCCTCCTGGACGCAGGTCCAGCCTCCCAGCTACTGCCCACTGAGGTCATGGGGTCTGGCCTCATCCAATCCTGTTCTTGCTCCTGCTATAAAAGGCAGGTTCACCTGTTCCTCTGCGCCTGATTGTCATTAGCCTTTGCTTGTGCGTCTGGCCCCTTCCGTTACTAAGCCTTGTACCTACTCCGTTTGGTTCCTTGTACCTACTCCGTTTGGTTCCTCGCCTTGTCTCCTGGTTCGCCCCCTTCTCCCTTCCAGTACCCGCTCCTTTCCTTAGTCTTTTGTTTCTTTGTTTCCTCAGCCTTCCAGTATCTCCAGCCTAGGCAGTCTTCCTTCCTGGAGCCGTCCCTCTTGGTACTCCACCGTGGGTAAGTGACCTCTGGGCTTGCTCCTAAACAATCCCTGTATAGGGGTTGGTTCCTCTCTAGGTCCGCTCGCCCAGGGGTAGTTCCCCCGCGGTCCAGAGGGTCCACTCTAGTTTCGTTCCTGCTCGTGATATTAATATAGTATAATAGCGCCACACAGCGCTCCATACAATATAATGGACCCATGCAGTGCTCCATAGAGTATAATGGCCTCACAAAGTGCTGTGCTCCATGTAGTATAATTGGCCCCATATAATGCTCCATAGAGTATAATGGCCCCACATAGTGCTCCATACAAATAATGGGTCTACATAGTGCTACATACAGTAAAATGGCCTCATATAGTGCTTCATTCAGTATAATGGCCACACATTAAAAATAAATAATTAAATATCCACCTCTGCCTATTCCTCCGCTGCTCCAGTCTCTTCAAAGTGGGCACATATAGTGGTCACGTCACGTGCTAATGACATCACTGCGCCCGCTGCGCTGAGATGTTAGACACAAAGGCGAAACCATGGGGGAAGGAGCATCAGCTGACGCTACTTCCTCCATCATTGCTTACAACTGTATCGGCCTCTTGGATGCAGATATAATTCAAAGTGCAATATCTGGCATCGGGGGCCAAATGTACTTTGGGGACCTGCCCGGCATCAGGGGGCAAATATATTCACCCTGCAGGCAAGCTTTGGCCTGCAGGTCAGAGTTAGACATATGTGCTGTATACAGTTAATGCGATGCCTTATTGCACCCTTATTGGCCCTTTTTGAGTATTGCACTCTCACTATGCACATTGTTGATTTCTCTCAACTATGAATGCTAGGCTACTTTTGCAAATCGGCATCACACTTGCGCATTTGCTCATCCTATATCTCGCAAATCTTCCAGACTCCACCAGTTTGCCCATGCGTCACTACACGCTCCTCTCCTATTGCCTAGTGCTGCATTTTTATACTCCCTCTTTCTGTAATGACGTTACTCCCTGACGAAGACATCGCCAAAACATACATGGGGGGGTGGGCATTGCAAGGAAGCTCCTGCTGTGAATCAAGTGCGTACTGAACCCATTTTTTTCCCATCCATCCTAAGTGTATGCTATTTGACCTTAACATATGTTTGAATATATTTACCTTTTACCCCAGCCTTGTATACTAGACCATTATTTAGTCACCATTTCCCCCCGTAATGTCTGATCGCATCACCAATATTATCTGTGTATTTTATACAAATTTGCTTATATATACAGTATTTCTGATGATGGTTACATCCAATATACTATATTTGTGATTTTGTACTAAGAAGCGAGTCTCCTTTACACCTTTATATACATTATTTTACTATGTATATTTGTGATGTGCGCCCTCTTCCTGTTTTTTGTATGTCTACTACACCTTTCTACGTGATCAATAAAGTTAATCTTTTATTACATATTTTTATGACTCGCAATATTAAATTAATTATCTTTTTTGTGTCCCTTCTATCAATTTTGTTACCGATCAGACTGTTGGCACTAATGTCTGAGATATAGGTGCACACACTGCTGTCATTATGTAGTTTCAGTTATACACATTACTTTCCTATAAAGCTTTTTCTATGTATGTACATATAGAATTTCCTGCTTCCTTGTACCCTTTCTTTCTACGACCAGTGTTAGGCTATTTTTCCATCACATTTAGGCCTCTGTTTAATGTACATGCTGGGACACATAAGCTACACAGATACCTCTGACGGATGATGCACTCTGGCATCTGTCACCATAGGAATCCATTGCAAAAAAATAGCATACAATTTATTTACTCACAGTGCCATTAATTTTAGTTTTACAGATATTATCATTGTCCCCATTGGGCTCACAATCAATATTCCCTATCAGTATGTCTTTGAAATGTGGCGGTAAACTGGAGAACCTGGAGGAAACGCACGCAAACACGGGGCAAAAACACAAACTCCTTGCAGATGTTCTTTTAAGATATTATACAACACAATTGAGATATTTCATTGTTTTAATTTATTAATAGTAATTTTATTGGTAATAAATGACCTTTGTAGAAACATGTGCACTTTACAACATCTATGTATCCTTTTTCCCACCCACCACCCAGGAAAAGGTGAAGAAAGAAAGCAAAAACCCATTAAAAAATACATTTAAAAAAAAATTAGGGAGGGGAGAGAGCAGGAATATTTGATGACTTTAATAGAATTATTATATACCAGTCAGACAAATTCTTTCAGCATAAACACATAAAACATAACTAGTGTCTACATTAATAAATATCCATATATGATGTGAACATTGTCTTACTGGTCCCAGAGAAACATCAAACATGAGGGGTATACCTGCCGTAGAAGGAGCCTGTCTGCAGACAGACGGCATTACCCTGCAGGAGCGGAGTCATTATAGACAAATACTATATTATTCATGTGCAGCCATCTAATTGGGAGAGAGGCTGCAGGGAGAAAACAATGTTACCCTTTCCCTGCAGCCGCTCGCTCCAGTCATCAGCACTCGGGCAGTGAACGGTCAGTGATTTGTACACACTGAGCGCTCTGTAATCACACCCACCGCTCCGACATCCATAGAGCAGGATGTCAGTGATCGAGAAGGGGAGAGATTACAGCTCACAGTGTAGTGATCGCTGACTGTTCACTGCCTGGAGCTGCCCCAAGAACAGGAAGCGAGCGGCTGCAGGGAGAACACAACCTCATGTTTCCCCACTTCCAATTAGATGCCCCACATTGTATAAAGCAGCATTTATCTGCAGATGATTATTTTGCAGAGAAGTTTCTTTTAAGACGATAAAACTATAAATCTGTTATACAGCTCCTTCCCGATCACATAATGTGCGCAGTTCTGCTCCTAGCGCTGTGTACACTGTAATGTGAATGTATTGTGCTCTGTGAACTGTATACGGCGAACAAAGAATGATACTTGCCGCAAGATGACCAGTAAAGATGATGGAATCCAATAAATCCAGCAAAAAATGGAAAAGGGGAAATGGGGGAGGGTACAAATGGGAAAAGGAAAGGTAAAAATGGCAAAATATGGTAGTTCTGAGGCTCAAATCTCTCCCGATGCTCCTTGTAGATAAGTCGCTTCCGTCGCTCTCTCCCAACTGTCACCTGAGATTCAAATGATAACAGGAAGTGACCAGTAACTGCCACTCACTGCAGTCACATGACCTCCTCACTGCATCAGCACATTTCTTACATGTGGAACCTACAAGGACAGATTTCACCCGATTCCCCAAGACTGGCAGTTTCCATGTTGGAATGTGTTTTATTTCTGGGCCTTAGGCTGAGGTTTATTGGCCGGACATTGTGCCTCCATGAGCTCCTGAGTCTTTTTTGGGCATCTGCAGTAACTTGGGCTAATACTGAGCTGATGGAAGTTTCCCTTTTGTTATAGCAGAGTCTGGAGAGTCATTAAATACACTGCTCAAAAAAATAAAGAGAACACTAAAATACCGCATCCTAGATATCTCTGAATATTCCAGTTGCAAATTTTTATTCATTACATAGTGGAATGTGTTCAGAACAATAAAACATAACAATTATCAATGTAAATCAAAATGAATATCGCATGGAGGTCTGGATTTGGAATGATACTCTAAATCAAAGTGGAAAATCAAATTACAGGCTGATCCAACTTCAGTGGAAATGCCTCATGACAAAGAAAAGATGCTCATTATTGTGTGTGGCCTCCACGTGCCTGTATGACCACCATACTGTACAACACCTGGGAATGCTCCTGATGAGGCAGCGGATGGTCTCCTGATGGATTTCCTCCTAAACCTGGACTAAAGCATCCTCCAACTCCTGGACAGTCTGTGGTGCAACTTGACGTTGGTGGATGGAGCGAGACATGATGTTACACATGTGCTCAATCAGATTCAGGTCTGGGGAACGGGCGGGCCAGTCCATAGCTTCAATGCCTTCATCTTAGTTATTAAAGGGAACCTGTCACCTGAATTTGGCGGGACCAGTTTTGGGTCATATGGGCGGGGTTTTCGGGTGTTTGATTCACCCTTTCCTTACAAGCTGGCTGCATGCTGGCCGCAATATTGGATTGAAGTTCATTCTCTGTCCTCCGGAGTACACGCCAGCACAAGGCAATATTCCCTTGCGCAGGCGTGTACTCCGGAGGACAGAGAATGAACTTCAATACAATATTGCGGCCAGCATGCAGCCAGTGGGTAAGGAAAGGGTGAATCAAACACCCGAAAACCCCGCCCATATGACCCAAAACTGGTCCCGCCAAATTCAGGTGACAGGTTCCCTTTAAGGTTGAAGGAAGACTTTAAGTCCATCTAGTTCAACCCATAGCCTAGCATGCCCTAACATGTTGATCCAGGGGAAGGCAAAAAAAAACCATGTGGTAAGAGTAAGCTCCATCATGGGGAAAAAAATTCCTTCCCGACCCCACATACGGCAATCAGACTAGTTCCCTGGATCAACGCCTTATCAAGGAATCTAATATATATACCCTGTAATATTATACTTTTCCAGAAAGGTATCCAGTCCCCTCTTAAATTGAAGCAATGAGTCACTCATTACAACATCATACGGCAGAGAGTTCCATAGTCTCACTGCTCTTACAGTAAAGAATCCGCGTCTGTTATTATGCTTAAACCTTCTTTCCTCCAGACGTAGAGGATGCCCCCTTGTCCCTGTCACCGGTCTAGGATTAAAAAGATCAGCAGAAATGTCTTTGTACTGTCCCCTCATATATTTATACATTAACATAACATCACCCCTTAGTCTTCGTTTTTCCAAACTAAATAGCCCCAAGTGTAACCTATCTTGGTATGGCAGACCCCCCAGTCCTCTAATAACCTTGGTCGCTCTTCTCTGCACCCGCTCCAGTTCAGCTATGTCTTTCTTATACACCGGAGACCAGAACTGTGCACAGTATTCTAAGTGTGGACGAACTAGTGACTTGTATAGAGGTAAAATTATGTTCTCCTCATGAGCATCTATGCCTCTTTTAATGCATCCCATTATTTTATTTGCCTTTGTAGCAGCTGCCTGACACTGGCCACCGAATATGAGTTTGTCATCCACCCATACACCCAGGTCTTTTTCATTGACAGTTTTGCCCAGAGTTTTAGAATTAAGCACATAGTTATACATCTTATTACTTCTACCCAAGTGCATGACCTTACATTTATCCCCATTAAAGCTCATTTGCCATTTATCAGCCCAAGCTTCTAGTTTACATAAATCAGCCTGTAATATAAAATTGTCCTCCCCTGTATTGATTACCCTGCAGAGTTTAGTGTCATCTGCAAATATTGAAATTCTACTCTGAATGCCCCCTACAAGGTCATTAATAAATATGTTAAAAAGAAGAGGGCCCAATACTGACCCCTGTGGTACCCCACTACTAACCATGACCCAGTCCGAGTGTGCTCCATTAATAACCACCCTTTGTTTCCTATCCCTGAGCAAGCAGGAATTGCTGACACACTCCAGCCACATGAGGTCTGGCATTGTCCTGCATTAGGAGGAACCCAGGGCCAACCGCACCAGCATATGGTCTCACAAGGGGTTTGAGGATCTCATCTCGGTACCTAATGGCAGTCAGGCTACCTCTGGCGAGCACATGGAGGGCTGTGCGGCCCTCCAAAGAAATGCCACCCCACACCATTACTGATCCACTGCCAAACTGGTCATGCTGAAGGATGTTGCAGGCAGCGGATCGCTCTCCACAGTGTCTCCAGACTCAGTCACGTCTGTCACATGGGCTCAGTGTGAACCTGCTTTCATCTGTGAAGAGCACAGAGGCGCCAGTAGCGAATTTGCCAATCCTGGTGTTCTGTGGCAAAAGCCAAGCGTTGGGCTGTGAGCTCAACCCCATCTGTGGACGTCGGACACTCAGACCATCCTCATGGAGTCGGTTTCTAACCGTTTGTGGAGACACATGCACATTTGTGGTCTGCTGGAGGTCATTTTGCAGGGCTCTGGCAGTGCTCCTCTTGTTCCTCCTTGCACAAAGGCAGAGGTAGCGGTCCTGCTGCTGGGTTGTTGCCCTCCTACGGCCCCCTCCACGCCTCCTGGTGTACTGGCCTGTCTCCTGGTAGCAGCTCCAGCCTCTGGACACTATGCTGACAGACACAGCAAACCTTCTTGCCACAGCTCGCATTGATGTGACATCCTGGATGAGCTGCACTACCTGAGCCACTTGTGTGGGTTGTAGAGTCCGTCTCATGATACCACGAGTGTGAAAGCACAACCAACATTCAAAAGTGACCAAAACATCAGCCAGAAAGCATTGGTACTGAGATGTGGTCTGTGGTCCCCACCTGCAGAACCACTCCTTTATTGAGTGTGTCTTGATAATTGCCAATAATTTCCATCTGTTGTCTATTCTATTTGCACAACAGCGTGTGAAATTGATTGTCAAACAGTGTTGCTTCCTAAGCGGACAGTTTGATTTCACAGAAGTTTGATTTACTTGGTGTTATATTTTGTTATTTAATTGTTCCCTTAATTTTTTTCATCATTTGTGATATATTGAAATCACTTTTCTTTTTTGCCTTGTGGCATTTCTTGCAAATAATTCTTCAAAATGGCGACACGCGGTCCATGAATTTTAGGAAAAAGTAAAAATGCTTTTTTTGTTGTTTTTAATTGTTTTTTTTATCTTTTCAGCATCAAAACTTGCAAATCTTTAAAAAAAATGTCAGAAATGCGCCATTGAAAGTTCCTTCAGAAATCTTACTCCAGGTAGGAACTGGACAGAGATGCGCCAAAGAAAGGGATATTTGGCAAAAGTCACAATCCATGAAAAGCAAAGTTGTCAAGAAAATGTTTTTAAAAATTCAAAAAGAAAGACAACTAAAAAAGTGGCACAAAACGTACAGCAAATAAGGTACAAATACTAAAGCCACTAAAAAGGAGCAAATTACTGCAGAAAAGTGGAGAAACAGCAATGATGAATCGGGCCTATGTGATTACTGACAAAGGCAAGCCCTGTCAGGAGGGGCTTATTGGAGAATGGTAAGTAATTATAGGCAGGGGCGCAACTATTATAAGTGCAGTGGTTGCAATCGCACACGGGCTCTGGAGCCTAGAGGGCCTAAAAAGTCCCTTTGATTTGTATGAAAAGACCAATACTATTAAAGACTTGCCATAATTGTGGGCCCCGCTGGAGCTTTTGCATTGGGGCCCATGAGCTTCAAGTTACATCACTGATTATAGTAAGTATTGAGAAAGTGCAAGTTCAGCGAAGGTCAGTGAGTCAAAAGAAGGCCAAGCCATGTGGATCAGTCAGATTGTCTGCAGAGGTAAGCCTTTAGTGATGATGAGCAAATATACTCGTTACTCGAGATTTCTCGAGCATGCTCCAGGGTCCTCCGAGTATTTTTTAGTGCTTGGAGATTTCGTTTTGGAGCTGAATTATTTACATCTATTAGCCAGCATAAGTACATGTGGGGGTTGCCTGGTTGCTAGTTACATTCTGTGGCAGAGCAGGAAGAAACGGTCTTCCTGCTCTGCCGCCTGGCCGCTATGGGGCCCCTGAGCAGGCGGAGGGTGGCCCGGTACCAGCAGTGGGCCCCCGCCCATCCTCGCAAGGTCAGCTGTATCAGCATTTAGCTGATACAGCTGACTGCATTAATGAGGGAAGGAGCGCGCAGCGCTCCTTCTCCCATCACCCCCCTGTTAGCGTCTGCCTATGGGGTGCTGCCTTATACTACAGGGTCTGCCAATGGGGTGCTGCCTTATACTGCAGGGTTTGCCTATGGGGGTACTGTCTTACACTACAGGATCTGCCTATGGGGGTACTGTCTTATACGTAGAGGGTCTGCCTATAGGGGTATTGTCTTATAACACAGGGCCTGCCTATGGGGGTACTGTCTTAAACTACAGGGTCTGACTATGGGGGTACTGTCTTATACTTGCAGGGTCTGCCTATGGGGTAATATCTTATACTACAGGGTCTGCCTATGGGGGTACAGTCTTATACCTACAGAGTCTACCTATAGGGGTACTGTCTTATACTGCAGGATCTGCCTATGTGGGTGCTCTTATACTTACAGGGTCTGCTTATAGGGGTACTGTCTCATACTTACAGGGTCTGCCTATAGGGGTACTGTCTTATACTACAGGATCTGCCTATGGGGTGCTGCCTTATATTACAGGATCTGCCTATGGGGTGCTGCCTTATACTACAGGGTCTGCCTATGGGGTGCTGCCTTATATTACAGGATCTGCCTATGGGGTGTTGCCTTTTACTACACAGTCTGCCTATGGGTGCTGCCTTATGTTACAGGGTCTGCCTATGGGGTACTGACTTATACTACAGAGTCTGCCTATGGGGTGCTGCCTTATACTACAGGGTCTGCCTATGGGGGTACTGTCTTATACTTACAGGGTCTGCCTATAGGGGTTCTGTCTTATACTACAGGGTCTGCCTATGGGGGCACTGTCTTATACTTACAGGGTCTGCCTATAGGGGTACTGTCTTATACTACAGGGTCTGCCTATGGGGGTACAGTCTTATACTTACAGGGTTTGCCTATAGGGGTACGGTCTTATAGTACAGGGTCTGCCTATGAGGGTACTGCCCTATACTTACAGGGTCTGCCTATAGGAGTACTGTCTTATACTACAGGGTCTGCCTATGTGGTGCTGCCATATACTACAGGATCTGCCTATGGGGTGCTGCCTTATACTACAGGGTGTGCCTATGTGGTGCTGTCTTATACTTACAGGGTCTGCCTACAGGGGTACTGTCTTATACTACAGGATCTGCCTATGGGGGTGCTGCCTTATACTACAGGGTCTGCCTATGTGGTGCTGTCTTATACTTACAGGGTCTGCCTATAGGAGTACTGTCTTATACTACAGGGTCTGCTTATGGGGGTATTGTCTTATACTTACAGGGTCTGCCTATAGGGGTATTGTCCTATAATACAGGGCCTGCCTATGGGGGTACTGTCTTATACTACAGGGTCTGCCTATGGGGGTACTGTCTTATACTTGCAGGGTCTGCCTATGGGGTACTGTCTTATACTACAGGGTCTGCCTATGGTGGTACAGTCTTATACTTACAGGGTCATCTGCCTATAGGGGTTCTGACTTATACTACAGGGTCTGCCTATGGGGGTACTGTCTTATACTTACAGGGTCTGTCGATAGGAGTACTGTCGTATACTTCAGGGTCTGCCTATGGGGGTACTGTCTTATACTTACAGGGTCTGCCTATAGGGGTATTGTCTTATAATACAGGGCCTGCCTATGGGGGTACTGTCTTATACTACAGGGTCTGCCTATGGGGGTACTGTCTTATACTTGCAGGGTCTGCCTATGGGGTACTGTCTTATACTACAGGGTCTGCCTATAGTGGTACAGTCTTATACTTACAGGGTCTGCCTATGTGGTGCTGCCTTATACTACAGGATCTGTCTATGGGGGTGCTGCCTTATACTACAGGATCTGCCTATGGGGGTCTGCCTTATACTCCAGGATCTGCCTATGGGGGTGCTGCCTTATACTACAGGGTCTGCCTATGGGGTGCTGCCTTATACGACAGGGTCTGCATATGGGGTGCTGTCTTATACCACAGGGTCTGCCTATGGGGGTGCTGTCTTATACTACAGAGTCTGCCTATGGGTGCTGCCTTGTGCTATAGAGTCTGCCTATGGGGAGTGCATTATACTATATTGAGGACTATCTGGTGCATTATACTACAGTATATGGAGGCCATCGTACAGTGTGGGGATTACAGTGAGGGGGCCATCGTACAGTGTGGGGATTACAGGGAAGGGGCCATCATACAGTGCTGGAGCCATCCAACAGTTTGGAGGCTACTAAGGGGTCAGTATACTGTGTGGGTGGTACTATACAGTGAGGGGGCATTATACTGTGTGTAAGAGCATCATGCTGTGTATACGGGAGCTGTACAGGGGGAGACTCGGGACATTATCAAATGCAAAGTGGGCACTTATTGTTATAGGGGAACTCAGGTTACTGTAATTATTAAAGGGGCACACAGGGCAATATTACTTTCTAGGGGGCAAAATGTGGGCTCTGTTTTCTAGGGCACTTGCACCTGGCATTTCTATATTGTAGAGAGTGGCTTTAGAATTTAGAGGGCACAGAGAACCACACAGCAGGTGCAGTAATAGTGACACGTACGGCAGCAGCGGCTCAGTATTTGGGGTATTAGCAGGATGAGGAGTTTGTGCAGGTTGGGAATAGATGGTGATGGGGCTGGAATATGAGAAGTGAAATGTGTCTTTGTTGTATTCTCTGCAGATGAGTCCTGGGTGGAAGAAGTTGTCATGTCAGTCTGGGCCAGATGGAAAAGATGGGAAAAGTGAACGATTCCATCAGAAAGAACATCAGCGGTAAGACATTATCTGTAGCTGTGCTGTGATCTCTTACATGTTCTGTAGGGCTGGTATCTACCCCTGACCATATGGCGGTAATATCTATGTTGGTCTTTATATAGAGACTAGAAGACTAGATGGTGGCCTGATTCTAACGCATCGGATATTCTAGAAGCGAGGTTTAAATCCCGTGCCAATATCGCTGATTGGTCGTGGCCAGCCGGGCGTGGTTCAAATCCCATGCCAATTCGCGGCCGGACTGCGCCTGTCGCTGATTGGTTGCGGGCGGCTGGCGCGACCAATCAGCGACGCGGGATTTCCGTTACAGACAAACACACAGAATTAGACGATTATATAGTAGATTATTTTCAGTAACAGCGCGGTCATCTGCTGAGGTTCTCCTTCACTATTAGGGTGCGTCACCCAGTTGTAATCAAGGTTACCTGGTTAGGGGCCCACTAAGAAGCTTCGCCCCCCCCAAACCAAAACCCTAGCTACGCCTCTGCCGCAGTGCCTTACATACATTATCATCACTGTCCGTGTATCTGTGGATTGTGGAAGGAAATCGGAGGAAACTCACACAGACACATGGAGAACATACAATCTCCTAGCACATGTTGTCCTTGTTGGGATTTGCATGGCAGTATACTCACCGGCCGGTTTTGTCTTTATTGTGTGGTAAAAATGACATTGTGATATGAACCTTGAACCTTGTAAAAAAAATAAAATTGTGTCCCAATCTTGTGAAACGTGTAAGGCCGGCGTCACACTCAGCGTATGAAAATACGGTCCGTTTTTTATGGCCGTAATACGCAGAAATGTTCCCAAAATAGTGGTCCGTATGTCCTCCGTAGGCAGGGTGTGTCAGCGTATTTTGCGCATGGCATCCTCCGTATGTAATCCGTATGGCATCCGTACTGCGAGATTTTCTCGCAGGCTTGCAAAACCGACATCTAATGGATTTATGTGCTCAAATGTTCATTAAAACATATATACAGTATATATATATATATGTCATTGAGACACATACACATATACACTCACTGGCCACTTTATTAGGTACACCTGTCCAACTTCTTGTTAACACTTAATTTCTAATCAGCCAATCACATGGCGGCAACTCAGTGCATTTAGGCATGTAGACATGGTCAAGACAATCTCCTGCAGTTCAAACCGAGCATCAGTATGGGGAAGAAAGGTGATTTGAGTGCCTTTGAACGTGGCATGGTTGTTGGTGCCAGAAGGGCTGGTCTGAGTATTTCAGAAACTGCTGATCTACTGGGATTTTCACGCACAACCATCTCTAGGGTTTACAGAGAATGGCCCGAAAAAGAAAAAAAATCCAGTGAGCGGCAGTTCTGTGGGCGGAAATGCCTTGTTGATGCCAGAGGTCAGAGGAGAATGGGCAGACTGGTTCGAGCTGATAGAAAGGCAACAGTGACTCAAATCGCCACCCGTTACAACCAAGGTAGGCCTAAGAGCATCTCTGAACGCACAGTGCGTCGAACTTTGAGGCAGATGGGCTACAGCAGCAGAAGACCACACCGGGTACCACTCCTTTCAGCTAAGAACAGGAAACTGAGGCTACAATTTGTACAAGCTCATCGAAATTGGACAGTAGAAGATTGGAAAAACGTTGCTTGGTCTGATGAGTCTCGATTTCTGCTGCGACATTCGGATGGTAGGGTCAGAATTTGGCGTAAACAACATGAAAGCATGGATCCATCCTGCCTTGTATGGAGCATCTTTGGGATGTGCAGCCGACAAATCTGCGGCAACTGTGTGATGCCATCATGTCAATATGGACCAAAATCTCTGAGGAATGCTTCCAGCACCTTGTTGAATCTATGCCACGAAGAATTGAGGCAGTTCTGAAGGCAAAATGGGATCCAACCCGTTACTAGCATGGTGTACCTAATAAAGTGGCCGGTGAGTGTATATATATACTGTATTTATATTTAATTCAGCGCGAGATATGTGAAATGCCGGTAATTGAATTACCGGCTTTTTCTTTCTCCTTCACAAACCCGACATGATATGAGACATGGTTTACATACAGTAAACCATCTCATATCCCTTTCTTTAGCATATTCCACACTACTGTTAGTAGTGTGTATGTGCAAAATTTGGGCGCTCTAGCTGGTAAAATAAAGGATTAAATGGCGGAAAAAATTGGCTTGGGCTCCCGCGCAATTTTCTCTGCCAGAGTGGTAAAGCCAGTGACTGAGGGCAGATATTAACCCCTTCATGACCTTGGGATTTTTCATTTTTCCGTGTTCGTTTTTCACTCCCCTCCTTCCCAGAGCCATAACTTTTTTATTTTTCCGTCAATTTGGCCATGTGAGGGCTTATTTTTTGCGGGACGAGTTGTACTTTTGAACGACATCATTGGTTTTAGCACGTCGTTTACTAGAAAACGGGAAAAAAAATTCCAAGTGCAGTGAAATTGCAAAAAAAGTGCAGTCCCACACTGGTTTTTTGGTTGGCTTTTTTGCTAGGTTCACTAAATGCTAAAACTGACCTGCCATTATGATTCTCCAGGTCACTATGAGTTCATAGACACCTAACATGACTAGGTTATTTTTTATCTAAGTGGTGAAAAAAAATTCCAAACTTTGCTAAAAAAAAAAAAAATAAATAAAAAAAATTGTGCCATTTTCCGATACTCGTAGCGTCTCCATTTTTCATGATCTGGGGTCGGTTGAAGGCTTATTTTTTGCATGCCGAGCTGGCATTTTTAATGATAGCATTCTGGTGCAGATACGTTCTTTTGATCGCCCGTTATTGCATTTTAATGCTATGGATGGATTGCAGATGGATTTACATCGTGGGACTGACAGAACGACGGAAGGTATGGGATATTGTTGATTTTTTATTTTTCCTTTTTTACAGAACGAGGGTCTTCAGGTGGATTACCAGTATAATAAAATATTAAAACACCATGTGTATTTATTTTATTAAAATACTTTTAAACAATGTGTGTGTTTTATTAACCATTTCGTACTATTGGATTAATAATGGATAGGTGTCATAATTGACACCTCCCCCATTATTAATCTGGCTTAATGTCACCTTACAATAGCAAGGTGACATTAACCCTTCATTACCCCATATCCCACCGCTACACGGGAGTGGGAAGAGAGTGGCCAAGTGCCAGAATAGGCGCATCTTACAGATGTGCCTTTTCTGGGGTGGCTGGGGGCAGATGTTTTTAGCCAGGGGGGTCCAATAACCATGGACCCTCTCTAGGCTATTAATATCTACCCTCAGTCACTGGCTTTACCACTCTTTACCACTCTGGCGGAGAAAATTGCGCGGGAGCCCACGCCAATTTTTTCCGCCATTTAACCCTTTAATTTAATAGCTAGAGCCCCCAAATTTTACACACAGACACTTCTTACATTAGTAAAGAGGAATATGTAATAAAGGAAGGGATATGAGATGGTTTACTCTATGTAAACCATGTCTCATATCATGTCGGGTTTGGGAAGGAGATAGCAAAAGCTGGCAATTGAATTACCGGCTTTTATGCTATCTAGCGCTGAATTAAATATATATATACCTATTCCATGTGTAGACATTTATTCTATCTATTCTATTCTAACCTGTCAGTGTGATTTTACTGTACACTGCACTGAATTACCGGCTTTTCTATAGAACACCGCTACGTATTTCTCACAAGTCACACGCATGGTCCGTGTGTAATCCGTAATTTTTCCGCCCCCATAGACTTTCATTGGCGATTTTTTTTGCGCAATACGGTGACAAACGCAGCATGCTGCAATTTTCTACGGCCGTACAAGACCATATATTATACGGATCAGTAAAATACGGCAGATAGGAGCTGGGCCATAGAGAATCATTGTACCGATTGCAATCCGTATTTTCTGCACCTCTCATACGTCCGTAATACTTGCTAGTGTGACGCCGGCCTCACATTTGTATTTTTTCTGTCCATGGAGCTGGGGGTGGGCTTGTTTTTTTGTGCTCTGGTTTTTATTGATACTGTTTTGGGGTACATTTGACATTTTGATCCCTTTCTATTGGAGTGACCAAAAAAAAAATTAATTTCTGGCAATTTTGTTTTAGTCATTTTTCATATGGTTTCAATAATTTAATATTTTGATAAATTGGATTTTTTTTGGACAAGACAACCACATTTTTTTTTTGTATTTCAATTTTGTTATTTTCTTAACTTTTGGATGGGAAAAGAGGCATCTAAATGGTTGACGACAACGATCGGAGCTAGCTGCAGCCAATGCTGTCAGGGAAAGATGTCAGCCGTGTATCGCAGTCGGTATCTGCCGCGTATGACGTGGTCTCAGCTCCTGGGTATTCCCAAGAATTATTATTTTTTCATTCCCCAGGCTTGCAAAGATTAAAGGGAACCTGTCACTCCCCAGGCGTATGAAACTAAAAGAGCCACCTTGTGCAGCAGTAATGCTGCATTCTGACAAGGTGGCTCTTAAATCATAAGTCACTGCGGGGCTGGGATTCACAGGCAGGGCGGCCGCACAGGCGCAATCAGCTGAGCTGCATATGAGGAAAGACGGGCAGCATTCACTGCGCCTGCACCAGGCAGGGGATAAGAGCGCAGGCGCCGGCTATTTTGAAAACAGCGGCGAGGAGGAGGCGGCGCCCGGCGCCAAGAAGATGTGAGTGACAGCTGTGTGGCGTCTGAAGCAGGGGGGAAACGCCGGCCTACTTGACTGAGCACCAGGTATTTCAGACAAATTATAAAACTGATTATTTCTCTAGTTACAGCACCCAGAACTAAAAGAGCCACCTTGTCAGAATGCAGCATTAACAGGTTCCCTTTAAAACTGACTAAATGTTGCTCACCCTCTGGCAATACTGAAGTGTTTCACCATTGCAGCCTATCAATGGGATCTGCGGTTCAGTTGGATGGGGGCAGCAGAAAACCACAATAACGAACACCAAAAGCAGCGGCAGAGAATCACCACTGGACCTGTGGATGGTAACGTGGATTTGGGAGCCGATCTGGCACAAAATCCATGTAGAAAATTGTGTGTGAACTTAGCCCAAGGTAGATTATAAAGAGGTCATCTCCATGTTGATGTTCAGCGCCCGATCTCCAGCCTCCCGATCCCCAGCGCCCGATCTCCAGCCTCCCGATCCCCAGCACCCGATCCCAAGCCTCCCGATCCCCAGCACCCGTTCCCCAGCACCCGTTCCCCAGCCTCCCGATCCCCAGCCTCCTGATCCCCAGCCTCCCGATCCCCAGCACCCGTTCCCCAGCACCCGTTCCCGAGCCTCCCGATCCCCAGCCTCCTGATCCCCAGCACCCGATCCCAAGCCTCCCGATCCCCAGCACCCGTTCCCCCGCCTTCTGATCCCCAGCCTCCCGATCCCCAGCACCCGTACCCCAGCCTCCCAATTCCCAGCCTTCTGATCCCCAGCACCCGATCCCCAGCCTCCCGATCCCCAGCACCCGATCCCAAGCCTCCCAATCCCCAGCACCCGATCCCAAGCCTCCCGATCCCCAGCACCAGATCCCCAGCACGCGATCCCCATCCTCCCGATCCCCAGCACGCGATCCCCATCCTCCCGATCCCCAGGACGCGATCCCCATCCTCCCAATCCCCAGCACCCATTCCCCAGCCTCCCGATCCCTAGTCTCCTGATCCCCAGCACCCGATCCCCAGTCTCCCGATCCCCAGCACCCATTCCCCAGCCTCCCGATCCCGAGGCTCCCGATCCCCAGCACCCGTTCCCCAGCCTCCTGATCCCCAGCCTCCTGATCCCCAGCACCCGATCCCTAGCCTCTCGATCCCCAGCACCAGATCCCCAGCCTCCTGATCCCCAGCACCCGATCCCCAGCACGCGATCCCCATCCTCCCGATCCCCAGCACCCGTTCCCCAGCACCCGTTCCCCAGCCTCCCGATCCCCAGCCTCCTGATCCCCAGCACCCGATCCCAAGCCTCCCGATCCCCAGCACCCGTTCCCCAGCACCCGTTCCCGAGCCTCCCGATCCCCAGCCTCCTGATCCCCAGCACCCGATCCCAAGCCTCCCGATCCCCAGCACCCGTTCCCCCGCCTTCTGATCCCCAGCCTCCCGATCCCCAGCTCCCGTACCCCAGCCTCCCAATTCCCAGCCTTCTGATCCCCAGCACCCGATCCCCAGCCTCCCGATCCCCAGCACCCGATCCCAAGCCTCCCAATCCCCAGCACCCGATCCCAAGCCTCCCGATCCCCAGCACCCGATCCCCAGCACGCGATCCCCATCCTCCCGATCCCCAGCACGCGATCCCCATCCTCCCGATCCCCAGGACGCGATCCCCATCCTCCCAATCCCCAGCACCCATTCCCCAGCCTCCCGATCCCTAGTCTCCTGATCCCCAGCACCCGATCCCCAGCCTCCCGATCCCCAGCACCCATTCCCCAGCCTCCCGATCCCGAGGCTCCCGATCCCCAGCACCCGTTCCCCAGCCTCCTGATCCCCAGCCTCCTGATCCCCAGCCTCCCGATCCCCAGCACCCGATCCCTAGCCTCTCGATCCCCAGCACCCGATCCCCAGCACGCGATCCCCATCCTCCCGATCCCCAGCACGCGATCCCCATCCTCCCGATCCCCAGCCTCCCGATCCCCAGTCTCCTGATCCCCAGCACCCAATCCCCAGCCTCCCGATCCCCAGCACCCGTTTCCCAGCCTCCCGATCCCCAGCCTTCTGATCCCCAGCACCCGATCCCCAGGCTCCTGATCCCCAGCACCCAATCCCAAGCCTCCCGATCCCCAGCACCCGTTCCTCAGCCTCCCGATCCCCAGTCTCCTGATCCCCAGCACCCGATCCCCAGCCTCCCGATCCCCAGCACCCATTCCCCAGCCTCCCGATCCCCAGCCTTCTGATCCCCAGCACCCGATCCCCAGCCTCCCGTTCCCCAGCCTCCCAATTCCCAGCCTCCTGATCCCCAGCACCTGATCCCAAGCCTCCCGATCCCCAGCACCCGTTCCCCAGCCTCCCGATCCCTAGCCTCCTGATCCCCAGCACCCGATCCCAAGCCTCCCGATCCCCAGCAACCATTCCCCAGCCTCCTGATCCCCAGCACCCGATTCCAAGCCTCCCGATCCCCAGCCTCCTGATACCCAGCCTCCAGATCCCCAGCACCCGATCCCCAGCACGCGATCCCCATCCTCCCGATCCCCAGCACGCGATCCCCATCCTCCCGATCCCCAGGACGCGATCCCCAGCACGCGATCCCCATCCTCCCGATCCCCAGCACCCGATCCCTAGCCTCTCGATCCCCAGCACCAGATACCCAGCCTCCTGATCCCCAGCACCCGATCCCCAGCACGCGATCCCCATCCTCCCGATCCCCAGCACCCGTTCCCCAGCACCCGTTCCCCAGCCTCCCGATCCCCAGCCTCCTGATCCCCAGCACCCGATCCCAAGCCTCCCGATCCCCAGCACCCGTTCCCCAGCACCCGTTCCCGAGCCTCCCGATCCCCAGCCTCCTGATCCCCAGCACCCGATCCCAAGCCTCCCGATCCCCAGCACCCGTTCCCCCGCCTTCTGATCCCCAGCCTCCCGATCCCCAGCTCCCGTACCCCAGCCTCCCAATTCCCAGCCTTCTGATCCCCAGCACCCGATCCCCAGCCTCCCGATCCCCAGCACCCGATCCCAAGCCTCCCAATCCCCAGCACCCGATCCCAAGCCTCCCGATCCCCAGCACCAGATCCCCAGCACCCGATCCCCAGCACGCGATCCCCATCCTCCCGATCCCCAGCACGCGATCCCCATCCTCCCGATCCCCAGGACGCGATCCCCATCCTCCCAATCCCCAGCACCCATTCCCCAGCCTCCCGATCCCTAGTCTCCTGATCCCCAGCACCCGATCCCCAGCCTCCCGATCCCCAGCACCCATTCCCCAGCCTCCCGATCCCGAGGCTCCCGATCCCCAGCACCCGTTCCCCAGCCTCCTGATCCCCAGCCTCCTGATCCCCAGCCTCCCGATCCCCAGCACCCGATCCCTAGCCTCTCGATCCCCAGCACCCGATCCCCAGCACGCGATCCCCATCCTCCCGATCCCCAGCACGCGATCCCCATCCTCCCGATCCCCAGCACCCATTCCCCAGCCTCCCGATCCCCAGTCTCCTGATCCCCAGCACCCAATCCCCAGCCTCCCGATCCCCAGCACCCGTTTCCCAGCCTCCCGATCCCCAGCCTTCTGATCCCCAGCACCCGATCCCCAGGCTCCTGATCCCCAGCACCCAATCCCAAGCCTCCCGATCCCCAGCACCCGTTCCTCAGCCTCCCGATCCCCAGTCTCCTGATCCCCAGCACCCGATCCCCAGCCTCCCGATCCCCAGCACCCATTCCCCAGCCTCCCGATCCCCAGCCTTCTGATCCCCAGCACCCGATCCCCAGCCTCCCGTTCCCCAGCCTCCCAATTCCCAGCCTCCTGATCCCCAGCACCTGATCCCAAGCCTCCCGATCCCCAGCACCCGTTCCCCAGCCTCCCGATCCCTAGCCTCCTGATCCCCAGCACCCGATCCCAAGCCTCCCGATCCCCAGCAACCATTCCCCAGCCTCCTGATCCCCAGCACCCGATTCCAAGCCTCCCGATCCCCAGCCTCCTGATACCCAGCCTCCTGATCCCCAGCACCCGATCCCCAGCACCCGATGCCCAGCCTCCCGATCCCCAGCACCCCGATCCCCAGCACCCGATCCCAAGCACCCCGATCCCCAGCACCCCGATCCCCAGCACCCGTTGCCAGCCTCCTGATCCCCAGCCTCCGATCCCCTGCCTCCTGATTTCCGTTTGATTGACAGCTCAGACACGTGACAATGTAGCATTGCTGAACCCGAACGGTGCTGACACATGAGGCAGCTTTACCTCTGCAGCACTGGACTAAATCCTGGCAGCCTTAGATCAGTGTGAACAAGCTCTATATAAAACAGCTTGTAAGCACCTAGCACAGCGGTGGCCGGTAACCTAGGCAACGAGCAATAAATAATAACAGTAAAATTCCTCGTGTCCTTAGGAATGAAGAGGTTTTTTTTAATAACAAGTAAATTACAAAGCTGCTTATTAAATTAAATAAAAAAACAGCAATTCTTCCCATTCAGGAGGTCACTTTTATTGGGAGGCTACTACTATAGAACAAATGGTGTTTCCAGCGGTCACGGAGTCACCACATCACGGCCGTGTACGGAGATAACACGGGCTCTCTGGTCGCTGGCTGGTTACGGTCCACCCCTCCGTTCTGCGCTTGGTATGATCTCCGGGTATAAATAGTGCCCGCCCTCGGCCCCGCCCACTGGACGGTGTATTGGCAGCTGTCGGCTGTGAGGTGCACAAGTCATGGCTTCGTGGAGGTTTCTCCAGCTCGTCCGTCACGTTCTCCCCCGGGGCGCTGCGGCTCCCAGGACAGTGTGCCTCAGCAGACCATGCGTCCGGGCAATGAGCGCTGGTGGTGGGTATGACCGTCATGGTGGACCGTGCTAGCCGCCTGCGGTGTGTGAGTACGCGGGTGTAAGTGTGAGGCTGGAGTGTCCCCTGTGAAGGGCAGAGGACGGGCCCGTGTACGTGACTTTGCAGCAGTGTAGTAATGTGCGCCGCCCACCAGCACGTCCTCAGCCTGACAGCAGGTGACAGCCAGCACCGACCTTGTGCCCAGTGTCTGTCAGGCTCCTGCACACACGTCTCAGGGACTCTGACCATGGAATCACTGCTGCTGTATACTGGCTAGTGCCCGCTGTTATCAGCCACTCTCAGGTCACCTCTCCTACTTGTACTTTGTTTTTCCTTTGTATTCTTGCTGTGATCTGTCTTAATTTTTGGCCTTTGTCTACGTCTAGGTATCCCCACCGATGAGGAGCAGGCGACCGGCCTGGAGAGGAAAATCATCAATGCTCTGAAGAAGGGAGAGGTGAGTGACATGATTAATGAAGAAGCATGAAATGTGCAACCGGGGAAAGTAGGGTATGACCAGGGTCAGGATGAGCCGTGTTCACACACCTACATCTTACACTTGGCAGTTTTTTGTTTGTTTTTTTAAACCGCTTTCTTGGATTCAGTCGATGTAGAATAGAAGCAGACACTCTCCTCCTGTATGGGTGCCATTCTAGCGATGGAGGTGCTGGGTCTCCCTGGCTTTGTAAGATATTTTTGTGCCACTTGTGTGCTGCAGCCAATCATCTGCTGCCAGAGGTTTAGCTAGGGGTTCAGCTCGGGGTAGCAAAACATCTGAGTGGGCCCCTAGTCTCTGATTACAACTACATCAAAGAACATCTCCACAAAGAACACTGATGATACCGCCCAGTGGCGTAACTACAAAGTTATGGGCCCCGGTGCGAACTTCCAAATGGGGCCCCCCCCTACCCCCCCCCACAACCCCCCCACCTTCCCCCGCCCCGCTTCCCCTAGATACGCCTCGGACTGTTGCAGGAATCTCCTGCACTGCAACATGGTGTTGGGTGCCAGCACAGCCCACACAGTGGTATATCCAGCACAGCCCGCACAGTGGTATATCCAGCACAGACCGCACAGTGGTATATCCAGCACAGACCGCACAGTGGTATATCCAGCACAGACCGCACAGTGGTATATCCAGCACAGACCGCACAGTGGTATATCCAGCAGAGCCCGCACAGTGGTATATACAGCAGAGCCCGCACAGTGGTATATACAGCAGAGCCCGCACAGTGGTATATACAGCAGAGCCCGCACAGTGGTATATACAGCACAGCCCGCACAGTGGTATATAGAGCACAGCCCGCAGTGGTATATAGAGCACAGCCTGCACAGTGGTATATAGAGCACAGCCCGCACAGTGGTATATACAGCAGAGCCCGCACAGGGATATATAGAGCACAGCCCGCACAGTGGTATATCCAGCACAGCCCGCACAGTGGTATATCCAGCACAGCCCGCACAGTGGTATATCCAGCACAGCCCGCACAGTGGTATATCCAGCACAGCCCGCACAGTGGTATATCCAGCACAGCCCGCACAGTGGTATATCCAGCACAGCCCGCACAGTGGTATATCCAGCACAGCCCGCACAGTGGTATATCCAGCACAGCCCGCACAGTGGTATATCCAGCACAGCCCGCACAGTGGTATATCCAGCACAGCCCGCACAGTGGTATATCCAGCACAGCCCGCACAGTGGTATATCCAGCACAGCCCGCACAGTGGTATATCCAGCACAGCCCGCACAGTGGTATATCCAGCACAGCCCGCACAGTGGTATATCCAGCACAGCCCGCACAGTGGTATATCCAGCACAGCCCGCACAGTGGTATATCCAGCACAGCCCGCACAGTGGTATATCCAGCACAGCCCGCACAGTGGTATATCCAGCACAGCCCGCACAGTGGTATATCCAGCACAGCCCGCACAGTGGTATATACAGCACAGCCCGCACAGTGGTATATAGAGCACAGCCCGCACAGTGGTATATACAGCACAGCCCGCACAGTGGTATATAGAGCACAGCCCGCACAGTGGTATATAGAGCACAGCCCGCACAGTGGTATATCCAGCACAGCCCGCACAGTGGTATATCCAGCACAGCCCGCACAGTGGTATATCCAGCACAGCCCGCACAGTGGTATATCCAGCACAGCCCGCACAGTGGTATATCCAGCACAGCCCGCACAGTGGTATATCCAGCACAGCCCGCACAGTGGTATATCCAGCACAGCCCGCACAGTGGTATATCCAGCACAGCCCGCACAGTGGTATATCCAGCACAGCCCGCACAGTGGTATATCCAGCACAGCCCGCACAGTGGTATATCCAGCACAGCCCGCACAGTGGTATATCCAGCACAGCCCGCACAGTGGTATATCCAGCACAGCCCGCACAGTGGTATATCCAGCACAGCCCGCACAGTGGTATATCCAGCACAGCCCGCACAGTGGTATATCCAGCACAGCCCGCACAGTGGTATATACAGCACAGCCCGCACAGTGGTATATAGAGCACAGCCCGCACAGTGGTATATAGAGCACAGCCCGCACAGTGGTATATAGAGCACAGCCCGCACAGTGGTATATAGAGCACAGCCCGCACAGTGGTATATAGAGCACAGCCCGCACAGTGGTATATAGAGCACAGCCCGCACAGTGGTATATAGAGCACAGCCCGCACAGTGGTATATAGAGCACAGCCCGCACAGTGGTATATAGAGCACAGCCCGCACAGTGGTATATAGAGCACAGCCCGCACAGTGGTATATAGAGCAGAGCCCGCACAGTGGTATATAGAGCAGAGCCCGCACAGTGGTATATAGAGCAGAGCCCGCACAGTGGTATATAGAGCAGAGCCCGCACAGTGGTATATAGAGCAGAGCCCGCACAGTGGTATATAGAGCAGAGCCCGCACAGTGGTATATAGAGCAGAGCCCGCACAGTGGTATATAGAGCAGAGCCCGCACAGGGATATATACAGCAGAGCCCGCACAGGGATATATAGAGCACAGCCCACATCTCATCTCATCCCCCCCCCCCCGATAATGGCCCCACAGTCCGGTTAAAAAGAAAAAAAAAAAAAACTCTCCTCACCTTTCCTTTTGCCCGCGCTGCTCCTGGCGGCTGAAGTCTGCCCAGGACACAGCAGGTGCGCGATATGACGTCATCGCGCACCCGCAGTGTACTGTCAGAGGCAGAGCGGGGAATGATGGGAGAGGAAGCGTCAGGTGACGCTCTCTCCTCCCATCATTGCATTGAACTATACCGGTGTCATAGACGCCGGTATAGTTAAATGCGGCGGCGGCGGCGGCACTGGGGGGGGTTCCGGGGGAGGAACAGTGCAGCGGCCCACTACTGGCATCGGCTCTTCTGGCATTTGCCAGAAGTGCCCGATGGCCAGCCTGGCCCTGCTCAGACCTGCCGGCCCGGGGCCCCTGACCTGCGGGGCCCGGTCGCAATGGCGACCGCTGCGACCGCGGTAGTTACGCCCCTGATACCGCCATATTGTGGTAGATTCCAGTCCCACAAAGCACACAAGTTATTACAGTTCAGTTACCGATAGTGGCTTAGGCTACTTTCACACCTCAGTTTTTTGCCATCAGGCACAATCCGGGTAATTTTGCAAAAAATGGATTTTGTGGATCTGTGTTTTGTTTTTTTTTTTTTTGTTTTTTTTTTAATCCGGGGATAAAATTTGAATTTCCTGTTCCAGAGAGAGAGATGGGAAACGCATGATTTAAGTGGAACAATGCATGAAAAACTGGATTTGTTCATTTCACCTCCTGTTTCATCCGTTTCTCGCAGGAACCGTCGCTGTGCGTTTTTTCGCCTGACAGAAAAAATATTCCTATGTACGTTTTCTCCGGCGACCAGAAAACTAATTTTTGATGGATGTGACAAAAACGGATAAAACGTGAGGCAATCCATCGCTAATAAAAGTCTATAAGAAAAAAACGGAGCCTGCGGCAACTTTTGCCGGATCCGTTTTTTTTAAATTTGCTGGATTGTGCCTGACCGCAAAAACCTGATGTGTGAAAGTAGCCTTACAGAGGACGTTCTTTCTGATGGAATCGTTCACTTTTCCTGTCTTTTCCATCTGGCCCAGATCGACATGACTATTTCTCCTACCAGTGAAAAAAGACCTAGCACTCAACTTGATGCTTTAGTGATGTATTTATTGTAGTGCCCAACAAACGTTTCGGTCCGTCATATGGACCTTCATCAGTAACTACATGTGAACAAACAATCAAAATGAACCTAACAAAACTAAAAAGAAAAAGAAATAACAGTACAAACAAAGTATATACATAGCTTCAGATAAGGAGAATAACAGCATCTAAATAATGACGGGTTCACTAAGAGAACTGAAAACATGCTGTGAGAGACCGTATGGAATAAGGTGGCACCGTCTAACCCACTAGGTGGAGTACTAGGTATATAGTGAGACACGTACCGTACTATATTGAGAAATGCATCAGGAGACAAAATAGTCCCGGGGTACATGTGGCGCCTGTAGGTAATTTGGAAAACCATAAGAAAACTGCCAATAATGCAGTGACCTGAGTAGGTGTGACAATGGGCATACCTTAGGTGAGCGATAAACCTGTATGGAGACTGGAGGGGAATCAGAGAGGAACGGCAATGAATATAATATAGTATATTATAATAACATAGTATCCGCAGGAGCTAATTAA
The DNA here is from genome assembly GCF_051348905.1 of Ranitomeya variabilis. NCBI lineage: Eukaryota > Metazoa > Chordata > Amphibia > Anura > Dendrobatidae > Ranitomeya > Ranitomeya variabilis. The sequence goes on from NC_135235.1 coordinate 102,243,664, forward strand.
GTGCCTAGCCGCATAGGAAGATGATTTACCTGTGGAGGATGTCAAGAGAAGCGCCGTCATCAGACGCGGTATCCACCGCTAGTCTGGTGTGAGGGTAAGATGCCCGCCAATAAATATACAAAAGGAGGGGCTGTGGAGATAGTACGGACCAATGTTCATGCTGAAGTCCGGAAACCGGAAGTGTACTCGTTAGAGTTTTAACTGTGCGAGGTGAGCCGGCATGCGGCCGTAGGAGCGGCGCATAAGCAGGAGCCGGCGGAAGTGACGTCAGCGAGTGCAGCCGGCCTCCAGAAATGGTAACAGACATAACAGTTCCCCTTGTGCAAGTGCGATGTTTCCGATCGCTGTGCAGGCGTGGAGGGGCGGTGCTTAACAGAGACGGAGCTTGACAGGGATCCAGTGTAGTGAAGGAATCCTGTGGTGCCCATGATGAACCCGCACAGTGTTCAGCCGTGTGGGTGATGAATCGGAAAGAAGTTGCGTCCAGTGCACTCTGCGTTTATGTCGGTGGATCATAGCAGACAAATTTCTCAATAAAGTCGGCTCTAATGACACAAAGATACATAGTTACATATTATAGGCATATAAGCATGTCCAAATGCAATAAGAACCGTAACATAATTACATATATTGTACAGATTGTGATGGATAAAGGCACAGACGCATGTGGATAGAACACTGGGGAGTGAGCTGTTAATAGAAGATGCAGGTAAACATACTAGGTTTTTATCAGTATAAAAATACACAGTTAAATAATAAAACCATAATATATGCTATGGTGACACTATGATGGGTGCCACAAGGGAAAAACCGTAAGCAAATGTGAAGGAATGGAGGTCCTGGAGATTACTGCGGACTCAATATTAGGGGAGAAGCAGTAAATCTATGTGCTCGGGATGGTCAACTACCAACCGGACCAAATTAATTTCTGTGTCGAGTTACTGACTATCATTCTCACTCGTAATTTCTTTATGTTCCAGGATGAGTTCTACCTTCAAATCCGTGGCACCGCGATGGGCTCCAACGTAGCGCCCCCTTATGCTAACTGCTACATGGCCGACTTCGAGGAAAGTCGGATATATCTACACTCCTTGTTTCGCAGTAACGTACTCTTGTGGAGACGTTACATAGATGATGTCTTCTGCATATGGGGGGGCTCGTTGGAAGCCCTCGCGTGCTTTTTTGACTGGCTTAATACAGCATGGCCGGGGATTTCGTTTACTATGTCCCATGATCCTACTCAGATCAATTTCCTTGACACTATGGTCATTCTTCAACCTGATGGCTCTATCTCCACAGACCTGTATACCAAATCCACTGACCGTAATAGCTTACTCCATTTCACTAGTTTCCATCCACCCGCAACCAAGAGGTCAGTACCTAAATCTCAATTTCACAGGGTCTCCAATATTGTGTCCGATACAAATCTACGTTCTCTCCGTCTACAGGAAATGGGCTCTAAATTTGCTCAACGCGGCTATCCGCCAGCGATTCTCCATGAAGCGGCCTCGCCCCCTCGTCCTAGATCCAACAGAGCCTCTAACCGTGTTCCATTCATCCATTCCTATCACCCATTCGCATATATTCTCCACAGGTCCATACGCCAGAATTGGCATCTACTGGCTAAGGCACATCCTCATATCCCAGAATTCCAAAATCCATTCCTACCGTGTTTCAAACGTCCTCCCAATCTCAAGGACTCTCTGGTCAGGGCCGATCTGGGTTCCAGCAAGTCATCTCCACGACAACAATTCCTGCACAACCCCCGCACGGGGACATTTCCATGCCTCAGTTGTGCACAATGCCATAATGTTCTCAAGGGATCCTCCTTCAACCATCCTCGTTCGGGGAAATTATTCCGCATTCCTGAGTATTTCACCTGTGCCTCATCTTGGGTCATTTACCTCATTAAGTGTCCCTGCGGATTGTTATATGTAGGGGAAACCACTCAACCCATCCGTGATCGGATTTCAAAACATAAATCGACTATTCGATGTAAACACCTCCTATTACCCATTCCGTCACATTTTCACACTCTCAGCCACAACGTTTCTCAGTTGCGTTTCCAGGTCATCGAACACGTCCCACCTTCAAGACGCGGTGGTGATCGTGTGGCCCGCTTGAAACGAAGGGAGGCGTATTGGATTCACACGTTGGAATCTCTTCATCCATCAGGTCTTAATAGGGACTATGACCTAGCGTCTTTTCTCTGACACCTCCCTTTGGTAGTTGACCATCCCGAGCACATAGATTTACTGCTTCTCCCCTAATATTGAGTCCGCAGTAATCTCCAGGACCTCCATTCCTTCACATTTGCTTACGGTTTTTCCCTTGTGGCACCCATCATAGTGTCACCATAGCATATATTATGGTTTTATTATTTAACTGTGTATTTTTATACTGATAAAAACCTAGTATGTTTACCTGCATCTTCTATTAACAGCTCACTCCCCAGTGTTCTATCCACATGCGTCTGTGCCTTTATCCATCACAATCTGTACAATATATGTAATTATGTTACGGTTCTTATTGCATTTGGACATGCTTATATGCCTATAATATGTAACTATGTATCTTTGTGTCATTAGAGCCGACTTTATTGAGAAATTTGTCTGCTATGATCCACCGACATAAACGCAGAGTGCACTGGACGCAACTTCTTTCCGATTCATCACCCACACGGCTGAACACTGTGCGGGTTCATCATGGGCACCACAGGATTCCTTCACTACACTGGATCCCTGTCAAGCTCCGTCTCTGTTAAGCACCGCCCCTCCACGCCTGCACAGCGATCGGAAACATCGCACTTGCACAAGGGGAACTGTTATGTCTGTTACCATTTCTGGAGGCCGGCTGCACTCGCTGACGTCACTTCCGCCGGCTCCTGCTTATGCGCCGCTCCTACGGCCGCATGCCGGCTCACCTCGCACAGTTAAAACTCTAACGAGTACACTTCCGGTTTCCGGACTTCAGCATGAACATTGGTCCGTACTATCTCCACAGCCCCTCCTTTTGTATATTTATTGGCGGGCATCTTACCCTCACACCAGACTAGCGGTGGATACCGCGTCTGATGACGGCGCTTCTCTTGACATCCTCCACAGGTAAATCATCTTCCTATGCGGCTAGGCACTTAATTAGCTCCTGCGGATACTATGTTATTATAATATACTATATTATATTCATTGCCGTTCCTCTCTGATTCCCCTCCAGTCTCCATACAGGTTTATCGCTCACCTAAGGTATGCCCATTGTCACACCTACTCAGGTCACTGCATTATTGGCAGTTTTCTTATGGTTTTCCAAATTACCTACAGGCGCCACATGTACCCCGGGACTATTTTGTCTCCTGATGCATTTCTCAATATAGTACGGTACGTGTCTCACTATATACCTAGTACTCCACCTAGTGGGTTAGACGGTGCCACCTTATTCCATACGGTCTCTCACAGCATGTTTTCAGTTCTCTTAGTGAACCCGTCATTATTTAGATGCTGTTATTCTCCTTATCTGAAGCTATGTATATACTTTGTTTGTACTGTTATTTCTTTTTCTTTTTAGTTTTGTTAGGTTCATTTTGATTGTTTGTTCACATGTAGTTACTGATGAAGGTCCATATGACGGACCGAAACGTTTGTTGGGTACTACAATAAATACATCACTAAAGCATCAAGTTGAGTGCTAGGTCTTTTTTCACTATTAATTAAGGTGTGGGAGCCTACCTTAGCACCATCCTAGCAGTTTGTGCACACGCTTTTTTCTTACGGTTATTTCTCCTACCAGGACTTGTCTGCAGAGATTACAACAAAGACACATTTCACTTCTCACATTTCCCGCACAGTCTCAATCTATCCCCAACCTGCACAAATTCCCTATCCTGATGATACCCTAATGCTGAGCCGCTGCTGTTGTCCCTATTACTGCACCTGCTGTGTAGTAGCAATTACAGTGAAATGAATATTCACCCCTCTCCACGCCCATGGGGGCGTGGGGGAAGAGTTAATATTCATTTCTCTTTAGCAGCGGGGACAGGATTCTGCCTCCTGTCTCCCACTGCTGCTCTGCTGGCATCGGGCGGGCCCCCCTGACTCACGGGCCTCATAGCAGCTGTATGGGGTGCTGCTATTAGCAACACGCCACTGGCTGGGGGCCCCTGGAGCAGCGGGGGGACCTAGACAGCTGCCCCAGCAGTTGTCAGTGCCTAGGCCCAGGGGAGGATTCTCCGGTGGGCCAGTCTTAGGCTAGTTTCACACTAGCGTTTGCATGAGCTGCGGAGGGCTGCAGACTTTCTGTGAAGCCCCGCCCTCAGCCACACCTCCGTCTCTAGCTCCGCCTACTTCTGCATGCGGCCAGCATACCTATCTTTAACATTAAGTACGCAGGTCGTGCGGCAGTATGCGGATGCTTCCGCATTCGTCGTTTTGACGATGCAAAAAAAAAAAAATTGCTACAAGCTGCGTCCTACGCTGGTCGCCGCATCGTCAAAACGACGCATGCGGAAGCATCCACATACAGCGGCAGGACCTGCGTACCTAATGTTAAAGATAGAATCAAAAAAAGGAAAACCGCACAAAAAAATAACTGAAGAAAAAGTGGACTTTAATGCCTGAACGGCGTGGCGACGTTTCGGATGTAATATCCTTTCTCAAGCCTTTCTCAATGTTAAAGATAGGTACGCAGGCCGCATGCAGAAGGAGGCGGAGGTGCGGCCGAGGGCGGGGCTTCACAGAGGAAGTCCGCAGCTCATGCAAACGCTAATGTGAAACCGGGCTTACACGTGTGTGTCTGAGGGGGAACGTTCAGAGAGGTGTGTGTTGTTGGTAGAGAGGGCAACGATGGGTGTGGTGGGGGAGAAGGCAATGATGGAGGAGATGGAGAGGGCAATGATGGAGGTGGTGGAGAGGGTTATGAGGGTGCCACATTATATTCTATGAGGGGGGGCTACCCCAATCCTTGCTACATAATTAAGATGTGTACTACCTTATATTATACCCTGATATTAGGGTGTTTTACCACACAATACATACAGTGGGGTAAATAATTATTTGATCCCTTGTTGATCTTGTAAGTTTGCCCACTAACAATGAAATGAGCAGTCTGTAATTTTAACCCCTTACCGACATCGGGCGTACATCTACGCCGATGTCTGTCTTCTTCCCTTTGATGTGGGCTCTGGAGGTGAGCCCACATCTTTCTGGGAACATGTCAGCTGTTTTGAACAGCTGACATGTGCCTGCAGTAGCCGCAGGTGGAATCGCGATCCACCCGCGGCTATTAACCAGATAAATACTGCTATCAAACTGACAGCAGCATTTAAATCGTGCTTCTGGCCATTGGGCCGGAAATACGTACACCGGTGAACCCAGTCACATGATTGCAGGTCACCGGTGTATTGGCATGGCAATCTAAGGTCTCCTGGAGACCTCTATGGTTGTCAGTGCCAGCTTGCTGTGAGTGCCAGCCAGTTGTCGGCACTCATGGCAAGTGAGTAAATCTGCTATATAGAGGCGATCTGAACATCACCTCTATGTAGCAAAGCCAATCTGGCTATGGCAGCTTCTAGTCTCCTATGGAGACTATAGAAGCATGCCAAAAGTAAAAAAAAAAAAATTAAATATAAAAGTTCAAATCACCCCCCTTTCGCTCCATTCAAAAGAAAAATAAAATCAAACATACACATATTTGGTATCGCCACTTTCAGAAACGCCCGATCTATCAATAAAAAACAGATTAACCTGATTGCTAAACGGCGTAGCAAGAAAAACTCGTGACGCCAATATTACATTTACTTTTTTTTTTTTTTTATCGCCGCGACATTGTATTAAGATGTAATAATGGGCGATCAAAAGATCCGTAAGAGCACCAAATTGGTATAATTGAAAACGTCAGCTCGGCACACACAAAAATAAGCCTTCATCCAACCCCAGATCGTGAAAAATGGAGACGCTACAGGTATCGGAATGTGGCGCAATTCTTTTTTTAACAAAGTTTGGAATTTTTTTTCACTACTTAGATAAAAACAAACCTAGACATGTTTGGTGTCTATGAACTCGTAATGACCTGGAGAAGCATAATGGCAGGTCAGTTTTAGCATTTATGAAACCTACTAAAAAAGCCAAACAAAAAACAAGTGCGGGATTGCACTTTTATTGCAATTTCACTGCACTTTGAATTTTTTTTCCCGTTTTCTAGTACACGACATGGTAAAACCAATGATGTCGTTCAAAAGTACAACTCGTCCTGCAAAAAACAAGCCCTCACATGGGCATATTGATGGAAAAATAAAAAGTTATGGCTCTGGGAAGAAGGGGAACAGAAACGAAAAAAGCTCCGAGGGTTAAGGGTAGGTTATTTTTAACACTGAGATAGAGAATATCACAAAAAAAATCCAGAAAATCGCATTGTATAAATTCTATAAATTTATTTGCATTTTGCAGTGAGAAATAAGTATTTGATCCCCTACCAACCATTAAGAGTTTTGGCTCCTACAGACCAGTTAGACACTTCTAATCCACTCCCTACCTCCATTAAAGGGAACCTGTCACCCCCAAAATCGCTGGTGAGATAAGCTCACCGGCATCAGGGGCTTATCTACAGCATTCTGTAATGCTGTAGATAAGCCGCCGATGTTACCTGAAAGGAGAAAGACGTTAGATTATACTCACCCAGGGGCGGTCCCGCTGTGGTCCGGTCGGATGGGTGTCTCCGGTCCGCTCCGGCGCCTCCCATCTTCGTTCCATGACGTCCTCTTTGGGTATTTACGCCGCGGCTCCGGTGCAGGCGTACTTTGTCTGCCCTGTTGAGGGCAGAGCAAAGTACTGCAGTGCGCCGGAAAGGTCAGAGAGGCCCGGCGCCTGCGCACTGCAGTACTTTGCTCTGCCCTCAACAGGGCAGACAAAGTACGCCTGCGCCGGAGCCGCGGCGTAAAGACCCGAAGAGGACGTCATGGAACGAAGATGGGAGGTGCCGGAGCGGACCGGAGACACCCATCCGACCGGACCGCAACGGGACCGCCCCTGGGTGAGTATAATCTAACGTCTTTTTCTCCTCTTTCAGTTTAGGGTACCGTCTCACAGTGGCACTTTTGTCGCTACGACGGCACGATCCGTGACGTTCCAGCGATATCCATACGATATCGCTTTGTCTGACACGCAGCAGCGATCAGGGACCGATCCAGCGATGTGTTCGATTGTAACCAGGGTAAACATCAGGTTACTAAGCGCAGGGCCGCGCTTAGTAACCCGATGTTTACCCTGGTTACCATCGTAAATGTAAAAAAAAAAAAAAAACAGTACATACTCACATTCCGGTGTCCGTCAGGTCCCTCGCCGTCTGCTTCCCGCACTGACTGACTGCCGGCCGTAAAGTAAAAGCAGAGCACAGCGGTGACGTCTGAAGTTTGCCAGTGAACACCTGGATGATTCTGTGAGTGATTGGGAGAAGGTGCTGTGGTCAGATGAGACAAAAATTAAGGTCTTTGGTATTGAGTCAACTTACTGTGTTTTCAAGCATGGAGGTGGAAATACTATGTTTTGGGGGTGTTTCTCTGCTAAGGGTACAGGACTACTTCACCGCATCAATGGGAGAATGGATGCAGCCATATACCGTAAAATCCTGAGTGACAACCTCCTTCCCTCTGCCTGGACATTAAAAATTAGTCGTGGCTCGGTCTTCCAGCAAGACACTGACCCAAAACATGGTCAAGGCTACAAAGGAGAGGCTCAAAAAGAAGCTTATGGAGAGAGTTGAAGCTCCGAGTTGCCAAGCGACAGCCTCAATCTTAATGATTTAGAGATAATCTGCAAAGCGGAGTGGACCAAAATTCCTCCTGACATGTGTGCAAACATCATAAACTGCAAAAACCGTCTGACTGCTGTGCTTGCTAACAAGGGTTTTGCCTCGAAGTATTACGTCTTGTTTGCCAGAGGGATCAAATACCTTTCTTCTCAAAATGCAAATAAATTTATACAATATGATTTTCTGGATTTTATTTTTTATATTCTATCTCTCAATGTTAAAATTAACCTACCCTTAAAATTATAGACTGTTCTTGTCTTTGTCAGTGGGCATACTTACAAAATTAGCAAGGGATCAAAAGCATGGGCTGTTGGGGGATCCTGGCATGTGTTGAAGCTGTCTAACAGCCGTAAATCATGCAACCACAGGGACTTGAACATGATATTCCAGCACTCCCACATGCTCGGATAACACCTTGTCCGAGCACATTTGCTCATCACTACTTAAAGGGAACCTGTCACCACGTTTTTGGAAGATGGGATAAAAATAGCGTTAAATAGGGGCAGAGGTGGGCGTTACATTAGTGTGTGTGTTATGCGTTTATTACCCACCTAAGTTGCCGAAATAACTTTGCAAAGTCTCCGTTTTCGCCTGTCAATCAGGCTGGTCAGGTCGCATGGGCGTTGTCTTCCCCCAGATTTGGCGTAGTTTTCCGTTGGTGGCGTAGTGGTGTGCGCATGCCCAAAGTCCGGAATCCTCTTCCAGGGGATTTAAAATAGCGCGGTGTTCGTTATTGCATTGGTGATCGGTGGGCGCGGCCATCTTCCTTTGGCCGCGCGTGCGCAGAAGCGGCGCTCTGCTGGCCGCGGCTTCAGGAAAATGGCCGCCGCGATATCCATCTGCGCACGCGCGGCATCCCGCGGCCATTTTCCTGAAGCCGCGGCCAGCAGAGCGCCGCTTCTGCGCACGCGCGGCCAAAGGAAGATGGCCGCGCCCACCGATCACCAATGCAATAACGAACACCGCGCTATTTTAAATCCCCTGGAAGAGGATTCCGGACTTTGGGCATGCGCACACCACTACGCCACCAACGGAAAACTACGCCAAATCTGGGTGAAGACACCACGCCCATGTGACCTGACCAGCCTGATTGACAGGCGAAAACGGAGACTTTGCAAAGTTATTTCGGCAACTTAGGTGGGTAATAAACGCATAACACACACACTAATGTAACGCCCACCTCTGCCCCTATTTAACGCTATTTTTATCCCATCTTCCAAAAACGTGGTGACAGGTTCCCTTTAAGACCCAGCAAGCAGGTAGTTGCTAACTGTCTGTGCAGCCAGTCAGCGTCTTCCACTGAAGTCCTGTCCACAGAACAGCAGCTTCTCTTCAGCTTTGCTCTGACAGCTGGCTCCCTGCTGCCTTACTGAGGGGAGCAAGTTATAAACCAGCATAACTGCAGTCTTGCCCCATCAACTGAGCAGCCCAGAATAGCTGCTCTGTCATGGAGCAGCCGGGTAAAGCAGACAGTTGCCTTTGTTTGCAACGACCTGCCTGTTAGTTTTCAGGCTCAATGTTAAAAATAAAATAGTCCTGGATAACCCATTTAATGATACTTTGGTAGTATCGTATAACTAAGTTGTTCTACCTGGCTTCTCATTATGAAGGACTGTAAACGACTCATGTGGAAACAACTCGAGGGGTGATGCCACTATATTAAAGACCCTCTCCACGGGTCCTGAGTGCACATGGATGTCATAAATCAGAATGGAGTGCTTACCATGTACCCATCATTTTAGACAGTGGGGAGGAAGCGGTTCTCCTGCTATTGCCCGACTTGGCCTTCATTAAAATGATCACTGCTTGCAGGTGTATTTTAATAAGTTTGTCCTAGTTCAACCACTTTGCAGATCTTTACTATAAGGTTGTGCTCTTGCTTCCTCAACACACAGTAAATGTTGAAGGTCTGAGATTAGACTATACATAGCTATCTATGGGATATGCTGTGCTGACTTCAGTAGATCGATCATGTACCTACAGCAGTGCCTGTCATGAGGTTCAGGCCTTGTTCCAGTTATTCCTTTGCTTCCAGGAGAAGTGAAGCAAATGGCTGATCTTATACCAATGTGGATAAAGGTCAAAGTCCATAACGAGACCTTTGCAGGAACTTCAGTGTAAATTTAATTTTTTCGGCAACTTTAAATGAACTTTTCTGTATTCTTTACAGCTAAATGTTAAAGGACTACTTATGACATGTTTTCTCTTTCTAAGGATCCTTTTAACGTCCAGAAGCCAAAATCCTATGCAGGAACCAAAGAGAGTCCACACATCGTGCCATCCATCAACAAGCAGAGAATTGTGGGCTGCATATGTAAGTTTCTTTGCTGCATACTTCATTTCAGTGTAATAAACATGTAGAAAGGGTGATTAACTCCTTAAAGGTAAGGTACCGCGTTTGTAGATTATTAATAAATCACTGTAATGTAGCATAACATGCTGCTATAACCAAGTTTTAAATGCATGTGAAACAGATTTCGTGTGTTATGTGTTTAAAGAAGGAACTGGGGGCTGACATCTTGGTTTTGCAGCAGTAGCAGGGCACTAACAGTGTCATTTTACAGCACCCCATGGACATAGGAGCTAATAGACCGGCGCTGACCCTATCTATAACATTGGAGAGGTGTTAGCAGTGAGCTGGGCACGCCTCTGTGGGCTGCACAACTCACTGCTGTAGGTGTGACTGGCTGCCATTTTACTATAGCCCAGTGCTCTCTGCCGAGCTCCACTTACTCTCTATCACAGGAGCTCCATTCACTCCATTAAGCTGCATTCACAGCCTGCAGAGAGAGGTGACACCTGACACCTCTCTCTGCCATACAATGTATCTCTCCTCCCTCCACAATGCCTGGCCATTCACTGCAGACCTGGAGCTCCTTCTTATCTTACTGAGGGATGAGTCACAGACAGCTCTGCACAGACAATGCTGCTCCATACATAAACACCACATAAACTAACTGTGCTTCTGATGCACTAACTGCTGGTGATAGCAGATCACAGGGCAGTCACACACAAAATGGCTCTGCCCTGTGATGCTGCTCTTCATTCTGCCCCAGGGATATTAGACCACCCAAAAGGGGAGGGAAATGCTGATGTCAGCAGTTACTGCCCAGATTTTCCAGCTAACAGTAAAGCTGGTAAGTCTTACTATAGCTGCTTGAGGTCTAAAACGGAAAATGCTCCCCCTAGTGGTCAATATATATATTTGTAAGAAAATATATAATATTTTTCATATAGAAATGTTTGCAAACAGTGCAAACATTGCATTAATACATTTTATTTACTATTTTAAGCTTAATTTCACAAAAAAACAAACTACAAGAAAACTGGTGGCACCTTCCCTTTAAAGCTGTATGTACAGATCTGTCATGAGAACATGTCACTTTGGGCTCTGTACCAGATATGTACACCAGGCTGATCACACGGAGCAGCTTCTGTGCTGGTGCATTCAGCTATAGAAGCCTGACTGATAAAATTCAAAACATCATTTTCTAGGTCATCAATCCTGACTGCACCATGGAGGATGTCTTTCTTATCCTCACTGGGAACAGAAACAAGAGGTTAAAAGGACCCTCTCATCTACACCCCTCAATGTTTTTTCTAAGTACCACACCTAGGTGGATGCAACATAAAATTTATTCATTATTATTTTATACAAATGTTACGTCACATTAGTATAGAATTTCTCAGAAGGTGGGGAACTAGCCATGCTGTCAGGATGGATTCCTGGAAATACAATTACAGGTAGGTCTGATTACCGTTTTCCAGGGCATCAATCCTGACTGCACCATGGACAATACCAAAGTACGATGATCTAGGGTGGGATCGCCGCATGAAGAACCTTCCTATCAAATGCCACTTATCATGAGACTACGTTTAGCTTGTAATGTCTCAAGAAGGTATTCAGATTCGACCATGTTGCGGCCCTACATATTTGATCCACTGATGCCCTCCTCCACTCTGGCCATGAGGTAGCTGTGGCCCAAGTTGAATGGGCCCTAAGAGTTTCTGGGGAAGAGCTTCCCTCAGCCTCATAGGCCAGACCAATTGTGGATCTGATCCACTTAGCTATTGTGGATTTTGCCACTGTCTTTCCCCTATTTGATCCCCCAAATTGCACGAACAAGTTTGTGTCCTGTCTCTGGTCCCTAGTTGCCTCTAGGTATTGGAGAACTGTCTCCCTAACATCTAGGCAATGAAAGGATTGTTCCTTCAGATTTCTAGGGTGCTGGCAGAAGGAGGGAAGAACGACTTCCTGGTTCATGTTCGGGGTTGATACTACTTTAGGGAGGAATGCTGGGTCGAGTCTCAAGACCAGTCAATCCTCAATTATCTGTAAATATGGGTCCCTGATAAATGGGGCCTGCAATTCCCCTATTCTATTGGTCGAATTACCAGGACTGTGGAGTCGGAGTGGTGGAGTCGGTGTCATGGAAATTGAGGAGGTGGAGGTTTGGCTTACCGACTCCACAGCACTGGTAATCGCTACAAGGAAAACCGTTTTAAATGAGGGCCTACTAATGTCCATATCATTTGCTGGTTCATATGGATGTTTACAAAGTGCGTTTAGCACCAGGTTTAGATCCCAAGATGGGACAGATTTCCTTAGGCCTCTTTCACACTTCCGTCTTTTTCCTCCCGTCAAAATCCGTCGATTTTTGAAAAACAGGATCCTGCAAACTTTTCTGCAGGATCCTGTTTTTTTCCCCATAGATTTGTATTAGCGATGGATTGTGATGGATGGCCATCCGTTTCATCCGTCGTGCACTGGATCCGTCGGAAAATAGCTCAGTGACCGGCCCTGCGCTGTCCGTCGTCGGCTATAATGGAAGCCTATGGGTGCAGGATCAGTCGCTGACCGTCAAACACAGGAATCCAGCGACGTATCCCGTTTTTTCATTCTAAGCATGCCCGGAAGGATTTTTCACGTCAGGGGAAAAAATATCACATTATGATGCACCCAGAACGACAGAAGTGTGAAAGAAGCCTTACAGAAGGCCTCAGCCTCTGTATAGCTCTGGAGAACCTAGCTATCCAGGGGTGGGTAGGTAGGGGAGAGTCAAAATATGCTAAGGGATGAAATTTGTACCCTCAAAGTACTTGGTCAAAGACCCTTGTTGAAACCTGTCTGCAGGGAATCAAGAATCTTGGGAATGTGCAGGTGAGATGTATCTACTGATGACTCCTCGCAGTAAATGCAGAAGTGCTTCGAAATCTTATTATCTCTCTCTCTCTCTGAGGTCACAGGTCTTCTGCTTGCTTGAAGGGTAGATATCACTTCGTCGGACAATCCTCTTGATTCCAGGACCAGCCTCTCAGAATCCATGCTGATAGCTGAAGACTGTCTGGATTGCAGTAAACTGGGCCCTGCTAGAGGTCTTTTCTCTTTGGAAGGAGGATGGGGTCTTCTACTGCCATCTTTCTCAGCAAAGAGAACCAAATCTTCGGCCAGAAGGGCACCACCATGATGATCTTCGCCCTTTTTTCCTGTACTTTCCTCAGCACTCTTGGAACCAGAAGAAGAGTGGAAAATGCATAGGACAGCTTCTCTCCCCAAGGTTGGGACAGTGCATAGACTCTACTGAGCCGTCTAGGGAAAAAATTCTGACCTTCACGTTTTCTCTGGATGAGAACAGAGCCACTCGTGGAACCATACAACCCCCCGTGTTGATGCAGCATGCTGAACACATCCCCATTCAGTTCCCACTCCATCGGGGATATCTTCTGCCTGCTCAGGAAGTCTGCCACCCAGTTCCTGGATCCTTCCAGATGTCTGCAGAGACAGATAGCACCGTCCTTCCTGCCCGTTTGAAGATCTTCCTTGCTAGGTGTTGCAGGGCAGGTTGTTTTGGCCCCCCTTGATGGCGTAAGAATGCTACCATCGCCATGTTGTCAGACAGAATCTTTATATCCCTGCCCCTGAGAGTCGACTGGACCTGGACTAGTACCTTCCATACTGTGTACAGTTCCCTGAAGTTCGAGGATCTGTTTCCCATTTCTGGACTCTACTCTCCCTGGAAATATCTTCCTCTGAATTGCCACCCCAACCCAGCTGACTTGCGTCAATGGTGATCACTGTGCAAGGGGAGAGAATCCAGGGAACTCTCACCTGGAGGTTTTCTGTAGTGGTCCACCATCGTAGAGATCCCTCAGAGACATAGGGACATCGGTGTCCAGCAAGTGTTGACATTTGTCCTAGGCAGATAGAATCGCGCCCTGGAGTTCTCGTGAGTGGAATTGACTCCATCGTACGCAGGGGATACAAGAGGTCATCAGTTCCAGGATCTTCATTGCTTCTCTGATGGAGCAGCGGCTTCCTTTAAACTGGTAGATTCTTTACCTCAGTGATCTACTTCTCTTCTGGTAAGAAAGATGTTCTTAGGCTACGTTCACATTTGTGTTGTGCGCCGCAGCGTCGGCGCCGCAACGCACAACGCAAACAAAAACGCATGCACAACGCTGCGCTTTGCGCCGCATGCGTCCTTTTTTTGATTGATTTTGGACACAGCAAAAATGCAACTTGCTGCGTCCAATGCGCCCGGACGCGGGCGCCGCAGGGACGCATGCGGCGCAAAACGCAAGTGCGACGCATGTCCATGCACCCCCATGTTAAATATAGGGGCGCATGACGCATGCGGTGACGCTGCGGCGCCCGACGCTGCGGCGCCGACCGCAAATGTGAACGTAGCCCTAGTTGGGAGCCTAGAAGAATCCCTAGGGATCTTTTTCTAGATTCTGGAATAAGATCTGTTTTTTCCCAATTTATGACCCATCCTAGCCTCTGAAGTGTGGAAATCTAGGTCTGGCAGTACTCCATGAGTTTTTCCTTGGACCTGGCTATGACCAGAAAGTCGTCCAGGTAGGTGAATATGATAATGTCCCGTTACCTTAGATAGGCGACTATCTCTGCCACAAGCTTGGTGAACACTCTGGGTGCTGAAGCTAGGTCAAAAGAGACCACAGAACAGGTAGTGACGGACTAGACCCTCAGAGCAAATCGTGGGCATCTCTGAAACGAATCATGCACAGGAACATGATAGTATGCGTTTAAGTCTAGGGTACACATTACAGCATTCCTGTCTATAAAGGGAATTGTAGATTTGATGGACTATCTTGAATTTTTTGTATTTTATCCAGCGGTTCAGGGGCTGTAAATTCAGAATTGTCCTCTCTCCTGAGGGTTTTTTTTTTTTTTTTTTAAACAGAGAAGAGACTAGAGAAATGGCCTCTGCACTTTTCCTGCTTGGGCATTGGGACTACTGCTCCAATCTTTAGGAGATCCTGGACATCTGTTCACATGGAGGAAACTGGTGACTTAAGGTGGAAGTTTATGATGATCCTTGCTGGGGCGAGTTGGTAAACTCTATTTTGTAACCACAGGCAACTATCCCCAAAATCCACAAATTTCCTGAAATCTACTGCCAGCCCCCCAGTAACCACCCTTGCTGTCCCCCCCACTCACAGCTTCACTTTCTACCTGAGCTTGAACCAAAAACTGAGTCCTTACCCCTACCCTTGGGGGAGCTCCATCTGTCTGTTTGCCCTTTTTATAGCCTGACTAGGTTGGGACCTACGAAAAGGCTGATTTCTTTTGGTTTTTCCTTGGGGAACCCTTTCTTTTTGTCTGCCTTTTCTTGAATATCGTCTAGAACAAGCCGAAACACTATTGCTTGAGAAGGGAATGAAATATAGTTTGTTTTGGGACTGTGTCCCCTGACCGCGTCTTTAGCCAGATAGCTCTCCGGGCGGTATTGGATAAGGACCCATTAATGACTGAGAATCATACAGGTTCTGCTGATGCGTCAGCCATGAATCTGGTCTCTAGCTTCAGGAGGGGAAGGGATTTCAGGATGGTGTCCCTGGGGATGTCTTCCTAGGCTTTTATGTACTCCGGCTCAGAGGGAAGGCGAAGTTTGAAGTCTCTAGGAATAACCAATCTCTTTTCCGCATCCTCCCATTCCTCCATGATTATTGAGCGAATGTGGCTGACAGGGAAGACTCTATTTCTCTGGGACCATAACCCTCCAAACATCTCTTCCTTTACGGAGAGGTGTTTTGGGGCTTCCTCCACCTGCATGGTATTCATTACTGCATGGAGGAGTTCGTCTGTGTCCTCGCAGGAAAAAATATATTTTCCCTCTCTCTGGCTGGTCAGTAAATACCACATCTTCAGAGGACACTTCTATTTCCCTCAGTCTTTTAAGGGAACCACTGTGGGATTCAGGCTGTGAGTTATGTGCCTGGACCTCTTCTCTGATTATGGACCTCATGTCTGACAGCAAAGAAGTCGCCTTTTTGAAGTGCAGGGTCCACATAGGTGCTTCTGCCAGGTGTTCGGCAGTTTGATGTCAGATAGCACATCGTTTAGCCTTTCCTGACTTCTTGCTATATTTTTTTTTTTGTGCCGAGGCAGGTGTTTTTTGCTCTCCTCACCCTCGGCTATCTCTTGAGCAGCATCGCCATCTTGGAGGGGGATTTTTTTTTCTACTTCTCCAGTAAGATTTAGCTGCCGGCGCAAGCACAGTATCAGATCACAGCAGCAGTTACTGTGCAGGCTTGGGTGGCGCCACTTTCAAATTTTTTTTTCCCCCAATCTAGCTGAATAACCTGGAAAAAATGTGTATTGGCACCTGCCTGCAGAAGCTTTTTTTTTTGTTTGTTTTGTATATACAGATTCATTATGCAAAGTAGGGGGCAGGTGACTGAGGGAGCAGTGACTTGTCAGCAGTCTGCATTATGAATATCTAAGCAGAGCATGACATACACCAGCCCCGCTTTCAGGGCACGAGAATTTCATTGACAGAAAACTGAAAATAAAGATGGATTTAATCAACCAAGGTATCATTTTAATCAGTATAACGGTGCCAACCTGACACTGTGTAGGTTACTGTGCACAATCCTGCTGACAGGTTCCCTTTAAATGACGGTCTTTGGATCTGTTCATCAATTTTCTGTTATTAAAATTGGCTCTTGTCACTTTGGCACTTGATAGTTGATAAAGTAATTATTTTAAATTCATCTTGCAATTCACAAAAGTGAATGGATAGCTAAGCAAATGAGCTGTAAACCAGACTTTGTAAAGGGCAACTTATTTTGTAACATAGTTGCAATTTTTATGTAGGTGGATGGATGTAAAGTAATTTAACCCTCCGTTCTATCATGTCTACAGATGTTACAAGATGCACTAAAGTTATCAAACCTGATGCAGCTCTTTGACATTTTAGCAGTTGCCAACTACTGGATAACCCCAGCTTAATCCATTCAGGACCCTAATTAAAATATAAACCAGCTTGCCATCTGCAGGAATTACTAGTCCGTCAGATTGGACGTCCACTTTGACAGAATATTAATGCACTACTGCGCAGCGGCTGCTTGCTGACTGGTCAGCACATGACATCACTGGAATGTTGCCGCTACAGGAGGAAAGAATACATGGTTTTTCAGAGTCCTGAATTGATTAACCACCAATGTCTTTTCAGCCAGTGTGGGAAAATCCTACAAGTGTCTGCTTTGACTGCTGACACACTATTGCATGACTGATTTTGGAAGTGATCAGGGCCAATTAACCCATCAGATACTGCAGTCGTTCACAACAGCGGCGTCTAAGTGGTTAAGAGGGAGAATACTCCGTTTTTAAGACTCTGCTGATAGTTTTCTGCTGCTCTGGCACCTCAGGCGTTCAGCTAATGGAGCCCACAATTTATTCAAACAGAATATACGTTCTAAGAGCCAGGTAGCGCTTCTTTCCATCTGATCCCTGCCGTGTGCTCAAACAGTAGTGTACAACCACATATGGGGTACCGCCACTTGTAGATTTAAAATGGTCATGGTCATACACACCAATCTAGAATGAAGCACAAGACCATAAACATACAAAATATGTTCAAAGGGACAAACTAGAAAACTGGTATAAAATATAATTACAATGGCCCCGCAATCACTTTTTTTTTTTTTTTTCAAAGTCTATGTATTCCAGCCTACTTTAAAATGTCAGTTCAGGTTCAGATAGTTGTGTATGTCGTTGTTGAACATTCTCAGAGTAAATGTCATTATTTTGTACATGGTGGCTATTGCAGTAGCATGATGGAGCCTGGCAGCTGTGTGGATTTTAAATACTCAGTTTGAATTTATCGTAAAACTAAAAACTGAAACATCTTTTATCTATCTTTCTTCCAGGTGAAGAAGATAATTCTCAAGTAATCTGGTTCTGGGCCCATGAGGGGCAGGTAAATCGCTGCCCACAGTGTGGCTCTCACTACAAGGTTGTGCATTATGACCTTCCACACTGAAGAGGACTTGTATTACTATTGAAAGCCATATATATTAAAGTAAAAAAAAAAAAAATCTTTTATTAAATACTTGATATATTAATAGTAATCCGTTTTATTTTCATTTAGTATTGGTCTTTTTGAGATGGAGGTACAGGGTGGTAATCGTGGCTGAGCACGTGCATTAGCACGCCCTGACCCCCCCCCCCCCCCCCAACACACACTCACTCACTCACTCACTCACACACTCACACTCCAAAGCTCTGCATACCTGTGGCTCTATCACCTGCACCGTCAGGGCCCTCTGTACGTTTCTGGAGGCTTCCTCTGTCCTGTTTCACAAAATGAGCCACAGTCCAAATCCACTTTTAAATTGGCAACTTTACTGGTCTTCGTACACAGCACATACATATTCTTTCCAACATCATCAGTTTTCACATCATGCAAGGCCTTCCTCTGTCCTTCTCTCCGTGTCACTAAGTTTGCTTCCGGGACAGACCGTACCTTTCGGTTCTTCAGCGTCCTCCCTGTGCAGGCTTTCTCCATTTGGGGACTTCCTCGACCATTTTGCT
This sequence comes from Ranitomeya variabilis, assembly GCF_051348905.1. Taxonomy (NCBI): domain Eukaryota; kingdom Metazoa; phylum Chordata; class Amphibia; order Anura; family Dendrobatidae; genus Ranitomeya; species Ranitomeya variabilis. The sequence continues at coordinate 102,262,301 of NC_135235.1, forward strand.
CCAGTCCTGAGGGCATCAGCCCATGCAATAAGCTGCCACATGAGTGACCTGCCCGTACTGCTTAGTCTTCCCTAGCAACTGCAGCTCTCACTAAAGCTGCACTGATAGCACGGTTGTTGCTGCTGCTTCTTCTGATTCTGTCCTGGCCACCAATACTAGAAGACTGGGCCTTGTTCTTGTCAACGTTGCAGGGTGCTGAGTAGCTCTGGCATTAAGCCCACCCGAGCACTTCAGGCTCCCTAGCCCCTTCTGGCTCTGAGGACCCAGGAAATGTTTCTCCCCAGCTAACCCCTCCTACAGTTAACTATATAATAGACTGTGTCCTATCCTATCTATGTACACTAAAATGGCCCCATCTAGTGGCTAAACTTAGCACTACGCTTTCCCTATAACAAACATAGAAGTAAATGTACAGTAGCAAAATAATACATAAAATACATGTCTATACAGCTCTAGACAAAGAATTATACAATCCTAACAAACCATATTTACATTGTACCAGGATGTGCTTTAAAAGGGGTTAGATGCCGATACTGTTCATTGTAACCAATTAAACTTTCATACAGACCAAGGTTTTAAAGGGCTACTGTTATCACATCCTTTGACTCGGAGTTGACAAAGGTGTGTAAGAATTGGGCAGTTTGGACATGAGGAGTTCTGTAGTCTGGGATTCCACTCTGGCTTCCACTAGTGGCTTCTGCGGGATAAACTATTGTAGGAGTGGGGGCTGAAATTCAGCCCTGGCATTTGAAATCACACAGGCCCATGTTGTCAAGCACCAGAACAATATTTCTTACAATACCTGTGGCCTGCTGGGGTAAGTGATGGAATGTGCGACTTTGTGCTCCGTTACAACTCTTAACAGTATGGTTGCCTTGGGAACACTGATTCCTCTAACAACGTAGCAGACAAGGCAGCCCACAACCAGACAGGCCCTTCTGGCATTTGCCAGATGGCCAGTCTGGCCCTGGTTTCAATCCTAAGTCTGTTGTAGTAATCTAATCATCAATTGACTTTAAAAAGTCACTGTTGTTCCCTCTCTAATCTGTACTATTTTTTTTTTCTTTTTTCCTACTACCTACTTCATTTTGATGACCTTTTTTGAGAATCCCCAGTGGATGTTTGATCCTCTAAGTATCAAAAATTGGAGAGCTATGTTTAAAATGACAATACAAAAATCTTTTACATATAATGACTATTTTTTTTTTTTCTTATGTCCTTTTTAAAAAAAAAAAAAGTTGTAAGGTAGTACATAAGACAGCACATGGTACACTCTAGTACAGAAGTGGCATGAATTCACACCGTAAAGAATTTTGTTACATAGAAGGTAAGTCTTCTTTAGAGGTCATATACTAGGTCTTCAGATTAAATCATACATATAGAAACTCAAATCTTTACCCATGGACTATAATAAAATTTTTATAATAGACAACATTTTTTATATAATCATAGAGCTGGTAGTGCAGAGTTTTAAAAGGGCTATTTATTAGAAAAAGCAGGGGGAAGCTTATTCATCCCAACACATAGACCCAATATGTATAATTCAGTTGTGCTCAGATACTCTTAATACTTATATATGACTATCTGAGCACAACTGAATTATACATATGGGTTCTATGTGTTTGGATGAATAAACACCACTGATGGTGTTACGCAGTTCACACTTTATTTGGTCCACAACATGTTTGTGCAAGGCAGGGAAGGCCCACCAGGAAAAGTGGTGGTGGCTGGGAATGACAAACTGTGGGACAGCCACCAACTTTTTTTTAACAGTACGATTCCACCAGCCAGAATGGCAGCATTTCAAAGGCCAGTCATTTAGGAATGCTGTCAATCAGGACCACAGCTCATGGGTGGCTAGGTTGGCATCTCCGTTTTTTTCTCTCGAGGGATGGAAAGCTGAACACTTCTATGGGATGGTGTGAAGATGGTCGGTGACAATGATGGTGCTGTTACATCCTCTAAATGCAGGGAGGCATGTGACCCTGTTGGTCTTGGGCTGGAGGAAGAGGCTGAGACAGCAGTTGATGAGGGAGTGAGAGGAGGCTTAGATCTGTCATGGCTTTTAAGGTGCGTACTCCACTGCACCTTGTGCTTGGAATTCAGACGCTTTGTCATACAGGTGATGCTCAGATTGAGAACATCTATTCCTCGCACAGTGCAAACCACCTGTTGCTTGTCGGCAGTACATTCCCTGAAGAAATGCCACACCAGTTAACTATTTTGAGCTGTCTTTGGTGTGCTTATTTCAGCAGTTAGTAGCAGCCGACGTACTGGTTAGAGACTGCCCACTGTGCCGTTGCACCCTGCTCCCTCCTTTGCTGTGTTGTGGCAGCGTGGCCACCTCCTCTTCCTCCGAACTGTGCACGTTACTAAGATGGCCTCCGCTCCATGTGGGGGTCTAGGACCTCATCATACCCTGCACCATCTTCCACCGACTCCTTAACCCTGCCCCCCTCACCAGTCTGCACATTGCATAAAGATGCTGCAGTTGGCAACTGAGTTTCATTATCTGACATGTTCTGCGGTGGTCCACTGACCGTGTGCACTAGCCCTCCCATGTACTCCTCATGCAATCTAACAAGTGCTTGGGCATTAGTGCACTCATTCTCTTCCACTTCTGGAGCAGAGGCAGGTGGATGGGCCACAAAACCCCAACACAGTCATCAAAAATCAGAAGGTACTGCTGCATGACTTAGGGCTCAGACTGCTTGGCTGATTTGCAAGGGGTTCAGGTGGAAGCCAGCTGACCATGGTCCTCAGGTGCCAACTGTGTACTCTCTGCCCTGGAATGGGTGGAAGAACTGGAGCCACTCAGCCGTCCAATCTAACACTTTATGTATGTTGTATCCTCACCATTCGTGCAGCATTATTTGGGACTACGTGCACCAGAGGAAGGTTTTGGAATTGTGCATGTAGCAGGTACCTAACAAACATATCCTGTCCCTGCATCAGCTACACCATCAGTAGCTATGCCAGCACCACCACATACTTTTTTTTTTTAATGCTCTCCTTATTTTTGGAAGTTGATTTTGTAAACCCTACTCGCAAAGAGATGATGGAAGAGTAGATTTATTTGCAACGGTACTAGAAAAAATACAGCGGTCCTGAAAACATATGTCTTTGGCCTAAACATGGCAAGTAGAGGGCTGATGCCCATTATTTATTTGCCATACTCCTAAAAATCACATACTAGCCCTGAAATAATAGTTTTAGGGCCTAGAAATGGCGACGAGACAGCTGATACGATATACTGATGTGCAAAACTACTAGAAAACAGATGAGGGCTGTAAAAGTATTTTTGTGGTCTACAAAGGCCAACGAGATATTGATTTGCAAAGCTAGTAGAATGTACACACCAGGCCTGAAAAAATATTTTTGGTACCTACTAATAGGAATGAGACAATTGATGACAATTATTATTTCTCAGACTAATACAAAACACAAGGACGCTACTCCTACAGGCGAGGAGATGCAGAGTACACACAGCAGGTTCAAGGACAGTACTCACACAGGTGGGGGTGCAGAATACATGCAGTGGCTTCAAGAATTATACTCTCACAAGTGGAGGGGAGTGCTGAGTCCACACAGCAGCTTAAAGGACTACTCCCACAGGTTTGGGGTGCAGAGTCCACACAGCAGCTTAAAGGACAGTACTCCCACTGGTTTGGGGTGCAGAGTCCACACAGCAGCTTAAAGGACAGTACTCCCACAGGTGGGGATGCAGAGTACTCACAATGGCTTTTAATGCAGAAAAAAAATATCAGAGCTTACCACGCTTTGTGAATTGACAGTTCATGGGAGGAAAACCGGTGGGTGCCATAGCTATACCTAGCGTGGCTCATCAACAGTGGGAAAAGTGAAGAAAGCTGCACTCCCACAGGTGAAATAAAAGCGCTATTTTATTTCTTTAAACTGTAAAACTTGACACACAAAGATAAAAAAAAATAAGGAATTTCTGGTATCCCAGATGTCCTTAATCATAGCATAATTAAGGGCATCTGGGACGCCAGAAATGAGTCAGAATTAGTGATGAGCGAGTATATTTGTTGCTCTGGCTTTCCCGAGCACGCTTTGATGGTCTCCGAGTATTTGTTAGTGCTCAGAGATTTAGTTTTCGTTGCCACAGCTGCCATGATTTACAGCTGCTAGACAGGCTGACTACATGTGAGGAATGCCTGTTTGTTAGGGAATTCCCACATGTATTCAGGCTGTCCAGCAGTCATAAATCATGCAGCTGAGGCGAGGAAAACTAAATCTCCGAGCACAAACAAATACTCGGAGATCACCCGAGCATGCTCAGGAAAACTCGAGCAAGGAGTACACTCGCTCATTACTAGTCAGAATCTGTTCCTCACTCCAGATGCATCCTATCCCTACATTAACAAGCACATAATGGTGGTGGCAGTCTTGATCTGGCCTTTATGCCATGCCAATACTTGGCTTTATTGAACTGGCCAACTCGAACAGGAAACCAGACATACAGTGAAAAGTCAAACCAGACCGAACCCCGAACTTTCAGTTTCAGGTTCACTCATCCTTACTAACAGGTAAAGTTTCTCCTGATGGAGAGTGGCAAGTTGCATAGGGCATCGTACAGAGGCAGTCCATATCATTGGTGCAACCTGTGCAGACGTAAAGCGAGGGGGACATTTCTACATCCAAACCAGGTGGAATTGTGCATTTTGATGAGCTATTGGACTGCAAAGGACCAATATACACAGGGACCCTCTTCTGTCTGTGTCCACCAGTGGTGACTCCTAGGCCATGCAATGCTCCACTTTTAATTTTAAATATGAAAATTGCATCTTCAGAGAGAAGAGTTCCACCTGAATCTTGGTAATCCTGAAAATTTTGATTCTTGGACCTCATTAAAATAAAAAAACCTATACTCACCTTCCATGCCGGCGTCGCTGCCTCTGTGTCAGAACTCGCTCTCCCGTGCTGTTGTGACATGTGACCCCAGCACCCAATTACCGTTGGCGTCACCATTCCCAGCCTTTGGACAAATTGAACATGAAAAGAAAGTCTGGGTTGCAGATGATCCCTGACTTCCTCTTCATCTGACAGGAGGCGGGGACTGATTGGGCACTGGGCTCTTGTGTCACAAAACCGGACTAGAGCTCCAGAGAGAACGAGTGCCGACACCGCATGAATGGTGCCAAAATGGGAGATGAGTATAAGCTTTATTTTATGGGGGCCAAACGAGACTTGTGGACAACTTCTATAACCTCCTAACGACCACCGATACATCTTTTAACGACAGCAGTTAAGGGTACTTATTCCTCACCGCTGTTTTTAAACAGTGCTGAGAAATAAGGGTATAGCGCTCCCCAGCGACGGAAAATCTCCGGATACCCTTGAGAACATGATCAGGGCCGGTTTTTACAGTCCCCTCATGTAATCGATGCTATTCACCAAATAATGGCGATCATACACACTCACTTTAAAATTAATTTCTCTCTCATCTGATATGATCTAACATTTCAGAGAAGAGAGAAATTGGCTGGATCAGTATTTTAACATTGAAGTCTAAGGATAACGGATCTATTAATTAGCATTCTGTTTTCTACTGTTTGAAACGTATCATGAAAGCATAAAACGGATAGCTATTTAACAAATCTGTTGTGCATGAACTTCAATAAAAAAAAAAAAACAGATCAAGCTGAAATCAGTTTTTTGACAACTGGCAAAAAAAAAAAAAACTTTTTTGCCAACTTATTTCTGCTGTATCTGCCTTAACGGATGGACATGTGAACATAGCCTGAGAGTCAGTATTAACTTTTAAGATCTCAGCCATCAGAGACACTTATTGGAATTGGTAATATGCTTAAATGGTATATATATATATATATATATATATATATATATATATATATATATATATATATATATATATATATATATATATTTGAATAAATCCCCAATAGTATCACCAGCAAAGCACCCCCACACCATCACACCTCCTCCTCCATGCTTCACGGTGTAGAGTCCATCCGTTCACCTTTTCTGCATCGCACAATGACACCGTGTTTTGAACCAAAGATCTCAAATTTGGACTCATCAGACCAAAGCACAGATTTCCACTGGTCTAATGTCCATTCCTTGTGTTCTTAACCCAAACAAGTCTTCTGCTTGTTGCCTGTCCTTAGCAGTGGTTTGCTCGCAGCTATTTTTACCATGAAGGCCTGCTGCACAAAGTCTCCTCTTAACAGTTGCTGTAGAGATGTGTCTGCTGCTAGAACTCTGTGTCGCATTGACCTGGTCGCTAATCTGAGCTGCTGTTAACCTGCGATTTCTGAGGCTGGTGGCTCGGATAAACTTATCCTCAGAAGCAGAGGTGACTCTTGGTCTTCCTTTCCTGGGGCTGTCCTCATGTGAGCCAGTTTCTTTGTAGCGCTTGATGGTTTTTGCAACTGCACTTGGGAACACTTTCAAAGTTTTCCCAATTTTTCGGACTGACTGACCTTCATTTCTTAAAGTAATGATGGCCACTCGTTTTTCTTTACTTGGCTGCTTTTTTCTTGCTATATAACAAATTCTAACAGTCTATTCAGTAGGACTATCAGCTGTATATCCCCCAGACTTCTGCTCAACACAACTGACGGTCCCAACCCGGTGACTACCTCTTGAAGCTCATCAAGAGATTGCCAAGAGTGTGCAAAGCAGTCATCAAAGCAAAACGTGGCTACTTTAAAGAACCTGGAATATGACATAATTTTAGTTGTTTCACACTTTCTTGTTAAAGGGCACCTGTCACCTCGTTTTTTCAGTATGAGATAAAAATACTGTTAAATAGGGCCTGAGCTGTGCATTACAACAGTGTATTTTGTGGACCCCGATTCCCCACCTATGCTGCCAAAATACGTTACCAAAGTAGCCGTTTTCGCCTGTCAATCAGTCTGGTCAGATGGGCGTTGTGTCTTCCCCCAGATCTTGCTTAGTTTTCCGTTGGTGGCGTAGTGGTTTGCGCATGCCCAAGGTCCCGAATCCACTGCACAGGGGAGTTAAAAGAGCGCGATGTGCACTATTTCATTTGTGATCGGTGGGGGGCGGCCATCTTCCTTTGGCCGCGCGTGCGCAGAAGCGGCGCTCTGCTGGCCGCGGCTTCAGTAAAATGGCCGCGGGATGCCGCGCGTGTGCAGATGGAGATCGCGGCGGGCATTTTCCTGAAGAAGAGTTCGCATCTCTGCTTCAGGAAAATGGCCGCCGCGATCTCCATCTGCGCATTGCGCGGCATCCCGCGGCCATTTTCCTGAAGCCGCGGCCAGCAGAGCGCCGCTTCTGCGCACGCGCGGCCAAAGGAAGATGGCCGCCCCCACCGATCACCAATGAAATAGTGCACATCGCGCTCTTTTAACTCCCCTGTGCAGTGGATTCGGGACCTTGGGCGTGCGCAAACCACTACGCCACCAACGGAAAACTAAGCAAGATCTGGGGGAAGACACCACGCCCTTTTGACCAGATCAGCCTGATTGACAGGCGAAAACGGCTACTTTGGTAACGTATTTTGGCAGCATAGGTGGGGAATCGGGGTCCACAAAATACACTGTTGTAATGCACAGCTCAGGCCCTATTTAACAGTATTTTTATCTCATACTGAAAAAACGAGGTGGCAGGCGTTTGAAATTAAAAGAGCCACCTTGTGCAGCAGTAATGCTGCATTCTGACAAGGTGGCTCTTTTAGTTCTGGGTGCTGTAACTGCAGAAATAATCCGTTTTGTAGTTTGTCAGAAAATACCTTTCTTCAGTCCTGGAGGCAGGCCTTTCCCCCCTGCTGCAGACACCACACAGCCGTCACTCAAGTCTTCTTGGCGCCGGGCGCCGCCTCCTCACCGCTGTTTTGAAATGAGCCAGCGCCTGTGCTCTTTTCTCCTGCCTTGGGCAGGCGATTTTCTGCTATGTAGCAGAGGCGATCGTGCTGTGCCTGCTTATAGCCTCCCATGGAGGCTATTGAAGCATGGCAAAAGTAAAAAAAAGTTTAAAAAATGTGAAAAAAATAAAAAATATATAAAAATTTAAATCACCCCCTTTCGCCCCAATCAAAATAAATCAATAAAAAAAAAAAAAAATCAAACCTACACATATTTGGTATCGCCGCGTTCAGAATCGCCCGATCTATCAATAAAAAGAAAGCATTAACCTGATCGCCAAACAGCGTAGCGAGAAAAAATTCGAAACGCCAGAATTACGTTTTTTTTGGTCGCCGCGACATTGCATTAAAATGCAATAACGGGCGATCAAAAGAACGTATCTGCACCAAAATGCTATCATTAAAAACGCCAGCTCGGCACGCAAAAAATAAGCCCTCAACCGACCCCAGATCATGAAAAATGGAGACGCTACGAGTATCGGAAAATGGCGCAATTTTTTATTTATTTTTTTTTACCAAATTTTGGAATTTTTTTTCACCACTTAGGTAAAAAATAACCTAGTCATGTTAGGTGTCTATGAACTCGTAGTGACCTGGAGAATCATAATGGCCGGTCAGTTTTAGCATTTAATGAACCTAGCAAAAAAGCCAAACAAAAAACCAGTGTGGGACTGCACTTTTTTTGCAATTTCACTGCACTTGGAATTTTTTTCCCGTTTTCTAGTACACAACATGGTAAAACCAATGATGTCGTTCAAAAGTACAACTTGTCCTGCAAAAAAATAAGCCCTCACATGGCTAAATTGACGGAAAAATAAAAAGTTATGGCTCTGGGAAGGAGGGGAGTGAAAAACGAACACGGAAAAACGAAAAATCCCAAGGTCATGAAGGGGTTAAAAAAAACAAAAAACCTTTGTCCTGCATAAAACGAGTTATTGCTTCTGAAAGGCAGAGTGGCACAAAATTGGGTTTTTGAGAGAAGTATGTAAAAATATTTCTATTTCACATCATGGGCACACTGACACATTTCCTATTTCTCCATTTTCCAGGTGCTTGCCTTGTCCTAACGTTTCAGTCCGTTGGTTTCAGCTGTACTTTCTGCTGTGCCTAAGCATTTGTTTCCCCTCATTCATATGACACTATTGCAGCCGCTATATCATGTCTGCAGGTTCCAGGCAAATAAAGCTTCTCTTCATCTGTTTAACAGCAGCATGGGCATCTATGATGTTAATTTGTCTTTATAGACCCATGTTTGTCAGATAAAATGTGATGCCATTTAAAGTCTTTCCTACTACCAATAGGTGGCACTAGAGTTCTAGTTCTCTTCCTCTCTGAAGAGACAATTCGCATAATTAGCATTTAAAGTCTTAGCATAGATTCACAAATGTCCAATTTTGCCATCACGAATTTGGTAACAATAAATACATCTATTATATGTTTTTGAAAAGTGGTGGCTTAATTACAGTTTTTGGTCTTCGTAATGCAAATCTACAGCAAAGCTATATCCATTTTTTGGTGACTTTACTGTGAGGTCACATAGACATGAGCCCTGCGTTAACCTACCCTTAGGCTAGACTCCGACATTGTGGAACTTGTTACAATTTACAGGATGACATTGGCAAGTGGCTTTTAAACAATTCCCATTTACACAAAACATAAAAATCGGGGGTGGATTCCAGATGGCTATGAAAATACAAATCGACAACCTGCTCTCAGTTTCAGAAGTTTGGTGGATTTTTGCTATGGATTTCATTTATTGCAGTGATTCTTATCAAAAAAATGCTCCATGGGCAGGACCTATGTACATCAATCCCGTTTTATTTGTACGTATGTAAAATAAAAAAAAATAAAAAAAGCAACATATAAAACAAAATACTACAGACACATGGGATTGGACCAGTGGTTAAGCAGGAGACAATCTTCAACTGTAAGATGCAAATCACCTTACAAAATTGCCTGACGGTGATTAGAAGTAGCAATAAATATCTCAGAAAAATATGATAAAAAATTATGTAGCAATGGTAAGAGAAGGCTTCTTCAACAGCATGCAAAAAAGTACAAGGTTACGTAATGGAGAAAGGTGCAAAGAGTGAGAACGAAAGTGGTATCATAGACTACTTGGCATAGACATAGATCCCGATGTAGAAGTTGATCGATAGTACTCTGCTGCAGCCACTAGACAGTTGAAGGACCTCTTCTTACTTCAGGGATGCACCACTTTTTCTGACCCAAAAGCCTCATTGTCAGACTGAACAAATTTCAAAAGCTGCGATCTGTGCCATTTATAAAATATTGTAATTAAGTGACAAAAATGTCATATATATGGAAGTCCACCTATCATTAAACTAGTAATGGGGCGCTTTGACTGCAGTACTTTGCTCTGCATTCACAAGAGCACAATGACGGGAGGACACTGCGTGGATGACATAGGACGCATCATCCACACGAAGCACAGAAAGAGGACGGCATTGCAAGAAGAAAGGAGGTACTGCACCAAGACAGTGACACCCATCAGACCGGACTGCACCATAGGTTAGTATTATTAGGCCGGCGTTACACTAGGCGCATGAAAATACGGTCCATTTTTTACGGCCGTAATACGCAGTAATTGTCCCAAAACACTGTTCCGTATTCAATGCGAGGATGCGATTTTTACGCACAAATTTATCCGTGTGTCATCCGTATGGCTTCCGTACAGCGATTTTTTTTTGCGCAGGCTTGCAAAATGGACATATCATGGATCCATCGGCTCAAATATTCTTAAAAACATATATACAATCTATATATATATCAGTGAGACACATATATATATATATATATATATATATATATATATATATATATATATATATACAGTGCCTACAAGTAGTATTCAACCCCCTGCAGATTTAGCAGGTTTACACATTTGGAATTAACTTGGCATTGTGACATTTGGACTGTAGATCAGCCTGGAAGTGTAAAATGCACTGCAGCAAAAAAGAATGTTATTTCTTTGTTTATTTTTTTTTTAAATTGGGAAAAGTTTTTTCAGAGGGTCATTTATTATTCAACCCCTCAACCCACCAGAATTCTGTTTGGTTCCCCTAAAGTATTAAGAAGTAGTTCAGGCACAAAGAACAATGAGCTTCACATGTTTGGATTAATTATCTCTTTTTCCAGCCTTTTCTGACTATTTAAGACCCTCCCCAAACTTGTGAACAGCACTCAAACATGGTCAACATGGGAAAGACAAAGGAGCATTCCAAAGCCACCAGAGACAAGATCGTGGAGGATCACAAGGCTGGCAAGGGGTACAAAACCCTTTCCAAGGAGTTGGGCCTACCTGTCTCCACTGTTGGGAGCATCATCCGGAAGTGGAAGGCTTATGGAACTACTGTTAGCCTTCCACGGCCTGGACAGCCTTTGAAAGTTTCCTCCCGTGCCGAGGCCAGGCTTGTCCAAAGAGTCAAGGCTAACCCAAGGACAACAAGGAAGGAGCTCCGGGAAGATCTCATGGCAGTGGGGACATTGGTTTCAGTCAATACCATAAGTAACGTACTCCACCACAATGGTCTCCGTTCCAGACGAGCCCGTAAGGTACCTTTACTTTCAAAGCGTCATGTCAAGGCTCGTGTACAGTTTGCTCATGATCACTTGGAGGACTCTGAGACTGACTGGTTCAAGGTTCTCTGGTCTGATGAGACCAAGATCGAGATCTTTGGTGTCAACCACACACGTGACGTTTGGAGACTGGATGGCACTGCATACGACCCCAAGAATACCATCCCTACAGTCAAGCATGGTGGTGGCAGCATCATGCTGTGGGGCTGTTTCTTAGCCAAGGGGCCTGGCCATCTGGTCCGCATCTATGGGAAGATGGATAGCACGGCCTACGTGGAGATTTTGGCTAAGAACCTCCGCTCCTCCATCAAGGATCTTAAGATGGGTCGTCATTTCATCTTCCAACAAGACAACGACCCAAAGCACACAGCCAAGAAAACCAAGGCCTGGTTTAAGAGGCAAAAAATCAAGGTGTTGCAGTGGCCTAGTCAGTCTCCTGACCTTAACCCAATTGAAAACTTGTGGAAGGAGCTCAAGATTAAAGTCCACATGAGACACCCAAAGAACCTAGATAACTTGGAGAAGATCTGCATGGAGGAGTGGGCCAAGATAACTCCAGAGACCTGTGAGGGCCTGATCAGGTCTTATAAAAGACGATTATTAGCTGTAATTGCAAACAAAGGTTATTCCACAAAATATTAAACCTAAGGGTTGAATAATAATTGACCCACACTTTTATGTTTAAAATTTATAAAAATTTAACTGAGCAACAAAACTTTTTGGTTTGTAAGATTTATGCATCTGTTAATAAATCCTGCTCTTGTTTGAAGTTTGAAGGCTCTAACTTATTTGCATCTTATTAAACCTGCTAAATCTGCAGGGGGTTGAATACTACTTGTAGGCACTGTATATATATTTATGTTTAATATAGCGCTAGATAGCAGAAAAGCCAGTAATTCAATTGCCGGCTTTTCCTATCTCCTTCACAAACCCGAAAAGTTCAGAAAAGTCCCCAGGCTCGAGTTCATATGAATTCATCCAGCAGAGGGCGCATCACCACGACTGGAGGTAACTACAGTACATTCCCCTGCATTCCATTCATTCACCAAGTTTTACAGGCAGGAGCACAGCTGCATTAGCAGAGCTCCTGCTTGTAAAATTATTTAACCCCTTCAGATGGATTTACAGCATGGGACAAGACTGAACGACGGAAGGTATGGAATATTGTTGTTTGGTTTTGTTTTTTTACTTTATTTCAGGTGACAAGAGTCTTCAGGTGGATTAAGAGTATAATAAAATATTACAACACCATGTGTCTTTATTTCATTAAAATACTTTTTAATAATGTGTGTGTGTTTTATTTACCATTTCGTACTATTGGATTAATAATGGATAGGTGTCATAATTGACGCCTCTCCATTATTAACCTGGCTTAATGTCACCTTACAATAGCAAGGTGACATTAACCCTTCATTACCCCATATCCCACTGCTACACGGGAGTGGGAAGAGAGAGGTAAGTCCCAGAATAGGCGCCTTTTCTGGGGTGGCTGGGGGCAGATGTTTTTAGCCAGGCGGGGTCCTATAACCACGGTCCCTCTCTAGGCTATTAATATCTGCCCTCAGTCACTGGCTTTCCCACTCTGGGGGAGAAAATTGCACGGGAGCCCACGCCAATTTTTTCCAGGATTTAACCCTTTCATTTAATAGCTAGAGACCCCAAATTTTACACAGAGACACTTGTTACACTAGTAAAGAGGAATATGCAAAAAAAGAAGGGATATGAGATGGTTTACTGTATGTAAACCATGTCTCATATCCTGTCGGGTTTGTGAAGGAAATAGGAAAAGCCGGCAATTGAATTACCGGCTTTTCTGCTATCTAGCGCTGAATTAAATATAAATATATATATATATATATATATATATATATATATATATATATATATATATATATATATATATATATACAGTATGTCTCACTGACGTATATATATATATATATATATATATCTATATATAATTGTCTAAGGGTTTTTCTGTCTGTCTGTCTGTCCTGGAAATCCCGTGTCTCTGATTGGTCGAGGCCGCCTGGGCCTCGACCAATCAGCGACGGGCACAGTATCGACGTAGATGTCATAATGGTTGCCATGGCAACGATGATGTCATAAAGGTTGCCTCGACCAATCAGCGACGGGCACAGTCTGCCGCGAATTCTGGAATCATCATTGTCCATATACTACGGGGACATGCATATTCTAGAATACCCGATGCATTAGAATCGGGCCACAGTCTAGTATATATATATATATATATATATATATATATATATATATATATATACCTATTCTATGTGTTGACATTTATTCTACCTATTCTATTCTGTCAGTGTGATTTTACTGTACACCACAATTGCCGGCTTTTCTCTATAACACCGGTGCGTATTTCTCGCAAGTCACACGCAAGGTCCGTGTGTAATCCGTATTTTTCTCGCCCCCCTAGACTTTCATTGGCGGATTTTTTGCGCAATACGCTGATAAACGCAGCATGCTGTGATTTTCTACGGCCGTAACATACCGTATATTACGGATGCGTAATATATGGCAGATAGGAGCAGCCCCATAGAGAATCATTGGGCCGTGTGCAATGCGTATTTTCTGGACGTATTTTCTGCACTCATACGTCCGTAAAACTCGCTAGTGTGACACCGGCCTAAAAGGTCTTTTTCTTGTCTTGCAGCCTGGATTGAGAGCAAGGCATACATACAGCATATTAGAATGCTGTATATCAGGGATGAAAGGGGCTGTCTTTTCTCATATGGGACAAGCCTGGTGACAGATTCCCATTGATAGGAATTGCTAAAATGTGTTTCACTACTCCCATAAAACTACATTTGAAGGCACCACTCCATGATTTTTTTTTTCCCAGCGCTGCAGTGGCGCATTAAGGCTGCAGTCACAATATCAGTATTTGTAAAAATGAAAAATCAACCATATCCCTCTGTCTATCATTCTGTCCCACGCCGTAATCCATGTCTCAGATAAACAGTTTTCAACCTGGTCGGTGCCGAGTTGCGACTGCCCAGGCTGGGAACCACTGAGGAATGAGCTGCTGTGAGCTCATAAAAATACAAGGGAACCCAGACTGTTTTTTTATTACTATTATTTATTTAAGTGCAAGCGCCAGCTGATGAATACTCCAATCAGCCGCCGCCTTCTCTCGCTGTTATTAGCGGCAGCAGGCATAGGCTCATGGGAGTAGTAGTCCCATCAGCCGATGCCAGTGACCGGAGGTGAACAGTAAAATGGACTTCCAGTAGGTGTTCTGTATGGAACTCGAACTTTACTGTTCAGGTTCGCCCTTCTCTAGTCACAAGTACTCAGTACAAGTCTATGAGAGCCAGAACGAGGCTTTCTTAGACTTTTAATTGAAAAGTGATCTCCGGCGCACTCCAGCAGACACTTTTCGCCGGAAATGGACAGGAGCAATGCTGGAAAAGAACAAAAGGGCTGACACAAGCAAGTATGCCTATGACCAGATGGTTGAGGAACCACAAAGAGCTGCACTGCAGGCCACATGTCCCTTCGGGACAAAGATTGTGTACCCCTGGTTACATCCTGTCAGCATTGTGAGCAACTGATTGAAGGGTTTTAGTAGTTCTATGTTATTGATCAATCACTGGCAACCATTAGATTGGAGGATGAGCAATTTGATGAGACTATGGCATATTGGAAAAATAACCCACAATAACCCAGACATGGCATATTATCTAACACGGGTGTACATAAGGCATACAAAAGAACCTCTACATTATTCTTCAATGTTAGCCAATGTTGCATTGTATAGTTGAAAAGAAATATATACTGGTGTGTTTCTTTAACTTTAAAGGGAATTTGTCAGTAGTATCAACCCTTCTAAGCCATCTATATGTGCACACAGGTCATAGGAAGCTGACATTATGCCTTAATATCTGTAATCCAAAGTCATATTCCAGAGATATCCATGTTTTCATATATGGAAACAAGCTGTTCAGGAATATGAGTCGGACCCTGATCTACATGAGAATCTGCCTCCAGGGATTATTTAACATGAAGGTGGAGTTACCAGTGTGATGTGTGATGGCCGCTCTCTACTCTTGTGATCTCACTGCAGAGCTGTGTGATTATACCTGACATCTGCAGGTTCATCTCAGCTTCAGTCTCACAGGCAGACATGGTTGCAAGATTATTGTAATACAGCAGAGCTTCGACAGCTGCAGAAAATATGTTTGTAAGGACATAAAGTTTAGTTCTGTTCTGAGCTAGTTAGGGGCGTTACCAGTGCGAGACAACTATCATTTAAAATAATCTCTATCAGCAGAGTCTCAGGCGGATCAGTGTCCGGCCCATAGTCCTGAACAGCTCATTTCCGTATAATAACATGGATTTCTCTGGAATAAGACATCAGATCACAGGTAGGAAGGCATCATTTCTTTCAGCTTCCTATGACTTGCATGCCCATATACAACATACAACTTGGGAGGGTTGATCTTACTGATAGATTCCCTGGAAACATCTTATATTGCAGCTTACTTCTAATTTTATTTGTACTACAATTTATTTCTTATTAAACTTATTAAACCATTTTGAAGTTCTTCCTATATTCAATTAAATGTCTTTATTGATTTCAACCATGTTGGATTTGTCATCATTTTTGCTATGACAATTTCACCATGTCTATACCACAAGAATTAAGGCTGCTTGAAGCCTCCATGCAAATCAGTTCGAGCACGGACCGCAATGCACGGACTGGCCGTGTCTTTCCTGCCCCAATTGCCACAGTCTCGTAGACATATATGAAGCCATCACGCTCTGGCCGGGAGATCTGCAGCCAGTCCGTGCTGGCACCGATTTGCACCGACTCCTGAAGCATCCCTTAGGGCTAAAGGTGTGTTTACTGTGGTCTAGGATGTTTTTTCAACCTTATGGAATATACAACTCCTAAATCTTCTGATGTTCTATTTTTTTTTAAAGCTTTTAATAAAGCCTTTTTTACCTCATTATTTCTTAAGCTGTAAATAAGAGGATTCATCGCAGGTGTAACAACAGAGTAAAAGATGGATATAGCCTTGTCCATCTCAAAATTTTCTCCAGACGATGGTCGGATGTACATAAATATCACAGTGCCAAAGAAAATAGTCACAACTGAAAAATGTGAAGCACACGTTGAGAAAGCTTTGTGTCGTCCAGAAGTTGAAGATATTCGGAAAATAGCAGATATGATGAAGACATAGGAGACTGTCACAAGTAGTAAAGAACCAAGGACCACAACAGCAGAGATCATAAAGACAAAAATATCTAAGAAGAGTGTGTCGGGAGATGAGAGCTTCACCAGAGGCCCAACATCACAGAAGAAGTGGTTAATGACTTTTGAGCCACAAAATGGCTTTCCAGAAAGTACAATAGTGGGTATGGTTGGGACCATACATCCACTTACCCAAGAGCCAAAAACTAGCTGGTAGCATAATCTTTTGTTCATGATGTTGGTATAATGAAGCGGATGGCAAATGGCGAGGTAACGGTCAAATCCCATTAGGGCCAGAATAAAGAATTCTGTGGTGCCAAAGAGAAAAAAGAAATACATCTGAGTGAGACAACTCTTAAAGGATATTGTCATGTTTCCAGATAAAAGATCAAACAGCATTCTAGGTACAGTGACTGTGGTGTAACCTATCTCAAGGAAAGAGAAGCTGGTTAGGAAAAAATACATGGGTGTTCTTAGGTTGGTGTCAATTCTAGTGAGCGAAATTAAAATTACGTTTCCTGAAAGGGTTACCAGATAGATCATCAGAAAAAATATAAAGAGTATGATGCTCATGTCCCTTTCTTTTGTCAATCCAAGGAGCAGGAATTTGTCTGCCCAGCTTCTGTTTTCCATTGCACATCCTGCGAATGGGTCAGACTGCAAAATGACAAAAATATATTCTTTTTAAGTGTCGTCCAAGGTGTGTCAATACATTCCTGCATTCGTACATTGATCTACATGAGAATGCAAAGCCGAAACCTCAGGCACACACTTAAAACCAGACTTTTTAAATCAGACATATGCTTCTGTCGAAGATCAACTTATTGATTTTCATGATCTATATGTTAACGCCAAACGCTGCAAAATTACAATAGCGCAAAGAGCATTATTCCAAGGGAAAAAATGTACGTTTGTGTACAAGAGAATAGTATTGTAACAACGCGATAGTCAATGAAGTCACTAACTAGGGTAATGCTGAAAGTAGCACCTACATTGTCTATAACAAAAAATTGGCTCTATGTGCTTGTGCGAAATGCATATGGGTGTAGAAGCTGCCTTTTATAGCACTGCTCTGGTCTGTAAAATGAACCTTTGGTCCTTGTGGAAAAGAGCATGTGTGCACTAGCACATTACCTATAATAGGTCTATGCCCAGGATGTCATACACACATTGACCAAAAGTATCTTCATGTGAATGAGCCCTAAAATAATTCATTGCCATTTTTGGGTGAAAATTAAATGTGAAACAACCCCGTAAGATAATGAAAGATCAATGCATGTACCACCTTTATAAACTAATTTAGTATTTTTGCACTTAAGTCACAAACCTCTTTAAAGTGAACCTATCACCAGGTTTGGCTGATACGAGTTACGACCATCACCTTTCAGGGCTGATATACAGCATTCTATAATGTATATCTGCCCCCAACCCGACCTGCAAGAGAAGAAAAATAACTTTTATTATACTCACCTGCGGGCCGGGCCGGTCCAAGGGGTGTTGCTCTTTTTGGTCCGGCGCCTCCCATCTTCTTGCAATGCCGCCCTCCTGCTTGCTTCGTGTGGATGACACGTCTGCTCGGCACCACACTTCTGCACAGGTGTACTGCTCTGCCCTGTGAGGGCAGCGCAAAGTACTGCAGTGCGGAGGTGACGGGAAAGGTCAAAGAGTCCCGGTGCATGCGCACTGCAGTACTTTGCCCTGCCCTCGACAGGGCAGATAAGTATGCCTGCGCAGGAGCACTGTGCTGAGGAGACTGTGTGGAAGACAAAGGGACGGAGGCAACAGATAAAGAAGAGCGACACTCATTGGACAGGACCGCCCCACAGGTGAGTATAATAAAAGTTATTTTTCTTCTCTTGCAGTTTGGGTTAGGGGCAGATATACAGCATTATAGAATGCTGTCTATCAGCCCTGAAAGGTGATGGCTGTATCTCTTATCGGCCAAACCTGGTGACAGGATCCCTTTAATGCTATGCCAGAGGTCTCCAAACTGTGCTTAGCTTGAGAGCCATATACATATATAACCAATAGTGTTGAGCTGCCATATAATAACTAAAAATTAAAATATACTTTTGTTTGTGGTACAACCCCTTTATGCACACATGTAGGAAGCATTCCTGTGTTAATACAGTATACATACAGAAGCAGCAGCAACATGAAGGACATCATACAGCAGTGCTGAGTAGTGTAGCTGCGAATCTAGTGCTGGAGTGAGCAACATTGTTTTTGTACCTCTCACCGCATATTCACTTACTCTAGACTTACCATAGACTATCCTCGCCGTGAGCTAACAGTTCATGCTGTCTTGAGCAAGATAAATTTTAGTTGTTTTACAGACTATAGGATGAGCTCAGGAGACATGAAGATAAGGGATTCCTAATGTGAAGTAAGTCTTTTTCGGGTTATAAGATGCACTTTTTTCCCTATAATTTTTTGTGAAATGGGGGTGCATTTTATAATCCAAATGTAGCTTACCAGCTACAGTGGAGTGGGGTCCGAGGGTCACTGCTGCAGGAAGCTTCTGGTGGCCGCAGGAGTGGGGTGATGCTGTGGGCCACAGGCTGATAGGAGGTGCTGTTCGGCGAGGCAGGGGCTCCACCGACATTTTGTGGAAGTCCAGAGCCCCTGCACTTTCCATGCTTTTCAATGCGATGGACTCCAGGGAAACGGGCGCCGCTTGGAAAATGTGGCGGCTCTGAGCTTCCACAAAATGTCGGCGAGCCCCCACCCCGCGAATACCAGCTTCTATCGACCTGTGGCCCCCAGCATCACACAACTCATACCTCTACCGAACACCACCTCCTACCAGCCTGTGGCCCGCAGCATCACCCCACTCATACCTCCGCCAAACACCGCCTCCTACCAGCCTGTGGCTCGCTGCATCACCCTACTCATACCTACGCCGAACACCACCTCCTACCAGCCTGTGGCCCGCAGCATCACCCCACTTATAACTCTGCCGAACACCACCTCCTAGCAGCCTTTGGCCCACAGCATCACACCACTCATACCTCCGACGAACACCACCTCCTACCATCCTGTGGCCCGCAGCATCACCCCACTCATACCTCCACCATCACCACCTCCTACCAACCTGTGGCCCGCAGCATCACCCTACTCATACCTCCGCCCAGCCTGTGGCCCACAGCATCACACCAGTCATACCTCTGCCGAACACCACCTCCTACCAGCCTGTGGCCCACAGCATCACCCTACTCATACCTCCGCCGAACACCACCTCCTACCAGCTTGTGGCCCACAGCATCACACCACTCATACCTCTGCCGAACACCACCTCCTACCAGCCTGTGGCCCACAGCATCACACCACTCATACCTCTGCCATCACCACCTCCTACCAGCCTATGGCCCGCAGCATCACCCTACTCACACCTCCGCCGAACACCACCTCCTACCAGCCTGTGGCTTGCAGCATCACCCCACTCATACCTCCACTGAACACCACCTCCTATTGGCCTGTGGCTCGCAACATCACCCCTCTCACCTCCGCCAAACACCACCCCCTACCAGCCTGTGACCCCGCAGCATCACCCCACTCATACCTCCGCCGAACACCACCTCCTACCAGCTTGTGGCCCGCAGCATCACCCCACTCATACCTCTGTGGAACACCACCTCCTACCAGCCTGTGGCCCACAGCATCACCCCACTCATACCTCCGCCGAACACCACCTCCTACCAGCCTGTGGTTCGCAGCATCACCGTACTCACACCTCCGCCGAACACCACCTCCTACCAGCCTGTGGCTTGCAGCATCACCCCACTCATACCTCCACTGAACACCACCTCCTATTGGTCTGTGGCTTGCAGCATCACCCCACTCACCTCCGCCGAACACCACCCCCTACCAGCTTGTGGCCCACAGCATCACCCCACTCATACCTCAGCCGAACACCACCTCCTACCAGCCTGTGACCCCGCAGCATCACCCCACTCATGCCTCTGCAGAACACCACCTCCTACCAGCCTGTGGCCCACAGCATCACCCCACTCATACCTCCGCCGAACACCACCTCCTACCAGCCTGTGGTCCGCAGCATCACCCTACTCATACCTCCGTCGAACACCACCTCCTACCAGCCTGTGGCCCGCAGCATCACCCCAGTCACCTCCGCCGAACACCACCTCCTACCAGACTGGGGCCCACAGCATCTCCTGCCATGGCCACCAGCTTCCTGCCGCAGCAAACCGTCCACCTGAGACCCCGCTCCACTGCCCCCAGGTAAGTGTATTATAAGATGCATCACCATTCTATTTAAAAAAATGTTTTCCTATTTTCCTCCCCAAAACTTGGGGTGCGTTTTATAATCTGATGTATTTTATAATCCGCAAAATACGTTTTATAATTTATTTGTACTGTGTTTGTTCCGTTGAATTAAGCAAAGTTTGTTGAAACTATAGGAAACACTTAAATGGAAATCTGTCAGTAGATTTTTGCTAAGAGCAGCATGATGTAGGGCAGAGACCCTGATGCTGATGGCAGCAGGTTTACTAGTCCTCTAGTGATAATCTAGTGCTGATTAAAACTGTTAATTTATAAAAATAACAAATCGCTGGAATCCAGGTCTCAGTCCTCATACTATGCTGTTCTCAGATTAGGTGTCAAAAATCTGGTGACAGATTCCTATAAGTAAAGATGTCTACACTTGTATTGGATTACTGAGGCAATGATAAAGTAGCGTCTTACCTCAATGAACTCCATCATGAAATAACGACATGGGCAGGATGTCTTATTTATATGGGGTCTGCAGATAAAAGTGGAAAATTGTTATTTCAACAGTTTTTTTTAAAGGGCTTGCCTGTTTTCAACCTTGCAGGATAGTAATGCATAAAATAGCAATATAAGCATTACTTACCTGTGAAATCCCCTGCCACAACAGTAATGTTTGCCTCCTGCTCCCCATGTTTTTTTCTTTAGAAAGTTGTGATATGCCGTCTACAACATGTTACCGCCGGGATGCCAATGGCTGGCCTCTTCAGTCTCTTGTTCTATACATCAGCTTGACCGCTGCGAATAGTAATTGACTGCAGCGGTCACATAGTGTAGACGAGATGTCAATACTGCAGCCGTGTAATCAGAGACTGGGGAGAAGCAGAGACACAGCATTGGAGGCTGAGGCTTCTACAAGTAACATGTTTATTTTAGTATTTTCAAGCTTTAACAGCCTGTGCACCATTTTAGCCAAAAATGGACAACCCCTTTAAATCCAGTATTAAATCCACTTGGCATTTATTGATCCTTGTATAGTATTCCGACTGCAATATTAATTACTGTGTACTCAGGTAAGATTCTATTTTCATACAGATAGTAGCTGCAATGATATTTGTGCCCTGTAATTTGCACCAATTAATAATTAATTAATAGCTTGGAGTGCAGAGACAGGGGCACAATCTTACAAAAGGTCACATTCAAGTGCTATCAAATGTTTAAAATATTTAGTATTTAATGCATTGCAATATATCTTCCATTATTAAATCACTTTTGCAATTTAGCTTTTTCTATTATATTGTTATATATTTTTTTTATTATTAACTAGTCTTTTGGGCTAAGATTCTTATTACCACATTTTTTATTTATTTTAGCAAGCTTCAATTTTATGATCCCACAAAATTGAGCAGTCATTACAAGAAAAAAATCAGTGGGTTAATTTATCCATAAAATATGAAGATTTAATAATGTTTAAAGGGAACCTGTCACATGAAAAAATGCTGTTAACCTGCAGATATGGGGTTAATCTGCAGGTTAATGGCATTCTGAACCTGCCCGGCGCCCGCACTTAGACCCCCATTGCCGGGAGGAAATTAACTTTATTCCTTCCGGTTTCAGTCACAGGGGCGGTGGAGGTGGCATTCTTAGCTTACACCTGTTCACACTTGTCTGTCTTTTTGGAAGTGACGGTCAGTCTTTTGATATTTGTATACACATGCCTTGTGACTGAGCATTCCCCCCTAAGCCTATGGCAGTTGTAATCACAACTTGATCCTACCTACCCATATAATTGTAGGTTTTCAGCCTGGTAAAGGTATCATATTAGGTTAGGTTCCCAGCAAAGAAGATCGCCTTGTCGCTGGCTGTTGGGCACACATGACTTAGCCAATTTACGTGCTAAGTAGCTTCATATTTAACATATTTTCTATAGCAGTAATGCAGTCCCAATTTCATATATTCAATGTTTGCATATTTTAGCTTTACAGGGTTCAGCTTTAATTTTTCAGTCACAAGGGCAGCGCAGGTTCAGTCACAGCTCTGTGTATAGAGAGCGACAGCAGTAACTGCATCTCCGGCAGTGACTAACAGCAGGTCAGCATTAGAGCCGGCTATCAGTCAGCTCTGGATACGAATTACAGCCGCTACTCTCTATACATAGAGCAGTGATGGAACTTGTGCCCACGCTGCCGTTATGACTGAAATGTTGTTCCGAATGCTATTACCCCAATATCTGCATGTTAAAGGCATTTTTGTAATTGACAGATTGCCTTTCAGTCTTTAAGGTAACAACTATTAAATTTAATGATCAATTTAGTCCTAAATTTGTATTATACTTATTATCCCCTTTTACTACGTGTCTTTGAATAATATAACAGGTAAATAAACTAGGCAAATGTATAAAATTACTTCTAGATTATTTATTTCTGAAAATGTTGTATAGCTTGATTTATTTGTATAAATGTTCATATTATACAGTAGTTCAATAATATTTTTATCTGGTGGTTAAATTGTAAATATAAAGCTAAAATTGTTTCTACAAATGTGCAATTTCTCTAAATATGTGCAGTTTCTGAGTCAATCAATATGTCATTTTACCTCCAAGTCTGTAATCTGAGTCTGGTTTATCCAGCTCTGTTGTTATTGCACTTTAAATACTTGTATTTAATTTCCCCAATGCTTAATTCTCTAGAGTGATATAACATAAAAATAAAGCTGCATGTTTACAATATAATTAGCTGTATTCCTCGAAGATATCATACAAGATGTGCTCCTTAAGGACGAATGAGCGTCTGCAGAGAGAAATTCCCTCCAGTTTTAATAAGTAATATTTCAATGATGCTTATTGATACTTTGCCATAACAAGCAGTAATTTCACTATTCTGTGAATCAGCACAGCTCACGGCGTTCATCATGACGTACATTGTGCATGACTGCCCATGTCAGAATACAGAGCGCCATTTTTAAAGGGGTTAATTGATTTTGTTTCATATTAAAAGTCCCAAAAAGACTGTATTTTCTTGCTTTAATGAGCCTCTATTTTTGTTGCTGGGGTCAGGATCTCAAAAGAATCTGTCTCTCTTTCCTTCTGACCAAATAGTTTCCACCATGGTTCCTCAATGGTTCTGCTTCTTTCCTAACAAGCTGGGAAATAACTATTTCCTTTCACTTCCCCAAACTGAACCAACCAATGTAGAGAACTGGCTTTTAAATGTTGCAATAGTATTGCAACTTTTGAAGTCCTGTCCATCTTTTCCAACTTTTTTAAAAGTGGCCATAGTTTAGCCAAGAAGGGGTATAGTCTAGCTCTGCCAACAAATTCATCATCATCTACTCCACAAAAGTGGAGTAAATTACAAAAGAAATGTATTTGGGCCCATGACTGGTGTACATTTCATGCAGTTGGGCCCAGCATCTAAAAAATTGACAAATTCTCTGAAAGCTGTATACATTTTAATGAATTTGGAGCATCTTTCTCCAGCACACTTTTCTTCAAGCCTCCAGTATAAAACACCAGTCTTCAATAATCAGGGACAGAGTTTGCTATAAAAACCAGTATGGTCCAATATAGTCCTTTCTCTGGGAATCGCAAACCAGGTGCATTACATTTCTATTTTATAATGTCTCTTTTATTTTTTCCTAAGAAACAGTCAACATGCAAATCATGATTGCTTTCTGCCTTGACTTTTATGTACCTTTTAAATTGGTGCCATAAAATCAGGTTTATAGCACCTGCTTATGCGATTTAGAAAGATCAGATAACACGTGCCCCATCCTAACTCAATCTGTCGGGTGATTCCAAGACCACAATGAATGAAGAATCACGACTCCTCCCGTGAAGGTGTTCATGGTAAAATCAAGCTACCTTAACCATAACATACCGTAAATATATTATTTGATCTACAAACATTATTGGCTGTCACACGGTCACACAAATAAATAATAGAAGCAATGGGAGAAGATACAGATTAGATATTAGAAAAAACTTTTTGTCAGTGAGGGTGATCAATGAGTGGAACAGGCTGCCACGAGAGGTGGCGAGTTCTCCTTCAATGGAAGTCTTCAAAACACAAGCTGGACAGACATTTGTCTGAGATGGTTTAGTGACTCCTGCATTGAGCAGGGCGTTGGACACGATGACCCTGAAAGTCCCTTCCAACTCTAACATTCTATGATTCAATACATGGTAACTCATCTCCTGTTACTTCTTATCAGTCACTTAATGGACATTTCATAATCTTCAAATATCATAATAAATTAAATTTTTCCTCTCTTATATCCAAAATGTGAAATCATACTTATATAAATATTTGTATTTATTTATTTTCAAATATCCATAGTACAAATGGATTTATAAAGTTTTGCATTATATGTCATTAGGCAGGAGCATATTGGAAAGAGAGGGACAATAGTGTGCAAAGAGCAGCTCAGGATGAACACAGCCAGCTATGTCCTTTGGACATAATAGAAAAAATCTGGTCTTTAGAAGGTTTTAAAATGAGGTATATGCAACCTCAGATGAACAACACATGGCAATTACACCATGCCATTTTTAGCTAACTGACACCCTACACTAGTTCAAAGACAATGAAAATTAAAGTGAGATCCTAAATAGGGCAAAAAATGGAGTATGCAAGTCACATAATGGCCAGAAATAGTGTTATTTCTAATGTATACATGCAAGTTTATTATGAATGGTGAGCTGAAATTAAAGAGGTTGTCCAGGCTTGGGACAAATGTTGCTGAATTATGACAGTGTGCATGCTGTCATTATTACCTGGTATTTCAGGTGCTAGTGGGCAGTCTTGTGACCCACTTGAGACTTGCTATTTTCAGAATAGTTTCACCGTGGTATGTCAAAATGGGCAGAGAAAGCGGGACTGCCACAGTTCACCTAATTCATCATGAACTGTGGCATACCTTACACCAGAAATCTGTCACGCAGTGACTGTGATTAGGGGAAAAGGGAACTGCACTGTTCCTAAGAATGTGGCCCTAACTATCCCTGCTCCCAAAGGTACCTCTAAAGTTGAAGAGATTTGGGCCACCTGCCTTAATGTTCTCCTGTTATTCCCTAAGTTGTCCCCTCCCCCTCCCCAGGAGGCCGGGACAAAAATGCTAGTGTATCAACACATAAGACAGACAGGGATAACAGAAAGCAACAAACATACAAACACTCACCAAAGGCACCAAAGGTAGAGCGGTATATAGAAAAGGATGGGAATGTACCAACCAAATGGAAATAGGACAATGAGGAAAGCATACACACTAAAACAGCACACAACAATCTCCAGTAGCAACAATGATCTCCAATTCGGCACAGCAACTCTAAAGAGCTAGAAAGTAAAGCTTTTAAAGCTTTCACTGGCAAGGAAGAGAAGAGGTAATGACTGTTGTGAATTAGACTTTTTTGGCTCCCTCTTGTGGTCACTAGTGATATGACTCTGGGATTGTCTTTCCTCGGTTTGGCACCCACCTGGGTCGTTAGTCCAGGGGTGTTGCTATATAAACTTCCTGGTTTCTCAGTCCAGTGCCTGGTATCGTTGTAATCAGTTCCTTTCTGTTTGCTCCTGTCTGCTGGTCTTGGATCTTGCAAAATTAAGCTAAGTCCTGCTTCCTTGTTTTTTGGTTATTTGCTTTGCTCTTATTTTTTGTCCAGCTTGTACTAAATGTGATTCCTGATTTTGCTGGAAGCTCTAGGGGGCTGGTGTTCTCCCCCCGGGCCATTAGACGGTTCGGGGGTTCTTGAATACCCAGCGTGGAAATTTTGATAGGGTTTTTGCTGACCATATAAGTCATCTTACTATATTCTGCTATTAGTCAGTGGGCCTCTCTTTGCTAAATATCTAGTTCATTCTTACGTTTGTCTTTTCTCCTTACCTTACCGTTATTATTTGTTGGGGGCTTGTATCCAACTTTTGGGGTCTTTTCTCTGGAGGCAAGAAAGGTCTATCTTTTCCCTTCTAGGGTTAGTTAGTTCTCCGGCTGGCGCGAGACGTCTAGAACCAACGTAGGCACGTTCCCCGGCTGCTGCTATTTGTGGTGCTAGGATTAGATATATGGTCAGCCCAGTTACCACTGCCCTATGAGCTGGTTTTTTGTGTTTGCAGACTTGGTATGTACTTTTGAGACCCTCTGCCATTGGGGTCATAACAAATGACCAGATCAGAAGCAGCTGCAATGGTGCTTCATGTTTCTGACCAGCATAGAAAGTGTCATTAATCTCTTCAGCACCAAAGGAAACCAAATCCATTAAATATGGGACACAAACACACAGGCTAAATGAAAGAACTGTGATTAACAAAATGTAGTGATCTTCTAACCATAGATGTCCCAGGAGGATATGACACACTCGTGACCAAATCTTATTTTAGTCTCTGACTTGAGTAAGATTTGTGGCAATGTGCATGCCAGTTTCCAGATGCACCTGATTCATTAAGAGTAGAGATGAACAAACTTGTTCAGAAAACATTCGCCAATCTCAAATTCGTCTCGAACGTTGCACTTTCGGATTCGGATTCCTGAGCATTTGGCCAAAATTGGCAAAATTTGGCCAAAGTTCAGTATATAATCGAGTTTCCACTAATGCTTTTGTTAGTACTTTGGCTAGGATAGTGGTGCTGTATGATTAGCGGGGGGACATGTTTGATGAGGGAAGGGGGTGAGGAGAGGTCAGAGTAGCAGTAGACTTCTTCTTTTTTTAATTAACTTAATGTGTGGAGATTCTGACAGCCAATAAGAGTGCAGAAACCATCCACAACGTCCAGACACAAGGTCTTCTGTCATTTGGCTGCCGAAGTCGCATGTCCCTCTCCATTTAAAAAGTGTACGTTAGTCAGATAATTCGAATAGATAGGATCCTGTGTGAAATCGACCTTCCAACATACAAATCGTTTGTGCTGATAGTGTGTGCCAGAGACCAGGCCACATTTCAGAATTTAAATATTTTCTTCTAATATTATGGGCCATACACCATGGCCCATTTCAGGATCTAAATCATTTGTGCTAACAGTGTGGTAAAGCGAGGAGTCCACATTTCTGAATCTGAATCCTTTCTGCTAATAATGTGGGCTAAACACCAGGCAATATTTCAGAATCTAAATCGTTTCTGCTAAAAGTGTGGGCCAGAGACCAGGCCGCATTTCAGAGTCTAAATAGTTTGGTCTATTTGTGTGGACCAGGCCACATTTCATAATATAAATCGTTTGTGCTAATAATGTGGGCTATACATTAGGCCATGTTTGAGAATATAAATCGTTTGTGCTAATAGTGTGGTCCAGCCATGAGTCCATATTTCAAAATCTAAATCCTTTCTGCTAATAGTGTGGGTCATACCCCAGGCCACATTTACGAATCTAAATAATTTCTACTAATTTTGTGGGCCAGAGAACAGTCCACATTTCAGAATCTAAATTGTTTGCGCTAATCAAACAGGCAACAGGGCAGACAAAGCACGCCTGTGCCGGAGCTGCGGCGTGAAGACAAGAAGAGGACATGATCGTAAGAAGATGGGAGGCCCCGGACTCGCCCAACGCAGCGGGACCGCTCTTGGGTGAGTATAATCTTACCTCTTTTTTTCATCTTTCAGGTTAGATCGGGGCTTATCTACAGCATTCCAGAATGCTGTAGATAAGCCCCTGATGCCAGTGGGCTTACCTCAACTTCCATTTTGGGGGTGACAGGTTCCCTTTAATTTAAACTTTAATTCAAACCTGTAAATGCTGGCCCAGACCCTGATACCTAATGCATGGCCCATGGCTGACTGCTGCTATGCCATTACTAAATTTCTACTGTGGGTTAATTTATGCCTCTTTTCCTGGTGTCTGTGTAAGGAGATGGCAGGCAGGTCCCTTCAGTTGCGCCCTCTCCTTTTCTGTTTGGCCCCTCCATATAAATGTATTATGTATGTTCAGTATTTGTTATGCCTTGCATTGTATTGTGGATGTTCTCCTTTACGGGCTGTGTATAGTTAGGTACAGTGAACAGTTAATTTGGGGGCTGGGCGAGCAGCAGCAGAAAGACGGGAGCAAGCTGCTGTCCCCAGTCAGAAGCTCGGGTACGTTAGCCGTGAGCAGATGCTTAGTAACAGCCAGGGCATTGACAGACTCCCAGTTGGGGAGAGATCTGTTGTCCCAGGCTCAAAGGACTCAGAAGAGCTCAGAAAGACTAAAAAGGACTAAGGACCACAGCACGGACCCTAGGACTCAGGAAGGGCCCCCCATCTGAAGGGGTTTTAAAGGGAATCTGTCACCCCCAAAATCGAAGGTGAGCTAAGCCCACCAGCATCAGGGGATTATCTACAGCATTCTGTAATGCTGTAGATAAGCCCCCACTGTATCCTGAAAGATGGGAAAAAGAGGTTAGATTATACTCACTGTTGTGAATTCCGTTCTCGGGCTCCCTCCTGTTGTCGTGAATGGTACTTTGGTGAGTTCTGTCCTTGGACACCCTCTGGTGGCTTTGAGTGGAACTGCTGATCTTTGAGGTTGGCTTTCTCAGCTGCCCTCGTTTATTGCTGCTGCTGACTTCCCTATTTAACTCTACCCAGGTCGTTAGTTCATGCCAGCTGTCAATGTCTCAGTACTGGTTCAGATCTCTCTTGGAATTCTCAGATGACATGACTACTCCAGCAGAAGCTAAGTCCTTGCTAGTCATTTGCTGTTCATTGGTTTTTTAATATATTTTTCAGTACATGCTATGTTTCAGTCCAGCCTGCTATTATGATATTTCCTTGCTAGCTGGAAGCTCTGGGGGTGCAGAGCTGCACCTCCACACCATGAGTCGGTGTGGAGGTCTTTTTGCACACTCTGCGTGGTTTTTGTAGTTTTTATACTGACCGCATAGTTCCCTTTCCTATCCTCTGTCTTTCTAGAGAAGATTTGGCCTCCTTTGCTAAAATCTGTTTCATTCCTGTGTTTGTCACTTCTCTCTTAACTCACAGTTAATATTTGTGGGGGCTACCTTTACTTTGGGGAATTTCTCTGAGGCAAGGTAGGCTGCTATTTCTATCTTTAGGGGTAGTTAGCTCTTAGGCTGTGAAGAGGCGTCTAGGGAGAGTTAGGTACGCTCCACGGCTATTTCTAGTGTGTGTGATAGGATTAGGGATTGCGGTCAGTAGAATTACCACTTCCTCAGAGCTTGTCCCAAGTTTTCTGTTTTAACCATCAGGTCACTTTGGGTGCTCCTAACCACCAGGTCATAACAGTACAGCTGGCTAACAAAGTGTTAATGCATCTCAAAAGAGGGATAAGAGAAGTTCTGAGTCAATTTTTTTTCTTTGCAGCTTGTTTTGTCTTTCTTTTCCCCTTAACCTCTGGGTGGTTCAGGACTCAGGTGTAGATATGGATATTCAAGGTTTGTCCTCTTGTGTGGATCAACTCACTGCTAGGGTACAGAGTATTCAAGATTATGTAGTTCAGAATCCGATGTTAGAGCCTAGAATTCCAATTCCTGATTTGTTTTCTGGGGATAGATCTAAATTTTTGAATTTCAAAAATAATTGCAGACTGTTTCTTGCTCTGAAACCCCGCTCCTCTGGTGATCCCATTCAGCAAGTAAAGATTGTTATTTCTTTGTTGCGTGGTGACCCGCAAGACTGGGCATTCTCCCTTGAGCCAGGAAATCCTGCATTGCTTAATGTGGATGCATTTTTTCTAGCGCTTGGATTGCTTTATGACAAACCTAATTCTGTGGATCAGGCAGAAAAGATCTTGCTGACTCTATGTCAGGGTCAGGATGAGGCAGAAGTATATTGCCAGAAGTTTAGAAAGTGGTCTGTGCTTACACAATGGAATGAGTGTGCCCTGGCAGCAATTTTCAGAAAGGGTCTTTCTGAAGCCCTTAAGGATGTTATGGTGGGGTTCCCCACGCCTGCTGGTCTGAATGAGTCAATGTCTTTGGCCATTCAGATTGATCGGCGTTTGCGCGAGCGCAAAGTTGTGCACCATTTGGCGGTGTCCTCTGAGCGGAGGCCTGAGCCTATGCAATGTGATAGGACTTTGACCATAGCTGAACGGCAAGAACACAGACGTCAGAATGGGCTGTGTTTTTACTGTGGTGACTCCTCTCATGCTATCTCTGATTGTCCTAAGCGCACTAAGAGGTTCGCTAGGTCTGTCACCATTAGTACTTTGCAGCCTAAATTTCTCTTATCTGTTACTCTGATTTGCTCACTGTCATCCTACTCTGTTATGGCATTTGTGGATTCGGGCGCTGCCCTGAACTTGATGGACTTGGAGTTTGCCAGGCGCTGTGGTTTTTCCTTGGAGCCTTTGCAGAGTCCTATTCCCTTAAGGGGGATTGATGCTACGCCATTGGCCAAGAATAAACCTCAGTACTGGACTCAGCTGACCATGTACATGGCTCCCGCACATCAGGAAAATATTCGCTTTTTGGTGTCGCATAATTTGCATGATGTTGTCGTGTTGGGTTTGCCATGGTTACAGGTTCATAATCCAGTACTGGATTGGAAATCAATGTCTGTGTCTAGTTGGGGTTGTCTAGGGATACATGGTGATGTTCCTTTGATGTCAATTTCTTCTTCCACTCCTTCTGAAGTCCCTGAGTTTTTGTCAGATTACCAGGATGTATTTGATGAGCCCAAGTCCAGTGCCCTACCTCCTCATAGGGACTGTGATTGCGCTATTAATTTGATTCCTGGTAGTAAGTTCCCTAAGGGCCGACTGTTCAATTTATCTGTGCCAGAACATGCCGCTATGCGGAGTTATGTAAAGGAGTCCTTGGAGAAAGGACATATTCGCCCGTCTTCGTCGCCGTTGGGAGCAGGGTTCTTTTTTGTGGCCAAGAAGGATGGCTCTCTGAGACCCTGTATAGATTACCGCCTTCTCAATAAAATCACGGTCAAATTTCAGTACCCTTTGCCTCTGTTGTCTGATTTGTTTGCTCGGATTAAGGGGGCTAGTTGGTTTACCAAGATTGACCTTCGAGGGGCGTATAATCTTGTGCGTATTAAACAGGGCGATGAATGGAAAACAGCATTTAATACGCCCGAGGGCCATTTTGAGTACCTGGTGATGCCATTCGGGCTTTCTAATGCTCCATCTGTGTTTCAGTCCTTTATGCACGACATCTTCTGGAAGTATCTGGATAGGTTCATGATCGTATATTTGGATGATATTTTGGTCTTTTCAGATGATTGGGAGTCTCATGTAAGGCAGGTCAGGATGGTGTTCCAGGTCCTTCGTGCTAATGCGTTGTTTGTGAAGGGCTCTAAATGCCTCTTTGGAGTTCAGAAGGTTTCCTTTTTGGGCTTCATTTTTCCCCCTTCTACTATCGAGATGGATCCTGTTAAAGTTCAGGCCATTTATGATTGGACTCAACCTACATCTGTGAAGAGCCTCCAGAAATTCCTGGGCTTTGCTAATTTTTACCGTCGCTTCATCGCTAATTTTTCTAGTGTGGTTAAGCCTTTGACTGATTTGACGAATAAAGGCGCTGATGTGGTGAATTGGTCCCATGCGGCCGTTGAGGCCTTTCAGGAGCTTAAACGTCATTTTACTTCGGCCCCTGTGTTGCGTCAGCCAGATGTTTTGCTCCCTTTTCAGGTCGAGGTTGATGCTTCTGAGATTGGGGCAGGGGCTGTTTTGTCTCAGAGAAGTTCTGATGGCTCCTTGATGAAGCCGTGTGCTTTCTTTTCTAGAAAGTTTTCGCCTGCCGAGCGTAATTATGATGTCGGCAATCGGGAGTTGTTGGCTATGAAGTGGGCATTTGAGGAGTGGCGACATTGGCTTGAGATAGCCAAACATCGCGTGGTGGTCCTGACTGATCACAAGAATCTGACTTACCTCGAGTCCGCCAAGCGGTTGAACCCTAGACAGGCTCGATGGTCACTGTTTTTCTCCCGTTTCGATTTTGTGGTCTCATACCTTCCGGGATCTAAGAATGTGAAGGCTGATGCCCTTTCTAGGAGTTTTTTGCCTGATTCTCCGGGAGTCCCTGAGCCGGCTGGTATTCTTAAAGAGGGGGTGATTCTGTCTGCCATCTCCCCTGATTTGCGGCGGGTGCTGCAGGAGTTTCAGGCTGATAGACCTGACCACTTCCCAGTGGAGAAACTGTTTGTCCCTGATAGATGGACTAGTAGGGTTATTTCTGAGGTTCATTGCTCAGTGTTGGCTGGTCATCCTGGGATTTTTGGTACCAGAGATTTGGTTGCCAGGTCCTTTTGGTGGCCTTCCTTGTCACGGGATGTGCGTTCTTTTGTGCAGTCCTGTGGGACTTGTGCTCAGGCCAAGCCTTGCTGTTCTCGTGCCAGTGGGTTGCTTTTGCCTTTGCCTGTCCCGAAGAGGCCCTGAACGCATATTTCCATGGATTTTATTTCTGATCTTCCTGTCTCTCAAAGGATGTCTGTCATCTGGGTGGTTTGTGATCGGTTTTCTAAGATGGTCCATTTGGTACCCTTGCCTAAATTGCCTTCCTCCTCTGATTTGGTTCCATTATTTTTTCAGCATGTGGTTCGTCTGCATGGCATTCCGGAGAACATTGTGTCGGACAGAGGTTCCCAATTTGTTTCTAGGTTTTGGCGGTCCTTTTGTGCTAAGATGGGCATTGATTTGTCTTTTTCTTCAGCGTTCCATCCTCAGACAAATGGCCAAACCGAACGAACCAATCAGACCTTGGAAACCTATCTGAGATGCTTTGTTTCTGCTGATCAGGATGATTGGGTGACCTTCTTGCCATTGGCCGAGTTCGCCCTTAATAATCGGGCTAGTTCTGCTACTTTGGTTTCGCCTTTTTTTTGTAATTCTGGTTTTCATCCTCGTTTTTCTTCAGGGCAGGTTGAGCCTTCTGACTGTCCTGGTGTGGATTCTGTGGTGGACAGGTTGCAACAAATTTGGACTTACGTGGTGGACAATTTGACGTTGTCTCAGGAGAAGGCGCAACGTTTTGCTAACCGCCGTCGCTGTGTTGGTCCCCGACTTCGTGTTGGGGATTTGGTTTGGTTGTCTTCTCGTTATGTTCCTATGAAGGTTTCTTCTCCTAAGTTCAAGCCTCGTTTCATTGGTCCTTATAAGATTTCTGAAATTATCAATCCTGTGTCGTTTCGTTTGGCCCTTCCAGCTTCTTTTGCCATCCATAATGTGTTCCATAGGTCGTTGTTGCGGAGATATGTGGCGCCTATGGTTCCTTCCGTTGATCCTCCTGCTCCGGTGTTGGTTGAGGGGGAGTTGGAGTATGTGGTGGAGAAGATTTTAGATTCTCGTATTTCGAGACGGAAGCTTCAGTACCTGGTTAAATGGAAGGGCTATGGTCAGCAGGATAATTCCTGGGTTGTTGCCTCCGATGTCCATGCTGCCGATTTGGTTCGTGCCTTTCATTTGGCTCATCCTGATCGGCCTGGGGGCTCTGGTGAGGGTTCGGTGACCCCTCCTCAAGGGGGGGTACTGTTGTGAATTCCGTTCTCGGGCTCCCTCCTGTGGTCGTGAATGGTACTTTGGTGAGTTCTGTCCTTGGACACCCTCTGGTGGCTTTGAGTGGAACTGCTGATCTTTGAGGTTGGCTTTCTCAGCTGCCCTCGTTTATTGCTGCTGCTGACTTCCCTATTTAACTCTGCCCAGGTCGTTAGTTCATGCCAGCTGTCAATGTCTCAGTACTGGTTCAGA
Organism: Ranitomeya variabilis; assembly: GCF_051348905.1. Lineage (NCBI taxonomy): Eukaryota > Metazoa > Chordata > Amphibia > Anura > Dendrobatidae > Ranitomeya > Ranitomeya variabilis. The sequence continues at coordinate 102,296,841 of NC_135235.1, forward strand.
TCTCTCTTGGAATTCTCAGATGACCTGACTACTCCAGCAGAAGCTAAGTCCTTGCTAGTCATTTGCTGTTCATTGGTTTTTGAATATATTTTTCAGTACATGCTATGTTTCAGTCCAGCCTGCTATTATGATATTTCCTTGCTAGCTGGAAGCTCTGGGGGTGCAGAGCTGCACCTCCACACCGTGAGTCGGTGTGGAGGTCTTTTTGCACACTCTGTAGTGTAGTTTTTATACTGACCGCATAGTTCCCTTTCCTATCCTCTGTCTTTCTAGAGAAGATTCGGCCTCCTTTGCTAAAATCTGTTTCATTCCTGTGTTTGTCACTTCTCTCTTAACTCACAGTTAATATTTGTGGGGGCTACCTTTACTTTGGGGAATTTCTCTGAGGCAAGGTAGGCTGCTATTTCTATCTTTAGGGGTAGTTAGCTCTTAGGCTGTGAAGAGGCGTCTAGGGAGAGTTAGGTACGCTCCACGGCTATTTCTAGTGTGTGTGATAGGATTAGGGATTGCGGTCAGTAGAGTTACCACTTCCTCAGAGCTTGTCCCAGGTTTTCTGTTTTAACCATCAGGTCACTTTGGGTGCTCCTAACCACCAGGTCATAACAACTCACCCAGGGGCGGTCCCGGTACGATGGGAGTCGCGGTCTGGTCCGGCGCCTCCCATCTTCTTACGATTATGTCCTCTTCTTGTCTTCACACTGCGGCTCCGGCTCCGGCGTACTTTGTCTGCCCTGTTGAGGGCAGAGCAAAGTACTGCAGTGCGCACTGTAGTACCCATGGACAGTGCCCATCGGATCGGACCGCAGCCAGAACGCCCCTGGGTGAGTATAATCTAACCTCTTTTTCTCATCTTTCAGGATACATCGGGGGCTTATCTACAGCATTACAGAATGCTGTAGATAAGCCCCTGATGTTGGTGGGCTTAGCTCAGTTTCGATTTTGGGGGTGACAGGTTCCCTTTAGGCACCCAGATCCCAGCGAGTGAACTACTGTGAATCTTCTGCTGCAGCTGCTGTGGGTGAGGCTGTGGAGAGTGTCAGGGAGAGAGCAGGAATCCAGTGTTGTACTCTTTTCTTTCTATTCCATCCTTGTGCATTAAAAAGTTATTCCCTGTTGGACAACAGTTGCCTTACTGGATTCTAGTACGCCTGGACTACCGTGGCCAGAGAGAGAACAAGGTAAACTGTGGGAAAAGCTGTGTCGGTACCGTCTATTTCTGTACAAGGTCCCGGGGTATATACTGACTGTGGCTTAGTTGACTCGGCTGGGACTACCACCCCAGGCCACCTTTTTACATCTGCCCCCAACTTTTGGAAATATTTGGACTCCAAGTTGGGTACCTTCATGTGTGTTGCCTGAATTTGTCAGGGCTCTCAGAGCAGCAGACCTCACATGTCACTCATCCACCTGTTACTGATCAATGTTTAAGCTATAACTGCTGGTCCAAGCCCTGTCCCATGCATCTATGCGGTGCAGTTATACCATTTGTACTCTGGGTATTAACGGATGCCACTTTTCCTGGACTGTCCCTAATTTGAGCTTTTTGGCAGTTTTATGCCCCCCCCCCCCCCCCCCCCGAAGGCATTGTCTATGCATTTGGTTTCGCCTCCCATTGAATTCAATAGGGTTTGGATATGTTTGGTGAACTGTTCTGCGAACATCGGGACATTCGGCGATCCCAACAGAACTGAACCCTGAAAGGTTTCTCATTTCTAATTAATAGGCATGTGAACAACACCGGTCTTGATGAATTAAGGCCAAACTTTGCAATGTGCAGAAAGAAGATAATAGGTCATATTTAATAACAAAAAAATGAACTCACTGATGACACTTGACCTTTCTGGTTCTCAAAAGGTGTGAATGCCTTAATTTCCACAAAGTATCATGCTTCTGTTTGGATATAGATAGCTGCAGAGAAAACTGATTATTAGGCTATGTGCCCACGCTGCAGAAATGCTGCGGAAATGTCCACAGCGGAATTCGCATGCGTTTTCCAGCAAAACACAAGCCTTTTGCAAGCGTTTTAAGCTTGCAGAATCCTTGCGCTTTTCCAAGCGATTTGAAGCATCGCTTGGAAAAGTGATTGACAGGTTGTTGGTCACACTTGTCAAGCATAGTGCTTGACAAGTGTGACCAACTTTTTACTATTGATGCTGCCTATACAGCATCAATAGTAAAAGATAGAATGTTAAAAATATTTTAAAAATATATATATGGTTATTCTCACCTTCCGACGGCTCCCGATCTCCTCAGCGGCACTCCCGGTACGTTCCGTTCCCAGGGATGCTTTGTGCGAAGGACCTTTGTGACGTCACGGTCGCGTGACCGCAACGTCATTCCTGGTGATTCGCGCAATGCATCCCTGGAAATGGAAGCCGCCGCGTGCCGGAATCCCATAGGATTGCATGGGAATGCGTTTTTTAAGCGTTTCAGCCGCGGCAAAAGCGCGGCAGAAACGCATAAGAAAGGCAACGTGAGCACATAGCCTTACACTACTCATTCATTTGCAAAAAAACAAAGACTGAAACATAATAAGCAAATACCCTGCAGTAAAAAAAAATAAACAGCAATAGTGCATGAAAATAATATAGAGTGCTTAGTTAGAATAATTTTGATAAAGAAAATGCATGGTGACCCTAATCAGGGCAATCATAACTCTAAGGCCGGGGTCACACTAGAGAGTTTTACGGACGTATGAGAGGCTCAAAAACTACGCATTGCACACGGACCAATGATTCTCTATGGGGCAGCTCTTATCTGCTGTATATTTCGCAGCCGTATTTTACGGGCTGAGAAGATTGCAGATTGCTGCGTTTGTCAGCGTGTTGCGCAAAAAATCCGCCAATGAAAGTCTATGGGGATGAGAAAAATACGAATTACACACGGACCATGCGTGAGACTTGCGAGAAATACGCAGCAGTGTTCTATAGAAAAGCCGGTAATTCAGTGCGGTGTACAGTAAAATCACACTGACAGAATAGAATAGAATAGATAGAATAAATGTCTACACATAGTATAGGTATATACACTGTGTTCCAAATTATTATGCACAAAGAGTTTGGGAGTGATATGGTTAGAATTTTTTTGTTTGTTATTTAAACTCATTGATGGTGATGTGTGTCAGGGCTCTTTATATCACTGAAAGCAATTGCAGATACCTGTGCAAATTAGTTTGGCAGGTGTGTCCAAATAAAGGCAAGACTACTTAAGAAGGCTGTTCCACATTATTAAGCAGCCTACAGTTTTTGCCAAAATGGGAAAGAAAAAGGATGTGTCGGCTGCTGAGAAGCAACAAATTGTGGAGTATTTAGGTCAAGGCATGACTACAATCAACATTGCCAAGACACTTCATCGTGATCATCGCACAATCAAGAAGTATGTAGCTGATTCCCAGCACACACGTGTGCGTGCTGATAAGGAAAAATTGAGGACTCTTTCCAACAGGCAATTGCGTAAGGTTAAAAGAGCAGCTGCAAAAATGCCTTGTCATAGCAGCAGACAAGTTTTTGAAGCTGCTGGTGCCTCCAACGTCCCCAGAACAACAAGATGCAGGGTCCTTCAGAGGTTTGCAGCTGTGCGTAAGCCATCCTGTCGACCACTTCTATCCACTGCACACAAGCAGAAACGGCTCCAGTGGGCCAAACGATACATGAAGACTGACTTCCAAACTGTTTTGTTCACCGATGAGTGCCATGCAATGCTCGATGGTCCAGATGGATGGAGTGGAGGATGGCTGGTTGATGGACACCCATGAAAACACGGCTAAGGCGACAACAAGGAGGAGGTGGAGTAATGTTGTGGGCTGGAATCATGGGGAGAAAGATTGTCGGCCCCTTTATCATCCCTGAAGGGGTAAAGATGAACTCCATAATCTATGTGGAGTTTCTAAAACAACACTTCCTGCCATGGTTCAAGAGGAAGAACCGTGCTTTCCGCAGCAAGATCATTTTCATGCATGATAATGCACCATCTCATGCTGCAAAAAACACATCTGCATCTCTGGCTGCTATGGGCATAAAAGAGGACAAACGTATGGTGTGGCCACCATCTTCCCCTGACCTCAACCCCATTGAGAACCTCTGGAGCATCATCAAAAGGAGTGTCTATGATGGCGGGAGGCAGTTCACAAATAAGCAACAGCTCTAGGAGGGTATTCTGTCCACATGCAAAACAATTGAAGCAGAAACCATCCAAAAACTGATAAATTCAATGAACGAGAGAGTTCAGAAGCTTCTTTCAAACAAGGGGTCCTATGTGCAAATGTAACATCACCTAGAATAAAGTTTTCACTCGAAAACTGTTTGATTTCATTTTGGAATAAGCTGATAATGCTTATAACTTCACAATTGACCATTTTTTTGTTAAAAAAAGGCTGAAAACTCTGCTGTGCATAATAGTTTGGAACATGCATTTTGAGTGTTGATTTTTTTTTAAAAAAAGATACTGTTTTCATGGGCAGTTTGTTCCAAAACTTTGCAGTTATACTAGAATAGTAGATGACTGGAAAATAACAATGACTGCAATTCAGATAGGTAATTTAGAGAAAATATGAGGAAATATTATTTGCTTAATAATTTGGAACACAGTGTATATATATATATATATATATATATATATATATATATATATATATATATATATATATATATCATTGAGACACACATATACATATATATATATATTTATATTTAATACAGAGCTAGATAGCATAAAAGCCGGTAATTCAATTGCCGGCTGTTGCTATCTGCTTATCAAACCTGACAGGATATGAGACGTTGGTTTACATACAGTAAACCATTTCATATCCCTTATTTTTTTTTTTTACATATTACTCACTACTAATGTTAGAAGTGTCTGTGTGCAAAATTTGATGGCTCTAGCTATTAGAATAAAGGGTGAAATCACGGAAAAAAAATGGCGTGGGCTCCCGTGCAATTTTCTCTGCCAGAGTGGGAAAGCCAGTGACTGAGGGCAGATATCAATAGCCTAGAGAGGGTCCATGGTTATTGGCCCCCCTGGCTAAAAACATCTGCCCCCAGCCACCCCAGAAAAGGCACATCTGTAAGATGTGCCTATTCTGGCACTTAGCCTCTCTCTTCCCACTCCCGAGTAGCGGTGGGATATGAGGTAATAAAGTGTTAATGTCACCTTGCTAATGTAAGGTGACATTAAGCCTGGTTAATAATGAAGAGATGTCAATAAGACACCTATTCATTATTAATCCAACAGTAGTCAAGGGTTAATAACACACACACATTATGAATAAAGTATTTTGATGAAATAAATACACACATGGGGTTTTAAAATCTTTATTGTACGCTTAATCCACCTGAAGACCCTCATTCTGTGAAAAAAAATAAAATAAGCAACAATATCCCATACCTTTCCGGCGACCAGTCATGTCCCACGCTATAAATCCATCTGAAGGGGTTACATAAATTTACAACAAGGAGCCTGCTAATGCAGCTGTTGCTCCTGGTTGTAAAAACTGGGGAATGAATGGAATGCAGGGGAACACATTCCATTCCAAAACGCAGCCACACCCTGCCTACAGATGACATACGGATCACTGTTTAGGGAACATTTCTGCGTATTACGCCTGTAAAAAATGGACTGTATTTCCCTACGCTGAGTGTGACCCCGGCCTAAGGCCGGGTTCACACTTGTGAGTGCCATGCGAGAAACTCGTGCGAGTCTCTCGCATCAGTACCTGGCACTGCTGCCGGAACTCGTGACCGGAGCGTTCAGCTGCAAAGAAATACATGTAGTTGCACGCTCCGGTCCTGAGTGCCGGTGGCAGTATGGGGTATTGATGCAAGAGACTCGCACGAGTTTCTCCCATGGCACTCGCAAGTGTGACCCTGGCCTAATATTTAAAACCTTACCGTTTGTCAGGCGTCATGCATGTGGGTAAGGGCTGAGAAGGACTGATCCCGGCTAATAGATACACAGCCATGGGGAACAACATGAATAGAATGTCCAGCTCACTGGGCAGAGTGAACATTCACTTACATGCTGCATGCACCCCAACTTATATCCCAGCTCATTTCTTTAGGTTTCCTCAATTTGCAAGAGGTATTAGGCTTTTTTCTCACGCAACAGTCGTGATACAGCTCAAAACTGCATCAGCCCTGTACCATTGCGGTCTTTCCACTGTTTCCCAGCAAAATCTCTTCATATTGCTGGAAACAAGTTGTACACCTGTGGGGAAAAAAAAAAAAATCGGCTACTTTGTCTTGTAGGTGAAACACCTGTTTCCCTGCACAAATAAGTGATTGGAGAGACGGCAGCGGCGCGGGGCTTTTGCGGTTTTCGGCTGCAGTATGAACACAGCCTAAGGGTTTTTTTTATTTTATAATTGAAGGTATAATTGCAGAATATTTTCCAACACGTACTAATTATCAGCGACACATTTTCCAGTACATGACCGTGTATATGTGAGTTCACAAAATGTGATGATCTAAAGAAACATTGATTATTCTGTGTATTCAGTGTTCTATATTAACCATTTATTGCGAAATGCCTTTATATATGAAATCATCTTGGATATTTGCAGATGCCTGTAGGCTGCCGGTTACTACGAGTCAATGATTCCTCCTGGAGCCATTCTGTAATACAAACCAGATCCCACTCACATTGTGCACAAACAGACGTAATAAGCCGAGCTCTTTTATTTTTGTTGACTATAGATCCCAGGCTGCTCTGCGACTGAAGCTGCCGCTCCCCCTTTCAAGTGCCAATAGCAATCAACAAGTGTGGAGCTGCCCATCTAATATAAAGGCTGGTGGAGACCCTGCATCATCAGAAAGTGAGGAGCAGCAGAGCTGGCTGGGTGCTGCCCATCCTGTCACATAGATGGAGTCTGTCCTGAGTGGCACAGAGGCTGGGGGCGATGACTACTACTCACTGCTGGGCTGTGACGAGCTCTCCACGGTCAGTGTCCATCTTATCTCTTCTATATCTATACATCTGTCTGTCATAGCATTATTATAATAGCTTATTATAATTTATGGCGTGCCTAGGAAATGTCTTCTTATGTAAGTACAGCTTTCGCAAAGCTGCTCTGATGTGCTAAGTGGCGTGCACTTGAATATTTTGGATGCACGCAAAACTAAGCAGGTAAAAAAATAATAATAACCAAATCATATACTTGTCCAATATCTTAACATTAATGACAAGTTCATCACATTTATGAACAATGTAACAAATGCACATTGTTCTAATATTGTGATTCTCACGGTAGACAATAATAAAATGAGAAATTGTATATAATCTGATTATTACTATAAATACAAACCATTACAATAACTCTGTAATCTTGGGTTTATATGTTTCTACTTATTTATTCGTTCTTTTGTTCCTAATTATTTAGCTATAGGGTTTAAAATATAACAGCCAAGATAGAAACAAAACAATACAGAACATACACCCTGCTGTAAGTAAATAAGTAAAGTCAATAGTGCATATAAACAACATGGGGTACTTGGTAAGCACCATTTTTTATCAAAAATGGGTAAACGCCATCCCACCAGTGTCAAGATGTACCCAAATCCGGATGGTCCTAACCGCTAATATTAAAACCTTACCATGTGTCAAAGTGACATCAATGTGAATAAGGGCAGGTCCCAAATGGATACCCAGCAAATGGGAAGCTATATAAACGCGGGGTCCATCTCAAAGAAAGGGAGGCCATGGCAGGGTATCTGTTCGTTTTCTTTCTGTCTTGGATTTTATCTGTCTAATGGGCATTGTGAACATGCTCCTACTTTGCATGCATACCAACTTACACTCCAGTTTATTTATTTTTGGTTAGGCTTCTTTCACACGTCCTGATATTTCCGGTACTGGAAAAAACAGGCCCGGATATATCAGCGTTCATGTATTTGTGTGTGTAATACCGTATGCCACATCAGTACCACACGTACCGACACCTGGGAAGCAGTGGTACAGTTCGCGCTGTTCCCCGGTGTCAAGTGCTGAAGGCCACTCTCAACATTCTTCCCTGCTCTGCCGGCAATCAGATCAGCGTGAGCAGGGGAGAATGTTGAGAGTTGTATTCAGCTGATAACAGCAAAAGCAGGTGGTGGCTGATGTGACTACTACTCCCGTCAGCCTACACTTGCTGCCGCTAATAACCATGAGAGCAGGCAGCAGCTGATGAGAGCATTTATGAGCCACTGCCTGCGCTATAAATAAATAAACAAATAAATAAATGAATGAAAAACCCAGAGTGGGTTCCCCTGTATTTTTAATACACAGACAGGCAAAACTGACAGCTGCAGGCTGAAACCCTCAGCTGTCAGCTTCAGCAACACTGGTAATCAAGAATAGAGGGGTCCCGAAGCTGCTTTTTTAAATTATATAAATAATTTAGAAAGAGGGGGTGTGGGGTCCCCCACATTTTTGACAACCAGCCTTGCTAAAGAAGACAGCTGGGGGCTGGAAGCAACTTTGTGCCAGTACTCTCAACCCTTTTTTCGGTACTGATTTAATTAGGATAAAAATAATGTGACTTTATGCCGAAGTCCTCAGTATTTGGTTATAAGATCTGGATAATTCATTAGTCTGATAAGGATGATGTGGGTTGCACTATTGTCTCACATGAGCTATCATAGCATCATGTTACTTCCCCTTCACATTGAAAAATCTGATGTTGAATGCTGATATTTATGGTAACTGGAATAGATAACGCTAAAGCTCATTTCATGATTATCTTGCTGAGTAAACAGGCTGTCTATCACAGCTTGTTCATCGGATGCAGTGATCTATTGTGCACCATAAAACATCATTGTTTTCAACGGTATAAACAGGATTTCGTGCTCTGCAGAACCATGTCAGCATGTATGCACTGAGAGATGTTCGGTCCCAATAAAATAATAAAGCCTATACTCACTTCTCGTGCCGACTTCGTTTCCGCGGTGTCGGCACTGGCTTTCACCGAAACTGCAATGCGGTGTTGTGGCACATGATGCCAGCACTCAATCAGCGCTGGCATCACTGTCTCTGCCTTCAGACAAACTGAAAATGAACAGGAAGTCCGGACTACAACTCATCCTGGACTTCCACTTCATGTTCAGTTTGTCTGAAGGCGGAGACAGTGACCGCCAGCACTGATTTGGCGCCGGGCATCACATGTCATTCCATAGCATCACAGCACCGGGACCATGACTGCTGACACCACTGGAACGGAGCTGGCACGGGAGGTCAGTATAGGCTTTATTTTGTTGGGGCTGAACATTTAGTTTAAGAAAGGGTTGTCCTAGTAGTGGAAAACCCCTTTAACCCTCCGTCAGGGGCAATATGTTTCATAACGAGTTTAGGGGCATTGCGCCTGTCTGGCACAGGCTAGAAAATTTGCTATATTTTCCTTTTTTAAAAATTTCAATGCTCTAAAAGTGATCAGTTACCTTAATAGGAATGTAATAAATGAGAATACACATAATCAGGTGGAAAAAAAAATGTGTAATAACCAGAAAAGTAATATGTTTCTATGTCTTGAGCATCCTCCTCACTCTCTCCATCTTGATCTTTATCAGACACATCTGGACATTCTTCCACATCATCTTCTGAATCAATGTCACTTTCTTCCCCTAAGGGCTGTCCCACACGTCCAGATAATTCCGGTACCGGAATAAATCGGTACCGGAGTTATCCGTGTCCGTGTGCCTGGGAACTCACGGAGGCCATACCTGCGGCACACGTGTGCCGCCCGTATGGCGAGTGGGTACCACACGGAGCGTGTGGTACCCACTCTGCATGGTGCTGAAGCTGCGATTCATATCATCCCTGCAGCAACGTTTGCTGCAGGGAAAATATGAAGAATAGTGTTTAAAATAAAGATCCATGTGTCCGCCGCCCCCCCACCCCCTGTGCGCCCCCCCGCTGGTCAGAAAATACTTATCCGGGTCCCCCGTCGGCTGTCGCTCCTTCCTGGTCTGGCCGCGCCTCCTACTGTATGCGGTCACGTGGGGCCGCTCATTTACACTCATGAATAGGCGGCTCCGCCCCTATTGGAGGTGGAGCCACATATTCATGAGTGTAATCGGCCGCATACAGTAGAGAAGCCGCGGCCAGACCAGGAAGGAGCGACTGCCGACGGGGGATCCGGGTGAGTATTTGCTGACCAGCGGGGGGGGGCGCACAGGGGGTGGGAGGGCGGCGGACACATGGATCTTTATTTTAAACACTATTCTTCATATTTTCTCTATAGCAAACGCTGCTACAGGGAAGATATGAATACCGGCTTCAGCACCATGTGGGGGGGACAGCGCTTACTGTAGCGCTGTCTCCGGCACGCCACACGGACCCCAGACGGAGAATGTCCGTGTGAGGTGCGTGTTTTACGCGGACCCATTGACTCTATTGGGTCCGTGTAAAACGTGCGCTCCCACGAACACTGACATGTCTCCGTGTTTGGCACACGGAGACACGGTCCGCACACGGTCCGCACAAAATCAATGACATCTGAACAGATGCATTGATTTTTATGGGTCTACGTGTGTCAGTGTCTCCGGTACGGGAGGAAACTGTCACCTCACGTACCGGAGCCACTGACGTGTGAAACCGGCCTAAGGGCTTGTTTCCACTTGCGAGATATACGTCCGTGTCTCGCATGTGAAAACCAAGCTCTGGAGCCGGCACTCCGGAGCGGAGCGTGCGGCTGCATAGCAACACATGGAGCTGCATGCTTCGCTCCTAAGTGCCAGCTCCAGAGCTTGGTTTTCACATGCGAGACACGGACGTATAACTCGCAAGTGGAAACAAGCCCTAAATCTTCTAGCTGTAAGGGGTCTGTCTCATCAGCAAGCAGCATATTTTGCACTTGCTCAACATGAAGGGCATTGGACAAGTCAAATATTCTCCTCGCCATTTCAGAAGAAAAGCTGAAGCAAGAGAGAGAATATGTGTTAGGGCGCAATGTGCCTGAGAAGCACACTCTTATTTCTAACAAAACCTTCTATGACAAATCCACAAATTTAGCACTAGCTATTCATAAAACAAGCTAAAAAAACAATTGGGATGAATAAAAACAGCAAATTCTAACCGTCAAAGGTGTGTGACACATTCAGGGGCAATGAGCCGGAGAAGCCAAAACACTGATATCTGATCTCCTGCAGCTCTGCAGCACAAGAGGATTCTCAGGTTTTACACAGCCTTTAGGGTATGTGCACACCTCAGGATTTCTTGCAGAAATTTTCCTGACAAAATCCAGACATTTCTGCCAGAAATCCGCATGCATTTTTTTTTACTCGTTTTTTGCGCGTATTTTTTGCGGAATTTTTGCGTTTTTTTCCTGACACTCCAATTTCATGGGAAATCTGCAAAAAATCCGCAAAAATAATGAACATGTTGCTTCTTTTTCCGGAATGCGTTTTTTTTGCAGAAAAAACGCAACATTTGCACAAAAAATGCGGAATGCATTCTAAATGATAGGATGCATAATGTATGCATTTTTTATGCGGTATTATAGCGTTTTTATTGGGGAAATCTGCAAGAAAATCCTGAAGAAATCCTGACGTGTGCACATACCCTTAGGGTATGTTTCCACGGTAAGTAAACGCTGCTTGTTTGACGCTGCAGCGTCAAACAAGCAGCGTCCAGATGTTCCAGCATAGTGGAGGGGATTTTATGAAATCCCGTCTCCACTATGCGTGGAAACCCGCACGAGGCGGCCCTGCGACTCCGGACATGCTGCGCGTCTTTTCAGATCGCAGCATGTCGGTACACATTGCGGGGACGCAGCGTCCCCGCAAGGCATATCACAGGGCCCTATGGCGAGGGGTGCGATGATCCCGGATGTGTACTGTACACATCCGGCATGATCGCGTCCCAGAAAGGGGGCGGGGCTTAGCGCTGAGCGGCTTCGCCGCTGCGGCGATAACGCTGCCCCTCCGGACCGTGGAGCCATACCCTAAGGGTATGTCTCCACGTTCAGGATTGCATCAGTCTTTGGTCAGGATTTTATGCAAGTAAAATCCTGACCAAAACTGCACCTGAGGTCACTGGCAGGTCACCTGCGGTGTGCCTGCGTGTTTTGCTCATAGTAGCAACATGCAGCGTTTTGAAAAAACGCACAACGCATGCGTTTTCGCGGCAAAAACGCATGCGTTTTTAAACGCATAGTGGAGTCTGGATTTCATAAAATCCCATCCACTATGCTGTAACATCTGGACGCTGCGTTTTTGACGCAGCAGAAAAACGCAGCGTCAAAAAGGCAGCGTTTCCTGAACGTGGAAACATACCCTAAGGGTATGTGTCCACGTTCAGGATTGCATCAGGATTTGGTCAGGATTTTTCATCAGTATTTGTAAGCAAAAACCAGGAGTGGAACAATTAGAGGAAAAGTAGAATAGAAACATATGCTCCATTTCTGCATTTATCACCCACTCCTGGTTTTGGCTTACAAATACTGATGAAAAATCCTGACCAAATCCTGATGCAATCCTGAACGTGGACACATACCCTAAAGTTAGGAAGGTACTGGCAGGAGGGTGTTTCCCAGACAAACCACTGAAAATAGAGAAATTAAACTAAGTGAGCTGCGCCTGTCAGATCAGTTGCCCCTGACGGAGGGTTAAGGGTTAAGAGTATCCACGGTAAGTAAACGCTGCGTGATTGACGCTGCAGCGTCAAACACGCAGCGTCCAGATGTTCCAGCATAGTGGAGGGGATTTTGTGAAATCCCGTGTCCACTATGCGTGGAAACCCGCACGCGGCGGCCCTGCGACTCCGGACATGCTGCGCTTCTTTTCAGATCGCAGCATGTCCGTGCTACCTGCGGCGACGCTGCGTTGCCGCAGGTAATATCACAGGGCCCTATGGCGAGGGGTGCGATGATCCCGGATGTGTACTGTACACATCCGGCATGATCGCGTCCCAGAAAGGGGGCGGGGCTTAGCGCCGAGCGGCTTCGCCGCTGCGGCGATACCGCCGGCCATCCTGAGCGTGGAGACGCAGCCTAAGATAGCACCTAATTGATCACATTAATTTAATGTAAATTCTTGTCTGCTGTAATCGTCATTACAAGAACATAAAAACTAGAGATATAAAATTGTGTTATATTCCATAGTATCTTCCATAATTCATATGCAAAATTTTGAGCAACTAACTTTCTTAATAGGGTTTGTCCAATTTTTATATATACTCTATTAATGGATTAACCCCTTCGCCCTGAAGCCTGTTTTCACCTTCATAACTGGGCCAAATTTTACAATTCTGACCAGTGTCACTTTATGTGGTAAGTTGTTTTTTTAATGACACATTGTACTTTATGCTAGTGGTAAATTTAGGTCAAATTTTTTTGCATTTATTTTTGACAATATCAAAATTTTGGCAAAAAATGAACAAATTTAGCAATTTTCAAACTTTCAGTTTTCATATCCTTAAACCAGTTAGTCATGTTGTACAAAATAATTTATAAATAACATTTCTCATATATCTACTTTACATCAGCATCATTTTTTAAATATTTTTTTTTTGTTAGACCGGAGTCACACTACAGCGAGATACGACCGAGTCTCGCAGGTTAAAACCAAGCTCTGGCATCGGCACTCCAGAGCGGAGCGTCCAGCCGCACAGCAATACATGGAGCCGCATGCTCCGCTCCGGAGTGCCGGTGCCAGAGCTTGGTTTTAACCTGCGAGACTCGGCCGTATCTCGCTGTAGTTTGACTCCGGCCTTAGAAGAGTTATCCCCTTTCCCACCTTAGACGTATAGTTTAGTCTAAGGTGCACTCCCTCTGGTTGTTGCGGGCTCTGGCAATGAGCCCCCAACTTTTCCAGCACATATAAGCTGATTTTATCAGCTGACATGTGCCCCTAACAGCTACAGTTGGAATCGCAATCCACCCACGGCTGTTAACATGTTAAATGCCGCTGTCAATCTCTGACAGTGACATTTAACAAGATCGTGCTGGAAGCGCGTCACTAATCCCGCCCATCAGCGCTCGTGTCACATGACCGATCACGGATAGCCGATGGGTTAGCAGGAGACCCCTGTGGTTGTCATTGTCTGATAGCTATGAGCACTGCCCAGCAGTCGGCGCTCATAGCAAGTGATCTGTTCAGCTACATAGAGCAGGGCTGGAGCCCTAGTCTGTGTAGCACAAACAATCGGATGATTGCAGCATCTAGTCTCCCATGTAGACTATTGAAGCTAGTAGAAAGTAATAAAAAAAGTTTTAAAAAATATTTAAAATTTTTTAAAAATATAAAAGTTCAAATCACCCCCCCATTTGCCACCGTCAAAATAAAAAAATAAAAAATACACATGCAGCGCCCCAGAGTCCTGGTCGTTGCAGTACTGTGGCTCCGCCACTATGGGGAGCTACGGTGCGTCCAATGGCACTGAAGGAGTTCATCTGATCAGGTATCACAGACACCAATACATTTCACAGCTGGGCCTCCGGGGGGAGCTAAGGGTGCTATTCATTAGGCCACTCCCCACCATAGTGGGTAAACTGGGGGTCAGGCAGGAAGTTAGATCAGAAAGCTGACTGGATTGGACGAAGCAACACCTAGTGGCAGAGGGTGTTGTGGAGGAAGAGACAGTAGGGTCTCTGTCAGGGGTGGGATCCTGACAGAGGCTTGGCATTGGAAAGAACGTAACGGGTCCGCGCCAGCTCCGGGAAGCGGCGGGGCCCAAGAAAGGACTAGAAGCGAGATAGATTGTGCTGAGTGAGAAACGAGATCAAGCGATAGGAGAATTCCAGTAGGGGTCGTGCTGTAAGACCGGAGCAACACCCTACTGAGGTGCACTACCGGTGGCCGGAACGCCGAGGGAGTATTATAACATTCAGCTTCAAGCAATACTCTAAACAGCGGCAGGACAGTCAGTTTAAGGCGGGCTGTCTAACACATATCACCTATGAAGTCTTGGGAGGCAATTGCGGGAGAGGGGCGTCTCTAGGGTCCCGGAAGAACTCCAGGCCTACCCGACAAACGGGTGCCGTTCTAACTGTAACATCAGGAAGGGACAGACGATTAGAAGAACATCATTTAATCGAGTTGTGAGGGAACTTAAGAAACAGACACAACAGTTGTGGGGTACTTTCCGTAAGCACAGCAGGGAAGGACTACAACACATAGCGCTAAGAAGGAAGGCACCGATTTCCACCTGTGAAGAGAACTCTGGAGGTGCCATTGGACCGGCCGGACTTGCGCAGCTTGGTGAACCGTATTCTGGACTGAGGACTCAGAGATCTCCAGTAAAGAGGTAAAGAGACTGCAACCTGGTGTCCTCGTTATTTACCGCGACCTGCACCCCACAACTGCACCGTTACAACACCACTTACTGCACCGGACGTCCCCCACTGACAGACAGGGCCACGGACCGGGTCTAGCCACCGTGACAACCCCAGGACTGAGACCCAGAGGCCCGGCTCCGGGTACCCCTCGGCCCTGCGGTGGTGTGGGGGCGCTCCAACTTGGCGTCACGAACAGGATCTACTTAAGCCTGAAGAATCGGGTCATGTGTGCCTTGGAACTGTGATTTATTGTGCTTGGATTGTACTTTATTGCAAAGACTGTGCTGCGCCATTTACCGCCAAAAGTTCCCGCCAAAAACCGCCGCCATTGCTACGCCAGAGAGACAGGAGGGCGTGCCATGGGAGGAGACTACCAAAGTGGCGCCAGAAACGGCGATCGCCCCCTGCGCCTCTTGTTGCAAAGCGATGACCTGCCTCAAAGCAGAGAACCGCCCCCTGACTTGCGATGGCGGGAACGAGGTGAAGGAGGAGCTCGACCTTGGAGAAATGGCAGGGTCAGATGCATGCATTGCCGCCGAATGCCGGACAGCGACGATGAACAGCAGGTGCCCGAACAACGGCGAGGTGATCCCGGTTTGTCCTCACCCATCAGAAGAGGACTCGCGTCCACCGCCGGTGAGGGACCTGGACTCCTTGGAGACACCAGTGGAGGAGCCGAGCCTGCCTATCCTAGTCACGGAATCATGGAGGGCGGAGTTACGTCAAGAGATGACTCCGGTGGAGCCGTGGTCCGGGCTGCAGCCGATTCCAGTGTCCTTGTCAACGGACCGGAGCGACATCGGTGGAATCACCTCAGGTGCAGGTATGGACGACATCCCTACTCCCCTGATCGATCCCACTCCCGTGACCGCTCCCCACCCCGGCAATGATCGTTCCTTCTTGGTGGAGCGGGTTATCCTCACCTCCAACGCGATGGGGAAGCTAGTGCCTCCGCTACCAACCAAGATGGGAGAACCCATAGGTGTGGGCCTAGACGGGGTGATCCTTCGGTGGGACACCCCCTGGACAGGGCCGGATGGGACCCGGGAGGATGGCCTCACCCTTGCGGTACTTACCTGGGAGCAGTATAAGCAATGTCTGATCCAACACTGGAAAGATCGGGACGAGACCGAACCACCTGACACGCAACGTAAGAAGTCGGCTCCCGGCAGGAAAGACGTGGTAAAGCGGGGAACTGTACTGGCCTACCACCCGAAGAGGGGATGGGGCTCCATACAGGAACTGGGGCTACCAACTGATGTCTTTGTCACTAGCTATAATGTGAAGACCCCCTGCTGCAGTCGAAATGGTGACCCGTTACAAAGAGGGGATCAGGTGACTTACACCCGCCATCGGAGTGCACAAGGATGGTGTGCCCGGAACGTTCGACGGTGTGAGCCTGAGAGAGCGCCCCCTGTTGTCCCGATCATGACTGATCCCGATTTGCCGGACCTCGTTCCCATCACCACGGTACGTCTTGTAGCGGCTACCGAACTCGCAAGCAGGATTAGCCTTCAAATCCAGGCACCGGCTGATCTGATGGCATCTGAGAGACCAACTACCAGTACGGGTGCCACGTTGGCTGGGGGACAAAGACCGCCCCCAGACTTAGAAGAATAAACCTCGATACCATGAATCTGTAAATAGTTACTGTTTTCCTGTGTTTTGCTAAACCCGTTCAGGGTAAACTCTTAAAGGGATCCCTTTGTTGACCCGGGATCCCTATTGTTTGTTTTTGTTACCAAAAGTTTTGCACAAGTTTTGAAAACTGCTGAAATCATGAACAGTGCATGATCCGAACTTTTTGTATATAGTTTGCACCTTATTAAAGGCGCTCCCTACTGGTTTTACTTAAAGAAAGACTCTTTGCGAAGATACCGCACTGGAACCTTTGTTGAGTATGGACTGGTAGCTTGAGAAGATACGCTACCTCATAGAGACTTGGTCCTCTCTTAAAGGGGATGTTCATTTGTCACGCTTCGATAGTAATATTGCTTAAGATGAGTAGCAATAATGTCTTGACCAAAGGAAATGATGATAATGTTTATATGAGAAAAGTTATATGTGTTTAACTGGTTAAATGTGAAGAAATATTGATAATGTGCTTTGAGAAGTAAAAGATAGAAGAAGGATGCAGTGGACCCGTAGAGATAGACATGGTGTCCAGCATGCATAGTAGACAGAAAGATAATGAGAAGGCTAATGTTCGATAGAAAATGTTTTTGATAATGCTGATGGATAATTAATGGGGATAGAAGGTAAACCCTGAGTTCTCATAGGAGTCAAGAAGAGATGGCTCAGTGCTCTAAAACTGAAAGTAATGTTATGTTCTATACTGTGTATAGTAGTTGAAAAGGCAGTAGGCCCTGGCTGAACGGGGCGGTCCTGTAACTGAAAGGAGAGGCAGTAGGTCTGGTGCCGATAGGACAGGCGGTCCTGCAGATTTAAAGAAGGAGAATGAGAAAGTTAAAATGCCTTATAATGTGATTATAGGAAGGTCTTTAGTGGATTAAGAGTGTATGTCCTTAAAGGCAAAGTTAAATTATTGTTCAACAATCTTGCACTTAGTAGAATACCCGGTTGGGTAACGGGAGTTATTTATAACCTGTAATTTATAATGTTAACTATGTTTGTAACGTTCAAGTGTCCTCACCTCCCATAAAGGGAAGCTCTGTTCAAATATGCTTATTGTTATTGCACTCAACAAAATTGTATGTCTTTTTGCTAACTTGTATTGTTGTTTTCTTCCCAGTCCCGGAGTACTGTGTTTAACCAGGGGGGAGTGCAGCGCCCCAGAGTCCTGGTCATTGCAGTACTGTGGCTCCGCCACTATGGGGAGCTACGGTGCGTCCGATGGCACTGAAGGAGTTCATCTGATCAGGTATCACAGACACCAATACATTTCACAGCTGGGCCTCCGGGGGGAGCTAAGGGTGCTATTCATTAGGCCACTCCCCACCATAGTGGGTAAACTGGGGGTCAGGCAGGAAGTTAGATCAGAAAGCTGACTGGATTGGACGAAGCAACACCTAGTGGCAGAGGGTGTTGTGGAGGAAGAGACAGTAAGGTCTCTGTCAGGGGTGGGATCCTGACAGAGGCTTGGCATTGGAAAGAACGTAACGGGTCCGCGCCAGCTCCGGGAAGCGGCGGGGCCCAAGAAAGGACTAGAAGCGAGATAGATTGTGCTGAGTGAGAAACGAGATCAAGCGATAGGAGAATTCCAGTAGGGGTCGTGCTGTAAGACCGGAGCAACACCCTACTGAGGCGCACTACCGGTGGCCGGAACGCCGAGGGAGTATTATAACATTCAGCTTCAAGCAATACTCTAAACAGCGGCAGGACAGTCAGTTTAAGGCGGGCTGTCTAACACATATCACCTATGAAGTCTTGGGAGGCAATTGCGGGAGAGGGGCGTCTCTAGGGTCCCGGAAGAACTCCAGGCCTACCCGACAAACGGGTGCCGTTCTAACTGTAACATCAGGAAGGGACGGACGATTAGAAGAACATCATTTAATCGAGTTGTGAGGGAACTTAAGAAACAGACACAACAGTTGTGGGGTACTTTCCGTAAACACAGCAGGGAAGGACTACAACACATAGCGCTAAGAAGGAAGGCACCGATTTCCACCTGTGAAGAGAACTCTGGAGGTGCCATTGGACCGGCCGGACTTGCGCAGCTTGGTGAACAGTATTCTGGACTGAGGACTCAGAGATCTCCAGTAGGGTTGAGCGACTTTCATTTTTTTAAGATCGAGTAGGGTTTTGGGAAACCCGATTTTGTCCAGAGTCGAGTCGAGTGCAGTCGGCCCATTATCGCTAAAAGTCGGGGATCGACCGAAACACGAAACCCAATGCAAGTCAATGGGGAAGCATAGTCGGCAGTGAGTGGAGGCCAGGAAAACACCTACAGTGCCCATTTTAATGCCAAAAACATCCATTCTTGTTTCTGAAGCTTGCCAATCTTAATTAACTGTATAATAATAGTTGGGCATAGGGAATTGGGGGAAAGTTGTGGGGGGAGTAGGGCTGGCTCAAGTTTTTCGTGGGCCCAGGAAATGCGGACTACGTCACGGCGGTGTTGCAGGGAAAGGTAAGTATTTAAAAGTTGCAAGTGCTGTGATCCTGAGCAAGCAGGGGGGGGGCCCACTCGTTCGCATTGCCACTGGCACAGGGCCCCTCAAAGTACGGCGGTTTATTTGCATGGCGGGGGCGCCTCCCACCAGCAGCGACACTTTTGCGTACTCTGAGGGGCCCTGTGCCAGTGACGTCGCCAACGAGTATGCCCCCCCACCTGATGAAGGAACCTGCACTTTCATCTGCACCTTCCTCTTTGTCCCTGTGTAAGGTGGTATAACATGCGGGAAGGGGAACCTTACTTTCAGCAGGGACAGATTCTGGCTGTGTAGAGTACAAGGGGAATGTAGTGGTCTAGGTCAATGTACCAGCAGACTCATTTAGCAGTGGCTGGGCAATGGGCAGGATGAGGAGGAAACAGATATAGGGCCAAAGAATAAAGTAGGCTACATGCAGTTCAAAATTGGTAACAGGACTAAACAGGCGGCATTGCTTTGTTCAGTGGAGTAGCAAACCCAAGAGCAGCAGACACTGTTTCAAGGGCCTAACCACACTAGTAGGCCAAATGCAGTTTAATATCTGATAGTATAGGGCGAAAGCCAGAATGTGGAAGCTCAGCTTTGTTCAGTTGAGGACAACACCAGGGAGGGGCAGACACCTTTAGTAGGCCGGAAAAGCCTATTGCATTTTTTAAAATGGTAATTTGGAGCAGAAGGTTGAAGCTCAGCTTTATTTAGTTGAGGGCAACACCAGGCAGGGGCACACAGACAGACACCTTTAGTAGGCCGGAAAAGCCTATTGCATTTTTCAAAATGGTAATTTGGAGCAGAAGGTTGAAGCTCAGCTTTATTTAGTTGAGGGCAACACCAGGGAGGGGCAGAAGCCGTTAGTAGGCCCTAACCACCATTTTTTTTTTAAAACCACTTAATGAGAGCCGGAAGGTTGAAGCTCAGCTTTATTTAGTTGAGGACAACACCAGGGAGGGGCAGAAGCCGTTAGTAGGCCCTAACCACCATTTTTTTTTTTAAAACCACATAATGAGAGCCGGAAGGTTGAAGCTCAGCTTTATTTAGTTGAGGACAACACCAGGGAGGGGCAGAAGCCGTTAGTAGGCCCTAACCACCATTTTTTTTTTTAAAACCACATAATGAGAGCCGGAAGGTTGAAGCTCAGCTTTATTTAGTTGAGGACAACACCAGGGAGGGGCACACAGACAGACACCTTTTGTAGGCCTGAAAAGCCTATTGCATTTTTCAAAATGGTAATTTGGAGCAGAAGGTTGAAGCTCAGCTTTATTTAGTTGAGGGCAACACCAGGGAGGGGCAGAAGCCGTTAGTAGGCCCTAACCACCATTTTTTTTTTTAAAACCACATAATGAGAGCCGGAAGGTTGAAGCTCAGCTTTATTTAGTTGAGGACAACACCAGGGAGGGGCACACAGACAGACACCTTTAGTAGGCCTGAAAAGCCTATTGCATTTTTCAAAATGGTAATTTGGAGCAGAAGGTTGAAGCTCAGCTTTATTTAGTTGAGGGCAACACCAGGGAGGGGCAGAAGCCGTTAGTAGGCCCTAACCACCATTTTTTTTTTTTAAAACCACTTAATGAGAGCCGGAAGGTTGAAGCTCAGCTTTATTTAGTTGAGGACAACACCAGGCAGGGGCACACAGACAGACACCTTTAGTAGGCCTGAAAAGCCTATTGCATTTTTCAAAATGGTAATTTGGAGCAGAAGGTTGAAGCTCAGCTTTATTTAGTTGAGGGCAACACCAGGGAGGGGCAGAAGCCGTTAGTAGGCCCTAACCAAAGTTGAAGGCCAAATGCAGTTTAATTTCTGATACTATAGGCCGAAAGCCAGAAGGTGGAAGTTCCGATTTAGACAGTGGAGGACAATTTGAATTAGGGACTGCAGACAGACTTAGTAGGCTGTCCCCTGTGGACCATGCATCCACCACATTAACCCATTGCGCCGTAATGGACACGTAATCTTCCGTGGCCATGCCTACAGGTCCATGCGTCTGTTGTCAGGTGCACCTTTGTACTCACAGATTGCCAGAGTGCATGGACAATGCGGTCTTCTACATGCTGGTGGAGGGTTGGGATGGCTTTTCTCGCAAAAGAAGTGTCGACTGGTTAGCTTGTAGCGTGGTACAGCGTAGTCCATCATGGCCTTATTAATAGTAAATAAAATATATAACTAGGCTCTATGAACTTTTAAATAGGTTCCAGGGGTACACGGGCAGCATTGGTGTGGTCAGTGGAGGAGTATTGCAAGTAGGGGCTGCAGACAGGCTATCAAAGGCCTAAAATAACAAACAGTAGGCAGTCATGGCAGTTTTACATCGGTTACATGGATACACAGGCAGGCACTCCAGGCAGCATTGTGGTCAGTGGAGGAGTATTGCAAGTAGGGGCCGCAGACAGGCTATCAAAGGCCTAAAATAACAAACAATAGGCTCATGGCAGTTTTACAGCGGTTACATGGATACACGGGCAGGCAGCTTGGTGGTCAGTGGAGGAGTATTTAAAGTAGGGACCGCAGACAGGCTATCAAAGGCCTAAAATAACAAACAATAGGCTCATGGCAGTTTCACAGCGGTTACATGGATACACGGGCAGGCAGCTTGGTGGTGGTGAGTGGAGGAGTATTTAAAGTAGGGACCGCAGACAGGCTTCAAAGGCCTAACATAAGAAAATGGGCTGGCTGTAGGCACTTTATAATTGGTTCCAGGGGTACACGGGCAGCAGTGGTCTGGTCAGTGGAGGAGTATTTAAAGTAGGGACCGCAGACAGGCTATCAAAGGCCTAACATAACAAACAATAGGCTCATGGCAGTTTCACAGCGGTTACATGGATACACGGGCAGGCAGCTTGGTGGTGGTGAGTGGAGGAGTATTTAAAGTAGGGACCGCAGACAGGCTTCAAAGGCCTAACATAAGAAAATGGGCTGGCTGTAGGCACTTTATAATTGGTTCCAGGGGTACACGGGCAGCAGTGGTCTGGTCAGTGGAGGAGTATTTAAAGTAGGGACCGCAGACAGGCTTCAAAGGCCTAACATAAGAAAATGGGCTGGCTGTAGGCACTTTATAATTGGTTCCAGGGGTACACGGGCAGCAGTGGTCTGGTCAGTGGAGGAGTATTTAAAGTAGGGACCGCAGACAGGCTATCAAAGGCCTAACATAACAAACAATAGGCTCATGGCAGTTTCACAGCGGTTACATGGATACACGGGCAGGCAGCTTGGTGGTCAGTGGAGGAGTATTTAAAGTAGGGACCGCAGACAGGCTATCAAAGGCCTAAAATAACAAACAATAGGCTCATGGCAGTTTCACAGCGGTTACATGGATACACGGGCAGGCAGCTTGGTGGTCAGTGGAGGAGTATTTAAAGTAGGGACCGCAGACAGGCTATCAAAGGCCTAAAATAACAAACAATAGGCTCATGGCAGTTTTACAGCGGTTACATGGATACACGGGCAGGCAGCTTGGTGGTCAGTGGAGGAGTATTGCAAGTAGGGGCCGCAGACAGGCTATCAAAGGCCTAAAATAACAAACAATAGGCTCATGGCAGTTTTACAGCGGTTACATGGATACACAGGCAGCTTGGTGGTGAGTGGAGGAGTAGTGCAAGGAGTGTCTGTCCCAGTACTCCCAAAATATAAATAGATGTTAATGTCTCGCAAAACAACCAAAACAAAAAAAAAAGGTGGCATACTTAGGTACAGGGGTGGGCTCATCTACTGAGTTTCTGACATAGTAATTTGGCAGTAACTATTTAATGGTGCCAATATAGGACACAGACACAGACTACTTTAAGTTGCATCATAGATGTCTACAAATTTGTATTGTCAGTGCCAGACATTGAATGATGTCAGCGAATAGACTAAAGATTGGTGGAGCTGTGCGACATAATTTTGCACGTGGTAGAGCACATTTTGAGCTGGGGTAGGGGGGAACTCTCTTGAGGCCGGCGGGACCGCCCCAGGGCCCCTCATGTTACAACGGTGTGTCTGACGTTGGGTGCGCACCACCACCGCCAGAGACACTACATTGTACTATGAGGGACCCAGTAGCAATGCCGTCAACCAAAAGCGAGCACACCCACCTCTTCAGACAAACAGCAGTCTCACGGGTGCTTGCGCCAAGTCGCGATACCACGGCCCCGTGTGGGGAGTTTTGCCATTTAGGGAGGTGTAAACATGTCGTATGCTGTACAATCAGCTGCAGCAAATTAGACATTAGAAAAGTAATTCACAGGCAAGAGCTTTTCATAGGAAAGCTAGGTGTCGGCCGGGCAAGGTGGGGCAAAAGATTTCGAAATCCAGTTGTGGTTCATTTTAATGAATGTTAGATCGTCAACATTTTGGGTAGCCAGACGAGTCCTTTTTTCGGTTAATATTGAACCTGCAGCACTGAATACTCTTTCTGATAGGACACTTGCTGCCGGGCAAGCAAGCTCCTGCAATGCATATTCTGCCAATTCTGGCCAGGTGTCTAATTTGGAGGCCCAGTAATCAAATGGGAATGACGGTTGAGGGAGAACATCGATAAGGGATGAAAAATAGTTAGTAACCATACTGGACAAATGTTGTCTCCTGTCACTTTCAATTGATGCAGCAGTACCTGTCCTGTCTGCGGTCATAGCAAAATCACTCCACAACCTGGTCAGAAAACCCCTCTGTCCAACGCCACTTCTGATGTGTGCACCCCTAACACTCCTAGTCTGCTGCCCCCTGGAGCTCGTGTGAGAACGATCACGTGCGCTGTGTGCTGGGAATGCCTGAAGCAAACGGTCAACAAGAGTTGATTGTTTGGTTGCTAATATTAGTTCCAAGTTCTCATGTGGCATAATATTTTGCAATTTGCCTTTATAGCGTGGATCAAGGAGGCAGGCCAACCAGTAATCGTCATCGTTCATCATTTTCGTAATGCGTGTGTCCCTTTTTAGGATACGTAAGGCATAATCCGCCATGTGGGCCAAAGTTCCAGTTGTCAAATCTCCGGTTGTGATTGGTTGAGGGGCAGTTGCAGGCAAATCTACGTCACTTGTGTCCCTCAAAAAACCAGAACCCGGCCGTGACACGCAACCAAATTCCTGTGCCCCCGGGAAAGGTTCGGCATTAAAAATATACTCATCCCCATCATCCTCCTCGTCCTCCACCTCCTCTTCGCCCGCTACCTCGTCCTGTACACTGCCCTGACCAGACAATGGCTGACTGTCATCAAGGCTTTCCTCTTCCTCTGGTGCAGACGCCTGCTCCTTTATGTGCGTCAAACTTTGCATCAGCAGACGCATTAGGGGGATGCTCATGCTTATTACGGCGTTGTCTGCACTAACCAGCCGTGTGCATTCCTCAAAGCACTGAAGGACTTGACACATGTCTTGTATCTTAGACCACTGCACACCTGACAACTCCATGTCTGCCATCCTACTGCCTGCCCGTGTATCCTCCCACAAATAAATAACAGCACGCCTCTGTTCGCACAGTCTCTGAAGCATGTGCAGTGTTGAGTTCCACCTTGTTGCAACGTCTATGATTAGGCGATGCTGGGGAAGGTTCAAAGACCGCTGATAGGTCTGCATACGGCTGGCGTGTACAGGCGAACGTCGGATATGTGAGCAAAGTGCACGCACTTTGAGGAGCAGGTCGGAGAACCCAGGATAAGTTTTCAATAAGCACTGCACCACCAGGTTTAAGGTGTGAGCCAGGCAAGGAATGTGTTTCAGTTGGGAAAGGGAGATGGCAGCCATGAAATTCCTTCCGTTATCACTCACTACCTTGCCTGCCTCAAGATCTACTGTGCCCAGCCACGACTGCGTTTCTTGTTGCAAGAACTCGGACAGAACTTCCGCGGTGTGTCTATTGTCGCCCAAGCACTTCATAGCCAATACAGCCTGCTGACGCTTGGCAGTAGCTGGCCCATAATGGGACAACTGGTGTGCAACAGTGTCATCTGCCGATGGAGTGGTTGGCAGACTGCGTTCTGTGGAAGAGCTGTAGCTTCTGCAGGAGGACGAGGAGGAGGAGGAGGAGGGGGTGCGAACGCCTACAGCCAACTGTTTCCTAGACCGTGGGCTAGGCACAACTGTCCCTAAATTGATGTCGCCTGTGGACCCTGCATCCACCACATTCACCCAGTGTGCCGTGATGGACACATAACGTCCCTGGCCATGCCTACTGGTCCATGCATCTGTAGTCAGGTGCACCTTTGTACTCACAGATTGCCTGAGTGCATGGACGATGCGCTGTTTAACATGCTGGTGCAGGGCTGGGATGGCTTTTCTGGAAAAAAAGTGTCGACTGGGTAGCTCGTATCGTGGTTCAGCGTACTCCATCAGGGCTTTGAAAGCTTCGCTTTCAACTAACCGGTAGGGCATCATCTCTAACGAGATTAGTCTAGCTATGTGGGCGTTAAAACCCTGTGTACGCGGATGCGAGGATAAGTACTTCCTTTTTCTAACCAGAGTCTCATGTAGGGTGAGCTGGACTGGAGAGCTGGAGATCGTGGAACTTTCGGGTGTGCCGGTGTACATGGCAGACTGAGAGACGGTTGGAGACGGTATTGTTTCCGCCGGTGCCCTAGATGCAATATTTCCTCCTACAAAACTGGTGATTCCCTGACCCTGACTGCTTTTGGCTGGCAAAGAAACCTGCACAGATACTGCCGGTGGTGCGGAAAATGGTGGCCTTACAGTGACGGAAGGGATGTTGCGTTGCTGACTAGCTTCATTGGCCGAGGGTGCTACAACCTTGAGGGACGTTTGGTAGTTAGTCCAGGCTTGAAAATGCATGGTGGTTAAGTGTCTATGCATGCAACTAGTATTTAGACTTTTCAGATTCTGACCTCTGCTTAAGCTAGTTGAACATTTTTGACAGATGACTTTGCGCTGATCAGTTGGATGTTGTTTAAAAAAATGCCAGACTGCACTCTTCCTAGACTCGGATCCCTTTTCAGGGATTGCAGACTGAGCTTTAACCGGATGGCAACGCTGTGCTCCAACAGGTTTTGGCTTTGACACGCGTTTTGGTCCAGATACGGGCCCGGCAGATGGAACCTGTTGCGATGTTGATGCCTGCTGCGGCCCCTCCTCCACCTCCGCTTCTGAACTACTGCCGCCTGCACCCTGTTCCCCCAATGGCTGCCAATCGGGGTCAATAACTGGGTCATCTATTACCTCCTCTTCGAGCTCGTGTGCAACTTCGTCTGTGTCACTGTGTCGGTCGGTGGTATAGCGTTCGTGGCGGGGCAACATAGTCTCATCAGGGTCTGATTGTGGATCTGTACCCTGAGAGGGCAATGTGGTGGTCTGAGTCAAAGGAGCAGCATAGTACTCTGGCTGTGGCTGTGCATCAGTGCACTCCATGTCAGAATATACTTGTAATGGGCATGGCCTGTTAAATGTTTCACTTTCTAAGCCAGGGACGGTATGTGTAAAGAGCTCCATGGAGTGACCCGTTGTGTCGCCTGCTGCATCCTTCTCTCTTGTTGTAGTTTTTGCTGAGGAGGACAAGGAAGCGACTTGTCCCTGACCGTGAACATCCACAAGCGACGCGCTGCTTTTACATTTACCAGTTTCGGAAGAGGAGGCAAAAGAGCTAGAGGCTGAGTCTGCAATGTAAGCCAAAACTTGCTGTTGCTGCTCCGCCTTTAAAAGCGGTTTTCCTACTCCCAGAAAAGAGAGCGTTCGAGGCCTTGTGTAGCCTGACGACGAAACTGGCTCCACAGCTCCAGACTTAGGTGGAATATTTTTATCCCCACGACCACCTGATGCTCCACTACCACTACCATCATTACCAGCTGACAATGAACGCCCACGACGACCTCTTGCACCAGACTTCCTCATTGTTTTAAAATCTTAACCAAAGTAACTTTATTTGTTGCTGTCAAACAACTTACACGGTGAGCTATAACTTCAGTATGATTTCAATATCCCTTAACAGGTTGGTGAGACCACAAGGAAAATCAGGCACAATGTTACACACTCTGTTTTCTGTGGCACAAAATCACAGAGATGACACACACGCAGGACTGTCACTCAAGCACTAATGTCAATATTAATCTCCCACCTAATTTATTTATTTTTTTTTCTCAGGGAGACTTTAGAAACCAAATAATATTAAAAAAAAAAAAAAAAAAAAGGCTTTCTATGGCCCACAATTAGAGAGAGAGAGGTGGCACAACCAGGAGTCAAGACTGGCGCACAAGCTGAAAGGGCAATATTACTCTCCCACTGTTTTTTATGTTTTTTTTGTTTTTTTCAGGGAGACTTTAGAAACCAAATAATATTAAAAAAACTAAAAAAAAAAAAGGCTTTCTATGGCCCACTGAATGAGAGGGAGAGAGGTGGCACACCCAGGAGTCAAGACTGGCACACAAGCTGAAAGGGCAATATTACTCTCCCACTGTTTTTTTAGGTTTTTTTTTTTTTTTCAGGGAGACTTTAGAAACCAAATAATATTAAAAAAAAAAAAAAAAAAAAAAAATAGGCTTGCTATAGCCCACTGAATGAGAGATAGCACACACAGCAGTGGCACACAAGCCCTGACTGAGGCCAATATTTTTCTCCCACTGATTGATGTAGTGTTTTTGTGTTGAGGTAGAATTTAGAACACAAATCACGGAAAAAATAAATAGGCTTTCTATGGCCCACTGAATGAAAGGGAGAGAGGTGGCACACCCAGGAGTCAAGACTGGCACACAAGCTGAAAGGGCAATATTACTCTCCCACTGTTTTTTTATGTATTTTTTGTTTTTTCAGGGAGACTTTAGAAACCCAATAATATTTTAAAAAAAAAATAAATAGGCTTTCTATGGCCCACTGAATGAGAGGGAGAGAGGTGGCACACCCAGGAGTCAAGACTGGCACACAAGCTGAAAGGGCAATATTATTCTCCCACTGTTTTTTTAGGTTTTTTTTTTTTTTTTCAGGGAGAATTAGAAACCAAATAATATTAAAAAAAAAAAATAAATAGGCTTTCTATGGCCCACTGAATGAGAGGGAGAGAGGTGGCACACCCAGGAGTCAAGACTGGCACACAAGCTGAAAGGGCAATATTACTCTCCCACTGTTTTTTTAGGTTTTTTTTTTTTTTCAGGGAGACTTTAGAAACCAAATAATATTAAAAAAAAAAAAAAAAAATAGGCTTGCTATAGCCCACTGAATGAGAGATAGCACACACAGCAGTGGCACACAAGCCCTGACTGAGGCCAATATTTTTCTCCCACTGATTGATGTAGTGTTTTTGTGTTGAGGTAGAATTTAGAACACAAATCACGGAAAAAATAAATAGGCTTTCTATGGCCCACTGAATGAAAGGGAGAGAGGTGGCACACCCAGGAGTCAAGACTGGCACACAAGCTGAAAGGGCAATATTACTCTCCCACTGTTTTTTTATGTATTTTTTGTTTTTTCAGGGAGACTTTAGAAACCCAATAATATTTAAAAAAATAAATAAATAGGCTTTCTATGGCCCACTGAATGAGAGGGAGAGAGGTGGCACACCCAGGAGTCAAGACTGGCACACAAGCTGAAAGGGCAATATTATTCTCCCACTGTTTTTTTAGGTTTTTTTTTTTTTTTTCAGGGAGAATTAGAAACCAAATAATATTAAAAAAAAAAAATAAATAGGCTTTCTATGGCCCACTGAATGAGAGGGAGAGAGGTGGCACACCCAGGAGTCAAGACTGGCACACAAGCTGAAAGGGCAATATTACTCTCCCACTGTTTTTTTAGGTTTTTTTTTTTTTTCAGGGAGACTTTAGAAACCAAATAATATTAAAAAAAAAAAAAAAAAATAGGCTTGCTATAGCCCACTGAATGAGAGATAGCACACACAGCAGTGGCACACAAGCCCTGACTGAGGCCAATATTTTTCTCCCACTGATTGATGTAGTGTTTTTGTGTTGAGGTAGATTTTAGAACACAAATCACGGAAAAAATAAATAGGCTTTCTATGGCCCACTCAGTGAGAGATGGCACACACAGGGATGGCACTGTAGCAGAAATGCCAATCTTAATCTCCCACAAAAAAAAAACAAAAAAAAAAAAAAAACTGTCCTACAATTACTATCTCCCTGCAGTAATGTAAGCCAGGTATGGCAGGCAGCAATAGGAGTGGACTGATGCACAAATTAAATAAAAAGTGTGGACAAACAAAAAAGATAGCTGTGCAGAAAGGAAGGAACAAGAGGATATGTGCTTTGAAAAAAGCAGTTGGTTTCCACAGTGGCGTACACACAGCAATACAGCTATCACGGAGCCTTCTAGGGCAGCCCAATGAGCTACAGCGCTGAGGGGAAAAAAAAAAAAAAATAGCTTCCACAGTCCCTGCACACCGAAGGTGGTGTTGGACAGTGGAAATCGCTGCAGCACAAGCGGTTTGGTGGTTAGTGGACCCTGCCTAACGCTCTCCCTGCTTCTGACGAAGCGGCAGCAACCTGTCCCTAAGCTCAGATCAGCAGCAGTAAGATGGCGGTCGGCGGGAACGCCCCTTTATAGCCCCTGTGACGCCGCAGACAGCAAGCCAATCACTGCAATGCCCTTCTCTAAGATGGTGGGGACCAGGATCTATGTCATCACGCTGCCCACACTCTGCGTTCACCTTCATTGGCTGAGAAATGGCGCTTTTCGCGTCATTGAAACGCGACTTTGGCGCGAAAGTCGCGTACCGCATGGCCGACAAGCACAGGGGTCGGATCGGGTTTCATGAGACGCCGACTTAGCCAAAAGTCGGCGACTTTTGAAAATGATCGACCCGTTTCGCTCAACCCTAATCTCCAGTAAAGAGGTAAAGAGACTGCAACCTGGTGTCCTCGTTATTTACCGCGACCTGCACCCCACAACTGCACCGTTACAACACCACTTACTGCACCGGACGTCCCCCACTGACAGACAGGGCCACGGACCGGGTCTAGCCACCGTGACAACCCCAGGACTGAGACCCAGAGGCCCGGCTCCGGGTACCCCTCGGCCCTGCGGTGGTGTGGGGGCGCTCCACACATATTTGATATCGCCACTTTCATAATCACCCAATCTATCAATATATAAAAAGAATTATTCCGATCGGTAAATGAAGTAACAAAAAAAGTCAAAACGCCAGAACATTGCATCAAAAGATCATGCAACATTGCATCGTGATGCATCATGCAACATTGCATCAAAAGATCATTTTTACACAAAAAATGGTATCAATAAAAACATCAGCTCGGCGTGCAAAAAATAAGACCCCACCCAGCCCCAGATCACAAAAAAGGAAAGGGGCAAAGAATATAACGACTTTTTTTTTTATTTTTTAGAAACTTTGGATTTTTTTTTTCACCACGTAAATAAAAAAGAAACTTATACATGCCTTGTATCTACAAACTCGTGATAACCTGAAGAATCATAATGGCAGGTCAGTTTTAGCATTTAGTGAACATGGTAAAAAAGCAAAACAAAAAACTATTGTAAAATTGCACTTTCCAGGACGTCCTTCCTGACAGCACCCTGGAGGACGTCCTCCTCCCCCTTGCTGGGACAGGAAACACACGAGAGTTTAAAAGGTCATGTCCCACCCCCAATCCTCAGTGTTTTTCCTTTTCCTGCAAGGAGGGACGCACGAGAGAAGCTGCGCAGGCTTACCGGAGCTCAGGGGGATTGTTCCCCCTGTCAAGTGGCTCAGGGTAGAAACTCTCCGGGCGGGGAGTCCCTCTGCTCCAAAGACCAGGAGCGAGACGAGACTCCTGGTGGCAGCCGCTCCTCCCAGGGGGAGGCTCTCGGCTGCGGACGCGGTTCCACGTGGCAGGGAGTCGCTGCATCCAGAGCGGCGTCTCGCCTGGCACGGCGTCTTCCGGAACTCCGAGGGAACCGCGTCACTTCCGCTATTGTGACATCCCGTAACCGTCACTTCTGGTGATGTTGTAAAGGTGGGGAAGTGCGTGCGCTCCAGCGTTGGAACGCATAGCAGCAAGGGCACTCCTATCCAGCGTTGGAATTGCAGGGACCTTCTACCTCAGTGCCATGGAAGGAGACGGCCCAGGCGAGGAAGGGGTAAGTGCGCATAGCGCAGACTTCCCTCACTGCACGCACAGGCAGGCCTATCCTATTTTTTTTTTTTTAATTCGTTTATTAATTTCAGAATAAACAAATAATGCACACATTAGCATGTATCATCATCAATTATACCATCAGATACAAAAGGTCATAGAATATCATCATATCCAGAACTTACAGAGGTGATAAACTGTGCATGTTAAATCACTAGCATCTAAAATCTACCTACTATACAACTTTAACCGTTAACATTAAACAGTAAGTCGCCAAAAGAAAAAAAACAAAACAGAGTTGAATCCTACTCCACCAGCGATGTCCCAGAACCACAAGCCCATCCT
Organism: Ranitomeya variabilis; assembly: GCF_051348905.1. Classification (NCBI taxonomy): domain Eukaryota; kingdom Metazoa; phylum Chordata; class Amphibia; order Anura; family Dendrobatidae; genus Ranitomeya; species Ranitomeya variabilis. The sequence continues at coordinate 102,328,528 of NC_135235.1, forward strand.
CCCGTGCATGTATCTAATCAGCGCAGACTACAGAGTATGATGAGAGGAGTTCCATCTACCCCAGATTTTTTCGAATTTACCTGGGCATCCTCTATTTTGGTACAGTGTTTTCTCATATGGGACGACCGAGTTCACCAAATCGATCCAAGCTCTGAGAGACGGGGAGGAACCACCCATCCACCTCAGCGCCAATACCTTCCGTGCCAAGAAGAGCGTCTCTCTAAGAAAGATCCCAGTATAGTGATCCCAGGCCTCTGCATCCCACACCCCGAATAAGCAGGTCAATGGCTCAAGTGGAACAGGGATTGACAATAAAGATGTTAATAATGTCGTGACCTCTTTCCAATAGTGCGAGATTACCGGGCACCTCCAAATCATATGGATAAAATCTGCATCTTGTGCATGACATCGCAAGCAATCTGACGAATGGAGGCGACCCATTTTAAAGAGCCGCGTTGGGGTCAAATAGGTCTGATATATAATATATAGCTGGGTCATCCTGTTATTAACTGAAGGAGAAACTTTAGTTGGAGACTCTAGAATATCTTCCCATTCCTCTCCCATTGTATCGGGAAGAAGTCCCTCCCATTTCTCTTTAAGAGAGCTAATAGTGGATCCATCTCCCACGGACAACAAATATGTATATAAAGAGGAAATGAGTCCCTGAGGGCCTTGTGAGTTGAGAATGCCTATTAGAGGTAGAGATGAGATCGCTCGACCCGCACCCACATTTCGCATATGTGATTGGAAAGCTGACCTGAGCTGTAAATAACGGAAGAATTGGGATCTTGGAATATTGTAAGTATCCCGTAATTGTTCGAAAGATACAAAAACCCCTTGGTCATGTACATTGCCCACTGAAAGAACACCATATGAGATCCAGAACTCAGTAGATGGGTGATTTAGTAGTTCTGGGAAATAACTATTATGCCATAGTGGCATTTCAGCTATTACATCTGCAAATGTGATAACTTTTTTGATCTGTCTCCATATCAATCTCGCCAGTCGAAGCAAAGGCAGCAAACGAGGAGCATTGACTCTCTCTGTTTCCAGAAATCCCAATGGGCAGTCAATCCGGGTAGAGTGAAGTAAATGGCTCTCTGAATTAGGTATAGAGTTATTAGGCATCCATTTGCTTAATGCCTTGGCCTGTCCGGCAAGATAGTACAGATAAAAGTCTGGCAAAGCCGCCCCACCCCCCCTTTTTGGTCTCTGTAAAGTAGATAGTTTAAGTTTGGGTCTAGTCTTTCCCCATATAAAGGATGTGGTTAGGGAATTTAAATTTGCGAAGAAAGACTTGGGTATTGGCACTGCACTGTGTTGGAGGCAATAATTAAGTTTGGGGAGTAATATCATTTTAATTAGATTAATGCGGCCTGCAACAGAGAGGGGGAGTTTGCTCCAGGCTATAAATTTAGATTTGACCAGGTCCAATAGTGGATAAATGTTAAGTTGTAGGTCTAGCCGACTATATTGGGACATATGAATACCCAGATACTTGAAACTGGAGACTACAGGTAACGATGAGAGGTTTTCGAGACAGGGCATCGGAGCATGAGACAGAGGCATTAGGGTAGATTTGTCCCAATTTATATAGAGACCAGAGACTTTACTAAATTTGTCGATGGTCATTATTACTTGCGGTAACGTTTCTTCTATTTTATCCATAAATATAATCATGTCATCGGCATAAAGACCAATGGTATCCACACGATCCGCAATATTAATTCCTTTGATATCTATAGAGGACCTTATACGTATTGCTAACGCTTCTATCGCGAGGGCAAAGAGAGCCGGGGATAGAGGACATCCTTGACGGGTTCCTCTGTGCAAAGTAAAAGAATCAGAGATAGAGTTATTCACAATTACCCGTGCCCTAGGATTCCTATATAGCGTATCTATCCCTCTAATAAATTTATCCCCAAAACCGTATCTCCGTAGGCATGCGGAAAGGAAAGACCATTCAAGAGAGTCGAATGCTTTGGCTGTATCTAGTGACGCCAATGCCCAGTTATTGTCCAATTCTAAAGAGCTATATTGAATCACTGATTGGACCCGTCTAATATTGATGGAGGTACTCTTCCCGGGCATAAAGCAGGCCTATCCTATTTTTACTCCCTATCTTATGTCATTTAAGGATAAGGGAACCCCCGCTGTCCCCCCCCGCTCCAGCTAAGAAACCCGGCAAGGTCTCTACAAAGTCCAACAGATGCCCTATATGCCACATGAAACTCCCGGACTCCCATGGCAAGACCTTGTGTGCATCTTGCACATCTAAGGTTATGAGGGACGAACAATCTTCACTTTTGTCAGAGATGAGGTCCCTAATCCGGGAAGAATTTCAGGCTTCCTTGTCCAGTATTTCAGGACAGTCCAGCCCCATCCCTGGCCGCAAGAGAGCCAGACGGGAGCGAGACCTGAGAGAGACGGAGTTTAGTTCTGGCGACAGGTCTGACCCAGAGGACTCAGTCTCAGAAGAAGAGGGGGAGCTCCCCTCAGGGAGCCAGGACCACCATAGAAAATACCTCTTCCAGGCTGAAGAGACGAATGAACTCATGCAGGCAGTTCGAAGCACGATGCAGATAGAAGAGACATCTAAGCCACAATCCAGACAGGACCTGATGTTCGGGGGACTTATGTCACGTCGACAGACAGTCTTCCCCATTAGTGAACATATTAAAGCTATGATACTGGAAGAGTGGAAGGAGGCTGAACGTCGGCTGGTACTGTCTCGTGACTTTAAGGCTCGCTTACCATTCAAGCCTGAGGAAGTCAAGCTATGGGAAGAGATACCCTAAATAGACGTTCCGGTGGCAAAGGTTGCCAAAAAGCCAGCCATACCCTTTGAGGACTCATCCAATTTGCACGATCACATGGACAGAAAGGCTGACATACTGCTTAAAAGGGCCTGGGAATCGTCTGCGGCCTTAATTAAGACTAACATAGCAGCCACTTCGGTGGCCCGATCTATGTACCTATGGATGGGGCAATTGGAAGAGCATCTGTCCAATAAAACCCTGAGGTCCGACATTTTGAGCTGCCTTCCTATTATGAAATCAGCTATGGCTTTTCTGTCCGATATGGCAGCAGAGTCTGTTAGATTTTCAGCTAGAAGCGGCTCGTTATCTAACGCGGCTAGAAGGGCGGTTTGGCTAAGATCCTGGTCAGGAGATTATGCCTCTAAGACCAAGCTCTGCTCAATCCCCTTTTCAGGGTCAAGAGTATTTGGTCCTTCTCTAGATACTATTCTAGAATCTGCCTCTGATAAAAAGAAGGGCTTTCCAGAGGACAAAGCTAAAAGGTCTCAGTCCTTTCGGAAAGGATTCCCCTTCAGGAACAGTACGAATTCAGAGGGGGTAGATCCAATAGATCCAATAGAGGATCTTATAGGGGTTCCCGTAGCCAGGGCAATAAGAACAAGAGTTTCTTCTTCAGCCCCTCCTCCAGGTCCAAGACACAATGACGCCACATATATCGGGGGAAGGCTCCGCCACTTTGCAGAGAATTGGGCCCGAATCACTCAGAATCAGTGGGTCCTCCGGACTGTGGCAGAGGGATACAGCATTGAGCTCTATTCCCCTCCTCCAGAGAGATACATTGCACCTGTGGTGGTCACGCAGGGCTCTGCCATGCTGATAGATTTAAAAGATATGCTCTCTTCAGAAGTCATAATTCCGGTCCCACCACTAGAAGTAGGCCAGGGACACTACTCTTCCCATTCTCCATCACAAAACCTTCTGGCGACTCCCGCACGATAATAAATCTGAAACCTTTGAATGCCTAGGTCAGGTACAAAAGGTTCCGTATGGAGTCCATACGATCGGCAATTCACCTCATAGACCGGGATGCTGTGATGTGCACTCTCGACCTGAAGAGTGCCTATTATCAGCTCCCCGTCCACCCCTCATCCCAGAGGCTTCTGAGGTTTGCTGTAGCTCTGCCGTCCCGGACCTGTCACTACCAGTTTCAATGGCTTCCCTTCGGGCTTGCCTCAGCACCTCGTATATTCACAAAGTTGGTGTCGGAGATCGTCGCCTTCCTGAGAAACCAGGGGATCATAATAGTTCCATATCTCGACGACTTTCTCCTTGTAGCAAGATCGCCAGAGACACTATCAGCCCACAGGAGCCGGACAGTATCGGTAATGGAACAATTAGGATGGGTCATAAACTGACAGAAGTCCGACCTGACTCCGGAATACAGGAAGACCTTCTTGGGTGTGTGTCTAGACTCCAGAAGCAGGATATCCCTACTGCCCGAGAACAAGCTGGTGGCAATCCAGACTCAGAACATGGCTCCTATTAGAACACAGAGCCTCAATAAGGTTTGCCATGAGAGTTCTAGGTCTAATGACGGCTTGCATACCGTGTGTCAGATGGGCACAGTCTCATTCAAGACCTCTGTAGAGATTAATTCTCTCCAAATGGGACCGTCGCCAGTCTTCACGGGACAATATTTTGAAGCTAACGAATCCAGTACGAAGGTCTCTCCTCTGGTGGACACAGCCAGAGAACCTAAGAGTCGGAGTTCTATGGTCTACCTCCCCCTACGTAGTAGTCACTACAGACGCCAGTGCGTGGGGCTGGGGAGCTCATCTAAAAGGCAAGATCCTACAGGGAAGGTGGCCAGCAGATGTCATTCACAGCTCCTCCAACTTCAAGGAGCTGTATGCTGTTTGGGAGGCCTTGAGAAGAAATCGACACACTCTTGCGAATTGTCATGTCAGGATACTATCCGACAATGTTACAACAGTCTCTTTCCTGAAACATTAGGGGGGCTCAAGACACCATCTGCTGCAGGATCTAGCGGGAAGAATATTTCGCTGGGCAGAAAATTCGGTCCTATCCATTTCTGCAATTCACCTAGAGGGCTCTCAGAACGTGATAGCAGACTATCTGAACAGAAGGCGGGTGTTCGCAACAGAGTGGGAACTCAACCAGGATATCTTCCAGGATTTATGTCTTCGTTGGGGAACTCCCAGTATAGACCTGTTTGCAAACTGAAGAAACTCGAAGGTCTCAAGATTCTTCTCTCTGAACCCACTGGACCTCCTGGAAGGGGTAGACGCCCTGAGCCAGGACTGGACGGAACCTTTCTCATACGCGTTTCCACCTCTGGCACTGATCCCAGCCATTCTCCGAAAGATCAAGGAGGATCGAGCTCAGGTTATCTTGATCGTTCCATACTGGCCAAAAAGTAGCTGGTTCTCTCTGCTAGCGGACCTGGCGATCGAGAACCAAATAGAGCTTCCTCTCAGGGAGGATGTAATCCACCAAGGTCCAGTTTTCCACCCGAATCCAGGGAAACTCCATCTCTCAGCATGGATCCTGAAGGGGACATCTTGAAGGCAAGAGGCTTATCAGATCAAGTGATAGCCACTATTAAATCCAGCAGGAAGCCAATCACATTGGCAATCTATTTAAAGATCTGGAAGCATTTCTGTCTGGAGGGTGGCAGGTCTGAGGTTGCGGCAGACACTCCTGACATACCTAGAATCCTAAATTTTCTGCAGGCTGGGTTCAACAAGGGTCTTAGACCAAGCACCTTGAAAGTGCAGATCTCGGCACTTAGCTCTTTTTTTGACTATCCCCTAGCATCTCACCCGTGGGTGGTCAGATGTATCCGAGCTACTCAGAGGTTACTCCCCACCATTAGGCAATTGACGCCTCCCTGGGACTTCAACTTGGTAGATTCCTATGTAGAGACGCATACGCCTCGGCTGATAATATACCCATATCAATCCTCACACGGAAAACAGCATTTTTAGTGGCAGTCACCACGGCCAAAAGGGTGGGGGAAATTCAGGCCCTGTGTACTAGGGACCCGTACCTACAGATTAGAGAGGATAGTTTAATCCTTAAACTAGATCTCTCGTTTATTCCGAAAGTAGGCTCTGCAAAGAACAGAAATCAGGAAATTGTTTTACCTTCATTTTGTAATAACCCCGCTAACGCAAAAGAAAAAGCCCTTCATTCCCTTGACGTCAGACAGGCAGTCTTAGATTACCTAGCAGCCACCAGCTCATGGCGGATAGACCCAAACTTGTTCATTCTGTTTGGGGGAAAGAATAAGGGAAGGAAGGCCTCTAAGGCCACTATCGCTCATTGGATCACGTCTGTGATCTCTGAGGCCTACCAGTCTGAAGGAGTCCTGTTATGGCTGGACCTGGTGGTTAGGAGCACCGGGAATGACCTGATAGTCAAAACTGCAAAATAGAGCGAGCTCTGGGAAGTGGGAGCTCTGCTGACCGCAGCCCTAATCTATTATCACACACACTAGAATTAGCCGTGGATCGTACCTGACTCTGCCTAGACGACTCTTCACAGCCTGAGAGGTAACTACTCCTAAAGAGAAATATAGCCTCACCTTGCCTCAGAGAAATTCCCCAAAGGAAAAGAGCAGCCCCCCACATATATTGACTGTGAGTTAAGAGGAAGGCACAAACACAGGAATGAGACAGGTTTCAGCAAAGGAGGCCCGACTTACTAAATAGACAGAAGATAGATAAAGGGATCTTTGCGGTCAGCACAAAAAACTACAAAAAGCCACGCAGAGTGAGCAAGAAACCCCCCGCGCCGACTCACGGCGCGGTAGGTGCCACTCTGCAACCCAGAGTTTCCAGCTAGCGAGACAATATCATGATAGCCAGCTGGACAAAACTTAGCAGGTACTCAGAAATATATTCAGCACACAAATGAACAACAAATGAGCTTAACAGGGACTTAGCTTCTGCTGAAGTAGACAGGTCATCAGGAGATCCAAGTGAGATCTGAACCAGTACAGATACATTGACAACTGGCATCAGGTAACGATCTGAGCAGAGTTAAATAGAGGAACCAGCCCAGTCTTAAACGATGCAGATGAGGAAGCCACCTCCAGCCCAGCAGCTCCACCTTCAGCCACCAGAGGGAACCCACGGACAGAACCCACAGAAATACCATTCCTGACCACAGGAGGGAGCTCGAGAACAGAGTTCACAACAGAGTCCCACCTCCGGAGGGTCTTCATGCACACTCTACACGAGGGATATCTGCTTCGTGGGCTGAGAGGGCAGGCGCCTCTCTGGAGCAGATTTGCAAGGCAGCAACATGGGCTAGTGCCAATACCTTTTGTAAACACTATAAACTTGATGTTTTGTCTGGTCAACACACTGCATTTGGGAGAAAAGTTGTCCAAGCGGTAATCCCACCCTAAGGAGGTGCTTTGGTACTCTCCAGGGTGCTGTCAGGAGGGACATCCTGGAAAATAGGCATTAGACCTACCGGTAATTATATTTCCAGGAGTCCATCCTGACAGCACTGGTTGTTCCCTCCCTGGTTTGATATTTATATGCATGATGTATTATGTTCCTGGCATATGATGTAATATGTTCCTGGCATATGATGTAATATGTTCTATTTATCATTAAAGTACTTTTTGCATTTCCATGAGGCAGTTCTTGTTACAACACTGAGGATTGGGGGTGGGACATGACCTTTTAAACTCTCGTGTGTTTCCTGTCCCAGCAAGGGGGAGGAGGACGTCCTCCAGGGTGCTGTCAGGATGGACTCCTGGAAACATAATTACCGGTAGGTCTAATGCCTATTTTTTTGCAATTTTACCGCACTTTGAATTTTTTTCACATTTTCCAGTACATTATATGGCAAAACCAATGGTATCGTTCAACTCGTTCTACAAAAACAAGCCCTCACATGGCCATATTGAAGGAAGATAAAAAAAAGCTATGCCTCTGGGAAGAATGGGAGCAAAAAACTCAACAGAAACTCAAGAATGGAAAACCCCAAGGTCATGAAGAGGTTAAAATTCATCAGCAATTTCTAGTTTTTCCAACAAAATTTACTAATTTTCTTTTAGGGACCGCATTACATTTGAAGTGACTTTAAGCCTATATGACAAAAAATATCCCAAAGTGACACCATTTTATAAACTACAAGCCTCAAACTCTTCAAAACCACATCCAAGAAGTTTATTAACCCTTTAGGTGCTTCACAGGAATTAAAGCAATGTTGAAGAAAAAAATGAATATTTAAATTTTTCTCACAAAAATGTTAATTTAGCCCAAATTTTGTATTTTTACAAGGGTAACAGGAGAAAATGAACCATACAATTTGTTGCGCAATTTCTCCTGAGTACGTCGATACCGCATTCATTATTCTGATCTTCAAGCCAGTATGAGTCTATAAGCCATATAACCATTAATCCCTAAGATAACTGTATGATTGTTGTACTCACATGCCAGGTGTCCTCAGATAGTGCCAACTCAGCTGTACTGACTTGTAATGAGAGTCCAGAAGAAACAGAGTTGATATTCTCTGAAATCTTGTATTAAGTACAATGCAGCAGGTGGAAAGGGTAATCCCAAACAGAGAAGTATACATGTGCATCTAAAGATGGCTACAGCAAACTGATATTTAAGAAGACAGGAGGAGCAAGGGCTAACATCATCAACTACAGAAGGGAAGAAGGGACACACTTCAAAAGGCAGATCTTCTCCCTAGCAACAGCAGAATTAAATGCATAACACAGAAAATACACAAGTTTTTCCCATTCATGGGACACATAACACTCCCCATCTGAAATCTTTAGATTTCACAATGCCTTTGTATGACGTGACAAGTCATTGCTGTCCAATGCCGATATGGAACCTGAACAGAGGAGACAAGACAATATGCAACAATTCCATACTTGAACATTGACGTGTAGTTCTTGAATAAAAAATGAATGAGTTCGGTAGAAAAACCCATCTTTGGGTTGGGGAAGCCACAACTAGCCAACTCTTCCACCAACCCAACAATCCAATGGTAACATTTAATCCACAGAGAAGTGTTCAAGATCAGTTGCACGCAGAGCGTTTTATGTTCTAACATGGCTGGGGTATGAGGAAGTATGCTCCCCGCCATGACAGAGTCCAGCAACAATGTTCAGTTCATACACAACAAGTTTTTCCCATTTATGGGACACAACATTCACTATGTTGTGGCAGCAGAGTTACTCTGGGCCCATCTGGCCTCTGTTTCTGTGGTCTCCTTGTTTTAAGAGGTGAGCAAAAATGTGGTCGACCGCGCTTTTATGCACACTTAAAAAGATGGACGCTGCAGGATCATAGGCCAGACGGCGTCCACAGTGCCTCCATCTGCCTCCTAGAGAATCTTCCGCCAGGGGTTCCATCTGATTCACGTATTTCAGAGATTTACATGGAAACCCCGGTGTAAGCGCAGAGCGCAGAGCCTTACTGCGATCTTTGGGAGGTAGAATAAGCAAATCAACAGCAGAAGAGTTGGTTTTATTTATTTATTTTTTTACGCCGTTCCTCATGCGGTATAAGTGATTAGGCGACTTTATTTTTCAGGTCGCTGCAATTACAGTGATACCAGATTTATATCAGATTTTTTATGTTTGGCTGTTGTCACACACTAAAAGACACTTTATTTTTGCAAAACATTTTTTTTTTTTATGCTGTTCACCATGTGGTAAAAGTGATAAGGCAGCTTTAGGGTATGTGCACACGTTCAGTATTAGGTTGTCCGCTGCGTCCAAAGCGCTGCCGGCTTTTGAACGCCGGTGATTCCGCATGTGTTCATTAAACCGCTCATGCTGTAACATCTGGACGCTGGGGGGGTGGGTGCTGCGGATGTACGCAGTGTCAAACCCACAGTGTATACTGGCTGTGGGAACATACCCTTTATCCTTCGGCTCAGTACGATTACAGCGATATCACATTCATATAATTTTTTTATATTTTGCCGCTTTTACACAATAACAACTATTTTACAGAACAAATAATTGTTTTTGCTTCGCTTTAGTCTGAGAGCTATAACTTTTTATTTTCTGCATTGATAGAGCTGTATGATGGCTTGAGTTTTGTGGGACAAGATGATATTTTCAGCGATAACCTTTTATTTACATTAGACTTTTTAATTGTGTTTTATTCCACTTTTTGTTCAGCAGAATGATGAAAAAGCATTGTTTTTTTGCCACTTATTTTAGAGTTCACTGAAGGGGTTAATTTATGGAACAGTGTTATAGGTCAGGTCATTCCGGATGCGGAAATACCAAATATGTTTACTTTATTTGTTTATTTTTGTTTTTACATAAGTAAGTTTATTAATAAATGGATTAATATATATTTTTTTTTTTTTTACTTTTTTTTAAACTTTTTTTTACCTTCTACCAGGATGACATCAACTTTCCCTGCCCTGATCGCTGATCTAATACTCTGCAATGTTTTTGCATAGCATGGCATTATTATTATTATTTATTGTTATAGTGCCATTTATTCCATGGCGCTTTACATGTGAGGAAGGGTATACATAGTAAAAACAAGTACAATATTCTTAGACAATACAAGTCATAACTGGTACAGGAGGAGAGAGGACCCTGCCCGCGAAGTTTCACAATCTACAAGAGCTCAGTACATCGCACACAGGGAGGAGGAGTGTCAGCTTCTGCTCTGTACAGGAGCTTACAGACCACCATACCTGGGTGACCCTGCTGCCAACTTGGGCCCAGAGTCACCTTGGAGACCAATAGCATCGTGCCAATCGGAGCAGGGATGGAGCTCCCTTCCTCTGCTATAGCAATGGATGTCACTGTCACTATCAGAGGGGTTAAATGCCCATGATCGGCACTAGCACTGATCGCGGGCATTGTCCCAGTGTGTCAGCTCTCAAAGAGTGCTGACACTTGCTTTTGATCACGCTGGTGCTCGGAGTGAGCCATACATGTATAGCGTTTTTTAAGAATACACCTTCCACAGCTCCATACACGTACAGCGGATGTCGTGAAGGGGTTAATAGAAGGACGTCCTCTGTTCAGTATTTTCCTTGGTGGAGAGTGGTAACATACAGCGTCCCTTACCCTGGAGGACCTGTCCTGTCCTGTCATACATAACAAGACAAAAGACTGCTTTTAATAGTAACTCTAATTCTCAACTTCACCTGTGGTGACTCTGCAAGGAAATTGAACACTTTTTTCACAAATGATTATCATTGAGCATCCCCACAGGGCACACTTTGTAGTCTGCTTGGAGAATTGCATGGCTTATAAGTCTCCTCACCCTGGCATGTCAGGCATATCACCAGGGCTGCCACTAGAAATTTTGGGGGCCCATACTGGCAAAATTTTCGGGGCCCATTTGAGACTCTGCCCAGGCTCCACCCCAGCCCCGCCTCCACCCCTCAAACTGTCCATAGCCCCACCGCTCTCTCTTGGCAAAACTCCACTTCTCACCTATCACACATTGAAAGTTCCCATCACCAGATCATACATATAGCCGGCAGCTTTTGATTTGGCCAAAAGATTTTTTAAGCTGCCACTATAACACGGTAGACACTTTTGGCCAGGCCCTACTCTACTGTAACCTACTAAATATTTGTTAAAATATGCAATAAAATGTAGGTATATTTTTTTTTCCAATTTTTAAAATGACCAATAATATCACATACAACGAACAAATACTGCTACACCATGTCCAGACCACATATTACCACCACAGTGATCGAATAATATCAAATACAGGGAACAAATACCACAACACCATGACCAGACCACATAATACCACCAATGACCGAATAATATCACATACAAGGAACAAAAATACCACCACACCATGACCAGACACCATATTACCACCACATAGTGACCAAATAGCACATACAAGGAACAAATACCACCGCACCATGACTAGACCATATATTACCGCCATAGTGATCGAATAATATCACATACAAGGAACAAATACCGCTACACCATGATCAGACACCATATTATTACCACATAGTGACCAAATAGCACATACAAGGGACAAATACCACCGCACCATGACTAGACCACATATTACCACCACAGTGATCGAATAATATCACATACAAGGAACAAATACCACCGCACCATGACCAGACCACATATTACCACCACAAAGTGACCAAATGGCACATACAAGGGACAAATACCGCAACACCATGTCCAGACCACATATTACCACCACATAGTGACTGAATACTACATTACTGATCAGTAATAAAAAAAAATACAATACTATCACCATAAGTGCCATTATACACAGGAGATCTGTACTTAGTATGCAGTGTCTGTGTACAGGTAATACAGTGATCACCGGTGGTATTATACACAGGAGCTCTGTATATAATGTATAGGTAATACAGTGATCACTGGTGACATAGACAGGAGCTCTGTATGTAGTATACAGTGTATAGGTAACACACTGACTCACCAGTGACGTCTCTAGGTGAAGTCCTTCATCTTTCATCCAGCACAGACCGCCATCACTTCTTCCAGCCAGGACTTGTCTCTGTAGGAAATAACACCGTTATCTCGAGCTCCGCTTGCAGAACACATTACTTATTTTTTCCCAACTACTACATTACACCACATGAAGAAAAAAAGGCGACATAGTGTCACTCTACACCGTAACAGGACTGCCCCCCCATTTAAAACAGTATCCTCAAAAAATAATATAAATACCTGACTGCAGTAATATCCCTTAATTAGCCCCTATGGTAATAATATTCCCCATCCTGGCCCCCGTGTGTTTCATTCCTGGCGTCAGCCATATGTTCTCCCATCCTGCCCTCATGAGTATCCATCCTGCCCCATATGATCTCCCCATCCTGACCCATCTGTCTCCATCGTATCCATCCTGCCGAATGATCCAATCCTGCCCCCATGTCTTTCATTCTGCCCTGTGTCTCCAATCATGCCCTGTATCTCCATTCTTGCCCCACCTGTCTCCAGTCCTGCCCCCAGCGTGTCCAGCATTCTGCCCCCAGCGTGTCCAGCATTCTGCCCCCAGCGTGTCCAGCATTCTGCCCCCAGTGTGTCCAGCATTCTGCCCCCAGCGTGTCCAGCATTCTGCCCCCAGCGTGTCCAGCATTCTGCCCCCAGCGTGTCCAGCATTCTGCCCCCAGTGTCCAGCATTCTGCCCCCAGTTCATCCAGCATTCTGCCCTCAGTGTCTCCAGCATTCTACCCCCAGTGTGTCCAGCATTCTGCCTCAGTGTCTCCAGCATTCTACCCCCAGTGTGTCCAGCATTCTGCCTCAGTGTCTCCAGCATTCTACCCCGTGTCTCCAGCCTTCTGCCCCCAGTGTCTTTAGCATTCTGCCCCCAGTGTCTTTAGCATTGTGCCCCCAGTGTCTTTAGCATTCTTCCCCCAGTGTGTCCAGCATTCTTCCCCCAGTGTGTCCAGCATTCTTCCCCCAGTGTGTCCAGCATTCTTCCCCCAGTGTATCCAGCGTTCTTCCCCCAGTATGTCCAGCATTCTGCCCCCAGTGTGTCCAGCATTCTGCCCCCAGTGCTCCAGCATTCTACCCCCAGTGTGTCCAGCATTCTGCCCCGGGGCCCCCCGGATCGCCGTTCTCAAAAATAATAATAAAAAAGTTCTTTTTACCTGGCCGCGCTCCTGCGGCGAAGAAGCTCCCTCCACTCAGCTGAAGTGCGCACTTGCCGGCAACTGACACTGACGTCAGATGCTGGCAACGTGCGCACTGCTGCTGACATCCGCTGCCAGCCTCCGATTGGCTGGCAGCTGTTAACTATTGACGCGCGGGCCCGCACAAGCACGTCAATAGTGTTGCCACAGCGCCGCTAAGGGCCCGGTTTAGCTTGCCGATAGGGGCCCGGTGAGCAGATGAGACGGGGCCCAATGCAGGCCCCCTCTGCCCACCGGGCCCCATACGCCAGTCAGGGCAGTAATGCCCTGATGGCGGCCCTGCATATCACTGTCCACAATGAGAGATTTTACCCCTTAGATAAAAGTCAGTGGCCTCTTTCTCATGCAGCAAAATCAGATCTCATGCTTTGCAATGAGGAGAGGGCAACACCCCAAAACACGTGTCTTCAAATTGATATTTTTGTTTGGCTTTCATCCTAAATCACATGGCAAGGCTTGTTAAAGGGTTGATATTGACTTTTAGGATTGCTACTTTCAGTAGATAATACTAGAGGTCAACTCCTTTTCCTCTCAGAAGAGGCAATTTGCCTATTTAATTTCCCAGAAAAGCTTGTGTGGCATATAAGTCTCCTCACTGTGACATGCCAGGCCTGGATTGTCACTCTCCACAAGGAGAAACATCACACCTTAAGTCCCAGTCTTTAGCTTCTCACCTAGCCAAATCAGATCTCATACTTTGCACTGATGAGGGGAAACAACCTGAAACAAAGTGTCTGCAAATTTAGATTCTCATTTGGCTTTTCTCCTAAGTCATATGGTAAGTGGTCAATATTGAATTTTAGGATTGCTACTTCCAATAGGTGGTGCTAGAGTTCTAGTCCTCTTCCTCTCTGAAGAGGCAATTTGCATACTTATTTTGAAGGGATGCCTAACAAGTTGGAATTGTGGCATTCTATAAATTAAGACTTATTGCTCAATGCAATGAAATAATCTCACAACATTGAAATTACTACACATTCTGGAAGAGTGGGAGCAAAAATACAAATACGGTACTTTTTTTTATACTATTAGTGTTATAATAAGAGTTTTAGGTTATGTATACACAGTAATTATTCATGTAAAGATTATTATTATTATTATTATTATGTATACCATTTTTGTCTTCTTCCTTGTTCTGTATTAGTTTGCTTAACCTAGTTATAGGAATGATTAAATTCTAGAGATGACGAGAGGTCAGAAGCGCAGTTCTGAAACGCAAATCTTGAAAATGTGGTATTACATCTATGTGTCTTCCTCCGTACTTTCCACTGTTGACAGTGGTAATTGATTCTGGAGCTTTAAACTTTACATTTGTTATCAGGTAGGTAGTGATGACTAAGGGGAAACATGGTTATAATAACAAAAGACTCAGAAGAGGAAGATGAATCATGACAGGCTCCCGCTGCTCTCGGGGAAGCGCAGACCATTGTCAGAAGGTGTAAGGCTTGTTCTTATGAATAGTCAGGACGACAGTTATTTATATACAGAGACGTCATAAGTAAATGACTGTATGTTTTTCCATCAGGTTGAGCAAATTATGGCAGAATATAAAGTTAGAGCCCTCAAGTGCCATCCTGACAAACACCCCGGCAATCAAAAAGCAGGTATTTCATTATGTTTGTTTGGTGTCAATCAATAGAATTGAACTGCAATATCAGACACAGCTCATGGACGATGTAGACCTTTCCAAACAACTCATTTAAAACTATTTTCACCTTTTATGAGAAACAGGGATAATAAATTAAAGGTGATTACAGACGCTGCGGCCAGCTACATGCGTGCGAAACTGAGTCCACCATGATGACCAATGGACTTCTCAATTTGGTGTCAAAATCTTGTGACCATTGAACACCTAACGGATGGTGTCTTGGATGCCTGTATACACAGTCACCTGAAAGTCTACCATTATAAGTGGGACAATGGAGGGCGTTTAAAGAGAACCTGTTAGCATGATCTTGTAATGTAAAGACATGACTGTAATGGCGCTGTTATACAGGCTAAATTGATTCCTTGGGTGAAGAAATCTGCTTTGTTGTTCTTCTTTAATCACCATTTGAAGGTTTCTGCTAACTAGATTTGTGTGCACAGGGGCCGGACTGGGCATTGGGTTAAATATTTTCTACTGCAACAACCCCAATATGTAGCCAGGTCATAAAGATATTCTGAACCTTAGTTTGATCTTTACAATATACGTTTTTTCTTTTGTAGTGGAAGAGTTTCAGAAACTTCAGCAAGCCAAAGACACCCTGACCAACGAGGAGAGCCGCGCACAGTACGACCATTGGAGACAGAGTAAAATCATGATTCCATTTTCACAATGGGAAGTCCTGAGTGATACAATAAAGATGGTAGGTCACCCTGAATATGCAAGAAACCTAATATGCCACAGTCTGGAAAATCAAGTAAATGACGGCAGGAGACAGGGAGGCCCAATTTCCTGACAATGTAGTGTTTATGTGACTCCATGCTGTCTGAGCTTCATTTCATAATTTCATACACATGTTTTGAAGAAGTCACGCTTGTCTCGCAGCACAAAAAACAATGACATTTTGTAGTAGGGACGGCATTCCCGTTAACGTGTTTGTTGGAACTGGAACATGTATTTCACAATAATTTGTTTTGATGAAATGCTTTCAGCTTCCTGAGTCTTGCAACATTGTAAATAAACATTTCCTAATCCGAGCTTTGTAGTATTATAAACGGGGCTGCTGATGTACCACATCCTTTACCGACATGATTGTACTGTTCTTTTTACCATTAATATTGATCATTTTGTTCTTTAGTATGGCATAGGCTACAAGGAGACTTAGTGGTTTCTACTTGCAGTATTGAGGTCCTGGGTTCAGATCCAATGAATGAAGTTTGGTGGCTCTTTTTTGTGTTTGCCATTTTAGTTTTGCTCAAACATCTAATAATATATGATATGTTAAAGGAGTTTTCTGGGTGCCAAAAAAAGATCTGGCTGTCCCCAAGCCACCCTATTACCTTTATTTATATATTTTTTAAGTTTCCCATCTGCTCCCCCAAAGCCACTCTTGTGGATTGTTATTGTTGACATCCTGAGATTCCTGCCAGCTCTCCCTCCGTGCCTCTAGAAAACAGTTCTCAACAGGCAGAGTTGTATCTGTCCCACTACTCACACACTTCCACCCTCTCCTCACCCACTCCATCTATAATGACTGGCACTACTGCACAGCATTAAGATAGCTAAATTGCTGCACACAGGTTCTGCTTCCTAAGATTCCTCCCACTACTTCTCTTAATATGTGCTATCCTGACACTTTCCTGCAGGCAGTAATGTAACGTGTGCTGACACTGGCACAACAAGGTCTCAGCGTGCTGCAGGGAAGCATGGCATCATATAGTGTATTTATCTATATGTAATCTAGTACCCATAGTACTCTACTACGAAGCCAAATACCATTCCCACTAGTCACGAGTTGATAACATTCCTTGTTCTATGTAAAGCCTGCAATGTCTCACTACTTTCCCTCCCTGTGCACATCCCCGGTCACTCTAAACTTGCACGGATTACAGGCTACATCCTCATGACATCACTGTACAGAGCACACTGCAGAGCTGCTAGCCCAGCCCCATAGCAGATTGTAGAGGGAGTAAGGAGCTGAAGGTCGCATCAGCACATGTCACAGCTCAGGAACACAGCAAGCTTAAAGGGATGCAAAGTTTAAATTAAGCCTTAATGACTATCTATTTAATGCAATAATCTAATCACTTTTTTTCTAACATGGGTTAATTCAAAATTTCCTACCATTCCTTATTTCCCTCTCTATCTTCCTGCTTTGTATTTTTTACTTCTATTTTGATGTTGTCTCATTTGAGACTCCCCAGTGTACGCTGAGATACTCAGAATGTCAGGATGCCATTAGTGGGCAGTGGCTGCAGTCACTGCTCCAGCGGCTTTCTCCACCCTGAAATTAAGTGTCACCAGTGACGCCCATTTCAAGGACTGCTCTAGTCCCTGTTCTAATGTATGCTCAGTATGAATTTGATGCTTACAGTGGTATATTTCCTTTGACTGCACAGTGGCAGTGCACTCCTTCACTGGCTCTAATGAGAAGTGAACAGCAGACAAGAGAGCACACTGTCAGTGAAAACGATAAACGAGAGAATGCAATGAGTAGGCAAAGCAGAGAGCAGCCCAACCTCCAAAACAGATGTCATCAGTGATGTCAGTTGTGTGGGTTGTTCTGGTTTCTGCTCTCTCTGCTTGCCACATTCTTTCCTTTCAATACGCACTAACAGTGCGTTCTCTTGCCGGCTCTTCACTTATCATTAGCTCTGGCAAGGAAGCACAGATAGAATAGAGAAGAAACGATAAAATTAAGAAAACAACAGATTAAATTTAAAATAATGAAATTAGTCAGAACATTTTGAAATTCTTTCATGTCTGGTAGTCTTCAGAATGCTTTAATAATGTTTGTGCACTAAAGTAAATAATATTGATTATCCTGTTTGATGGCACCTCTAAAAGGGTAAGATGTATTAGTCACTGAATAATCAGTATCTGAAGTTGATGTGTTGGAAGGCGGACACAGAGTCCCGTTTCCATTACATCATATGGATGGACATGTGCAGTGACACGTGCCACCTACTTAGACCTGTAGACCCCTTTAGGGCGCATTCAGATGATCATATAAATCTGATCGATATCGGACCGCAATGCACAGAGTGGCCGGCAGGTCTCCTGAGCTGATTGTGACAGCTTCAGGCATATGTGAAGCTGTCATGCTCAGGTCGGAAGTCGAAATCTACAGGAGCTAACGGCATGGCCTCACTGTCATAGTTCTTGTGATGGCTCGATGAGGAGCTACATACTGTGAGGCAGACGATTTTTATGTTATGACTGATTAGGTTTATAAGCAAAAGAAAATATATTGTTTTAGGTTAACAACAGCTCATCGTATAGTCAAGAGAGAAACTGGAGGATGCGCAGAAAACTTGTGCTCGCATGGAAGAACATTTCATCTCCATGCCATTGTTTTTTTTTTTAAATTATATAGAAACTTAATGCTCCATTGCTGCAAGTTGTACCACAAACAATCATGCCACCATGCTGTCCACAAACTAACACAAAAGGAAGTGTTGGGAGATTTTCTATAGAACAATCTGTAACAAATTATAAGGCTCAGTATGGTGACGTTAGCCCAACATCAGAAAGCATTATCCATGTTTCTCCATTGCTCGGTTCCATCTTGAATCTCTTGTTTTCGGAGGATTGAACTTTATGATCAGAAGACGAATATTGTATATAGAAATGTACAGTATTGTATAGGTTCATCCATTCCATTGTCCTAATTGTATCAATTCAATGAAAATTAGAGGGGTACATCCATCTTATTTGTGTATGGTATATCCTTTGGATATGCCGTAGGTTTGTGACGGAGGTGGCTATGCATGACCATGTTCAGCAGAGACCTCATAAATCACACCTGATTCTCATTTCTGTCAGATCATATGCATTTAGGCCAATTTTTTTAAAGCTTCATAAGGAGGAAGCAGATGGAAAATCTTGTAGAAATCATAGCATAATTTTTTTTTATTATTAATCATTTTTAGTCAATGCACTGGGCTGTAAAGAAGAAGGAAGCAATGCTGGAGGCCCCAGATAAATCTTCAAGTGAAACACATAATGACATTTCATTTAACTCAGAAGAAAAGAAAAACCAAATCATTGCTGGAAACGAGGATCATGTATTAAAGAAAACGCCGGAGGATATTGATTTGCTGTCGCCTAAAAGTCCTGAAGGTAACAACACAATTAAATAAAGTGTTCAATCGATGTGGTGTTTAAGCCGATGCTTCGCTTGTGAAAAGCCCTTCTCACAAGTCACCCTTCAGAACGGAATTATTAGCGCTTTATTACTTATACACGCTATGTCTGCTTTTGTTTTTCTTGAAACATGAAAAAAAAGTTGAAAGACGAGATACAAAGTCACGAAAATGTAATCTCTCCTGCCTTGCTGTAGTAATTCAGTTCTAAAAGCAGAAGAACAGCAACGATGATGAGATATGGCATAGATGTAGGAATATGGTAGGACACATACGCTATTTGACCTAATGCAGAAAAATGGCTCCCCAGTATAATGTGATTGGGGTGTTATAAGTGTAGGACTGCGCTTTCTCCTCCATTGGCAGTTTCATTGCAGGGATTTATGTAGACATATGGAATAAATCAATAACACTCACAACTGATTAAGCTAAGTGAGGAACTGCCAATTTCTTCTGATTCTCTTGTTATCACCTAAAGAGATGAACAAGCACATTTTGATCATTATGAACATAGAAAAGAGACGGCTATGACACTTTCTGCTACTACAGTGTTAATGAGAGACATCTAGGCACAAGGAGATGTCATAGACCAAAGATGCCAGTGAGACCTTCCACCATATTTTTCTTTCAAGGGAATCTGTCAGCAGGTTTTTGCTGTGCAATCTCAGGGCAGCATGAGGTAGATGATAGACTAATGTTAGTGATATATCACTTATTAGGCTATGTGCTGTTGTTTCAATACAATAAGTGCTTTATCAGCAAGAGACAAAGTGTTTTTATCACTGCCAGACTAGCTGCCTGGTGCCTCCTGGTCCAAACACACCCACACCACTGATTAGCAGCTCACTGTCAATATACCATATACATAGAAAGCTGTGGTGTGGATGGAATTAGCTTTCTGAGCCATGCTACTTCTACAACAGAGAAAACTCTGATTCTATCTTAATTGCTGCACCGAGCAGACTAAGGCTGGTTTCACATTTGCGTTTTTTGCCGCTGCGTTTTAGCGCAAAAAAAGCATGCATTTTTTTTCCTATATTTAACATTAAAAACGCATGCGTTTTTTTTGTATGCGTTTTTGCCGCGTTTGACGACGCATGCGTCTTTTCTATGCTTGTGTTTTGTTACAGAAATGCAACATGTAGTAATTTCTAGAGGCGTTTTCTTGCGGCAAATAAACGTATTGCTGTCTATGTAAACGCATGCGTTTTTATGCACATGCGTTTGGTTGCGTTTTAAACGCATGCGTTTCAATAAAAAAAAACAAGAATACACACTGATAAGCCACCCCCCACCATCAAGGTGATAAAGGGATCCAAACCCTAACCCTAACCCTACCCCTAACGCCGGTAATTCAATTGCCGGCTTTTCATTTCTCCTGCCTAAACCCGACATGATATGAGACATGGTTTACATACAGTAAACCATGTCATATCCCCCTTTTTTTTTCATATTCCACACTAATGTTAGTAGTGTGTATGTGCAAAATTTCGGCGCTGTAGCTATTAAATTTAAGGGTTAAATCGCGGAAAAAATTGGCGTGGGCTCCCGCGCAATTTTCTCCGCCAGAGTGGTAAAGCCAGCGACTGAGGGCAGATATTAATAGCCTGGAGAGGGTCCACGGTTATTGGCCCCCCTGGCTAAAAACAGCGGCCCCCAGCCACCCCAGAAAAGGCACATCTGTAAGATGCGCCTATTCTGGCACTTGGCCACTCTCTTCCCACTCCCGTGTAGCAGTGGGATATGGGGTAATGAAGGGTTAATGTCACCTTGCTATTGTAAGGTGACATTAAGCCAGATTAATAATGGAGAGGCGTCAATTATGACACCTATCCATTATTAATCCAATTGTATGAAATGGTTAAAAAAAACCACACACACAATATTGCAAAGTATTTTAATGAAATAAACACACAGGTTGTTGTAATATTTTATTGCTCTCTGAATCCACCTGAAGACCATCGTTCTGTAACAAATTAAAAATAAACCAACAATATACATACCTTCCGTAGATCTGTAACGTCCCACGATGTAAATCCATCTGAAGGGGTTAAAATATTTAACAGGCAGGAGCTCTGCTATAATGCAGCTGTGCTCCTGCCTGTAAACCCCGGGGAATGAAGGTAATGTAGGTCAATGACCTGTAGTTACCTTCAGTCGCGGTGATGCGCCCTCTGCTGGATGTCCTCATATGACGTCGAGCGTGGGAAAAAGTTCCCAGGCTGCAGTTCATGAGGACATCCAGCAGAGGGCGCATCACCGCGACTGAAGGTAACTACAGGTCATTGACCTACATTACCTTCATTCCCCGGGGTTTACAGGCAGGAGCACAGCTGCATTATAGCAGAGCTCCTGCCTGTTAAATATTTTAACCCCTTCAGATGGATTTACATCGTGGGACGTTACAGATCTACGGAAGGTATGTATATTGTTGGTTTATTATTTTTAATTTGTTACAGAACGATGGTCTTCAGGTGGATTGAGAGAGCAATAAAATATTACAACAACCTGTGTGTTTATTTCATTAAAATACTTTGCAATATTGTGTGTGTTTTTTTTAACCATTTCATACAATCTATTTTGAAGTGTTATTTCTGTTATGCTGTAATGTCTATTGTCTGTACAAGTCCCCTCTATAAGTTGTAAAGCGCTGCTATGTTGGCGCTATATAAAAATTATTATTATTATAATTGGATTAATAATGGATAGGTGTCATAATTGACGCCTCTCTATTATTAATCTGGCTTAATGTCACCTTACAATAGCAAGGTGACATTAACCCTTCATTACCCCATATCCCACCGCTACACGGGAATGGGAAGAGAGTGGCCAAGTGCCAGAATAGGCGCATCTTCCAGATGTGCCTTTTCTGGGGTGGCTGGGGGCAGATGTTTTTAGCCAGGAGGGGGGCCAATAACCGTGGACCCTCTCCAGGCTATTAATATCTGCCCTCAGTCACTGGCTTTACCACTCTGGCGGAGAAAATTGTGCGGGAGCCCACGCCAATTTTTTCCGCAATTTAACCCTTAAATTTAATAGCTACAGCGCCGAAATTTTGCACATACACACTACTAACATTAGTAGTGTGGAATATGCAAAAAAAAGGGGGATATGACATGGTTTACTGTATGTAAACCATGTCTCATATCATGTCGGGCTTAGGCAGGAGAAATGAAAAGTTGGCAATCGGCTTTTCTGCTATATCGCGCTGAAGTAAATATATATATATATATATATATATATATATATATATATATATATATATATATATATGTGTGTGTGTGTGTGTCTCAATGACACCGCATGAGAAAACGCATGCGTCTAAAAAGCGCAGCGTTTGCACGCGTTTACATGCGTTTTTTCACCACCTGCGTTTGCGTTTTAAACGCTGCGTTTTTAAACGCAAATGTGAAACTAGTCTAAGTGATACATCACTGAAGTCAGGGTCCTATGTTATGCTGCTCTCAGATGAGGTAGTCAAAACCAGGTGACAGATTCCCTTTAAATGTCCACCTATTCACACCATTTTTGTATTGTTTCTAAGCATCTAAAAGGATGGATCCATGTTTCCATGGTAACAGACTACAAACAAACCCTGCAGTCTGATCCATCACTTTTCAACTTCTCGTTAACCTACTGAAAGTGGATGTGTTACATAAATGTCATTGTGAAGGTGTACTTACCCTTCAAAGTGAACGATCAGTACCACGTCAGACAAAAGCATTATTTCCCACTCTTTTAAAGCAATTAAACTCTTAGATGCTATGGGGCGATGTGTTCATTAAGTTAGTGATAATTTCATTTAGGTTATTGTTGTTTTGGGCTGAGTACACTCAGACAGACTTACTTATGGTCTTCCTTTGTTAGTAATATGAGATGATATATAAATGTGAACAGTGTCCCTCCATTCTTTGTCAAGAATGGAACCAGAAAAGAGCGTTCACCCACGTTCTCGCCACATAGCACCCTACACACAGGTCTCACACTGTAATTCCAATATTTAGGGTTTAGTTATAGCTCAAAAACATTGCAAATTTTCAGTGACTTTTCACACATCAAATTTCATGTGACCTTCATGTTATTGTTCTCTGTAGCTCTCCCTGGCCTCCTGAATGTCTCTGTATATTGCACTGATTTTCCATGGTATGCACTGACTTTCCCCAGCTCTCCATGGCTCCTGAATGTCTCTGTATATTGCACTGTTTTTTCTATGCTTTCCCTGGATCTGAGTGTCAGCTTGTTTCCATGACCTGTTTTCATGTATCTCATTGTGTTATCCTGGCATCTCTTTGAGTGGTCACTCCAAACCCTCCCTCTCTTTATGACCTCTGCCTAAAGGTACCTTCACACGAAACGACTTTGTAACGATATCGCTAGCGATCCGTGACGTTGCAGCGTCCTGGCTAGCGATATCGTTTAGTTTGACACGCAGCAGCGATCAGGATCCTGCTGTGATGTCGCTGGTCGCTGAATAAAGTCCAGAACTTTATTTGGTCGTCCGATCGCCGTGTATCGTTGTGTTTGAAAGCAAAAGCAACGATACCAGCGACGTTTTACACTGGTAACCAGGGTAAACATCGGGTTACCAAGCGCAGGGCCGCGCTTAGTAACCCGATGTTTACCCTGGTTACCAGCGTAAAAGTAAAAAAAACAAACAGTACATACTCAACTGCGCGTCCCCCAGCGTCTGCTTCCTGACACTTACTGAGCGCCGGCCCGAAAGTGAAAGCACAGCGGTGACGTCACCGCTGTGCTGTTAGGGCCGGAGCTCAGTCAGTGTCAGGAAGCAGATGCCGGGGGACGCGCAGGTGAGTATGTACTGTTTGTTTTTTTTACTTTTACGCTGGTAACCAGGGTAAACATCGGGTCACTAAGCACGGCCCTGCGCTTAGCAACCCGATGTTTACCCTGGTTACCCGGGGACCTCGGCATCGTTGGTCGCTGGAGAGCGGTCTGTGTGACAGATCTCCAGCGACCAAACAGCGACGCTGCAGCGATCGGCATCGTTGTCGCTATCGCTGCAGCGTCGCTTCGTGTGAAGGTACCTTAACTCTATGCATCTGGTCTCCCATACCCACCCACCTCCTCTTTCACACCTGATTGCCCTTAACAGGGAATATATTCACATGCAGGCCTCTGCTACAGACGCAGTCTGCTGCATTCATCTTTTAACTTCCATCTTTTTAATTATGAATTTGAATTAGACTGAATTGGACTGGAATTGACTGGAAGGTAACAGAATACCAAGCACTACAATGTTTTGGTTTCTTTTCTCTTTCACCCCCATACTACTTTCCTTCTTACAATCTCCTGCAATCCCTCCACCTTGTAAGGAACTAGTCATTTCTTCCTCCATTCTCCCCAGCCATCTCACCTTCTCCTCAGAACTGTTCCTCCACATACAATCCTTTTTCTCCAGACACACACCGCCGCATCATGTCCTATCCTGCTCCCACCTTCTAATGCTCTGTCTGCTACTCCTCATTGCTGGTGACATATCCCCAAATCCCGGCCCTCCCCAACACATCCCCACACTCATTTCTAACCCCCGCCACGATCCTCCACACTTTTTACAACCATGACAACCTCATACCCATTCGTCCAGCCCCCACTCCCCCGGTCCACTCTCTGGAGCACTATGGAACGCACGCTCCATCTGCAACAAACTGCCATTTATCCATGACCTCTTCATCACCAACAAATTCTCCTTCCTCGGCCTTACTGAATCCTGGCTCACCCCCTCTGACTCGGCCTCTCCAGCTGCACTCTCCTATGGCGGATTCCACCTCTCTCACACCCCTCGCCCCAGCAACAAACATGGTGGAGGAGTTGGCTTGCTCCTGTCCGACACCTGCTCCTTCACTCCAATCCCGCTACCACCCTCCGCTACTCTTCCCTCGTTTGAGGTGCACTCTGTCCGCATCTATTCCCCCTCCAACCTCCAGCTGGCTGTCATCTACAGCCCCCCAGGACTAGCCATCTCCACCTTTCTCGACCACTTCACCACCTGGCTACTTAATTTCCTCTCTGTTGACATCCCCACTATCATCATGGGTGATTTCAATATCCCCATTGACACTTCCACCTCAGCTGCCTCTAAACATCTATCACTGACTGCATCCTTTGGCCTCACTCAATGGTCCTCTGAGGCCACTCACAAAGATGGCCACACGCTAGACCTCATCTTCACCCACCTCTGCTCCCTTACTAATCTCACAAACTCTCCCCTCCCCCTGTCTGACCACAACCTACCGACATTCTCTTCCCTCTCCTCTCCTAGTGTGCAACCCCCACTCCACAAACTCCCTCGCAGAAATCTCAAACATCTCAACTTACAATCACTCTCGGAGTCCCTTCTCCCTCTTACAGACATAGCTTCCCTTCATGACACAGATGCTGCTGCCACTTTTTATAACACCACAATAACAGCAACACTCAATTTGGCCGCCCCGCTCATGCATTGCAAAACTCGTACACTCAACAGGCAGCCCTGGCTGACCAAAGAATTGAGACGGGCTTCTAGGATCGCTGAGTGGAGATGGAAGCAATTCCACTCTGCCGACCACTTCACTGCATATAATCAGTCCCTCGCCAGCTTCAAGTCCGCGCTCACTGCCGCAAAACAAACTTACTTCTCATCTCTCATATCCTCCCTGTCTCACAACCCTAAACAGCTTTTCAACACTTTTAATTCTCTACTCCGTCCCCCTGCACCCCCTCCATCCCCTCTCATTTCTGCTGAAGACTTTGCCTCTTTCTTTAAACAGAAGATTGATACGATCAGGGAAAGCTTTGGCCCACAGCGCCCACTGCCCCTCTTAGTTGCTCAACCCTGCTCCTCCAAAACCAGCTTCTCCACCATGACAGAAGATCAGCTCTCCACCCTCCTGTCAAGATCACACCTAACCACCTGCACGCTCGACCCGCTCCCGTCCCACCTCATCCCTAACCTTTCCACGGTCTTCATCCCAACCCTAACACACCTCTTCAACCTTTCACTCACAACAGGTGTCTTCCCCTCATCCGTCAAGTATGCCAAGATCACACCCATCCTCAAAAAGCCCTCCCTCGACCCATCCTCTGTCTAGCTATCGCCTGATATCTCTTCTCCCTTATGCCTCCAAATTGCTGGAGCAACACGTCCATCTTGAACTGTCCTCCCACCTCTCCTCCTGCTCCCTCTTTGATCGGTTACAATCTGGCTTCCGCTCCCATCACTCAACTGAAACTGCCCTAACTAAAGTCACCAATGACCTAACTGCCAGGAGCAAGCGACACTACTCTGCCCTCCTTCTCCTGGACCTGTCTTCTGCCTTCGACACTGTGGACCACTCCCATCTGCTACAAATCCTCTCATCTCTTGGCATCACAGACTTGGCCCTTTCCTGGATCTCGTCATATCTGACAGACTGAACATTCAGTGTCTCCCTCCCCCACACCACCTCCTCACTTCGCCCCTTGTCAGTCGGTGTTCCTCAAGGCTCTGTTCTAGGACCCCTACTCTTCTCCATCTACACTTTCGGCCTGGGACAGCTCATAGAATCCCACGGTATGCAGTACCATCTCTACGGTGATGACACGCAGATCTACCTATCCGGTCCTGACTTCACCTTCTTACTCACCAAAATCCCGCACTGTCTGTCTGCTATTTCAGCCTTCTTTTCTGCTCGCTTTCTACAACTGAACATGGACAAAACAATTCATCATCTTTCCCCATCTCACTCTACCACTCCACCAGACCTATCCATCAATGTCAATGGCTGCTCACTTTCCCCAGTCCCACACGCCTGGTGCCTTGGAGTGATCCTCGACTCTGCCCTCTCTTTCAAGCCACATATCCAAACCCTTGCCTCCTCCTGCCGTCTCAAACTCAAAAATATTTCCCGGATCCGCGCATTCCTTGACCGCGACACCGCAAAAACGCTAGTGCATACCCTTAACTCCCGCCTCAACTACTGCAACCTCCTACTCTCTGGACTCCCCTCTAGCACCACTCCAATCCATCCTACACTCTGCTGCCCGACTAATCTACCTGTCTCCCCGCTATTACCCAGCCTCTCCCCTATGTCAAGCCCTTCACTGGCTTCCTATCGCCCAGAGACTCCAGTTCAAAACCCTCACAATGACATACAAAGCCATCCACAACCTGGCTCCTCCATACATCTGTGACATGGTCTCCCGGTACCTACCTACACGCAACCTCCGATCCTCTCAAGACCTCCTTCTCTACTCCCCTCTCATCTCTTCTTCCCAAAACCGCATCCAAGAATTCTCCCGTGCTTCCCCCATACTCTGGAACTCTCTACCCCAACACATCAGACTCTCACCTACCATAGAAACCTTCAAAAAGAACCTAAAGACTCACCTCTTCCGACAAGCCTACAGCCTGCAGTGATCCTGAACTTACTGAACTGCCGCACAACCTGCCCTACCCTCTCCTAGTGTTTCATCACCCATCCCCTGCAGACTGTGAGCCCTCGCGGGCAGGGTCCTCCCTCCTTATGTACCCGCGTGCCTTGTTTTTTGCTCATGTTTAATGTATTTGTCTATATTTGCCCCGTATTCACATGTAAAGCGCCATGGAATAAATGGCGCTATAAAAATGTATAATAATAATAATTGTCAGCATAAGTTTTTTTTTTAATGGGTTGTAACTTTTCGCCTCGATCCACGATAATAAGCTGCCATTGCTTTTTGAATAATTTGTAAGTCCTAATAGGTCAGCTCCACTATCGTACTAGCTGAAAGACCTCAGAAAATATATGAATATGAAATGTTATAGAAACTTCTGAGATGATGACACCGATGAAGTCTGATCCAGGGCCAACACTGATTCAGAATGACAAGTCCTATAGAGATCTCATACCTTGTTCGTGGAGCTAAAATCTGACAATGCGAGGGCCCGTCATATTAATGGCCGTTTGCCCAGAATGTGTCCAGTAACGGAAATATCTGATAAGAGACATATAGGATTGAGAACAAGAGAGACCTTTCATTCTAGGTATCAGCGGTGATCATCTCATGTAGAGACTGAATGATTGCTAATCTAATTGTTCCGTCCTGCTTACAGGGATGAGGACTTGCTGATAATGATTTTATACAGGCAT
Organism: Ranitomeya variabilis; assembly: GCF_051348905.1. Lineage (NCBI taxonomy): Eukaryota > Metazoa > Chordata > Amphibia > Anura > Dendrobatidae > Ranitomeya > Ranitomeya variabilis. The sequence continues at coordinate 102,356,873 of NC_135235.1, forward strand.
AAAAGTCAAATCACCCTCAGGACTGTATTTGCGGTCTGATTGTGATCCAGTGAAACATCAGATTTCACGCGGACTAATGTTATGCTATGGGGCCATGCAAATGTCCAATTTGTCTTGGGACAGAGTCTGCCCGGGAAAAAAAATTGACGCATGCTCGAGTTTTCATATTGCATTCAGCCATGCAAGTCAATGATTCCGTGGAAAACATCGGACTGCACTCGATTCCTACGGACTAACAGAATGGAGAAGATGGAGACATTTTTTTTCTCCATCTTCTCTTCCAAGAGAATGAGGGAACACTGTAATTAAACTCTGATTAGAGTGTGATTAGTAGAAGCGACCCAATTCTCTCAGATGAGAGAATGTACGATCGTCTGCACCTGCCTTAAGAATGAGAGTTTTGCTCGTTCAGCAGTTGATCGGTAATGAATCACCTTGTGTAAAGTGGCCATATGGCTTCATTCATACTTGCATATTTTGGTTAATATTTGTAATTTACATTTTACTGTGTTTCAGGCTAATGGCCTTTGGCTTAAAAATGATGCAAAATGCAGACCAAAATGTATAAATGCCTAAATTGTCTTTTTAGATAAAGACTGTACGGAAATAGACTGTAGGCATCAGATAATAAGGTGATACCCTTGTAAAAAATGCAATAGATCCATCTAGAGGGATCATCCTTATTCTTAATTACACATGGAAACACGAGAAGCAATGGGATCAAACTGAAAGGGACAAGATACAGATTAGATAGTAGAAAAAACATTTTGACAGTGAGGGTGATCAATGAGTGGTACAGGCTGAGGTGGCGAGTTCTCCATCAATGGAAGTCTTCAAACAGAGGCTGGACAGACACCTGTCTGAGCTGGTTTAGTGACTCCTGCATTGAGCAGGGGGTGGGACACGATGACCCTTTAGGATTCTAGGTAATCTGCTCACCTGTGTAGGCAAAACTCCTGTAAAAGCTCAATACCAGTTACTGCTGCCTAGACGCTGAGGGATGATCTCCACCAGGATGCTTGACAGGAAAAGACAATTTACGGCTTTGGGTTGCACTACAGAAATAAAGATTTTTGATCCAGAGACCTAAGAGGTTTTTATTCCACTAGTTTCCACCATTAAATTGTCTTTCAACCTATAACTAAAAAAAAAAAGATCAGGCATAAATCTTACTAATAATTACTGAGGACAACAGTTTTTTTTATCTGGTTATGGTGACAGTTCTATTAGTGACACTGTCTGGAGCACTTTACTAGCAGTTTGTTCTTTGCCTTTTTCTTATAGGAAGTCCCGACATGACTTACTGTCTCCTGCGCTTTCGCTGGTCGGCCGAGGCTCCCTCGGATCTCCTTCGGAAATTCAGAAATTACGAAATCTAGAGATCATTCCCTGTAGTATTAAATGGTCTTTCCTCTATATTATAAATATAAAATTATATTTTTAATGTATTTTATTTTAGATCCATATAAGGATTTGTACTCGTCTTCGAAACATATATATGTTGTATGTTTAACCATTTATTTTATTAATATTTACAAGAATGTACTTGTGCGAGAGTTTTCTAGATGTATAAATTTGCCTTCCAAGTGCACTCATCAGGCACTGTCCATACCTGAGTTTTGTTCATAAAATGATAGTATTTTGAGGCTCTATCTCCATAGTTGAAATCAATCAATAGCCCAGGCTTTAAAGGTTTTTTTTTCTGGCCTTTAATGGCCAGCACTGGTTAAAAAAAAAATTAAACCAGATATTTTTCACCCTCCCTTTGGTCTAGCGCTGCCTCTGTAGGATCTGTTGTGTGTTCTGGTGTGGTGGTATGTCATCACTGCGGTGCACATCACCGCTGCAGCCAATCACTGAGCTCAGCGACTGTGCTGATGTAGACAAGCTCAGTGATTGGCTGCATGACTTGTGTGCTGTAGTTTCCGCCGCAGCCAGAATCTGTATAAGTGGTGTTGGTCGCTGGGGGCCACAAAGTCATCAGCGGAATTCCTCCTACCTCTTTAAAGACCGGGCCAGCAGATGGCGGTCTTTCCACACTCGTGTTACATCATGTAAGGGCTCTTCAAGGGTATCACAGGCACAACCTTTACTTTACCAGCAGGTAAACAGCAATAGAGGTAGTCAGTGGTATCAGATCCTATGGCAGTCAGCACGCGTGTATATTGGGATATACCATGCCAATGTATATCATACACTATGCCTGCCTGCTATTAGAACTGCATAGAAAGGTGCCAGTGCAAGAAGATCATCTCGATTTGTCTAAAATGGGGACCAATCTGACACTAAAATTAGCATAAGGGTGAATTGCCCAAAGCCCTAAATCGGTTTAGTCCAGAGTGTCAGTAACACATGGAATTGCTGCTTATTTCTTTCCAAAGTATACTTCAGTTGTTTAATATGTCTGAATATTGTCAATGTGTTATCTATGTGCATTATCTTGTAATAAAGAAACTGGCAAGGAACAGTCTGTTTATTTCTATATATTATTTCCAGATCACTGGATATGCAGAAGCCATGCACAATTCATAATAAAAGCTTCTCTTGTCTTCTGTTCCTCTGCATTTTGGGATTTGGTCCCACAAGCCTCAAAATGCCCTTATATGAAGGATGCCAACACTTATACTTTAAACTAAATGCAATGGTCTGGCAGAATTAGGTTGGCTATACACATTAGATAATTATCTGCTGAGCTCACAAACTTCAGTGAGACCAGACCACCATTTAATTTGTACAGATATATTCTGACTCTCCCCCTACAGGACATGCATGTAGAATGAGGATCAGGCATGTTGGATTTCAACATGCCTGATCCTTTTGTTCTCAAGAAAAGCCACTGCCAGCCATTTGTTACTTTCTCCTCATCAAATAAACGTGTGGACTTGACCAAGCAAAGTGTGTACATGTATGGAGTGTGGGGTAATCGGGCAGATCAGCAGTCATTGGAACAGGTGACGGCAGACCTAAGGTGTATTGCCATCTTAAACTCCGGCATCGCTGCTTAAGTGTACAATATTGTTTAATGCATTAAAGTCAAGCCATCCTACAGCTTTGTCCCATTGTATATACTGTACTGCCTTTCCCCAAAACTAAGCCCTAGTTAGTCAGGACGTCAAGACCGGTATGTGGGGGGGGGGGGGGGGGGGAATACTGGTGTAGTGTGCAGGGCTCACACTCTCTTAGGGACCCCCAGCAGTTGTACTCCAAGGTTCAAATTGCTTAAGGAACTTTGGAGAAAGTCATGTGACCATGATAATGAGTGTAAAGGAACTGAAGAGGAGACAGGCTGGTGTGTGCCGTATGTGCAGTATGCCTGTCACACGTGTGTATATGTATGTATATATATATATATATATATATATATATATATATATATATATATATATATATATATATATATATATGCAGTGCGTGTATACGTGTGTGTGTGCAGTGTATGTGCATTGTGTGTATACATGTGTATGTGCAGTGTATATGTATATACATGTGTATGTGCAGTGTGTGCATATACAGTGTGTGTATACAGTACATGTGTATGGGCAGTGTGTATACATGTGTATGTGCAGTGTGTGTGTATGTGCAGTGTATATGTATATACATGTGTATGTGCAGTGTGTATATATACATGTGTATGTGCAGTGTATATATACACGTGTATGTGCAGTGTATATATACACGTGTATGTGCAGTGTGTGTATACAGTACATGTGTATTGGCAGTGTGTATACAGTACATGTGTATGGGCAGTGTGTATACATGTGTATGTGCAGTGCAAGTGCATATACATGTGTGCGTATATACATGTGTGTGTATAAATGTGTATGTGCAGTGTGTGTGTATACAGTATATGTGCAGTGTGTGTATGTATATGTATGTATATATATATATATATATATATATATATATGTATATATACATACACACACACACACACATGTGCAGTGTGTGTATATACATGTGTATGTGCAGTGTGCGGTGTATGTGTATATACATGTGTATGTACAGTGTGTGCATACAGTACATGAGTATGTGCAGTGTGTGTATATAAAGTTATACAGTACATGTGTATATGCAGTGTGTGTATATACATGTGCAGTGTGTGTGTGTGTGTATATATATATATATATATATATATATATATATATATATATATATATATATATATATATATATATATACACACACACTAGCTGTACTACCCGGCTTCGCCCGGGGTAATAACTGCTGTTAGCAAAATAGAATGTGTTAACAAAAATTTATTCTGCACAAAAAAAACACAAAACAAATAGATAGAAATGTAAGTATTAAAAGGCAAAAACTAAGCTAATAGAAGCATTTTACAACATATATTTCAACACCAGAGATATTCCACACAGATTTAACTAAATTGGCCAAGTAATGTGAAGTAATCTTCTACTACTTATTCGAGAGCCTTTTGATAAACGACATTCTTAGTTTTTCCTTCAGGTGCAAAGACAAACAGATTTTTGGCTGTTCCAACTCTTGAACAGGCCACATAAAGTTGACCATGAGAAAAGCATGGAGATTGTAAATCTAAGCTAGCTGAAGAGCCCGGCGTTGCCTGGGCATAGTAAATATCTGTGGTTAGTTATAGCACCTCACTTCTCTTATTTTCCCATCACGCCTCTCATTTTCCCCATCACATCTTTCATTTTCCCCCTCACATCTCTCATTTTCTCCCTCACACCTCTCACTTTCCCCCTCACTCCTCTTATTTTCCCCCTCACTCCTCTCATTCCCCCCTAACACTTGTCATTTCGACCTCACATCTGTCATTTTCCGATCACTCCACTATTTTCCCTCACTCCTCTCATTTTGCACTCACACCTTTTCATTTTCACCTCACACCTCTCATTTTCACCTCAGTATATACATGTTTGTCATCTCCCTTATATATAGTATACACCTGTATGTCATCTCCTGTATATAGTATATACCTGTATGTCATCTCCCCTGTATATAGTATATACCTGTATGTCATCTCCTCCTATATATAGTATATACCTGTATGTAATCTCCTCCTGTATATAGTATATACCTGTGTGTCATCTCACCTATATATAGTATATATCTGTGTGTCATCTCCTCCTGTATATAGTATATACCTGTATGTCATCTCCTCATGTATATACTATATACCTGTAGGTAATCTGCTCCTGTATATAGTATATACCTGTGTGTCATCTTCTTCTGTATATAGTATATACCTGTATGTCATCTCCTGCTGTATGTAGTATGTACCTGTATGTCATCTCCTCCTCTATATAGTATATACCTGTGTGTCATCTCTCCTGTATATAGTATATATCTGTGTGTCATCTCCTCCTGCATATAGTATATACCTGTGTGTCATCTCCCCTGTAAATAGTATATACCTGTGTGTCATCTCCTCCTGTATATAGTATATATCTGTATGTCATCTCCTCCTGTATTAGACCTCGTTCACACGTTATTTGGTCAGTATTTTTACCTCAGTATTTGTAAGCTAAATTGGCAGCCTGATAAATCCCCAGCCAACAGTAAGCCCACCCCCTGGCAGTATATATTAGCTCACACATACACATAATAGACTGGTCATGTGACTGACAGCTGCCGGATTCCTATATGGTACATATGTTGCTCTTGTAGTTTGTCAGCTTATTAATCAGATTTTTATTTTTGAAGGATAATACCAGACTTGTGTGTGTTTTAGGGCGAGTTTCGTGTGTCAAGTTGTGTGTGTTGAGTTGCGTGTGGCAACATGCATGTAGCGACTTTTGTGAGATGAGTTTTGTGTGGCGACATGCGTGTAGCAACTTTTTGTGTGTCGAGTTGCATGTGACAGGTTAGTGTAGCAAGTTGTGTGCAGCAAGTTTTGCGCATGGCGAGTTTTGCGCGTGGCGAGTTTTATGTGTGGTGCCTTTTGAGTATGTGCAAGTTTTGTGTGAGGCAACTTTTGCATGTGTTGCAACTTTTGTGCATGTGGCAATTTTTCCGCGTGTGCAAGTTTTCCGTGTGGCGAGTTTTCCATGAGGTGAGTTTTGCACGTGTGGAGAGTTTTGCATGTGGAGAGTTTTGCGCGTGGCGAGTTTTGAGCGTCGACTTTTGTGTTTCAACTTTTATGTGGCGAGGTTGGTGTATGTGTGGTGAAATGTGCACTGAGGGTGGTATATGTGTTCGAGCACGTGGTAGTGTGTGGCGCATTTTGTGTGTGTGTTCATATCCCCGTGGTGGTGTGGTGATTATCCCATGTCGGGGCCCCACCTTAGCAACTGTACAGTATATACTCTTTGGCGCCATCGCTCTCATTCTTTAAGTCCCCCTTGTTCACATCTGGCAGCTGTTAATTTGCCTCCAACACTTTTCCTTTCACTTTTTCCCCATTATGTAGATAGGGGCAAAATTGTTTGGTGAATTGGAAAGCGCGGGGTTAAAATTTCACCTCACAATATAGCCTATGACGCTCTCGGGGTCCAGACGTGTGACTGTGCAAAATTTTGTGGCTGTAGCTGCGACGGTTCAGATGCCAATCCCGGACATACATACACACACACATACACACACACATACATACACACATTCAGCTTTATATTATATATATATATATATATATATATATATATATATATATATATATATATATATACACACACACACATATACACACACGTGCAGTGTGTGTATATACATGTGTATGTGCAGTGTGTGTATATACAGTACATGTGTATGTGCAGTGTGTGTGTGGTGTATGTGCAGTGTGTGATGACATGAATATATTTGGAAAAATGTTGATTTTATTTTGTTATGTTGTTTCAGGGGGAAAAAAAATAAGACATCCACTAAAATAAATAAGCCCTAATCAATTTTTTTAGAGCAAAAAAAAATATTATAAGACCCTATCTAATTTTCGTCGAAACGCTGTATTAGTAATATTTACAATGTTTTTTTTTTTTTTTTAAACTGCCAAGCATGCTGGATAAAGTAACTACAGACATTCTATGTAGACAGTAAAGGCTTCCGATAGGAGGTAAATCATCAGTGCGTTTATGGCTAAATGAATCTTGTGCCCAAAACAAACATAGCCCTTGCAAGATATGAACTAATAAAAGAGCCCTATCAGATTGTAGGATTTAATATCCGCAGCAGCCCACATTTCTAGCCTGAGATTTCCAAGGAAATTGCTCAGGAAAAAAGTTATCTAATTGATAAGATCTTTTTAATTTTACCTGTACATCAATCCAATGTATTTTTTGTTGCAGTGACATCAGTTATCCATTTTTTGTGTGTGTTGTTTTGCCACAGTTACTAAACTGGGAACAATTCAATCTATTCCTTCCACCATCCAGATTCACCTGCAGCCAAATTTATACTCTGATTATTTTCCTTATATGTAAAAATGACTCTTTTTTTTTTTTTTTTAAAGTGTGCTGGATTCATTTTTGATCTGCTTGTTAGTTTTTACAATCAGGGCGACATTCCTTTTTCTCATGCAAAAAAATCACAAACTGATTCACTTGAATGGGCGACTTTGATCCAAATCGGATCTATACAGAATATCTCTATTTTTGAATGCAGCCAGCTAAAAAATACAAAGCAAGAAAAACAAGTGTATGACTAGCTTCAGAGTATAATATGTCAGTGTATGGCCAGTGAAAAACAAGGACAACACAAGTACGACACATTCATGTATGAATGAGCGCTAAAACCGGTTTGACACATCTAACGGTCAGAATAGGGCTTGCAATGTAGAGAATGGCTGCAGGTCTCCGGTCCTGAACTCTTATAGGCACGTTCACTATATGGACATAAGTATTGGACACCCGAAATCAGTTTTTTCCAAAACCACAGGTGTATAACATCCAGCCCCTCGCCGTGCCGTCTGCCTCTACTATCATTTGTGGAAGAACCGCTTTTGTTTTAGAGATTACTGAATTTGAATGTGGCCCTTAAATGAGGATGCCCCCATTGTAACAAGTCAGTTGATGAAATGTCTCCACTCCTAAGTATTCAATGATCAACCGTGAGCAGTTTTATTGAGAAGTGGGAGGAACTGCAGCAACTCCGCCATGAAATGGGGACTACGTAAAGACAAAGTTATAGTATGGTCTCCTGAGTGCTGAGAAACACGAAACAAAGTTTGCCAGCATGATGTAGATTAATTAATTGCAGAGAGCCAAACCTCCTTTGGCATCAACAAATAAAAAAACAAACCTATGTCTGGAGTGTCAAGGCTGAACCGCTGCATGCAAGCCTTACATCACTAAGCACAATACCAAGCGTCAGATGGAGTGGTGTAAAGCACACGGCCTGTGGATTCTGGACCAGTGGAAACATGTTCTATGGAGTGAATCACAATTCTCTAACTAGCAGTCTGAGATTGGTAAATACCAGAACAGTACTGGCCTGACACCGAATCCAAAGGTAAAGCTCGCTGAAAGAGGGGCAATGATATGGGCTTGATATTTAATATCTGGTCTAGGCACTTTGGTAAGCTGCAGGCAAAAAAGGAAAAATCAACACCAGGTGATTTCCATAAATATTCAAGTTTTGTCTTTTTTAAAGGAGGGAAAAGAAAGCGTAAGGCTGCATAAGACCTGTTGGATCCTGGAGAAAGAGTAACGCGGTCCTCCTCTATGATGTGACCGGGTTACTCTCTATCCATAGATCTTAATTGCTCATTTATATATGAAAAAAATGTGGATTTTTTTGGAATAAGACATTGGTTCACAGATATCAAGGTCTCATTTTATTCAACCCTTTAATTTAACCTCTAGTGTTGAATACATATGATTTATGTGATCTGCAGCATATACACAAAACAGAAAACCCTTCAAATCTTAAAGTAAAAACTTTATTTTCACAGAATTCTTTACAATTTGATCAAGGATTATAAACAATATAGACTTAATGAATGGAAGCACACTAAATAGAGAGAAAATGACAACAAAATCTGACCAAAGATTTCCTAATAAATTTTAAGATGAGAGGAAGGGACACTCACGTTTATGTACAAGGTGCTGTACACAGAGCCTGTACAGGTCTTTTGTCATAACTGCAAAAACAGCCCGAAGAAAACTAGAATTATATATAATATTAAATGTCATCTTGGCATGGCTCAGTTACTCAAGGCTGCGAAGTAAAGTAGAAGTGATGGCAAATCTTTATTATGCAAGGCTGAATCCTTCATAATGGTCAATTGCCTGGATCAGTTTTTCTCGTAGTGTCTCTTTACTGGTATATTTGGGGAGATCCAAAAGATTGAAGCATGTGTGGGCGACAGGTAGGAAACAGTCTCCTCCGCCTGTTGGTTGGATTATAAGTTTTAAACTTTTCATTCCAAGAATGGGTATGCGGTCACTGCCGGTCAGAAACACTGTAAAAAAAAACAACAAAACTTACACGTGAGGACATGGTAGAATGTCTGTATTCTGCATTCTGGTAAACTAATCTTTACCTTTATATGCCATTAACATATGAGAAGAAAACTCTTAGAAAAGCTGTGATCCCAATCAGCACTATGCTTACATGTCCTACACTTGTCACATTGAGCCATACATTATGTAAAACTTATCTGCATTACTGGACTCCTAATACACATCTTTAGCCTGATGTATTAGCAACTTGTAAAATAACAAAGTTTGCTTTACTTACCCTCCCCAGGTCCAGAGCTTTCTCTCCGCTCTCAGTTGATCATCTGAAATGGTGAGGTCACAAGGACAGCACTGCAGACAATCACTGGGCTCAGCTGATGCAGGCGGTACAAACCACTGAGCTCACTTATTGGCTGAATCACTGTAGACATGACCTCACCGCTGCAGCTGACCAACACAGATCAGGACAGGGGTGGAGAGGCAGTGCTTGACCGGGAAGAGAGAGTAACCTGTCTTCCCGCGACTTTAAAAGTCAGTACGTAACCCAATCAAAAGTCTGCATACCTTGTATGCAATTTGTATAATAAATAAAATATACATGTATATGTTTTGTAATTGTTTTATCATCTTCTGCCGAACATGTGATGGGATCTCTGATTTGCAGACCACAAACCAAGGAAGATTCCTTCTGGTGTAATTCGGGTTGAATGCTGCTGCATTTGGTCATACCACAATCAAAAAGAACAAATCATTCATTTGTCAAGGACAATGGTCATATTGGCATCCCAGCATTCAGAACCCATGACATTTATATTTTTCCACTGATGTAGCTGTATGAGGACCTACTTTTGTTTGCAAAACAAACAACTGGATAATGTGGTGATCATACTGGCTTTAATCACCATGAAATAATTATCTTGGTGCCATAATTTATGCTCAATTTATGAAAGTTGCATCACAATAACAAAAGAGCAAAACAAACCAGGAACTTTAAAGCATACTTACATAAAAACTGCTTTTTCTTTTCAAGTGGCAACTCATGGAAAACCTCCCAAAACAGTTTCATAGTCGGGTGGTCTGCCCAGAACTCTCCTTTATATTCAGTATGCTACATAAGACAAACGTTGAAACAAAGCATTAGCACGCACTCATCATATTCTCTATTGGAGATGCACTTGCGAATACTTTTCATCATTGTCTTGCCAGATTTTCCTCCCCTTCTTCCAAGAGCCATAACTTTTCTTTTTTTTGTTAACATAGCTATGAGGGCTTTTTTTTGTGGGACGAGTTGTAGTTTTGAAATTGGATGGGGGGTGATGTAATTTATACACGTTTTATAGGATATTTCTGTTCAACCCCTTTAACTGTCAGTTAGGAGCACCAAAATACTTTCACCATGAGTTGCGTGCACCTCTCTGACACGTGTAGTCAACGCTGCGATAAACTAAGGGTTGTGGGGGTGGTCGGCCGACCTAGGAAGCTACCAATTTTATATTCTACTAGCTGTACTACCCGGCTTCGCCCGGGTTAATGACTGCTGTTAGCAAAATAGAATGTGTTAACAAAAATTTATTCTGCACACAAAAACCACAAAACAAATAGATAGAAATGTAATTATTAAAAGGCAAAAACTAAGCTAATAGAAGCATTTCACAACATATATTATCTTTGTTATACTGAGAATGTCTTTGTTGCCTATATTAACCAATCAGAGCTCAGGTTAATTAACTGTAGCAAAATAGAAGCTGAGCTGTGATTGGTTGCTATTGGCAGCCTGATAAATCCCCAGCCAACAGTAAGCCCACCCCCTGGCAGTATATATTAGTTCACACATACACATAATAGACTGGTCATGTGACTGACAGCTGCCGGATTCCTATATGGTACATTTGTTGCTCTTGTAGTTTGTCAGCTTATTAATCAGATTTTTATTTTTGAAGGATAATACCAGACTTGTGTGTGTTTTAGGGCGAGTTTCGTGTGTCAAGTTGTGTGTGTTGAGTTGCGTGTGGCGACATGCATGTAGCGACTTTTGTGAGATGAGTTTTGTGTGGCGACATGCGTGTAGCAACATTTTGTGTGTCGAGTTGCATGTGACAGGTTAGTGTAGCAAGTTGTGTGCAGCAAGATTTGTGCATGGCGAGTTTTGCGCGTGGCGAGTTTTATGTGTGGTGCCTTTTGAGTATGTGCAAGTTTTGTGTGAGGCAACTTTTGCATGTGGTGCAACTTTTGTGCATGTGGCAATTTTTCCGCGTGTGCAAGTTTTCCGTGTGGCGAGTTTTCCATGAGGTGAGTTTTGCACGTGTGGAGAGTTTTGCATGTGGAGAGTTTTGCGCGTGGCGAGTTTTGCATGTAGCGAGTTTTGCGCGTTGCGAGTTTTGAGTGGTGACTTTTGTGTTTCGACTTTTATGTGGCGAGGTTGGTGTGTGTGTGGTGAAATGTGTGCTGAGGGTCGTATATGTGTTCAAGCACGTGGTAGTGTGTGGCGCATTTTGTGTTTGTGTTCATATCCCCGTGTGTGGTGAGTATCCCATGTCGGGGCCCCACCTTAGCAACTGTACGGTATATACTCTTTGTCGCCATCGCTCTCATTCTTTAAGTCCTCATTGTTCACATCTGGCAGCTGTCAATTTTCCTCCAACACTTTTCCCTTCACTTTTTCCCCATTATGTAGATAGGGGCAAAATTGTTTGGTGAATTGGAACGCGCGGGGTTAAAATTTCACCTCACAACATAGCCTATGACGCTCTCGGGGTCCAGACGTGTGACTGTGCAAAATTTTGTGGCTGTAGCTGCGACGGTGCAGATGCCAATCCCGGACATACACACATACATACATACACACATTCAGCTTTATATATTAGATATACCTGTATGTAATCTCCTGTATATAGTATATACCTGTGTGTCATCTCACCTATATATAGTATATATCTGTGTGTCATCTCCTCCTGTATATAGTATATACCTGTATGTCATCTCCTCCTATACATAGCATATACCTGTATGTCATCTCCTCCTGTATATACTATATACCTGTAGGTAATCTGCTCCTGTATATAGTATATACCTGTATGTCATCTCCTCCTGTATGTAGTATGTACCTGTATGTCATCTCCTCCTCTATATAGTATATACCTGTGTGTCATCTCTCCTGTATATAGTATATATCTGTGTGTCATCTCCTCCTGTATATAGTATATACCTGTGTGTCATCTCCCCTGTAAATAGTATATACCTGTGTGTCATCTCCTCCTGTATATAGTATATAGCTGTATGTCATCTCCTCCTGTATTAGCCCTCGTTCACACGTTATTTGGTCAGTATTTTTACCTCAGTATTTGTAAGCTAAAATGGCAGCCTGATAAATCCCCAGCCAACAGTAAGCCCACCCCCTGGCAGTATATATTAGCTCACACATACACATAATAGACTGGTCATGTGACTGACAGCTGCCGGATTCCTGTATGGTACATTTGTTGCTCTTGTAGTTTGTCTGCTTATTAATCAGATTTTTATTTTTGAAGGATAATACCAGACTTGTGTGTGTTTTAGGGCGAGTTTCGTGTGTCAAGTTGTGTGTGTTGAGTTGCGTGTGGCGACATGCATGTAGCGACTTTTGTGAGAGGAGTTTTGTGTGGTGACATGCGTGTAGCAACTTTTTGTGTGTAGAGTTGCATGTGACAGGTTAGTGTAGCAAGTTGTGTGCATCAAGTTTTGCGCATGGCGAGTTTTGCGCGTGGCGAGTTTTATGTGTGGTGCCTTTTGAGTATGTGCAAGTTTTGTGTGAGGCAACTTTTGCATGTGTTGCAACTTTTGTGCATGTGGCAATTTTTCTGCGTGTGGCAATTTTTCTGCGTGTGCAATTTTTGCGTGTGGCGAGTTTTCCATGAGGTGAGTTTTGCACGTGTGGCGAGTTTTGCATGTGGAGAGTTTTGCGCGTGGCGAGTTTTGAGCGGCGACTTTTGTGTTTCTACTTTTATGTGGCGAGATTGGTGTATGTGTGGTGAAATGTGCGCTGAGGGTGGTATATGTGTTCGAGCACGTGGTAGTGTGTGGCGCATTTTGTGTGTGTGTGTTCATATCCCCGTGGTGGTGTGGTGATTATCCCATGTTGGGGCCCCACCTTAGCAACTGTACAGTATATACTCTTTGGCGCCATCGCTGTCATTCTTTAAGTCCCCCTTGTTCACATCTGGCAGCTGTTAATTTGCCTCCAACACTTTTCCTTTCATTTTTTCCCCATTATGTAGATAGGGGCAAAATTGTTTGGTGAATTGGAAAGCGCGGGGTTAAAATTTCACCTCACAACATAGCCTATGACGCTCTCGGGGTCCAGACGTGTGACTGTGCAAAATTTTGTGGCTGTAGCTGCGACGGTTCAGATGCCAATCCCGGACATACACACATACATACATACACACACATACACACATTCAGCTTTATATATTAGATTTATATTCATATTTTGCAAGTGTTATAGATTCATTTATATCTAGTTGGTATTTCCATGTCTGACATTTAGACTTTATTATATATTATACTTGCACACGGATATCTGGATGTCGATGTCAGGGATTTTTTCACATTTTAATTGTTTTTCTGGAGCTTTCACATGTGGTTTCTTACTAATTCTACTTACAGGTGTGCACATTGTTTAATGATTGCTTTATACTCTTCCCTTTCTCTGTTGCCATATAGATGTCTTTTACTGATGTAGAACCCTTATTTATATATCTAGGCTGTGTAACTCTTTAGCTTATATATTAACGGACATGCATGTCGCCACATCGGGAAAAAAAACCAAAAACAAACAGCAGGTCAATTTCCATGTGGAAACATTTGGCAGCATGTGAGACGGGTAATGCAATGATTTACTTGCTGTTACCACCATCTCACCTTAATCTTTTGGTCCTTCTAAAATACTGAGTAGACGACATAGGACCATGTATTTTTTTAGGGCTTTTTGTGTTTCTCATGCTATGCTTGCATCGTAAACATATATTTTTTTTACACTTTTTCAGAATGCCACACTTTTCCACCCAGCATTTTCACTGCAGTTTTGCATTTTCACAAAGTGCCAAGTTCCTACTCTAAAGGTATGGGGGCATAACAGGATTTGTATCTTAGAATTTGGTTTTGTATCTCAAAAATGTGAAAATTGTTATTTTGCTGAAACACCAACAACTTGGTGCACTTGTGTGCAGTTTTTGGAGGAATTCGGCAAGGAGTCTGTTCCGAACATCTTGGAGAAATACAGGCAGATACTTATATACTTATCCACCATGTAATACTATCAGGGAGGCTCCAGGTTTATTCCACAGCAGAAGTACAACGACCGCAAACATACAGCTAAAGTCATTAAGAAGTATCTTCCGTGTAAATAAGAAGAGTCCTGGAAGTGATGATACGGCCCCCACAGAGCCCTGGTCTCAACATCAAGTCTGTCTGGGATTACATGAATGGACAGGAGGATTTGCAAAAGATCTGTGGATTCCCATCTCAAAGATCCTATCCCAATATGTTGAGATATAATAATAATATTAGCAAATACCTACAATTAGAAACATAGTATAGTTCTTCTGATTCGCCATGTTCCTTTCCTCATGTGCAGGCGTTGCAGAACCTTAGGTATCCATGGATACGACCACTGAAACAGTGACAGCATGGATACTCAAGCTCCTACAATGCCTGCACATGAGAAAAGAGACATAGCGAATCAGAAGAACTATACTATGTTTCTAATTGGAGGCATTTGCTAATACTATTGTTATTACAACTACTACATATTGGGATAGGAACTTGGAGATGGCAACACATGTTTAATTCTTCAAAACGGGCTCCCTGCCAAGTTCTTTCAAATACTGTGCACAAGTGCCTAGAAGAATTGTTGGACGTGAAGAGAAAGGGTGGAAACACCGAACATTGATTGGATTTCCATTTCTCTTTTGCTCACTTACTTTTCATCTTGTTAACTTGATAAATAATAAACTAATAATCCTTATATTTTTTGAATAATTCCAGAATTTTGTTTCAAAACCGGCCTAAAACTTTGTACGTATGTAAATTATAAACATAATGGCTGACTGCTTTGTCATAGTCTATAGATGTGCCTTACTTTTTCTCCTGGTATTGTAGAATTTATAATGATACACTGCCAGCAAGACCGTTTTTACCAACCTTCTCCAATTCCTTCCAGTCATAGTTAGTGTTGCCGATAACCATGGCCTGCAGCTCATTTGGTTGGAAGAGCTCTAGGACTCGGCCTCCACACACCTTGTGAAAGCCTGCATAAAATGCATTAAATAAGGCAGCCACTGAATGATTGAACGTGTAGTCCACATAGGCATCTACAAATTCTTGCCTGCGAATTAAAACATAGACGAATGAACGCAACTGGACAGACCAATGGATATTGTATACCGGCCAGTTCTACCTATGGAGTTATGTTACAGGGAGGCAAATGTTTTTTAAGTAGTCAAATCCTAGCAAATTAGCAAGTGGAAGCGATCCTTAACATCTAATAAGAGAACATACGCACCCACCGTCCCTTGTACAGTCGACTGCTGTAAGAAAGCAATGAAGGCAGTTACGAAGTACATGAGCCTCAGGTTATGTTCATGGACATTTCATGATTTTGACAAGGAAAGAGCACATTAAGCACCTACAAAATGAGACCCATGTATTTTTCTGCAATGGAGAAAACCACTCATTTATATGGCCATCGTTTTGGTTGCTTTCCAAAACTGCTTTTCAAATATCCCTCTGTGTCATCAAACATTTCATCTGAAGGACGTAGAGTAACAGGATGAGCGAAGGGCGCAATTATAATGCTGCCTGCCTCTGACAACAGACCGGTCATCAAAGAAAGCAAAATATTCTGAATTTAGTCCACTGCTAGAAAACAAGGTCAGCACTACTGTGTCAGATATAAAAAGCAAAACACACAGTCTTTGCATTAAAAATATGTGATGCTCTGGGTAAATCATTCAACGAAACATACAACATACAATTACAGGTGCTTCTCGCAAAATTAGAATATCGAAAAGTTAATTTATTTCAGTTCTTCAAAACAAAAAGTGAGGCTCATAATATATAGTCATTACAAACAGAGTGATCTATTTCAAGTGTTTATTTCTGTTAATGTTAATGATTATGGCTGACAGCCAATGAAAACCCAAATTAGAATACTATATAACACCAGCTTGAAAAATGATTTTAAAATCCGAAATGTTGGCCTACTGAAATGTATGTTCAGTAAATGCACTCAATACTTGGCCGGGGCTCCTTTTGCATCAATTGCCGCATCAATGCGGCGTGGCATGAAGGCGATCACCCTGTGGTACTGTTGAGGGGTTATGGAAGCCCAGGTTGCTTTGATAGTAGCCTTCAGCTCATCTGCATTGTTGGGTCTGGTGTCTCATCTTCCTATTGACAATACTCCATAGATTCTCTATGGAGTTAAGGTCGGGCGAGCTTGCTGGCCAATCAAGCAGTGATACTGTTGTTTTTAAACCAGGTATTGGCATTTTTGGAAGTGTGGACAGGTGCCAAGTCCTGCTGGAGAATGAAATTTCCATCTCCAAAAAGTTTGTCGGCAGAGGGAAGCATGAAGTGCTCTAAAATTTCCTGGTAGACGGCTGCGCTGACTTTGGTCTTGATAAAACACAGTGGACCTACACCAGATGACATGGCTCCCCAAACCATCACTGATTGTGGAAACTTCACACTAGACCTCAAGCACCTTAGATTGTGTGCCTCTCCACTCTTCCTCCAGACTCTGGGACCTTGATTTCCAAATGAAATGCAAAATTTACTTTCCTTGTGGAGTGTGTCACTGACTGCCTTCTGGACATCTGTCAAATCAGCAGTCTTCCCCATGATTGTGGAGCCTACTTAGACTAAGGGACCTTTTTAAACCCTTAGGAAGCCTTTGCAGGTGTTTTTTGTTAATTATTCTTATTTACTGAGATAATGACTTTTGGGTTTTCGTTGGCTGTAAGCCATAATCATTAACATTAACAGAAATAAAACACTTGAAATAGATCACTCTGTTTGCAATGACTCTTTATACTATAGGAGTTTCACTTTTTGTATTGAAGAACTGAAATAAATTAACTGTTTGATGATATTTTAATTTTTTGAGAAGCACCTGTATATCCACAGCATTCATGTGGTGACTGCCATAAATATACTTCTCTTCAGGAAGGAAAATATACTGAATGTTTACAAGTTCTCTCCCACACAACATACAGGAGAAATTAAGGAGTCAACACCCAACATTATTTGTTATGGAGCTATGCTATACATCGTATATACTCGAGTATAGGCCGAGATTTTCAGCCCATTTTTTGGGGCTGAAAGTCCCCCTCTCGGCTTATACTTGAGTCATATACCCAGGGGTCGGCAGGGGAGGGGGAGCGGGGGCTGTCTAATTATACTCACCTGCTCCTGGTGCGGTCCCTGCAGGTCCCTGGCTCCGGCAGCTTCTTCCTGTACTGAGCGGTCACATGGTACCGCTCAATACAGTAATGAATATGCTACTCCACCTCCCATAGGGGTGGAGCCGCATATTCATTACTGTAATGAGCGGTAACGGTGACCGCCAAGTACAGGAAAAAGCAGCAGCGCCGGGGAACCAGGGACTGCACCGCACCAGGAGCAGGTGAGTATAACGGGGAGGGGAGCGCAGCGCTGCGCGATATTCACCTGCTCCCCATTCCGGCGCCGCTCCGTCTTCAGCATCTTCTGCAGTGACGCTCAGGTCAGAGGGCGCGGTGACGTGGTTAGTGTACGCCCTCTGCCTGAATGTCAGTGCAGAAGATGCTGAAGATGGAGCGGCGCTGGAACGAAGTCAGGTGAATATTGAAAGTGCCAGAGGCCTGAGCGACGGAGAGGTGAGTATGTGATTTTTTTTATCGCAGCAAATGGGGCAAGTGTCTGTATGGAGCCTCTTATGGGGCCATAACGTTTGTGCAGCACTATATGGGGCAGGTGTCTGTATAGAGTATCTTATGGGGCCATAATCAATGTTTGTGCAGCTCTGTATGGGGCAACTATCTTTATGAAGCATCTTATGGGGCCATAACGTTTGTGCAGTACTATATGGGGTAAATATCTCTGGAGCATCTTATGGGGCCATAATCAACATTTGTGCAGCATTATATTGGGCAAATGTGTCTATGGAGCATCTTATGGGGCGATTATTAACCTTTATGCAGGATTATATGGGGCATATTTTAATATGGAGCATCTTATGGGGCCCATCATAAACTGTATGGAGCATTATGGGGCGTATTTTGTATGGAGCATTATATGGGGCCATCATGAACTGTATGGAGCATTATATGGGGCTTCTGATTCAATATGGATATTCAAAAACACTTAACCTACTGATGTCTCAATTAGTTTTACTTTTATTGGTATCTATTTTTACTTTTGACATTTACCGGTAGCTGCTGTATTTCCCAACCTAGGCTTATACTCGAGTCATTAAGTTTTCCCAGTTTTTTGTGGCAAAATTAGGGGGGTCGGCTTATACTCGAGTATATACGGTACTTAATACAGAATAACACATTATCCCCAAGTCAGTCTAAGAGGTAAATTTTGTTCTGGGTCCTGCGCTTTTGCTTGCTTCCCAGCAGATGGCAGCTGCAGATAATGTACTGCATTGTGGATATAGACCCATTGACTTTCCACCAGTTTAACACAAAAGAACTCCCCAAAAAAGACAAATGCTGGCATTTTTTAGTCAATATTCTAGTTTGCCATTTCATGTGCATTAGTTACTGGTTATAAATTATTGACAAGTGCATCATCTTATATAATGTAATGTATCTTAAATGGAATCTGTCACCAAGTATTTGCTCCCACATCTGAGAGCAGGATGACGTAGGGGCAGAGACACAGATACCAGCGATGTATCACTTACTAAGCTGCTTGCTGCAGTTTTGATAAAATCAGTATTTTCTCTGCTACAGACCTAGCAGTTCTCCGAATGCTGAGCTCTGTATAATCCCGCCCACACCAATGATTGGCGGTTTTCTCCTTTTTCACTGTATACACAGAATTCTGTCAATCAGTGGTGGGGTGGGGTTTCACAGAGCTCATGAAAATGGAGGACTGCATGGCAGCAGGTTTACTAGTCCTCTAGTGATAAAATTGATTGTATCAAACCTACAGCAAGAAGAAAATCAAGTTATACATAACTTGAAACAATCACTTTCTCCACATTATGCTTCTCCCAGATTAGGTGGCAACATTTCCTTTAAGGTGGGCTGCTCTGGTAAAATAAGACCAGCGAGACCGGTAGAAGCCCATCTGAAAGTGAACAGTTGAATGCATTCTGATAAGAAGCATATTTGGTAATACAGCATCTGAAAAAGTCCACTATCAAAATATAAAATTAGTTAATGCCTACACATGTACTGCTGTAAGAAAAAAAAATCAAACTGCCAATACTGACTTTTTTTTATTAGCAGCTGCTCCCTAAAAGATTCAATAAAAAGCTTCCAAAATGTTATATGTATCCCAGAACAGCATCATCGAAACATCAGCTTGCCAAGCAGAAAACAAGCCCTCCTAACAGGTCTATCAACTAAAAAATGAAAAAAAGTTACAAATCCATAACATGTAAGAAAAACTGTATGCGTTTGGTACGGCTTTCAGTTTGTTATAGCTCTGCTGGTCTACGAGGTGTTTGATAAACTATAAGCACAAAACCCACCAGGGACAGGATGATTGTCAGGTATCCATCACATACGCACAGCCAATGAGACAAAGCCATTGTGGAGCCTGGCGATCAGCTCTAATATTATCCATGACTCAGACTCGCTTATTAACAGACAAAGGTTATTTGTTCACACTGGTATTTATAGGTCTGTCATCAGTTCTTTACAATATGGCACCTACGGTCATGGCTGACGATGAATCTATTCGTACCGTAAAGGCTTGAGTTGTTAGCATTGCTGGAATATGTCAGCTGCGACCTCCGGACACTTGACAAGTACATTCATTTTGGAATGGTGACATCACTGGTTAAATCCGTCAATTCAGTGGGAGTGAAATGATTCATTTTTTTCTTTTGTCATAAGGATTGTAAGCCTTATTGCCCTTTAACACCACAGTACTGTTTTTATATTCATACAAGCATCATGTACATATGTAGCAAACCTTAACTTGACATTCAACTTGCTACATACTAAGTAGCAAACCTTAAAGGGAACCTGTCACCTCGTTTTGCCGCTGTAAGATGTGGCCACTGCCTTTCGGGGCTTATCTACAGCATTCTATAATGCTGCAGATAAGGCACCGGTCTGACCTGAAAGAGAAGAAAAACAAGTTTTATTATACTCACCCGGGGGCGGTCCGGTCCAATGGGTGTCGCAGGTCCCGGGACCAGCGCCTCCCATCTTCATGCGATGTCGTCATCCTGCTTACTTCGTGCCGTGCTCCTGTGCAGGTGTACTGATTTGCCCTGTTGAGGGCAGAGCAAATTCCTGCAGTGCGCAGGCGCTGAGCCTCTGTGACCTTTCTCGGCACCTGCTCACTGCAGTACTTTGCTCTGCCCTCAACAGGGCAAATCAGTACGCCTACATAGGAGCGCGGCACGAAGCAAGCAGGATGACGAGATCGCATGAAGATGGGAGGCACTGGTCCCGGGACCTGCAACACCCATCAGACCGGACCTCCCCCTCCCGAGTGAGTATAATAAAACTGGTTTTTCTTCTTTTTCAGGTCGGACTGGGGGCTTATCTACAGCATTATAGAATGCTGTAGATAAGCCCCGAAAGGCAGTGGCCACATCTTATAGCAGCCAAAACTGCTGACAAGTTCCCTTTAAATAGAGCCTGTAACCTCCAAAACGGCCTCCAAGACTTCTACCGAGTGTCCCCCCATCCTCTGGAATTTTATGCCTCAACATACCAAGTCAGCACAGAGCTACCAATGGTGAATGAGAATTACTTATTGGACTAAGTTTTTTCCCTTCTAATGTACAGCAGCATGGAATTAATGGCACTTTAAAAATAAATAATTACTAACAAACACCTCGCATTGATCCAAAACTGCTAATTTTCAACATTTGTAACAAAAGAATTTTGGCTTGAAAGCTTTGATGAATCGTGCCCAACATGTATGATCTCCTAGTACTACCCCACCCCCACATATTTTAGGACATGCCCAGGGAGGAGACAGCAGTGATAGTGTTCCATTTAATAGTGCTCTATGTATGCTGGGAGATTTAACCCTTTCAGCTCCCAAGCCCATTTTCACCTTCATGACCAGGCCAAATTGTACAATTCTGACCAATGTCACTTTATGTGATAATATAACTCTGGAACGCTTCAACAGATCCCACTATTTCTGAAATTGATTTCTCGTAACATATTCTAATTTTAGTGGCAACATTTCTTTGATAAGAAATGCGTTTTTGAACAAAAAAAAAAACAATGAAATTTGGTGAATATTCAGCAATTTTCAAATTTTATTTTTATGCCCTTAAATTGGTCATCTTATATAAAATAGTTAATAAATAACATTTCCCACATGTCTAGTCTACATCAGCACATTTTTTAAACATTTTTTTTTGTTAGGAAATTATAGAGGTTAAAGGTGCTCAAAACGAAATTCAAGAGGTACTTCACAGGGATTTTTGGAATGTGGAAGGAGAAGAAAAAAAAATAAAAATCAATATTTAACTTTTTTTTCACAAAAAAATTACTTTAGACCCAAATTTACTTTATTTCCACAAGGGTAACTGGAAAAAAATTACCCCAAAAGGTGTTGTAAAATGTCTTCGTAGCATGCAGATACTTCTTATGTGGGGGAAACTTATGCTTGGAGCGCATGGCAGGGCTCAAAAGGAAGGGAGTGCCATTTGACTTTTTGAATGTAAAATGTGCTGGAATAAATAGCGCACGCCTTGTCGCATTTAGAGAGCCACTAATGTGCTTTACCCCTACATGTACGGCACATGTCGTGTCTTCCCCTTTAATATGGGCTCCGGCGATGAGACCACATCTTTTCCGGCACATAACCGTTTTGAACAGCTGACATGTGCCCGCAACCGTGCCAGAAATCGGTGACCCCCGTCACGTGATCGCGGGTCACCCATGGGTTGGCATGACAACCAGGTCTCCAGCAGACCTCTATGGTTGTCACTGCTGGACTGCTATGAGCGCTGCCTGGTGGTCAGCGCCCAGAGCAAGTCAGCAATTCTGCTACATACAGGCGATCTGATCACTGCCTGTATGTAGCAGAGCCGATCGGGTTATGGCAGTTTTTAGTCTGCCATGGAGACTATTGCAGCTTGCCAAAAGTAAAAAAAAAAAAAAAAAAAAAAAAAAGTTTTAAAAAAACAAAATAAATAAAAGTTCAAATCACCCCCCTTTCGCCTCATTCAAAATAAAAAAATCAAACATACACGTATCTGGTATCGCTGCGTTCAGAATCGCCCGATCTATCAAGCTATAAAAAGAATGAATTGATCGGTAAACGGAGTAGTGAAAAAAAAAAGTGAAACATTTCAGAATTAAGTACATTTGATCACCGCAACATTGCATTAAAATGCAATAATGGGCGATCAAAAGATTGTTATCCAAAAAGAAATGGCATTATTAAAACCGTCTGCTGGGCACGCAAAAAATAAGCCCTTAACCAACCCGAGATCATGAAAAATGGAGATGCTACAGGTCTCGGAACATGACGCAATTTTTTTAATCTTTTTTAACAAACTTTGGATTTTTTTTTTCCACCACTTAAATAAAAAACAATCTATACATGTTTGGTGTATATGAACTCGTAATGACACAGAGAAACATAACAGTGGGTCACTTTTAGCATTTGGTGAACATGGTAAAATTAAAATAAAAAAAACAATTGTGGAATTGAACTTTGTTTTTGCAATTTCACAGCATTTGGAATTTTTTTTTCTCGTTTTTGGGTACATGATATGGCAAAACCAATGGTGTTGTTCAAAAGTACAACTTGTCCCACAAAAAACTAGCCGTCACCAGGTCATATTGATAGAAAAAAAAAAAGTTATGGCTCTGGGAAGAAGGGGAGCGAAAAACAAAGGCAAAAATGAAAAAGGGCTCCGTCATGAAGGGGTTAAATAGTGGAAACCATAAGTGACACCATTTTGAAAACTAAACCCCTCTGGGAACTTCTCTTGAAGTGTGGTGGGCACCTCCCCCCCACAAAAAATGTTAATTTAGCCATATTTTCACATAACAGGAGAAAATAGAATCCAAAATTTGTTCAATTTCTCCTGAGCATGCAGATACCCCATGTGTGGGGGTAAACTACTGTTTGTGCGCACGATAGGGCTCAGAAAAGAAGGAATGACGTTTTGGAACGCAGACTTTGATAGAATGGTCTGCAAGTGTCAAGTTGCGTTTGGAAAGCCCCTGATGTGCCTTAAATAGAGGAAAACCCCAACAAGTGACCCCGTTTTGGAAACTAGACCACTTAAGGAATTTATCTAGATGTGTGCTGAGCCCTTTGAAACCACAGATGCTTCTCAGAAATTTACAACATTGATCTGTGGAAATGAAAAAAATACATATTTTTCACCCAAAATGTTGTTTTAGCCTCAAATGTTTTCATTTTCACAAGGATAGCAGGAGAAAATGGACCAAAAAATTTGTTGTGCAATTTCTCAAGAGTACAATGATTTCCCATATGTGGTTGAAAACTACTTTTGAGGAGCAGTGAACAGCTCAGAAAGGGAAGAAGCATCATATTGGAGTTGAGATTTTACTGGACTGGTTTGAGGGTGGGGTGCCATGTCACATTGGCAGAGCCCCTGAGGTGCCAGAACCTCCCCATAAGAGACCCCATTTTACAAATTAAACCGCTCAATGAATTCATCTAGGGGTGCAGTGATCATATTGACAGTACAGGTGGGTCACAGAGTTTTACACCATTGGGCTGTGAAAAAAAACAATAAAATTACATTTTACCACCAAAATTATGTTTTAGTCCAGATTTTATATTTTCACTATGGGAAAGGGGTAAAAAAAAAAAAAAACTGGCACCAAAATTTGTCCCACAATTTCTGCTGAATGTAGAAATACCCCATATGTGGCTGTACTGCTTAGACATACGGGTAGACTCTGGGATGGAGCGCTATTTGCCTCCTGGAGCGCAGATTTTCCAAGAATAGTTTGCGGACTCCATATACAGAGCCCCCAAGTGCTAGAAGAGCAGAATCCCACCTCAAGTGACCCCATTTTGTAAATTAAACCCCTTTGGGAATTTATCTACTGGTGTAGTGACGATTTTGACTCCATTGACACTTTCCATAAATAAGCAGCAGTGGATGTTGCCGAGTGAAAATTGCAAAATGCAATGGTAGTGACCAGTGCGTGGTATTGACCAGCTTATACTTCTGGACACATGCACCTGTAGATTAGGTGGGCTCTCTTCGCTACAGAATTGCCAAGCTGTGGATGCTAAATGTGGTTTAGGTACACTGTGGGGCGCAGAAGGGAAGAAGGGAGGGGGCCATTTGGATTTGGGAATGCAGACGTCGCTGGATTTCTTTTTGGGGTCGAGAAGCCATAGCGCTTTTCCAGATCCTTTGTACTATCAGTAACGTGGAAGCCCCCTATATTTCCACTGACAGATGATGGACCCCGAGTGGGGACTGGAATTTTTTTTTTCATGGATTGATTTGCAGCTTTTGTTAGGAGTATTTTACATAACATTTGGGATCACATTTATCCTATGCTGAGCACTTACATTGGAGTTTCCATCTAAATCTCTGAGTGACGCAATTCAGATGAAATCCCTGAGGCATCACTATAATGAGGCAGCAGAGATAATCTGGACTCCGTCTGGTCTCTGTTCAGAGGTGCGTAAAACTGTGGGAGACGGCACTTTTATGCACGCCTAAAAAGATGGACACAGCCAGATTATAGGTCAGACGCGTCCACAGTGCCTCCATCTACCTCATTATAGGGAATCTTCCGCTGGGGGTTCTGTCTGTATCACGTATTTCAGAGATTTACAAGGAAACCCCTAAACAAGCTCAGAGCACAAGATAAATGTGAGTCGAGCCTTAGGGTATGTGCACACGTAGATTTGAGCTCTGCGGATTGTTCCGCAGCGGATTTGAGAAATCCGCAGGTAAAAGGCACTGTGTTTTACCTGCGGATAAACCGCGGATTTTGTGCGGATTCCACCTGCGGTTTTACACCTGCAGATTCCTATTATGGAGCAGGTGTAAACCGCTGCGGAATCCACACAAAGAATTGACATGCTGTGGAATGTAACCCGCAGCGTTTCCGCTCGTTTTTTTCCGCAGCATGGGTACTGCAGATTGCGTTTTCCATAGGTTTACATTGTACTGTAAACGCATGGAAAGCTGCTGCGGACCCGCAGCTGCAGATCCGCTGCGGATCCGCAGCTAAATATGCAATGTGTGCACATAGCCTTACTGCGATCTTTGGGACGCAGAATGAACAAATCAACAGCAGGTGAAGAATTGGTTTTATTTATTTTTTACGCCGTTTATTGTGCAGTATCAGTAATTAGATGACTTTATTCTTTGGGTCCGTGCGATTACAACAATATTGATTTACATTGTTTATGTTTGGCTGACAACACACACAAAGATGCTTTTTTTGCGAGTAACAATTTTTCCATATTTCTGCAGACATTTTTTTTAATGTCACTAAGCGTGTGGTAAAATTAATAAGGCAGCAATAGTCTTCGGGTCAGTTGGCGTTTTCATATGTTTTTTTTTAAACTTTTTAGAGCACAGCCCATGTACGCGCAAAGTCGCCATGACGTATCCATATGTCCAAGGTCAGTAAGTACCTAGCGACCTGTACATGTTGATATGTCCAAGGTAGGAAAGGGGTTAAACAAAATGTCAACATAACTATTGAACAGACCCAGAAGTGGATTTATCTGGCCAATGGAGAGACAGGGATACTATAATTAACGATCCATTTACACATGTAAATGCCACACTATACTGTAGTTCTTTGTAGTTGGACAGTCCATCTAATTTATTGGGAAAGCCTTTTTCCCCACATACCATGGGGTGGGCACTTAATTTTTCCAAGGGGCCACATGAGAGACTGTAGTAAAGGGCCAAACCAATATGCTGAAATTACATTCGCTCAATATATTATAATTATTTTGTAGTAATATTAATTGTATCACTTAATATTGAGCAGAATTAAGTAAGTCTCCCTATATAAAGAGCCCCCACATAGCCTCCCTATATACAGCATAAACCTCAGAAGGCCTCCCATATACAGTATTGCCCCAGACAGCCTCATATGTACATACAAACATCCTATGCACATGAAAAAAAAAAAAAAAAAGACATCACACCACATAGTCACCTCGCTCCCATTCCCTAGCGCTCTGCTCGTCTCTGATGCACTGCTGATGCGATGAAATGACATCGAGTGTCAGCTGATTGGTGGAAGGGGATGCAGATAGTGGTGACAGTGGGTGGAAAAGGATGGACGATGGGCGGGGAAGGGCAAGGTGCGGTCTGTGGGCCACTCTTTCAGCTCGTTGGTTGTCACGGTCTGCTCTGGAACAGTCAGAGGGCCAGATGTTGCCCGCGGGCCGCGCTTTGCTCAGGTCTACCATAAGACACTCAATGTCCTCCATATTATTATAGTACAGCTTGTCTTAGATGCGTTGGTTCATATATCTTATATGTCCCTGTATTTAGCATCAGCTTGCTTTTATTGTATCAAGCGTTTATTTGTATGTTATTTTTAAAGAATAAAACTATTTTTGGGCTATGATAAACTCTCTCTTTGGGCTTTTTTCTTCTTGCCCATGTCCTGACTCTGCAACTACATGGCATTGCTTATCATATACTATTCCAGAGCGGGCAGCTCAGTGGTTAGCATTGGTTGGTTAAAATCCCACTAAGGACATCTGCAAGGCGTTTGTATGTTGAAGCTAAGTATTCACTTCACTACCAAAATGTAACTCCTGGGAAGTAAGGAACAAAGGAAGATTGTAGCTCTAAAGTCATCAAAATTCTGAACATCTCTATAAACTATAATACAGACTGTAAGCCAAGAACCCCTGAACTAACTCTACACAGACTCCTATTCAAAGAAATGCAATTAGTATAATAAAGCGGATTCTTATTTTACACATGGGGAAGTAATGAGCTACGTCGGACAGGGAATGTTTCATCAATCATAAAGAACTTACTTGTTTTTCTGATTTACAACTGTCTCTGCGCCATTTGGAATTAGTTCCCTGATTTCTGTAGTTCCAAAGTTATCCACTGTAACCTGTGCCAAAGAAAGGGAAAGTCAGTATGGGAACCTTCCACCTAAGCAAGTAAGGGTACGTTCACAGCTATCGGACATGCTGACGTTTTTCTATCTGGATTTTCAAGTGGAAAATCCAAAGCTGCATACAGCTATACATGGTATCACTGCAAATTTTTCTGTAAAATTCAAATGTAATCTGCAGCAAAACTGCAGAAACGAAAGTCCACAAATCCAGATAAGCATTATACTCAACCTCCCCGGCGCTTTCATGACTGCTTTTCATTTGCCCCCCATCATTTTTTATACATCCAAACATCAGTGATGACGAGCAGCAGTCACGAAGACGAAATGTCATCATGTCATCTATTATAAATATATTCCTAATCCTGTAGAAAGATTCTAAAGGAATCACTTCCCTTTATATAGAGAATTTGTCAAATTGTTTTGCTACTCAGTAGCATGATGTAGAGGTAGAGACCATGATTCCAGTGATGCATCACTTACTTTACTGGGTGCTGCAGAATTGATTAAAAACGAATCTGCTGCAGATTCAGCAGTTCTCTGAATGCCGAGCTCTGTATAACCCCACCCACACAACCGATTGGCTGCTGTGTACATTTGGCATAGACGGGAATCAGCCAATCCATGAAAGGGGCGTGGTTGGATTACCTGGCAGCAGGTCAATTAGTCCTCTAATTATAAAATCAGTTTTTATCAACAGGAGATTATCAAACTTAAAGAAAGCGGACTAGAAGTGACATCAATGGAATCGGTACAATTGTCTGACACAATTGTCACACAATGATGCATTTGTTCACTTTCTTATATTTTCTCTTACAGTTGCTGGTTATATTTCATGATACTGAACTGTAGCAGCTGTTTCAATTTTGTATCACTGACATCTGAATGTCACTTTTTTTGAGTAAACCTTCATATTCTGTATTATTTGAGTCCTATTCAGAAAATAGATAGGATGTGAAAACTGGATAGCACAGAAAACCCAAACTTGTGGAGGAGGACTGAGGCTTGGTGGTAGACACTTGATATCAATGGCCAGAGCAGACACATACTGTAAAGTTGAGACAGAACGTGTCTTCCATGTCATCTTCCATGTAGTCCAGCAGTTGCTGCATGCTCCTGAAAGATGAACATACTGGTGTTATAGCAACACATCTTTATCATTAATTCAATTCAGAGAATTTTTTTTTTAAAAAACGAACACGCAAAATTTCAAGATGGTCAACACACAGAACAAAGTCTGGAAATTTCATCCAAGATCACGAAATTGAAGTGTGCATGTAGGAGACACCACCACATTTGTGACTTTACAAAAAGAGGTTATACAGGATTTAAACAAAAAAGGGCTGAGTGCACGAAAAAAAAACATTAAAAACAAACAAAGGGGACCACTGGAGCGGCAATGTTTAAAGATTTATTACCACAAATGCAATTCACCCTATACTTTTGTACAGTACCCTGACTGATTAGGTCTTCTGAACGCTACATTAGTACAGTTGCCTGTGTTATTTTAAATCATTAAGCTCCACTGACATGCACTCCACAATGGAGGTGCAGAGCTGTGTTTGTTGCTGCTCCTGAGAGATCATTTACTGAGCCTGCAAATGTCGCTCTATTGGTGCATGTGATAATCATCTGCAATATGCATCATTACAGCAGCATTTGCAGTTTCACATCACTGGTCTGGTAAGTAACAAACATGATTCAATTCCTCTAAGCCACAGTACACAGTTACATCCTGCAAGGGATCCTTTTAGCCTCTCTATACAGAGCCACATCTTGCAGTATCTCTCTCCTGTCTTCCCCTCTATATAGAGCACCATCCTGCTGTACATAGCTCCTTTCAGCCCTATTCAGCAGCATATCTTTCCTCTAAAGCCCCTACATACACAACCCAATCCTAAAGTACATCACTCCTCTTAGTTACCAGCACACAAGCACTGCTGCTTTCTGGTATGGGCTCCCACAGTGCAATAAACGAGGCTCTGCCCATTCCCATGACATCTTCCATCACTGTAGAAGATCCTTTCTAGACAAAGGACAGCTATTGTGGCAGGATGCCAGATGAGAGGCTGCCATGTGCTGTATCGAACAGTGCCCCTAGAACTACAAGACTGTTCCAATGGCCAATGAAGGGCAAATAGAGCTTCGAGGGGCATCGCTAGAAAGGCGATATGATATATCCAGAACAGGGCTATATTTAATAAATATATATGCACATTATTATAAGACCACATTGTGATTTTTGGAATAATCCTTTATGCATTGGGTATATTCTTTTAAAAAGCATTCCCTGCATTTAGTCAATTTTGGGTTTTTTCTCCAGACAACCTCTTTGATGTACATAAAAAATGTGAAAAAGGGTTTTTAAAACAACTTGGCTAAAATAGGTTCACAAAGTTACAGACCTTAAAGGGGTTGTCCTGCCTTAGGCTATAAGCCTGTAGTCACCCTGTGACTGCAGACTTGTGAATCCTCACATCGCACGCACTTCATGCCGTGATGTTTCTCCTGTGCCTGAGGCGGCAGCGTGTCCACAAAGTATGTGTGCGGTTATGAACCAACTAGATGGATACTGCCTCACTCAATGCAAGTGCAAATCCAGACACAGTCTAGTTGGATCGTGGCCAGAAATATGCAAATAATATAGCTGCAGTCACATGATCGCTTACTGCCAGCAAATCTTCACAGGGCGAAAGATGTAAGGATTCACAGGTCTGCAGTCACAAAGTGACTTGTAGCCCGAGGCCGGACAACCCTTTTAAGTCTCTGATGGTCTTCACATCCTGTTCAGATTTCTGCCAAGAGCACAATGGATGGAATTTAAGGATTCAAATCCATCATATACAGTGGGGCAAAAAAGTATTTAGTCAGTCAGCAATAGTGCAAGTTCCACCACTTAAAAAGATGAGAGGCGTCTGTAATTTACATCATAGGTAGACCTCAACTATGGGAGACAAACTGAGAAAAAAAAATCCAGAAAATCACATTGTCTGTTTTTTTTTATCATTTTATTTGCATTTTATGGTGGAAAATAAGTATTTGGTCAGAAACAAACAATCAAGGTTTCTGGCTCTCACAGACCTGTAACTTCTTCTTTAAGAGTCTCCTCTTTCCTCCACTCATTACCTGTAGTAATGGCACCTGTTTAAACTTGTTATCAGTATAAAAAGACACCTGTGCACACCCTCAAACAGTCTGACTCCAAACTCCACTATGGTGAAGACCAAAGAGCTGTCAAAGGACACCAGAAACAAAATTGTAGCCCTGCACCAGGCTGGGAAGACTGAATCTGCAATAGCCAACCAGCTTGGAGTGAAGAAATCAACAGTGAGAGCAATAATTAGAAAATGGAAGACATTCAAGACCACTGATAATCTCCCTCGATCTGGGGCTCCACGCAAAATCCCACCCCGTGGGGTCAGAATGATCACAAGAACGGTGAGCAAAAATCCCAGAACCACGCGGGGGGACCTAGTGAATGAACTGCAGAGAGCTGGGACCAATGTAACAAGGCCTACCATAAGTAACACACTACGCCACCATGGACTCAGATCCTGCAGTGCCAGACGTGTCCCACTGCTTAAGCCAGTACATGTCCGGGCCCGTCTGAAGTTTTGCTAGAGAGCATTTGGATGATCCAGAGGAGTTTTGGGAGAATGTCCTATGGTCTGATGAAACCAAACTGGAACTGTTTGGTAGAAACACAACTTGTCGTGTTTGGAGGAAAAAGAATACTGAGTTGCATCCATCAAACACCATACCTACTGTAAAGCATGGTGGTGGAAACATCATGCTTTGGGGCTTTCTCTCTGCAAAGGGGCCAGGACGACTGATCCGGGTACATGAAAGAATGAATGGGGCCATGTATCGTGAGATTTTGAGTGCAAACCTCCTTCCATCAGCAAGGGCATTGAAGTTGAAACGTGGCTGGGTCTTTCAACATGACAATGATCCAAAGCACACCGCTAGGGCAACGAAGGAGTTGCTTCGTAAGAAGCATTTCAAGGTCCTGGAGTGGCCTAGCCAGTCTCCAGATCTCAACCCTATAGAAAACCTTTGGAGGGAGTTGAAAGTCGTGTTGCCAAGCGAAAAGCCAAAAACATCACTGCTCTAGAGGAGATCTGCATGGAGGAATGGGCCAACATACCAACAACAGTGTGTGGCAACCTTGTGAAGACTTACAGAAAACGTTTGACCTCTGTCATTGCCAACAAAGGCTATATTACAAAGTATTGAGATGAAATTTTGTTTCTGACCAAATACTTATTTTCCACCATAAAATGCAAATAAAATGATAAAAAAACAGACAATGTGATTTTCTGGATTTTTTTTTCTCAGTTTGTCTCCCATAGTTGAGGTCTACCTATGATGTAAATTACAGACGCCTCTCATCTTTTTAAGTGGTAGAACTTGCACTATTGCTGACTGACTAAATACTTTTTTGCCCCACTGTATATGGATACTCTAACTATTTAAATTAGACATCAGAATGTAGAATTTACACAAATATCATTAAAGGGATTCTGTCAGAACAAAATGACTGTCCAAACCAAGCACAGAACGTTGCAGGGAGGCATAGCCCTAATAATAATAGTAACATTAGGGACCAAAGCCATTGTTGTATTTGCTAGAAATTGTTCTTTACTCAAACAAGCTAATGATGTGCTTGGTGCACCCTGGGTGTAGCTGAGCAGTTCACTGCATCGTCTATGTGTTTTCCCATCAATCTCTTCCATGATTGGCAGCTCTGACTGACAGGAGTCAGAAAGGGGACAGAGCAACTCATTAGCATATCTGAATAAACAATAATGGTTATCATTTCTATTGCTGCTGTGCTTGGTTTGAACAGTGATTTTGTGCTATTATAGCAGAATTTTCCCACAAAAGAGCTTAGTGAGATAGAACAGATCACTAGTTTTAATATACATTAAAAGGTTACTTAAAAAAATGGTCCAGTTAGTTACATTGAAAATGGAGTCCAAACTGTAGGCAGCCAATTCTAGAGCAGGAGGAGCTAAGCAGAGTGATAGATTAGTTTAGCAAACAATTGTTTAGGGCTCATAGCACTGCTTGAACAGTCGCTATGCTATTGAGCAACTCTGAGTTGAACAAAGTTTTTCGACTTTCCCGGCTGCCATACACTTCTGGTGTTGAATCATACCAACTGAAGAATGCAACAAATTCATAAAAGCCAGTTTTACCAGTTTGGGGCCTTCGTGTAGCCCTGTCTTTATTGATTACAAATCTACACTTATTTTTTAGTTTGAGTTAACTATGCGGTCGTATCAGTGAGTAACAACTTTCCTTCTACAAGTGGGCATGCACAGATAAACGTCAGTCAATGTTTAGGACCAACCACATGACTTAAATGTCAAAAAGATCAGAAATATAAAATTATAAAAACCAAGTTATAGTGATTCAGTATACTGTGTATCACTCTGCTCAGTCTTATGCTCTATATCAGGGATGGGGAAACTCATCGTTGTGGGCCGATGACCGGGGACCGCAGTGCTTGGGCCGGTGGCCCTTTAATTTCTTCTTGCTCTGTGAGGCCGCTCATGCAGGGTTCACTACTGATTGCGGAGGTGTATACAATAAAAGATTATGCCCTGACACCAGTGCCAGGATGTACTTTGTGGGTGTAGGTAGCTTGCGATTTGTACGGCCCCAGAAGGATGGTATGAGTATCTAAAAGGCCCTTGCCAGAAGGTTCCCCACCCCCGCTCTGTATCATGCCACCTGCAGATTGAACAGCATTTTCAATGTGACCACTTCACTTTAGTACAGTTGCTATGTTTTCACTAACACTGGAGGTTGTCAAAGTGTTTTTTTTCCATTCACACCATACTGTAAATCAGATGAGAAGTGATAAAAGAACTTCCACAGCAACTCTTTAAATTCGAAAGTCGCATCCTAGTAAATTACCCCAAAGAAACAACTATTTCTTATTAATATTTGGAATCACCTGCCAACATCTGGCGTTAGCTCCTTTAAATCATCCAATGTCGGTTTCCTCTTTAAAAGTTTCTTATATAAGGCCAAAGGGAAATGAAGGTCAACAATTGCAAAATTGTAAATCGCTAAGCCACAAACCACACCGATGAGATGGAACAAATTGCTGTCCTCAAAAGTCTGGAAGAAACAAATTTATTATATGGCAAAATATATGCAATATTAAAAAGCACTACTGTAACATTGTGGAGATCAGACTGAAAGAATCCATTGTGTCTTTCTCCTGAAACAGCTGGCTTATTTCAAGATAACTTAAGCAAAGTTGACATTTCCTTTTATGGACGCATTCCTTCTGTGTTGTAACCTTTTACCTACATACCAGAAATTGAATCTTATCTCTAGTATAGACTGTTATTGTATAAGGATGTGAAATATGAGCGCTTGTACGCATGTCTGTAAAATGTTTAACTTTTTTCTATATAAAAGGAGGGGGTACAGCCCAGTGAGTCAGACGTGCTCCTGGGCTTCCCCTGTATATGATCACACAACCTTTTGTGCTGCGTGTCATTTCACTGGGATCCCTACCTCTAGTAAGCCAGGGACTGAGAAGGACTTAACATTACTCTGGCGCACCGAACAGGGACCTGAGGTGAGAGTATTTGCTCGAGATTTACCTGCGGATACGGACAACGGAGATCTGGGATAATGGACGGCAAATGAACTGAAAAACCTGGCCAGGTAAGAGACATTATTAGTTCTCTTTTATCTGCCCTGTATTATCCGAAAGATCTCTATGAGCCGTGTCACGCTGGGTTAGTCTAGTAGTGAGTAGATACCTATAAAACTCGGGTTACCATATTGTATAGACTTATGAGTCCTGTCCCTGGCAGTGTGTGAACAGTGTGAAGGTTGTGGTATGTTGTGAAAGAAGAGCAAAAGTGCGTAGAAAAATAAGCCGAAATAGTTGGGGTATAAGCCTTATACATGGAAGTCAGCCTAACTGGGTCATGTGGTTGCGTTCTTCTTCTCCGCCCATGCTTGACTCTTATTAAGTGCTTAAACCTCCTGCATTTCTGGATAAGGTTTGATAGAATGAGCCCAGGACGCGGTTTCATGAGCCTGGGACAAGTATGCTAACTGACACAGAAAGTTTTGTGATCTGTATGGTGTTGCTGAGTCTGTTTGCGTGCATAATAGCACTTAAGTACGTCCTGCATATTAGAAGAAATGGAGCAGACGAGCCTTTCAATATTTTAGCTCCCTAGGAGAGAAGGCAACGAGACGCCACCAACAGAGGAAGTGGTTGTCCAAACGTCACCTAGGGTAGTCATAGCTAATATTGAAAAAGAAAAATGGGAAATAAACAGACAAAAACCGTCTTAGGACAAGTGGAAGCAGCAGATATCATACAGGAAAGATGTGGAAAGATAGTCAGAAGGCAGATTAGGAGGGTAAGAGAAAAATTGGGAATTTCAGAAGCACTTATGTTCAGTACAGAATGGGAAAAACTGAGTAAAGAACGAGGTGGAATTATCAAAGACAATGGGTGGGAAGAAATCATACATTGTATGATAGAGGTCTCAAAAACAGCTAAAGAGGAGAATTGGAAGTACGATCCAGACACTTCCAAATGGATCATGGGGAAGGGAAAAAGTTGTGACATAATCCCGCCACCTTACCTAGATCCAAAAGCCCAATCATTTGTACCATCTGGAAGAGCAGAAGGAGGAAAACAATTTCCAGCCTTGTATCCCAATCTTGGTGGGGTAGGAGGATGGGAATGTTCACACTGTGGACAACAAAATCCAGATTGGAGAAATGATTGCCTAGCCTGTGGTACACCTAGATATGGCGCTGTACTTGCCCCTGTTAGGGTAGTACCAAGACCCTTTAGGGAACCTGGTGCTGACGGGGTAATGAACACCAGATATCATCAGACCAGACAATACTTTCCTTGGTCCCCTGCTGAGGGTATGTCCCTCCTGCATAATGCGCCTGATCCCACTCAATATCCTATCCGATTTGCGCAGTATATACAACAAATCATGCAGACTCATGCTGGGGTCTGGGCGGACGGGGAAGAATTATGTAGAATGAAAATGTCCCCCGGACTTTTTCAGGAATTATTGACACACCTACAGCCCAATAGACCAGTGGCAGAAGGGGGTGCCTTACAGACAGAAGCATCAGGTACCCAGTTCACAGAGGCATTAATAATTTTCATGAGAGGAAAACAGAGGGAAAGGGGGTCTACAGGTGTGATTATGCAGAAATTTGGGCAAAGTATTGAAGAATATAGTCAAGAACTAGAAAATAGCTTTAGGGATGAAGGATTGGATTTGACTGATGCTTCAGTAAGGAGACTTTTTACAAAACAATTGATAGAGGGGCTAGATCCGAAAATCAGAGAAAAATTTAAATCCTCTACTCCAGATTGGAGAACAATTGAACAACCAAATATTGTGAAACAACGATGTTTAGGAATAGTCATGGATATGAGAGAGAATCGTAAGCCTGTTAGAATAGCACAAGCTAATACAGGAGGAAGAGTGAGACACAATTTTTCTTGCCACTACTGTAAAAAGCCAGGTCATTTTCAAAGAGAGTGCAGGAAGAAGTTGGCAGATATAAAGTCAGGCAAATTTGTTCCCAGAAATAACCCTCCCCAAACGGACAACCAGCAGAAATCTACCATCATAGATGGTCCCATACCAGATTCAGATTGACTCGATGTGTTACAAACTTCCCTACCAGCTAGAAGACCTATGATACAGGTGAATGTGGGGGGGAGAGAGATTCCATTTTTGATAGATACAGGTGCAACTTCCTCAATTTTGAATCAAGATTTTCTTCCGAATCCGGAAGATATTTCAGAACAAACAACTTTTGCTGAGGGTTATGATGGGGTAATTCGAACACTGCCATATACTGTGCCCCTAGAGGTCTCATTAGGACCTAAATGTTTTGCATCCAGATTTTTGTATGCCAGAGGTGCCCCAACATGTCTGTTAGGAACTGATGTACTAAAGAAATTAGAAGCTAACATCAATTTTAGGGAAGATGGCACAGTTATGCTGACTATCCCTGATGATGCAGAATCATTAGAACAATATGTCAGAATTCAGGCTTTTGAGGATTATACTGAAGAAAAAGAGTACACTACAGATCTAGATCTCTCAATGGTCCCAGAAACACTATGGGCACAGGGTGACACTGATGTGGGATTATTGCATATCTCTCCTGTAAAATTATCTGTGCAACCAGGAACTGTTCTCCCACAGCTCAGACAATACCCTGTGAGTGCCCAGCAGGAATTAGCAATTACAAAACAGATAGAGGGATATAGAGAGAAAGGAGTTTTGGTAGAGATACAATCACCTGCTAACACTCCTCTGTATCCAGTCAAGAAGAGAACTCTTGATAAGGGTTCTATGCCCAAATATCGTATGGTACATGATCTAAGAGAAATAAACAAAGTTCTAGATCCAATCACCCCAGTTGTACCCAATCCTCATACGTTACTATCACAGATACCAGCCAGTTCTCAAGTGTTTACTGTAATAGATCTTTCAAATGCATTTTTCTCGGTTCCTTTACACCAAGATAGTTGGCATTTGTTTGCATTTACATTTAAGGGCAAACAGTTGGCGTGGACACGCCTTCCACAGGGAATGATACACTCCCCTACTCTTTATTCAAATGCCCTACAAACAGTTCTTCAAAGGTTTGAACCTGAATCACAGGTAGTAATTTTGCAGTATGTGGATGACCTACTACTTTGCTGCCCAGATCTAGAAACTGCAGAAAGGTCCACTGTGAGTTTACTATGTTTTCTAGAAAAAGAAGGGTGTAAAGTGAATAGACAAAAGCTACAAGTTTGTCAGATCAAAGTGGTCTTTCTAGGTCATTGCATTTCTCAAGGTAAAAAGCATCTTACACCTCAAAGAACTGAAGCAATAAGACAGATGAATGAGCCTAGAAATCATAAACAGCTACGAGCATTTTTAGGAATAGTGTCTCATTGTAGACAATGGATTATACATGCCAGTCAACTAATGCAACCACTGTATGACTGTGTAAAAAGTGAACCTTATTTGTTGACAAAAGAAGGTCAGATTTCGTTCCAACAATTAAAAGATGCCCTTGTTTCAGCTCCAGCGTTAGGGCTACCAGACTACACCAAACCATTTCAGCTTATGGCTGCAGAAGTTGATTCCCATGCTACAGGAGTTCTTACCCAGAAGCATGCAGGGAAACAAAGACCAATTGCATATCTTTCAGCAAGGTTAGATCCCGTAGCTAGAGCAGCGCCAACCTGTGTACGTGTAGTTGTTGCTGTCTCACTATTGTTGGACAAAGCATCAGAAATTGTCCTAGAGCATCCACTCACAGTTCAAACTACACATGATGTTTATGGGATATTAAACCAGGTCCAACCAAAACACATTTCCATGGCCAGACATTTGCGGCTACAGTGTTCTTTGCTGCTCCCCTCTACTATCACATTTGCAAGGCTTCAGACTCTTAATTTAGCAACACTGCTACCTCTCGAGTCTGAAGGGGGGAATAAGGACACTGATCCACACGCAAATTTTTTCCCTACAGACACACATGATTGTACAGAGCTCATTTTACAAGAAACAGCAGGCTTACCCAATGTATCCGAAACACCACTTCAAAATCCAGATTTAGAGCTGTTTATAGATGGTAGTAGGTTTGCAGATGACACAGGTAACTTCCATACAGGGTATGCAGTTGTGTCAGAATCTGAAACTCTCAAAGCAGAACCACTTCCACCAAAACAGTCTGCACAAGAAGCAGAACTAACAGCATTGATTGAAGCGCTAAAAATAGCTGAGAATCAGACAGCTAATATATACACTGATTCTAGGTATGCACATGGTATTGTGTTTGACTTTGGAGTAATCTGGAGAGCTAGAGGTTACATGACAGCGTCAGGACAACCTGTAAAACATGCTTCTTTGATCAAACAGATCTTAGAGGCTGCACAAGAAACAAAAGAAGTAGCAGTAATTAAGGTAGCTGCACATGTGAGACTCGACACTAGGGAATCTAGGGGAAATGATAGGGCTGACAAAGCAGCCAAAGCAGCGGCAGTCAAACCCTTACGACAGGTTCATACTGTAAACCTCACAGAAAATACTGAAGATAGACTGAGACAAGCACAGGAAGATGCAGGAGAAGAGGAGAGGGACAGGTGGAAAAAGGAAGGGGCAGAAGAACAAGCAGGAATTTGGAAGAAAGATGGACTAATATGTCTACCTAGAGCCTGGTACCCGATTGTAGTTGGTGGACTACACCACCCTACTCATGTGTCTGCAAATGCAATGACACTACTGGCAAAGCAAGTCTGGTTGGCTCCAGGTTTTGGCAACTACGCAAGAGACTATTGTGCTGCATGCGTTATATGCCTGGCACATAATCCCGGACAGACGACAAAGACCCCTATGAAGCACCACGTCCGACCTCTCTATCCGTTTCAGCGATTACAAATAGACTTTATCCAGCTGCCAAAAAGTAATGGGTATGAGTATGTGTTGGTGTGTGTGGACATGTTCTCAGGGTGGCCAGAGGCCTATCCAGTTCGGAAGGCTTCAGCTAAAAACACTGCTGTAAAGCTAGTTGCCGAACTGATACCCCGTTACGGTCTCCCTGAAGTGATCGAGTCAGATAGGGGTACTCATTTCACTGGAGAAATATTTCAAAATGTACTGAAAATGTTGGGTGTTGAAAGTCAGTTACACACTCAGTATCATCCTCAAAGTTCTGGTAAGGTGGAACGCATGAATGGAACTTTAAAATTAAAAATACAGAAAGCCATGGCTGAAACAGGAAAGCCTTGGACAGAATGCCTTCCACTGGCCCTTTACTCAATACGCAATACCCCAAGGGGTAAGACTAAACTGTCTCCATATGAAATTTTGTTTGGTAGGACTGCCAATTTAGGATGTTATTTTCCACAGCAACTTGTGTTAAATATTGAGTCATTGACTTCTTATGTGCAAAATCTTCAGAAACAATTAACTAAGGTGCATGCACAAGTTTTTGCTTCCCTTCCAGATCCTGACAACATTGAAGGAAGTCACAAGTTGGAACCAGGTGATCAAGTCTATGTAAAAAGACACACCAGAAAGGCTCTAGAA
This sequence comes from Ranitomeya variabilis, assembly GCF_051348905.1. Taxonomy (NCBI): domain Eukaryota; kingdom Metazoa; phylum Chordata; class Amphibia; order Anura; family Dendrobatidae; genus Ranitomeya; species Ranitomeya variabilis. Next base: position 102,396,644 of record NC_135235.1, read on the forward strand.
CCAAGGTTTGACGGACCCTTCCAAGTCCTGTTGACAACACCTACATCAGTCAAGCTTGAAGGAAAGGCATCATGGATACATGCAAGCCATTGCAAAAAAGCAGGACAAAACTCATGATATTGATGTTAATAGTATTAACCACGACAAAGGCATGGGAAAGACTAAATTCTCTAACCCCTTTGAACAATAGATTCGTACAACATCATAGAAAATTAGTGCATGACTTGTTAAACAATACACAAACCCTGACAGATTGTTGGATCTGTACCCATTCACCGGTATCAGCCACAAGTATACCTTTTCTAGCAGTTCCCGTATCAGCAGAAGAAATATTCGCTTGGCCTAATTGTTCAGACAAACTGGCCAATAACCAAACTGGTAATGCTAGGCTGTGGAATACTACAATCGCCATACCAATTGTGGGATGGGTAGAATTTCCTTGGTGGCAGGGTAATCTCTCAGGGAGTAATACACATCTACAATATTTAGCATTCAAGGGAGGAAAATGGGTACCTAGGAATAAGACTGGATTAACTGATCTAGGACAGGTCCCCACTGAAAATCTACAGCTCAGTTTCAGTACAACCGTCCCTTCCTCTGATGCCTTCAAACCTGTAGTATTGGAAAGATACATACACAATAGAAATTGGGAACATTCTGAGTTGTTCCCTCAAGGTAATGCAAGTGGTTGTACAAGCAAACCGGGGAACCTGGTTTGTAATGAATCTGATGAGTATGACATTTAAATTAAAGGACGTACAACGACTCAGAGATCAGTATGACAAAGATAATGACCAGAATAAGGATAACTGGTGGTCAGATACCTTTTCTTTTCTTAACCCAGCCAACTGGTTCAGAGGAATCGGTGGGTGGGTTGCTGGGATTATGCAGAGCATAATACATATAGTTATGATTATTGTAGTCATATACGTACTATTCCAGATTGTGCTCAAGGGTATCTCAGTATGCACAGATAAACTTTGTGTAATAGATGCAAGAGTATAAATTAATATTACCGTACTAATTTTTGTTTTTATATTTTAGTATACTGCTAAAGAAGAAAATAATTTGCGATAGAAGAATTAATACTAGATTTGATTCTCTTATTAATAATATAAGTGTGTACATGTGTAATACCAAAAATAAAGGCTTTGTCTTTAGCCCTGTGGTAATAAATAAAAGAATATGTCAAAGGGGGGAATTGTGGAGATCAGACTGAAAGAATCCATTGTGTCTTTCTCCTGAAACAGCTGGCTTATTTCAAGATAACTTAAGCAAAGTTGACATTTCCTTTTATGGACGCATTCCTTCTGTGTTGTAACCTTTTACCTACATACCAGAAATTGAATCTTATCTCTAGTATAGACTGTTATTGTATAAGGATGTGAAATATGAGCGCTTGTACGCATGTCTGTAAAATGTTTAACTTTTTTCTATATAAAAGGAGGGGGTACAGCCCAGTGAGTCAGACGTGCTCCTGGGCTTCCCCTGTATATGATCACACAACCTTTTGTGCTGCGTGTCATTTCACTGGGATCCCTACCTCTAGTAAGCCAGGGACTGAGAAGGACTTAACAAACATTAAACAGACAATGTAAAAAGTTGCAGCAGAAATGTCCTTTTTGAAGAATTAATAAAAATGGAAATCGGAGACATGTTGTCAGAAGTTTATAGAATAAAAGAACAATTTACATTTTACTCAAAAATATACCTATAAAGAGAAAAATGAGACAAACTGAACATTTTGCAGTGGTCTCTTAATTTTTGCCAGAGCTGTATAGCACTGTGTATGTACTTGTTTATCATTCTCCCTTTCTATTCAGTTATTCATTTTTTTCTGCTCTTTGTAGAAACAGGAAGTCTCGTGTTCCTGCAGAAATCGTTCCCCTCTTCATCTCATGACCCAGCTGCTCCCTCCTCCCCCTGCCATAAGACTTTTGTAGTGACACATGACTTGTGCAGACAAAATTGACCTCCTGTTTCTACATAGAGCTTAGAAGGATTCACCTAGTCAGTTTTTAATCACGTGATGTCATAGACCTAATGAAAAAGATAAGAATTAGCTGCGTAGAAAAGCAAAATGAGAAATTGTAAATATCAGTGCCATCTAATATGATGACAGCATTATATTAAGATAAAAATTCTGATGGGAGTGTTTCTTTAACCCCTTCATGACCCAGCCTATTTTGACCTTAATGACCTGGCCGTTTTTTGCAATTCTGACCAGTGTCCCTTTATGAGGTAATAACTCAGGAACGCTTCAACGGATCCTAGCGGTTCTGAGATTATTTTTTCGTGACATATTGGGCTTCATGTTAGTGGTAAATTTAGGTCGATAATTTTTGCGTTTATTTGTGAAAAAAAATGGAAATTTGGCGAAAATTTTGCAATTTTCAAATTTAGAATTTTTATTCTGTTAAACGAGAGAGAGTTATGTGACACAAACTAGTTAATAAATAACATTACCCACATGTCTACTTTACATCAGCACAATTTTGGAAACAAAATTTTTTTTGCTAGGAAGTTACAAAGGTTAAAATTTGACCAGCGATTTCTCATTTTTACAACGAAATTTACAAAACCATTTTTTTTTTAGGGACCACCTCCCATTTGAAGTCAGTTTGAGGGGTCTATATGGCTGAAAATACCCAAAAGTGACACCATTCTAAAAACTGCACCCCTCAAGGTGGTCAAAACAACATTCAAAAAGTTTACTAACCCTTCAGGTGCTTCACAGCAGCAGAAGCAACATGGAAGGAAAAAAATGAACTTTTTAGTCATGAAAAAGATCTTTTAGCAACAATTTTTTTTTCCCCCCAAGGGTAAAAAGAGAAACTGGACCCCAAAAGTTATTGTACAATTTGTCCTGAGTACGCCGATACCCCATATGGGGGGGGGGGGGGACCACTGTTTGGGCGCACGGCAAGGCTCGGAAGGGAAGGAGCGCCATTTGACTTTTTCAATGAAAAATTGGCTCCAATCTTTAGCGGACATCATGTCGCGTTGGAGAGCACCTGTGTGCCTAAATATTGGAGCTCCCCCACAAGTGACCCCATTTTGGAAACTAGACCCCCCCAAGAAGCTTATCTAGATGCATAGTGAGCACTTTGAACCCTCAGGTGCTTCACAAATTGATCCGTAAAAATGAAAAAGTACTTCATTTTCACATGAGCAACAGGATAAAATGGATCCTAGAATTTATTGGGCAATTTCTCGTGAGTACACTGATACCTCACATGTGGGGGTAAACCACTGTTTGGGCGCACGGCAGGGTTCGGAAGGGAAGGAGCGCCATTTGAGTTTTTGAATGAAAAATTAGCTCCAATCGTTAGCGGACACCATGTCGCGTTTGGAGAGCCCCTGTGTGCCTAAACATTGGAGCTCCCCCACATGTGACCCCATTTTGGAAACTAGATCTCCCATTGAACTAATCTAGATGTGCGGTGACCACTTTAAACCCCCAAGTGCTTCACAGAAGATTATAACGCAGAGCTGTGAAAATAAAAAATCATTTTTCTTTCCTCAAAAATAATTTTTTAGCCCTCAATTTTTTATTTTCACAAGAGTAACAGGAGAAATTGGACCCCAAAAGTTGTTGTCCAGTTTGTCCTGAGTACGCTGATACCCCATATGTGGGGGGGAACCACTGTTTGGGCACACGTCGGGGCTTGGAAAGGAAGTAGTGACGTTTTGGAATGCAGACTTTGATGGAAAGGTCTGCGGGCATCATGTTACGTTTGCAGAGCCCCTGATGTGCCTAAACAGTAGAAACCCCCCACAAGTGACCCCATTTTGGAAACTAGACCCCCAAGGAACTTATCTAGATGTATGGTGAGCACTTTGAACCCCCAAGTGCTTCACAGAAGTTTATAACGCAGAGCCGTGAAAATAAAAAAAATCATTTTTCTTTCCTCAAAAATTATGTTTTAGCAAGCAATTTTTTATTTTCGCAAGGGTAACAGGAGAAATTGGACCCCAATAGTTGTTGCCCAGTTTGTCCTGAGTATGCTGGTACCCCATATGTGGGGGTAAACCACTGTTTGGGCGCACATCAGAGCTCGGAAAGGAGGGAGCACCATTTGACTTTTTGAACGCAAAATTGGCTGGAATCAATGGTGGCGCCCTGATGTGCCTAAACAGTGAAAACCCCTTAAATCTAACTCCAACACACGCTTAACCCTAATCCCAACTCTAGCCATAACCCTAATCACAACCCTAACCCCAACACACCCCTAACCCCGACACACCCCTAACCCTAATCCCAACCCTAACCCTAACCACAACCCTAACCACAACCCTCACCCCAACACACCCCTAACCATAACCCTAACCACAAGCCTAATGTTAACCCTATTTCCAACCCTAGCCCTAATTCCAACCCCAACTCTAATTCCAACCCTAACCCTAAGTCTATGTGCCCGCGTTGCAGATTCGTGTGAGATTTTTCCGCACCATTTTTGAAAAATCCACAGGTAAAATGCACTGCGTTTTACCTGCGGATTTACCGCAGATTTCCAGTGTTTTTTATGCGGATTTCACCTGCGGATTCCTATTGAGGAACAGGTGTAAAACGCTGCGAAATCCGCACAAAGAATTGACATGCTGCGGAAAATACAACGCAGCGTTTCCGCACCATGGGCACAGCAGATTTGGTTTTCCATAGGTTTACATGGTACTGTAAACCTGATGGAAAACTGCTACAAATCCGCAGCGGCCAATCCGCCGCGGATCCGCAGCCAAATCTGCACCGTGTGCACATAGCCTAATTCTAACCCTAACCCTAACCCGAGCCCTAACCCTAGTTCTAACCCTAACCCTAGTTCTAACCCTAACCCTAGTGGAAAAATAAAAGTAAATATATTTTCTTTATTTTATTATTGTCCCTACCTATGGGGGTGATAAAGGGGGGGTTCCTTTACTGTTTTTTTTATTTTGATCACTGTGATAGGTTTTATCACAGTGATCAAAATGTACCTGGAACGAATCTGCTGGCCGGCAGATTCGGCGGGTGCACTGCGCATGCGCCAGCCCTTTTGGAAGATGGCGGCGCCCATGGAGCAGACGGACGGACACCGGGAGGCTCGGTAAGTATGAGGGGGGGGGGGGATCGGAGCACGGGGGGGGGGGTTGTAGCACGGGGGGGTGGGATCGGCGCACGGGGGGAGCGGACAGGCGGACGGAGGGGAGCGGAGCACAGGACGGAGGACTGGGGAGGCGATCGGTGGGGGGCAGATCAGGGTTTCCAGCCATGGCCGATGATATTGCAGCATCGGCCATGGCTGGATTGTAATATTTCACCAGTTTTCATAGGTGAAATATTACAAATCGCTCTGATTGGCTGTTTCACTTTCAACAGCCAATCAGAGCGATCGTAGCCACGGGGGGGGTGAAGCCACCCCCCCTGGGCTGAAGTACCACTCCCCGTGTCCCTGCAGATCGGGTGAAACTGGAGTTAACCCTTTCACCCGATCTGCAGGGACGCGATCCCTCCATGATGCCACATAGGTGTCACAGGTTGGATTGGCACCGACTTTCATGACGCCTACGTGGCGTTACAGGTCGGGAAGGGGTTAAAAAATGTAAAATCTAAAAATAAAATCCTATTTTTCCAAACAAAAAGTTTTTAAATCTAACGAAAACAGTTGGACAAAAAAAAAACCCCTATCTTTTTAAATTGATATCACGGTACAAAACCTGTAAAGTTGGTCACTGTACACCATGTTCCAAATTATTAAGCAAATGATATATTCTCGGATTTTCCCAAATGGTCGGTGCAAATGACAGTCAGTCTAAAGTCATCACCCGTTAGATTATACATAGAATGTTATTGAAGAATAAAAACTCAAAATTCACTGTTCCCAATTATTAGGCACAGTAGAATTTCTAAACATTTGATATGTTTTAAAGAACTGAAAATGCTCATTTGTGGAATTTGCAGCATTAGGAGGTCACATTCACTGAACAAAAAAGCTATTTAACTCCAAAACATCCTAACAGGCCAAGTTACATGTTAACATAGGAACCCTTCTTTGATATCACCTTCACAATTCTTGCATCCATTGAACTTGTGAGTTTTTGGAGAGTTTCTACTTCCATTTCTTTGCATGAAGTCAGAATAGCCTCCCAGAGCTGCTGTTTTGATGTGAACTGCCTCCCACCCTCATAGATCTTTTGCTTGATGATACTCCAAAGGTTCTCTATAGGGTTGAGGTCAGGGGAAGATGGTGGCCACACACCATGAGTTTATCTCCTTTAATGCCCATAGCAGCCAATGACTCAGAGGTATTCTTGGCAGCATGAGATGGTGCATTGTTATGCATGAAGATGATTTTGCTCCTGAAGGCACGTTTCTGCTTTTTCTACCATGGTAGAAAGTTATCAGTCAGAAACTCTATATACTTTGCAGAGGTCATTTTCACACCTTCAGGAACCTTAAAGGACCCTACCAGCTGTTTCCCCATGATTCTGGCCCAAAACATGACTCCTCCACCTCCTTGCTGACGTCACAGCCATGTTGGGACATGGTGTCCTGTTATGATTGAACTGGTGGTTAGGAGCACTAGAAATGACCAGATGAGCAAACTAGTAATACAGGACGAGCTCTGGGAAGTGGGAGCTCTGCTGACCGCAACCCCTAATCCTATCACAACAACTAGAAATAGCCGTGGAGCGTTCCTGACTCTGCCTAGACGCCTCTTCACAGCCTAAGAGCTAACTACCCCTAAAGATAGAAAATACAGCCTACCTTGCCTCAGAGAAATTCCCCAAAGAAATAGGCAGCCCCCACATATATTGACTGTGAGTTAAGATGGAAGTTACAAACACAGGAATGAAATAGGTTTCAGCATAGGAGGCCAGACTTGACTAAACAGACTGAGGATAGAAAAGGTATCTTTGCGGTCAGCATAAAAAAAACTAACAAAAAAAACACGCAGAGTGTGCAAAAGAAAGCACCGCACCGACTCACGGCGCGGTGGTGCCACTCTGCATCCCAGAGCTTCCAGCTAACAAGACAAAATCATAATGGCAAGCTGGACAAAAACATAATGGTAACAAATAAGCTAGCAGGGACTTAGCTTTTGCTGAAGTAGACAGGTCATCTGAAAGATCCAAGAAAACTGAACCAGTACTAGGACATTGACAGCTGGCATCAGGTAACGATCTGACTGGAGTTAAATAGAGCAGCCAGCCAAGGCCTAAATGAGATCAGCTGGAGAAGGAACCTCAGAACCAGCAGCTCCACTCACAGCCACCAGAGGGAGTCCATGGACAGAACTCGCCGAAGTACCATTCATAACCACAGGAGGGAGTTCGAGAACAGAATTCACAACAGTACCCCCCCCCCCCCTTGAGGAGGGGTCACCGAACCCTCACCAGAGCCTCCAGGCCGATCCGGACGAGCCAAATGAAAGGCACGAACAAGATCGGCAGCATGAACATCAGAGGCAACCACTCAGGAATTATCCTCCTGACCATAACCTTTCCACTTGACTAGGTACTGAAGTTTCCGTCTCGAAACACGAGAATCCAAAATCTTCTCCACCACATACTCCAACTCCCCCTCAACCAACACCGGGGCAGGAGGATCAACGGAGGGAACCATAGGAGCCACATATCTCCGCAATAACGACCTATGGAACACATTATGGATGGCGAAAGAAGCTGGAAGGTCCAAACGAAATGACACAGGATTAAGAATTTCACAAATCTTATAAGGACCAATGAAACGAGGCTTAAACTTAGGAGACGAAACCTTCATAGGAACATAACGAGACGACAAACAAACCAAATCCCCAACACGAAGTCGGGGACCAACACAGCGACGGCGGTTAGCGAAACGTTGAGCCTTCTCCTGGGACAATGTCAAATTGTCCACTACGTGAGTCCAAATTTGCTGCAACCTGTCCACCACAGAATCCACACCAGGACAGTCCGAAGGCTCAACCTGCCCTGAAGAAAAATGAGGGTGGAAACCAGAATTACAGAAAAAAGGCGAAACCAAAGTGGCCGAGCTGGCCCGATTATTTAGGGCGAACTCAGCCAAAGGCAAGAAGGACGCCCAATCGTCCTGATCAGCAGAAACAAAGCATCTCAGATATGTTTCCAAAGTCTGATTGGTTCGTTCGGTTTGACCATTTGTCTGAGGATGGAAAGCTGAAGAAAAAGACAAATCAATGCCCATCTTAGCACAAAAGGACCGCCAAAATCTTGAAACAAACTGGGAACCTCTGTCCGACACGATGTTCTCCGGAATGCCATGTAAACGAACCACATGCTGGAAAAACAATGGAACCAAATCAGAGGAGGAAGGCAATTTAGGCAAAGGTACCAAATGGACCATCTTAGAGAAGCGATCACAAACCACCCAGATAACTGACATCCTCTGAGAGACAGGGAGATCTGAAATAAAATCCATGGAAATATGCGTCCAGGGCCTCTTTGGGACCGGCAAGGGCAAAAGCAACCCACTGGCACGAGAACAGCAGGGCTTAGCCCGAGCACAAGTCCCACAGGACTGCACAAACGAACGCACATCTCGTGACAAGGAAGGCCACCAAAAGGATCTAGCCACCAAATCTCTGGTACCAAAGATTCCAGGATGACCAGCCAACACCGAACAATGAACCTCAGAGATAACTCTACTAGTCCATCTATCAGGGACAAACAGCTTCTCCGCTGGGCAACGGTCAGGTCTATCAGCCTGAAACTCCTGCAGCACCCGCCGCAAATCAGGGGAGATGGCAGACAAAATTACCCCCTCTTTGAGAATACCAGCCGGCTCAGGAACTCCCGGAGAATCAGGCACAAAACTCCTTGAAAGGGCATCAGCCTTCACATTCTTAGAACCCGGAAGGTACGAAACCACAAAATTGAAGCGGGAGAAAAACAGCGACCATCGAGCCTGTCTAGGATTCAACCGCTTGGCAGACTCGAGATAAGTCAGATTCTTGTGATCCGTCAAGACCACCACGCGATGCTTGGCTCCTTCAAGCCAATGTCGCCACTCCTCAAACGCCCACTTCATAGCCAACAACTCTCGATTGCCCACATCATAATTGCGCTCAGCAGGCGAAAACTTTCTAGAAAAGAAAGCACATGGTTTCATCACAGAGCCATCAAAACCTCTTTGAGACAAAACAGCCCCTGCTCCAATCTCAGAAGCATCCACCTCGACCTGAAACGGGAGCGAAACATCTGGCTGACACAACACAGGGGCAGAAGAAAAACGACGCTTCAGCTCCTGAAAAGCCTCAACGGCCGCAGAGGACCAATTGACCACATCCGCACCTTTCTTGGTTAAATCAGTCAATGGTTTAACAACACTAGAAAAATTAGCGATGAAGCGACGGTAAAAATTAGCAAAGCCCAGGAATTTCTGAAGGCTCTTCACAGAAGTAGGCTGAGTCCAATCATAAATGGCCTGAACTTTAACAGGGTCCATCTCGATAGTAGAAGGGGAAAAAATAAAGCCCAAAAATGAAACCTTCTGAACTCCAAAGAGACATTTAGACCCCTTCACAAACAAGGAATTAGCACAAAGGACCTGGAACACCATTCTGACCTGCTTCACATGAGACTCCCAATCGTCCGAAAAGACCAAAATATCATCCAAATATACAATCATGAATCTATCCAGGTACTTTCGGAAGATGTCATGCATAAAGGACTGAAACACAGATGGAGCATTAGAAAGCCCGAATGGCATCACCAAGTACTCAAAATGGCCCTCGGGCGTATTAAATGCTGTTTTCCATTCGTCGCCCCATTTAATACGCACAAGATTATACGCCCCTCGAAGATCTATCTTGGTGAACCAGCTAGCCCCCTTAATCCGAGCAAACAAATCAGACAGTAGAGGCAAAGGGTACTGAAATTTGACGGTGATTTTATTGAGAAGGCGGTAATCTATACAGGGTCTCAGAGAACCATCCTTCTTGGCCACAAAAAAGAACCCTGCTCCCAACGGTGACGACGACGGGCGAATATGCCCTTTCTCCAAGGACTCCTTTATATAAGTCCACATTGCAGCGTGTTCTGGCACAGATAAATTGAACAGTCGGCCCTTCGGAAACTTACTACCAGGAATCAAATTAATAGCACAATCGCAATCCCTATGAGGAGGTAGGGCACTGGATTTGGGCTCATCAAATACATCCCGGTAATCTGACAAGAACTCAGGGACTTCAGAAGGATGGGAAGACGAAATAGACAACAATGGAACATCCCCATGTACCCCTTGACAACCCCAACTGGATACCGACATTGATTTCCAATCCAATACTGGATTATGGACCTGTAGCCATGGCAAACCCAAAACGACCACATCATGCAGATTATGCAACACCAAAAAGCGAATATCCTCCTGATGTGCAGGAGCCATGCACATGGTCAATTGAGTCCAGTACTGAGGCTTATTCTTGGCCAAAGGTGTAGCATTAATTCCTCTCAATGGAATAGGATACTGTAAGGGCTCCAAGAAAAAACCACAGCGCCTGGCAAACTCCAAGTCCATCAAATTCAGGGCAGCGCCTGAATCCACCGCCAAATGCCATAACAGAATAGGATGACAAAGAGCAAATCAGAGTAACGGACAAAAGAAATTTTGGCTGTACCGTACCAATGGTGGCAGACCTGGCGAACCGTTTAGTGCGCTTAGGACAATCAGAGATAGCATGAGTGGAGTCACCACAGTAGAAACACAGCCCATTCTGACGTCTGTACTCTTGCCGTTCAGCTCTGGTCAAGGTCCTGTCACATTGCATAGACTCAGGCCTCTGCTCAGAAAACACCGCCAAATGGTGCACATTTTTGCGCTCTCGTAAGCGTCGATCGATCTGAATGGCCAAGGACATAGACTCATTCAGACCAGCAGGCGTGGGGAATCCCACCATAACATCCTTAAGGGCTTCAGAAAGACCCTTTCTGAAAATTGCAGCCAGGGCACATTCATTCCACTGAGTAAGCACAGGCCACTTTCTAAACTTCTGACAATATACCTCCGCTTCATCCTGACCCTGACACAAAACCAGCTAAATTTTCTCTGCCTGATCCACTGAATCTGGTTCATCATAAAGCAATCCAAGCGCCAGAAAAAACGCATCTACATTACTCAATGCAGGATCTCCTGGCGCAAGGGAAAATGCCCAGTCTTGAGGGTCGCCACGCAGCAAAGAAATAATGATTTTTACTTGCTGAATGGGGTCACCAGAGGAGCGGGGTTTCAAAGCAAAAAACAGTCTACAATTATTTTTGAAATTCAGGAACTGAGATCTATCCCCAGAAAACAAATCAGGAATTGGAATTCTGGGTTCTAACATCGGGTTCTGAACTACATAATCTTGAATGCCTTGTACCCTTACAGTGAGTTGAGCCACACAAGAGGACAGACCTTGAATGTCCATATCTACACCTGTGTCCTGAACCACCCAGAGATTTAGTGGAAAAGAGAAACAAAACACGCTGCAGAGGAAAAAAAAAAAAAAATGGTCTCAGAACTTCTATTATCCCTCTATTGAGATGCATTAACACTTTGTGGGCCAGCTGTACTGTTATGTTGGGCTGGCGGTTAGGAACACTAGAAATGACCAGATGAGCAAACTAGCGATACAGGACGAGCTCTGGGAAGTGGGAGCTCTGCTGACCGCAACCCCTAATCCTATCACAACAACTAGAAATAGCCGTGGAGCGTTCCTGACTCTGCCTAGACGCCTCTTCACAGCCTAAGAGCTAACTACCCCTAAAGATAGAAAATACAGCCTACCTTGCCTCAGAGAAATTCCCCAAAGAAATAGGCAGCCCCCCACATATATTGACTGTGAGATAAGATGGAAGTCACAAACACAGGAATGAAATAGGTTTCAGCAAACGAGGCCAGACTGAACTAAACAGACTGAGGATAGAAAAGGTATCTTTGCGGTCAGCATAAAAAACTAACAAAAAACCACGCAAAGTGTGCAAAAGAAAGCACCGCACCGACTCACGGCGCGGTGGTGCCACTCTGCATCCCAGAGCTTCCAGCTAACAAGACAAAATCATAATGGCAAGCTGGACAAAAACATAATGGTAACAAATAAGCTAGCAGGGACTTAGCTTTTGCTGAAGTAGACAGGTCATCTGAAAGATCCAAGAAAACTGAACCAGTACTAGGACATTGACAGCTGGCATCAGGTAACGATCTGACTGGAGTTAAATAGAGCAGCCAGCCAAGGCCTAAACGAGATCAGCTGGAGAAGGAACCTCAGAACCAGCAGCTCCACTCACAGCCACCAGAGGGAGTCCATGGACAGAACTCGCCAAAGTACCATTCATAACCACAGGAGGGAGTTCGAGAACAGAATTCACAACAGTGTCCATCCACCAACCATCCACTACTCCATCCATCTGGACCATTCAGGGTTGCTCGACACTCATCAGTAAACAAGACTGTTTGGAAATTAGTCTTCATGTATGTCTGAGCCCACTGCAACTGTTTCTGCTTGTGAACACTGTTTAAGGGTGGCCGAATAGTAGGTTTATGCACCACAGCAAACCTTTGTAGGATCCTACACCTTGAGGTTCGAGGGACTCCAGAAGCACCAGCAGCTTCAAATATCTGTTTGCTGGTTTCTAATGGCTTTTAGCAGCTGCTCTCTTAATTCGATGAACTTGCCTGGCAGAAACCTTCCTCATTATGCCTTTATCAGCATGAACACGTCTGTGCTCAGATTCAGCCACAAATCTCTTAACAGTACGATAATCACGCTTAAGTTTTCGGGAAATATCTAATGTTTTGACCCCTTGACAAAGGCACTGCACTATTTGATGCTTTTCGGCAGCAGAGAGATCCTTTTTCTTTCTCATGTTACTTGAAAACTGTGGCACATCATTTTTAAGTAGTTTTCCTTTAATTACAATCACCTGGAAAACTAATTATCACATGTGTTTAAGATTGATTTCAGTGATCCATTGAGCCCTGAGACAAACTCATGGATGGTATTATTTGAAAAACAAAACAATTAAATCTTTATGACACAAATCCAATTTGCATAATAATTTGGAACACGGTGTAAATTGTACAGACCCATACTTTTAATTATCCTAAATGGAGAACTTGAAAAGAAAAATACATATAAAAATACAATGCCAGAACTGCTGGAATAAAAAAAATTGACTAGTCATATGTACTCAAAAATGGTACAAGTGAAAACTACAGCTTGTCCTGTAAGGGTATGCCTCCACGGGGAGTAATGGCTGCGCTTTGGACGCAGCGGATACCCAGCTCTGGAAAACTGCGGCTGTACGCAGCGTCCAATCCGCAGCAAATCCTGAACGTGGAAATATACCCTAAGAGATAAGCTTTTGTACAAAGCTGTATAGAAAAAAAAGAAATGTGGGAAAATGTGGACAACAAAAATGGCTTGAAAAATTGGGTATTTAAACAAAAGTAGTAAAAATAAAAAAAATAAAGAAATCAAATAAATTTGGTATTGACAGAGAAAAAAAAATGGTATAGGTGTTTGAGAAAAAAAAAATATGTTGAAGAATAAAACACTTGCAGGTGGAATGAAGAGAAAATAAAAAAGCAGCAATAAAAAAAAGTGATCAAAAAGTCATACCTAAACCCCCACAATTGAGACCAATGAAAACAACACAAAAAAATTAAGCCCTCACTTAGCTCGATTGATGGAAAAATATTTACCGTAACTTATGACTCAGAATATGGCGACAGAAAAACAAATGATTGTTCTTCACTGTATTCTATGGAATAAAAATGTATGTACCGGTAGTTTTATTTATGTATCGACAATATAAAAAAAAAAAAAAAAAAAAAGGAAAAAAGACAAATTGCTTCTTTTTCTCTTTTTGTTAATTAGAGAGTTAATAAAAGTTAGTTAGTTGCCTGTATATACCCCAAAATGGAGCCACTGACAAACACATCTCACCTTGCAAAAAACAACAAACACGACATTGGAATGCAACAAATTTATAAAAAGAATAAAAAAGACTTAAAAAGGCCTAGTCTTAATGTGTACATTTAGTTCAGTTTTTTTTCATTGAATCTTTTTTTTTTTTTTTCGTTTTTTTAGTCCCATCGCACAGGTGTATTAAATCCAGCCCCTTGCCATGCAGTCTGCCTTTGCAAACATTTGTGAAAGAACAGCTGTCGGCACAGAATGACTGTTCAAACTAAGTCAAACTATTGTTAGAGGCACCTAAGTCCCGGCCGTGACACACAGCCATGATCTGCCGGGTAAGGCTACGTTCACATTTGCGGTCTGCGCCGCAGCGTCGGGCGCCGCAGCGTCGCCGCATGCGTCATGCGCCCCTATATTTAACATGGGGGCGCATGGACATGCGTCGCACTTGCGTTTTGCGCCGCATGCGTCACTGCGGCGCCCGCGTCCGGGCGCAGAGGACGCAGCAAGTTGCATTTTTGCTGCGTCCAAAATCAATGAAAAAAAGGACGCATGCGGCGCAAAACGCAGCGTTGTGCATGCGTTTTGCTGCGTTTTTGATTGCGTTGTGCGTTGCGGCGCCGGCGCTGCGGCGCACAACGCAAATGTGAACGTAGCCTAAGGGTATGGCTCCACGGTACGGCTTGCCGGCGGGTTCGCCGCAGCGGCGAAGCCGCCCGGCGCTAAGCCCCGCCCCCTTTCTGGGACGCGATGGTGCCGGATGTGTACAGTACACATCCGGGATCATCGCACCCCTCGCCATAGGGCCCTGTGATATGCCTTGCGGGGACGCTGCGTCCCCGCAAGGTGTACGGACATGCTGCGTTCTGAAAAGACGCGCAGCATGTCCGGAGTCGCAGGGCCGCCGCGTGCGGGTTTCCACGCATAGTGGAGACGGGATTTCATAAAATCCCCTCCACTATGCAGGAACATCTGGACGCTGCTTGTTTGACGCTGCAGCGTCAAACAAGCAGCGTTTACGTACCGTGGAAACATACCCTAAGGGTTGCGCTCACCCCGTTCCATATGCCCGCTTCAGACTTGTGCCATACATATATGGCAGATGTCAAGAAGGGGTTATAAAAGCACTCCCATCACAGTTTTTATTTTCTTAATATACTGCTGTGATCATTTTATTTGTCACTTTATACTTAATTCTTCTCTTTACCATTAGGTCGGTGATATCAC
Source organism: Ranitomeya variabilis (assembly GCF_051348905.1). NCBI lineage: Eukaryota > Metazoa > Chordata > Amphibia > Anura > Dendrobatidae > Ranitomeya > Ranitomeya variabilis. The sequence goes on from NC_135235.1 coordinate 102,411,766, forward strand.
GAGATTAAAATCAAACTAGATAAATCCTTTTAAGCACTATGCAGAAATAGGAGGTCTCTTCTTAGCATGAGTCATCACTAGAACTACAATTCTACATCACTGCAAAGTCCCTGGGGTAAGGGGTGTGTGAATCAGCTGGGAAAGGCGTTTCAGAGGGGGTGGAGCTGGGATGCCAGGGACTTGGCAATGATGTAGAATTGTAGTTCTAATGACTAATGTAGAGAAAAGACTTTGTTTCTACATAGAGCTTAAAAAGATGTTTCCATCTCCAAGCTCTTATCCCAATATGTAGTAAGTGTAATAATAATGTTAGTAAACACCTGCAATAAGAAATGTAGTGTAGTTCTTAATATTTGCTATGTCGCTTACCTCATGTAGGGCATTGCAGTCGCTTAGGTATCTATGGTTACGACCACTCAGTGATAGTTAGACAGCTCTTCGTGGTCACAACCATAGACATCCAAGCTACTGCAATGCCCTACATCAGGGGTGTCAAACTGCATTCCTCAAGGGCTGCAAACAGGTCATGTTTTCAGGATTTCTTTGTATTGCACAGGTGATCATTTAATCACCTGCACAGAATGATTCCAGCACCTTGTGCAATGAGAAGGAAATCTTGAAAACACGCATGGTTTGAGGCCCTCGAGGAATGCAGTTTGACACCCCTGCCCTACATGACGCGACATAGCAAATCTGAAGAACAATACTACATTTATAATTGGAGGTATTTACTAACATTATTAATATTACACCCAGGCTCGGACTGGCCCATAGGGGAACCGGGGAATCCCTCGGTGGGTCCTTGTCTAGATATGGGCCCCCAACCCCACTGTATGGGCAGGACTAGGCATAACTCACTTGATTCACTCTGAACAGAAAAAAACAACATATCACCCCTCATTAACCAAACTATCCAGTTTACTTTTACATAGAAGCATAGGTAAATTTGTGAACCAGGGAAGTGTAATATTTGCATGCATGTGAAATGCGGGCTCCCCAAAGTCAATGTTACCGGTGGTCCCTTGGCACCCACCCAGTCCAACACCGATTACACCTACAACATATTGGAATAGGAGCTTGGAGGTGGAAACATCCCTTTAAAGGGAACTGGTCACCGCAAAAAAAAAAAAAACACTCTTAGGCTGCCGTCACACTAGCAGTATTTGGTCAGTATTTTACATCAGTATTTGTAAGCCAAAACCAGGAGTGGGTGATAAATGCAGAAGTGGTGCATATGTTTCTATTAGATTTTTCCTCTATTTGTTCCACTCCTGGTTTTGGCTTACAAATACTGATGTAAAATACTGACCAAATACTGCTAGTGTGACGGCAGCCTTAACCTGCAGATATGGGGTTAATCTGCAGTCTTGAAAAGTGCTCTTTAAAAAAAATATTTAATATAAAAATCTTTTTCTGATGGCCCAGTCCCTTTAACACATCATATAATACAGTACTTTTATACTGTATACCTGATCGGAAAAAAGGCAGCATTATTTAACAACACCATGTCACAATACTAAAGCACTAATAGATACCGCAAGCTCCCACAAGAAGTCATTTTAGCGTAGCGCCTCAGAAGACAAATCAAGACTCTCTACGTGGATTGCGAACTTATATATTTTTATCCTTATGCATTTTATACATCTTATTGTTGGACATTTTTTCACTTTTATGCAGGGTGCAATCGGGCCTTTTAGCATTGGCTGGGGAAACTGGGGTGCTGGTCCTTGTGAGGTGTATTTACATAGTACTAGGTATCCCGTCTGATTGAATAGTAAGGGTTTCACTAATGGGATGTAAAGCCTGACACCGTGCACTGCACGACTGTGTGACTGGTGCCCTATATAAGCCTTTTCCGTGTGTATTTATAACATTCCATGAATAGTAAGTGTGTGAGTGGTTGTTTCAGTATTTTGAACCTGTTCTGCCTCCGCTTTTATCATGGTGGCTACTATATTCTGTAGTGCATTAGTATAGTGACCAGGTGCTGTGTTTTGTTTTTTTTATTTGATGTCCTTTTCAATGAGTTGTATACCTGATCTGAAAACCAAATAAGTCTGGAATCTTCATAGAACCGAAACATTCCATACTTTGGATCTAGAAGTTCTCGCATTATGAGCAAGAAAAACTCCTTACGTACTCCACCGGCATCGACAGCTTCTTCACCCACAAAAATGACCTGTAATTCCCAGCACGAAAAACAGTATTAAACAAAGCATAAAACTGAGAAGTGTAAAAGGAAAGTCAAATGCATTCTTTACCTTCAATGGTTTCTTGTAATCTATATTTTTGGTTTTCCTTAACACATCCATGGCATCACCCACAATGTTTTCTCTGCGTACTATTAAAATTAGGCACGGGTCCACGGATTCAACTACTGGGAGAAACATGGACGAAAAATTCTGTCTGTTGGCTTGATCAATTGCCATCTAATAAAATATAATATGCACGTATAAAAATCATAATTCATTCTTATATTAACACAATACAAATGGTAATTTTTCAGCCCCATAACATCTATCATGATCACATCCTGATGTCGGAATCAAACAATTAATACAGAGACAAGAGGAGTAACGACACCAAGAGTGGTGCCGACTAGTGATGAGCGAGTATACTCGTTTGTTAGTGCTCGGAGATTTAGTTTTTGTTGACTGTAGCTGAATGATTTACAGCTGCTACAGGATGAATACATGTGAGGATTCCCTGGAAACCAGGCAACCCCCACATGTACTCAGGCTGCCTAGTAGCTGTAAATCATGCAGCTGTGTCTACAAAAACTAAATCTCCGAGCAGTTACAAATACTCGGAGACCACCCGAGCGTGCTCGGGAAAACCCGAGCAACGAGTACACTCACTCATCACTAGTGCTGACATGTAGTGCTGATATGATATGCAATGCTGCCTACTCCGCTCCCCTGTAGAGTGAATGAGAGCTGTATGTGCATGATTATGCAGGACATACAAAACACTTAATATCTTCTTGATGAAGCAAATTTCTGTTTTTGCGTTTTTGTTTTTCTTCTTCCTTTTCCCAAGGGCTATAACACTTTTATTCTTACATCTAAATACCTACATGGGTGCTTACTCTTTGCAGATTGAGCTGTAGTTTTAAATGACACCATTCACTTTACCATGCAATCTACTGAAAAATGGGAATAAAATTCCAAGTGCGGTGAGGTAGCTAAAAAGCAATCTTGTAAGTTTTTTGAGGTTTTGTTTTTAACTTATTCATTGTATGGTAAAAAGGTCATACCACGATTCTCCAGGTGAGTAATGTTACAGCAATACCAAACTTATAGTTTTTTTCCATGTGGGAGAAAAAGGGGGCGGGCGATTCAAATTTATTTCAGATTTTTAAACAGTTTTTTCTTTTTTTTATTGTTTCCTCCCCTTAGGGGACTAAACCTGCGATAGTCTAACAGCGTATACTATACACGGCAATACCACAGCATTAAACACAATAAAACTTTTCCCAATTCAGATACAGTGTATAGGTAACTAGGGCGAGAACTCTAAACACATCAATGACATTCAATATCAAAGGTCATAAAGAAAAGCCCAGACAAGAGTGGATATATTGTGTCCGTAAGTATTTTATTCCAAACTGCTAATATATAAAATCATTAGATATAGCTAGTATTATTAAAGAGATTGTTCACTACTTTATCATTGGTGACCTGTCCATACGATAGGTCATCAATGTCTGATCAGTCAGGCTCCGATACCTGGCACCCCTGCTAATCAGCTGTTATAGGTGTCTGCGTGCCGGCCGGAAATACTCAGCTGCAGAGCTGGCCGTCTAGTAGTGGCCGAGGCTTGGTACTATACATCTGTCTCCTATTCAAATTAAGAGGAGGCGGATGTGCAGTACCCTGCAGCGGTCACTACAAGAAGATTGAACTGCTCCGAAAGTATTTCCAGCTGGCGGTCACCGCCAAAGACACTAGTAACAGCTGATAAGTGGGGGTGCAGGTGTCAGACCCCAACAGATCGGACATTTATGGCCTATCCCAAGGATAGGTCATCAATGAAAAAGTAGTACCATCTTGAATTATATCAAAATGCTACACATAATGCAACTGTACACATATGGACAAATGCAATGGTATCCAAGGATAAATCCAGTACATTCTGATGTAGTGTAAATAGCATAAGCAACAAGACAGTAAATGATATAGTAGAGTATAGCAATAGTCTTATATAAGGTGATAGAACTGTCCAGAGTAAAATATATACAGTTAAGTCCATACAAATTTGGACAGAGACAGCATTTTTCTAATTTTGGTTATAGACATTACCACAATGAATTTTAAACAAAACAATTCAGATGCAGTTGAAGTTCAGACTTTCAGCTTTCATTTGAGGGTATCCACATTAAAATTGGATAAAGGGTTTAGGAGTTTCAGCTCCTTAACATGTGCCACCCTGTTTTTAAAGGGACCAAAAGTAATTGGACAGATTAAATAATTTTAGATAAAATGTTCATTTTTAGTACTTGGTTGAAAACCCTTTGTTGGCAATGACTGCCTGAAGTCTTGAACTCATGGACATCACCAGACGCTGTGTTTCCTCCTTTTTGATGCTCTGCCAGGCCTTCACTGCGGTGGTTTTCAGTTGCTGTTGGTTTGTGGGCCTTTCTGTCTGAAGTTTAGTCTTTAACAAGTGAAATGCATGCTCAATTGGGTTGAGATCAGGTGACTGACTTGGCCATTCAAGAATATTCCACTTCTTTGCTGTAATAAACTCCTGGGTTGCTTTGGCTTTATGTTTTGGGTCATTGTCCATCTGTAGTATGAAACGACGACCAATCAGTTTGGCTGCATTTGGCTGGATCTGAGCACACAGTATGTCTCTGAATACCTCAGAATTCATTCTGCTGCTTCTGTCCTGTGTCACATCATCAATAAACACTAGTGACCCAGTGCCACTGGCAGCCATGCATGCCCAAGCCATCACACTGCCTCCGCCGTGTTTTACAGATGAGGTAGTATGCTTTGGATCATGAGCTGTACCACACCTTCGCCATACTTTTCTCTTTCCATCACTCTGGTAGAGGTTGATCTTGGTTTCATCTGTCCAAAGAATGTTCTTCCAGAACTGTGCTGGCTTTTTTAGCAAAGTCCAGTCTAGCCTTTTTATTCTTGACACTTATGAGTGGATTGCACCGTGCAGTGAACCCTCTGTATTTACTTTCATGCAGTCTTCTCTTTATGGTAGATTTGGATATTGATACGCCGACCTCCTGGAGAGTGTTGTTCACTTGGTTGGCTGTTGTGAAGGGTTTCTCTTCACCATGGAGATTATTCTGCGATCATCCACCACTGTTGTCTTCCGTGGGTGCTCAGGTCTTTTTGCATTGATGAGTTCACCAGTGCTTTCTTTCTTTCTTTCTTTCTCAGGATGTACAAAACTGTAGATTTTGCCACTCCTAATACTGTAGCAATTTCTCGGATGGATTTTTTCTGTTTTCGCAGCTTAATGATGTTTTTTTTCATCTGCATGGAGAGCTCCTTTGACCGCATGTTTACTTCACAGCAAAACCTTCCAAATGCAAGCACCACACATCAAATCAACTCCAGGCCTTTTATCTGCTTAATTGAGAATGACATAACGAAGGGATTGCCCACACCTGTCCATGAAATAGCCTTGGAGTCAATTGTCCAATTACCTTTGGTCCCTAAAAGTAGGCTGGCACATGTTAAGGAGCTGAAACTCCTAAACCCTTCATCCAAATTTAATGTGGATACCCTCAAATGAAAGCTGAAAGTCTGAACTTCAACTGCATCTGAATTGTTTTGTTTAAAATTCATTGTGGTAATGGCTATAACCAAAATTAGAAAAATGCTGTCTGTCCAAATATATATGGACTTAACTGTACATAGTGTAGGGGTTCACGCTCTCAGATAGCCGCATTGAACACAAGGCCATAGAGTTTTTGGTGTTTTTTGTTTATATCACACACTGAATAGTGTTTATTTCCACGGGTCGAATAGTACCAAAACAAAACTCTAAACATAAAATCCCTAGCCTTGTCCAGGCGTTTACTAAACAATATAGCATTCTATCTGGCACATCCATCAAGGTAAAATAAAACTACATTTCATCGAGTAACCATTAAACACAGAAACCTGATGCATTTCTATCACACTCAGGCGCCCTTAATCATAGGATCCCATGTACAAACTCCCCCTCCCTTATTACGCGACTGATCTATTTTTTTAAATGAGTTTAGAGGTAGGTGGCTTCCTCTCCCGTCTGATCAGCGTCCAAGACGTCACTGCGAGGGCCAGATAGTTGACAAAGCAACAAGCGATCATCATAACGTCCTCTGGGTGAGCCAGCTATGGCTAGCCTGCTAGATTATGCCAGCAGCATGGTCTAAGAAGCTTCTATCAGTGCAGCATTGACAGGTATAATGCATCGCAGGGCTGGTGCATTGTAATGCTTTATACCAGCGATCAGAGTAATGAAAGTTAATGTACCATAAAAGGACTAAGCTAAAAAGTACACATATCTGGTCCAGAACGACCGGACCTATAAAACTGTCCCATTAGTTAACACCTTCAGTGAACACCGTAAAAAAATAAAAAGTAAAAAAATATATACTTTTTAATCAAACTACCGAGCAAAAAGTGGAATAAAACATGATCAAAAAGTCAAAAAGGAAATAAAAATGGTATTGCTGAAAATGCCATCTTGTTTTGTTTGTGTGCACGCCTGAAAAAAGTCAGGATGTCCCACAAAAAATAAGCCCTCACGTGACTCAGTCAGCAGAAATATAGAAAAACATCAAGGTTACTTACCGGTAGCCATTTTTTCCGGAACCCATGACGGCACACCTGAGAGAGGGGATCCGCCCAGTCAGGACAGGAAACCCTACTTAAAATAAAAGGGTGGTACCTCTCTGTCACTTCAGTTGGTTTTCAGAGCATGAGAGGCCCCCCTGGTTAGTATACATGGCAATCCATCACCACATCATATTAACTAAAAAAGCACCCAAAGCAATCGTGCACACCGAAAGGGTGATAAAGGGGGGGAATATACGGGTGCAGTCATGGGTTCCGGAAAAACCGGCTACCGGTAAGTAACCTTGGTGTTTTCCCTTCCCCCATGATGGCACACCTGACAGACTTTTGTAGAATGAAACCTTAGGGAGGGACCACCGCTTGTAGTACCCTTCTACCAAAGGTTAGGTCAGCAGAGGAACAAAGATCTAGCCGGTAGTGCTTGAAAAAAGTTGAGGGTGAGGACCAGGTAGCGGCCTTGCAAATTTGATCAATTGATACCTCAGCCTTTTCTGCCCAGGAGGTAGCCACGGCTCTGGTGGAGTGAGCCTTGATGCCTTCAGGAACCGGAGTGTCACCCGCAGAGTAGGATAAACTAATGGCCTCCCTGATCCATCTAGCAATAGTACTTTTAGCTACCCCACACCCTCTTTTGCTACCCTGAAAGGCTACGAATAGGGTTTGATCTTTCCTCCACTGACTAGTTATAGACATGTATTGTAACATAGATCTTCTTACATCTAGCACGTGGAGCTTTTGTTCTCCTGGATTTCTAGGATTACTACAGAATGATGGTAAAGTAATCTCTTGACTCCTATGGAACTTTTGAACCACCTTGGGGAGATAAGCCGGGTCTGGTCTTAGAACGATCCTGTCATCAAAAACCTGAGTATAAGGAGGCCATATTGACAGGGCCTGTAAATCACTTACCCTTAAAACGGTTCTACTAGTAGCCTTAACATCGGCACGTAGGGTAAGTAACTTAGGTGATAACTCCTGTAAGGTCTCAAAAGGGTCTTTAGTTAGGGCTTCTAAGACTAAATTTAGATCACAAGGAGGGATTTTTGGGATAACGACCAGTCGAGATCTACTACAAGATTTTATGAATAGTGAAACCCGTCTATTTGAGGCAAGATTACAGTTATATAGGGCCCCCAAGGCTGAAACCTGAACTTTAAGGGTGCTGGTTGCTAACCCAAGATGTAATCCTGCTTGCAGAAATTCTAGGATAGGACCCACTGGAGCCACCTCCCCCAATGGTTCACCCAGGAAGTTAAGAAATTTTTTCCATGTCCTACCATAGATGCTAGAGGTTATGGGTTTTCTGCTTTTCAATAGGGTGGAGATTAACCCTGGTGAGAATCCTTGGTGACTTAGTAACGCCCTCTCAAATTCCAAGCTGCCAGATAGAAGCCCTTCACCTGAGAGTGGGTCACTGGTCCCCGGGTTAGCAGGTCCGGAACCTCTGGCAGAATCCATGGGTCCGTTACCGACATCTGCCTTAGAAGGGAGAACCATGGTCTCCTTGGCCAGAATGGAGCTATGAGGATTATTTTCGCTTGATCCTCTCTGATCTCCCGGATCACAGCTGGAATCATCACTATCGGGGGGAATGCGTAGGCCAGAGAGAACTTCCAGGGTATTAGTAGGGCATCTACTTCAAAAGGATGTTCTCTTGGATTTAAGGAGCAGAACTTTTTGACTTTTTTGTTGTGTGAGTTGGCAAACAAGTCTATTTCTGGTGTGCCCCAGGCATGGACTACTTGTTGGAATATCTGGGGGTTTAGGGACCATTCCCCCTGTTTTGAGCCTCTGCGACTCAGGAAGTCTGCTTGTGTGTTTTCTATGCCCCTGATGTGTAGTGCCGTCAGGGATGACAGGTGTTGTTCTGCCAACTGAAAGAGTAGATTTGATACTTCCATGAGGCCTTTGGACCTAGTCCCCCCTGATGATTGATATACGCCACCACTGCTCGATTGTCCGTCAAGATTAGAGTATGGCGGCCCCAGAGCAAAGGGAGAAAATGTCTTAGGGCCTTTTCCACTGCCCATAGCTCTTTTTCGTTTGACCCATAGTTTCTTTCTAGCAAGGACCAGGTTCCTTGAACTGAGTGAGACCTCAGGTGAGCCCCCCAACCTGTACCGCTTGCATCGGTCGTGATGATGTCTTTGACCGGATTTTGCCACTGGACCCCCATTATCAGGTGGTCTTCCACCGTCCACCAAACTAGGGAATCCCTTACGCCCAGGGAGAGACATAGATTTCCTTCTAAATGCCCTCTTAACAGTCTTTGAGCTGAGAGAACTTCCCACTGTAGTTGTCTTAGGTGGAATTGTGCCCATCCTACTGCCGGAATACACGATGTTAACGTGCCTTGTAGGGACATCGCCTTTCTTAGAGTCATTGCAGGTTGATGAATTGCTTTATCGGCCAGGTTTATTATCTTGGCTACTTTGTTTTCTGGAAGGAGGCAGAGCTGACGCTTGGAGTCCAGCATTAACCCCAGGAAGGACTGTAGTTTTACTGGTACTAATCTTGACTTGGGGATATTTATTATCCAACCCAGCTCCTTTAGAGTTGATGTTACCACTGATACTTGATGAGTGCAGTGGAACTCTGACATCCCTATTACAAGGAAATCGTCCAGATATGGGACAATTACTACATCCCGGGACCGGAGGTATAACATTACTTCCACCATCACTTTGGTGAAAACCCTGGGGGCTGTAGACAGGCCGAATGGAAGGGCTGTATATTGGTAATGCTTTATCTGATTTTGAATAGAGAGAGCTACTCAAGTATTTCCGATATTCCTGATGTATTGGGATATGGTAGTACGCATCTTTTAAGTCTATTACTGCCATGAAGCAGTGTTGGAAGAGAAGTTTTATGGTCGTGTTGATAGACTCCATAATGAAGGAGTAGTTCGCTATCGATTGATTGAGCTTCCTTAGATTTATTATAGTTCTCCAAGAGCCATCCGGTTTCTGGATTAAAAAGAGGGGGGAGTAAAATCCGCCTCTTTCTTCCCGAGCTGGGACTTCCAGAAGAAACTTTTTGTGAATGAGTCCCAAGACCTCCGTCTCCAGGGCAAATTGCTCCTGCTGGGACCTTCTTCGGGGAGTTATTATAAAGTTTTAGGCCGTCTTTGATAATATTCATGACCCAGGTACTGGGGGAGATATTTATCCAGGCCGGAAAGAAGAGGGAGAGTCTTCCTCCCACTTCTGACAATGTCAATGGGGGGATTTTTTTGCTGATGTAGAGGGCCCCTTAAACATGTAACGCGATCCTCTCTTATCCTTAAAGTCTCAATTTTTCCTCTCCCCTGGGGGGCGACCTCTGTTAAACCTTCTCCTCCGAAAGAAAGGTTTTTTGGAATCTTTAGGGATATTGGGAAAAACTTTCTTTTTATCCCCTGCATGTTCCAGGATCTCTTCTAGTTTTTTGGCAAAAAGGAGTTGGCGGTCACATGGAATGGAGCACAACTTATGTTTGGATGGCAAATCCCCCGGACAACCCTTGAGCCAAAGGGCTCTTCTTGCCGCATTGGACAAGCTCGCTGCTCTGGCTGTTAGTCTTGCGGAATCTGCGGAAGAGTCTGCCAAGAAAACTGCTGCTCCTTGCACTAAAGATATATTTGCAAGGATGTCGCCTCTGGGTACTTTGTCCCTTAGCTGATCCTCTATCTGCTGTAGCCAAACCATAAGCGCACGGGCCGTACATGTCCCAGCAATTGCTGGCTTCAGGCCCCCGCTGAGGCTTCCCACATACGTCTCAGAAAACTATCTGCTTTTTTTTTTTTTTATCAAGTGGGTCTTTAAGAACACCCGAGTCTTCTAATGGAAGGGACGATCTTTTTAAACATTTGGCTACTGCTCCGTCAATTTTAGGGATCTTCTCCCAGGATTCAGAGTCTTTTTCCTCAAAAGGATATCTCCTTTTGGATGAAGAAGGCAAAGTACCCATTTTTTCAGGTTTTTTCCACTCTTTCTCAATTAATGCTTTGATTTTCGCATTGACCGGAAAGCATTAAGCTACTTACGGTAGCGGCATTTCTCGGAGGCCCATGACAGCACGACGAGAGAGGGGATCCGCCCATTAGGAACAGGAAACCTACAGATACAAAAGGGCGGCACCTCTCCCCATCATCAGTTGTATTTCAGAGCCTTGAGAGGACTACCGCGGTTAGTGGCACACAAAAATATACATTATATACAGTTTATATACAATATTATAACCCATATATTGGAACTGGGTATTATACGTGAGATATATACATTATAGGAGGTGCAACCCCCACGTGAATAGGGAGGGAACTAAGGGTGCTGTCATGGGCCTCCGAGAAATGCCGCTACCGTAAGTAGCTTAATGCTTTACTCGGACTCCCATGACAGCACGACGAGAGATTTACAGAGATGTAACACTACCTTAGGGAGGGACTATAGCTTGCAGCACCCTTAACCCGAAAGTGAGATCAGAGGAGGCCCCTAAATCCAACCTATAGTGTTTAAAGAAGGTGGACGGGGATGACCATGTGGCCGCCTTACATATCTGGTCGATTGATACTCCAGATTTTTCCGCCCAGGATGTAGCCATGGCTCTGGTGGAATGCGCCCTCAGATTCTGCGGAGTCGGACCCCCACCTGCAGTATAAGCCAAAGAGATAGCCTCCCTAATCCACTTCGCTAGTGTGTACTTTGATACCCTGAGTCCCTTTCTAGGGTTTTGGAAAGATAAAAATAACGCATTATCTTTCTTCCATGTATCAGTAACAGAGATGTATTCTAACAGGCATCTCCTAACGTCTAGTGTATGGAGTAGCTCTTCTTTAGGGTTGGAGGGATTGGGAAGGAAAGATGGTAAAACTATCTCCTGTGACCTGTGAAACCGTGATGACACTTTTGGTAAATAGGCTGGGTCCGGTCTGAGGACTACCCTATCTGGCAGAAACTCTGTGTAAGGGGAAATTCTGGAGAGAGCTTGTATGTCCCCTACCCTACGGGCAGATGTTATCGCTACCAGAAATGCTGTTTTAAGGGATAGGGCCTTGATTGAAGCTGATTGTAATGGTTCAAACGGCTCTCTAGTCAATGCTGACAGGACTAGATTAAGATCCCACGGCATAGATCTATCCTTATGTATGGGTCTAGCCCTGCTAGAAGCTTTTATGAACCTTGAGATCCAATAATTATTGGCGATGTTACAGGAAAACAAGGCCCCTAGGGCCGAGACTTGTACCTTTAGGGTACTAGTGGATAGATCTAGCTCTAAGCCCCTTTGCAGGAATTCTAAGATCTGTTTTATAGGAATTCCCTCTTCTAAATTAAAGTCAGAAGAGGCTAGGAATTTCCGCCAGGTTCTAGCATAGATTGTTGTTGTAATCTGCTTTCTACTTTTCATAAGGGTTTCAATCAAATTTGGGGAGAACCCTTTGTCCCTCAGTAACGCCCTCTCAAACTCCATGCCGTTAAATGGAGATTCTTTACTTGAGGATGGCTGATCGGACCCTGGTGGAGCAAATCTGGAATGTCCGGAAGCACCCAGGGGTCCTCCACTGACATGATCCTGAGCCAGGTGAACCAGGCCCTTCTGGGCCAAAATGGGGCAATCAAAATAACTCTTGCCCGATCCTCTCTTATCTTCCTGATTACCAGAGGTATCAAGGCCAGCGGGGGGAACGCATAAGCCAGCCGAAAGTTCCAACTGATCAGAAAGGCGTCTACCGCTAGAGGATTCTCCCTGGGATTTAGGGAACAGAATTTTACTGTCTTTCGATTGTCCCTGGTGGCAAATAAATCCACCTCTGGATGTCCCCATTTGTGGACAATCTGGTCGAACACAAGACTGTTTAGAGACCACTCCCCTTGTCTCAGGGTGTTGCGGCTTAGAAAGTCCGCTTTTACATTTTCTTTTCCTCTTATGTGCAGTGCGGTTAAAGATAGAAAATGGTCTTCCGCAGTCTGGAATAGACGATCTGTCACCCTCATCAATGATTCGGAATTAGTTCCACCCTGGTGATTTATGTACGCGACCGCCACCTGGTTGTCCGAGAGGATCTTGACGTGGTGACCCTGCAGATATGAGAGTAATTTTTTAACTGTTCAACCGCCATTAATTCTTTTTGGTTGGAGGAGGCTGATGTTAAGGGGTCCCATAGACCCTGAACTATCATGTCGTCCATGTGTGCTCCCCAACCTGAAGGGCTAGCGTCTGTCGTTACAATACGTGTCGCCTGTGTCACCCAGGGAACTCCTGCCGATAAATTGTCAGTGACTAGCCACCATCTAAGAGATGTCAGTGCTTCTGGACCCAAAGTAATCTGACTCTGCAAGGAGCCTTGCAAGATTCTGTCATTAACCAGTACCTCGGATTGTAAGGGTCTGGTGTGAAATTGGGCCCACCGGACAGCAGGAATGCACGAGGTTAGAGATCCTAACAGTGACATAGCATGTCTAAGTGTCATGGATGGATTATCAGTTGCTCTAGACACCTGTTGTTGGATGTGTAATAACTTGTCGGGCGGAAGACAACACTGTTGGGTCTCTGAATTTAACAACAGTCCTAAGAATCTCTGTATTTTCTGGGGCTGTAATCGGGATTTTTCATAATTCACAATCCACCCCAGATGCTCAAGTTTGGTTGTGGTTGTCTGTAGCTGAGAGAGGCAATGGTCTGCTGAATTCCCAACTATAAGGAAATCATCCAAATAGGGGACAATTAAGATGTCAGACTCTCGTAAGTGTGCCATGACTTCGGCCACTATCTTGGTAAACACCCTAGGAGCCGCTGATAAGCCAAAGGGAAGAGCTCTAAACTGGAAATGACGAATTTGTCCCCCCATTGACACAGCTACCCTCAGGAATCTCTGGAAGTCTTCATGTATTGGGACATGATAGTACGCGTCCTTTAGATCTACAACTACCATGAAGCAGTGTTTAAACAACATTTTTATTGCTGAACCAATTGATTCCATCTTGAACGATTCATTGGTCAGAAAATTATTAAGGCCTTTAAGATTTATGATCGTTCTAAATGATCCGTCTGGCTTCTTGATCAGAAAGAGAGGAGAGTAAAATCCTCTCCCTCTTTCTGATACTGGAATTTCAACCAAAACATTCTTGAAGCATAAGTTTGTGACCTCTGCTTCCAAGGCTGCTTGCTCAAGGGGGGAGGAACGTAAAGGGGTTAAATTAAATTTATCTCGAGGCCAGTGATCAAAGTCAAGTCTTAGACCTTTCGCTATGATGCCTCGGACCCATTTACTGTTTGTAATGTCAAACCAAGCTGATGAGAAAGCTGACAGTCTACCCCCCACGGGGACCGCTAGTCATTGGTCCGGTTTTTTCTGTTCTTTCGAGGAACGGCGAAACATATAGCCCGTACCTCTTCCGCGTCTGTCCTCCCATCTAAAACTCTCTCTAGAGGGTGAGGATCCGCGTTTTTTCCCGCGACCAAATCTCCTTTTAATGAAGGGTCTGCGGTAGGATGCTGAAGATGGATTGGGAAATTTCTTCTTATCATCCCCCGCTTTCTCCAGCAACTCATCCAGAGTTGGTCCAAAGAGATATTCTCCTTTACACGGAATGGCGCAGAGTTTAGTTCTGGATTGAATGTCGCCAGACCAGCACTTCAACCATAAAGCTCTACGAGCCGCGTTGGAGAGTCCTGCCGCTCTAGCCGCCATCCTGACAGAGTCCACAGATGCGTCTGACAGAAAGGCCGCAGCATTCTGCATTGTTGGTAAAGCCTTCAGAATGGAATCTCTGGAAGCGCCGTCCTTGAGCTGGGACTCTAACTGATCCAGCCAGACCATTAAAGACCTGGCTGTACATGTCGCGGCAACAGCTGGTCTTAGAGATCCTGCCGCCGTCTCCCAGGTTCCTTTAAGAAAAGCATCTGCCTTTCTGTCAAGGGGGTCTTTGAGGGTCCCCATATCCTCAAATGGCAATGAGGCCTTCTTCGACGCTTTTGCCACCGCCGCATCCAGCTTAGGGGCTTTATCCCATGTTTCCACATCCGGATCGTCGAAAGGGTACCTGCGTTTCAACGCTGGCGGTAAGGAACCCTTTTTCTCAGGTTTCTTCCATTCTCGGAGAATCAGGTCTTGGATTTTTTCGTTCACCGGGAAAGATCTATGTTTCTTACGATCCAATCCGCTGAACATCATATCCTGCTTTGAGGGCTGCGGTTTGGGCTCTTCTATCCCCATTGTGCCTCTAACAGACTTGACGACTTTGTCAATTCTATCCAGGGGTAGACAGAATCGTCCAGACTCCTCATCTGATGAAGAGGAGGAAGGACTTGAGTGATAGGCACCCTCTTCTCTTTCTTCCTCCGAAGAATTAGAGTCCAGAGGGGTCCTATGTTTGGAACCTCCCGCTTGGGACAGGGACCGTAAGGATTCCCTTACTTCCAAACGGATCATTTCTTTCAGGTTAGCCGCACTCACAGATTCTTCCGCCACCTAGGGGAGGACAATATAGGTGATAAATACTATCTGACCTAATGTCACTTCCACCCAACCACTCCTGTAGACCTCACCGTCTGTTGTATACAGGGGGCACATAATTTTTTGGGGCAAGAATCAGGTAAGGGGACCCCACAGAGGGCACATTCCTTATGCCTTGACTTGTCCGTGCTTTTCTTCCCCTAGAATGATAAAGTATAGGGGGCCTGCGTCACAGAGTGAACTTTCACGTAGATCACTTACCCGTGCGCCAAAGTAAATACCGGAATACGAGGGGGTTCTTTCCTAGCCGAAGCTCTGGATCCTTTTGCGGACGAGCTTCTTCGACTGGACTGGTCGCTTCTGTCTTTGGGCTTCTGACGCACCTCATCCAGCTGCTACTGCTGCTGCTGCTGCTGCTCACCACCACTCTCCATGATGATTTGCGACCAAAAGCAGGGCTCTGTAGTTGTCACCTGCTTAAATCCCCCTTGGATCCGGTCAGCAGATAGGTCAGACGCTGCCCCATCGGCTCAGGATACCGCAGGGAGGCAGGAACCATGTGGGAGAAAACCGGCATCAGGATGCTATGGGCGCCGCCATCTTGGATCGACTGCGCATGCGCAGACACCCGGCGACCCGGAAGCGGCTGCTAACTCCGCCCCCTCACGTCACTGCACCCGGAAACGCTCCAGCACACGCTGAGAGCGGTGCAGGACGCCGGGAACGGACCGCAGCGCTCCGGGAGTTCACCCAGACAGCCCTGACGCCGGCACCCCACATTCACCGCCCGCTGCACCACCAATGGATATACTTACCGGCGCCGACGCTGATGGAGGCAGGAAATCCTCCGGACTCCGCTCCCTGCTGCGAACGCCACCGCGTGCAGTCCAGCCAGGACCACCGTGGCGTCTCCAGGGTTCTCCGCACCGGCCGAGGTAGGAGACCCCCCCGCTACCAGATTCGGTCCGGCCGGCCTGGGCTCCTTTTCTTAATCTGTAGGCACCCGTCCCTTTAGGAACAGGAAACCAACTGATGCAGGGGAGAGGTGCCGCCCTTTTGTATCTGTAGGTTTCCTGTTCCTAATGGGCGGATCCCCTCTCTCGTCGTGCTGTCATGGGAGTCCGAGTAAATGTGTGTTTCCTTTTCTCTTCTAAGCCACCAAACATGACATCTTCTAGTGACCTAGGTGTCTTCTCCTCCTTAACACCCATTGCAGATTAACTGCTTTAACTAATTTGTCTACGTCCTCAGTTGGAAAGCATGGACGACCTCCTGAATCACTGTCCGAGGAGGAATCTGAAGACTGGATAGAGGCCGAGGAGGTAGAGGGAGATCGGGACGATTTATGACTCTCCTGTCTCTGAGAGGCATCTGACTCTGTAGACGCCTTATGGCTTTTCCTTCTCGGTTTATTAAGGGCCATTTTCAAGGAGTCTTATTTCTGCCTGTGTTATGGCTTTAAGGCTAGAGGCGAAATTAGGGCTCTCTTCTTGTATGGTTTTGTTAATGCAGTTAGCACAGAGATCCTTCTGCCACTGAACTGCAAGCGGGTCTTTACAAAGGACACACTCTCGGTTCTTTGTTTTACCGTTAGACTTCCTGGACCCCTAGTGATCAAACAGAAAAAATAGACCCTGTTACCATAAGGGTGACATTCACATAGATCACTCACCACTGCCGACAATCAAAGGTACCGGTTTTGGAGGCTGGACAGATGCACGTGAAGCGTCCCTCCTGGACGCCGACGAATCTTGCCAGACAGGACGACTTCTGCTCCTACCACTTGAGCGGCTGCTCCTGGTATGCTGGTGGCTCGGCAAGGCATCTGGCAAGAGCTCCTGCTGCTGCTGTGATGGCGGCTGCTGCTGCTCTTGCAGCCCCACTTCAATGATGAAGTTTCTGGGAACGAGTGCGTCTTCTGTGGTTATCACCCCTTTTATGGGGGATCCACTGCACTCCCCGCCTCCTCCGGTGCCCAATAGTGGCCCCTCCCCTGCTCTGCTGCGCCGCCGGAGTCTTTATCCACCGGCCGCGTTTTCTTCATGGGCGCCGCCATCTTGGATCCGGCGCCCACCTCCGACGTCACACGGGCACGCCCATTCCCAGCGTGCCTTGCGCGTGACGTCAGGCGGGCGACCCGGAAGCAGCCGCCGAACGGCAGAGAGAGGAGGGCGGCGTGGCAGCCACGGAAGGAACCCGGCCATCCGACCGTGCTGCACAGACGCCCGCTCGGACGCAGAGCCCCGGAGGACCCTCGGACGGCGCATCCAGACCCCGAGCTCCAATGCACAGGCGCTGCCTGTTCTTCCACGCCAGGACGGGAGCTGAGTAAGTGGAATCACCGCCGTGTTCAGCACAAGGGTCCCTGTCAGGACAGGAAACCCAACTGAAGCGACAGAGAGGTACCGCCCTTTTATTTTCAGTAGGGTTTCCTGTCCTAACTGGGCGGATCACCTCTCTCAGGTGTGCCGTTATGGGGGAAGGGAAAACTGTATTTCTCAAAATACAGTGATGCAAATTCTTCTTTTTACAATAAAAAGTGTTTTTTAGTGTGTAACAGCAGCCAAACATAAAAAAAAAATAATAAATTTGGTATCGCTGTAATCGCACTGACCCGAAGAATAAAAATCATCTAATCACTTTTACTGCACAAGGAACGGCGTAAAAAAATAAAATAAAAGCAATTCTTCACCTGCTTTTGATTTGTTCATTCTGTCTCCCGAAGATCACAGTAAGGCTCAGCTCACATTTATACTGCGCTCTACGCTGAGCGCTTACACCAGGGTTTCCACATAAATTTCTGAAAGAAGAGTCCCTATAATGAGGAAGATGGCGGCACTGTGAACACTGTCTGACCTATGATCCAGCGGTGTCCGTCGTTTTAGGCATGCATAAGAGTGTGGTTGGCCACAATTTTGTGCACCTCTGGAAAAAAGGACACTGCTGAACAGAGGCCAGACGGAGTACAGAGTATCTATGCTGTCTCATTATAGTGAATAGATCCCTCGGGGTTCTCAACTAAATGACATCACGCAGATATTTAGAAGGAAACAACGATGTAAATACTCAGCGTAGAGCGCAGGATAAATGTGATCGATCCAAAATGTTATGCAAAATGTTCCCCCAAAAAAGCTTCAATTCAATCCACAAAAAAAACAACAAAAAAAACAAAGTCCCAATCCAGGTCCGTCATCTGTTAACAGAAATATATTGGGCTTCCATGTTACTGGTAGTACAAAGGCACTGGAAATGCGCTATGGTTCCTCCCCCCACACCATCACCACCAAAATAAATCCAGCAAATTTTGCGCTCCCAAATGTGAATGTGGCCTGACAGCTTTCATATCCAGTCAGTATGTTTTGAACTGTGATTTCTGTTATGCTGTAATGTCTGTTGTCTGTATAAGTCCCCTCTATAAGTTGTAAAGCGCTGCGGAATATGTTGGCGCTATATAAATAAAATTATTATTATTATTATTATTATGGGGGGAGGCACAGTAACGCAGAATTGAGTCTCACTACCAACACATCTACTAGCTCTCCTTTCGTAGTACTGCCAGCTCTGCTAATCATAAGCAGGTACCCCCTATAGCTTAGCACAGGCTGTGTGTGAAACAATTAAACAGTCTGCTCTCCTCAGTGAAAAGTGACTATCTGCTGGAGCACAGCAGAATTGACTGCTGGAGATGTTAGCATGTGAGGGGAGGGGCAGCACAGCAGAGTTTGGACCACTACCCTTGCTTCGGCAATGTTAATGTGTATATGGCCTTGCCAATAAAGCTCATTTGAATTTCAGAGGAGAGCTACAAAAAGGGTTTGCAATGAGAGTCAACTTCTGCAGCACTGCCACTCACTCAGGTCTGCTGTGCTCCAGCACTTGTCATCACTCTGCGGTTAGGAGAGCAGACTGTTTGTCAGTGTTATTGTGGGGACTGCTCTTCTCTTCCCAGTGTGTTGCTACCCATTTATAATTGCTTTGCATCTGGAAGAGGAAGAATTGTATGCTCCCAATGAAATCTCTGGTAATGCCCTCTTGGACTAAAAATAATAAATAAATGTTTAGGTGCTAAATATTTTGATTGCTAATATCTCCGCAATGGAAGGGCAACATAAAAAAAAAAAAGTTTTATTCTGCTCTGCATAGCCTATTGTATTGTATGATCAGTCCAACATGAAAAAAATTGGTGAAAAGTCCTCTTAATTACCCATAGATAGGTGGAGGTCCAGGTTTTGAGACCTCCAATTTTTAAAGGACCAGTGAAGAGCACTGCTCCTATCTGAGAAAGCGCACAGAGTGTTGTACGGATTGAATATAAAGTCCTAGACTTTCTACTGAATGAATACTCTGCTCAGGACAGGAGTATTAATATAAATAGAGATACTATTGTCAAATTGCCATAATGCATCATATTATGCTCATGTAGCATACCTGCATCTGTATAACGGCATCTGTCTGTAGCAGAGTTGTCTTAGCTTGTGCATCAAATACAAATGGATACGTACAAATTGTGAGAGAACCATCTGGTCCCTGTAAAACAGAGAGAAAGACATGATTGAAATATCCATATATTACTCAAAATAAATCTTAGAGAAAGACATGAATTGTGTCACTGCTTATTTATTTCAAAGTTTTTTCCTGGGAATTTCATGCAAACATGCAGCCACATATCATGATGGTTGGTGGCCAATGTAGTGTTTTTTTGCTTCTAGAATGATCATATTTTTCTGATGATGGAGCCGCAATGTTTATGCTGGATTTGAAGAAACCTAGTAAGACTTACAATTGTCATGCGTGGGCCAGCCACGATCAACAGCAGTGCTGCCCCCGATAAGCTACTAAAAAGCAGCGGTTTCAGCTTCATCATCTACAGAAGTTCTAAATAAATCTTAACATGTTTGGTGTACATAAGTAGTGAATCCCTTTCATGAGATAAGTGGTTGAAGGGGTTACCCGGGACTATTTTTTTTTCCATGAGGCTAAGAACTGACAGGTAGGTAGTTGCCATCGGCCTGTTCTACCCAGCTCAGAGAAGTCAACGGACAGCTTTGCCAGCGATTTTGCAGCTTCATTTGACCACACATCAAAAGAGCAGCTCTCGCTCGTCCAGGCTGCCCTGTTCACAGGGCGTGACTGCTGGCGTCATACTGATTGACAACCGGCTCCACACAGTCAGGCAATCTCGCCCCGTCAACAGAGCGGAGTGGAAAAGAAGCAGCTGCGCTGTTCATGCGATGTTACTGAAAGTTGCAGGATCACCGGCTGGAGCGGTCCGTAACCACCGTGAGCCAGCAGAGATTGGCACCAGGTATGTAGGCAGGTTGTAAAATAAAAAATAAAAAATCATCCCAGATAACCCCTTTAATAGGACACATACTAGAACACTATTTTCAACATTTTTAGTCAAATAGCACCAGGTTTTACAAACGTGCAGGGTTTAGGTCATTCCACTGTTATATCTTAGAGGAAGGTCTTGAAGGAATTCTAAATCTATTAATGAACAAAAGTAAATGGGAGAGAAACTTGTCCACTAATAGACAGAATGGGTGCAAATTAGGTTCTATAGTGAGTGGGTAAAACAAGAAGGGGGAAAAAAAAATAAAAAAGAGGAATTTATGTATTTTTATTTAATATAGCAAACTCTTTCTTGGTATGCATTACTGTATGGACAGAGCGACTTGAGGAGAAAATGTCAAAATAAATAAGCCCCATTGTCTCTGATTAGTAGCTCCATTTTCTACAACAATTGTTAATGCTGCTTATCTTAGTTCAGGCAGTACCACAGGCCCGAGTAAGGCGCACTAACCCTCCACCTACCAATGACAATGAGGTGAAAATTCATTAAACTGAAGTGACATCCAATCTCACTGTGGGCAGAAAAAAAAAAAAGAGATCCTTTCTGCCAGCCAGGGCTATAGCCTGCATCACTGACATCAAATACACCACAGAGACTCAGGTTTTACACATGACTGGAATTTGCTTTCATTTAGGTCACTAATTTAAGCCCTTCGTGTTTTCCAAGCTGAGAAGAAATGTCTGCAGTCACTGTGTGCACCTCACTGCCGAATCCCCTGTACTCCCAGTGCGAGGGGCCAGTCAGGTTAGGCTACGTTCACATTTGCGGTGTGCGCAGCAGCGTCGCCGCATGCGTCCCTATATTTAACATGGGGGCGCATGGACATGCGTCGCACTTGCGTTTTGCGCCGCATGCGTCCCTGCGGCGCCCGCGTCCGGGCGCAGAGGACGCAGCAAGTTGCATTTTTGCTGCGTCCAAAATCAATGAAAAAAAGGACGCATGCGGCGCAAAACGCAGCGTTGTGCATGCGTTTTGCTGCGTTTTTGTTTGCGTTGTGCGCTACGGCGCCGACGCTGCGGCGCACAACGCAAATGTGAACGTAGCCTTACAGCATGTATGGGGGCGGCTTGTTTAGATGACACCAAGCATACGATGTGAAATACAAGATTAATGTTCATAGACCAATTAATAAGCATTAGCAAAAAAAAAAAAAAGAAAAGTCCTCACCCCCTAAAATCCCCCTCAAACATTTGTTAATTTTTTTTAACCAACGTTCTGTCTGCTTTTCATTGATATTGAGTAAGCAAATGGCACAATGCTTTAATGTAAGAACTACAAGTATCACATTTCTAATGGTGGTCGATGTGAATCTGACAAGAATGATGATGAGTTTAGGTTGTATGAATACAGAACAGAATTAAAGCAAAATCCTAGGCTTACCTCAGGTAATCCTGGGTTTACGTCCTAAGAAAATGTAGTAGGAGGAAAGTGCTAATTAGTACCTGAACTCGCAAAACTTCTCGCATTTAATTACTTAAGACTCAATATTTCCTAATGTCTTTTATAATAGAATATTCAGGTTTACTTACAGTGTAACTGTTGTTTTAATTTTTATTTCATAAATCAATAGTACATGTCAAAATAATCAGCATTGTAATATATCTCAGAGAAATCTGCTTCTTTCTCCTCCTGGAAGGATCAATAATTTATAATATTCTTAATCCTGAGGTAAAATTTGTATTCGGCGAAGACAGACTTTCCCGTTACTGAGATAGGAGATGGCGGCAGCTACTGATGAGATTCTTTGTAGACAGGATGGAGTTGCTCTGCCTCCAGCTCCTCCTAATCCTGTCTACATGGAATCTGATCAGTAGCCGCCATCTCTACTCTTAGTAAAGGGAAAGTTGATCTTCACTAAATACAGATTTTACCTCAGGATTGAGAATTTTGATTAGGACTGCTCAATTCTGGCAGAGAAAGAAGCAGATTTCTCTGATAAGATATATTACAAAATTGTTTATTTGTAGGTCTATAAACCAAAACTAATTGGAACGGAGCATATATTAAATATTATTGACCAAAGAGAAACACAAAATGCCCCTAAAATGTAACTTTTAATTAGATAAGGTAAAATGACCTATTGGGTCAGGAGACAATGGTTAATTTTAACAATATAAACTTAACACTAAAAAAGGATAGAGGTATAATAAGTGAGGGGGTGCTCTTTCCCTTACTCACCCTACCTTACCGCGGAGGTTGGCACCCTAAGTTCGACATGGCGCCCCCACTCGACGACGGCTCTCCCTTAAGACCCTAAGGGGGACTAACAAAGAAACACCATCACCAACACCAATATTTTAAAGTGCTAATGTGCTTTAAAAAGTGCTTAAAAATAACACCTGCATAGGTATATACCAATATTTCATATACCACTTTTTCAAAGTCCTAGGGCTCCAATAGATGAGGATCCTAGTGCCTTATAGCTAAGGTGCGTCTGTGAGCAGAGATTAGAATAAACTTATAACAGCAATTAATCTGTATGTGCCATATCTTGAGCTATATGTTATCACCTCATAAAAGAAGATAAAGTACTCCTAGATACTAACTGATAAGTATCAGCAGTATATCACAAGGGGTCACCAATAAAAAGGTAGTGACTATTTTTAGTTGGCAATCAGGTCACCATATACCATAGATCACAGTACTACATAAATGTTTACAATCAACGCCTGACCAGTAATAGATTTAACCACAATTTACAGTATATCGCAAAAGGGGGGTAACCAGTGGGAGATACTAACACTGTTTTTTGATTCTATGCTCAAATTATCAAGTGACAACAGTCGCTATATATTGACAGATGTAAAGGCACAATCATGCTCACGGATGCTTACTACATGGATTTAAGTTATAAATCACATATTGAAAAGATTGCAGGGATATAAATAATCCATAGTATGATTATTAGCACTTTAAAATATTGGTGTTGGTGATGGTGTTTCTTTGTTAGTCCCCCTTAGGGTCTTAAGGGAGAGCCGTCGTCGAGTGGGGGCGCCATGTCGAACTTAGGGTGCCAACCTCCACGGTAAGGTAGGGTGAGTAAGGGAAAGAGCACCCCCTCACTTATTATACCTCTATCCTTTTTTAGTGTTAAGTTTATATTGTTAAAATTAACCATTGTCTCCTGACCCAATAGGTCATTTTACCTTATCTAATTAAAAGTTACATTTTAGGGGCATTTTGTGTTTCTCTTTGGTCAATAATATTTAATATATGCTCCGTTCCAATTAGTTTTGGTTTATTCCCTAAGAGTAATGGCCAGTTTTCTGTCTGGACCTGTGAACACAACACAATGGTTGAGTGATGCTCAGGAAGTCTTCTCCGAGATCCCCTCAGTGAATTTGAGTTCAGATAAACCAACACTGAAATCCATCTTTGCTGACTTAACTTTGGCATACAAGAACAACATTAAATCATGGTGGGAGGTACAATCGTTAGAAAACTATGTTAAACAAAATATTGTACCCAGGGGCCTTAGAATCCAAATAGTTCCCGCTTTTAGATGTCAGACACCGACATTGATAGCTAAGTGGGAAAAAGAGTCAGTAGCCTCCTCAATACGTTTTATGAATTTACTTCTAGAGGAGGAAAAAATTACTCTAGATCATACAACGAAGAAACTACAGGAGTTAATAGAGGAGGCCTTGAAGTTTAAGTCTGATCCTGACTTTGGTAATAAGGAAGCGACACTAAAAACAGCAGTGGAACGCTATCAAAGTTCCTTGAAAGATAGAAAACATAAAAGATTTATCAGAGACTTGACTGACTAAGAAAAAACGAGCCTATTCATTCCTAGGAGACAATACCCCTCCAACAGGAGATATCTCCTCCTCTGACATCGATTTGTCAGACACTGAATCTAGAAATCGATACCAACAGGACATTGGGAGAGGGAGAAGTTCGAGCAAAACAGGGTCTCAAAAAAGATGGCAAAAAGGGGGTTACAAGGGAAAGCGGGGGTCATATCAGCAACCAGTATCCCCTGCACAAGGTGCATCAAATACCTTGGCATCAGTACCCTCATTGTCTTCTTCATCTGCCTCTTTTTTAGAGAACAGAGAACTCCCTTACCCACTACGTACACGACTCCCCCAAGGCCAAAAAAGATAGCCTATTGTGAAAATGGAGGGGCAGAACAAGTCATCAATCTGTCCTCCCATCAACTGTCTCAATCTGAATTACTAGTATTGAGCCATGGATTATCATTTGTACCCACTACTCGGTTTGGCCCATTTTTATGGGTCAAAGATGTTAATTTATTCATGAGGAAATTAAAATGGAGGAAGTTCTTCATTAATAATGATAAGTCCCAATGTGAATCACTGGGTATATCAGCTGACTCACTAGAAGATGTAAGACTGTTGGCCGGATTGGCCGAGGAAGGAAGTCGTAGTATCGGGGAAGGCCCGTATTCAGACCTGAAACCCAAAAGTAAGAAGATGCCTCCTATTGGAAACTTTAGTAACATTGACATTTTTTTGGAGTTAGTTACTAAAGAGATCAATCAAATAGTTCCAAGGAGTAATGCATCTACATTTAACCTGGAGGATTCAGAAAGGGAAGCATTGTCTTCCTTAGAGAAAAATTATAACATCATAATTAAGCCCTCCGATAAGGGGGGCAATGTGGTGGTCCTGGATGAGTCACAGTATCTCGCTATGTGCAGGAACATCTTATCTGACTCTACAACCTATGAGATCCTAAAAAAGGACCCCACATTGCCATACCAGATTGAATTGAGAGCAATATTATCAGAAGCATTAGGGAATGGTCTCATATCTAGGAACGAGTTCGATTTCATGTACCCCAAATACCCTACGCTGGCAACTTTTTATTCCCTACCAAAAGTTCACAAGGGCTACAGCCCACTAAAAGGACGCCCAATTGTGGCCGGAATAGATGCACTTTGTCAAAATTCAAGTGTTTATCTTGACCAAATCTTGCGCCCATTCGTACACTCATTACCCTCGTATATTAGGGATACCTCAGATTTACTTACTAAAATTGAGGGGATTCAACTTGAATCTGCTCACCGTATATGACACTATAACAAATGCTATAAATAACACCAATAAAACTTAACATTTACTGATTTAAATAATAATAAAATTTACAACATACACGACCTAAAAACATATATGACTGCTATCAAAGATACAAGGTGCACACGTTCCCTATGGGACCAACTATCTGTTTCCTACCTTGCAGCGGAGGTTGGCACCCTATAAGACCTGCGCATTGGCGCCCCCGCTCACCGTCGACTAACCCCAACTGACCCTGTTGGGCCCTATCGTGAGGAAAATACACAATCAGCAGACCTTACAGACAGACAAGACAAAACATAAATAGAAAAGTCACTTAGGGGGATATTGCACTCAATAAAAAGATACTATTGCACTTATGGTTCAGTGCAAAGGACGTGCAACGAGTACTGACTCGTATATCATATTGCACAATCTGAGCCTAGGCTGCACCTATATATTCGCCCTACCTGCCTGAATTGAATCAGACACTATTCTGGCATCAATAGACGTGGAAACCCTGTACAGCAGTATACCACATGACAAGGGGATTGAGGCTGCGGAGTATTACCTTAAGGCCCGGGGTAACCATTGTTTCCCACATAACATCTTTTTGGTTAAACTACTCCGATATGTGTTGACTCACAACTTCTTTCTATTTAGTGGGAAGTTCTTCCACCAGCTCAGGGGCACAGCGATGGGGACTCCTTGTGCCCCTACTTACGCTAATTTGCTCCTGGGCTGGTGGGAAGAAACAGTGGTATTCAGGGACGAGGATGTCACATGGTGCCCCCACATTATTTTTTGGAGGCGCTATATTGATGACATCCTCGTCCTATGGTCAGGAGAGGCTGATTCATTTAGGAGATTTGTGGATCACCTGAATAACAACAATCTGAATCTAAGATTTACCTGCGAAGTGGGAGGAGAAGATTCCCTTTCTGGATGTCCTAGTTTGGAAGAATAGGGAGGGAACTTTAAGTAGCTCTATTTATCGAAAACAGACGGCTACCAATAGTCTCCTGAGATGGGAGAGCTATCATCCCACCAACTTAAAAAGAGAGGCATACCGAAAGGGCAGTTCTTTAGACTTCGAAGGAACTGCTCCTCCCTATCAGATTTCGAACATCAAGCAGGTAAACTAAAACAACGTTTCAGAGAAAGAGGATACCCAGACCATGTGATTGATGCTGGTTTTGAGACGGCACGAGGAATGAATCGTAATCAACTATTAATGAGTAGACCGAAAAGACAAAATGACAATCTAACCAGATTAATCGGCACCTATGACGACCAAAATCAGAAAGTTATGGGTATCCTGAGGCGCTATTGGGGTATCCTGAGGGCCGATTCTGATCTTGTTGGGTGTATCCCTAGGTTTCCCTCAGTGACATACAGAAGGGGGAAATCTATACGTGATCATGTGGTTCACAGTCACCTAAATCCCCAAAAGGCGAGAA
The DNA here is from genome assembly GCF_051348905.1 of Ranitomeya variabilis. NCBI lineage: Eukaryota > Metazoa > Chordata > Amphibia > Anura > Dendrobatidae > Ranitomeya > Ranitomeya variabilis. The sequence goes on from NC_135235.1 coordinate 102,438,840, forward strand.
GCACATTTAAGTGTAGAGGATGTAAAACCTGTAAACTGATTAACCAATCAAATACGTTCCGTAGTGTTGTCACAGGACGTATTTTTTAAAATAGGGATTTTGCCAGCTGTAGGACAATGGGAGTGGTTTACCTCTGTACATGCAGCTGTCCGTTAAACTATGTCGGGAAAACTAAGAGACAGCTGAGGACTAGGATAGGTGAACACGTAGGAGATGTTAAGCATAAACGCGAGACTCCGCTAGCACGAAACATAGTGGAAAAACATGGGGGTGATCTTGACTCGTTCTCGTTCCAGGCTATAGAGACCGTCCCTATCTCTGCTCGGATGGGAGACTGGGATAGAAAAATACTCCAGCGGGAGACGAGGTGGATCTATATTTTGGGATCCATGTCTCCTTCAGGTCTGAATGAGCAACTCAACTTTACAAGTTTTATTTAAATATGGTTGTGTTCACAAGGTATTTAATGATAGCAAACTGACAATGTATAGGTCTTTTGTAAGACCACAAAACTGGTTCCCACCTGATTGGGGGAACAATATTTAATGGGTCTTTCAAAGGTAACCCCACTGACATAGTGGTGGTAAAAGATAATTGTCCGCTCCAGTATGAGATTTTCATATAAGGATTGCCAAATTTGTCTCACTAAATTCTGTTACTTGAGATGTTTGCTCCTATTTTTTGCCCACATTAATATCTGTATTGGTCCCTTTAAATGTATTAAGAGAAGGAGCCGTGAATATGAGATCGTATCTTATAAAATATTCTAATATGGGGAGTTTTAATGGTTAATATACTACGGAGCGGTGTGGCATCTCCTCCTATTTAAAAACAGAGTTTTGGACACTCCCCCTTCTGATTGCGATTGCGCATGTTGGAATGCAAAGTGTTCCACTGCTGAGTGTCACCAGTAATGTCTTCCCGTCTGTAGGAACGGCTATGTGCTTCTCATACCGGAAGTCTGAAGTCCGCATTTGCGACACGTCACATCCGGTATGCGGACATGTGGATGATGGCGGCGAACGCTACTTAAACAGGACAGTAACACAAGGTAACCCTTAATAGTGAGCGGTCAGGACGGTGCGGCGCACTGTAGCAGCCCCTGGTCCGGAAAATAGCCCCCCGTTTTGGTCCCCTGATGAACCCCGGCTTATCTTCCTGGGGGAAATGCGTCGGGATAGGATGGGCAACTGATTGATGAGTACCATTTTTGTACTGCCTTTCTTTATGACCACTATAATACTATGGATTATTTATATCCCTGCAATCTTTTCAATATGTGATTTATAACTTAAATCCATGTAGTAAGCATCCGTGAGCATGATTGTGCCTTTACATCTGTCAATATATAGCGACTGTTGTCACTTGATAATTTGAGCATAGAATCAAAAAACAGTGTTAGTATCTCCCACTGGTTACCCCCCTTTTGCGATATACTGTAAATTGTGGTTAAATCTATTACTGGTCAGGCGTTGATTGTAAACATTTATGTAGTACTGTGATCTATGGTATATGGTGACCTGATTGCCAACTAAAAATAGTCACTACCTTTTTATTGGTGACCCCTTGTGATATACTGCTGATACTTATCAGTTAGTATCTAGGAGTACTTTATCTTCTTTTATGAGGTGATAACATATAGCTCAAGATACGGCACATACAGATTAATTGCTGTTATAAGTTTATTCTAATCTCTGCTCACAGACGCACCTTAGCTATAAGGCACTAGGATTCTCATCTATTGGAGCCCTAGGACTTTGAAAAAGTGGTATATGAAATATTGGTATATACCTATGCAGGTGTTATTTTTAAGCACTTTTTAAAGCACATTAGCACTTTAAAATATTGGTGTTGGTGATGGTGTTTCTTTGTTAGTCCCCCTTAGGGTCTTAAGGGAGGGCCGTCGTCGAGTGGGGGCGCCATGTCGAACTTAGGGTGCCAACCTCCGCGGTAAGGTAGGGTGAGTAAGGGAAAGAGCACCCCCTCACCTATTATACCTCTATCCTTTTTTAGTGTTAAGTTTATATTGTTAAAATTAACCATTGTCTCCTGACCCAATAGGTCATTTTACCTTATCTAATTAAAAGTTACATTTTAGGGGCATTTTGTGTTTCTCTTTGGTCAATATTATTTGTAGGTCTACCATTGTTTTAAGAAATAAAAATTAGAATGACGGTTACACTTTAAAGAGGTTGTCCACTATTCGGACAACCCCCTTCTCACTCAATGTTTGCCCCCGTAAAAACAAAAACACTTCTACTCCCCTAACATCCTGGTGACAGTTCACTGGTGCCGGCACCATTTCCGGGGCTCTCGTGCGATTATAACACGAAAGCCCATCACCCGCTGGTACCATTCTCCCTGCTTCTGGACACATAAGTAATCAAGAGGAAGTGAGCGGGCAGCCGCAGTTCTGACTTCCTATTGACTGCATATAGGTATGATTGGGCGCAGGGTTCACGAGTCATAACCGCAGGTAAGCCCCGGGAAAGCAAGTGCCAACACCATTGGAATGACGAGGGGAGTTTAAGGGTTTTTATTCAAACATTCAGATCGAGTTTCGGAACTGGAGAGGATCTGCAAGGAGGAATGGCAGAGGATCCCCAAGTCCAGGTGTGAAAAACTTGTTGCATCATTCCCAAGACTCATGGCTGTACTGGCTCAAAAGGGTGCTTCTACTCAATACCGAGCAAAGGGTCTGAATACTTATGACCATGTGATTTTTCAGTTTTTCTTTTCTAAAGAATTTGCAAAAATAACTACATTTGTTTATTTTTAGTCAAGATGGGATACAGAGTGTACATTAATGAGCAAAAAAAGAACTTTTTATTAATTCACCAAATGGCTGCAGTGAAACAGAGTGAAAAAATTTAGAGGGGTCTGAATGCTTTCTGTACCCACTGTATGTTTGTATGTATGTGCTTTGTGTATACATATGCTCTATGTATATACGTGTGTATAGAAATGAGCGGATCAAGCAAAATTCAAATGTGCACACTTTCACAAATTTTCCTCACAAATGGCCGCCGCGATCTCCATCTGCGCACGCGCGGAATCCCGCGGCCATTTTCCTGAAGCCCCGGGCAGCAGAGCGCTCCATCTGCGCAGGCGCGGCCACAGGAAAGATGGCCGCGCCCACCGGTAAACGGCTGAATAGCGAAGACTGCGCTGTTATTCATCTCCTGGGCAGTGGATTCGCCTGCTGGACATGCGCACACCACTACGCCACCAACGTAATGATGAGCAGGATCCTGGGGGACAAACAGCGCTGTGACCACGCCCATCCGACCTGACCAACTTGAGTGACAGCAGAAAAAGGCCACTTCACAAAGGTATTTCGGCAGCCTAACGGGGGTGTAAAGGCACCAAAAAGGCAGTAATGTAAAGCCCAGCTCTGCCCCTATTTCACACTATTTTTATCTAATCTTTAAAAAACGGGGTGATAGGTTCCCTTTAAATTTTGACAATTTTCGTTAAGTGCAGTCAATAAATCCTGACTTACCATACAAAGTGCTCGCTGCTGGATCCAATTTACATAGTCGTTCTGGATATCTATAAATTCTTGTATTTCATGAATATAGAATTTATCATAAGGTATAATCTGTCCTGATCTTTCATTTACCTGAAAAAAAGGGAGTAAAATTAACTTTTATTACAGTAATTAAGTGACCTGCTAACTTTGCTGGAAGTTTATAACATGCCACATAGCATAGTGATGCATACCCTATGCAGACTCTCCAAAACTTTCAGAGGTGTATTAAGAAAGGTGTTGAAAAGTCTTCTTTCCGAATGAGGAATTCCTGTTTTAGCAAACTTCAATAGGTGCAACACAATGTTTTTAAAAAGCCGCACTAATCGCATGAACTCTGGATTTTCAAGAGCAGACCACCAGTTTTCTATAATAATAATTAAAAAAAAATAATAATAATGAAAATGTAAAACTGCTAAATGTGTTTTAAAAGCCATGCATATTAAAAAAAACAAAGTCAATTCAACTTGAAATTATAAAGATTTTTTTTTTATATTAGACAATGAATGAGACAGTGAAAGAGGTTGCCCACTACTTTGTTATTGATGACCTATCCTTCAAAATTAATAAGAGGCGGATGGGTAGTACCCAGCTGCGGCCACAACAGCTCCGTAATTGAGGAGTTCAGGCTGGCGGCTGCCGCCATTCCAGGTGTCGGACCACGACCGATCAGACATTGTTGACCTATCCTAGGGATAGATCTTAAATGATAAAGTAGTGGACAACCTTTTTCCAGTACTTTTATATTAATGGCCTATCCTTGGCATAGATCAATAGAGGATTGGTGGGATTCTGAAACCCTACCGATCAGCTAATATGACCTACAGTGAGTGGAGTGACCAGTTACAGACAGTGTACAACATCTGCAGCTTTGTACAATACTTAGTAGCTGCTGCCAGGTGCTGCAGATCAGCTATTTTTTTTTTCAATAGGAGCTGATCTGCAGCACCTGACAACATCCACTGATCTGGCACGGAGCTGCAATGCTCTGCTCAGTACACGGTTTACATCCGGCTGCCGCTGGAGGTCATACTAGCTGAATGGGGGTCCCTGCTAGCAGAAACCCACCAGTCTCATATTAATGATCTATCCTTGAGAAAAGTCATCAAATAAAAAGGTACTGGAAACACATTTAAGAAACATTTGACAAAACTTTGAGAAACTATAAAGCATCAAAGTGCCGGCTTTTCTTTAGCAGGAAGCCGTCAAGATTTTGAAAGATCTGAAAAACATGATTTAAACTAATGGATAGTTTCCTTCTTGTAATAAAATTACCTTTTTAATTTACCAGATGTCCCTTTCTCTATTTACGGGGCCATTTCAATAACTAAGGACTCATTCAGATGTCTGGTGTTTTTTTTGCATACAAGTCCTGTCCGCGTTTTTCTCCGATGGAACTCGTACCTATAATAGTGAATGGGATCATTCAAAAGTCCAGGATTTTCCACAGACCAAGTGGTCTGTGCAAAATCCCAGAGATATGTCCGATTTTGATCTAAGCACCAGATAAAAAAATCAGCAATGCAAGTATATGGAAGTGTGGGGCATGGGTGGGGGTCCTGTCCCTTAGGGAAACAATAGGAAAAGTTTTTTTTCTTTTTCACATACGAGAAATATTGATGAACTTTGGACCAAACTGATGGCACTGACTGAAATCACTGATGCCACTCTGTACAAATTCTCCCATTCAGAGAAAAACTTACGCTCACTGAGAGCTACAGAGACTAGGTAAAGAGGTAGTAGAGAGAGAGGGTGAAAAGTCTCAGCTGACGTGAAAAACATTCGCACAGGAGTACTGCAGAATTGAAAAATACAAACCCTTTTATTTAGTTTAATCCATATTTTGATAATTTCAAAGAAACCCGCTACTTTAATGCTCAGTCCCAGGTCATTACTCCACCACGCATAGTGGTCTAATGGGCAATGATGACCCTTTTTCCTGAAGCTGGACTATACAAATCGTTCCCCAATATCCTACTGGTAATAATTCTGAAGAAATGTCCTTTCCCATAACCATGTAGAATTCTACCAACTAGATTAAAATCGATTAGATACGGATGTAAGTTGCATACTCTTAACAAGCAGGTATTAGGATCTGGATTAGAAAACCACTACTGTTTGCCATGTACAAAATTAAACAAGAAGAAGAGGTCATGCCTTGACTCACCTAGTACTTTTAATGGAGCCTTTTCAAGCTTAATAATTGCCGTCCCAAAAGGAATCGCTAAAGAGGAAAAGTTGTTTGGATCAGTCATAAGCGGGCACTCTGGCAGCGTGAGGTACAATCTCAAAGCCTCAATGTCAGGTGGGGAGCTTGGTAGTTTTGGTATTAGATGCTTTTCCAAACTGGCAGCCACCTAAATGTAAAGACACTAGACTGAGATTAAAAATAACTCTTTAAAGGGAAACTCAGCAGTTTTTTGCTATATAATCTGAGAGAAACATAATATAGGGTGAGTAAGCCTGATTCCAAGGATGGATCACTTACTAGGCTATGTGCTGTAGTTTCAATATAATCAGTGTTTTATCAGCTGGAGATCATCACTAGAGGACTAGGACTCATGTGCAGGCAAGTCAGGCTCATCTGTGTAACACCGCCCCCCGCCAGTGAGTAACAGGTTGCTGACAATATACACACAAAGCTGTCAGTGGTGTGGACGGGGCTATAGAGACCTTAGCATTCTGGCCACTGCTAGGTCTGCAGCAGATAAAACAGGGATTCTATCAAAACTGCAGTCCAGTAAGTGAAAGTGACATTGCTGAAACCAGGGTCTATGGCCCTTTGCTGTGTAATCTGAGATGAGCATAATAAAAACCTGTTCACATATTCCCTTTGAATAGAGGACTTATCACAACACCTGTCATGTCCATTTCATTAATGCTTCTCACTGTGCAATTAATCGGGAGGATTTTTCTTCTAAATCTACGCAATGATTATCCCTTGTTATTCATACCAGAAATTTATGAATAAATTGACAACTATGTATTACCATTCCGTTTGTCAAAAAGGCTACTGTCCCTACACAGTCTAAGGGCTCATTCAGACATCCAAAATTATTCTTGTGTGCAAATCTCAGATTTTCTTTAATTTTCTGTGTTTAGTGTGTCAGTAGAGATGGGCAAACTCGAACAATAAAGTTCGGCGTTCGTAACGAATACCTACAGTTCGGGCATGGACACCGAACGCGGACTTCACCAGGAAGTCCATGTTACTGTTCGGGTTTGGCTGCCCGAACACTGGGTGTATGTCACGCTGTCATGTGTGCTTCTGATCGATGGTAAAATCATCCTCACCAGTCAGAGAGCCGCGGTTTCCACGCTGTGAAAAGACGGCGAGAGCGCTCAGCTGTGATCGGAGGTATAAAGTTTACCAGCGGACACTGGTGTCAGCTGATAGGACTACTGCTCTCAATCAAAATGGCGCCTGCGGCCGCCCTATGCAGTAGCGTCATTCAGAACGCAATAGATTCTACTGCACAGGCACAGCCGCAGGTGCCATTTTGATTAAGAAAACACCACAAAAAGACACCCACCACAGGCGGCCCTGAAGCACAAAAATTCATTACCTGAAAACTACAAATAAATATTAAACAACAACCACAAGACAGATTTCATCAACCAAGGTATCATTGTAATCAGTAAAACAGCGCAAACCTGACACTGTGTGTAGTTTACTGAGCACAATTCTGCTGACAGGTTCCCTTTAAATAAGGAAGTGCAACATCCAAGGAGTTACTTTGGTCAAGAGAATGATAGGATAGATAGAAGTGAAGACTGGAAATATAAATAGTATATCCTGCATGTCTGGGTAGAGGGAGGGTAGTTGGGGAATTAAATTTTATTGTATAATTATAAATGTTAAAAATAAAAGTATGGTTTGGAAAAAAAAAAAAAAAACTAGCATTAATACTGCCAGCAGAAAATGAGCCAAGTCACCCTGTGCGCTAACACATTCCCAAGTAACACTCAATTATCGTCAATTTATTCACACATTTCTGGGAGAAATAACAGAGGAACAACACCACACAGAGTCCTAAGAAAAGATGCTCCAGATATGTTATTTCATGAAAAATAGAATAGTTTAGTAAAACTGACACCCCAGGATTGAGACAGGTCCTCTTTAAGTAAACATGTAGCGCTTACCTACAAGTTGCTTGTATGGTGCACAGAGGGGCTGGGCAACATTTTGTTACCAGCAGAATGAAGACATTTCAGTTTAAGATAAAGGATCCTAACCCCGTAATAACCAGGACTGGTTAAGCTTCAATGACTAGAAACTTTGCAGTGATTTTGCAAAAGTGGGGGCTAAAGAGGACTTGTTAACAAGTCGGAAGTGGCCAGTTTTTGCTCTTATTTAATTCTTGCTGCTCCATTGACCATTTAATTGTTTTCTTTCTTCCTTAAATCTGACATATGGGACTTTTTATTTAGTGCAAAATGTTTATGGTCTTTACAGGGGGGTGTTGCTCTCAGGATTCTCTGGGTGCGTCTTTAGGTTGATGTGTAGAACTGCCATGTGAGCCACATCCCTTTGCTATAATCCATAAAAATTAGCACTAAATAAAAAGAGCCATCTCTCTACAACTGTATTACAGATTTTAACAACAACAATAAAAAAAGAACACCCAGGAGGCCAATGGAAATAAAAAAAATAAAAAAAACAAAATCTGTCCACATATGACCTGGTAACAGGTCCTCTTTAAAGTCTCAACTTTCTTAGTGCAAAAACTATTTTGATATTGCAACACCTTTTTTTTTTTTTTTAAAGACACGTTGGAGTACTTCTTTAAGGCCGGAGTCACACTAGAGAGGAATACGGACGAGTGCTATACGCGAAAAAAAAAAAAAAAAAAATCGCATAGCACTCGGACCAATGTTAATCTATGGGGCAGTATCAGGAAATAGGAAGAAGTTCTGATTACTTCAATTACATATACAGGGCTCTCAGCTGCAGTTTCCTGTGCCTGCCAGCAGAAGGCTGGAATCCTAAGCCATTTTCCCTCCCTTCCCCCTGCTATATAGTTGTAATGGGAGACCAGTGTGTCAGCCTGAAAAATTTTCATGGCTTGGTGCTGCAAAAGCCAGACTCCTTATACTCCTCATTCCCCCCCTGCCGCCTAATACCAGCCAAAACTGGTACAGAAACTACATGGTACTCTATTGTTCTTTTAAGGTTATGTACAGTATATTGCCACTGATACGGGCTAGAGATATAAGGATTATATATTCCGGATATCCATCGAGAGATCTATAACTCACTGAAATCGCTAGAAGCTAAACCCAACGAGTGCAAGGAGCGGGTTTCTCCATAGTCGGGTCGTGTAACTGCGCCGTGTTTACACTTAAAAGAACCCCCCTGATGTGGTGAACATCCTGATCATTGTGTCGTTCGTATACGAGGTTCATACAGCGAGCTATGTATAAAAATGGTTTGCTATAACTCTAAGAAAGGGGAGGATTCAGCCTCTGAGTGAGGTCACCACCGGGGGAGTGCCTTGGTTTTGGGCAGGGAGATAACGAAGTGAGACATCAGTCTTCCAGTGTTTTTCGTCCTGGTCTAGCTGTGAGACAGGGGTGTAATGCATCTGGATATATGTTCGCCCATCCTCCACAGCACATGATCAGCCATGAGATGAAATGATCTGAACGAAATGTGTTTTTCAACTTTAATCCCATTTTATTTGTAATTGTACTGTACTTACGATACTTTTCTTTATAATATCTTTTATTACTTCTGTAAACACTGCCTACCTTTTTTGGAGTAAAATATAAAATTACTAGCTTTGTCTCTTCTTGATCTATAACGTACGGTCACGTCCTCTGAAGTGAATTACGCTACTAATCTGGGCTGGCTCCGGATCCATTAATAATTAAGAAATTGGAGCTGGTGGCAGCGGATTTGTTCTGTGCATTTGGGAGGCTTTGTAGCGACGGCGGCATTGATAATTATTGTTCCCTCCTGAGTGGGAGTAGTTATATCACCCTCGCTGCAGTGTGCCCATTAGCCAGTACAAAGTAAGGCAGCCTTTCTGGCGACTAGTTATCCTAGGTAAAGGACCTGGTCTGACCTGAGGGTAAGGGGGGTGCCAGAAAGCTGCAGGTTCCAAACCGGAACTGGGAAGTGGGATATAGATAAATCTCCTTAAGAAAGAACCAGGGGCAACCAAACAACCCCGGTTCATAACAAATTGGTGTGAGTGGTGGGGATGATAAAGGTATCCTCCCCGTGAACCATGACAGGCAGCTCCCATCATCCATTGTTTTCTCGGTCGTATTATACGCGAGAGTGAAATCGCAGGATGCTGCGATTTGCACCGTATATCGGCCGAGACTCGCCAATGCAAGTCTATGGGTGCGAGAAAAACTCGCACACCACACGGAACATCGGTGTGACCTCCGTATGGCATCCGTATGCAATGCGATTTTAACATGAGCTTTTACATAGAGAGAACTGCTGCATGTAAAAGCTCATGTTAAAGGGACTCTGTCACCTGAATTTGGAGGGAACAGTTTTCAGCCATAGAGGCGGGGTTTTCGGGTGTTTGATTCACCCTTTCCTTACCTGCTGGCTGCATGCTGGCTGCAAAATTGGATTGAAGTTCATTCTCTGTCCTCCATAGTACACGCCTGCGCAAGGCAAGATTGCCTTGTGCAGGCATGTACTACGGAGGACAGAGAATGAACTTCAATCCAATATTGCAGCCAGCATGCAGCCAGCGGGTAAGGAAAGGGTGAATCAAACACCCGAAAACCCCGCCTCTATGGCTGAAAATTGTTCCCTCCAAATTCAGGTGACAGAGTCCCTTTAAAATCGCATTGCATATGGATGCCATACAGATGTCACACTGTTACTAGATGCAAGGAAATCACATCCTCGCATTGCAAATGGATTATATACGGATCACTGTTTGGGAACATTTGTGCGATTCTCGGCCGTCAAAATTGGACCGATTTTTTTATACGGTAAGTGTGACTTCAGCCTCAGAGCTGCACTATCAAAGTTTTTTTCCACTTAGTATATTGTAATCATAGGATATAGCACTGTGCACTTATTGCTAATTTTTCCCTTCTACCCAGCTAATTCTTCCGTTTTCTCTGCTCTATGTAGAAACAGGAAGTCTCTTTCTCTGCATTTATCATTCCCCTCCATCTCCTGACCCAGCTGCTCCGTCCTCCCCCTTCCAGAGACTTTCTCTGTGACTTATCAGGGCCGCCATCAGGGCATTACTGCCCTGACTGCCGTATGGGGCCCGGTGGGCGGAGGGGGCCCGCATCGGGCCCCGTCTCTTCTGCTCATCGGGCCCCAGCGGCAGGCGGCTTCTATCGGTAACTGCGTCCGAGACGCAGGTTTAGTTTGCCTTCCGGGCCCGTGCGGGCCCGCAAGGCAATGGCTAAAGCCGCCAGCGAATCGGAGGCTGGCAGCTAACGTCAGCGCACATCGCCGGCGTATGAGGTCACTGTCATTCGCCAGCGAGTGTGTGCTGAAACGCCGGGAGGGATCTTCGCTGCAGGAGCGTGGCCAGGTAAGAAGAAAGTTTTTTTTGTTATTGAAAACGGCAAGCCGCAATGTTTCAGGATGGAGACACAAGGACGTGAGCAGGATTGGATACACGGGGGCAGAATGCAGGCACGAGGGGCAGAATGCAGACACGAGGGGCAGAATGCAGACAGATCGGGCAGGAATATGGGGTAGGATGGAGACAGATGGGGCAAGATCATGGGACAGATGGGGCAGGATGGAGACAGATGGTGTAGGATGGATATGATGGAGACAGATGGGGCAGGATCATGGGACAGATGGGGCGATCATATGGGGCAGGATAGGAGAACATATAGGTGGAGCCAGGAATGAGACACACGGGGGCCAGGATGGGGAATATTGTTACCATAGGGGCTAATTAAGAAATAATTTTACTGCAGTAATGTATTCATTTTATTTTTTGAGGATACTGTTTTAAATGGGGGTGGGGCGGTCCTGTTACTGTGCAGACAAACACTGTCGCTTTTTTTCTTCATTTGTTGTAGTTTAGAATTTGGGAAAAATAATAAGTAATGTGTTCTGCAACCGGTGCGCTAGATAACTTATTTCCTGCAGAGATGAGCCCTGGCTGGATGAAGTGACGTCAGTCTGTGCTGGATGAAGATTAAAAGCAAAGATGAAGGACTTCACCTAGAGACGTCACTGGTGAGTCAGTGTGTTACCTGTACACTGCATAGTATATACAGAGGTCCTGTGTACAATGTCACCAGTGATCACTGAATTACCTTTACATTATACACTATATACAGAGCACCAGTGTATAATGTCACCGGTGATCACTGTATTACCTGTACACAGACACTGCATACTAAGTACAGATCTCCTGTGTATAATGGCACTTATGGTGATATTAGCATTGTGGGTTTTTTTTGTTTTTTTTATTACTGATCAGTACTGTAGTATTCAGTCACTATGTGGTGATAATATGTTGTCTGGCCATGGTGTGGCGGTATTTGTTCCTTATATGGGCTATTTGGTCACTATGTGGTGGTAATATGTGGTGGTAATATGTGGTCTGGTCATGGTTCGGTGGTATTTGTCCCCTGTATGTGGTATTATTGGTGATCATATGGTGGTAATATGTGGTCTGGTCATGGTGTAGCGGTATTTGTCCCCTGTATGTGGTATTGGTCATTTTAAAAATTGAAAAATAAATAAAAATATACCTAAATTGTATTGGATACCCTGGCGCAAACTTTTTGTGCGCCATACGTCGCAGGAGAGGGACGGGGAGGTATACTCGCCGTGCTCGCCTGTTGATGGTTCGGGGGAGAGCGGACCCTATGAAAAAAAGGACCCGTCGCCCCCTTCACTCCGTTAAATAAAAAATTAAAAATTTACATAAAATTAAAAAATCAAGAATTAAAATAAAGTTGGGGTCTGGGAAAAAAGACCCAAGTGCCTCCTAAGACACTAAGCAAGAACTGGTTGAAATTGTATCCAGTGAAGGGGTGTATACTGCAGAGGAGGAGTTAATCTTTCTGTCTACTTAGTGTCCTCCTAGTGGCAGCAGCATAACACCCATGGTCCTGTGTCCCCCAATGAGGCGTAGGAGAAATAAATAAAAATATGCCTAAATTGTATTGGATACTTTAACAAATGTTTAATAGGTTAGAGAAGGGTAGGGCCCGACCCGGTCATGGTGACGGCTTTAAAAATCTTTTGACTGTGGACAGTTCAAGGGGTGGAGGCGGGGCTGGGGTGGAGCATGGGCGGAGTCTCAAGGGGGCCCCGAATATTTTGCCAGCATGGGGCCCCGAAATTCCTAGTGGCAGCCCTGTAACGTATGATTCATACAGAGAAAATTAACCTCTAGATAGATCTTACAAGGGTTTATCTAGTCTGTTTTTAATCACATGAGGTCATGTCTCTGAAATAAGACATTGTATCGCAGATACGAAGGTATCATTTTATTCACCTTTCTATGAACTACAAGCCCATTTAGGCGGCTTAGGAAGGATAGAAGATATATAAATAATGGAGAAAGGTTGAACATGATGGACTGACGACTTTTTTAAACCTACGTGACTATATAACTTTCTCTATCACCTTCATGTCCATACAAGAGGCATAGGAAGGTTGATCCTACTGAAAGATTACTTTTAAAGAACGTGGGAAGTAGAAACTTATGCGATTTAAAAACAACCAACCATTCTAAAACAACCAACCATTCTAAAAGGGTTGTTCAATGGCAAAAATATATATGTGATCTATTGAATTCAAATGTATTGGAAAATAAAGCAACTTACTAAGGTAATAAAAGCTTACAGTTTCCTGGATGGCCTGATTATACCAGCTGAAACATTGACCAGAAATTCTGGAAAGTCTGTAAACTGAAGCGTAGTCACAGTCGAAACATCCTGTGTGTTGATGACCTCTATGAAGGGGCTAGCTGTCGGGCTCAGATCATAAGCCAAGCCAGCCTTCTCCTTTGTCATGTGCCCTCTCTGCATTAGTAGTGATGGAGAAAGGGTATTGCGAAGCCAAGAACTGAGCCAGACAGCTAGCCCATTCATACACATCGACACCCAAAGAAAGAAGTGAAGCTACCTGTCACGTCAGTCTGTGCGGACATGCAACAGGTTAGATGAGTAATCACTCAAACAAGTTTTAAAAGAAAAAAACAAAACAATAAGGCTCTGTGCACACGTTGCGGATATTCCTGCGGGTCCGCAGTGGATCTGGTCCGCAACAGCTTTCCATGCGTTTACAGTACAATGTAAACCTATGGAAAACGCAATCCGCAGTGCCCATGCTGAAGAAATAAACGCGCAGAAACGCTGCGGGTTACATTCCGCAGCATATCAATTTTTTGTGCGGATTCCGCAGCGGTTTACAGCTGCTCCATAATAGGAATCCGCAGGTGTAAAACAGCAGGTGGAATCCGCACAAAATCTGCGGTAAATCCGCAGGTAAAACGCAGTGCCTTTTACCTGCGGATTTCTAAAATCCTCTGCGGAAAATTCCGCAGAGCTCCTTTCTACGTGTGCACATACCTTAAAATAGTGAGTTACTTTATTTTGCATTTGTGCAGAGTGACAAGTTGATCACAGGTACAGCCAGCAATTAGTTGCAGCGGTCAAATTCCCATCTGGTCGGAAGAGGAAGAATGGAGACCAGTGGGCAACATGGGAATCAAGCTTTTAATTTTTGAGGATTCTGGGACATGGATGAATAATCCCTTTAACTACAAACTTACCTGCTGTACAATTTGTGGTGGTGCAGAATCCAATAACTTGTGAAACAGGAGTCTGGCAGCATTCAGATCTATCCCTGAGAACTTGGCACTTGTTCGGTAATGATCATTATTGCTAAAAAGTCATAATACCAATTAGAAAAATCAACTTATTAAAGTTTGAACATGTTAAGCTGGCCACATCGTGGAATAGTGGATACAGAGCTGAATGTGTTCACTTTTTAATTTTTCCTTTCCACTGCGGAGATATAAGCCCAATGGGGAACTATCAAATTTTTTTTACGTCTATGCATGGTGATGAACAATCATAACTCAGATATTTTAGCTTTACAGTTGTGCTCAAAAGTTTACATACCCCAGCAGAATTTTTTCTTTCTTGGCCTTTTTTCAGAGAATATGAATGATAACGTAGATTGTGAGCTTTTGCGGGCAGGGTCCTATCTCCTCCCGTACCAGTCGTGACTTGTATTGTGTAAGATTACTGTACTTGTTTTTATTATGTATACCCCTCCTCACATGTAAAGCGCCATGGAATAAATGGTGCTATAAAAAATAAATAATAATAATAAATACCACCAAAACGGTATCTCCACTCATGGTTAGCGGTTGGGTGAAGCAATTTATTGTCAAGCTATTGTGTTTTCTCTTTTTAAATGACAACCCAAAACATCCAAATGACCCTGATCAATATTTCACATACCCTGGTGATTTTGGCCTGATAACATGCACAGAAGTTGACATAAATGGGTTTAAATGGCTACTAAAGGCAACATCCTCACCTGTGACTAGTGATGAGCGAGTATACTCGTTACTTGAGATTTCCCGAGCACGCTCGAGTGAGCTCCGAGTATTTGTATGTGCTTAGAGATTTAGTTTCTGTCGCCATAGCTGCATGATTTGCGACTGCTAGCGAGCCTGAGTACATGTGGGGATCGCCTGTTTGTTAGGAAATCCCAACATGTATTCAGGCTGTCTAGCAGCCCCAAATCATGCAGCTACAGTGACAAGCTAAATGTCAAAGCACATCCAAATACTCAGAGGTCACCCGTGCATGCTCGGTAAATCTCGAGTAACGAGTATACATGATCATCACTACCTGTGACCTGTTTGCTTGTAATCAGTGTGTGCATAAAAGCTGAGTGATTTTCTAGGATCCAGACAGACTCTTGCATCTTTCATCCAGCCACTGACGTTTCTGGATTGTGAGTCATGGGGAAAATCAAAAGCATTGTCCACGAATCTAATGGAAAAGGTAGTTGAACTGTATAAAACAGGAAAGGAATACAAAAAGATATCCAAGGAATTGATAATGCCAGTCAGCATTGTTGAAACTGTGATTAACAAATGGAAAATCGGGGGCTCTGTAAAAACAAAATCACGGTCAGGTAGACCAACAAAAATGTTGTCCACAACTGCCAGGAAAATTGTTCGGAATGAAAAAAAAAAAAAAACCCACAAATAACATCAGCTGAAATACTAGACTCTCTGAAAACTAGTGGTGTGGCTGTTTCAAGATGCACAATAAGGAGGAGCTTGAAGAAAAATGGGCTGCATGGTCGAGTCGTCAAAAGAAAGCAATTACTGAGCAAATGTCACAAAGTATCTTGCCTACAATACACAAAACAGCACAGAGACAAGCTTCAAAACGTCTGGAACAAGGTAATTTGGAGTGGTGAGACCAGAATTGAACTTTTTGGCCATGACAATAAACGTTACATTTGGAGAGAGGTCAACAAGGCCTATGATGAAAGGAACACAATTCCTACTGTAAAGCACGGAGATGGATTGCTGACGTTTTGGGGATGTGTGACCTACAAAGGCACTGGAAACTTGGTCAAGGTTGAAGGAAATGCAGTATGTTATCAGCAAATACTGGAGGCAAATTTGCAATCATCAGCCCAGCTGCGCATTGGCTGTACTTGGACGTTCCAAAATGACAACACAAGGCCAAGTCGACCTGTCATTGGCTACAGCCGAACAAAGTGAAGGTTCTGGAGTGGCCATCTCAGTCTCCTGACCTCAATATCATTGAGCCACTCTGGGGAGATCTCAAGCACGCAGTTCATACTAGACAGCCCATGAATTTACAGGAACTGGAGGCTTTTTGCCAAGAAGAGTGGGCAGCTTTACCATCTAAGAAAATAAGAACCTCATCCACAACTACCACAAAAGACTTCAAGCGGTCATTGATGTTATAAGGGGCAATACACAGTATTAAGAAATGGGGTATGAACTTTTGATCAGGTCATTTGGATGTTTTGGGTTGTCATTATGATTTAAAAAGAGAAACCACAGTAGTTTGACAATAAATGGCTTCACCCAACCACTAACCATGAGTGGAGAAAAAGTTTTGGCGTTATCATTCATATTCTCAGAAAAAAGGACAAGAAAACAAAAATTCTGCTGGGGTATGTAAAGTTTTGAGCACAACTGTATATCAGTAGAAAACAAAGTTTTTAACCACACACAGTTAATGTAAAAAGACATGTGTGAACCTGGGTAATTCTACAAGTGCAAAATAAAAACAACATATCAGCACTGGCCTCTGGGACCAGTACCAATCTAGTGGTCATATTGTTATGTCACATGACAGCTGCAGCCTATCAGTGGTTACTGATGGGCTGCAATGTTCAAAGTTCCCCAGTCCAAAGTCACCAGTTTTATCCATGGGAAATGTGAACGCTGCAGCCCATCAGTGGCCGCTGATAGTAAAGTCACATGAGGGCCAGCAGACACAGCACCAACATCACTGGAATGATGACTGTCCCAGACAATAGTATATGTAGCTTTTATTTTACAAGGGGAATTTTTTTTTCATTTAATAAGGGGTTGTCCAAATAGTGGACAAGTTCTTTAATATTTGGCAGCATTACCCATTGACAGAGCAGAGCGGCAGAAAAGGAGCTGCAAATAGCAGGCAGGACTATGACGGCTCAGAGTTCACAAATTGGCCCAGGGCAACAAAGACGAGTGCTGTTAAGTGCTTTGACAATGGGGGAAAAAAAAAACAGAAAAAAACAAAAACTTGAATAACCCCTTTAAAAGGGGTTTTCCCACAAACAGAAGTTGATTTTAATCAATAGATCTTGAAATAATAACTTCCACAATTGGTGTTTAAGTAAAATGTTCCTGTGCTGAGATAATCTTATAAATGTGCGCTGCTGTGTACTGTGTAATGGCCGTGTCTGACTGTACAGGAACATGGTCTGATCTTATCACAGCTCCTGGGGAGGAAGTAAAAGAGTATACAGACAGGACAGCATGGGATTACAGATTATTTTTTGAAGCAAAATATTGTTAAAAAACAGGCAGGGAAATGTTTTACCTCACAGAGAGAATCAGCTGTGATCCCATGCTGTAATGTCTGTATACTCTTTTTCTTCCTCCCCAGGAGCTGTGGTATGACCAGACCATGTTTCTGTACGGTCAGATACAGCCATTACACAGTACACAGCAGGGACACATTTATAAGATTATCTCAGCACAGGAACATTTTATTTAAACACATCCAATTGTGAAAATTATTATTATTTGAAGATCTATTGCTTAAAATGAACTTTTGTTTGTGGGAAAACCCCATGAACTAACTGCTAAAACAGTAAAAAGTAACAAAAAGTAGTCCTACTTACCTTCGTAATCCATTGCCGCTCCTGTGCCATCACTTCCCTGGTTCCCCGATGATCTCTGATTACCGGGATCCAGTGAAGAAATGTTGACACATGACAGCTTCAGCCAATCTCTGGCTTTAGCATTGACATGTTGACACCACTGAAGTCACTGTGAAAACAACATAGCTGGAACTGGATGAGCAGAGACCGGCAGCAAACCAAGGAAACATCAGCACAAAAGCAGCAGAGGATCGATAATTGAGCATTACTCCTTTACGTATTTACATTTTGCAAATCTTTCTGTATTTTGCTAGTGATTTTATTTTTTTTTTTTTTAAAGTAATAAATAGTGCAGGCCTAATGGTTTTCCACTCTAATTAGTTTCCCAAATAATGATGGAAAATTGCTGCAGTCTAATCGTCAGAATCTGTTAATTTGGTTAAAAAATATAAATATATATGTATATAACGGAAGCATCTAAGGATTCTAAGGAGTGGGCTACCGATGAAATACAAGATGAGAATACCCACTTAAGGGGTGAATATTTGTAGTTGTAAAGTAGGCCTTTACTATACGAGCCACTTTGTAGAGATTTGCATTGTGTAGCCCCCAGCCATCAGAAATCAATCAATACAGGATACAGATGAGAAGCAATACACAATACTCACCTGGTAGAGAGAAAACTTCCATTTATACAAGCAGCCGACGAGAGTACTTTATCAATTTCACTATTAAGGCAAGCAGAAATAAAGAAGAATGATCAGTCCAGGGCTAATGGGTAATGCACAGGTGACCCACAAACAAAAAATCATTTTCACTGCGTTCTATCAGGATTGCTTGCTTTATTATTTACATTTCTGAAAATATTATTCAATTAAAAAAGTAATTTATTCAGCAATTACAACTGAAGTAACAAGAGACAAGCAAATAGGCACAGACTTGCAAAATGTATCCATATCAGTATTTTGCCAGTTTGAATCATAAGATGCATTTTTACTATGATGACACCAAAAGTTCCAATTTGTGTGTGTAAATGAGAAAGCGAATTTTATATTGCAACAACAAAAAAAAAAAATGTCAAAAATGGTCACATTCATCACGCAATGTAATTAGTTGGTTTTTTTTTTGCTCAGCATTGCTTACTTTACTATATCTAGTGGAAGCCGTCCTGATGAGTAACTCAGCCATCTTTGAATGAGCTCCTCATTTATGGCCCATATGTGTCTGGAATGGTTACAGTTTCTGAAGTCATCGGGTTGGTGGCAGTTCTAGAAATAAGAGATATCACAGTTTAATATTTAGTGAAGGTGAGAAATGAGCTGTTTTCTCAGAAACAACGCTAGTCATACTTAGTTCAGCCTGTCACTCAGTACTTGCTTCATTTTATTCATAGACTTGTATGGCATAGACTGGGCATATTTTTGGTGTTGCTACATACAAATCCTCTGTACCATAACTATCTTCATATTGGAGTGCTGCCATGGGCACGATACTCGGGCCAGTGTATCTGTACTAAATCTTATTCGTGGGACAATATGTCTGAGAGGTTTGCCTATGATCAGAAGAACTACAAAACAATTTATAAGAGAAACAGCTAATGTGTGCCCTGTCCGATTTAGGACTATTATACTAATCCAAAAAAAATAAAAAAAAATATATATATAGTGTGTGTGTGTGTGTGTGTGTGTGTGTGTGTGTGTGTGTGTGTGTGTGTGTGTGTGTGTGTGTGTGTGTGTGTGTGTACACACACACACACACAAATTGATCTCATTTTTACTTTCTGAATAATAGGAACATAATACAAAATTGGGAAAATTATACAAACAAACCAAAGGGGTTGAATAGGAAAATAATAAAAGTACAGAAGACTAAACTATATTATAAGCTACTACTGACCACTACGATAAGACACTGCTGAAGACTGGAAGGTAAAACGCACAAATAACTGGCCTAGCAATGATTGGAAAACAATCAGAAATGTATCATCATAAGAGGAATGAGTCTGCATACTAATTTACATTTGTGATTGTTTCACCATTATGACTCAGCATATTATGCAATAGGTAGTGATGAAAAAACGTGCTCGTTATCCATGTATCTTGGGTATTCTCAAATAATATGTTGAGTCGCTGCAGACTAACAATATACGAGCACGCACAAGATACAAGACAACACGTTATCGGAGCACGTGAGCACGTTCGCTCATCGCCAGTAATGGGTTGATTTTCTTTACGGTTTAGTAATAGAGTATCAGGCCAGTTATTTGTAGGCTTTACACACAAGTATTGCCTTTGTACAATTCTCCCAATGTTATATTATGTTCTTATTATTAAAAGAGAAAGACGAGATCAATTTGTATATATATATATACACTCACTGGCCACTTTATTAGGTACACCTGTCCAACTTCTTGTTAACACTTAATTTCTAATCAGGCAATCACATGGCGGCAACTCAGTGCATTTAGGCATGTAGACATGGTCAAGACAATCTCCTGCAGTTCAAACCGAGCATCAGTATGGGGAAGAAAGGTGATTTGAGTGCCTTTGAACGTGGCATGGTTGTTGGTGCCAGAAGGGCTGGTCTGAGTATTTCAGAAACTGCTGATCTACTGGGATTTTCACGCACAACCATCTCTAGGGTTTACAGAGAATGGTCCGAAAAAGAAAAAAAATCCAGTGAGCGGCAGTTCTGTGGGCGGAAATGCCTTGTTGATGCCAGAGGTCAGAGGAGAATGGGCAGACTGGTTCGAGCTGATAGAAAGGCAACAGTGACTCAAATCGCCACCCGTTACAACCAAGGTAGGCCTAAGAGCATCTCTGAACGCACAGTGCGTCGAACTTTGAGGCAGATGGGCTACAGCAGCAGAAGACCACACCGGGTACCACTCCTTTCAGCTAAGAACAGGAAACTGAGGCTACAATTTGTACAAGCTCATCGAAATTGGACAGTAGAAGATTGGAAAAACGTTGCTTGGTCTGATGAGTCTCGATTTCTGCTGCGACATTCGGATGGTAGGGTCAGAATTTGGCGTAAACAACATGAAAGCATGGATCCATCCTGCCTTGTATGGAGCATCTTTGGGATGTGCAGCCGACAAATCTGCGGCAACTGTGTGATGCCATCATGTCAATATGGACCAAAATCTCTGAGGAATGCTTCCAGCACCTTGTTGAATCTATGCCACGAAGAATTGAGGCAGTTCTGAAGGCAAAAGGGGGTCCAACCCGTTACTAGCATGGTGTACCTAATAAAGTGGCCGGTGAGTGTATATATGCTGGCCGTATTGTTTTTTGGTTTAGTATGTTTAGAACAAGTCTATGCGCACAGACCACTTGTTAACCATGGAGATTTTTAGTTTATACAGCTTTTTGGTTTAAAATCTACTTTAGTAGCTCATAACAGAAAGCTGCTATGTTTAATGTCAGATAACACCTTAAATTAACAAATTAGTAGATACAATTTTTTACTTTTCTTAATGAAACCTAATAATGCCTTACATGGGACACCAAATAAAGAACATCAAAAACGTTAAAAAAAAATACATGATTTGGGTTATTGTGTGTCCATGATGAGATAAATAGAAAATAACCACAAAGAAATCTCCTATGAAAAAGGTATTGACAGAACACCAAAAATATATATATATATATATATATATATATATATATATATATATATATATATATATATATATATATATATATATATATATATATATATATATATATATATATATATATATCCATCCACCCACACACTCACAGAGCACCGTCAATATGTCTGATCACAAACTATAGGTATCAAGTATCACACAGAGGTAAGTGTCTGAACACTGCAGCAATTAGAACTCAAGAGACATACCGTATATACTCGAGTATAAGCCGAGATTTTTAGGCCAAATTTTTGGGCTGAAAGTGCCCCTCTCGGCTTATACTCGAGTCACGGTCGGCGGCAGGGTCAGCGGGTGAGGGGGAGAGGGCGCTGAGGCATACTTACCTGCTTCCGGGGCTCCTGGCGCTGTCCCTGCAGTCCCACGGTCTCCAGGTGCCGCAGCTCTTCCCCTGTTCAGCGGTCACGTGGGACCGCTCATTAGAGAAATGAATATGGACTTCACTCCCATAGGGGTGGAGTCGCATATTCATTTCTCTAATGAGCGGTAACGGTGACCGCTGATAGAGGAAGAGGCTGCGGCACCGAAGACCAGCTGTCCGGGGGAAGGAGCGGGACGCCGGGAGGTAAGTATTACATATTCACCTGTCCGCGTTCCACACGCCGGGTGCCGCTCCATCTTCCCGGCGTCTCTCCGCACTGACTGTGCAGGTCAGAGGGCGCGATGACGCATATAGTGTGCGCGCCGCCCTCTGCCTGATCAGTCAGTGCAGAGAGACGCCGGGACGGGACGCTGAGGAGCTGCAAGCAAGAGAGGCGAGTATGTCGGGTTTTTTTATTGCAGCAGCAGCAATGGCACAGCTTTCTATGGTACATCTATGGGGCAATAATGAACGGTGCACAGCACTATATGGCACAGCTATGGGGCAATAATGAACGGTGCAGAGCACTATATGGCACAGCTATGGGGCAATAATGAACGGTGCAGAGCACTATATGGCACAGCTATGGGGCAATAATGAATGGTGCAGAGCACTATATGGCACAGCTTTCTATGGTACAGCTATGGGGCAATAATGAACGGTGCAGAGCACTATATGGCACAGCTTTCTATGGTACAGCTATGGGGCAATAATGAACGGTGCAGAGCACTATATGGCATAGCTATGAGGCAATAATGAACGGTGCAGAGCACTATATGGCACAGCTTTCTATGGTACAGCTATGGGGCAATAATGAAGGGTGCAGAGAACTATATGGCACAGCTTTCTATGGTACAGCTATGGGGCAGTAATGAACGGTGCAGAGCACTATATGGCACAGCTTTCTATGGTACAGCTATGGGGCAGTAATGAACGGTGCAGAGCACTATATGGCACAGCTATGGGGCCATAATGAGCGGTATGGAGCATCTATTTTTATTTTTGAAATTCACCGGTAGCTGCTGCATTTTCCACCCTAGGCTTATACTCGAGTCAATAAGTTTTCCCAGTTTTTTGTGGCAAAATTAGGGGGGGGTCGGCTTATACTCGGGTCGGCTTATACTCGAGTATATACGGTAATAGACCAATAAGATATGACGTAGTAATCCCACTGAGCAAAGAATATCCCATTTGTTCTGCACACATTTTTGCTATTTCACCACACTTGGAATTTTTTTCCTGCCTCCCAGTACGATCACATGATAAAATTAATGGTGTTACTAAAGAGTACAAGAGGTTCCGCCAAAACACAAGACCTCACATAGCAATATCAATGGGAGAGAAAAAAAAAAAAAAAAAGGAAGTTATAGCCCTTGGAAGGAGAGGAAACAAAAAGCACATAAACTGAAAGTCACCCAGTTGGGAATGGGTTAAAGAAATGTTATGTTATCTCTCATTAAGAGAGATAGAGCACAGTGAACGGCACACACAAAAAAAAAAAAAATTACTGAATTGCTGGTTTTTATTCATTATGTGTCTGAAAAATCTGAATAAAAAGCAGTAAATAATGTACCCCAAAATGGTACCAAAAAATTAGCATTTTGTCCTGCAAAAATAAGCCCTAATACAGCTCTGTTCGCAAAAAAAGGGAAATTAGACTTACTGGTAATTCCATTTCCAGGTAGTCCCTCAGGACAGCACCATGGAGGAGGTCCTTCCTTGACCTATAGCGGGACAGGATCATAGAGAGGTTTAAAAGGACCCTCCCACCTCCACCCTCCAGTGTTGTTTCAAAGTACCACCGAGGATGGAAATAAATGGTCTAAACATGCCCTTACAAACATGTCTGTAATAACCATTAAACTGCTTCATCTTAATTTCGAGCCATGGTGACCCAAAGGATAAACGATCTGCCGGTAGATAAATCCCGAACAATCCTAAAAAACAGAAACATAAGGGAGGGAACTACAGGTGCTGTCCTGAGGGACTACCTGGAAATGGAATTACCAGTAAGTCTAATTTCCCTTTTTCCATTACGTCCCTCAGGACAGCACCATGGAGAATACCAAAGTAACTCTCCCAGGGTGGGTACAGAAGCCCAGGAATCAAAGTCCCAGGCAAAACCAGACTAAATATATAAAGGATCTGAAAGATCAGAAAAACCATATATATCTAAAGAGATTCGCAAAGAAAATCACCGTAGTGAGTGCCTGGTATACATCTATAATGCCCAATTTCAGTATGAATGTGGTGAATGAAATAAGCATAAGGAGCAGAGAGTGAGATACACCCATTGTACTCCAATATCAATAATGAACCACAACAAGTTATTTATTGTGATAGATACTTATAGACATCGCAGCCCCAGAATAGGGTTAGAGAACCTTATTGCCCAGCAAAATATGGTGAAAGTCACAGCCACTGCCCAATGAGGACTGTACCGACCAATAATAAGCTGCATGTGCTTATAACAGGACTATTCCTTCATCGGTCCTTCTGGGCTCAGGTTAAACCTTGGTTACAGACCAGCTTACCGTACTACAAGGAGACCTGCAGGACAGAGGCTCTGGACTGCGGAAAGATCAAACCAATAACAGTTAGTACGTGGATAATGGCACAGCATTGGGTGTACGCACATTACTCATCCAGGAGATCACGTCTATTCCAAAACCTTAGATGTCTAACCCCAAGTAAGGATTATATATTATTGAAACTAAGGAATACACCCTCCGGCAGGTAATATCTCCTGCCATTACCAACGTCTGGCTTCTCATTAGAAGCTCTGAAATTGAAACGTGGATCATCACTCCTGTTTTACTGATGTTAGACGCAGGGAGTCTGGACTCTGAATCGATGAAGGTGGTGGTGGTGCAAGTAAAAATCTTCCGACACTTGAAATTATTCGGAACAGCATTTATACGAGTCATTAGTCCAGACATTATAAGTATGTCAACTTATTTGTCCATATATGCATATACGCACATACATATCCCAAGAGGCAATCTTCTCAGGGATCTTTATACACCCAGACTGCCATTGTGGGAGTAACCATATTCCATGGCTAGAGAAAAAGTAGGTTTCTTCCTCATAACAGAGGGAGATTATCTACTGTGAGGCAGTGAAACTATGGGGTCTTAACAGTAAGAGCCCTGGATCCAGTTTCATTTATCTTAGGAGCCGCGACTGCTGTAAGAGCAGCGAGTAAGGGATCCTCTGCCACACGACACAGTGCTGCTGCTTCACCACAAGGTACAGAAGGCAGTGCTGATGTCCCTGGTAAACAAACCGCCACAGACTTATGGGACAAGAATCTGTCTGATTGCCGAATGTGGAGTTTGGGAAGGATTAATAATAATAACAACAATAATAAACTTTATTTATATAGCGTCAACATATTCCGCAGCGCTTTACAGTTTGACAGTCTCAAACACAACAGTCATAAGTAACAACCATATAATAATTAAAGCAAAATAAGACGACCCTGCTCTTGAAAGCTTACACTCTACAATGAGGCAGGGAAGATACAAAATACAGGTGTGTATCAACAATATTTTATTTATAATGATGGCCCAACTATTTCAGGGGGTGGGGGATAGATGGAGATAGTGAATGGGCTACACGCACAACATAAAATGACTGATTAGGGAACCCGATAGACCGCTCTGAACAAATGTGTCTTAAGGGAGCGCCCAAAACTATGCAAATTGTAGATGGTCCCAATATCCTAGGGCAAAGCATTCCAAGGAGGAAGGAATCCTTCCTTTCAACTTGTGGGATTTTCCGCTCCCGGGACAGTAGTATGTCCTTCTATAGGATTATAGAATGTACCAAAATAACGTATGTCATCTTTTAAAGCTAATTATGAAAAAGACTTGCTTTTAGCACTCAAGGTAGAACCTACCTGAGAGACCTGTTCCGAATAGAAGAAATGCAGATTTTACTGAGCCAATTCAAGCATATGTGTGTGCTTGACTAAGCCCTGTTGTAAAGAATGAAGTAACAGAAGCTGGATCTGGGTCCAAAACACAAGGACTCCATATCCAGAGTTGAGGCCCAAGACAAAAATGTGAAGTGGTAGGCCGATGATACAATGTGCGACCACACAACAAGGCACCAGACAGAAGGTCTGATTCAGTGGCTCACAGCCAGAGGCGAAAAAGGCACCAAGCCCGACACACTGAAACCCACTGCCCTGCAAAGGGCACCGAAACCTTATAATGCAAAATGATGCATATAGGAACTATGAAGCATATAGGAACTATGAAGCAATATAATGCAATATGATGTACAAAGTTACTATGAAGCGCTATGATGCATATAGCAACTATGAAGAAATATGGTGCACAAAGGCAGTTTGAAGCACTATGATGCATATAGGAACAATGAAACAATATGATGTAAATAATGAAGCAGTATGATGCAATATGATGCATGAAGTAACTATGAAACGTTACGGTGCATATAGGAACAATGAAGCAAAATGATGAATATAGGGACTATGAAGCAATATGCTGTAATATAATGCGCAAAGTCACTATGAAGCGCTATGATGCATATAGGGACCATGAAGCAATATGCTGTAATATAATGCACAAAGGCAATATGAAGCGCTGATGTGTATAGGAATCATGAAGCAATATGCTATAATATAATGCTCAAAGGCAATATGAAGCGCTGATGCGTATAGGAATCATGATGCAATATGCTGTAATATAATGCACAAAGGCAATATGAAGCGCTGATGCATATAGGAATCATGAAGCAATATGCTGTAATATAATGCACAAGGCAATATGAAGCGCTATGATGCACATAGGAAACCTGAAGCAATATGATGCACAAAGGCAATACGAGTGCTATGATGCATATAGGAACAGTGATGCAATATGACGCACAGAGTCACTATGAAGCGCTATGATGCACATAGGAGCCATGAAGCAATATGATGCAATATGATGCAGAAGTGCACTATGAAGCACTATGATGCATATAGGAACAATGAAGCACCACTATGCATATAGGAACCATGAAGCAATATGATGCAATAGGATACACCAAGTGACTATGAAGAGCTATGATGCATATAGGAACAATGAAGCACCTTGATGCATATAGGAACCATGTATGTTGTGAAATTGGATTTTGGGCTCCCCCGGTGGCCACTGGTGGAATTGAACTGGTGTGCATCATCCCCTCTGTTCACCTGTTTCCATCAGGATGTGGGAGTCGCTATTTAACCTTGCTCCTCTGTCACTTCCAGGCCGGTCAACATTGTAATCAGAAGCCTTTCTGTGCATGTTCCTGCTGCTAGACAACTCCCAGCTAAGTTGGACTTTAGTCCTCGTTTGTTTTTGCATTTTGTTCCAGTTCACTGCTGTAGTTTCGTTTCTGTGTCTGGAAAGCTCTTGTGATCTGAAATTGCCACTCTGATGTTATGAGTTAATACTAGAGTCTTAAAGTAATTTCAGGATGGTGTATTGATAGGGTTTTCAGCTGACCATGAAAGTACCCTTTCTGTCTTCCTGCTATCTAGTAAGCGGACCTCAATTTTGCTAAACCTATTTTCATACTACGTTTGTCATTTCATCTAAAATCACCGCCAATATATGTGGGGGCCTCTGTCTGCCTATCGGGGGAACTGAAAGTGCCAATTGAAACAGACTTATCAAGCTTCTTAGTACGCTTAGAGCATGCTGATATAACATGAGTTGAATCACCGCAATAGAAGCACAACCCATTTTTTCGTCTTAAATTCTGCCGTTCACTTCTGGACAGAATTCTATCACATTGCATATTCTCTGGCGTCTTCTCAGTAGACACCGCCAAATGGTGCACAGGTTTGCGCTCCCGCAGACGCCTATCGATCTGGATAGCCATTGTCATGGACTCATTCAGACCCGCAGGCACAGGGAACCCCACCATAACATCCTTAATGGCATCAGAGAGACCCTCTCTGAAATTCGCCGCCAGGGCGCACTCATTCCACTGAGTAAGCACAGCCCATTTACGGAATTTCTGGCAGTATATTTCAGCTTCGTCTTGCCCCTGAGATAGGGACATCAAGGCCTTTTCCGCCTGAAGCTCTAACTGAGGTTCCTCATAAAGCAACCCCAAGGCCAGAAAAAACGCATCCACATTGAGCAACGCAGGATCCCCTGGAGCCAATGCAAAAGCCCAATCCTGAGGGTCGCCCCGGAGCAAGGAAATCACAATCCTGACCTGCTGAGCAGGATCTCCAGCAGAGCGAGATTTCAGGGACAAAAACAACTTGCAATTATTTTTGAAATTTTGAAAGCAAGATCTATTCCCCGAGAAAAATTCAGGCAAAGGAATTCTAGGTTCAGATATAGGAACATGAACAACAAAATCTTGTAAATTTTGAACTTTCGTGGTGAGATTATTCAAACCTGCAGCTAAACTCTGAATATCCATTTTAAACAGGTGAACACAGAGCCATTCCAGGATTAGAAGGAGAGAGAGAGAGGAAGGCTGCAATATAGGCAGACTTGCAAGAGATTCAATTACAAGCACACTCAGAACTGAAGGGAAGGGGAAAAAAAAAAAAAAAAAATCTTCAGCAGACTTCTCTTTTCTCTCCTTTCTCTGTCAATTAATTTAACCCTTTTTTGGCCGGTCAAACTGTTATGGTTCTCAATGGCAAGAGAACATAGCCCAGCAAACATAAGTACTAGCTCTTGGAAGGATGGAAACTAAACTGACCATGAACTAAACCTGCCGCACAACTAACAGTAGCCGGGTAGCGTTGCCTACGTTTTTTATCCCTAGACCGCCAAATGAGAAGTCTGCTGAAGATTTTTTTTTATCCCTAGACGCCCAGCGCCGGCCGGAGGACTAACTAATCCTGGCAGAGGAAAATATAGTCCTGGCTCACCTCTAGAGAAGTTCCCCCGATAGGCAGACAGAGGCCCCCACATATATTGGCGGTGATTTTAGATGAAATGACAAACGTAGTATGAAAATAGGTTTAGCAAAATTGAGGTCCGCTTACTAGATAGCAGGAAGACAGAAAGGGCACTTTCATGGTCAGCTGAAAACCCTATCAAAATACCATCCTGAAATTACTTTAAGACTCTAGTATTAACTCATAACATCAGAGTGGCAATTTCAGATCACAAGAGCTTTCCAGACACAGAAACGAAACTACAGCAGTGAACTGGAACAAAATGCAAAAACAAACGAGGACTAAAGTCCAACTTAGCTGGGAGTTGTCTAGCAGCAGGAACATGCACAGAAAGGCTTCTGATTACAATGTTGACCGGCCTGGAAGTGACAGAGGAGCAAGGTTAAATAGCGACTCCCACATCCTGATGGAAACAGGTGAACAGAGGGGATGATGCACACCAGTTCAATTCCACCAGTGGCCACCGGGGGAGCCCAAAATCCAATTTCACAACACATGTAGCACCTTGATGCATATAGGTACCATGAAGTAATATGATGCAATATGATGCATGAAGTTACTATGAAGCGCTATGATGCATATAGGAACAATGAAGCACCATGATGCATATAGGAACTATGAAGCAATATGATGCAATATGATACACGAAGTAACTATGAAACAGTATGATGCCACAGAGGCACTCAATATGATGCATGGATGAGCTATGATGCAGTATCATGCACAGAGGCACTCAATATGATGCATAGAGGCACTATTATGCAGTATTATGCACAGAGGCACTCAATATGATGCATAGAGGCACTATTATGCAGTATTATGCACGGAGGCACTCAATATGATGCATAGAGGCACTATTATGCAGTATTATGCACGGAGGCACTCAATATGATGCATAGAGGCACTATTATGCAGTATTATGCACGGAGGCACTCAATATGATGCATAGAGGCAGTATTATGCACGGAGGCACTCAATGTGATGCATAGAGGCACTATTATGCAGTATTATGCACAGAGGCATTCAATATGATGCATAAAGGCAGTATGACTAGGCCATGCCTGAAGGTGCCAAACAAGAGACCAGACTTACACTTTTAAGCAAAAGAGCAATCTATCAGAGTTCCAGATAAATCTCCACTCTGAACAATACGTCTCATTTGTCAGACTGACTCCACCCGAAGGAGCTAATTAATGAGCCGCAGCTGGAGGGCAGTCTTCATGGAGACAATGTGCTGAATTAACACCTTGTGTCCTCCTGTGGATGGAGTAGTTAAATTGCAAAAAAAAGTGAAACACTTGCTTATTGAACCAGAAAATGGAAAGCATGCTTCCAGAGACTCTCTGAAGCTCGATCAAAAGGCTCTGTGCAGACAAGACCTGCAACAACTAAAGTCCAGTCATGAGATGTAGCCTGGACATATGGCCCCACCA
This sequence comes from Ranitomeya variabilis, assembly GCF_051348905.1. Taxonomy (NCBI): domain Eukaryota; kingdom Metazoa; phylum Chordata; class Amphibia; order Anura; family Dendrobatidae; genus Ranitomeya; species Ranitomeya variabilis. Next base: position 102,469,102 of record NC_135235.1, read on the forward strand.
TAGCCTAGAGGTCCAAGGCCTAGCTGCAAATGGGTTCCAGGTACAGCTTTGGCACAAAGGCCTGAGACTAGAGTCAGCCCAGAGGCCCCGGCCATCGATGCAACATTAAACCATGCACTCACCTGTGCTGGCTCCATACCTGCTAGAAGACAGGGGGAGCTGGTAACGCCGAAAGCCTACCGTGGAAGGAAGCGGCGTCCATTCAGAAATGCTGCATTACTGCCTGTGCCCCCTTCCGTGTTCCATTGTGGAACGCACGCCGATTCTGTGTGCCGTCGCTCCTCTCTGACGTCACTGGGAGCGCAACAGCCTTCTCCACCACACGACTTTCAGAAGTAGCGGTGTTTTGCCGGTCAGCGTCCGAGCCGAGAGCCCCCCACTGGGAGGAAGCGGCTCTACCCAGGAGCCCGTCCGCTCGACTGGTCTCTGGGGCTGAGGGACTCCCCGCCGGGGAGTTTCCACCCTGGGCTACTTGATAGGGGGAAGGATTGGACTTGCCGCACGATCCCCCTAAGCCCATTACACAGGCTGATGGCTGAGGAACCTCTCAAAGAGGAGTCGGCCATGGTCCGTCTGACCGGGAAAAAGGAAGGCTGAGATCCCCGAACTCTGAGTCCATCTGGTAACGCACTGATAGCTGAGGGACCTCTACCCAGTGAGGTATCGGCCACGGACCACTTGACAGGGGGAAGAGAATCCACAGGATATCTTCGCTCTAGGAGCAACCTCTCATACAACCGTCCCTGTAGGGACAGGAAAAACACTGGAGGGTGGAGGTGGGAGGGTCCTTTTAAACCTCTCTATGATCCTGTCCCGCTATAGGTCAAGGAAGGACGTCCTCCATGGTGCTGTCCTGAGGGACGTAATGGAAAAACAAAACAAAACAAAAAAAAACAGCTGACAGTTTGGTAAAGACAAAATAAAAAAGCGCTGTAATCAACATTTTAATTTGTGACAGCAGCAAAACACACACAAAAAAAAAAAAATACATTCGGTATGTAAATCTGGTATCTCCATAATCGCACTGACCCAAAGAATAAATCCATTTCATCACTTATAGCGCACGGTGAACCGCATAAAAATAAAAGTGACTATTCTTGCACTGCTGTCTATATGTTCATTTCACCTCTCAAATTAGAACAAGCCTTGGCTAATATTTATCCTGCACTCTCAGCTGAGCGCTTACACGGGCGTTTCCGTGTAAATAGTCACTGCAGCCACAGATGAACTCATTTAGGTGCAATTTCTATAATGGGGTCACTTTCGTTGTTTTTCTGCTGTTCTGGCACCTTAAGGGCTCCTCAAATGTCGCCCGCAAACTATTCTAGCAAAATCTGTGCTCCAAGCCAAATAGCGCTCCTTCCTTCTCATCTTGGACTTGTGACCCAACAGTGTTTTCTGATGATATATGGGGCACAATAAGTTGTGGGGTCCAGTTTTACATATTAACCCTTGTGTACCTGACAAATTTGCAGCAAGTACAAAAATTATATTTTTACCACTAAAATGTTATATTTACAAGTCCTAATAATATTACATTTTTTGATGCACCTGTTGGTTTAAAATACTCAGCACACTCCCGTGTTAAAGCCTTAAGAAGTGATAATTCCAATATGGGATCACTTGTGAGAGTTTCCTGCTGATCTGGCACCTCAGGGGCTCAGCTAATGGCCCCCCACAATCTATTCAAATGAATGTAGAGCTCCTTCCCATCCATCCAATCACTGCCGCCTGCACAAACAATAGTTACAACCACACATGGGGTACTGCCACGTTCAGTAAAGATTGCATAACTATGGGATCCATTTTCTTCTAATACCACTTGTGTAAATTAAACATGTGGTGCTGAAACAGAATTTTAGTGGGGAAAAAAAAATGTCAGGGTACGTTCCCATGGTCAGTAAACGCTGCGGGTTGGACGCTGCGTACATCCACATCGTCCAACCAGCAGCGTTCAGATGTTACAGCATAGTGGATGGGATTTCTAGAAATCCCATGCCCACTATGCATCCAGAGACGCCCGTGGCTCACCAGCAGAGACTGACATGTGGCTCGTCTTTCCAGACCGCAGAATGTCAATTTATCACACGAGCCTCCACTAGATAAATTTCACCCGTACAATGTATTGGGTGCGGTGATTCTGCACGGTTCAATGAACACATGCGGAATAACCTGCATTCAATAGCCGGCAGCGCTTTGGATGCAGCGGACATGTGATGCGTGCAAAGCGCTGCCAATTCCTGACCGTGTGCACCTACCCTAATTTTTTTTGGTTTCACATATAAAGGTTATAAAAAAAATGCTCAGAACACCCCTAGATGAATTACTTGAAGCATCTAGTTTACAAAATGGGGTCACTTTTGTTGGGTTTCCAGACAAATTTACGCTCCAAAAATCAAATAGCGCACTTTCCTTTCTGAGCCCTTATATGTGCCTAAACAGCAGTCGTTGAGCACAAGTGGGTTATCTACGTGTTCATAAGAAATTGCATAACAAATTATGAGGTCTGTTTTTCCCTACTATCCATTGTAAAAATTACAAATTTAAAACATTTTGAAGTAAAAATGTCATTTTTTTTAATTTGAGTTCGCATTAATACATGTAAAGCATCCGAAGGGTTAAACATTTCCTCACAGAAGTTTTAAAAGTATTTGAAGGGTGCAGTTTTTAAAATGGTATCACTTTTGGGGCGTTTCCAATATATAGGCCCCACGCAAAGTTCATTTTAATCGGAATAGGTCCCCAAAGAAACACGTTTTGTAAATTTCATTCAAAAATTAGAAATTGCTGCTAAACTTTTCACCCTTCTAACGTCCTGACAAAATAAAATGACGTATGAAAACTGATGCAGATGAAAAGTACTGCACACATGTGGGAAATGTTACTCATCAATTATTTTGTACAGTTTGACTAACTGGTTTAAGGATATGAAGACTGAAAGTTTGAAATTTGCGACTCAAAGTCAGGGAGTTGGCATATTAAGTAACTATGTCGGTAAGTGGTACACAGCAATAAATAAATATGCCTTGCAAATCAATTATAGGGTGCACATATCCTCTGAGTGGTATGTGCTGTCGCTATTTATTTTCTTCTTCACATTAAAGACTTTTTTGAAGAAAAAAAAAAGGGAATTAATAATTGGGTATTTAACCCCTTGATGACATCCACCATGCATTTATGGCAGAGATGTACACTTAAGACTACGGTCACGCTAGCAGTATTTGGTGAGTATTTTTCATCAGTATTTGGAAGCCAAAACCAGGAGTGGGTGATAAATGCAGAAGTGGAGCATATGTTTCTATTATACTTTTCCTCTGCTTGTTCCACTTTTGGTTTTGGCTTACAAATACGGATGTAAAATACTGACTAAATACTGCTAGTGTGACCGTAGCCTTACTGTGTGAATAGGGCTCAGGGGCAGAGCCCACTCTGTACAGCAGGAATCCCCCTTCCCAACATCGGACGTACTATACCGTCCGATGTCGGGTCCCCTGCTTTGATGTGCGCTCCGGCGGTGAGCGCACATCAAAGTCGCGACATGTCAGCTGTTTTTTACAGCTGACATGTGCGCGAAATAGCAGCGGGTGAAATCGCGATCACCCGCCGCTATTAACTAGTTAAATGCCGCTGTCAAACGCAGACAGCGGCATTTAACTACCGCATCCGGCCGGGCGGCCGGAAATGAGCGCATCGCCGACCCCCGTCACATGATCGGGGGTCGGCGATGCTTGTATATTGTAGCCATAGAGGTCCTTGAGACCTCTATGGTTACTGATCGCCAGTGGCTGTGAGCGCCACCCTGTGGTCGGCGCTCACAGCACACCTGCAATTCTGCTATATAGCAGCGATCTGATGATCGCTGTTATGTAGCAGAGCCGATCGGGCTGTGCCTGCTTCTAGCCTCCCATGGAGGCTATAGAAGCATGGCAAAAGTTAAAAAAAAAAAAAAGTAAAAAAAAATGTGAAAAAAATAAAAAAAATATAAAAGTTTAAATCACCCCCCTTTCGCCCCAATCAAAATAAATCAATAAAAAAAATATCAAATCTACACATATTTGGTATCGCCGCGTTCAGAATCGCCCGATCAATAAAAAAAAAGCATTAACCTGATCGCAAAACGGCGTAACGAGAAAAAAAATCGAAACGCCAGAATTACGTTTTTTTGGTCGCCGCGACATTGCATTAAAATGCAATAACGGGCGATCAAAAGAACGTATCTGCACCGAAATGCTATTATTAAAAACGCCAGCTCGGCACGCAAAAAATAAGCTCTCACCCGACCCCAGATCACGAAAAATGGAGACGCTACGGGTATCGGAAAAAGGCGCAATTTTATTTATTTTTTTTTTTTAAGTTTGGAATTTTTTTTCACCACTTAGGTGAAAAATAACCTAGACATGTTTGGTGTCTATGAACTCGTACTGACCTGGAGAATCATAATGGCAGGTCAGTTTTATCATTCAGTGAACCTAGCAAAAAAAACAAACAAAAAACAAGTGTGGGATTGCACTTTTTTTTGCAATTTCACCGCACTTGGAATTTTTTTCCCATTTTCTAGTACACGCCATGGTAAAACCAATGGTGTCATTCAAAAGTACAACTCGTCCCGCAAAAAATAAGCCCTCACATGGCCAAATTGACGGAAAAATAAAAAAGTTATGGCTCTGGGAAGGAGGGGAGTGAAAAACGAAAACGGAAAAACGAAAAATCCCACGGTCATGAAGGGGTTAACCTCATAGATGTGGTTGTCAATCGGGACATTTAAACGGACAAGGAATGGTGAAGGAGTGCATCCGAAGCCGATCGCCCTGAACCACTAACCCCAGGAAATGATCGAGGTGCCGATGGGTTATCACAGTACTGCAGTACATCATATGGGCAATTATGGGACTTCAGCCTGCAATCACTTAAGGAGACTAATAGAAAATGTGCTTAATTGTCTCAAAGAATAAATATGTCAAAATATTTATCCCACGCAGTGAACGCCAAAGTAAGTAAAACAGAAAAGTAAAAAAGAATTAGGGAAACTTGGCATCACCGTAATTGCACCGACCTGCAGGTCATTTTTACAACAAAGATGTTGTAAAAACACAATGCAAAAATAGACAGCAGAATTTGTGTTATGGCTCTTAGAAAAAGCAAGGAGGAAAAAACAAGAAAAAACAAACAAAAAAAAAAACAGTGTTTCAAGAGGGTATAGCAAGTAATAACATATCAAAAGGTGCCTTGGTTTACCTGTACATGAAAGTAATGTGCAAAGCTTTGGTCTCCACCAGAGAAAATTTTTTTCACACAGTAGTAGCCCTCTATTCCTACAATGAAATAAGTTGACGGTAAACAATACATGAATGATTACCAAGCTGAAACACAAAAGGGTTAAAAACAAAATGTAACACACACAAAAAAACAAAAAACAGCCACTTACTGTCAGTATGCTGGGAGTAATCACTGTGGGATATCCAGTTTCCTTTCACAGTAAAAGGACTTTTTCGGTTACACGTTGAACCAGTTCCTAGTTGTCCATTGCCACCAAGTCCAAAAGAGTAGATGCGACCAGATGATGGGACGAAGGCCAGAGTGTGCTGCCTAGATGTATGTGAAAACATTAAAAAAAAGAAACATTCTGCCAGCATTTAGAGCAGCATTAGCATTTAACTCTTTCACGCCCCATGACATACTATGTCATGGGGCGTGAGAGAGAGTATAGAGCGACTAAGGATTAGGACGCATTCTGTGTGTTATACAGCCAGCACCTGCCTCTAAAAAGAGGGAAAAATGGGGGGACCTGAGGGCACTACTAATAATTAGATATCGGATCACTGACCACACGCTAGATACATGTATGTTACCAAAAAGCGAAAAAAAGTAGGTTGTAATAGGAAGGATCACCATAAATTTATTGAAACATAACAAAAGGCAAACAACCAGACAATTAAAAAACCATAAGGTTAACAACCATAGGGGGCCTTGTAGATGCCCCCCAAGGAAAGCACCTACCTCCACTAAATGTACCGGAAGTATATTATGGTAAACTACACTGAACAGCAGAGGTCATTAAGTGCCGGACAGGGTGATCTCACATATAAATCTAAAAAAGACTCAACAGGATGCAATATGCCCGAATAGGCAAATACAATATATGCACAAAATATATAGTATCAGAGACAAATAAAGTTTAAGCAGGATAAAAAACTGCAGGCTGACAAGTGACAAAGAATGTGATAATGCACAAAACCCAAAACTCTCCCTAAAAATAGTTCAATCAGGAAGGACAAATTAGTCTAAAATCAAAAAAGAGAGAAGGATGAATGGGACTGCAGAGACCCTGTTCCATCCTGGTAGTGGAGGAGGGGGAGACACCCCTGCGTATAGCCACACATCGTGGCTTCCTCAGGGGAGAGTGCCTCTAAATACAGTGACTGAGGCCAGCTCTTATAGTGGCATTTAAATGGTGGAAGCAAGGTGAGGGCACCGTTCAGACACCCACCAGCCCTCTCGCGTGTCATTGGATGCTGATAGGTTGGAATCACAGCTGGGACCTGCTGTCCTAGGACTTCTGTGAATCCCAGCCATAGGCTGGGCTTCATAGGAGACATGCTTCTTACTATATTGCTGTACTGCAGTATAGAAAATGAACAAACACAGCTTCAAGTCCCCTATCAGCACTAAGAATTTTTATTTTATATTTGAAAAATAACAGAAGGTCTCCTAATGGGGACCGTTGTACCAGGAAGGGGCCCGGGACGGGTGGTACACACTTGTCTTTACAGGATCTGGGATCTAAGGGGTAACATTTCTCCTTGTGGAGAGTGACAAGCCAGGCCTGACAGAGTGAGGATAAATTAAATATGCACACTGCCTCTTCAGAAAGGAAGAGGACTGGAACTCTAATGCCACCTATTTGGAAGCAGTGATCCTAAAAATCAATATCGACCTTTTAACAAGTCTTCCAACATGATTTAGGATGAAAATTCGGTTTGGCTTTTATCCAAAGTCATATTGCAAGACTTGTTAAAAGGGTTGATATTGACTTTCAGGATTGCCACTTCCAGTAGGTGGCACTAGAATTCTAGTCCTCGTCTTCTCTGAAGAGGCAATTAGCATATTTATAGGATTTAGAACGCTACAAGGGCACAAACATCTGACCAACATGCAGGTGGTAGCCAAGGTCCAAATTTTGCCCCAGGGCTCAGACTAGTAGCGCCACTACACGTATCCCAAAATGTGCCTTTAAGAGGGTTATTGGTAGAATTGCATTTTTTTTTTCAAACTTTCAATGCATTTGGAATTTTTTTTATCCCATTATCATTAAGTGTGTCATTCAAAACTTTAAAAAAAAATTATTAAACTGGTTAACAGCACAAAAACCCTTTTTTTTCTTTTATTCAAAACTAACTCCTCCTACAAAAAAAAACAAAAAAAAGAAAAGAAACAAGCCCTTGTACTTAGCAGCTCTTGGCAGAAGTGCTCACGCTAAGGTGCATGACATTTTAGGAGAAACTTTTATATATTTACAAGCATCCTGCCTAGTAGTACTGTCAAAAGGTGTGCGGAAAACTAATCCAAGTGCATGTAACTACCTGCCTGTCTCAAAACACTTACCTCCCACAAGCGATTTGTGTGACAATGCTTCCCATGAGTTCAAACACTTTCCTGGGATTGATCTCATGATTTGTAGAATTGTGACCAAGTTGTCCATAACCTCCAGCTCCAAATGTAAAAACACCTCCTTCCTAAATAAACCAAAGAACAACATTATTAAAGGGAATCTGTCATCAGGTATTTGCTATGTAATCTGACAGCAGCATGAGGTAGGTACAGCGACCCTGATTCCAGTGATCTATCACTTAGGCTAGGTTCACATTGCGTTAGGGCAATCCGTGTAATGGATCCATTTCGAAGCAGCACTAATACAATGTAACGGATCCGTTAACGCACCCAAAGGCTTCCATTAGCACAACAGATCCTAACACATGTCAGAAATCGGCATGCGTTAGCGAAGGTCCATTATTTTGTGAGGCAACCTTCAGACCGTGTCAGATCACGGTGAATCTCTTATTTGGTCCCCAACATGTAACTTTTATTGCAAAGCGGCGACCATTACCACACCGATACCACAAAAAGATGGGCAAGAAACCCAAGTGCGTCATAGCACTGTGCTGCATGGCAGACATTGCTGTGCCTGTAGGGAGGTGTGTCCTGGAGCCATGGGGGCTTTGCCCTGCCGTATGGGGGCAGTGGGACACCCAAGTGCTCCTATAGGTGTAGAGACCCAGAGGGGAGTTCTCCATTATACATTAGTGGGCTTTATACATTCTGATCAAAATGTTAACTGAGAACCTTGCTATATTTCCTTCGATGTGTGATCCATGTCTTTTCTACAGTTAGGTTACACTGTAAAAGCGTAACCAATGCCATAAATCAGGAATGGAAGCATATAATTTTATCTAGCTGGATACGCCCATTCTCTTGGGACATGGCTGATTCTTGTGTTGACTTGCCTATACCTTGGTTAGTGCAGCGGTATGATCCTCACCACAGCAAATATGCGCAATTTTCTGACTTCGTAATGATTTCAGGAGACATGGACAAGATCTGTCTGTAAGTACAAAAAGTAAAAGGGTCATTGACCAGAACACTATGGCACCCAATTCATCAAGACCAGTGATTTTTACATCTTTATGAGGGGGAGCAGTGGAGTAAGATGCTCCCAATTCATGAAGAGGTGCACGCCACCAGAAATCTTACTCCAGTCTCTGACTGTAATAAGATTTCACGCGCAAAGAAATGCCACAGCTCATCATTAAATAGACGAGCTCTGAGTCATGTCCCACCTCTGCATATTTTGGAGGAACTGGGAAAGACTAGGGTGAAAAATGACAAAAGTTGCAACATTTTTGTGCAACTCTAAACTGCAACACAATTTTGCAACTTTTTAAAAAACAATTTACAACAGAATTCTGGCTAAATTATTCTTTCATGAATCTATGAGTGTGATTCTGAATTTATGAGTGTATATAATGAATGATGGTAACCAGTTTTAAATAAAGCTTAAAGGGAACCTGTCACCCCCAAAATCGAAGGTGAGCTAAGCCCCCGATGTATCCTGAAAGATGAGAAAGAGAGGTTAGATTATACTCACCCAGGGGCGGTCCCGGTTCGGTTCTGGTCCGATGGGCGTCACAGTCCAGTCCGGGGCCTCCCATCTTCATAGGATGACGTCCTCTTCTTGTCTTCACGCTCCGGCGCTGGGCCTCTCTGACCTTTCCCGGCGCCTGCGCACTGCAGTACTTTGCTCTGCCCTCAACAGGGCAGACAAAGTACGCCTGTGCCGGAGCCGCAGCGTGACTACAAGAAGAGGACGTCATCATAAGAAGATGGGAGGCCCCCGGACCGCGACACCCATCGGACCAGAACCGGACCAGGACCGCCCCTGGATGAGTATAATATAACTCCTTTTTCTCATCTTTCAGGATACATCGGGGGCTTATCTACAGCATTCCAGAATGCTGTAGATAAGCCCTGATGCCGGTGGGCTTAGCTCACCTTCGAGTCTGCTTTAATAACAGATGGCAACATTATATAATTGGCACTATTATCAGCCCTTTGTAGTTAGAAAGCCTTCTTACCCAATTCATCATTGAGACCAAGCTGGCCAAATTTATTCCGTCCCCAACCAAAAACTGCCCCTGATGGTGTCAGAGCAAAACTATGCGCTCCTCCAGCAGCAATCTGGCGAAAAGGGATCCCCGGTAAAGACTTCAATGGTCTAGGTGTCATTTCTTTCTTGATCTCAGAGCCTAATCCAAGCTGGCCATATCTGTTGTCTCCCCAAACAAAAATTTCACTTTCTATGGAATAAAACATACAAGAAAATAATAATTTAAGATAAAGTTTAATTTTACTTTTTTTTTTCTTCACAAGTGACTACAAAGTTTATAATATAATGGCTGAGTACTTTTTCTCTTTATAATCGAGTATTGATACATTACATAAAAACCTAGTGATTTCATGAATCAATCCTAACAACTGATAACCTGGAGCGAACCTCTCCTGGATAAACTAGCCGCAGGGGGCACTACTACAATCAATTTAGGCTGCATTATAGGGCTGAAAGTGCTGATAAAATGTGTGCAGTTATAATTTCTATGTTACAAAAATTAACAAATTCAAGACAAAAAAAACAAAACGTTAACACATTTGCTAAAAATCAGCTGAAGGTGATGCTGAAATGCCTTCCTCCAGAAGAAGAAGATTCTCACTTTTCCTGTTAAAATATCTCTTAGCTTAAAAGGAAATTTAACATAAAAACTAACTTTTTGGATGTACTTTTATTAAGAAATGTTATGTCAGTCTCTTACTTGTTTGATTTCTTACTGATGGTATCACTAAATATCACTTTGAGGCCATGGCATAACAGTTGATGAAATTGCATTAACTGTTCCACACACGCTCTTTACAGCAAGGAACAGAAACTACTATCACAGTAACTAATGATTATTAGACAGCTCCCATCACACAGACAGTTCAGCCTCCATGACTGTATTTATGCATGCATGTTCTTGACAATTTAAACAGACTATAAAAGAAGAAGATAATCAGATTGTCTTCCCCAAAAGGCAGACATGGTACTGGCTGTAGCTGCCCATGTGATGCTGGGCAGTTCGATCTTGAGATTGATATTAGATTGAACAGAAGCCCACGAGGCCGAACATTAGGGAAGAAAGTACAATATATGTAAAATAATAGTGATATCCAATGGGGATGCTACATTAAAAGAGATGTCTCTTTTCAATGTAAAAATCTGAGCCATGCGGAATCTTGATAATCTCACACAAAATACTAATGCTGCTATTAACACATTACCTCTGGAGAGTGAGATCGAATGCTTATGACCACAGGCAACCTGCACAATCTGAACATCAGATAAACTCTTTATAGTTCTAGAGGAACAAATAAAATACAGTTAGAATAAGAAATAAAATACTACATATAAAGTAGAGGTCATGGAATGGGGAGATCAGATAAATCTCAATATGTAACAATTAAAGCTTAGACTGTGTCTCTAGATTTCACAATACAATCAACATAAAATAGTAATCCGATTTCTTAGACCTGATGAGAATGATGTACATGCCATGTCAGAACAGTCGCATAATAATTTATAAAAGTTAAGCCTTAAACTCTGCCCAGCAAGGCAGATTGACAGCTCCTCAGTGTCCCTCCTGCTGCTGAGATCTCACAACAATTAGTACAAGCTGTAGCCATCAGCCAGGCTGGGTGGGTGGAGAGTGAATACACTTGGGCTTTTGTGTCAAAGTATTTATGGCAGAAATCTTGGAAATTGCACAAAAATGTTGACACCTATGGTGTTTTCACGCTAGTTTTGGTATTGGACAGCTCCATCAAAATGCGGAGCTAGGCTTGAACGGGGCATGACGACCACCGCTTGTCTAATTCATGACTAACTGTGGCATACCTTACTCCTCCACCACGCCAGTCTTGATGAATTGGGCCTTGGCCTCACGAGCTCTCATACACCTCTGTGCATCACGGTCTGTGTATGGACTACAAATTTCTGACTCAACTTCAAACCTATAGCTGGACTCTTTTTAATAGCATCATTATACATCCATCCTGACATGGAATTTCAAGGCAAATACAGCAGTCTCATTGAGTCTAAGGTGTTTTTAATAAGGTACACGGATTCTGCTGACAGATCCCTTTAAAAGGGTGTTGCAAGGAAAGAAAAATCCCTTTAAAAGGGTTTTAGCAAGGAATGAAAAAAATATTTTCAAAGTAAAAGCATTTGTTAAAACAATCTTTGTAATGTACATGTATTACAATTTCGGAATTAGCAATTTCAGTCCTGTCAGCAGAAGACATGATGTAGTTTAGCTTCTTCACTCTTGAGGGCAGAGTTGTCCACCTATACCTGGACCACCTCCCCGCAGCGAATGGGGAGTGAGGACATAGACACAGAAGTAAGCTCTATCCTGTCCTTGGCTAACAGACAAAGTGCAAAAATTATTCAGAATTTTTAATGTGTGTGTATTACAGAGATTATTGTTTTAACGGATGCTCTGATTTCAGAATGTTTATCTCCTGAATCACCCCTTTAAAGTGACCTAGAAGGCAAATTAATATGATTAGATATTTAGAAATATGTGCCACTAATTAGAACTAAGAGGCCTTGTCTGTGAACCTTCCGTACCGGTGTGAACAAGGCAGATACTGTTTGCAACTTACTCAAAACTTGAACTGAATTTCCATTTTGACAAATCGAACCTTTACACAAGTACTGTACATTAACCCCTCTAAAGAGATGCCAAACGCACTTACGTCAGCCAAGATTGACAGTTTTCATGGTGGCAGTGTAATGTGTATTAGATGTTCAGCAAAATTAGTATGGAAAAATCTAACCAAAAAAGATCAAACTTGGTGAATTTCAACAATGCCTGACTATATGTTCTCAAGCAAGAAATTCTGCAGCCAGAGGCGGCCGCAGAGGCTTTCTTTCATGTCCAAATTGGTCAAACCAAGCGTACTCATGTTTGGACGAGTCACGAGGCAAAGCTGTCAGCCAAAGATATGAAAAAAGTGGACTCACAAATGAGTGTTTTTTTTAAAAAAAAGCTCTACAGCACGTGCAACGTGTTCACTTTCCTATTAAAGTATCATTTGCCTGTGCTGCAGAGCTTAGACCCAGACCTAGTGCTGCTCACATCTGAGCTTTTGTTAAAATAAAATTGCCTAAGCAATCCTCTGAACGGTTTTCTAAAGCCCCACACTCACTGGCCTTCACTGCAATATCTGCTGTACATTTTCATTGTGCAATCCACACCCCTGTGTATTATAAGTGAACGGGACTGCAAAACCTTGTTCACATTCAACAAAAGGAATTATGCTGTGGCACGCGGCAGAATCCCAAGAATTTTGTTTCAGATTTGTAGATCTCATCCAAACTTCTTGAACATGTATATTAGTTACATATAAGAGAGCAGTACATTTATAGGTGCCAGATTGGGAACCATTACCTTGGTACTCTGACATAGTCTTCTATGATGGAAAGACCCAGCTGACCATCCTTAGACAGACCCCAAGAGAACACCTGACCTTTGTCATTTAGGGCTAGTGTGTGCGCTTCCCCACATGAGACCGCAACGATATTCTGAGCGTCAAGGGCTCCAACTTGCTCTGGAAAAAGAAAGCGAAAGCATTACTCAGGACCTGGGATAAAGTGGAATGGAAATGGTTTACAACAATACAATGTTAGGAAAAATGTTAGAGTATAAAATGTACTAATGTACTTTCCAGTGTGAATCCAGATCTCAGCGCCCCTCTCCTGCTCTTTGCTCTTACACACTGATTATGACCCAACACTAGAGAGAGCTTGATCTCTCACCTTCTTCAGCCTGACTACACATCAAGTACAGATACAAGGAGGCACAGGAAGTGCTCCAATCACGCCAAGAGCATTTCAGCCTCATTTGCATATGAATTGTATGCAGATTTTTGGGATATGGAAAGGAGGATTTTTTCAATAAAGGTATAGCTCGGCTCATCTTTTTAACCCCTTTACCCCCAAGGGTGGTTTGCACGTTAATGACCGGGCCAATTTTTACAATTCTGACCACTGTCCCTTTATGAGGTTATAACTCTGGAACGGATCTTGGCGATTCTGACACTGTTTTCTCGTGACATATTGTACTTCATGATAGTGGTAAAATTTCCTCGATATAACTTGCGTTTGTGTAAAAAACGGAAATTTGGCGAAAATTTTGAAAATTTCGCAATTTTCCAAATTTTTATTTTTATGCCCTTAAATCACAGACATATGTCACACAAAATACTTAATAGGTAACACTTCCCACATTTCTACTTTACATCAGCACAATTTAGGAACCAAAATTTTTTTTTGTTAGGGAGTTATAAGGGTTAAAAGTTGACCAGCAATTTCTCATTTTTACAACACCATTTTTTTTTAGGGACCACATCTCATTTGAAGTCATTTCGAGGGGTCTATATGATAGAAAATACCCAAGTGTGACACCATTCTAAAAACTGCACCCCTCAAGGTGCTCAAAACCACATTCAAGAAGTTTATTAACCCTTCAGGTGTTTCACAGGAATTTTTGGAATGTTTAAATAAAAATTAACATTTAACTTTTTTTCACACAAAATTTATTTCAGCTCCAATTTGTTTTATTTTCCCAAGGGTAAGAGAAGAAATTGGACCCCAAAAGTTGTTGTGCAATTTGTCCTGAGTACGCGGATACCCGATATGTGGGGGAAAACGACTGTTTGGGCACATGGCAGAGCTCGGAAGGGAAGGAGCGCCGTTTGACTTTTCAATGCAAAATTGACTGGAATTGAGATGGGACACCATGTCACGTTTGGAGAGCCCCTGATGTGCCTAAACATTAACCCCCCCCCACAAGTGACACCATTTTGGAAAGTAGACCCCCTAAGGAACTTATCTAGATGTGTTTTGAGAGCTTTGAACCCCCAAGTGTTTCACTACAGTTTATAACGCAGAGCTGTGAAAATAATTTTTTTTTTTTTTCCCCTCACAAAAATGATTTTTTAGCCCCCAGTTTTGTATTTTCCCAAGGTTAACAGGAGAAATTGGACCCCAAAAGTTGTTGTCCAATTTGTCCTGAGTATGCTGATACCTCATATGTGGGAGGGAACCACTGTTTGGGCGCATGGCAGAGCTCGGAATGGAAGGAGCGCCATTTGGAATGCAGACTTAGATGGATTGGTCTGCAGGCATCACGTTGCATTTGCAGAGCCCCTGATGTACCCAAACAGTAGAAAGCCCCCACAAGTGACATCATATTGGAAACTAGACCCCCCAAGGAACTTATCTAGATGTGTTGTGAGAACTTTGAACCCCCAAGTGTTTCACTACAGTTTACAACGCAGAGCCGTGAAAATAAAAATCTTTTTTTTCCAACAAAAATGATTTTTAGCCCCCCAAATTTTGTATTTTCCCAAGGGTAACAAGAGAACTTGGACCCCAAAAGTTGTTGTCCAATTTGTCCCGAGTACGCTGATGCCCCATATGTTGGGGTAAACCCCTGTTTGTGCCCACGGGAAAGCTCGGAAGGTAAGGAGCACTGTTTTACTTTTTCAATGCAGAATTGGCTGGAATTGAGGTCGGACGCCATGTCACTTTTGGAGAGCCCATGATGTGCCTAAACAGTGGAAACTCCCTAATTCTAACTGAAACCCTAATCCAAACACACCCCTAACCCTAATCCCAATGGTAACCCTAACCACACCCCTAACCCTGACACACCCCTAACTCTAATCCCAACCCTAATCCCAACCGTAAATGTAATCCAAACCCTAACTTTAGCCCCAACCCTAACCCTAACTTTAGCTCCAACCCTAGCCCCAACCCTAACCCTAACACTAACCCTAGCCCTAACCCTAATGGGAAAATGGAAATAAATACATTTTTTTTATTTTATTATTTTCCCTAACTAAGGGGGTGATGAAGGGGGGTTTGATTTACTTTTATAGCATTTTTTTATAGCGGATTTTTATGATTGACAGCTGTCACACACTAAAAGACGCTTTTTATAGCAAAAAAGTTTTTGCGTCTCCACATTTTGAGACCTATAATTTTTCCATATTTTGGTCCACAGAGTCATGTGAGGTCTTGTTTTTTGCGGGACGAGTTGACGTTTTTATTGGTAACATTTTCGGACACGTGACAGTTTTTGATCGCTTTTTATTCCGATTTTTGTGAGACAGAATGACAAAAAACCAGCTATTCATGAATTTCTTTTGGGGGGGTGTTATACCGTTCCACGTTTGGTAAAATCGATAAATCATTTTTATTCTTCGGGTCAGTACGATTACAGCGATACCTTATTTATATCATTTTTTTATGTTTTGGCGCTTTTATACGATAAAAACTATTTTATAGAATAAATAATTATTTTGGCATCGCTTTATTCTGAGGACTATAACTTTTTTATTTTTTCTTTGATGACGCTGTATGGCAGCTAGTTTTTTGCGGGACAAGATGACGTTTTCAGCGGTACCATGGTTATTTATATCCGTCTTTTTGATAGCGTGTTATTCCACTTTTTGTTCGGCGGTATGATAATAAAGCGTTGTTTTTTGCCCCGTTTTTGTGTTTTTTTCCTACGGTGTTTACTGAAGGGGTTAACTAGTGCAACAGTTTTATAGGCTGGGTCGTTACGGACGCGGCGATACTAAATATGTGTACTTTTATTGTTTTGTTTTTTTTATTTAGATAAAGAAATGTATTTATGGGAATAATATATATATATATATATATATATATTTTTTTTTTTTTTTTTTTTTTTCTTTATTTAGGATTTTTTTTTTTTTACTTATGTGGAAATTTTTTTTTTACATTTTTACTTTGTCCCGGGGGGGACATCACAGATCGCTGATCAGACAGTTTGCACAGCACTCTGTCAGATCGGCGATCTGACTTACAGTGCTGCAGGCTTACCAAGCGCCTGCTCTGAGCAGGCACTTGGTAAGCCACTCCCTGCAGGACCCGGATGCAGCCCCGCGGCCATTTTGGATCCGGGGACTGCAGGGAGAGGAGGTAAGAGACCCTCGGAGCAACGCGAACACATCGCGTTGCTCTGGGGGTCTCAGGGAAGCACGCAGGGAGCCCCCTCCCTGCGCGATGCTTCCCTGTACCGCCGGCACACAACAATCATGTTTGATCGCGGTGTGCCGGGGGTTAATGTGCCGGGGGCGGTCGGTGACCGCTCCTGGCACATAGCTGACACCCGGCCACGATCGGCCGCGCTCCCGATCACGCTGGACATACTATCCCGTCGGTGGTCATACGGGCCCACCCCACCTCGACGGGATAGTACGTCCAATGTCAGAAAGGGGTTAAGAGCTGCATGACCATAAAAGCGGTTTCGAGGGGCTTCGTTGATAGTGCTGACCGATTCCCTTTAATATGTAAAAAAGTTGACTCCTTTATTATACTTGCTTATACTGTAAGGGTATGTGCACACGTTGTGGATTACTCTGCGGATTTTTCCGGACTGATTTTGGTAATTCCGCAGGTAAACCGCACTGCGGAATTACCGAGAGTTTTTTGCGGATTCCACCTGCGGTTTTACACCTGTGGATTCCTATTATGGAGCAGGTGTAAAACGCTGCGGAATCCGCACAAAAAATTGACATGTGCACTGCGGATTTTGTTTTCCATAGGTTTACATGGTACTGTAAACTCAGGGAAAACTGCTGTGAATCCGCAGTGGCCAATCCGCTGCGGATCCGCAGCAAAATCCGCAACGTGTGCACATACCCAAAAGCTTTACAGACACTAAGTCCCACTGGGGACAGCAAGTGATTAGAATCTAATTTTTTTTTATCAGGTACGTCTTTGGATTGTGGGGGAAAATGCAGTACCTGCATAAAACCTCACAAACATCGGGAGGACATACAAACTATATACATACCATATATACTCAAGTATAAGCCGACCCAAGTATAAGCCGAGACCCCTAATTTTGCCACAAAAAAAATGGGAAAACTTATTGACTCAAGTATAAGCCTGGTGGGGGAAATGCAGCAGCTACTGGTAAATTTAAAAAATAAAAATACAGATACCAATAAAAGTAAAATTAATTGAGACATCAGTAAGTTAAGTGTTTTTGAATATCCATATTGAATCAGGAGCCCCATATAATGCTCCATACAGTTTATGATGGGCCCCATAAGATGCTCCATATTAAAATATGCCACATATAATACTGCACAAAGGTTAATGATGGCCCCATAAGATGCTCCATAGAATATTATGCCCCATATAATGCTGCACAAAGGTTGATGGCCCCATAAGATGCTCCATAGAATAATATGCCCCGTATGGTGCTGCCATTAAAAAAAAAAAAAAAAGAAAAAAAAAAAGAAGACATACTCCCCTCTCATCGCTGCACACCGAGTGCCGGGGGCCTGAGCAGGAAAGGACACCGGCACGCTATGGGGGCCTGGTGCCAGAGTCGTCGCTGGTTCAGGACACCAGCACTTGCGATATTCACTTGTCCCCGTTCCACCGCCGCTGTGTCTTTCGGGTCTCTGCAGTGACTGTTCAGGTAGAGGGCACGCACTAAACATGTCATTGCGCCCTCTGACCTGAACATCACAGCCAGAGGACATGGAAGGCACTGAGCGGTGGAACGGGGACAGGTGAATATCGCAAAGCTCACCATCCCGTCATACTCACCCCCTCCTGGCGTGGTCTCTCTGTATGTCCCGGGTGGTCTCCGGTGCGCGCCGGGAGCTTGTGCCTGTGTTCAGCAGTCACATGGTACCGCTCATTAAAGTAATGAATATGCGCTCCACACATATCAGGGACGTGCAGAGACTGCGCAGGGAGCAGGTGAGTATGATGTGACAGCCACCACTCCTGCCGCTCCCCCTCCGGCCCCCTGGGACAATGACTCAAGTATAAGCCGAGAGGGGCACTTTTAGCCTAAAAAAAATGGGCTGAAAATCTCGGCGTTCAGTAGCCGGCAGCACTTTGGACACAGCGGACATGTGCTGCGCCCAAAGCGCTGCCAATTACTGAACGTGTGCACTTACCCTTAGAAACTGTTTCAAGGAAAACTTTCGCTCAAAGATGCAGGAAGACAAACTTCCCATCCACTATGGGTTTCTTAATTTTGTGCTTTATTAATCTCCATCAGTGCTCGCTCACACTAGCAAACAAATTGGAAGAGTGCAATCTGATAAAAAAAAATATTTATTCAATGAGGCAGAGCGGATTTGCATATTTTTTCTTACATGTCTTCAGAATGAGGGGAAAAAAGAAAAGGAAAAACCACATGCCATTCGGACCATCAGTATAGCATATGATTTTTACAGGTACATTACAATTCTATAGCATTGGAAACTGTAAATGGTCTTGTAAAAGATTAATAGCTACTGAGTAAAATAAAAATAAAAAGGAGATTTTTGTGTACTCACCGTAAAATCTCTCTTAGCCTCTAATTGGGAGCCTCTAATTGGGGGACACAGGACCATGGGTTTTATGCTGCTGTCCACTAGGAGGCGACACTATGCATAATCTGAAAAAGATTAACTGTGGCTCCTCCTCTGCAGTATACACCCCTGGACGGCTTCAGCCTTCTTCATTTTTGTGCAAAAGCAGTAGGAGGAACGTACCATGAATAACATAATTATGCCTGTAAGAAGGCAACCATGTACGAGTTCAAGAAAACAGTATGAGAACTCAACAGTTACAACAGCCCGGAAAGGGCAACAGGGTGGGAGCTGTGTCCCCCAATTAGAGGCTAAGAGAAAGAGATTTTATGGTGAGTACACAAAAATCTCCTTTACTCTGTCACCTCATTGGGGGACACAGGACCATGGGACGTCCTAAAGCAGTCCCTGGGTGGGAAGCAATGGACGAATATTGTGCAGACAGGGCCCTATACTTAGGGCACCGCCGCCTGCAGAACACGTCTACCCAGGCTCGCGTCCGCTGAGGACTGGGTATGAACCCTGTAGTGTTTAGTAAACGTGTGTAGGCTAGTCCAAGTGGCCGCCTTACACACTTGTTGTGCCGAAGCCTGGTACCGAATGGCCCAGGAGGCCCCTACCGCCCGTGTAGAGTGTGCCGTAATACCGGCTGGAAGAGGAGAATTCTTAAGGCGATAGGCCTCTTGTATGGTGGATTTGATCCACCTGGCAAGGGTAGCTTTGGAAGCTGGCAGACCCTTGTTGCCGCCTTCCGGAAGGATGAAAAGAATCAGACCTCCGGAAGGACGCAGTCCTAGACACGTATATACGCAATGCCCTGACGAGGTCAAGCGTATGCAGAGCCTTCTCCACTCTATGAACCGGAACCGGACAAAGGGATGGTAGTGAAATTTCCTCATTGAGGTGGAAGTTGGACACAACCTTCGGAAGGAAGGATGGGACCGTACGAAGAACTACCTTGTCCTGGTGAAAAGCCAGGAAGGGCCGTCTGCAGGAGAGTGCTGTCAGTTCAGACACCCTGCGTACCGAGGTGATTGCCACCAGGAAAACCACCTTCTGGGAGAGAAGGCGGAGCGGGACCTCCTTAAGGGGTTCGAAGGGTGGTCCCTGCAATGCTGTCAGGACCAGGTTGAGGTCCCACGTTTCTAGTGGTCATCTGTAGGGGGGAACCAATCGGGAAACCCCCTGAAGAAAAGTCCTTACTTGCGGCTTTGTAGCAATGCGCCTTTGAAAAAGCACTGAGAGGGCTGACACCTGGCTCTTAAGCGAGCCCAATGACAGCCTGGCCTCCAGACCCGATTGGAGAAAACCAAGTACTTTGGGTAGGGAATAAGGGAGTGGGGTCTGGCCACGAGATTCGCACCAGGAAAAGAAAGCTTTCCAGGTACGGTAATAGATCTTGGCAGAGGCTGGCTTCCGTGCCCTGATCATGGTTCCAATGACGTCCGGCGAGAGCCCTGCCTGGGTTAGAACCCAGGTCTCAAGGGCCACGCCGTCAAATTGAGAGCCCCTGAGTTCTGGTGGTAGAACGGGCCTTGTGATAGAAGATCGTGGGGTCGGGGAGACGCCAGGGGGCGTTTGCTGTAAGTTGTACGATGTTGGCGTACCATGTACGTCTGGGCCAGTCCGGTGCAATAAGGATGGTTGGAACTCCCTCTTGATCGATCTTCCTCACCACTCTGGATATCAGGGGGAGAGGTGGAAAAATGTACAGAAGCTGGAACTGGGTCCAGTCCTGAACCAGGGCATCTGCTCCGAGTGACCACGGATCGTGTGTTCTGGCCATGAAGTTGGAGACCTTGGCATTGAAGTGGGATGCCATTAGGTCCACATCTGGGGTCCCCCAGCGATGGAGGATATGTGGAGGATATGTGACACTTCTCGCATCACCTGGGTACTGCGGGTCCCCCCTTGGTGATTCACATATGCCACAGCCGTGGCATTGTCCGATTGTATTCTGATGCGAGAGGCTGCCAGTAAGTGATGAAAGGCCCTCAAAGCCAGGAGAATGGCACAAATTTCCGCTTTTGACTGCCAGGTCTTGTCCGACCTTTGCGTTGATCGTGAGTTGTCCCTGCGTGGGGAACGGTTACGATTTTGAGCTGGACGTGAGAGACGGACCAGCCCGAAGAATTCCAAAAGGATCGGAATCGAGTTTGGTTACGCTTCTTGTAAGTGCGTTTAGGTTTCAGTTGGGGAAGAGATGTACTCTTACCCCCCGGTGGCGTTGGATTTCATCGTGTCCAACTGTTCACCAAAAAGTCGCCCACTGAGGTAGGGGGAGGTGCGTGGGGGATTTTGAGACTGCGTTGGCTTTCCATTCCCGCAGCCAGAGGATACGCCAAATTGTGATGGCGTTTGATGCTATCCCCGCTACTCCCCTTGCTGAATCCAGAGCTGCATGAAGCATGAAATCTGCTATGACTGCTATTTGAACCGCTTGGTCCAACAGCTCAGGAGCGGATGCTTGGAGGCCAGCTTGTAAATTTTTGGCCCAGGCCAGAATGGCCTTGGCAGCCCAAACTGAAGCGAACGCGGGAGCCAGGGATGCCCCTGCGGCCTCGAAAATTGAACGAGCCATGCGTTCTACCTGCCGGCCTGCTTCGTCCATGAGGGTTGAGCTATCTGGCAGTGAAAGAAGGGTCTGTGCTGCTAGTCTAGAGACTGGGGGGTCCACTTCGGGTGGGTCTGTCCACTCCTTGGTATCCTTCTGCGGGAAGGGGTACCTCGCCTCCAGATATTTGCGATTAGCGAATTTTCTCTCAGGCTGTGAGAACTGCTTTTTAAGTATCGCCTTAAACTCTGGGTGGTTAGAGAAAACCATAGGCGGCTTCAGAGGTCCTTCAAAGGAAATCTTGTGTTCTGGGGCCTCTGGTGGCGGATCAGAAATGTCCAGCACCAGATGGATGGAAGAGATTAAGTCCTCAACTAGCGCTGTATTGCTAGGGGGGATTGGGATCAGGGAACCCTCCGTTTCCTTGTCTGAGTCAGAGTCACAGATGCCTTCCGAATCCTGTGTATCACTGAGGCGTCCCCTGCTGGGTGAGCTGGGGAGGAGGCCTTCTCTGGTCGGGGATTGCGGAGATCTGCATTGTCTCTCCCTAGAAGGGGATGACCGAGTGCTATGGGATGACGTAGATGGACTGTGGGTCCGCTTGCGTCCTGACTTAGACGTGGATATGCCAGGGTCGTCCTGTCCCTGAGTCAAGCTATCCCTTTGCTGGGTAACGGTCATAGCCGAGGCATGACCCTGCTTCAGGCTCTACAATGTGGAGGTTAGGTTATCTATAGACTGCGTCATAGATTGTGACATCTGAGTGACCCATTCCGGCGTGGCATTAGACACCGAAGCATTGGCAGGGGCCTCTTGGGGCTCTGACACAGTAGTCTGAGTGCAGTCCTGGCAGTGTGGGTACACACTGCCGCTGGGAAGAGCGGTCCTGCAGGCTGTGCAGAATGCATAATAGCAGTCCTGCCTGGTTCTCTTGGACCTTGAGCCCGGCATAGTGCAGAAGGGCTGCTATGCAGAGAACCTTACAGGGGTAGCTATGCAGAGGTCCCTATAGGGGAGCCTTATAGGGAATGTGGATTATTATTATTATTATTATTTCACAGCCGAGTAAAACAACCCAGTTGTGATCTTACCCCACCAGTTTGCCCCTAGGTCCAGCGCCGAAGATCCACAGTCCTGTGTCCCCCGGAGACTGGCTGGCCTGGTCCTGCTGACCGGGAGATGCAGGGTTAATCCTTGCTGCAGTAGAAATGGCCGCCGAGGAGAAGAGGCAGGGGGAGAAGGGGGCGGAGAGCTGAGAAAAAAGGCGGCAAAGCTGTGTAAAAACACACCCTTTCTGTCTCGATCCGCCACTGTAGAGTGTCATATTTGTCAACCGGGGGGCGGGCCGGGGGGCAGAGAGGAGGAAGCGGCTTCAGCTACGCCAAAGCTGGGGCCTAAATTAGATGCCTGATGCCCAGAAGGGCTCCAGGCCAACGCAAAAGTCCGGGAGGGGGTCGGATCTGAACCGGCCCCCCCCCCCCCCGGATTTAAAGGCAGGATAGCGGTGGGGCTCTAAGCGGAAGGGGGGCCCAGTGAGGGGTCCCCCTGAGGCAGTATAGAGCTGGTGCTGCCGCAGAGACAGGGGCACAGGGGGCCCTGTGTCTGTGCCATGCCTGCCTGCACTCCCCCCGGCCCCAACAGGAGCCCGCAGCTGGGCTGGGTTAACTTGTCCACTCAAGTTTAGAAGTGGCTCCTGATATATACAATATTAAAAACATATGGAGAGGAGGAGAAAAAAAATAAAACTCGAGAGCTTATCAAATGGCAACTTGTTGGACAGGAACGTATATATGTATTTAGCACATAAAGTTAAGAAGTCACATGACGGTGTTTCTCGAGAGCAACACAGAAAAGGACAGTCGTGAAGATATGTCTTTAAAACGAACTCGTTGTGTCAGATAACACTATTTATCTGCAGATATAGGGTTAAAGTGCAGGTTAATAGCGTTTGGAAGGGGCTTGGTTGCAGTACTGAGTGTGTGGCACGTGGGAGTAAATGGACTTCATTTCTTCGGGGACCCGCCAGCTTTCAGTCATGCAAGTGGGCATGTAGCAATTACAGTCAAATAAAAAAGGCAGCACACTGCAGCGCTAAGACATGCAAACATGAAACATGAAAACTGAACTGCAATACTGCACTAGAAATATGAAAAATGAGAGCGTTTAGCGCATAAAAATGGCCAATTTTATGTGTACCTGATAGCCCCTTTACGGCATCTCTCTTATATCAGGTCCTACGCTTGCCTACCTCGCTGAGAATAAACGTCTCCATGTGAATGGGTACCTGTGAAAAACCTCTTCCTAGACTCATTCTCTCTCTCTGTGGAGGGGTGCTGGACCTGCTGTAATTAAAACACCTGAGGCTAGGAGGCGGAGTGCTCAGTCAGAAGGCTAAATAGGTTCAGCACCTGTTCACACTTAGTCTATGTATGGATGTGACGGTCAGTTTTTTCAAATATATTATTTAGCCTTCTGACTGAGCACTCCGCCTCCTAGCCTCAGGTGTTTTAATTACAGCAGGTCCAGCACCCCTCCACAGAGAGAGAATATGAGTCTAGGAAGAGGTTTTTCACAGGTACCCATTCACATGGAGACGTTTATTCTCAGCGAGGTAGGCAAGCGTAGGACCTGATATAAGAGAGATGCCGTAAAGGGGCTATCAGGTACACATAAAATTGGCCATTTTTATGCGCTAAACGCTCTCATTTTTCATATTTCTAGTGCAGTATTGCAGTTCAGTTTTCATGTTTCATGTTTGCATGTCTTAGCGCTGCAGTGTGCTGCCTTTTTTATTTGACTGTATATGAGTTGGTTACTCTAGGTTCAGCACCTGTTCACACTTAGTCTATGTATGGATGTGACGGTCAGTTTTTTCAAATATAATGTAGCAATTACAGTCACCGCTAACAGAACTGAGAGCGGTAGCTGAAAGCACACCCTGGTACTGATTGACAGCCAGCTCTGCACCGACGCACTGCATAGCTGGCTGTCAAAGTGCCAGGTCGAGCTTACAGCTGCCACCATCAATGCTGTGAGCAGCGACTAGCCATATCGGAATGCCTCTATGACTGAAAGCCGGCAGCTCTATGGAGAAATAAAGTTCATTCACTTTTGGAAGGCTATGTTACAACAAACTACTGAGCAACATTTTCACTTTTGGAAACTTAAAGTGAACCTGTCAGAAGGATTTTGCAAAGTAAACTACAGACACTGTTAGGCTGGGATTGTTAAACTGAATAAAATTATATTTGGGGTGAAGAAACCCATCCTGTGGTTCTTTTTTTGTAATCAGTGAGAAGTTTGCAGCTAATGCTATGCTCATGCTCTGGGGTGGGACTGTAGGCAGAGTCTTTTCTTCGTTCTCTAGGCCAGAAAACCAAGGAGAGATCTGCCCACAGGCCGCCCCTGAGCACAAACAGTCTGTCTCTATGATGAGGAACATGTTTGTGATTTCTGCAAGGACAAGAGATTTCCCGTTCTCACATCGAGCAGAGAAAAGAGAAAAATTTACTGGGTAGAAAGGCAAAACGAGCAATTGTAAGTACACAGTGCAATATATTGATTCCTCATTATATGAAGGGTATAAAAACTTTGATGGAAGGAGTGCTTCTTTACATCTAAATTGTGATTTTTGCTTTAATGTCTGTGGTTACTAATAGAGTTGAGGGAATAGGTTCTGAAATTAATCTGAAATTGCCATATTGATACTCTATTCGTGCCGAACTTATGTTTGACGATCATTTCCGAACATATTTGCTCATTTCTACTCCCATTGACTCTAATGGCATTCGGCTATGTTCGGCGAATATTGCAAAAACCATATTTGCCGGCGAACGTAATCCGAACCGAATATTGTAAAATTCTCTCAACTCTAGTTACTGTGCAGAAGACATCCAAAAAGAGAGCAGACAAGTAGAAACATATATTTAGCTATAATGGCAGAGGACCTCGGTGAAGGGTGGCGGCAGCAGCAGAGTGAAAGTAGTCCTGTCAGCATGAGTCAACAGTTTCTGCTGGAAACCACCAGACCTTATTTACAGACACTACAACAGTGCAATGTAACATGTCCTTACCTGGCTTTTTTCTGCCCTTGTCATGGCCTAGTTGCCCCAAGTCATTACAGCCACATGTGTAGACCGTCCCGTCGTCCAGTACAAACACAGTATGTCTGCTTCCACAGCCAACGTCCCGAACGGATTTGTTGGAAAAGAAGTCGCATCTTCTGGGCTCTGCAACGATTTCTTCATCAATTCCTCCTAATCCCAGCTGTCCGAAGGAAGCATTTCCCCAGCACAACATGTTTGTTGGGTTTCAAATATCAGTGATATTCCAGGATTGCGGGCGGAGAAGGCTCTCTCAGTGATAGGACATTGAAGTGCTGCAAAAAACTGTTTTAAAAAAAAAAATACATAATTTCAGCATCCATATAGGAGTATGAAACAAGAGGTCTACCTACCTACAAGCCCCGAGAGGCCTAAAACAAGCCAAATAAGAAAGACTAGTCAGCTGTATGTGCAAACGTTAAGTATCGGCAGCAGAAAGGCCTGCTGCAAATACATACTGAAGAATTGGCAGCAAAAAAAAACATGCATTTTTTTTGCCACTGTTTTTGTGTGTGTGTTTGACACATTTTTTCCTCAATCATCAGAATAGGTGAAAAACGCTGCAAATGCTAAATTAATTGACATGCTCTAGATTGAAAAAGCTTCAAATCTGCGAGGAAAAATTAAGCAACATGTACGTGAGATTTCAGAAATAGTCACTTTGCCGGGTCTAGGAAATGCTTCAGTGTTTGTGACAAAACTGCAGAAGCAGAAAAAAAAAAACACGACAAACGCAGCAAATACTTAATGTGCGCA
Organism: Ranitomeya variabilis; assembly: GCF_051348905.1. Taxonomy (NCBI): domain Eukaryota; kingdom Metazoa; phylum Chordata; class Amphibia; order Anura; family Dendrobatidae; genus Ranitomeya; species Ranitomeya variabilis. The sequence continues at coordinate 102,495,514 of NC_135235.1, forward strand.
CATAGCCTTAGGCATTGTTCTCACAGCATTTGTTCAGCTTTTTTTCTGCAGCCAAAACCTGCTCTCTTTGCAGTAAAAATGTTTTTCGACATGTTTGATGTGTTTTTTGGGTGCGAATTACATGTGTGCTTTGTCTACAGTACATGTTTAACCCCTTAGAGAGAGACAACGTTCACCTTCATGACTATTGTATACACAAAGGAATCACTGCAGTCATAGGGGTGAACACAAACTAAATGCCGGACATGTCATGGGCGACAGCACATAACCGCGGGAAGATATTCGGATGAGAACGGAAATTATTCTTCACATTTGATGTTTAATTATTATGAGTCAGATTGTACAACTGGAGTTAAAAAAAAATCCTATAAACCCCTAATCACCCTTCTTTCCCTAGTATATTTCTGTGAAAAGAACTAAGCACAAGCAATCTCACGCAGATCTATGACACTCAGGATTCGAAAAAGGGGTCGTCAGTACATGTGTGTGTGTGTGTGTGTGTGTGTGTGTGTGTGTGTGTGTGTGTGTGTGTGTGTGTGTGTGTGTGTGTGTGTGTGTGTGTGTGTGTGTGTGTGTGTGTGTGTCTTGAAAATATCCGGATGCTCCTGGGGTATCGCATGAGTTACCTAATAGAAGTTGAGCAGCTAAGACGTGAGAGGGAGCAGGTCAATATAGAGCTGCGGGAATTGGCAAACAGATTGCCACCACCTTCAACTTGCGGTATAGAGAGACGAAGAGGTTCTCTAAAGATTCGAAGTCCCCAAGCTAACAGGATATAGAGATACAGGGAAGAACTGCTCTTCAGGCAATAAAGACCATGGTAGAAGGTGGCCTGATGAAACAGGCAGAAGCAGTGGTGCCTCAGTTAGCTCAGGGTTAAGTGACCTCAGCAGGAGATCCTGTAGCAGACGAGGTGACAAGGGTTCAATAACAGGCCCTGACTTAGACAGACGGTTTGACTGTCAGGGACGACTGAGAGGGGTCTCTCGTCGGTTAAGGACAAGTGCCAAGCCCCACGGCTTTAGGCAGAGGGGGGAGGTATGTAGCATAGCTAAAGGGTGTCTAATCGACGGAATGGTATGTATCACAGAGAAGGCTTGTCGCTGTGATGTGACCCGGAGTGTTTTCTGTAATGCTCATAAAGTAATAAGGAATTGTGTAGTATATATGGGTCCGGGTTACGGGTAGCTATGAGAGATGGGAGGGTCTGGCTACCCATATACCTCACCCCTGGGTAAGGGGCATAACCATGCCTGTCTATGTTTGTGTCAGGACCTGTGGTGATGTCACAACCACATGTCTAATCATGTGATGGGTTCTGGGTGTGGTTTCAGGCTACTTAATGGAGGTGTGTTTGGCACATGAGAGTGAGTGTGGGAGTCTGTCATGGTGGACAGATTTCCATGTGTCCAGGGCGGACACTACAGACAGGAGTCTGTATGTGTGGAGGGGCAAGCCTCCACAGTGTGTTAAGGCTTCAGGACTGAGCCTGAAGGAACGGACATTTGTTTCCCTATGCCTGAGCCAAAGGCTATTTGTAAGACTGTTTACCTTATTTTGCTGACTTACCGTATATACTCGAGTATAAGCCGACCCGAGTATAAGCCGACCCCCCTAATTTTGCCACAAAAAACTGGGAAAACTTATTGACTCGAGTATAAGCCTAGGGTGGAAAATGCAGCAGCTACCGGTGAATTTCAAAAATAAAAATAGATGCTCCATACCATTCGTTATATGCCATATATAATGCTCCATACCATTGATTATTGCCCCATATATTATCCATATATAGCTGTGCCATATAGAATGCTCTGCACCGTTCATTATGGCCCCATAGATGCTCCATATAAAGCTGTGCCCCATATACAATGCTCTGCACCGTTCATTATGGCCCTATAGATGCTCATTATAAAGCTGTGCCATATATGCTCTGCACCGTTCAGTTTGGCCCCATAGATGCTCCTTATATAGCTGTGCCCTATATGCTCTGCACCGTTCAGTTTGGCCCCATAGATGCTCATTATAAATCTGTTCCCTATATGCTCTGCACTGTTCAGTTTGGCCCCATAGATGCTCCTTATATAGCTGTGCCCTATATGCTATATGGAGTGGAGTCCATATTCATTTCTCTAATGAGCGGTCCCACGTGACCGCTGTACAGGGGAAGAGCTGTGGCACCCGGAGACCGTGTGACGGGCAGGGGAGCGTCAGGATCGCCGGGACTAGGTAAGTATGCCTCAGCGCTCTCTCCCCCTCACCCGCCGACCCTGCCACAGACCGTGACTCGAGTATAAGCCGAGAGGGGCACTTTCAGCCCAAAAATTTGGGCTGAAAATCTCGGCTTATACTCGAGTATATACGGTAAATGGTTTATGGAGCGAATAAACCTACATGAACACTGAAGAGAATGTGCCTCCTGTTTCATCCTACGCATCTGAGCGAGTGAACCCCTACAATAAATACCACCGTTCAGTTTGGCCCCATAGATGCTCATTATAAAGCTGTGCCATATATAATGCTCTGCACCGTTCAGTTTGGCCCCATAGATGCTCCTTATATAGCTGTGCCCTATATGCTCTGCACCGTTCAGTTTGGCCCCCATAGATGCTCATTATAAAGCTGTGCCATATATGCTCTGCACCGTTCAGTTTGGCCCCCATAGATGCTCCTTATAAAGCTGTGCCCTATATGCTCTGCACCGTTCAGTTTGGCCCCCATAGATGCTCATTATAAAGCTGTGCCCTATATGCTCTGCACCGTTCAGTTTGGCCCCATAGATGCTCATTATAAAGCTGTGCCCTATATGCTCTGCACCGTTCAGTTTGGCCCCATAGATGCTCCTTATAAAGCTGTGCCCTATATGCTCTGCACCGTTCAGTTTGGCCCCCATAGATGCTCATTATAAAGCTGTGCCCTATATGCTCTGCACCGTTCAGTTTGGCCCCCATAGATGCTCATTATAAAGCTGTGCCATATATGCTCTGCACCGTTCAGTTTGGCCCCCATAGATGCTCATTATAAAGCTGTGCCCTATATGCTCTGCACCGTTCAGTTTGGCCCCATAGATGCTCCTTATAAAGCTGTGCCCTATATGCTCTGCACCGTTCAGTTTGGCCCCATAGATGCTCCTTATAAAGCTGTGCCCTATATGCTCTGCACCGTTCAGTTTGGCCCCATAGATGCTCATTATAAAGCTGTGCCCTATATGCTCTGCACCGTTCAGTTTGGCCCCATAGATGCTCCTTATAAAGCTGTGCCCTATATGCTCTGCACCGTTCAGTTTGGCCCCCATAGATGCTCATTATAAAGCTGTGCCCTATATGCTCTGCACCGTTCAGTTTGGCCCCCATAGATGCTCATTATAAAGCTGTGCCATATATGCTCTGCACCGTTCAGTTTGGCCCCCATAGATGCTCATTATAAAGCTGTGCCCTATATGCTCTGCACCGTTCAGTTTGGCCCCATAGATGCTCATTATAAAGCTGTGCCCTATATGCTCTGCACCGTTCAGTTTGGCCCCATAGATGCTCCTTATAAAGCTGTGCCCTATATGCTCTGCACCGTTCAGTTTGGCCCCATAGATGCTCATTATAAAGCTGTGCCCTATATGCTCTGCACCGTTCAGTTTGGCCCCATAGATGCTCCTTATAAAGCTGTGCCCTATATGCTCTGCACCGTTCAGTTTGGCCCCCATAGATGCTCATTATAAAGCTGTGCCCTATATGCTCTGCACCGTTCAGTTTGGCCCCCATAGATGCTCCTTATATAGCTGTGCCATATATATGCTCTGCACCGTTCAGTTTGGCCCCATAGATGCTCCTTATATAGCTGTGCCTTATATGCTCTGCACCGTTCAGTTTGGCCCCATAGATGCTCCTTATATAGCTGTGCCATATATATGCTCTGCACCGTTCAGTTTGGCCCCATAGATGCTCATTATAAATCTGTTCCCTATATGCTCTGCACTGTTCAGTTTGGCCCCATAGATGCTCCTTATATAGCTGTGCCCTATATGCTATATGGAGTGGAGTCCATATTCATTTCTCTAATGAGCGGTCCCACGTGACCGCTGTACAGGGGAAGAGCTGTGGCACCCGGAGACCGTGTGACGGGCAGGGGAGCGTCAGGATCGCCGGGACTAGGTAAGTATGCCTCAGCGCTCTCTCCCCCTCACCCGCCGACCCTGCCACAGACCGTGACTCGAGTATAAGCCGAGAGGGGCACTTTCAGCCCAAAAATTTGGGCTGAAAATCTCGGCTTATACTCGAGTATATACGGTAAATGGTTTATGGAGCGAATAAACCTACATGAACACTGAAGAGAATGTGCCTCCTGTTTCATCCTACGCATCTGAGCGAGTGAACCCCTACAATAAATACCACCGTTCAGTTTGGCCCCATAGATGCTCATTATAAAGCTGTGCCATATATAATGCTCTGCACCGTTCAGTTTGGCCCCATAGATGCTCCTTATATAGCTGTGCCCTATATGCTCTGCACCGTTCAGTTTGGCCCCCATAGATGCTCATTATAAAGCTGTGCCATATATGCTCTGCACCGTTCAGTTTGGCCCCCATAGATGCTCCTTATAAAGCTGTGCCCTATATGCTCTGCACCGTTCAGTTTGGCCCCCATAGATGCTCATTATAAAGCTGTGCCCTATATGCTCTGCACCGTTCAGTTTGGCCCCATAGATGCTCATTATAAAGCTGTGCCCTATATGCTCTGCACCGTTCAGTTTGGCCCCATAGATGCTCCTTATAAAGCTGTGCCCTATATGCTCTGCACCGTTCAGTTTGGCCCCCATAGATGCTCATTATAAAGCTGTGCCCTATATGCTCTGCACCGTTCAGTTTGGCCCCCATAGATGCTCATTATAAAGCTGTGCCATATATGCTCTGCACCGTTCAGTTTGGCCCCCATAGATGCTCATTATAAAGCTGTGCCCTATATGCTCTGCACCGTTCAGTTTGGCCCCATAGATGCTCCTTATAAAGCTGTGCCCTATATGCTCTGCACCGTTCAGTTTGGCCCCATAGATGCTCCTTATAAAGCTGTGCCCTATATGCTCTGCACCGTTCAGTTTGGCCCCATAGATGCTCATTATAAAGCTGTGCCCTATATGCTCTGCACCGTTCAGTTTGGCCCCCATAGATGCTCATTATAAAGCTGTGCCCTATATGCTCTGCACCGTTCAGTTTGGCCCCCATAGATGCTCATTATAAAGCTGTGCCATATATGCTCTGCACCGTTCAGTTTGGCCCCCATAGATGCTCATTATAAAGCTGTGCCCTATATGCTCTGCACCGTTCAGTTTGGCCCCATAGATGCTCATTATAAAGCTGTGCCCTATATGCTCTGCACCGTTCAGTTTGGCCCCATAGATGCTCCTTATAAAGCTGTGCCCTATATGCTCTGCACCGTTCAGTTTGGCCCCATAGATGCTCATTATAAAGCTGTGCCCTATATGCTCTGCACCGTTCAGTTTGGCCCCATAGATGCTCCTTATAAAGCTGTGCCCTATATGCTCTGCACCGTTCAGTTTGGCCCCCATAGATGCTCATTATAAAGCTGTGCCCTATATGCTCTGCACCGTTCAGTTTGGCCCCCATAGATGCTCCTTATAAAGCTGTGCCATATATATGCTCTGCACCGTTCAGTTTGGCCCCATAGATGCTCATTATAAATCTGTTCCCTATATGCTCTGCACTGTTCAGTTTGGCCCCATAGATGCTCCTTATATAGCTGTGCCCTATATGCTATATGGAGTGGAGTCCATATTCATTTCTCTAATGAGCGGTCCCACGTGACCGCTGTACAGGGGAAGAGCTGTGGCACCCAGAGACCGTGTGACGGGCAGGGGAGCGTCAGGATCGCCGGGACTAGGTAAGTATGCCTCAGCGCTCTCTCCCCCTCACCCGCCGACCCTGCCACAGACCGTGACTCGAGTATAAGCCGAGAGGGGCACTTTCAGCCCAAAAATTTGGGCTGAAAATCTCGGCTTATACTCGAGTATATACGGTAAATGGTTTATGGAGCGAATAAACCTACATGAACACTGAAGAGAATGTGCCTCCTGTTTCATCCTACGCATCTGAGCGAGTGAACCCCTACAATAAATACCACCGTTCAGTTTGGCCCCATAGATGCTCATTATAAAGCTGTGCCATATATAATGCTCTGCACCGTTCAGTTTGGCCCCATAGATGCTCCTTATATAGCTGTGCCCTATATGCTCTGCACCGTTCAGTTTGGCCCCCATAGATGCTCATTATAAAGCTGTGCCATATATGCTCTGCACCGTTCAGTTTGGCCCCCATAGATGCTCCTTATAAAGCTGTGCCCTATATGCTCTGCACCGTTCAGTTTGGCCCCCATAGATGCTCATTATAAAGCTGTGCCCTATATGCTCTGCACCGTTCAGTTTGGCCCCATAGATGCTCATTATAAAGCTGTGCCCTATATGCTCTGCACCGTTCAGTTTGGCCCCATAGATGCTCCTTATAAAGCTGTGCCCTATATGCTCTGCACCGTTCAGTTTGGCCCCCATAGATGCTCATTATAAAGCTGTGCCCTATATGCTCTGCACCGTTCAGTTTGGCCCCCATAGATGCTCATTATAAAGCTGTGCCATATATGCTCTGCACCGTTCAGTTTGGCCCCCATAGATGCTCATTATAAAGCTGTGCCCTATATGCTCTGCACCGTTCAGTTTGGCCCCATAGATGCTCATTATAAAGCTGTGCCCTATATGCTCTGCACCGTTCAGTTTGGCCCCATAGATGCTCCTTATAAAGCTGTGCCCTATATGCTCTGCACCGTTCAGTTTGGCCCCATAGATGCTCATTATAAAGCTGTGCCCTATATGCTCTGCACCGTTCAGTTTGGCCCCATAGATGCTCATTATAAAGCTGCCCCATATGGAATGCTCTGCAGCGTTCAGTTTGGCCCCATAGATGCTCCACATAAATCTGTGCCATATATAACGCTGCTGCTGCTGCAATAAAAATAACAAAACACATACTCACCTTTCTTGCTTGCAGCTCCCCAGGCGTCCGGTCCCGGCGTCTCCGCACTGACTGATCAGGCAGAGGGCGCCGCGCACACTATATGCGTCATCGCGCCCTCTGACCTGCACAGTCAGAGCGGAGAGACGCCGGGAAGATGGAGCGGCGCCCGGCGTGTGGATCGTGGACAGGTGAATATGCAATACTTACCTGCTCCCGGCGTCCCGCTCCTTCCCCCGGACAGCTGGTCTCCGGTGCCGCAGCTCTTCCTTTATCAGCGGTCACTGGCACCGCGCTGATTAGAGAAATGAATAGGCGGCTCCACCCCTATGGGAGTGGAGTCCATATTCATTTCTCTAATGAGCGGTCCCACGTGACCGCTGTACAGGGGAAGAGCTGTGGCACCCGGAGACCGTGTGACCGGCAGGGGAGCGTCAGGATCGCCGGGACTAGGTAAGTATGCCTCAGCGCTCTCTCCCCCTCACCCGCCGACCCTGCCACAGACCGTGACCCCTACCCCTACAATAAATAAATAAATAAATATATATATATATATATATCTCTATCTCACACATTTTACTCAAAAATATACCTATAAAAGAGAAAAATCAGACCACATTTTGCAGTGGTCTCTTAATTTTTGCCAGAGATGCATGTATACATATATATTATAATTATTTTTGTTATCACTATTGCTTAAACCTTTTGGCTATGTGCACACGTTGCGGAATTGACGCTGTGGATCTGCAGCAGTTTTCCATGCGGTGTACAGTACCATGTAAACGTAAGGAAAACAAAGTCAGCAGTGCACATGCTGCAGAAAAAAACGCGAGGAAACGCATCAGTGTTTTTTCCACAGTATGTCAATTCATTGTGCGGATTCCACAGGTGTAAAACCGCAGGTGGAATCTGCACAAAAAACGCGGCAAATCCATGGGTAATCCGCAGTGCGGTTTACCTGCGGATTTTGCAAAAAACTGTGTGGAAAAATCCGCACACCAATCCGCAACGTGTGCACATACCCTTTCATTTTTCTTCCTCTATTTCTAAAAGCAAGGCCTTTTTTCCCCCCCATTGACAGTAGTATGAGGCCTTATTTTTTGCAAACGTTGTAGTTTTGAATTACAGTATTATGTACCGAAAAACAGGAAAAAAAAAATCAAGGTAGATTTTTTTTTTTTTTTTAATTTAAATCAAACTGCTGTTGCTTTAGTGCTTCACTTTGCAGGAAAGGTGACAAGGTAGCTTTTAACATTTATTTTTTTGCACTTTTCCATTATAAAAAAAACCCTCCCAAAAATAACATTGGTTTTGGTCACCATATTCTCAGATCCAAAACCTTTGTTTAGAATTATGTTGAGAGAGCTGCAGGGGGTCTTGTTTTTTTTGCAGAATGATCTTTAGTTTTTATTAATGCAACCTCTTTTTCTTATCTTTTAGGATACATCGGGGGCTTATGTACAGCATTCCAGAATGCTGTAGATAAGGCCCTGATGATGGTGGGCTTAGCTCACCCTCGATTTTGGGGGTGACAGGTTCCCTTTAAGGGCATCATTGGGATGGAGGGTTTATGGCTCTGAATGATAATGGGGCAGTCTGGGAGGCTTGTGAGACCTGACAAGTTCCCCTTAAACCCTGTAGAATAGATTCAGGTATATTCTCGGGCAGATCCAGAACATGTATAATTCATTCCCGTCAGTAACCGAGTGCACTGAATCCTGATAATAAGACGTGATTACGAACCGTGAAAAGAGAGTGGTGTCACACAAAATAGTTACTAAATAACATTTCCGACATGTCTACTTTAGGACAATTTTGGAAACATTTTTAATGTTAGGAAGTTATAAGGGTGAAAAGTTGACCAGCAATTTCTCTTTTTTCCAACAAAATGTACAAAACTTTGTTGTTTTTTTTTTAAAGGGATCACATCACATTTGAAGTCCAAAAGTGATGACGCCATTCTAAAAACTGCACCCCTCAAGGTGCTCAAAACCACATTCAAGAAGTTTATTAACCCTTCAGTTGCTTCACGAGAACTGAAGCAATGTGGAAGGAAAAAACATTAACTTTTTCCCCACAAACAATTTACTTTTCACAAGGGTAACAGGAGAAAGTGGACCCCCAAAAGTTGCATCATCCTGTATGCTTTCCCTGCTAGTTATAAGTATCAGTTGTGCTGTTATTTGCCCAATACTTACCCAAATCATTTGTATTCTTATAGTTTTACCACATTTCAATACCTGTTACCAATAAACAAGTTAGACTACAGAGAACAGTCTGCTTATTTTGGAAGACAGAAGTGGTTTATGCTGTATGTTGGATCACACACCGTATCAACGTGTATGAAGACAGAACAGTAAAACGGAAGCTAGACGCCGGGATGATAGTAAAGGGAGACTAGACGCCAGCGATAGCAAATACCACTTACGCAGCCGCTTGTACCACACCGCACTGCCTGCAGATACCGCAGCGGCCGCCATACAGTCACAAATACCAAGAGTGCAGCCCACCAAGCACCACACGTCTCAGTCCACGCTGAAGTCACCCCTACCCGCTCTGAGACGTCCTACAGCCTGCAAACGGACATAAAATGTCTGCAAGTCAAACATCTTCACTCAGGACGAGGTTCCAAACAAGCCGCTCTAGCAAGTCTTCCTCGAAAGGGTCTGTCACCCTCGCCCGAGCAGAAGCTGAGCCGGCGAAAGTAAGATCCTCCTTCGCTGCACAAGAGATGCAGTTAAAGCTAACACAAGCAGACCAAGAAGTAGAAAGCGCCCGCCTGCAAGCAGAGCAAGAAGCAGAAAGAGCCCGCCAAGAAGCAGAAAGAGCCCGCCTGCAAGCAGAGCAAGAAGCAGAAAGAGCTCGCCAGCAGCAGCCGCAATAGCCAAAGCTGAGTTTTTAGAAGCCGTGGAGTTTCCTGAATCCGAGCGAGGCAGCGACATACGCGGACCAGACCTTGATCATCAGGACCCTGCTCAACGCGTCTCAGAATATGTCCGCCAACATCCCAAAATAGAAGACAACTCTGATCCGTTACACCAACCAGCCTATACAGATTACCAGAGATCCTTCCTCCAAACACCGTACTGGAAGCAGGAAAGTATACTGCGAAACGACATTGATCACCACTACCGTCTTACGGAACAGAAGGTACGGCCTCCGCCCAGACTGACAGGGACACCCTTCGCCACTGAACGGGTTTACACAGACTTTCCTAAGCCAGAAGCTCCTACCAGGTATGAGGATGCACCACAAACACCGCATAACAACAGCACGCACACCAGCTCACGTCGGCACTGACTCAGCCACTATGAACTTTGCAAGGTTCTTTACCCGCCGGGAGCTGGTGACCAAGGGACTTGTAAAGTTCACTGATCGAGCTGAAAGCTACAGAGCACGGCGAGCCTCTTTTCAGAATGCCATCAGAGACTTGCATCTTTCCAGTAGTGAAGAGTTAGATCTACTGGTTAAGTGGCTTGGGAGCGAGTCAGCTGAACACGCCAAAAGAATCAGGAACATTAACATAAAGTACCCACACACAGGACTTCGTATGGTGTGGGAGAGACTCGAAGAATGTTATGGCTCAATAGAAGCTATAGAAAATGCTTTGTATAAAAGAATTGATGATTTCCCCAAGATAGCAAATAAGGGTTATCAAAAGCTCAGGGAACTGAGCGACTTGTTAATGGAGGTACATGCTGCTCAGGCAGAAGGTGATCTACCAGGGTTGGCATTCCTAGACATTGCCAGAGGTGTCAACCCGATTGTCCAAAAGCTCCCTTACAACTTACAAGAAAAGTGGGTCAGTCACGGGTCCCGTTACAAACAGGCTCATAAGGTTCCATTTCCTCCTTTCAGGGTGTTTGTAGACTTTGTTGCTCAGCAGGCTAAAGTTAGAAATGACCCTAGTTTCGATTTCACTATGTCATGTACCACTGCCTCTGGTGTAAAACCCAGTAAAACACCAGTGGCAGTCCACAAAACTAATGTTGCCTCCACAGGTTTTCCTTACAGGGCAAGTAAGTCTTCTCCAGAAGAGGACAAACCGCAGGATCTCAGCAAACACTGCCCCCTACACAAGAAACCTCATCCTCTGCTAAAATGTAGAGCCTTCAGGGAGAAGTCTCTAGAAGACCGTAAGAGTTTCCTAAAGGAAAACAAGATATGCTTCAGATGCTACGCGACAACCTCACACTTCGCCAAGAACTGTGAAACCAGTGTGAAATGCACAGAATGTAGTAGTGTGGAGCACAACACGGCCTTACATCCTGGACCACCCTCAGGGGTATCGTCGCGAGTAGAAGAGTCTGCCGAAAAACAGATGGACACTGACATGGACACCCCAGTGGTCACCTCTCAGTGCACAGAGATCTGCAAGGAACTTGTAGCAGGAAGATCCTGCTCAAAGATCTGTCTTGTCAGAGTATTCCCAGCGAGCCAACGGGATAAGGCAATCAAGGTATATGCAATCTTGGACGATCAGAGCAACAGGTCTCTAGCTAAGTCCTTTCTCTTCGACACCTTCAACATTGCTGGTCCCGGCTCTCCGTACTCCTTGAAGACATGTGCAGGTACTGTCGAGACGGCGGGGAGGAGAGCAACTGGATTCAAAGTAGAGTCTATAGACGGTCAAACCTGCTTATCCTTGCCATCAATACTGGAGTGCAACCAGATTCCCGACAACAGGTCTGAGATACCTACACCAGAGGTAGCAGCTTATCACACCCACTTGAGATGTATAGCTCACCTGATACCAGAGCTTGACTAAGGAGCTCCTATCGTCTTACTTCTCGGAAGAGACATACTACGGGTCCACAAGGCTAGAGGACAGATCAACGGCCCACAAAACGCCCCATACGCTCAGAGACTTGACCTAGGATGGGTCATTGTGGGAGATGTCTGTTTGGGTGGAGCACACAGGCAGACATCAGTCAACAGCATGCTCACCAATACCCTCGAGAATGGACGCCCGTCTCTCTTCCAGCCATGCGAGAGCAGTTTCCTGATTAAAGAATTGCCACACCACACCCCTCCACCTTGTCCGTTAGCTGATCCTTCCTGTGAAGACCATGCATGCGACGGTGAGCAAGATCATATAGGGTGCACAGTTTTCCACAGGACAAGAGAAGACAACCAGGTAGCAACGTCCATAGAGGACAGACTGTTCTTGGACATCATGGAGCGAGAGATAGTAAGAGACGAATCAAAGAGTTGGGTCGCACCTTTACCATTCAAACCACAGAGGCAACGCTTACCCAACAACAGAGAACTTGTCTACAGTCGATTTGTCTCCCTTACGCGCAAACTGCAGAAGGCACCAGAAACAAAACACTTCTTTACCTTCATGGAGAGAATATTCCAGAGTGGCCACGCGGAAATTGCACCTGTACTTCAAGATTCCGAGGAACGTTGGTACTTACCTATTTTCGGCGTGTATCATCCGAAGAAACCAGGTCAGATAAGAGTGGTATTTGACTCAAGTGCCAGATACGAAGGCGTTTCCTTAAACGACGTCTTCCTGTCTTGTCCAGACCTCAACAACAGACTTCTGGGAGTACTTCTTCGTTTCCGCAAAGATGCAGTAGCATTTATGGCCGACATACAACAGATGTTTCACTGCTTCCTTGTTAAAGAAGAACACAGAAACTACTTGAGGTTCTTCTGGTACCGTGATAATGACCCCTACAAGGACATCGTGGAACATCGTATGAAGGTACACATCTTCGGGAACAGCCCTTCCCCTGCTGTCGCTATCTATGGCCTTAGACATTCAGCCAGAGAGGGTGAAGCGAAGTATGGATCGGATGTAAGATCTTTTGTGGAATAGGATTTCTACGTAGATGACTGCCTGAAATCCACACCCACAGAGGAGTCGGCAGTCAGTCTCCTGAAAAGGGCGCAAGAAATGCTCGCTTCATCCAATTTGAGGTTGCACAACATTGCTTCCAACAGCCAGAAACTAATTAGTCCATGAGCCAAGAACCAAATTTGACGATATCGGTACCAAGCGGAGTGACTAATTCTCTTTGGTATTTTTAGGTAGATGCATGTCTGTAGTTTATTTTTTGATATGATAGCCCTTACATATACGTAGCTTATTAACCCCTTCAGCCCTAGGCCTATTTGTACCCAAGTGCCTAAGCCAATCTGACCTGTGCCACTTCATGGGCTAATAACTTTGGAACGCTTTCACCTATCCAAGCCATTCTGAGATTGTTTTCTCGTGACATATTGTACTTCACGTCAGTGCTAAATGGGAGTCAATATATTTTACCTTTCTATATAAAAAAATGCTAAATATTCGGAAATTTTGGAAAAATCGGCAATTTTTTAACTTTGAAATTCTCTGCTTTTTACAAAAATACTGATACCCCCCATAATAGTTATTAATTTACACTCCCCACATGTTTACTTCATATTGGCATCATTTTGAAAATGAAACCTTATTGTTTTACGACGTAATAGGGCTTATAGTTTTATGCGCAATTTTTCACATTTACAGCAAAACCCACTTTTCAAAGGACCAAGTCACTTCTGAAGTCACTTTAAGGGGCTTACATAACAGAAACCACCCATAAATTACCCCATTTTGCAAACTACACCCCTCAAGCTGTTCAAAACTCATTTTTAAAAACTGTTAACCCTTTAGGTGTTCCACAGGAATTTTAGCATGAGCCAAGAACCAAATATGACGATATCGGTACCACCCGGAGTGACTAGATGTAGTATTTGTAACAAAATTTAATCCAAGTTATGTAAATACACACTGAACATGTCATGTGCATATATATATATATATATATATATATATATATATATATATATATATATATATATATATATATATATGTTACTCCATAATATCTTCAACATCGGACTCTGAATCTGACTGTTGTTCTACTGGCTCGTCTTCAGTACCCTTGTTCTGGCATGTCTGTAATCTGCACATGTCTGTGCACTTCAGGCCATTGCTGAGGCAAGTACACTGAGGAAGTTCACATGACCGCACACACTTGCAGGACAGTAGCTGTATAATAGCTTCTGGTGCTGGTGCCCCTTGCATCCACTTGACAACAAGCTTTCCGTCGTTATCTATCATCCAACCGCAGTCTGTTGGGTTTGCAACCCATGGCTGGCTCTGCAGACTTCTCCTCCAGATCGCAGCCTGGTAGTTTGCACGCAGTGCATGCATGAAAAGGCAGTCCTGGCAAGGAGGGAGTTGACTTGACTCTACCACTCCACGTCTGGCACAGAACAGCTGATAACGGAGCCTGTTTACCTCAGTTGTTTGGGTAGTTGGCAGGTACATGTGGCAGGTGATTTCCTGTAACTTCTCAAAAAGTTCGGTAGACACTTCCCATGAACGACCAACTTCCTGAAAGGCATCCTGGTATGTCTTGTTCATCTTCAACTGCTTGAGTGTCGTCATCTTCCCACGGCCAGCGAATGCACTGACGGTGTCACAGCCTGTAAATGCATGCATACCAATCAATGAATCACATACGCTGCCTCCCAATGTTCGGCTCAGAGTGGTGATATCCAGGAATCTTGTCCGGTTCTGTGTACCGCATTTCTGGAACAGGTGGGATGGGATTTTGTGGCACATGCCCAGACACAGGACCATGACATCAGTATCCTCCGAAGTGATGATGACCGACTTGTAACCAGATTCTGCTGCATGAAGAGCATGGAGAAGGAGGCGTGTGTCTGCTTCTTCTTGATTTGACTTAAGGTCAGCAGCCTCTTCCCACTGTTCTTTGGTGATCTTAAAGCAGAGCTGCTCACATGTGACATACAGCTCCTTCTCCTCAAGCTTCTCCCTGTGGTGTTTCGCCTTCCATTCTTCTACCAGAAACTTTATGAGACTTGCCTTGTTGGAGGAACTACTTAGAAGCTTTTTCCACTGCTGGATGTTGTGCCCATGTTGAATGTTCTTGAAATGGATCCCTGTGCCTTCATATCTGTTGACTCTTTCTGTATCTTTGATGGATGTCTCCTTGTAGACGTCAAAGACAATATCAATGCGCTTGCTCTTAGCACCCTCATGGATAGCGCGACTCATTGCTGTGCCTGCTAGCTGGCCAAATGTTGCATTGTTTCCCTTCAGTTTCTGAACCAGGCTCATCCCATCAATGATGGTTGCAGAGGGCTCGGGGATCACTTCTGCAGGACGAGCATTCCTCTCCAACTCCCTTGCGAGGGCAGCCTTGTTGGTCTTGCGGATAGACCCATCACCATTGGCAAGTGCCCATGGCAATGGACCCAGGGGATGAGTCAAGACATCACTCATTTGTAGCTTTCTGTTCTCAGCTACAAGTATCATCTGGCCAAATAGGTTTCTGTCAGCCTTCAAAATTACCTCCTTGCCAAGACCTTGTCTGCGTGTCTTCATTTGGATGTTAGAGAACGTTTTAAGTTTGTTCTTCGTCATCTTGTCATGAAACAATGTAGTTGGCTTATCGGTACCCAAACGCTCATCCTTGAATGTTTGATATGCATCCTCTCCTATACTGTATGCCCCTTGAAGGTCTTTGGCTACATCTGGTGGTGCTACAGTCGCTGTTGACAAACTGATAAGTTCACCATTATGCTCTTTGTTGAAGGGGTTCACCCAACCTGTCTCCAGCAGTTGAACGAAAGATTGGACATCGGCTTCATCTCTTCTAATCCTAGACACCTGTAGGTCTGAATGGCTGAAGTCAGTATATTGTTGGCCTACCAGGGCCCTCAGCTGCCTCAAGTACATACTGCGGTACTCTGATGTCAGGTAGAACCTGGAAACAGCTCCAACTTTGAGGCTGAAGCCTTTTGTGCCCCCTGGTGTCTGGGTGTCTTTGTTGATTGTCTCTTCAATGGTCTGGTCCACAGGAATTCGTCCAAAAGGATTCTTGCTACCGATCTGGACCGAAAAGCCACCTTGCATGAAGTATTCATGGACCTCTGGGTGTTCTATGGGCAGCCGAGACATTGTGGCATAGTAATAGGTTAGGTATCGGGCATAGTTGACCTTGTCATAGGCAAAACACCATGGTATCATCTGTCGGATTGCTCCTAGGTGAAGCATCCAGTTGCCTTCTCTTGAAGCTCGAACCAGGGCCAGCATGGTCTCGACCATGTCCAAGTATGACATCCAGAATGCTGAGAGTTGTTCATTTCTGAGGGTCTCAAGATAAACTTGAAAGAGCTTCAGGGTAAGTGTGCAAGATTCATTATCCAAGAGCTTTTCGAAGGATCCCTGCGACACACTGATGCGAAAGTTTGTGATGTTCTTCAGTGTTTCATCCAGATGGTGAAGGTCCCTTGCATGGTTTTCTTCTAGCCATGGAAGGAAGTTTTTCCATGCAAGCCTCATAAGTGCTTCATAGACCAGCTTGTGTAGTCTCACTGCTCTGTTGTACCTCCGGCCGTCCATCACTCCAGACACTGATCCTTCAGCGATTACACCGGATTCAACACACAGATCTCTAAGGCCTGCATCCTGAAATCTGTTCCCTATGATAGAGAGGAGATTACAGATTGTGTGGAAGACACCCATTCTAATTATAATGTTCTTGAACTTCTCCTGTTTCCAGATAACCTCGGCAGCTTTGGCATAGAGTGCTTGATCAAACACACACACAATTCTGTTAAGCTTCAGGGTCTGCATGATGGCATGTGTTTGCTCCAAGACTTCATTCACAGTGGACATGGCTGTTGCAGGAGCATTGATAGTGGGCAGGTAGCTTACAGTGTCCTGGGCCACTACAATGTCGCTGCGGATTTTTATGTTGAACCCAGTCCAACTGCTGGTGGTCTGATCCTCATGGTCTGACATTCTAGCCAGAAGCCAGATATGGTTTTTGGTTTTTGAATCCTGGACCTCCTTGGTAGTGTTAACATTCGAAGTCTCAATCCTGGGTGGCTCTCCCCGCTGCCCAACATTGTATATCGGTAGCATTAATTCTGTCAGAGTTATGCTTCTTTTCTTCGACTTGGTTACATCTGGCAGGACTTTCTTTGTCACAGAGCATGCAACATTGGACTGAACAGCAATGCCATTGACTCTATGAGATGTACCTGCTCCACTTAGTGTCTCCTCAAGTCTGTCAATGTTATCCCAGGCCAGGGTTGTGAACACACCTGGGTAGATACTTGCTGGCATTGGGATGTCATCCTTTGAACATTCCAACTTCTGGATACAAAGGGCTGTATCGATCTCCTCAGCCATTGAATATGACACACAGTGGCCAAGACGATTCAGAGTTCGAATCAGTTCTGTATTGCCGGTCAAAGACTTAACTGCAAAGGATAGCAGTACGTGCTTTGGTGGCTTTGTCTTTCCATTGGTAACAGCAAAAACCAAGTCACTGCCGAAGGATGTGGCAAGACGTTGAGCTCTTTCACAGGTAGTTTGGCACTCACAATCTCCTGTAAGCAGGGTTTGCAGGAATTGAGTGACTAATGCAGGAACGACATTCTGATCTGTATTGGGAGGCCATGGCTGACTCACATCTTGCTTCTTGATCTCATTCCTTAGCTGCATTGCTGCTTTGGTTACGATATCTCCAGAGTTAGCAGCTCTTGCTTCTTGCAGA
Source organism: Ranitomeya variabilis (assembly GCF_051348905.1). NCBI lineage: Eukaryota > Metazoa > Chordata > Amphibia > Anura > Dendrobatidae > Ranitomeya > Ranitomeya variabilis. Next base: position 102,513,094 of record NC_135235.1, read on the forward strand.
TCTTTTGTCATGCTGTGTACTTGCCGGACAAGGTCGTCCATTGATAGGCTACATGGATAGACTAGAAGCTTACCTTTCTCATCTGAGAGAAAGCGGAGTGATTCCCCAATCTCTGTTTCAAGTTTTCGTCGAACATGTTTCTTTGTCGATGGTTTCAGTTGGATGATACCACGGGATATCATTAATCTCTCAAGCCTAGATGTGAGGTTTATCATAGGCAGTACTTCTGGGTTTGGGAACAATTTAGTCCTTATATACAAGAAGAGTTCTTCAAGGGCCTCTTTCTCTGCCTCTTCGTAGCGTACTTCCTCGCTTTCGACCTGATTTTCAGCTGCACTAGACCTACAGGCCACTTGGGAATCAAGTCTGCAGAGAAGACCGGAGAGTCCTGTTCAGCACAGAACGTGTATGTGTCAGTGTGTGTGCGTGTGTTGGGGCACCTCAGGGTGTCTTCAAATGTGACATAGCCCCCTAGATTTCTTCCAGTAAAATTTGCACTCCAAAAGTCATTTGGCGCTCCTTCCCTTCCGAGGCCTGCCGTTCCCCAATACTGCAGTGTACGACAACATATCGGGTGTTGTTGTGTTCGGGAGAGATTGGTGAACAAATAGTGGGGTGCATTTTTTGCTGGTACACCTCTTAAAAATAAAAAAATGAGCCTAAAATGACACCTTCATGTAAAAAATGCACTTTTTCCATTTTCTCAACCAAGTGTTTCCAACTACTGTGAAACACTGGTTGGGTCAAAGTGGTCACTATACCCCCTAAAAGATTCCTTGGGGGTGTAGTTTCCAAAATAGGGTCACTTTTTGGGGTTTCCACTGTGGGGGTACCTCAGGCAGCCTTCAAATGTGACATGGCCCCCTAGATTTCTTCCAGTGAATCCGCCACCCAAAAACCACATAGCGCTCCTTCCGTGTTGAGCTGTGCTGTGTGCCCATACTTTAGTTTACGAGTACATGTGGGGTGTTTCTATAAACTGCAGAATTAGGGTAACCAAGTTTGGGTTTGCCGTTAACCCTTGCTAGGTTGCAGGTAAAATTGGATTACAATGTAATATCTGGAAAAAAAATGAAATTTTGAAATTTCGCCTTCATTCTGCTAAAATTCCTGTGGAACACCTAAAGGGTTAACAGTTTTTAAAAATGAGTTTTGAACAGCTTGAGGGGTGTAGTTTGCAAAATGGGGTAATTTATGGGTGGTTTCTGTTATGTAAGCCCCTTAAAGTGACTTCAGAAGTGACTTGGTCCTTTGAAAAGTGGGTTTTGCTGTAAATGTGAAAAATTGCGCATAAAACTATAAGCCCTATTACGTCGTAAAACAATAAGGTTTCATTTTCAAAATGATGCCAATATGAAGTAAACATGTGGGGAGTGTAAATTAATAACTATTATGGGGGGTATCAGTATTTTTGTAAAAAGCAGAGAATTTCAAAGTTAAAAAATTGCCGATTTTTCCAAAATTTCCGAATATTTAGCATTTTTTTATATAGAAAGGTAAAATATATTGACTCCCATTTAGCACTGACGTGAAGTACAATATGTCACGAGAAAACAATCTCAGAATGGCTTGGATAGGTGAAAGCGTTCCAAAGTTATTAGCCCATGAAGTGGCACAGGTCAGATTGGCTTAGGCACTTGGGTACAAATAGGCCTAGGGCTGAAGGGGTTAATAAGCTACGTATATGTAAGGGCTATCATATCAAAAAATAAACTACAGACATGCATCTACCTAAAAATACCAAAGAAAATTAGTCACTCCGGGTGGTACCGATATCTGGCCCGGCTCATGGACTAAATGGCAGCCTTTCCCTCTCAAGATTACTCAACCGATTTAAAAGACTTGGATTTAAGCACGGACTCCCTTCCCATGCAGCGGAGCCTGGGTTTACTCTGGGATTTGAAAAAGGATGCATTCACCTTCCAGATCAGCGAAGAAGAGAAACCCTTCACGCGTAGAGGCGTCCTGTCCATTGTGAACAGCTTGTACGATCCTCTGGGATTTGTAACCCCTGTGACTATCCAAGGTAAAATGATGTTGAGAGACTTCACCCGAGAGACGTCCGATTGGGATGATCCGCTTCCCAGCGAAAAAAGAGACTTGTGGGTAAGATGGAAGAACTCTTTAGAAGCCTTGTCAAGTCTCTACGTGGCACGACCATATGCTTCTGTGCCATCAACAGAAATCAAGATGCAAAGGCTTTGTATCTCCTGCGATGCCTCGACCAAAGCAATTGCGGCAGTGGCATATTTGAAAACAACTGACATCAATGAACAATGCCACGTAAGGCTTGTTATGAGCCAGACAAAACTGGCCCCACTCCGTGAACACACAGTACCCAGACTGGAACTCTGTGCAGCCCTGCTAGCAGTAGAGATAGCTGAGCTTATCTCGACAGAAATGGACCTGGAAATCAAAGAAGTCGAGTTCTACACTGACAGCAAGGTAGTGCTGGGGTACATTTGCAATGAAACTCGTCGCTTCTATGTCTATGTCAGCAATCGGGTGCTAAGGATCAGGAGACCCACCGAACCTAAACAGTGGCACTATGTGTCCACAAACCACAATCCCGCGGACCACGCAACCAGATCCGTTGAAGCAAGTCACCTTAAGGACACGACCTGGTTTACTGGCCCTACATTCTTATACCGTTCGACGCCATACATGGACGAGTCAAACATCTTTGAACTGGTAGATCCAGAGGCAGATGAGGAAATCCGCCCTCAGGTATCCGTTCTACGTACGGTGACTAAAGACAATCACCTCAAATCCCACCATTTCAATAAGTTCTCAACTTGGAACTCGCTTGTTCGTGCCCTCGTTTGTTTGATTCATGTGGCTCGGTCCTATAAGTCAACGTCACCCGCCATTCAGAAACCTTGCAAGGGTTGGCATCACTGCAAGCTTGCCTTTACCGTTCCAAACATGGAAAATGCCAGACCATTGACTTCGCTTTCTAGTGACTGAGGATCCGACCATTCTCACTCCTGCCATGTTACTTACTCAGAAAGCCAGCGTTCTCAGCGCTCCACCTGGAGGATTTAGCAACAAGGACCTTTACAGACGGCAATGGAGACAAGTCCAAAGTCTCTCCAATACCTTTTGGGACAGATGGAGGAAGCAGTACCTCTCCACCTTACAACCAAGGAAGAAGTGGCAGACCGACAGACCAAACATCAAAACCGGTGATGTCGTTCTCATGAAAGACAGCCAGTCTCACCGTAATGAGTGGCCACTAGGCCTCATCACTGAAGTATTTGCAGCGCCCCAGAGTCCTGGTCGTTGCAGTACTGTGGCTCCGCCACTATGGGGAGCTATGGTACGTCTGATGGCACTGAAGGAGTTCATCTGATCAGGTATCACAGACACCAATACATTTCACAGCCGGGCCTCCGGGGGGAGCTAAGGGTTCTATTCATTAGGCCACTCCCCACCATAGTGGGTAAACTGGGGGGTCAGGCAGGAAGTTAGAGGAGAAGCTGACTGGGTTGGAACCAGGCAACACCTTGTGGCAGAGGGTGTTGTGGGGGGAAGATACAGTAGGGTCTCTGTCAGGGGTGGGATCCTGACAGAGGCTTGGCAACTTGAACGAACGTAACGGGACCGTGCCTGCTCAGGATAGCGGCGGTGCCCAAGAAAGGATCAGAAGCGAGATAGATTGTGCTGAGTGAGAAACGAGATCATAGCAATAGGAGAATACCAGTAGGAGTCGTGCTGTAAGACCAAAGCAACATCCTACTGAGGCGCATAACCGGTGGCCGGAACGCCGAGGGAGTATTATAATATCCAGCTTCAAGCAATACTCTAAACAGCGGCAGGACAGTCAGTCTAAGGCGGGCTGTCTAACTCAAATCACCTATGCAGTCTTGGGGGCCAACTTGTGGAGAGGGGCAACTCTAGGGTCCCGGAAGAGCTCCGAGCCTACCCGTCAAACGGGTGCCGTCCCAACCAGAACATCAGGGAGGGACGGAGGATTAGCAGAACATCATCTAATCGAGTTGTGAGGGAACTTAAGAAACAGACACAACAGTTGTGGGGTACTTTCCGTAAGCACAGCAGGGAAGGACCACAACACCTAGCGCTAGGGGGAAGGCGCAGATTTCCACCTGTGAAGAGAACTCTGGAGGTGCCATTGGACCGGCCGGACTTGCGCAGCCTGGTGAACCGTATTCCGGACTGAGGACCCAGAGATCTTCAGTAAAGAGGTAAAGAGACTGCAACCTGGTGTCCTCGTTATTTACCGCGACCTGCACCCCACAACTGCACCGTTACCGTCACCACCATCTACATCTACCTACCACTGACTGTGCGCCCCTTGGCAGGGTCACGGATCGAGCCTAGCCACCGTGACAACCCCAGAGCAGAGACTCAGAGGCCCGGTACCGGGTACCCCTCGGCCCTGCGGCAGTGGGGGGCGCTACATATTCCCAAGCAAAGATGGGAAGGTCCGTAAGGTCGAGGTCAAAGTAGGCAAGTCCGGGGAAAGTAAACTATTCCTCAGACCGGTGGCGGAACTTGTCTTGCTGTTTTCGCCAAAGGAACCTGTAGGTGGCATCGGTTGATGCCAAGCGGCGAGTGTTCTGCCCTTCCTAACGAAGGACAGGGGTTCGTCCAAGCATTAAAGTTTCACTGCTATAGTTTGGTTTTGCTGTGTTATAGCACCACCCAGTGGTGGATAAATTTATTACCTGTGTTTTTCTTAGTAATCATTAGAGTGTTGCATTCTGGGTTGCACCAAAGCATCATGGGATAGGGGAATTCCCCATTTTTCTCTCTGTGTATTTTCCTGTACACTCGTGTTAATCTGCTGTGTTGGAACTACTTCACTTACTTGCCACCCTGGTTAGTTTATCCGGTAAGATTGCTATCCCTGTTCCTGCAATATAGTGTTCTATAGAATGTGATTACTGTATAGCAACTAGTACCCGGGAAATCTATTATCTGTCAGTTACTGTATGTAGTTGCATGTAGAAGTTGCATCATCCTGTATGCTTTCCCTGCTAGTTATAAGTATCAGTTGTGCTGTTATTTGCCCAATACTTACCCAAATAATTTGTATTCTTATAGTTTTACCGCATTTCAATACCTGTTACCAATAAACAAGTTAGACTACAGAGAACAGTCTGCTTATTTTGGAAGACAGAAGTGGTTTATGCTGTATGTTGGATCACACACCGTATCAACGTGTATGAAGACAGAACACGCGCATTGTGTGGGTCTATCCGCCGGTTTGATAGCTTGCAACAGCCGTAATTTGTACCCCGTAAAACAGAGACGTTTAACACCTTATGAACTGTAATCTTGCTTAGGTGTAATTGTCGAGCACATGCACGCACAGATTTTTTTAGGGCTCCTTAGGTAGCTATCCCGTATAGCCTCTACAGACTCGTCACTGACTGATGGCCCACAAGAATGGGGTTTCTCCACCAAACTGACGGTTTCCTTCAACTGCTTATCCCACCGAGTAATGTTATTCCTATGTGGTGGCGCTTCGTTATAAACGCGCCGATATTCACGTAGCACTTTGGTCACGGATTCGAATTTAGCAAGCCACAGAACACACTGAACTTTCCTTTGTACCCTCCACATCTCAACTGGCATGGAAAACCACACAGCTGGCATAAGCTTGTGGTTGCATGATGTCACAGACCTGGCAGTGTATTAATCAGAGTTCAGTTTATCAGGGGTTAATCTGACTGGGGGCTCAGCAACAGCTTAAGGGTATGTGCACACGTCCGGATTTCTTGCAGAAATTTCCTGAAGAAAACCGGAAATTTTCTGCAAGAAATCCGCATTTTTTTTTTTTTTGCGTTTTTTTTTCCGTTTTTTTTTTGCGTTTTTTTTAGCATTCTGCAAGCGTAATTAGCTTGCAGAATGCTAAAGTTTTCCAAGCGATCTGTAGCATCGCTTGGAAAACTGACTGACAGGTTGGTCACACTTGTCAAACATACTGTTTGACAAGTGTGACCAACTTTTTACTATAGATGCTGCTTATGCAGCATCTATAGTAAAAGATAGAATGTTTAAAAATAATTAAAAAAAATGCTTATACTCACCTGCAGACCTCAGCGGCGTCCGTTCCGTATAGATGGTGTGTGCGCGCAGGACCTTCCATGACGTCGCGGTCACGTGAGCGGTCACATGACCGGTCTCGACCAATCACAGGACCGTGACGTCATCGCAGGTCCTTCACCGCACACCAGCTACAGGAACCGAAGCGGCAGCATGCAGCTGAGAGGCGGGAAGACATCGAAGGTGAGTATAGGACTATTTTTTATTTTAATTCTTTTTTTTTTTTTACCACTTATATGGTGCCCAGTCCATGGAGGAGAGTCTCCTCTCCTCCACCCTGGGTACCAAACGCACATAATCTGCTTACTTCCCGCATGGTGTGCACAGCCCCGTGCGGGAAGTAAGCAGATCAATGGACTCCTAGGTGTGCGGAATCCCCGCAATTCCTCATTTTTAATGAACATGTTGCTTTTTTTTCCGCGATGCGATTTTTTCGCGGAAAAAATCGCAACATTTGCACAAAAAATGCGGAATACACTGTAAATAATAGGAGGCATAGGTTTGCGTTTTTTTCGCGTTTTTATCACGTTTTTATAGCGAAAAAACGCAAAAAAAACGCAAAAAATCCTGAACGTGTGCACATGGCCTAAATGCGTTTGTGTTGTTTCATTGGTTCTTGTTATCTCTCCTCATGAACAGGTCTGATATGATTGGGCCAGAGAAAGGGCGCCAAAATGTAAACTATAAAAGTGCACCATGACTTTATGGACACACTGTATTAGGTTGTCATATTGAATATGTCGTCATAAGTGTTGAGCACAAGTGCCCGCTACTCCAGTTTCCATCAGTTGCTCAGCTATGCACCGAATATCGCAGGTGCTCGAGTCCCTGCCCTGCATGTTTTGTGACTGTTAGGCCAGGATCACACATGTGAGAAAAATGGCCGAGTCTCGCATGTTAATACCCGGCATTGCTGCCGTCACTCAGGAGCAGAGCGTGCGGCCGCATAGCAATACATGTAGCCGCACGCTCCGCTCCTGAGTGACGGCGACAATGCCGGGTATTAACATGCGAGACTCGGCCGTATTTCTCGCATGTGTGATCCCGGCCTTAGACAGCACAAAAGGATACAAGCGGGGATCTGCGAATCTCCCTGCATACCCGAGCACCCGATGCAAACTTGAGTAGCGAGCACTTGCGATCAACACTAGCCGTCATATCGTCATTTTTTTTATCTTTTGAAATTAAAAAAAACAATTCTAATCCCAACTGCAAAGAATGGAAAAATACACTTTTTTTTGTTTTATAACATTTATCTAGCCAAGGAGAAATTTTTTTTTTTTTTTCATTTTGATAGGGTCTACCACAGTGAACTTTTAAAAGGAACCAATATGAAAAATTCCCTATTGTTGCTGGGTACCAGCTGGTAGATCTCGGCGGGCGCACTGTGCATGTACCCTCCATTTTTTCCCAGGAAGATGACGTGGATGGCCGGGGGACAGAGCAGGAGGGTCAGGGGATGGCATAAGCATCGGGGGGAGGGTAATGTGCCCAATTTCTCTGATATGCTAGATCATATCAAAGGGAGAATTAATTGTCAATCTGACTTTTTTTGGGTGAATAACAGCAATCACATGAAGGGACTAGACAGGTCCTGATCATGTTCTCTGGGGTCTTAAGGCCCCGTCTCACATAGCGAGATCGCTAGCGAGATCGCTGCTGAGTCACTAGTTTTGTGACGCAACAGCGACCTCAGTAGCGATCTCGCTATGTGTGACACGTACCAGCGATCAGGCCCCTGCTGTGAGATCGCTGGTCGTGTCGGAATGGCCTGGACCGTTTTTTGGTCGTTGAGGTCCCGCTGACATCGCTGAATCGGTGTGTGTGACACGGATTCAGCGATGTCTTCACTGGTAACCAGGGTAAACATCGGGTTACTAAGCGCAGGGCCGCGCTTAGTAACCCGATGTTTACACCCTGGTTACCAGCGTAAATGTAAAAAAAAACAAACAGTACATACTCACCATCTGATGTCCGTCAGGTCCCTTGCCGTCTGCTTCCTGCTCTGAGTGCCGCCGTACAGTGAGAGCGCAGCAGTGACGTCACCGCTGCGCTCTGCTCTCACTGTACGGCGGCTCAGTCAGAGCAGGAAGCAGATGGCAAGGGACCTGACGGACACCGAAAGGCGAGTATGTACTGTTTGTTTTTTTTGGTAACCAGGGTAAACATCGGGTTACTAAGCGCGGCCCTGCGCTTAGTAACCCGATGTTTACCCTGGTTACCCGGGTGCTGCAGGGGGACTTCGGCATTGTTGAAGACAGTTTCAACGATGCCAAAGTCGTTCCCCTGATCGTTGGTCGCTGGAGAGAGCTGTCTGTGTGACAGCTCCCCAGCGACCACACAACGACTTCCCAACGATCACGGCCAGGTCGTATCGCTGGTCGTGATCGTTGGTAAATCGCTATGTGAGACGGGGCCTTTAGTTATCCCCCGTAGCTGAGACCTTGGAGAGGGGGGCGCTATACCGTTATTTCTTAGTGACGTTAAAAAGCGGCGCTGAGGAGTAAGTACCCTTATATCACCACCCTAACCCAGTTAAAAAAAATAATAAAAAATAAATATTTGCTATGCTGCACACAAAAAAAATCTGTAGTATGAAAATATAAAATTATTTAGCCAAAACTGCAAATTGCATCTGGAAATAAAAAATACGCTAAAATTGCTGTTCTTCAATCACAGCGCCTCCCAAACAATGTAATAAAAGGAATTAAAAACGCACCTCACAGTTGTAGCAAAAATATCAGATCAGAGAGCAAATATCAAGCTCTCACACAGGTGTATGTACAGAGGAGCTACTGGTCCGGGAAAATGGCAACTATTTATAGTTGTCTGTGTGTACATACGTATGCACACACGTATACGAGATACGTGTGATCGTTCGTGTGTGTACGCGTGCGATCGTATGTGTGTATACATATATGTGATATTCTGTGTGTATGTAGTATGCGATCGTGTGTGTGTACGTGTGTGATCGTGTGTGTGTGTGTGTATACATATATGTGATATTCTGTGTGTATGTAGTATGCGATCGTGTGTGAGTACGTGTGTGTATACATCTATGTGATATTCTGTGTGTATGTGTGTGTGCGATCGTGTGTGTACGCGTGCGATCGTGTGTGTACGTGTGTGCACATGTGTGTATATACAGTACATCTATGTGACATTCTGTGTGTATGTAGTATGCGATCGTGTGTGTGTGTGTGTATACATCTATGTGATATTCTGTGTGTATGTGTGTGCGATCGTGTGTGTACACGTGTGTGTGTGTGTGTGTGTGTGTGTGTATATACAGTACATCTATGTGATATTCTGTGTGTATGTAGTATGCGATCGTGTGTGTGTGTATACATCTATGTGATATTCTGTGTGTATGTGTGTGCGATCGTGTGTGTACACGTGTGTGTGTGTGTGTGTGTATATACAGTACATCTATGTGATATTCTGTGTGTATGTAGTATGCGATCGTGTGTGTGTATACATCTATGTGATATTCTGTGTGTATGTGTGTGCGATCGTGTGTGTACACGTGTGTGTGTGTGTGTGTGTGTGTGTGTGTATATACAGTACATCTATGTGATATTCTGTGTGTATGTAGTATGCGATCGTGTGTGTGTGTGTGTATACATCTATGTGATATTCTGTGTGTATGTGTGTGCGATCGTGTGTGTGTGTGTGTGTGTGTGTGTGTGTGTGTGTGTGTGTGTGTGTGTGTATATACAGTACATCTATGTGATTCTGTGTGTATGTAGTATGCGATCGTGTGTGTGTGTACATGTGTGTGAGTGTGTGTGTGTATACATCTATGTGATATTCTGTGTATGTAGTATGCGATCGTGTGTGTACGTGTGTGTGCGATCGTGTGTGTACGCGTGCGATCGTATGTGCACGTGTGTGTGTGTGTGTGATTGTGTGTGCACGTGTGTGTGTGTGTGTATATACAGTACATCTATGTGATATTCTGTGTGTATGCAGCATGCGCTCGTGTGTTTATGCGTGCGTGTACACGTATGCGTGTGGTATGGCCGTTATCGCATTGCCCTGCAGTCACACTGCCTTATTGTTGCCGCACGACAAGCGCCATAAACACAAAACCCAAGTCACTCGGGCAGCGCTGTATTTATTTACCCCACTTTGAAAGCGAATGAGGTCAATGAAATCTACAACTTGTGCCCTAAAAACACAACCCCCTGTACATGTGTCAGCAGAAAAACAGAAAAGTTACGGGTTTTGTGAAAAGACTAAAAAACTAAAGCACGTAAAGAGAACTATCCGGTCCTGATGGGGTTAGCAGCCGGCTAGCCATGAGGATGGGCTGTAATCTGCCGTCCGGGTCCTGCCCGGTAATGTGACAGTCAGGTGACAGCGGCTCCGGTCCACAGGCCCGGTCCGGGAGCTGCTGTCATGTGGTGAGTGCACGCTCCCGGCTCTGCTACATCCACCGCCCGGCACCGACCACACACACGCCATAGCCGCTACTCACCCCGAGCCTCCAGGTTCATCTATCTACTGCCGTCCGTGCTGCGAGCGGCTCAGTGACGTATATGGTGCGCGCGGTGACCGGGGGAGGGGGAGGAACATTCCAGGCCCTTCTGGGTTACCGGGAGGGGGAGCAGCAGCACCGAGCGCCGCACACACGTGACGTCACCGCCAGCCTGGGAACTCCCCGAAGCTTCTCCAGTGCCGGGAGCTGAGAGGAGGACGGCGCCGGGGGCGTCCTTATTAACCACTTCATCACCACAGCATTTTCACCCCTCACTGCTAGCTCCATTTATTTGTTTTTACTTGATTTGTTGGGCTGCAGCGTAAGGCCAGGTTTACACTGAGCTTATTTTCAGGAGTTTTCAACACAAACCTGTTCAGGAAACGCCCTTTTTTAGGGCCAGGAGTTTTCCTGAAGCTTTTTGGCAGCCTATTGATTGGACGGTGCTTAGTTTGGGGAGGTTTCCCTCAGGAGCAACGACCCGGTTTTATCCAACCCACTTCAGAAAGAAGAAAAGCTCCAGAAGCTCCTCCATAAGGCTACTTTCACACTAGCGTCACTTGCTGTCCGTCGCAATGCGTCGTTTTGGAGAAAAAACGCATCTTGCAAAGTTGCCTGCAGGATGCGTTTTTTTCTCCATAGACTTGCACTAGAAACGCATTGCGACATATGGCCACACGTCGCATCCGTCGTGCGACGGATGCGTCATGTTTTTTTTTTTTTTGACCGTCGGCACAAAAAAAGTTACATGTAATTTTTTTGTGTGTCGTGTCTGCCATTTCCAACCGCGCATGCGCGGCCAAAACTCCGCCCCCTCCTCCCCGGAACTCACAATGGGGCAGCAGATGCGTTGAAAAACTGCATCCACTGCCCCCGTTGTGCTACTTAACACACTGTACGTCGGGCCGACGGTTTGCGACGGCCCGTACCAATGGACTAGTGTGAAAGTAGCCTCAGCGGCAAAGTGAATTTCTCATAGAAATGAACGAAGAGTTTTCACTAAAAAACGCTCAGTGTGAACAAAACCAAACTGTGACATTGCAAAGTGCGCTTCATCCGTCACTGGCAGCAGTTTGTGCACTAAGGGTACCGCCCAAAGCGCCGCCCCCTTCTGAACGCGCCGTGATTCCGGATGTGTCATTGCACACATCCGGAATCTCCGCACCTCATACATTTACCTTGCGGCGACGGAGCGTCGCCACAAGGTAAACAGACATGCTGCGTTCTAAAAGACGCGCCACATGTCCGGAATTGCAGGGCCGCCGGATGCGTGTTACCACCGTGGAGACAGGATTACATAAAATCCCCTCCACTATGCTGTAACATCTGGACGCTGCAGATTGAACGCTGCGGTTGTACACAGCGTTCAATCCGCAGCTATTCCGGATGTATTCCGGCCCGTGGACACAATACCCTTATATTATTCTTATTTATTGTTATAACGCCATTTATTCCATGGCGCTTTACATGTAAGGAGGGGTATACATAATAAAAACAAGTACAATAATCTTAAACAATACAAGACATAACTGGTACAGGAGGAGAGAGGACCCTGCCTGCGAGGGCTCACAATCTACAAGGGATGGGTGAGAATACAGTAGGTGAGGTTAGAGCTGGTCATGCAGAGGTTTGGTCGATCGGTGGTTACTGCAGGTTGTAGGCTTTTTGAAGGTTTCGATGGTAGGCGAGAGTCTGATGTGTTGTGGTAGAGGGTTCCAGAGTAGGGGTGATACGTGAGAGAAATCTTGTATACGATTGTGGGAAGAGGAGATAAGAGGGGAGTAGAGAAGGAGATCTTGTGAAAATAGGAGGTTGCGTGTAGGTAAGAACCGGGAGACAAGGTCACAGGTGTATGGAGGAAACAGGTTGTGGATGGCTTTGTACGTCATGGTTAGGGTTTTGTACTGGAGTCTCTGGGCAATGGGGATCCAGTGAAGGGATTGACAGAGGGGAGAGGCCGGGGAATAGCGGGGGGACAGGTGGGTTAGTCGGGCAGCAGAGTTTAGAATAGATTGGAGGGGTGCGAGAGTGTTAGAGGGGAGGCCACAGAGCAGGAGGTTGCAGTAGTCAAGGCGAGAGATGATGAGGGCATGGACTAGGGTTTTTGCAGATTCTTGGTTGAGGAATGTACGGATTCATGAAATATTTTTGAGTTGAAGTCGGCAGGAAGTGGAAAGGGCTTGGATATGTGGTTTGAAGGAGAGATGAGCGTCAAGGATTACCCCGAGGCAGCGAGCTTGTGGGACTGGGGAGAGTGGGCAGCCATTTACTGTAATGGATAGGTTCGTTGGGGGGGTCGCGTGAGATGGGGGAAAGATGATGAATTCTGTTTTGTCCATGTTAAGAAATCTAGCAGAGAAGAAGTATGAAATAGCGGATAGACATTGAGGGATTCTGGTTAGTAGGGAGGTGATATCTGGTCCAGAGATGTAGATCTGTGTGTCATCAGCATAGAGGTGATACTGAAAGCCATGAGATTCTATGAGCTGTCCCAGGCCAAAGGTGTAAATAGAGAAGAGCAGGGGCCCTAGGACTGAACCTTGTGGGACTCTGACAGATAGGGGGCGAGGTGAGGAGGTGGTGTGTGAGTGGGAGACGTTGAATGTCCGGTCTGTCAGGTATGATGAGATCCAGGATAGGGCCAAGTCTGTGATGCCAAGGGATGAGAGGGTCTGTAATAATAGGGAATGGTCCACTGTGTCAAAGGCAGCCGACAGGTCGAGGAGGACAGAGTAGTGTCGCTTGCTCTTGGTGGTTAAGAGGTCATTGGTGACCTTAGTTAGGGCAGTTTCAGTGGAATGGTGTGACCGGAAGCCAGATTGTAAGCGGTCAAAGAGGGAGCAAGAAGAGAGATGGGAGGACAGTTCAAGGTAGACGTGTTGTTCCAGTAGTTTGGAGGCATAGGGGAGAAGTGATATAGGGCGATAGCTAGATACAGAGGATGGGTCAAGAGAAGGCTTTTTGAGGATAGGTGTGATGGAGGCATGTTTTAAGCTTGAGGGGAAGACACCAGTTGTTAGTGATAGGTTGAAGAGATGGGTTAGGGTTGGGATGAAGACTGTGGTGAGGTTTGGGATGAAGTGGGATGGGAGCGGGTCAAGTGCACAGGTGGTGAGATGCGATCTTGAGAGTAGAGTGGAGAGTTGATCTTCTGTAATGGTGGAGAAGTTGGTTTTGGAGGTGGAGGGCTGGGAAGTCGGGAGGAAGGGCTCTTGGGGTTGTTGACCAAAACTGTCTCTGATGTTATCAATCTTCTGCTTGAAAAATGAGGCAAAGTCTTCAGCTGAGATAAGTGGGGAGGGAGGAGGTGCTGGGGGATGGAGGAGAGAATTGAAGGTGTTGAATAACTGTTTAGGGTTGTGAGACAGGGAGGATATGAGAGATGAGAAGTAGGTTTGTTTAGCTGTGGCGAGTGTGGTCTTGAAAGTAGTGAGGGACTGTTTGAATGCGATGAAGTGTTCGTTGGAGTGGGATCTTTTCCATCTGCGCTCAGCAGCTCTGGAAGCTCGCCTCAGTCCTTTGGTCAGGCTGGTGTGCCAGGGCTGTCTGTTGATTTTGCGAGCTTTGGTATGTGTAATTGGGGCAGCAGATTCCAAAGCTACAGCTATTGTGGTGTTATATAGAGCGGCAGCATCATCCACATTGTGTAAGGAACTTATATCTGTGAGAGGGAGGAGGGATTCAGAGAATGAATGTAGGTCAAGATGTTTAAGATTTCTGCGAGGGTGTGAAAGTTTGTGGGGTGGGGATTGTAGACATGGAGTGGAGAGGGATGAGAATGTGAGAAGGTTGTGGTCAGAGAGAGTAAGAAGTGAGTTAGAGAGGTTAGATAGGGAGCAGAGGCGGGTGAAGATGAGATCCAGTGTGTGACCATCTTTGTGGGTGGCTGTAGAAGACCATTGAGTGAGGCCGAAGGAGGAAGTGAGTGATAGAAGTTTAGTGGCAGCTGAGAGGGAAGTGTCAATATAGTTTTATAGTTTACAGATTACTGTAACTTTTATTAAAGAGGTTGTCCACTACTTTTACATTAATGGCCGATCATTAGGATAGAGCATCAAATGTTTGATCAACCGGGGTTCAGCACCACGCCGATCAGCTGCTAGCGGTGTCGGCGGAGGCCGCCGGTACTTGTGGAACGTGGCCGTCTACTTGTAGTGGTGGAGACTTGGTACTGTACGTCTGCCTTCTATTGAATAGAGGCGAATGTGTAGTACCCCTCGGCAACTATGAATAGACGGCCAGCTCTGCAAGTAAGTATCGGCATCCGGCAACGATAGCAGATGATCGGCAGGATGCCAAACCCTGGCTAATCAGACTTTGATGTCCTATCCTGAGTATAGGCCATCAATGTGGACAACCTCTTCAGCTTTTAAAGGGAACCTGTCAGCAGGATTGTGCACAGTAACCTACACACAGTGTCAGATCAGCGCCGTTATACTGATTACAATGATACCTGGTGATGAAATCCGTCTTGTGGGTTGTTGTTTAATTTTTAGCTTCAGTTTTGAGTTAATGATATGCTCGTGCTCCGGGGCAGCCTGTGGGGGTCTTCATGTGGTGCTCTGATTAGGTATTCACCAGTATGGCTCCTGGCAGGTCACTGATCCCTCACTGACCTGCCCCCTAGTTTACATAATGTGTATTATAGATTAGAATACTGAAGTTCGAAACGCGTAGCTGTGTCTACATCCATGATGGAATCTCTTTTTAAATTCAATAAAATGTTTCCATTTTGGAAGCTGGATCATCTTTTCCTATCTTCGCCCATACTGTGTGCATGGCATCATGAAACCTGATGAGTATAAAAGGATTTTGGGTCGCAATCTAGTGCCCAGTGTCAGAAAGCTGGTTTTGCATACCAGGTCATGGGTCTTCCAGCAGGACAATGACTCCAAATATACTTCAAGAAGCATCCAGAAATGGATGGAAACTGTTCTGAAGTGGCAGCAATGAGTCTGGATGTAAATAACATTGAACACCTTTGGAGAGATCTTTCAAATTGTTGTTGGGAGAAGGCGCCTTCAAACATGAGAGACCTGGAGCAATTTGCAAAAGAAGCGTTGTCCAACATTACAGCTGCGAGGTGTAAGAAGCTGGTTGATGGTTATAGGAAGCAATTGATTGAAGGATAGGAAGCAATTGATTGCAGGTATTTATTCCAAAGGGCATGCAACCAAATATTAAGTTGAGGGTGCCAACAGTGTTATCCTGCCCATTTTGGGGGTTTTGTGTGAAATTATGTCCAATTTGACCTTTTTTCTTATTTTTGTGTTGTGCCGATACACAAAGGAAGTAAACATGTGTATAATAAAACGTGTAATTGCAATAATTTTCTGAGGGAAATACTTAATTTTCTGGACAATTTCAAGAATGCCAATACTTTCATCCATGACTGTATGTGTGTACTGTGCAGGTTCTCACCAGTGACGTTCTTGCTGATTGTTGTCTTTCATTTTCCATTTTCTTTTTTGTTGGCCTAGACCGCCATGACCTCTTCTTCCATCCATAACTCGTCCCTTTAAAATGTAACACAGAGAAATCTGTGGCTCACTGCTTTTCCAGAACCCTTCTCACATTCCACCATCTCTACACAAACCATATGGCACTATAACCAGTGCTATAGACGTAACAATGCAAGAAAACAGACTTGTGCTTGTGTAAGCCTGGAATATTGACTTGTAAGCTGATATTTGATATAACATAGTGTGCTCTTATCCTTGATGAATAGTGAGGTCTACTGATATGCTAATTATACATTGTCTAGCCCTGATAGTTTGTTGATTTTTAAGGCTGTGTGCACAAGTTGCTGATTTTTCGCATTTTTTTCGCATTTTTTCCCGATAAAAACGCTAGAAAACCACAAAAAAACAGCATACAATATGCATCCCATCATTTAGAATGAATTCCGCAATTTTTGTGCACATGATGCGTTTTTTTCCGCGAAAAAAACGCATCGCGGTAAGAGATGCAGCATGTTCATTAATTTTGCGGGTTTTTTGCGGATTTCCCACTATAAAATGCATTGGGAAATGTCCGGAAAAAATCGCACCAAAAACGCGGCAAAAACACGGCAAAACCGCGGCAAAAAGGCATGCAGATCTCTAGCAGATTTCTTGCAGAAAATTTCAGGTTTTTCTCAGGAATTGTCTGCAAGAAATCCTGACGTGTACCTTAAGGTACCGTCACACTCAGCGACGCTGCAGTGATATAGACAACGAGCCGATCGCTGCAGTGTCGCTGTTTAGGTCGCTGGGGAGCTGTCACACAGACAGCTCTCTCCAGCGACCAACGATCAGAGGAACGACTTCGGCATCGTTGAAACTGTCTTCAACGATGCCGAAGTCCCCCTGCAGCACCCGGGTAACCAGGGTAAACATCGGGTTACTAAGTGCAGGGCCGCGCTTAGTAACCCGATATTTACCCTGGTTACCATTGTAAAAGTAAAAAAAAAACAGTACATACTCACCTTCTGATGTCTGTCACGTCCCCCGGCCTCCACAGGGTTAAAACTGCTGCTCAGAGCTTCCTGCACTGACTGTGAGCGCCGGCAGTAAAGCAGAGGACAGCGGTGACGTCACCGCTGTGCTCTGCTTTATGGCCGGCGCTGACACAGTCAGTGCAGGAAGTTCTCGGCAGCAGCGCGTAACCCTGTGGACACTGGGGGATGTGACAGACATCAGAAGGTGAGTATGCAGTGTTTTCTTTTACTTTTACAATGGTAACCAGGGTAAATATCGGGTTACTAAGCGCAGCCCTGCACTTAGTAATCCGATGTTTACCCTGGTTACCAGTGAACACATCGCTGGATCGGTGTCACACACGCCGATCCAGCGATGACAGCGGGTGATCAAGCGACAAAATAAAGTTCTGGACTTCTAGCTCCGACCAGCGATATCACAGCGGGATCCAGATCGCTGCTGCGTGTCAAACACAGCGAGATCGCTAACCAGGATGCTGCAACGTCACGGATCGTCGTCGTTCTCGCTGCAAAGTCGCTTAGTGTGAAGGTACCTTAAAACAGAGGAGGAAAATCTATGCAAATAGATTACATATTCAAACAAGGCAACTTGGTCATCACCATTCTTCCCCTTATCTGTGAGGGTGGACTGAAGGACACTTGTTAAATCTAAAAATAGGTTACATGCCACCATATAAAGAGACTTTTTCTTCTGGTCGGGGTGGCTCTTCAGGATCTCAGCTTAAGGTACTATTGACCCGGCTGGTAGAACACAAGTCTGCATCATTGACCATCACTGAAACCCCAGAGACTTCTAAAAGAATCCAAGTTGGGACAATCGGTTCACCTGGCCACATACCTCACTGCTCTCGGTTAGCTTCCTAAGCTTGTCGTCACCTCCTCACTGTGGGGGCCTTCCAAAAGTGGGGAGCCACTGGTGGATGTATGCGACCCTGGAAGCAGCTCTGATCCCGGCAAATCAGCGAAAGGGTGAGACTGTAATTAGCACTATCTTGGGTATTTTCTGAGACTGTTCTGTATGCTATTGTGTGTTGGTGGTTCAATAAATTATTGCCACACTGTTTTACCCTCACCCTGTGTTGTTTGAGTAGTGTTCTACCCACATTGAAAGAAGAGCAGGCGTTCGGCGGGACGATACCAGGTCCATGCG
This sequence comes from Ranitomeya variabilis, assembly GCF_051348905.1. Classification (NCBI taxonomy): domain Eukaryota; kingdom Metazoa; phylum Chordata; class Amphibia; order Anura; family Dendrobatidae; genus Ranitomeya; species Ranitomeya variabilis. The sequence continues at coordinate 102,531,274 of NC_135235.1, forward strand.
GTTCCAGCTAGCGGACCGATTCCCCATGTCGCCACACACAGTATTTTGATTCCACCAAAGTATGATGGTTCCCTCACAGCATGATGGTCTAAATAGCCCACCACAAAGTATAAAGGTTCCACCACAGTCCCCCACACAGTAATATGGTTACCAAATATAGTATGATGGTTCCCCACAGCCTTAATACAGTATGATGGTCTCCCCACAGTTCCCCATATAATATCATGGTCACCCACAGCCCCACTACAGTATTATGGTCCCCCCACAACCCATATAGCATGAGTGTCCCCCTCACAGCCCCAATACAGTATGATGGTCCCATATCCCCCATATAGTATGATGGTCCCTCTCACAGCCTCCAGTACAGTATGATGGTCCCCTACAGCCCCCATATAGTATGAGAGTCCCTTCTCATCCCCCACACACAGCCCTCATATACTGTGAGGGTCCCTTCACAGCCCCATGACAGTATGAGTGTACCCCTTGCAGCCCCAATACTGTATGATGGCCGCCTACAACCCCATATAGTATGATTATTATTTATTGTTATAGCGCCATTTATTCCATTGCGCTTTACATGTATGATGAACCCCCTTGCAGCCTTTCTCAGTATTATTGGCACCACAGATCACAATCCCCCCAAGAAAACTGTATACTCATCTAATCCAGCTTTCAAGTCCACTGCAGCTACTGCTTCCAGTTCTATTGCATCTTGCAGTGGATGCCAACAGTGCAATGCAGTGTAATATGCGTGGTGCCGGCCGAAAGTATCCTGTGGCCTGTTGGGGTACGTAACGGAGCATAGAGCAGAGGCACCGTACTCCGCCACATGAGGATTCTGATACTGGTAACAAAGTCACAATTGATGCTCCTACCGCCGGTCCGTCCCATATGGCATTTGCGATAATTGCAAGATGTTTAGTTTGGCTATGATCTCTGATATCATCACCAAAGGAAAGGCCTGCTCAGGCACCTATGTGCACCTGAGTATTCAGGAAAGTATAGTGCCTACTTAATATCTTCTTTTGCAGGAGTTAGCCTCATCTACTTCAAAACTCTGCTTTAGCCAGCTGGCTAATTCTCTTCTCAGCAACTTCTCCCAGCTTACCAGTATCTAACTTCAAGTTCATTGATCAGGCCTATGAATGACCTCTCAGTTCTGCTGATACAAACTACAAGAAACTAGGTAATTTCTGATGTCAAGGTACCCGATTTCACCCTTTTAAGAACCAAAAAGGATTGTTCCATCTTGTTAAATGGGTGAAACTGCAAGTGATTTGCAATTTACCTCTTATTAAAAGTAAGATTTGTATTTCTATAGTTTACTTCTTATTGCTTAGGTTACCGGCCACCTCTGCCAAGTATAAGAGGTGGCTGGTTTCCCAGACAAGGAGCACATACTTGCAATCTTTTTTGTATACAATTTGCAAGCCGACCATATGACCATGCTGCTGGTCTGGACTGTGAAACTTCAGAAGCATATTAGGAAACAGAAAGGCAGGCGAGCCACTCCGGAAGATAGAAAATTAGAAAATCCCTTTAAATATAAAATGGAGGACAGGGCAAGATGGTGGAATCTTTATGGAAGCATGACTATAAGGCTGGCACTATTGGATGTACAGGATGTAAGACAAGTGGTAAAATCTGGTTCTTCTCTTGATGCACATCCTTGGTTTATTTGAACATTATAGTTGGTTGCAACAAGTTAGCTTATTCCTTCACACTGACAGTCACATACATCAGGAGTGTACTTGTGTTGTAACTAGAGACGAAACTTCAGGTGGGTATTAGTGATGTGTTGTTTCTTAGAGCACCTTCCTGTATCCAGGTACAGCACAATCGGCCCCACTGAGGCTGAAACTGAGACATGTATAAAAGAAAAAGTGATATGCACTGATGCCCAGGACCTACAAATTATAAAATCAATTGACATATAATGAAATGCCAAATGATTGGCAACTGGATCGTGTTAGACTACCTACTTGCATGTAGATCCACTATGAAATAACACCATAGGGTCATTCCATGTCAAGTGGACCAGTGGTCCCCACTCGACCTCCGATTTTGCTGAAAGTTTATAAGGATGTACATGTATGTTTGAAAAGAGTTTCTGTAAATTTTTAGGGCCAGATCTCAAATACATTGGGCACTGTTGACCTTTCACTGGAGGGTTCACCAAGCCTGCGGCTTCAGCTAAGAGGATTTTGCAAACTTTGGCACATAGCCATTAGAGTTCTATACTGGCTATGATGCTGAAATTTGGCATACTAGCTCAACTTTTGCTGCTAAACACGATAAAATTATTATCGGCTATGACAAAACAATATTTCGGCCGCAATTTTGTGTCAAAGTAGCTTGAAAAACGCGTCGCATAAAATTTATGCCAAACTTTGCCCATATATAACTCAAGACCAAAAACCAATAATAACTGGTGCTTTGCCCTGTACATTAAACATCTACATGACTTTGCATTGCTGCAATATCACGGTCAAAGCATATGTATTTGTGGAAATATTCACACCCACATATGATGAAAAACTTAAAAAAAAACAAATTTTACCTATTTTTAGGTCAAATTTCTCAAAAAGGGTACCCCTAAAATATATTAATTCTGATATCATTAGAAAGAGCACATTTTTCTCTACAATGATCATTGTTTTTTTTGGAGTCTCTCAGTTTAAGAAATGAAAAATGCCACTGAACATGGTGTTATTTATTAATACGCAATGAATGGTAACTGTACTATTCAAACCCTTGCGTTGGTCCATGGTGCTTATACCACAACAAATTCCCTAAGAATTGGTATTATAATCCTATTAAGAATTGTAATAATGCTGTCTTTCGAGAATTGGCAGCCCCATCGCCTAGGAGCCATGGCCGATAGCCGTGCAAGGCGAGCCTCGGACGGTCTCTTTATTGCAGGTTCCGAAGCCTGAGGGTGGGTGTCTTTGCCTAGAATCCCAAGCCTAATATTGGGTATCTTTATTTAAAAAAGTTATTGACTATTGTTACATTTTAATGCATATATTATTTATTTTTTAGCGATGGAGAATGAAATTGATGAAGAATCGGCCCAGTGCTCTATCGGCCTTGCGAACAATTCGAAGTGCCACCTTAAGACATTCACCCATAGCAAGGATGAGTTGAAATTATTTACAAGCTTTGGATTGGATGAACAGAAATTGCTGCGTCGACGAGTGGGACTAAATTTTGACGAACATTCACAAATCTGTTTACACCATGAAGCTTCATTCTTGACCAAATATGAGCATTTGCAAAAATCGTGTTGCAATCCTTTTGGGAAGAAAGGTCATAACACCAAAAAGAATTTGCGAGCTATCAATTTGTTAGCAGCTGACCAGTTGAACGAATTTACAAAGAATTATGTGAAGCCTGGCCAGAAGATGTGTGCATCATGTCGAACAGAATTTGCTAACAGGAAAAAATCAGCTGATCCAGTTTCCTCTGAATCAGATCCAGATGGAATGGAATGTTCTCCTGAAAGTTTAAATTCAAGCTTAACATCCATTGGCATCTCTCCTCTGAAATATCCATGGGTAAGCCAGCGGGATTCACTTGGATATGCAAGGAGAAAGATAAGCTTGGTACAAAATGCATTTTCTAGCAAGATTGCTTCAATTGGAGGGCTTGAGCCGAAAGACATGGAGCAAGCAAAAACAGCACAGTGCAAAATGTTTCTGGATTACAATCACCTTTTGGCAGATTTGAAGCAAAAGCTGCAGGTGTCCAGTCGAGCAGAAAAGGTCCAAATCTTGACATTGACACCTAAAAGTTGGTCCATTAAGGCTATATCAGACAAATTTGGTGTCTCTGAACGAATGGTCAAACAAGCTCGAAAGCTTAAATGTGAACATGGGATCTTAGCCTTACCTAGAATCAAGTGTGGCAAGAAAGTTTCTGAGGAAATGAAGAAAAAGGTGCAGGCATTTTTTGAGGATGATGAATTCAGTCGAATGTGCCCTGGTAAAAAAGACTATGTATCAGTGCGAATAGCAGGAGAAAAAAAGCAGATGCAAAAGCGACTATTACTGAGCAATATGAGGGAAATGTTTGTTGCCTATCGGGATCGGAATGGCCCTGAAATTGGATTTTCCACGTTTTGTGAGCTTCGGCCAAAGTGGTGCGTAACCGTTGGATCTGCTGGAACACATTCCGTTTGTGTGTGTACCATTCACTAAAATGTCAAACTAATGCTTGCAGCATGCCCAATAGATGACTACAAAGAGCTCATGTGCAAAATGGTCTGTGGAATTGAATCCAAGGACTGTATGCTTGGCCGTTGTGATAAATGCCCGGGTCCTGAAGTTTTAAAAGAATTTCTAGTAAATGTGTTTGTCAACAGTGACCCTGAAGATATTATTGAGTTCAAACAATGGATTCACACTGATCGAGACACGCTTGATACCAAACAACTGACTATAGAAGATTTCATTGAAGAATTGGTTTTGAAAATTTCTAAACTTTGTAGCCATCACTGCATCGCCAAGCATCAAAGTTGCTATCTGAAATCGTTGAAGGAAAATCTAAGACCTGGAGAGCTTGTGATCCTTATGGACTTTGCTGAAAATTACTCATTTATTGTTCAAGATGCCATTCAAGGTTTCCACTGGGAAAATAGTCAAGCTACAGTACACCCATTTGTAATTTACTTCAAGGAGTTAAATGGTGAAGCTGCGCAGAACATCAGCTTGTGCATAATCAGTGATTGCTCACGACATGACACAGTTGCAGTCCACACTTTCTTAACAATAATTGTGGAGTCTCAAGACTCTCATCTATGGGATTCGTCATATCCACTACTTCAGCGATGGATCTGCAGCCCAGTACAAAAATTTCAAAAATTTTCTCAACTTGTGCCACCACAATGCTGATTTCAATATCAGCACTGAATGGAATTTTTTTGGTACCAGTCATGGAAAGTCACCCTGTGATGGGATTGGAGGGACAGCAAAGAGGTTGGCAGCTCGTGCCAGTCTTCAACGCCCAACTGAAAATCAAATACTGACCCCGGTGGATTTTTTTGTTCCAGAAGAAAAAATTGACGAAATACGGGTAGTTCAAGAGGAAAGGTTCAAAGATGGACATACAATTGCTGGAACAAGAGAAAAACACCAGTTTGTGCCAATTGATGACAAAAAGATTCGCATTTCAAGGGTGTCAAATGAACCATCATCTTTCATTGCCCATGTAGATAGATCTGTCAGATCAGAAATGCCTTTTGTGCCAATTGCAAACCTCCAGCCAGGGCAATACATTGCCTGCATTTACGACAGGAACTGGTGGATTGGAAATATTTCTGAAATTTCAGTCGACAAGCATGATGCATTAATAAATTTTATGCATCCTCATGGACCAGCTAGCTTCTTTCACTGGCCTGTGAGAAATGATACATGCTGGATTCCCGAGCAGTCAATCATTGCAATAATTCCAGCACCAGCTGCAACAGCAATGGGCCGACAATACAGCTTCTTTGAACCAATTATGTTGCAAATTCAGCAACAATTCCAGACCACGTAGACTGAACATTATATCTTGGGAACCAACAAAAGATACCCAATATTAGGCTTGGGATCCTAGGCAAAGACACCCACCCTCAGGCTTCAGAACCTGCAATAAAGAGACCGCCCGAGGCTCGCCTTGCATGGCTATCGGCCATGGCTCCTAGGCGATGGGGCTGCCAATTCTCGAAAGACAGCATTGTTACAATTCTTAATAGGATTATAATACCAATTCTTAGGGAATTGGTTGTGGTATAACCACCATGGACCAACGCAAGGGTTTGAATAGTGCAGTTACCATTCATTGCGTATTAATAAATAACACCATGTTCAGTGGCATTTTTCATTTCTTAAACTGAGAGACCAAAAAAAACAACAATGATCATTGTAGAGAAAAATGTGCTCTTTCTAATGATATCAGAATTAATATATTTTAGGGGTACCCTTTTTGAGAAATTTGACCTAAAAATAGGTAAAATTGGGTTTTTTTAAGTTTTTCATCATATGTGGGTGTGTGGATATTTCCACAAATACATATGCTTTGACCGTGATATTGCAGCAATGCAAAGTCATGTAGATGTTTGGTGTACAGGGCAAAGCACCAGTTATTATTGGTTTTTGGTCTTGAGTTATATACACTCACTGGCCACTTTATTAGGTACACCATGCTAGTAACGGGTTGGACCCCCTTTTGCCTTCAGAACTGCCTCAATTCTTCGTGGCATAGATTCAACAAGGTGCTGGAAGCATTCCTCAGAGATTTTGGTCCATATTGACATGATGGCATCACACAGTTGCCGCAGATTTGTCGGCTGCACATCCCAAAGATGCTCCATACAAGGCAGGATGGATCCATGCTTTCATGTTGTTTACGCCAAATTCTGACCCTACCATCCGAATGTCGCAGCAGAAATCGAGACTCATCAGACCAAGCGTTTTTCCAATCTTCTACTGTCCAATTTCGATGAGCTTGTACAAATTGTAGCCTCAGTTTCCTGTTCTTAGCTGAAAGGAGTGGTACCCGGTGTGGTCTTCTGCTGCTGTAGCCCATCTGCCTCAAAGTTCGACGCACTGTGCGTTCAGAGATGCTCTTAGGCCTACCTTGGTTGTAACGGGTGGCGATTTGAGTCACTGTTGCCTTTCTATCAGCTCGAACCAGTCTGCCCATTCTCCTCTGACCTCTGGCATCAACAAGGCATTTCCGCCCACAGAACTGCCGCTCACTGGATTTTTTTTCTTTTTCGGACCATTCTCTGTAAACCCTAGAGATGGTTGTGCGTGAAAATCCCAGTAGATCAGCAGTTTCTGAAATACTCAGACCAGCCCTTCTGGCACCAACAACCATGCCACGTTCAAAGGCACTCAAATCCCCTGTCTTCCCCATACTGATGCTCGGTTTGAACTGCAGGAGATTGTCTTGACCATGTCTACATGCCTAAATGCACTGAGTTGCCGCCATGTGATTGGCTGATTAGAAATTAAGTGTTAACAAGAAGTTGGACAGGTGTACCTAATAAAGTGGCCAGTGAGTGTATAGGCAAAGTTTGGCATAAATTTTATGCGACGCGTTTTTCAAGCTACTTTGACACAAAATTGCGGCCGAAATATTGTTTTGTCATAGCCGATAATAATTTTATCGTGTTTAGCAGCAAAAGTTGAGCTAGTATGCCAAATTTCAGCATCATAGCCAGTATAGAACTCTAATGGCTATGTGCCAAAGTTTGCAAAATCCTCTTAGCTGAAGCCGCAGGCTTGGTGGAACCTCCAGTGAAAGGTCAACAGTGCCCAATGTATTTGAGATCTGGCCCTAAAAATGTACAGAACCTCTTTTCAAACATACATGTACATCCTTATAAATTTTCAGCAAAATCGGAGAAGGTCGAGTGGGGACAATTTTTAAAACTGGTCCACTTGTTGTGGAATGACCCCATAGGGATTCTATTGATGACAGGTGATCTCAGTAACCGATCAGCAAATGAACAATGTTGATATTCTGTGCAATAAGGATGTCTTTGGAATGTGGGAGGAAACTGGAGTAACCGGAGAAAACCCACGCAAACACAGAGAACATACAAACTGCATGCAGATGTTGTCCTTGGTGGGATTTGAACCTAGGACTCCAGCGCTGCAAAGCAGCAGTGCTTACCACTGAGCCACCATGCTGCCCTAGTATACAGATGATTGACATGGAATTATATCTCCAATGTTCTTCACAATTATCCTACACATTTCAGAGATAACGTCCTTCTTCAGGGATTTGAATCCTGAGGAAGGAGGACGTTGCCCCTGAAACACATAGAATAATCTTTTTTGCCTGTAGCTAGTGACGTTATGCATGTTCAGGGCAACAGTATTTTTCCATTCAGTAGTTCAGCAAGCGTGACTGGCCATAACACTGCAAACACTGTGGACAAAGTAGCATTGATCCTGAACAGATGATTTATTGCACATATTATCACTTGTTCCAGATCTGCCAGGACTGTCTAGATCCATGATGGCGTACCTATGACACGCGTGTCAGCACTGACACGAGTAGCCATTTTCGATGACACACTGCCACATACAGAGAAGTATGGGGCCACATGCCGAGAAGGTCGTTTCATCATCGACTCCTGCATGGCCAGGTGCAGTGGCCGAGGATAGAAATGTGCGAACCCGAACAGTAAAGTCCGGCGTCCGTAACGAACACCTACTGTTCAGGCATGGACACCGAATGGGTTTTTCGGGTTAGGCTGCCCGAACTCCGGATGTTTGTCGGCTCTGTCATTTGCTTAGCAGAGCAGCAAACACCGCTTCTGATCGGCAGTGAATTCAGCCCTAGGGATGGCCTGAACAGAGTGTTGGGGTGTGAACTAGTGGATAACAGAATTGTACTCCCTGAAGTATCCTTTCTATAAAGGGAAGTGTCAACTCTGCATGTGGTGTAATTTCCAGTGAGCAATACGTCCAAAAAGGAAGCTTGAATTGAAGGGGTAACGCATGTAAAATGCAAATTGCATTGTTTGGTATTCAAATACCTAGTGAAATCGACAAAATCTAATGAATCCCCTCTCCATACCAGTAGTATGTCGTCCACATGACTTACGTATGAAATTATGTGTGAATAAAAGGATTTTTCTAAAAAAAAAAAAATTCCTCCCATCATGACATAAATAATATAGCTAGGGACTGGTACAATTTTGAACTCATTTGGGCACCTAGCGTCTGAAAAAAAAATTCTGACTGAAACACAAAAAAATTATACTGTCATAGCAACAATGATGTCATAGTGGCTTTCATTGTCATGATGACGATAATGTCATAATGTTGTCATGGTAACGATGATTAATTGTGTTCTTATAGCAATGATGTTGTCAGTGTTGTGTTTTTTTCTTGGAGACAATTATGTTATAGTGTTGATTGTTGTCATAGCAACGGTGATGCCATAGTGGGTTGGCAAGGTAACAAGGATGTAATAATATCAAGTGTTGTCATGGCAAGAATGATGTCAGTGTGTTGTCATGGTGACTACAATGTCAATGTGTCGTTTTGGCAACAATGTCATAGTGTGTGTTGTCATTGTGTGTGTTCTCATGGCGATTATGATGTCATAGTGTTGTCATGGCAATGATGATTTCAGTGTCCTCATGGAGACAATGATGTTATAATGTTGTCATGGCGACTATGAAATCAGTGCTGTGTGTTTCCTTGGCGACGATGGTGTCATGTTGTCATGGCAATGATGATGTTATAGTGCTGTCATGGCAATGATAATATCAGTGTTGTCATGGCAGCGATGATGTCATAGTGTTGTCATGGTAACGATGATGTCATACTGTTGTCATAGAGTCAATGATGTCATAGTGTCATGTAATGTCATGGTGACAATAATTTCATAGCGTCGTCATGGTGATAATGATGTCATTGCATTGTGTGCAGTCATGGCGACCATGATGTCATAGTGTAATGTGTAGTCATAACAATGAAGTTGTCATAATGTCCTTTGCTGTCATGGCAACGATGATGACATAATGTTGTCATGACCATGATGATGTCATCTTGTCGTGTAGTCATGGTGACGAAAATGTCATAGTTACAAATTGCCAATGGCAAATAGAACCTCACTAAAGATTCTGTGAGTACAAAAAATTAGCTTTTGTTTGATAAATTGATATATTGTTATTGATCTTTTTCTTGACAATAGGTTTAAGATTTGTAGTTGTGGGATTATTAGTTTGGTATTCCATCCTTAATATTGATTTTACACTACTGTAGCTCCCAATCCTATAGATTTATTTCTATATCTCCTGCATTGTGTGGCTGCGGACCCATCACTCACTGCCTATTAGGACCAGTACAAATCTTTCTATTTAAAACATATAAACAGCTGCCTCCCCAACATTTGTCACCATTACTGGCGTCTTCAGGGGAATGAGGCTGCAATGGCTGCTGAATGCAACTTTCCAGCTTATATAAGGTAGTATTGTGATGTCATTCAGATCAACCACTAGATGGTTTTAATAGACTGCCCAATCCTGATTGATCTTTTGACAATAGAAGGATATATCTAATTTGTATTCAAATCTATGAATCCTCACGTTTTGACCTATCAGGATAATTATGTTACCTATCCAATCATATTTTTCTTCCCAGAAAACTTAATAGTATCTGTCCAATGTGATCAGTTGGTGCCATTTAAGGACCTGTCACATTCTCGTGACTTGTGAATTCACCCATTTCTTTTCAGGACCTGTAAAAAGGGCGGTTCTACAAGTCACATGACCTATATCGGCTATGTAATTAATTGATTAGACATGAGGACATGCTGCATATGTGTAGTAGGAATTCAGCATTTATTTTAGGACCTGAGAATACAAAAGTCCTTCAGGTCACATAATCGGGATCGACATACATCCGATCATAGGACCTGCAGCGCTTGCGCATTAAGCGTCTTAATTAAATTTGAGGACCTACCGCATATACACTGTAGGAATTCCACAGTTATTTTAGGAACTGCGGATGCAAAGGTTCTTCAAGTTCCATGACCAGGACCGGATCCGATCATAGGACCTGCGGTGCTGGCATATTAAGTATCTTCTTACTCAACAACAGGACCTATAGGTGAAGAAGGTCCTATAGATTATATGACAAATAAAGCGCATGAGCAATAAGAAACTAACAATATATCTTTTATAAGTCTTTTTCATCTTTCTCATTGCTCATTCTTCCAGTGTATTAATATTATTTATTGGAGTCTATAATATTTTCTTCACAATAGGAAAACACAATCATATAATCATTAACTATAACTTTCATTATAAGCTGGGCACACTGATGAATAGGTTAACTTATATAGTTCTTATTCATCAAAATTCCTCTTATTATTAATATATAGATTTTTTTTATGTACAGTGGGTATGAAAAGTATTCAGACCCCTTTAAATTTTTTACTCTTTGTTTTATTGCAGCCATTTGGTAAATACAAAAAAGTTCATTTTTTTCACATTAATGTACACTCTGTACTCCATCTTGACTGAAAGAACCCCCAGAAATGTAGAATTTTTTGCAAATTTAATAAAAAAGAACAACTGAAATATCACATGGTCATAAATATTCAGACCCTTTGCTCAGACACTCATATTTAAGTCACATGCTGTGCATTTCCTTGTGATCCTCCTTGAGATGGTTCTACTCCTTCATTGGAGTCCAGCTGTGAATAATTAAACTGATAGGACTTGATTTGGAAAGGCACACACCTGTCGATATAAGACCTCACAGCTCACAGTGCATGTCAGACCAAATCAGAATCATGAGGTCAAAGGAACTGGCCAAGGAGCTCAGAGACAGAATTATAGCAAGGCACAGATCTGGTCAAGGTTACAACAGAATTTCTGCAGTACTCAAGGATCCTAAGAGCACAGTGGCCTCCATAATCCTTAAATGGAAGAAGTTTGGGACCACCAGAAGTCTTCCTAGACCTGGCCGTCCAGCTAAATTGAGCAATCGTGGGAGAAGAGCCTTGGTGAGAGCGGTAAAGAAGAACCCCAAGATCACTGTGGCTGAGCTCCAGAGATGCAGTAGGGAGATGGAAGACAGTTCCACAAACTCAATTATCACTGCAGGCCTCCACCAGTAGGGCCTTTATGGCTGAGTGGCCCGAAGGAAACCTCTCCTCAGTGCAAGACATATGAAAGACCGCATAGAGTTTGATAAAAAAAAACACATGAAGGACTCCCAGACTATAAGAAATAAGATCCTCTGGTCTGATGAGACGAAGATAGACCTTTTTGGTGATAATTCTAAGCGGTATGTGTGGAGAAAACCAGGCACTGCTCATCACGTGCCCAATACAATCCCAACAGTGAAACATGGTGGTGGCAGCATCATGCTATGGGGGTGTTTTTCAGCTGGAGGGACAAGACGATTGGTTGCCATTGAAGGAAACATGAATGCGGCCAAGTACAGAGATATTCTGGATGAAAACCTCTTCCAGAGTGCTCTGAACCTCAGACTTGGCCGAAGGGTCACCTTCCAACAAGACAATGACCCTAAGCACACAGCTAAAATAACAAAGGAGTGGCTTCAGAACAACTCTGTGACCATTCTTGACAGAGCCCTGACCTAAACCCAATTGAGCATCTCTGGAGAGACCTGAAAATGGCTGTCCACCAATGTTCACCATCCAACCTGACGGAACTGGAGAGGATCTGCAAGGAAAAATGGCAGAGGATCCCCAAATCCAGGTGTGAAAAACTTGATGCATCATTCCCAAGAAGACTCATGGCTGTACTAGCTCAAAAGGGTGCAATACTCAATACTGAGCAAAGGGTCTGAATACTTATGACCATGTGATTTTTCCATTTTTCTTTTTCAATAAATTTGCAAAAACTTCTACATTTCTGTTTTTTTTTAGTCAAGATGGGGTGCAGAGTGTACAATAATGAGAAAAAATTATGTTTTTGAATTTACCAAATGGCTGCAATGAAACAAAGAGTGAAAAATTTAAAGGGGTCTGAATACTTTCTGTACCCATTGTAAGCCAAGGCACCTAATTTTATCACAAAAAACTGGGAAAACTTATTGACTCGTGTATAAGCCTGGTATACATTGTCCCCCATCCTGGTATGCATGGCCTCCTCATCCCCTTCATGATATGCATGGCTCCTCATCCCTATCCTGGTAGGCATGGCTCCTCATCCCTATCCTGGTATGCATGGCCCCCTCATCCCTATTTTGGTATGCATGACCCCCATCAGAAAAACATTAAAAAAATAAACCATCCTACTTACCTTCCTGCGCTCCCTTGCAGCGTCTTGTTCCGATGCAACCAGCGGATTTATGCTTGTAAGAGGCGCATGGCAGTCAAGTGCTGCTTACAGGCAGAGGACAGCTGCTGGAATACTTGTTGGTCTCTATGCCGGGACTATGTGCGTGGAGAGCACTGAGTATTCATTGCCCTTTAGTAGCGGGTACAGTAGCAGCAGCCACCGGCTTCCTGCAGCGGCCGAGAGATCACATATGCCCGCTACTTAAGGGAATTAATATTCACTGCCCTCTACGCCCATGGGAGTGGAGAGAAGTGAATATTCATTTAAGTAGCGGCCACACGTGATCGCCCAGCAGCTGCAGGAAGCCACCGGCTTCAACTACTATGCACGCTATTAAAGAGAAATGAATATTCACTGCCAGCACAGTGAATATTCATTTCTCTTTAGCATTGGTGCACAGGCTTTAGCTGCAGCAGCCGGATCTTGCCTCCTGTGACCTGCTGCTCGGCTGCTGCCACTCTTCCTCCATCTTGTGGGACCCTCACTCGGGTACAAGCTGAGGGGGGCTTTTTCTGCATAAATAAGATGCTGAAAAACTCAGCTTATACTCGAGTATATAAATGAATTTATTATAAGCTGTGGTTCAGAAATTCATTGCACAACTACTCTATTATTAAGAATATATACTGTATATATATATATATGTAAAGCAGGTAAGTATATATGTATTTCAGTTCTCCAGTAATGGTCTCATCGACAACTGTTCATTTTTCTTCATAGAAAGGCAGTGAATGTAAAGTCTTTCTTTGAAGAAGAAATTCCCCGCTAATTTCTGTACCTTTTGCCAATATTTACCCATCACTAAAGAATTTAGGAATCCACATGATGATCGGAAATTTACCATCAGAGACAGTATCATCTGTAAATGTGGAGGAAAATTAGGGGTGCGTCTTATAGTCTGGATATGCCCGCTGCTAACGAGAAATGAATATTCGCTGCTCTCCACGTCCATGGGAGTGGAGAGCAGTGAATATTCATTTCTTTTTAATAGCGGACATTCTGTTTGCCACAGACACCAACTTACTGCAGCTGCCGTGCATTCAAGTGTGCCCGCTACCTAAGGGAACTAATATTCATTCACTCCTCTCCACTCCCATAGGCGTGGAGAGCAGTGAATATTTATTGATCTTTGACAGCGGGCACAGTAACAGCAGCTGCCGGCTTCCCACAGCTGCTGGGCGATCGTGTGTGCCCCCTATTAAAGCAGAATGAATATTCACTGCTCTACACTCCCATGGCACTAGAGTTCTAGTCCTCTTCCTCGCCAAAGAAGTTATGTGTATTTTTAAGTTCCCAAAGGAGCATTGCATAGCCTATAGGTCTTCTTACGCCTGCATTGGACTCTCCACAAGGATAAATGTTCACCCCTTATTTACTAAATGCTTCTTTTATAGGTACTGTCTGTATACTAATGTTTAGTAAAACAGTGACAGGCAGAGACACATGTTGTCATGAGTTCAACATCTTGAAATATGATAGGCAGTTTTGTTAACCTTTTCCTTTCAGTTCAGATGTTTTCCTGATTAGTCAGATTGATGGGGCATCATTTTGCTGTGAGCAGTGCATATCAGATACAACCACCTGTTACAGAAAATGCAAGCACAAGTTGGACTGAGGCTGAAACGTAGACCTCTTATTTTATATATGGTGTTTTGTTTAACTGGGACCCTTCCATTGAATAATGTATGGTTTCCTTACATATTCCTTTTTACTACGCTTGCAAAACAATTAGTAAATGTAGTGACTTTCATAAATCATTTAAATAGCAGCTTGCTTTACTATACATCACTCTGCTTGTTTTTAGCTGAAGCTTACAATGCAGTACTAAGAAAAAATAGCTGCACTCTGAATTGATAAAAATTAATAAAGTTAGGAAATTATAAAACTGCATTACTGCCATAGTAAATAGGTGAATGCTACATTATGTCCATATGGAATATAGAAAAAATGGAACTGTAATATTGCTACAAAAAATACAGAAAAAAAGGTACTTAGTTCATAAATTGGTCAATCCATTAGAGCCCAACTGCCATCGACAAGGCGTACCTTATTATTAGGACCCTAACCTGGTAAGTAACCTGTCCTGGGTTGAAAATGTATAGGTCAGGAAGGATCCAGCTAATTAAAACTGCCTTAGGCTGCTTTCACACATCAGTTTTGAAAAAAACGGATCCGTCACAGAGTGTGAAAAACTGATGCGAAGGATCTGTTTTTTCAACGGATCTGACAAGGGGGGCTGGCTAAAGGATCCTAAAAAAATCAGAGCATGCTCAGTTAAAAAAACTAAATCTGTCGCCGGATTCCGTCATTTGACAGATTCGGCGCCATGGGCTTCCATTCTAACAAACGACGGACGGTGACAGATCCGTCGCTGTCCGTTTTTTCGATGGTGACAAAAAACGTTACTTTGTCCATTGTCTCCGGCCGCCAGACAGACAATTTTCGATGGATCTGGTGAACGACGGATGAAACGTGAGGCCATCTGCCGCAACCCATCGCTAATACAAGTCTATGAGAAAAAAACAGATCCGGTGGCATCAGACGCTGCATCCGTTTTTTTCAAAATTCGACGGATTGCGACTGATGGCAGAAAACTGATGTGTGAAAGCAGCCTTAGGCCCACTTCACAGATCCTGATATTTCTGGTACTAGAAAAAACAATATCGGTGAGGTGCCTGGTCCATGTCCGTGCGCCATCCGTGTAACAGTGTGACACCATCCAGCATACAGTGGAGAAAAAAAGTATTTGGTCAGCCACCAATTGTGCAAGTTCTCCCACTTAAAAAGATGAGAGAGGCCTGTAATTGACATCATAGGTAGACCACAACTATGAGAGTCAAAATGAGAAAACAAATCCAGAAAATCACCTTGTCTGATTTGGCAAGGTTTATTTTGCAAATTATGGTGGAAATTAAGTATTTGGTCACCTAAAAACATGCAAGATTTCTGGCTCTCACAGACCTGTAACTTCTTCTTTAAGAGGCTCCTCTGTCCTCCAGTCATTACCTGTAGTAATGAGCACCACGTCCATGTGCACCATCAATGTGACAAGTACTCAAATAGAATGAAAAATACAAATGGCAGATGTTATACGTGTTATACGTGCAAAGATAGAGAAGGATGATAGATATATAGATTAGATAGATAGATTATAGGTAGAAATATGTCAGTGAGATATACAATATTTCTGATTCTGGAAAAAAAATGTTCCGTGTCCGTGTGTCATCTGTGTCTCACTGTAACACTATGTGTGAAAAACTACAGAAACAAATTGTAGGTTTTTCAGCCCAGCAGAGGTGACTTATCAGGTTATGATTCCTAGAATAAGGTACGCCTTGTGGATGGCTTTTGGGCTGTCATGGGTTGTCCAATTTATGCGCTAAGTACCTTCTTTTTTTCTGTAATTTTTCCATAGCAATATTGCAATTCCATTTTTAATTCCGTATGTACATAATGTACCATTCACTTATTTTCTATGGCAGTAATGCAGTTCCAATTTTTTAAATTTATTAATTTTAGCATTTCAGACTGCAGACATTTTTCTTAGCTTTATTGTCTCACCTGTGCACACTAGTTTGGATGTGCTGGTCAGTTTTCAGTGTATGGCTTACAATGCCGACCTGACAGCAGATGGCACTACAATCACTCAATGTCTCTATTTATTATAAGGTATTATAATACATTCATTTCAATTGGATAAAGCTTATAAAAATAAGATAAAAAAGATTGAAATATGGAAAAAATGCAGTGATTGGGTGTAGGCATCAGCTTGGTTGATTTCTGATTTTTGAAATTGCATAATTCACTACTTTAAAGGAAATGTGTCATCAGAAAAAGACATATTTTCATACTGGCAACAAGGGTTAAAAGGAATCTGTCACCCGGGATGTATGTGACCTATTAAAATGGGCATACAGGTATTAGGAATGCTAAATTAGTCCTACCTGTATGCTTGCACAGAAGATTCCTGAGTGAATTGTTCACAGAAGGGAGGATGAGGTATGTATTTCTGAGGGAGTGCAGGGAGCAGGATTCTGGAAGTGGGTAAGTATTACAATGAATACAAGAGGCAGGGATTTCTTCTAGGCACCGCACTCCCTGAAGCCTGGAAGAAATCATTAGCATACAGAAAGAATATAAGATTTCTCCGCAACAAGACCGTCAATATGAGGCAATTCTATTACCTGTATGCCCATATTAATAATAAGGGTATAGTGCCTCCCAGCTTTGGAAAATCTCTGGGTTTCGGTTATTGGGGGGTAGCTGAGACCCCGGAGAACATGATTCAGGTCGGTTTTTACCGTCCCCTTATGATCACCGTTATTCACTGAAAAACGGTGATCGCAAAAAAAAAAATCTGATTTCCCATTAATTTTTTCACTAATATGATCTAGCATACCAGAGGAGAGAGAAATGGGGTCCCCCAAGCCAACCCGGTACCTCAGCCATCTCTGGACACTCTGCCTCTGTTCCCCGGCCCTCAGCATCTTCTTCCTGTAAGAAAATGGCGGGTGCATGTACAGTGTGCCCGCCGAGACCTGGCAACACTAGGAGATTTTTCCTATGGGTTCATTTTGATTAAAAGAAAAAAATAGTAAATCAAACCCCTCTTTGTCACCCCCTTAGTTAGGTAACTGTAATAAAATGAAAAAAAAATTCCATTGTTTGCAGCTAGGGTTAGGGTTGGGGCTAAGGTTAGGGTTGCGGTTGAAGCTAGGATTAAGGTTGGGGCTAGGGTTAGGGTTGGTGCTAGGGTTGGGGTTAGAGCTAGGGATAGGATTGGGGCTAGGGTTGGGGTTAGAGCTAGGGTTAGGGATGGGGCTAGGCTTAGGGTTGGGCTTGGGTTAGGGTTGGGGGCTAGGGTTAGGGTTGTGGCTATGGATAGGGTTTTGTTGGGGTTAGGGTTGTGTTGGGGTTAGGTGTGGGATCCCCCATACTTTTCATAACCAAGATAAAGCCAAGGTAAAGCAGGCAGCTGGGGGCTGTTATTCTCAGCCCGGGAAGGGCCATAAATACAGCTCTGGCAAAAAATAAGAGACAACCACATCAAAACCCTGTCATCGGCAGCACAATCTCCAGACCTGAACCCCATTGAAAACCTCTGGAATGTAATCAAGAGGATGATGGATAGTCACAAGCCATCAAACAAAGAACTGCTTACATTTTTGCGCCAGAAGCAGTGTGAAAGACTGGTGGAAAGCATGCCAAGACGCATGAAAGCTGTGACTAAAAATCATGGGTATTCCACAAAATATTGATTTCTGAACTCTTCCTGAGTTAAAACATTAGTATTGTTGTTTCTAAATGATTATGAACTTGTTTTGCATTATTTGAGTTCTGAAAGTACTGTTTGTTTGTTTGTTTGTTTTTTAATTTTGATCATTTTTCTTTGTCAGAAAAAAATACAAAATGTATTGCTTGGAAATTCGGAAACATCTACTATATAATCGTCTAATTCTGTCTGTTTGTCTGTAACGGAAATCCCGCATCGCTGATTGGTCACGCCAGCCGCCCATGACCAATCAGCCACAGGCGCAGTTCTGTCAGTCACAGTGCCACGTAGTTCAGTCACGTTTACTGAACAAGTTCTGTCAGTCACAGTGCCACGCACAAATATATTTTAGTGTTGATGTACTTCTTTTGTCCGATGATTTATTTAAATACAGTTAGATATTCATGTAATGGTTTATATATTTTGATGATCTGTTTAATAATTTCGTTCAGTTGTATTAAGTTCTATGAGCAATAAAATATAATGATAATGTATATATTTTACCTCCTGTGTATTCATTGCATTATTCTTAAATCTTCACAAATAAACTACATACATATTCTAGAATACCCGATGCGTTAGAATCGGGCCACCATCTAGAGTTGTCAGAAGTTTAGAGAATAAAATAGCAATTTACATTTTACTCAAAAATATACCTATAAAGAGAAAAATCAGACAAACTGAACATTTTGCAGTGGTCTCTTAATTTTTGCCAGAGCTATATTTATTACTTGATGGGATCCTACTTGTGCACCTAGTGAAAAATACCAGGAGTGCCATGCCTAATCTCTGCCTACACAGATACACTGATGACACTGGCACCATTTTTTCACATATGTGTTTAAACACGGAGGTGTGAATGAGGCCTCCTCCCCATCAAGCTTCGTTAGGAGGCTATATGTGTTTCTGCAACTGTCTCCACACAAGATATGATGATACCACATGGTGGCATGTAAAAAGGTGTCACTAGCATGATAGTTTTGTTCTCTTTAAAGGCGTTGTCCACTACTAGGACAACCGCTTCTTGATCTAAATGTTTGCCCAGGATAACATGAAACAGCTTATACTCACATACCATGCTGGCGCTGTTCCAGTGTCGGCACAGGAGGTGAGTATAAGCTTCTTTATTTTATCAAGACCAAGCAGGGGGTATGAGAAGTGGTTGTCCAAGTAGTGGATAACTTCTTTACATCTGCAATACACATTAGATGGCTGTCGGCCAAACGATGCTTCAGCTGATTGTTCACTTGCAGTCATTTCCTCCAGCTCTCCCATACACAGCAGCATTCAGACTGGTGAAGTGTCCGAGGGCAAGGCCGCCCATGCATATCCATGATCTGGCCCAGCAAAACCTCCACACTCAGATTCCATCTTAACAAACGTATCTTTACTGTTATACATTTTTCTTAACACAGCAGAACACAATAATAGACAGTACAAAGTATGCTTATTCACAGAAATAACGTGTAATAACAAACTATCCCTCACTGTCCCTATCCACACGTTACCAGTTCCTTTGCTCCAAGAGGTTATCTTCCCACGTCGCAGGCCTGTCGGTCACAGCAGGGAGACCCTCCAGCCGAAGAGAAAAAAAGGAATTAAACAAAACTTTGTCTCTCAGGTCCAGACTGTAGTCCTTGGGGTTCAGCAGGTAAGGGTGGAATGTTCGGCCTCTCAATAGAGGACCCGCTTACAGTTCATGAGCTCCAGGATCTGTGAAGATGTCACCGCTGAGTGCTCCGCAGTGTGGGAGCTGGGAACAATCTGGATGTCAGCTTCCAAGAGAGAGGGGTAATCCAAGCAACCTTCTATATCGCATCTACAGGAGGACGCCAGCACACACAGACCTCTCTCTGTACCGACTGGTTTCCCGGGCTCTTTCTCTTCTCCCTCCCCTTCCTGTTCACATGACATAACAGGGGGGAGTTTAGCCAATACAGTTTGTTTCTCTGTAATCACATTCGGCATAGGTATAACTTCTGGCCACACGGGGGCAGTGTCTGTCACAGATTCTATGTCAATGATAACGGAACAGCCACAGCCGGCCAGCTCACTACACGCCCCCCCCGCTTAAAGGTTGGCAGTCCCTGTCAACGACTGTCTCCAGGGCGGCGATGGCTGTGGAGGTTGTAGGACCCGGCTGTGAAAAGGGCCACACATATTGGTCTCTGTAGGACTGTCCCGGGGGCACTCCTGCGGTGGTCCTCGCTGTCCGCCTAATGGGTGCTAGTCTCTCTCCCCGATCAGTCACCCCACTCTCCGCCCCAGTCGGTAAGTCAGTCGAGGAGGTAAGGGGTTCAGACGCATCAGTCAGGCGAGCAGGGGTAGGGATGTCTTCCACCTCTACATCCCCGGTATCGGTGTCTCCCACAGTATTAGTGATATCCGTCTCTCTAGGCATTATAGGAGGGGAGTCAGGCTGAGAACGACAGGGGCGCAACATGTTACGGTGCAGGGTGCGGAGGCTGCCACTGTCTTCGCCTTGTACTTGGTAGACGGGGCCACCAGGGTACGGGTGTCCAATTATTCGATAGACTTCGGTCTCCCACTTGGGTCGGAGTTTTCCTTGCGGTTTCTTTATACGAACTAGGACTAGTTGACCCACACTCAGTAGGTCTTCTTGTACTGGAAGTGGATCAGCGTGGACCTGGTCCTGGATCTGCTGTTCCACCAGCCGGTAGACAGTTTCCATCCTTTGACGGTGTGCTTGTAGCCAGGAAGGATAGGTACCACAGGTGTCTTCATCAGAGTTAGACAGGTGTAGCTCATGGATGCCTTTGCCTGGGCGGCCAAAAAGGAGGGTGTAAGGCGTGTATCCGGTGACAGAATGGACTTGATTGTTATAGGCCCACAGCAGTTCTGGGAGGAATCGAGGCCAGTCGGGCTTTTTGTCTTCTGCTAAGGTTCGGATCAGTTGTAAGAGGGTCCGGTTGAAACGTTCACACGCGCCATTCCCTTGTGGATGATACGGGGTGGTCCTGGACTTCTTGATTCCATACATCTGCTGAAGTTCTTCAATGAGTCGCCCTTCGAAAGACGCCCCCTGATCAGAGTGCAGCCGCTCCGGACACCCGTAGACCCGAACGAAGTGTTGACAGATGGCCTGTGCAGCTGATTCGGCAGTCTGATCTTTGGTAGCAACAGCGACGGCGAATTTCGTGAAGTGGTCCACCATCACCAGACAGTACTGGTAGCCACTATTCGCCGTTCCGATCAACAGATAGTCCACCATCAACAACTCGAGGGGCCTGGATGTGCTAATAGTCTGGACGGGTGCACGCTGCTCAGTAGACTTGTGAAGTTCACATGTATGACATCTTAGGCAGACGTTTTCAACCAGCTTATGGAGTCCTGGGCAAAAAATGAATTGCTGGGTCCACCGGAGAGTCTTGTCTATGCCGAAGTGGCTGTTCCTTCTGTGGGCTTCAGCCACCATCCCATGGGCTAGCTGCATCGGGACGACAATCTGCAAACATTCTTCCAGCATATGGGATAAAAGGGCCCTGCGATACAAGACTCCATCCTTCACGATCAGTCGATCCCATTGGGCAAGTAGGGCAGAGGCCCTGGTTGATAGTCGGGCTCTTACTTCGGAGGGTGGTTTCTCTTGTGTCTTCACGTACTGTTTCAGTAAGACGTGTTCAGGGTCTCGATCTTGAAGCTTGGCCCATTCTTGTTGGGACAGGGGGGACCCAACTACGGCTTCGATCCCACCTACAGCATACTGGCGGCTATCTTCTATTTGTTTAGCTAGCCGGGCAAAGTCGGGCAGTTCATCTTCCTCCAACTCTTCATCCCGGTCCCCTACCGGCGGGGATGATGTCACTCTGGAAAGGCTGTCAGCATTCTGATTCTCCGTCCCCGCTCTGTATTTAATTTTGTATTGGAATCTAGAGAGCCTTGCCATCCAGCGCTGTTCCATTGCCCCTAGTTTGGCATTTTCTAGGTGGGCAAGAGGATTGTTGTCTGTCACGACCAGCACCTCCGCCCCTGTCAGGTAGCCAGCAAATTTCTCTGTCATAGCCCAGGTCAGGGCCAGGAGTTCCAGGCGGAAAGAGCTGTAGTTGACGAGGTTCTTTTCGGTGTCACGGAGGGATCTACTGGCATAGGCTATTACGCGTTCCTTGTTATCTTGGACTTGGGAGAGGACCGCCCCGAGACCTTGAAGGCTGGCGTCGGTGTATAACTGGAACGGCAAGGTGTAGTCTACATATGCCAGAATAGGGGGTGATGTCAGAGCAGCTTGAAGCGCCCGGAAGGATTTTTCTTGGTCGGGCCCCCAGCTGATGCGTCGTCCTCTGGGACTGTTCCCGGTCCCTCGGAGGGTCTCATGCAGTGGTTCCGCAAGCCGGGCAAAGTCCTTGACAAATCGGCGGTAATAGCCCGCTAGCCCCAGGAAAGCCTGGACTTCTTTGATGGTAGTTGGCTGTGGCCACTCTTGGACAGCTGCTATCTTCTCTGGAGAGGGTTGGACACCTTCGGCCGAGATCCGGTGTCCCAGGTAATCAATCTCCTGCTGGAATAGACGGCACTTGCTGGGCTTCAACTTCAAGCCGTGTTTCTTCAAGCGCTGGAACACTTTGCCAAGCTTGTGAAGATGATCCTCGAAGGTGGCAGAGTATACCACGATGTCATCAAGGTATATCAGCGTGAATTCGAAGTTGAAATCTCCCAGACAGCGTTCCATCAGTCTCTGAAAGGTCCCTGGTGCGTTATTCAAGCCGAATGGCATCCGGTCAAACTCGTACAGGCCCATGGGAAGGATGAAGGCGGTCTTTTCTCTGTCCTTCTCACTCATGGGGACCTGCCAATATCCACTGGCCAAGTCTAGAGACGAAAAATATTTGGCCTTTTTCAGGGCGGTCAGTGACTCTTCGATCCGGGGGAGTGGATAGGAGTCCCGGATCGTGCAAGCGTTCAACCGACGGTAGTCTACGCAAAATCTCAGGGATCCATCTTTCTTTTTGACTATCACCACGGGTGCAGCCCATGGGCTCTGGCTTTCCCGCACCACTCCGGCGTGTAGCATAGATTCTAAGAGGCTTTTCACCTCCTGGTATTGTTGAGGTGGTATTTGTCGGTACCTCTCGTGAATAGGGGCAGCATCGCCCGTGGGAATCTCGTGTTGGATACTGGTGGTGTACCCGAAGTCGGTGTCATGCTTTGCAAAGGAGTCTTGGTGTTCTCACAGTAGTTTCTCCATTTGAGAAACTTCCTGTTTGGTGTACTGGGACGGGTCCAGTTGCACTTTTTCCAGTAGTTTTCGCCCAATGTCTTCATCATCTGCTTGAGCATTTATGGCTGAGACAGTTACCATCCAGCCATCTTCTGTAGACGGGGTGAATTGTAAGGGTCCCATGGGGTTTACTTCTGTGGGTAGAGCATATACTCTGGCAAGTTGCATGCCAGCCTCAAGAGCTACACCTACGTCTGCGGTGTTGTTTAGCCTGACAGGGACTCTTCCGTTCCTCACGACGGCTAGGGTGCGGGCGACTAGTGGGTTTAGCTTACTCCCACTTGGAGCCCTCGGCTCGATTAACACTTCAACTCCTTCAAGTTGTCGGTTGGTGTTAAGAGGCAGGGAAATGACTGTCTCTTTTTCAGCGGGCAAAGTAATCCGGGTACGGCGGGGCACTTTAATGGCTGCTAGGGGTAGTTGTTCCTTTGCCATCTGTTGAAGTCCAACGGTCCGGATTACGCGTTGGAATGCCAGACGAGTCGGTTTATGTTTGGTAACTTTCTGCCAGTACTTGGGCCCTTTTCTTGTCAACAGCATAAGGTCCAGGTCTTTCAAGATACTCATTCCGATTATCACTGGGGTCTCAGAGCCGAAGCCTTCCTTGACAATGACGATTCCTCGTTTCCCTAGGTCTTGTCCGCAGGCCTTCGTATCCATCCAGGCGACTCCGGTTACTGGAATAGGTAGGTTATTAGCCGCAATAATCTTAATGGTGGTATCTGGATCACAAGCAGTTCTTGGTTTGAGGTACTTTTCATAAAACTGTTCAGAGATCGTGGTCACTTGCGACCCAGTGTCCATCAATCCTTGCACTGCAACTCCCTCCAAAATAACTTCAAGTGTAGGACTACTCGAGGCGAGAGTACTCCGTTGCTGGCTCTGTTTTTCTATACCCCATTCTCTGTCCCCCCCTGCTGCTCGAACCTCAGCTGCAGGGGTGTCTAGTTTAACGGCGGCCATTGTGGTGAGACCTGGCGTGGTGGCTCTGCTTGTGGATGTAGCTGATATTCTGTTCGTCGTGGTAACTGATGGTTTGTTTGTTGAGGACAACGATTCGCCCTGTGGCGAGGGTCACCACATGACCAACACGGTCCCGCGGGATGTCTAGGTCGTATCCGCTGGTCTCTCTGTCGTTCTAGTGTTAACTGTGACACCTGTTGCTGTAAATCTGCTACCATCTGTTTCAGCTCCTCGGTGTCACTGTTGGGCTGTTTACTGTCTAATATGGATCTGCACGCAGCGCTTTGAGTCCCCACATCCATGACGGGTCCCCTAGAACGTTCTATGGCTTCCTGCTTGACTTCAGCAAAGGTGAGAGTCGGCGTCATCTGAATCAAGTCCTGTAGCGTACGGTTAAGATACTGGTCTCTCAGCCCTATAACGAATTGGTCTCTCAGTACCAGGTCACGAGGAGCTATAGTAGCCAGTTGTTCCCCTTTTGCACAGACTTGTTCAAGGAGTACCTGAAGGGCATTTGCATATTGGGGAATGTCCTCCCATTCAAGCTGTGTCCGTCTGAAGAACAGGTATCGCAGTGTTCCCTGGTACGTAGTAGGTCCATAGGTCTTTTCCAGCACCTGCACCAAATACTCCAATGCACGCTGCCCCCTGACCATCTCCAGTCTGACTGTCGTCCATGCCTCCCCCTCTAGCGTCAGTACCGCCATTTCTGCCAAGGTCTTAGGGTTAATATTATACATTTCTCCCAGTATTCGCACTTGTTCCGCCCACTCTGGTACGGGGTAGTTTCGCCCGCCAAACTTCCTGACCTGGTTTACAATGGACACCGGCGGCGGTTTCTGACTGTACACTGGGCCTGGGTGGGAATCTTGCTGGGCACAGATCCTGCCGACTATGCCAGATGAAGTGTCCGAGGGCAAGGCCGCCCATGCATATCCATGATCTGGCCCAGCAAAACCTCCACACTCAGATTCCATCTTAACAAACGTATCTTTACTGTTATACATTTTTCTTAACACAGCAGAACACAATAATAGACAGTACAAAGTATGCTTATTCACAGAAATAACGTGTAATAACAAACTATCCCTCACTGTCCCTATCCACACGTTACCAGTTCCTTTGCTCCAAGAGGTTATCTTCCCACGTCGCAGGCCTGTCGGTCACAGCAGGGAGACCCTCCAGCCGAAGAGAAAAAAAGGAATTAAACAAAACTTTGTCTCTCAGGTCCAGACTGTAGTCCTTGGGGTTCAGCAGGTAAGGGTGGAATGTTCGGCCTCTCAATAGAGGACCCGCTTACAGTTCATGAGCTCCAGGATCTGTGAAGATGTCACCGCTGAGTGCTCCGCAGTGTGGGAGCTGGGAACAATCTGGATGTCAGCTTCCAAGAGAGAGGGGTAATCCAGGCAACCTTCTATATCGCATCTACAGGAGGACGCCAGCACACACAGACCTCTCTCTGCACCGACTGGTTTCCCGGGCTCTTTCTCTTCTCCCTCCCCTTCCTGTTCACATGACATAACAGGGGGGAGTTTAGCCAATACAGCTTGTTTCTCTGTAATCACATTCGGCATAGGTATAACTTCTGGCCACACGGGGGCAGTGTCTGTCACAGATTCTATGTCAATGATAACGGAACAGCCACAGCCGGCCAGCTCACTACACTGGTGCTGCTGTCTTCTTTATGAGAAAGCCACTAACAGTCTTGTTTGGTGGCTTATCTCCGAGAGAGCAAAGCGATCAGCAGTCTGAAATGGGACATGCCTGATTGACGTCTCCTGCGACAATCAGATGTCTGGGGCCCCCATACACACTAGACTGCCGGCAGAACCTGTCAACTACTTTGACGGATTTGGACAAAATTAGTCTGTGTATGGGATCTTTAGGAAGGAGTTAATTTGCGTGCATTAAGCTATGAAACGTGTCTGGGAATAGAAGCAACTAAGCTGTGCAACCAAATCCTTGTTAATAAATTTTATATTGACCCTAAATACAGACCATCTATCCTTTTAATAGAAGAGTCAGATAACAGAACTCCTCTTGAGAAGAGGGTTTATTTCTACGTTCTACTACCTACCTAGGAGTTTTTTTTGTATAATCTCATTCAATCCCTTATCATATTTTTTTTAAGTTAACTTGACTCATATTGATCTTTATTTTAGGGATTTGCCTTTTTATTGTTGTTATTATTTTAAGAAGTTTTACATACATAAATAAGGTATAAAGTAAATGCAAATAAACTAGAGCTAACAATAACAGACTATTACAGAGAGAAGATGACCTTGTCCTCACCGACTTACAATCTATTTAATTTATTGAACCTTATTTTACATTAACTTTTTTCTTTTTACTTCTAAGAGGAAATAATTGTGCGCCTATCAAAGAATAAAAGTTTGGGATAACACCATAAGGAATTCATTTGATTTATTTTAATTATCTTGTGTCTGACTCATCCAACCAGAAGCCTTTGCCTAAATTTGTCTAAATCTCCGTTTGCAGGCTGCGTCCACAGCCCGACAAGTGGTGCGTACACTTCAACTCTTGGCATGACATTATGTTTTTTTTCCACAGCAGGATGAGGAGGGCACCTATAATTAGCTTGCTAAAAAAGCAAAAAAAAGAAAGCGGCCATTACTGTCCTGACAGAGGAAGGCACGAGACCAAGAACCATGAAAGAGAGAGGAAGAGCAGATGGTGGATGACTAGTGTGTCACTGTCTGGTAAGGTGTCATTTTGTATGTATTACATATAAGATCTTCTTTACTCAGCATTTACTCACACTCTACTATTTAGATTTTGGTGTTTCATTCTTATTATAAGACTTTAGGAAACTATTCCTAGAAATTTTAGATACTACAAGCCATTCCCTAAAGTTGTGGGGATAGATGATAGGGTTGTGAAAAGTCTCCCTACGTCATATGTTTTGTAAGAGTCTACATATCGGTTTCTCGGAAATCTTCAGGTGAATAATTGAGACATGAATATTGTCTTGGAACGTATGTGTATTAAGAAATTAATGGTTCATATATCGAAAACGCCATCAATAATGTTACATAGTGTTAAGAGTTGTTGTGTTAAGAGTGCTGGGACTTGTCTACCAAGAGCAGCCGGGTATTTAACATTATAGTAGGGATTTGATCTATGAAATGAAAATTTTGCCCCAATAAATACATATGGCACTGACTTCTAAATACCCAAAACATGCTAAATGTTAAACTATAACTGACAAGCACAAAATACTGCTGGGAAGCTATTCATTCCAGATTAAGACTTACGAATTGTTTATTATTTTGTTCGTTGCTGCTTTTATATTTATTTGCACATTGATACGAATTTTTTTTTTATGATTTCTGACATTTTTTTGAGAATATGCTATGGTTCTTCATAGTCCTATGAAACATGACAGTGTAATTCCAGGTGAAAACAAAAACACAGCATGATTTTTTTCTACAGTTGTTGGAAATCAATATTCTGTATGTTTATAGATGAGTTCAATTTGGGAGAATTGTTTGTAAATTTAACAAAGGATCAAAGTAAATGAAATGAGTTATTTTTATAGCCTGGCTGTCGCCCTCCCCCTCCACACAAATGCGTACTGTGATGAAGGCATCCATATGGCACAACTTCTAGTGTTTCTTTACAGACAGGGCTGTTAACTGTTAACCCTCAGCAACAGTAAAGTCATCAGATTGTAGGGCGGGAGAAAAATGAGTCCGGGTTTTATGTACTGTGGTGGTTACATATAGTAACAGTTCTTTTATTTTATTAATTCATTTCTTTTTATTTTATTATAAAATTAATAGAAATAAACTTGTCATCTGATTGTCTATTTGTCCAAACTATTTAAATTATTTATCTTTTATCAAATGAATAGAAATATACTGGTCGTGCGAGTGTCTATTTGTACCATTATTTCATTTTACTATTTGCACTCTGATTATTATTTGCAATATTTGCAATATTAAAAATATTATACCGATAACAATTGCAAAGATTCTGATTAAATTATTTGTTAAGGAGTTACGACTAAGAAAAAATTAAAGTAGATTTTCCGACGAAATTTGAAAATACAGCTTTTAACAAGACTGCAACCTGTCTTTATTTTGAAGCCCAAGTCAGTGGTCGTCATGGCCCAACCTGTATAGGAAGTCAAAAATGAAAAAAAGGACGGGTGTCAGTTTACCACTGCACTGAAAGAAATGCCAAAATATCCTGTATGTCGGTGCATGAACTCATCCAGACTGGTAACCTTCAGCGGATAATGGAGAAAGGAGACGAAAGAAGCACAATTTTATGCGTTTCAGATAAGGACTCTCTATAGGCCGAAACGCGTGAGCTTTATATATGCGTTTTTCTTCCGTTTAATTTGACAATATATTTTTTAATGAAGTAAGCTTTGCTAGTAAAAACACATTTTTATAGCCACCATAATTTTTCCTAAAATGCTGGATTAAACCCTCATCCCCTCTTTTTACTCCTGTATAGGAAGTGAATCACTGTAAAACTGCATATGCACATGTGGTGTATCATCACAAGCACTGCCTGGAACCTTAGGATATAAGCAGAGTGTGGCAGAAGACATCCAGAGTTTTCCTCTATTGACAGTTACTATCTTGGGGTCGGTAAAAACCAAGACCCCGGAGAATTTCCGACACTGGAGGGCGGCATATCCTTATTTCTCAGCGCCGTTAAAAAGAGGCACTGAGGAATAAGTACCCTTAACTGCTGCTGTTAAAAGGAGTATCGGCGGTTGTTAAGGGGTTAACACAGCTGTTCTTTTGTGTTGGGGTAAAATATATTGTGCTATTATTCATATTTTATTAGTGTATTAAAAGTTAAGTTTCATAATTTGGTGCTTTTCGGTGAATTAGATTTTTCTTTGGTACATAACATTTGAATTAATTGAGTCAATAATTATGGGTCCATTCTCACATCATGAAATGGGCCCAAAAAGGCCACTTACTGCAGCTGAATTTGGGTCTACGCAGCCATTATGATTTTATCAAATGTGCCTTCAGATAGTAGACCGTATGCTGGAAGAGCTTCGAGCTGGTCCACTGTCACTGCACTTTCAAGTACAAGCTTGGCTGGCAAATATTGAAATGTGTGTGTGCCGTTTTGAGAGTTGAAAAATGAAGGTAACTGAAGGGGATCCACTGAGCTGAGCACAATCGCTCATCACTACTACCCACCAAATAATAGATCAATATTACAATGTAGGTAACAAGGTGTGTGAGATACTTCCTAACTAAACTTAGATCTCCGAATCAATGGTTTACTGTGGTTGAACATGGTGAGCCATTGCCAGATCTAGGCCGAGTCCCTCATGTTAGCCAGTGACAATGTGATCCTTTGCCTGTCGAAGTAAGTGAAAAGTATGGTTTAGGTTGGGGGAAGACAGAGGTCCCAACTTCCTGGCCAAAGTCTTCTGTTGGTTTGCCCTAGTTATGCATGTTAAATCCCCTTCACAAACAATATTAAAATGTGAGCTTAGGCTAGGTTCACATTTGCGGTTGAGTTCGCAGCGTCTTGTCCGCAACCACAAATGCATTGCAAAACGCATGCAAATGCATGATAAGGCTGCGTTTTTTACCCTCATCAACTTATGCATGACGGATAAAAAACGCAACATTTGCACGCGTTCGCATGCGTTTTTGCATGCGTTCGCGTTTTTTATGTGCAAGCATTTGATAGGAGAAAAATTTTCAAGAAGAATGGGCGTGGCTCATGGGAATTCTCTATATAAACCCTTGTACAGATGAAATCCTTACATTTTGCTCCTGTATCCTGAATCAAGATGAATTTTCGCATGGAGAGTTTCTATCGGAATCTGGATTTGGGTGTCAACTTGTTTCTTTCCTTTGCATTTGCTTGTGAGCAAGAACGGAAAAGAGAAAAACAGAGAAGACGGCGTCAGCGCTTTTGGCAGCACCCGATTCATGAACTACGACAGAGCCGTGGAGCCTACAACTCCTTATTCAGTGAGCTCCATGAAAACCCAGAGAAATATTTCGAGTACACAAGGATGTCTCAAGACAGCTTTATGGAACCGCGTACAAGGAGCCATCAGCAAGCAGGATACCCAGGAACGTCTGCTGGTGACACTAAGGTACGTAATATTTAAACATTAACGCGTGACATAATTTTTATTGTTCTGCAATGTACTTAATTTTGTTCCCTTTTTTTGTTTTGCTTAAATACTGTCCTAAATATTATTGTTCTAAAAGCAATGTTCTTTCTCTTTTTTTTTTTCTTTCTTTCTCTGTTTTGCAAAACCCCAGTCATAAAAATTATTGTTCTGATTTATTTTTTTCTTTCTCTTTTCGGCAGATTCCTGGCTAATGGAGAGAACCTATCATCGCTCCATTTCCAGTTCCGGATAGGAATTTCCACATTATTGCAGACACCTGCTGGGCTTTGTGGCATGTTCTCTGTGCAGAATTTATCCCCCCTACCCACCACGGAAATCTGGCAGCAAACTGCAGACCAATTTTTTGAAGTTTGTAATTTCCCCAACTGTATGGGAGCAGTAGATGGAAAACATATCAGGATTACCAAACCGGCTGGAACTGAATCCGAGTATTTTAATTATAAAAAAATATTTTTCCATAGTGCTCATGGCGATTACAGCTGCTGACTGTAGGTTTGTCACCATGGACATTAGATCTTTTGGCCGTGGTAATGACTCCCAGACATTTAAAAACTTGGACATGGGCCAACGGTTGTATGGGAATCATTTTAATTTCCCCCTGCCACAACGTATTCCCAACACTCAAGGCTCGCCAACGCCATTTGTTGTGGTTGGGGATGAGGCCTTTCAGATGTGTGGAAACCTCCTGAAACCATACTCCAGTCAGGACTTGAACCACACAAAAAGGATTTTTAATTACAGACTGACCAGGGCACGAAGAAAAGTTGAGTGTGCCTTTGGTATCCTTGTCTCAAAATGGCGCATTTTAGGGACAGCCATTAATCTGAAAATTGAGACAGTCGAAAAGGTGGTCAAAGCATGTGTGGTTCTGCACAACTATAATGGCAAAAGAGAGACCCAACATTGAACTTGATGAGCCTGTTTGTAACCCATTGCCAGATTACTATCATAACCCTCTCAGGACAACAGTTGAAGTTGCCCAAATGAGGGATACATTTGCGTACTACTTTGTTTCTGAGAGTGGATGTCTGTCCTGGCAAAATGACATGGTTTAGTGTTCTTGTAGTCTTGTGTATTGTTATGTACCTGTAATTATTAAAATGTATTTTAATGTTTGCTGACAATAAAAGACCACTAGTTAAACACCTGTTCCAAGTGCCCTCTATATTAGAATATTTTTTTTTAAGTTTAAGAAGGTGATCACCGGTTCACAACAACAGTTTTTATAAAATCCACTTGGATTGAGATCCAATTGGGATCCATTGCATGAGACAGGGATTGGATTATAACCAAATTGGGTTATGTAACCCATGTTTTACACTACACCTCTTCACTCTGAGGTCAGTGCTATGGTAGATTACATTGCATTAGCTCCATTGTCTCTTCAGTCTGCATTTCTATATATTAATGCAGACTGAAGAGATGATGGAGCTAATCCACCTCATATCTTTACTCACCTGCCCATGTGTCAGAACTAGTGCACTCAAGATGCAGAAAACACTGCATCCTGAGTGCACTAGTGCTGACACCTGGGCAGGTGAGCATTGTTGACCCCTGACCTTTTTTGCTGTATTAATATATTTTTTTGGAGGATTTTCAGTCCTCATTGCGTTTTTGCCACCTCATAGTTCCCTTGCACATACATAGCTGCTGTGTAAACCAAATAAAAAAGAGCAGTAGATTGTGTGTCATGGAGCTATGAGATGGCAAAACCACAGTGTGTGTACACGGTGACCTGTGTGTTGACGGTGCACGGTGTGTGTTGCCGTCGAGGACAGAGACAAAGATCAAACAGTGATTGGGGGAAAACAACACAAATTTATTTACAAGAAAAAATTTACTTTTATGAACCGATGAGGGGTAAATGTTATGGACCTGGGGGGTGTGAAGCTGGGATGATTGGCTACAGGTGGGCGTAGAAAGGGGTTCCAGGGGAAGGGGTAACTAAACTTGTGGGGTCTGAGAGGTCAAGGATGGAAGTAGACACGTTAGGAGTGGAAGCATGGGACAGGAGAGACACATTGGAAGCGAGAGAAAAACTGGACAGCACAGACATATTGGGAGGTGAGGGTGGAGGTAGTATAACACTTCTGCTGCCTTTAGTCCTTTTTGCTTTCAGTCCAGTTTTATGCGATATCCTCCTTTTTTGTGTCTCCTTGGGAGGGTGGGAGTGGTGGGGTCAGCAGGGCGTGTATGAACTGGACCCGGCCTGGTGGTGGCGGTAGACAGCCGTGCAGATTCTTCTGACGGCCTAGTGGTGGTGGCGGTGGACAGCCGTGCAGGTTCTTCAGGTGGCCTACTGATGGTGGCAGTGGTCAGCCGTGCAGGAGCAGGACTCGGCATGGTGGTGGTCGAGTGGATTGCAGCAGCACCCGGCATGGTGGTGGCGGTGTATGTTGTGAATTTGCTTTTTGCTCCCTCTAGTGGTTACTAGTTTTTTGACTCTGGTTTTTCTGTAATTCCTTTTATCCGCACCTGGGTCGTTAGTTAGGGGTGTTGCTATATAAGCTCCCTAGACCTTCAGTTCAATGCCTGGCAACGTAGTTATCAGAGCTAGTCTGCTGTGCTCTTGTCTACTGATCCTGGTTCCAGTTATATCAGCTAAGTCTGCCTTTTGCTTTTTGCTATTTGTTTTGGTTTTGTATTTTTGTCCAGCTTGTTCCAAATCTATATCCTGACCTTTGCTGGAAGCTCTAGGGGGCTGGTGTTCTCCCCCCGGACCGTTAGACGGTTCGGGGGTTCTTGAATTTCCAGTGTGGATTTTGATAGGGTTTTTGTTGACCATATAAGTTACCTTTCTTTATTCTGCTATCAGTAAGCGGGCCTCTCTGTGCTAAACCTGGTTCATTTCTGTGTTTGTCATTTCCTCTTACCTCACCGTTATTATTTGTGGGGGGCTTCTATCCAGCTTTGGGGTCCCCTTCTCTGGAGGCAAGAAAGGTCTTTTGTTTTCCTCTACTAGGGGTAGCTAGATTCTCCGGCTGGAGCGTGTCATCTAGAATCAAGATCAGGAATGATCCCCGGCTACTTCTAGTGTTGGCGTTAGGAGTAGATATATGGTCAACCCAGTTACCACTGCCCTATGAGCTGGATTTTTGTATTCTGCAGACTTCCACGTACCTCTGAGACCCTCGCCATTGGGGTCATAACAGTTTGCCAGGCCAGTATTAAATGTTTAATGCGTTGCAGAAGAGGGATTATAAGAAAGAAGATTCTGAGTTTTTTTTTTTTTTTTTTTCTTTCTTCTTCCCCTTTACCTCAGAGTGGCTATGCTTGCTGCAGACATGAATGTCCAGACCTTGATTACAAGTGTGGACCAGCTGGCTACTCGTGTGCAGGGCATACAAGACTATGTTATCAGAAATCCTAGGTCAGAACCTAAAATACCGATTCCTGAACTGTTTTCCGGAGACAGGTTTAAGTTTAGGAATTTTGTGAATAATTGTAAATTGTTTTTGTCCCTGAGACCCTGTTCATCTGGAGACTCTGCTCAGCAAGTAAAAATAGTTATTTCGTTCTTACGGGGCGACCCTCAGGATTGGGCTTTTTCGCTGGCGCCAGGAGATCCGGCATTGGCTGATATTGATGCGTTTTTTCTGGCGCTCGGTTTACTTTATGAGGAACCCAATCTTGAGATTCAGGCAGAAAAGGCCTTGCTGGCTATGTCTCAGGGGCAGGACGAGGCTGAAGTGTATTGCCAAAAATTTCGGAAATGGTCCGTGCTGACACATTGGAACGAGTGTGCACTGGCCGCTAATTTTAGAAATGGCCTATCTGAAGCCATTAAGAATGTTATGGTGGGTTTTCCCATTCCCACAGGTCTCAATGATACTATGGCACTGGCTATTCAAATTGACCGGCGGTTGCGGGAGCGCAAAACCGCAAATTCCCTCATGGTGTTGTCTGAACAGACACCTAATTCGGTGCAATGTGATAGAAAAACCGCAAATTCCCTCATGGTGTTGTCTGAACAGACACCTGATTTAATACAATGTGATAGAATCCTGACTAGAAATGAGCGGAAAATTCATAGACGCCGGAATGGCTTGTGCTACTACTGTGGTGATTCTACACATGTTATCTCAGCATGCTCTAAACGTATAGCTAAGGTTGTTAGTCCTGTCACCGTTGGTAATTTGCAACCTAAATTTATTCTGTCTGTAACTTTGATTTGCTCACTGTCGTCTTATCCTGTCATGGCGTTTGTAGATTCAGGTGCTGCCCTGAGTCTTATGGATCTGTCATTTGCTAAGCACTGTGGTTTTACTCTTGAACCATTAGAAAATCCTATTCCTCTTAGGGGTATTGATGCTACGCCATTGGCAGCAAATAAACCGCAGTATTGGACACAGGTTATCATGTGCATGACTCCTGAACACCGCGAGGTGATACGTTTCCTGGTTTTACATAAAATGCATGATTTGGTTGTTTTAGGGCTGCCATGGTTACAGACCCATAATCCAGTCCTGGACTGGAAGGCTATGTC
Organism: Ranitomeya variabilis; assembly: GCF_051348905.1. Classification (NCBI taxonomy): domain Eukaryota; kingdom Metazoa; phylum Chordata; class Amphibia; order Anura; family Dendrobatidae; genus Ranitomeya; species Ranitomeya variabilis. The sequence continues at coordinate 102,566,208 of NC_135235.1, forward strand.
AGTCTCAAGTTGGGGCTGTCGTGGTATTCATGGGGATTCCCTGCCTGTGTCTATTGCTTCTTCTACGCCTTCGGAAGTTCCGGAGTATTTGTCTGATTATCAGGATGTCTTCAGTGAGTCTGAGTCCAGTGCACTGCCTCCTCATAGGGACTGTGACTGTGCTATAGATTTGATCCCAGGCAGTAAGTTTCCTAAGGGAAGACTGTTTAATCTGTCGGTACCTGAACATACCGCTATGCGTTCATATATCAGGGAGTCTCTGGAGAAAGGACATATTCGTCCGTCTTCTTCCCCCCTTGGTGCGGGATTCTTTTTTGTGGCAAAAAAGGACGGATCTTTGAGACCTTGTATTGATTATCGGCTTTTAAATAAGATCACTGTCAAATTTCAGTATCCTTTACCGCTGTTGTCTGACTTGTTTGCCCGGATTAAAGGTGCCAAGTGGTTCACCAAGATAGACCTTCGTGGTGCGTACAACCTTGTGCGCATTAAGCAAGGTGATGAATGGAAAACCGCATTCAATACGCCCGAAGGTCATTTTGAGTACTTGGTGATGCCTTTTGGGCTCTCCAATGCGCCTTCAGTTTTTCAGTCCTTTATGCATGACATTTTCCGGAAGTATCTGGATAAATTTTTGATTGTTTATCTGGATGATATTTTGTTTTTTTCTGATGATTGGGATTCGCATGTGGAGCAGGTCAGGTTGGTCTTTAAAATTTTGCGTGAAAATTCTTTGTTTGTCAAGGGCTCAAAGTGTCTCTTTGGTGTACAGAAGGTTCCCTTTTTGGGGTTCATTTTTTCCCCTTCTGCTGTGGAGATGGACCCAGTCAAGGTCCGAGCTATTCTTGATTGGACTCAGCCCTCGTCGGTTAAGAGTCTTCAGAAGTTCTTGGGTTTCGCTAACTTCTACCGTCGTTTTATCGCTAATTTTTCTAGCATTGTGAAACCGTTGACGGATATGACCAAGAAGGGCTCCGATGTAGCTAACTGGGCTCCTGCTGCCGTGGAGGCTTTCCAGGAGTTGAAGCGTCGGTTTACTTCGGCGCCTGTTTTGTGCCAGCCCGATGTCTCACTTCCCTTTCAGGTTGAGGTGGATGCTTCAGAGATTGGAGCAGGGGCCGTTTTGTCGCAGAGAGGCCCTGGTTGCTCTGTTATGAAACCTTGTGCCTTTTTCTCCAGGAAGTTTTCGCCTGCCAAGCGAAATTATGATGTGGGCAATCGGGAGTTGTTGGCCATGAAATGGGCATTTGAGGAGTGGCGTCATTGGCTCGAGGGTGCTAAGCATCGTGTGGTGGTCTTGACTGATCACAAAAATCTGATGTATCTCGAGTCTGCTAAACGCCTTAATCTGAGACAGGCCCGCTGGTCATTGTTTTTCTCCCGCTTTGATTTTGTTGTCTCGTATTTACCAGGTTCAAAGAATGTGAAGGCCGATGCTCTTTCTAGGAGCTTTGTGCCTGATGCTCCTGGAGTCGCTGATCCTGTTGGTATTCTTAAAGATGGAGTTATCTTGTCAGCTATTTCTCCGGATCTGCGACGTGTGTTGCAGAGATTTCAGGCTGATAGGCCTGAGTCTTGTCCACCTGACAGACTGTTTGTCCCGGATAAATGGACCAGCAGAGTCATTTCCGAGGTTCATTCCTCGGTGTTGGCAGGTCACCCGGGAATTTTTGGCACCAGAGATCTGGTGGCCAGGTCCTTTTGGTGGCCTTCCTTGTCAAGGGATGTGCGGTCATTTGTGCAGTCCTGTGGGACTTGTGCTCGAGCTAAGCCTTGCTGTTCTCGTGCCAGCGGTTTGCTCTTGCCCTTGCCTGTCCCGAAGAGACCTTGGACACATATCTCCATGGATTTCATTTCTGATCTTCCGCTATCTCAGGGCATGTCCGTTATCTGGGTGATATGTGATCGCTTCTCCAAGATGGTCCATTTGGTTCCTTTGCCTAAGCTGCCTTCCTCTTCCGATCTGGTTCCTGTGTTTTTCCAGAACGTGGTTCGTTTGCACGGCATCCCTGAGAATATTGTGTCAGACAGAGGATCCCAGTTCGTTTCTAGGTTCTGGCGATCCTTTTGTAGTAGGATGGGCATTGATTTGTCGTTTTCGTCTGCTTTCCATCCTCAGACTAATGGACAGACGGAGCGAACCAATCAGACTTTGGAGGCTTATTTGAGGTGTTTTGTCTCTGCTGATCAGGAGATTGGGTGACATTCTTGCCGTTGGCTGAGTTTGCCCTTAATAATCGGGCTAGTTCCGCCACCTTGGTTTCGCCTTTTTTCTGCAACTCTGGTTTCCATCCTCGCTTTTCTTCGGGTCATGTGGAGCCTTCTGACTGTCCTGGGGTGGATTCTGTGGTAGATAGGTTGCAGCGGATCTGGAATCATGTGGTGGACAACTTGAAGTTGTCACAGGAGAGGGCTCAGCGCTTTGCCAACCGCCGCCGCGGTGTGGGTCCCCGACTACGCGTTGGGGATTTGGTATGGCTTTCTTCCCGCTTTGTTCCTATGAAGGTCTCCTCTCCCAAATTTAAACCTCGTTTTATTGGGCCTTACAAGATATTGGAAATCCTTAATCCTGTATCTTTTCGTCTGGATCTTCCTGTGTCGTTTGCTATTCACAATGTATTTCATAGGTCCTTGTTGCGGCGGTACATTGTGCCTGTAGTTCCTTCTGCTGAGCCTCCTGCTCCGGTGTTGGTTGAGGGCGAGTTGGAGTACGTGGTGGAGAAGATCTTGGATTCTCGCCTCTCCAGGTGGAGGCTTCAGTACCTGGTCAAGTGGAAGGGCTATGGTCAGGAGGATAATTCCTGGGTGGTCGCCTCTGATGTTCATGCGGCCGATTTAGTTCGTGCCTTTCATGCCGCTCATCCTGATCGCCCTGGTGGTCGTGGTGAGGGTTCGGTGACCCCTCACTAAGGGGGGGGTACTGTTGTGAATTTGCTTTTTGCTCCCTCTAGTGGTTACTAGTTTTTTGACTCTGGTTTTTCTGTCATTCCTTTTATCCGCACCTGGGTCGTTAGTTAGGGGTGTTGCTATATAAGCTCCCTAGACCTTCAGTTCAATGCCTGGCAACGTAGTTATCAGAGCTAGTCTGCTGTGCTCTTGTCTACTGATCCTGGTTCCAGTTATATCAGCTAAGTCTGCCTTTTGCTTTTTGCTATTTGTTTTGGTTTTGTATTTTTGTCCAGCTTGTTCCAAATCTATATCCTGACCTTTGCTGGAAGCTCTAGGGGGCTGGTGTTCTCCCCCCGGACCGTTAGACGGTTCGGGGGTTCTTGAATTTCCAGTGTGGATTTTGATAGGGTTTTTGTTGACCATATAAGTTACCTTTCTTTATTCTGCTATCAGTAAGCGGGCCTCTCTGTGCTAAACCTGGTTCATTTCTGTGTTTGTCATTTCCTCTTACCTCACCGTTATTATTTGTGGGGGGCTTCTATCCAGCTTTGGGGTCCCCTTCTCTGGAGGCAAGAAAGGTCTTTTGTTTTCCTCTACTAGGGGTAGCTAGATTCTCCGGCTGGAGCGTGTCATCTAGAATCAACGTAGGAATGATCCCCGGCTACTTCTAGTGTTGGCGTTAGGAGTAGATATATGGTCAACCCAGTTACCACTGCCCTATGAGCTGGATTTTTGTATTCTGCAGACTTCCACGTACCTCTGAGACCCTCGCCATTGGGGTCATAACAGGTGTAGTGGTGTGCGGCAGGACTGGACATGGTGGTGTCCGTATAGTGGTATGCAGCAGAACTCGGTATTGATGTTAAGTGTGTAATTGGTGGCACCGGTGGAAATACCACCTGTGCCTGGTGGAAGTACCGAGTCTGCTGCATAGCCTGAACATAAGCAGCGTTGCAGGCATGCATCACGTTGAGCTGGAGTTCAGGAATAATGTGTTCCGACATGCCCTGCTCTATCTGATTAAAAAAATGGTGTGCTGGTCTCTGGAGGTCGGCTTTTAGACAGTTAAGGCATTGGTTGACATCCTGGAAAAGTGTGTTAATATGGGTCAGACCACTTTCCAGTCTATCTCCCAGCGCCTTTAAGCCATTCTGGAAGACCGAGCTCAAGTGAATAAACTCGGGCATGAGTGACCTGTTCGAGGCCTTCTGCTGCTGGCGGGAAGAGCCCAAAAAAAGAGGCAGAGAACTGGGACAGGGAAACATCTGCTGCCTGTTCTCCAGCCTGTGACGCCGGCCCACTTGCTGCTTCGCTGGTGGATGGCTGGGACTGGTCCATGGCAGTTCGATGAGTGACCGCTCTAGAGGACAATCCAGGTTCGAGGGTGCTGCTACAGGTTCTGTGAAAAGAAAAGAAAAGTAAACATTACTACCAAAAAATAACAAATGTAAAAGCGCCAACTCCTCTGGAATAGAAAAAATCAGATTAGTGAATACAGCACAATGGAATACAACACAAAAATACTTGCGTTCTCTGAGCAAGGACAGGACTCATGAAACCCAGCAGCCGGTGGTACTTGTATTTCCCTATCCTTGCTGCAGCACCACTGCAAACTTGGATCTCCTGTCTCAGGGTCTTGTTGAAGCGATCCTTCATCGAACGCCAACGGGTTTTGACTTTGATCACTGTGAATAGGGGAAAAAAATAGCTAAACATTGCACTTTAGGCCAGGATCACACAACCGCGTGTGATGCGAGAAACTCGCAGGAGTTTATCGCATCACACATGGTTGTGTGATCTCGGCCTTCAGGTTCACTGCTGCATCAGACCACACTGCAATGCTTACGAAAAGCCTTTCAGACTCGTGACTTGGCGTTGTCCCATCCATCAGTGCTTGGGCCACTTCATTCCACAGCCACCGAATCACCACAGCGTCCGAGTGCTCCTGCTCCCGGGTGTCCCACAATGCAACTCGCTCCTGCACCAAGGTGATGAGGAGGTCATTGTCTATAAAGTCCTCCTCCCATTGTGGAACCTAGAAATGAAAAAAATACATTAATGTTGGAAAGATAAAACACTTAAAACAAGAAAAAGTAAAAAAAAAAAGTCAAGAGTCCTAAAAACAGTCAAGAATAAATAAAAACAGTCAAGAGTACCAACAACAGTCAAGAATAAATAAAAACAGTCAAGAATACTTACACGCCGTCTTGCCACCGGAGCTTGGGCCTGAGTCTGCTGCTCCTGCTCATCTGCACTGGAAGGGTTCTGTAAAAATAAAAATAAATATTTTGCCACATGTGTAATAGTGACAGTGAATACTTACCAAGCAAAGCAAATGTACTCACTTCAGTCTCCTGTCCTGTGTGTGAGCTCTGGAGGACATGATGAGGAATGCTGCAAGAGAGACAGAAATGATTTCAGACTGCAGGGAGAAAAAGAGACAGGCAGACATATAGCTTGTATACTTACATTTTGATAGAGTCTTCCAAACTTGATGCTGCAATGCTTGTACCGCTTCCAGAGTCTTGGGAGTAATGGACTTCCACTGCCCACACCTTCTTTATAAGGTTTGTTTGGAGTCTAGCTTAAAACAAGTTCCTAGACATGTTTACTCATAAGAACGCATGCGTACGCAAATGCAAGCCCTTGCGTACGCGTGCATTCCCATAGACTGTAATGTGTTTATTTGGCCCACTCCTTCCGCATGCCTCTGCATGCGTGTGGCGGCAGAAATTTGCCGCCACAAAAATTCTACGATGGTGCGTCAGCCGCAAACTGCAAAAATACGCATTTGCGAATCACCTGGGATGACGTCGCGGTCACGCGACCATGACGTCACAAAGGTCCTTATTATTTTTAACATTCTATCTTTTACTATTGATGCTGTATAGGCAGCATCAATAGTAAAAAGATGGTCACACTTGTCAAGCACTATACTTGACAAGTGTGACCAACCTGTCAATCACTTTTCCAAGCGATGCTTCAAATCGCTTGGAAAACGCAAGCATTCTGCAAGCTAAAAACGCTTGCAAAACATTTGTGTTTTGCAGGAAAACGCATGCGAATTACGCATGCGTTTTACCTGCGGCAGGGAGTTGCGGAAACGCTGCTGACATTTCCACAGCATTTCTGCAACGATAGCCTCAAGGTGATTTAAGTAAATACGGTACATTATGATTGACTGAATATGTTGTGAGCTGTCACCAAATTGAGGTTACAGTTGGCTGCATGCATATATACACCCACAATGCCTACTAGCGACTATGGTCCACATAGCCAGCATCCCTGTTATCCCACAATTTGGGCCTTTCTTGAATAAGGCCAGCAGCATTTCCACATTCATGCTATGTGCCAATTTGTTGTTTTTTGTGGAGGTGTGTTTTGTTTTTTTTTTAGCTCTTCACATCACTTGTCCCAATTACTGAATTTCCTGTGATGGCCAGATGTAATTTCTGGATCTTTTGACAAATCACAGCTGTCATCAACCCCATCGAAGATTAACCCGATTGGCACTGCAGCAGAACAATCAGGAAGAGCCAAGCTAAGAGGCAGAATTGGCACATCTAATGAATGCACCAGTTCTGAGGCGGCTGCGGGCTGGTATTTTTATGCTGGGAAGTACCCAATAACCAGAGACATTCCCAGTCTGATAATATAAGAGAGCTTTACCTTGGCTGGTTATCACAAATAGGATGGACTCCACTTAGTTTTTTTCATTTATTTATTACAAGTACAAAAAACTACATACACAGCACTAATTATATAACTTGCAGTTATCTACAAGTGGTTCTCACATAATTAGAATATCATCAAAAAGTTAATTTATTTCAGTTCTTCAATGCAAAAAGTGAAACTAAATATTATATAGATTCATTATAAACAGAGTGATCTATTTCAGGTGTTTATTTCTGTTAACCCCGAAGGTGGTTTCCATGTTAATGACCTGGTCAATTTTTACAATTCTGACCACTATCCCTTTATGAGGTAATAACTCTGGAATGCTTTCATGGATCCTGGTGATTCTGAGACTGTTTTCTCGTGACATATTGCACTTCATGATAGTGGTAAAATTTCCTTGATATAACTTGCGTTTATTTGTGCAAAAAATGGAAATTTGGCGAAAATGTTGCAATTTTCCCACTTGGAATTTCCATGCCCTTAAATCACAAAGATATGTCACACAAAATACTTAATAAGTAACATTTCCCACATGTCTACTTTACATCAGCACAATTTTGGAACCAAAGTTTTATTTTGTTAGGAAGTTATAAGGGTTAGGCCGGCGTCACACTGGCATATTGCATCCTATGCGAGAGCAGAGCAGGAGCCGGGTGTCATGCGTCTGTGCTCCGATTCTCTCGCACAGGGAGGATCGGATCACAGCTCCATTGCTGGGGTCCGCTTATAACGCACAGGCTTATATGGGTGCGAGTGAGCCGAGAGTTTTCCTCGGTCCGTGACAATCGCAGCATGCTGCGATTGTCTCGGACCAAGGAAAACGGACGACAAAAAGTCGGCTGCTGGGAGCTGCCCCATAGCTTAACATTGGTCCGAGTGCAATGCGATTTTTGTATCGCATTGCACTCGGCCGTTTAAAACGCCAGTGTGACGCCAGCCCTAGGGTAAGGTTCCACGTTGCGGATTGCTGGCGCTTTGGACGGAGCGGAAAACTCGCTCTGCCCAAAGCGCCGCCCCCTTTTGAAGGCGTGGTGTTTCCGGATGTGTTCATTGCACACATCCGGAATCTCCGCACCCCATACATAGGGCCCTGTGATTTACCGGACATGCTGCGATCTAAAAAGGCGTGTCGCAAGTCCGGAAACACAGGGCCGCCGGATGCGTGTTCGCACGCATAATGGAGACGGGATTTCGTAAAATCCCCTCCACTATGTGTAACATCTGGATGCTGCGGATTGAACTCTGCGGTTGTATGCAGCGTTCAATCCGCAGCTAATTCGGATGTAATCCGGCCCGTGGACATGCACCCTTGAAAGTTAAACAGCGATTTCTCATTTTTACATTTTTTTTTTTTAGAAACCACATAACATTTTAAGTCACTTTGAGGGGTCTATATGATAGCAAATACCCAATAGCGACACCATTCTAAAAACTTCACCCCTCAAAGTGCTCAAAACCATATTCAAGAAGTTTATTACCCGTTCAGGTGCTTCACAGGAATTTTTGGAATGTTTAAAAAAATTAACGTTTAACTTTTTTTCACAAAAAATTTACTTCAGATCCAAATTTTTTTATTTTACCAAGGATAACAGGAGAAATTGTACCACAAAAGGTGTTGTGCAATTTTTACTGAGTACTCTGATACCCCATATGTGAGGGTAAACCACTGTTTGGGCGCATTGCAGAGCTCGGAAGGGAAGGAGCGCCGTTTTACTTTTTCAATGCAAAATTGGCTGGAATTGAGATCGGGCGCCATGTCGCGTTTGGGGAGCCCCTGATGTGCCTAAACAGTGGAAACCCCCCACAAGTGACACCATTTTGTTAACTAGACTACCCCAAGGAACTTATCTAGATGTGTGGTGAGTACTTTGAACCCCCAAGTGCTTCACAGAAGTTTATAAAGTTGAGCCATAAAAATAAAAAATAATATTTTTTCCATATTTTTTTTTCTCTTCACACCCATTTTTTTGATTTACCAAGGGTAATAGGAGAAATCGGACCCCAAGATTTGTGAAATTTCTCTTCAGTACATTGATACCCCATATGTACGGGAATACTACTTTTGAGGCACAGTGCAAAGCTCAGAAGGGAAGAGGCGCCATATTGGAGTTCAGATTTTGCAGGAATAGTTTGAGGGTGCCATGTCACATTGGCAGAGCCCCTGAGGTGTCAGAACAACAGAAACTCCCTGTATATGAACCACTGAGCGGTGAAGAAAGAATAAATTACATTTTTACCATTAAAATGTTGTTTTAGCCCAAAGTTTTAAATTTTTCTAAGGGCTAATAGGAATTTTTTTTTACAACATACTGAGGTCCATTTTTTCCTGAGTGTGCCAATATCCTACATGTAATCAGGAAATATTTTTCAGGCACAGTGCAAAGCTCAGAAAGCAAGGAGCGCCAGATTTTACTGTTATGGTTTGCAGGTGCCATGCCCACTGGGAGAGCCCATGAGGTGCCAGCACAGCAGAACCCCCTGTAATTGACCCCATTTTACGAACTACACCTCTCAATGAATTTATCTAGGGGTGCAGTAATCATATTGATACCGTGGGTGTGTCACAGAATTCTATACCATTGGGCAGTGAAGACAAAATAACTACATTTTTACCCCCAAAATTTTGGTTTAGCCAAAGATTTTACATTTTCACACAAGAAGTGGGTAAAAAAGGCATCAAAATTTGTCCCACAATTTCTACTGAAGGTGGCAATACCCTATATGCGGCTGTACAGTACTACTTAGCCATACGGGAGACTCGGGAGGAACAGAGCACTATTTGCCTATTCAAGTGAATGGGTCTGTGCACATGTCAGTGTGTCTGTGGGCAAAACACACTGACATGTCTGTTTTTTCATGTCAGCACGGGCCACAAAACATTTCGCACATGTGCATACGCATAACACACATTGACGTAATCCATGTGACTTGCATCGGTGCTGGGGAAGAAGCCTACCCTTGCTGCTGCTAATAAAAGTGACAGCAGGAACGGCTGATGGGGTTATTCATCAGACGCTGCCTGAACTATAACTAAATAAATAAATGAAAAAATGCTGTGGATTCCCATGTATTTTCTATAACCAGCCAGGCAAAACTCACAGCTGGGAGCTGCAACCCTCAGCTGTCAGCTTCAGCAAGGGTGGTTATCAAGAATAGTAGGGTCTCCACGCTTTTAAAAAATTATTTAAATAAAAAAAACGGCGTGGGGTCCCCCCATTTTTGACAACCAGCGTTGCTAAAGCTCACAGCTGGGGGCTGCTATTCTCAGGCTGGTAAGCGGCTATGGATATTGACCCCCCCCAGCCTAAAAATAGCAACCCTCAGCTGCACAGAAAAGGCACATCTATTAGATGCGCCAATTCTAGCGCTTTTCCCGGCTCTTCCCACTTGCCCTGTAGCAGTGGCATGTGGGGTTCATATTAGTGGGGTTGATGTCACCTTTCTCTTGTCAGGTGACATCAAGCCCATGGCTTAGTAATGGAGAGGCATCTATAAGACACCTATCCATTACTAATCCTATAGTTGCATGGTAAATAAAGACACAGCCAGAATAAAACCCTTTATTAGAATTAAAACAAAACAGTCTTACTTTTTTATTTAAAAATAACAAACACAGTTATACTCACCTAACGCCTTTTCCACCGAAGCCCTTGTTCTCCTGTAATAAAACAAAAAAAACAACAATATCCATCATTTCTCAGTTGTCCCATAATAATAATAATAATAATAATAATTTTTATTTATATGGCGCCAACATATTCCGCAGCACTTTACAATTAAGCGGGGACATGTACAAACAATAAATTCAATACAGGTTAAGACAATTTAAAAAGTGACATTAGGAGTGAGGTCCCTGCTCGCAAGCTTACAATCTACAAGGAAATGGGGGGACACAATAGGTGAAAAGTGCTTGTTATTTCAGGTCTGGCAATTATAATACATAGGGATTTTCATACAAAGCTGCATGATCCGGTCATCAGCCCGTGTGTTTAAGTGCAATAGTCAAGTATCAAGTGCAGTTATCGTGTGTATGGAGGGTGTGGAGACAGATGAATAGTAGGGTACAGATTCAGAGTAATATTTGGAAGGAGGGAACAGGGCAAAGTTAGTTTACTGAGTAGTTGGTGTAGTAGGCTTGTTTGAAGAGATGGGTTTTTAAAGCTCGCTTGAATAGGTCGGGGCTAGGTATCAGTCTGATCGTCTGGGGAAGTGCATTCCAGAGAGCTGGCGCAGCATGAGAGAAGTCTTGGAGACGGAGGTGTGAGGTTCGGATTATGGGGGATGCTAGTCTTAGGTCGTTTGTAGAACGGAGGGCACGTGTAGGGCGATAGACAGAGATGAGAGAGGAGATATAAGGCGGTGCAGAACTGTGGAGAGCTTTGTGGGTGAGAGAGATGAGTTTATACTGGACCCTGTAGCGAATGGGTAGCCAGTGTAATGACTGGCACAAGATGGAGGCATCGGTGAAGCGGCTGGACAGAATTATGACCCTGGCTGCCGCATTCAAGATGGATTGGAGAGGAGAAAGTTTGGTAAGAGGGAGACCGATTAGAAGAGAATTGCAGTAGTCCAGACGAGAATGAATAAGAGCGACAGTAAGAGTCTTAGCAGTTTCAACGGTGAGAAAAGGTCGGATTCTGGAGATGTTTTTAAGATGCAGATGACAAGAGCGAGTGAATGATCGGATGTAGGGAGTAAAGGAAAGTTCGGAGTCGAATATGACCCCAAGACAGCGGGCATGCTGCTTGGGAGTTATGGTTGAACCCTCCAGGGTAATTTCGATGTTGGGTAGAGTGAGGTTAGTAGAAGGGAGAAACACAAGAAGTTCCGTTTTGGAGAGATTTAGTTTCAGGTAGAGGGAGGACATGATGTTAGAGACAGCAGACAGACAATCCTTGGTATTTTGAATTAGGGTAGTCCCATGCCGTAGTCCATGTCTGGGGGTAATTAGTTTTCAACCTGGATGGTGCCAAAATGCGATAATCCAGGCTGAGAATCACTGGTGAATGAGCTGCTGAGAACGCAGTCAGTGACGCCATAGAGGTTACCTCCGGTCACTGAGGCTCCGTTCCCAACCGGGTTGAGCTGCAGTGAGATCCGGTGAGATCCCCGCTAGCACCGTGTTAATTTTTTAGTTTTTACGTGCGTCTTTATTAGTTTTTAAGTGCATTTTTCCTTGTTCATTTCAATGGGGAAAATGCTACAAAAATGCAGAAAGAATTGACATGCTGCAGATTTTGGTAAAAACGCTTTTATGGTTCAAATCTGCAAGAAAAAAAAATAAGCTGCATGTGCATGAAATTTCAGAAACGCAATTCACTTTGTTGGCACTATAAAGTACAGTGTGTTTTAACCTTAAAAAAATGCAGCAGAAACGTTAGTGAGTGAACAAGCTCTAACTATGGCCACGGTCACATGTTCAGTATTTGGTCAGTATTTTACCATCTCCTGAGAGCAGAGCATGGAGCTCCAGACTCACAACCTGTAAACTACTACTATTTTTACATAATAAAAATGGCAGTACTCCTGTCAGTACAACATTATATGCTGCTATGACCTGTGCCTACCCTTTCTATTTTAAAATCCTTTATATGTCGGAGGCAGGGCACAGAAGGACAATGTTTAGGGAAACATTGGTGCATGCAGCTGCCAGCAGAGGATTAGGGCTAGCAGACATTTTAGATGTGTTTGAAAAAAACATAAAAGTTAAAAAATAGTATATTTTGAATTATCATATCTGTAAAAGTCTGTAGTGCTAAAATAAATCTTTTACAAAGTTCTGAAGTTCCTTTTTACCATAAAATATATATATATATATATATATATATATATATATATATATATACGGTATATAATATCTTATGTTTGGTATCGCTGTAGACGTACTGACGCTGAGCAATTATATGGTCGAGTCGTATTTACGTAACAATGACCACTATAAAAACAAAACCCCAAAAACAATGGCTGATATGCATTTATTTTTTCAGAATTTCACTATACTTTTTTTCACATTTTTCAGCATTTTAAAATGAATGTTGTCATTCAAAACAAAATCTTGACCCCCAAACACACCACCAACATACAGCTATATTGACAAAAATATTTATTTAATTACAGTAGTACAATTTGGAAAATATGATGGATACAATATATTCTCTTTACAACCTTTAGTGTATATAAAACAAGCATTTAATTTTAAAAATTTGGTTTCTATTTTGTCTTCAGGGATATGACTGATATTACAGACCCAAAGTCTGAGGCTGCACTGCTGAAACAATTTCATTTCGATGACAGTATGAACCTTTTCATTTCCATTAGACCTTATGACTTATGACTGTACACAAGAATATTGAAACATAGTTAAAATAAAGACATATAGATGTGGAAAATTAAAATATTTCGTTCTATTTTGCATATAACGATTGTGATTGAATTGTATTTGTAATGTTCATTAAGGGCTGTCCCACACGTCCAGATAATTCCGGTACCGGAATAAATCGGTACCGGAGTTATCCGTGTCCGTGTGCCTGGGAACTCACGGAGGCCATACGTGCGGCACACATGTGCCGCCCGTATGGCGAGTGGGTACCACACGGAGCGTGTGGTACCCACTCTGCATGGTGCTGAAGCTGCGATTCATATCATCCCTGCAGCAACGTTTGCTGTAGAGAAAATATGAAGAATAGTGTTTAAAATAAAGATCCATGTGTCCGGCGCCCCCCCACCCCCTGTGCGCCCCCCCACCCCCTGTGCGCCCCCCCCGCTGGTCAGAAAATACTTACCCGCCTCCCTCGCTGCTTCCTGGTCTGGCCGCGGCTTCTCCTGCATGCGGTCACGTGGGCCCGATCATTTACAGTCATGAATATGTGGCTCCACCTCCCATAGGGGCGGAGCCGACTATTTATGATTGTAAATGATCGGCCCCACGTGACCGCATACAGTAGGAGGCGCGGCCAGACCAGGAAGGAGCGAGGGAGCGGGTAAGTATTTTCTGACCAGCGGGGGGGGCGCACAGGGGGGTGGGGGGGCGGCGGACACATGGATCTTTATTTTTAACACTATTCTTCATATTTTCTCTATAGCAAACGCTGCTACAGGGAAGATATGAATACCGGCTTCAGCACCATGTGGGGGGGACAGCGCTTACTGTAGCGCTGTCTCCTGCACGCACACGGACCCCAGACGGAGAATGTCCGTGTGAGGTCCGTGTTTTACGCGGACCCATTGACTCTATTGGGTCCGTGTAAAACGTGCGCTCCCACGAACACTGACATGTCTCCGTGTTTGGCACACGGAGACACGGTCCGCAAAAAATCAATGACATCTGCACAGATGCATTGATTTTTATGGGTCTACGTGTGTCAGTGTCTCCGGTACGTGAGGAAACTGTCACCTCACGTACCGGAATCACTGACGTGTGAAACCGGCCTAAGTGGGTGCCTGGGACTATAACAACTGTGGACTAGTAGATATCGAAAACATATAGCTATGTGGCTATGGAAGATGGACTATGTAATTGTATCCATTAAAACTGTGTCCATTCTACAAGAAAAAAATATGGTGTGTATATAAAACAGAATGATGAACATTGGAAAAGAAATGTAACAAATATGATTAAGTGCCTATATTCCCTACATTAGCTAATATGAATATGCTTATGTATGGGGCCATAGAAGTAAAGCTGAATTAGGCCGGCGTCACACTAGCGAGTTTTACGGACATATGAGCGCAGAAAATACATCCAGAAAATATGCATTGCACTCGGCCCAATGATTCTCTATGGGGCAGCTCCTATCTGCCGTATATTACGCATCCGTAATATACGGCATGTTACGGGCGTAGAAAATAGCAGCATGCTGCGTTTGTCAGTGTATTGCGCAAAAAATCCGCCAATAAAAGTCTATGGGGGCGAGAAAATTACGGATTACACATGGACCACGCAGCGGTGTTCTCTCGAAAAGCCGGCAATTCAGTTCGGTGTACAGTAAAATCACACTGACAGAATAGAATAGGTAGAATAAGGCCGGCGTCACACTCAGCGTATGGAAATACGGTCCATTTTTTACGGCCGTAATACGCTGTAAATCCATCTGAAGGGGTTAAATCATTTTACACCCAGGAGCTGTGCTAATGCAGCTGTGCTCCTGACTGTAAAATCTGGGGAATGAATGGAATGCAGGGGAATGTACTGTAGTTACCTCAAGTCGCGGTGATGCATCCTCTGCTGGATGAAGTCATATGAACTCGAGCCTGGGAAAATATTCTGAAAAGTTCCCAGGCTCGAGTTCATATGAGTTCATCCAGCAGGGGGCGCATCACTGCGACTCGAGATAACTACAGGACATTCCCCTGCATTCCATTCATTCACAAAGTTTTACAGGCAGGAGCACAGCTGCATTAGCAGAGCTCCTGAGTGTAAAATGATTTAACCCCTTCAGATGGATTTACAGCGTGGGACAAGACTGAACAACGGAAGGTATGGAATATTGTTGTTTGTTTTGTTTAACTTTATTTCAGGTGACAAGGGTCTTCAGGTGGATTAAGAGTATAATAAAATATTAAAACAACATGTGTCTTTATTTCATTAAAATACTTTTTAATAATGTGTGTGTTTTATTAACCATTTCGTACTATTGGATTAATGATGGATAGGTATCATAATTGACGCCTCTCCATTATTAACCTGGCTTAATGTCACCTTACAATAGCAAGGTGACATTAACCCTTCATTACCCCATATCCCACCGCTACACGGTAGTGGGAAGAGAGAGGCTAAGTGCCAGAATAGGCGTATCTTCCAGATGTGCCTTTCCTGGGGTGGCTGGGGGCAGATGTTTTTAGCCAGGGGGGGGTCCTATAACCATGGTCCCTCTCTAGGCTATTAATATCTGCCCTCAGTCACTGGCTTTCCCACTCTGGCGGAGAAAATTGCGCGTGAACCCACGCCAATTTTTTCCGGGATTTAACCCTTTAATTTAATAGAGACCCCAAATTTTACACAGAGACACTTGCTACATTAGTAAAGAGGAATATGTAATAAAAGAAGGCATATGAGATGGTTTACTGTATGTAAACCATGTCTCATATCCTGGCGGGTTTGTGAAGGAGAGAGGAAAAGCCGGCAATTGAATTATCGGCTTTTCTGCTAACTAGCGCTGAATTAAATATAAATATATATATATATGTGTGTGTCTCACTGATATATATATATATATATATATATATATATATATACTGTATATATGTTTTTTAGCATATTTGAGCCGATGGATCCATGATATGTCCATTTTGCAAGCCTGTGAGAAAAAAAATGCCGTACGGAAGACATACAGATGCCATACGGATGACACATGGATAAATTTGTGCGTAAAAATCGCATCCTCGCATTGAATACAGAACAGTGTTTTGGGACAATTTCTGCGTATTACAGCCGTAAAAAACGGACTATATTTCCATACGCTGAGTGTGACGCCGGCCTTACACTTATGACCTTTGAAGAAATTGTCTAAATTGCATACAGTCCCTTTAAAGAGGACATGTCACCAAGTCAAAAGTGGTCAGTCTTTGCTTATAGTTTAGTCTTGCTGTTCCCCTGAGTATTCTATTTGGTTTTTTTTTATAAAATCTGCCATATGTCTCCAGAGATATGGGGCTTTGTATTTAGTGCAAATTTTTCATGATCTTTACTAAGGGGGTGTGGCTCTAAGGATTTGTGGGGGCGTGTCTAATGTCTGATCTGCATAATTAGACCTGTAAGCCACGCCTCCTCATAAAGAGCATGCAAAATGGCAATGGATAAAAAGTCCATATCTCTAGAACCATATGGCAGATTAAAAAAAAAAAAGTAAAATACACAGGGAAATAGTGGGAATACAACTTTCCCTTTTTGATCTGATGACAGGTCCTCTTTAAAGAATTAAAGTTTAAGGAGCATTTTTTTTTTTACTTTGAGACTCTTCTTAAACATTAGGGAGGTGTGGGAACTAGGTCTAGAGATGGTTTTGCCTTCTGGACATGAGTATTGTCTCTGGAAACCATTTTTGTTGACCTTGTTTAGTATAATTTCCATTTAAGCTTAGATTTGCTAATCAGAGAACCACGCAGATATTCCTTGGAGTGCCAGAGGAATTCCTGCGTCGTCACTGACATTGAGCCAGTTACCATGTGATGGCTGTGTGAATCAGAGCCGTCCTAATAATTACATTTACTGCAGTGACAGCGAGACACATTTCCTAGTGGTGTGTGAGGTCCACTGTTATATCATATTAGCCTCATATAAATGAGTAAATACCTTTTCAGTAAGTAATACCTTTTCCTTTGAGGTAAGCCCATGAATGACTTCAGTAGCCATAAATATTTCTCCTCATATATAATGTAACAAACTAAGAACATGCAGCTGTCCATATTAAACACCCTGATCCTCCACCTCCAAGTGAAAGGCCGTTTGTCGGGATCGGGCACAAATGTCAGATGTAGTAGAAATTCCATACTGCTTAACAGACGAGATTCACTTTGCAGCCTGTGCTCATAGTTGTAGAGCAGGGACATTACCCATTCCATTTTTCAGTGTACTCGTTATATAAATTCTTCATCTCTGATTGCAATTACTCACTGTGAGGATTCTCTGGGGCTGAGAGCCGTGACAGCAAGTAAATGATTTGCACACATGCAGTCACTTGCCAACTAGACTGCATACAGTCTCACTCACAACAAGTATATTGAGCGAGGCTGGATACTGTCTAGTCTGAATGTGGCAGGAAGGATGTTGTCAGAGAAAGCTCAGAAAGTGTGTACACATACACTAATAAATGTGGTACCAGTCATGAAAAATTGTTTGTTTGTTTTTTTATGCAAACTGCACTCCCCAGTGTTTCCATAGTATGGTCTTTGAGAACATGCCAGAAAATAGATATTCTTATTTGACTTTATGCTTTTTTTTACATACAGAAAGAAGAAGTCATTGATCTGCTTATCATTGCATTTGGAAATTAATATTTGGACAGCTGAGCATTACCAGAGAACTGCAGTTCTTCTTCAATACATCTCTATGGTAAATGTTTTTCCTCACTTTTCCTGAAAAATTTGAGAGTCACATCATTTTGGACTAACCGTCAAAACGTATATACAGTGTGTCCGTAAAGTCATGGTGCACTTTTGACCAGTCGCTGGAAAGCAACAAAAAAAAAGATAGAAATGTGAAATCTGCTCCAAATAAAAGAAAAACTCTCCCAGTTTCATACCTATTCAGTGCAGTTTGATGTGGGCTCCATTTGTTGCCCTACACACATCCAAACGATAGCATAAGCTTGTGGTTGCATGATGTCACAGACCTAGCAGTGTATTAATCAGAGTTCAGTTTATCAGGGGTTAATCTGACTGGGGGCTCAGCAACAGCTTAAATGAGTTTGTGTTGTTTGATTGGTTCTTGTTATCTCTCCTCATGAACAGGTCTGATATGATTGGGCCAGAGAAAGGGTGCCAAAATGTAAACTATAAAAGTGCACCATGACTTTACGGACACACTGTATTACTCTTTTTAATGCAATTTGCCTTCATGTTTTTATTAATGCATATTTTAAAGGGGGTTTATGTAAACTTTATTATTGATGGCCTATCTTTGGGATACATCATAAATATCAGATGAGTCGGGTTCTGATTCCTGGCAGCCCGAACAATCAGTTAATTGAATGAGCTATGTCTTATTAGCGAGTACATTTTGTAGTGTCTGAGCCTTATAATTCTGGTGAGTCCAATTCACTTTTAAGGGACTAAACTGTAGAGCGCTGCAGTACAGGTAAGTGCACTATAGTGCTAGAGCCCCTTTATCAACTAATCTAAGGGTTTACGAGACCTGATATTGGTGTCATGCATTGGACTGCACTTGGATGACATCCAAATGTGGTCTGATTTTCGCGGACTGACAAAGTCAAGAAGATGGAGAATTTTTTTCTCCATCTTCTCCTCATCCAAGAGAATCGGATCACACTCTGAATAAACTCTGATTAGAGTTTGATCAGAGTGTGATTTGCATAATTGACCTAGATGAGCGAATATACACTTGTGTGTCTTTAGGCTTATAGTGCCATAGACAGTAAGGGCTCATGTACACGTCAGTAATTTTTCATCACTGTTTGTATGCCAAAACCAGGAGTGTCTCCAAAACAGAGAACATGTGTCAATCTTTCAATTATAGTTTTTTTTCTGTATGTTCCACCCCTGGTTTTGGCATATAAACACTGATCAAAAATCAATGACGTCTGAATGAGCCTGTAGATAAAGTACCTACTGGATCCTAATCTTCTGCTGTGTCTTCAGTCTTCCCTGTTGTTTAAAAAACATTACAAGAGAATATATGAAACTTTGTAAAAATATATCTGTATACCTTATAATAGAAAATAAAGCTCTCTTCTACACTTAAGAGCCACTTCTTACACTTCTTCTGTATTCTGAACTTACCATCTACTCCGCAAAAACAGCTCATATCCTTTTTGGTCAAAGCAATACAGACTGCCAACACAGTGAGGTGTCAGGTTGCACCTCCCATTATATATAATATTATATGGAAAGAGGAAGGAGGAGGAGTGAGGAGTTCGCTACACAGCGAGAATCAAGCAGGCATAGGCAGATGGAGCTGCAGCTTCAAACAACTGTTTTTCCTTATATAAGAGATGGATTCACAGCTACACAGTTCAGTAGTGCTTTATAATGTCTTCAATACCGCTGTAGCTTCTCTCTGTGTGCTACAGTGAAAAATAAACAAGAATTAATCTCTGTGTGGGTGCATATATATACTTAGAGAAATGAGGGAGTAAGACTGTCACCACTGTTGAGACAGCATAAAAGTAGAAGAGTACACTTGATTATGCTTTAAATATTGGAAATTTATTTGATCCGACAACAGGAAGAACAGATATTGTCTGACATTTCGACCTATGCAAAGGTATTTCTCAAGGATATCTGTCATACAATATAACAAACAGATTAAATGTAAACAGGTTGCACATGTAACTGGGGAAGGCAGGTTGTCTGGGTTCAGGTTTGCTATTTAGCTCCGCTGCATCCTGCTGGCGGTGTCAGTTATAGCTTCTGCCTACGGCGTGAGTAGCTGACTCTGGTTATATCCTGATTTG
Source organism: Ranitomeya variabilis (assembly GCF_051348905.1). Taxonomy (NCBI): domain Eukaryota; kingdom Metazoa; phylum Chordata; class Amphibia; order Anura; family Dendrobatidae; genus Ranitomeya; species Ranitomeya variabilis. The sequence goes on from NC_135235.1 coordinate 102,585,905, forward strand.
TCCTGTTGCGATCCCTGACTGTTCACATGTCTGTTTATTCCCCTTCCCCTGTTCCAACTCAGTGTTTTCCCTTTGTGTTTGAACTCTCTGGTACTTGACTCGGCTTTGTCTCAGACCTATCTCTTTCTTTTGCTCCTGGTACTTATGCTTCCATCTGGTATTGACCCTCTGGCGTGCCTCTGACTCTTAATAATAATAATAATTTTTATTTATATAGCGCCAACATATTCCGCAGCGCTTTACAACTTATAGAGGGGACTTGTAGAGACAATAGACATTACAGCATAACAGAAATCACAGTTCAAAATAGATACCAGGAGGAATGAGGGCCCTGCTCGCAAGCTTACAACCTATGAGGAAAAGGGGAGACACGAGAGGTGGATGGTGACAATTGCTTTAGTTATTTGGACCAGCCATAGTGTAAGGCTCGGGTGTTCATGTGAAGCTGCATGAACCAGTTAACAGCCTAAGTATGTAGCAGTACAGACACAGAGGCTATTAACTGCATAAAGTGTATGATTAATTAATTGTCCCCTTTGTACTACGTTACTCTCCTGGTTTTTGACACAGTTTGTTTGACTATCTGTTGCCACCTGGTGGTGGCCTCGCTGCAGCGCTGCAGGTATGCTCTGACAAGTGTTGGTCTTCCCTCCGCTCTACTGCCATCTAGTGGAGCGTGCATCTACCTGCATAGCTGCCGCGTGACATCCAGTCATGAAGGTGAACAACCTAGATCTGGAGGTAGAAAAATAGAGGCAAGTATTAAAGGTGAGTATAAATATGAGGCTATATAAGGGCAGAAAGCCTAGTATAGGAGGGTGTAGTCATGTAAAGATGAGAAAAGTGGAAAGGAAGAAGAAGGGGCATGCAGCCAGAAAGTGGCATGACACCTGTGCATTCTAATCTATCACATTGCGTGCGTCACAATTCCAGCTCATGCGCCACTTTCCAGCTGCCCATCCCTGCTCCTTCATATACCGGTATCTTTTGGATTCCACATGCAATGCGGCTTAGTACTGTAACAACTTGGACACCAGCTAGTCTGGCTCCCATCCTCCACAGGTATGTTTCAACTGTTTTGGCTCTCCATTCCCTCTGCATACATCCCTCTGGCCTCCAATGTGTATCACTTTGAAATGTAAAGTGCTGCGAAATCTGTTGGCGCTATAGAAATAAAAATGATTGTTATATGTTTACATAGGCATACACTGTATGTATAGACATTGCTGCTACATGCTACTACATACCACTGCATACCACTGCATACCACTGCATACTACATATCCTTCTCAGTCTTTTCGATTGTGCATGATGTTTCTTGGCACACATATACCTACTGTATATCAGTGTATTCACTTGTACACTCTACAGGTTATATACGTGTTCATATTACTATTTTCCCCATATATATTTATGCTGTACTTTTTCCAATTCCCTGCCCTACATAGTCAGTCATACAAATATTTTCTATCTTTTTCCCACTCCATTTTTAATTTATCTTCCTTTCCTTCTTTCCTTCCACGTCTGTTTTTCTTCCTTTACTACACTTGCAGCCCTTCATAGTCTCATAGTTACAACATACAATTTACCAATGTAGGGATTCACTTATTCTAGCAGGCATTAGGTCTCAGCTAGCGTTCACACAGGCAATACAGCTTTGATCCAAACACATGCAGTTTTTATTGCTTTCCACAGGTTGCACAGCACCAAAACAAACTCAAACATAATTTCCTGGCCTTGTCCAGGTGCTAACTAAACAGAACAGACCTTGGCTACTCATATACAGCTGAGCTAGCCCCAGCTCGGTCAAACTAATCGGCTATTGTTCATAACAACCACTGATACTTGCAGTTCTCTGCGCACGGCCTGTGCAGACTCTTCTCAGAGAGGGATTCTGGACTGTCTCTGTCTTCAGCTCCGAGACTCATCCAGTCTGGTCAGCTTCACTGAGCTTATTAAGGAGAACAGCTAGCCTAGTTATATGCAGGGCTAGCCAGGTGATCTAATCAGAACCTGTAGAGGTAGAATTTAACCCTAGCCTACCTGACTTTGCTACACCTATTACACTTGCCTCTATCTTTTAACCTCCATGAACAAATTTTTCACCCACATGACCGATGACTACATACGATGATGTATTTCAATTATGATATTGTCTCAACTGTATTCATTATCACGCCATATTGTCCTATATACTTACTGTGCCATTTTATTGTATTGTATTTTTGTGTCATGTATACCAGTATATCTTATGTACTTATAATTAATCTCCAACAACCTGCCCCATGTCCACCACTTACAGTACACTACCTTTATATTCTATTTGCTATATTTGTATGACAGATGTCCTTGAAAAAGACCTTTACATAGGTTGAATTGTTGGATGATATCTCTTCGTAGCCAGATAAAATAAATACTCAGTATCTTAACATGCAAAATGCATACTCCAGGCCACATTATGACTAGACTGTTTCCATCCCCACTCAATATACTTGAATAGAATGAGGCTGCTCCTTTGTAATCGAAATGTGGCCTCGGAGTATGCATCAACACGAAAAAATCCTCACAGTGCACGCAATGATTTGCAACTGCTAGACAGCCTGAACACATGCAGGGATTGCCTGTTTGTTAGGGAATCCCCACATGTATTCAGGCTGTCTAGCAGCCACAAATCATGCAGCTGCGGGGACTCAAATATAATTTACTTGCACGCCCAAGATACTCAGAGAACACCCGACCATGCTTGGTAAACCCGAGTAACGAGCACACTCGCTCATCACTAATGACCAGTTACATTATTTTTTTTACAGGATTGAAGACAAATCTACTAATAAAGTGAGTTGCATCTTCCATAACTCTCCATATTGGCCACAATTATAGAAAAAAAGAAAGTTATACTTTCAGGGCTTCATGGCCTATGATACAATGGAAAATAGTATAGCTACTGTAGTGATGTGTCTTTAAATTAACAAGTTAACATAACCACACAATAGCCAATCTATTATGAGTCCTTTACATTGTACTTGTTACACTTTGTTCATTTGGGCATACCGCATTGGGCATACCGCATTGGGCATTGAGCGTACTGCATGTGATGTCACATGGGTTTTGTATCTTGAAGGCCAATAATGCCACCTTTTTTAAGTAATATAAATGGCATGCATTAGATCTTCCATCAGACAGTATATTGTAATGATAAATAATGGGAAGGTAAGAAAGTTTGTCAGAGTAAGCAATAATTAACAAACTACACAATATAGACCATTGAAGGTCAGGTATTGAAGTAGCCATAGTCTGGACTATCATTGGCAAATCTGTTACTTACATCCAGTACCTTTTCTTTGTTTAATGATGCTAAAAAACTGCTGTAATTAAATTGATAATATGCCCCAGTTTTCCTACAGGAATATTCTTTTTGTTCTCTCCTAAACTACAAAATAAAAGAGCATGGCGGTCCAGTGTGGTCACCTCTTGCAGAACGGTCTATTATAGAATTTACTCATTGTGGAGTAATAAAAAATACAGTACAAGGAGCGGCTCTAGATTTTCCAGGAGTAACTGTCTAGTATACAGTAAAAGAAATTGTATCTTCATCTCTATCCTGGGGGATCTAATATCTTTTATGATTCAGTAGACAGTTACCTTTCTCAAATCAACCATGATCAGGAGCACTTGGATTGGCTGAGCAGTCATGTTTTTTTAATGAGGGGAGGGGAGAAGGCTACTGACACACACCTCTCGCGGAAACTTATGGTACCTCCCCTTAAAACAAAAGGTTTTGGCATAAAACATCCAATTGCTTGATCCATCTCTTCTCCTATATCACCTTTCCCAGAAAAGTCCCCCATATACATTCGATGATCAGCTGATCCCATTCAATGCTCAAATCAGAAAGTTCAGACTACTTTCACCTACTATCTAGGGAGCCTTTAAAACCATTGTTTTAGAGAAAAAAGTGAGATTTATTAATTCCAATGACCATTGAGTGGTCAAGTAGCATTAGCTAAGAAGAGACTTTGATGATTGTAAAAAGCTTTGTTCCTCTATAGACTACGTAATAATGAGGTGTACCCTGAGCTGAGTAGCAAACAATTTGATGGCATTCAGAAATTATGGCCATAAATACTAACATAGCGGCTGTATTTCATTATGCAAGAGCATTAACAGCCAAAATACATTTGCCATTTTGGGTACTATCCAGAAAGGTATTGCACTCACTCACCAAAACCATTCCAATCATAGGCACATCACAATCAATGGTGTAGGAAACTCATCCTCAGTGGATCCTACAGAGACATAAGAAAGATTCACTGGCATTGATGTGACCTCTTTACTTGGCTCATATTGATTTACACATTGTTCTTTGTTGTTTGAGAAGACCCCAGTGTGGGTTGATAAGTAAACTGTCATGATCCTATGGTAGCTTTTGGACGCGCCAGGGGTTAATTATCGTGGCCTCTTTCTGGATCTGGGAGGGCTTTTTATTGCCTTGGTTAGCTCAAATCCTTGTCAGTTATACTCCTGCCCTTGGCTGAGTTAGTTGACCCTGGTGTTTTTGCATGCTTGTGCCTTATGCCTGCTCTGTGAGATTATATCCTGTTGCTGATCCGGTCTGTCCCCCACTTTGCTCTTGCCTGTTGATTTGGTGCTGTGCTGTTTGGTTCTATGGTACTGACTCTGGCTTGATCCTTGACTACCCTTCTGTCTCTGCCCTTGGTACCCGTATTGCCTAATCGGTTTTCTGACTTCTGCCTGTACTGGTTTACCCCTCTGAGTGTGTGCTTGTTGGCTTCCTCACTTTTTACCTTTCCCGTCAGTCTCTGCTGTGTTCCGCTCCCGTGGCTGGCCCCACCTCGGCCCCTCCCCTTGCGGTCACGTGCCACAGGTCCTGCATGTCGGCAGTCAGGCAACCTCGTCCTCCGGGTGCCGCCACCCACGTCCCGCATTGCACCATACCGGACACGTGTACAGGTCGGTCACCTGGTCCTTGACATTAACTCCATCTACTGATGCCAATTAAAAAAAAATTCCATTGATGCTGGTGAATTTTTTTTTGTTCTCTTTGGATGATTCATAGTATTGAGAGAAGATGAAATGGTTTCTTTATCAACAGTATCAGTTCTTCATAAAGCTTTTTACCTTAATGAATCCTGGTTGCACCCAAGCAGTTGCACCCAATGGGCTGGGTCATTCAATGTTCAAGAGTTAATGCTTGATCTACTATAAACCCATCATGGTGCCTACTTCACTGTATGGCGCGGGCATCTGTCTCTAAGGATCATCATCTGTTTCTGAGGATCATCTCAACTACACCACACCACTGCTGCCCTACCAGAACATCGAAAGATTCCTCCAAGTGGATTTTGTACAGTTTTGTTCATGACGACACATTGTTCCTGCAGGCACTTTTTTTTACATAACTTCAAAAACCTTTCTATTTGCAAAATAATATCTATATCATCTATTTTTTAGGGTCAGGAAATTTCTCAGCAAAAAGAAGATGAGTGAGTTATCTTCCTTTATTTAATAACCCAAATCCTTATGGAACCAAAGCATGACATTTTCACTATTCAAAAAATTTTTGTTAATATATTAATACTTATTTATACTTTATATTTATATATCATTCCTACCACGATTTCACGCCCTGTTATGTCAACAGTTCTTCAAAGCTCCAAACCTTTTTTTATACACTCTCTACTGTTTATTATATATGGGGATTATCATATTTAGTCAGTTATGCCCAAAATTTTAGATAAACGAGATTGGTTTGATATATGTATAAAGAAATTTTAACAAGCCAGTATGCACAATATATATATTTACAGGTAACATAATGTATCTGCTTTAAGAGGATAGTGGACAAATTGCTAATAAAATATATATAAAATAATTAAAGGGTTATTTCCCAAAAATCAAGTTATCTGTATATATACAATAGGGGAATACTTTCTGATTGCTGCAGAGTTGAATGGCTAGAACCCGCCACAATCTCGAGATCGGGGCTTTGGAATCCTGAGAATGGAGCTCTGCAGCCAAATCCTGGATGGATCGGAGGTGCTTGGCAACCACTTAAATCATTTTCTGTGGGGCTTCTGAACTCTGCACTTGGCTATTTCTGGCAGTCTCATTGACACTGAATGGAGTGGAGGCCAAGCATGACATGTCCATTCAATTCAGGACAGGGGCTCCAAAGCCCATTTTTGATGTTTCATAGGAGTGATCTCTATGGATAGGTAAAAACTTGACTTTTTGGGATTAACACTTTAAAAACCTTACAGGTGTATGGAATTTAACCAACTGCATGATATATAAAGAACACACTGTATATGTTTGCTAAAAAGCTATTAAGTATGTGTTTTGAGGTTTTTTTGCCAAATTGAGGATGACAAGCATAACATACTGATAGTGAAATTCTGCCACCTATATTGAAAAGTCCTTTATTGTTATTGTCTTTTGATTAAAGGCCTCACAGACAAAAGTATAATGTTGCCGCCTGGTTGAAAGACAATTTGACTCCTATTAAAGATCCTCTCCATTCTCAAGAACAGAGGGATTTTTATTTTTAATTTGTACAGCTAGCCAGGTTGCATATATTATTGACCACCCTGCGTGGTAGGGTGCGCGCAGCATTTGTAGGCTTTATGCTTTAGAGCAGCAGCCCCCAACGTTTTCAACCCTGAGAGCAAAGTTCAATTCTGGGAGATAATCGCGAGCCACCTAGAGAGCCTTCCTCCATCCCCCACAGTAGTGACACTCAGAAGTTACAGTGATCAGTGTAATGATAGCTAAAGTTTTCCCACAGAAAGCTAACTGTGATCTTGTGCCCCTTTCCCATATAGGCAGTATACTTACATCTAAGGGTTCCCACTTAACCCCCTGTTCGGTATTCCCAAAACCAGACACTTGCACCACACCATTGTATCCAGCTTCAAGCACCCCTAAAACTATCAGTATCTTCCTGTCTTTAGCTTACAATATTTATTTCCCTCCTCTGTATTTCCCTCCTCTGTCACCCCTGCAAGGATATTTACTTTCAGATCTGCTCTTCTCATCTGGGCTACTCACAAGTCACAATCAGGAGATCTTTTCTCCATAGCTGGTTGCTAGATTTGGTGCTATGTGAGATGTGCGTTGGCCCACCGCGTCTGGTCCTACAACTCTGCATAGGACAAATAGATCTAATGCTGGTGTACCTCCACAGCACTATGCGCAAGACGAATTTGTATAGGAAGGGTTGCTGAGGGCATCAACCTCCAGTGGGGTGGCATGTGAGATGTATGTCGGCCCACCAGGGTGGTATAATTGAGGATACTTGTATGCACGCCTGAATAATCCCTGTACTTGCTGTAACTATATTTGTTTCTTTATAGTTAATTTTGTTAACTGGCCACAAGATGTCGCTGTTCTTGAACATGGTTAAGAGACTGTGTTATGCCCATAAGATGTTTTAGTAGGATTATATAAAATGAAACACATGAAAAGGAAGCACGGCCATCTTGTGCAGAGTCTGCAGGAATGAGGGGTCAGTGAGGCTGTGCTGGAGAAGGATCCAATTATATCCTCTCATGACAGAACCCCTCTGAGTTAGAAGCAGCTGCAGATTGGAGCTGAGCTGGTCATGGTTCTAAACCAGTCCTGATGCGAGGGAATTCCTGCCGTACAAGCTGTTAAGGAACAGTGGGACTGGGACCTGGAGAGAGAGGTGCTACGCCCCGTGAGAGAGTCACACCACAAGCATCCTCAGTATTGCTCAACAGCTGGAGAAGCTCCGCCTGTGTGTGCTGATTATTTTGTTCGGAGTAAACCCAGCAAAAGCACTCTAAAGCCCACTGCGATGCCGCAGTAAGTAAACATGCATGCATCACAATACATTTTTGGCGCCAAGAGATACAAGGCCTATAGTTAGTTACGTATATTGACTTTACGGACCTCATTCTTTTGCGGTTCAGTGACTGAATATTCTATGGTACTCTTTGGTGCTGACACAGTATGCAGCGAACACCAGAAAAGACTTGTGTTTCCTATTTGTCTGGAAGAGCAGTCTCCATGGAACAATATAAAACAGAGCAATGCTTCAGCTCCAACACACTGTCCACGGCACCTTTGCTGATATGTATGCAAATATGGTTAATTTTGGAATATTCTTAACCCCTTAACGACCACCGATACGCCTTTTAACGGCGGCAGTTAAGGGTACTTAAACCACAGCGCTGTTAATTAATGGCTCTGTGGAAAAAGTGAATAGTGCCCCCCAGAGTCGGATTTTCTCTGGGGTCTCGGTTGCCGGGGGTAGCCGAGACCCCAGAGAACATGATTCGGGGTTTTTTTACTGACCTCCGAGTTGCGATCGCCGGTAATTAACCGTTTACCGGTGATCGCAAAAAAACAAAACAACGCGATCTCCCTTTTAATTTCTCTGTCCTCCGATGTGATCGCACATCAGAGGACAGAGAAATGGGGTCCCTGATAGCCCCCCGATACTCACCTGCCTCCCCCGGTGCTCCTTGTAGCTCCTGATGGGTGCCACCATCTTCTTCCGGCAAAAAAATGGCGGGCGCATGCGCAGTGCACCCGCCGGCCGGCACCCGGAGGATCTTTGGGGTCTTGGCTGCCGGGGGTAGACCCCAAAGAACATGATCGGGGTCAGTTCTTACCGACCCCTGTTTTGCGATCGCCGGTAATTAACTGTTTACCGGCGGTCGCAAAAAAAAAAAAAAGCGATCGGTCATTCTCTATCCTCTGAAGTGATCGCACATCAGAGGACAGAGAGATAGGGGGATTCGGGGACCCTATCACACTTACCGGTGTCCCTGGGTCCTCCTGCATCCCCTTCTGCCCGCCGGCTTCTTCCTATGGAAAGAAAATGGTGGGCGCATGCGCAGTGCGCCCGCTCTCTGCTGCCATCTGCCGGCCGGCAGGAGAGAGGAGTTGGGGCTAAAATTAGGGTTAGGGTTGGGGCTAAATTTAGGGTTAGGGTTAGGGTTGGGGCTAAATTTAGGGTTAGGGCTAGGGTTAGGGCTAGGGTTAGGCTTCTTTCACACTTGCGTCGGTACGGGGCCGTCGCAATGCGTCGGCCCGACGTACCGATGCACGTTGTGAAAATTGTGCAAAACGTGGGCAGCGGATGCAGTTTTCCAATGCATGCGCTGCCCAGTCTATGTTCTGGGGAGGAGGGGGCAGAGTTACGGCCACGCATGAGCGAAAATGGCAGACGCGACGTACAAAAAAAGGTTACATTGAACTTTTTTTGTGACGACGGTCCGCCAAAACACAACGGATCTAGTGCACGACGGACACGACGTGTGGCCATCCGTCGGCAATACAAGTCTGTGGGCAAAAAAGGCATCCTGCGGGCACATTTGCAGGATCCGTTTTTTGTCCAAAACAACAGATTGCGATGGATGCCACACGACGCAAGTGTGAAAGTAGCCTTAGGGCTAGGGTTAGGGTTGGGGCTAAAGTTAGGGCTAGGGTTAGGGTTAAATTTAGGGTTAGGGTTGGGGCTAAATTTAGGGTTAGGGTTAGGGCTAAAGTTAGGGTTAGGGCTAGGGTTGGGGCTAAAGTTAGGGTTAGGGTTAGGGTTGGGGCTAAAGTTAGGGCTAGGGTTGGGGCTAAAGTTAGGGCTAGGGTTGAGGCTAAAGTTAGGGTTAGAGTTGGGATTAGGGTTTGGATTAGGGTTGGTATTAGGGTTATGTTTGGGATTAGGGTTATGTTTGGGATTAGGGTTAAGGTTAGGGTTGGGATTAGGGTTAGGGGTGTATTGGGAATAGGGTTAGGGTTGTGTTTAGGGTTGAGATTAGGGTTGTTTGGGGGTTAGGGTTGTGAATAGGATTATGGATCGGGTTGGGATTACGGTTAGGGGTGCATTGGGGTTAGGGTTGGAGTTAGAATTGGGGGGTTTCCACTGTTTAGGTACATCAGGGGGTCTCCAAACACGACAGCCAATTTTGTGCTCAAAAAGTCAAATGGTGCTCCCTCCCTTCTGAGCTGTGCCGTGCGCCCAAACAGTGGTTTACCCCCACATATGGGGCATCAGCGTACTCGGGATAAATTGGACAACAACTTTTGGGGTCCAATTTCTCCTGTTACTTTTGTGAAAATAAAAACTCGGGGGCTAAAAAAATTTTTTTGTGGAAAAAAAATATTTTTTATTTTCACGACTCTGCATTATAAACTTCTGTGAAGCACTTGGGCATTCAAAGTTCTCACCACATATCTAGATAAGTTCCTTGGGGGGTCTAGTTTCCAAAATGGGGTCACTTGTTGGGGGTTTCTACTGTTTAGGTACATCAGGGGCCCTGCAAACGCAACAGAACGCCCACAGACCATTCTATCAAAGTCTGCATTCCAAAACGGCTCCTTCCCTTCCGAGCTCTGCCGTGCACCCAAACAGTGGTTTACCCCCACATATGGGGTACCATCATACTCAGGACAAATTGTACAACAACTTTTGGGGTCCAGTTTCTTTTGATACCCTTGTGAAAATAAAAACTTGGGGGCTAAAAAATCTTTTTTGTGGAAAACAAAAATATTTTTTATTTTCACGACTCTGCATTATAAACTTCTGTGAAGCACTTGGGGGTTCAAAGTGCTCACTACATATCTAGATAAGTTCCTTAAGGGGTCTAGTTTCCAAAATGGTGTCACTTGTGGGGAGTTTCCACTGTTTAGGCACATCAGGGGCCCTCTAAACGTGACATGGCATCCAATCTCAATTCCAGCCAATTCTGCATTGAAAAAGTCAAACGGCGCTCCTTCACTTCCAAGCTCTACGGTGTGCCCAAACAGTGGTTTACCCCCACATATGGGGTATCAGCGTATTCAGGAGAAATTACACAACAAAATTTATGGTTAAATTTCTGTTTATACACTTGTGAAAATAAAAAAAATGGTTCTGAAGTAAAATGTTTGCAAAAAAAAGTTAAATGTTCATTTTTTCCTTCCACATTGTTTCAGCTCCTGTGAAGCACGTAAAGGGTTAATAAACTTCTTGAATGTGGTTTTGAGCACCTTGAGGTGTTCAGTTTTTAGAATGGTGTCACACTTGGTTATTTTCTATCATATAGACCCCTCAAAATGACTTCAAATGTGATGTGGTCCCTAAAAAAAATGGTGTTGTAAAAATGAGAAATTGCTGGTCAACTTTTAACCCTTATAACTCCCTAACAAACAAAAAAATTGGTTCCAAAATTGTGCTGATGTAAAGTAGACATGTGGGAAATGTTATTTATTAACTATTTTTCTTGACATATCTCTGTGATTTAAGGGCATAAAAATACAAATTTTGAAAATTGCAAAAATTTAATTTTTTTTGCCATATTTCCGTTTTTTTCATAAATAATCGCAAGTAATATCGAAGAAATGTTACCACTGACATGAAGTACAATATGTCACAAAAAAACAATCTCAGAATCAGCGGGATCCGTTAAAGCATTCCAGAGTTATAACTGTTGTGAATTCTGCTCTTGGGCTCCCTCCGGTGGTTGTAAGTGGTAGCGCTGCTGTCTCTGAATCGCAGCAGTTATCAGGTGTGTTCACTTTTTGCAATTTTGACTGGGCTATTTAGTCTTGCTTCACCCTTTAGTCAGTGCCAGTTGTCCATTGTTCCTGGAGGATTCACTTGCCTGCCTGGTCTCTTCTGCTTTGCAGTTCATTTCAACAAAGATAAGTTCTGGCCTTGATTTTTCTGTTCCAGCTTGGTCTGTATAAGGATTTGTTTAGCCAAGCTGGTAACTCTGGAGATGCAGATATACCCTCCATATCTTTAGTTAGCTGTGGAGATTTTGTATTTTCTGTGGTGGATATTTTCTAGTGTTTTAATACTGACCGCATAGTACTCTGTCCTATCCTTTCTATTTAGCTAGAAGTGGCCTCCTTTGCTAAATTCTCATTTCCGTCTGTGTATGTTTTTTCCCTCTCCTCTCACAGTCAATATTTGTGGGGGGCTGCCTATCTTTTGGGGATTTTCTCTGAGGCAAGATAGTTTTCCCTCTTCTATCTCTAGGGGTAATTAGTCCTCCGGCTGTGTCGAGATGTCTAGGGAGCGCTAGGTACATTCCACGGCTACTTCTAGTTGCGGTGTTAAGTTCAGGGTCTGCGGTCAGTACAGGTACCACCTTCTCCAGAGTACGTCTCATGCTGCTCTTAGGCCACCAGATCATAACATATAACCTCATAAAGTGACAGTGGTCAGAATTGTAAAAATTGGCTCGGTCATTAAGTACCAAATTGGCTCTGTCACTAAGGGGTTAATATAGTCGAGGACGGACTTTTCCTCTAGTTTTCTTGAGATTACACCAGAACAGGTGAGGAATATTTGATTGGGAAATAGGTATAGAAGTATGTATTCTTAGCATTGAGAATAACTGTGCTGAACCGCATGTGAGCCCGTGCTTTGCATACATTTAATCAAACCAGCTTCTCTCAGGGTGTAATAAGGTAACGGCAGCCAGTTCAGATGGGCACGCCAACAGGTCAATTTACATTAAGAATATAACAGAAACAGTTCTCTTGGGTGCCGAGCTGTTCAGCACAGAGGATATAGCCTTCTGGCGAAATGTTTGTTTGATGTGTGCTCTTGGTGTGGTTATCAAAATCGAGTAGGAATAATTGAATCTTTAAGTAAAATAGTTACAGAAAGTGGACTGTGTGAAATTGGTTCTTTTCCTGTCCGTGACTCCTGTATCTGGAACAACACCCTCGGTGCTTGATTTACAGCTAAACCCCAAGCCGGCAGACAGCCATGAACCGCACATCATGGACCTGCTAGTCACATATGGATCCCGAGCCACATGCTAGGGACCACTGCTTTAAAACCTTATTGTAGTTCTCTAAAGCTAGCCAGAGGAATTAACCAGTTTGGGGTGTTTTCAGATGCCTATTTGCTTAGCAAAAGCTGCTGCTAGCATCCTCAGAGTACTCACACTTTGGACCAGTGAAGAGTCCATGCTACTGGTGTAAGCAAGTTGCGGAATGCAGTGACGCAAGAATGGCAGAGCAAGAGTTAGAAATTTAATTTAACAGTGAAAATACTCCTCGCAGGGAGATGAACAGTTAAATGGCAAATGGCAGAGAAAATAGATGACAACAAACGTAAAAAACAGTCCACCTGATAAACTTACTGTGTTCGTGGCATCATCGGCTACGGATGATCTGATGAGGGTTGTAGTCCCAGCAACGGCCAATGCAATGTCCTCAGGGGAAATTCTACATCTCACAGTATATCTTCTGGCGGCAGCAGGCAATCTCTGGTTTTACCCGTTGAGCCAACATTCCATAAACTTGTGCAGCCAAAGTCAAAGGAGTTGCGTACAGTCTATTGTCAAGGGAGAACTGTGGGGTGCTGTCTCGCAAAGAGGGCCACAATGAACAGTCCTGAACACGGCCCTCTTTCCTATGCCCGCGCGCAGCACTCAGCTTAACAGAGACCACGACTCTTCCGCTGCTGCTGGTGCCAGTGGTGTTCTCGTGTGTAGCCGCCCGCGGTACGTTGCAGAGCTGCTGCACGCTAAGCGGAACATGCTGTGCACACACCTGCTCTGTCTCCATCGGCGGGAAACTGCTCGTTGCTATGCATGCTTTTTTTGTTTGCCACGTAACCTTCTTCCGGGTGAAAAGGTCTGTCTGGTTCCCTATTCTTTCCCCCGGACAACCTGGGACCCAGCCTCAACAGTTCTGACACAGTACAGGTGCCCGCAGCCCAGTCTTCCTACTTACACTCCCCCTCTCCTTTAGCTCACCATTACACCGGCGAGAGTTCCTGTAGTAGACAGTTGCATTCTTCCATCTCTGGAATAATCCGCTGCCAAATAAATTGGTGTTGTTCATATCAAGAGGGGGGTATTGTAGCAGTCGTCCGCTTGGTACGACGTAACTTGGGTTGAGTGGTAGATACAGGTTGAAGTGTGGAAGATGGGGTTTCGCCTGAGTTCTCTGGAGCAGCCGTCTCTGGAGTTTCGGTCCCACATACTTCCTCGGGATTCCCAGACAATGAGCCATCCCTTTCAGGTAATGGGACAAACATGTCCTAGAATCATAGAATCATAGAATGGTAAAGTTGGAAGGGACCTCCTGGGTCATCTGGTCCAACCCCCTGCTCAAAGCAGGATTCACTAAATCATCCCAGACAGATGTCTGTCCAGCCTCTGTTTGAAGACTTCCTTTGAAGGAGAACTCACCACCTCTCGTGGCAGCCTGTTCCACTCATTGATCACCCTAACTGTCAGAAAGTTTTTTCTAATATCTAATCTGTGTCTCCTCCCATTCAGTTTCATCCCATTGCTTCTAGTCTTTCCTTGTACAAATGAAAATAAAGATGATCCTTCTACAATGTGACAGCCCTTGAGATATTTGTAGACAACAATTAGGTCTCGTCTCAGTCTTCTTTTTTGCAAGCTAAATATTCCAAAATCCAGTAACCGTTTCTCATAGGACATGGTTTGCAGACACCATTCTGGTTGCTCTTCTCTGAACTTGCTCCAGTTTGTTGATGTCTTTTTTAAAATGTGATGCCCAAAACTGGACACAGTATTCCAGATGAGGTCTGACCAATGAGGAGTAGAGGGCAATAATGACTTTGCGTGATCTAGACTGTATGCTTCTGTATGCATCTGTTGATACATCCCAGAATTGCATTTACATTTTTTGCTGCTGCATCACACTGTTGACTCATGTTCAGTTTATGATCTATTAGTATACCCAAGTCTTTTTCACATGTGCTATTGCTTAACCCTATTCCTCCCATTCTGTATATGCTTTTTCATTTTTATTGCCCCCAGATGTAGTACTTTGCATTTTTCCTTGTTAAAAACCATTCTGTTAGTTGCTGCCCACTGCTCGTTTATTTATATATTTTTGAATCCTCTCTCTTCTCTAGTACCGTATTAGCTATCCCTCCTAGCTTTGTGTCATCAGCATATTTAATCAGTGAACCCTCAATTCCTTCTTCTAAGTCAAATCAAGAACCATAGGGGTAAGCGTTGCAGGAGCACTTGATATTTTCTTCCCTGCTTCGGAGTCTTGGGACAGGCAAGGGCGCAACATACTTTGGTGGACTATTCGGGTAGGCATCCCTTCTTCGCCTTCGGGTTGAACTTCATAAACGGGACCATTGGATCTAGCACGGCATTTCACCCGATAAGGAGTCTTTTCCCAGCGGTGTTCCAACTTGCCTCGAGGTCGCTTATCTCTGACCAACATACGGTTTCCAGCCTTGAGAGCTGTCCCTCTCGAAACCTGGTCTGCACCAGCCGATGTTTTCGGACCCTGGAAGACATCCCCGTCCGTGGGTAGTCCTCTACAGGATCCAATTCCGTAATCTCCCGTGCTTTTCGCCCGAACAGCATGGTATACAGGGTGTATCTGGTCATACTGTGCACTCAATTGTTGTACAGCCAGACCAGCTCAGCCACATACTCAGGCCAACGGACTTTCCTGTCTTCTTCCAACTTTCTCAACATTTGGATCAGCGTCCGGTTGAAGCGTTCACAATCTCTGTTCCCTTGGGGATGATAGGGCATTGTCCTGGACTTCTCAATCTGGTACAGGCAGTGCAGCTCCTCCATTACTCGGCCTTGGAAACCAACATCCTGATCGGAATGAATCCTCTTCGGACAGCCGTACACCCGGATGAAGTCTCCACAGATGGCCTGTGCAGCCGACTCAGCAGTCTGATCTTGAGTGGGGAATATTATAAATTTAACACACTCCAATAGATGTGATGCAAAAGGGGATATTTAATACATACAGTAGTCACAAACGTTTTGGTCTGCAAGGACCTTCATCAGTGTTCTACAGGAACAAAATAAATGTGCATAAACATAAATATTAAAGAAACAAAAGTATATACAACAGAAAGAGCAATACTAGATAAGTAAAGATTGTCATAAATGATATTATGATGACACCACATAGTTATACCGGCAACATCATCAACTCAAAAACATTGTACATTATGATCAATCGAGGAGGCAAGATATTGTTATGAAGGACTGAGGGTATGATGGTAAAAAGGCGAACGAGCAAAATTAAGATAAGAGACTACATGTGTGCCCAAACAGTGGTCCCCCCTGCATACGGGGTATTGGCGTATTCACGACAAATTGCACAACAACTTTTGGGGTCAAATTTCTCCTGTTACCCTTGTGAAATTAAGAATTTGTGGGCGAAAAGATCATTTTTGTGTAAAAAAATTTGATTTTTTTATTTTCACGGCTCTACGTTATAAACCTCTGTGAAGCACTTGGGGGTTCAAAGTGCTCACCACACATCTAGATAAGTTCCTTAAGGGGTCTAGTTTCCAAAATGGTGTCACTTGTGGGGGTTTCCACTGTTTAGGCACATCAGGGGCTCTCCAAACACGACATGCGTCCGATCTCAATTCCAGCCAATTCTGGTTTACCCCCACATATGGGGTATCGGCGTATTCAGGAGAAATTGCACAACAAATTTTGTTGTTCATTTTCTCTTTTTTACATTGTGAAAATAAAAAAAATTGGTTTTGAAGTAAAATGTTTGCAAAAAAAAGTTAAATGTTCATTTTTTCCTTCCACATTGTTTCAGTTGCTGTGAAGCACATCAAGGGTTAATAATCTTCTTGAATGTGGTTTTGAGCACCTTGAGGGGTGTAGTTTTTAGAATGGTGTCAAGTTTGGGTATTTTCTGTAATGTACACCCCTCAAAGTGACTTTAAATGTGAGATGGTCCCTAAAAAAATGGTTTTGTAAATTTTGTTGTAAAAATGAGAAATCGCTGGTCAACTTTTAACCCTTATAACTTCCTAACAAAAAAAAAAATTGTTTACAAAATTGTGCTGATGTAAAGTAGACATGTGGGAAATGTTATTTATTAACTATTTTGTGTCACATATCTCTCTGATTTGAGGGTATAAAAATTAAAAGTTTGAAAATTGCAAAATTTTAAATTTTTTTGCCATATTTCCGTTTTTTTCATAAATAATAGCATGTAATATTGAAGAACTGTTACCACTAACATGAAGTACAATATGTCACGAAAAAACTCAGAATCAGTGGGATCCGTTAAAGCGTTCCAGATTTATCACCTCATAAAGTGACAGTGGTCAGAATTGTAAAAATTGGCTCGGTCATTAAGTACCAAATTGGCTCTGTCACTAAGGGGTTAAATAAACTGCTTTGTTTTTGATACTTCCTTGTCTTTGGCTTTGACAAGACTACTTGGGTATTTAGGGTATGTGCACATGTTGCGGTTTTCCTGCGGATCCGCAGCATTTTTTACTGTGCAGAAACGCTGCAGATCCGCAAGTGATTTACAGTACAATGTAAATCAATGGAAAAAAAATGCTGTGCTAATGGTGCGGAAAATTCCGCAGGGAAAAGCTGCGGATTAAAAGAAGGAGCATGTCATTTATTTGTGCGAATCTGCAGCGTTTTTGTATCCATTCCATTATAGAAATCAGCAGGGGTAAAAAAGCATGAAATCCGCACAAAATCCGCATAAAAAACGCATCAAATCCGCAACTGCGTTTTCTGCCAAGAGATGCAGAATCCGCACAAAAAATTCCAGAGGCAAATCCACAATGTGTGCACATAGCCAAAGAGCATTTCAGCAGTTAAAACGCACTAAAAGCACATCTACAGGTCCTTCTCAAAAAATTAGCATATAGTGTTAAATTTCATTATTTACCATAATGTAATGATTACAATTAAACTTTCATATATTATAGATTCATTATCCACCAACTGAAATTTGTCAGGTCTTTTATTGTTTTAATACTGATGATTTTGGCATACAACTCCTGATAACCCAAAAAACCTGTCTCAATAAATTAGCATATCAAGAAAAGGTTCTCTAAACGACCTATTACCCTAATCTTCTGAATCAACTAATTAACTCTAAACACATGCAAAAGATACCTGAGGCTTTTAAAAACTCCCTGCCTGGTTCATTACTCAAAACCCCCATCATGGGTAAGACTAGCGACCTGACAGATGTCAAGAAGGCCATCATTGACACCCTCAAGCAAGAGGGTAAGACCCAGAAAGAAATTTCTCAACAAATAGGCTGTTCCCAGAGTGCTGTATCAAGGCACCTCAATGGTAAGTCTGTTGGAAGGAAACAATGTGGCAGAAAACGCTGTACAACGAGAAGAGGTGACCGGAACCTGAGGAAGCAGTGGACTGAGTCTGGTGTGGAAACATCCAGAGCCACCGTGCACAGGCGTGTGCAGGAAATGGGCTACAGGTGCCGCATTCCCCAGGTAAAGCCACTTTTGAACCATAAACAGCGGCAGAAGCGCCTGACCTGGGCTACAGAGAAGCAGCACTGGACTGTTGCTAAGTGGTCCCAAGTACTTTTTTCTGATGAAAGCAAATTTTGCATGTCATTCGGAAATCAAGGTGCCAGAGTCTGGAGGAAGACTGGGGAGAAGGAAATGCCAAAATGCCTGAAGTCCAGTGTCAAGTACCCACAGTCAGTGATGGTGTGGGGTGCCATGTCAGCTGCTGGTGTTGGTCCACTGTGTTTCATCAAGGGCAGGGTCAATGCAGCTAGCTATCAGGAGATTTTGGAGCACTTCATGCTTCCATCGGCTGAAATGCTTTATGGAGATGAAGATTTCATTTTTCAGCACGACCTGGCACCTGCTCACAGTGCCAAAACCACTGGTAAATGGTTTACTGACCATGGTATTACTGTGCTCAATTGGCCTGCCAACTCTCCTGACCTGAACCCCATAGAGAATCTGTGGGATATTGTGAAGAGAAAGTTGAGAGACGCAAGACCCAACACTCTGGATGAGCTTAAGGCCGCTATTGAAGCATCCTGGGCCTCCATAACATCTCAGCAGTGTCACAGGCTGATTGCCTCCATGCCACGCCGCATTGAAGCAGTCATTTCTGCCAAAGGATTCCCGACCAAGTATTGAGTGCATAACTGAACATTATTATTTGATGTTTTTTTTGTTTGGTATTAAAAAACACTTTTATTTGATTGGTCGGGTGAAATATGCTAATTTATTGAGACAGGTTTTTTGGGTTATCAGGAGTTGTATGCCAAAATCATCAGTATTAAAACAATAAAAGACCTGACAAATTTCAGTTGGTGGATAATGAATCTATAATATATGAAAGTTTAATTGTAATCATTACATTATGGTAAATAATGAAATTTAACACTATATGCTAATTTTTTGAGAAGGACCTGTACATATTTTTCTTGTGGATTTTCCACATCCAATGCAATTCTATGGGGAAAATCCGCACATAAAACTCTGTATACCCGCAAGAGAAATTGACGTGTTGCAGATTTCAAACACGCACCGCAGGTCAGTTTATGCTGAGTTTAGAAAAAAGCACAGTGGGTGTGAGATTTCTATACTTTTTCCTAGTTGCAATGTTGTTTCGTTTGTTCCACAGTATGTTTATTTTCTTCTTTTCTCTGCTTATCTTTCCCTTTGGCTTTACTAGTATGCCCCCTGCTGGTAGAAGTGTAATAACACTACTGTTTTGATTGTGTTACAAGTTTCTCAGTTCCATTCCCTGAGTTCAGGGTTTCCTTAGTATTGCACACATGCTGTTGGTACAGTCAATGCAATCCAGAGGAGCAGCTTTTTACATTCCCTCCTTTAAAGAAGCTTAGTGTAGTGATGGGTAAACTATTCTATAATTCTTTCATGCTGTATTTCAGCTCAGATGTTTACTGCATTATAAAGCATATGTTTGCTGAAATCTGTTTGATTTCCCTATAATAAAAATGTTTCAATGTTTTGGAATACAGGGCTCAAATAATCCTATGATTCCTGGAAAAATTTCCTGGTTCAAAGTTCTCACAACACATCTAGATAAGTTCCTTGGGGGGTCTAGTTTCCAATATGGGGTCACTTGTGCAGGGTTTCCACTGTTTAGGCACATTAGGGCCTCTGCAAACGCAATGTGACGCCTGCAGACCAATCCATCTAAGTCTGCATTCCAAATGGCGCTCCTTGCCTTCCGAGCTCTGCCATGCGCCCAAAAGGTAACCCCCCCCCCCCCCCACATATGGGGTATCAGCGTACTCAGGACAAATTGGACAACAACTTTTTTCACGGCTCTGCGTTATAAACTGAAGTGGAACACTTGGGGTTCAAAGTTCTCACAACACATCTAGACAAGTTCCTTATAGGGTCTATTTTCCAAAATGTTGTCACTTGTGGGGGGTTTCAATGTTTAGGCACATCAGGGGCGCTCCAAACGTGACTTGGTGTCCTATCTCGATTCCACTCAATTTTGCATTGAAAAGTCAAACGGCGCTCCTTCTCTTCCGAGCTCAGCCATGCACCCAAACAGTGGTTTACCCCCACATATGGGGTATCAGCGTACTCAGGACAAATTTCACAACAACTTTTGGGGTCCAATTTCTTCTGTTACCCTTAGGAAAATAAAAAATTGGGGGCGAAAAGATCATTTTTGTGAAAAAATATGATTTTTTATTTTTACTGTTCTACATTTTAAACTTCTGTGAAGCACTTGGTGGGCCAAAGTGCTCACCACACATCTAGATAAGTTCCTTAGGGGCTCTACTTTCCAAAATGGTGTCACTTGTGGGGGGTTTCAATGTTTAGGCACATCAGGGTCTCTCCAAAAGTGACATGCTGTCCTATCTCTGCCATGCGCCCAAACAGTGGTTTACCCCCACATATGGGGTATCAGCATACTCAGAACAAATTGTACAACAACTTTTGGGGTCCAATTTCTCCTGTTACCCTTGGTAAAATGAAACAAATTGGAGCTGAAGTAAATGTTTTGTAAAAAAAGTTAAATGTTCATTTTTTTTTAAACATTTCAAAAATTCTTGTGAAATACCTGAAGGGTTAATAAACTTCTTGAATGTGGTTTTGAGCACCTTGAGGGGTGCAGTTTTTAGAATGGTGTCACACTTCGGTATTTTCTATCATATAGACCCCTCAAAGTGACTTCAAATGTGATGTAGTCCCTAAAACAAAATGGTGTTGTAAAAATGAGAAATTGCTGGTCAACTTTTAACCCTTATAACTCCCTAACAAAAAAAATTTTGGTTCCAAAATTGTGCTGATGTAAAGTAGACATGTGGGGAATGTTACTTATTAAGTATTTTGTGTGACAAATCTCTGTGTTTTAAGGGCATAAAAATTCAAAGTTGGAAATTTTCAACATTTTCCCCAAATTTCCATTTTCTTCACAAATAGACGCAGGTAATATCAAAGAAGTTTTACCACTATCATGAAGTACAATATGTCACGAATGAGAAAACAAACTCAGAATCATCATGATCCGTTGAAGCGTTCCAGAGTTATAACCTCATAAATGGACAGTGGTCAGAATTGTAAAAATTGGCACGGTCATTAGCGTGCAAGCCACCCTTGGGAGTTAAGGGGTTAAAGAGATTTTTTTCCCCCCTCAGAAGCAATGCACCCTGCTGTTCAATGCACTTCCATAAGGGACATTCGACAGTAAAAAGGTAAAGAGATTGCAACCTAGTGTCCTCCATTTCTTGCTACATCATTCACCATCTTTATCTATACACCGGGAGCCCTGGGCACTGAGTTTCACCTGTGGGAAGCCATACATCCCTGCTGCCACAACGTCACTCCAGAGGACCCCTTTGAGTAGCGTCGGTGATCCCTGACCGAATACCACAGGTGGCGTCATAAACAAACTTTATTTCTTTATTCAACAACCCCTTTAAAGACATTCCCTTTTACATGGGCGCCCAGGGCCATGGACCGGGTCGCCGCCGCCGTGACACATCCCTTTAAGCACTGGACCTACCCCATGGCCCTGGCGGGCATTTCAGTAGCATTAGCTCCCGGTTGTAAACTATTTAACCTCTTTTTTAATTATTATTATTTATTTATTTATATAGCACCACTAATTCCATGGTGCTGTACATGAGAATGGGTTACATCAAAATACAAATATCACTTACAGCAAACAAAACTAACAACGACAGACTGGTAAAGAGGGGAGAGGACCCTGCCCATGCGGGCTTACATTCTACAGGATTATGGGGAAGGAGACAGTACGTCGAGGGTTGCAGTAGCTCCGATGGTGTTGAGGTGGCCGGGTGGTCTTTACAGGCTGTAAGCTTCTTTGAAGAGGTGGGTTTCCAGGTTTCTTTTGAAGGATCCAAAAGTAGTGGCTAACCGGATGTGTTGGGGCACTGAATTCCAGAGGATGGGTGATATTTGGGAGAAGTCTTGGATTCGATTGGGTGAGGAGCAAATAAGCGTAGAGGAGAGGAGGAGGTCTTGGGAGGACCGGAGATTACGTGAGGGAAGATATTTAGAGATTAGTGTGGAAATATATGGAGGAGAAAGATTATGGATGGCTTTGTAGGTCAGTGTTAGTAATTTAAACTGGATACGCTGGGAAATTGGAAGCCAGTGAAGGGATTTGCAAAGAGGGGAAGCAGGAGTGTAGCGAGGAGAGAGATTAATTAGTCGGGCAGCAGAGTTAAGGATGGACTGGAGGGGTGCGAGAGTGTTAGAAGGTAGGCCACAGAGGAGTATGTTGCAGTAGTGGAGGCAGGAGATGATTAGGGCATGCCCGAGCATTTTGGTAGAGTGTGGGTTGAGGAAAGGACGTATTCTGGAAATATTTTTGAGCTGGAGGCGACAGGAGGTGGCGAGAGCTTGGATGTACGGTTTGAAGCACAGGGCAGAGTCAAGGGTTACTCCGAGGCAGCGGATTTTGGGGACAGGAGAAAGTGTGATTTCCTTTATTTTGATAGATCAGATAGGGAAGATATGATGGAGGAAAGATAATGAGTTCAGATTTGTCCACATTGAGCTTGAGGAAGCGAGAGGAGAAGAAGGAGGATATGGCTGATAAACACTCTGGGATTCTGGAGAGCAGAGAGGTGACATCTGGGCCCGAGAGGTAGATCTGAGTGTCATCGGCATATAGATGGTACTGGAAGCCATAGGACCTTATGAGTTGTCCCAGGCCGAGTGTATAGATTGAGAAGAGTAAGGGTCCTTTAACAGAGCCTTGGGGGACTCCAACAGAGAGGGGGCAAGATGAAGAGGTAGTATGGGAGTAGGAAACGCTAAATGTGCGGTTGACAAGGTATGAGGAGATCCAAGATAGGGCAAGGTCTTTGACCCCAAAGGAAGAGAGGATCTGCAGTAGGAGGCAGTGGTCAACTGTGTCAAAGGCAGAGGACAGGACTAGGAGGAGGAGTATAGAGAATTGTCTGTTAGCTTTGGCTGTAAGTAAGTCATTAGTAGTTTTGGTCAGGGCAGTCTCAGTGGAATGGTGGGGACGGAAGCCAGATTGTAGGTTGTCGAAGAGAGAGTTAGATGCAAAGTGAGAGGAAAGTTCAGCATGGACGTGCTGCTCAAGGAGTTTGGAAGCAAATGGGAGCAAAGATATGGGGCTATAGCTGGACATACCGCTTGGGTCAAGGGATGGCTTTTTGAGGATAGGTGTGATTGTGGCATGTTTGAAGGCAGAGGGGAAGGTACCAGAAGTTAGTGAAAGGTTGAAGAGATGGGTTAGGGATGTCATTAGTGTGGTGGTGAGGTTGGGGAGGAGGTGGGATGGGATGGGGTCAAGTGCACAAGTGGTGAGGTGTGATTTGGAGAGAAGATGAGCAAGCTCCCCTTCAGAGATTTTGGAGAGTGAAGTTATGGGGTTTGGGCATTGGTCTCTCATACAAAGGGGTTGTGGTGGTTGGACAACAAAGACTTGCCTTGTTTGGTCTATCTTATTTTTGAAGTGCGTGGCAAAGTCCTCGGCAATGATTAGGGAACTCGGAGGGGGCAGTGGTGGGCGGAGGAGCGAGTTAAAAGTGTTGTCTATTGGTTTGTCGCACTCTGCTATGCATGACAGGGCGACTGTGTCAATAGCTGATGCAAGAGTGGCATTGTAGAAAGCAGTGGCAGTGTCTGTCGTGGAGTGAAGATATAGAGGACAGTGGTAGTATAGAGTCGGAGAGTGTGTGGGTGTCTAGGTGTGCGAGGTTCCTGCGTGGGTGCGCATGGTGCTGGACATGGGTGACAGGTGAGGAGGACAGGGATGAGAAAGTGAGTAGACAGTGGTCAGATAGAGGGAGAGGGGAGGTTGAGAAGTTAGATAGGGAGCATAAACGGGTGAAGACCAGGTCTAATGTGTGTCCGTCTGTGTGGGTGGCTGAGGAGGACCGCTGAATAAGTCCAAAGGATGAAGTAAGGGACAGGAGTTTGGAGGCTGCTGACTGGTGGGTGTCAATGGGGATGTTGAAGTCACCCATGATGATGGTGGAAATGTCAGCAGACAGAAAGTGAAGGAGCCAGGTGGAGAATTGGTCAATAAAGGCAGTGGTCGGGCCTGGAGGTCGATATATGATGGCCATTTGGAGGTTGTAGGAGGAGTAGATGCGGACAGAGTGGACTTCAAAAGAGGGGAGGATAAGGGAGGGTAGAGGTGGGATTGGGTTAAAGGTACAGTTGGAAGAAAGGAGAAGGCCCACTCCTCCACCATGTTTGTTGCCAGGGAGAGGAGTGTGGGTGAAGTGGAGGCCACCGTAACATAGTGCAGCAGGGGAGGCTGTGTCAGAGGGTGTCAGCCATGTTTTGGTGATGCCCAGAAAGAAAAGGTTACGAGAGGTAAACAGGTCGTGAATCACGTGGAGTTTATTGCAGATGGAGCGGGTATTCCATAGTGATCCAGAGAGAGTGTGCACGGGGGTGGGCGTCATGGGCACGGATTTGAGGTGGGCAAGATTTCGGGTGTTTATATTGGGTTGGGAGCGATAGGAGGGAGTAGTATTAGGAGGTATGAGCTGTGGGGGCCCAGGGTTGGGAGATATGTTGCCAGCAGTGAGGAGAAGCAGAGAGAGACGAGCAGGTGAGAGAAGGAGAGTGGGCGACTTGTTTGGTGCTTTATTAGGAGAGATCTGAGGTTGAGGAGCAGGTCAGCAGAGGAGGTCAGGTGTGGAGGCAGGAGGGAAGGAGATATTATTACTTGGTTAGGGGGTGCTGGGGTTTGAGGATAGCAAAGGAGAGTGAGGAGTAATGGAGCCAAAACTGTTAGAGCGTATGTCAGCTGTTATGGACCTGGTGGTTAGGAGCACTTGGAATGACCTGATGAGTAAACTAAAAAAACGGAACTAGCTCTGGGAAGTGGGAACTCTGCTGACCGCAAACTCTACTCCTATCGCACACACTAGAAATAGCCGTGGAGCGTACCTAACTCTCCCTAGACGCCTCTTCACAGCCTAAGAGCTAATTACCCCTAAAGATAGAAATAGAAGCCTAACCTTGCCTCAGAGAAATTCCCCAAAGATAAAGGCAGCCCCCCACATATATTGACTGTGAGTTAAGAGGAAAGTCACAAACACAGGAATGAAACAGGTTTTAGCATAGGAGGCCAGACTTACTAAATAGTCAGAGGATAGAAAAGAATACTATGCGGTCAGCATAAAAAAACTACAAAACCACGCAGAGTATGCAAAAAGACCCCCGCACCGACTCACGGTGTGGAGGTGCAACACTGCACCCCAGAGCTTCCAGCTAGCAAGGAAACATCATGATAGCAAGCTGGACTAGAATTTAGCAGAGCTAAGAAATATATTCAGGTAGCAGTAACAACAAATGAACTAGCAGGGACTTAGCTTCTGCTGGAGTAGACAGGTCCCCAGAGAAGTCCAAGAGAGATCTGAACCAATTCTGATACATTGACAGCTGGCATCAGGTAACGATCTGAGTGGAGTTAAATAGGGAAGCAGCATAGCAACATAACGAGAGCAGCTGATAAAGTCAACCTAGTGACCAGCAGTTCCGCTCGAAGCCACCAGAGGGAGCCCAAGAGCAGAACTAACCAAAGTACCATTCATGACCACATCAGGGAGTCCGAGAACGGAATTCACAACAGTCAGCATGATGAGAATAAGTTTTGCGGAAAAGGAAAGATTGAGATTGAGAAAGATTGAGATTGATTGCAGCGTGGGACTTGACTGTACAGCGGACAGGTATGGGATATTGTTGCTTTTTTATTTTGGATTTTTTTTACAGAAGAACGAGGGCTTCACTTGGATTGAGAGTGTAATAAAGATGGTAAACCTGTGTGTTTAATTATTTCATTAAAAGACTTTATTCTGCATGTGTATTTTTTTATTTAACCCTTTACAAACTATAGGATTAGTAATGGATAGGCGTCTTATTGACACCTCTTCATTACTAAAGCCAGGCTTAATGTCACCTTACAATACTAAGGTGACATTAACCCCTTATTACCCCATATGCCACCACTACAGGGCAGTGGGAAGAGAGAGGCTAAGTGCCGGAATAGGTGCATCTTACAGATACGCTTTTTCTGGGGTGGCCGGGGGCAGATTTTTTTTAGCTGGGGGGTGCAATAACCATGGTCCCTTTTTAGGCTATTAATACCTGCCCTTAGTCACTGGCTTTCCCTCTCTGGAGGAGAAAATTGCGCAGGAGCCCACGCCATTTTTTTCCGTGAATTAATCCTTTAATTTAACACCTACAGTGCCAAAATTTTACACACACACATTACTAACATTAATAGTCAGGGACATAAATAAATCTAACTGATATGCAATGGTTTACTGTGTGTAAACCATGTATCATATCCCGTCAGCTTCTGCAATGATTTTACGGAACCCGACAATTGAATTATCGGCTATTCTGCTACCTAACTCTCTATGAAATATAAATATAGATATACAGGGGTTGGACCAAATAATGAAAACACCTGGAAACATCAACAAAAGTTAGTTTAATATGGTGTAGGTCCACTTTTTGCGGCGATTACAGCCTCAGTTCTCCGAGGTATGGATTCATACAAGGTGTGAATTGTTTCCAAAGGAATTTTAGCCCATTCTGCAGTTAAAACACTCTCCAGTTCATTGAGCGACGATGGCGGCGGAAATCGACGTCTAACTTGAATCTCTGAAATCGACCATAAATGCTCAATAATGTTGAGGTCTGGGGATTGTGGGGGCCAGATGAGATGCTCAACGTCATTAGAATGTTCCTCGTGCCATGCTTTAATGATTCTAGCTGTATGAATTGGTGCATTATCATCCTGAAAGATGGCGCTCACCTCTGGGAACAGTGCTTGAACCATTGGATGCACTTGGTCGCCCAAAATGCCTAAATAATCTCGGCTGTTAATTCTTCCATGAAGGGATATCATTGGCACGGCAGATCTCCACGAAATAGCACCCCATATCATCACAGAACCTCCACCATGTTTTACGGTTGGGAGAAGGCAGTCTGGATGGAATGCTTCTTTCAGCTGTCTCCAAACGTACGCTCGGCTGGAAATAGGCTAAACGATGATTCGTCTGAGAATATCACATGTTTCCATTGCTCGAGTGACCAATTCTGGAGGTTTCTACATCACTCTAAACGCTTGGAAACATTTGTCATTGAGAACAGCGGTTTTCTATTTGCAGCTCTTCCGTGGAATCCAGACTTGTGCAGCTCCCGATGAACAGTTTTTGTGGAAACTGGGTTCTGTAGGTGTTCATTGAGCTCAGCAGTGACTTTCGGAGCCGTGGTCTTGCAATTCTCTCTCACAATTCGCTTTAGAGTCTGACGGTCTCTCTCAGTCAACTTTGACTTTCGGCCGGACCTGTGCTTTGCTGCGGACGTTTTTCCTTCTCTTTCAAATGCAGTCATTACTTTGGAGACAGTACCTCGTGACACGCCAAGCATTCGGGCACTTTCTGTTACACTAGTGCCTGCCATACGAGCACCAACAATTTGGCCTCTTTGAAAATCCGAGAGTTCTGCCATTGGTATCAGGTTCTCATCAATGTTCTTACAATTCTGCAAAACAAACAGTTAATTTACATACACATATCACAAATAATCAACTACAAAACATTACCATATGTCACGGTTTGCACGTTTATCACATGTTCGAAGATTATGATGCCAAAACGTTAGGTGTTTCCATTATTTGGTCCAACCCTTGTATTTATGTGTGTCAATGACATATATATATATATATATATATATATATATATATACACTTCTCAAAAAATAAAGGGAATACTTAAACAATAGAATATAACTCCAAGTAAGGGTACTGTCACACAGTGCAATTTTCGTCGCTACGACGGCACGATCCGTGACGTCGCAGTGTCGTATGATTATCGCTCCAGCATCGTAGACTGCGGTCACACTTTGCAATCACGGCGCTGGAGCGATGCCGAAGTCCCCGGGTAACCAGGGTAAACATCGGGTAACTAAGCGCAGGGCCGCGCTTAGTAACCCGATGTTTACCCTGGTTACCAGCGTAAACGTCAAAAAAACAAACAGTACATACTTACATTCCGGTGTCTGTCCCCCGGCGTTCTGCTTCTCTCCACTGTGTCTGTGCCAGCCGGAAAGCACAGCGGTGACGTCACCGCTGGGCTCGCTTTCCGGCCGGCAGGCGCTCACAGTGCAGAGAAGCTGAGACGCCGGGGACAGACACCGGAATGTGAGTATGTACTGTTTGTTTTTTTAACGTTTACGCTGGTAACCAGGGTAAACATCGGGTTACTAAGCGCGGCCCTGCGCTTAGTTACCCGATGTTTACCCTGGTTACAAGCGAACACATCGCTGGATCGCTGTCACACACAACGATCCAGCGATGTCAGCGGGTGATCAAGCGACGAAAGAAAGTTCCAAACGATCTGCTACGACGTACGATTCTCAGCGTGATGTCTGATCGCAGTAGCGTGTCAGACACAGCGATATCGTAACGATATCGCTAGAACGTCACGAATCGTGCCGTCGTAGCGATCAAAATTGCACTGTGTGACAGTACCCTAAATCAAACTTCTGTGAAATAAAACTGTCTACTTAGGAAGCAACACTGTTTGACAATCAATTTCACATGCTGTTGTGCAAATGGAATAGACAACAGATGGAAATTATTGCCTATTATCAAGACACACTCAATAAAGGAGTGGTTCTGCAGGTAGGGACCACTGACTACATCTCAGTACCAATGCTTTCTGGCTGATGTTTTGTTCAATTTAAAATGTTGGTTGTACTTTCACACACGTGATAGCATGAGACGGTCTCTACAACCCACACAAGTGGCTCAAGTAGTGCAGCTCATCCAGGATGGCACATCAATGCGAGCTGTGGCAAGAAGGTTTGCTGTGTCTGTCAGCGTAGTGTCCAGAGGCTGTAGGCATTTCCAGGAAACAGGCCAGTACACCAGGAGACATGGAGGGGGCCGTAGGAGGGCAACAACCCAGCAGCAGGACCGCTACCTCAGGAAGAGCACTGCCAGAGCCCTGCAAAATGACCTCCAGCAGGCCACAAATGTGCATGTGTCTGCACAAATGGTTAGAAACCGACTCCATGAGGATGGTCTGAGTGCCCTACGTCCACAGATGGGGGTTGTGCTCACAGCCCAACACCGTGCAGGATGCTTGGCATTTGCCAAAGAACACCAGTATTGGCAAATTTGCCACTGGCACCCTGTGCTCTTCACAGATGAAAGCAGATTCACACTGAGCACATGTGACAGATGTGACAGAGTCTGGAGACGCCGTGGAGAGCGATCTGCTGCCTGCAACATCCTTCAACATGACCAGTTTGGCAGTGGGTCAGTAATGGGGTGGGGTGGCATTTCTTTGGAGGGCCGCACAACCCTCCATGTGCTCGCCAGAGGTAGCCTGACTGCCATTAGGTACCGAGATGAGATCCTCAGACCCCTTGTGAGACCAAATGCTGGTGCGCTTGGCTCTGGGTTCCTCCTAATGCAGGACAATGCCATACCTCATGTGGCTGGAGTGTGTCAGCAGTTCCTGAAAAATGAAGGCCTTGAAGCTGTGGACTGGCCCGCCCATTACCCAGACCTAAATCCGATTGAACACATCTGGGACATCATGTATTGCACCATCCACCAACATCACATTGCATCACAGACTGTCCAGGAGTTGGCGGATGCTTTAGTCGAGGTCTGGGAGGAGATCCCTCAGGAGACCATCCGCCGCCTCATCGGGAGCATGCCCAGGCATTGTAGGGAGGTCATAAAGGCACGTGGAGGCCACACACACTACTGATCATCATTTCCTTGTCTTGAGGCATTTCCACTGAAGTTGGATTAGCCTGTAACTTCATTTTTCACTTTGATTTTGAGCATCATTCCAACTCCAGACCTCCGTGGGATGTTATTTGTGATTTACGTTGATCATTTTTAGGTTTTATTGTTCTCAACACATTCCACTATGTAATGAATAAAGATTTACAAGAGGAATATTTCATTCGGTGATATCTAGGATGTGGGATTTTAGTGTTCTCTTTATTTTTTTGAGCAGTATATATATATATATATATATATATATATATACAGTATATATATATATATATATATATAGGTACTATAATATGTGTACACATTTATTTTATCTATTCTATTTTAACCTGTCAGTGTGATTTTACATTACACCGCACTGAATTGCCGGCTTTTCTAAAGGACACCGGTGCGTATTTCTTGCAAGTCACACTGATAGTCCGTGTGGTGTGTGAGTTTTTCTCGCACCCATAGACTTTCATTCGTGAGTCTTGGCTCAGATATGGCACGTATAATACGGACGAGAAAACAACGGATGATGGGAGCTGTCCCATAGATTAACATTGGTCCAAGTGCTATGCGATTTTTTTTATCATAGCACTCGTCCGTATTACGCTCTAGTGTGACTCCGGCCTTAATGGTATTAACACCTAACAGGTATTTGCATGTATCTGTAGTGAGGGTCAATTCTACTGGTGAGCCCTAAGCACCCCAGCCCAACACTGACTGACAGCATGTAGCAGATTCACCTTGCTGACTAGAGCCCCCCAAAACCTTAAAGGGAACCTGTCACCATGTTTTTGGAAGATGGGATAAAAATAGCGTTAAATAGGGGCAGAGGTGGGCGTTACATTAGTGTGTTTGTTATGCGTTTATTACCCACCTAAGTTGCCGAAATACCTTTGCAAAGTCTCCGTTTTCGCCTGTCAATCAGGCTAGTCTGGTCAGATGGGCGTTGTCTTCCCCCAGATTTTGCGTAGTTTTCCGTTGGTGGCGTAGTGGTGTGCGCATGCCCAAGGTCCCGAATCCTCTGCCAGGGGATTTCAAAGAGCGCGGTGTCCGTTATTGCATTGGTGATCGGTGGGCGCGGCCATCTTCCTTTGGCCGCGCGTGCGCAGAAGCGGCGCTCTGCTGGCCGCGGCATCAGGAAAATGGCCGCGGGATGCCGCGCGTGCGCAGATGGATATCGCGGCGACCATTTTCCTGAAGCCGCGGCCAGCAGAGCGCCGCGGCAAGCAGAGCGCCGCTTCTGCGCACGCGCGGCCAAAGGAAGATGGCCGCGCCCACCGATCACCAATGCAATAACGGACACCGCGCTCTTTGAAATCCCCTGGCAGAGGATTCGGGACCTTGGGCATGCGCACACCACTACGCCACCAACGGAAAACTAAACAAGATCTGGGGGAAGACAACGCCCATCTGACCAGACTAGCCTGATTGACAGGCGAAAACGGAGACTTTGCAAAGGTATTTCGGCAACTTAGGTGGGTAATAAACGCATAACAAACACTCTAATGTAACGCCCACCTCTGCCCCTATTTAACGCTATTTTTATCCCATCTTCCAAAAACGTGGTGACAGGTTCCCTTTAAATGGCTATTGGCTTACATTTTTCCCATACACAGGTGTGCTTGCGCGGTGATGGCTACCGACAAGAATAAAGTTAATTTTCTCCCGGGTGTCGCATTTTCAGTATGGTGGCCAGGAACTTTCCTAACACTATAAACCTGCAAATTAACCCTATATTTGCTGGTTAGTAGCCTTATAATTCCCTTTAACTGCCCTGATAATCAACTCATCAAGACCCCTCATATATAATGAACAAAATTATAAACGTAACACTTTTGGTTTTGCCCCCAGTTTTCATGAGCTGAACCCAAAGATCTAATGCTACGTTCACATTTGCGTTGTGCGCCGCAGCGTCGGCGCCGCAGCGCACAACGCAAACAAAAACGCAGCAAAACGCATGCACAACGCTGCGTTTTGCGCCGCATGCGTCCTTTTTTTAATTCATTTTGGACGCAGCAAAAATGCAACTTGCTGCGTCCTCTGCGCCCGGACGCGGGCGCCGCAGCGACGCATGCGGCGCAAAACGCAAGTGCGACGCATGTCCATGCGCCCCCATGTTAAATATAGGGGCGCATGACGCATGCGGCGCCCGCCGCTAATGTGAACGTAGCATAAGACTTTTTCTATGCACACAAAAGGCTTTTTTTCACTCATTGTCACAAATTTGTCTAAATCTGTGTTAGGATAGGTTCACATTAGCGTTTCTGAGCGCAGTGTATCATCTGCATTCGCAAACGCATGCCAGAACGCATGCAAACACATTCTTACACCTCCGCATCATCTTACGCATGTCGCAAAAAAAATGCTGCGTGTGCATGTGTTTACATGTGTTTTGGCATGCGTTTGCGTTTTTTATGCGCATGGTGGAGGTGGTGACATCATTTTCTGGACATGCACAGTCTAAAGTATGCATGCGTATCGAACCCATGCGTGCACATGTCCTTGCATACCAATGCATTCCCATAGACAGTAAAGATAAATATATTGGTACCGTGTTAGCCAGTAGATAGCAAACGCATGTCCCTGCGTACACCATGTTAAAGATACGTACGCATGATGCATGCAGATCTATGCGGATCATACGCCTCGCACAGAAACGCTAATGTGAACCCAGCCTTAGTAAGCACTTGTGCTTTGCTGAAATCCGTCTACCTGACAGGTGTGGCACATCAAGATGCTGATTAGACAGCATGATTATCGCACAGGCGAGCCTTGGGCTTGGTACTATAAAACGCCACTCTAAAATGTTTTACAGTATTGGGAGGCTGCAGGGGAGGTGAAGGGTCAGAAAACCGGTCAGTATCTGGTGTGACCATCATTTGCCTCACGCACTGCGGCACAACTCCTTCACATAGAGTTGATCAGGTTGTTGATTGTGGCCTGTGGATTGTGGGTCCGCTCCTCTTCAATGGCTGTGCGAAGTTGCTGGATAGGATTTCAAACGCGCTATCGTATACGCTGATCCAGAGCATCCTAAACATGCAAACTCTAGTGTGCAGTGTCTCTCATCTGTGAAAAGCTCAGGGTGCCAATGTCGAATCGGTGTTCTCTGTCAAATGCCAATTGCCCTGCGTGGTGTTGAGCTGTAAGCACAACACCCACTTGTGGGGATGCGAGGCCCTCATACCACCCTCATGAAGTCTGTTTCTGACAGTTTGAGCAGACACATGGATGTTAGTGGCCTGCTGGAGGTTATTTTGCAGGGCTCTGCACTGCTCCTCCTGTTCCTTCTTGCACAAAGGAGGAGGTAGTGGTCCTGCTGCTGGGTTGTTTCCCTCCTACTGCCCCCTCCACATCTCCTGGTGTACTGGCCTGTCTCCTGTTATCTGCTCCATGCTCTGGAGACTGTGTTGACAGATACTTCTTGCTACAGCTCACATTGATGTGCCATCCTGGATGAGCTTCACTACCTGAGCAACTTTTGTGGGTGGTAGACACTGCCTTATGCTACTGTACAGTATCTCTAGGGGTGAGAGCAATGACAAAATGTAAAAGTAACCGAAATAACAGCCAAAAAGAATGAGAACAGATAAATGGTCTGTGGTCACCCCCTGCAGAACCACTCCTTTATAGGGGTTGTCTTGCTAATTGCCTATCATTTCTACCTATTGTCTGTTCCATTTGCACAACAGCAAGAGAAATTGATTCACAATTGATGTTGCTTCATAACTGGACAGGTTGGTTTCACAGATGTAACATTCGTTGACTTGGAGTTACATTGTGTTGTTTAAGTATTCCCTTTATTCTTTAAGAAGTGTATATATACAGTATCTCATAAAAGTACACCCTATTTTGTAAATATTTTATTATATGTTTGCATGGGACAACACTGAAGATATGACACTTTGATCCAATGTAAAGTAGTCAGTGTAAAATTTCTATAACAAATTTGGTGTAAATTTGGTGTGCCCACTAAATAACTCAACACACAGCCATTAATGTTTAAACCTCTGGCAACAAAAGTGAGTACACCGATAAGTAAAAATGGCCAAATTTTGCCCACAAGCCATTTTCTCTCCCAGGTGTCATGTGACTCATTAGTATTACAAGGTCTCAGGTGTGAATGCGCAGTGGGTCTGTAAAACTCTCTTATACTGGTTACTTGAAGGTCAACATGGCACCTCATGGCAAAGAACTCTGAGGATTTGAAAAAAATAATTGTTGCTCTACATAAAGATGGTCTAGGCTATAAGAAGATTGCCAACACCCTGAAACTGAGCTGCCTCATAGTGGCCAAGACCATACAGCAGTGTAACAAGACAGGTCCACTCAGAACAGGCCTCACCATTGTCGATCAAAGAAGTTGAGTGCACATGCTCAGCATCATATCCAGGGGTTGTCTTTTCAAAATAAACATGAGTGGTGCCAGAATTGCTGCAGCGGATAAAGTGGTGGGTGGTCAACCTGTCAGTGCTCACATCATAGGCCGCACACTGCATCAAATTGGTCTGCATGGCTGTCATGCCAGAAGGAAGCGTCTTCTAAAGATGATGCCCAAGAAGGCCTGCAAACACTTTGCTGAAGACAAGCAGACTAAGAACATGGATTACTGGAACCATGTCCTGTGGTCTTGTGAGGGTGATCCCTTAAAGTGAGATCTATATGATTGCTTGTACCTGACCAAAAATAAGCTGAGTGCTAGCTTAGAGGCAAAGAATGTATCGGATACACAGAGACAGATACACACTTCCTCTCTCAGCAAAGGCTTGCACACAACTGCTTTATTCTCCGAACAGCAGACCAGGCTACAGACAGGAAATGGGGGTCACACAACTTCTGAATAGTTAGTGTCACTCTGATTGGTCCATTCCAACTTAATTTCCAACTTCACTTCCATATATGGTATTCAGTCCAATGTCCAGTGACTTCTTCACATTCAAAAATTCCTTCCAGTGTGCTGCTACTCAGGAAATAGACTCCATCTTGCTACACCATATCTGAACTGACTTATATAAGGTTTAATAATTGATTTCATTAGCCATTCTCTTCTTCACAGTCTGATGAAACCAAGATAAACTTATTTCTTTCAGCTGGTGTGAAGCGTGCATGGCGGCAACCAGGTGAGGAGTACAAAGACAAGTGTGACTCGCATATGTAGGTGGAGTAGGTGAAGAAGTTGTGGCAAGAAGGAGTTAATGTGAAGTATTATATGATAATGTGTTATGTATGTTATATGTTTGATAAAGTGTTTCAAAATATCCTTATGGCCAGTTTGTGCCTTGGTTCTCTTGGAAGCTCTGCATCAACGCCGTTCCTGGGGATTGGGGAGGTCTGTCGACTAGAAGAACCATTGCAAAACATTGGGATATAGTTTGCATCACAGGGTAGTATACAGTTACCACCTTGGGATTAGCCCACTAGTTGGGAGGGGTTAGATCAGTTACAACCCCTGGCAAAAATTATGGAATCACCGGCCTTGGAGGATGTTCATTCAGTTGTTTAATTTTGTAGGAAAAAAGCAGATCGCAGACATGGCACAAAACTAAAGTAATTTGAAATGACAACTTTCTGTCTTTAAGAAACACTAAAAGAAATAAAGAACAAAAAATGTGGTAGTCAGTAATGGTTAATTTTTTTTACCCATCCTTAAGGGAAAAATGATGGAATCACTCAATTCTGAGGAAAAAATTATGGAATCATGAAAAACAAGCAAACAAAAAAACACTCCAAAACGTCACTAGTATTTTGTTGCACCACCTCTGGCTTTTATAACAGCTTGCAGTCTCTGAGGCATGGACCTAATGAGTGTCACACAGGACTCTTCATGAATCTGGCTCCAACTTTCTCTGATTACTGTTGCCAGATCAGCTTTGCAGGTTGGAGCCTTGTCATGGACCATTTTCTTCAACTTCCACATGAAGCCCCATATCATCAATGACTGTGGAAATTTGCATGTTCTCTTCAGTCAGTCATCTTTATAAATCTCATTGGAACGGCACCAAACAAAAGTTCCAGCATCATCACCTTGCCCAATGCAGATTTGCAATTCATCACTGAATATGACTTTCATCCAGTCATCCACAGTCCACGATTGCTTTTCCTTAGCCCATTGTAACCTTTTGTTTTGTTGTGCATTTCCTGTTTTGGAGACATATTGCTTTAAGTTACTGGTCTTGATGCTTTGATGTCTTCCTTGGTCTACCAGTATGTTTGCCTTTATGTTGTGAATTCTGTTTGTGGGCTCCCTCTGGTGGCTACTGGTGGTACTGGTTGACTTCTGTCTTTTATCTCCTGTGCACCTGTTCCCATCAGGAAATGGGAGTCTCCTATATAGTCTGGCTTCTCAGTCATTTACTTGCCGGCTATCAATGTTACCAGAGCTCCTCTGTTACTTGCTACCTGCTCCAAGTCTGCTGATTCAGATAAGTTGGATCATATGTACCTTTTGTCCAGCGTGCATTTATATGAATCTTGCTGCTGGAAGCTCTAGTGAACTGAAATGACCACTCCGGTGTCATGAGTTGATACCGGAGTTTAAAGTCATTTCAGGATGGTATTTTGTAGGGTTTTGAGTTGACCGCGAAGTCCACTTTTGTATTTTCTGCTATCTAGTTAGTGGGCCTCTCTTTGCTGAATCTGTATTCATCCTGCGTATGTGTTTTCCTCTTAACTAACCGTCATTATATGTTGGGGGCTACTATCACTTTGGGGGTTTTCTCTGGAGGCAAGCCAGGTCTGTGTTTCCTCTATTAGGGGTAGCTAGATCTCCGGCTGGTGCGAGACGTCTAGGGATAAAACGCAGGTACGTTCCCTGGCCACTGGTAGTTGTGCGTGAGGTTCAGCATCGCGGTCAGCTTAGATTCCATCTTCCTAGAGCTAGTCCTGTTTTTGCCTATGTCCCTGCCATTGGGAACCATGACAGTATAGCCGGCCTAACTGTGTTAAAAGTATTGGCTGAAGAAGGAGAGAAAAGAAGTTTCTGACACCTTTTTTTTTTTTTTTTTTTTTTACTCTGAAGTCTGTCTAGCCATAATTGCTGTCTGCTGCTTTTCCCTCCTCTTAATCCCTGAATGGCTCAGATCTCAGCTGCTGAGAAATGGATATCCAGAGTTTAGCTTCAAATCTGTATAATCTCACTTCTAAGGTTCAAAATATACAAGACTTTGTCATACATGCTCCTATGTCTGAACCTAAAATTCCTATACCAGAGTTTTTTTCTGGAGATAGATCTCGTTTTTTGAATTTTAAGCACAATTGTAAATTGTATCTTTCTCTGAGATCTTACTCCGCTGGAGACCCCGCTCAGCAGGTTAAGATTGTTATTTCCTTGCTGCGGGGTGACCCCCAGAATTGGGCATTTGCATTGGCGCCAGGGGACCCTGCGCTGCTCAATGTGGATGCGTTTTTTCTGGCGCTGGGGTTGCTCTATGAGGAACCTAATTTGGAGATTCAGGCTGAAAAAGCCTTGATAGCCCTCTCTCAAGGGCATGATGAAGCTGAGATATATTGTCAAAAATTTCGAAAATGGTCTGTGCTTACTCAGTGGAATGAGTGCGCCCTGGCGGCGAATTTCAGAGAGGGTCTCTCTGACGCCGTTAAAGATGTCATGGTGGGGTTTCCTACGCCCACAGGTCTGAATGACTCCATGACAATGGCTATTCAGATTGACCGGCGTTTACGGGAGCGCAAATCTGTGCACCATTTGGCGGTGTCTTCTGAGCAGGCACCGGAGAATATGCAATGTGATCGAATTCTGTCCAGAAGTGAACGGCAGAATTATAGGCGTAAAAATGGGTTGTGCTTCTATTGTGGCGATTCTGCTCATGTTATATCAGCATGCTCTAAACGCACAAGAAGGGTTGATAAGTCTTTTGCAGTTAGCACTTTGCAGTCTAAGTTTATTTTATCTGTGACTTTGATTTGTTCATTATCATCTATTACCGTGAATGCTTATGTGGACTCTGGCGCCGCCCTGAGTCTTATGGATTGGTCCTTTGCCAGGCGATGTGGGTTTAGTCTAGAGTCTCTGGAAGTCCCTATCCCTTTGAAGGGTATTGATTCCACGCCATTGGCTAGGAATAAACCTCAATACTGGACACAAGTGACTATGTGTATGACTCCAGACCATCAGGAGGTGATTCGATTCCTTGTGTTGCATAATTTGCATGATGTCTTAGTGCTTGGATTGCCATGGCTACAAACTCATAATCCAGTTCTTGACTGGAAGACAATGTCCGTATTAAGCTGGGGATGTCAGGGGGCTCATGGGGAAGTACCTTTGGTTTCCATTGCTTCATCTACTCCCTCTGAGGTTCCGGCATTTTTGTCTGACTACGGTGATGTTTTTGCTGAGCCTAAACTTAGTTCGCTCCCTCCTCACAGGGATTGCGATTGTGCTATAGATTTGATTCCTGGCAGCAAATTTCCTAAAGGTCGTCTGTTCAATCTGTCTGTACCAGAGCATGCTGCTATGCGAGAGTATATTAAGGAGTCCTTGGAAAAGGGACATATCCGTCCATCTTCATCCCCTTTAGGAGCAGGGTTTTTTTTATGTGGGTAAAAAAGATGGTTCCCTGAGGCCTTGTATTGATTATCGGCTGTTGAATAAGATTACAGTCAAATATCAGTATCCTTTGCCACTGTTGACTGATTTGTTTGCTCGTATTAAGGGGGCAAGATGGTTTTCTAAGATTGACCTTCGGGGTGCGTATAATTTGGTGCGGATTAAGCAGGGAGATGAGTGGAAAACTGCATTTAATACGCCCGAGGGCCATTTTGAGTATCTGGTGATGCCTTTTGGTCTTTCTAATGCCCCTTCAGTTTTTCAGTCCTTTATGCACAATATTTTCCGTGAATATCTGGATAAATTTATGATTGTGTATTTGGATGATATTTTGATTTTTTCTGATGACTGGGAGTCGCATGTTCAACAGGTCAGGAAGGTTTTTCAGGTTTTGCGGGCCAATTTTTTGTTTGTAAAGGGTTCAAAGTGTATTTTTGGGGTTCAGAAGATCTCTTTTTTGGGGTACATTTTTTCCCCTTCTTCTATTGAGATGGATCCTGTCAAGGTTCGGGCTATTTGTGATTGGACGCAACTTACTTCCCTTAAGAGTCTTCAAAAATTCTTGGGTTTTGCTAATTTCTATCGTCGATTTATAACTGGTTTTTCAAGTGTTGTTAAGCCTCTAACGGATTTGACTAAGAAGGGTGCTGATGTTGCCAATTGGTCCTCGGCGGCTGTGGAGGCCTTTCGGGAGCTTAAGCGCCGCTTCTCTTCTGCCCCTGTGTTGCGCCAGCCTGATGTTTCACTTCCTTTTCAGGTCGAAGTTGATGCTTCCGAGATCGGAGCGGGGGCGGTTTTGTCGCAGAGAAGTTCCGATTGCTCGGTGATGAGACCATGTGCGTTCTTTTCTCGAAAATTTTCGCCCGCCGAGCGAAATTATGATGTTGGTAATCGGGAGCTCTTGGCTATGAAATGGGCCTTTGAGGAGTGGCGTCATTGGCTTGAGGGTGCTAGGCATCAGGTGGTGGTCTTGACTGATCACAAGAATCTGATTTACCTTGAGTCTGCCAGGCGTCTGAATCCTAGACAGGCGCGCTGGTCGTTGTTTTTCTCCCGGTTTAATTTCGTGGTCTCATATCTACCAGGTTCAAAAAATGTGAAGGCGGATGCCCTTTCTAGGAGTTTTGAGCCTGACTCCCCTGGTGATTCTGAGCCTACGGGTATCCTTAAGGATGGGGTGATATTGTCTGCTGTCTCTCCAGACTTGCGACGTGCTTTGCAGGAGTTTCAAGCGGATAGGCCTGATCGTTGTCCGCCTGGGAGACTGTTTGTTCCAGATGAGTGGACCACTAGAGTCATCTTGGAAGTTCATTCTTCTGTGTTGGCAGGTCACCCTGGAATCTTTGGTACCAGAGATTTGGTGGCCAGGTCCTTCTGGTGGCCTTCCCTGTCTCGGGATGTGCGTACTTTTGTACAGTCTTGTGATGTTTGTGCTCGGGCCAAGCCTTGTTGTTCTCGGGCTAGTGGATTGTTGTTGCCCTTGCCTATTCCGAAGAGGCCTTGGACGCACATCTCTATGGACTTTATTTCGGATCTTCCGGTTTCTCAGAAAATGACCGTCATCTGGGTGGTGTGTGACCGTTTTTCTAAAATGGTTCATTTGGTACCCTTGCCCAAGTTGCCTTCTTCATCTGAGTTGGTTCCTCTATTTTTTCAGAATGTGGTGCGTTTACATGGTATCCCGGAAAACATAGTTTCTGACAGGGGATCCCAATTTGTGTCTAGATTTTGGCGGGCGTTCTGTGCCAGGATGGGCATTGATTTGTCTTTTTCGTCTGCATTCCACCCTCAGACGAATGGCCAGACAGAGCGAACTAATCAGACCTTGGAGACTTATTTGAGGTGTTTTGTGTCTGCTGATCAGGATGATTGGGTCGCCTTTTTGCCGTTGGCAGAATTTGCCCTTAATAATCGGGCTAGTTCTGCCACTCTGGTTTCTCCTTTCTTTTGCAATTCGGGGTTTCACCCTCGTTTTTCATCTGGCCAGGTGGAATCTTCGGATTGCCCTGGAGTGGACACGATGGTGGATAGACTGCACCGGATTTGGAGTCATGTGGTGGACAACTTGAAGTTGTCCCAGGAGAAGACTCAGCGGTTTGCTAATCGTCATCGTCGTGCTGGTAATCGTCTTCGCGTTGGGGACTTGGTGTGGTTGTCTTCTCGTTTTGTCCCTATGAAGGTTTCTTCTCCTAAGTTTAAACCTCGGTTCATAGGTCCTTATAAGATTTTGGAGATTCTTAATCCTGTATCGTTTCGTTTGGACCAACCAGCAGCTTTCACTAGTCATAATGTCTTCCATCGGTCTTTGTTGCGGAGGTACGAGGTACCGGTTGTTCCTTCTGTTGAGCCTCCTGCTCCTGTGCTGGTGCAGGGTGAATTGGAGTATGTTGTGGAGAAGATTTTGGACTCTCGCATTTCCAGACGGAGACTTCAATATTTGGTTAAATGGAAGGGATACGGTCAGGAGGATAATTCTTGGGTGACTGCCTCTGATGTTCATGCCTCTGATTTGGTTCGCGCCTTTCATCGGGCTCATCCAGATCGCCCTGGTGGTTCTCATGAGGGTTCGGTGCCCCCTCCTCAAGGGGGGGTACTGTTGTGAATTCTGTTTGTGGGCTCCCTCTGGTGGCTACTGATGGTACTGGTTGACTTCTGTCTTTTATCTCCTGTGCACCTGTTCCCATCAGGAAATGGGAGTCTCCTATATAGTCTGGCTTCTCAGTCATTTACTTGCCGGCTATCAATGTTACCAGAGCTCCTCTGTTACTTGCTACCTGCTCCAAGTTTGCTGATTCAGATAAGTTGGATCATATGTACCTTTTGTCCAGCGTGCATTTATATGAATCTTGCTGCTGGAAGCTCTAGTGAACTGAAATGACCACTCCGGTGTCATGAGTTGATACCGGAGTTTAAAGTCATTTCAGGATGGTATTTTGTAGGGTTTTGAGTTGACCGCGAAGTCCACTTTTGTATTTTCTGCTATCTAGTTAGTGGGCCTCTCTTTGCTGAATCTGTATTCATCCTGCGTATGTGTTTTCCTCTTAACTAACCGTCATTATATGTTGGGGGCTACTATCACTTTGGGGGTTTTCTCTGGAGGCAAGCCAGGTCTGTGTTTCCTCTATTAGGGGTAGCTAGATCTCCGGCTGGTGCGAGACGTCTAGGGATAAAACGCAGGTACGTTCCCCGGCCACTGGTAGTTGTGCGTGAGGTTCAGCATCGCGGTCAGCTTAGATTCCATCTTCCAAGAGCTAGTCCTGTTTTTGCCTATGTCCCTGCCATTGGGAACCATGACACCTTTAGCAACCTTCCCATGTTGTTTGTATTTGGTCCAGATTTTAGACACAGCTGACTGTGAACAACCAACATCTTTTGCAACATTGTGTGATGATTTACCCTCTTTTAAGAGTTTGATAATCCTCTCCTTTGTTTCAATTGACATCTCTCATGTTGCAGCCATGATTCTTCTCAGTCCACTTGGTGCAACAACTCTCCAAGGTGTGACCACTTCTTTTTAGATGCAGACTAACAAGCAGATCTAATTTGATGCAGGTGTTAATTTTGGGTATGAAAATTTACAGGGTGATTCCATAATTCTTTCCTCAGAATCGAGTGATTCCATAATTTTTCCCCTATGCTTGGTTAAAAAAAGTAACCATTACTGACTACCACATTTTTTGTTTTTGATTTCTTTTAGTGTTTCTTAAAGCCAGAAAGTTGCCATTTAAAATGACTTTAGTTTTGTGCCATGTCTGTGATCCTCTTTTTGTCTGCAAAATTAACCCCTTCCCGACCTTTGACGCCACGTAGGCGTCATGAAAGTCGGTGCCATCCTGTGATGCCTATGTGGTGTTATGGAGGGATCGCGTCCCTGCAGATCGGGTGAAAGGGTTGACTCCAATTTCACCCGACCTGCAGGGACAGGGGGAGTGGTGCTTCAGCCCAGGGGGGTTACAATCGCTCTGATTGGCTGTTGAAAGTGAAACAGCCAATCAGAGCAATCTGTAATACTTCACCTATGAAAATTGGTGAAATATTACAATCCAGCCATGGCCGATGCTGCAATAGCATCTGCCATGGCTGGAGACCCCGATCTGCCCCTCCCACCACCACTGATCTCCTCTCCGTCCTGTCATGTCCCCTGTTCCCCTCCGTCCTCCTGTCCGCTCCCCCGTCCTCCTGTCTGCTCCCCCGTACTCCGATCCCCCCCGAGCTCCGATCCCACCCCCCCATACTTAAAGAGCTCCGATGTCCCTACCGGTGTCCGTCCGTCTTCTCCAGTGCGCCCACCGAATCTGCCGGCCGGCATTTTCTTTCCAGGTACATTTTGATCACTGTGATAGGTTCTATCACAGTGATCAAAATAAAAAAAATAGTAAATAACCCCCCCCTTTAT
The DNA here is from genome assembly GCF_051348905.1 of Ranitomeya variabilis. Taxonomy (NCBI): domain Eukaryota; kingdom Metazoa; phylum Chordata; class Amphibia; order Anura; family Dendrobatidae; genus Ranitomeya; species Ranitomeya variabilis. The sequence continues at coordinate 102,628,896 of NC_135235.1, forward strand.
CACCCCCATAGGTAGGGAACATAAAAAAATAAAGAAAATATATTTATTTTTATTTTTCCACTAGGGTTAGGGTTAGGGCTAGGGTTTCACTTAGGGTTAGGGTTGCACTTAGGGTTAGGGCTGCACTTAGGGTTAGGGTAGTACTTAGGGTTTCCCTTAGGGTTAGGGTTGCACTTAGGGTTCGGGTTGCACTTAGGGTTGTACTTAGGGTTAGGGTTGCACTTAGGGTTAGGGTTGCACTTAGGGTTAGGGTTGCACTTAGGGTTAGGGTTGCAATTAGGGTTAGGATTGCACTTAGGGTTGCACTTAGGGTTAGGGTTGCACTTAGGGCTAGGGTTGCACTTAGGGTTGCACTTAGGGTTAGGGTTGCTCTTAGGGTTAGGTTTCACTTACAGTTAGGGTTGCACTTAGGGTTGCACTTAGGGTTAGGGTCTCACTTAGGGTTAGGGTTGCATTTAGGGTTAGGGTTAGAATTAGGGTTAGGGTTGCAATTAGGGATAGGGTTGCAATTAGGGTTAGGGTTGCAATTAGGGTTGGGGTTGCAATTAGGGTTAGAATTAGGGTTAGGGTTGCACTTAGGGTTAGAATTAGGGTTAGGGTTGCAATTAGGGTTAGGGTTACAATTAGGGTTAGGGTTACAATTAGGGTTAGGGTTAGAATTAGGCTATGTGCACACAGTGCGGATTTGGCTGGGGATCCGCAGCAGATTGGTCGCTGCGGATTAGTATCAGTTTTCCATCACGTTTACAGTACCACGTAAACCTATGGAAAACCAAAACCGCAGTGCCCATGGTGCGGAAAATACCGCGCGGAAACGCTGCATTGTATTTTCTGCAGCATGTCAATTCTTTGTGCGGATTCCGCAGTGTTTTACACCTGCTCCATAATAGGAATCCGCAGGTGAAATCCGCACAAAAAACACTGGAAATCCGCGGTAAATCCGCAGGTTAAGCTCAGTGCGTTTTACCTGCGGATTTTTCAAAACCGGTGCGGAAAAATCCGCACACAAATCCGCAATGTGGGCACATAGCCTTAGGGTTAGGGTTGGAATTAGAGTTAGGGTTGGAATTAGAGTTAAGATTAGGGTTAGGAGTGTGTTGGGGTTAGGGTTAGGCTTGTGGTTAGGGTTATGGTTAGGGTTGGGATTAGGGTTAGGGGTGTGTTGGGGTTAGGGTTGGAATTAGGGTTAAGATTAGGGTTAGGCTTGTGGTTAGGGTTATGGCTAGGGATGGGATTAGGGTTAGGGGTGTGTTGGGGTTAGGGATGTGATTAGGGTCATGGTTAGAGTTTGGATTAGGGTTAGGGGTGTGTTGGGGTTAGTGTTGGAGTTAGAATTGAGGGGTTTCCACTGTTTAGGCACATCAGGGTGTCTCCAAACGCGACATGGCGCCACCTTTGATTCCAGCCAATCTTGCATTGAAAAAGTCAAATGGTGCTCTCTCCCTTCCGAGCCCCGACGTGTGCCTAAACAGTGGTTTATCCCCACATATGGGGTACCAGCATACTCAGGACAAACTGCACAACAACTTTTGGGGTCCAATTTCTCCTGTAACCCTTGGGAAAATAAAAAATTGCTAAAAAATTATTTTTGAGGAAAGAAAATTTTTTTTATTTTCATGGCTCTGGTTATAAACTTCTGTGAAGCACTTGGGGGTTCAAAGTGCTCACCACACATCTAGATAAGTTCCTTTGGGGGTCTAGTTTCCAAAATAGGGTCACTTGTGGGGGGTTTCTACTGTTTAGGCACATCAGGGGCTCTGCAATCGCAACGTGACGCCCGCAGAGCATTCCATCAAAGTCTGCAGTTCAAAACGTCACTACTTCCCTTCCGAGCCCAGACGTGTGCCCAAACAGTGGTTTACCCCCACATACGAGATATCAGCGTACTCAGGAGAAACTGGACAACAACGGTTGGGGTCAAATTTCTCCTTTTACCCTTGGGAAAATAAAAAATTCTGGGCTAAAAAATTATTTTTGAGGAAAGAAAAATGTTTTTTTATTTTCACGGCTCTGCGTTATAAACTTCTGTGAAGCGCTTGGGGGTTCAAAGTGCTCAACACACATCTAGATAAGTTCCTTTGGAGGTCTAGTTTCCAAAATGGGGTCACTTGTGGGGTGTTTCTACTGTTTAGGCACATCAGGGGCTCTGCAAACGCAACATGACGCCCTCAGATCATTCCATAAAAGTCTGCATTTCAAAACGTCACTACTTCCCTTCCGAGCCCCGACATGTGCCCAAACAGTGGTTTACCCCCACACATGGGGCATCAGCGTACTCAGGACAAACTGGACAACAACTTTTGGGGTCAAATTTCTCCTGTAACCCTTGTGAAAATAAAAATTTGCGGGCTAAAAATCATTTTTGAGAAAAGAAAAAATTTTTTTTTTTTTCACGGCTCGGCGTTATAAACTTCTGTGAAGCACTTGGGGGTTCAAAGTGCTCATCACACATCTAGATTAGTTCCTTGGGAGGTCTAGTTTCCAAAATGGGGTCACTTGTGGGGGAGCTCCAATGTTTAGGCACACAGGGGCTCTCCAAACCCGACATGGTGGCCGCTAACGATTGGAGCTAATTTTCCATTTAAAAAGCCAAATGGCGTGCCTTCCCTTCCAAGCCCTGCCATGCACCCAAACAGCGGTTTACCCCCACATATGGGGCATCAGCGTACTCAGGACAAACTGGACAACAACTTTTGGGCTCCAATTTCTCCTGTAACCCTTGTTAAAATAAAAAATTCCAGGCTAAAAATCATTTTTGAGGAAAGAAAAATTATTTTTTATTTTCACGGCTCTGCGTTATAAACTTCTGTGAAGCACTTGGGGGTTCAAAGTGCTCACCACACATCTAGATTAGTTCCTTGGGGGGTCTAGTTTCCAAAATGGGATCACTTTTGTGGGAGCTCCAATGTTTAGGCACACAGGGGCTCTCCAAACGCGACATGGTGTCCGCTAACGATTGGAGCTAATTTTCCATTCAAAAGTCAAATGGCGCGCCTTTCCTTCCGAGCCTTGCCGTGCGCCCAAACAGTGGTTTACCCCCACATATGAGGCATCGGCATACTCAGGAGAAATTGCCCAACAAATTTTAGGATCCATTTTATCCTGTTGCCCATGTAAAAATGAAAAAATTGAGGCTGAAAAATTTTTTTTGTGAAAAAATAAGTACTTTTTCATTTTTACGGATCAATTTGTGAAGCATCTGAGGGTTTAAAGTGCTCACTATACACCTAGATAAGTTCCTTGGGGGTCTAGTTTCCAAAATGGGGTCACTTGTGGGGGAGCTCCAATGTTTAGGCACACAGTGGCTCTCCAAACGCGACATGGTGTCCGCTAACGATTGGAGATAATTTTTCATTCAAAAAGTCAAATGGCGCTCCTTCCCTTCCGGGCCTTACCGTGTGCCCAAACAGTGGTTTACCCCCACATGTGAGGTATCAGTATACTCAGGAGAAATTGCCCAACAAATTTTAGGATCCATTTTATCCTGTTGCCCATGTGAAAATGAAAAAATTGAGGCTGAAAATTTTTTTTTGTGAAAAACTAAGTACTTTTTCATTTTTACGGATCAATTTGTGAAGCATCTGAGGGTATAAAATGCTCACTATACACCTAGATAAGTTGCTTGGGGGTCTAGTTTCCAAAATGGGGTCACTTGTGGGGGAGCTCCAATGTTTAGGCACACAGTGGCTCTCCAAACGCGACATGGTGTCCGCTAACGATTGGAGATAATTTTTTATTCAAAAAGTCAAATGGCGCTCCTTCCCTTCCGAGCCCTGTCATGCGCCTAAACAGTGGTTCCCTCCCACATATGGGGTATCAGCGTACTCAGGACAAATTGGACAACTACTTTCGGGGTCCAGTTTCTCCTTTTACCCTTGGGAAAATAAAAAATTGTTGCTAAAAGATCATTTTAAATGTTCATTTTTTCCTTCCATGTTGCTTCTGCTGCTGTAAAACACTTAAAGGATTAACCCCTTAGTGACAGAGCCAATTTGGTACTTAATGACTGAGCCAATTTTTACAATTCTGACCACTGTCACTTTATGAGGTTATAACTCTGGAACGCTTTAACGGATACTGCTGATTCTGAGATTGTTTTTTCGTGACATGTTGTACTTCATGCTAGTGGTAACATTTCTTCGATATTACTTGCGATTACTTGCGATCTTTTCACCCCCAAATTTTTACTTTCACAAGGGTAACAGGAGAAATTGGACCCCAAAATTTATTGTGCAATTTATGCTGAGTAGGCTGATACCCCATATGTGGGGGATAAACCACTGTTTGGGCGCATGGCAGAGCTTGGAAGGGAAGGAGCGCCGTTTTGGAATGCAGACTTTGATAGAATGGTCTGCAGGCATTATGTTGCGTTTGCAGAGCCCCCGATGTACCTAAACAGTAGAAACCCCCCACAAGTGACCTCATTTTGGAAACTAGACCCCCCAAGGAACTTATCTAGATGTGTTGTGAGAACTTTGAATGCCCAAGTGCTTCACAGAAGTTTATAATGCAGAGTCATGAAAACAAAAAAATATATTTTTTTCACAAAAAAGATTTTTTTAGCCCCCCAATTTTTATTTTCACAAAGGTAACAAGAGAAATTGGACCCCAAAAGTTGTTGTCCAATTTGTCCTGAGTACACTGATACCCCATGTGTGGGGGGGACCACTGTTTAGGTGCATGGCTGAGCTCGGAAGGGAAGGAGTGCCGTTTTGGAATGCAGACTTTGATAGAATGGTCTGCGGGCGTTATGTTGCATTTGCAGAGCCCCAGATATACCTAAACAGTAGAGACCCCCCAGAAGTGACCCCATTTTGGAAACTAGACCCGCCAAGGAACTTATCTAGATGTGTGGTGAGAACTTTGAATGCCCAAGTGCTTCACAGAAGTTTATAATGCAGAGTCGTGAAAATAGCCCCCAAGTTTTTATTTTCACAAGGGTATCAGGAGAAATTGGACCCCAAAAGTTGTTGTCCAATTTATCCCGAGTACGCTGATGCCCCAAATGTGGGGGTAAACCACTGTTTGGGCGCACGGCAGAGCTCAGAAGGTAGGGAGCACCATTTTACTTTTTGAGCACAAAATTGGCTGTGGCGTTTAGAGACCCCCTGATGTACCTAAACAGTGGAAACCCCCCAATTCTAACTTCAACCCTAACCCCAACACACCCCTAACCCTAATCCCAACCCGATCCATAATCCTAATCACAACCCTAACCCCCAAAACACCCCTAACCCTAATCCCAAAGCTAACCATAACCCTAATCAAAACCCTAAACCCAACACCCCCCTAATCCTAATCTCAACCCTAACCTCAAAACCTAACCCTAATCCCAATACACCCCTATCCTTAATCCCAACCCTAGCCTTAACCATAATCCCAAACCTAACCCTAATCCCAAATGTAACCCTAATGCCAACCCTAATCCAAATCCTAATCCCAACTCTAACCCTAACTTTAGCCCCAACCCTAGCCCTAACCCTAACTTTAGCCCAAACCCTAACTTTAGCCCTAAACCTAGCCCCAAACCTAACCCTAACTTTAGCCCCAACCCTAGCCCTAACCCTAGCTCTAACCCTAATCCTAGCTCTAACCCTAACCCAAGCCCTAACCCTAACCCTAAGGCTATGTGCACATGTTGCGGATTTTGCTGCGGATCCGCAGCATTTCCGCAGCTGTGGGTCCGCAGCAGTTTCCCATGAGTTTACAGTACAATGTAAACCTATGGGAAACATGAAACGCTGTGCTCATGCTGCGGAAAAAACCACACGGAAACGCAGCGGTTTACATTCCGCAGCATGTCAATTCTTTCTGCTGATTCCGCAGCGGTTTTACACCTGCTCCATAATAGAAAACCGCAGGTGTAAAACCGCAGTGGAATCCGCACAAAAACCGCGGTACATCCGCGATAAATCCGCAGGAAAAACGCAGCATTTTGGTCCTGCGGATTTATCAAATCCGCTGCGGAAAAATCCGCAGATAACCATTCTATGTGTGCACATATCCTAACCCTACCCCTACCCCTAACCCTACCCCTAACCCTACCCCTAACCCTACCCCTACCCCTAACCCTAACCCTACCCCTAACCCTAACCCTATTTGGAAAATAGAAATTCATACATTTTTTTTATTTTATTATTTTTTTCTTACTAAGGGGGTGATAAAGGGGGGATTATTTACTATTTTTTTTATTTTGATCACTGTGATAGGATCTCACAGTGACCAAAATAAAAAAAGAGGAAGAATTTTCTTTTGCCGGCCGGCAGATCATGGCGGGCGTACTGCGCATGCGCCCGCCATTTTCTTACCGGAGCAAGAAGCCGGCGGCCAGCAGAAGAAGCAGGAGGACCCAGGGACACCGATAAGTATAACAGGGTCCCCGAATCCCCCTATTTCTCTGTCCTCTGATGTGCGATCACATCAGAGGACAGAGAATGACATCGCTTTTTTTTTTTTTTGCGGTCGCCGGTAAACAGTTAATTACCGGCGATCGCAAAACAGGGGTCGGTAAAAACCGACCCCGATCATGTTCTTTGGGGTCTCGGCTACCCCCGGCAGCCGAGACCCCAAAGAACATCCGGGTGCCAGGCGGCGGGCGCACTACGCATGCGCCCGCCATTATTTCCCCGGAAAAAGATGGCGGCGCCCATCGGGAGCCACGAGGAGCACCGGGGGAGGTAGGTGAGTATTGGGGGGCTATCGGGGGCTATCGGGGACCACATTTCTCTGTCCTCCGATGTGCGATCACATCGGAGGACAGAGAAATTAAATGGCAAATCGCGTTTTTTTTTTTTTGTTGCGACCGCCGGTAAACGGTTAATTACCGGCGATCGCAACTCGGGGGTAGGTAGAAAACCCCCGAATCATGTTCTCTGGGGTCTCGGCTACCCCCGGCAACCGAGACCCCAGAGAAAATCCAACTCTGGGGGGCGCTATTCACTTTTTCCACAGCGCCGTTAATTAACGGCGCTGTGGTTTAAGTACCCTTAGCGGCCGCCGTTAAAAGGTGTATCGGCGGTCGTTAAGGGGTTAATAAACTTCTTGAATGTGGTTTTGAGCACCTTGAGGGGTGCAGTTTTTAGAATGGTGTCACTTTTGGGTATTTTCAGCCATATAGACCCCTCAAACTGACCTCAAATGTGAGGTGGTCCCTAAAAAAAATGGTTTTGTAAATTTTGTTGTAAAAATGAGAAATCACTTGTCAAATTTTAACCCTTATAACTTCCTAGCAAAAAAAAATGTTGTTTCCAAAATTGTGCTGATGTAAAATAGACATGTGGGAAATGTTATTTATTAACTATTTTGTGTCACATAACTCTCTGGTTTAACAGAATAAAAATTCAAATTTTGAAAATTGCAAAATTTTCCAAATTTTCGCCAAATTTCCGTTTTTTTCACAAATAAATGCAAAAATGATCGACCTAAATTTACCACCATCATGAAGCCCAATATGTCACGAAAAAACAATCTCAGAATCGCTAGGATCCGTTTAAGCGTTCCTGAGTTATTACCTCATAAAGGGACACTGGTCAGAATTGCAAAAAATGGCCAGGTCATTAAGGTCAAAATAGGCTGGGTCATGAAGGGGTTAAACAACTGAATGAACATCCTCTAATGCCGGTGATTCCATAATTTTTGCCAGGGGTTGTATTAAGGGAAGCACTTCTTTAGTCAGAGAGAGTAGTGTGGAGGACCACTTTAAGCAGCGTCGATCCCTACTGACCAAACACCACAGGTGGCATCACGAACATAGACATTACAAATCCCCTTTAAGACCGTCCCCTTAATTGGGCGCCCAGGGCCACGGACTGGGTTGCAGCCACCGTGGCTTCCCCTTTAAGACCGAACCTGGTACCGAGTACCCCGCTGTCCTGGCGGGCGACTCACTACCTCTTGTCGTCGGTATTCCACAGTCCGACTGCCCTAACTGTAAAGAACCCTTTCTTTTTTATCTGCCTGAATGAGTGCCCCCTAGTCCTTAGTATGGCCTTTGGAAGGAATAAGTCATGCACCAGTCCTCTGTAGTGACCACACATATATTTATACATGTAAATGAAATCTCCTCTGAGGCATCTTTTTTCTAAGCTGCACAAGCCCAACTTTTCATCATATGAGAGCCTCCATCCCTTGTAACAATCTAGTTGCCCGTATGATTGTTATGTTCTGTTTCTGCTCCAATGCACCAGTAATTGTACCGGCCAATTTTATGCCTTTTGCTGGCAATTAGTTTTTCCTCTCTTAACTGCTGCATGCGATTATATTGCCATGTGTTATTTTCTGACGACACATGGCCTATATGACTATGCATCAACTTCTGTTGGAACAGACAGCGACTGGCTCCAGTAGGTGATTGTTCACTGAAATAAGTGTTAGGCCAGGATCACACATGCAAGAAATCCGTCCGAGTCTCGCATGGTAATACCCGGCACTGCCGCCATCTCTCTGGAGGCGTGAGGCCCCATGTTTTGCTATATGGCCGCGCTCTCCTCTCCTGAGTGACGGCGGCAATGCCGGGTATTACCATGCGAGACTCGGACGTATTTCTTGCATGTGTGATCCCGGCCTTAGGCATCGGGATTCTCTTGCTTTTTGGGTTAGATCCCAGCCTTATCTGCCTCTGTGGTCTCCCATTTAGGCCTGGCCGCTCGGGTTGCTGCTCAGCATAGACGTCATTCCCAGCGTCTTGCTCAGGCTCCTGGTATATTCCTGGTTACTGCTGGCTCTCCAGCCAAACCTATAGTAACCAGTGTTGCGCAGGTGCATTCGTGTGCTCTGGAGTCTAGTATCATTTTACGTATGGATATGTGAGTGAATCTCTACCACTCTGTCTGCAAGTGCTGTTTGTCTGTCTAGCTTGGGACTGTACACGTGGTAGGCGGCTAGCGTCAGTGGGGGCAAATAGCTGTTGGCTTAGCATCTGGTTCCTAAATGTGTACGGTTAGCACAGCAGAGTTCCAGAGCAAGCACAACCCAAGTCAATTAAGCTCAGAGCGTCTGTTCCATTTCTGTGTGCTAGTGACACAGCTCAGGTGCAGTGCATCTGTTCAGTTTCTGTGTGCGAGTGACACAGCTCAGTTGCAGTGCATCTGTTCAGTTTCTGTGTGCGAGTGACACAGCTCAGTTGCAGAGCTTCTCTTTCATTTCTGTGTTGGAGTGACACAGCTCAGTGCAGAGCAGCTCTTTCATTTCTGTGTCCGAGTGACACAGCTCAGTAGCAGAGCTTCTCTTTAGTTCCTGTACTGTTCCTCTCTGTGGAGTAACAGAGGTTGAAACTTAGCGTCCTATTCACACTGAGTGGCATTAACCCAGTGTGTACAGGCAAATGCTCTCCGTGTGTTCTGTCATTGTTTACTAGCAGCAGCTTTCCATCCCTGCACGGTGGACCCCGGGTTGCGATTGCGCTTTATTATATATTTTATTTAGCACAATCCGCCAACCCTAACAATAAGTTTGGAGGGAACCACCATGCAAGTCCTGGGCTATTAGAGGAGCAAAAGTCAAAAATTGCTGTAAAAATGGATGTTCAGTTCACATCAGCACCTGCTTTCTGTTTTTTGGCCATGTTGATAGGTGCTGTCTATTTCTTTTTAAGATAGAGTAGACAGATAGTAGTAAGTATGGCATGTTGAGCCACTGGGTATGCACAGTCAGAAACACTTGCTTGTGTGCTTGGCTGAGACAGTGATCTGCAATAATGTGCCTCTCCAACCCTCCCTGAAACTTGAGTACATTCCAGCTCCATGGCAGGCAGAGCCATTCTGGCTGTCAGCAGAATTCCTAAGTGCCATTACCTGAATTCAGCCTCCTCATGCTTATCTCAGCTCCTTGAAGGTGTGGGTGTCTCACAATTCTTGTCAGGATTTTAAGATTCTTCATATACAGTACATTTGTTATTGGAAGTGAAGCAATCATAAAATCTGGTGTTTCCTGTACTTTCAGGTTTAGAGTAGAAAAGTTAAATACACCAAGCTGGTTTTGTTTGCGTTTTTAATTTAAAATGATTGGGACCAGGGCCGGCTCCAGGTTTTTCGCGGGCCCCGAAAAAAAGAGTCTCAGTGGACCCCTTTAACACATACCACAATTCATGATGCACAGACACGGCAGATAAATATAGGTATAGTACAATGCCAAAGATTTCACTTCTTACATTACATGAGTGATATCTATTGTAAATTCTATAATAGGTCAGAAACCGGACAGTATAGTCCTCCATACAGAATTATGGGCACCACGTAGTGCTCCATATTGAATAATGAGCCCCTTATATTGATTTATACAGAATAATGAGCCCCATATATTGTTCCATACAGAATAATGAGCCCCATATATTGTTCCATACAGAATAATGAGCCCCATATATTGTTCCATACAGAATAATGAGCCCCATATATTGCTCCATACAGTATTATGGGCACCACATAGTACTCCATACAGAATAGTGAGACCCATATATTGCCCCATACAGTATTATGGGCACCACATGTTGCTCCATACAGTATAATGAGCCCCATATATTGCTCCATACAGAATAATGAGCCCCATATATTGTTCCATACAGAATAATGAGCCCCATATATTGCTCCATACAGTATTATGGGCACCACATAGTACTCCATACAGAATAGTGAGACCCATATATTGCCCCATACAGTATTATGGGCACCACATGTTGCTCCATACAGTATAATGAGCCCCATATATTGCTCCATACAGAATAATGAGCCCTATATATTGCTCCATACAGAATAATGAGCCCCATATATTGCTCCATACAGAATAATGGACCCCATATAATGCTCCATACAGTATAATGAGCCACATATATTGCTCCATACACAAAAATGAGCCCCATATGTTGCTCCATACAGTATGTCATAGGCCCCATATTGTCACGGGTGTGTCAGATGCACAGACTGTCGCTCTGCATCTGGCTGCAGAAGGTCTCTATATTTGGCATTACAGACGCCTCCTTAATCCTGACTCTTGGACCCAGCAGCAACTTCCCTCCGGCTCTAGTTGACACACCTGGACCTGAGTGTTTATACATCCCCAGTCTGCTGCAGAGAGTCACCGGTGCTATTCAGATGTTTTCCTTGTGAAGGCTTGGAGCTATAGCAGTCAGCTAACTTCCTCTCTGGAGCTGTTTGAGTATGTTTGATGTTACCTCTCTGAGTCTGCTAAAGCTATGTTTATTCCCCTTGTCGTCTACCTTTTTGTCTTTATTTTACAGTGGGGACTGACCAGTGCTCATCACACCCCCTCCCTATACAGGGGTCAGCTCTAGGGAGATACAGGGCTTAGGCTTCCTGCTCGGTGCTTGGTTAGGAACAAATTTAGAGATGGTAGGGCAGGTAGGGTGTTATTAGATCTGTCTAGGGGTCTCCACGGACCCTTTCCCTAGCGTCTGGGCTTGCTTCCCCTCATCCCTTCTTGTTGCACTTAGTCTTTCCCACACTGTGCGTGAGACATATACTGTATCTCCTGTAAAATAGCACTCACCGCATGTGTTGGGGGACACTCGCTTGGCAACGGGATAAATGCACATGGGTACGGTTTTTCACTTAAACAGTCTATGTGAGTTTATTTTCTTACAGCATAAACCACCAAAACCAGCAACAGATGAACAGTCTTTACATCAGGCTTTATATCATTAGCTTGCGACACTAAACACGCTGATCCTTATCTGACCAGTTGCCGTGGGTGACCGCACAATTCATAGAGTATCATAAGCACCAATAGTCTATGGTACCTTACGGGAGCTCCTGCTCCTCCTGCTGACTTACGGGTTCACCGACTTGCCTGGCAGGCACACCTCAGTCAGTCCAGAGCCACCGAAGGACGGTAGCTTCCCCAACACAGACTGTCCAGGTCCACGGTCTCTCAGGTGCTCCAGGAAGACTCCACTCACAGGAGCTTCCAAGACAGACCATCCAGGACCCCAGTCTCACTGTGCTCTTCAGGGATCCAGTCCTACTTCCAGGACCTCCCAACACAGAGGCCTTACACAGTGCGTTATTCAGGACGTTCATCCCACCTGGGACCGTCCAACACACAACCGTCCAGGTCCACGGTCTATCAGGAGCTCCGGGAAGACTTCACTCACAGGAGCTTCCAACACAGACCGTCCAGAACCACGGTCTCACTGTGCGCTATTCAGGACGTCCATCTCACCTGGGACCGTCCAACACACAGGCATATGTCCTGTCTAGGTGCTATTCAGGACATTCGTCCAACACCCCAGGCCACCAGGTCCAAAGCCCCACCATGTGCTGTTCAGGGAGATAGCACTTCCAACACATAGGCTCTCCAGGACATTCAGAACATGAACCATGCAGGTCCACACTCAGAGACCATGTGACCAGACCTCAGTCACATTATGTGGTTGTAACCACTCCCCTAGATGGGAGTGTGTGTGTGGCTAGTTCGACCCGCCCATCTCTCATAGCTACCCCTGCCAGCCTCCCTTCACAATTATACCAACAACTAAACTTGTGGGACTACAGGTCCCAGAACAACAACATTGCCTTAAGCTGACAGCGCAGAGTAACTTCCTCTGTGACACACATACCGGCCATTCACAACAACGCCGGACTTTGTCTCACCATCATATTTATGTGTGCAACTGCCATGCACTCTCATGGCCTCAATATGCCTCCGTGCGAATCCTGGGAAGACCATGCAGCGCCCCCTACCTGTAACAGGGGTCACTGCATCACACTCTGCACAGCATAATGAGCCTTATATATTGCTCCATAGTTTATAATAGGCCCCATATAATGCTCCATAAAGAATAATGAGCCCCATATAATGCTCCAGTATATGATGGGCCCCATATATTGCTCCATATATAATGGACCCCATGTAGTGCTCCATACAGTATAGGATGGGCCCCATAGAGTGTAATGAACCCTATATATTGCTCCATACAGTATATGATGGGTCCCATATATTGCTCCATACAGAATGGGCCGCATATAATGCTCCATACAAAATAGTACCCATAAAATGCTCCATATATAATTGGCCCCATATATGATGCTCCATTGTATGATGGGCTCCATATATGATGCTCCAGTGTATGATGGGCCCCATATATGATGCTCCAGTGTATGATGGGCCCATATATGATGCTTCAGTGTATGATGGACCCCATATATAATGGTCAGGTTTATGATGGTCCGATATATGACGCTCCAGTGTATAATGGGACTCATATATGATGCTCCATTGTATGATGGGTCCATATATGATGGTCCAGTGTACAATGGCCCCAGATATAATGCTCCACATACAATGGGCCCCATATATGATGCTTCAGTGTATGATGGTCCCCATATATGGTGCTCCATATATGATGGACCCATATATACGGTAATGCTCCAGTGTATGATGGTCCCCATATATAATGCTTCAAATATAAAAAAATTAAATACCTCTTGTCGCCGGCCGCTGCTCTGCTCCGGACTCCTCTGACCTGAACGTCACAGTCAGGAAACGCGGAAGACACCGCAGCGGCAGAACGGAGAGAGGTAAGTATCTCATGTGCCAGGGCCCTAAGCGAGCAGGGGGCCCACTTGCAGGTGCAGGCACTGGCACAGACACCAGACCCCCATAGCACGCCGGTGTCTCTGATGGCGAGTGGACCCCCCCTGCTCAGGGTCCCAGCACTTGCCCAGGTGCTGACACTGGCCCTGTCTGGGACTTCCATATTGATGATCTATGTTTAGGACAAGTCATCAATATGAGATTGGCGAGGGTCTTACACCCGGCCCACCACCAATAAGTTGATATCCACTCCGGCTGTGGCTAGGTGTATGCAACCCGAATTCATGATTTAGTGGCCATTGATGAGGATTGCAATTGCTATTCAAGGGTCTGCCCATTCATAAGTAAAATGCATGCAAATAATGTGATTGTACAATATTTTACTTCTTTTGATCAAGTAGTATGCTTTAACCATTAACCAAGAATTTTATTTGGTAAAAACTTTCAAATTGTTGCAGAAAATCTTTGCATTGATTGACTTTAAATCTTTGTCTTTTGTGCAGACTCAAAGGGAAGACTTTCAAAACAGGCAAATATTTATTTAGTGTTATCTGGATCATGGAAACAATGACCATGCCCACTGTGCTTCTATTTAACGCTGCATAAACTCACCGGCGTTGCGGGGTTTACGAGCCGCAGCATGTCAATTATCTGCAGCGGAGACGAGTAGTCTCGCCCATAGCCATTCACCAGATGCTTTAAATCCACACGGTTCAATGAACATATGCAGATTTATCTGCATTGTTAGAACGCAGTGTTTTGGAGGCAGCGAAAATGCTGCTATTTCCTGATCGTGGCCTAAGAGCAGCGAGATTATGGAACTCTCTATCACATGATGATGCAATGGTTGTTTCACTCCAAAAGTTCAAGTATGGCCTGGTTTCCTTTTTTGATTAATACAGTATTATAGGTTATAGGTTCTAGATTCTGTGGGGCATTGATGCAGGACACTAGTCTAAATGTCACATCTGTAATTGGTGTTTTCCCACAATATGGGGCAAATAACATCTAACTTGTGCGGGTTTTATTTCCTCCTAATTAATATGTTAGAATGTAGGTTGAACTTGATAGACTAAAACTGTGAAATGTAAATTAGTTGACCATATTATCTTTATTATAAGAAACATGTTGGGGATTATTTTGTGGCACTTACTAATATATAAATATTACAGGTTCTCCTCCTGCTCTTGTTAAAGCCTCTTTCCTCACAGACTGCACAGTTCTCCTCTCCTCTAAATGGCAACTGATGAGGAGCTAGTGGCCAAACCTGTCCATCAGCCCCCATGCATAGAAAACACTGAAAAAAGGGAAGCTGTTTTTCGATTGGAGGATACTAAGGTACTGGTCTGGTCACTTGCACTTTCATTAACTGCCATTTTGATGACAGGGGCACTGTACAATCTGTGAGGAAGGCTGCACTAATAAAGAAGAGAACTTTTAAGTTATATATTAGTAAGTGTCATAAAATAATGCCCTAAACCACTTTCAAGATTACCTGTCAGTTCTCCTGATATACCAATTTAACTTATTTACAGTTTAAGTGTGGTAAAAAGTCCTGTTTTTTAAAAAGATAAATGATTAACAGTCCTCCACATTGAAATTGTAGCACCAAGATGGAAAAATCATTGAGTTATGGAAATCACGGGATCTATAAACATGTCAATGGATTACAAATCATCAAATATATGGAGACAAAGTTTTCAAAACATCTCAATTTATTTAGTAAATAAGTGTCACGTGCAGAAATCCCCGCACTTTTGCATTTTTCAATGAAGCTAATAATTGCTGAATGCACTTGGGCAGCTCCCTGTGCAATTGCCGACTAATGACGTCTCAGATGTGCTTGATGGGAGACAAGTCTGGTGATGCTGCAGGCCATGGTAGCACAGTTAGCCCATGCAGACTGCTCACTATAGAAGCAAAAGCATGTAGCCAGATGTTATGTTGAAAAACATCTCAAAGGACACCTTGGAGAAATGATTGTACCACTGGTTTCACCATCAAAACAGTAAGGGCCACCAGATTGCGAGACTTAGGGTGCTTTTATAGAAAACAAAGAGAAGGCAGCAAAAACCAATAGAAAACAGAAACTAAGGTGTCATGAATCCCCAATGGCTAGGGATAGCACAGGACAAGCAAAGTATAATAAATATCGGACGAGCTCTAGGGTGATGGAACCTGGGCTGACCGCTGCCCTACGCCTGACAAACGCAACTAGAGATAGCCAGGGAGCGTGCCTACGTTGGTTCTAGACGCCACGCACCAGCCTAAGAGCTAACTAGTACTGCAGAGAAAACAAAGACCTCACTTGCCTCCAGAGGAATTAACCCCAAAGATATAGTTGCCCCCCACATGTATTGACGGTGAAATGAGAGGAAGGCACACACATAGAGATGATGTATATAGCTTTAGCAAATAGAGGCCCGCTTGTCATGATCTCCATGGCCAGAGAACTAGCATAAGCCTCAATAGGAACAAGCTCTTGGAAGATGTAACTGTACTGACCATGAACTAAACCTACCGCATCATCTAGAAGTAGCCAGGTAGCATGTCCTACTTTTTATCCCTATATGCCCAGCGCCGGCCGGAGAACTAAATAATGCTAGCAGAGGGAAATATAAGACCTGACTCACCTCTAGAGAAATGCCCAAAAAAGGAGACAGAAGCCCCCCACATATATTGGCGGTGATATGAGATGAAACAACAAACGCAGCAGGAAAATAGTTTTAGCAAATTTGAGGTCCGCTTTCTAGATAGCAGAAGACAGAAAGCATACTTTCATGGTCAGTAGAAAACCCTAACAAAACCCATCCAGAAATTACTTTAGGACTCTGGCATTAACTCATAATACCAGAGTGGCAATTCCTGATCAACAAGAGCTTTCCAGACACAGTAACGAAACTGCAGCTGTGAACTGGAACCAAAATACAAAAACAAAACATGGACGAATGTCCAACTTATCTAGTAGATGTCTGGGAGCAGGAACAAGCACAGAGAGGCTTCTGATAACATTGTTGACCGGCAAGCATCTAACAGAGAAGCCAGGTTATATAGCGACACCCAGATCTAATCAGAACAGGTGAACAGGGAAGATGATGTCACAAGTTCAATTCCACCAGTAGCCACCGGGGGAGCCCAGAATCCAAATTCACAACACCCGCTGAAAACTAGAAAGCAGAATGACACAAAAGGGGACTGAGCGGTCAGCAAAAAACCCTAATCAAAAAAACCATCCTGAGATTACAAGAACCCATGTGCCAACTCATGGCACATGGGGAGAACCTCAGTCCACTAGAGCAACCAGCTAACAAAGAGACATTCTAAGCAAGCTGGACAAAAAACCAAACAACTGAAAATCAGCACTTAGCTTATCCTGAAAGATCTGGGAGCAGGTAGGCAGGAACCAAACAGAGCACATCTGAACACATTGATAGCCGGCAAGGGAAATGACAGAAAGGCCAGGTAAAATAGGAAACACCCAGCCTCTGATGGACAGATGGAAACCAAAGGCCGCAACCCACCAAAGTCACCCAGTACCAGCAGTAACCACCAGAGGGAGCCCGCAAACAGAATCCACAACAGTACCCCCCCCTTGAGGAGGGGTCACCGAACCCTCACGAGAACCCCCAGGGCGATCAGGGTGAGCTCTATGGAAGGCGCGGACCAAATCAGTCGCATGAACATCGGAGGCGACCACCCAGGAATTGTCCTCCTGACCATAACCCTTCCACTTAACCAAATACTGGAGTTTGCGTCTGGAAACACGAGAATCCAAAATCTTTTCAACAACATACTCCAATTCTCCCTCCACCAGCACCGGAGCAGGAGGCTCGACCGAAGGAACAACAGGCACCTCATACCTCCGCAACAACGACCGATGGAACACATTATGAATAGTGAACGATGCTGGGAGATCCAAACGGAAAGATACAGGGTTAAGAATCTCCGAGATCCTATAAGGACCGATGAACCGAGGCTTGAACTTAGGAGAAGAGACCTTCATAGGGACAAAACGAGAAGACAACCACACCAAGTCCCCAACAAGAAGTCGGGGACCCACGCGGCGACGGTGATTAGCAAACTGCTGAGTCTTCTCCTGAGATAACTTCAAATTGTCCACCACCTGATTCCAAATGTGATGTAGCCTGTCCACCACCACGTCCACTCCAGGACAATCCGAAGACTCCACCTGACCAGAGGAAAAACGAGGATGAAACCCCGAATTACAAAAAAAAGGAGAGACCAACGTGGCCGAACTAGCCCGATTATTAAGAGCAAATTCGGCCAGTGGCAAAAAAGCAACCCAGTCATCCTGATCAGCTGAAACAAAACACCTCAAATAAGTTTCCAAGGTCTGATTAGTTCGCTCCGTCTGGCCATTCGTCTGAGGATGGAATGCAGACGAGAAAGACAAATCAATGCCCAACTTGGCACAAAACGTCCGCCAAAATCTAGACACAAACTGGGATCCCCTGTCAGAAACGATATTCTCCGGAATCCCATGCAAACGAACCACGTTCTGAAAAAACAAAGGAACCAACTCAGAGGAGGAGGGCAACTTAGGCAAGGGCACCAAAAGAACCATCTTAGAAAAGCGGTCACACACAACCCAGATAACGGACATTTTCTGTGAAACCGGGAGATCAGAAATAAAATCCATGGAAATGTGCGTCCAAGGCCTCTTCGGGATGGGCAAGGATAACAACAACCCACTAGCCCGTGAACAGCAAGGCTTAGCTCGAGCACACACTTCACAAGACTGCACAAAGGTACGCACATCCCTAGACAAGGAAGGCCACCAAAAAGACCTGGCCACCAAGTCTCTTGTACCAAATATTCCAGGATGACCAGCCAACACAGAAGAATGGACCTCGGAGATGACTCTACTGGTCCAATCATCCGGAACAAACAGTCTTTCTGGTGGACATCGATCCGGTTTATCCACCTGAAACTCCTGCAATGCGCGTCGCAAGTCTGGGGATACGGCGGACAATATTACCCCATCCCTAAGGATACCAGCAGGCCCAGTGTCTCCAGGAGAGTCAGGCACAAAACTCCTGGAAAGAGCATCTGCCTTCACATTCTTTGAACCTGGCAGGTATGAAACCACGAAATTGAAACGAGAAAAAAATAACGACCAACGAGCCTGTCTAGGATTCAAACGCCTGGCAGACTCAAGGTAAATGAGATTCTTGTGATCAGTCAAGACCACCACGCGATGTTTAGCACCCTCAAGCCAATGACGCCACTCCTCAAATGCCCACTTCATGGCCAAAAGCTCCCGATTACCCACATCATAATTGCGCTCGGCGGGCGAGAATTTTCTAGAGAAGAAAGCACATGGCTTCATCACCGAGCCATTAGAACTTCTCTGTGACAAAACCGCCCCCGCTCCAATCTCGGAAGCATCAACCTCCACCTGGAAAGGAAGTGAAACATCTGGTTGACACAACACAGGAGCAGAAGAAAACCGGCGTTTAAGTTCCCGAAAGGCCTCCACGGCCGCAGGAGACCAATCAGCAACATCAGCACCCTTTTTAGTCAAATCAGTCAAAGGTTTAACAACACTGGAAAAATTTGCAATGAACCGACGATAAAAATTAGCAAACCCCAAGAACTTCTGAAGGCTCTTAACAGATGTAGGTTGTGTCCAGTCACAAATAGCCTGAACCTTAACGGGATCCATCTCAATAGTAGAAGGAGAAAAAATGTACCCCAAAAAAGAAATCTTCTGGACTCCGAAGAGACACTTTGAGCCCTTCACAAACAGAGAATTGGCCCGCAAAACCTGAAACACCTTCCTGACCTGTAGAACATGAGACTCCCAGTCATCAGAAAACACCAAAATATCATCCAAATACACAATCATAAACTTATCCAGATATTCACGGAAAATATTGTGCATAAAGGACTGAAAGACTGACGGAGCATTGGAGAGTCCAAAAGGCATCACCAAATACTCAAAATGGCCCTCAGGCGTATTAAATGCGGTTTTCCACTCATCACCCTGTCTTATCCGCACCAGATTATACGCACCACGAAGATCCATTTTAGTGAACCACCTAGCCCCCTTAATGCGAGCAAACAAATCAGTAAATAATGGCAATGGATACTGGTATTTGACTGTAATCTTATTCAGAAGGCGATAATCTATACAAGGCCTCAGGGAACCATCTTTTTTTGCCACGAAAAAAAAACCTGCTCCCAGAGGGGACGAAGATGGACGAATATGTCCCTTTTCCAAGGACTCCTTAATATAATTCCGCATAGCAGTATGCTCTGGCAGTGACAGATTAAATAAACGACCCTTAGGGAACTTACTGCCAGGAATCAATTCTATAGCACAGTCACACTCTCTATGGGGAGGGAGCGAATTGAGCTTAGGCTCCTCAAAAACATCCCTATAATCCGACAAAAACGCAGGGATCTCCGAAGGCGTAGATGAAGCGATAGAAATCGGAGGTGCATCATCATGAACCCCCTGACATCCCCAGCTTAGCACAGACATTGTTTTCCAGTCCAGGACAGGATTATGAGTTTGTAACCATGGCAGACCAAGCACTAGTACATCATGTAAATTATACAGTACAAGGAAGCGAATCACCTCCTGATGAACGGGAGTCATGCGCATGGTCACTTGTGTCCAATACTGCGGTTTATTCATAGCCAATGGTGTAGAATCAATTCCTTTCAAAGGAATAGGAACTTCCAGAGGCTCTAGACTAAAACCGCAGCGTTTAGCAAATGACCAATCCATAAGACTCAGGGCAGCGCCTGAATCCACATAGGCATCGACGGAAATGGAAGACAGTGAAAAAATCAGAGTCACAGACAAAATGAACTTAGACTGCAGAGTATCAATGGCAAAAGATTTATCAACCCTTTTTGTGCGTTTAGAGCATGCTGATATAACATGAGCTGAATCACCACAATAAAAACACAAACCATTTTTCCGCCTATAATTTTGCCGTTCACTTCTGGACTGAATTCTATCACATTGCATAGTCTCAGGTGCCTGTTCAGAAGACACCGCCAACTGGTGCACGGGTTTGCGCTCCCGTAAACGCCGATCAATCTGAATGGCCATAGCCATAGACTCATTCAGACCTGTAGGCGCAGGGAACCCCACCATAATATCCTTAATGGCCTCAGAAAGACCATTTCTGAAGTTTGCAGCCAGGGCCCACTCATTCCACTGAGTAAGCACCGACCATTTCCGAAATTTCTGACAATATATTTCCGCTTCATCATGCCCCTGAGAGAGGGCTAATAAAGCCTTTTCAGCCTGAATCTCTAGGTTAGGTTCCTCATAGAGCAATCCCAATGCCAGAAAAAACGCATCCACACTGAGCAATGCAGGATCCCCTGGTGCCAATGCAAATGCCCAATTCTGAGGGTCGCCCCGTAGGAACGATATAACAATCTTGACCTGTTGAGCAGGGTCTCCAGAGGAGCGAGATTTCAAAGAGAGAAACAATTTACAATTGTTCCTGAAATTCAGGAAGGTAGATCTATCTCCAGAAAAAAACTCTGGAATAGGAATTCTAGGTTCAGACATGGGAGTGTGAACAACGAAATCCTGTATGTTTTGAACCTTTGCCGCGAGATTACTCAGGCTGGAAGCCAAACTCTGGACATCCATGATAAACAGCTAAGATCAGAGCCATTCAAGGGTTAAGAGGAGGTAAGAAGCAGCTAGACAGCAATTAAGGGCTAGGCAGCAAAACTCTGAAGGAAGGAAAAAAAAAAATAAAAATTTCCCTTGAACACTTCTTTTTCTCCTGCTTCAGCCCAAACAATTAACACTTTGTGGGCCGGCTATACTGTCATGAATCCCCAATGGCTAGGGATAGCACAGGACAAGCAAAGTATAATAAATATCGGACGAGCTCTAGGGTGATGGAACCTGGGCTGACCGCTGCCCTACGCCTGACAAACGCAACTAGAGATAGCCAGGGAGCGTGCCTATGTTGGTTCTAGACGCCACGCACCAGCCTAAGAGCTAACTAGTACTGCAGAGAAAACAAAGACCTCACTTGCCTCCAGAGGAATTAACCCCAAAGATATAGTTGCCCCCCACATGTATTGACGGTGAAATGAGAGGAAGGCACACACATAGAGATGATGTATATAGCTTTAGCAAATAGAGGCCCGCTGAAAACTAGAAAGCAGAATGACACAAAAGGGGACTGAGCGGTCAGCAAAAAACCCTAATCAAAAAAACCATCCTGAGATTACAAGAACCCATGTGCCAACTCATGGCACATGGGGAGAACCTCAGTCCACTAGAGCAACCAGCTAACAAAGAGACATTCTAAGCAAGCTGGACAAAAAACCAAACAACTGAAAATCAGCACTTAGCTTATCCTGAAAGATCTGGGAGCAGGTAGGCAGGAACCAAACAGAGCACATCTGAACACATTGATAGCCGGCAAGGGAAATGACAGAAAGGCCAGGTAAAATAGGAAACACCCAGCCTCTGATGGACAGATGGAAACCAAAGGCCGCAACCCACCAAAGTCACCCAGTACCAGCAGTAACCACCAGAGGGAGCCCGCAAACAGAATCCACAACACTAAGGCTAGCAGAACCAGAGGTTCCAGCACTGCAAAAATAACACACAGAACACAAAGCAAAGCACCAAGCTATAGCTCAAGCAGATTAACACTGTTGTCCAGCAAGACTGGGAGGCAGGTGCTGGTTAATAAAGAGTGATACAATCACCTGACCCAAGACAAACCCAGCACCAGAGGAAAAAGACCAGCAGCCAGAACTCCACAAGAAAATGGCGGATAGTCACAAACTAAACAGATTCTAACAGTACCTCCCCTTTAACGAGGGGATCCTCTAGGCCGGGCCTTATTCAGAAATCTCCTGTGAAAAGCCTTAATTAACCTTGAGGCTGAGACGTCCACAGCTTTCACCCAGGAATTGTCCTCGGGACCGAAACCCTTCCAGGACACAAGATACTGTAACCCTCCTCTATACCACCTGGAATCAAGAATGCGTGAAATCTCAAACTCGCAGTCCTCATCAATTGGAGGAGCAAATAGCATAGCCACCTTATCTGGCGTGTCAACCTTCTTCAGCAAAGATACATGAAAAACTGCCGAGTTGACAATGTGAACCTCTTTGAAAGGTCCTACAAACTTCGGCCTCAACTTTTTAGAATGGATCTTCAAACGCAGATTTCTAGAGGACAAGCAAACCATGTCCCCAACAACAAAACTCGCCTCCCTTCTTCTCTTGTCAAAATATTTCTTAGACCTCCTATTAGCCTGTTTAAGATTATGGTGCACACTGGTCCAAACCCTTTCCAAATTTCCAGAAAAACTCTCCTCAGGCACCGCTGCCCCAATCCTAGAAAAAGGACTGAAAGAATAGAAAGGAGAACACCCAGCCAAAGAAGACGTATGATTATTGAGACCAAACTCAGCTAATGGTAGATATTCCGACCACATCTCCTGATTGTCCGCTACAAAACGTCTCAAAAACTGCTCAATGTCCTGGTTCTTCCTCTCGGTCTGTCCATTGGACTGCGGATTATAGCCCGACGAAAATGACAAATGAACCTTAAGTCTGTCACAAAAGGCACGCCAAAAGCGAGCCACAAACTGTGGTCCCCTATTGGAGACAATGTCCGTGGGAACACCATGGAGTCTGACAATCTCTTTCACAAATGCCCTGTCTTAGCGCAGGGTAATTTATTGAATGGGACCAGATGACACATCTCACTAAACCAGTCCACAACAACCCAGATAACAGAAAAACCCTCAGAGACCGGCAGGTCGGTGATAAAATCCATTGCAAGATGCGTCCCTGGAGAACTAGGAACCTCTAACGGGCAAAGCAACCCTGCTGCCGGACCATGAAAAGCCTTAGACCTAGCGCACACGGTACACTGACGCACCTACTTGACAATTTCTCGTAGCCACCCCGGCCACCAGAAACTCCGACCGATCGACTTTCTTATTTCGGAAATCCCTGGATGACCCGCCAAACAAGACTCATGATATTCCATAAACAAAACTCTCCCCCGGGCTTTAGGCACAAATAATTTCCCATACGGAGTGTTAGTTGGTGCCGCATCCTGGGCTTTAAGAATGCTATTTTCCAACTCAGAACCTAACGCTGCCACCACCACCCCTCTCTGCAGAATAGATTCTTCCTTTTCAGTATTAACCGCTGGGGAGAAACTTCGAGACAAAGCAACAGCTTTAACATTTTTTGACCCAGGGATATATGTCACAGAGAAATGGAACCGGGCAAAAACAATGCCCACCTAGCTTGACGGGCATTCAAAAGTTTAGCAGCATCCAGATAGATCAGGTTCTTATGATCAGTAAAGACTTGTATAGGATGTCTAGCACCCTCCAAAAAATGTCACCAATGCTCAAACGCAAGCTTAATAGCCAGCAATTCTCGGTTCCCAATATCGTTGTTGAGCTCCGCCTCTGAAAATTTCTTAGAAAAGAAAGCACAGCGATGCACCCATCCTCTCCCTCCTAGGACATAACAGCCCCCACTCCTACTGATGAGGCGTCCACCTCTACCAGAAAGGGCTAAGTCTCATCTGTCTGGATCGAAGCAGGAGCAGAGCTAAACCTCTCCTTGAGATGCTCAAAAGCCTCAACAGCCTCAGGGGACCATTGGACAGTATTGGAACCCTTCTTAGTAAGATCAGTAAGGGGTTTTGCGATAACAGAAAAATTCTTTATGAATTTTCTATAATAATTAGCAAACCCCAAAAATCTCAATCGGCTTCAAGCATTCAGGTCTAGGCCACTCCAATACTGCCTGAACCTTCACCGGGTCCATCTCAAATTCATCACTGGAAAAAAAGCACCCCAAAAAAACTAATTTTCTGTGCCACAAACTCGCATTTCTCCAGTTTAGCAAAGAGTGTGTTTTCTCTCAGAATCTGCAGAAACTCATGGACTCTCTGCCAATGCGACTCCAGATCGGGCGAATAGATCAAAATATCATCCAAATAAACAATCACACCTACCGATCAACGGCCTCAGGATGTCGTTAATGAAATTTTGAAAGAACGCTGGAGCATTTCTAAGGCCAAAAGGCATAACTAGACACTCAAAATGACCTTCCGGGGTATTAAAGGCTGTCTTTTATTCATCGCCTTCTTTAACCCGCAGCAAATTATATGCCTCACGGAGATAGATCTTAGAGAACCACATGGCTCCAACTAATTGGTTAAACAAATCCGGAATTATCGGCAAGGGGTAAGGATTGCGCACAGTGATCTTATTAATCTCCCTGAAATCCAGATACGGCCTAAGACCCCCATCTTTTTTTTTTTTTAAAAAAAAGAACCCCACAGCCACAGGGGACTTAGAGGGTCTTATATGACCTGCAGCAAGACTAGTCTGCAGGTATTCCTTTAAGGCCTCCCTCTCGGGAATCGTCAGATTAAATAAACGACTCTTAGGGAGAGTAGCACCTGGGACAAACTCAATAGTGCAATCGTAATCTCTATGAGGTGGTAGAGCTTGTGACTCCACTTCTAATAATACTTTCCAGAATTCCTGAATGGCTTCAGGTAGCTCATTTTTCACAACAGCAGCAATGTGTACATCACAACATTTCCCATAACACTCCTGACCCCGAGATCTTATCGTACTTGATGACCAGTCCAGTGCAGGATTGTGCATTTTTAACCAGGGTAACCCCAGGACAACTGGAAAAGGCAATTTATCAAGTACAAACAAATCTAAAGATTCCTGGTGTTCCATATTCACAGTGAGTGGAAACGCACCCATGCTCTAGAGGAGTGTTATCAATCGCCACTACAGGAAAAGGGCATGTTAAAGGTACAGAATCAATCTTATGCTTGTCTAGAAATTGTTGATCAATCAAATTAATTGCAGAACCACAGTACACCATCACTTGAAAATCAATTGAAAATGAAATTGAAAGTCAGCAGAGTAAATGTGTGCTCTGTCGTGCATTATTTTTGTATGTTCAGTAGGAATTTGTGGAGTAACTCCGCGCTGCCGTAAGGATAAATTCCAGGAAAATGTCAAGGATTCAGAGTGGTTTATTCAACACGTTTTGGGGTTCCTATGTCCCCTTCGTCAGGAAATACCACATGTATCCATTTCTCTGAAGTATTGGCACACGTGATGGCCAGCCGCAGCAGGAAGCCGGCTGACGCTACGCGCTACTGAAGAGGAATGGATAGTCACCGCTCTCTGCGATGAACAGTCCCGGTGAGTATTCTGGCAGCTGTGCTCTACTTGTGAGCAGCACATAATGTCCCTGCCATGCGCTGATTACAAGCATTAAGCAGCTGCTGGCACCGGAGCAGGATGCTGCGAGGGAGCGCTGTGTAGGTGAGTGTAATGGTTTTTGGTTTTTTTTATCTTTCCTGATGGGGCCATGTATACCAGGAACAGGGATGGGGCCAATTATAAAAGAAAAAGATGGGACCAATCATACCAGGAGCAGGATGGGGCCATTTATACCAGAAAAAGGATGGGGCCAATCATACCAGGAACGGGATGGGGACAATTATGCCAGAATAAGGAGGGGACCAATCAAACCAGGACTAGGATGGGGACAATTATACCAGAATAAGGATGAGACCAATCGAACCAGGATCATGATGGGGCCAATCATACCAGGACTGGGATGGGGTCGTGCATACCAGGACCGGAATTGTGCCAATCATACCAGGATAAGGTTGGCGCCATGCACACCAGGATAGGGATGAGGGGCCATGTGTATCAGAATGGGGATGAGAGGACCATATATACCAGGATAGGGGATATTACAGTACAGAATAGACCATTTTTTGCTTCAATTTTTTTCCCTAATTTCCTCCTCTGAAACCTAGGTGCGTCTTATAGTCCGAAAAATATGGTAATTGTTTTATTTGGTGATATTCATGTATTCAGAAACAAAATTCTCTCTCAAAATGGCTCGGCCTGCTCCTTAGCATCTATCGGCAATCTGATAGATGCTACTGCGCAGGCGCCACCTGCGTCGTTTTGTTAGAGGAAAAACAAATTGTCTCCACCAAGATGGCGCCGGTCACTTGGTGACCTTACGCTGTGAATTTTTCCTGTCTCCACTTCTTGTCTGAATTCTGCTGTTCCTAAACACTTTCATTTTTCAATGGTATCGCCCAAAGATGGTCACAGAATATTTAGGAGGGAAGAATTTTCTTAAACTGACTTGTTACACCCATCCCTAATATTAAAGGAGCATGCTGGTATGAGGGAGATGTTTAGAACGACCCAATCTTTCACCAATGTTAGTAAAGACAGACGGCACGGCAAGGGGCTGGATCTATACACTGGGGCAATGGGACTGAATGAAAAACCTGAACTCATTAACTAAGATGTGCCCCACTCTTTTTGATTATATAGTGTAACTGTTTCTTACAGATTTAATGGTTGTTCCTAAATTTTAAAACAATAAATTCTCTCATCTTGACTAGATAATAATAGTGGAAGTCATTAATTAGTATTTGGGGAGGCGAGTGTTTAGGAAATGAGGTAGGCAGACAGCGTATTTCTAAACTAAAACATTGCAGGAATGACGGGCACTCGCCTATCGTCTTCCTGGCCAATGAGGTGAATTGCTTTGTAGGCACATGGTGCGGAGTGCCCAAAATAACACAGGACCTGCCACTGACAAATGCTGCTTCTTCAGTGGTGACAGGTTGACTCAGCTACATACAATCATTTTCCTGAAATTTCAGGATAACGCATCTTGTCCTCCTGGATAAGCGCCTCTGTTCCATCAGGATTGTTTCATTTCATCTACTTTTCCCCTTGGACAATATCTATTGAGAAGAGACAGCCAGGGCTGGACACTCACACAGATTTCTAGGTAAATATGGAAAAAAATATATGTGTGACTTTATTACAATATCATACCCTTAGGAGAAAATATAATAAACATTTAACCAATATGATGGTAAGTTTCTGGTCCTGTAGACTTGTTAAGTGATACTCGCAGTACTTATAAATACCCAGTAATATGTTTGGAGCACGTCCCTGGCAGACTGTGCAATAAATGAGCTCTGTTAGTGCAGGTAGCAAACATGTTACCCAGGAGCTGCATTTTCTACTAATTAGTAATATTAGTTATTATCAACAAAAATATAACTCGTCTTTTTTTTTTTCATTTTAATAAAGGCAGACTTTATACTGGGCTGTGTAAAATGACCCTGCCGATTATATTTAGCCCAATGTGATTTGCACTGTAGATTAGAGTACACAACAGCTGCGGTGGTCGTATAGGAAAGGGCAGAGCTCCTGGGGACTCAGTCCTCTTCCTTCTCCAACAGAGCCATGATTAACAGCAGCAGATGTTTGGCCTAGGTAATGCAACCTTCATTAAAATAGCAGCACTCCCATCATCACACAGAGCTGGGCAGGGTAGCCATTCACATTTATTCCTTTTTTTATCACTGATGTAAAAATATTTTTTTTTAAATGCACGGATCAGAAATCAGTATTGAGTAAATATCAATAGCGTTCAATGGGTTTGAATGACTAAACACGGAAATTGATAATGAAAATTATGGCAAAATTTGCAATTCTGATATTACAATTTTTAATGATAACAGCCAACAATCAAACTAACAAAAAAGGGACTGCTATCATTATGTGTATGTTACTAGGACAATGATTTGCACCTCTAATTAGTATCAAATAAAGATGAGTGAACGTGCTGGGATAAGACGTTATCCGAGCATGCTCGGGTGCTAACCGAGTGTCTTTGGCATGCTCGAATAATATTTTCGTGTCCTCGCGGCTGCATGTCTTGCAGTTGTTAGGCTATCCCTGCATGTGTTGTGGCTGGACTCCTAGACAAAGAATTTCCAAGCGAAACGCGCGTCGGGTGTGGTGGGTCCTTTATGCAATATGGATGAGTTACAGTCTGGGTCTTTAACTATGTTGTAATATTCAGTCAGTTTAGTGGTGTATTATATGTATTACTTAGCATTGTGCTGCTATATTTTAGGGCACCTTATTATGCTATTGGCGCTATTAGGCATCCCTTGATACTTTCTTGGTATTGGTCTAATTGCCTGGAGTGCAAATGTACTTTTTCTAATCTTATGGTGATTACATAACAAAGCTTATATTTGACTAATATTTCACATTTTAACTACCTGTGTACACTTGTACAATGGACTATTTAATCTTTGCACTCTGAGACATTAGCCATACTAAAGACTCTGTGATTGGGAGGTTTACCAGATGTTTTTACCAATATAAACTTGTTTGGGTGTACCCACTTCTCTTTCCTGATACCTATTGTATTGTGTCTGACTTTTTATGATTATTTTATATGTAACAATCAATAAAATTTGTACCTTTTAATTCTTATTCTGGCCTTGTTAAAACATTTTCTTTTTTGGTGGTTTCTTATGCTCATGCTTTATGGCCTACTATATAGGTTCATTTTTGTGTGCTTAAAGTATTCACTAGCATCAGCTGTCCTTTACATTATTACTGGTATCATGGCCCCCATAATGGAGAACGCCTGTAGTAAGGCACTTGAACACTGAGTACTGTATATTTTTGGAGGCTATAATAACAACTGATTAGTGGGGATGAAGGGTGTTGGACTCTCAGCAATCTTATATTGATGATCTATCCTGTGGATCAGCCATCAACATCTTAGTCCTAGACAACCCCATTAATTTTACATTTAGGGAGCATCTACATATTGGTTACATATTGGTGGTATTGCTGAAGATGTCAGCCAGGAGCAATGTGTAGAATACTGATACATAGGTTGGAATAGGTAAGGTGGTCTACAGCAGGGACTCAGAGACTGGCAGTAGTACCATGGATGATCTGGAACATGATCTTATAACAGGCCTGAAGTCATTAAAGTACCTGTCACGATTGTGTTGTCGGGTGTTACCAGGACCAGGGGCTCCTACCCTGTCCCTAACGCTAGGGATGCCCTAGCTCGCCCTGTTCCCCAGGTTACTTCTGATGGTGAGGACATCAGGGTAACGTACTTTGCATTAGCTCCTGAATCTGCTCTCAGGTTCCTCAGGGATGCAGGGAGTAGTAGTGTGCCGTAATACATCAACCAAACTAACAAGATAATACAAATAGGGATAAATTAAAATACCAATCATACAAATATACTCACACATACAACAGAGGAATGCACTGGGGAGTGGAGGATGGGGTTAAACCAAAGTAGGAAAAGAAAGGGAATTATCACACACTCAAAACCTAGCAACAGCCACAGATAAACACACCAAACGCCTTCTCAAGCTACAAACCACCATCTCCTAACCATGCAGCTGAAATGCCCGCCAGGGCTGTGGGGTATTCGGTACTGGGTCGGTACTTAAAAGGGATGTCACGGTGGCGGCGACCCGGTCCGTGGCCCTGGGCACCCAAGTAAAAGGGAATGTCCTTAAAGGGGTTTTGAATAAAGTTTGTGTTCGTGACGCCACCTGTGGTATTCGGTCAGGGATGATGATGCTGCTTAAAGGGGTCCTCTGGGGTGATGTTATGGCAGTAGGGATGGTATGGCTTCCAACAGGAAAAGCTGGGTCCCCAGGGCTCCCAGTGTGTTTGGCAAGGATGGTGTGGTGCCGGAAAGAAACGGAGGACACGGGGTTGCAGTCTCTTTACCTTTTTACTGAAGGTTCAGGCAGCCACAGTCCAGGGTACCAGATCACAGGTGCAGGTGTGGTCCGGCCGGTTTGGAAACGAATCTGGAATCCCCCTTACCAGGTGGGGTTGGAAGCCTTCCTACTAGCACCGTGGTGTTGTAGTCCCTTGCTGCCTTAGGCCTCACACAAGGTTCTCACGTTATCTCTCTGTCCCCCTTTTGGTAGGACAATACCTGTATGAGAGGTAACTCGAGCCTTTTTATATGATCTCTATCTAGCTCTATGCATTACTGTGTCTTCAGGTGTATGTGTATGGAGGACAGGTAACTTGCAATCTGCTGTCCTGCCGGTTTCTGCTGTGAGATGTAGAATACTGCGCAACCTCGATCTTCCTGCTAGCGGTATCTGCTCTCAGCGTGGAGGAAGCCCAGTCGCACCTTCTCTCTCCAGCTCTTAACTTCACCTTTACTTCTTTCCTCCTTCACGCTCTCTACAATCAGTTCTGCTTTCCTTTTTCTCTTTCCAGAAGCTGCAGCACTTCTCGTGGCTGCGCGGCCCCTCACTTGCTCTCTCCTCTGTCTCTCTGACAGATTGACTAACTTTCCCTCCAGACCAGAAGATATATATAGGTGAGCCACCCACAAGCTGGATCAGAGCTCCCCCTTCTGGCCTGGAGTGTGAATATGTTGCATGTTCATGAATACCTGATAAGAGGAATCCTTCATCGCTTCCAAGCGTGACATCACTCTCCCTGTGAGGAAAGCAATGCCACTGTGACAACCAGGAACCTGGGTTGTCACACAGCATAAGCTAGCTCTGACAATGAGTGCTAACCAGGACCCAGATTATATAGGAGAGAGGAGTGGCTAACAATGAACAGCTGAAAGCCTTAATGCAGGAAAGCTTCCAGGAGCTCTCAACTGAGCAGATTAACCAATGCACTGCTAGAAAGAAACCTACACCGTTTAATAAGAAAGTGAAATTCTAATCAGTGCAGGAGTAGGAGAAATCTGACGCTGTGGTCTTCAGGCTCCTCTCTCTCGCGGTAAACCTGTGACAGTACCAGAAGTAAGCAGAAATGAAAGTCAGGGCTACTAAGTTCATAAACCTGAATTAGAAGATCCATAAGAATGCCAAAGCAAATAGATAGGAATGACTAATCACAGTCAGGCTAAGCTCACACACGTCTGTATTTTCTGTCTGAGTGCTGTCCATTAACCCCTTCCCGACCTTTGACGCATACACGCTGCGTCATGAAAGTCGGTGCCAATCCGACCTGTGACGCAGCGTATGCGTCATGGAATGATCGCGTCCCTGCAGATCGGGTGAAAGGGTTAACTCCAATTTCACCCGATCTTCAGGGACAGGGGGAGTGGTGCTTCAGCCCAGGGGGGGTGGCTTCACCCCCCCGTGGCTACGATCGCTCTGATTGGCTGTTGAAAGTGAAACTGCCAATCAGAGCGATTTGTAATATTTCACCTAAAAAACTGGTGAAATATTACAATCCAGCCATGGCCGATGCTGCAATATCATCGGCCATGGCTGGAAATACTGATGTGACCCCCCCACCCCACCGATCGCCCCCCCAAGCCACCGATCTGTCCCGTAGTCCCCTCCGTCCTGTGCTCTGCTCCCTCGTCCTCCTGTCCGCTCCCCCCGTGCTGCTATGTCACCCCCGTGCTCCGACGCCCCCCGTGCCCCGATCTCCCCCCCCTTATACTTACCGAGGCTCCCGGTGTCGGTCTGTCTTCTCCATGGGCGCCGCCATCTTCCAAAATGGCGGGCGCATGCTCAGTGCGCCCGCCGAATCTGCCGTTCGGCAGATTCGTTACAAGTACATTTTGATCGCTGTGGTAGGTTCTATCACAGCGATCGAAATAAAAAAAATAATAAATAAACCCCCCCCTTTATCACCCCCATAGGTAGGGACAATAATAAAATAAAGAAATTTTTTTTTTCTTTTTCCACTAGGGTTAGGGTTTCAACTAGGGTTAGAACTAGGGGTAGGGTTAGGGTTACGGGTAGGGTTAGGGTTCGGGGTAGATTTAGGGTTATGGCATGTGCACACAGTGTGGATTTGGCTGCGGATCCGCAGCGGATTGGCCGCGGATCCGCAGCGGATTGGCCGCTGCAAATTCGTAGCAGTTTTCCATCAGGTTTACAGTACCATGTACACCTATGGAAAACCAAATCTGCTGTGCCCATGGTGCGGAAAATTCCGAGCAGAAACGCTGCGTTGTATTTTCCGCACCATGTCAATTCTTTGTGCGGATTCCGCAGCGTTTTACACCTGTTCCTCAATAGGAATCCGCAGGTGAAATCCGCACAAAAAAACACTGGAAATCTGCTGTAAATCCGCAGGTAAAACGCAGTGCCTTTTACCTGCAGATTTTTCAAAAATCGTGCGGAAGAATCTCACATGAATCTGCAACGTGGGCACATAGCCTTAGGGTTAGGGTTGGAATTAGAGTTAGGGTTGGAATTAGGGCTAGGGTTGGAAATAGGGTTGAGATTAGGCTTGTGGTTAGGGTTACGGATAGGGTTAGGGGTGTGTTGGGGTTACAGTTGTGGTTAGGGTTGGGATTAGGGTTAGGGTTGGGATTAGGGTTAGGATTAGGGTTGCAATTAGGGTTACGGGTGTGTTGGGGTTAGGGTTGTGGTTAGGGGTGTGTTGGGGTTAGGGTTGTGATTAGGGTTATGGCTACAGTTGGGATTAGGATTAGGGGTGTGTTGGGGTTAGTGTTGAAGTTAGAATTGAGGGGTTTCCACTGTTTAGGCACATCAGGGGTCTCCAAACGCAACATGGCGCCACCATTGATTCCAGCCAATCTTGCGTTCAAAAAGTCAAATGGTGCTCCCTCCCTTCCAAGCCCCGACGTGCGCCCAAACAGTGGTTTACCCCCACATTTGGGGTACCAGCGTACTCAGGACAAACTGGGCAACAACTGTTGGGGTCCAATTTCTCCTGTTACCCTTGCAAAAATAAAAAATTACTTGCTAAAACATAATTTTTGAGGAAAGAACAATTATTTTTTATTTTCACGGCTCTGCGTTATAAACTTCTGTGAAGCACTTGGGGGTTGAAAGTGCTCACCACACATCTAGATAAGTTCCTTGGGGGGTCTAGTTTCCAAAATGGGGTCACCTGTGGGGTGTTTCTACTGTTTAGGCACATCAGGGGCTCTGCAAATGCAACGTGATGCCCGCAGACCATTCCATCAAAGTCTGCATTTCAAATGTCACTACTTCCCTTCCGAGCCCTGACGTGCACCCAAACAGTGGTTTTACCCCCACATATGGGGTACCAGCACACTCACAACAAACTGGGCAACAAATATTGGGGCCCAATTTCTCCTGTTACCCTTGTGAAAATAAAAAATTGCTTGCTAAAACATCTTTTTTGAGGAAAGAAAAATTATTTTTTATTTTCACGGCTCTGCGTTGTAAACTTCTGTGAAGCACTTGGGGGTTGAACGTGCTCACCACACATCTAGATAAGTTCCTTGAGGGGTCTAGTTTCCAAAATGGGGTCACTTGTGGGGGGTTTCTACTGTTTAGGCATATCAGGGGCTCTGCAAACGTAACATGATGCCCGCAGACCATTCCATCAAAGTCTGCATTCCAAAACGTCACTACTTCCCTTCCGAGCCCCGGCATGTGCCCAAACAGTGGTTTACCCCCACATATGGGGTATCAGCGTACTCAGGAGAAACTGGACAACAACTTTTGGGGTCCAATTTCTCCTGTTACCCTTGGGAAAATAAAAAATTGTGGGCTAAAAAATCATTTTTGAGAAAAGAAAAATTATTTTTTATTTTCATGGCTCTGCGTTATAAACTTCTGTGAAGCACTTGGGGGTTCAAAGTGCTCACCACACATCTAGATTAGTTCCTTGGGAGGTCTAGTTTCCAAAATGGGGTCACTTGTGCGGGAGCTCCAATGTTTAGGCACACAGGGGCTCTCCAAACGTGACATGGTGTCTGCTAATGATTGGAGCTAATTTTCCATTCAAAAAGCCAAATGGCGTGCCTTCCCTTCCGAGCCCTGCCGTGCGCCCAAACAGTGGTTTACCCCCACATATGGGGTATCATCGTACTCAGGACAAACTGGACAACAACATTTGGGGTCCAATTTCTCCTATTACCCTTGGGAAAATAAAAAATTCTGGGCTAAAAATCATTTTTGAGGAAAGAAAAATTATTTTTTATTTTCACGGCTCTGCGTTATAATCTTCTGTGAAGCACCTGGGGGTTATAAGTGCTCACTATGCATCTAGATAAGTTCCTTGGGGGGTCTAGTTTCCAAAATGGGGTCACTTGTAGGGGAGCTCCAATGTTTAGGCACACAGGGGCTCTCCAAACGCGACATGGTGTCCGCTAACGATTGGAGCTAATTTTCCATTCAAAAAGTCAAATGGCATGCCTCCCCTTCCGAACCTTGCCGTGCACCCAAACAGTGGTTTACCCCCACATATGAGGTATCGGCGTACTCAGGAGAAATTGCCCAACAAATTTTAAGATCTATTTTATCCTGTTGCCCATGTGAAAATGAAAAAATTGAGGCTAAAAGAAATTTTGTGTGAAAAAAAAGTACTTTTTCATTTTTACGGATCAATTTGTGAAGCACCTGAGGGTTTAAAGTGCTCACTATGCTTCTAGATAAGTTCCTTGGGGGGTCTAGTTTCCAAAATGGGGTCACTTGTGGGGGAGCTCCAATGTTTAGGCACACAGGGGCTCTCCAAACGTGACATGGTGTCCGCTAGCGATGGAGATAATTTTTCATTCAAAAAGTCAAATGGCGCTCCTTCCCTTCCGAGCCTTACCATGTGCCCAAACAGTGGTTTACCCCCACATGTGAGGTATCGGTGTACTCAGGAGAAATTGTCCAACAAATTTTAGGATCCATTTTTCCTGTTGCCCATGTGAAAATGAAAAAATTGAGGCTAAAATAATTTTTTTGTGAAAAAAAAGTACTGTTTCATTTTTACGGATCAATTTGTGAAGCACCTGGGGGTTTAAAGTGCTCACTATGCTTCTAGATAAGTTCCTTGGGGGGTCTTGTTTCCAAAATGGGGTCACTTGTGGGGGAGCTCCAATGTTTAGGCACACGGGGGCTCTCCAAACGCGACATGGTGTCCGCTAAAGATTGGAGCCAATTTTTCATTGAAAAAGTCAAATGGCGCTCCTTCCCTTTTGAGCCCTGCCGTGCGCCCAAACAGTGGTTTACCCCCACATATGAGGTATCAGCGTACTCAGAACAAATTGGACAACAACGTTCGTGGTCCAGTTTCTCCTTTTACCCTTGGGAAAATAAAAACATTTTTGCTAAAAGATCATTTTTGTGACTAAAAAGTTAAATGTTCATTTTTTACTTCCATGTTGCTTCTGCTGCTGTGAAACACCTGAAGGGTTAATAAACTTCTTGAATGTGGTTTTGAGCACCTTGAGGGGTGCAGTTTTTAGAATGGTGTCACTTTTGGGTATTTTCAGCCATATAGAACCCTCAAACTGACTTCAAATGTGAGGTGGTCCCTAAAAAAAATGGTTTTGTAAATTTTGTTGTAAAAATGAGAAATCACTGGTCAAATTTTAACCCTTATAACTTCCTAGCAAAAAAAAAATTTGTTTCCAAAATTGTGCTGATGTAAAGTAGACATGTGGGAAATGTTATTTATTAACTATTTTGTGTCACATAACTCTCTGGTTTAACAGAATAAAAATTCAAAATGTGAAAATTGCGAAATTTTTAAAATTTTCGCCAAATTTCCGTTTTTTTCACAAATAAACTGAGAAATTATCGACCTTAATTTACCACTAACATGAAGCCCAATATGTCACGAAAAAACAATCTCAGAATCGCTAGGATCCGTTGAAGCGTTCCTGAGTTATTACCTCATAAAGGGACACTGGTCAGAATTGCAAAAAACGGCAAGGTCATTAAGGCCAAAATAGGCTGGGTCATGAAGGGGTTAAAAAGTGGATAGCACTCAGACAAATGTTATTCAATGAGGCATTGTAGATTAGTGATTTTTTACACTGACTCAATCTGTGTGTGGAAAAAATGACTCCATGCACTAGTTTCTTAGGCCGGGGTCACACATGCGTGTTTTACGTACGTAAGAGCGCAAAAACTACGTACGTAAAACTCGCATAACATACTATTATTATTATTATTATTGTTTATTTATATAGCACCATTAATTCCATGGTGCTGTACATGAGAAGGGGTTACATCAAAATACAAATATCACTTACAGTAAACAAAACTAACAATGACAGACTGGTACAGCGGGAAGAGGACCCTGCCCTTGCGGGCTTACAATCTACAGGATTGTGGGGAAGGAGACAGTAGGTCAAGGGTTGCAGTAGCTCCAGTGGTGTTGAGGTGGCCATGTAGTCTTTACAGGCTGTAAGCTTCTTTGAAGAGATGGGTTTTCAGGTTTCTTTTGAAGGATCCAAAAGTAGTGGATAACCGGATGTGTTGGGGCACTGAATTCCAGAGGATGGGTGATATTCGGGAGAAGTCTTGGATGCGATTGGGTGAGGAGCGAATAAGCGTGGAGGAAAGGAGGAGGTCTTGGGAGGACCGGAGATTACGTGAGGGAAGATATTGAGAGATTAGTGTGGAAATATACGGAGGAGAAAGATTATGGATGGCTTTGTAGGTCAGTGTTAGTAATTTAAACTGGATACGCTGAGAAATTGGGAGCCAGTGAAGGGATTTGCAAAGAGGGGAAGCAGGAGTGTAGCGAGGAGAGAGATTAATTAGACGGGCAGCAGAGTTAAGGATGGACTGGAGGGGTGCGAGAGTGTTAGAAGGTAGGCCACAGAGGAGTATGTTGCAGTAGTCGAGGCGGGAGATGATTAGGGCATGCACGAGCATTTTGGTAGAGTGTGGGTTGAGGAAAGGACGGATTCTGGAAATATTTTTGAGCTGGAGGCGACAGGAGGTGGCGAGAGCTTGGATGTGCGGTTTGAAGGACAGGGCAGAGTCAAGGGTTACTCCGAGGCAGCGGATTTTGGGGACAGGGGAAAGTGTGATTTCATTTATTTTGATAGATAGATCAGGTAGGCAAGATATGCGAGAGTGAGGAAAGATAATTAGTTCAGATTTGTCCACATTGAGCTTGAGGAAGCGAGAGGAGAAGAAGGAGGATATGGCTGATAGACACTTTGGGATTCTGGAGAGCAGGGAGGTGACATCTGGACCAGAGAGGTAGATCTGAGTGTCATCGGCATATAAATGGTACTGGAAGCCATAGGACTTTATGAGTTGTCCCAGGCCGAGTGTATAGATTGAGAAGAGTAAGGGTCCTAGGACAGAGCCTTGAGGGACACCAACAGAGAGGGGGCGAGATGAAGAGGTAGTATGGGAGTAGGAAACGCTAAATGTGCGGTTGGCAAGGTATGAGGAGATCCAAGATAGGGCGAGGTCTTTGACCCCAAAGGAAGAGAGGATCTGTAGTAGGAGGCAGTGGTCAACTGTGTCAAAGGCAGAGGACAGGTTTAGGAGGAGGAGAATAGAGAACTGTCTGTTAGCTTTGGCTGTAAGTAAGTCGTTAGTAATTTTGGTCAGGGCAGTCTCAGTGGAATACGGCACAATGCTTCTCAATGGGGCTGCTCCTATTAGCCGTATATTACGGTTCAGTATTATACGGCTTTCTACGGCCGTACAAAATCGCAGCATGCTGCGTTTGTCAGCGTATTGCGCAAAAAAATCGCCAATGAAAGTCTATGGGGGCGAGAAAAATACGGATTCCACACGGACCAGCAGTGTGACTTGCGAGAAATACGCAGAGGTGTTAGTGAAAAGTCGGTAATTCAATTGCCGGCTTTTCATTTCTCCTGCACAAACCCGACATGATATGAGACATGGTTTACATACAGTAAACCATCTCATATCCCCTTTTTTTTTTGCATATTCCACACTACTGTTAGTAGTGTGTATGTGCAAAATTTCAGCGCTGTAGCTGCTGAAATAAAGGGTTAAATGGCGGAAAAAATTGGCGTGGGCTCCCACGCAATTTTCTCCGCCAGAATGGTAAAGCCAGTGACTGAGGGCAGATATTAATAGCCTAGAGAGGGTCCATGGTTATTGGCCCCCCCGTGGCTACAAACATCTGCCCCCAGCCACCCCAGAAAAGGCACATCTGGAAGATGCGCCTATTCTGGCACTTGGCCACTCTCTTCCCACTCCCTGTAACGGTGGGATATGGGGTAATGAAGGGTTAATGCCACCTTGCTATTGTAAGGTGACATTAAGCCAGATTAATAATGGAGAGGCGTCAATTATGACACCTATCCATTATTAATCCAATTGTTGGAAAGGGTTAAAAAAACACACACACATGATTAAAAAGTATTTTAATGAAATAAACACAGCGGTTGTTGTAATAATTTATTGTTCTCTCAATCCATCAGGAACACCCTCGCTTGGAAAAATAATAAACGCACAAGATACATACCTTCTGGTGAACCGTCTCGTCCCACGAAGTAATCCATCTGAAGGGGTTAACTAATATTACAGGCACGAGCTGCGATAAACCACTCGCTGGTGCCTGTAATCCCCGGGTGCTGAAAGGAAAGCAGGATCTGTACTTACATTGAGTTGCGGTGAGGCGCCCTCTGGTGGATGTTCTCATGAACTGCAGCCTGGGAACTTTTTCCCACGCTCCAGGTCATATGAGGACATCCACCAGGGGGCGCCTCACCGCGACTGAAGGAAATGTAGGTCAATGACCTACATTTCATTCATTCGCCGGGGATTACAGGCACGGAGCACAGCTGCATTTAGCAGGGCTCCTGCCTGTAATATTAGTTAACCCCTTCAGATGGATTACTTCGTGGGACGAGACGGTTCACCAGAAGGTATGTATCTTGTGCGTTTATTATTTTTCCAAGCGAGGGTGTTCCTGATGGATTGAGAGAACAATAAATTATTACAACAACCGCTGTGTTTATTTCATTAAACTACTTTTTAATCATGTGTGTGTGTGTGTGTGTGTGTTTTTTAACCCTTTCCAACAATTGGATTAATAATGGATAAGTGACATAATTGACGCCTCTCCATTATTAATCTGGCTTAATGTCACCTTACAATAGCAAGGTGGCATTAACCCTTCATTACCCCATAGCCCACCGCTACAGGGAGTGGGAAGAGAGTGGCCAAGTGCCAGAATAGGCGCATCTTCCAGATGTGCCTTTTCTGGGGTGGCTGGGGGCAGATGTTTTTAGCCACGGGGGGGGGGGGCAATAACCATGGACCCTCTCCTGGCTATTAATATCTGCCCTCAGTCACTGGCTTTACCATTCTGGCGGAGAAAATTGCGCGGGAGCCCACGCCAATTTTTTCCGCCATTTAACCCTTTATTTCAGCAGCTACAGCGCTGAAATTTTGCACATACACACTACTAACATAGTAGTGTGGAATATGCAAAAAAAAAAGGGGATATGAGATGGTTTACTGTATGTAAACCATGTCTCATATCCTGTCGGGTTTGTGCAGGAGAAATGAAAAGCCGGCAATTGAATTACCGGCTGTTCACAGATATCACGCTGAATGAAATCTAAATACAGAATATATATATATGTGTCTCAATGACATATATATATATATATATATATATATACTGTATATATGTTTTCCCGAACATTTGAGCACATAAATCCATTAGATGTCGGTTTTGCAAGGCTGCGCGAAAATCTCGCAGTACGGATGCCATACGGATTACATACGGAGGATGCCATGCGCAAAATACGCTGAAACACCCTGACTACGGATCAATATTTTGGGAACATTTCTCCGTATTACGGCCGTAGTACGGACGTATAATACGTGGCGTATTGTCTTACGCCATGTGTGACTCCAGCCTTATACTGTATGTCAGCCTCACCCATTCAATTCTATGGTTGCACAATAAAAATATCAAGTTTCATACGGAGCTACCGTGTAGCATCAGATTTTTATGGATACATTGCAATCCTTTAACATAGGAAAATGTACTTAGTCTTGTAAATGTTTAATAACTTGTACTCTGTAAAAATGAATTGCACACGGATTGCGGACAGATGACGAATGAGAAAAAAAAGTATACAAGTTTTCTGGATGAAACACGAACGATTTTTTTATACTCTCGTGTAAACCTACCCTTAGGATTCACTCACACTAGCATATACTCTCTCAATCAAGAGAGTAAGGCTACTTTCACACTAGCTTCTTCGACGCACGTCGCAATACGTAGTTTTGGAGAAAAAACGCATCCTGCAAAGTTGCCCACATGATGCGTTTTTTCTCCATAGAATTGCATTAGTGACGCAGTGCCACACGTCGCAACCGTCGTCTCCCCTCCTCCCCGGACATTACAATGGGGCAGCGGAAGCGTCGTAAGACTGCTTCCGCTGCCTATGTTGGGCATTTATTTCACAGCATGCGACGGGCCCGTACCAACGCTAGTGTGAAAGTAGCCTAAGACCAATTATGCTAATGATACTTAGCTCAAACTGTGTCAGAGTCTGAGCCGAGTGTCATCTGAGTGTCATCTGATTCTCTTGCATGCAATAGTGGTAGTATAATGGCAGAGAAGACAGAGAGCTTAATTTCTCCATCTTCTCCAGTGTCTCTGTACATGTACATCGGACTGCACTCGGATGGCATTCAAGTGCAATCTGATGTTTCACTTATACCCATAGACTTGCATGCATGGGTGTAGTCTGATTATCTAATGCCCTCGCAGCATGCTTCGTTTGTTTTCTCATGTCGAATCAGCATGAGAAAAAAAATGTGTTGATCTGCACTGCACCAAGGTATAACCCTGGGCCTAGTGTGATCTGATAAAACATCAGACAGCACTCATCCGAGTTATACATTAGTGAAATAGTAATAATAAAACTTGGCACTCAACTTAATAAATCTTTGTTCAGAACATTTTATTTTGCAGTCTGTATAAACGTTTCAGTCTGTCATGGACCTTTGTTAGTTTGCCGAATGCTGCAGATTAAGAGGAAATGGTTTAATGTAACCAAATTTAGAGTTCCTGTGCCAGGAGAAGACGTGGCATGGAGTAATCCAGTGGAATATTTGTTGGATCGGGTATATAGCTATATAGTAATATACAGGAAGGAACGTCCCAAGTAGAGCATTGGTGGTTAGTGGGTATGCCGGGGGTGTAAGACGTGGTATCCACCGCTTGTTACATTAAACCATTTCCTCTTCTTCTGCAGCAGTCGGTAGACTGACGAAGGTCCAGGACAGACCGAAACGTTTATACAGTCTGCAAAATAAAATTTTCTGAACAAAGATCTATTAAGTTGAGTGCCAAGTTTTATTATTACTGTTTGTGGTTTGGGTAACCTACTTGACCACCGTCACAGTAGTGCCACGGAATATTCTATAATACATTAGTGTAAGTGACCCCTAAGGCCACGTTCGCATGTTCAGTATTTTAGTAAGTATTTGTTAGCCAGGAATGGGTGATAAATCCAGAAGTGGTGACGTGTTTCTATTATACTTTTCCTCTGATTGTTCCACTCCTGATAATATACTGACCAAGTACTCAACGTGTGAACATGGCCTTATACTGAGATTTGAAGCAGCATGAGGATGATGTGATTAGGTGGTTCTCATACTAGGTGTGGAAGGAGTTTGCCGGTAGGAGCAGGAGACTGTAAAGAAAGATGAGCAGCAGTTTGCATTTCTAGTTATAGTTATGGAATGTGCTAAAGAGAATGTGGCAAAGTAATCAGTGGTCACAGCAGTTTACTTTAAGGTTGTCCGTCTGCATATTTATTTCATCCTAACCACAGATACTATTTGCGTAGGTAGAGACCTATTAAGCCCAGCAGGGAGAAGCCCGAGTGGGGCCACCTGTGTTAATATTTCATGCAGCCTCTGGTAAGGTTAATCAAAGGAAGTCGGACACTTGGGACCGGAGTGTGCGGCTGCATGTACTTCTACGCAGCTGAATGCTCATGTCCGAACCGCCGGCGGCAGAGCCAGGTATTGATGCCAGAGACTCGCACGAGTTTCTTGCATTGCAGTTGCAAGTGTGACCCAGCCTAATTCACAAAATAGTACTTTAATATACGGTAAGTACCATAATAACAGACTTACCGTATATAATATAAATGTTCAATGCCATAAGCGCGTAGGGGAAGTGGCACCACCGCTTGGTACAGGTATTTAATTCCTTCTATTTAATGCACTTCTATTACATTGTGGTTGGGAATGTTATGACATCAGTTTTGTCTGGCCTATTTATCCATTATATTGCACTAAGCATTTTAGTATGTATGGTCCGCAATAGGCATTTATTTACATGTAATCTTCTGAGCTGCATTACCATGACACTTTTGTTGTGTTGCATCTATACTTACCTGCCAACCTATGGTGCCATTTTATCACTTTTTGGCTCTCATCACCTGTTTTTCTTTGTTTTCTAATATTTTGATAATCAATAAAGTTATTCTATTTGCTCCAGTTCCTTGTACACCTTTTTTCCTTATCCGCTCTTGGCCTCTGGTAAGGGCAGCATAAATCTCCAGTCCCTTTTCTTTAAAATTCCAAATTATCCACTTGGTTCAGTCTTTGTGCCCATCTTATTCCCTTTCGAAAGCTGAGCATCTCTTCAGTGCCACGGACTTATTCAGTCACTTCTGTCATTGTGGTTCTAAACTTCAAGTCCCAATGGTAAACATTCCTTGTCAAACTACATAAAATGTGTCCCTTGGTACTAGACTTATGCTGGAGGTGGACTTCAGCTCATGGTATGATGTCTCATATTTGGTGGGACTGCCCAGACACTGTACTGGTCGTCCTTAGACATATCTCCTGATATAGTCCTTCTCTCA
The DNA here is from genome assembly GCF_051348905.1 of Ranitomeya variabilis. NCBI lineage: Eukaryota > Metazoa > Chordata > Amphibia > Anura > Dendrobatidae > Ranitomeya > Ranitomeya variabilis. The sequence continues at coordinate 102,671,904 of NC_135235.1, forward strand.
CTGTTTCCTGATTTTCAAGATGAAAAAAGGTCTTCTGAGATATTTTGTACTTGTAACAAGGTAGATTATAACTAGACCTTGGAAATCAACATGTCCTCCAAACACGATCATGTAAACTGAATCTTTGGTCTTCTTGATGATAAAAAACTTAGGGGTTCAAAAACGAATCCTCTTGATTCTCCTCAAAACTGTTGTCTGTGGCCCCAGTCTAAGAACTCCCCTGCCTTTCCAGCATGGAAATTGCAAGGTACCTTACCAACTTACCACAATTATTGATCTAACTTAGCATCTGATGCATTAAGGGCTGATAGGAGCTACAGCCTTCACGTAGTTCCGCACTCTTCCCTCTTCTCTTTACTGATTCATGTTTAATAATAGGATACATATTTACAATTTCACAACAATTAATTTCTTTTGTAACATGTGAGTGTACTGCGCCCATACCACCTCATGTATGATTGATAGAGATAAGCAGATTGAATCTTGGGGAATCAAGTTTGAGCCGATTTTCTTGAAATTTGCAGTTTCATGCAAATTTGAACATCTTGAGATTGAATTCACAGTTAGCAAAAAGAAAAAAAACTTTCCACACTGCTGATGCACCAGAGACCAGGGTAATGTCATTTTGCATTGCCGCGTGGGCCTCCTCATAATGCCCCACAGCTGTGACATCTAGTAGATTATCATACCTTGTACAATGGTGATTGTACCGGGGTCATCACAGATCAGTGGTTCCCAGTTGAGCACAGTTTGTACATCAGAGTCGTTTTTCATCTCCAGAGCCTCTCTCTCCTGTAGAGTGTAAACTCTTATGGCCAGCAGGTCCTGTCTTTCCTGTAGAGTGTAAGCTCTTATTTCCAGGGGGTCCTCTCTCCTGTAGAGTGTAAGCTCTTATTTCCAGGGGGTCCTCTCTCCTGTAGAGTGTAAGCTCTTATGGCCAGCAGGTCCTGTCTCTCTCTCTCCTGTACAGTGTGAGCTTGTATGGCCAGGGGTCCTGACTCTCTCCTGTAGAGTGTAAGCTCTTATGGCCAGGGGGTCCTCTCTCCTGTAGAGTATAAGCTCTTATGACCAGGGGGTCCTGTCTCTCTCCTGTAAAGTATAAGCTCATATGACCAGCGGGTCCTGTCTCTCTCTCCTGTAAAGTGTAAGCTCTTATGGCCAGCAGGTCCTGTCTCTCTCTCCTGTACAGTGTGAGCTCATATGGCCAGGGGGTCCTGTCTCTCTCCTGTAGAGTGTAAGCTCTTATGGACAGCAGGTCCTGTCTCTCTCCTGTACAGTTTGAGCTCACATGACCAGGGGGTCCTGACTCTCTCCTGCAGAGTGTAAGTTCTTATAGCCAGGGGTCCTCTTTCCTGTAGAGTATAAGCTCTTATGACCAGCGGGTCCTGTCTCTCTCCTGTAGAGTGTAAGCTCTTATGGCCAGCATGTCCTGTCTCTCTCTCCTGTACAGTGTGAGCTCGTATGGCCAGGGGGTCCTGACTCTCTCCTGTAGAGTGTAAGCTCTTATGGCCAGGAGGTCCTCTCTCCTGTAAAGTATAAGCTCTTATGACCAGCGGGTCCTGTTTATCTCTCCTGTAGAGTGTAAGCTCTTATGGCCAGCAGGTCCTGTCTCTCTCTCCTGTAGAGTATAAGCTCTTATGGCCAGCAGGTCCTGTCTCTCTCTCCTGTACAGTGTGAGCTCATATGGCCAGGGGGTCCTGTCTCTCTCCTGTAGAGTGTAAGCTCTTATGGACAGCAGGTCCTGTCTCTCTCCTGTACAGTTTGAGCTCACATGACCAGGGGGTCCTGACTCTCTCCTGCAGAGTGTAAGTTCTTATAGCCAGGGGTCCTCTTTCCTGTAGAGTATAAGCTCTTATGACCAGCGGGTCCTGTCTCTCTCCTGTAGAGTGTAAGCTCTTATGGCCAGCATGTCCTGTCTCTCTCTCCTGTACAGTGTGAGCTCGTATGGCCAGGGGGTCCTGACTCTCTCCTGTAGAGTGTAAGCTCTTATGGCCAGGAGGTCCTCTCTCCTGTAAAGTATAAGCTCTTATGACCAGCGGGTCCTGTTTATCTCTCCTGTAGAGTGTAAGCTCTTATGGCCAGCAGGTCCTGTCTCTCTTTCCTGTAGAGTATAAGCTCTTATGGCCAGCAGATCCTGTGTCTCTGTCCTGTAGAATGTAAGCTCTTATGGCCAGCAGGTCCTGTCTCTCTCTCTCTCTCCTGTAGAGTGTAAGCTCTTATGGCCAGCAGGTCCTGTCTCTCTGTCCTGTAGAATGTAAGCAATTATGGCCAGCAGGTCCTGTCTCTCTCTCCTGTAGAATGTAAGCTATTATGGCCAGCAGGTCCTGTCTCTCTCTCCAGTAGAATGTAAGCTATTATGGCCAGCAGGTCCTGTCTCTCTGTCCTGTAGAATGTAAGCTATTATGGCCAGCAAGTCCTGTCTCTCTGTCCTGTAGAGTGTAAGCTATTATACCAAGCAGGTCCTGTCTCTCTGTCCTGTAGAATGTAAGCTATTATGGCCAGCAGGTCCTGTCTCTCTGTCCTGTAGAATGTAAGCTATTATGGCCAGCAGGTCCTGTCTCTTTGTCCTGTAGAATGTAAGCTATTATGGCCAGCAGGTCCTGTATCTCTCTCCTGTAGAATGTAAGCTATTATGGCCAGCAGGTCCTGTCTCTTTGTCCTGTAGAATGTAAGCTATTATGGCCAGCAGGTCCTGTATCTCTCTCCTGTAGAATGTAAGCTATTATGGCCAGCAGGTCCTCTCTCTTTCTCCTGTAGAATGTAAGCTATTATGGCCAGCAGGTCCTGTCTCTGTCTCCTGTAGAATGTAAGCTATTATGGCCAGCAGGTCCTGTCTCTCTGTCCTGTAGATTGTAAGCTACTATGGCCAGCAGGTCCTGTCTCTCTCTCCTGTAGAGTGTAAGCTATTATGGCCAGCAGGTCCTGTCTCTCTGTCCTGTAGAATGTAAGCTATTATGGCCAGCAGGTCCTGTCTCTCTCTCCTGTAGAGTGTAAGCTCTTGTGGTCAGCGGGGTCTTCTTTCTCTCTTTCTGTTTCAAAAGATTTGCTCATTTCTAATGATTGGATGGTAATGAAAACTTTTTGAACCATAAAATTCTACATTTTAAACATACAGGCAATTTACTGAAATTATAGGATTAGCTATTTAATTTTCCCTTTTTAGATACCAAACGTGTGTAGTCATGGATTAAAAAAACTGGGCCGTCTTCATTTTTCATCTTCTTTACTGGCAATCTTGCCTATGTGATTTTTTCAGTGTTTATATCTTCAATATTTAAAGATATAGGCACATGGGGATATGTTTAGCATGCAGTAATGGTGCTAAGGTTTTACTGGCAACAATCATGTTATATGTAATCTGAGTGTCCCAGCAGCCGGTATGTCACATATAGGAACAGTAGTGTTTATACTGTGTTTTAACTATCATACAGTTATTATACTTTTAGTATATCTATACACAGGGGGTAACGTTTTGTTTTTGTGGAGAACACCATGATGGGGTAGGGAGACTAATAAGTCATGCAATGCTTCCCTGTGAATTTAAATAGTCGTATAGGCTCTTCATAGAGGAAGAGGAAAGGGACTCCAGTGCCAGCTATTCTAGATAGGAATCCTAAGGCTATGTGAACACGTTGCGGATTTTTCCGCACCATTTTTGCACAATCCGCAGGTAAAATACACTACGTTTTACCTGCGGACTTACCGCAGATTTACCGCATAATTCCTGCGTTTTTTTGTGCAAATTTCACCTGTGGTTTTACACCTGCGGATTCCTATTGAGGAGCAGGTGTAAACCGCTGTGTAATCCGCACAAAGAATTGACATGCTGCGGAAAATACAACTCAGCGTTTCTGTGCGGTATTTTCCGCAGCATGTGCACTGCGGATTTGGTTTTCCATAGGTGTACATGGTACTGTACACCACATGGAAAACTGCTGCGGATCCGCAGCCAAATCCGCAACGTGTGCACATACCCACATGATGATTAATTTCAACCCTTTGGAGGACCTTGCCACATGACTTAGGATAGGAAGCCAAACCAGAAGCTTCATTTGTTGACACATATTTTTAAGTTTTTGCTCCTCCTCAATGTAAAGCAGGAGAACTGGTTGACTGGATGAGAGACCTTTAACAGGTGACCTATAGGGTAAAGTTACTTCTTGTGGAGAGTGCCTGTAAGGCCGGGGTCACACTTGCGAGTGTGATGCGAGAAACTTGTGCTAGTCTTTCGCATCAATACCCGGTACTGTCGCCGGCACTCGGGAAAGGAGCGTTCAGCTACATAGAAATACATGCAGCCGCACACTCCGGTCCCAAGTGCCGGCGACAGTGCCGTGTATTGATGCGAGAGAGTCGCTGAGTTTCTCACATTGAACTTACAAGTGTGACACCGGCCTAAAGAGACAAGTTGCATATATAAATTCCCAGGAGAGCATTGCTTTGCCAATGAGCCTCCCTACACCATCCTGGTGTTCACAAGAAGAAAGTTAACCCCTTAGACTCCCAGTCAAAGGTTTCTCAACTGCTCAGGAGCAGAAAATCAAAACACGTGTCTGTTAATGGAGCTTTGTAATAAGCCGTCAGCAGAGTGGTGTCGCTATTCCCAACATGCAAGAGGACTTCCGTCACCCTCACATGTGACATCACTGGTGTCTGCGGGGAATAGTGACACCGCTCTGCTGCCGGCTTATTACTATTCAGCTAAGCAAACAGCAGACCGAACACCGCACCAATCGTACAGGGCACTGAGGGAGACACTCAGGGACAGGGCAGGGACAGCCTATATGGGTGCAAGTGAGTCGAGACTCGGCCGAGTGTCGGTGACAATCGCAGCATGCTTCAATTTCACGCATACGTACAATACAGTGATGTGAGCGGCCCCATAGATGAATACTGGTCCGAGTGCTATGCAATGTTTTATCGCATAGCACTCGCCCGTATTCCTCACACGTGTGACCCCGGCCTTGTTCTGAATCTTTTCCTGCAATCCGATATATCATTCTGCTTAGATCCTTCATCTTTATTCCATGCTGTCCGCAGATCGGACTACAACATGACATGTTCCTTTAAAATGTTAATTTTTAGATGATTTTGAAATAAGAATCAGTTTTAAAGGGAACCTGTCAATCTCATGTATTTCACTAAACTGGGGCATGATATACTGTATGTTAATATAGTGCTAAATATACCCCTGGTTAAAGGGAATCTATTTTCAGGTTTTTGCTATTTAATCTGAGAGCAGCATAATGTAGGGACAAAGAGCCTGATTACAGGAATGAGTCAGTCACTGAGCTGTAGTTTCAATACTATCAGTGTTTTATTAGCAGGAGATTATCACTACAGGAATAGGTGCCCTGTGCAAGGCAGTCCTGATCATTTGCGTAAACCTTCCCCCACCAGTGATTAGCAGCTTGCTGACAATGTACAGAGTACTCAAGAAGATTCCAATCAGGGGTGTGGGTGGAGTTATATAGGGCTCAGCATTCTGAGCACTGCTACATCTACAGCAGAGGAAACAGAGATTTTCTCAAAATTGCACCAAGCAGTCTAGTAAGTGATCTATCTCTGGAATCAGGCTCTCAGATTCCCTAGTATATTGTTCAGTATTGACTAATGTAGTAGCCATGTGCCTCAACATTGAGTCAAGTAGGCGGTGCCACAGTGCTGACTAATTACAGCTTCCATGCGGCTAACATCGACATTTCGCTTTGATCGATGTCCTACCTGGAAGAGCTTCACATGCAGAGCAGGAGATCAGGCCCAACTTAGTCCATTTATGTTGCTTTTTTGATGAAAGCTGGGTTTCATACAAAGCATGAAAATTATATTATGAAGACATCTGTATATCAGATCGTTAACTGAAATAAGAATACTGTCACAGAGAAACGTTCCTATCCCTAGGCGGCATGCCAGGTAGCAGGCTGTTAAAATGCCACCTGTCCGTACACAGATTCCACAAAGAAGCTTACAGTATGTTCCTTATAATACTAGACTCCATGACTCCACATTCAACAAAATGCACTGGCAGGTGATGGTTCCCCTTTAATAGATATGACATGATACCAGTGCGCCGCTGTCATTTCAAATATGTGGCTGTTCCTACCTTTATCAGTGCTACGACTGCAAATGTCATTGAGTGACAGTAACACAAGAGAGATGGCACCTGTTATACGTGAACTAATTAAAGATTTTGTGTTGGAAGAAAAGATGTGGGATGGCTTAGACTTGGTGACAGCAGCAGGGTCCCAGTATGACATTGTGATAGCTATGTGTAATGTAAACATTTGTTTTTGTCTCTTCTTGCCTAAGGGTAAGTTCACACCGGGCATTTTTTTAGCCTTTTTTGTTTCTACAAAAAACCTGATCTCTCGCAGGAAAGAAGCTGCTGAAAAAAAAAACATGACAACACAGAACACCATGGAGTACGAAGAACACCAAGAGGGTAGAATAAAACCAAAAAATCATTTATTGAATCAGAAATACATACAAAAAATAAATGCTAGCCAAATAATAAGGCATCAAAAAGAAGAGGGGAATAAGTACAAGAGACATGCTGGCACAGCAGGAGGAACAACTAGTACGGGTAAATAAAATTGCCAAAGGTGGGAGAAACAAACCCCAATCAGGTGGGTTCATATGAAACCATCACAACCGTAATAGTTATGGATCAAGGGGCTGCCAGTAAGTACCGTGGACTATGCCCCATAAAGCCAGCCCCCAGAAACCCCACATATCCCGGAGATTGTTTAAAGCTCACCCATAGTAGCTGGCATGAAGTGTAGGTCCTCCCGCTGAGACCCCTTAGGGTACACTTCATGCCAGCTACTATGGGTGAGCTTTAAACAATCTCCGGGATATGTGGGGTTTCTGGGGGCTGGCTTTATGGGGCATAGTCCACGGTACTTACTGGCAGCCCCTTGATCCATACCTATTAGGGTATGTGTCCACGTTCAGGATTGCATCAGGATTTGGTCAGGATTTTTCATCAGTATTTGTAAGCCAAAACCAGGAGTGGAACAATTAGGCCGGCGTCACACTGGCGAGTTTTATGGACGTAAGAGCGCAGAAACTACGTCCGTAAAACTCGCATAGCATACGGCACAATTATTCTCAATGGGGCTGCTCCTATCAGCCGTATATTACGGATCCGTAATATACGGCTTTCTACGGCCGTACAAAATCGCAGCATGCTGCGTTTGTCAGCGTATTGCGCAAATAATACGCCAATGAAAGTCTATGGGGGCGAGAAAAATACGGATTCCACACGGACCAGCAGTGTGACTTGCGAGAAATATGCAGCGGTGTTAGTGAAAAGTCGGTAATTCAATTGCCGGCTTTTCATTTCTCCTGCACAAACCCGACAGGATATGAGACATGGTTACATACAGTAAACCATCTCATATCCCCCTTTTTTTGCATATTCCACACTACTAATGTTAGTAGTGTGTATGTGCAAAATTTCAGCGCTGTAGCTGCTAAAATAAAGGGTTAAATGGCGGAAAAAATTGGCGTGGGCTCCCGCGCAATTTTCTCCGCCAGAATGGTAAAGCCAGTGACTGAGGGCAGATATTAATAGCCAGGAGAGGGTCCACGGTTATTGGCCCCCCCTGGCTACAAACATCTGCCCCCAGCCACCCCAGAAAAGGCACATCTGGAAGATGCGCCTATTCTGGCACTTGGCCACTCTCTTCCCACTCCCTGTAGAGGTGGGATATGGGGTAATGAAGGGTTAATGCCACCTTGCTATTGTAAGGTGACATTAAGCCAGATTAATAATGGAGAGGCGTCAATTATGTCACCTATCCATTATTAATCCAATTGTATGAAAGGGTTAGAAAACACACACACACATGATTAAAAAGGATTTTAATGAAATAAACACAGCGGTTGTTTTAATAATTTATTGCTCTCTCAATCATCAGCAACACCCTCGCTTGGAAAAATAATAAACGCACAAGATACATACCTTCTGATGTCCTATCACATCCAACGAGGAAATCCATCTGAAGGGGTTAACTAATATTACAGGCACCAGCTGCGATAAACCACTCGCTCGTGCCTGTAATCCCCGGGTGCTGAAAGGAAAGCAGTGATCTATACTTACATTGAGTCGCGGTGATGCGCCCCTGCTGGATGTTCTCATGAACTGCAGCCTGGGAACTTTTTGCCACGCTCCAGGTCATATGAGGACATCCACCAGGGGGCGCATCACCGCGACTGAAGGAAATGTATGTCATTGACCTACATTTCCTTCATTCGCCGGGGATTACAGGCACGGCGCACAGCTGCATTTGCAGGGCTCCTGCCTGTAAAATATTTTAACCCCTTCAGATGGATTACCTCGTGGGACGTGACGGTTCAGCTGAGGGTATGTATCTTGTGCGTTTATTATTTTTCCAAGCGAGGGTCTTATGTGGATTGAGAGAGCAATAAATTATTAAAACAACCGCTGTGTTTATTGCATTAAAATACTTTTTAATCATGTGTGTGTGTTTTTTAACCCTTTCATACAATTGGATTAATAATGGATAGGTGTCATAATTGACGCCTCTCCATTATTAATCTGGCTTAATGTCACCTTACAATAGCAAGGTGGCATTAACCCTTCATTACCCCATATCCCACCGCTACAGGGAGTGGGAAGAGAGTGGCCAAATGCCAGAATAGGCGCATCTTCCAGATGTGCCTTTTCTGGGGTGGCTGGGGGCAGATGTTTTTATCCACGGGGGGGCCAATAACCATGGACCCTCTCCTGGCTATTAATATCTGCCCTCAGTCACTGGCTTTACCACTCTGGCGGAGAAAATTGCGCGGGAGCCCACGCCAATTTTTTCCGCCATTTAACCCTTTATTTCAGCAGCTACAGCGCTGAAATTTTGCACATACACACTACTAACATTAGTAGTGTGGAATATGCAAAAAAAAGGGGATATGAGATGGTTTACTGTATGTAACCATGTCTCATATCCTGTCGGGTTTGTGCAGGAGAAATGAAAAGCCGGCAATTGAATTACCGGCTGTTCACAGATATCGCGCAGAATTAAATATAAATACATAATATATATATATGTGTCTCAATGACATATATATATATATATATATATATATATATATATACTGTATATATGTTTTAATGAACATTTGAGCACATAAATCCATTAGATGTCGGTTTTGCAAGCCTGCGCGAAAATCTCGCAGTACGGATGCCATACGGATTACATACGGAGGATGCCATGCGCAAAATACACTGACACACCCTGACTACGGATCAATATTTTGGGAACATTTCTCCGTATTACGGCCGTAGTACGGACGTATAATACGTGGCATATTGTCTTACGCCAAGTGTGACGCCGGCCTTAGAGGAAAAGTATAATAGAAACATATGCTCAACTTCTGCATTTATCACCCACTCCTGGTTTTGGCTTACAAATACTGATGAAAAATCCTGACCAAATCCTGATGCAATCCTGAACGTGGACACATACCCTTACGGTTGTGATGGTTTCATATGTACCCACCTGATTGGGGTTTGTTTCTCCCACCTTTGGCGATTTTATTTAACCGTACTAGTTATTCCTCCTGCTGTGCCATGAAGTCATATTGAAGGAGTATTACACTAGCTGATGTATATTTTTGCATTTATGCATCTGTTTAGGGAGCAAGGCTTTAGCCTTTCTCAGCTTTGGTACCTTTCAGTGCTTATTCTGACCTTAGTTTTAAGAAAAATAAAAACATGTTGTCCTTGGTTTTTCTTGCAGCATTTTTTATGCGTTTTTTTGTGGCGCTTTTGGCATGCTAGCTTCTCTTGTGCATGCTGATAAGGTTTAGTGTTGAAAAAAAAAAAAAAGTCTTATTAGAATCAGGTTTCAGTGCAAAAAACATAGCAAAACCTGATACCTGCATTTTTGGTGCATTTTTGGTGTGTTTTTTCACCGCCCATTCAAGTCAATGGGTGAAAAACGCTGAAAAAACGCTGAAAGAAGTGACATGTTCTATGTAAAAAAAACATGCAAAGCACAAAATACTGATGACAAAATAAACAATGTGTGTGCATGAGATTTCTGAAATCTCATAGGTTTTGCTGGTATTGTAAAACGCAGCAGAAAATTAGCATAAAAAAACGCAGCAAAAACACCCTGTGTGAACTTAGCCTAAAGGTCTTTGTTAAAGTGAAAAACATTCTCCAAACCAGAGAGCAGGTTTAGTGCTAATATATAAGTAAAAGAGATAATAAACAAACTTAAATTAGTTTTGGATTGATAAACTGTATATTCATTATTATAAGCAGCGTGCTATATTATAGGGCATGTACATATCTACGTATGTGCACATGCTACAACCCTCCATCTAATTGGCAACTTAGTCCAGAATTCCTGCTAACTGATCATCCAACAAGAATAGTAACAAACAAATTAAATGCCAGGAGCTGTGTGATAGAGGAGCTGTGTGATAGAGGAGCTGTGTGATAGAGGAGCTGTGTGATAGAGGAGCTGTGTGATAGAGGAGCTGTGTGATAGAGGAGCTGTGTGATAGAGGAGCTGTGTGATAGAGGAGCTGTGCAGCTACATTAGGCACCTGCAAGTCGCTGAGGCTGGGCACATTGTTTTGAACAGTGTGTTAACTTTTGGTGGAAGAAGTACAGATTGTTGTCTAAGGCTATGTTCAAACTATACGTTTTTTCCGCATTTTTTATTTTTTTTTTGCAGCAAAGAATCTGCAGAAAAAAACAGCTTTTGCTTGGTTTTTCTTGCGTTTTTTTGCTGTGTTTTTGCTGCATTTCTGTCATGCTACATTTGTATCTTGTGCATGCTGATAAAGTTTAGTTGTGTTTTTTGCAGCGTTTTTTCAGCATTTTTTTTACCACCCATTACTTTCACATGGTGAAAAATGCAGAAAAAATGCTGGAAGAAGTGACATGCTCTATTGTGCAAAAAACAAGTAAAGCACAATATACTGAGGACAAGAAAACAAGCTGTGTGCATGAGATTTCTGAAATCTAATAGACTTTTCTGGTACTGTAAAACACAGCTGAAAATGTACATAAGAAAGTTGAAAAATCGCCTAGTGTGTACATAGCATTAAGCTATGGTCACAATTGCAGTTCTTTTGGCTTTAGTTCATACCTCCGCTGCATCCGTTGTATAATATACTTATAATGGGGCAAATAATCCAATTATGCACACAGTAAAAACATCCCTAAAATGGTAGCAAGTATCATGTACTAACCAAAGAGACTAAATGCAAGGTAAAAATAATAGGGGGCTCAGCCCTTTTTAAGAAGTAAAAATTATACAAAGCAACTACCAAACAGTTGTACATATAACAATATGTTTTAATAATTAAAGGGGATATATAGAACTATTTCTTTTTACTATGTGCCTAAAAACTAACAGGCAGGTAGCTGCATGTGTTCCCTGGCGCTGGCACAGAGCAGTCACCGCTCCTACCAGCCATTCAGCTGTTCAATGTCAGCAGAGCAGCTCTTCCTCTTTCAGGCTGCTCTGTCGACGGGGTTTGATTGTCAACGTCATGCCAATTGACAGCCGGCTCTTCAAAGCTAGGCAGTGGGGAGCTGGCTGTCGATCTGCATGACATCGGCAGTCACGCCACATCAGTAGATCAGAGTGAAAGAGAAGCCATTGCTCTGTCTATGTGGCATTAGCAGAAGCTGCTCAATCGCCGGCAGCAGCGGTCTGTGCCAACTCTATGTTGGCAGAGATGGGCGCCAGGCACAACAGACAGGTAAGTAGCAACTACCTGCCTGTTGGTTTTTAGGCCCATAGTAAAAAATAGTCCTGCATAACCCCTTTAAAGAGTAACTAATTTGGCTAGCACTAGCGTGGAATGTTATGAAACTTGCAAATCACTTTATTCGAGGTTTTGTCTTCATTCTTGTGAAGTGGGGTTGGGGCACATGTGGCTGTGTCTGCTGTGGGCTGGAACTAAGTTCTGATTGACCCTCAACCCCTTTTCTAAACAGAGGAGCTCTCCTTACCTCCCTGCCCATTGGATCGGTTTTGGCTATAAACAAGACAGAAGATCTTGGGTCCGCATTAGTAAGTAGGTCAGACTTTACTGTGCAATTCCTTTACACATTGCTGCAACATACAGGTTAAGACAAAGTTTAGTGATGTTCTCTTGGTTTTGTGATCCATCAGTGCTTGTCCCCGACCTGTCCTGAGACCCACCATCTTCACCTCACTCTGTGACATCTTCTTCATCTGGGAGACAAAGAGCCATGACGTGTGGGGTACACCTGACTCACAAGCGCCTCTGATAATTATACCCTTCCTCCCAAGCTCATTTATCCATACCAACCCCACCCTATAATAACATCATTTTGTATCACCCCAAGAATGACATTACACCAACTTTTGGATTAAATGGCCACAGCAGCCTTTTATTAACATACAAATACAAAAATTAAACAATAACCCAAACTAGGAAGGGGTGGTCCTCGAAGCCACAAATTAAGTATTTCCAATGTTCCGATTAACTATTCCTTTTGGCCTCCAGGCTTAATCTTACCCCCAGCCGCGAAGCACCAGCTCGGAGGCAGCTAATGACCAGCCCGGCCAAAACCAACCAATACCAAGTCCCATAATTATCCGTTCCACTGAATGATTGGCCACATCCACTCCTAAACTACTCCGGGGGAGTCCAGGACCAATATAGATCCCCCCCTGCAATCCGCCATCGCCCTTTCCACCAACTTCGAGGACCTCCCTCCCTCGCCTTACTGCTATGACAGAAATTAACATACACCATATGATGTAAAACATTAATACCGTTAACAACCCCTACGCCTAGAATTACCAAACCTTTTATTTACCAACCCCCCCAAAAAATAAGGGAGGGTGGGTGGGAGCTTCGTTCACTGGCAGACCGGCCGGTAAGTGAAGGCTCCAGCAGGATGGATGACGTGTCCTTTTTGGCGGTTTTCTTATTAACCGCCCTGAAAGCTCTCAGCCCACAGCTCCTCTTCTCCTCCCCTTTTGGATCCCTCCCCCTCCTCTATTCAAAAAACTCCTCGCAGCCCACTTAACCCCCTAATGCCCATTAACCCCCTGTGCCCCTGAAGTTCGCATGCGACCCCGTCATGGCGGCCACCCTTGATGGCCCGGGGCCCAGTACGGCCTTTCTTGACGTGTGGGGTACACCTGACTCACAAGCGCCTCTGATAATTATACCCTTCCTCCCAAGCTCATTTATCCATACCAACCCCACACTATAATAACATCATTTTGTATCACCCCAAGAATGACATTACACCAACTTTTGGATTAAATGGCCACAGCAGCCTTTTATTAACATACAAATACAAAAATTAAACAATAACCCAAACTAGGAAGGGGTGGTTCTCGAAGCCACAAATTAAGTATTTCCAATGTTCCGATTAACTATTCCTTTTGGCCTCCAGGCTTAATCTTACCCCCAGCCACGAAGCACCAGCTCGGAGGCAGCTAATGACCAGCCCGGCCAAAACCAACCAATACCAAGTCCCATAATTATCCTTTCCACCGAATGATCGGCCACATCCACTCCTAAACTACTCCGGGGGAGTCGAGGACCAATATAGATCCCCCCCCCTGCAATCCGCCATCGCCCTTTCCACCAACTTCGAGGACCTCTCTCCCCCGCCACCAACATAAATGTTCTGCCACCTCAAACATTTATGTCCCTCCAAACTCTGAGGCCAGTTTCAATGCCCTCTTGTATGGCCAAGCACCACATGTCCGTCCCTACAGCATTTAAGTGAATCCCGTCTGATCTCCAATATTCCCCTTTTCCCGACTATAAATTAACGTGCCGTACAACCACTGCTCCATTTCGTGACATGAAGCGCGAAATTGTCCTGTTCACTTTGATACTCGCCCTGTTTATTCCTTCAACCGACCTTGCCCCGCGCCACACTTTCTGAGGAACAATGTCAGACCATACAACCATCAATTTTGGGAACGATGCCCACAACCGCAACATGTCAAATTTTACGTCTTTTATCAGTTCCCGGCAAGGCCTTTTCCCCAAATCGTTCCCGCCCAAGTGAATCACCACCAAATCCGGAGCCCGATCTAAGCGTACAAATCGGTGAAATTCCGGCAGGAATTGACTCCAAACCATCCCGCGCTTCCTGATCCATCGCAACGTCGCGGAATCTCTCTGGAAGCCCAGCTGACGCCCATCGGGCCGAACCTCTGCCCTAAGTGCCGCCCAGAACACGAAGGAATGGCCTAAAATCCAGACCAAATGGGGTGTACCGCCTGAAATAAATAACAAAAACGTAAGTAAGAAAAAATCTTCACGAGGCATATAACCGCTAATACACTAGATTTGGGCGGATATAAGATCTGAATCAGATTGATTCCCAATCGACCAATTCTCTTAACCACATCTTCACCTAAACCTCTTTTAGCCGCCTCCGTCGCGGCACCAATCCTAAACAAGTGTCCACTGTAATCCGTAGGCGGCACACCCCCAGCTGCCAAACAACGCTTGAACACAGCGATAAACTGGAATCGCGATAAAAAAGACCCATCTTCATGTATCAAAAAGGGGTTGGATAACACGCCATCTCGTCTAATGAAATTATTCGCGCACAACACTGGACACATGATAGAACCCGGAACTGCAAACAAGGCTATTTTACAACCTTTACCGCAAACATCAGTCTTAGAAGACCGTAATAATATCTCAACCCTGTCACTAAACACATTAACATCTTCTCTCCGTACTCCCCATTTCTTTAGTTTGGGTGGCTAACCAACTCCCCGAGGCGAAAAGCACCGAAAAAGGCTAAAGCAAATGCTACTCTGAAAAGGTCGATCTCCCATTGCGAAACACATACCATAGAAACGAACAGAAAAAAGCAAATGGCACTAGAAAAAATATACGAACTCCACTAAATAGGGCTGACTGACGGGCCCTGACTGTGCGCCTAAAACCAATAACACCTCGTACGAAACCGGGCGTCTTAAATCCTCCACTTTCCAACCCTTTCTCCACCCTTTTAACGCCTGACACACCAAAAACGATTTTGTGACATCCTTGGCACCACGGGCCTTAAAACCAAAAGCTAGCCCTGCAAGCATCTTGTTCAATTTAGAAACGGACCAACCCTTTTCTTGTAGGTGTCCGATCAACAAAAGCAATCTGGGTTCATCTTGCAAAACGCTCCCCTAAATAACCTTTCCAATCCTCCCAAACGCCCCAAGCATGATCGTACTGCTTCCAGGACCTATCAGATAGGGAGTTTGCCAATAAACCTTCTAAAGCCCGCCAGGAAGATTCCACAACTCCGCCGGACACTCCATGCCTGTTGAGTCCGCTTGAGGCACCAGCTCTCGAAAACGGTCCTCCTGGAGATGAGAAAGAGCAACAACAACTGAGTTACTCTCCATTGACCTGACTTCAGCCACAATCCACAAGTTACACGATAAACCCAAGAAAACCAGACGTTGCAAAATTTTAACCACTAATGGGGAATCCGCTGACAATGAATTCATCACCTTCGCCTCACTTTCTGACCTGCATGGGAAACAAATCTTTTTATTCATGATAACCTTGCCCCATAACGACAAGGCCACCAAAATGGGAAACAGGTACGTCAACACACGATTCGCTGTCCAACCTTGTTCCTTCCAAAATTCGGGCCATTCCGCCAACAACCAAGCTCCCTGAAAAAACAAACCGAAACCGCATCCGTCTGCTACTGCAATAAAAAGACCCAAAGCATCAGCATCTATCACCGGCTCAATCCAAATGGACTTGCCATTGTAATCCTCCAAAAATCGCGCCCAAACTGCCAAATCATCCCGTAACTCTTTTTTCAGTCTAATAAAATGAACGGGAGATTTTACGCCTGCTGTTGACAATGATAGCCTCCTGCAAAATGCTTGGCCCATCGGCATGATCCGACAAGCGAAGTTTAACTTGCCCAACAACGACTGCACTTCACGTAGTCTGTTTCTTCGCCCTGTACGCCTTAAACACTTCATCTCGCAGCGCGCCAACTTTTTCCTCTGGTAATCTACAAACCATTTCCATCGTGTCAATCTCAATACCTAAAAAACTCAAAACAGTAACTGGGCCCACCGTCTTATCTGACGCTAATGGGACCCCAAAACTCGTAGCACCTTTCTCCATTGAATACAATAGTATTGAACAATCTGCAGTCTGAGGCGCCCCTATGAACCAAAAATCATCAAGATAGTGGATGCATGAATTTAAACCTGACAAGTCTTTTATCACCCATTCCAAAAAAGTGCTGAAGGTTTCAAAATACGCACAAGATAGGGAACACCCCATGGGAAAACAACGGTCAACAAAATAACCTCCATTCCAATAACACCCTAACAAATGCATACTATCCGGATGAACAGGTAAAAGACGGAAAGCTGCCTCGATATCTGTCTTTGCTAACTTTGCACCCTGGCCGCATACCCGAACCCAATGCATGGCTGCATCAAAGGAAGTATAAACCACCGAGCACAATTGCGGGTCAATGCCATCATTTACAGACGACCCCTTAGGAAAGGACAGGTGATGTATCATCCTAAATTTATTGGGTTCTTTTTTTAGGAACTATACCTAGTGGAGAAACCCTTAAATTCCGCAGAGGAGGACCAGCAAACGGACCTGCCATCCTGCCCAGACTGACTTCCTTTTCTAACTTCTCCGTCACAACCTCAGGAAATTGCCGCGCCGACTTTAAATTGTTTTTAGACAAATTTGCTGCCGAATCAACTGACGGGATACGAAAACCATCCCTGAAACCGTCTTCCAACAACCTGGCAGCCGTCCTATCTGGGTACCTATTTAGATAGTGTACCATCTCTCCCAGCCGAATTGGCGTCACCCCTTTTTTCAGATCCCTCAGCTCCTCTCTGTCTGTTTCCCCTGAAACATTTAGATGATCCGTGTGTTCCTCCGCAAATTGTACACTCGTGCTTAAACTTGCATTTTGCGCCAAATCTACAAACCCCCTCGTTGAATGTAAAACACAAACCTTTTTGCATAGCCGTTGAATGCCCTGACTGACCATAGCCCCCCGCGCTCCCGGGAAAGGACTGAGTGCTAGGTACAGCTCTGGATGGGACCATCACCCGCATCCAAAGAGCGATATCCTTATGATCCCACCGAATGTTAGGCCTAACTGCCTTCCTCTGACGAAATTGTTCGTCATACCTCAACCACCCCTGACCTCCGTAAACACGGTAAGCCTCACCTATAGCGTCCATATAACAAAATAATCCCGAACAATTCTCGGGAGCCTTTTCGCCTATAACGCTGGCCAAAATGGCAAATGCCTGCAGCCAATTTGCAAAAGTTCTCGGAATCAATCTATATCTCCTCCTTTCCTCGTCCTCTTTCTTAGACTCATCCCTCCACACTCTATCTAAATTAAACCGTTCCAAAGGCAACAAAGAAAAAATCTCCACATACTCCCCTTTCCATATTTTTTCCCTAACCTCATTTTTAAGATGAGCTCCCAAAGGGCCCTCGAAACAAACATATACCTCTCCTCGTGCTGTATCGTCTAACCTCACTGTATCCTCCTTCTCCTTTTCAGTGTCTCCTACCTGGCTAGCCACTGATACTGTAGCGGATGAAACGGCGGCACCGGCCCCCCCGCTCTCGTTCCTTAAACTCTCTGATGATAAGTCATAGTAACATAGTTACATAGTAACATAGTTAGTAAGGCCGAAAAAAGACATTTGTCCATCCAGTTCAGCCTATATTCCTATATTCCATCATAATAAATCCCCAGATCTACATCCTTCTACAGAACCTAATAATTGTATGATACAATATTGTTCTGCTCCAGGAAGACATCCAGGCCTCTCTTGAACCCCTCGACTGAGTTCGCCATCACCACCTCCTCAGGCAAGCAATTCCAGATTCTCACTGCCCTAACAGTAAAGAATCCTCTTCTATGTTGGTGGTAAAACCTTCTCTCCTCCAGACGCAAAGAATGCCCCCTTGTGCCCGTCACCTTCCTTGGTATAAACAGATCCTCAGCGAGATATTTGTATTGTCCCCTTATATACTTATACATGGTTATTAGATCGCCCCTCAGTCGTCTTTTTTCTAGACTAAATAATCCTAACTTCGCTAATCTATCTGGGTATTGTAGTTCTCCCATCCCCTTTATTAACTTTGTTGCCCTCCTTTGTACTCTCTCTAGTTCCATTATATCCTTCCTGAGCACCGGTGCCCAAAACTGGACACAGTACTCCATGTGCGGTCTAACTAGGGATTTGTACAGAGGCAGTATAATGCTCTCATCATGTGTATCCAGACCTCTTTTAATGCACCCCATGATCCTGTTTGCCTTGGCAGCTGCTGCCTGGCACTGGCTGCTCCAGGTAAGTTTATCATTAACTAGGATCCCCAAGTCCTTCTCCCTGTCAGATTTACCCAGTGGTTTCCCGTTCAGTGTGTAATGGTGATATTGATTCCTTCTTCCCATGTGTATAACCTTACATTTATCATTGTTAAACCTCATCTGCCACCTTTCAGCCCAAGTTTCCAACTTATCCAGATCCATCTGTAGCAGAATACTATCTTCTCTTGTATTAACTGCTTTACATAGTTTTGTATCATCTGCAAATATCAATATTTTACTGTGTAAACCTTCTACCAGATCATTAATGAATATGTTGAAGAGAACAGGTCCCAATACCGACCCCTGCGGTACCCCACTGGTCACAGCGACCCAGTTAGAGACTATACCATTTATAACCACCCTCTGCTTTCTATCACTAAGCCAGTTACTAACCCATTTACACACATTTTCCCCCAGACCAAGCATTCTCATTTTGTGTACCAACCTCTTGTGCGGCACGGTATCAAACGCTTTGGAAAAATCGAGATATACCACGTCCAATGACTCACCGTGGTCTAGCCTATAGCTTACCTCTTCATAAAAACTGATTAGATTGGTTTGACATGAGCGATTTCTCATAAACCCATGCTGATATGGAGTTAAACAGTTATTCTCATTGAGATAATCCAGAATAACATCCTTCAGAAACCATTCAAATATTTTACCAACAGTAGAGGTTAGACTTACTGGCCTATAATTTCCAGGTTCACTTTTAGAGCCCTTTTTGAATATTGGCACCACATTTGCTATGCGCCAGTCCTGCGGAACAGACCCCGTCGCTATAGAGTCCCTAAAAATAAGAAATAATGGTTTATCTATTACATTACTTAGTTCTCTTAGTACTCGTGGGTGTATGCCATCCGGACCCGGAGATTTATCTATTTTAATCTTATTTAGCTGGTTTCGCACCTCTTCTTGGGTTAGATTGGTGACCCTTAATATAGGGTTTTCATTGTTTCTTGGGATTTCACCTAGCTTTTCATTTTCCACCGTGAATACCGTGGAGAAGAAGGTGTTTAATATGTTAGCCTTTTCCTCGTCATCTACAACCATTCTTTCCTCACTGTTTTTTAAGGGGCCTACATTTTCAGTTTTTATTCTTTAACACATTGATATAGTTGAAGAACAGTTTGGGATTAGTTTTACTCTCCTTAGCAATGTGCTTCTCTGTTTCCTTTTTGGCAGCTTTAGTTAGTTTTTTAGATAAAGTATTTTTCTCCCTATAGTTTTTTAGAGCTTCAATGGTGCCATCCTGCTTTAGTAGTGCAAATGCTTTCTTTTTACTGTTAATTGCCTGTCTTACTTCTTTGTTTAGCCACATTGGGTTTTTCCTATTTCTAGTCCTTTTATTCCCACAAGGTATAAACCGCTTACAGTGCATATTTAGGATGTTCTTAAACATTTTCCATTTATTATCTGTATTCTTATTTCTGAGGATATTGTCCCAGTCTACCAGATTAAGGGCATCTCTAAGCTGGTCAAACTTTGCCTTCCTAAAGTTCAGTGTTTTTGTGACTCCCTGACAAGTCCCCCTAGTGAAAGACAGGTGAAACTGTACAATATTGTGGTCGCTATTTCCTAGATGCCCGACCACCTGCAGATTTGTTATTCTGTCAGGTCTATTAGATAGTATTAGGTCTAAAAGTGCTGCTCCTCTGGTTGGATTCTGCACCAATTGTGAAAGATAATTTTTCTTGGTTATTAGCAGAAACCTGTTGCATTTATGGGTTTCACAGGTTTCTGTTTCACAGTTAATATCTGGGTAGTTAAAGTCCCTAGCCTGCACATTAGATACCTCACCAAAAATGCCCCCTTGCCCAGAGCTCCTACCCATATGTCCCAGCCAAGCAGTAGATGGGAGGGGAACAGGCTGACCCCCCCCAGACCCCCACAGAAGAGCTAAATCTCTCAGACCGTGCATAAGCATGTTTAAGCCCCCGCTAACCCCCCCTGGAACTGCATCATGACTACCACTCCCAAGCAAGGTTAACAAAGGGGGGTAAGATAAAAAAAGAGGTGTTCTCACCAAGCTGCCCGGGCGCTGTGGACCTGGCAGCCGACGATCCAGAAGCCCGATGCTGCCTCCTCCTCAGTTTTCCTTTCATGATCCAATGATCCATGGACCATGTGTGAGGTGCTCTGCGGCGCCCTCCTCGGCGTTCCCGGTGAATCGGCGAAAGTCTGTGCTGGGGACTGTGATCCTGTGATATCCAGGGACTGCCGCCGCTGATGGTCCCTGCGTGTGGAAACGGGGGATGGGTCCCTCACAGCGTCCATCGACGACCCGCCACGCCATCGACACGCCATGTTCGACCCCCCACTGCCTTGCAACGTGACTAGTAAGGCGGCGCTGCTAAGGCCGGCTAACAGCCGCCCGCGTTGCACCCCCCGCTGAGGCACCTGAGGAGCAGGCCCTCGTATAGGGTCTCTCCTGCCCGTCACACGCTGAGCCGGCTCACCTGACCTGGTGGCTCCGGCCGTTCCTGCTCCTGCCACCCTGCGTAGTTTGGATGTTGAGGAGGAGGCCGACGCCTCCCCCTGCTGCAGGCCCCGCCGTGTGACCGAATTCCTCCCAGCTCGCCCTCGGGACCCAGCAATCCCACGGCGCATGCTGCTAGCTGGAGGGTCCCCGGAGGGGCTCCTAACTCAGCGTCGGGCCCGGGGGGGGACATCAGGGCTTAGGCGTGCCGGCAGCCGGGACCGCCGCAGCCGGCACCCTCCGGTGGAGACCTGGGGAGATCCGCTCGCCACCCCCTGGAGAAGGCTGCTCACATTTTGTTGCAGCCACGCAGTACCCTGCGTGCTGGCTGCGTCTCGGAGGCTCTGCAGGAGCGCTTCCACCTCCATGACGTCGGCAGACCGGAGCTTCATTCACTGGCAGACCGGCCGGTAAGTGAAGGCTCCAGCAGGATGGATGACGTGTCCTTTTTGGCAGTTTTCTTATTAACCGCCCTGAAAGCTCTCAGCCCACAGCTCCTCTTCTCCTCCCCTTTTGGATCTCTCCCCCTCCTCTATTCAAAAAACTCCTCGCAGCCCACTTAACCCCCTAATGCCCATTAACCCCCTGTGGCCCTGAAGTTCGCATGCGACCCCGTCATGGCGGCCTCCCTTGATGGCCCGGGGCCCAGTACAGCCTTTCTGACTCTCTGTACCTCTTCCGCACCTTAGGTCCAAGACTGTCCCAGCAGCATCCAGATGTGACCGAAGCTGTGCCCTCATTCTTCTAGGAAACTAATACTGACCAGACCGTTCTCTTCTGCTGCAGCTGAGCTACACTAGAACCTTCTAACTCTGCTATGTTTAGCCTTGCTCTCCACTCCACCCAGAACTTGTACTTGAACTTGACTGAGTCCTGAACTCTGACTAGACTGTCTCATTTTCCGTAAAACCTCATACAACCCCTTCCAAACTATGGGCTAATCCCAATCTATTAACTATCTAATCCCTAGTGTAGTGCAAATTGTATCCCTATCTACTGTATGCTCTATGGTTCCCCTAGTGGACAGACCTCCCACATTCCCTGGGACGGCTTTAGGCATAGCTTGTAGGAGAACTAAACACACAACAGCCGCCATAGGTATAAAGTATAACATTACTTTTATCACACAAATAACATAAATATATAAAACTTCACACAACATCCTAACAACCCCATTGTTGCCACAACACCTTCATCATCCCAGCCTCCCTACCTATCAGTGGAGGCTGGCACCCTAGATCCTGCGCAATGGCGCCCCTGCTCGTCAACGGCTCACCCTGCTAGCCCTATTGGCCCTATTTGTGGAGCAGGGGAGAAAGAAGAAAAACTAGCCCAAAAAAGGATGTATATCAAAGATATTAAGTATGCCAATTGCACTTGAATAATGGAGTCCAATCATTTGTCCACTAGGAGTATGTAGATATGTCAGTGCACTCTGCATCTCAGCATACTAAGGTGTCATGATAGATTACAACAGCACCTTATTTCATCACCCTTTCCCTCTCACTATGCTAAGTGATATCCTCATTCAATAAGGGATAGAAGGGACAGCCGCCATTGAGCGGAGGCGCACCTCTCGCTATATCTTAAGGCGTCAACTCCCGCGGCTATGCAGTTTTAGAATAGTGGCAAGTATACCCCTGACATGTCTGCATACTCCTAGTGGACAAATGATTGGACTCCATTATTTAAGTGCAATAGACTTACTTAATATATTTGATATACATCTTTTTTTCCTTTTTGTGCCACTTTTTCTTCTTTCTTCCCTGCTCCACAAATAGGGCAAATAGGGCTAGCAGGGTGAGCTGTCGACGAGCGGAGGCACCATTGCGCAGGATCTAGGGTGCTAACCTCCGCTGATAGGTAGGGTAACTATAGGATACCATAGGGACAGGCACTTTGGTGGTGGTATGTGTGCAAATCACTTTAATTAATTTTAATACTAAAAGTTATATTTTAGTGTATCAAAAACTAGAATAATTTTGTTTCAGTGACTCCCAATTTAGTATATACTCTCAGACCCAATTTTTTTGTTCTGTGAATATAATCCCAGCCTCCCCCCTACACTTGCAAATAAAAAATGTTTGCATGTAGCTTCCAAACCTCTGCTTTGCCCCAGTTTAGTTGCCTGCCTTTAGCTGCATTTGGAGTACAGATGATGGCAGTGAAAGGATCAGCACCTTTCTCCTCCTCTGAGCGTTGTACTAAACAGAATAATCCCCTGCTGGAATGCTGCCCATCCCAGCATGACCACCATTATATGTGTTTTTTGGTGGAAGAAATAACACTTGATTTTTTTCCACCAAATATGATAGTCTGTGCTGGGCCCACACCATGCTGAGGACTGCTCGTGGAAATGTTGTTGCCGAATATCTGAAGGCAAACTATATAACACTTTTTGTGGTGGGCTGTTTTTAGGACATGCTGTATTTTTTTAAAAGTGGAAGAAAAAGAGGTTAATTTGAGCTCCACTGCTGCTATTATGTCTCTCCAAGAAGACAGTAATCCCTGTATACAAATCAGTGTAAGGAGTTTTTTTTGTAAAGCACATAGTGAAAAAAGTGGCAACATTGTCTTCTCCCAAAGCAAAAGTCCTTCCATATCAACTGATTTGAATAAAGGCAGATCGGATGTACATGTTGATATGGGTCCACACATTTGGCCAAGGATGAATTGAGGTTACTCATGCAATGAGCCTAAGATGACACTTCTAAAGCCAGAATGACATAATGAGTATTCGGCATAAGAAATGTAATATTAGAAAGTTTCAAACTGATCTGCAGTACCAGGCAGCAGCCACTACACAGTGTACGCATGCTCAGACTGACCCGCGTAACTGGAGAATCCTCCGGTGGGCCCCCCAAATCAATGTTACTGGTGGACCATTGCCACCCCAGTCCAACACTGAGTGTACGGAGCCATGGTGCCTACATAACCTTTACATATGGCCAGGGCCGGATTTGAGAGGTGGGTGGCCCGGGGCCCATTTTGGAGGGAGGCTTATTTTTCAAGGTGTTGTAATGCAAAAACACAAAATGAAAAGAACGCAAGTTAATTTACAAAAATAATTTACACAGAGTAATTCAGGTAAAATCATTCATTTTTTACAATCCAGGCACTTGCCATGATTTTCGTGCTGCAAAATCATTAATGATGTCACTAAAGTCCAATTCAGCAGTATATCTGACTTGATGCTCATGATAGCCAAATTTACAAGTCGTTCCTGCTTCATGGATGTTTTCAACTAATTTGCGTTTTGGGAAGGAATGCTGACCACTGCAGTTGTTACCATCAAAATTAGATATATCCTTAGAGCTATCTCAATATTTGGGAAAGTGTCCTGCACACCTTTATCCATGATAAGCTTGTACATGAAAAGTTCAGTGCTGATATCTTTTGGATCCTCGTCTGTGAATAAATTGGCAAATGTTACAATCTGACACAGTTCATCGATAAATGTGATGTCTGCTGGGCTGTATATGTTTGAGAGGCTTCTGCTGGGCTGTATATATGTATATATAAGGGGCTGCTACTGGGCTGTTTATATATGAGGGGCTGCTGCTGGGCTGTATATATCAGAGGCTGTTTACCTGTATATATCAGAGGCTGTTGCTGTGCTGGCTGTATATAGAATAGAGGCTGAGGGGCTGTATAAAGTGTATACACAGCACTATACTGTAAACAGGTCCACACTATATATATACAGTATACACAGACACACTGAAATGCAGGATATAGTGTGGACCTGTATATACAGTATGGTACTGTGTAGGACAGGAGCTGCAAGAAAGATACACAGACAGAGATCATATTCACCCACCGCGACAATGTGAAGACTGAACCACTTCACCTCTGGATCTTCAGTGACTGAAGATCCAGAGTGAAGTCCTGTTGTGCCCCATGGTGGAGAATCCTCTTCTAGCGCCAACATCGTGGCTCCACCTCCTTCCTCGAAGGTAGCTGAACAAACTCTCATCTGATCTAATCCGAGGGAGCGATCATATAGCTGAATAGGTAGCGCCTAGAAGCTTCTGTTGGGATCGGAGAAGGCTGCTGCATGCCATAAGCTAAGCATTAGGTACAGGGATGGTACTAAGTCTGGCTAGGCTAGCCAGGTCAGTGGATGCTGACGCAGGTCAGGTGCCATGACTCTGCCGCTCTGCGCCAGCCACTGAGATGTAGGACCATAGCCAGGTCCCTACACTTTCAATAGTTTCTCTTTTGTTAAATATCCCTTATCATTAGAAATGGTTCACAGCAAAGAGACGTGTATTTTACATGTTTTGAGATATTTTTCCCTTATTTTGGTGGGTGGCCCAGGGCCCGGACCCCTTGAGCCCCCCCTAAATCCGGGCCTGCATATGGCCACTGTCACAACTGGTAAGAGCTCATCGGTGGGATTGCTGGGTGTTAGACCCCTACCGATATGTTAAACATTGAACACAATGGGCTTTTGACTGTTTTCAACTGTAAAATTAGGAAACTATCCTATAGATAGGTCATCAATATCCAAGTAAAGGAAATCCCTTTTCAAACATTGTTTCAGAAAGCATCCACTTACAGACAGCTGCAAACAGAAAATGTATGGGAGTATGACCTCAAGCAGCTCATGGTTCACTTTGATCTTTATGTATTTATAATGTTTGTCCTATTATATATCAGATAGTATCCATTGTCTTGACTTCAGTGCATATTATTATTTTTTGTACAGTAAGGTCGAAGACCAAGGGCTCATTCAGAAGTCCGTTTTTCTCCACGTACAAGAAAAACAGACTGATGACGTTGATCAGACAGTGATCAGAGTGTGATCAGAGTGTGATCAGAGTGTGGCCCAAGTGTCAAAATTTTTTCTCGTACGTGCAGAAAAAAAAAAAGTTTCTCCACCTTCTCCTATGTGGCAGTCTGTGAAAATCAGAATGCACTTGGGTGTCATCCGAGTGCGGTTTGCTTTTTTAACAAACCCATAGACTTGCACTGCCAATCATGATCCGAAGGCTCTGATCAAAGTTTAACATGTCTTCTTGATTCTCCGTGGACCAAATGGTCCCTGAAAAATGACAGATATGTGAATGTCCCTATAGACTATCCCAGGTATGAGTGCTATCTGTTGAAAACATGGAGAGCGCGTCTGAATGAGGCCCAAATGTAAGCTCCCAGCAACACCAGTCTTGTATTTCCTTGGGCTTGGAATATGGTTTTATGTCTTGCTCATAAAAATCCTTAATTCCTTCAAGACCCTAATTCTGAACAGCTACAAACCTTTAACTCTTCAACATCCCTGATTCACATCTATATAAATATTTAAAAATAGAGGAATACATAAATACAAAACCAAAATTCCCCCTAACTTTCCCCAGAATAATCTCAATTCTTCTAGATAATAATAATAAAAACATATGGAGTACTAGATCAATCTATCAATGGTTCAATGACGACATAAATATTTCAAAAAACATAAATATACTTATATGGGAAAGGGACCTGAATATTTCATATTCCATTGAAAAATGGTCTCAAGCCCTGAAATGGATCTATTCATCAACAACTTCATCAACTCCCTTCAAGGCTCATCACTTTTATTTTTACACATTATACAGACTTATGAAAAAAAGTAACTTTGGAAGAAAAAAATCCTTCTGACTTCTTATGATTCTTACAACAAATAAGGGGAATATTCAGTATGTACTGTAGATTTGACAAATCAGTTTCCATCTTGTCATTAGTTTAAAAAACAACAAAGACATGTACATGCTAATTGTAACTGCACTCAAGCTGCCAAAATAATCACCTACCTAACTCCCTTTTATCTTTATGTCATCTCAAGTTCACGCTTACAGCTCAACCCTAAATGTATGGCAGATGCCTTCATATATCAGATAAAGGGAATTTGCACAGTTGGCCTGATCCTGTCTTCAAGTTGCAACTGGAGCAAGGAATATTACATTTTTCTTTGCTATACATTAGCCGATCTATCGAACATACCTATGCAAACTTTTTTTTTTTTATAATGTGTTTTGTCTTTATAATTGAACTACGTCCGTATTATGCTGTTTTAGTCCCCTTAATATGTACTGGTGATTTCTGTACTGGGAAAACACTATCTATCAATGTTCCTCATCACTAGCTATCTCTATCTTTGAACATCTTTAATTTCTAGGCTGCTTTTCATTCCATACATGTCACACTGACAGCACACGGACACACGGATGTCAGATGGACACAGGCCGAGGATCTCACCAGTACTGGTTTATCCAGTACAGGAGTCACCAGACCGCGTGAAGGAGGCCTTATAGAGTATCTACTGATTTCTTGCACAGTGGTGCATTGTGCATAGATGCTTATAAGATAATGTGGGTTCATTTTAATTCCTCATATTCTCTTTTCTTTCTTTATCACAGCAAACGCTAAAGTTAACACATTTTTAGGATATCAATACAGTATTTCATTAGTGAGCTCATTTATTATTCCCTTCATACGTATGATTTGGTTAGGACATGTCACCAAGACTCAGGAACAGCATTAATAATTTAATGAATGAGATTGAGACAAATGTGAAGCTATGGACTTAAGACCCCCATACACAGTAGACTATTGTGTATGGGGGCACTGGCCAATTGATCGTTGGGGTGGAGATGTGCATCAGGCATGTCTAATACTTTGTACTCCCAGAGAGGAGCAGCCTCCGGCTTTTTCCTCGAGAACATACAAGCGTGTGGGAGAGATGACCAAAATGACTGTCACCTAAAAGATCAGCCATCTAATGTGTATGGGGGGCCTTAAGAGCTCGGTGATATAAAAAATAATGACACGCTATAGCAAATTGAATGGTGATCTGTAGTTGTTGGTGTTATTACCCTTTGGAATATGAATCTCACTTGATTTCTAGATTTAAAGGGGTTGTCCACTACTTACCTCCCATGCCATGTATAAGTAATCAAGAGGAAGTGAGCAGCTATCACCTCCTCTTGATTACATATTCATCCAGAGGTTACTAATATGCCTGAAGGAGGAGACAGTGATGCCAGTGCTGGTTGGGCACAGGGCTCACATGTCATAATAACCTCACAAGTGTCGACACCACGGGGGAAAACATTCAGATCATCAAGGGGTTGTCATAGTTGTGGACAACCCATTTAAAATCTTGAGTAAAATAAATGTGTAAATGTGCCACAACACTTTCTTAAATTTAATTTTGGGTACCATATTGCAAAATCAGTAAGCATTGAGATTAATATGTCATGACGATAAGTGAAGAATGAGCCACCATTATATTCACATGGCAGGTCCTTGTTCTTTTTATCAACAGCATGCAAGACGATAATATAGAAGATCGTACGTCTATTTCCCAGCTTCTCAGAGAGAGCTACTTAGCAGAATCTGTTATACATCAGGAAAACAGTGAACAAAGCTCTACTATCTCCTCCACCCACTCAAATCATCATAGCCTCTGCTCTGCCAAAGTTGATGAATTAGGAGGAACAGATGACTTTTCTGATCTTTCTGCCTTTCTGAGCCAGGAAGAATTAGACCAAAGTGTACATTTGGCACGACAATCAATTGACCAGGATGGACAACAAAAAGAGGCGCAGTCTGTTCTTAAATGCCCTCCCAGAGAACTGAGGAAACAAGCCAAATCTTCTGTAAGATCATCTCTAAGCACTCCAAACAACCCAGCAGTCCCTGACCAACAACAAGACTCAGACTTTCATCAAGAACATGTCCTAAAAGGTACAAGAAACTCAGCAGACGACGCTAAGGATACGAAAAAGCAACAGAGAATAAATCCTTATGGAAGCGAGACGGAGTCTAAGAAAGAATTTCTAAATAAAGCAGCAGATTTCATAGAAGAGCTATCTTCATTATTCAAAGCCAACAGTTCCAAGCGGATCAGGCCTAAGACTTTAAAAAGTCGAAGAAGCAAACGTGATTTAAAAAGTGGAACTCTTGAAGAAGACATCTCCAATTACACCACTCAGTCAGAAAATCGAGAGCGGCCGCTCTGTCCGCCAGTACAGACAGAAATAGATGCTTCTGTCTCTGAAGAACCAGAGAATTTGGAAGCAGTAGTACCAGAAATTGAAAGGGAAGAGGTTTTAGAAGTTGAGACGAATGCCGCTTCCTCTTTTTATTTAGAAGAGACTATTGGACAGCCTCCTAATTTTATCCAGAAATTAAAAAGTAGGGAAGTTACTGAAGGAAGTAGAGTACAATTGGACTGCATTGTGGTTGGAATCCCAGCACCTGAAGTAAGGTACATACTTTGTTGCTTTTTCTTAATTCTTGAACTGATATTAACAACAGAACAATAAATGATGGATGCAATCTATCACTAAGAGAAGCATTGGCACATATAAGGAGCTCATCACATAACAGTGACACAATAAGGCTAGATGACATGGTTATAAGGAGAATGTCTCTAAACTTATAAAAAAAAGGTAAAAAAAATCTTTAGTGCCAGTGTATGTGAATATTATGGCATTGCTGACATTTTCTGTAATATCTAATAAGTACAAAGTTGATAATGACATAAATAAAACAACGATAGTTGCTATATAAAAAAAGAAATATTTGCCTTTCACTCAAAATAACCATATACTATAACCAAAGACAACAAAAACACTCCCGATATTTAATAACTTGTAAGCAGCTCTGTGATGGCTGAGAAATAAGACCGCACCAGAGTTCTCCTCGGCAGCACCTGTCGAGCAGTAAAACTTCAGTGTCAACATTTCACATGTACTGTAAGCCGGGCTGGATAGGTTTATTGCGAAACCTTCTGTCAGCCAGAATGTTTTCTTCTATTAGATTACGAATAAGATAAACATCCTGATCATATTTTACTATGCATCATTTCAGAGGGGCGAGGCTTCCTCTGAGTAAGGGTAGGAGCTGCACAGTGGTGATACTAAGGTACCATCTTCTTGATGAAAGGTAGGGAAACAAAGAACTAAAAGGGTTATATCTGAAGGCACCTTTACAGTGGACTAGTTACACTTACTGGATGGAAACCTCAAACTGTCATTATAAAGCTACAGTGATGACGGCACACCAATCTCAAAAGTGCCCATTTCAAGATGCAACAATACTGTATTACAGTATTTTGCAATTAATTTAGAAATGTCATATGTGGGTGTGTGTATATATATATATATATATATATATATATATATATATATATATATATATATATATATATATTTATTTTTTTTTACAGCTCTGGCAAAAATTAAGAGACCACTGCAAACTTTTCAGGTTGTCTGATTTTTCTCTTTATAGGTATATTTTTGAGTAAAATGTAAATTATTCTTTTATTCTATAGACTACTGACAACATGTCTCCGAATTGCCAAGCTCTAAATTTTGTATTTATTTTCAGAAAATGAGAAATGGTAAAAAGAACAAAAAAATGCAGTGCTTGTAGTCCTCAAATAATGCTAAGAAATCAAGTTCACAATCATTTAGAAACAACAATGCTAATGTTTTAACTAATTAAGAGTTCAAAAATCAATATTTTGTGGAATAACCATGATTTTTAATCACAGCTTTCAGGCGTCTTGGCATGCTTTCCACCAGTCTTTCACACTGCTTTTGGGTGACCGTATGCCACTCCTGGAACAAAAATGTAAGCAGTTCTTCTTTGTTTGATGGCTTGTGACTATCCATCATCCTCTTGATTACATTCCAGAGGTTTTCAATGGGGTTCAGGTCTGGAGATTGGGCTGGCAATGACAGGAATTTGATGTGGTGGTCCTTCATCCCCACCTTGATTGACCTAGCTGTGTAGCATGGAGCATTGTCCTGCTGGAAAAACCAGTCCTCAGAGTTGGGAAACATTGCCTGAGCAGAAGGAATCAACTGGCTTTTTCTGCATTATTTGAGGTCTGTAAGCAATGCATTTTTTTGTTATTTTGACCATTTCTCATTTTCAGAAAATAAATACAAAATGTATTGCTTGGAACTTTGGAGACATGCTGTCAGTAGTTTATAGAATAAAAGTACGCTTCACATTTTACTCAAAAATATATCTATAAAGAGAAAAATTTGACAAACTGAACACTTTGCAGTGGTCTCTTAATGTTTGCCAGAGCTGTGTATATATATATATATATATATATATATATATATATATATATATATATATATATATATATACATACATACATACATACATACATACACAGGTGCTTCTCTCAAAATTAAGATATCATCAAAAAGTTAATTTTTTTCAGTTCATCAATATAAAACGTGAAACTCATATATTATATAGAGTCGAATGAGGTAGAAACCGCGCTTAAGGAGAGAAAAAACGGTGGTAACGAGATGGTCCAACGATAAGGTGCTCCAAGCAGAATACAGACACTATTCCCCCGGGGAAAAACAGCAGTAGTGATGCACTCACTTTAACGACCTGTTCACACCATACCTTACAATGGTGTCACCAAAGAAATAACGAAGGCTGATTAGCTTACCTACGTGTATGAGGTGCTGTGGTGTGCTGGTTGTAGACTACAGGTACCGGGGTTGCGGTCGTATCCGTGGTGGGTGATGGAGCCCTACATGTAGTGCTCTTCTGGAGGTATACTTGTAGTTGTCCGGGATTGTGGCACAGACTGTGCCGGATGGAGGAACGCACTGTGGAACCAGGGGCGCTCTGGCCGGTAGCGCTTCCTGGAAACCACGAGGAATAGAAAAAAGAAGATGGCTGGTAGGCCCCTCCTACTAGTGACGTCACTGACAATACGGATCGCCGTAGCGCTCCAAAAAAGGGGGGAACGGGACGTTTAACCAACGCCTTTCGAAGAGGCTAAGCTCTTCTTCATCAGGGTTACCGCTGTCCCTCACCCCTCTGTAATATATACAGCCATATCTGCGTCCCGCCCATCCTATTAACCCCGGACTCCCCAACCAGTGTCTGTATCACCCTCTAATGGCTATTGCACACCTGGTGTGCATAAGGACCAAAATGGAACAACATGCATGAAGAATATATATACTCGCCAGAAACAAGAGTCCTTTACCATTTATTACCATTCATCAAGCCACAAAAGTACGTCATGCTGTATGCATGAACGTTCCACACGTACTACCTACTGCAAAATTTTAAAACAATAACAATAACAATAAATCTTTATTTACTTATTCACTAAGAATCATAAATAATGTGTGATTAAAAGCAGATAATGTGCAATTAAAAACAAACATATAATCCTATGAAGGGATAATACTCGCCCTCCCCAATGGGCGATCCCAAAAATATAAAGAATACATCTAGATTATTGATGTTCCAATAAATGATTTAAAATTGCTGCACTAGACAGCTAGGAACTATTCCCCTAGATGAAATTAGAGGAACATTCCAAGCTGTTAAAAATGGATTACAGCTATTAGAAATATTGAAAAGATGATAAAACTTGTTAAAAGGTGTTAAACCGCAGTAGAAAAGATAAAAATACCAGGGGGAGGGAGGAGGGGAGGGGAGAAAAAAGGGGGGGGGGGTTGTCCTGGTTTGTGGGGCAAATAAGATCTCATACTAACACCGTCACCGCTGGGATCCGATTGCTGTTACAAAACCCTGCCCACCTAAAAAATCAAATAGAGCTCCTGGTAAGGGAATCAAGCCCAGTATATAAAGCAGTACTGAGCTGGTTTACCAATATACCCCCCACTAGAAAAACCCCCACGTGGTGTGCTTATAAATACGGTAAAATAACCAGTTAAAACTACTATTACTGGAAAGCAAATAGTTCCAATTCCTGATTCAAACCTCCTGGGGCCAGGCTATCTAGGGTGAAAATCCACTGCGTTTCCGCCCTAGACATTTTACTAATAAAGTCCCCCCCTCTTGGGTTTTGATGGACCTTTTCAATGCCAGTGAAGAATACCCCTTTGATTGATTTATTAGGTTTATCAACAAAATGCCTTGATAAGGGGTGTCCTATGTGGCCCTTTTGGATATTTTTCAGGTGTTCCTTAATACGGGTCATAAGGCAACGTTTGGTTCGCCCCACAAAAAGTTTGTTACAGGGGCATCGAATTAGATAGATGACCCCTGTTGAGAAGCAGGTAATGTTCTCCTTAATGGTGAATTCCTTGCTGCCACACGTATCCCTAAATGTAAATTGACGCTCTTTTTTAAAACTAGTATTTATACAGCAAAAACAACTACCACATGGTGCAAAACCTACGTGGGCATGAGGCCCAAGGATTGGGCTTTTCTATATATAAATCGATTTATATATAGAAAAGCCCAATCCTTGGGCCTCATGCTGGCCCCTACCACCAAGCTGGCCATAGGCAATAGAGTAAAACGGCCAATGACATCCTCACAATCTAACATAGGTTTTGCACCATGTGGTAGTTGATTTTGCTGTATAAATACTAGTTTTAAAAAAGAGCGGCAATTTACATTTGTTTACATGTGTTACTTGTTTTCATCTGTTTCATTTTTTAAACCAATTTTATGTTAGATTAGAAAAAAGTATATTTTTAGCCTTAAAGGCGCATTTTTTTGTTTGTTTTTTGTTTTTAATATTTTTCTATTGTCATTCTGAAAGCCAACTTTTTTTTTTGTCAGTGGATTCATGTAAGGGCTTGTTTGTGGCAGGTCGCTTTGTACATTTTAATGCCACTATTTTGGCAACGTAAAACTTGATGTTGATTAAGCTTTATTAACTCTTTTTGGAAGTGAAAAAAAGCAGCAACTTTGGCATTTTTTTTTACATCTACCAAATTTTTTATGCTTTGATACTGTAGCATTTTTCGTGCGTCACTATTTTGAGAGCCTCAGGTTTTATATTTTACTGTGGCAGGTTGATTGTACAATGATAAGCTTTTTTTTTCATTGATGGCCATTGCTCTATACATATAACTTTTTGATAACTTTTTATTAAATTTTTGGTAAGCGACATTAACTAAACCAGCAATACTGGAATTGTTCTATTACGGTACTTTTTTATAGTATTCATTATGCGGTTTAATTTACACTATCTTTATTAACTTTATTATCATATTATCAATATGACTAGATAGTGGCCCGATTCTAACGCATCAGGTATTCTAGAATATGTATTTATGTATGTATATAGCAGCCACATAGTATATAGCACAGGCCACCTAGTATATAGGAGCCATGTAGTATACAGCAGACAAATACTACATGGCCTGTGCTATATACTATGTGGCTGCTATATACATACATACATACATACATATTCTAGAATACCCGATGCGTTAATACAGGCCACGCAATATATAACAGTGGCCTCGCAGTATATAACACAGCCCAAACAGTATATAACACAGCCCACGTACTATATAACACAGCCCACGCAGTATATAGCAGCCACGCATTATATAACACAGGTGACGTAGTATATAACACAGGCCACGCAGTATATAACACTGGCCACGTAATATATAGCACAGCCCACGCAGTATATAGCAGCCACGTAGTATATAACACTGCCCACGCAGTATATAACACTGGCCACGTAATATATAGCACAGCCCACGCAGTACATAACACAGCCCACATAGTATGTAACACTGGCCAGGTAATATATAGCAGCCACGCGGTATATAACACAGCCCACGTAGTATACAGCAGTGTGGGCACCATATCCCTGTTAAAAATAGTTATATACTCACCCCCTGGGATCCAGCGAAGCTCCGGCGATAGGCGCACGGCTGCCACCATCTTCCGTTCCCAGGATGCATTGCGAAATAACCCAGATGACTTAGCGGTCTCGCGAGACCGCTAAGTCTTCTGGGTAATTTTGCAATGCATCTCTGGGAATGGAACATGGCGGCAGGCGCGAGCGCATCGTCGGACGACGGAGGGTGAGAATAGCAGGTTTTTTGTTTTTTTATTATTTTTAATATTAGATCTTTTTACTATTGATGCCGCATAGGCAGCATCAATAGTAAAAAGTTGGGGACACACAGGGTTAATAGCAGCGGTAACAGAGTGCGTTACCCGTGGCATAACGCGGTCCATTGCCGCCGGCATTAATCCTGTGTGAGCGGTGACTGGAGGGGAGTATGCGGGCGCCGGGCACTGACTGCAGGGAGGAAAGAGCGGCCATTTTGCCGCCGGACTGTGCCCGTCGCTGATTGGTCGCGGCAAAACAGCCATGACCAATCAGCGACTTGGATTCCATGACAGACAGAGGCCGCGACCAATGAATATCCGTGACAGACAGACAGACAGAAGGACAGACAGACGGACGTGACCCTTAGACAATTATATAGTAGATTATGGCAATAACCGGTTTATATTTTTTTATATTTAAGGATTTTTGCACTACAAAATCACTTTACTTTATAGTAGACATTGCTGAATTAGAATTTGTTTTCTAAAGGACAAACTGCAGTTGTCATTAGCATCAAGGCCTTTTTTTACCACTTTTTTTTTTTTTTTTCTGGGGCAGCACACAAAAATAACAAGAATTGTGGTATTGTTTTCAATTGTCTTTCTTCACAGCATTTACCATGCACCTCAGTTTATTCTGTGGGGTCTGTATGATTACGGTGATATTCAATGTTTGTAATTTGTTTAAAACTTTTAGTACTTTTAAACAAAAAGAGCACTTAAAAAATTATTTATGTTTTTGTATTGCCATTTTCTGAGAGTGATAGCATTTTACTTTTTTTTGCAGATGGGACTGCATGAGGGCTTTATATTGTGTGGGACAAAATTTTTTTTTTCTTTTTTCTTTTTGTGGAAATACCGTATATACTCGAGTATAAGCCGACCCGAGTATAAGCCGACCCCCCTAATTTTGCCACAAAAAACTGGGAAAACTTATTGACTCGAGTATAAGCCTAGGGTGGAAAATGCAGCAGCTACCAGTGAATTTCAAAAATAAAAATAGATGCTCCATACCGTTCATTATGGCCCCATAGGTGTGCCATATAGTGCTCTGCACCGTTCATAATTGCCCCATAGCTGTGCCATATAGTGCTCTGCACCATTATTGTCCCATAGCTGTGCCATATAATGCTCTGCACCATTATTGCCCCATAGCTGTGCCATATAGTGCTCTGCACCATTCATTGTTGCCCCATAGCTGTGCCATATAGTGTTCTGCACCATTATTGCCCCATAGCTGTGCCATATAGTGCTCTGCACCATTCATTATTGCCCCATAGCTGTGCCATATAGTGCTCTGCACCATTCATTATTGCCCCATAGCTGTGCCATATAGTGCTCTGCACCGTCCATTATTGCCCCATAGCTGTGCCATACAGTGCTCTGCACCATTATTGCCCCATAGCTGTGCCATATAGTGCTCTGCACCATTATTGTCCCATAGCTGTGCCATATAGTGTTCTGCACCATTATTGCCCCATAGCTGTGCCATATGGTGCTCTGCACCATTATTGCCCCATAGCTGTGCCATATAGTGCTCTGCACCGTCCATTATTGCCCCATAGCTGTGCTGCTGCTGCTGCAATAAAAATAATAAAACACATACTCACCTCTCTTGCTTGCAGCTCCTCGGCGCCATCTTCCCGGCGTCTCTCCGCACTGACTGATCAGGCAGAGGGCGGCGCGCACACTATATGCGTCATCGCGCCCTCTGACCTGCACAGTCAGTGCGGAGAGAGAGACGCCGGGAAGACAGAGCGGCGCCCGGCGTGTGGAACGCGGACAGGTGAATATGTAATACTTACCTGCTCCCGGCATCCCGCTCCTTCCCCCGGACAGCTGGTCTTCGGTGCCGCAGCCTCTTCCTCTGTCAGCGGTCACCGGCACCGCTGATTAGAGAAATGAATTATGCGGCTCCGCCCCTATGGGGGGTGGAGCAACCTATTAATTTCTCTAATGAGCGGTCCCACGTGACTGCTGAACAGGGGAAGAGCTGCTGCACCCGGAGACCGTGGGACGGGCAGGGGGAGCGCCAGGAGCCCCGGAAGCAGGTAAGTATGCCTCAGCGGCCTCTCCCCCTCACCCGCCGACCGTGACTCGAGTATAAGCCGAGGGGGCACTTTCAGCCCAAAAATTTGGGCTGAAAATCTCGGCTTATACTCGAGTATATACGGTAGTCATTTTGACATTCCTTTTCTTTTTTATGCAGTCTACATGAGGGATAAGAATTGTGATAAATTTATAGTATTTTTGTGTGTTTATTTTATAATAAACCTTGTTGTAATCTACATAGTTACAGAGGTTGAAAAAAGACCTAGATCCATAAAATTCCATCTTTCTCCGCCAATTATATACATTTTTGTCACTAAATTATCTATAGCATACAATGTTTATGTACTGAGGAAATAATCCTGCCCTTTTTTAATCCCTTTCAACCCCAAGCCTGTTTTCACCTTCATGACAAGGCCAAATGTTACAATCCTAACCAGTGTCACTTTATGTGGTAATAACGCTGGAAACCGTTTAATGGATCCTACTGATTCAGAGACTGTTTTTGTGACATGTTTTACTTGATGATAGTGATAAAGTTTCTTCGATATGACTTGCATTTATTTGAGGAAATTTTAATTTTAAAACTTTTAATTTTTATGCCCTTAAACCAGTAAGTTATGTCACACAAAATAGTTAATAAATAAAATTTTCCACATATCTACTTTACATAAGCACAATATTTGAAAACATTTTTTTTTGTTAAGAAGTTAGAAGGGTTAAAGGGAACCTATCACCCCGTTTTTTTCGGTATGAGATAAAAATACTGTTAAATAGGGCCTGAGCTGTGCATTACAATAGTGTAGTTTGTGGACCCCGATTCCCCACCTATGCTGCCGAAATACGTTACCAAAGTAGTCGTTTTCGCCTGTCAATCAGGCTGGTCAGGTCGGATGGGCGTGGTTTCTTCCCCCAGATATTGCGTAGTTTTCCGTTGGTGGCGTAGTGGTGTGCGCATGCCCAAGGTCCCGAATCCTGCACAGGGGTGTGAAAATAGCAGCGATGTCCGTTATTCCATTGGTGATCGGTGGGCGCGGCCATCTTGCTTTGGCCGCGCGTGCGCAGAAGCGGCGCTCTGCTGGCCGCGGCTTCAGGAAAATGGCCGCCGCGATATCCATCTGCGCACGCGCGGCATCCCGCGGCCATTTTCCTGGACTAGTGATTTCTCATTTTTCCAACAAGATTTACAAAACCATTTTTTTAGGAACAACATCAAAGTTTAACCCCTTCCCGACATGTGACGGAATAGTACGTCACATGTCGGGACCCCCGCTTTGATGTGCGCTCCGGCGGTGAGCGCACATCAAAGTCGCGACATGTCAGCTGTTTTTTACAGCTGACATGTGCGCGCAATAGCGGCGGGTGAAATCGCGATCACCCGCCGCTATTAACTAGTTAAATGCCGCTGTCAAACGCAGACAGCGGCATTTAACTACCGCATCCGGCCGTGCGGCCGGATATGAGCGCATCGCCGACCCCTGTCACATGATCGGGGGTCGGCGATGCTCCTCCATTGTAACCATAGAGGTCCTTGAGACCTCTATGGTTACTGATTGCCGGTGGCTGTGAGCGCCCCCCTGTGGTCGGCGCTCATAGCACACCTGCATTTTAGCTACATAACAGCGATCTGATGATCGCTGTTATGTAGCAGAGCCGATCGGGCTGTGCCTGCTTCTAGCCTCCCATGGAGGCTATAGAAGCATGGCAAAAGTAAAAAAAAAAAGTTTTTAAAAATGTGAAAAAAATAAAAAAAATATAAAAGTTTAAATCACCCCCCTTTCGCCCCAATCAAAATAAATCAATAAAAAAAACCCCCAACTTACACATATTTGGTATCGCCGCGTTCAGAATCGCCCGATCTATCAATAAAAAAAAAGCATTAACCTGATCGCTAAATGGCGTAATGAGAAAAAAATTCGAAACGCCAGATTTACGTTTTTTTGGTCGCCACGACATTGCATTAAAATGCAATAACGGGCGATCAAAAGAACGTATCTGCACCAAAATGCTATCATTAAAAACGCCAGCTCGGCACGCAAAAAATAAGCCATCACCTGACCCCAGATCATGAAAAATGGAGACGCTACGAGTATCGGAAAATGGTGCAATTTTGTTTTGTTTTGTTTTTTGCAAAGTTTGGAATTTTTTTTCACCACTTAGGTGAAAAATAACCTAGTCATGTTAGGTGTCTATGAACTCGTAGTGACCTGGAGAATCATAATGGCAGGTCAGTTTTAGCATTTAGTGAACCTAGCAAAATAGGCAAGCAAAAAACAAGTGTGGGATTGCACTTTTTTTGCAATTTCACTGCACTTGGAATTTTTTTCCCGTTTTCTAGTACACGACATGCTAAAACCAATGATGTCGTTCAAAAGTACAACTCGTCCCGCAAAAAATAAGCCCTCACATGGCCAAATTGACGGAAAAATAAAAAAGTTATGGCTCTGGGAAGGAGGGTAGTGAAAAACGAAAACGGAAAAACGGAAAAAGCTCCGGGGGTGAAGGGGTTAAGTGACTTTAAAGGGCCTGTATGACATAATACCCAAAATTGACACTATTCTAAAAACTGCACCTGTCAAAGTGCTCAAAACCACATTCAAGAACTTTACTAACCCTTCAGGTGCTTCACAGGAACTTAAGCAATGTGGAAGGAAAAAACAACCATTTAACTTTTTTCACCAAAATTTTACTTACATTTTTTTTAATTTTCAAATGGGTAACAGGTGAAAATGGACACCAGAATTTGTTGTGCAATTTCTCCTTAGCACACTGATACGCCATATGCGGAGCAAAATTACTGTTTGGTCGCACTGCAGGGTTCAGAAGGGAAGGAGAATCATTTGATTTTTTTTAACACAAAATTGGCTGGAATCGACACCATGTAGCGTTTGGAGAACCCCTGATGTGCCTAAACAGTGAAAACCCCAGAAGAAGTGATCCCAATCTGGAAACTAGACCCATCAAGGAACTTATCTAGATGTGTGGTGAGCACTTTGCACCCCCAAGTGCTTCACAGAAATTTATAGCAATGAGACGTCAAAATGAAAAGAAAAGTTCTTTCAGCTTCAATTTTTTATTTTGACAAGGGTAACAGGAGAGGATGGGCCACAAAATTGTTGTTCAATTTCTCCTGAGTGTGCTAATAACCCATAGGTGGAGAAAAAACTACTGTTTTGGCACACAGCATAGTTCAGAAGGGAAGGAGCACTGTTTGACTTTTTGAATGCAAAATTAGATGGAATCATTAGCAGACTCCATATCGGGTTTGGAGAGCCCCTTATGTGCCTAAACAGTGGAATACCCCCACAAGTGACACCATTTTTGAAACTAGATCCCTCAAAGAATGTATCCAGATGTCTGGTGATCATCTTCAACCCCCAGGTGCTTCACAGAATTTTATAACCTTGACCTGTGAAAATAAAATTTCTATCTAAATCTCCACAGGATGTGATTCAAATGAAACCCCGAGAGATCCTTTCACTATAATGAGGCAGCATAGTTACTGTGGAGTCCGTCTTGCCTCTATTCAGTGGAGTCCTTCTTTTCAGAAGTGCACATTATTCTGGCCGATTGCACTTTTAAAACTCCTAAAAAGGACACTACCGGATCTGTTGTGAATTTACTTTTTGGCTCCCTCTAGTGGCTACTAGTGATTTGACTCTGGGTTTGTCAGTCATTCCTTTTATGCTCACCTGGGTCGTTAGGTCAGGGGTTTTGCTATATAAGCTCCCTGGACCTTCAGTTCAATGCCTGGCAACGTTGATATCAGAGCTAATCTGTAGTGCTCTTGTCTACTGATCCTGGTTCCTGCGTGATTAAGCTAAGTCTGCTTTTTTGCTTTTTGCAATTCGTTATTGTTTGCATTTTTTGTCCAGCTTGTATATTATCTGTATCCTTACCTTGCTGGAAGCTCTAGGGCGGCTGGTGTTCTCCCCCCGGGCCGTTAGACGGTTCGGGGGTTCTTGAATCTCCAGCGTGGATTTTTGATAGGGTTTTTGTTGACCATATAAGTTATCTTACTATATTCTGCTATTAGTAAGTGGGCCTCTCTGTGCTAAACCTAGTTCATCTCTGTGTTTGTCATTTCCTCTTACCTCACCGTTATTATTTGTGGGGGGCTTGTATCCTACTTTTGGGGTCCTTTCTCTGGAGGCAAGAGAGGTCTTTGTTTTCCTCTTCTAGGGGTAGTTAGCTCTCCGGCTGGCGCGAGACATCTAGCGACCAACGTAGGCATGTTCCCCGGCTACTTCTAGGGTTGGCGTTAGGAGTAGATATATGGTCAACCCAGTTACCACTGCCCTATGAGCTGGATTTTTGTACTTTGCAGACTTGCTGATATCTCTGAGACCCTCGCCATTGGGGTCATAACAGTTTGCCAGGCCAGTACTAAATGTTAAATGCATTGCAGAAGTGGGATTATAAGAAAGAAAGTTCTGAGTTTTTTTTTTCTCTCTCTCATTTTTTTTTTTCTTTTCCCCTTTATCTTTGAGTGGCTTGTGATTGCTGCAGACATGAATGTCCAGACCTTGATTACAAGTGTGGACCAGCTTGCTGCTCGTGTGCAGGGCATACAAGATTATGTTACCAGAAATCCTATGTCAGAACCTAAGATACCGATTCCTGAACTGTTTTCCGGAGATCGATTTAAGTTTAGAAATTTCAGGAATAATTGTAAATTGTTTTTGTCCCTGAGACCCTGTTCCTCTGGAGACTCCGCTCAGCAAGTGAAAATTGTTATTTCTTTTTTACGGGGCGACCCTCAGGATTGGGCTTTCTCGCTGGCGCCAGGAGATCCGGCATTGGCTGATATTGATGCGTTTTTTCTGGCGCTCGGTTTGCTTTATGAGGAACCCAATCTTGAGATTCAGGCAGAAAAAGCCTTGCTGGCTATGTCTCAGGGCCAGGACGAGGCTGAGGTGTATTGCCAAAAATTTCGGAAATGGTCCGTGCTGACCCAGTGGAACGAGTGTGCATTGGCTGCAAATTTTAGAAATGGCCTTTCTGAAGCCATTAAGAATGTGATGGTGGGTTTTCCCATTCCCACAGGTCTGAATGATTCCATGGCCCTGGCGATTCAAATTGACCGGCGGTTGCGGGAGCGCAAAACCGCAAATTCCCTCATGGTGTTATCTGAACAGGCACCTGATTTAATGCAATGTGATAGAATCCTGACTAGAAATGAGCGGAAAATTCATAGACGCCAGAATGGCTTGTGTTACTACTGTGGTGATTCTGCACATGTTATCTCAGCATGCTCTAAGCGTCTTACTAAGGTTGTTAGTCCTGTCGCCATTGGTAATTTGCAACCTAAGTTCATTCTATCTGTAACTTTGATTTGCTCACTGTCATCGTATCCTGTCGTGGCGTTTGTAGATTCAGGTGCTGCCCTGAGTCTTATGGATCTGTCATTTGCCAAGCGTTGCGGTTTTGTTCTTGAGCCATTAGAAAATCCTATCCCTCTTAGGGGTATTGACGCTACGCCATTGGCAGAAAATAAGCCGCAGTTTTGGACACAGGTTACCATG
Organism: Ranitomeya variabilis; assembly: GCF_051348905.1. Lineage (NCBI taxonomy): Eukaryota > Metazoa > Chordata > Amphibia > Anura > Dendrobatidae > Ranitomeya > Ranitomeya variabilis. The sequence goes on from NC_135235.1 coordinate 102,714,214, forward strand.
TGCATGACTCCTGAACATCGGGAGGTGATACGTTTTCTTGTTCTGCATAAGATGCATGATTTGGTTGTTTTGGGGTTGCCATGGTTACAGACCCATAATCCAGTCTTGGACTGGAAGGCAATGTCAGTGTCAAGTTGGGGCTGTCATGGAATTCATGGAGATTCCCTGCCCGTGTCTATTGCTACTTCTACGCCTTCGGAAGTTCCGGCGTATTTGTCTGATTATCAGGATGTCTTCAGCGAGTCTAGGTCAAGTGCATTGCCTCCTCATAGGGAATGTGACTGTGCAATAGATTTGATTCCAGGCAGTAAGTTTCCTAAGGGAAGACTGTTTAATCTGTCGGTACCTGAACATACCGCGATGCGTTCATATATCAAGGAATCTCTGGAGAAGGGGCATATCCGTCCTTCTTCTTCCCCTCTTGGTGCGGGATTCTTTTTTGTGGCTAAAAAGGACGGATCTTTGAGGCCTTGTATTGACTATCGGCTTTTGAATAAGATCACTGTCAAATTTCAGTATCCTTTGCCGTTGTTGTCAGACTTGTTTGCCCGGATTAAAGGTGCCAAGTGGTTCACCAAGATAGACCTTCGTGGTGCGTACAACCTTGTGCGCATTAAGCAAGGAGATGAATGGAAAACCGCATTCAATACGCCCGAAGGTCATTTTGAGTACTTGGTGATGCCATTTGGGCTCTCTAATGCACCTTCAGTTTTTCAGTCCTTTATGCATGACATTTTCCGGAAGTATCTGGATAAATTTTTGATCGTTTATCTGGATGATATTCTGTTTTTTTCTGATGATTGGGACTCGCATGTGGAACAGGTCAGGATGGTTTTCAAGATTTTGCGTGAAAATTCTTTGTTTGTTAAAGGCTCAAAGTGTCTCTTTGGTGTACAGAAGGTTCCCTTTTTAGGGTTCATTTTTTCCCCTTCTGCTGTGGAGATGGACCCAGTCAAGGTTCGAGCTATTCATGATTGGACTCAACCCTCGTCAGTTAAGAGTCTTCAGAAGTTCTTGGGTTTTGCTAACTTCTACCGTCGTTTTATCGCTAATTTTTCTAGCGTTGTTAAACCGTTGACGGATATGACCAAGAAAGGCTCTGATGTGGCTAACTGGGCTCCTGCTGCCGTGGAGGCTTTCCAGGAGTTGAAGCGCCGGTTTACTTCAGCGCCTGTTTTGTGCCAGCCTGATGTCTCACTTCCCTTTCAGGTTGAAGTGGATGCTTCGGAGATTGGGGCAGGGGCCGTTTTGTTGCAGAGAGGCCCTGGTTGCTCTACTATGAGACCTTGTGCCTTTTTCTCTAGGAAGTTTTCGCCGGCAGAGCGAAATTATGATGTGGGCAATCGGGAGTTGTTGGCCATGAAGTGGGCATTTGAGGAGTGGCGTCATTGGCTCGAGGGTGCTAGGCATCGTGTGGTGGTCTTGACTGATCACAAAAATCTGATGTACCTCGAGTCTGCTAAACGCCTGAATCCTAGACAGGCCCGCTGGTCATTGTTTTTCTCCCGTTTTGACTTTGTGGTTTCGTATTTACCAGGTTCTAGGAATGTGAAGGCCGATGCTCTGTCTAGGAGCTTTGTGCCTGATGCTCCTGGAGTCGCTGAACCTGTGGGTATTCTTAAGGAAGGAGTTATCCTGTCAGCTATTTCTCCAGATCTGCGACGTGTGTTGCAGAGATTTCAGGCTGGTAGGCCTGACTCTTGTCCACCTGACAGATTGTTTGTGCCTGCTAAATGGACCAGCAGAGTCATTTCCGAGGTTCATTCCTCAGTGTTGGCAGGGCACCCGGGAATTTTTGGCACCAGAGATCTGGTGGCCAGGTCCTTTTGGTGGCCTTCCTTGTCAAGAGATGTGCGGTCATTTGTGCAGTCCTGTGGTACTTGTGCTCGAGCTAAGCCTTGCTGTTCTCGTGCCAGCGGGTTGCTCTTGCCCTTGCCTGTCCCGAAGAGACCTTGGACACACATCTCTATGGATTTCATTTCGGATCTTCCGGTGTCTCAGGGCATGTCTGTCATCTGGGTGATATGTGATCGTTTCTCCAAGATGGTCCATCTGGTTCCTTTGCCCAAACTGCCTTCCTCTTCTGATCTGGTTCCTGTGTTCTTCCAGAACGTGGTTCGTTTGCACGGCATTCCTGAGAATATTGTGTCAGACAGAGGATCCCAGTTTGTTTCCAGGTTCTGGCGATCCTTTTGTGGTAGGATGGGCATAGATTTGTCGTTTTCGTCCGCTTTTCATCCACAGACTAACGGACAAACGGAACGAACTAATCAGACTCTGGAGGCGTATTTGAGGTGTTTTGTCTCTTCTGATCAGGATGATTGGGTGACCTTCTTGCCGTTGGCTGAATTTGCCCTTAATAATCGGGCTAGTTCTGCCACCTTGGTTTCGCCATTTTTCTGCAACTCTGGTTTCCACCCTCGTTTTTCCTCGGGACATGTGGAGCCTTCTGACTGTCCTGGGGTGGATTCTGTGGTGGATAGGTTGCAGCGGATCTGGAATCATGTGGTGGACAACTTGAAGTTGTCACAGGAGAAGGCTCAGCGTTTTGCCAACCGCCGCCGCGGTGTGGGTCCCCGACTTCGTGTTGGGGATTTGGTATGGCTGTCTTCTCGATTTGTTCCTATGAAGGTCTCCTCTCCCAAATTTAAGCCTCGATTCATTGGTCCTTACAAGATATTGGAGATCCTTAATCCTGTATCCTTTCGCCTGGATCTTCCGGTGTCGTTTGCCATTCACAACGTATTTCATAGGTCCTTGTTGCGGCGGTACGTTGTGCCTGTGGTTCCTTCTGCTGAGCCTCCTGCTCCGGTGTTGGTTGAGGGCGAGTTGGAGTACGTGGTGGAGAAGATCTTAGATTCTCGTCTCTCCAGGCGGAGGCTTCAGTACCTGGTCAAGTGGAAGGGCTATGGTCAGGAGGATAATTCCTGGGTGGTCGCCTCTGATGTGCATGCGGCCGATTTAGTTCGTGCCTTTCACGCCGCTCATCCTGATTGCCCTGGTGGTCTTGGTGAGGGTTCGGTGACCCCTCACTAAGGGGGGGGTACTGTTGTGAATTTACTTTTTGGCTCCCTCTAGTGGCTACTAGTGATTTGACTCTGGGTTTGTCAGTCATTCCTTTTATGCTCACCTGGGTCGTTAGGTCAGGGGTTTTGCTATATAAGCTCCCTGGACCTTCAGTTCAATGCCTGGCAACGTTGATATCAGAGCTAATCTGTAGTGCTCTTGTCTACTGATCCTGGTTCCTGCGTGATTAAGCTAAGTCTGCTTTTTTGCTTTTTGCAATTCGTTATTGTTTGCATTTTTTGTCCAGCTTGTATATTATCTGTATCCTTACCTTGCTGGAAGCTCTAGGGCGGCTGGTGTTCTCCCCCCGGGCCGTTAGACGGTTCGGGGGTTCTTGAATCTCCAGCGTGGATTTTTGATAGGGTTTTTGTTGACCATATAAGTTATCTTACTATATTCTGCTATTAGTAAGTGGGCCTCTCTGTGCTAAACCTAGTTCATCTCTGTGTTTGTCATTTCCTCTTACCTCACCGTTATTATTTGTGGGGGGCTTGTATCCTACTTTTGGGGTCCTTTCTCTGGAGGCAAGAGAGGTCTTTGTTTTCCTCTTCTAGGGGTAGTTAGCTCTCCGGCTGACGCGAGACATCTAGCGACCAACGTAGGCATGTTCCCCGGCTACTTCTAGGGTTGGCGTTAGGAGTAGATATATGGTCAACCCAGTTACCACTGCCCTATGAGCTGGATTTTTGTACTTTGCAGACTTGCTGATATCTCTGAGACCCTCGCCATTGGGGTCATAACACGGATCACAGGCCACACTGTGTCCACAGTGTCTCCATCTGCCTCATTATAGGAAATCTTATGCCGGGGTTTCCATCTGAATTACATGTTTCAGGCTTAGCTGTTGTCACACACTGAAAGACACATTTTTTTTGCAAAAACTAGATTATGCATGGCCATATTTTGAGAGCTATAATATACTGTATTTTTTGGATTATAAGATGCACTTTTGTTCCCCCAAATTTTGGGGGAAAGTGGGGGGTGCGTCTTATAATCCGGATCTGTGTGCTGTGCTGTAGAGGAGGGGGCGGCTCTGAAGTGGTGTCAGGGGGCTGGAGTGGGCTGGCTGTGGACTGCAGAGACTTCAGGAGGTCCGGTGCCCCCGCTCATTAGTCTCATGTAATATTCACTGCATCCGCTGTCCATCACCTTGGTGCTGAAGCTGCGCGAGTTGATTCACAGGGGAGCAGCGAATATTACATGTGCCTGCATCTCCCCTGCATCTCATTATTTTTGCATTGCTTTATTATGAAAGCTATAACTAGTTTTTTGCAAGACAAGTTGACATTTTCAGTGATACCATTTTTATTTACATTAGTCTTTTTGATTATGTTTTGTAACACTTTTTGTTCGGTAGAATGATGAAAGAGCATAGTTTTTTGAAAATTTTTTTTTTTTGCAGTGTTCACTGAAGAGGTTCACTAGTGGGACAGTTTTATAGGTCGCGTCTCTCTGGACACAGCAATACCAAATATGTGTACTTTTTTATTTACTCTTTCCTATTTAGCTGCTGGAATGAGTGCCCCGTGGTCCTTAGTATGGTCTTTGGAAGTAAAAAGTCATGACCACACATGTTTTTGTACATATAAATCAGAAGGTTTTTATCGAATCTAAACAAGATCAACTTTTCCAACCTCTCATCATATGAGATACCTCCATCCCTTGTAATAATCTAGTTCCCCACCTTTGAGCTGACTCTAAGGCTACGTTCACATTTGCGGTCGGCGCCGCAGCGTCGGGCGCCGCAGCGTCGCCGCATGCGTCATGCGCCCCTATATTTAACATGGGGGCGCATGGACATGCGTCGCACTTGCGTTTTGCGCCGCATGCGTCCCTGCGGCGCCCGCGTCCGGGCGCAGAGGACGCAGCAAGTTGCATTTTTGCTGCGTCCAAAATCAATGAAAAAAAGGACGCATGCGGCGCAAAACGCAGCGTTGTGCATGCGTTTTGCTGCGTTTTTGTTTGCGTTGTGCGTTGCGGCGCTGACGCTGCGGCGCACAACGCAAATGTGAACGTAGCCTTACTTCTGTAAATCCTTTTTAAAATGTGGAGCCCCAAACTGAAACCCATATTTTATATGTGGCATTATAAGTGATGTATAGAGGGGTAGGAATAAGATCATTAATAAAGAGATTAAAAAGAATCAGTCCTAGTACAGATCGTTGTGGTACCCCACTACTGACTCTCTCCCATCTAGAGAATGTACCATTTACAACAATTCATTGTTTCCTGTCTTTTAGCCAGTTTGTATTGTGATGCTAGTCACAACTCACGGAGAGGCCATGAGGCAGAGATGTCAGTACCAAGAAAGCACATAGTAAACTAAGGGAAAAGATGAAGGCGTAATTCAGGTCAGAGTCCACGGTCAGAATACCAGAGAAATAGTAGATAAGCAAAAGGACAATAATAAACAGGTACAGAACACGGTCCAAGGGTCAGGCAGTTGTAGATTAGAACTCACAGCACAGGAATCAGGCAAACACACACTAGAGAGCATAAGCTTTTGGCTGGCAGTGATCTGGGCCAGACAACTCACTTAAATAGCAGAGCAATTACTAAGAACAGGGAGCACCTGGAGAAATCTCTGCACCTCCCAGTCTAAGATAAGTCAATTGAGCTGTCAATCAAAGCACCGACAGCTCATCACGCCCCAGCACAGGATAAAATGACAGAACTGTTCATCACTGAGTCCCAGACTCTGAGTGGAGGAATCATGATATATATATTTTTAAAAACTTCAGTAATTTTTTTCAGAATATATATTAGTCCTACAAAAGGACCAAAAGAACTTGAATCTACATTTATCTTTATCACTTAAATAATACATTGCACTACCTAAGTCGTGCAGTACATTATTCCTACTTGTCAAAACTCTTCTGACAGGTAGCCGGAGGCAAAGCCTACTTACAATCTGTAATACTGTAGGTGGATTGATAGGTCAATGTTTGGCAGTGTTAGTTCCATAGCGAGGTATCAGCTCCCCATGTTGACATTGCGAGACATCAATGGGATTGTCATGTGTCGGGGTTCAAACCACTTAGCCTGTGCTTTGTGGTAGGCTTCTATGTCTGCCGAGACAAAGCAAGTACACCTTTTCTCCGGGTGTTTAGTTTCTGTTATCCTTGCTTCAGTCTTTTTAAAGTAACAGGTATTTTCATTTACTTATTTTTTTGCCTTATCACCTTTTGGGTGCAGCTTTATATACTTTCCCCATGCTGGTATTTCCTGCTGGTGATATTCTCAATTGGATGTCCAGCCAGACTGTTATAGCTTAATCCAGTCAGTGAAAGACAAGCTATTGTTTGTCTCTCTGATGTTTATGTTCTAACAGATTTTCTGTTTCTTTTTAGCATGTAGGTGGCATATTCTCTAACAGTACATACTTGATCCTTTATTTTGTATGTCATGGTGTGTTTTACTCACGCTGGTATCTTGGTTTGTTTCAGGAAACTTTCCCTTCTGTAGGTAATTTGTACTTTACTCTGCCCCTTGGTTTCATAGGAGGAACGTGAAGTGCTCAACGGCCTTGCAGACACCATAGTTTCGAGTTGCTATCGTGGTTAGGGCTAGGGCTATCTCTTGGTTTACTCAGATTCTCGTGAGGAGTATCTTGAGCATGTTCAACAGGTGTTTCAGGCTTTTCATGACAATCATTTGATTGCCAATCAAGGGAAGAGTCAATTTGAAGTGCAGTAGATTCAGTTTTTTGGTCATTTGGTTTCTGCTAAAAGTTTTCAGATGCATCCAATTAAGCTATAGGCTGTCCTTGATTGGGTACAACTTATTAATCATAGAAATAAACAAACTCAGAGATAACATGAGTATTATATGATCGAAAGCATGCTAGCTTCAAAAAAGCGTTTAAATTTCCCCGTGTAATTAGATCTGAATAGCAAATGTATGCTCCTATATGATGTGCAAAGCCAAAGAAATGGAGTGCTATACCATATATAAAAAAAGTGTCAACAAATCTTTATTAACCCCTTAATGGCTGCCGATATGCCTTTTTATGACGGCAATTAAGGGTACTTATGCCTCAGTGCCGCTTTTTAACGACACTGAGAAATAAGTATATAGTGCCCCCCAGAGTCGGAATTTCTCTAGGGTCTCAGCTTTCCATCCAGGTTTCTCTCCTCTGATGTGTGATATGTGTGAAATAGGGTCCCCCAATCCCCCCGTTACCTCTAGTGTCCCTGAAACCCCCCGTGAAGTCCCCCGGGCCAACGGTGTCTTCTGGGAGAAGATCTGCCGGCCGGCATCTGGCAACAATAGGAAATTTTTCCTATTGGTTCATTTTGATCACTGTGATCGACCCTATCACAGTGATCAAAATAAAAAAAATAGTAAATCAAACCCCCCTTTATCACCCCCTTAGTTAGATAAAAATAATAAAATAAAAAAATGTATTTATTTCCATTTTCCATTAGGGTTAGAGTTGGGCTAAAGTGAGTTGGTCTAAAGTGAATTGGGCTAAAGTTAGGGTTAGGGTTGGGCTAAAATTAGGGTTAGGGTTGGGCTAAAGTTAGGGTTAGTGATGGCTAAAGTTAGGGTTAGGGTTGGGCTAAAGTTAGGGTTAGGGTTGGGTTAGAGTTGGGCTAGAGTTAGGGTTGGGCTAAAGTTAGGGTTGGGCTAGGGGTAGGGTTGTGGTTATGGTTGGGATTACAGTTAGGGTTGGGATTAGGGTTAAGGGTGTGTTAGGTTTAGGTTTTTGGTTAGGGTTATGGTTAGGAAACAAAAAATCATTGTGACATTCTAAATATCATCCCTTGCCTGAATGAATGGGACCTGGGTAATACCCATGTGAACACTCCTAAATAGTATGCAGACAAAAACACTTGGAGTAAAAAAGTCCACGAGAAAAAGTACTTAAAAATTATTAATTTTTATTAAATAACAAAAAAGGCATAAATGAAGTGGAATTATACTATAACAACAATTGGCTTTACAGAGAGGGATTAGCAACAAGAAAAAATGTGGGTCCTAGAGAACAAGTATATGTAATGAGGTGGGTGTTGCATTTGATAGCAACATCACATCTATAAAGTGCCAGTGCCGCAGTAGATAGATGATCTATCCTACCAAGTAGTCAAAACATATAAAGTGCTATGTGCTAAGGCAAAATTGCACTGCCATCTATCTAATGATAAGTATCAATGCTTTTACCCATTGTCCCTTTTCAAGAACACCACATGTGTAACCCCAACGCACGTTTCGTGATATCTTCTTTGGGGGCCCCCCAAATATTTAGATTTAGGCGATTGGAAACTCCTGGCTGTTAAGAGAGCTTTTGAGGAGGCATTGATTGGAGAGGGCTAGGCATAGAATAATGGTCTTTACTAACCACAAAAATGTATTGTATGTTGACGCTGCTAAATGTTTGAATACTAGAGAGGCTCAGTGGGCCTTCTATTTCACTCAGTTTGATTTCTCTGTAACATATCTCCCTGGTACTAAGAATATTAAGGCTGATGCTTTATCACGTAGTTTTGTTACGGAGTTGAGGGATGAATATCCAGTCAAAATTTTTAGCGAAGAGGTAGTGGTGAGTGCTCTGGGGATTGATCTAGACAACACATTTTGGAAGCTCAGGTTGCCATTGTCTGGTCTGTTGTTAGGGCTATCTCATGGATCGACTAGGGACTGCGGGGTCATGATCTTTAGTCTGTACAGGATCGGCATGGTCAGTTGCAGTTTTTTGTTTGTTACTTATTTTCCTAAGTGAGTTGCTACACTATCATAACAGAGTACTTGAGTTCCTTCCCTCTGCCTAACCACTTAGATGATGCAGTCACTGTTGACCATGGCATTTAATGGGATAAATGCCAAAATTCCAAAATTCATAGGTTCTGGCAACAGCAGACACAACTCAATACACAAGTGATCTAGATTTTGCATTATGGCCAATGAGATTCCTGTGACACCAATACCCATTATAATTTTTTTTCAACATAGTGTACGGTAATTATAATTGGACCCTCCACTGTCTGTATTAGTTAGCTTATACAGTATTTAGTAAGTTGGAAAGATATACCATAAGTAAAGACTACTACAAAATTGTCACTAGGCCACTGGTAATAAATAGCCAAGGTTTGTAATAAATTAATAATTGGTCTCAAGTCATTTAATTTAAAAGGGATGGTAAAAGCCTCTTGCAGGTGCAGATCTTAAATTGGTTTCTACTTGAAATTGCATCCACACAATATAAGCAACCGTGTCCTAGTGCTAATTCTAGTACATGTGTTAGATCCTATCCAATATTGATAAAAGCATCAAATACAAATAACCTACTTGTGATTACCATATGTCTCAATCCTCTGTCATAGCCTCAAAGGAAAAAATATACTGTATCTTTGTAGCATTTTGCTAGTAGATGGAGAGCTTAGACTTCTCAGTTGATATCTTTCAATGGATGACTGAAAAGATGATGACCAATAACGACTACTTGAAGAGACCTGATAAAGAAGTCTAAGTAGTCTTGAAATCTTACTACTTATCTCTTTGGTCAGCCTTTAAAAAGTATCAACTACTAACTACTAAGATACTAAGGTAAAAACTATTAAGGCATCCACTACAAAAGCAAATTTCAGTCAATTCCTTCACAGGATCAAGCCGTTAATTCATTAATGTTGTTTTTCGCCAAATGTCATTATAGTATCTATAGCTGTTAACACCAGGAGTACACTGTGAAATTATTGTATTACAAATAGAAGGGTATGTGTATTCTTGACCAATGACAAAAATGTGCCTTCAGCTGCCACAGTATGACACACATCTATGTTGTAATGATCTCGAATGAGCTGACAATACATCTACAAGATCAACGCCAAGAGCAGGGCTGTGAAGTTGAACGAAATTTATTGGTTATTTTACATTTTTGTGGAAATTCTAAAACTGTAAAGTGGGGCGTGCAATATTATTCGGCCCCTTTACTTTCAGTGCAGCAAACTCAATCCAGAAGTTCATTGTGGATCTCTGAATGATCCAATGTTGTCCTAAATGCCTAATGATGATAAATCCACCTGTGTGTAATCAAGTCTCCATATAAATGCACCTGTTCTGTGATAGTCTCAGGGTTCTGTTTGAAGCACAGAGAGCATCATGAAGACCAAGGAACACAACAGGCAGGTCCGTGACACTGTTGTGGAGAAGTTTAAAGCCGGATTTGGATACAAAATGATTTCCAAAACGTTAAACATCCCAAGGAGCACTGTGCAAGCGATCATATTGAAATGGAAGGAGTATGATACCACTGCAAATCTACCAAGACCCGACCGTCCCTCTAAACTTTCATCTCAAACAATGAGAAGACTGATCAGAGATGCAGCCAAGAGGCCCATGATCACTCTGGATGAACTGCAGAGATCTACAGCTGAGGTGGGACAGTCTGTCCATAGGACAACAATCAGTCGTACACTGCACAAATCTGGCCTTTATGGAAGAGTGGCAAGAAGAAAGCCATTTCTCAAAGATATCCATAAAAAGTGTTGTTTAAAGTTTGCAACAAGCCACCTGGGAGACACACAAAACATGTGGAAGAAGGTGCTCTGGTCAGATTAAACCAAAATCGAACTTTTTGAAAACAATGCCAAACAATATGTTTGGCATAAAGGCAACACAGCTCATCACCCTGAACACACCATCCCCACTGTCAAATATGGTGGTGGCAGCTTCATCGGGCCTGCTTTTCTTCAGCGGGGACAGGGAAGATGGTTAAAATTGATGGAAAGATGGATGGAGCCAAATACAGGACCATTCTTGAAGAAAACCTGTTGGAGTCGGCAAAAGATCTGAGACTTGGACAGAGATTTGTCTTCCAACAAGACAATGATCCCAAACATAAAGCAAAATCTACAATGGAATGGTTCACAAATATACGTATCCAGGTATAGAATGGCCAAGTCAAAGTCCAGACCTCAATCGAATCGAGAATCTGTGGAAAGAGCTGAAAACTGCTGTTCACAAACGATCTCCATCAAACCTCACTGAGCTTGAGCTGTTTGCCCAGGAAGAATGGGCAAGAATTTCAGTCTCTCGATGTACAAAACTGATAGAGACATACCCCAAGTGACTTGCAGCTGTAATCGCAGAAAAAGGTGGCGCAACAAAGTATTAAGTTAAAGGGGCCGAATAATATTGCACGCCCCACTTTTTAGTTTTTGAATTTCCACAAAAATGTAAAATAACCAATAAATTTCGTTCAACTTCACAATTGTGTTCCACTTGTTGATTCTTCACCAAAAATTTACATTTGGTATATTTATGTTTGAAGCATGATATGTGGGAAAAGGTTGAAAAGTTCCAGGGGGCCGAATACTTTCGCAAGGCACTGTACATGGCTGTATGAGGTTTTATTTTATTTGGGACAAATTGTATTTTTTTCATGTTGTGCATTAAGTAACCTGTTGAATGAATCCTCTAGGTTATTATAGTAATCAGGATAACAAGCATATGCAATATATGTAGTTTTTTTGTGTGGAATATATGTAGGTTTTTCATTTATGTAACAAAATTAATTTTATATAATATATACAGTGGGGGAAATAAGTATTTGATCCCTTGCTGATTTTTTAAGTTTGCCCACTGACAAAGACATGAACTTTAATGAATTTGAATGAATTTTAAGGGTAGGTTAATTTTAACATTGAGAGATAGAATATAAAAACTAAAATCCAGAATATCACATTGTATAAATTATATAAATGTATTTGCATTTTGCAGTGAGAAATAAGTATTTGATCCCTCTGGCAAACAAGTCTTAATACTTGGTGGCAAAATCCTTGTTGGCAATCACAGCAGTCAGACTTTTTTTGTAGTTGTTGATGAGGTTTGCGCACATGTCAGGAGGAATTTTGGTCCTGTTGTGACACCTAAGGTGTCACTGGCGCTGCCTAGGGGGCGCTATAAGGGGGGCACGAATAAATGTAGTGAGTGCAGAAACATGTCACGCTGAACTCAAGGACCTTACTCTAATGCAGTGAGTACAGGACCTGGCACAGAGCAGTCACGTGACCAGGGGGCGGAGTTACAGCACGTGAGTGTAGGGAATGACACTAAACACACAGTGTGCAGGGCACAGACAGAAAACGTAGTCAAATAGAGCCGAGGGTCAAATCCAGGAGGGAGTGAAGTACTTTAGGGATAAGACAAAGTGTAAACAGGGACAAGCCAAGGGGTCTGATAACCAGGAGAGACAGAGTAGTACAAAGCAGAATGCAAAGACGGAAGTCAGAGAACAAAACCAAGTCATACACAGCAAGGCACACTAGCACAGAGGCACAACGTTTACGGACGAGAACCTGGGTCAGCAACCACAATCCAAGTATATGGAAGAATCACCGACACACAATCCAGGAACTGCCAATGGATCGCCCCGTCTAGGGCAGCGGGGTACTCGGTACTGGGTCCTTCTGTTCACAGGGGGATGTCATGGTGGCTGACCCGGTCCGTGGCCCAAGGGACGTCCATGTAAAAGGGGAAAGGTCTTTAAAGGGGAAGTGTTTGTGATGCCACCTGTGGTATTCGGTCAGGGTGACCGACGCTGCTTTAAGGGGTCCGCTGGGGTGATGTTATTGCAGCTAGATGGTATACCTTCCCACAGGCGAAGTGTATCCTCAGGGCTTCCCTGTGTGTAGATGGTGGATGGTGAAAGACGCAGCGAAGAACGAGGACACAAGGTTGCACTCTCTTTAGCTTTTACTGAAAACTTCAGCATCCACAGTCCAGAGCACCAGACCACAGGGTAGGCAGAGTCTGGCCGGTTTGGAGGCAAGTCCAGAGTCCCCTTATCCAGGTGGAAATCAGTAGCCTTCCTCTAGCGCCTTGGTGTTGTAGTACCTTACTGCTAAGCGTCTCATAAGGTCCTCACAGATGTTGTAGATGTTATGTCTCTCTCTGTCCCCCAGATGGATAGGACAAACCCGTATGACCGGTGGCTTGAGGCGTTTTAAAGGGACTCTATCATGCCCCAGCCTCTAGTGGGTGCCACCTTGCCTCCTGGGTATAGGGCGGGCAGGTAACGTGAAATTAGCTGTCCTGCCGGTCTCTGGAGCAAGGCATAAAGGACTGTTGCTCCCTCGGTGTACCGGCTACCGGGATCCTGCGCCTCAGAAGGAGGCAGCCTGTGCAGAGCACTCCTTCTGGTATCCACTCCTTTGCTACAACTTCTTTTCACCCTCTCTACAATACAGTTCGCTTTGGTGTCCGTTCTTAGGAACTGCCGCACTTAGAGTAGGCACAGCTCCGTGTCCTTCTGTCTAGATCTCTGACAGGCTCCCACCCCTGTCAGGGACCAACTACCTGAGCAAAGCTCAGACAGCAACTGCCTAACTTCCTCTCCAGGCCACCAGTTTTACCTAAGTGTGAAGAGTATGGAGTATGAAATGTAAAGAGATCTCCTTCATTGCCTCCAAATGTGACATCACTCCCCCCTGGAGGAAAACGATATTACTGCAACGACCAGGACCCAAGGGCGCTGCACCAACAATAGCTGCCCCAGAACCAAAGAGAGGTGGACTAAAATTAACCCTGACCTCACCAGGATGGAGGTGGCACAATCCTGTCCAGAGTCATGACAGGTATATCTTCACAGCGTAGACAATTGCCTTCAGATGACCCCAAAGATAAAAGTCTAAGGGGGTCAGATCGGGAGACCTTGGTGGCCATTCAACTGGCCCACGACGACCAATCCACTTTCCAGGAGACTGTTCATGTAGGAATGCTCAGACCTGACACCTATAATGCGGTGGTCTATGCTGTGAAGATACGAGATGTGCAGCATACATACAGTATATAGATAGATAGATAGATAGATAGATAGATAGATAGATAGATACTCACTGTGCTGTTTGGTGACATGGTATGTAACACACTCAACATGGACCAGAGGAAGCGAAGGAGAGAGTTGTCTCAGGAGATTAGAAAGATAATTATAGACTAACATGTTAAAGGTAAAAGTTATAAGACCATCTCCAGGCAGCATGATGTTCCTGTGACTACAGTTGCACATATTATTCAGAAATTTGAGATCCATGGGACTGTAGCCATCCTCCCTGGACGTGGCGCAGGAGGGAAATTGATGACAAATCAAAGAGACGGATAATACGAATGGTAACAAAAGAGCCCGGAAAAACATCTAAACAGATTAAAGGTGAACTTCAAGCTCAAGGAACATCAGTGTCAGTTCGCACCATCCGTCGTTGTATGAGCCAAAGTGGACTTTATGAGAGATGACCAAGGAGGACACCATTGTTGAAAAAAATCATAAAAAAGCCAGACTGGAATTTGCTAAACTACATGTTGACAAGCCACAAAGCTTCTGGGAGAATGTCCTATGGACAGATGAAACACAAATGGAACTTTTTGGCAAGACACATCAGTTCTATGTTTACAGATGGAAAAATGAAGCATATCAAGAGAAGAACGCTGACATTCTCCCAGAAGCTTTGTGGCTTGTCAACATGTAGTTTAGCAACGCTGTCCCTACTGTGAAACATGGAGGAGGCTTTGTTATGTTCTTGGGATGCTTTGCTGCATCTGGCACAGGGTGTTTAGAAACTGTGCAGGGTACAATGAAATCTCAAGACTATCAAGGAATGTGCTGCCGGGTGTCAGAAAGCTTGAGTTCAGTCGCAGGTCATGGGTCTTGCAACAGGATAATGATCCAAAACACACAGCTAAAAACACCCAAAAATGGCTAAGAGGAAAACATTGGACTATTCAGAAGTGGCCTTCTATGAGCCCTGACCTAAATCCTATTGAGCGTCTTTGGAAAGAGCTGAAACATGCCATCTGGAAAAGGCAACCTTCAAACTCAAGACAACTGGAGCAGTTTGCTCTTGCTGAGTGGGCCAAAATACCTGTCGAGAGGTGCAGAAGTTTCATTGACAGTTACAGGAATCGTTTGATTGCAGTGATTGCCTCAAAAGGTTGTGCAACAAAATATTAAGTTAAGGGTACAATCATTTCTGTCCAGGCCTATTTCATGAGTTTTATTTATTTTTTTTTATTCTCTAAAAGTATGGTTGAAAAGCAATGTCTGACTTTCATTTGTTAATTTTCATAGATTTTTTTTATTTATTATTACTTTTGTCAGATTCAAGTTATTTCTGTGACTATTGTGGGTTTTTCTGTCATTAAATGAGGGGTACCAACAATTTTGACCACATGTGTATATATGTATGTACTGTATATATGTATAGATATATATGATATATACAGTATGTATATGTAAACATATATGTGTTATTAAAAACATACAAATTCCTCAAAATTCAAATTGCAACAAGAAGGAAAAGTTGTGAAATTTTGAAAATTACAAGATGCATAGACATGTTAATGATATGCGAATGATGGAAACAATTTTTTTAAGATATCTTGATTTATCCAGGAATTAAAATGATTGGCACAAGCATAACTCCACACACTTACACGCCTTGGCTACTATCAGCGAGGTTATAATTAGTACAATGTACAAATGTCCAATATAAAAAATATATAGTTATGGGGAAACACTTTTAATTTCCTTTATTATTAATTTTTTACATTGGCACCCCAGTTAAAGGGAAAACTGCCCCCTACAGTGATCCCCAAGTCCTAAAGAAGTATTGGCCATACTGACACTTCTGTTCCCTTCTCTCCAGGATTCCCAGCTGTGTCTGACAGTCGGATACCCCATCTGATCCCACTAGATTTCAGGAGCATAACCCCACTCTGTAAATTCACGATAGTATGGAGTTAAAGCCCAGGACCAAGCGCCTTAAATTTAAGGTACTTGGTCAATATCAGGTTTATGAAGTACCGTATTTTCCGGCGTATAAGACGACTTTTTAACCCCCGAAAATCTTCTTAAAAGTCGGGGGTCGTCTTATACGCCGGGAATCGACTTGTACGCCGGTGTATATGGTGGGTGGGGAGGGGGAGTGATCCTGATGACGAGGGGGCGTCTCACAGGAAAGTGAGTAATCCCCATTACCTTATCCTAGCGGTGCAGCGTGGGGGTGTCAGTGCTGGGAGCGGCGGCGGCTGCTGTGTTCTGGTGCGGCGGCTCCTCTTCTGTGTGGGGCCTCTGTGCTGTGAGGTGGCGGCGGCAGCGGCGTATCTTTATCCAGTTGGGGCTCCTCCGGCATCTCCTTAGCCCTGGAGGCCCCGCCGCAACTCCATCGGTGCAATGTGGTGGCCTCCGGGAAAATGGCCGCTGCTCAGATTCAGATCTCGTGTCCCGAGATTTCGGGACGAGATCTGAATCTGAGCAGCGGCCATTTTCCCGGAGGCCACCGCATCGCACCTATTGAGCTGCCTCCGGGAAAATGGCCGCTGCATTGCACCGATGGAGTTGCGGCGGGGCCTCCAGGGCTAAGGAGATGCCGGAGGAGCCCCAACTGGATAAAGATATGCCGCCGCCACCGCCACCGCACAGCACAGAGGCCCCACACAGAAGAGGAGCCGCCGCACCAGAGCACAGCAGCCGCCGCACCAGAGCACAGCAGCCGCCGCCGCCACTCCCAGCACTGAGACCCCCACGCTGCACCACTACGATAAGGTAATGGGGGATACTCACTTTCCTGTGAGACGCCCCCTCGGCATCAGGATCACTCCCCCCCCCCCCCAAAAGGCACATATTCACCGGCCCTATAAGACGACATAGGGTGTATAAGAAGACCCCCGACTTTTAAGAAGATTTTATATTTTAACTGGTAAAGTTGGGGGGTCGTCTTATACGCCCAGTCGTCTTATACGCCGGAAAATACGGTATATCTTATTCAATACAATACACAACACATAATACAGAACATAAAATGACTTGACTGAATTGGATTGAAGTATTTCATGAGCATGCTCTCACCATGGCAACGGTCATTGTGATAGGTCGAGGAGTTGCGCTGTGAATGGATTTGATTTTGTATCATCTACTATATCATCCATCCACATTGCCGGGTGAAATCTTGTGCCCACGCAGATAAATCATGCCTGTGCACTATTCTTTGCTCTAGTGCTAGCAGAGCCAAAAACATAAGTGCACATGCATGCAGTATGGCAAAGCATAGTGCGCCGGCACGATTTCTCTGCGCAGGTGCAAGATTTCGCCTGGCAATATGGATGATGTAGGAGGCATCATCCATGTCAATCAAGGCAGGAGGATGGCGAGCAGTAGCCGGGAGGAGGTATAGATAGCACATAATGGCATAATGGACGCCCTTTGGACCGGACAGACAGGATTAACGTACAGCGCAGGAGAACTTCAAAAGGTTTTTGGGGGGTATACAGGGGGAGTCAGGGGCTTATATAACCATTTACGGAAAGCAGCACAGGTGCTGAATAAGGTATTAGTTTTAGCTGATATATGACTAAATTGATGTTAGATTCCCTTTAAAAAGTAATCTTGTCAAAATGCAGCAATACTTATACAGTGGTGCTTGAACGTTTGTGAACCCTTCGGTTTTTTCCATGTTTCTACATAAAGTCGACAAAAAAAAAACAACAACAGATTTTCAATCTAGTACTAAAAGTAAATAAAGAGAACTAAGTAACACAAATAAGTGAAAAGTTTCACTTTGTAATTTTTTTTAAATAAGGAAAATGATCCACTTTCACATGTCTTACAGTGGCAAAAGTATATGAATCTTTGCAGTGTCTGGTGTGAACCCCCCATGTGCAGCAATAACTGCACCTAAATTATTCCAGTAATTGATGATTAGTTCAGAACATCAATTTAGAGGAATTTTCTATAGGATTAAAGTCAGGACTTTGACTTGGCCATTTCAAAACTTTAACTTTATTCTTCTTTAACCATTCTTTGTTGAACGACTTGTGGGCTTTGGGTCACTTTCAGTGTTCTTCCTGCGGTGTGTTCATGAATATTAACAGTAACTAATAAGAGAGAAGCCTTTAGTTGCTTAAAGGTAACCTTAGGCTCCTTTGTGACCTCGCAGACTATTATATGTCTTGTCCTTGGAGTAATCTTTGTTGGTCAATCACTTATTGGGAGGGTAATAATGGTCATGAATTTCCTTCATTAGTACACAATCTGTTTGTGGATTAGTGGACTCTAAGCTCTTTAGAGATGATTTTGTAACCCTTTCCAACATGAGGAGCATCAACATCTCTTCAAGTTTTTGTTGACTGCCCACACTCAGCCCTGACAATGTGTGAGTATTCAGAGGTGTGCATTTACATAGAGTGACCGCAGACTTTCATCTCAAAAGTAGGCAACCCCTTTAAGTTGTCAGTTTTGTCTCGCTATTTGGTGGTTGAACAAAGCCGTTGTGGTGTTTAATAGAAATCAGACAACAGATTTGATGAAAGACTAGAAACTATTGCATTTTTGACAAACTTCATATACACAATTTTGTATGCCTCCCTAGAATACCATGTCTTATGATCTATTTTAGTATGTAGTACACGTTAATGTCTTACATAAAATGTACCACCCCAATTCCAAAAATGTGTTGGTACCTTGTAAAATATAAAAAACAAGAATGCAATGATTTGGAATCTCTTATAGCAGTATTTTATTTACAACAGAATATAGAACACAGATCAGAAGGTGAAAGTGAAACAATTTTTCTATTTCATTTGAAAAAATAATTTTATTAATTTAGAAATTGATGGCAGCAACGCATGTAAAACAAGTTGGGACATGGACATGTCTACCATCATATAGCATCCTCACTTCTTTTTCCGCAGTCATTAAATGTCTTGTAAATGAGATGAATTGATGGAGTTTTGGGAGAGGAATGTTGTCCCATTCTTGTCTGATGTAGGATTCTCATTGCTCAACAATCCTGGGTCTTCTTTGCCAGATTTATCTTTTCATAATGCACCAAATGTTTTCTATTGGTGAAAGGTCTGGACTGCATGCGGCATGTTCATCACCCAAACTTTTCTTCTGTGAAGCCATGCTGTTACGGTGGATGCAGTATGGGGTTTATCATTGGCTTGCTAAAATGTACAATATCTTCCCTAAAATAGACATTGTTTGGAAGGAATTTTTGTTCTGAAGCCTCTATATAATGCTGAGCATTGATAATGCCTTTCGGGATGTATATGCTGCCCATGCCATAGGCAGTAATGCAGCCCCCTACCATCAGAGATGCAGGAACTGTACGCTGATAAGCTGGATGGCCCCTCTCCTCTTGAGGACACAGGACACAGTTTACATGGTAAACATAAAAAAATACTTTTTGATTCATCTGACCACCGAACAGTTTCCATTTTGCCTCAGTCCATAGTAAATGAGTTTTTGAGAAGAGTTTAGTTTCTCTGGATTGTGTTGTTGTATGGCTGCATCATTGCATGATAGAGCTTTAACTTGCGTTTTTGATTTGGATGGTGAACTGTGTTCACAGACAATGATTTCTGGAAGTATTCCTGAACAAATGCAGTAATTTTAACAACCGAATAGATCACAAGCATCCAACATTGACAGTCAGCTTTGTCCTGTGTACACATGAATTTCTCCAAGATTTCTGAATATTTTGATGATATTATTTACTGTAGATGATGGGATATTCAAACGTTTTGAAATTTTACAGTGCCTTGAGAAAGTATTCGGCTCCCTGGAACTTTTCAACCTTTTCCCACATATCATGCTTCAAACATAAAGATACCAAATGTAAATTTTTGGTGAAGAATCAACAACAAGTGGAACACAATTGTGAAGTTGAACGAAATGTATTGGTTATTTTAAATTTTTGTGGAAATTCAAAAACTCAAAAGTTTTGGTCTCGTTTGACCACTCTGCAGCTTTGCCGGCTCACATCATCTACTGTGCAGGGATGTTGCTGTTTTCACAGTATAAGTCTATGAGACTCAGAATGGGGTTCCATAGATGTAAACTGAGAAAGCGATTACTGGTTCACTTATAAACCCCTGCATGATTTTGCTAGTCTGTTTTCAGGTCATGAGGGCCAGAAGAGGACTGGAGCTGCACTGGTAAATGTGTGAGTCAGTCATAGATTATTATTACTTTCATAACATTACATACATAATCATTACATACATAATTAAGATGAATTATGGAATTAAAATGTTGATGAGATGTCTACTTTATCCATATCCTAAATGGGATACTAGCTGACCCTTAAATCTTGTCCCCTTGTATGATCTGGAATCTGTCAGGGTTCGCCATGACCTGATCCATTTGCAGAGGTATCTGGCATAGCTATCAATGGAAGTCTTGACGCAGATGTTAAATATGTAGGGAATTGTGATATATTTATAAAACAAAATATTCTTTTTTTCAATGTTTTGCCATGCTATTTGCTGCAGTTTTAAATATCACAGCAAAATAACGAGACAAAAATGTGTGTTATAAATATACCCTTGTGGTACCAGGCTATAAACATAATGTGTTGTGTTAAATTTCATAAGTTTACAGTGAACTAGTAACATATGTTTGAAAGTGGTCTCTTGAGGGTGTGATACTTTTTGACAGCTGTGCCTACTAATGAATCTCTAGGCTCCAGCCGCCTAATGTCAGATGACCAGTTGTGTTGATAAAAAAAACCCCAAAGCCCATCCAAGAAGCACTCCAGATAAGAGGCATTCTCGCTGAGCAGCAAAACAGGGAACACATGCTGCACACATTATTTTGATATAGTAAGTTCTGGGCAAGTTGCACTAGACCATATGATCTGTAGATTGTACAAGACCATACACTCTGTCTCCAATAGAGAATAACAAATTAAGTCGCCAACTTATGCATAAAGGGTTTGTCTGATCCTGTCTAGATAAAGCTTAAAGCAGATCTTACAGCTTAATGCATTGGCTATGCACACTAGATTAATGTCAGCACATATCATAGCTGAAGGTACTGTGCATACTATTAGTAGGGATTAGTTTAGGCACTAGAAGCTCTAAGAGAATACACTAGACACTTCGGCCCCGATTAATCATTTGTGGGGTGGTTTTAAGTCATTTTCATTTTTTGGCTAGTGGTATTAGTTGCCGTCTTTGACGCCAAATTCTCCAAAATGGCGCACAAGATTCATGAATTTGGCGTACGGTAAAAATTGGGCTTTTTTATGTCTTGAACTGTTTTTGTGATTTTTGGTGCCAAAGGTTACAAAAGTTGTGTCAAAATACTAGCGTACTGAAAAATCAACCAGTATGGGCCTGTAGTAATGCGCTCACCAAATTTTTCCTAATTTATCGTTATTGATGAATCTTGCATAAACATTTGGAATCGCTATACTCCACGAACAAAGCAGAAAAAACAAACAGGTGAACAAGCACTGTAGGAAAGCCAGACAGACTAGGGTTAAATCCTATGACTTGGTTAGTTTGGACTAAGAACCAGAACATGTTTTCCCCTTGCTCTCTAGGTCAGCTGGGATAGCTAATCAGAGTGGGTTGTGTTGGAGCAAGGGAGAGGCAAACCAGAATCTCTCTGAAAGGAGTCTGCACAGGGCAGTATGCTCCAAGCTGCAAGTCGCAAGTATGAACGATAGCCATTTTATTTGACCAAACTGGGACTGGCTCAGCCGTGTATGAATATCCAGGGTCTAAATCATTTATTTAGCACCTGGACAAGGCAAGGGAATTTGTGTTTATGGTATTGTTTTCGGTGCTGTACAACCTGTGGAAATAAACATCACATTGCTTTGATATAAGAGTCCAATGCCTGTGTAAATGCTGGCTACTGCTGAGTATGAAACCCTACAATTGTTGGACAATATGGGCTGAGGGGGGGGTATGTAGGAAGCCAGGTAGGGTAAATCTTAGCACTGCTGGTCTTACGTGCACCTGGCTAGGTTTGACTAAGAACAACAACATGTGTCCACCAGGCCTTTTCTCTCTGCGGGGATAGCTGACAGAGTGGGTTGTGTTGGAGCCATGGAGAGACAAGCCAGAATCTCTCTGAGAGGAGTCTGCACAGGCCATGTGCATGAAACTGCTCTGGTTGCTATGGACATCAGCCATTTTCTATGACCAAACTGGGACTAGCTCAGTCGTGTATGAGTAGCCAGGGTCTGCATAGTTTAGTTAGCCCCTAGACATGGCAAAGGATTTTGTGTTTATGGTTTTGTTTTCAGTGTTGTGCAAGCTATGAAAATAAATGTCATATTGTTTTGCCACAAAAATCCAGTGCCTGTATGAATGCTGCCTACTGCTCAGCATGAATCCCTACAGCACATATCAAATAGACTGCAAAAAAGGTGCAAATAGAGTAATGATTTGGGTGCAAAAAAGTCATAATACATGCAAAACTATACACAAAAAATTGCAAAGATAAATCGGTGCTATAGTTTATCATCCATGAGGGATTCTCCTTGTAACAAAGTTGAAAATGAGTTTGCTACTCCTTCACAAGCATTGCTGATTGTTGCTATAAGGACCCTATAAGGACCGCCAGTGCAGCTTCAGGGTTCAGCAACTGCCAATGTGGTTTCAGAATTCAAGAATTGCCGTTGCGGCTTCAGGAGGTTCAGGTACCGCCGGAGTGGCTTCAGAGTACTGGTACTGCCAGATTTGACTTCATGGTTAAGATACTGCTGATGCGGCTTTTCACTACAGGGACCGCTAGGTGCGGTTTCGGGTTTGGACCCTGACCACACAAGGATCAGGGGTTCAGATTCAGGACCTGGCCACGCGAAGACCAGGGACTTGGCCAAACTTTCATCTACATAGAAAGAGGGACCTGTTAACATACAGTTGTGCACACACAAATACACCACTATAGGGGTTGCTCAGGCACCTCCTTATTGGAGAAGGTGTCTTTTACCCTAGATGCATCCCAGCTATTGGCTGGGGGCATTTACAATGTGCACACACTGCCCCTTTAAGAACAAGGAGAGGGAGCACACGCACACACTATGCGCACTGCTGGGATGCTGTGCTGCGCACACAGAAGCACAACCAGGAAGCAGGAGAAGGGGAGGTGACTGTGCTGCCATGTCAGTGAGTATGTCGGTATCCCTGCATGGAGGGGGAAGATGAATCATGCATGGGTGCCAGCATGAGCGTTACACTATTGCTGGTATCCACTGGCATTCATTTCACAATCATAAAATGTCAAAACTACTTTCTCCAACAAATTCCAGTTTTTCTATACTTTTTAAAACGGGTGCACAATTTTGTGGTCTAAGGACTATAATGTCATACTCAACCAATGGAAAAAGCTGAATTTTTTTTAAAGGGATACTTACATAAATACATCACCAGAACCATCATCAGAACATTAATACATCCCCAGAACCAAGTTTTCAGTATTAGAGGAGGATTTTGAGAGTTTCTGCTCGTTTTCCTCCCCACAAAAATCAGTGTGAACACACATTAGCAAACTGAGTTTTTGGATTAGAAACTCTGCAAATCTTCCTCATAGTCTCAAATCTCTAAGTTTTGAGTATTTTTCAGTTTCAACATAAGTCAATAGGAAGCCCTCGCTCCTCCATAGCTCTGACCATTTTAGCACAGATGCTTCAAGCCGCCATGAAAAAAGTTGTAACATTTTGGCACAACTCCGCATTGTGTAAAAAAAAATGGGACTTTTTGCCATGAAATGAATACTTAGCTAAATCATTAATGTAAGAAAAATATAGAAGCTTTTATAAATACAGTTTTAGGGGTATGTTAAATATAATATGAATACCTGTCTTATGTGTTCAGTGGTAAATTTAAATTGCTGTCAAGTTTGCATAATGTATAGTGGACTCGAATTCTGCTCCAATGGTAAGCATCTGTCACTAGCTTCATGTAGTAAAGTAATTAGGAGTGGGAACTTCTGCATGGTCATCTATATATAACTTTCACATACAGTTATCTTATGCTTCAGACACTTTCTGAAACACGTTGAGACCAGTTCCTATTCTGCTTAAATAGTCCATGAGCCGGGCCAGATATCGGTACCACCCGGAGTGACTAATTTTCTTTGGTATTTTTAGGTAGATGCATGTCTGTAGTTTATTTTTTGATATGATAGCCCTTACATATACGTAGCTTATTAACCCCTTCAGCCCTAGGCCTATTTGTACCCAAGTGCCTAAGCCAATCTGACCTGTGCCACTTCATGGGCTAATAACTTTGGAACGCTTTCACCTATCCAAGCCATTCTGAGATTGTTTTCTCGTGACATATTGTACTTCACGTCAGTGCTAAATGGGAGTCAATATATTTTACCTTTCTATATAAAAAAATGCTAAATATTCGGAAATTTTGGAAAAATCGGCAATTTTTTAACTTTGAAATTCTCTGCTTTTTACAAAAATACTGATACCCCCCATAATAGTTATTAATTTACACTCCCCACATGTTTACTTCATATTGGCATCATTTTGAAAATGAAACCTTATTGTTTTACGACGTAATAGGGCTTATAGTTTTATGCGCAATTTTTCACATTTACAGCAAAACCCACTTTTCAAAGGACCAAGTCACTTCTGAAGTCACTTTAAGGGGCTTACATAACAGAAACCACCCATAAATTACCCCATTTTGCAAACTACACCCCTCAAGCTGTTCAAAACTCATTTTTAAAAACTGTTAACCCTTTAGGTGTTCCACAGGAATTTTAGCAGAATGAAGGCGAAATTTCAAAATTTCATTTTTTTTCCAGATATTACATTGTAATCCAATTTTACCTGCAACCTAGCAAGGGTTAACGGCAAACCCAAACTTGGTTACCCTAATTCTGCAGTTTATAGAAACACCCCACATGTACTCGTAAACTAAAGTATGGGCACACAGCACAGCTCAACACGGAAGGAGCGCTATGTGGTTTTTGGGTGGCGGATTCACTGGAAGAAATCTAGGGGGCCATGTCACATTTGAAGGCTGCCTGAGGTACCCCCACAGTGGAAACACCAAAAAGTTACCCTATTTTGGAAACTACACCCCCAAGGAATCTTTTAGGGGGTATAGTGACCACTTTGACCCAACCAGTGTTTCACAGTAGTTGGAAACACTTGGTTGAGAAAATGGAAAAAGTGCATTTTTTACATGAAGGTGTCATTTTAGGCTCATTTTTTTATTTTTAAGAGGTGTACCAGCAAAAAATGCACCCCACTATTTGTTCACCAATCTCTCCCGAACACAACAACACCCGATATGTTGTCGTACACTGCAGTATTGGGGAACGGCAGGCCTCGGAAGGGAAGGAGCGCCAAATGACTTTTGGAGTGCAAATTTTACTGGAAGAAATCTAGGGGGCTATGTCACATTTGAAGACACCCTGAGGTGCCCCAACACACGCACACACACTGACACATACACGTACACACTGACACATACATGGTCGAGACCATGCTGGCCCTGGTTCGAGCTTCAAGAGAAGGCAACTGGATGCTTCACCTAGGAGCAATCCGACAGATGATACCATGGTGTTTTGCCTATGACAAGGTCAACTATGCCCGATACCTAACCTATTACTATGCCACAATGTCTCGGCTGCCCATAGAACACCCAGAGGTCCATGAATACTTCATGCAAGGTGGCTTTTCGGTCCAGATCGGTAGCAAGAATCCTTTTGGACGAATTCCTGTGGACCAGACCATTGAAGAGACAATCAACAAAGACACCCAGACACCAGGGGGCACAAAAGGCTTCAGCCTCAAAGTTGGAGCTATTTCCAGGTTCTACCTGACATCAGAGTACCGCAGTATGTACTTGAGGCAGCTGAGGGCCCTGGTAGGCCAACAATATACTGACTTCAGCCATTCAGACCTACAGGTGTCTAGGATTAGAAGAGATGAAGCCGATGTCCAATCTTTCGTTCAACTGCTGGAGACAGGTTGGGTGAACCCCTTCAACAAAGAGCATAATGGTGAACTTATCAGTTTGTCAACAGCGACTGTAGCACCACCAGATGTAGCCAAAGACCTTCAAGGGGCATACAGTATAGGAGAGGATGCATATCAAACATTCAAGGATGAGCGTTTGGGTACCGATAAGCCAACTACATTGTTTCATGACAAGATGACGAAGAACAAACTTAAAACGTTCTCTAACATCCAAATGAAGACACGCAGACAAGGTCTTGGCAAGGAGGTAATTTTGAAGGCTGACAGAAACCTATTTGGCCAGATGATACTTGTAGCTGAGAACAGAAAGCTACAAATGAGTGATGTCTTGACTCATCCCCTGGGTCCATTGCCATGGGCACTTGCCAATGGTGATGGGTCTATCCGCAAGACCAACAAGGCTGCCCTCGCAAGGGAGTTGGAGAGGAATGCTCGTCCTGCAGAAGTGATCCCCGAGCCCTCTGCAACCATCATTGATGGGATGAGCCTGGTTCAGAAACTGAAGGGAAACAATGCAACATTTGGCCAGCTAGCAGGCACAGCAATGAGTCGCGCTATCCATGAGGGTGCTAAGAGCAAGCGCATTGATATTGTCTTTGACGTCTACAAGGAGACATCCATCAAAGATACAGAAAGAGTCAACAGATATGAAGGCACAGGGATCCATTTCAAGAACATTCAACATGGGCACAACATCCAGCAGTGGAAAAAGCTTCTAAGTAGTTCCTCCAACAAGGCAAGTCTCATAAAGTTTCTGGTAGAAGAATGGAAGGCGAAACACCACAGGGAGAAGCTTGAGGAGAAGGAGCTGTATGTCACATGTGAGCAGCTCTGCTTTAAGATCACCAAAGAACAGTGGGAAGAGGCTGCTGACCTTAAGTCAAATCAAGAAGAAGCAGACACACGCCTCCTTCTCCATGCTCTTCATGCAGCAGAATCTGGTTACAAGTCGGTCATCATCACTTCGGAGGATACTGATGTCATGGTCCTGTGTCTGGGCATGTGCCACAAAATCCCATCCCACCTGTTCCAGAAATGCGGTACACAGAACCGGACAAGATTCCTGGATATCACCACTCTGAGCCGAACATTGGGAGGCAGCGTATGTGATTCATTGATTGGTATGCATGCATTTACAGGCTGTGACACCGTCAGTGCATTCGCTGGCCGTGGGAAGATGACGACACTCAAGCAGTTGAAGATGAACAAGACATACCAGGATGCCTTTCAGGAAGTTGGTCGTTCATGGGAAGTGTCTACCGAACTTTTTGAGAAGTTACAGGAAATCACCTGCCACATGTACCTGCCAACTACCCAAACAACTGAGGTAAACAGGCTCCGTTATCAGCTGTTCTGTGCCAGACGTGGAGTGGTAGAGTCAAGTCAACTCCCTCCTTGCCAGGACTGCCTTTTCATGCATGCACTGCGTGCAAACTACCAGGCTGCGATCTGGAGGAGAAGTCTGCAGAGCCAGCCATGGGTTGCAAACCCAACAGACTGCGGTTGGATGATAGATAACGACGGAAAGCTTGTTGTCAAGTGGATGCAAGGGGCACCAGCACCAGAAGCTATTATACAGCTACTGTCCTGCAAGTGTGTGCGGTCATGTGAACTTCCTCAGTGTACTTGCCTCAGCAATGGCCTGAAGTGCACAGACATGTGCAGATTACAGACATGCCAGAACAAGGGTACTGAAGACGAGCCAGTAGAACAACAGTCAGATTCAGAGTCCGATGTTGAAGATATTATGGAGTAACATATATATATATATATATATATATATATATATATATATATATATATATATATATATATGCACATGACATGTTCAGTGTGTATTTACATAACTTGGATTAAATTTTGTTACAAATACTACATCTAGTCACTCCGGGTGGTACCGATATCGTCATATTTGGTTCTTGGCTCATGCTAAAATTCCTGTGGAACACCTAAAGGGTTAACAGTTTTTAAAAATGAGTTTTGAACAGCTTGAGGGGTGTAGTTTGCAAAATGGGGTAATTTATGGGTGGTTTCTGTTATGTAAGCCCCTTAAAGTGACTTCAGAAGTGACTTGGTCCTTTGAAAAGTGGGTTTTGCTGTAAATGTGAAAAATTGCGCATAAAACTATAAGCCCTATTACGTCGTAAAACAATAAGGTTTCATTTTCAAAATGATGCCAATATGAAGTAAACATGTGGGGAGTGTAAATTAATAACTATTATGGGGGGTATCAGTATTTTTGTAAAAAGCAGAGAATTTCAAAGTTAAAAAATTGCCGATTTTTCCAAAATTTCCGAATATTTAGCATTTTTTTATATAGAAAGGTAAAATATATTGACTCCCATTTAGCACTGACGTGAAGTACAATATGTCACGAGAAAACAATCTCAGAATGGCTTGGATAGGTGAAAGCGTTCCAAAGTTATTAGCCCATGAAGTGGCACAGGTCAGATTGGCTTAGGCACTTGGGTACAAATAGGCCTAGGGCTGAAGGGGTTAATAAGCTACGTATATGTAAGGGCTATCATATCAAAAAATAAACTACAGACATGCATCTACCTAAAAATACCAAAGAGAATTAGTCACTCCGCTTGGTACCGATATCGTCAAATTTGGTTCTTGGCTCATGGACTAAAAGAGGACCTGTCACCATGTCAAAAGTTTGCTGTTTATACACTTGTTTTATTAACACTGCTCCCTTGAGTATTCATTTTTTTGCTTTTTTTAAATTCTGCTATACAGTTTAAGAGATACAGGCCTTTTTATTTGCTGCTAATGTTTATGGTGTTTACTAAAGGAGGTTATTATGCAGAGCAGCCGAAAACACACCCTCAGATAATCACAACCTGTTGGTAAAGACCTTCAGAATTAACACTGAATGAAAAGCCCATTGCATGGAATAGTATAGCAGATTTAAAAAAGCTAAATATTGAATACTCAGTGGAGCAGTGGGAATAAAATAAGAACAAAACCTGGTGTAATGACACTGATAGTGTCACTGTGGAAAGCCTGGATGGCGCAAGCAGGGGGCACAGGACCTAGAGCCGAGAGTGTAAGGAGCAGGGCACGCAGTGCGCACAGGACCTGACACTAAGGTACGCAGTATGCACAGGACCTGAGGCTAGACAGTCACGTGACCGCAGGGGGGCAGAGCCACCATGCGAGAGGACTGGGAATAAGCCGAGAGCGTGGAACACAGGGCAGAGAACAAAATGTAGTCAGTGGGAAGCAGAGGGTCAAAAGCCAGACGAGAGCGAGGTACCAGGGACAAGACAGAAGAGTAAACCGAGACGAGCCAAGGGGTCAGAGAACCAGGAAGGACAGATCAGGACCGAGCAGAAAACAGAGGCAGAAGTTAGGGGACAGAACCGGGTCATTCACAACAAAACTCACACGCACAGAGGCACAATGATTACAGATGAGTAACCTGGGTCAACAACCACTAACCGAGTACACGGAAGTATCACCGACACCTGACCCAGGAACCACCAGTATTAAATAGCTGCCTCAGAACCAGAGAGAGGCAACTCGCGTTAACCCTGACCTGACCAGGACGGAGGCTGGATCATTCCGTCCAGAGTCATGACATCTGGCTTCATTACCTGTTAAAATGAACATGTGAAGGCAGCATGAAGTAGTCACAGTGACTTTGAGTCTATCACTCATTTCCAAAAACATAATAAATGTAGGGGTTCTAAAAATGTGAAAATCAGTCTCCCCATCATAAACAAAAATAGGTAACTGGGTGAGTTATTACCATATACAACCTAGAAAAAGGCACAAAATATCCAGAAACATCACTCAAAAGATGCATATATAAAGATAATATCAGTTTTATTACAAATTAGTACACATTAAAAAAAACAATGAAAAATGAAGCAAAAGGTAAATATGATATATGTGGGAGGGATCAAAAGAGGAAATTAATCAAATATAAAAAGGTGGTAAAGTGGAGTGAGGTCAAACTGATGGTGTTAATAGCATCAATATATATATAAACCTACCAGGGATGCCAAGGTGGTAGACAAATGCATATAGTGTTAAATAACATTTAGTCAATTCACATGGGGAGGGATGAAGTGTAAAGCTTACCCATGGTGCAGTTAATAGACCATCCACAATGCCACAGACGCCCAACACACGTTTCACTGATGTGCTTTCTCAAGTAATGTCTGATATTTGTCACTTTACAGGTGCCACTCCAATTATTTGCACTTGTTGGGTCAGAGATTGTAGTTTTGACCTTTTGTTTAATCCCTTTTGCATTCCATATTGTAGTTTTTCTTCAAGTATCCTGTTTGTGACTTCTGAAACATGCTCTAGTTTCCTTCTTGTGACGCATGCGTTAAACGGACTGCATTAATGCAAGTACCGAAAAAGATCGCGTTATGCGATCGCGCTAGCGCAGATGCTTCATCTGTGCTAGCGGTGACGGACCCGAAAATGCTGCAGACCGCGTCTGAGGGTCCGTCACAGAATGACGTCACATCGCTAACGCATGCCGATTATGACATGCGTTAGCGATGCACTACATAATGGCAGTTAATGGGTGTGCTAACACATCCGTTACATAGCATTAGTGCTGCTATGTAACGGATGCCATCAGCACATTGCCGTTAACGCAATGTGAGCCCAGCCTTAGCAGAAATAACTTGCTACTTAAACTGGATCTCTCATGCAACTTTTGCAAAGCATCCCACATTCTTATGACACTGTTCTTATGTCTTCTGTGGATCACCTGTTCATCTTCCACTAGTAAGAATATAGTGGCTCTTGCCTGTCTATTTCCACGATAGGATATGAAGTGTTGGTTTATTGTCAATGTGTTTCAGAGTCACATTGACTCCTTCTTCAGGACTACCACACATAGGAGTCTTTTTTTCCTCCCATTCCCGACAATCTGTGGCCTGCCTGTAATAATCTCCCATATCTGGACTGTGACATCTCCACTTTAACCTTTATTATCAGGTAACTGTTGTTATTTAGTTTAACCACAGTAAATTTAATCTCTGAGCTGCTAGCTACTTGTATACAGGACATGAGAACCTCGGAAAGATTCCTTGAATCAGTCTTTTCACCATTTCAGCTCAACCAGCAAGTACTCAGATCTCATTTACTTGGTACATACACAAATCATTACTACGTCATCACAACATGGAGAATTACAGGAAGATCAAAACAAACTACAAAACCACAAAAGTCATACAAATCTCCGAGCACTAAAAAATACTCGGAGGACCCCCGAGCGTGCTCGGGAAATCTCGAGTAACGAGTATATTCGCTCATCACTAATCACTATCTCTCAGCAGGTTGTAGATACCTGATCTGAGAGCAGCCTGATGTAGGCAACAAGAGAAGCTGAATCCAACAATGTATCACTTAGTTTATTTGGTAAAGCTGTTCTCAAACAATGTTAGTTTTTATATTTAGCAATACAGCAGAGCTGAGGAAGCTAACCCCGCCCACACCAGGTTCTGTTTTTACACCCCTTGTGAGGAAGAACAGCCAAAACACGCGTAAAGGACGTCCACTGTTGCAAGTTGGAGCTCTGGTATATATGCCTGTCTGTAATGCTTATAATGAGTGTTGTTTAGATTCCAGCTATTGATTACACTGCCCCTGGTCTGTCTGCTAACAGAAGGTTTGGAATCATGCTACTATAGCCCGATGTCTAACATCCAAGCCGTCTGGTCTGCACCACACCTGGGACAGGTTCCAACATCTTCCAGCATTATATTTACATATCAAGTACTCAGCACTTTGTTTTCAGTATATCTTCATCTTGCAATTGCACTGGTATTGTGACCAGGATTACAGAGAGTATTTCCATCCTTATTACTAGGTATTTACCAACTCATATGCTCTGTTTGTATAATCCCTTGTAATTGGATAATTCTCAATATACCCTCTGCAGTGTGTTTTCGTTGTGTTTAGTATGTATTGCCATCTCCTTTTTAATCATGACATTTTAAAATAATTGTTGAATAAAAATCAATACTTTTAGACATTATTTTGCGTTTGAAGGATCTTTTTCCTTTATCGGTTTTCAGTCTTTCACAGTCCTCCGTGTTACTGTTTAGAGTACAATAGGCTGTGTATATACAATGTCCATAGACAGTGAGCTGCCTATCACAGTAGGGGGCATGCCGTGCTCACATACACACGCTGCTGTGTCCCAGCAATGATAACAGTCATTGCAAGCAAACAAAACCACAGAGATTGATATGAGGGGCATCGCTGAAATCTGTATTTTAGCCCCTACCTCATGCTGTCTTCAGATTACATTATTATTATTATTTATTTATATAGCACCATTAATTCCATGGTGTTGTACATGAGAAAGGGGTTACGTACAGAGTTATAGATATCGTTTTCAGTAAACAAATTTACAATGACAGACTGGTACAGAGGGGAGAGGACCCTGTCCTTGCGGACTTTCTACTGGATAATGGGGAAGAGACAGAAGGTTGGGGGTGCGGCAGCTCTGGTGGTGGTGAGGCAGCAGCTCTGGTGGTGGTGAGGCGGCAGCTCTGGTGGTGGTGAGGCGGCAGCTCGGGTGGTGGTGAGGCGGCAGCTCGGGTGGTGGTGAGGCGACAGCTCATGTGGTGGTAAGGCGGCAGCTCGCGTGGTGGTGAGGCAACAGAATGGTTATTGCAGGCTGTAGGCTTTCCTGAAGAGAGGTTTTCAGGTTCCATCTGAAGGATCTGAGGGTGGTGGATAATCAGACGTGTTGAGGCGTGGAATTCCAGAGGATGGGGGATATTCGGGAGAAATCTTGGAGGCAGTTGTGTGAGAAACGAATAAGTGTGGAGGAGAGTAGGAGGTCTTGGGAGGATCGAAGATTACGTGAGGGAAGATATTGGGAGATTAGTTCGGAGATATAGGGAGGGGACAGGTTGTGGATGGCTTTGTAGATCAGTGTTAGTAGTTTGAACTGGATTCGTTGGGGAATTTGGAGCCAGTGAAGGGATTTGCAGAGGGGAGAAGCAGGGGAGTAGCGAGGAGAGAGGTGGATTAGCTGAGCAGCAGTGTTGAGGACTGAAGTGGTGCAAGAGAGTTAGCTGGGAGGCCACAGAGGAGGGTGTTGCAGTAATCGAGGTAGGAGATGATGAGGGCATGCACAAGAGTTTTAGTAGATTGTGGGCTGAGGAAGGGATGGATTCTGACAATATTTTTGAGTTGGAGGCGACAGGAGGTGGCAAGAGTTTGAACGTGCAGTTTGAAGGACAGGGCAGAGTCGAGAGTTACCCCGAGGCAGCGGATTTCGTGTGCCGGAGAGAGCGTGATGCCATTTACCATAATAGATAGGGGGGATTACATAGAAAAAAACCTGCTGACAGATTCCCTCTAAAGGGTATATGGATATCTTGGTTCTGTATTCTATGAACCAAAGAACCAGTAATTTCCTTAGCAGTATTGGCAACAGGAGAAATGTAGTATCAATGCATTTAAATGGTTGCAGTGCAATACTACATTTCTCTCGTTGCCATTGTTGATGGGGAAATTACTGGTCATACCCAGTTTACTCCTCCAGAATTTTACTGAGGATTAGAAAAGCCAGACCATGGGGTGGGTTCATTCTAAGGAGGGATTTTCCAGTTGTGACAACCTCTTTAAGGGTATGTGTCCACATTCAGTATTACATCCGGATTAGCTGCGGATTGAACGCTGCGTACAGCCGCAGCGTTCAACCCGCAGCATCCAGATGTTACAGCATGGTGGAGGGGATTTTATGAAATCCCATCTCCACTATGCGCGTGAACACGCATCCGGCGGCCCTGCGTTAACGGACATGTGGCGCGTCTGTTTATACCGCAGCATGTCTGTTTACCTTGCGGCGACGCTCCGTCGCCGCAAGGTAAATCACAGGGCCCTATGTATGGGATGCAGAGATTCCGGATTTGTGCAATGATTACATCCGGAATCACCGCGTGTACAAAAGGGGGCGGCGCTTTGGGCGGAGCTGGGTTTCCGCTCTGTCCAAAGCGCCGTGATTACAGACCATGGACACGCACCCTAATAGTCAGTGTTTACCTATAAATACTACACAAAAGCTTCCAAGTAGCAGCTAAACCAACAGAGATGATTGAAAGTAAGTTTAGTAATTAATGTGCTCAAAACATGCTCTATGCGATAAACTGCTGCTTCAACAGGAGACAGCACACAAATAAATCAAAGCCTGCTGTAATTAGATACTAATATATGAAACGTTTGTGCAGTCTTCAAATAGCAAGTCTAATTGTACTGGTCCAACAGATATCCATATTTCTGGGATGTGTGGCTAGAGTGCAGTTCTACAGTAATGATATCAATATCAAAGTACGTGTTGCATACAATATAGTATCCGTTCACCAACATGTTTTAAAACTTGTCTGATAGTTTATTATTTTGTTTCTTTAAAGGAGTTGTCCACCTTCAGGGACAATATTAAAAAAAATGCGTTTCTTTGGTGTTAAAAATAATTTTTGCAATGTTTTTCAATTAGGTTTCCTCAATTTTTGTGCACCATTTGGCATTTACAGGCTTTTTGTTTCACTGCTTATTAACCCCTTCATGACCTTGGGATTTTCCGTTTTTCCGTGTTCGTTTTTCGCTCCCCTCCTTCTCAGAGCCATAACTTTTTTATTTTTCCTTCAATGTGGCCATGTGAGGGCTTATTTTTTGCGAAACAAGTTGTACTTTTGAACAACATCATTGGTTTTAGCATGTCGTGTACTAGAAAATGGGAAAAAAATTCCAAGTGCGGTTAAATTGCAAAAAAGTGCAATCGCACACTTGTTTTTTGTTTGGCTTTTTTGCTAGGTTCACTAAATGCTAAAACTGACCTGCCATTATGATTCTCCAGGTCATTACGAGTTCATAGACACCTAACATGTCTAGGTAATTTTTTATCTAAGTGGTGAAAAATAATTCCAAACTTTGCTAAATTAAAAAAACAATTGCGCCATATTCTGATACCCGTAGCGTCTCCATTTTTCATGGTCTGGGGTCGGTTGAGGGCTTATTTTCTGCGTGCCAAGCTAGCGTTTTTAATGATACCATTTTGGTGCAGATATGTTGTTTTGATCGCCCGTCATTGCATTTTAATGCAATGTCGTGGCGACCAAAAAAACGTAATTCTGGCGTTTCAAATTTTTTTCTCTCTATGCCATTCAGCGATCAGGTTAATCCTTTTTTTATTGATAGATCGGGCGATTCTAAACGCGGCGGTACCAAATATGTGTAGGTTTGATATTTTTTTATTGGTTTATCTTGAATGGGGCGAAAGGGGGGTGATTTAAACTTTAATTTTTTTTTTTTAACTTTTTTTTTTACTT
Source organism: Ranitomeya variabilis (assembly GCF_051348905.1). Classification (NCBI taxonomy): domain Eukaryota; kingdom Metazoa; phylum Chordata; class Amphibia; order Anura; family Dendrobatidae; genus Ranitomeya; species Ranitomeya variabilis. Next base: position 102,749,330 of record NC_135235.1, read on the forward strand.
TTTTTTTTTTTTACTTTTGCCATGCTTCAATAGCCTCCATAGGAGGCTAGAAGCTGGCACAACTCGATCGCCTCTGCTACATAGGAGCGATCATCAAATCGCTGCTATGTAGCTGAATTGCAGGTGTGCTATGAGCACCGACCACAGGGTGGCGCTCACAGCTAGCTGGGATCAGTAACCATAGAGGTTTCAAGGACCTCTATGGTTACTATGCAGAAGCATCGCTGACCCCCGATCATCTGATGGGGGTCGGCAATGCGCTCAAGCACTGGTTAAATGCCGCTGTCAGTGTTTGATAGCGGCATTTAACTAGTTAATAGCAGGGGGTGAATCGCGATTTCACCCGCCGCTATTGCAGGCACATGTGTTGTGAATTGGACTTTTTGGCTCCCTCTTGTGGTCACTAGCGACATGACACTTTGAGCTTCTTTCTCTAGCTTGGTACCCACCTGGCTCGTTAGTCCAGGGGTGTTGCTATTTAAGCTTCCTGGATTTTCAGTCTGGTGCCTGGCATCATTGTAATCAGTTCCTTTCTGTTTGCTCCTGTCTGCTGGTCCTGGTTCTTGCAAAATAAGCTAAGTCCTGCTTCCTTATTTTTTGGTTATTTGCATTTGCTCTTATTTCTGTCCAGCTTGTACCAAATGTGATTCCTGATATAGCTGGAAGCTCTAGGGGGCTGATATTCTCCCCCTGTGCCGTTAGGCGGTTCGGGGGTTCTTGAATATTCAGCGTGGAAATTTTGATAGGGTTTTTGCTGACCGTATAAGTCATCTTCCTATATTCTGCTATTAGTCAGTGGGCCTCTCTTTGCTAAAAAACCTAGTTCATCCTTGCGTTTGTCTTTTCTTCTTACCTCACCGTTATTATTTGTTGGGGGCTTGTATCCAACTTTTGGGGTCTTTTCTCTGGAGGCAAGAAAGGTCTATCTTTTCCCTTCTAGGGTTAGTTAGTTCTCCGGCTGGCGCGAGACGTCTAGAACCAACGTAGGTACGTTCCCCGGCTGCTGCTATTTGTGGTGCTAGGTTCAGGTATATGGTCAGCCTAGTTACCACTGCCCTATGAGCTGGTTTTTTGTGTTTGCAGACTTGGTTATAAATTCTGAGACCCTCTGCCATTGGGGTCATAACAGTATGCCAGGCCAAAGGTGAATGTTTAATGCATTGCAGAAGTGGGATAATAAGAAAGGAAATTCTGAGTTTTTTTTTTTTTTTTCTTTCTTCCTCCCCTTTACCTCAGAGTGGCTTGAGCTTGCTGCAGACATGAATGTCCAGACCTTGATTACTAGTGTGGATCAACTTGCTGCTCGTGTGCAGGGTATTCAAGATTTTGTTACCAGTAGTCCTATGTCAGAACCTAAAATACCTATTCCTGAACTGTTTTCTGGAGACCGATTTAAGTTTAGGAATTTCAGGAATAATTGTAAATTGTTTCTATCTCTGAGACCCCGTTCGTCTGGAGACTCAGCTCAGCAAGTTAAAATTGTTATCTCTTTCTTGTGGGGCGACCCTCAGGATTGGGCTTTCTCGTTAGCGCCAGGAGATCCGGCATTGGCAAATATTGATGCGTTTTTTCTGGCGCTCGGGTTGCTTTACGAGGAACCCAATCTTGAAATTCAGGCAGAAAAAGCCTTGCTGGCTATCTCTCAGGGCCAGGATGAAGCTGAAGTGTATTGCCAAAAATTTCGGAAATGGTCCGTGCTTACTCAGTGGAATGAGTGTGCTCTGGCCGCAAATTTCAGAAATGGCCTTTCTGAAGCCATTAAGAATGTGATGGTGGGTTTCTCCATTCCTACAAGTCTAAATGATTCCATGGCGCTGGCTATTCAGATTGACCGGCGTTTGCGGGAGCGCAAAGCCGCTAATCCTCGGGTGGTGTTGTCTGAACAAACACCTGATTTAATGCAATGTGGTAGAATTCAGACTAGAAATGAACGGAAAAATCATAGACGTCTGAATGGGTTGTGTTTTTACTGTGGTGATTCTACACATGTTATATCAGCATGCTCTAAACGCCTAACAAGGGTTGTTAGTCCTGTCGCCATTGGTAATCTGCAACCTAAATTTATTTTGTCTGTGACTTTAATTTGCTCATTGTCTTCCTACCCTGCTATGGCGTTTGTGGATTCAGGTGCTGCCCTGAGTCTTATGGATCTGTCATTTGCCAAGCGCTGTGGTTTTGTACTTGAGCCGTTGGTAAATCCTATCCCTCTTAGAGGTATTGATGCTACACCATTGGCGGAAAATAAGCCGCAGTTTTGGACACAGGTAACCATGTGCATGACTCCTGAACATCGGGAGGTGATTCGTTTTCTTGTTCTGCATAAAATGCATGATTTGGTCGTTTTGGGTCTGCCATGGTTGCAGACCCATAATCCAGTTTTGGATTGGAAGGCAATGTCAGTGTCAAGTTGGGGCTGTCAGGGAATTCATGGTGATTCCCCGCCGGTGTCTATTGCTTCCTCTACTCCTTCGGAAGTTCCTGAGTATTTGTCTGATTATCAGGATGTTTTCAGCGAGTCCAGGTCCAGTGCTCTTCCTCCTCATAGGGATTGTGACTGCGCTATAGATTTGATTCCAGGTAGTAAATTTCCTAAGGGAAGATTATTTAATCTGGCTGTACCTGAGCATACCGCAATGCGTTCATATATCAAGGAGTCTCTGGAGAAGGGGCATATCCGTCCATCCTCTTCCCCTCTTGGTGCGGGATTATTTTTTGTGGCCAAAAAGGACGGATCTTTGAGACCTTGTATAGACTATCGGCTTCTGAATAAAATCACTGTTAAATTTCAGTATCCTTTGCCTCTGTTGTCAGACTTGTTTGCCCGGGTTAAGGGTGCCAAGTGGTTCACCAAGATAGATCTTCGTGGTGCGTACAACCTTGTGCGCATTAAGCAAGGAGATGAATGGAAAACTGCATTTAATACGCCCGAAGGTCATTTTGAGTACTTGGTGATGCCTTTTGGGCTTTCTAATGCTCCTTCAGTTTTTCAGTCCTTTATGCATGATATCTTCCGGAAGTATCTGGATAAATTTATGATTGTTTATCTGGATGATATTCTGTTTTTTTCTGATGATTGGGACTCCCATGTTAAGCAGGTCAGGACGGTGTTTCAGGTTTTGCGTGAGAATGCTTTGTTCGTTAAGGGCTCAAAGTGTCTCTTTGGAGTACAGAAGGTTCCCTTTTTGGGTTTTATTTTTTCCCCTTCTGCGGTGGAGATGGACCCAGTCAAGGTCCGAGCTATTCATGATTGGACTCAACCCACGTCAGTTAAGAGTCTTCAGAAGTTCTTGGGTTTTGCTAACTTCTACCGTCGTTTTATCGCTAACTTTTCTAGCGTTGTTAAACCTTTGACGGATATGACCAAGAAAGGTTCTGATGTTGCTAACTGGGCTCCTGCAGCCGTGGAAGCTTTCCAAGAGCTGAAGCGCCGGTTTACTTCGGCGCCTGTTTTGTGCCAGCCTGATGTCTCACTTCCCTTTCAGGTTGAAGTGGATGCTTCTGAGATCGGGGCAGGGGCCGTTTTGTCGCAGAGAGGCCCTGGTTGCTCTGTAATGAGACCATGTGCTTTTTTTTCTAGGAAGTTTTCGCCTGCTGAGTGGAACTATGATGTTGGCAATCGGGAGTTGTTGGCCATGAAGTGGGCATTTGAGGAGTGGCGTCATTGGCTCGAGGGTGCTAAGCATCGTGTGGTGGTCTTGACTGATCACAAGAATCTGATGTATCTCGAGTCTGCTAAGCGCCTGAATCCTAGACAGGCCCGTTGGTCATTGTTGTCATTCCTCGGTGTTGGCAGGGCATCCGGGAATTTTTGGCACCAGAGATTTGGTGGCTAGGTCCTTTTGGTGGCCTTCCTTGTCACGGGATGTGCGGTCATTTGGGCAGTCCTGTGGGACTTGTGCTCGAGCTAAGCCTTGCTGTTCTCGTGCCAGCGGGTTGCTCTTGCCTTTACCTGTCCCGAAGAGGCCTTGGACACACATTTCCATGGATTTCATTTCAGATCTTCCGGTGTCTCAGGGCATGTCTGTCATCTGGGTGGTATGTGATCGCTTTTCCAAGATGGTCCATTTGGTGTCCTTGCCTAAGCTGCCTTCCTCTTCCGATCTGGTTCCTTTATTCTTTCAGAATGTGGTTCGCTTGCACGGCATTCCTGAGAATATCGTGTCTGACAGAGGATCCCAGTTTGTTTCCAGGTTCTGGCGATCCTTTTGTGCTAAGATGGGCATTGATTTGTCATATTCGTCTGCCTTTCATCCTCAGACTAATGGCCAAACGGAGCGAACAAATCAGACTCTAGAGGCTTATTTGAGGTGTTTTGTTTCTGCAGATCAGGATGATTGGGTGACCTTCTTGCCATTGGCTGAGTTTGCCCTTAATAATCGGGCTAGTTCCGCTACTTTGGTTTCGCCATTTTTCTGCAACTCTGGTTTTCATCCTCGTTTTTCTTCGGGACATGTTGAGCCCTCTGACTGTCCTGGGGTAGATTCTGTGGTGGATAGGTTGCAGCGGATCTGGAATCATGTGGTGGACAACCTAAAGTTGTCACAGGAGAAGGCTCAGCGTTTTGCCAACCGCCGCCGCGGTGTGGGTCCCCGACTTCGTGTTGGGGATTTGGTGTGGCTGTCTTCTCGATTTGTTCCTATGAAGGTCTCCTCTCCTAAATTTAAGCCTCGCTTCATCAGTCCTTATAAGATTTTGGAAATCCTTAATCCAGTGTCCTTTCGCTTGGATCTTCCGGTGTCGTTTGCCATTCACAACGTGTTCCATAGGTCTTTGTTGCGGCGCTACGTTGTGCCTGTGGTTCCTTCTGTTGAGCCTCCTGCTCCGGTGTTGGTTGAGGGCGAGTTGGAGTACGTGGTGGAGAAGATCTTGGATTCTCGTCTCTCCAGACGGAGGCTTCAGTATCTGGTCAAGTGGAAGGGCTATGGTCAGGAGGATAATTCCTGGGTGGTCGCCTCTGATGTTCATGCGGCCGATTTAGTTCGTGCCTTTCACGCTGCTCATCCTGATCGTCCTGGTGGTCTTGGTGAGGGTTCGGTGACCCCTCCTTAAGGGGGGGTACTGTTGTGAATTGGACTTTTTGGCTCCCTCTTGTGGTCACTAGCGACATGACACTTTGAGCTTCTTTCTCTAGCTTGGTACCCACCTGGCTCGTTAGTCCAGGGGTGTTGCTATTTAAGCTTCCTGGATTTTCAGTCTGGTGCCTGGCATCATTGTAATCAGTTCCTTTCTGTTTGCTCCTGTCTGCTGGTCCTGGTTCTTGCAAAATAAGCTAAGTCCTGCTTCCTTATTTTTTGGTTATTTGCATTTGCTCTTATTTCTGTCCAGCTTGTACCAAATGTGATTCCTGATATAGCTGGAAGCTCTAGGGGGCTGATATTCTCCCCCCGTGCCGTTAGACGGTTCGGGGGTTCTTGAATATTCAGCGTGGAAATTTTGATAGGGTTTTTGCTGACCGTATAAGTCATCTTCCTATATTCTGCTATTAGTCAGTGGGCCTCTCTTTGCTAAAAAACCTAGTTCATCATTGCGTTTGTCTTTTCTTCTTACCTCACCGTTATTATTTGTTGGGGGCTTGTATCCAACTTTTGGGGTCTTTTCTCTGGAGGCAAGAAAGGTCTATCTTTTCCCTTCTAGGGTTAGTTAGTTCTCCGGCTGGCGCGAGACGTCTAGAACCAACGTAGGTACGTTCCCCGGCTGCTGCTATTTGTGGTGCTAGGTTCAGGTATATGGTCAGCCTAGTTACCACTGCCCTATGAGCTGGTTTTTTGTGTTTGCAGACTTGGTTATAAATTCTGAGACCCTCTGCCATTGGGGTCATAACACACATGTCAGCTGTTCAAAACAGCTGACATGTCCTGGCTTTGATGCGGGCTCACCGCCGGAGCCCTGAATCAAAGCGGGGTATCTGACCTCGGATGTACTATCCCGTCCGAGGTCAGAAAGGGGTTATACTTTGATGTGGTCTGTAATCATAAATCAGTCTGAGAAGAACTCAGAAGCCAGATAAGAGTTACAAACTCTCCAGTAAGACCATGACTGCGTATGCCGAGTACGGTTTCCCATTGGGCGCAATTGTAAATACCTCCAAACCCCCCTCCCCCCGACGTACTGTACCAACCCAATTTTTGAATAATAACACAACCATTTATATTCTTTGGATATTTTGGCCACAGCGGCCAACTTTTATTAACAAAATTAACATAAACAGTAATACAATCAGTATGTAAATTCGAGGGGAGGGTTCTTGGAGCTAAAAAGATCTGGCAAAACCCCCAAATGAAGATCAACCTTCATGTTACCCTCAGCCGTACATCACCAGCTCGAGGGCACCGTACATCCCGTTCCGGGAAGAGAAAAACCACCAACAGCTCCCAGGGTAAAACCCCGTCCAGAGCCCATACCAAAAATGCCAGATCAAAACCCCACACCATTTTAAATTGCCTGTAATTATGTTCCAATTCCTTCCCCCTACCAATCAGCGTCAACTCCAAGAACCCCCACCGCCCCACCAACACAGCCACTGTGACAATAACACAAATGCAGACATGCAAAATTATACCGAACATTCCTTCTTTATAACGATACACATATACATAAACACATATACATAAACACATATATCCCTTTTTTTTTTTTTTTATAACTTACATAAATAAAATATATCCATATATGACAGCTCCCCCCCCTATGAAAAACACCCCAGGCCAGCAAAGCAAAGGGGAGGGTGGGTGGGACTGCTCGCTTTGGGTGAAGGGAATAGAATGGCGGTTTTCCCGTACTTTCTTCCCTAAATCCCCCCTCCTTATTGCTCCTCCCCCATTCCGATCCACCTATCAGAGCCCCCCCGCATCATTCAAAAACCTCCCGGCCAAATGCGGTCATGGGGGGCCTCCGTGTAGGTGCGCCCTACTTCTGCCCTGACTTGACCGCATATGCCGAGTACGGTTTCCCATTGGGGCAATTGTAAATACCTCCAAACCCCCCTCCCCCCGACGTACTGTACCAACCCAATTTTTGAATAATAACACAACCATTTATATTCTTTGGATATTTTGGCCACAGCGGCCAACTTTTATTAACAAAATTAACATAAACAGTAATACAATCAGTATGTAAATTCGAGGGGAGGGTTCTTGGAGCTAAAAAGATCTGGCAAAACCCCCAAATGAAGATCAACCACCATGTTACCTGTTATGACCCCAATGGCAGAGGGTCTCAGGAATAATGCTAAGTCAGTAAATACAGAAAACCAGCTCATAGGGCAGTGGTAACTGGGCTGACCATATAACTAATCCTAGCACCACAAATACCAGCAGCCGGGAAACGTTCCTACGTTGATCCTAGACGTCTCGCGCCAGCCGGAGAGCTAACTACCCCTAGAAGGGAAAAGAAAGACCTTTCTTGCCTCCAGAGGAAATACCCCAAAAAGTTGGATAGAAGCCCCCCACAAATAATAACGGTGAGGTAAGAGGAAAAGACAAACATAAGAATGAGCTAGGAATTTAGCAAAGAGAGGCCCACTAGCTAATAGCAGAATATAGAAAGATAACTTATATGGTCAGCAAAAAATCCTATCAAAAATATCCACACTGGAAATTCAAGAACCCCCGAACCGTCTAACGGCCCGGGGGGAGAACACAAGCCCCCTAGAGCTTCCAGCAAGGTCAGGAATCACATTTAGTACAAGCTGGACAAAAAATGATAGCAAACAAATAACCCAAAAAACAAAGAAGCAAGACTTAGCTTAATTTAGCACGAACCAGGACCAGCAAACAGGAGCAAACAGAATGTGTCTGATAACACTGATGCCAGGCACTGGACTAAGGTTCCAGGAGGTTTATATAGCAACACCCCTGAAGTAACGACCCAGCTGGGTGCAAACAGAGGGAAGGAAATCCCAGAGTCATATCACTAGTAACCACTAGAGGGAGCCAAAAAAGTCTAATTCACAACAGTACCCCCCCCCTTAAGGAGGGGTCACCGAACCCTCACCAAGACCACCAGGGCGATCAGGATGAGAAGCGTGAAAGGCACGAACCAAATCGGCCGCATGCACATCAGAGGCAACCACCCAGGAATTATCTTCCTGACCATAACCCTTCCACTTGACCAAATACTGAAGCCTCCGCCTGGAGAGACGAGAATCCAAGATCTTCTCCACCACGTACTCCAACTCGCCCTCAACCAACACCGGAGCAGGAGGCTCAGCAGAAGGAACCACAGGCACAACGTAGCATCGTAACAAAGACCTATGGAACACGTTGTGAATGGCAAACGAAACCGGAAGATCCAAGCGAAAGGACACAGGATTAAGGATTTCCAATATCTTGTAAGGACCGATGAAGCGAGGCTTAAATTTAGGAGAGGAGACCTTCATAGGAACAAATCGAGAAGACAGCCACACCAAATCCCCAACACGAAGTCGGGGACCCACACCGCGGCGGCGGTTGGCAAAACGCTGAGCCTTCTCCTGTGACAACTTCAAGTTGTCCACCACATGATTCCAGATCTGCTGCAACCTATCCACCACAGAATCCACTCCAGGACAGTCAGAAGGCTCCACATGTCCCGAGGAAAAACGAGGATGGAAACCAGAGTTGCAGAAAAATGGCGAAACCAAAGTAGCGGAACTAGCCCGATTATTTAGGGCAAACTCAGCCAATGGCAAGAAGGTCACCCAATCATCCTGATCTGCCGAAACAAAACACCTCAAGTAAGCTTCCAGAGTCTGATTAGTTCGCTCAGTTTGTCCATTAGTCTGAGGATGAAAGGCAGACGAGAACGATAAATCAATGCCCATCCTAGCACAAAAGGATCGCCAGAACCTGGAAACAAACTGGGATCCTCTGTCAGACACAATATTCTCAGGAATGCCGTGCAAACGAACCACATTCTGAAGGAACACAGGAACCAGATCGGAAGAGGAAGGCAGCTTAGGCAAAGGCACCAAATGGACCATTTTTGAAAAGCGATCACATACCACCCAGATGACAGACATACCCCGAGACACCCGGGAGATCAGAAATGAAATCCATGGAAATATGTGTCCAAGGCCTCTTCGGGACAGGCAAGGAGAGCTAACTACCCCTAGAAGGGAAAAGAAAGACCTTTCTTGCCTCCAGAGGAAATACCCCAAAAAGTTGGATAGAAGCCCCCCACAAATAATAACGGTGAGGTAAGAGGAAAAGACAAACATAAGAATGAGCTAGGAATTTAGCAAAGAGAGGCCCACTAGCTAATAGCAGAATATAGAAAGATAACTTATATGGTCAGCAAAAAATCCTATCAAAAATATCCACACTGGAAATTCAAGAACCCCCTAACCGTCTAACGGCCCGGGGGGAGAACACCAGCCCCCTAGAGCTTCCAGCAAGGTCAGGAATCACATTTAGTACAAGCTGGACAAAAAATGATAGCAAACAAATAACCCAAAAAACAAAGAAGCAAGACTTAGCTTAATTTAGCACGAACCAGGACCAGCAAACAGGAGCAAACAGAATGTGTCTGATAACACCGATGCCAGGCACTGGACTAAGGTTCCAGGAGGTTTATATAGCAACACCCCTGAAGTAACGACCCAGCTGGGTGCAAACAGAGGGAAGGAAATCCCAGAGTCATATCACTAGTAACCACTAGAGGGAGCCAAAAAAGTCTAATTCACAACAGTTACCCTCAGCCGTACATCACCAGCTCGAGGGCACCGTACATCCTGTTCCGGGAAGAGAAAAACCACCAACAGCTCCCAGGGTAAAACCCCGTCCAGAGCCCATACCAAAAATGCCAGATCAAAACCCCACACCATTTTAAATTGCCTGTAATAATGTTCCAATTCCTTCCCCCTACCAATCAGCGTCAACTCCAAGAACCCCCACCCCCCCACCAACCACGAACAGCCCTGACCACCTCAGGCTCGTGAGTGCCCCAACGCCACCAACGCTCTCTCCACCCCTTCTTGTAAAGCTAATGTCCACAAATCGATCCCAATCGCATTTAAATGAACTCCATCCTCCAACCAGAAATTACCAACCCCCGATTCCAACTCGAAATGTCGAACGCTAATACCCCCATTTCTAGAACCAAAACTTGACACTGCCCTGTTTAATTTTACCCTAGCTCTGTTAATCCCCTTCAAAGATCTAGCTACCCTCCACCGCTTCCTAGGCACAATATCCGACCACACAGTCAACACTCCCGGAAACGAACTCCACAACCTCAAAAAATCGAACCATATATCTCTGATTAATTCTCTAACCGGCCTTACCCCCAAGTCATTCCCCCCAAATGCACGACCAAAATGTCAGGCTGTCTATCCAAATGAACAGCCCTGGAAAATTCAGAAAGAACTCTACTCCAAACCATCCCCCGAAATCCCAACCAACGAATGACCACTTACTGCCTACTAAAACTCAGTTGCCTACCGTCCGGCCTGACGTCGGCACGCAGCGCCCCCCAATGCACGAACAAATGTCCGAAGATCCAAAGATCCAATGCTAAATAGGGGAAACCACCTGCAATAAGACACATGAAAAACACTCAACGTCAACACGATACCATGACATGCCACCCAAAAATTAATGACGAACATAGCTTAAGTATCGATCTGAAGTCCACCTGCCAATTCTCCGTATTGCGTCAGCACCTAAACCCAAACTATCAGCTTTGGATGCGGCCCCGATCCTAAAGGAATGCGACCCGAACATATCCGGAGGAAGGCCCAACGCCTGCAAACCCTTTTTTAGTACTGCAATAAACTGAAAGCGAGACAGAAATGTCCCCCCACGTGACACAACAAAGGGCCTACTCTACCTGACCACAAGCGCCAATACGCTTCCAGACACCCTCTCGGGCACATCAATGCCCCGTTAACCCTTCCCAATACCACACGCTTCCCTCTTCCAAACTGGTCGGTCTTCGAACGCCGAATCCAAAAAACAATACCCCCCGTCCAAAGCTCAACATCCTCTGCCAACAAACCTCCTACCCTGTTCCTGGAGCTTGCCACAAGGTCGCCAACATGTATGGCCCCAAAAAAGGCTAAAGAAAAAGCAAGTCGGAACAACGCCAACTCAAAATTAGAACAACAAATAGACTCCAAAACCCTGCCCAACCGTTCCAAAAGGCTAAAAGAAATTGGACGGCGCCCATCAAGCGTCTGATTACCTCTCCTAAAACCCCTTAGTGCCTATCTAACCTTAAAATGTTTTGTAACGTCCGCCAACCCCTGCAACATAAAAGCAAAAGCAAGCCCAGCCACGAACTTATTCACTTTAGAAATCGACCAACCTACCTCGGCCGCCTTGCCAATTAAAAATAACACCGCCAACATCGTATCTTCTTCGGACACCAAATCGCCCCAACAAGACACCCAACTCTGCCAAACCCGCCATGAGGCTTCATATGATGACCAGGTTTGGCTTGTAACAGACTCCTGAATCAACCGGCCCGCTCGTCCATAATCACATTCCAGAGATGCAAAGGGCATTCTTCTCCCGAGATCTCCGCGTCCGGTGACAATTCTCGAAAACACTCCCACTGAAAACGAGACAACGCATCCGCAATTGAATTCTGGACACCTGGCACATGAACCGCTGAGATACAAGCATTCAGCTCCAAGCACCTGAAGACCAGCTCCCTCACCAACTTAATCATAGGGGGAGACGAGGCCGACAGACTGTTAATCACAGACACGACGCTCATATTGTCGCAATGGAAACGAACCCTCCTGTTAGCGAACATACCCCCCCAAATGGAAACCGCCACAACTATAGGAAACAACTCTAACAAAGCCAGGTTTTTAGTAAGGCCCAACTCCTTCCAATTGTCCGGCCAACGTCCCGCACACCACCGACCTTTGCAATAAGCCCCATAACGAGCCGCGCCAGCTGCGTCCGTGTATATCTCACAGTCAAAATTGGTTAAAACCTCCTGTTGAATCAATGACCGCCCATTGTAATTGTTCCAAAAACGTTGCCACACTAGCAAGTCATCCCTGTGTTCCTTGTTCAAACGAATAAAATGGTGTGGCGCCCGCACCCCCGCAGTCGCAACCGACAACCTGCGACAAAATATCCTACCCATGGGTATGATCCTGCACGCGAAATTCAACCTACCCAACAAAGACTGCAACTCTTTTAAAGTCAGCTTCCGCATCTTCGTAGCTCTATCCACCTCTTGTTGCAGGAGGGCCAGCTTGTCGTCCGGCAACTGACACTCCATTCTCTCGGAATCAATTACAATGCCCAGAAAACTCAAAACTGTACTGGGACCTTCCGTCTTTTCCGCCGCTAACGGAACCCCAAAACGCTCCACAACCCAAAACATAGCTGTTAACACATTCCTGCATACTGCCGAATTAGGCGGGCCAGTAAACAAAAAATCATCCAAATAATGGATAACTGACTGAACTCCGGCCACTTCCCTAACCTCCCACTCCAAAAAAGTACTGAATGTCTCGAACAAGGAACAAGAAATGGCGCAACCCATTGGTAAACATCTATCCAAATAGTAACCACCATTCCAAAAACAACCTAACAACGGAACGCTGTCCGGGTGAACCGGAAGCAATCGGAAGGCCGATTCAATATCCGTCTTTGCCAACAAAGCCCCAGGGCCGTGTCTCCTCACCCACTGCACCGCTGCGTCAAATGATGTATATTCAACAGAGCACAGCTCTTGGGCAATGCCATCATTTACCGACTGACCTTTTGGATATGACAAATGCTGAATTAACCGAAATTTATTCTGCTCTTTTTTAGGCACTACCCCCAAAGGGGAAACAACCATTCCTTCCGTCGGCGGGTGTAAAAACGGCCCCGACATCCTACCCAGCTCCACCTCTTTTTTGAACCTAGCATCAACAACTTCGGCATGCAACATTGCCGACTGCAAATTCTTAATCGAGAAAGGAACCTCGTGACCCGGGGGAGGAATCCTAAAACCATCCGCAAAACCATGAAAAATAATACCCGCCTTCACTTGATCAGGGTACCTATTTAGAAAGGGGGCCATCTCGTGAAGCCTCACCGGGCTCTCCCCCTTGACCGGCACCCAATGCAGGCTTTCCTTTTCCCTTCTTGAAACATTTTGAAGCCCCATGGGAGCTTCCGTTACAGTGGGAACACACATGCTTAAACTTACAGGTATTCCCGTATTTGCACTGGCCGTCATTAAACTGCCAGCAGGTCCCGGACTTCTCCTTTGTTCCCTGTGCACTCTGACTACCGCTTCCGTGTCCGGCCTGCTGGTTGCCACCACCTCCAGCCCCGTGAAAGGACTGCCCATGCCTAGCCGGGGCCATAACTTTCAACCAAAGGTCTATATCCTTCTGGTCCCACCTAATTTCTGGCCTCACCGCCTTTCTTTGCCTAAACTGCTCATCATACCGCAGCCATGTCTGACCGCCATATGTACGATGGGCTTCCCCAATCGAGTCTAAATAGCAAAACAATCCCGAGCAATTCTCAGGCGCCTTTCCCCCCCCCACACTCGCCAATATTGCAAATGCCTGCAACCAATTCACAAATGTCTGCGGAATTAGCCTCCACCTCCGCTTTTCCTCCTCCACTTTTTTGCTATCGTCTTTTTTTCCTTTATCTAAGTTAAACTTTTCCAAAGGAAGCAGGGAAAAAATTTCCACGTACTCATCCCACCAAATCTTCTCTTTTACCTCCTTCTTCAAATGAGCCCCCAGCGGCCCTTCGAAGCACACATAAACTTCACCTTTTGCTCTGTCGTTTAATTTAACCCTATCGCCTTTTTCTGTCTCCGTCTGAACTGAAACTGATACACCTGACGATGCTACCTCCAACACACGACCAGGACTCAACAACACATTCCCTGACGGGGGTTCCACCCCCTGCCCTGACATCCATGCCCCGGCTGGCAACGTAGCGACCCCAGCTGCTGCCCCGACATCTAGTCTCTGCAAAATTTGCGACATACCCTGCAATAAATCCTGCAGGCCTGGCACCTCCGCCACAATCGGCCCACCCCTCTGCCGGTCCTCACTCCCTACTACCCGGCCCCCTCTAGCCTCCTGCATCCTGGCCCCTGCGGGCGACAAACAAGACATAGAACCATACTCACACCGCTGCGCGGGTGCTGTGTCCCCGCCAGCCAAACCTCCGGATCCCTGTCGCTCCGTTCCTCCGTGACGATCGCTGTCGGTCGTCGATACCTCGGCGACCCGCGCCCCTGGCCTCCTCGTCACCAGGGGGACTCGAGCGTGTTGAGACCGCTGCACCGCTAGCCCTCTCTGCCCCAGGCCCGCGCCCCTGGCCTCCTCGTCACCAGGGGGGACCCAAGCGTGTGGAAACCACTGCACCGCCAGCTCTCTCTGCCCCAGGCCCCGCCCCTGGCCTCCTCGTCACCAGGGGGGACCCGAGCGTTTGGATACTGCTGAACCGCCAAACTTCTCCATCCGTGGCTCGTGCCCCCGGCCTCCTCATCGCCAGAGGGGTACCAGGTGCGGGAATCACTACGCGCTGGTGACCGCGCAGGTGACCTTGACCGATGCTGGAGTGCTGACCCCAAACGGGACCGCCCGGTCGTGAAGCCTCCCTCGCCGACCAGCAGGCAGCTCGACACTGCTGCCTGCCTCTCTCTCTACACCTTGCTGCGCCCTGGATGCAGGCAGCAGGGATGCTCCCTGCTGCTGCCTGCCCGTTGCTGGCCGTCGCCTGGTGTTGATACCAGCAGGCACCCTGGAGGGAGCTGAACTGGGGGTGCCTGCCGCAGGGTCCGGACTCCTACTTGCCGCCGCCGCCGGTGACCGCTGTGTGCCCCCTGCCAGCCGGGGACCGGCTGGATCCTGCGGTAACCCCATCTGTGTGCAGCCTGGATTGTTCAGGCCGCACTTCCGGTCCGGCGCTCGCAGCAGCAGTGGCGGTATCCTGTGCTCATCGACGGGCGCCGGCAGGCCGGGTTGAAGGATTCCTGCCGGAGCGCAAGCGGTGGGGGGGTGCCGCACCGCAGCTCACGCCAGCCGCAGGGTCCCTGGAGGGGCTCCGGAGCCTGCGCCTGCCACGCGCCGGAACTTCAGGGGAAAGTCTTTCTGGGGGCCTGGTCCTCCTGCCCCTCGTGCTCACTCCGGATCGTTCTGCTGCGCCCAGAATGGAGGAAAGCTGGGCTTCCAACCAACCTCCCCTCCTGGACCGAGCCAACTCCTGGAGCCGGGCCAACATTGCCTCCGCAGACTCCATCAAATACGTCAGGTACTGCTCGCTTTGGGTGAAGGGAATAGAATGGCGATTTTCCCGCACATTCTTCCCTAAATCCCCCCTCCTTATTGCTCCTCCCCCATTCCGATCCACCTATCAGAGCCCCCCCGCATCATTCAAAAACCTCCCGGCCAAATGCGGTCAAGGGGGGCCTCCGTGTAGCTGCGCCCTACTTCTGCCCCTGACTTTAGAACAAGCTCAGTGACTGATTCTCAATTACCGTACCTTGTTCTGCAGCCAGCAAAAAACAGCACAGAGGCTGTAGAAGACAAACATAAAATATTTTTAGTAATTGCTAAAATGACTTTTAGATGCAAATTCATGCATTGAAGTGAAAAAAGAAATTGTTTTCACAGGTGGAAAGCGCTTTTAAGTCTGTGTTAGGCCTCCTTCATATAAAACATGTAAAAGTTTGGCCACCCCTGGTCAAAATTACTGTTATTGTGAACAATTAAGCAAGTTGAAGGTGAAATAATCTCTAAAAGGTATAAAAATTGCAGATTACACATTTCCTATATATTTTAGGGGTACCAAAATAAAATGTATTTATATTCATCTTTTTCATTTAAAAAATTGCAAAAAATAAAATGGGCCGATGCAAAACTTTGGGCACCATGCATGGTTATTTCCTACATACATACTACACAAAGATGATACCAAGGTCGTTTGTTAATTAGAAAAATACAAAAAACTTTATTGATAAAATATAGTATATGGGGATACGGAAAATATATATACATAATTGGTCACATCATGAAATGCAATAAAAACAATTTGGCCATGCCAAGACCTAGTACCATATACAAAGAATAACAATAATCACATATTCATAAGGTAAGTAACCCTCCCTTATACTGAACGCCTCCTAATGAGGTCAGCCAATACTATATATAGATATACCAGTATAGTCACAATATTTTAATCCCTAGATGCTGGGTGTTATATATATAGATACGCAATGTAAGTTGGCACTGAAAGTACCTTAGCCTAAGCGCTAAATAGTGTGCGGACAATGAAGTAATGCAGCATTTGCAGCTCAACCTAGCAACCCAGCGTTTAACATAGAAATTCGCAATGGCAGTAGTTAAGGATATTTACCAATAAATAAGGGGGTAGTAGATATGGACCGGTACCCAGCGCGTCCGCCCCGACACGCGTTTCGGACCTTCCTTCTTCGGGGGGCCTGTGTGTCACTATACTGGAGCCTCTTTTATATATCCGCCGCAGCTGTAATCATCCTAGCGAAAACCGGAAGTGACGCGCCGCACCTCTGATGACGCGCACCTCCCCATGACAACCGCAACGCTGGACGGCGTCAGCGTCAGATGACCGCAGGTCCTGGAAGGGCACTGCTGATCATGAGAAGACGCCGAGAGCCACCCAGGGCAGCGGAGGCAGGAGGAGGTGCTCGTCTAGGTGTGGGACACCTCCGGTAACATAGTAAGAAGGCTAGATCGCGAGCGGAGTATTACATTATCACGGCCAAGTAGTGAAATCACACATAAACCACAATCACCCAAGACCGAGTGCAGGAATATAGACCAAAGCCAAATATATAAGACCACAATTAACATAGATTGGCATAATTATAGATATCGGCAACCCAAAGAAAAAATTCCTTTTATAATTTCTCCAGCTGGTCCTATATTCATTAGTCTCCAACTTCATCATATATGCTGATGATCTTTTATAGTTGAAAGAGCAATTAGCTCTTGATGTTCAAGGCTGCAGAACGTGACGTACACAACAACATATTCACATAGCACTATAAATAAAAGATGAATATAAAACACAAATTAATAATTAAAATATTGCATAAACAAGTTGATCACAACAATGCAAATACCCAGGCAATAGATATATATTAATACTCATGGCGGAATACCGATCATAGAAACGGGGTGAAGCTTATGTTTTCGTTGAGTCCAGATGGATGGACCGTGTCCAGGGTCCAAATCCATCTGGACTCCATTTGTGCCAACCTTTTTGACGCATCCCCACCCCGAATCCCAACCTCCAACATATCAATGGCACGAACCCTCAGAAGACTCCCATCGCAATTATGATGCTCCCTAAAATGGTGCGGGAGGGTCTTCAACATGGATATGTCCTCCTGGGTCGCTGCAGCTTCAATACCCCTAACGTGCTCCCTAATACGTATTTTAAATTGTCTTGTGGTCAAGCCAACATAGATTTTCTTGCAGGGGCATACTGCGTAATAAATAACATATTTATCAGAACAAGAAATCTTCTTCCTGATTTCAAATAGCCGGGAGCCGCTTGCGTTTGTAAATGTACAACAGGAATCCACGTTGGGGCAAGCTATGCAGCGACCACAGAGGGCACATCCATTTCTCTTGGCCCTAGCATTCAGAAAAGTGGTTCTAGGCTCCCCCACGTAGTGGCTATGAACCAAGTAGTCGTGGAGGTTTTTAGCTCATCTTGCTGAAATAGAAGCCTTTTCAGGCAGAAACTTGGCAACAATGGGGTCAGCTCTTAGGATATGCCAGGACCTTTCCAATGCCCTTCTCATATGGGGGAAATGTGAATGGAAGTTGGTCACAAAACGAACCACATCCTGGTCACTGTTGTCACTCCTTCCATACAGGAGGGAACTTCTAGACGTATATCTGGCCCTATTATATGCTTTTTTAATTTGCCGGTTACTATAACCACGTTCCCTCAGTCTATGTTTGAGATCCTCGGCCTGTGTCATAAAATCACTATCTGTAGAACACAATCTGCGTAGCCGCAGAAATTGTCCGGTGGGGACTGACTGGATCATATGACCAGGATGGGAGGAGGTAGCATGCAGGAGTAAATTGGTGGAGGTAGGCTTACGGAAGATATTTGTTTATATTTCTCCCTGCCCATCGCGTTTAAGTGTCACATCTAAGAATTCTATTTTTTCTTCATCGCATTTATAGGTGACAAAAATATTGCGATCATTGATATTCAGAGATGACATAAAGTCTTGGAGTTGTTTATGTGAACCCTGCCAGATCAATAAAATGTCGTCGATGTACCACGTCCATGAAAGGACGCGGCCCACCGACGACAGTTGATCTGGCAGGGGGAGGTCCCTCTCCCACAGCCCCAGGAACAGGTTAGCATACGCAGGGGCAAAGGATGCCCCCATAGCTGTTCCCTGGAGCTGCAGGAAGAAGGACCCCTTAAAAACAAAGAAATTATGAGTTAAGGTAAACCTCAGCAACTCAAGGACCAATTTTCTAATTGTAGCAGGCAAATTTGAAGTCTCTAGAAAAAATTCCACTGCCTTTAACCCATCCTCATGTCTGATGCTTGTATAAAGCGATTCAATGTCCGCTGTAACAAACATTGTATCCACATTCAAACAAATACCATCAACCTGCCTCAGCAGGTCCCCAGTGTCCTTAAGGAATGACGGTAGAGCCACAACCAAAGGCTGTAGTTTAGAGTCTATCCAGCGATTGACATTTTCCAAAACATCGCCTTGTACCGATCGTCTCAAGGAAGCACGCAGGGAGCCCCCTCCCTGCGCGATGCTTCCCTGTACCGCCGGTACACTGCGATCATGTTTGATCGCAGTGTGCCGGGGGTTAATGTGCCGGTGGCGGTCTGTGACCGCTCCTTACACCTAGTGCCGGATGTCAGCTGCGATAATCAGCTGACACCCGGCCGCGATCGGCCGCGCTCCCCCCGTGAGAGCGGCCGATCGCATATGATGTACTATCCCGTCACTGGGAATTAAGTCCCAGGTCACCTCGACGGGATAGTACGTCACATGGGATTAAGGGGTTAAATTCTTCCTTGGAAAAATTCTTCCACTTCTGTGAAATTCCTGATTCGTCTTGTATTCATTGCTATTTTGAGGTCTAGCCACAGATTTGTAATGATGCTCACATCAGGGAACTGTGAGGGCCATTGCAAAACCTTCAGCTTGTGCCTTTTGATGTATTGTAGTGTGGATTTTGATGTGTGTTTAGGATCATTATCCATTTATAGAAGCCATCCTTTTTTCAGCTTCTGCTTTTTTACAGATGGTGTTATGTTTGCATCAAGAGTTTGTTGAAATTTCATTGAATCCATTCTTCCCTCTACCTGTGAAATGTTCCCTAGAGCATGATTGATCCACTTCCATGCTTAGCAAGATGTTCTTATCCTGAAATTATGTGCCCTTTTTTCTCCACACATACCTTTGATCATTGTGGCCAAAGAGTTCCATTGTAACCTCATTGGTCCACATGGCTTGATTCAAAAATGCATCAGGCTTATTTAGATTCTTTTGCATACTGCTGATGCTAAATTTTATGGTGAGGATGCAGGAGAGGTTCTCTTCTAATGACTCTTCCATGAAGGCCATATGTGTCCAGGTGTCTCTGAACAGTAGAACAATGTACCACAACTCCAGAGTTTGCTAAATCTTTATGAAGGTCTTTGACGGTCCAGCAGGGATTCTGATTTGTTCTTCTAGCAATCCTATGAGCAGCTCTTGCTGACATATTGCTTGGTCTTCCAGACCTTTATTTTGACCTCCACTATTCCTGTCAACTGCCATATTTTTAATTACATTTCCAACTGATCAAAGGGCAACATAAAAACGCTTTGCTATCTTCTTGTAGCCTTCTCATGACTTGTGTGCCTCCACCATGTTCATTTTCAGAGTTCTTGGCAGCTGCTTAGAAGAATCCATGGCTTCTGTTTATTGGCACAAGGTTGGAGGAGGCTGGATTTTTTATAAAGCTGGGAAATTTTAATCACCTGGCCTTTTCTAACATTGATAGTGAACAAGTCATAACCCTAACAGGCTAATTAATGGGGTAGTCTGGTCAAAACCGATAATTCTACAATCACTCCTTGTGACTTCAGCCTTATTGATCCCCCCAGTGCACACACTGTGCGCTGCGGGAATTCATCGGTTTCAGACGCGGGAACGGAGGGTATGTATGAGTTATACATATCCCCGGCCAGTGGCACGGCCTTGCTCTCCATACACTTGTATGGAGCAAAGCTGTGCCTTCTAGTTGGAGTTGCCCACTGCTTGTCTGAATCCCTGCCTCGGCTCAATACAAGTGTATGGAGAGAGGCCACACCCACTGGCCAGGGGTATGTGTAACTCATACATACCCTCCATTCCAGAGTCTGAAACTGGTGAATCCCTGCAACTCACAGTGCGTGTGCTGGGGGAATTCATAAGACTTCATGCAGTTTTGACCAGACAACCCGTTTAAGATCTGAAACCTTGGTCTAAGTTATCTGAGCACACAAATCGATTGGGAAACTTATTTTTATTCTAAGATCGATTCATTAAAATGTTCTTTACTAGTGGGAAAACCCCTTTAGCAGTCGGCATTGGAGTCAGGTGGAAGGAAGGGAGACACCTAGAGGACATAAATTTAGAGCAGTTTTTAACTCAAAAACAAAATTTTTGTTACTGAGTGTTACATTTCTAATAATGATTACAATGGCAATCTAATAAGTATAAGTTTAAGTTTAGTAAGTGGCCATTGTCAATGGGTGCTACTGTTCCCTCTGAGCAGTCAATGGAAATTCTGTTCAATACGTCCTCAACAATGATGGGCGAACCCGTGGATGTTTGGGTCCAGCCGAACATTTAAAAAAAAGTTTGGTTCGGATACCAGAATGGAACCCAAACTGAAACCCGGACCGGGGCTCGAACATCCGGTGTTTTTTGTATGCTATCACATGTGTGACAGTGTGAGAAACACTGGCTCTGATCGGCAGTAACCTTTCAAGTTACCATTGGTCAGACCACTGCAGTTCCCACACTGTCATACAGATGACAGCATGCGAGCCAGCAGTTGTGACCGGCAGTAAAAAGGTTACTGTCAGTCACAGGCATCGGCTGATGAGAGTACTACTCTCATCATAGTATGTCTCGCTGATAGCCGTGAGACAATGCGTACAATGATGAGAGTATTCATCAGCTGGCACCTGTGCAATAAATAAATCAATTTAAAAAATTGCGTGGGGACCCTTCTATTTTTGATAACCAGCCAAGTTAACACTGATAGCTGAGGGCTGCAGCTCGCAGCTGTCAGTTTTGCCTGAGCTGGGTAGCCAAAATATAGGGGATTCCACAACATTTAAAAAAAAAATATTGCACAGGTGCTGGCTTATGAATACTTTCATCATTGTGTGCCTGCTCTCGCTGCTATCAGCGAGACCTGGTGTATGATAATAAGAGTAGTACTCTAATTATTCAACGCCTGTAACCGGCGGTAACCTTTTTTCCGCTAGTCACAGCTGCTGACTCACACACTGTCATCTGTATGACAGCATGGGAGCCCCAGCGCTCTGACTGGCAGTAAGGAACTTACTGCTGATCAGAGATGGTGTTTCTCGCATTGTTACACAGATGACAGTGTGGGAAACATCGGATGTTCAGGCTGCCAAACCCAAATAGTAACATGGACTTCAAGGAGAATTCGGTTTTCAGGGACCATGCACAGACACTAGTGTGTTTGGTACAGACCCCGAACTTTACAATTCGGTTACCATTCGGGTTCACTGATACCTAGTCCTCAAAGGAATGTACTATATTAGTCTCTCTCTACTAATTGGTCCAGCTGACATTTATAACATCAATTTAGTTGTCCAAATGACATTTAAAAATGCCTAAAAACAATTATGACCAGCAGCCCATGTTGTGTCAATGAAATGTGTCCAGGATTTCCCTGACAGACAAGACCTACTTAACATTCCATTATTGGATCAGTTGTGTGGATTTTTAGTTATACCTAGCAAATCACTCTTTGATAAAATGCTGAAGGTTTATAAGCGTGTTGCAATAACTGTCTCAAAAACATACTGAGATGCTATGTATCATCCCAGTGTTTTTGCACATGTGTGTTTCTCCAGCACTGAAGGTGTACCTGTATGTGTGCTTCTACAGCACTGAAGGTGTATTCTATGTGTGTTTTCAGTACTGTGGATGTGTGTATGTATGTGTGTGTCCAGCACTCAAGGTGTGTGTATGTGTACGTAAGATGACACTCAGATCTACCTCTCTGGCCCAGACGTCACCTCTCTGCTGTATAGAATCCCAGAGTGTCTATCAGCCATATCCTCCTTCTTCTCCTCTCGCTTCCTCAAACTCAGTGTTAACAAATCTGAACTCATCATCTTTCCTCCATCTCACAGATCTTCCTTACCTGACCTAACTATCGCAATTAACGACATCACGCTTTCCCCCGTACCGGAAGTCCGGTGCCTCGAATTAACCCTTGACTCTGCCCTGTCCTTCATACCGCACATCCAAGCTCTTTCCACCTCCTGTCGCCTTCAGCTCAAAAATATCTCCAGAATCCGTCGTTTCCTCAACCGTCAATCTACTAAAATGCTTGTACATGCCCTCATCATCTCCCGTCTCGACTACTGCAAAATCCTTCTCCGTGGCCTCCCTGCTAACACCCTTGCACCTCTCCGGTCCATCCTTAACTCTGCTGCCCGACAAATTAATCTCTCTCCTCGCTACTCCTCTGCTTCCCCCCTCTGCAAATCTCTTCACTGGCTCAGCGTATCCAGTTCAAATTACTAATACTGACCTAGGGTACCGTCTCACAAAACGATTTACCAACGATCACGACCAGCGATACGACCTGGCCGTGATCGTTGGTAAGTCATTGTGTGGTCGCTGGGGAGCTGTCACACAGACAGCTCTCCAGCGACCAACGATGCCGAGGTCCCCGGGTAACCAGGGTGCTGTGCTTTCACTTTACGGCCGGGAGTCAGTCAGTGCGGGAAGCAGACGGCAAGGGACCTGACGGACACCGGAATATGAGTATGTACTGTTTGTTTTTTTTTACATTTACGACGGTAACCAGGGTAAACATCGGGTTACTAAGCGCGGCCCTGCGCTTAGTAACCCGATGTTTACCCTGGTTACAAGCGAACGCATCGTTGGATCGGTGTCACACACACCGATCCAACGATGACAGCGGGAGATCCAGCGACGAAAGAAAGTTCCAAACGATCTGCTACGACGTACGATTCTCAGCAGGGTCCCTGATCGCTGCTGCGTGTCAGACACAGCGATATCGTATGGATATCGCTGGAACGTCACGGATCGTACCGTCGTAGCGACAAAAGTGCCACTGTGAGACGGTACCCTTACAAAGCCAACCATAACCTGTCTCCTCCATATATCTCTGAACTAGTCTCCCGATATCTTCCCTCACGCAATCTCCCGTCCTTCCAAGACCTCCTTCTCTCCTCCACATTTATTCGCTCCTCAACCAACTGCCTCCATGACTTCTCCCGAATATCCTCCATTCTCTGGAATTCTTTGCCCCAACACGTCTGACTATCAACCACATTCAGATCCTTCAGATGGAACCTGAAAACCAACCTCTTCAGGAAAGCCTACAGCCTGCACTGACCCCGCTGCCTTCTCATAACTACCGGATCTACCGCCTCACCAACACCGGAGCTGCTGCAACCCTCAACTTATTGTCTCCTTCCCCACCATCCGGTAGAATGTAAGCCCACAAGGGTAGGGTCCTCTCCCCTCTGTATGTCTGTCATTGTTAGTTTGCTTACTGTAAGTGATATCTGTAATTTGTACATAACACCTTCTCATGTACAGCACCATGGAATCAATGGTGCTATATAAATAAATAAATAATAATAATAATAATAATAATAGGTAAATTAGACTGTGGCCAAGATTTGAGTGGAATATATTTGTGATATATAAATAATAAGAAGTAAATACATTAATACTTTTACATACATCCCCTCGATCACAGTGTGCTTATTCGTACTGATTGTGTCAGCAAAGACACTGCAGCATTCCAACATATTGCCACTGCTAAGGGAAAAAATGGATGTTGTCATATATCTTAAGTTATCTAATATATAAAGCTGAATGTGTGTGTGTATGTATGTATGTATGTATGTATGTCCGGGATTGGCATCTGAACCGTAGCAGCTACAGCCACAAAATTTTGCACAGTCACACGTCTGGACCCCGAGAGCGTCATAGGCTATGTTGTGAGGTGAAATTTTAACCCCGCGCTTTCCAATTCACCAAACAATTTTGCCCCTATCTACATAATGGGGAAAAAGTGAAAGGAAAAGTGTTGGAGGCGTCGCAGCTACAGGCACAAAATTTTGCACAGTCACACGTCTGGACCCTGAGAGCGTCAAAGCTATATTGTGAGGTGAAATTTTAACCCCGCGCTTTCCAAGTCACCAAACAATTTTGCCCCTATCTACATAATGGGGAAAAAATGAAAGGAAAAGTGTTGGAGGCAAATTAACAGCTGCCAGATGTGAACAAGGGGGACTTAAAGAATGACAGCGATGGCACCAAAGAGTATATACTGTACAGTTGCTAAGGTGGGGCCCCAACATGGGATAATCACACCACCACGGGGATATGAACACACACACAAAATGCGCCACACACTACCACGTGCTCGAACACATATACCACCCTCAGTGCACATTTCACCACACATACACCAACCTCGCCACATAAAAGTAGAAACACAAAAGTCGCCGCTCAAAACTCGCCACGCGCAAAACTCTCCACATGCAAAACTCGCCACACGTGCAAAACTCGCCACACGCAAAACTTGCACACGCAGAAAAATTGCCACACGCAGAAAAATTGCCACATGCACAAAAGTTGCAACACATGCAAAAGTTGCCTCACACAAAACTTGCACATACTCAAAAGGCACCACACATAAAACTCGCCACGCGCAAAACTCGCCATGCGCAAAACTTGCTGCACACAACTTGCTACACTAACCTGTCACATGCAACTCGACACACAAAAAGTTGCTACACGCATGTCGCCACACAAAACTCATCTCACAAAAGTCCCTACATGCATGTCGCCACACGCAACTCAACACACACAACTTGACACACGAAACTCGCCCTAAAACACACACAAGTCTGGTATCCTTCAAAAATAAAAATCTGATTAATAAGCAGACAAACTACAAGAGCAACAAATGTACCATATAGGAATCCGGCAGCTGTCAGTCACATGACCAGTCTATTATGTGTATGTGTGAGCTAATATATACTGCCAGGGGGTGGGCTTACTGTTGGCTGGGGATTTATCAGGCTGCCATTTTAGCTTACAAATACTGAGGTAAAAATACTGACCAAATAACGTGTGAACGAGGGCTAATACAGGAGGAGATGGCATACAGCTATATACTATATACAGGAGATGACACACAGGTATATACTATTTACAGGGGAGATGACACACAGGTATATACTATATACAGGAGGAGATGACACACAGATATATACTATATACAGGAGAGATGACACACAGGTATATACTATATAGAGGAGGAGATGACATACAGGTACATACTACATACAGGAGGAGATGACATACAGGTATATACTATATACAGGAGGAGATGACACACAGGTATATACTATATACAGGAGCAGATTACCTACAGGTATATAGTATATACAGGAGGAGATGACACAGGTATATGCTATGTATAGGAGGAGATGACATACAGGTATATACTATATACAGGAGATGACACACAGATATATACTATATATAGGTGAGATGACACACAGGTATATACTATATACAGGAGATTACATACAGGTATATCTAATATATAAAGCTGAATGTGTGTATGTATGTATGTGTGTATGTCCGGGATTGGCATCTGTACCGTCGCAGCTACAGCCACAAAATTTTGCACAGTCACACGTCTGGACCCCGAGAGCGTCATAGGCTATGTTGTGAGGTGAAATTTTAACCCCGCGCGTTCCAATTCACCAAACAATTTTGCTCCTATCTACATAATGGGGAAAAAGTGAAGGGAAAAGTGTTGGAGGAAAATTGACAGCTGCCAGATGTGAACAATGAGGACTTAAAGAATGAGAGCGATGGCGACAAAGAGTATATACCGTACAGTTGCTAAGGTGGGGCCCCGACATGGGATACTCACCACACACGGGGATATGAACACAAACACAAAATGCGCCACACACTACCACGTGCTTGAACACATATACCACCCTCAGCACACATTTCACCACACACACACACACCAACCTCGCCACATAAAAGTCGAAACACAAAAGTCACCACTCAAAACTCGCTACATGCAAAACTCGCCATATGCAAAACTAGGCTCACGCAAAACTCGCCACACGTGCAAAACTCACCTCATGGAAAACTCACCTCATGCAAAACTTGCACACACAGAAAAATTGCCACATGTACAAAAGTTGCACCACATGCAAAAGTTGCCTCACACAAAACTTGCACATACTCAAAATGCACCACACATAAAACTCGCCACGCGCAAAACTCGCCATGCACAAATCTTGCTGCACACAACTTGCTACACTAACCTGTCACATGCAACTCAACACACAAAATGTTGCTACACGCATGTCGCCACACAAAACTCATCTCACAAAAGTCGCTACATGCATGTCGCCACACGCAACTCAACACACACAACTTGACACATAAAACTCGCCCTAAAACACACACAAGTCTGGTATTGTCCTTCAAAAATAAAAATCTGATTAATAAGCAAACTACAAGAGCAACAAATGTACCATATAGGAAATACGGCAGCTGTCAGTCACATGACCTGTCTATTATGTGTATGTGTGAGCTAATATATACTGCCAGGGGGGAGGGCTTCCTGTTGGCTGGGGATTTATCAGGCTGCCAATAGCAACCAATCACAGCTCAGCTTCTATTTTGCTACAGTTAATTAACCTGAGCTCTGATTGGTTAATATAGGCAACAAAGACATTCTCAGTATAACAAAGCTAATATATGTTGTGAAATGCTTCTATTTGCTTAGTTTTTGCCTTTTAATAATTACATTTCTATCTATTTGTTTTGTGGTTTTTGTGTGCAGAATAAATTTTTGTTAACACATTCTATTTTGCTAACAGCAGTCATTAACCCGGGCGAAGCCGGGTAGTACAGCTAGTATAATAATATAAGAATAAGAACATGTATTGCTTGTTTTCATGTTGCAGGTGGTACTGCGAAGGAAAGGAACTTGAAAACTCTCCATATATACAAATCCAGAGAACGGGAGATTTGGACACCTTAGTTATTACAGAGGCTTTTGAAGAAGACACAGGACGTTACTCTTGCTTTGCTTCTAATATCTATGGAACAGACTCAACATCTGCAGAGATATATGTAGAAGGTAATGTGATGCATAGATATTATGTATGCCGATCAAATGAATCAAGCGACACACATAGTTAAGGCTACAGATAGATATGTATATTGTGAGGTAATGTACATAAGTCCATAGACAATTCCTAGAATAGGTTAAATATAGACAATGGTTGAATACAACAGGTATGACTCCAGTGAACAGAAATAGGCAAGGTTGACAGGGAACACACACTGTGACGCAATTCTCTAGATGAGATCACATTTCACTTTCCATGCAATGAGTGAACAATAGGTAATTTAAATTGTTTAACGAGGTTATTCACACAATCACATTATTTTTCGCAAAGCACAGTAAATGCATATTTATTGATTAGTATACAGACTATGCCCAATAGGGTGTTTCATTTTGTATGGTGAAAATTATAATGTCAAATTTTCGCAGACTTTGCTTACGCCCCGAGTCTCACTAATGTAAAAAGTATATATGCCAATTTTCAAGATGATCGAACTATGTTTAGAGGTTGCACACTTTTATCAGTTTAATAAAAAAAAACAGATTTTCAATGTTAAGTATTTTTTATTAGAAATTCAAACAATTAAAAACTTAGAATAATAGTGACAATAAACAGTAACATTGATAGGCAGTATCATACGTATTAAATGATTTACACTAATGTGCTGTGAAAGATGCAACTCCTTCTTTTGTTCGCTTGGTGATGGCTTTTCTATGATACTCGACAACTCTTAACAAGAACTGTTTCGGTTGTTCATCTCTGATTGAATTATTAAACTTCTTTATCAGAGCAATGCCCCTTTCTGAGGTGTCATTCACCACCTTAAGAGCATTGATGGAGCTTCTTAGTGTATCACTGCAATATTCTTCTACATCGTGGATCCCAAAATTAAATTCAAAGAATGTCTTTGTTTTACTTGTAACAAAATCGCTGAGGTCTTTTCCTTCAAAAACTATTTTTTTACCTTCCAACTGTTTCAGCTCCTTTTTCTTTGCAGGTTTCATTCTTAAATTTTCAAACATCTTATCCTTCTCAGCCTGACTGGTACTTTCATCCAAAAATGCCAATCCTATGTTAGTTTCTGACAGATACCAAATGTGACTCTTAGGCACTGTGAGGGCACTTTCTCTGACATCTTTATCTGGATAATATTGCAAAAGCTGTAGCATCTCCAAATCATTCTTTGTTCCCATCGACTTTCAACTCCCTCGTGCCAAAAGTGGACATATATTAGACAGACAAAATGCACTACTTTTCTTATTCCTTTCAATTCGGTATTAGAAATATGCAATTGTTTAGTGAATAGCACAATTTTGAGTACATATATGGCCTTTGCCATCCACCTTGCTTCAGTCAGAGCCCCTGGAACCCTAAATTCGAAATAGTTTTCATCCCAGCCTCCAAGATATAGAAATGATAGTTCTAATAGCTCTTTGTAATCTTCTCTTGGATGACTGCCATCTTGCAAGACATTGTTGAGGTAGTCCACTATTTTCACACGTTGTTCTTCTAGAAAACCTTGAATGGGATTTTCTTCATCTAACATCATGAAATAGGACTTCTTATCAACTGAATTCGACTGATTTTGGAACTTTCGGAAAATCTGGATGTCAGGACAACTTGATGGGATGTTACAACAGTTACCAAACACTCCTTTCAAGATTAATTCTTGGGTGTGGTGGCGGCAAGCCAACCACAACAATGGTCTCCCAAATTCAGTTTCAATTCTGATACATGCTCCTTGGATCATTCCTGTATTAGATGCAGTTGTATCGAAAGATATACCAATAATAAGGTCATGTAGCGCGAATTGGTCCACCTCCTGAATAACAACTTCAGCCATTAGCTCACCAGTACCTTTCTGGGCAACAGGTATGCCAAGCAAATGCTCAAAATAGCAGCTCTATCTTCTAGAGTTTTGACACTCCCTCAGGCAACAATTCACTATCCCAATTGTAAGATTAAATGAGGATTTTCAAACAGTGACTTTTCATTGTTCTCAGCCATTTGTCTTCTGTTAATCGCCTGAGCTCGGAAAACGGTAGATGGAGATATGGAAATGCATGAAACATCGTGACCAAGGCTTTTTGCAGTTGCAATAAATGAAGTACTTGCTTGTCGAATGGAGAATTGTTCTCGATCCCATGTAGCCGTGAGTGTGTGATCAAGAGGTTTTAATCTACGACCTGCACAAGATTTTTTCACTGGTGGTGCAGAAAATTTGTCCTCTTCGTGAATTGATGATGATGGAGATGAGACTGAGTGTTCCACTGTTCATTTTGGCGATTTCTTTATAATGTTTCTCCTTGTATGCCTCCTTTTTTACTGCATTTATTTTCTTCTTTTTAATTTGTGAGGCAAGAACCTTATCTACACCACTCATTGATAAACTCATATAATTCTCTCTTTGTGACATAAGGAATGCTTTATCGTCTTCTACTACGCTATTCATGGAGATCACATTTTGCCTGGCAATATCCAATAGCTCAACAAGATCACCTTTCCAAATCTGCCGCTTCATATTTACTTTGTCAATGTTTCTTGATTTCTCTTTACCCAGATGTTGATATTCCTTGTATAACTTCTGTATACGAGTTTGGATATTCTCCTCTGTCATGACAGGGATACTTGCTTTCTTCTACACTTCCTTGTGGATTTAGCAGCACACGAGAGTGTTTCTTTCATTTCCTTGTGATGGTAAATAAAAACTAAAAGTACGTGTTCCTTGGAAGGGAGTTGAGCTCCCAAAAATTCTCCACCAGGCACCTTTTCAAGTAACCAAATTCCCTTTCTAGTACTCTTTTTCAGTTAAACTACCCGCAAAACATAATAGAAACACAACATACACATTAGTGTGATGTCGATGATACATTTTCATGAATTTCGGTACTTTCAGATAAAAGTGATCAAAGTGTGCAACCTCTAAATATTAATTGATTTCACTTTTACATGGATCTTTTAGATGACTTAGACCAAGGATTCAAGCAAAGTCATATGAAAATCATAACATAACATTTCTTTCTTGTATCATTGTGTCTTTTTCATCTAACGTCACTCTGTGTATCCCATATCTGAAAGGACAGTTCTATTCTTACATTTGTAAACTACATTTGTCAGCAGCAGCCTGCTTCTCCTCAGTGCTGCAGACCCCTTCTCATCTAATGTGGGTTCCTGACTAGCTCCACCTCTCTAAGATATCATTCAGCTTATCTGATTGTAGAACAACCCTTATGTTTTTGTGCAATATCTGTCCTGTACAGCACCCTGTCTCATCAATTTTATCTTCTGCCATGTACATGAGTATTGCTGCCTGTGTTTTACCACATTGGTAGCTGGTTTATAGCAGAGCTCGAATGTACTGCACTCCTCCAAAATGGGGCTTGTAGTTACTAGCCAGTGCAGAGCTGAGACATAAGCTGATCTGTGTTTGTTGCCTGTTGCTGAGATATCAGTGAGGTGAAATTGCAAATGTTGCTCTGCTGATGCATTTTTCAAAGCATTACCTTTTGGAACTACAGCAGGAAAATCCCAATAGAAACTGATGGGTAAATGGAGTCTGGAGGGGCAGCCTTTGGGGGGTGATATTTTCAAAATGGGGCAGATATAAAAATGAGTTATATTGGCACAAATTGATAACTATATGTGTACATTGTTATAAAACCACATTGAGATGTTAGGAAAAACCCTTTAAGTTAATTATTAGTTCACATTGATTTTAGTGGATTATTCAAAGCTTAAAGCAGCACCACTGATGGTATTATACTCACCAGGCGCCATCATCACCTCTACCTGACGCCGCTCCGATCCCGTGCCGCCATCTTATAACCACAACTTTTGACTGACCGGAAGTCAGAGATAATGGTCTCAAGTTCTCAGTGTAAGTCTATGAAAGCCCCATTTTGGCCTTGTTTTGGCTCTCATAGACTTACATTGAGTTGTGACTTCTGGATCACCCAACAAATACTGGAGCGATCTGGCAGGTCACAACTAGCCGAAGACGACCAGAGCAGCATTGATTAAAGATGAAAATGGCGGCTGGTAAGTATAATGCTAGGGGCAGGGAGCTTACATTTGACCAGTCCAGTGCTGCAATAAAAAAAAATGCTGGACTGGTGTTTTAAATAAGTAAATGTGCACACTAGTGATGAGCAAGTATACTCGTTGCTCGAGATTTCCCGAGCATGCTCGGGGGTCCTCCGAGTATTTTTTAGTGCTCGGAGATTTGTTTTTTCTTGCCGCAGCTGAATGATTTACATCTGTTAGCCAGCATAAGTACATGTGGGGATTCCCTAGCAACCAGGCAACCCCCACATGTACTCAGGCTGGCTAGCAGCTGTAAGGGTATGTGCACACATTCAGGATTTCTTGCAGAAATTTCCTGACAAAAACCAGACATTTATGCCAGAAATCCGCATGTGTTTTTTGGCATATTTTGTGCGTTTTTTACGCTTTTTTTTCTGGAGCTTTCCCAATGCATTAAATAGCAGGAAAAACGCTAAAAATCCGCAAAATTAATGAACATGCTGCTTTTTTTACCGCAATGCGTTTTTTTTGCGGAAAAAAACGCATCATGTGCACACAAATTGCGGAATGCATTCTAAATGATAGGATGCATATGTATGCGTTTTTATGCGTTTTTAACGCATTTTTATCGGGAAAAAACGTGAAAAATCCTGAACGTGTGCACATACCCTAAATCACGCAGCTGCGTCAACAAAAACTAAATCTCCAAGCACTTACAAATACTTGGAGACCCCCCGAGCGTGTTCCGGAAATCGCGAGCAACGAGTATTCTCGCTCATCACTAGTGCACACCCATTAACACTGAAACAATGGAGAATTTTTCAGTATGATACATGTGAGGTCAGTGGACAGTCCAAAGACTTAGAATATGATGAGATTACTCCATCATGACCCAGACACCTCAAGAATTATGTCCTAAAATGTGCTAGAGTCACTTTCTTTTTTTCTGGTCAGGTGCATCTTCATCGGAGTCTGAAGGTGAAACCAGCAAGACTGACATGGATCAGTACGTATGTGTTGTTCAGAGTCATTTTGTACAATAGTATTTTATTTTATGAAGGTTTTAAAGTGATATATAATATTTAGAATTTCCTCAGCCATTTCTAAAACTACATTATTAAAGAAAAAAAATCCCTGTGTCAGTCTGGATGCCATCTTCTAGTCTCAGCCAAAAATGTCTACAAGCTTCGGTGGCTCATATCAATATAGAGAATATGCAGGTCTACCTGTAAAAGTCTAATTTTTGTCAGATTTTTCCCTTTAAATGATTGAGAATGTAATTTATTCTTGATAAAATAGTGCCAACAAATCTTTTTTTTGCTCAGAGCAAGTTTTATCAGGATGAGAAAATACATCTTCATTTTTACTGATCACATTTTTTAATGTTAAAGGGGTTGTCCATGTAAAACAATCTATCACCTATTCAGAGGAAAGGTAGAATCTTGCTGGTTAGTGGGTATCCTTCTGCACCATCCCGCGCTGATCGGCAAATTGGGTCATTTTAATTTCCGACAGGGAACTTTTATTCCCATTGCAAAATGGCTTGGCATGGTAGACACATTCAAACTGCAGAGACACGTGTGTCGTAAACAGTGCCTTCCCCCCTTCCCACTGATCCCGTAATGAAACGCAGACAAGCCTGGATGGGTTGAACAGGTCGGTCACAGTTTATTAATTTGACAAGCAGAGAAGGGCAATTACAAGTCATAATGGACTCATCGCTGAAGGCCCCGACAGTGACCGCCAGGCGAGCAAGCCGATGAGCGGTTACAAACTGCTTCCATTGTCAGCCGGGGAGAAAGAGGAAAGGCACTGACCCCGGCACGTGAATTTAACCCCCGAGGATGTGGCTGGACGCTCCTTCCTCTTTCTTCCCGTTGGTCAGTTGGGCGTCCCAATTATGGCGTCACCTGGAGAGTAGTGGGAGGGGGGAATTGGGCACTGCACAGAGTTTACTTCTAGTTTTAACCCTATGTGCCCCGCAGTCAGAGGCACATTCCTTAATCAGTACTGTGCCTGCCATTCTCTGTGGAGCTGCTGGAAAAGGCTAAGCGTGTCGCTTGGCAGCCCCATAGGCAATTAATGGATCGGCGACCAAGTATGTGTAATGTTGCTCCATAAATTTCCCTGTTCTCCCAAACGTTACAGGTCCCAGCGATCGGAACACCACTGGATAGGTGATAACTTGTGTTTACTGGACAGCCCCCTTAAATAAGATTATTGATTCAAGAAATAATTTTCAACAGTCCTTGAAATCCAGCAACGGCTGCAAGTTTTCACACAGGTGGACAGTCAAACAAATTGGAACTTGCTTTTATTTATTTTTTCTTTACTGTATAAACATTTTGTCATCATGATGTTTTTTTTGTATACATTCTAAAAGAATAATATCTTTTCAGGGTTCAACTTTTTTCCTAATATAAAGTTCTAAATCGCTTGCTGGGGAAGTTAACTTCATACTGTTTTATTAGTCAGGGCAATTAATACACAGTATTCATTAAGCTTCTGAACTCCCTCTAGTGGTGGCTACAGGCAGTCAAAATTTAAAGGACTATTCCCATCATAGACATTTATGGCACATCCACCAGATACTCTGGGACCCACGCCTGTCTCCAAAACAGGGTCCTGTCTAGAATAGAAAGGTGGCTGCACATGGGATCTATTCAATACACGTCTATAGAAATTCTGAAAATTGACAAGAAATGTTCACAGCTCCCAAAAAATTAATACCTGTTTAATCCTTTTTGAAAGCGCTGGTTGATAATTTTAATATCAGGAAGAAAATCTTTCACAAATGCTTATATAGCTATTCTGACACTGATTTTCAAAGTTAATACACCTGTGTCATCAGGTATAAAATATCTATTTCTTGATGTATGCAGCTTATTTTGTGACATCTGCCGATAGATCCACTTTAATTAAGAATCAGTATTTACTTACAAGTCAAATAATGCAATGTTGATCTGTACTGCTACTAAATTTACAATTTTCTGATAAGTAAAGTGAAATATATTGAGATATGAACCCTTTGGTAAGTGCACTACATACAGTGTCTGCTGCAGAATAGACATGTATTCCAATGTGTAACACTACAGGTCAGTACTATGAATCTTTTAATGATTTCTGTTATACAAAGTGTATACTGTAGATTACAGACTGTTTATCTGAGGGAACCGCATACAAACTAAGACTATGTGCACACTGTGCGATTTAAATGCAGACATAGCCATCGAGTTTTCCCAGGTGAAGCTGCTTCAGGAAAACACCGGCAGTCGTGTTCCTGATGGAGCTTGCCTCAGTTCTTGCAGCGGTTCCACTGCCGCCATCTTTCACTCTATACTGCCAAACAAGTTGTCTGGCTTCTCAGCTCAAGTCTGCAGTCACTCTGTCACTCTATGTGACTGCAGACTTGTGAATACTCACAGTGTGCAGTGTGCACGTTGTCGGGACTCTCTGGTGTCAGCACCAGGAGCAGATGGGCTTGTGACTGAAAGTATGTAATTTGCATACATGCAGCCACGCACCAACTAGACGTGTGCAGCATCGCTAAATACAAGTGAATTGAGCGAGGCTGGATACGTCTAGTCGGAATGTGACTGGGAGTATGCAAATCACATACTTGCGGCCACATAACCACCCACTCCTAGCACTGACACCGGAGAATCCTGACAGTACGAATGCTGCGCGCTGTGAGGATTCACATGTCTGCAGTGACATATAGTGACTGCAGACTTGAGCTCCGAAGCCGGACAGCCCCTTTAAGGAAGCCGCCTGAAGAATGAGCATGTCTCTTCTTAAGCTGTTAAGGAAAATGACATAAGACGGGAACTTGTGCACCCTAATTTATTTTTGACACTGCTGTGCACGATGTTGTTTATGGGATGGTTTTGCGGCACTTTTTCAGGTGGATTTCAGGTAGAATCCTGCTGAAAAATACCCTGTGTGCACATAGCCATAAATGGGGTTTTGAGTTTTCAGAAAACCTGTGTCCCCAGGCACAGTATGTTGTAGAAACAAACTGTGTTACACCTACTCTCCTCAGGCTCAGCGTTCAGTCTCCTCTGCTGCTCTCAAGGTCTATTATTCTTGGCAGCCCTGCAGTCAGTCAGTAAGCTTAGCGGCTCATGTCATCTGCACGGGCACAGCTGCTGAGCTCACTGATTGGCTGCAGCGCTGTCAACATGACATCAGCAGGCTGTACTTGAGGTGGGTGAATAAAGCACAGGGGTTTTTTTTTTACAACAAACTGCGCCTGAGGACACAAATTACCTGAAAACAGAAAACCTTTTCAACATTGTCTTTTCTGTATTGCTGTGAAGGTCACCAAGTGAAAATTTAGAGGAAGTGTCTGAACCTGCAGCCTCTCAAGAAATAAATGTTCCAATCACTGTTGTGCAGCAAGGTCAAGGAACACAACAGGTGAGAAAATATTCGATTTGATT
This sequence comes from Ranitomeya variabilis, assembly GCF_051348905.1. NCBI lineage: Eukaryota > Metazoa > Chordata > Amphibia > Anura > Dendrobatidae > Ranitomeya > Ranitomeya variabilis. The sequence continues at coordinate 102,785,187 of NC_135235.1, forward strand.
GTTTCACTTTTGTAATTCTTCATATTCCAGTTGTAAAAATGTCCTAATCAGCCAAATGACCTAAATAACAACATGGTTACTAATAAGACTCCATAAGACACTGCAGAAGAACAACCTGCAACATAATAGGTATGGCGCTTGAGAGTATGTGCACATGACGTGTTTTTCAGGCGATTACGCTCCGCAACCTGTTAGAAAAACATTTAAAAAAATATTACCTGCTGTTCATGGATCGCCCCCACGTTAGGGCAATGGGGTACTCGGCACCGGGTCCTTCGGTTCGGGGAATGTCACGGTGGCCCGACCCGGTCCGTGGCCCTTTGAGGGACGTCCAATAAAGGAAAGTTTTTATGGTTTTGGGAAAGGTCTTTAAAGGGGAAATGTTCGTGACGCCACCTGTGGTATTCGGTCAGGGTGACGGACGCTGCTTAGGGGTCCGCTGGGGTGATGTTATGGTAGTTAGATGGTATACCTTCCCACAGGTGAAGTGTATCCCCAGGGCTTCCCAGAGTGTGGGTGATGGATGGCGGATGGTGTAAGGCGCAGTGAATAACGAGGACACAAGGTTGCAGTCTCTTTACCTTTTACTGAAGACTTCAGCATCCACAGTCAAGGGTACAGACCACAGGGTAGGCAGAGTCCGGCCGGTCTGAAGGCAAATCCAGAGTCCCCTTATCCAGGTGGAAATCAGTAGCCTTCCACTAGCGCCTGTGTGTTGTAGTACCTCCCTCCCTCGTAAGGTCCTCACAACTGTTGTGGATGTTACTTCTCTCTCTGTCCCCCAGATGGTATGGATAGGACAAACCCGTATGACTGATGGCCTGAGGCTTTTTACAGGGACCCTAGAGACGCCCCGGCCCCCACAAGTTGCCACCGTGTCTCCTAGGTATTAAGGTCGGGCAGCCAATTTGGAATTGACTGTCCTGCCGGTCTTTGGAGCAAGGCTTGGAGACAGTTGCTCCCTCGGTGTTCCGGCCACCGGCTACGCACCTCAGAAGGAGGCAGCCTTCTACAGGGCAGAACTCCTTCTGGTGTTATCTCCTTGTGCTATGACTTCGTTTCTCACCCTCTACAATACAATTCTCCTCGTGTCCTTTCTTAGGATGCTGCTGCACGTGGGGCAGGCGCAACTCCGTGTCCTTCTGTCCAGCTAGACCTCCGACAGGATCTCACCCCTGTCAGGGGCCCTCTGTCTGCAGCTCCGATGTTCCTCCTTTCCCCCTGTCTGCCTGACAGGTGTTGCCTGGGCAAAGCCCAGTCAGCTTCTCTTTAACTTTCTATCCAGTCCACCAGTTTTACCCTTCTGTGAGGAGTGCCCTAGTAGATAGGAGCAAGGCTCCCCCTGGTGCACTGGAGTGTGAAGTGTGGTGTATGGTTTGTGATACCTGGTAGGAAGATCTCCTTTATTGTCATCAGACGTGATATCACTCCCCCTGGTGGAAGAATGACATCACTGCAACGACCAGGACTCTGGGGCGCTGCATTCATATGTTCAGTCTTTTGAGCTTTTTTTAATCACTTTAATTTTGTAAAGACATAATGTGGTAAACAGAAGTAACCTGCTCATTCTTCTGTGCTGAAACTACTCTGTAGTTGATGCATACGTGCTAAAAAGACAAACGCTGGTGGCAAAGCTGCTGCTAAAAATGGCCAAAAATACACAAAAGGAGACTCATCACTAAAAACAATATTGGAGTTTTCCTGAAGAGTTTGGCTGCCGTCACACTAGCAGTATTTTGTCAGTATTTTACCTCAGTATTTGTAAGCCAAAACCAGGAGTGGGTGATAAATACAGAAGTGGTGCATATGTTTCTATTATACTTTTCCTCTATTTGTTCCACTCCTGGTTTTGGCTTACAAATACTGATGTAAAATACTGACCAAATACTGCTAGTGTGACGGCAGCCTTTTCCTGTAGCAAAACTCAGCAGGCAGGTGTTTTGTGCACATACAGTGCCTACAAGTAGTATTCAACCCCCTGCAGATTTAGCAGGTTTACACATTTGGAATTAACTTGGCATTGTGACATTTGGACTGTAGATCAGCCTGGAAGTGTGAAATGCACTGCAGCAAAAAAGAATGTTATTTCTTTGTTTATTTTTTTTTAAATTGTGAAAAGTTTTATCAGAGGGTCATTTATTATTCAACCCCTCAACCCCCCAGAGTTCTGTTTGGTTCCCCTAAAGTATTAAGAAGTAGTTCAGGCACAAAGAACAATGAGCTTCACATGTTTGGATTAATTATCTTTTTCCAGCCTTTTCTGACTATTTAAGACCCTCCCCAAACTTGTGAACAGCACTCAAACATGGTCAACATGGGAAAGACAAAGGAGCATTCCAAGGCCATCAGAGACAAGATCGTGGAGGGTCACAAGGCTGGTAAGGGGTACAAAACCCTTTCCAAGGAGTTGGGCCTACCTGTCTCCACTGTTGGGAGCATCATCCTGAAGTGGAAGGCTTATGGAACTACTGTTAGCCTTCCACGGCCTGGACAGCCTTTGAAAGTTTCCTCCCGTGCCAAGGCCAGGCTTGTCCGAAGAGTCAAGGCTAACCCAAGGACAACAAGGAAGGAGCTCCGGGAAGATCTCATGGCAGTGGGGACATTGGTTTCAGTCAATACCATAAGTAACGTACTCCACCGCAATGGTCTCCGTTCCAGACGAGCCCGTAAGGTACCTTTACTTTCAAAGCGTCATGTCAAGGCTCGTCTACAGTTTGCTCATGATCACTTGGAGGACTCTGAGACTGACTGGTTCAAGGTTCTCTGGTCTGATGAGACCAAGATCGAGATCTTTGGTGCCAACCACACACGTGACGTTTGGAGACTGGATGGCACTGCATACGACCCCAAGAATACCATCCCTACAGTCAAGCATGGTGGTGGCAGCATCATGCTGTGGGGCTGTTTCTCAGCCAAGGGGCCTGGCCATCTGGTCCGCATCCATGGAAAGATGGATAGCACGGCCTACCTGGAGATTTTGGCCAAGAACCTCCGCTCCTCCATCAAGGATCTTAAGATGGGTCGTCATTTCATCTTCCAACAAGACAACGACCCAAAGCACACAGCCAAGAAAACCAAGGCCTGGTTCAAGAGGCAAAAAATCAAGGTGTTGCAGTGGCCTAGTCAGTCTCCTGACCTTAACCCAATTGAAAACTTGTGGAAGGAGCTCAAGATTAAAGTCCACATGAGACACCCAAAGAACCTAGATAACTTGGAGAAGATCTGCATGGAGGAGTGGGCCAAGATAACTCCAGAGACCTGTGCCGGCCTGATCAGGTCTTATAAAAGACGATTATTAGCTGTAATTGCAAACAAAGGTTATTCCACAAAATATTAAACCTAGGGGTTGAATAATAATTGCCCCACACTTTTATGTTTAAAATTTATAAAAATGTAACTGAGCAACAAAACTTTTTGGTTTGTAAGATTTATGCACCTGTTAATAAATCCTGCTCTTGTTTGAAGTTTGAAGGCTCTAACTTATTTGCATCTTATTAAACCTGCTAAATCTGCAGGGGGTTGAATACTACTTTTAGGCACTGTACCCTAATGACACATTCAGACGTCAGTTTTGCTTGTACGAGTGCTATCAGTGGTTTTCACAAATAGCATTCGTAACTATGATAGTCTATGGGCCTGTCCACATGTGGCCTGTCCACATGTCCGATTCTTTCCAAGGATTGGGTGGTCCGTTTGATCCGATATCTGAGTGCAGTACGATTTTCAGGGACTGTCACAAACAAGAATGGGGAGAATCGTTTTTTCTCCATGTGCAAAAAAATTAGATAGCATTCAGACCACACTCTGATCAAGCTCTGATCGGTACGGTTTTCTCGTAAAAAAATGCCATGGGTTCCCCTGAATTTTTGATAACTAGCCAGGCAAAACTAACAGCTGCGGGCTGCAAACCTCAGCTGTCAGCTTTAGCAAGGTTGGTTATCAAGAATGAAGGGGTCCCCACTACATTTTTTTAGTTATTTAAATAAATAATTTAAAAAAAACGGTCCCCCATTTTTTGACAACCAGCCAAGCTAAAGCAGACAGCTAGGGGCTAGTATTCTCAGGCTAGTATGGGGCCATGGATATTGGCCCCCGTCAGCCTAAAAATAGTAATCCCCAGCCACCCAGAAAAGGCTCGTTCTACCATGGTTTTCAGCCTGGACGGTCGCTTCTTTGCACCATCAGGATTGAAAACGGTTTATGAAAGACATGGCTTATGGCATGTTACAGAACGATGGACAGGAGAGGAATATGGTTATTTTTGTTTTTTATAAGACACCATGGCTTCAGGAAAATGAGCGTGTCAAGTATGTTTACCATGTTTAAATAAAAAAGTAAAAGTGTGTTTTTTTTTCAAATAAAATACTTTATTCTGGCTGTGTCTTTATTTACAATAAACTATAGGATTAGTAATGGTTAGGTGACTTATAGATGCCTCTCCATTACCAAGCCTTGGGCATGATGTCACTGGACAATGCAAAGGTGACATGAACCCCACAAATAAGATACCCACTTTCCACTTCAAGAGGGCAAGTGGGAAGAGCCTGTCGGAGCACCAGAATTGGCGCATCTAATATATGCCCCTTTTCTGTGTGGCTCCAGGCCTCTATTTTTAGGCTAAGGTAGTCAATATCCATGGCCCCTTACCAGCCTGAGAATACCAGCCCCTAGCTCTCTGCTTTATCTTTGCTGGTTGTCAAAAATAGGGAGGGACCCCATGCCATTTTTTTTCATAAATTATTTAAATAACTTTAAAAAAATGATGTGGGGACCGCTGTGTGCTTGATAACCAGCCTTGCTAACGCTGACATCTGAAGGTTGTAGCCCACAGCTGTCAGTTTTGCCTGGCTGGTTATCAAAAATACAAGTGAACCCACACCAGTTTTTTTTAAATTATTTATTTAGATTGCAGGCGCCAGCTGATGAATAATCTCATCAGCCGCCACCTGCTCTCGCTGTTATTAGCTTTTTACCTCTGATCACGCTGTCATTTGCCAGCATGGGAAATGCGGCTCTCTGACCGGTGGTCATGCTATTCATGACAACGATCCAAAACAAAAGGCCAAGTCAACCAGTCATTGGCTACAGCAGAGCAAAGTGGAAGTTCTGGAGTGGCCATCTCAGTCTCCTGACCTCAATATCATTGAGCCACGCTGGGGAAATCTCAAGCATGCAGTTCATGCTAGACAGCCCAGGAATTTATAGGAACTGGAGACTTTTTGCCAGGAAGAGTGGGCAGCTTTACTATCTGAGAAAATAAAGAACCTCATCCACAACTACCACAAAAGACTTCAAGCGGTCATTGATGCTAGAGGGGGAAAATACACAATATTAAGAAATAGGGTATGTAAACTTTTGATTAGGGTCATTTGGATGTTTTGGTTTGTCATTATGATTTAAAAAGAGAAAAACTGTAGTAACACAGTATTTTGACAATAAATGGCTTCACCCAACCACTAACCATGAGTGGAGAAAAAGTTTTGGTGTTATCATTCATATTCTCTGAAAAAAGGCCAAGAAAGCAAAAATTCTGCCGGGGTATGTAAACTTTTGATCACAACTGTATTTCTCTAAAGATATTGATGGCTATTAAAATTATGTTTGGTTTTAATATTTCACCAGTTAAAGAAAATGAATTTTTGCCCGTGAGAGGTAATATGTATATCTCATCTCTAAATCTTTTACAGAATTTGACTACATACCTACAAGGATTAGATGGAAGACCATTAATGGCTGCTCCTGTTTTTACAAAGGTGAAGTATCTATAGTCCCTAGGTTGTTACATAATTATCAACTTATAATTATAATTATTAATGAATTATTTCAAAAGTGAACGTCTACAGAATACAAAGCTTTAAAGGGAATCTGTAACCAAGTTTTTACTTGTAATCTGAGATCTACACAATGTAGCAGCAGAGAACCTGTTTACAGTGATCTCATTTACTAGGCTGTGTTTTGCTGGTTCAATATAATCAGTGTTTTATCAGCAGAAGATTATCACTAGAGGACAATGTGCCTCATGTATACTAATTCATCCCTTCCTCTCAGATTACATAACAAAAACCTGGGGACAGATTCTCTTTTAACGCAATATCATTAACATTTTTAAAACATGGCCTATCTACTGGTAGTAATAAACTGATTTTTTTTACTGGTGTTATATTGATGACATTATGGAATTTTGTTTTAGAATGATCCTATCTGTTGTATCCTTTAATTTTTTCTAGACATTGCAAGACATTACGTCTTCTGAGGGTCAGTTGGTTGTATTTGAAAGCCGAGTCAAGGGATCTCCTTCACCAAAGGTAGAATGGTACAGAGAAGGAACATTGATTGAAGATTCACCAGATTTTCGGATTTTACAGAAAAGTAATTTAATTCCTATATTTGATTTTATTCAATACAGCATCCACACATCGCACATATAGCTGTCCACGTGCTCACCATCATATGAATCCTAGATTGTAGAATATTAGAGGCCCGCTTGAGAATGCTGGTAAAATGAGGGAAAACCAATTTGGCATACCCCCTGCTTCCTTGTACAAGTTTTTGTTAGCAAAATCTAAAATCCAAAGCAATTTTTTTTACTATTCAAAAATTAGGTACTATCCTTCTTATTGAGATGTCCGGTTGTTGAAATTTGGAGAGGTGATCCGCCTGTACCAGAGCCTTTCTCTGCAGCCATTATGCCACTTATCCCTACCACTACGCGGCACTGAATCCTGACACCGCTTGGCCTGATTCCTTACTATGAGAGACCACCAACTGCCCTGATCAGCAGCACCCTCTGTGATCGCTGCAGCTGGTACTAGTGGTTTAGAGCTATAATCTGAGCCAATCTCAGCGCTGCTGGAGTTTTAGGTCCTGACTGGTGGGGATAAACTCCCTGTGCCTGAGTAGTAGGAATAAGCAGAAGTATGCCTGAGAACTTAACCAATTGATTTACGAAAAAAATTAAAATTATGGTCCCTGTTTAACAAAAGTTAATTCAGAATCAGTTTTTACTCCTTCCTGATCTATGAAGAATTGATACGTCATATGTCAGTTCCTATTCTTTGATGCAGACTCAGAAGCTAAGCCTTCATCTTTGCCAGCAGTTGTTAACCTGATAAATGCTGCTGCCAATCTGTGACAGCGGCATTTACAGCTCGTGGCTTGGAGGCTCCACTGCTCTGACCGGCCATCGCAAGGTGCTGATGGGTTGCCATCACAGCTGGGGGTCTCCTGAAAACCACCTGTCATGACAATTATCCAATGAACGACAGCCCGAGGGACTGTGATTTTTTGCTATACACAGCAGTACTCTGGTATTGCTGTGTAAAGTACAAGCGATCAGACGATTGCAGGTTCAAGTCCTGTAAGGGGACTACAAAATAGTGCAAAAATAAAAAAAAAATGAAAAAAATTAGATAAATATAAGGTCGACTCATCCACTTTTTCCCACATTAAAGGAATTTATTTTTGTAAATAAAACGCAAATGTGGTATCAATACATCAGTAAAAATCAGTTCTGTAAAAATATTAAATGAATTAACCCGATCGGTAAATGCTTTAATAAGAAAAAAATTAAATGCTAGAATTAGTTTTTTTTGGCTGCTGCAACCTAAAAATAATGCGATAAGAGGAGTTCAAAGCATCATATATATCCCAAAATGAAATAGCCGCCTCAACCAAAAATTGAATATGTTAGGGATCGTGGAAAATGGTGACATAAGTATGTTTTTTTTTCTATGAATTTTGGACATTTTTTCATCACTTAAATAAAAAAAAATACTATGCCTGAGGGTATGTGCACACGTTGCGGATTCTGCTGCGGATTTTTCCGCAGCGGATTTGGAAAATCCGCAGTGCAAAACTACTGCGGTTTTCACTGCGGATTTTCTCGCGGTTTCTTCTGCGGATTCCTCCGCGGTTTTTCAACTGCACTTTCCTATTGGTGCAGGTTGAAAACCGCTGTGGAATCCGCACAAAGAATTGACATGCTGCGGAAAATAATCCGCTGCGTTTCCGCGTGGATTTTTCCGCAGCATGTGCACAGCGTTTGTTTTTTCCCATAGGTTTACATGGTACTGTAAACTTTGGGAAAACTGCTGCGGATCCGCAGCGTCAAATCCGCTGCGGATCCGCAGCAAAATCCGCAGCGTGTGCACATGGCCTTAGTCTGCAATAATCATACTGACACAATCAAAATTTTGCCGCACTTGGATTTTTTTTTCCCACTTTCCAGTACAACACACGATAAAATGGATATCATTCAAAAGTACAGCCCATACTACAGAACACAAACTCTCATACAGCTATGTCGATGGTTAAAATGCAAAAGTTACAGCTCTTGGAAGGAGGAGTGGAAAAAAACAAAAGCACAAACATTGAAAACTGCCTTGTTAGGGAAGGGGTTATATATCTATCACATGCAAGATAGAAGTTGGTTCGAGGACACCCATATTTACATTTGGATAACATTACCAAATTTCATCTATATTTATCACAGCTACTGAATATCAATAGTCAGAACATACAAAAATATTCATATTTTATATACTGTAATCATAAATTGGCAGTTGAGTCACAGTTAGACGGGTTACGGACATTAGCATTACTGTTATGAAACAAAGGTGAAAAATCACAAGATTGAACTAAATTTTTAATGTAATTTTCTTCTAGAACCTCGATCTATGGCTGAACCTGGTAAGTGTAAAACTATGAGCATGAAGCAAGAAAGCACCTTATTCAGTTATGGTTTATGGAGAAAATGTATTTAATGTCTATTGTGACCTCCCAGTTCTCCCTGACATATGAGATAGGGGAAGAGAAGGATTAGGCATTTTCAATCTAAATGCCCTTATCCACTTATTCTCTTTTGGAGATAAGACACTGCCAGATTAGCATAGGCATCAAGTCTGGAGAAAATACTGAGCCTCAGGTACTTCTGATTGGGGAAGTCCAGATGAAATACAAAGTGGATCCTGTGAGATCTATATTTAATGGGTGGATTATTGTGAACTAGAGGGCATTCATTTCCTTTTGGAGGAATGGTGATTCTGGCATTTAAATAGGAAAGTGTTCTCTACAGTTAGAGTGTACTAGTAGTCAGACTGTAAAATACCCAACCACAAGAGATGGCAATGGCAAATATTATATCAGCATTTAAAGAGAACCTGTCACCAAGATTTCCCAACATAAACTAAAGCCACCACCTTTTATGCCTCTTTTACAACAGTCTAGCAGCCTGTATATAAATCCCAACTCCTTCTGCATATCCCCAAAAATACCTTTTATAATCCTCCCATATGGCGAGCTATGGTTCAATGGGCATTGCTGCTGTTGTGCGGCGCCTCCTGCTGATGGCAAAGCAAAGTCCTGTAATGCGCATGCGCTGGTCATATGTGCTCTTGGCCACTCCCGCCACATGCCCATTACAGGACGTTGTACTGCCCTCAGCAGGGCAGTGTGAAGTGCGCCTGCGCAGGACTGAGATTGGGCACTATGTTAATGACATGGGACGCATCAGTCACATGAAGCAGAGCAAAACAGTGATTGGGGTAGAGGAGGCGCTGAAGCAAGACCAGCGAAGTCCATCAGACCAGCTATGTCCATCGGACCAGACCACTCCTAACTAGAGATGGCCTTAGTTTATATTAGGAAAACCTGGTGACCGGTTCACTTTAAAAAGGGCTGGATGCTTTCCTAATGACAAATACCACTGTGGGTTATAAATAATCTAGCAATTAGTGATGACCGAGTGTACTCGTTGCTCGGGTGGTCTCCGAGTATTTGTTAGTGCTTGGAGATTTAGTTTTTGTCTCCTCAGCTGAATGATTTACGGCTGCTGGACAGCCTGAATACATGTGGGAATTCCCTAACAAACAGACATTCCTCACATAAACTCAGGCTGGCTAGCAGCTGTAAATCAAGCAGCTGCTGCAAAGAAAACGAAATCTCCGAGCACTATCAAATACCCGGAAATCACCTGAGCAACGAGCATACTCGCTCATCACTACTAGCAATAGATAATGTAGAATTGGTCAGTAAAGGATGAACTTGATGTACCTGTGTCTTTTTCATCCTATGTAACTATGCAACTATTGTTAAAATGTTTTTAAAAAGTATACAATTCACCAAAAAAGCATAAAATTAGAGGTATAAAGAGGTGTATTTGGGGCTGGAAGAAATAGCTGTTGACAAATAAGCCTTCAGCCGAATGCTATCTAACGTGTACCTATAGGACTAAAAAAAATTACAAAATATGATATATTTGTGCTAGAACCAAAAACATAGCTATTGTGATTGCTGCCACAGTATTAATTAATTGCACTCCTTTAGAGAACCTTTTTGGTTATCCCTTGTTGTTAGATATCGGTGTAATAGAAAGTGATATTGTATTTGCAGCCCAATATATTAGCCAAAGGGTAAAGCTGCTGCTGAGAGTGGCTTTCCCTCTGGACAGACCATTGATATAGCAGTGATTACTTTAACATCACATTTGAAGCATAAGTTTGGTGTAAGATGAAAAAAGCTCCAGGGGTGTAAGCCAAATTTATCGATAGGGCATCATCCACCGAACAGACTATGTGCTACATATACTGTTTAAAAAAAAAAATACATTTATATATTTTTGTTTTATTCCACAGAAGAGATATGCACATTAGTTATTGCAGAAGTCTTTTCTGAAGATTCTGGCATGTTTACATGTACAGCAAGCAACAAGTATGGCACCACGTCTAGCATTGCCTATTTGACTGTGAAAGGTAAGGAACAGTAAGGTTAGATGTGTTCAGTACGGTCAGATCATTGGACCAAAAATGTAATTAAATGCAGCCATAATGGTGACAATGATAACAAACTGGAAAAAATATACTGGGAGATTTATTTCCAGTTTGCAATATCTTCTTCTCATCACTTTTTCCATTTTAAACTGCTCTTGCCTCCTTTTAAAAAAGTAGATTGGGGCTTAGGGCTAGGAGTTGGGGTCACCCACTGCCTAATAGATTTAATATATGTTAACGCAGCACCTGCTGTAACTTATGATGCATATCTATGGGCAAAACATTGGTCTAAAGAAATTCCTCCCAAAGTCTATGCATACCTCCTGCATACTGAATGTCCTCTTAAATACGAATTCAGTATTAAAAAATGTTAAGCCTTATTGTAATTCTAAACACAAATTTGTTAAAAGAAATAACAGTGTGATCCCATTCAAGGGTATTTTTTTATTTTATTATTGACTGTCTATTTTTAGGGTAGGCCATCAAAACCAAATTTGTGGAGGGTCCAATTCCTAGCCCCCCCCCCCCCCCACAATCTACTGATTAAATGGGCTGCAGCACTCCGCACTTCCTTTTATTATTTGCAGCTCAGTTTCGTTCCGAAACATGATTAACCTCAAGATATGGGGTTAATCTGCAGGTTAAGATATGGTGTTAATCTGCAGGTTAATAGTGTTCCAAAGCTGCCCAGCCGCAGTGCTGAAAGCCCAGCTACCGGTAGGAAATGAACTTTATCCCCCCCAGTAGCCTCTGGTTTTCAGTAATAGAGGTGCCACTGATTCAGCTTTAGTCACCTAGCTCAGCCTTAGTCGCTCCCCAGCATTGACTGACAGCCAGCTCTGCCCTAATGCACTAGTGAATTGGCTGTCAGTCAGTGCCGGGGCTTGGTTACAGCTGCTACTCACTATGTATTGAGCAGTGAAGCCAAGCTGGCTGAGCCTCTATGACTGAAAGCCCAAGATTGCCGGTATAAATACAGTTAATTTCCTCCCAGTAGCCGGGCTTTCATTGCAGCGGCCAAGCAGCTTTAGAACACTGTTGACCTGCAGATTAACCTCATATCTGCAGGTTAATAGCCTTTTAAATAGGACTGTGCTTCAAAGAGCTGCAGTATCATATACATCCACCACAAAATGCAGGCTGAACTATCAGCCCCAGCTAAGAATAGGTCATCAGTTTCAAAGTCCCAGAAAAGACTTTTATTGCATCTGTTATAAAAATATGATCCAACTGTAAAAGGAAATGGCTGAAAGACAGACCTACAAATAATTATTATTTCAATATGTCCCCACTCAAAATAAACTTTGTTACTTTTGTGAAAAAATAATCTTTTATTGTTTTGTTCTTCCAGGTTCAGATGAAAATCCTAAACCTCCCCTATCCATAAGCACAATCAATATAGATGCCTTTAAAAGGGAACCTTTGCCCTCTACACCACCACCAGCATTAGTGGAAGCACCTCCAAAACCTAAATTAGAGGGGGTACTAGTAAACCACAATGAGCCAAGGCCAAGCTCAAAAATTGGTCTGAGAGTTCACTTCAACTTGCCTGATGATGACAAAGGAAGCGAAGCGTCCTCTGAAGAAGGTATTCTGGTGGGAAGAAGCTATTTCTCAAATAACCAGGACATGTTAAATGGTCAATCATACTCAGCATTATCTGGATCTATGAAAGAGCCTCCACCAGTATCTGCAAAGCCAAAGCTGTAAGTGGGTTCTCTTATGTATTTTCTACTATGTACAGTATGTATGATCAGTTTTAAACAGTTTTATAGGAACATTAGGCATAGGAAACACAAGCAAACAAATTTAAAAAATCAAAACAAAAAAGCTCATTCAGTCATCTGTTTTTTCACATGTGTTCTGTCCATTGATGTTTTCAACTGATAGAGCACAAACCCACTATAATCTATGTTAATAGTCACATGTCCATTTTTTTTACTTATTTAGACGTGAGAGTCCTCAGTGGTTGTCTTTTTACATCAATTAAGGAAATTGCTCTTCAGAGCTTCTGGGGTGATCACAACATAGAACCAGACCCATTCAGAGGAACATAAAACTTTAAGACTTCCTTGTCTATGAACTGTTCCAATATCTATGTCTATCCCTCTCACATAATGATAATTCTGCTTCACGTTACTTGTCTTATCTATTGCCTTCTCTCTCTCTGTGCTGTGTTGTATATAAATATGTGATTCTTCAGAACTTCCTTTAGTCTTTGCCTGATGAAGAGACCTGTGTAGTCTTGAAAGCTTGCCATTTGTTACCATCTTTTCAGTTAGCCATTAAAAGGTATCAACCACTGAGGACTCTCACATCTAAATAATTTTCTATCTACTGGTTAACACGGTACAAAGATATATATCTTTCCTGTATCTTTTTTTGAGAATCTTTTGTCCACAAAACAAAATCATGGAAACATGTCCATTTTTGATCCAAGTCACGGGTCAAAATCACCCATACAAGTCTTTTGGTCTGTGAAAATCACGGACAGAGCATATATACCATCCTTGTGCAATCTTGTCTGCTTTTAACATTGCAAAGGGTGGAGAAAAGCTTTGGAATTTTTTTTTACGTATGAGAAAATTACTGACAAATCACAAATGGTAAAAACTGACACTGATCAAATGATGATAAAAATTGGATGCGAAACACTGATGAAAATCAGTCCATTTTTCACTTTCGGTATATGAAAAAATTAAGTCTTAAAAGGAATCTGTCAGTAGGATCAACCCTTCTAAGCCATCTATATGGGCATGTAGGCCAAAGGAAGTTGTATAAAATGATACCTTGATTTCTACGATCTGATGTCTTATTTTAGAGAAATCCACATTTTGCTAATATGTAAATGAACTGTTAGGTTCTATGGGCTGTACATAGATCTCCCTGAGAATCTGCCTCCAGAGCTCATTTTAAATTAAAGGGAACCTATCACCCCGTTTTTTAAAGATTAGATAAAAATAGTGTGAAATAGGGGCAGAGCTGGGCTTTACATTAGTGCCTTTTTGTTGCCTTTATTCCCCCGTTAGGCTGCCGAAATACCTGTGTGAAGTGGCCGTTTTCTCCTGTCACTCAAGTTGGTCAGGTCGGATGGGCGTGGTTACAGCGCTGTTTCTCCACCAGAAACCTGCTCATCATTACGTTGGTGGCGTAGTGGTGTGCGCATGTCCAAAGCGAAGATCCACTGCCCAGGAGATTCAAAACAGTGCGGGCTTCGCTATTCGCCGTTTACCGGTGGGCGCGGCCATCTTTCCTGTGGCCGCGCGTGCGCAGATGGAGCGCTCTGCTGCCCGGGCTTCAGGAAAATGGCCGCGGGATTCCGCGCGTGCGCAGATGGAGATCGCGGCGGCCATTTTCCTGAAGCCCGGGCAGCAGAGCGCTCCATCTGCGCACGCGCGGCCACAGGAAAGATGGCCGCGCCCACCGGTAAACGGCGAATAGCGAAGCCCGCGCTGTTTTGAATCTCCTGGGCAGTGGATCTTCGCTTTGGACATGCGCAGACCACTACGCCACCAACGTAATGATGAGCAGGTTTCTGGGGGAGAAACAGCGCTGTAACCACGCCCATCCGACCTGACCAACTTGAGTGACAGGACAAAACGGCCACTTCACACAGGTATTTCGGCAGCCTAACGGGGGAATAAAGGCAACAAAAAGGCACTAATGTAAAGCCCAGCTCTGCTCCTATTTCACACTATTTTTGTCTAATCTTTAAAAAACGGGGTGATAGGTTCCCTTTAAAGTGGGCATTACCAGTGTGATGTGTAATGACTGACAGTCTGCTCTCCTGTCCTACATGACTCACACTGGTAACGACCCCTTTTATTTAAATTAATTCTGGAGCTAGATTTTCAGGGAGATCTATGTCCGGCCAATAGATCCTAACAGCTTATTTACATATTAAGCAAAACATTAATTTTTGTGGAATGAGAAATCTGATCGCAGGTATCAAGGTATCATTTTTCATAACTTTCTATGGCCTGCATGCTCATATAGATGGCTAAGGCTACTTTCACACTAGTGTTAACTGCAATACGTCGCAAATGCGTCGTTTTGCCGAAAATACGCATCCAGCAAAAGTTCTTGCTGGATACGTTTTTTCGTCATAGACTAACATTAGCGACGCATTTGCGACGCATTGCCAAACGTCGCGTCCGTTTTGCGACGCTTGGGCGTGTGGTAGCGGACCGTCGTGAGAAAAAAACGTTACATGTAACGTTTTTTGCTCACGACGGTCCGCTTTTTCCGACCGCGCATGCGCGGCCGGAACTCCGCCCCCACCTCCCCACACTTCCCCGCACCTCACAATGGGGCAGTGGATGCGTTGGAAAAATACATCCGCTGCCCCCGTCGTGCGGCGGAGACCACGCTAGCGTCGGGAACGTCGGCCCGACGCACAGCGACGGGTCTTTCCCGACGCTAGTGTGAAAGTAGCCTTAGGAGGGTTGATCCTACTGACAGATGTCCTTCAATATTCTCCTCGACTGCGATTCTAATTGCTATTACGAGCGCACATTTGCATCAATAAATACGTCACTAATGGGCTCCTATTCTAGAAAGAAATCATAAACTAGAAAGAATGCATATTTTAAGAATTCGGTGGAATACAAATGTTGTAAAAAAAAAAAAAAAAAAAAAAAGGTGCAACACATACTGACATATTTTATGCCAAAAGGACGCTCATTTATCATGCGCTTGTTTAATAGGTACTTATGTATATGTTTGGCATATAATCTAGGGCCATACCTGGCACATACACTGAACATAGGGTCAGAACTAGATGTGAGCAGTCCCTTATATACTTTATCTGACCTGATAGTAAAACTGGTGAAGAGACAACTCTTCTCAGCAGGTTTCTTGCACAGGCAGTGGTTGTCACTTCCATTTTCTTTATGCTTGGTAGAACGAAAAGTCATATTATGTTTAACATGTTCTGCTTCTTGATTAGATGTGTAATAATAATCACAGTATATGTATATGATGATGAGTTTGTAACACTCTTTAATGATTTGCGTATGTATTTTGTATGCAGAGATGCCATGAAACTACAACAGCTTCATAATCAAGTGATGAATGAACAGCAAGTTCAACCATCAACCCCTAATGCCATGGCAAGAGATGTCCAGTCCAACCCAGGAAATCAGAATTCATCTCCTGCTTCCCCGCCTTACACATTTTCTCGCCCACAACAGCTTCTGACAAGTTCTGATTCACTAAATACATACCCATTTTCAGCATTTAACACTGTTTCTCCGACAAGGCCATGGGCAGTAGGTACACAAAATACTTCCAATACTTCTGCGGTTTCATCTCCTTCAGCCTCTACTATACACCCCCAATACAATGTCAATGAATCCATGTTACCTTCAGCACCTTCGATACCGCCCAGCTGGAACCAATTCCAAGCACAAACTGTAACGCCCTCCCCTGTTTCTCCGCCTCGGATTCAGAATCCTGTTGCATTTCTGAGTTCTGTTCTTCCTTCACTACCATCAACCCCTACAGTAACAAATTCAATGGGTCTACCAAAGAGTGCCTCCTCGTAAGTATCTACATTTCTCTGTAAAGAATTCCAAACTTGAATTTAACCTGTCAAAAAGTGTGTCATTAACCTGTGGTGTGTTCAATGTGACATGTCAATGCTGAAGTTACTAGGCCAAAGCCTGAGGCTGCCAATTCTATAGGCTCCCATGGCAACATTTCCAGCTTGCCTTATGTCCTTTTTCAGCCTCCTCAGAGATATCTAAATCTGCACACTTGTAGGCCCATTATTCCCCAAAATACAGGTAAAACATATGCATTAAAAAACTTACTTCCTTATATTTGTTATGCGCTTTTGGACCTCCTAAAAGAAATTCCCTCACTAAAGCCTGCCCTTTATGAGCCATATGAATGAGTCACTAAATATTAGTGGCTCATACTCTGGTGGACCATTCTCATTCATACGCTTCTCATCATTGAAATTGCAGCAGCAAGAAGAAAAAGTCATGGAATTATGGAAATCACAGGATGAATAGATATGATAATGTTATAGAAATTATGAAAAAAAATTAAAAAAAAGTGAAAAGAAAATTTAAAAAAATTATCGATTTATTCAGTATTGAGTATAAGCATCACATGCAGAAATGCCCACACTTGCATGCTTTGACTGCTATCAATTACGTTATTAATGGTTGTCTGAGGAATGTTCTGCCACACTGAATGCACTTGGGCAAATCATCAAGATCCACTGCTGGCAGCTCCCTTTGCAACTGTCGACCAATGACATCCGAGATGTGCTCCAAGATT
The DNA here is from genome assembly GCF_051348905.1 of Ranitomeya variabilis. NCBI lineage: Eukaryota > Metazoa > Chordata > Amphibia > Anura > Dendrobatidae > Ranitomeya > Ranitomeya variabilis. The sequence continues at coordinate 102,802,241 of NC_135235.1, forward strand.
GCCACCTTGACTTTTTATGTTTTGTGGACAGCTTATCAAAAAATCACGGACAGACAATAGTTTTTATGGACATAGTGGAAAACCATAATAAATCATTATAATTTTAAGTGATCCATGTCTACAGCCCATAATTCTGATTGAAGACATCATCTGAATTCACTTTAAACGCTAAAACAATGATAATTACAGTATAATTCAGCTTAAAAAAAATAATGTGCGCCTTAAATTTCTTTTAAAGGACAGGGCAAAAAGTGTCCTGTTTTTACAGACTGTCCTGGAATGTCTGGACGATTGGCCGCCCAGATGTCCTAATTGTGAGAGAAGTTTGAAGATGCTGCAGGCAATGGTGCCATACATTATTTCTGTATTTGAAAAGTGAAGCTATAAATCTTGGTTGCAGAATGGAAAGTAAATTAGTCAGGACTAATTTGTCGGGGCGTTGATCCCCCCAGACTACAGTAGTCTTTCCTCAGATCATGCATTTACTCCCAGTGCACGTGATTCACAGTCATCACACAGGCGATACCACCATCATGGCACTGCAACTCTCGTCCCTGGGTGCAATGTTCTTTTTTCCTGATTCTACACAATCTACACTCTTCTGCTTCATTGGTGCACTGTGGTTCACCATAAAGACATTTGAGTTGAGTTACTGCTACTTTGCATCCAGCCTTAGAGACATAGGATAAATGACAATAATGCCTCCTCAGCATGCAGACTGTGCATAATCCCGGCTTCATTACACATGACGAGGAAGGTAGAGCGTTGCTGTCATGCGTTGGACCAGTCTGGGGCAATCACCTGTCCCTACCAGGCTAATCCTGGCTAATTTACCTATCACAAGCTAAATTTGAAAACCTGATATTTATAACATTTATAGGACTTTTTTATATTCTATAAATAGTAGTATATCATGGTTTGGTGATGGTTTAGGAGGAACTAGGGTGCTATTAGGTTCTCTTCAAGCCTTTACTTTATACATTCCTTTTTTCTTCTGGTTTTGGTCTGTGTGAACCTGGCCCATAGCTCCTTCATGCGGATGAAGTCTAAATCAGGTCTTTCTGTATTACAACAGGTAACTGAATTACCAACAATGAGTAAAGTACAGCCTGTTATATAATTGTCAGCATGTTATCTAATCTGATTCCACAGCCCTGTTTATACCCTCAGGTTTCACAGATACCACATATTGTAATGTACATTATTTTTCTTCCAGACCATTTGCTGGCTCCCCAAAGAAAAATTCAGTGCGATTCAGCACACAGGATGCAATACAAGAAAGCAAGAATCAAGTTGTACGGGAATTAGAAAAGAAGCTGTCATTGAGAGAGGATATACCTGTACCAAAGCAGCAGGTTTGTATCATATTGATATATAACATTTACCTGGTGATTCAAAAATGATGGCGCTAAATTGTATCCTCAGCATTTATAATAATGAGAGAACATAATGGAAATGTATTAACTTGAAAACAGGAAAGATATATATCTTGGTACCGTGTTAGGCTACTTTCACACTTGCGTCGGACGACGCACGACGAATTGCGTCGTTGCGACGTACCGACGCTAGCAGTGAATGCGCCGCACAACGGGGGCAGCGGATGCTGTTTTTCAACGCATCCGCTGCCCCATTGTGAGGTGCGGGGAGGAGGGGGCAGAGTTCCGCTGCGCATGCGTGGTCGGAAAAGACGGGAACGACGCACCAAAAAACGTTACAAGCAATGTTTTTTGGTGGCGACGGTCCGACGCAACACGACGCAACCGTCGCACGACGGTTGCGACGTGTGGCAATGCGTCGCACTGCATCGCTAATGCAAGTCAATGGAGAAAAAACGCATCCTGCAAGCACTTTTGCAGGATGCGTTTTTTTCTACAAAACGACGCATAGCGACGTGCAGTGCATGACGCTAGTGTGAAAGTAGCCTTAGCCAGTAGATAGAAAAATATTTAGAATTGAGAGTCCTCAGTGGTTGATACCTTTTAATAGCTAACTGAAAAGGTGGTAACAAATTGTAAGCTTTCGAGACTACACAGGTCTCTTCATCAGGCAAAGACTAAAAGAAATTCTGAAGAATCACATCAGAATTTCTTTTAGTCTTTGCCTGATGAAGAGACCTGTGTAGTCTCGAAAGCTTACAATTTGTTACCACCTTTTCAGTTAGCCATTAAAAGGTATCAACCACTGAGGACTCTCAATTCTAAATATTTTTTTCATTTGAAAAGACACACTAACTATCCAAGTTTTATCTGTACCCTACAAATGTACAAAGTGATTTCCATTAGTGACATGGCAGATGTCTCGGCAGTAGCCAAGTTCTGTCCGAGCGTGTTTCAGCATGTCCTCGTATTTGGACTCTACTGTTTCAGTGATGCATTGTCTCAGGTGCTTCAGATAGTTTTGCTGGGGGAAAGAGATACACTGGTCCTTGATGAGGCCGCAAGGTGTTGGATCTGGCGTTCTTAGAAGCCTGTGACAAGTGTGTCACGCCAACCTGGAGTTCTGGGGTAGAAGATCACTGTGTATTGTGAATCACAGATCTTCCATTTTGCCTCTGTGTTTGGATCCCATATTAAATGAATTTGGTTTCCTTTGGCGTTGAAGAGGTTGACGACGCTTTCTATGCCGGTCAGAAACTTGCAGCTCCATTTTAGCTGCTTCTAATCTGGTCCTCCTTAACTGTTCCTATAAAACCTGGCCAGACCCTCTCTGTCTTGCAAGTGAAAGCTCTGCTTCCTTGCTCTTAGGAGACACTGTGCTGAATAGGAGTTCATTGTTGTTATTAGAGATTTGTCTTCCTGTGCTGTGTGCTTAAAGGTACCTTCACACTGAACAACTTAACAACGATAACGATAGCGATCCGTGACGTTGCAGCATCCTGGATAGCGATATCGTTGTGTTTGACACGCAGCAGCGATCTGGATCCCGCTGTGACATCGTTGGTCGGAGCTAGAAGGCCAGCACCTTATTTCGTCGCTGGATCACCCGCTGACATCGCTGAATCGGTGTGTGTGACGCGGATTCAGCGATGTCTTCACTGGTAACCAGGGTAAACATCGGGTTACTAAGCGCAGGGCCGCGCTTAGTAACCCGATATTTACCCTGGTTACCATTGTAAATGTAAAAAAAAACAAACACTACATACTTACATTCCGGTGTCTGTCAGGTCCCCCGGCGTCCGCTTCCCTGCACTGTGTCAGCGCCGGTCGGCCATAAAGCAGAGCACAGCGGTGACGTCACCGCTCTGCTTTAGGGCCAGCGCTTACACAGTGCAGGGAAGCGGACGCCGGGGGACCCGACAGACACCGGAATGTAAGTATGTAGTGTTTGTTTTTTACATTTGCACTGGTAACCAGGGTAAACATCGGGTTACTAAGTGCGGCCCTGCGCTTAGTAACCCGATGTTTACCCTGGTTACCCGGGGACTTCGGCATCATTGGTCGCTGGAGAGCTGTCTGTGTGACAGCTCTCCAGCGACCACACAACGACGAAACAGCGACGCTGCAGCAATCGGCATCGTTGTCTATATCGCTGCAGCGTCGCTTAATGTGACGGTACCTTAAGCTATGTGATTTGGACAGAAGTTGTTGTGGAGGTGTTCGATTGTACGTGTGTGTTTACCTCCTGGTCCATGTTTCACATTTAGTTTATTCCTCCCTGTCCCTATCCTCCTATCCCATTGTTGATTGGTGCTATTGTAATATAGAGGGTTTCTTTTATCCCTGTTTTGTCTTGTGTGTCTTGTTCACATTACATTTTAGTCCCAGGCTCCATGGGGTGGCGAAGGGTACAGACCAGGGATTAACAGGAGCATAGTGAGGTCGGAGACTCGGACCTCTTTACCATCAAGAGTACCCCTGGGACAGGGATAGTTAGGATCCCAGATCCAGGGACAGTTTGAGGCACCCCTCCCCTACCTAAGACTGTCACAGCGTAACAAGGCCAGCGCAACATTGGTGAATCGACCTGAGACAAGACATCTCTGTAGCATGATATGCTGGCACAGGTTTGGACAGAGCTGGGCTACCACCAAGACATTTTACATTTCAGCAATTAAAATCACTTAAAATGTTTAGTGTATAGATAAAACTTGGATAGATAGTGTGTATTTTTATGTTAAATTTATATTATGCTCTCTCGGTTATGAATACCGAGGCTATAATTTTGCACTATTCTTCTTGAATCACCCTATACAACATTAATATTCAGCTTTAGAAAGGTAATGATGTATGAATCAAATGTATTATTAATTACAGTTTTTATCTGTATTCTCATGATTGTGGATTAATGTTATTATACTTGCAGGAATACAAGATATCCAGTTTTGAGCAAAGGTTGATGAATGAGATAGAGTTTCGCTTGGAGCGTACACCTGTTGATGAATCCGATGATGAAGTCCAACATGACGAGATCCCCACAGGAAGGTGCATTGCGCCAATATTTGATCGCAGACTCAAACATTTCCGCATCGTAGAAGGAACATCAGTTACATTTACGTGTAAAGTTGTTGGAATTCCTATACCTAAGGTTTGTCATTTATCAATGATGTCTCTAAAAAGCCACAGTCAGCTATTAGATCACTGGGATTAGAGAATGTTATATGTACACAATATTAACCAGACTAGAACCTTACAGTTATATGAAAAAGTTTGGGCACCCCTATTAATCTTAAGCTTAATGTTTTATAAAAATTGTTTTTTTTGCAACAGCTATTTCAGTTTCATATATCTAATAACTGTTGGACACAGTAATGTTTCTGCCTTGAAATGAGGTTCATTGTACTAACAGAAAATGTGCAATCTGCATTCAAACAAAATTTGACAGGTGCATAAGTATGGGCACCCTTATCATTTTCTTGTTTTAAATACTCCTACCTACTTTTTACTGACTTACTAAAGCACTTTTTTTGGTTTTGTAACCTCGTTGAGCTTTGAACTTCATAGCCAGGTGTATGCAATCATGAGAAAAGCTACTTAAAGTGGCCACTTGCAACTTGTTCTCCTGTTTGAATCTCCTCTGAAGAGTGGCATCATGGGCTCCTCAAAACAACTGTCAAATGATCTGAAAACAAAGATTATTCAACATAGTTGTTCAGGGGAAGGATACAAAAAGCTGTCTAAGAGATTTAACCTGTCAATTTCCAATGTGAGGAACATAGTAAGGAAATGGAAGAACACAGGTACAGTTCTTGTTAAGGCCAGAAGTGGCAGGCCAAGAAAAACATCAGAAAGGCAGAGAAGAAGAATGGTGAGATCAGTCAGGGACAATCCTCAGACCACCTCCAGAGAGCAGCAGTATCAACTTGCTGCAGATGGTGTCACTGTGCATCGGTCAACTATACAACGCACTTTGCACAAGGAGAAGCTGTATGGGAGAGCGATGCAAAAGAAGCCGTTTCTGCAAGCACGCCACAAACAGAGTCGGCTGAGGTATGCAAAAGCACATTTGGAGAAGCCAATTTCTTTTTGGAAGAAGGTCCTGTGGACTGATGAAACCAAGATTGAGTTGTTTGGTCATACAAAAAGGCGTTATGCATGGCGGCAAAAAAACACAGCATTCCAAGAAAAACACTTGCTACCCACAGTAAAATTTGGTGGAGGTTCCATCATGCTTTGGGGCTGTGTGGCCAATGACGGCACCGGGAATCTTGTTAAAGTTGAGGGACGCATGGATTCCTCTCAGTATCAGCAGATTCTTGACAATAGTGTTCATGAATCAGTGACAAAGTTGAAGTTACGCAGTGGATGGATCTTTCAGCAAGACAATAATCCAAAACACCGCTCCAAATCTACTCAGGCATTCATGCAGAGGAACAATTACACTGTTCTGGATTGGCCATCCCAGTCCCCAGACCTGAATATCATTGAACATCTGTGGGATCATTTGAAGAGGGCTGTCCATGCTCGGCGACCATCAAACTTAAAGGGACACTGTCACCTGAATTTGGAGGGAACAATTGTCAGCCATAGGGGCGGGGTTTTCGGGTGTTTGATTAACCCTTTCCTTACCTGCTGGCTGCATTCTGGCTGCAATATTGGATTGAAGTTCATTCTCTGTCCTCCATAGTACACGCCTGCGTAAGGCAAGATTGCCTTGTGCAGGCATGTACTACGGAGGACAGAGAAGGAACTTCAATCCATTATTGCAGCCAGCATGCAGCCAGCGGGTAAGGAAAGGGTGAATCAAACACCCGAAAACCCCGCCCCTATGGCTGAAAATTGTTCCCTCCAAATTCAGGTGACAGTGTCCCTTTAACTGAACTGGAATTGTTTTGTAAAGAGGAATGGTTAAAAATACCTTCATCCAGGATCCAGGTACTCATTAAAAGCTACAGGAAGTGACAAGAGGCTGTTATTTTTGCAAAAGGAGGATCTACTAAATATTAATGTCACTTTTCTGGTAAGGTGCCCATACTTTTGCACCTGTAAAATTTTGTTTGAATGCAGATTGCACATTTTCTGTTAGTACAATAAACCTCATTTCAAGGCAGAAACATTACTGTGTCCAACAGTTATTAGATAAATGAAACTGAAATAGCTGTTGGAAAAAAAACAATTTTTATAAAACATTAAGCTTAAGATTAATAGGGGCGCCCAAACTTTTTCATATAACTGTATATTTAAATCTGATTTAAGAACAGATTCCTAAACTTCACCATACCCCTATATTCAATTTGGACATCAGTTCCTAAATTCCTTTATAAAGTTTACAAAATTCTAACCTTGAAAAAGAATAACCATCCTTAGCTAAAAACAAATGCTTTTGTGCTTTACTTGTAAAAATGTTGATACTATATAGTATAATATATAATGAGTAGTGATGAGTGAGTATGCTAGTTACTCGAGTTTCTCCAAGCATGCTTTGGTGGTCTCCCGAGTATTTCGGAGTGCTCAGAGATTTAGTTTATGTCGACTCAGCTGCATGATTTGGAGCTGCTAGTCAGCTTGAATATGAGTCGCTCTACCAGGGCCTGGAGTACTCAGTACTGGGTTCGGTCTTAAAGGGGATGTCGTCCCCTGAAGAACTGTGGACGAAACGTGTGTCGGGGCGGAGGAATGAAGCTCGGATATCACACACTATCTAAGTCAGTATTATTCACAACTACATATATAAGCTTTAGCAAAATGGCCATATAGAGATCCTTTTTTACATGGGGGATTAACCAATTGGTTGGATATAGTATACTTAACACAAGATACATTGGTGCTAATTGCCCCATATATAGGCTTTGGAATCGGAATCCCTTTTCATGTATATTTTGTTTGGTCTAATTTGCAAGCTCCATTAAAGGGCACCTGTCACCCCGTTTTTTCGGTATGAGATAAAAATACCGTTAAATAGGGCCTGAGCTGAGCATTACAATAGTGTAGTTTGTGTACCCTAATTCCCCACCTATGCTGCCGAAATACGTTACCGAAGTAGTCGTTTTCGCCTGTCAATCAGGCTGGTCAGGTCAGATGGGTGTGGTGTCCTCCCCCAGATCTTGCGTAGTTTTCCGTTGGTGGCGTAGTGGTGTGCGCATGTCCAAGTCCCGAATCCTCTGCCAGGGGTGTAAAAGCAACAGCGATGTCCGTTATTCCATTGGTGGTCGGTGGGCGCGGCCATCTTGCTTTGGCCGCAGAAGCGGCGCTCTGCTGGCCGCGGCTTCAGGAAAATGGCCGCGGGCATCCGCGCGTGCGCAGATGGCTATCGCGGCGGCCATTTTCGTGAAGCTGAGATGCGAATTCTGCTTCACGAAAATGGCCGCCGCGATAGCCATCTGCGCACGCGCGGATGCCCGCGGCCATTTTCCTGAAGCCGCGGCCAGCAGAGCGCCGCTTCTGCGGCCAAAGCAAGATGGCCGCGCCCACCGACCACCAATGGAATAACGGACATCGCTGTTGCTTTTACACCCCTGGCAGAGGATTCGGGACTTGGACATGCGCACACCACTACGCCACCAACGGAAAACTACGCAAGATCTGGGGGAGGACACCACACCCATCTGACCTGACCAGCCTGATTGACAGGCGAAAACAACTACTTCGGTAACGTATTTCAGCAGCATAGGTGGGGAATTAGGGTACACAAACTACACTATTGTAATGCTCAGCTCAGGCCCTATTTAACGGTATTTTTATCTCATACCGAAAAAACGGGGTGACAGGTTTCCTTTAAGTAGCGTTTGAACTGCAATTTGTGATTACTGTAGGTGTGTATGTTGATATTCCTTGCAGTCTGTGTTCCTCACATTGGAGTTAATTTATGTAAATTGTTAGTTTTAATATTGTATTTAATAAAATTGATTAATTTTGAAATATATAAGGATATTGTGCAGTTTGGTCATTCCTTGCTCTATAAAAGTGAATTGTGGCTGGTTTTGGATTGTGTACATGTGGGGAATGCCTGTTTGTTAAGCAACCCCCAGATGTATTCAAGTTATTTAGCAGCCACAAATCATGCAGCTGCTTCAACATAAACTAAATCTCTGAGCACGCTGAAATACTCGGAGACCACCTGAGCATGCTCGGAGAAACTCGAGTAATGAGCATTCTCGCTCATCACTAATAATGAGTAAATAACGCATTGCCTTAAAGGGAACCTGTCCCCCATGCCTCCTACCCAGCAGCATTCATATATGCATGGTTAAATTCCCTCGCTAACCAGCCCTGTATAATGCTATTCAATTAAATCAATGTTTTTAAAAAAGCATTTATAAGATCTGCTTTTCCTATGCTAATTAGGGCTTTGACTAGTTGATGGGGCGTTAGTTTCCCCAGACTAGTCAGCCCCCTTTTCATGTCATCATGCCCCTGGGGGCATTATAACATAATTTGCACGAGACTGCGTCATTGCCAACTTCTGCACATCTTGGTTATTTCAGCAGCATCGTTGCGCCTCTGTGGCTGGATGTATGCTTCCTGGTTTCAGAGGCACACTGCATATGACCGTAAGCCAGTCAGAACTTGCCATTAATGCTGAAAAAATAGCTCAACTCTGTGTTGTCTCGAATGCCAGTTAACTATGACGTTGTTACACAGCTTATAATACTCTATGGACAGGTGAAAAGAAGTGAGAAGTAAGTGAGCAAGCAGACAGACAGATAGAGGGATGAAAAAGTAGACGTGTGCACAGCCGTAAAGAGGTGCCAGAGTAGGTCCCCACACCGTAATATATAGCAAAAACTTGGCACTCAACTTAACGTAATACAGGTGATGTAATGGTGTCCACAAAATAACAGAAATGTTTCGGTCCTACAGTACAGACCAAAAGTTTGGACACACCTTCTCATTTAAAGATTTTTCTGTATTTTCATGACTATGAAAATTGTACATTCACACTGAAGGCATCAAAACTATGAATTAACACATGTAGAATTATATACTTAACAAAAAAGTGTAAAAACAACTGACATTATGTCTTATATTCTAGGTTCTTCAAAGTAGATACCTTTTGCTTTGATAACTGCTTTGTACACTCTTGGCATTCTCTTGATGAGCTTCAAGAGGTAGTCACCGGAAATGGTCTTCCAACAATCTTGAAGGAGTTCCCAGAGACTTAGACCAGAGCTTAGCACTTGTTGGCCCTTTTGCCTTCACTCTGCGTTCCAGCTCACCCCAAACCATCTCGATTGGGTTCAGGTCTGGTGATTATGGAGGCAAGTTCATCTGGCATAGCACCCCATCACTCTCCTTCTTGGTCAAATAGGCCTTACACAGCCTGGAGGTGTGTTTGGGGGTCATTGTGCTGTTGAAAAATAAATGATGGTGCAACTAAACGCAAACCGGATGGAATAGCATGCCGCTGCAAGATGCTGTGCTAGCCATGCTGGTTTAGTATGCCTTTGATTTTGAATAAATCCCCAACAGTGTCACCAGCAAAGCACCCCCACACCATCACACCTCCTCCTCCATGCTTCACGGTGGGAACCAGGCATGTAGAGTCCATCCGTTCACCTTTTCTGCGTCGCACAAAGACACGGTGGTTGGAACCAAAGATCTCAAATTTGGACTCATCATACCAAGCACAGATTTCCACCGGTCTAATGTCCATTCCTTGTGTTCTGTAGCCCAAACAAGTCTCTTCTGCTTGTTGCCTGTCCTTAGCAGTGGTTTCCTAGCAGCTATTTTACCATAAAGGCCTGCTGCACAAAGTCTCCTCTTAACAGTTGTTGTAGAGATGTGTCTGCTGCTAGAACTCTGTGTGGCATTGACCTTGTCTCTAATCTGAGCTGCTGTTAACCTGCGATTTCTGAGGCTGGCGACTTGGATAAACTTATCCTCAGAAGCAGAGGTGACTCTTGGTCTTCCTTTCCTGGGGCGGTCCTCATATGAGCCAGTTTCTTTGTAGCGCTTGATGGTTTTTGCCACTGCACTTGGGGACACTTTCAAATTTGCACAATTTTTCGGACTTTCTTAAAGTAATGATGGCCACTCGTTTTTCTTTACTTAGCTGCTTTTTTCTTGCCATAATACAAATTCTAACAATCTATTCAGTAAGACTATCAGCTGTGTATCCACCAGACTTCTGCACAACACAACTGATGGTCCCAACCCCATTTATAAGGCAAGAAATCCCACTTATTAAACCTGACAGGGCACACCTGTGAAGTGAAAAGCATTCCCGGTGACTACCTCTTGAAGCTCATCAAGAGAATGCCAAGAGTGTGCAAAGCAGTCATCACAGCAAAAGGTGGCTACTTTGAAGAACCTAGAATATAAGACATAATTTCAGTTGTTTCACACTTTTTTGTTAAGTATATAATTCCACATGTGCTAATTCATAGTTTTGATGCCTTCAGTGTGAATGTACAATTTTCATAGTCATGAAAATACAGAAATATCTTTAAATGAGAATGTGTGTCCAACCTTTCGGTCTGTACTGTATATCCGGACCTTCATCAGTCACAGTTGATAAATGTGAGGGAGCGAGTGGACCCACAGAATTGCTGATTGTGAAATGAGATCACACTTGTGTGTGAGCGCTGCCTGTATGTGGGCAGTATAGCCCCAAATGGAGTGATATACCTTAAAATATCAGGACATAAGTGCCGTGCCTGTGTGGGACGCAGAATCCACCGCTAGTCCATGCTAGCTCCCTCACATTTATCAACTGTGACTGATGAAGGTCCGGATATAGGACTGAAACGTTTGTTATTTTGGGGGCACCATTAAATCACCTGTATTACGTTAAGTTGAGTGCCGAGTTTTTGCTATATAGACAGATAGAGAGAGACACCGAAATATTGTGCTGAGCTTTCTAACAAGTATTTTTATGTCACATCAGAGCTTGATTCACATCCAGACAGCTCGGCACTGCTTTATAATGGCCTACATTTTGCTTCTGCTTGACTCTGTGTACTATGGAAGGAAAGTATAGAAATCCCTCTCTGTGTGCTAAAAAAGAATAAAGAGCAGGAATCCCTCTGTATGTAATATGTATAGGAGAGGTCACAGCAGCTAGTTTCCTCCACCAGCTCATAGTGAATAGAGCCTGCAGTGAGAAAAACTTGTGAAATGCAGGATGCAAACCACATAATGGCTACACATAGTGTTATACTTCATCTACACACAACACAGATAATCCTGAACATTTACTTGAAAGTATAGTGACCCTTCAAACATGCTATGATTGTCTCAATCAGTATTCTACCTACATGTTAAGTTTCCACATATCAATGGTAGTATATTCATACATATCTACATACAGATGCACACACTACTGTCACAGATGATCCAATTCATATCTTAAAAATAATCCACAGAAAATGATACAGAAAATATTGAAGCAAAATAGGAAAGGGGCTGCGGGGATTTAATACATCCACAGGCTGTCCTTATGTGTCTCTATAGTTTTTCACTACTTATCAGTAAAAGTTTGTACTTTTTATTGATGATATGACACCCTGTGCTCCTTGATTAGGATACCCTGGTACAGTAATTACCTAATGTTTCAGATAAAATAATCAAATACAATTTCCCTTACTGATGTTCTCATTCAGGTCTATGATAATCACACCCCACATCAATTATTGTGAATAATAAATGTTAAATTGACAGGCACATAAAATAGTACTCTCTTAAAATACATGTCTGAAGCTCCTTAGTTACAGGCATCCTGCATAGACATGTTTCCTCCATCTTTTTCCAGTGTTGGATCATCAGGACACATCCAATGACCAAGTGTTGGATAGCACATATACAGTGCCTTGCAAAAGTATTTGGCCCCCTTGAACTTTTCAACCTTTTCCCACATATCATGCTTCAAACATAAAGATACCAAATATACATTTTTGGTGAAGAATCAACAACAAGTGGAACATAATTGTGAAGTTGAACGAAATTTATTGACTATTAAAAAATGTTGTGGAAATTCAAAAACTGAAAAGTAGGGCGTGCAATATTATTCGGCCCCTTTACTTTCAGAGCAGCAAACTCACTCCAGAAGTTCATTGTGGATCTCTGAATGATCCAGTGTTGTCCTAAATGCCTAATGATGATAAATATAATCCACCTGTGTGTAATCAAGTCTCCGTATAAATGCACCTGCTCTGTGATAGTCTCAGGGTTCTGTTTGAAGCACAGAGAGCATCATGAAGACCAATGAACACAATAGGCAGGTCCGTGATACTGTTGTGGAGAAGTTTAAAGCCGGATTTGGATACAAAATGATTTCCAAAACTTTAAACATCCCAAGGAGCACTGTGCAAGCGATCATATTGAAATGGAAGGAGTGTCATACCACTGCAAATATACCAAGACCTGGCCATCCCTCTAAACTTTCATCTCAGACAAGGAGAAGACTGATCAGAGATGCAGCCAAGAGGCCCATGATCACTCTGGATGAACTGCAGAGATCTACAGCTGAGGTGGGACAGTCTGTCCATAGGACAACAATCAGTCGTACGCTGAACAAATCTCGCCTTTATGGAAGAGTGGCAAGAAGAAAGCCATTTCTCCAAGATATCCATAAAAAGTGTGGTTTAAAGTTTGCAACAAGCCACCTGGGAGACACACCAAACGTGTGGAAGAAGGTGCTCTGCTCAGATGAAACCAAAATCGAACTTTTTGGCAACAATGCCAAACGATATGTTTGGCGTAAAGGCAACACAGCTCATCACCCTGAACACACCGACTGTCAAACATGGTGGTGGCAGCATCATGGTTTGGGCCTGCTCTTTTTCGGCAGGGACAGGGAAGATGGTTAAAATTGATGGGAAGATGGATGGAGCCAAATACAGGACCATTCTTGAAGAAAACCTGTTGGAGTCTGCAAAAGACCTGAGACTGGCACGAAGATAAAGCAAAATCTACAATGGAAAAGTTCACAAATAAATGTATCCAGGTGTTAGAATGGCCAAGTCTGTGGAAAGAGCTGAAAACTGCTATTCACAAACAATCTCCATCAAACCTCACTGAGCTCGAGCTGTTTGCCAAGGAAGAATGGGGAAGAATCTCAGTCTCTCGATGTACAAAACTGATAAGTCATACCCCAAGCGACTTGCAGCTGTAATCGCAGCTAAAGGTGGCGCAACAAAGTATTAAGTTAAAGGGGCCGAATAATATTGCACGCCTCACTTTTCAGTTTTTGAATTTCCACAAAAATATAAAATAACCAATACATTTCATTCAACTTCACAATTGTGTTCCACTTGTTGTTGATTCTTCACCAAAAATTTACATTTGGTATCTTTATATTTGAAGCATGATATGTGAGAAAAGGTTGAAAAGTTCCAGGGGGCCGAATACTTTCACAAGGCACTGTAGTTCCAGCAATTCCTGTGTCTAAGGCCACATTCACACGTTCAGTATTTGGTCAGTATTTCACCTCAGTATTTGTAAGCCAAAACCAGGAGTGGGTGATAAATACAGAAGTGGTGACGTGTTTCTATTATACTTTTCCTCTGATTGTCCCACTCCTGTTTTTGGCTTACATACTGTATAATGATATAGGATACTGACCAAATACTGAACATGTGAACACTGCCGTACTGTGACACCATAGATGCGTGGCAACCCTAGACCAGAAACTAAAATCAATTCAGACCCCAGATCAGCCCCTGCCATCAATAATGAACCCAAACCAGATCATTTAGACATCAGATTAGATCCCTTCATTTCAATAAGAGCACAAAAAAAGACTGTGAAAATTAATTTAGACCACAGAACAGGCTTTTAAATAGATTCAGAAACTTGACCAGATCGCTAAACATAACCCAAACCCCAGACTAGACAGCGAAAACTAATTCCTACTCCAGCCCAGAGGGTCAGCTGTAATTCGGACCACAGATCATCTCTTAAAATTAGTAAATTAATTGAACCCCAGACCAGCGCCTACAATCAGTTCAGAAGCCAAACCAAATCATATTCAGACCACAGTGTGTTACTTTATTATTATTTTATTTTACTCACTTATATAGTGCCATTAATTCCACAGCGCTTTACTTGAGGACAGCTCTGATGTCTAGTTAGGGGCCCAAAACCTATTAAGACAGAGTTGTGGAATATGATAGAACCTGGTTCAGAAACTATTTCACACATTGATTCAGACACGTGTTGTAATCCCATGATTGCTCGCACCTTATATATTGATATTACTAGAGATATGGTATTTTTACTATTTTAAGATTGATAACAATTAGGATAATAGAGCACCCCTGAGCTTCCAGTAAGGTTGTATTAAGTAATCCCGATGGTCATCACTAATTATTATGAACTTCTACAGAATAAAACTCAAATCCTTTTAATTTGTCAACATACAATTAAAAAAAAATCTATTTTTCTACATCATTGTACTAACTTCAACTTTCAAGTTGATTTTGGCTGACAATTTTTTTTTTTTTAGGTTTATTGGTTTAAAGACGGAAAACAGATTTTAAAGAAGAATGAACATTGTAGGAAGAAGAGAGAAGCAGATGGGACATGCTCATTACACATCGACTCTGCCACCAACGATGATGATGGAAACTATACCATCATGGCTGCAAATCCACAGGTACCAATTCACATGGCACTCTGTGTAGTTCCAGACCTGCAATATTTCACTGTGTTAATGAGAGCAAATTAAAACAAACATAAAATAAGTGATTCCAACGGTATTGGCAGGGTCCAGGTTTGACCACCCAGGACACAAGGGACTAATGTTTTCTTCTTCACTCCCTTTCTATAAACCTTTGTTTGCTAGCCATGCAGAAGGGGTGGACAGAGTTTGGAATGTGTATTAGGATGGTAACCTTTATCTGTAGGATTGCTACGTGGTACTATGTCAGGCTGGCAATATATAAAGTTGTGTGAAAAAGTGTTTGCCTCCTTCCTGATTTCCTATTCTTTTGCATGTTTGTCACACTTAAATGTTTCCGATCATAAAACAAAATGTAATTATTAGACAAAGATAACACAAGTAAACACAAAATGCAGTTTTTAAATTAAGGTGTTTATTAAGGGAAAAAGAAATCCAAACCTACAGGGCCCTGTGTGAAAAATGGATTCCCTCCACACACACTGACCCCGCTTAAAGCATCAATTAACTGTGGTTTCTCACATCTTTGGGATCTGTATAATGCTTCAAAACATTTAATAGGAAAATAATAATGTGTGCACTGAGGAAGTGTGGCCGAGGTTGGCTGGAAAGATATGCAGAGCCCATGAATGAAAGAACACTCTTCCTTGCACTCAGCGCTACTTTTCTTTCCTACTTAGAGCTCATTCACAAGTCAAATTTTCACATACAAGCGCTCTCCTTGTTTTTCTCAGATAGCACTCATATCTGTGATTGTCTATGGGGCCATGTCTGTGATTTTTTCAAAGAACAAGAAGCCCGTGAAAAATCATGCAGACGTGTGATTTTTATCCAAGAGTCAGATCAAGATCAGCGCTGCAGGTAAATGGGTCCATGGAAAAAATCGGACCATCCTTGGATGACATTTGAGTGTTTTCTTATTTTCACAAACTCTCAGAAAGGAGGAGGAGAAACTTTTTTTTTTATGTCTCCAAGTACAAGAAAAACAGATGACTCTCAGACCACAGTCTGATCTGTGTCTGATCTGTCCATTTTACTCGTATGTGGAAAAATCAAACTTGTGAATGAGCCCTAAGTAACTGCATTTATGGTGTAAATCATTGGTGACAATTGTTGTCCATAGTGACAAATTCCATTTAAAACAGTACTATAAAAAATCAAAGAGCTTGACTGGTTTCAGGTAGGAAATGGTAACAACATAGGTAGCAATCATAACTGCTAATCATAACTGCAGTTCAAATTGGCAGCTGACTCAAAGATTTGTGTTGCATGACTTTCATATTATAAATCACACTAAGTACTTAATTTTGTATTCATTTTTTTCTTTTAAATAGGCATGCAATGCAATAAGAAAAAGTTGCTGATCTCTACTATACCTTCTGAATGCCCTTCAGTGTTACATTTCAATCATGGCCACTAGATGGTGCTGTTGTTACATATTAACTCTAGTGGGGGAACTCTATATGTCCCATAATTAAAAAGAACAAATATCAGTGTAACCAGGGGCGTAACTACCGCGGTCGCAGCGGTCGCCATTGCGACCGGGCCCCGCAGGTCAGGGGCCCCGGGCCGGCAGGTCTGAGCAGGGCCAGGCTGGCCATCGGGCACTTCTGGCAAATGCCAGAAGAGCCGATGCCAGTAGTGGGCCGCTGCACTGTTCCTCCCCCGGAACCCCCCCAGTGCCGCCGCCGCCGCCGCATTTAACTATACCGGCGTCTATGACACCGGTATAGTTCAATGCAATGATGGGAGGAGAGAGCGTCACCTGACGCTTCCTCTCCCATCATTCCCCGCTCTGCCTCTGACAGTACACTGCGGGTGCGCGATGACGTCATATCATCGCGCACCTGCAGTGTCCTGGGCAGACTTCAGCCGCCAGGAGCAGCGCGGGCAAAAGGAAAGGTGAGGAGAGTTTTTTTTTTTTTTTTTTCCTTTTTAACCGGACTGTGGGGCCATTATCGGGGGGGGGGGGATGAGATGAGATGTGGGCTGTGCTCTATATATCCCTGTGCGGGCTCTGCTGTATATACCCCTGTGGGGACTCTGCTGTATATATCCCTGTGCGGGCTCTGCTGTATATATCCCTGTGCGGGCTCTGCTGTATATATCCCTGTGCGGGCTCTGCTGTATATACCACTGTGCGGGCTCTGCTGTATATACCACTGTGCGGGCTCTGCTGTATATACCACTGTGCGGGCTCTGCTGTATATAACACTGTGCGGGCTCTGCTCTATATATCCCTGTGCGGGCTCTGCTGTATATACCACTGTGCGGGCTGTGCTGGATATACCACTGTGCGGTCTGTGCTGGATATACCACTGTGCGGTCTGTGCTGGATATACCACTGTGCGGTCTGTGCTGGATATACCACTGTGCGGTCTGTGCTGGATATACCACTGTGCGGGCTGTGCTGGATATACCACTGTGCGGGCTGTGCTGGATATACCACTGTGTGGGCTGTGCTGGCACCCAACACCATGTTGCAGTGCAGGAGATTCCTGCAACAGTCCGAGGCGTATCTAGGGGAAGCGGGGCGGGGGAAGGTGGGGGGGTTGTGGGGGCGGGGGAAGGTGGGGGGGGTAGGGGGGGCCCCATTTGGAAGTTCGCACCGGGGCCCATAACTTTGTAGTTACGCCACTGAGTGTAACCCTTCATCAGAATGCGTTTCCCTCCATAGCGATAAAATGGAGTTCATCAGGGGATATGGTGGCGTTCGTCAATGCTTTGTCATCCACAGAATTACATTCTGATGAGGGATTTTCGCTATGAATCATATGAAAATGGTCATGACTTGAGATTAGTATTTTTGAATCTGTTCAGGAAAGTGGTTTTGATTACCCCACTACTATTTTTTCTATACCTGACATCGACTTAGCTGTTCTACCTAATGAGAATTTGGTGCCCCCCTGATTGTTAGATGGGAGCAAAGAAAATATCTGATTATCTATTCTAGATATAAAACTACCCATACTGCACTTTATGCGGTGATTGTCTATTGTAGACACATACTACCTGTACTGCAATATTAGGGGTGATTTAGGGATATTAGAGACAGCCGACGAAGAGCGGGTGCCCCATACTGTTTAATATTAGGGTGCCAACCTCCGCTGGTAGGTAGGGACTCCTTTAGGGAGTATTAGGATGTGATAGATTGCACCTTTTTCCTGGTTATGTTTTTTTTGTGTTTATAGGAATACGAATTCAAGAGTTAATGCGTATTGGATTTACACCCACTAATATTTAGATATTAATGAGAGTATACAAAGGCTGTTAACTAGTAGGAATAAAGTTATATTTTAGGGGTATATACTTTTCTCTGGTTTACACAACCTGCCACTAACAGCAATGACCATAGATAGCTCCAATCACGACTGTTTAACCAATTATATGTCAGTCTCTGGCATGTGAGTGTTGTGGCGCCGGTGGAATGTACGTTCCAGCGCTCATTGTCCCCCTACCACGTGACTGTAGGCTGCACATAGGTTGCCATGGCAGCCAGAAGCATGCTGCAGGTCCCGTCGCTACCATCATTGTGCTCCCATGAGGCCCAGTAGGCATTTCCACATACGTAAAAGTCTGATATATGAAAATATAACATTTATTACCCAAACAGTGAAAGAAAAAAAAATAGAAATTGAGTTGCTGTTTTTCACGCAATGCACCTCGGTCTAAAAGTGCAATAAAAAGCCACTGAAGCACCCATTGGCGTGCCCGTGACGTGATTATGGGGTGCTTGGTATTATGGTTTTACCATATAATAAACATGGTAAATCTAGAAAAAAAACACTTGGATTTTTTTCCCGCTTCCACTGCAGCCCATGATAAAATTACTGATATCATTCAAAAGTGCAACTCAACTCGTCCCCCCAAAAAACAAGCCCTCATATGGCTATGTGGACGGCTGTCGTGATACCGAATATGTGTTTTATTTTTAATTATGGGATAGTGAGGTTATTAGAATTTTTCATTTTTTTTTACATTTTTAAAAGCCTTTTTTTACTTTCTTTATTATTAGTTCCCTTGAGGGACTTGAGCCTACAATCATCCTATTACTTGGTCTATATACTGCTCTACCAGAGTATTACAGTATATAGCTAACATCACAGTCTCTTATGAAACCAAACCTGTGTATGGGCTTCACAAGACCGCTGCCTGACTGCCATGGGGGCACCCCACTTTTGCTTTTCACTTTCAGATTAACAGCAGCATTTCAGGAGTTCAGAGCAGCATTCAGAGCTTAGCTATGCAGACGCTAGCTGTGCAATACAGCCGGCGTCTGACGGATATTGTGATGGCTCAGCTCCTGAACTTATTCCATGTGCAGGCAGCTGACATTGGATGCAACAATACAGCCAAGGGGTTAACAGGGTTTTCTCATCTTCTAAAATGGGTAAAATTGCAATGTGCTTGTAAAAACAAGCAACTTTGCATTTTCCGTCCTATTTAAAATCCTCTCTATTCTTGAGAATGGAGGGAATTTGAATTTTATAATTTACTGCTCATTGCCTAGCTTGCGGGCCTTTCTGCAGCCTATCAGAGGTGTTTGGTCTCCTAGGCAAGGAGCACAGCACTTACAAGCTCCTTGCTATACAGCTTGGAAGCACTGCTCTCAAGTATCGCTGCTCTCCACAATAAGGCAGATCCATACTTGCAGCATGGGAATGTGCACAGTTCAGACCAGCAGTAGTACATGAACCCCAGCAAGCAGGAAGCCATGAGGCACCATGGTGGTGCACTCCTGAAAACCCCGAAGACAAGCCTTATATATCAACAGAAAAATTCTAATAATTGAAAATTTGGTCTAACAAATTTCACAACTAAATCCATAATATACCAGATAGTGAATTTTCCAGATTTACTTTATGTAGAAATTGAAATCCCTCATATGTTGTTGTGTACGTTAATATGACGTTTGGACATATGACAATCATACAGTATATTACTCTGTCTCCATCACAAGTGGACACTAATGAAGAATAATATGAAGAACCTGTCATGTACAAGTAATATGCAGTCTTGCCATCTCTTTTTTCACAGGGAAGAATCAGCTGTTCGGGACATTTACTTGTGCAGTCCGCACCGCTGCGTCCACGCACTATTCCTACAGTTCTCTCTCATAGGTAATCTCTTTAATTGAGGGTTATACTCACCATTAGCCAGCGTTTACAGTTTGATCAGTATTTGGTCATTATTTTACCTCAGTGTTTCTAAGGCTGGTTTCACACTTGCGTTTTTTGCCGCTGCGTTTTAGCGCTAAAAAACGTATGCGTTTTTTTGCATGCGTTTTGACGCGTTTTTGGCAATGCATGCGTTTTTTTATGCTTGCGTTTTGTTGCAGAAATGCAACCTGTAGTAATTTCTAGCGGCGTTTTTTTGCCGCAAAAAAATGTATTGCTGTCTATGTAAACGCATGCGTTTTTAAGCACATGCGTTTGCATGCGTTTTTAAACGCATGCGTTTCTATAGAAAAACACAAGAAAACACAAGAAAAAACAAGAAAACCCTAACCCTAACCCTAACCCTAGGGTTACTAGGGATCCTAACCCTAACCCTAAGGTTAGGATCCCCAGTAACCCTAGGGATCCTAACCCTAACCCTAGGGATCCTAACCCTAACCCTAACCCTAAGGTTAGGATCCCTAGTAACCCTAGGGATCCTAACCCTAACCCTAGGGATCCTAACCCTAACCCTTAGGGTTAGGGTTAGGATCCTAACCCTTAGGGTTAGGGTTGGGGTTAGGATCCCTAGGGTTAGGGTTAGGGTTAGGATCCCTAGGGTTAGGGTTAGGGTTAGGATCCCTAGGGTTAGGGATAAGGTTAGGGTTAGGATCCCTAGGGTTAGGGTTAGGGTTAGGATCCCTAGGGTTAGGGTTAGGATCCCTAGGGTTAGGGTTAGGATCCCTAGGGTTAGGGTTAGGATCCCTAGGGTTAGGGTTAGGGTTAGGATCCCTAGGGTTAGGGTTAGGGTTAGGATCCCTAGGGTTAGGGTTTGGGTTAGGGTTAGGATCCCTAGGGTTAGGGTTAGGGTTAGGATCCCTAGGGTTAGGGTTAGGGTTAGGATCCCTAGGGTTAGGGTTTGGGTTAGGGTTAGGATCCCTAGGGTTAGGGTTAGGGTTAGGATCCCTAGGGTTAGGGTTAGGATCCCTAGGGTTACTAGGGATCCTAACCCTAACCCTAACCCTAACCCTAGCTATTTCTGTTTATAGTGGGTTTTCTAGTTGATTTTGATGATTGGCAGCTGTCACACACTTCTCATCATGCGTTTCAAAAACGCAAACGCAGGAAAAAACGCTTGTAAACGCGTCAAAACACCGCGGTTTTTTACCACATGCAAAAACGCATGCGTCTAAAAAACGCAGCGTTTAAATGCGTTTACATGCGTTTTTGCACCAAATGCGTTTGCGTTAAAAACGCTGCGTTTTTAAACGCAAATGTGAAAC
The DNA here is from genome assembly GCF_051348905.1 of Ranitomeya variabilis. NCBI lineage: Eukaryota > Metazoa > Chordata > Amphibia > Anura > Dendrobatidae > Ranitomeya > Ranitomeya variabilis. The sequence continues at coordinate 102,823,674 of NC_135235.1, forward strand.
CAGCCTAAGCCAAAACCAGGAGTGGGTGATAAATACAGAAGTGGTGACGTGTTTCTATTATACTTTTCCTCAGATTGTTCCACTCCTGGTTTTGGTTTATAAATACTGAGGTAAAATACTGACCAAATACTGAATGTGTGAACGTGGCCTTAGAGACATGCCTAGCATTAACCCCTACAATCAACTAAACTGAAATCTGCCGTTTACTAAAACAGACATCTTCATTATTCCATGAATAGTATAATAGATCCAACATGACTTTTCATTGGTCTGTAATAAGAATTGCACTTTCCATAATCTTTTATTGAGAAAAGACCATTTCATTGACTTTCATTGTGCTACAATAATTGTACTTTCCAGAGTGAGACCTCGCGTGGCGGAGGTGGAGAGTGAAGCGGTACAGGAGAGGTTTTTCCGGCCGTACTTTCTCCAAGCTCCTGGAGATATGGTGGCACATGAAGGGCGCTTGTGCAGGCTGGACTGTAAGGTAATAGACGATTAAATATGTGTATATATTATTTGTGGTCTGATTCTGCATCTGCCTCCTATTAGAGAACAGATAGAGACAGTATGGCTATGTGCCCTCGATCCGGATTGAGCAGCGCTTTGGACGTAGCATGTTGTTTGCTGTGTCGAAAACACTGCGTTCTATTGAACGAAGGTAAATCTGCATATGATCACTAAACTGTGCGGATATACTGCTTCTAATACATTCCATTGATTACATTTCTGTTGCAGAGATTAGCGTCTCCACAAGAGAAATTGACATGCTGTGGGCCTGAAAGATGCGCCACATGTCGGTCTCCACGGGTGATCCGTAGGTTCATATAGTCGCATAGGGGACAAGGGTTTTCTAGAAATCCCATCCACTATTCTGTAACATCTGTTCGCTGTGGTTTTGATGCTGCACGAATACGCAGCAATTCCTAGAGTAGCACTATGGCCCCGATTAATCAATCCCAGCGTTTTTCACACCGGTCTTGATGAGGAGGTGTGCTAAAGTCAGAAGCGCATAATTTATTAAAGGGAACATGTCGTTAAAAATACTATTAATCTTCAGATATAGGGTTAATCTGCAGGGTAATAGCATTCTGAAGCATCCGACAGCACCCCTTCTCATTAGATAAGTGATGCACTTTGTCTGGTTGTACAGACGACACCTTTCCCAACATCAGATGTATGTGGGGAATAAAGGATTGGGCTTGTTGACATTTAGCATACCCATATTTATTATCACAGGAAATGCCTAAGGTATATCATACCCACTTACTGAAAAACACACTAGGCCAAACTGAATATGAATCAGGTAGGGGACTTAGAGGGAAGAATAACGACATATGTTCAGATGAGAGCTGTGTAAGGTGTATTGCTTGTGTTCCAATCAATAAAACCAGCTCTGGAATGCTACAGAAACATAGGAGAAATTTGGAGAAGGTAACTCAGATGTCAGGATTTGGTTAATTCCTTTATGTCCCTACAACATGTACAAACAGGTCAGTGGTCTGCCAACACCGGACATCATGTGGCTTCTCAATGGAATACCTGTTCACCCAGACATCACCCACAAAATGCTGGTCAGAGAGAATGGAGTCCACTCACTTCTTATTGATCCCCTCTTACAAGCTGATGCCGGGACGTACACTTGTATTGCTACCAATAAGACGGGACAGAACTCATTCAGCCTGGAGCTTACTGTGATGGGTAAGCATCAGAGTCACATTTTACTTTTTTACATTTCACAGACATAAATGGCCTCTCTATAAAATACTGTATGTATTCTGCTTGTCTACCCGTTCTACCAGTTATTCATATTCTTGCACATTTTTACTCATGTAGCAAAGGAAGTGAAGAAGGCACCCATATTTTTGGAGAAGTTGCAGAACTCTGGCGTACCAGAGGGTCACCCAGTCAGATTGGAGAGTCGAGTTGTTGGGATGCCTCCTCCAGTTTTCTACTGGAAGAAAGATAATGAATCCATTCCAGCCCACAAGCCAAGAATAAGGTGCCGTGCTTTCTCCGCTGCCAGTCATGATATGCTATGCTAATTCTAAAGGGCTCCACTAACGATGCTATTGATGATGATGATGATGATGACACCCAGTACTAACAGAACAATTCCTGAGACTAAAATGGCTTGAGCTGCAGTGGGGATAGTTATCATAAACTGCATCTATGACTATAAGGCTATGTGCGCACGTTGCGGATTTGCCTCAGGATTAGGAATCTTTTGTGCGGATTCTGCATCTCTTGGCAGAAAACGCCGGTGCGGATTTGACGCGTTTTTTGTGCGGATTTGCTGCGAATTTACTGCAGATTTTGTGCGGATTTAATGCGCTTTTTACCCCTGCGGATTTCTATAATGGAATGCGTACAAAAACGCTGCAGATCCGCAAAAAAGAAATGACATGCTCCTTCTTTTAATCCGCAGCGTTTCCGCACTGAATTTTCCGCACCATTAGCACAGCATTTTTTTTCTCATTGATTTACATTGTACTGTAAATCACTTGTGGGTCTGCAGCGTTTCTGCAAGGAAAAAACGCTGTGGATCCGCAGGAAATCCGCAACGTGTGCACATACCCTTAAACATCCTAGAATTGATCATCATTGAATGTATCCATGATGCTAGTCGTCCTCTAGGCAGCAATGCAGCTCTAAAACTACCTCGATTGACCCTTCTTGTTGGGGGTTCGGCTGCTGGAGATGTGAAGACAGATTAGAGAATGATTGTTTCCTGCAATTTGAGATAATGAACTTATTAAGATTACACTTTTTTTGTCCACTAAAGAACCTCATACATGTCTGATAAAAAAAAAGTAGACCAAAAAAGCCAAAATGTAAAAGGTTATGTGTGAATACTGCAACACTATGCACTACAAATAGTTGATTGGTCATATTGATGTATTGTCTGTAAAAGGATGTTATGGATATGTTGGCTGATCACATACAGATGATTGTGTGTGGCCACAAGACTTTTTTATACATCCTCCACCAGTCATTAAGAGAAGTTTTTTACAATCAGTCACAATCTGTCAAAATGTTGAAAAGACGGATCCTGTGCAGATTGTAAAAAACTGATGCACTGGATCCGTTTTTTTGATGGATCCGTAGAGTTTTCCAAGCGATCTGTAGCATCGCTTGGAAAACTGATTGACAGGTTGGTCATACTTGTCAAACATAGTGATGTGGCAGCATCAATAGTAAAAAGAGAGAGAGAGAGCAAGAGAGAATTTCCCTGATTGGAAATTCTTCCAGGCATGCTCAGTTTCAAAAGACGGAATCCGTCGCTGGATTCCTGCTTTTGACACACAGCGACGGATCCTGCGCCCATAGGCTTCCATTATAGCCAATGACGGACGGTGCAGGAGTTTCCGACGTGCACAAAAGACGTTGTGCGTTGTCTCCGCCCGATGGACAGCGATTGTACGACGGATCCAATGCACGATGGATGAAACGGAAGGCCATCCGTCACAATCCATCGCTAATACAAGTCTATGAGAAAAAAACGGATCCAGCAGAAACATTTGTTGGATCCGATTTTTGCACAAAAAGACGCATTGTGACGGAAAAAGAAAGACGGAAGTGTGAAAGAGGCCTAAGAAAGAAACTCCAAGCAGAATCCACTAAAGATTCCCCAGCAGGGGGTAGTTTTAAATAGTAGCACCTGCAGTGTGATAGGACAGGCTAGATAAATGAAAAACACCTGCTGTCTGAAAAGGATGGACAAAGGTAATCAGCACCCAGATAGTGACAGAACCTGCTGTGGCTCAGCGGAGAGATCCGCAGACAGAAGAGAACAGGACCGCCGGATCGAATCCCAAGGCATGAAATATATGTAATGCATGCACTACGATGCCATACATCACGCACTATTTGCGGATGTTAGCACTTAGCTATGGGAGGGACAGGAAAATACAGTTTGTGATGCCAGGGTGCACTTAATTAACCTCTGTTTCCTGGTCATGTGGTCTAACCATGTGACCTTATGTATATGGAGAGCAGGCCTGCTTTGTTAACCCTTTACAACCTCCTAATAGCAGAACATAAGTCCATCACTCTATGAATATATAAACCAGTTCTATGTACTGAATATTCATGTACATTATCTGCAAAGGGAAAGGTGAACATTGTGCAAACATAATGAGCTGGCTGCTATCTCTGCTACATCTTAAAGGCACATATACTACCACTTTCGGGCATTACATATACGAAACCTTTACATCACTTCATCTGAAGCTTGTCATTGTGCCGAGTAATCTAATGCTTGCTATAGCTGTTCGGCCATGCCATCAAGCTCTCAGAGCATAGTTTTTCTGCTGATGGTAATGCCAGAGAATGATTAGAGCTCCGTCATTAAAAATGACATGCCATTTGGTCAAAAAAATTAGTTAAATATGTAAAAATCCTTATGCTTCCCTGATTCTGCCACTTTCTTCCTTTTTGCTCTATGTTACTCCATTGCAGAGATGTCGCATTCATTGCTTTTGTAACGTAGAATGTGAACTCTCTGCTTATTGTTCAACTGAGAGTTTCTTCGGAGTCTTCTCTAGGGGCGTGCACTTTCACCCTTCCCTCCCAGATACTGCCAATCACAGCTCAGCAACATCTGAGACTGATAGCCTGCTAGATCAGCAGTCTGGCTGTGATTGGAAGAGTTTCGGTGGGAGGGGTGAAAGCACACGCCCCCAGAGAAGACTCTGAAGAAACTCCCTCTTAATGAGTCAGTAGATCATCGGTGACTTTTATGTACTATGCACCTAAGCACTTGCCAACCCTGAGCTGTTATTTTCCTTGTGCTAAAACTTTGTGGCTGAATTGCTGTGGCTCCTCACTTTTCAATAATATCCCCCACAGCTGATCGTAGAATATTTAGGGAAGAAACTTCATGAACTGACACCAGTGATATCCTATTACAGGACCACACTGATATCAGTTCACTCTTTAGAGGGACCCAGTTTATCACAGATGTTAGCAAAGGAAAACTGCACGTCAAGGGGCTGGATTTATACAACAGTGGTAAAGGGAGTGATTGAGAAACCTGAATTAAGCAGTTAAGAGATTGATCCCAATACTTTTGTCCATATAGTGTATGTGCAGCTTACTTTGCCTGTAGCAGGGATTATTGCATTGTATATGATTATCTATATCTGATTTTTTTATATTTATTTGTGTAGCGAAGTTCTTTTGTTAATTTTTTTCAGTATGCATCAGGACACCACCGGATATGTGTGTCTCCTAATCCAGCCCGCCAAGAAAGAGGATGCTGGATGGTATACGTTGTCAGCAAAGAATGAGGCCGGGATTGTTTCTTGTACAGCGAGGCTCGACATATATGGTAGGTTCAGTGCAGGCAACGTGCTGAGATGAAATACCAAAAAAGCAAAAAATAAACAAATTACACGAAGACATACTTAATTTCTTAATTTCCCAAAGTTTCTCACTTATTTTTTTGTTTTTGTTTTCTTGATGGTTTTTTTTTTATAAATAATACACAAGTATAGTTTAGATCTTACCATGTCTACAAAGACTGGTTCGAAGGCTCCCCCATTTATGCTGCTCATGTATGTGAAATGTTGGCTAAAATGGATGATTTTGACCATTTGAGTACCCTAAGCAAATGACACTTCACGATGACACAAAATAGACTGCGATCTGCCATCTTGAATACATTGAACTGGCGCTTTTTTACCAGATACATGAAATGTTCAATTTTATATCAGGATTATACAGCCAATATGAAATAGATTTATAAAGTAAGTATGCCAACCTCATCAGATCTAAGAGATCTATTTATTAATATTAGGAGTTTATGTTGTGAAATCTGATGACAAATTTTCTTTAACAGCATAATATTTATTTATTTTTCCTCACTTATATTGCACCTTTAATTCTACAGCGCTTTACATACATTATCATCGCTGTCCCCATTGGGGCTCAGAATCTAGATTCCCTATCAGTAAGTCTGTGAAGTGTAGAAGGAACACGGAGGACACCCACACAGACACGGGGAGAACATACAAACTCCTTACACATGTTGTCCTTGGAGGGATTTGAACCCAGGACCCCAGCGCTGCAAGGCTACAATGCTAACCACTGAGCCACCAAGCATTTTAGAATATTCCATTATTGTCCAATCCATAGGAAGTGTCTGTTAAAATGTTTCTCTAAGGCCATGTGCACACGTTCAGGATTTTTCGCTATAAAAACGTGATAAAAACGCGAAAAAAACGCTTACATATGCCTCCTATTACTTACAGGGTATTCCGCATTTTTTGTGCAAATGTTGCATTTTTTTCTGCGAAAAAATCGCATTGCGGAAAAAAAAAGCAACATGTTCATTAAAAATGCAGAATTGCGGGGATTCCGCACACGTAGGAGTGCATTGATCTGCTTACTTCCCGCACGGGGCTGTGCACACCATGCGGGAAGTAAGCAGATTATGTGCGGTTGGTACCCAGGGTGGAGGAGAGGAGACTCTCCTCCACGGACTGGGCACCGTATAATTGGTAAAAAAAAAAAGAATTAAAATAAAAAATAGTGATATACTCACCCTCTGATGGCCCCCGAAGTGTTCCCGCCTCTCCGGTGCATGCTTTCTCTTCCGTTTCTATAGATGGTGTGGTTCAGGACCTGTGATGACGTCGCTGTCTTGTGATTGGTCGTGTGACCGCTCATGTGACTCACGTGACCAATCACAAGCCGCGACGTCATCGAAGGTCCTGAACCACACCGGCATCTATAGGAACGGACGCCGCTGAGGAGATTGGCTGTCTGCAGAGGGTGAGTATAACCATTTTTTAATTTTTTTTTATTATATTTAAACATTCTATCTTTTACTATAGATGCTGCATAAGCTGCATCTATAGTATAAAAAGTTGGTCACACTTGTCAAACAGTATGTTTGACAAGTGTGACCAACTTGTCAGTCAGTTTTCCAAGCGATGCTACAGATCGCTTGGAAAACTTTAGCATTCTGCAAGCTAATTACGCTTGCAGAATGCTAAAAAAACCGCGAAAAAAACGGAAAAAAAAACGCAAAAAAAAAACAATGCGGATTTCTTGCAGAAAATTTCTGGTTTTCTTCAGGAAATTTCTGCAAGAAATCCGGACGTGTGCACATACCCTAAGGGTTTTTTAGTTTTAGGAAACAAACTGTGCTTTACTCACCCTGTCCGGTTTAGTGCTTAGTCTCTGCCACTGCTCCCAGAATCTATTATCGTCTGCAGCGCTGACGTCATGTTGACAGCGCTGCAGCCAATTACTGAGCTCATCTACTCTGCCTGAATTGATGGCACGATCCGTCACTGATTGGCTTCAGCGCTGTCGAAGTGAAGTTAGAACTGCAGACTTTAACAGACAAAAGCAGAGACTCAGCCCTGGACCCAGTGAGGTGAGGAAAGCAGAGAGTATTTGCTTTTTTTAAAATTAACCATGGTCGGAGGACAGGGGTTTTCCAAAACTGGTGTGTAATTGCTGCAGTTACTATTGCTGCAGTTACTATTCAGCTTTATGAAGCTTCCACCCACATAATTTTAAGCCAGTCAGTTTTCACATGTAGTGTCAGCATCAGTACATTCAGTCAATATGTAAAGACAATCTGTCACCATGTTTTTGATATCTCATCTGAGAGCAACATAATTTAGGAAAAGAAACTGTCATTCCAACGCTGTATCACTTACTTTACTGGGTGCAGCAGTTATAACACAATCAGAGTGTTTAGATATAGCATGTAGCAGAGCTCAGAAAGCTAACGCAGCCCACTTCACAGCTTTCTGTGTACATTGTTGTTGTGGATTCTGTTTTTGGGCTCCCTCTGGTGGTTACAACTGGTACTGGGTGACTTTGGTGGGTTGCGGTTTCTGGTTTCCACCTGTCCATCAGAGGCTGGGTGTTTCCTATTTAACCTGGCTTCCCTGTCATTCCCTTGCCGGCTATCAATGTTCTCAGATGTTCTCAGTTTGGTTCTGACTACCTGCTTCCAGATCTCTCAGGATAAGCTAAGTTATGCTTTTCAGTTGTTTTGTTTTTTGTCCAGCTTGCTAAATATTACTCTATGCTAGTTGGAAGCTCTAGTGGGCTGAGGTGCTCCCCATGTGCCATGAGTTGGCACATGGGTGCTTGTAATCTCAGGATGGTTTTTGATTAGGGTTTTTTGCTGACCGCTCAGACCCCTTTTGTATCCTTCTGCTTTCTAGTTATAGCGGGCCTCGTTTTGCTAACTCTATTTTCATATCTATGTGCGTGCCTTCCTCTCATTTTCACCGTCAATACATGTGGGGGGCAACTATACCTTTGGGGTTTATTTCTCTGGAGGCAAGTTAGGTCTTTATTTTCTCTGCAGTGCTAGTTAGCTCTTAGGCTGGCGCGAGGCGTCTAGAATCAACGTAGGCACGCTCCCTGGCTATTTCTAGTTGTGTTTGTCAGGAGTAGGGCAGCGGTCAGCCCAGGTTCCATCACCCTAGAGCTCGTCCGTTATTTTAGTTATTTTTGCTTGTCCAGTGCGATTCCCTAGCCATTGGGATCCATAACAGTATAGCCGGCCTACAAAGTGTTAATTGTTTGGGCTGAAGCAGGAGAAAAAGAAGTGTTGAAGGGAATTTTTTTTTTTTTTTTTCCCTCAGAGTTTTGCTGCCTAGCCTTTAATTGCTGTCTAGCTGCTTCTTACCTCCTCTTAACCCTTGAATGGCTCTGACCTTAGCTGTTTAACATGGATGTCCAGAGTTTGGCTTCCAGCCTGAATAATCTCGCTGCAAAAGTTCAAAACATACAGGATTTTGTTGTTCACACTCTTATGTCTGAACCTAGAATTCCTATTCCAGAGTTTTTTTCTGGAGATAGATCTACCTTCCTGAATTTCAGGAACAATTGCAAATTGTTTCTTTCTTTGAAATTTCGCTCCTCTGGAGACCCTGCTCAGCAGGTCAAGATTGTAATATCTTTCCTGCGGGGCGACCCTCAGAATTGGGCATTTGCATTGGCACCAGGGGATCCTGCATTGCTCAGTGTGGATGCGTTTTTTCTGGCACTGGGATTGCTCTATGAGGAACCTAACCTGGAGATTCAGGCTGAAAAGGCTTTATTAGCCCTCTCTCAGGGGCATGATGAAGCGGAAGTATATTGTCAAAAATTTCGGAAATGGTCGGTACTTACTCAGTGGAATGAGTGCGCACTGGCTGCAAACTTCAGAGATGGTCTTTCTGAGGCCATTAAGGATATTATGGTGGGGTTCCCTGCGCCTACAGGTCTGAATGAGTCTATGATTATGGCCATTCAGATTGATCGGCGTTTGCGGGAGCGCAAACCTGTGCACCAGTTGGCGGTGTCTTCTGAACAGGCACCTGAGACTATGCAATGTGATAGAATTCAGTCCAGAAGTGAACGGCAAAATTATAGGCGGAAAAATGGATTGTGTTTTTATTGTGGTGATTCAGCTCATGTTATATCAGCATGCTCTAAACGCACAAAAAAGGTTGATAAATCTTTTGCCATTAGTACTCTGCAGTCTAAGTTCATTTTGTCTGTAACTCTGATTTGTTCACTGTCATCCATTTCCGTCGATGCCTATGTGGATTCGGGCGCTGCCCTGAGTCTTATGGATTGGTCATTTGCCAAACGCTGCGGTTTTAGTCTGGAGCCTCTGGAAGTTCCTATTCCTTTGAAGGGAATTGACTCTACACCATTGGCTATGAATAAACCGCAGTACTGGACACAAGTGACCATGCGCATGACTCCCGTTCATCAGGAGGTGATTCGCTTCCTTGTACTGTATAATTTACATGATGTACTAGTGCTTGGTCTGCCATGGTTACAAACTCATAATCCAGTCCTGGATTGGAAAACAATGTCTGTGTTAAGCTGGGGATGTCAGGGGGTTCATGATGATGCACCTCTGATTTCAATCGCTTCATCTACTCCTTCTGAGGTCCCTGCGTTTTTGTCTGACTATCGGGATGTTTTTGAGGAGCCTAAGCTCAATTCGCTCCCTCCTCATAGGGATTGTGACTGTGCTATAGAATTAATTCCTGGCAGTAAGTTCCCTAAGGGTCGTTTATTTAATCTGTCAGTGCCAGAGCATACTGCTATGCGGAATTATATTAAGGAGTCTGTTATGGTTCTCAATGGCAAGAGAACATAGCCCAGCAAACATACGAACTAGCTCTTGGAAGGATGGAAACTAAACTGACCATGAACTAAACCTGCCGCACAACTAACAGTAGCCGGGTAGCGTAGCCTGCGTTTTATCCCTAGACGCCCAGCGCCGGCCGGAGGACTAACTAATCCTGGCAGAGGAAAATATAGTCCTGGCTCACCTCTAGAGAAATTTCCCCGAAAGGCAGACAGAGGCCCCCACAAATATTGGCGGTGATTTTAGATGAAATGACAAACGTAGTATGAAAATAGGTTTAGCAAAATTGAGGTCCGCTTACTAGATAGCAGGAAGACAGAAAGGGCACTTTCATGGTCAGCTGAAAACCCTATCAAAATACCATCCTGAAATTACTTTAAGACTCTAGTATTAACTCATAACATCAGAGTGGCAATTTCAGATCACAAGAGCTTTCCAGACACAGAAACAAAACTACAGCTGTGAACTGGAACAAAATGCAAAAACAAACAAGGACTAAGTCCAACTTAGCTGGGAGTTGTCTAGCAGCAGGAACATGCACAGAAAGGCTTCTGATTACAATGTTGACCGGCATGGAAGTGACAGAGGAGCAAGGCTAAATAGCGACTCCCACATCCTGATGGAAACAGGTGAACAGAGAGGATGATGCACACCAGTTCAATTCCACCAGTGGCCACCGGGGGAGCCCAAAATCCAATTTCACAACAGTACCCCCCCCCTCAAGGAGGGGGCACCGAACCCTCACCAGAACCACCAGGGCGATCAGGATGAGCCCTATGAAAGGCACGGACCAAATCGGAGGCATGAACATCAGAGGCAGTCACCCAAGAATTATCCTCCTGACCGTATCCCTTCCATTTGACCAGATACTGGAGTTTCCGTCTGGAAACACGGGAGTCCAAGATTTTTTCCACAACGTACTCCAACTCGCCCTCAACCAACACCGGAGCAGGAGGCTCAACGGAAGGCACAACCGGTACCTCATACCTGCGCAATAATGACCGATGAAAAACATTATGAATAGAAAAAGATGCAGGGAGGTCCAAACGGAAGGACACAGGGTTAAGAATCTCCAATATCTTGTACGGGCCGATGAACCGAGGCTTAAACTTGGGAGAAGAAACCCTCATAGGGACAAAACGAGAAGACAACCACACCAAGTCCCCAACACAAAGCCGAGGACCAACCCGACGCCGGCGGTTGGCAAAAAGCTGAGTCTTCTCCTGGGACAACTTCAAATTGTCCACTACCTGCCCCCAAATCTGATGCAACCTCTCCACCACAGCATCCACTCCAGGACAATCCGAAGATTCCACCTGACCAGAAGAAAATCGAGGATGAAACCCCGAATTACAGAAAAAGGGAGACACCAAGGTGGCAGAACTGGCCCGATTATTGAGGGCAAACTCCGCTAAAGGCAAAAAAGCAACCCAATCATCCTGATCTGCAGACACAAAACACCTCAAATATGTCTCCAAGGTCTGATTCGTCCGCTCGGTCTGGCCATTAGTCTGAGGATGGAAAGCAGACGAGAAAGACAAATCTATGCCCATCCTAGCACAGAATGCTCGCCAAAATCTAGACACGAATTGGGTACCTCTGTCAGAAACGATATTCTCCGGAATACCATGCAAACGGACCACATTTTGAAAAAACAGAGGAACCAACTCGGAAGAAGAAGGCAACTTAGGCAGGGGAACCAAATGGACCATCTTAGAGAAACGATCACACACCACCCAGATGACAGACATCTTCTGAGAAACAGGAAGATCCGAAATAAAATCCATCGAGATGTGCGTCCAGGGCCTCTTCGGGATAGGCAAGGGCAACAACAATCCACTAGCCCGAGAACAACAAGGCTTGGCCCGAGCACAAACGTCACAAGACTGCACGAAGCCTCGCACATCTCGAGACAGGGAAGGCCACCAGAAGGACCTTGCCACCAAATCCCTGGTACCAAAGATTCCAGGATGACCTGCCAACGCAGAAGAATGAACCTCAGAAATGACTTTACTGGTCCAATCATCAGGAACAAACAGTCTACCAGGTGGGCAACGATCAGGTCTATCCGCCTGAAACTCCTGCAAGGCCCGCCGCAGGTCTGGAGAAACGGCAGACAATATCACTCCATCCTTAAGGATACCTGTAGGTTCAGAATTACCAGGGGAGTCAGGCTCAAAACTCCTAGAAAGGGCATCCGCCTTAACATTCTTAGAACCCGGCAGGTAGGACACCACAAAATTAAACCGAGAGAAAAACAACGACCAGCGCGCCTGTCTAGGATTCAGGCGTCTGGCGGACTCAAGATAAATTAGATTTTTGTGGTCAGTCAATACCACCACCTGATGTCTAGCCCCCTCAAGCCAATGACGCCACTCCTCAAAAGCCCACTTCATGGCCAAAAGCTCCCGATTCCCAACATCATAATTCCGCTCGGCGGGCGAAAATTTACGCGAGAAAAAAGCACAAGGTCTCATCACGGAGCAATCGGAACTTCTCTGCGACAAAACCGCCCCAGCTCCGATTTCAGAAGCGTCGACCTCAACCTGAAAAGGAAGAGCAACATCAGGCTGACGCAACACAGGGGCGGAAGAAAAGCGGCGCTTAAGCTCCCGAAAGGCCTCCACAGCAGCAGGGGACCAATCAGCAACATCAGCACCCTTCTTAGTCAAATCAGTCAATGGTTTAACAACATCAGAAAAACCAGCAATAAATCGACGATAAAAGTTAGCAAAGCCCAAAAATTTCTGAAGACTCTTAAGAGAAGAGGGTTGCGTCCAATCACAAATAGCCTGAACCTTGACAGGATCCATCTCGATGGAAGAGGGGGAAAAAATATATCCCAAAAAGGAAATCTTTTGAACCCCAAAAACGCACTTAGAACCCTTCACACACAAGGAATTAGACCGCAAAACCTGAAAAACCCTCCTGACCTGCTGGACATGAGAGTCCCAGTCATCCGAAAAAATCAAAATATCATCCAGATACACAATCATAAATTTATCCAAATAATCACGGAAAATGTCATGCATAAAGGACTGAAAGACTGAAGGGGCATTTGAAAGACCAAAAGGCATCACCAAATACTCAAAGTGGCCCTCGGGCGTATTAAATGCGGTTTTCCACTCATCCCCCTGCTTAATTCGCACCAAATTATACGCCCCACGAAGATCTATCTTAGAGAACCACTTGGCCCCCTTTATGCGAGCAAACAAATCAGTCAGCAGTGGCAACGGATATTGATATTTAACCGTGATTTTATTCAAAAGCCGATAATCAATGCACGGCCTCAAAGAGCCATCTTTCTTAGCCACAAAGAAAAAACCGGCTCCTAAGGGAGATGACGAAGGACGAATATGTCCCTTTTCCAAGGACTCCTTTATATATTCTCGCATAGCAGCATGTTCAGGCACAGACAGATTAAATAAACGACCCTTAGGGTATTTACTACCCGGAATCAAATCTATGGCACAATCGCACTCCCGGTGCGGAGGTAATGAACCAAGCTTAGGTTCTTCAAAAACGTCACGATATTCAGTCAAGAATTCAGGAATCTCAGAGGGAATAGATGATAAAATGGAAACCACAGGTACGTCCCCATGCGTCCCCTTACATCCCCAGCTTAACACAGACATAGCTTTCCAGTCAAGGACTGGGTTATGAGATTGCAGCCATGGCAATCCAAGCACCAACACATCATGTAGGTTATACAGCACAAGAAAGCGAATAATCTCCTGGTGATCCGGATTAATCCGCATAGTTACTTGTGTCCAGTATTGTGGTTTATTGCTAGCCAATGGGGTGGAGTCAATCCCCTTCAGGGGTATAGGAGTTTCAAGAGGCTCCAAATCATACCCACAGCGTTTGGCAAAGGACCAATCCATAAGACTCAAAGCGGCACCAGAGTCGACATAGGCATCCGCGGTAATAGATGATAAAGAACAAATCAGGGTCACAGATAGAATAAACTTAGACTGTAAAGTGCCAATTGAAACAGACTTATCAAGCTTCTTAGTACGCTTAGAGCATGCTGATATAACATGAGTTGAATCACCGCAATAGAAGCACAACCCATTTTTTCGTCTAAAATTCTGCCGTTCACTTCTGGACAGAACTCTATCACATTGCATATTCTCTGGCGTCTTCTCAGTAGACACCGCCAAATGGTGCACAGGTTTGCGCTCCCGCAGACGCCTATCGATCTGGATAGCCATTGTCATGGACTCATTCAGACCCGCAGGCACAGGGAACCCCACCATAACATCCTTAATGGCATCAGAGAGACCCTCTCTGAAATTCGCCGCCAGGGCGCACTCATTCCACTGAGTAAGCACAGCCCATTTACGGAATTTCTGGCAGTATATTTCAGCTTCGTCTTGCCCCTGAGATAGGGACATCAAGGCCTTTTCCGCCTGAAGTTCTAACTGAGGTTCCTCATAAAGCAACCCCAAGGCCAGAAAAAACGCATCCACATTGAGCAACGCAGGATCCCCTGGAGCCAACGCAAAAGCCCAATCCTGAGGGTCGCCCCGGAGCAAAGAAATCACAATCCTGACCTGCTGAGCAGGATCTCCAGCAGAGCGAGATTTCAGGGACAAAAACAACTTGCAATTATTTTTGAAATTTTGAAAGCAAGATCTATTCCCCGAGAAAAATTCAGGCAAAGGAATTCTAGGTTCAGATATAGGAACATGAACAACAAAATCTTGTAAGTTTTGAACTTTCGTGGTGAGATTATTCAAACCTGCAGCTAAACTCTGAATATCCATTTTAAACAGGTGAACACAGAGCCATTCCAGGATTAGAAGGAGAGAGAGAGAGAAAGGCTGCAATATAGGCAGACTTGCAAGAGATTCAATTACAAGCACACTCAGAACTGAGAAAAAAAAAAAAAAAAAAAAATCTTCAGCAGACTTCTCTTTTCTCTCCTTTCTCTGTCAATTAATTTAACCCTTTTGGGCCGGTCAAACTGTTATGGTTCTCAATGGCAAGAGAACATAGCCCAGCAAACATACGAACTAGCTCTTGGAAGGATGGAAACTAAACTGACCATGAACTAAACCTGCCGCACAACTAACAGTAGCCGGGTAGCGTAGCCTGCGTTTTATCCCTAGACGCCCAGCGCCGGCCGGAGGACTAACTAATCCTGGCAGAGGAAAATATAGTCCTGGCTCACCTCTAGAGAAATTTCCCCGAAAGGCAGACAGAGGCCCCCACAAATATTGGCGGTGATTTTAGATGAAATGACAAACGTAGTATGAAAATAGGTTTAGCAAAATTGAGGTCCGCTTACTAGATAGCAGGAAGACAGAAAGGGCACTTTCATGGTCAGCTGAAAACCCTATCAAAATACCATCCTGAAATTACTTTAAGACTCTAGTATTAACTCATAACATCAGAGTGGCAATTTCAGATCACAAGAGCTTTCCAGACACAGAAACGAAACTACAGCTGTGAACTGGAACAAAATGCAAAAACAAACAAGGACTAAGTCCAACTTAGCTGGGAGTTGTCTAGCAGCAGGAACATGCACAGAAAGGCTTCTGATTACAATGTTGACCGGCATGGAAGTGACAGAGGAGCAAGGCTAAATAGCGACTCCCACATCCTGATGGAAACAGGTGAACAGAGAGGATGATGCACACCAGTTCAATTCCACCAGTGGCCACCGGGGGAGCCCAAAATCCAATTTCACAACAGGAGTCCTTGGAAAAGGGACATATTCGTCCATCTTTGTCCCCTCTGGGAGCAGGTTTTTTTTTCGTGGCTAAAAAAGATGGTTCCCTGAGGCCTTGTATAGATTATCGCCTTCTGAATAAGATTACAGTCAAATATCAGTATCCATTGCCATTATTGACTGATTTGTTTGCTCGCATTAAGGGGGCTAGGTGGTTCACTAAGATAGATCTTCGCGGTGCGTATAATCTTGTGCGGATAAAGCAGGGTGATGAGTGGAAAACCGCATTTAATACGCCTGAGGGCCATTTTGAGTATTTGGTAATGCCTTTTGGACTTTCTAATGCTCCTTCAGTCTTTCAGTCCTTTATGCACAATATTTTCCGTGAATATCTGGATAAGTTTATGATTGTGTATTTGGATGATATTTTGGTGTTTTCTGATGACTGGGAGTCTCATGTTCTACAGGTCAGGAAGGTGTTTCAAGTCCTGCGGGCCAATTCTCTGTTTGTGAAGGGCTCGAAATGTCTCTTCGGAGTCCAGAAGATTTCTTTTTTGGGGTACATTTTTTCTCCTTCTACTATTGAGATGGATCCCGTCAAGGTTCAGGCGATTTGTGACTGGACACAACCTACATCTGTTAAGAGTCTTCAGAGGTTCTTGGGTTTTGCTAATTTTTATCGTCGGTTCATTGCTAATTTTTCCAGTGTTGTTAAACCTTTGACTGATTTGACTAAAAAGGTGCTGATGTTGCTAATTGGTCTCCTACGGCTGTGGAGGCCTTTCAGGAACTTAAGCGCCGGTTTTCTTCTGCTCCTGTGTTATGTCAACCAGATGTTTCACTTCCTTTTCAGGTTGAGGTTGATGCTTCCGAGATTGGAGCGGGGGTGGTTTTGTCACAGAGAAGTTCCGATGGCTCGGTGATGAAGCCATGTGCGTTCTTTTCTAGAAAATTCTCGCCCGCCGAGCGCAATTATGATGTGGGTAATCGGGAGCTTTTGGCCATGAAGCGGGCATTTGAGGAGTGGCGTCATTGGCTTGAGGGTGCTGGACATCGTGTGGTGGTCTTGACTGATCACAAAAATCTGATTTACCTTGAGTCTGCCAGGCGTCTGAATCCTAGACAGGCTCGTTGGTCGTTGTTTTTTTCTCGTTTCAATTTTGTGGTTTCATACCTGCCAGGTTCAAAGAATGTGAAGGCAGATGCTCTTTCCAGGAGTTTTGTGCCTGACTCTCCTGGAGACTCTGGGCCTACTGGTATTCTTAGGGATGGGGTAATATTGTCCGCCGTCTCCCCAGACTTGCGACGTGCATTGCAGGAGTTTCAGGCGGATAAACCTGATCGTTGTCCACCAGAAAGACTGTTTGTTCCGGATGATTGGACCAGTAGAGTCATCTCCGAGGTCCATTCTTCTGTGTTGGCTGGTCATCCGGGAATATTTGGTACTAGAGACTTGGTGGCCAGGTCTTTTTGGTGGCCTTCCTTGTCAAGGGATGTGCATACCTTTGTGCAGTCTTGTGAAGTGTGTGCTCGGGCTAAGCCTTGCTGTTCTCGGGCCAGTGGGTTGTTGTTATCCTTGCCTATCCCGAAGAGGCCTTGGACGCACATTTCCATGGATTTTATTTCAGATCTCCCTGTCTCACAGAAAATGTCCGTTATCTGGGTTGTGTGTGACCGCTTTTCTAAGATGGTTCATTTGGTACCCTTGCCTAAGTTGCCTTCCTCCTCTGAGTTGGTCCCTTTATTTTTTCAGAACGTGGTTCGTTTGCATGGGATTCCGGAGAATATCGTTTCTGACAGGGGATCCCAGTTTGTGTCTAGATTTTGGCGGACGTTTTGTGCTAAGATGGGCATTAATTTGTCTTTCTCGTCTGCATTCCATCCTCAGACGAATGGCCAGACGGAGCGAACTAATCAGACCTTGGAAACTTATTTAAGGTGTTTTGTTTCTGCTGATCAAGATGACTGGGTTGCCTTTTTGCCACTGGCCGAATTTGCCCTTAATAATCGGGCTAGTTCTGCTACTTTGGTTTCTCCTTTCTTTTGTAATTCGGGGTTTCATCCTCGTTTTTCCTCTGGTCAGGTGGAGCCTTCGGATTGTCCTGGAGTGGACGTGGTGGTGGACAGGCTACATCAGATTTGGAATCAGGTGGTGGACAATTTGAAGTTGTCTCAGGAGAAGGCTCAGCAGTTTGCTAATTGCCGTCGCCGCGTGGGTCCCCGACTTCGTGTTGGGGACTTGGTGTGGTTGTCTTCTCGTTTTGTCCCTATGAAGGTCTCTTCTCCCAAGTTCAAGCCTCGGTTCATCGGTCCTTATAAGATCTTGGAGATTCTTAACCCTGTATCTTTTCGTTTGGATCTCCCAGCATCGTTTGCTATTCATAACGTGTTCCTTCGGTCGTTATTGCGGAGGTATGAGGTGCCCGTTGTTCCTTCGGTTGAGCCTCCTGCTCCGGTGCTGGTGGAGGGAGAATTGGAGTATGTTGTTGAGAAGATCTTGGATTCTAGTGTTTCCAGACGTAAACTCCAGTATTTGGTTAAGTGGAAGGGTTATGGTCAGGAGGATAATTCCTGGGTGGTCGCCTCTGATGTTCATGCGACTGATTTGGTCCGCGCCTTCCATAGAGCTCATCCTGATCGCCCTGGGGGTTCTCGTGAGGGTTCGGTGACCCCTCCTCAAGGGGGGGGTACTGTTGTGGATTCTGTTTTTGGGCTCCCTCTGGTGGTTACAACTGGTACTGGGTGACTTTGGTGGGTTGCGGTTTCTGGTTTCCACCTGTCCATCAGAGGCTGGGTGTTTCCTATTTAACCTGGCTTCCCTGTCATTCCCTTGCCGGCTATCAATGTTCTCAGATGTTCTCAGTTTGGTTCTGACTACCTGCTTCCAGATCTCTCAGGATAAGCTAAGTTATGCTTTTCAGTTGTTTTGTTTTTTGTCCAGCTTGCTAAATATTACTCTATGCTAGTTGGAAGCTCTAGTGGGCTGAGGTGCTCCCCATGTGCCATGAGTTGGCACATGGGTGCTTGTAATCTCAGAATGGTTTTTGATTAGGGTTTTTTGCTGACCGCTCAGACCCCTTTTGTATCCTTCTGCTTTCTAGTTATAGCGGGCCTCGTTTTGCTAACTCTATTTTCATATCTATGTGCGTGCCTTCCTCTCATTTTCACCGTCAATACATGTGGGGGGTAACTATACCTTTGGGGTTTATTTCTCTGGAGGCAAGTTAGGTCTTTATTTTCTCTGCAGTGCTAGTTAGCTCTTAGGCTGGCGCGAGGCGTCTAGAATCAACGTAGGCACGCTCCCTGGCTATTTCTAGTTGTGTTTGTCAGGAGTAGGGCAGCGGTCAGCCCAGGTTCCATCACCCTAGAGCTCGTCCGTTATTTTAGTTATTTTTGCTTGTCCAGTGCGATTCCCTAGCCATTGGGATCCATAACACATTGTATAGCGACAGTAAGCTGCTTATCAGAGGAGGGGGTGTGGTCAGACCACTTGACACAAGAAAGCTAGTGTGGGCAGTGATAATCTCCTGGTGATAAAACATTCATTGCATGAAAACAGCACACTGACTAATTACTGACACATCACTGAAATCTGTGTCTCAGCCCCTAAGTCATGCTGCCTTCAGATTACATAGCAAACACCTGCTGAAAGATTCCCTTTAATAATATTACATCATACTCATACATTATCATTTCTTATCTTTTACAGCTCAGTGGCATCAGCAAATCCCTCAGCCAATTAAAAAGATTCGACCCGCTCCTTCTCGATACTCAACATTCTCTTCTACCAGCATGGATATATTCAACTCTTACCCGGAAACGCCACTGAGTTTTTTGTCACAAGCTCGCAATGTGGTGGAAAGTGAGGAGCTGTGAATTCAACTGGCTACAGTAAAAATAAAACTGTGAAGAAATTAACGCCGGAAAGTTTACAAATAATTTTTCATTTTTTTTTAATAACCTATTTAGTTTTCTGCCCTTGCTCAATAGTAACAATGTGGAAAGTATTTAAACTTTTTATTGACGGAGGGGCAAGGTAGGCACCATAGCCCAGCCAAAGAGTGAGAAGGGGTTGAAGCATATTTGTCATTTGTATAACTTGTGCGCACCAGTAATACACACCGACGTAGGGAGCGGTGTCACTGGCAGTGTGATCTGTTTGATCTGCAGGACCCTATTTAATTATTTATGTTCGTAGACAGTATAAAGATCAATAGATGTTCTATTAATATTAAGCCATGTATCATTTGTATTTACCGGATTCACTGTTATGTAGTGAGACTGACACTGTAGATGCTTTAAGTTATTTGGGCCATCTCCTGGTATTTAAATCCTTCAAAGCTTGTCTATATTGAGAGGAAACCTAGATTATTCTGGAATAAAGTGGCAACAAAATGCGTATTATTAGACTCATTTCATGATCATCTGGTTTCTAGCCAACAGCCATAACTTTTGCATTAATATTTTATCTGTGTTGCTATTTGCAGCTATTCAGGTGACGTTCTTGTCAATGCAAACACTACAAAGTTGGGAAATCCCTGTTTTTGTTCTTTGTGTAAAGTGACACTCCTTTTCCTTGAAGGTAGGGGTGGTCATACCGTTAGAGCTTTGGTACTGTTTTTAACAAACATGTACAGTTGTGCTCAAAAGTTTACATACCGCGGAATAATTTTTGGTTTCTTGGCCTTTTTTCAGAGAATATGAATGATAACACCAAAACGTTTTCTCCACTCATGGTTAGTGGTTGGGTGAAGCCATTTATTGTCAAATTACTGTGTTTTCTCATTTTAAATCATAATGACAACAACCCAAAACATCCAAATGACCCTGATCAAAAGTTCACATACCCTGGTGATTTTGGCCAGATAACATGCCTAGAAGTTGACACAAATGGGTTTGAATGGCTACTAAAGGTAACATCCTCACCTGTAACCTGTTTGCTTGTAATCAGTGTGTGTGCATAAAAGCTGAGTGAGTTCGTGAAATCCATACAGACTCTTGCATCTTTCATCCAGCCACTGATGTTTCTGGATTGCGAGTCATGGGGAAAGCAAAAGAATTGTCAACGGATCTACGGGAAAAGGATACAAAAAGATGTCCAAGGAATTGATAATGCCAGTCAGCAGCGTTCAAACTGTGATTAACAAATGGAAAATCAGGGGCTCTGTAAAAACAAAACCACGTTCAGGTAGGCCAGCAAAAATGTTGTTTACAGCTGCCAGGAAAACTGTTTGGGATGCAAAGAAAAACCCACAAATAACATCAGCAGAAATACAGGACTCTCTGAAAACTTGTGGCGTGGCTGTTTCAAGATGCACAATAAGGAGGCACTTTGAGAAAAATGGGCTGCATGGTCGAGTCGCCAGAAGAACTCATTACTGCGCAAATGCTGCAAAGTATCTCGCCTACAATACACAAAAGAGCACAGAGAAAAGCCTCAAAACTTCTCTAATAAGGTAATTTGGAGTGATGAGACCAAAATTGAACTTTTTGACCACAACCATAAACGTCACATTTGGAGAGAGGTCAACAAGGCCTATGATGAAAGGAACACCATTCCTACTGTAAAGGAATGCTGATGTTTTGGGGATGTGTGAGCTACAAAGGCACAGGAAACTTTGTGAAAGTTGAAGGAAAGATGAATGCAGCACGTTATCAGAAACTGCTGGAGGCAAATTTGCACTCATCAGCCCGGAAGCTGCGCATGGGACGTACTTGGATGTTCCAACATAACAACGATCCAAAACACAAGGCCAAGTCGACCTGTCATTGGCTACAGCAGAACAAAGTGAAGGTTCTGGAGTGGCCATCTCAGTCTCCTGACCTCAATAGCATTGAGTCACTCTGTGGAGATCTCAAGTGCGCAGTTTATGCTGGACAGCCCAGGAATTTACAGGAACTGGAGGCTTTTTGCCGAGAAGAGTGGGCAGCTTTACCATCTGAGAAAATAAAGAACCTCATCCACAGCTACCACAAAAGACTTGAAGGTGTCATTGATGTTAGAGGGGGCAATACATGATATTAAGAAATGAGGTATGTAACCTTTTGATCAGGGTCATTTGGATGTTTTGTGTTGTCATTATGATTTAAAAAGAAAAAACACAGTAGTTTGACAATAAATGGCTTCACCCAACCACTCACCATGAGTGGAGAACAAGTTTTAGTTTCATATTCTCTAAAAAAAAAAGGCCAAGAAACCAAAAATTCTTCAACGTTATGTAAACTTTTGAGCACAACTATATATTTAACTCAGAAACACCGCAGCGTTTCAGAGAAATACAGTTGAAACCAGAAGTTTACATATACTATATAAAAAAGACACACATGCATGTTTTTCTCAATATCTGACATGAAAACAGAATAAAACTTTCCCATTTTGGGTAATTAGGATTACCATAATTATTAATATTTGTCAAATGCCAGAATAATGAGAGCGAGAGAATGTTTTAAGGCATTTTTATTCCTGACTGCAAAGTCAAAAGTTTACATACATTTCATTAGTATTTGATACCATTGCCCTTAAACTGAATGACTTGGGTCAAATATTTGGGATATCCTTCCACAAGCTTCTCACAATAGTTGGGTGGAATTTGGGCCCATTCCTCCTCACAAAACTGATGTAACTGATCCAGGTTTGTAGGTCGCCTTGCTCACACCTGCCTTTTCAGCTTTTCCCATAAATTTTCAATAGGATCGAGATCAGGGCTCTGTGATGGCCACTCCAAATCATTGACTTTGTTATCCTTAAGCCACTTTGTTACCATTTTGGCAGTATGCTTTAGGTCAGAGGTGTCAAACTGCATTCCTTGAGGGCCGCCAACAGGTCATGTTTTCTGGATTTCCTTGTATTGCACAGGTGATAATTTAATCACCTGCACAGAATGATTCCAGCACCTTGTGGAATGCTATGGAAATCCTGAAAACATGACCTGTTGGCGGCCCTCGAGGAATGCAGTTTGACACCTCTGCTTTAGGTCATTGTTCATTTGGAAAACCAATTTCCACCCAAGCTTTAACTTCTTGGCCGAAGTCTTGAGATGTTGCTTCAGTATTGCTACATAATCTTCTTTTCTCATGATGCCACCTATTTTCTGAAGTGCACCAGTCCCTCCTGCAGCAAAACAACCCCACAACATGATGCTGCCAACCCCCGTGTTTCACAGTTGGGATGGTGTTCTTAGGTTTCCAAGCGTCTCCCTTTTCCTCCAAACAAAACGATGGTCATTATACCCAAAAAGGTCAATTTTAGTTGCATCAGGACACAGGACTTGTCTCCAAAAATTAAGGTATTTGTTCCAGTGTGCATTTGCAAATATTAATCTGGCTTTTTTATCTTTCTTTTGGAGTAATGGCTTCTTCCTGGCAGAGTGGCCTTTCAGTCCATGTTGAAACAGTACTCGTTTCACTGCGGATATTGACACAATCTTACTAGCTTCCGACATCATCTTCACAAGGTCTTTTGCTTTTGTCCTTGCGTTGATATGCACATGTTGGACACAAAACCTGTCTCCTTACTGAGCGGTATGATGGCTAGACATTCCCATCTTGTTTGTACTTGCGTATAATTGTTTGTACAGCTGAACGAGGCACCTTCAGGTATCTTGAAATTGTACCCAAGGAAGAGCCAAACTTGTGCAAGTCCACAATTCTCTTCCTGAAATCTTGGATGATTTTTTTAGACTTTCCATGATGCTACACAAAGAAGCTGTGTGTGTTTCAGGTGTGCATTAAAATACATCCACAGGTGTGTCTCTAATTAACTCAGATGTTGCTAAAAAAACAAAAGAATCCCCCAAAAAAACAAATGTCCTCCAATCCAAAATAGTGTATCAAAGCAGGGTGTGACTATAACTAAAAATTAACTTTTAATATGTAATTTTTTTAAATGGTATTAACCAACACAGAAAAAAACATACATAAAGGACTCACAGAAAAATCACATTTATAGGGATGTAAGACCACATAATCCCCGAGATTTTTGTAAATTACAACTCCAAATGTCAATCTCTTAAGGGATAGGAACTCTCATCACATGAGATTCTTATAATGTAAACAATCAACAACCGCAGGTCTCTTATCCAAAATACCTTCTTGTTGAATACAGTTGCAGTAACAATGACAGGTGTATATAATTAGAACGATCTCACCTCTGAGCTTCCTCTCCTTGATATGAATAGGACCGCTCGATATTGGCACTGCATCCGGGAGGGGGGGCACATTCTGGCCACACACTCATCCGCCCACGCTGCCGAAAAAAATTAACCCCAAAATATAGAAACTATTTCCCTATGCGTTTCGTTATATTTCACTCATCAGGGGAAATTTATATGCTGTCCCTTCGACTCCACGGGGGACACCCAAGATAGGGGTAAAGAGGCAATAACATAACTTTTAGGCCACGTGCACACATTGTGTATTAGGTGAGTTTTTTACCTCAGTATTTATAAGCAAAAACCAAAAGATGGCGATAAATACAGAAGTGGTGACGTGTTTCTATTTATACTTTTCATCTGATTGTTCCACTACTGATTTTGTCTTATAAATACTGAGATAAAAAACTCACTAAATACTCAATGTAAACAAATGGCCTGGCTGTGCAATTAAAGATATGGTGAGAAAAAGCAAAAAAGAGTAATGGTGTTGTCCAGTGACTAGGATAACTGTTCTTGAACTAAATGTTTGGCCCCAATAAAATAAAAAGCCTATACTAACCTCCGATGCCGGCGCATCTCCCAGGGTTAACATCTGGTGACGAGGCTCTGGATTCTGCTTGGATCCTACTTCGACCGGCCCCAGATCCAACATGAAAACATTTTATCCATCGGTGCAAATGCTTTCCTCCTCTGGATTCTGGGAATCTTTGGAGCAGATCTATTGTGCCCATGGAGTAAAATGTGTGAACAGCTCTGGAGAATGGCCCATCTGTGGATCTCCACAATCAGTTAAGCGTTTGGAAATTTGTGACGTGGGGGGGGGGGAAACAAAAGTGATTGGGGTGCCTCCACTGAGGATTGTACTGTGTATGATGTTAAGGTGGAGGAAGAGGAGGAGAGGCTACTTGATGCAGCGCTTGCCATCAACTGGAGAATATGATCTTTCTGAACCTCATCTACAAGATGTACCGCTGTGCGGCTGCCAAACAAAGGGCGTTGAGTAGCCTGTCCAGTAACAGATGTTGTCAGTGGTTTTTACATAGGAGAAGACAGTATTTGTTCAGTTGGGCTTTCATTAACACCTAACCCACGTATGCGTCAAACACCAAGCCTATTCCCCCTTCCACCACAACCTCGCTTTTCACCACTCATATTGCATGTACCCTTCTCCTCTTTTAAGCTGCTGTTTCACAACCTTTGCTCTTTTAAGAGCAAATGGGGTTTCCTGATTCCTCACTGCAACACAGTTTTATCCCAAATGATTAGGACTATGAAATGAGGTCTAGTGCCTACACCAGAGTATTATCCCAAACTGTTTCAATTATGAAATGAAGTCTGCTGCCTGCACCTGATCATTAGGCCAAACAATTTGGATTATGAAATGAGGCCTGGTGACTGCAACACATTATTAACACAAAGGATGAAATGAGGCTTGGTGCCTGAACTACAGTATTATCCGAAACTATTTTGATTATGAAATGAGGTCTGGTATCTGAACCAGAGTATTATCCCAAACAATTTTGATTATGAAATGAGGCTTAGTGCCTGCAACACATTATTAGCACAAAAGATTTATAATATGAAATGAGGCCTGGTGCCTGCACCGGACTATGATCACAAATGCTTTTGATTATGAAATGAGGTCTGGTGCCTGCACCTGAGTATTATCCCAAACCGTTTTGATTATGAATTGAGGTCTGGTGCCAGCACCAGAGTATTATCCCAAATGATTTTGATTATGAAATGAGGTCTGGTGCCTGCAACACATTATTAGCACAAGGGATTTCTATTATGAAATGAGGTACGTTACCTGCACCAGACTATTATCCCAAACAATTTTGATGATGAAATGTTTGGTGCCTGCACCAGAGTATCATGCCAAATGATTTTGATTACAAAATTAAGATTATGAAATGAGGCCTTGTTCCTGAAATACATTATTAACACAAAGTATTTATATTATGAAATGAGGCCTACCTGGTGCCTGCACCACAGTATTATCCCAAACCATTTTAATCATGAAATTAGGTATGGTGCCTGCACCAAACTATTATCCCAAATGCTTTCGATTATGAAATGAGGTCTGGTGCCTGAACGAGAGTATTATCCTAAACTGTTTTGATTATAAAATGAGGTCTGGTGCCTACACCAGAGTATTATCTCAAATGATTTTGATTATGAAATGAGTTCTGGTGCCTGCAACACATTATTAGCACAAAGGATTTATATTATGAATTGAGGTCTGTTGCCCGCACCAGAGTATTATCCCAAATGATTTTGATTATGAAATGAGAATTGATACCTGCACCAAAGTATTATCCCAAACAATTTTGATTATGAAATGAGGACTGGTGCCTGCACTTAGATTAGCAAATACGGTCTCCTGGCTGAACCCCAATATTACTCCTAATGATTTTTAAGAGGTAATGTGGCCTTCTTATTCCTCACTGCAACACAGTTTTATCATAAATCAATAGGATTCGCAAATACAGCCTCCTGGCTGAACCCCAATATTAGGCCTAATGATTTTTAAAAGGAAATGTGGCTTTCTGATTCCTCACTGAAGCACAGTTTTATCCCAAACAATTTGGATTAGCAAACGGGGCCTCCTGAAACTGCAACACAGTTTTAGCATAATCTAGTTAGATTTCACACAAGACAGGATACTATCTAGCTAACTGATAAGTTCACTTTCAGCAGCATTAGCAGTAGTAGCCTCTCTGCACTGTGACACTGAGAAAATGGAGACAGCAACACAAGATGTCCGCTTTTTATATGGACAGGGACATGTGACTTCGGCAGCCAATAAAAGAAGACCTGACGTGTCATGACGTTGTGGATGGTTTCTGCACCTTGATTGGCTGCCGGAATGTATACACATTAAGTAATAAAAGAAAAAAAATTACACTCTGCAGCTCCTCTGACCTCGACAAACCTTGTCCCCTCATAAAACATGTCTAACCATCCTCCCCGCTCATCATACAGCATCACTATCCTACACAAAGTCAAAACAAAAGCATTAGTGGAAACGCGATCATTTACCAAACTGTGACCAAATTTTGCCAACTTTGAGTAAAAATGCTTGGGAAACCGAACACGAATTCAAATGTGCTACGTTCGTGTCAAATTTGATATTGGCGAACGTTTTCTGAACAAGTTCGCTCATCTCTACTCCTGGGCAGGGGAGGAAGAGAAACAGTATACAGACATTACAGCATGAGATCACAGCTGATTCTTTCTGTGAGGTAAAACATTTCCCTGACTGTTTTTAAACAATATTTTACCGCAAAGAATGAATCAGCTGTGATCCGCTGCTGTAATAACTGTATACTCTTGCTTCCTCCCCTGTCCAGGAGATGTGGTATGATCAGACCATGTTCCTGTATGGTCAGACACAGCCATTACACAGTACACAGCAGGGGCACATTTATAAGATTATCTTAGCACAGGGACATTTTTTTTAAACACATCCAATTATGGAACATATTTTTATTCCAAGATCTATGGATTAAAATTAAGTTTATTCGTGGGAAACCCCCTTTAATGTGGATGAGATTTTACCAACAGTCATCCACACAATGTGAGAAAAATTGACAGTGTAAAAAAATGAATTTTTTTAAAAGCAGCATATCACAATTTGTTCTGGCTTTCTAACACTGATTTCCTCATGTCCAATGCATACGGATAAATCGGCTACAAATGTGAATGAAAATCTGTTACAGCTGCACAAGTAGCACATTGCTGTAATTTTATTTTCCTAGTGGCTCTCCAGGGTTTAGGACTCTAAACGGGCATACATTTATTTTGTTGATCATGGACAGCGCTGTATCAAGGCTACAGGCAGCTTGTACATAGTCATCATGTGCACATGGACAGTATGTCATCACTGTAGGGAAAAAAGTAAAGATTCGAGTGGAATTGAGGGACTAAACAGGAAAATATATGTTACAACTTTATTTTATACTGTTTTCTAATTTTCTTAAAATATTGGAGATCTCCTTAACTCTGTAGAAGTCTTAGAAAAGTAGAGTACTGTTGATCTCCAACTTCTCCATTGTGAGGACCCTTGCAAACAACATCATCTAAGCATTTTGTAAGGTCTAATCAATCAATAAATCCTGTGTCAGCCTCTACAATGAATGGAGTCTAAAGTAGAAGGTCAGAACTTGCTTAGCAAATTGTTTATGTATAATATATATAATAATTATATATATATATGTATAATATATATATACATACATATGTACCGAACATATACTCCTTTAATCATCTATATTTCACTAAGAAAGAGAACATTTTATATACATAATGTCAACACAATTGTAAAAGGAGTTTATACCTATATGTATGTGAATGAACTCTCTTAATCATCTACTCATCTACATTTCACTAAGGGAAAGAATATATATATATCTATATATATATATATATATATATATATATATATATCTATCTATATATATATATATATATATATATATATATATATACATACATACTGTATATACACACACACTCCACTGTTTTCTGGCAATTTTGCATGCGTTGTATAAAAACGAAGCAAGGTATAAGGAACTATGTAACTAATTTTTATTTATGCACAAAATTAAAAAAAAAACAACATCAATTAGTGTAGGGTGGTCTAGTCATATACCATATGTTATAGCCAAATAAAGCTGAATGTGAATTTACAGTCATTCTGCCATACCCATATCCATTAAGAGCTGTTACATTGTAACTTACTATGAATGCAGTGGTAGCCTAGGTTTTACAGTGCTACTGCGTATATCTGCTAGATGCAAAAATATGTATCTTACATTACATGACTTTAAAATGTACATTTTGCCAACTTAACTTATAAACAAGTTTATTAGAAATAATCCCTTTAATGAAGATGCAAACAATGCTGGAATGTTCTCATAGTGAGGGTTCCTTGCCTTCATCACATACATCTCTGTTCACTTCTTATGCTTCATTTTCATCCAATTAGTTTAGTGGGAAAATGGTTCTGTAAGGAAGCGATCACATGCATCCGGAGAGCCAAATCCCAGGTAGTCCTGACAGTGGTCTTGTTGCAATTGTTCATAGTGCTGAAGTGTAGACCAGTCCTCTCCATCACTGTAGCTCTCTGCCTCTGAAAGGATCCTGTTCAGAGCCATGATGTAACTGAGTGCCATCTGTAGAGTCTCATACTTGGACAGTTTCTTGTCCTCTCCCCACTGTGGCACCACTTTTCTTAGGCTATCAAAAGCTGTGTTCAGTCCTTGCATCCTCCTCCTTTCCCTGGCATTGGCAGCCAGTCTCCTCTTTGTTAACCCTTTCACTCTGACTGGCATATTCCTGAGTGGACATTTTGGGGTTCCCTTAAGTTGTACCTGGCAATCATCAGCGGAATCTTCGTCAGGCGTAGTAGCAGACTTCATATCTTTACCCCAAAAGAGAAGTGAATCACTGGAGTTGGAGATGAACAGCTTGAAATGCCTTAAAACATCATGAAGATCCTTGTGTGCGATAATCCTTGGCTTGCAGGTCTAGGCTAGAAATGTGAATTTTCTAGGTCCTCATCTCTGATAAGGCATCAGCCACTGCTTAGAAAACTCACAGTGGACCACATACCTTCATTAATAATTTTAACATTCAGTCTGCAAAAGTCCAGCATTTATATAGTGTATGTTGGGGGCTAAACAGATGGTGGCAGGTGGGCAGGCGTCCCTAAGCTCCCATACCAGCTCATTACCACCCTGGGAACTATATGCTAGGATTCTGGGAAATCTATCAAATCTGTAAGTCTAAAGCATGTATCTACTGGAACGTTTACGTGATGCTACCAAGGCAAGATTTGACCATCTGTACTGATGCTACTGGTACAACACAGTCAGTGAATATTCATTAATAGCTAATAATTTCTCCAACCTTCTGTGCAGGCCCTCTGGTTCTATTGTTCTGTACCTCTGATTACAGTGCACTGCTCGTGTGAGGCTTAGATCCACTGTATAATGGACATGGTCAATGCATAGAAAGGGTAAACCCTGTGTGTGTTGTGACACGGTATGCATTTATGTGCCCACAATGAAAATATTCATTGTAATTATGGCACTTTCTGTCTGTGATATTCTGGTAAGATATCACATGGAATATACATATTTACACTGAATAGTTATTAGGTCTTGTAATTATTTACGTCTTAATTGAGACATCAGGACTATTATCGCCAGCCGGACTCCCAAGCACTGAAGTTTAGTAAACAGATCATTAGCCCTTAGAGAAGATGTAACATGTGAAATGAGGCTCGATAATCCCACAACAATAGATTCACTTGAGGAATAATTGACTCCAATAAGACAGATGTTCAATTGAGGTCATTAATCAGATGCTCGGCTCTATACGCCACAAGTAGCATTCTAGATCATTTGCTCTTCTACATGCAAAAATATCATTGTTTTAACCTTTATTATTAAATACCAATCTTACAAATATATCCCACAGCAAGGAATTGGTGCTCATATGAGAAATATGCAGACAACTACTTATAAGGAAAGGAGTGCAGGACTCAAGATATTGAAATCAATAAAAATCACTTTTATTGAAAAACAAGTTTATAAAAAGCAAAATAAAAAAACGCACAGGCTCTGGTTGTTTCTCAGTAATTGCCGATGATCGTTATTGGTTCTTCTTTATTAGCTAGTGTTCTGGGTTTTCACTTTGGTTTTCATTTGGGTTTCATGCTGTTAGCTTTGCATTTACTCTATATCGTCTGCATCACCGGACGTCAGTAATCCTGAGACGGCTCTGTAAAGCCCCCCTCACCTTCAGGAGTGGTTGAAGAATATCCCGGCCCTTAAGGACTTGCCTAGTAATGGTGGCTTGCGCAAAGTGCGTCTGAGATTGCACTTTTGCTGGTTCAATGGGATTCCCTACAGAGTAGTTATTCCTGTGCATGACAGCAATATATACAGACTGCAGGGAATATATACCGTATATATTTATATTTTATATTCACTGGTAAAGTACTGGATGGGAGATATGTATAATTTAGATTGTTTCGGGTCCCTGTTTATTCTATAGCTATAGCGCTTGCCAAATAAGCTGCAGAGGGAACCCGGATACCTGGAGCGTTCCGGCTGATCAAGTGATCGGCGCCACAGCTGCCTGAGTTGCTACTGTGTCACAGTCACAGCACATGCATGGACGGCCTGTTTGTTGGGCTCTCCATGCATGTGCTATGACAGTGAAACAGCGGCAACACATGCAGCTGAGGTGCGGATCACCTGATCAGCTGGCATGTGCCATGTATCCGGGTTCTCTCTGCAGCTGATTCGGCAAGCGCTATAGCTTGCCGAATTCGCTCAACTCTAATTGTTAGCTTTAGTGATATGAACAGTGATACTTTTTTGCAATCAGCTGAAGATTGGGTAGAAGGCTGTTCACCATATCTCCACCCCAGGATAAATAGTCAGCCTACTGAGTCATTCAGTGTTGGGTGTGCCTGGAGATGTGAGCACCAGTGTTTTGTGTGAAGATAAGGGAAGTTGAACCTTTTTTTTCCCCTATGTTCGTTTTCTGAGCGGACTTGGTCTTGATCCCTGCAACAGCATCGACTGGTTAGGCCAGAAAGGCCATATTTACGTTGCTAACCCTGCCTGGTTTATGTTGTACCTAAATAAACCAGTGAAAAATGTAAAGAGACAGCATTCCCGTGGCTACCTAAATGAGCAGCCGAGAATATATACCACTCTAAATATATATATATATATATATATATATATATATATATATATATATATATATATATTAGGGTGCCACGGAGAAATGAACTTTGCAAATTGGTAAGTCTTACCCCTCAAGTTTGTTCCTTTTGGCATAAGGATTCACCATGTAAAATATGTTGACATTAAATTTAGATTTACCACTTGCTCAAGGCATGTGCAATATTCCATTTTTCTCATTTTCCACAATATTCAAAACACAATAACCACTCAGTTTGTCATCATATCTTTAACTGGATATACTATTTATAATTCAAAAAACATAGAATGGCAGTAAGCATTCTATTACAGTAAAATATGCATTACACAATTATGCACTTTGTACATGTATCAGTACTTAGTAGCAGTGTAGCAGTCAGTTCAGTTTTTCGCGTAAATATAATTAATCTGATCTGTAAACGGCATAACATACCATACATAACGCGGGATATGCATGACGATAAATACTAAACAAACATTTAAAACTGCAATATGATGTGCAGGAGAAAAGAGCGCAGGCGCCGGCTCATTTCAAAACAGCGCTGAGGAGGCGGCGCCCGGCGCCAAGAAGACTTGAGTGACGGCTGTGTGGCGTATGCAGCAGGGGGGGAAAGGCCTGCCTCCTTGATTGAAGAAAGGTATTTTCTGACAAATTACAAAACGGATTATTTCTGCAGTTACAGCACCCAGAACTAAAAGAGCCACCTTGTCAGAATGCAGCATTACTGCTGCACAAGGTGGCTCTTTTAGTTTCAAACGCCTGAGGGGGGTGACAGGTTCCCTTTAACAAAAAGTATAAAACAACTGAAATTATGTCTTATATTCTAGGTTCTTCAAAGTAGCCACCTTTTGCTTTGATGACTGATTTGCACACTCTTGGCATTCTCTTGATGAGATTCAAGAGGTAGTCACCGGGAATGGTCTTCCAACAATCTTGAAGGAGTTCCCAGAGATGCTTAGCACTTATTGGCCCTTTTGCCTTCACTCTGCGGTCCAGCTCACCCCAAACCATCTCGATTGGGTTCAGATCTGGTGACTGTGGAGGCCAGGTCATCTGGCGTAGCACCGCATCACTCTCCCTCTTGGTCAAATAGCCCTTACACAGTCTGGAGGTGTGTTTGGGGTCATTGTCCTGTTGAAAAATAAATGATGGTCCAACTAAACGCAAACCGGATGGAATAGCATGCTGTGGTAGCCATGCTCGTTCAGTATGCCTTCAATTTTGAATAAATCCCCAACAGTGTCACCAGCAAAGCACCCCCACACCATCACACCTCCTCCTCCATGCTTCATGATGGGAACCAGGCATGTAGAGTCCATCCGTTCACCTTTTCTGCGCCGCACAAAGACACAGTGGTTGGAACCAAAGATCTCAAATTTGGAATCATCAATACAAAGCACAGATTTCCACTGGTCTAATGTCCATTCCTTGTGTTCTTTAGCCCAAACAATTCTCTTCTGCCTGTCCTTAGCAGTGGTTTCCTAGCAGTTATTTTACCTTGAAGGCCTGCTGCACAAAGTCTCCTCTTAAGGGCTCTTTCTCACTTGCGAGAAATATGTCCAAGTCTCGCAGGTTAAAACCCGGCTCTGGCGCCAGCACTCCAAAGCAGAGCGTGCAGCTCCATGTACTGCTGTTCGGCTGCATGCTCCGCTCTGGAGTGCTGGCACCAGAGCCGGGTTTTAACCTGCGAGACTCGGACGTATTTCTCGCAAGTGAGGAGCCCTAACAGAGATGTGTCTGCTGCTAGAACTCTGTGTGGCATTGACCTGGTCTCTAATCTGAGCTGCTGTTAACCTGCGATTTCTGAGGCTGGTGACTCGGATAAACTTATTCTCAGAAGCAGAGGTGACTCTTGGTCTTCCTTTCCTGGGGCGGTCCTCATGTGAACCAGTTTCTTTGTAGCGCTTGATGGTTTTTGCCACTGCACTTGGGGACACTTTCAAAGTTTTCCCAATTTTTCGGACTGACTGACCTTCATTTCTTAAAATAATGATGGCCACTTGCTTTTCTTTACTTAGCTGCTTTTTTCTTGCCATAATACAAATTCTAACAGTCTATTCAGTAGGACTATCAGCTGTGTATCCACCAGACTTCTGCACAACACAACTGATGGTCCCAACCCCATTTATAAGGCAAGAAATCCCACTTATTAAACCTGACAGGGCACACCTGTGAAGTGAAAACCATTCCCGGTGACTACCTCTTGAAGCTCATCAAGAGAATGCCAAGAGTGTGCAAAGCAATCATCAAAGCAAAAGGTGGCTACTTTGAAGAACCTAGAATATAAGACATACTAGATGGTGGCCAGATTTTAACGTATCGGGTATTCTAGAATATGTAGGTAGTATATAGCACAGGCTACGTACTATATTGCACAGTGACGTAGTATATAACACAACCGACGTAGTATATAACATAGCTACATAGTATATAACAGAGCTACGTAGTATGTAACACAGTGTCTGTAGTATATAGCAGAGCTACATAGTATATAACACAGCCACGTAGTATATAACATAGCTATGTAGTGTATTGCACAGGTATGTAGTATATTGGTCAGCCACGTAGTATATAGCAGAGCCACGTAGTATATAACATAGCCACATAGTATATTGTAGAGCCACGTAGTATATTGCACAGGCACGTAGTATATTGCACAGCCACGTAGTATATAACACAGTCACGTAGTGTATTGCACAGCTACGTAGTGTATTGCACAGCTATGTAGTATATTGGTCAGCGACATAGTATATAGCAGCCACGTAGTATATAACATAGCCACGTAGTATATTGCACAGCCACGTAGTATATAACAGAGCCACGTAGTATATTGCACAGTCAGCGTAGTATATAACAGAACCGACACAGGCACATAGTATATTGCACAGCTACGTAGTATATAACACAGAGCACGTAGTATATAGCAATGTGGGCACTATATGCGTGGGTAAAAAAGACTTAAAATAAAAAATAAACATATACTCACCTTCCGAAGGCCCCTTGAAGTCCTGGCGCCTGTGTGCTGTGCACGCGGCAGCTTCCGGTCCCAGGGTTGGTATGAGCGCAGGATGTTGTGAAATTGGATTTTGGGCTCCCCCGGTGGCCACTGGTGGAATTGAACTGGTGTGCATCATCCTCTCTGTTCACCTGTTTCCATCAGGATGTGGGAGTCGCTATTTAGCCTTGCTCCTCTGTCACTTCCATGCCGGTCAACATTGTAATCAGAAGCCTTTCTGTGCATGTTCCTGCTGCTAGACAACTCCCAGCTAAGTTGGACTTAGTCCTTGTTTGTTTTTGCATTTTGTTCCAGTTCACAGCTGTAGTTTCGTTTCTGTGTCTGGAAAGCTCTTGTGATCTGAAATTGCCACTCTGATGTTATGAGTTAATACTAGAGTCTTAAAGTAATTTCAGGATGGTATTTTGATAGGGTTTTCAGCTGACCATGAAAGTGCCCTTTCTGTCTTCCTGCTATCTAGTAAGCGGACCTCAATTTTGCTAAACCTATTTTCATACTACGTTTGTCATTTCATCTAAAATCACCGCCAATATTTGTGGGGGCCTCTGTCTGCCTTTCGGGGAAATTTCTCTAGAGGTGAGCCAGGACTATATTTTCCTCTGCCAGGATTAGTTAGTCCTCCGGCCGGCGCTGGGCGTCTAGGGATAAAATGCAGGCTACGCTACCCGGCTACTGTTAGTTGTGCGGCAGGTTTAGTTCATGGTCAGTTTAGTTTCCATCCTTCCAAGAGCTAGTTCGTATGTTTGCTGGGCTATGTTCTCTTGCCATTGAGAACCATAACAGTTTGACCGGCCTAAAAGGGTTAAATTAATTGACAGAGAAAGGAGAGAAAAGAGAAGTCTGCTGAAGATTTTTTTTTTTTTTTTTCTCAGTTCTGAGTGTGCTTGTAATTGAATCTCTTGCAAGTCTGCCTATATTGCAGCCTTTCTCTCTCTCTCTCCTTCTAATCCTGGAATGGCTCTGTGTTCACCTGTTTAAAATGGATATTCAGAGTTTAGCTGCAGGTTTGAATAATCTCACCACGAAAGTTCAAAACTTACAAGATTTTGTTGTTCATGTTCCTATATCTGAACCTAGAATTCCTTTGCCTGAATTTTTCTCGGGGAATAGATCTTGCTTTCAAAATTTCAAAAATAATTGCAAGTTGTTTTTGTCCCTGAAATCTCGCTCTGCTGGAGATCCTGCTCAGCAGGTCAGGATTGTAATTTCTTTGCTCCGGGGCGACCCTCAGGATTGGGCTTTTGCATTGGCTCCAGGGGATCCTGCGTTGCTCAATGTGGATGCGTTTTTTCTGGCCTTGGGGTTGCTTTATGAGGAACCTCAGTTAGAACTTCAGGCGGAAAAGGCCTTGATGTCCCTATCTCAGGGGCAAGACGAAGCTGAAATATACTGCCAGAAATTCCGTAAATGGGCTGTGCTTACTCAGTGGAATGAGTGCGCCCTGGCGGCGAATTTCAGAGAGGGTCTCTCTGATGCCATTAAGGATGTTATGGTGGGGTTCCCTGTGCCTGCGGGTCTGAATGAGTCCATGACAATGGCTATCCAGATCGATAGGCGTCTGCGGGAGCGCAAACCTGTGCACCATTTGGCGGTGTCTACTGAGAAGACGCCAGAGAATATGCAATGTGATAGAATTCTGTCCAGAAGTGAACGGCAGAATTTTAGACGAAAAAATGGGTTGTGCTTCTATTGCGGTGATTCAACTCATGTTATATCAGCATGCTCTAAGCGTACTAAGAAGCTTGATAAGTCTGTTTCAATTGGCACTTTACAGTCTAAGTTTATTCTATCTGTGACCCTGATTTGTTCTTTATCATCTATTACCGCGGATGCCTATGTCGACTCTGGCGCCGCTTTGAGTCTTATGGATTGGTCCTTTGCCAAACGCTGTGGGTATGATTTGGAGCCTCTTGAAACTCCTATACCCCTGAAGGGGATTGACTCCACCACATTGGCTAGCAATAAACCACAATACTGGACACAAGTAACTATGCGGATTAATCCGGATCACCAGGAGATTATTCGCTTTCTTGTGCTGTATAACCTACATGATGTGTTGGTGCTTGGATTGCCATGGCTGCAATCTCATAACCCAGTCCTTGACTGGAAAGCTATGTCTGTGTTAAGCTGGGGATGTAAGGGGACGCATGGGGACGTACCTGTGGTTTCCATTTCATCATCTATTCCCTCTGAGATTCCTGAATTCTTGACTGAATATCGTGACGTTTTTGAAGAACCTAAGCTTGGTTCATTACCTCCGCACCGGGAGTGCGATTGTGCCATAGATTTGATTCCGGGTAGTAAATACCCTAAGGGTCGTTTATTTAATCTGTCTGTGCCTGAACATGCTGCTATGCGAGAATATATAAAGGAGTCCTTGGAAAAGGGACATATTCGTCCTTCGTCATCTCCCTTAGGAGCCGGTTTTTTCTTTGTGGCTAAGAAAGATGGCTCTTTGAGGCCATGCATTGATTATCGGCTTTTGAATAAAATCACGGTTAAATATCAATATCCGTTGCCACTGCTGACTGATTTGTTTGCTCGCATAAAGGGGGCCAAGTGGTTCTCTAAGATAGATCTTCGTGGGGCGTATAATTTGGTGCGAATTAAGCAGGGGGATGAGTGGAAAACCGCATTTAATACGCCCGAGGGCCACTTTGAGTATTTGGTGATGCCTTTTGGTCTTTCAAATGCCCCTTCAGTCTTTCAGTCCTTTATGCATGACATTTTCCGTGATTATTTGGATAAATTTATGATTGTGTATCTGGATGATATTTTGATTTTTTCGGATGACTGGGACTCTCATGTCCAGCAGGTCAGGAGGGTTTTTCAGGTTTTGCGGTCTAATTCCTTGTGTGTGAAGGGTTCTAAGTGCGTTTTTGGGGTTCAAAAGATTTCCTTTTTGGGATATATTTTTTCCCCCTCTTCCATCGAGATGGATCCTGTCAAGGTTCAGGCTATTTGTGATTGGACGCAACCCTCTTCTCTTAAGAGTCTTCAGAAATTTTTGGGCTTTGCTAACTTTTATCGTCGATTTATTGCTGGTTTTTCTGATGTTGTTAAACCATTGACTGATTTGACTAAGAAGGGTGCTGATGTTGCTGATTGGTCCCCTGCTGCTGTGGAGGCCTTTCGGGAGCTTAAGCGCCGCTTTTCTTCCGCCCCTGTGTTGCGTCAGCCTGATGTTGCTCTTCCTTTTCAGGTTGAGGTCGACGCTTCTGAAATCGGAGCTGGGGCGGTTTTGTCGCAGAGAAGTTCCGATTGCTCCGTGATGAGACCTTGTGCTTTTTTCTCGCGTAAATTTTCGCCCGCCGAGCGGAATTATGATGTTGGGAATCGGGAGCTTTTGGCCATGAAGTGGGCTTTTGAGGAGTGGCGTCATTGGCTTGAGGGGGCTAGACATCAGGTGGTGGTATTGACTGACCACAAAAATCTAATTTATCTTGAGTCCGCCAGACGCCTGAATCCTAGACAGGCGCGCTGGTCGTTGTTTTTCTCTCGGTTTAATTTTGTGGTGTCCTACCTGCCGGGTTCTAAGAATGTTAAGGCGGATGCCCTTTCTAGGAGTTTTGAGCCTGACTCCCCTGGTAATTCTGAACCTACAGGTATCCTTAAGGATGGAGTGATATTGTCTGCCGTTTCTCCAGACCTGCGGCGGGCCTTGCAGGAGTTTCAGGCGGATAGACCTGATCGTTGCCCACCTGGTAGACTGTTTGTTCCTGATGATTGGACCAGTAAAGTCATTTCTGAGGTTCATTCTTCTGCGTTGGCAGGTCATCCTGGAATCTTTGGTACCAGGGATTTGGTGGCAAGGTCCTTCTGGTGGCCTTCCCTGTCTCGAGATGTGCGAGGCTTCGTGCAGTCTTGTGACGTTTGTGCTCGGGCCAAGCCTTGTTGTTCTCGGGCTAGTGGATTGTTGTTGCCCTTGCCTATCCCGAAGAGGCCCTGGACGCACATCTCGATGGATTTTATTTCGGATCTTCCTGTTTCTCAGAAGATGTCTGTCATCTGGGTGGTGTGTGATCGTTTCTCTAAGATGGTCCATTTGGTTCCCCTGCCTAAGTTGCCTTCTTCTTCCGAGTTGGTTCCTCTGTTTTTTCAAAATGTGGTCCGTTTGCATGGTATTCCGGAGAATATCGTTTCTGACAGAGGTACCCAATTCGTGTCTAGATTTTGGCGAGCATTCTGTGCTAGGATGGGCATAGATTTGTCTTTCTCGTCTGCTTTCCATCCTCAGACTAATGGCCAGACCGAGCGGACGAATCAGACCTTGGAGACATATTTGAGGTGTTTTGTGTCTGCAGATCAGGATGATTGGGTTGCTTTTTTGCCTTTAGCGGAGTTTGCCCTCAATAATCGGGCCAGTTCTGCCACCTTGGTGTCTCCCTTTTTCTGTAATTCGGGGTTTCATCCTCGATTTTCTTCTGGTCAGGTGGAATCTTCGGATTGTCCTGGAGTGGATGCTGTGGTGGAGAGGTTGCATCAGATTTGGGGGCAGGTAGTGGACAATTTGAAGTTGTCCCAGGGGAAGACTCAGCTTTTTGCCAACCGCCGGCGTCGGGTTGGTCCTCGGCTTTGTGTTGGGGACTTGGTGTGGTTGTCTTCTCGTTTTGTCCCTATGAGGGTTTCTTCTCCCAAGTTTAAGCCTCGGTTCATCGGCCCGTACAAGATATTGGAGATTCTTAACCCTGTGTCCTTCCGTTTGGACCTCCCTGCATCTTTTTCTATTCATAATGTTTTTCATCGGTCATTATTGCGCAGGTATGAGGTACCGGTTGTGCCTTCCGTTGAGCCTCCTGCTCCGGTGTTGGTTGAGGGCGAGTTGGAGTACGTTGTGGAAAAAATCTTGGACTCCCGTGTTTCCAGACGGAAACTCCAGTATCTGGTCAAATGGAAGGGATACGGTCAGGAGGATAATTCTTGGGTGACTGCCTCTGATGTTCATGCCTCCGATTTGGTCCGTGCCTTTCATAGGGCTCATCCTGATCGCCCTGGTGGTTCTGGTGAGGGTTCGGTGCCCCCTCCTTGAGGGGGGGGGTACTGTTGTGAAATTGGATTTTGGGCTCCCCCGGTGGCCACTGGTGGAATTGAACTGGTGTGCATCATCCTCTCTGTTCACCTGTTTCCATCAGGATGTGGGAGTCGCTATTTAGCCTTGCTCCTCTGTCACTTCCATGCCGGTCAACATTGTAATCAGAAGCCTTTCTGTGCATGTTCCTGCTGCTAGACAACTCCCAGCTAAGTTGGACTTAGTCCTTGTTTGTTTTTGCATTTTGTTCCAGTTCACAGCTGTAGTTTCGTTTCTGTGTCTGGAAAGCTCTTGTGATCTGAAATTGCCACTCTGATGTTATGAGTTAATACTAGAGTCTTAAAGTAATTTCAGGATGGTATTTTGATAGGGTTTTCAGCTGACCATGAAAGTGCCCTTTCTGTCTTCCTGCTATCTAGTAAGCGGACCTCAATTTTGCTAAACCTATTTTCATACTACGTTTGTCATTTCATCTAAAATCACCGCCAATATTTGTGGGGGCCTCTGTCTGCCTTTCGGGGAAATTTCTCTAGAGGTGAGCCAGGACTATATTTTCCTCTGCCAGGATTAGTTAGTCCTCCGGCCGGCGCTGGGCGTCTAGGGATAAAATGCAGGCTACGCTACCCGGCTACTGTTAGTTGTGCGGCAGGTTTAGTTCATGGTCAGTTTAGTTTCCATCCTTCCAAGAGCTAGTTCGTATGTTTGCTGGGCTATGTTCTCTTGCCATTGAGAACCATAACAGCAGGACCTGTGATGACGTAGCGGTCACATGACTCTGACGTCATGGCAGGTCCTTCTCGCATAGCATCCTTGGCACCGGAATCTGCCGCTTGCACTGCCGAGGACAGCCGCGACGTCGGAAGGTGAGAATAACATTTTTTTATTATTATTATTATTTGTAACATTAGATCTTTTTACTATTGATGCTGCATACGCAGCATCAATAGTAAAAAGTTGGCCACACAGGGTTAATAGCTGCGTTAACGGAGTGCGTTACACTGCGGTCCGTTAATGCTGGCATTAACCCTGTGTGAGCACTCAGCGCTGACTGCAGGGCAGTAAAGCAGCGGCCATTTCGCTGCCAGACTATGGCCGTCGCTGATTGGTCGTGGCAATGGTCGTGGGCGTTTTACCACGACCAATCAGCGACTTGGATTTCCATGACAGACAGAGGCCGCAACCAATGAATATCCGTGACAGACAGACAGAAGGACAGACAGAAAGACGGAAGTGACCCTTAGACAACTATATAGTAGATTTTCAGTTGTTTCACACTTTTTTGTTAAGTATATAATTCCACATGTGTTAATTCATAGTTCTGATGCCTTCAGTGT
Source organism: Ranitomeya variabilis (assembly GCF_051348905.1). Classification (NCBI taxonomy): domain Eukaryota; kingdom Metazoa; phylum Chordata; class Amphibia; order Anura; family Dendrobatidae; genus Ranitomeya; species Ranitomeya variabilis. Next base: position 102,864,752 of record NC_135235.1, read on the forward strand.
GAATGTACAATTTTCATAGTCATGTAAATACAGAAAAATCTTGAAATGAGAAGGTGTGTCCAAACGTTTGGTCTGTAGTTTGTGTGTGTGTGTGTGTGTATGTGTGTGTGTGTGTGTATGTGTGTGTGGTCTTTCAGAAAAGTAATAGACATAATAAATATCCAGTAGTAATAATGCTGCCTCACCTGTACAAACACACCTGACACGTTTTACAATATGCTTTGTCAGGGGGCTGTCACTAGTAGGGTTGAGCGAAACGGGTCGGCCATTTTCAGAAGTCGCCGACTTTTGGCAAAGTCGGGTTTCATGAAACCCGACCCGACCCCTGTGTGGGGTCGGCCATGAGGTCGGCTGTTATGACCCCAATGGCAGAGGGTCTCAGGAATAATGCTAAGTCAGTAAATACAGAAAACCAGCTCATAGGGCAGTGGTAACTGGGCTGACCATATAACTAATCCTAGCACCACAAATACCAGCAGCCGGGGAACGTTCCGACATTGATCCTAGACGTCTCGCGCCAGCCGGAGAGCTAACTACCCCTAGAAGGGAAAAGAAAGACTTTTCTTGCCTCCAGAGGAAATACCCCAAAAAGTTGGATAGAAGCCCCCCACAAATAATAACGGTGAGGTAAGAGGAAAAGACAAACATAAGAATGAGCTAGGAATTTAGCAAAGAGAGGCCCACTAGCTAATAGCAGAATATAGAAAGATAACTTATATGGTCAGCAAAAAATCCTATCAAAAATATCCACACTGGAAATTCAAGAACCCCCGAACTGTCTAACGGCCCAGGGGGAGAACACCAGCCCCCTAGAGCTTCCAGCAAGGTCAGGAATCACATTTAGTACAAGCTGGACAAAAATGATAGCAAACAAATAACCCAAAAAACAAAGAAGCAAGACTTAGCTTAATTTAGCACGAACCAGGACCAGCAAACAGGAGCAAACAGAATGTGTCTGATAACACCGATGCCAGGCACTGGACTAAGGTTCCAGGAGGTTTATATAGCAACACCCCTGAAGTAACGACCCAGCTGGGTGCAGACAGAGGGAAGGAAATCCCAGAGTCATATCACTAGTAACCACTAGAGGGAGCCAAAAAAGTCTAATTCACAACAGTACCCCCCCCTTAAGGAGGGGTCACCGAACCCTCACCAAGACCACCAGGGCGATCAGGATGAGCAGCGTGAAAGGCACGAACCAAATCGGCCGCATGCACATCAGAGGCAACCACCCAGGAATTATCCTCCTGACCATAACCCTTCCACTTGACCAAATACTGAAGCCTCCGCCTGGAGAGACGAGAATCCAAGATCTTCTCCACCACGTACTCCAACTCGCCCTCAACCAACACCGGAGCAGGAGGCTCAGCAGAAGGAACCACAGGCACAACGTAGCGTCGTAACAAAGACCTATGGAACACGTTATGAATGGCAAACGAAACCGGAAGATCCAAGCGAAAGGACACAGGATTAAGGATTTCCAATATCTTGTAAGGACCGATGAAGCGAGGCTTAAATTTAGGAGAGGAGACCTTCATAGGAACAAATCGAGAAGACAGCCACACCAAATCCCCAACACGAAGTCGGGGACCCACACCGCGGCGGCGGTTGGCAAAACGCTGAGCCTTCTCCTGTGACAATTTTAAGTTGTCCACCACATGATTCCAGATCTGCTGCAACCTATCCACCACAGAATCTACTCCAGGACAGTCAGAAGGCTCCACATGTCCCGAGGAAAAACGAGGATGGAAACCAGAGTTGCAGAAAAATGGCGAAATCAAAGTAGGGGAACTAGCCCGATTATTTAGGGCAAACTCAGCCAACGGCAAGAAGGTCACCCAATCATCCTGATCTGCCGAAACAAAACACCTCAAGTAAGCTTCCAGAGTCTGATTAGTTCGCTCAGTTTGTCCATTAGTCTGAGGATGAAAGGCAGACGAGAACAATAAATCAATGCCCATCCTAGCACAAAAGGATCGCCAGAACCTGGAAACAAACTGGGATCCTCTGTCAGACACAATATTCTCAGGAATGCCGTGTAAACGAACCACATTCTGAAGGAACACAGGAACCAGATCGGAAGAGGAAGGCAGCTTAGGCAAAGGCACCAAATGGACCATTTTTGAAAAGCGATCACATACCACCCAGATGACAGACATACCCCGAGACACCGGGAGATCAGAAATGAAATCCATGGAAATATGTGTCCAAGGCCTCTTCGGGACAGGCAAGGGCAAGAGCAACCCGCTGGCACGGGAACAGCAAGGCTTAGCTCGAGCACAAGTCCCACAGGACTGCACAAATGACCGTACATCCCGTGACAAGGAAGGCCACCAAAATGACCTAGCCACCAGATCTCTGGTGCCAAAAATTCCCGGATGACCTGCCAACACCGAGGAATGAACCTCGGAAATGACTCTGCTGGTCCACTTATCAGGAACAAACAGTCTGTCAGGTGGACAAGAGTCAGGTCTACCAGCTTGAAATCTCTGCAACACACGTCGCAAATCAGGAGAAATGGCTGACAAAATAACTCCTTCTTTAAGAATACCAACAGGTTCTGTGACTCCAGGAGAGTCAGGCACAAAGCTCCTTGAAAGAGCATCAGCTTTCACATTCTTTGAACCTGGTAAATACGAGACCACAAAGTCAAAACGGGAGAAAAACAATGACCAGCGGGCCTGTCTAGGATTCAAGCGTTTAGCAGACTCGAGATACATCAAATTTTTGTGATCAGTCAAGACCACCACACGATGCTTAGCACCCTCGAGCCAATGACGCCACTCCTCAAATGCCCACTTCATGGCCAGTAATTCCCGATTGCCCACATCATAATTCCGCTCAGCAGGCGAAAACTTCCTAGAGAAGAAAGCACATGGTCTCATTACCGAGCAACCAGGGCCTCTCTGTGAAAAAACGGCCCCTGCCCCAATCTCAGAAGCATCCACCTCGACCTGAAAGGGAAGTGAGACATCAGGCTGGCACAAAACAGGCGCCGAAGTAAACCGGCGCTCCAACTCCTGGAACGCCTCCACGGCTGCAGGAGCCCAGTTAGCAACATCAGAACCTTTCTTGGTCATATCCGTCAAAGGTTTAACAACGCTAGAAAAATTAGCGATAAAACGACGGTAGAAGTTAGCAAAACCCAAGAACTTCTGAAGACTCTTAACTGACGTGGGTTGAGTCCACTCATGAATAGCTCGGACCTTGACTGGGTCCATCTCCACAGCAGAAGGGGAAAAAATAAACCCCAAAAAGGGAACTTTCTGTACTCCAAAGAGACACTTTGAGCCTTTAACAAACAAGGCATTCTCACGCAAAACCTGAAACACCATCCTGACCTGCTCCACATGTGAGTCCCAATCTTCAGAGAAAACCAGAATATCGTCCAGATAAACAATCATAAATTTATCCAGATACTTCCGGAAAATATCATGCATAAAGGACTGAAATACTGAGGGAGCATTAGAAAGCCCAAAAGGCATCACCAAGTACTCAAAATGACCTTCGGGCGTATTAAATGCAGTCTTCCATTCATCACCTTGCTTAATGCGCACAAGGTTGTATGCACCACGAAGATCTATCTTGGTGAACCACTTGGCACCCTTAATCCGGGCAAACAAGTCCGACAAGAGAGGCAAAGGATACTGAAATTTTACAGTGATTTTATTCAGTAGCCGATAGTCAATACAAGGTCTCAAAGATCCGTCCTTCTTAGCCACAAAAAAGAATCCCGCACCAAGAGTGGAAGAGGATGGACGGATATGCCCCTTCTCCAGAGACTCCTTGATATATGAATGCATTGCGGCATGCTCAGGTACTGACAGATTAAATAATCTTCCCTTAGGAAATTTACTACCTGGAATCAAATCTATGGCGCAGTCACAGTCCCTATGAGGAGGCAGAGCACTGGATCTGGACTCACTGAATACATCCTGATAATCAGACAAATACTCAGGAACTTCCGAAGGAGTAGAGGACGCAATAGACACCGGCGGGGAATCAGCATGAATTCCCTGACAGCCCCAACTTGACACAGACATTGCCTTCCAATCCAGGACTGGATTGTGGGTCTGTAACCATGGCAGACCCAAAACGACCAAATCATGCATTTTATGCAGAACAAGAAAACGAATCACCTCCCGATGTTCAGGAGTCATGCACATGGTCACCTGCGTCCAAAACTGCGGTTTATTTTCCGCCAATGGCGTAGCATCAATACCTCTAAGAGGAATAGGATTTACTAACGGTTCAAGAACAAAACCACAGCGCTTGGCAAATGACAGATCCATAAGACTCAGGGCGGCACCTGAATCCACAAACGCCATAACAGGGTCAGAAGACAAAGAGCAAATTAAATATCACAGACAAAATAAATTTAGGTTGCAAATTACCAATGGCGACAGGACTAACAACCCTTGTTAGGCGTTTAGAGCATGCTGATATAACATGTGTAGAATCACCACAGTAAAAACACAACCCATTCTGACGTCTATGATTTTTCCGTTCATTTCTAGTCTGAATTCTATCACATTGCATTAAATCAGGTGTTTGTTCAGACAACACCACCAGAGGATTAGCGGTTTTGCGCTCCCGCAAACGCCGGTCAATTTGAATAGCAAGCGCCATAGAATCATTCAGACTTGTAGGAATGGGGAAACCCACCATCACATTCCTAATGGCTTCAGAAACGCCATTTCTGAAATTTGCGGCCAGAGCACACTCATTCCACTGAGTAAGCACGGACCATTTCCGAAATTTTTGGCAATACACTTCAGCTTCATCCTGACCCTGAGAAATAGCCAGCAAGGCTTTTTCTGCCTGAATTTCAAGATTGGGTTCCTCGTAAAGCAATCCGAGCGCCAGAAAAAACGCATCAATATTCGCCAATGCCGGATCTCCTGGCGCTAGCGAGAAAGCCCAATCCTGAGGGTCGCCCCGTAAAAAAGAAATAACAATTTTAACTTGCTGAGCAGAATCTCCAGATGAACGGGGTCTCAGAGAAAGAAACAATTTACAATTATTCTTGAAATTCCTAAACCTAAATCGATCTCCAGAAAACAATTCCGGAATAGGTATTTTAGGTTCAGACATAGGACTACTGGTAACAAAATCTTGTATACCCTGCACACGAGCTGCCAGCTGGTCAACACTTGTAATCAAGGTCTGCACATTCATGTCTGCAGCAAGCACACGCCACTCAAAGGTAAAGGGGAGGAAGAGAAGGAAGGAAAAAAAAAAAAAAACTCAGAATTTCCTTTCTTATTATCCCACTTCTGCAATGCTTTAAACATTCAATATTGGCCTGGCATACTGTTATGACCCCAAAGGCAGAGGGTCTCAGGAATAATGCTAAGTCAGTAAATACAGAAAACCAGCTCATAGGGCAGTGGTAACTGGGCTGACCATATAACTAATCCTAGCACCACAAATACCAGCAGCCGGGGAACGTTCCTACGTTGATCCTAGACGTCTCGCGCCAGCCGGAGAGCTAACTATCCCTAGAAGGGAAAAGAAAGACCTTTCTTGCCTCCAGAGGAAATACCCCAAAAAGTTGGATAGAAGCCCCCCACAAATAATAACGGTGAGGTAAGAGGAAAAGACAAACATAAGAATGAGCTAGGAATTTAGCAAAGAGAGGCCCACTAGCTAATAGCAGAATATAGAAAGATAACTTATATGGTCAGCAAAAAATCCTATCAAAAATATCCACACTGGAAATTCAAGAACCCCCGAACCGTCTAACGGCCCAGGGGGAGAACACCAGCCCCCTAGAGCTTCCAGCAAGGTCAGGAATCACATTTAGTACAAGCTGGACAAAAATGATAGCAAACAAATAACCCAAAAAACAAAGAAGCAAGACTTAGCTTAATTTAGCACGAACCAGGACCAGCAAACAGGAGCAAACAGAATGTGTCTGATAACACCGATGCCAGGCACTGGACTAAGGTTCCAGGAGGTTTATATAGCAACACCCCTGAAGTAACGACCCAGCTGGGTGCAGACAGAGGGAAGGAAATCCCAGAGTCATATCACTAGTAACCACTAGAGGGAGCCAAAAAAGTCTAATTCACAACAGTCGGCGATCTTCTGAATCTGGTATCGGAATTCCGATACCGAGTTCCGATATGTTTGCGATATCGGGAATCGGTATCGGAATCCATATTTAAGTGTTAAATAAAGAATCAAAATAAAAAATATTGATATACTCACCCTCGGACGCGCCTTGGTACTAAACGGCAGCCTTCCTTCCTAAGGATGAGCGCGTGAATGACCTGCGGTGACATCGCGGCTTGTGATTGGTCACGAGCGGTCACATGGGCGGTCACGCGACCAATCACAAGCCGCGACGTCATCTAAGGTCCTTCACGCGCTCATTCTTAGGAAGGAAGGCTGCCGGAAAGAAGCAGGGCGCGTCCGAGGGTGAGTATATACCTAATAGGAATATACTCACCCTCGGACGCGCCCTGCTTCTTTCCGGGAGCCTTCCTTCCTAAGAATGAGCGCGTGAAGGACCTTAGATGACGTCGCGGCTTGTGATTGGTCGCGTGACCGCCCATGTGACCGCTCGCGACCAATCACAAGCCGCGACGTCACCGCAGGTCATTCACGCGCTCATCCTTAGGAAGGAAGGCTGCCGTTTAGTACCAGGGCGCGTCCGAGGGTGAGTATATCAATATTTTTTATTTTGATTCTTTATTTTACACATTAATATGGATCCCAGGGCCTGAAGGAGAGTTTCCTCTCCTTCAGACCCTGGGAACCATAGTATCCCATTGCACTGCATTGGGTTTCGTGTTTCGGCCGACCCCGACCCCGACTTTTTTATAGGATCGGCCGATTTCACTCGACCCGACTTTTGAGAAAGTCGGGTTTCGTGAAACCCGACGCGATCCTATAAAAATAAAAGTCACTCAACCCTAGTCACTATTATCAGATCTCAGACAATTTTTAGGTTTGAAAATATTTCTTGAAAATATTTTTAGACCACAATTGCTTTGCTGAATCTTCTCAGATCATTGTCATATAATATTTCAAAGATGCAGTTTGTCTATTAAAATAGTTATATAAAATAAGGCTTTCCAAGAAAAAAAATGAATACTGTAGGTATGCAGAGCATTGAAATGGTAAATTGAAAAAATGGGTATTTTTACCTAAAGCTAAAATGACTTTATCCTTCTGACTATGAACATTCACATTTGAATAACTATAAGCTATTTTTTCAAGAACATCAAGAATTTCCTGAATCTTGAATCCTCATGCATATGGTAGCTATATTACTCCATACAAAATTAAACCATATGAGGGCTGCCATAAAGAAGGATGAGAGCATTACTATAACTTTATATGCCTTCATGTTCTATAGAGTCATATTGACAACTTTTCCTATCCAATTTGGTAGAGACCTAATCACACAATGCTGGTTTACTGAGGCAGTGCAGCTCTGTATTATGGAGCCTTGAGGTCTCCATGCACTTGAGTCGCCCACCAGGGCAATGGGGATACTCGGTACCGGGTCCGGTCGCTGGTCGCTCTTAAAGGTGATGTCACGGTGGCTGCGACCCGGTCTGTGGCCCTGGGCACTCAATAAAAGGGGAAAAGTCTTTAAAGGGAATTTGGTAATAAAGTTTATTCGTGATGCCACCTGTGGCTGTGGGTCAGAGGGACCGACGCTGCTTAAAGGGGTCCTCTGGGGTGATGTTGTTACAGCAAGATGGTGACGCTTCCCACAGGTGAGACAGGGTCCCCAGGGCTCCCAAGGTGTATGGCAAGGATGGTGGGTTGCCAGTAAATAACGGATGACACAGAGTTGCAGTTTTTACCTGGTTTACTGATGGTAACAGGCCTCAGTCCAGCGTACGGGCAACAGGTGCAGAAGGAGTCCAGGCAGCCTGAAAACAAGTAATAATCTCCCTTAGCAGGTCAGGATGGGAGCCTTCCTCTATGCGCTGGTTTTCTGGTCCCTTGCTAAGTGTAGTTCGCTGGCAAAGTACCCCTTTCTCTGTCCTGTCCTGGGACAGTACCTGCACAGCAGGCAGCTTGAGCTGTTCTCTTGGGGTCTCTGACACGGTGACTCCAGGCTCTATCTGCTGCTGTACCTCAGGTATGGTATGGGCAATTAACCTACTGTTCACCTCACAAATAAACAAACCTTCACACAGCTTACTTGATGTAAAAAAAGTTATGCGTCTCAGAAAATGGCACAAAACAATTAAAAAAAACCAAACATATGTTTAGTACTGGTCTAGTCTTACTGACCTGTACAATCAATTTACTACGTCATTTTTTTGATAGAACAATGAATGCTGTGAAATTGAAATCCAAAAAACAATGGTGACTTTTTTTTAAGTCTATTGCACACCACTTGGATTTTTTTTTTCACTTCTTTATATGGTAAAGTGAATGGTTTAATAACAAATTCTTAATCTATTCACCCCCGCCTACCCGCGTAATAAAAAAGAAACAAAGGAAAAAAACCCTTATACAGCTATTTAGACAGAAAAATAATAAGTTATGGCTCTTGGAAGACCAAAAGCTTGATAGGTAAATTCACATTTCCTCAATCTCCTGCTTCTGAGGAAGTGTTGATTAGATTCCTCTTTTCCTAAAATTTCTCTTTCTAGGTGTTGGGTCAAAAGGGGCTTTACTTGATGCAGACAGCAAGCTCTGCTGCCAAAAGGGTGCCTTGTATCTCACCTGTGTGAACCTCCTGCCTAATGCAGCATGTCCTCATGGTGCCCGGCATTATTGAACAACGTTGACATGATCGTACTGATGCTCCGAGAGTTGGAGACCAAACTGTGAAACCCAAGTCTTGAGGATGAAAGTACTACTACTCTACTAGGTTCCTATGGGTCTTTACTACAGAACCAAGCAAACGTTTTGTGCTGCACTATGGTGCCTGTGAATGGTACCATATTACACAAAAATACGTAGGATATCATGGGCAAAAGATGGACCATACTTTTTCTGCCTGTGTGTCCGTATAGGCAGAGGCTTGTCAGTCACTGTCAGGAAGAAGCCATCGGTTACCCAGTTGTATGACTAGTCAATAGTGTGGCTCGGACTCTGACGGCTATTAAAAGCATTCCAAAAGACAAACATACATGGCTTCGATCCAACAGCCAGTGGCCAATACATACTGCCCACGGTTAGGCCACCATGTATCAGCTGACAGGTTCCCTTTAATACACATGGACTACAACAGAAATTATAACCTTGTATTCCATTTCATAAAACTCCTTTGTATGTAACCATATAGCACACACAAGTTCTTGCCTGGACCAGGCTAGTCTGACACCCAAACTTCAGAATTTAGTAAACAGCTCATTAGCCTCAGAGAAGATGTAACATGTGAAATTAAGCTCGATAATCCCAAAACAATAGATTCACTTGAGAAATAATTGACTCCAACAAGACAGATGTTCAATTTAGGTCATTAATCAGATGCTCGGCGCTATATGCTGCTCGTAGTATTGTAGAACATGTGCATGTTCAATTCCAGTCAATTACTAAGATCACAACACATCCTGGCCATTCGTACTTGAGTCTGCTTATGTCATCAATAGTTAATGCCCTTCTGTCACATACTTTATGGTTATGTTTTTATTATTCTTGGTGACGGATCTCTTTCTTTATAGTCAGACACATGATGTATCCTATCATGTAGTAACTTATAAGACTTCCAGAATAGATTCCTGTTTTGAGATCCCATACTACAACACTTTAAAACTTTTGAAGAGAATAAAACTGATTTTCTTATTTTAGTAAAGTTGTGGGCAAATCTTGTGTAGTTCTACAGCACGAAACATCCACATATTAGTAAACCTTCCCCAATTTACCCTCTTATAGTCTTCTCCTCTTTGGTATGAAGCAATTGCAGAAGTGTTTTCAGGTCAGAATGCTGAGATCAATGTACGGTGGAAGATGGGGGTAAGGAAAAAATAAACAGAGATAGTGGGAAGCAGGTTGAGAGAGAATGCTCCGAGGCTTAGATCATCTTGACAACAAAGGAAGAAGTGAAATGTATTAAAGTTTGCACTTGATCATCCCTAAGACTTACAAACATATGACTTAAGTCCACTACCAGTAGGTAAAAGATAACATGACTTAAACACTATTTGTATTCAAAGCACTCATATAATTGGCGTGCAGAGAAATCTGGGGGCCTCATAGCAAAGGTCAAAATTGGGCTCCTGGCATGGGTCACTGGGTGTCAATAAACAAGCCATTGGGCTTTGGCAGCCACATAACAGGACCTAATGGAGAAGAAAGAAGACCAGTCATGGTCACTGTTTAACAATGCAGTGATACATGACTTTCAGAGAGGAAAGGGGTAAAAATGTAAAACATACACATATGGCTGTTCAAATAGGGGTGTTGAACGCCTGCCAGGACCGTGGGGTACTCAGTACCGGGTCTGGTACTTAAAGAGATGTGTCGTGGCAGTGGCAACCCGGTCCGTGGCCTTGGGCGTCCAAGTAAAAGGGACGGTCTTTAAAGGGGTTTGTAAAGTAATAAAAGTTTGTGACGCCACCTGTGGTACTCGGTCAGGGGTGACTGACGCTGCTTAAAGGGGTCCTCTGGGGTGATGTTATGGCAGCAGGGATGGTATGGCTTCCCACAGGTGAAGCTGGATCCCCAGGGCTCCTGATGTGTTTGTCAGGGATGGTGTGCTGCCGAAAATAAAGGGAAGACACAGGGTTGCAGACTCTTTACTTGGTTTACTGATGTAGACAGGCACAGTCCAGGGTACCAGCAACAAGTGTTGGTGTGGTCCGGTCGGCCTGGAGGCAATGGTGGATCCCCCTCCCACGTGAGGTTTGTAAGCCTTCTTTCTCGTGCTTTTATGCGAGTTCCTTGCTGCCTGTGGCTCCTTACAAGGTCCTCTCTCTCCTGTCCTGGGACAGTACCCGTATGGTGGGCAATGTGAGCCTTTTTACAGGGTCTCTATCATGACCCGGGCTCTGTGTACTGCTGCACCTTTGGGTGTGGGTGCGGACAGACTACATAAAGTCTTCTGCCCTCCGGTTCTGCTTCAGCTCAGAGGGTGCACGGTCACAATTCCCCTCTGAACACCTTTGTTCTCCTTTGCTTCTCCCCTCTCACACTTACTATCGATGTAACCAGTCTGGTTCTCTTCTGTCCTGGAGCTGCAGCACCACACGTGACTGTACGGCCCACTCTCTGCTCACACTCCTCTCTCCTTCACTGTCTCCTCTTAACTCCCTGTATTAACTGACTAACTCCTCCTCCAGACCAGAGAAGGGGGAAGCTCCCCTGAATCCGGGTTCAGAGCTCCCTCTTCTGGCCTGGATTCAGAATGTGTTGCATGTAGGTGTATAAGGGAATCCTCCTTGCCTCCAGGCATGACATCACCCTCCCCGAAAGGAAGGCAACATCACTGTAACAACAGGTTACCTGGGGCGTTGCAGGTGCACAAACTTTTTTTAGTCCAAGAGCCACACTGTCATAGTAACCAATCTAGGGCAGCAATACAAATTAAAAGAGCATTACTTTCTGTGACATTTTTGGCATATTGAAAGTATATACCATAAATGTCTGATAGGTACAAATTCTAGTTACAGGACTCGTACCTCCACCAATCAGCACTTTAATGTTAAGTTAATACTGAGTTTTTTACAAGGACTTAGCAATAGATTCTGCTCCAAAATCCATATAAAAAACTGAATCAAATACTCTTTGAATAAGTTTTCAACAGATTTTAAAGGGAACCTGTGACCAGGTTTCACAGATATGAGATACGGAAACCACCTTTCAAGCCTGATACACCTTTTATTTTACTCACCTGTGGGGCGGTCCGGTGCAGAGGCCACCTGTATAATTCACATACTCTTTTCTGCAGTGAAACAAGTTAAGAGATCCTATTCTCCTAATGTATGAGCCCTCCAGAGATGTCTACACAGTGCACCATTAGTACCTGGACCCGCAGCTGCTTGTCACTACTCTTCTGTGTGTGGCTGCCCACATGTAGTTAATGGGAGTTTGTCACCCCCTGTGACGTATATAACCTGTTACTATGGGCATATGTAACACCCCAGGTTCCTGGTTGTTACAGTGGCATTGCTTTCCTCACGGGGAGAGTGATGTCATGCTTGGAAGCGAGGAACGATTCCTTTTATCAGGTATTCACAAACATGCAACGTGTTCTTTCTCCAGGCCAGAAGAGGGAGCTCTGATCCAGTTTGGGGGTGGCTCCTCTATATATATTCTGGCTGAAGGGGAAGTTAGTCAGTCTGTGAAAGAGACAGAGAGTCAGAAAGACAGAGGGGCCGTGCAGCCACATGAGGTGCTGCAGCTCCTGGAAAGGAGAGAGAAAAGGACGGAACAAGCTGTAGAGAGCGTGAAGGCGGAAAAGGAGCAAAGGAGAGTTGAGAGCTGGAGAGAGAAGCTGCGACTGGGCTTCCTCCACACTTAGCGCAGATACCGGTGGGCGGAAGACCAAGGTTGTGGGGGTAACTCTATGCTGAATGGCAGAAAGCGGCGGACAGCAGATTGCAAGTTAACTGTCCACTATTAACACCCGAGGACACAGTAGCAGATAAAGCCCGGGTCATGATAGAGCTCCTGTAAAAAGGCTCGAGCTACCTGTTGTACGGGTAGTGTCCTACCTATAGGGGGACAGAGAGAAAATGTGAGGACCTTGTGTGAGGCCTAAAGCAGCAAGGAACTACAGCACAGAACTAGAGGGAAGGCTTCCAACCCCACCTGGTAAAGGGGATTCCAGATTCACTTCCAAGCCGGCCGGACCTTACCTGTACCTGTGATCCAGTACCCTGGACTGTGGCTGCCTAAATTCATCAGTAAATCAGGTAAAGAGACTGCAACCCTGTGTCCTCCCTTTATTTTCAGCACCACACCATCCTTGTCAAACACACCTGGAGCCCTGGGAACCCAGCTTCACCTGTGGGAAGCCAAACCATCCATGCTGCCATAACATCACCTCAGAGGACCCCTTTTAAGCAGCGTTCGTCACCCCTGACTGAGTACCACAGGTGGCATCACAAACTTTCATTATTTCACCAACCCCCTTTAAAGACCTTCCCTTTTACTTGGGGGCCCAGGGCCACGGACCAGGTCACCGCCACCATGACCACCCCTTTAAGTACCAGACTCGGTCCCGAGTACCCCACGGCCCTGGCGGGCATTCCACATACAGGTAATGGAATGATTAAAATAGTCTTACCTTCTTCCAGGCTCCGTGGCATGCAGTGCCTGGAAGAAATCTCTACCTCCGGTTTATTATCATAGCACCCCCCTCCCATGCATGTCACACTGACCTGTGATGTGCAGTTGTGGTGCAATAATCTCACGCCTGCACCCTGCACTGGCACACAGAAGAAGAATGAAGACCGTGCCCATAGATGGGTTGATAAGGTACGGATAGAAGCTGGATTACGCCCTGAAGCCTGGAAGAAATCATTACCATAAAAGATTAAAACTCAACTACTCAATAACTAGACCCCAGCTATGAGGCATACAGGGATGACTATTTCAACCATTCTGTTACCTGTATGCCCATAGTAATAGGTTATATACGTCCCAGTGGGTGACCGATTCCCTTTTAGCTGTCAGTCAATCATTTTCCTTTCCATATGGTTGGGGGCCAGAATGGGATCACATGTGGCTCTCGAGGCGCAGGTTGTACACCCTGAATTAGAACTTGTAATACAATTCCTACCAAATATATAGAGTAATGCATGTACAGATTAATTCCATTGGTTTCCTACTATTATATAACACTAAAGGATATATGTTTATTATAAAGGCAGGGCATAATGTAGAGATACATTTTAGAAGGCTGGAAAGAAATCAACACACACAGCCGATACTTTTTGCTTTGTATAAGCGTATGCCTGTGATAAAGAATGACAGGACAGCATCTCAACATAGACGCAAGGATTAGAAGCAGCAGAGGAAAGATGCAAAGGTTTCTACACATCACTGACTCATTGATCTCCCCGTGACCTGCCTGCCATATGCCGTCTGTTTTGCTAACGCTGCCCTAGTTTGATAGTTGATTGCGCTATCTGCATCGTGGCTAATGGGCGACTCTAAACTATAATAATGAAAAGACTTAATCCATTAATGGACTGAAACAGTCACTTTCTATTAATCTATGTAATTACTTTTGGTAATTATACATTATTTATATTATCTTTTCTTACGAGAAGGCAATGGGGATGTGCAGAATCAAATCAGGACGAAGAGTATGATTATAGGATGGGACAGACAGGCAAAAATCCCATTACACTACATGATTACAATAATAAAAAAAGGTTTCTAACTGTACTGCAGATCTTTTGCATGTGTCATTACTGTACAATCAGACCTTAGAAAAATCATTTTTTACATGAACTTTCAGTATAGAGCAAAGAAAATATGTCGTATGGCAACTATCATCCTGTAAGACTAGGTTTTCATTAAGTTTGGACACTACACTTATTACACTTCTTTAAATATGTTTATTAAAGAGAACCCTTCATCAAATTTGTCATGTTATCAGACACATGGATAAGGGTCACTATGAGGCACTCGTGCATAATTTGACACATCTTCTCAAAATAATCCATTTCGAGACTGTAAGGAGTTAGAGCAGGTGATGACTTCTCAGGTGGGGACAAAGCAGAAGAACCATGGTGGTGACTACTAATACTAAAGGAGTAGTGCATGCACTTTAAGATTCCCCTAAACAGTTTTCCCCAACTCTAGTCCCCAAGAGCCACCAAAAGATCATTATTTCCCTAGTATTGCCCAGGTGATAATTCTATCATCTGTCCTATACTAAGGAAATCCTGAAAACATGATCTATTGGTGGCTCTTGAGAACTGGGGTTGGGGAACACAGCCTTAAAGCATGTGATTATGGTACCAGAACCAAGTTTAGTACATAATACAGTACCAGGACCAACCGTACTACATTGATACAGGAACAAAACCAAGCTCAGCACACAGATAAGGCAACTGAACTAGAAAACTAAGCTAAGTCACCACCACAGTGTGGATAGCCAGTCTTAGTGGTCAAGATGGTATGTTGAAAACCATATTTGTAATATGTCTTTCTAATGTGGGTAAAGTAAAAGAGAGATTCAAGTTAACCACTTTAATGCATGCATAAACAACCAATCACAGAACAGTTTTCATTTCACGAGAGTACTTTATGACATGAAAGCTGTGCTTTTCTGGGTCTTTATGGGTAACAAAGACCATTTATAAATAGCAACACTCAACCACATGCTCCGATTCTACTGCTCATGCAGCCTTAGGAGGCGTGAAAGAGGAAAGCCATCTTGTAGAGAGAGATCCCTCCACAATGAGTTTAGGCCAGCTACATTGTCTTGGTTGGAGAGACAGAGTTGCAAGGAAGGACAAGGAAAAATGTGACTCCTGTGAGCAAGTAAAATGTGTTGCCAATTTGTGGCAAGCTGTAAGGCCAAGCATGTGGTGGGTACATCTGTGAGGGGCCAAGGCTCTTTCCGGCTTGTCACTTCTTATCAGAGTTGGCGATGGAGCGTGACGTCACTGTACAATAAAAAGAATATTGCACAGTGACAAAATTCTACTGAGTATGTGCAGCGCCCCAGAGTCCTGGTCGTTGCAGTACTGACGCTCCGCCACTAAGGGGAGTGATGGTACGTCTGATGGCACTTAAGGAGTTCACCTGACCAGGTATCACAGTCACACATTACACTTCACAGTCTGGCCTCCAGGGGGAGCAAAGGGTTCCATGATTAGGCCACTCCTCACAATCTGGTAAAACTGGGGGCTGGATAGGAAGTTAGGGAGAAGCTGACTGGGTTTTGCCCAGGCAACATCCTGTGGCAGAGGGTGTTGCGGGGAAGATTCAGGGGGGTCTCTGTCAGGGGTGGGATCCTGACAGTGGCCTAGCGAAAAGGACAGATCATTACGGAGCCGCGCCTGCACTTCATTGCGGCGGTATCTTAAGAAAGGATAAGAAGCGAGGTTTATTGTGGAGAAGTGAGAAACGAGATCACAGCACAAAGGAGAATAGAACCAGTAGGAGTCGTGCCTTAAGATCGTGGCAACATCCTACTGAGGCGCGTAGCCAGTGGCCGGAACGCCGAGGAAGTATTGGGCTCCAAGCATTACTTCAAACAGCGGCAGGACAGTTGATTATAGGTTGGCTGTCTCACCTAAATCACCTAAGCATACATAGGAGGCAATTGTGGGAGAGGGGCGACTCTAGGGTCCCAGAATAACTCCAGGCCTACCCGTCATACGGGTGCGTCCTAGTCACATCATCTGGGGGACGGAGAAAGAACATCAGAACAGATACGAGTTGTGAGAAAGAACATCAGAAACAGACACAACAGTTGTGAGGACTATCCCGTGGTGCTCAGCAGGGAGGTACTACAACACACAGGCGCTAGAAGGTAGGCACTGATTTCCTCCGGCAAAGGGAACTCTGGATGTGCCTTCGGACCGGCCGGTCTCAGCCAGCCCTGTTAGCAGTGCTCTGGATTGCGGATCCTGAAGCCTTCAGTAAAGAGGTAAAGAGACTGCAACCCTGTGTCCTCGTTATTCATCGCGACTTGCACCACGCACCATCATCACACCATTCATTAGACACCCCGTCATGGACCGGGTCTAGCCACCATGACAACCCCAGGACTGAGACAGAGAGGCCCGGTACCGAGTACCCCGCGGCCCTGCGTCTGGGGGCGCTCCAACTATGTTAGGATTGACAACCATCGCATGCTCAGTAGAGCAGGGACTAGCCCAGCCCCTGAAATGAACGTCCGTGATGATGCTTTGTTTCAGGGTGGGGGCAGAGGCTGCATAGGTGACCTCAGCTTCTGCCCCCTGGTGACATCTTGTTTGAGAATCTGAGCATGCACTGGGGATTCTTAACCCATTACTTGCCAAATTAGCAATTTTCATTTTTTTTTTTAAATGACAGATTTTTAATGATTTGGGTCCTAATGAATCAGAAACATAATTTGCCAAATTTAAAAAAAAAAAAACATTGAAAATAGATAGTGCATTCTGCCAATGTCCCAAAAATGAGACGGCAAAAACCTCGGAAGTAGGTGCTTTGAAAGCTCTCTGGGTGGAAGAATTTTCAATTAAAAATGACAATGACATGATTTCCTGTTTTGAAAACATTCATTTTACAAGCACAACACAAAAAATTGGACCTAATTGTAAAATCTTAGCTGCTAGAAGCAAAAGATTAGGCATCCCAAAAAAAGGACATTGGTAGTTAAACAAAATGTCATCAAACAGGAAGTTGGTAAAAAAAATAAAGCAGTTAGATAGAATATAGAGGTTATGGTATGGAATTTTTAACTAAAGTATATAAGAAAAGAAATTAGATTATTGCATTAATTAGATAGACATTTACGATTAAGTCAGTGTTAGTTTCGGACCACCCCTTTAAGAACTTAATTGGACGGCCGTACTGCCTTACTTTTAAAGGGGCCACCATCCACCACCTAAGCCACCATTTAGAAACCAATCAGAGGAACAAAGTAACAAAGTAAAGACATCAAACTTCCCTTCTTTACCTTATGTGATTCAATCCTGTATTTCCTCGATCTAGTGTGAGTGCAGACTTTATCCAAGAATCTTGCAAACAAAAGTTGTGCTAATAAGAGATATCATGGATTTTAGCAAAACTTTTCTATTTCTAGCAAAAATGGAAACTTTGAAAAGTAACCCAAATATTCTGCAGATCTCAGCAGTTTGTGTGCTGTTTTGCATACGCTTGCGTTGCCTGTATAATTAGTGTTCCTTCTGTACATGTCTGCAATTAGCACAACGGTGATTAATAAAATTACTCATCAAGCTTAATAGAACTGCAAAATAAGGTATAATTAATTTGTCATTAATAAATCATAGCTTAATTATGTACTCTGTTGATTATGACCATATTTCCCAAATCATATCCCACCTGAGCTCATGTAATTTGTCTGTGTCTGTTAGACTAGAACTGCAATGACCAATAGAAAGACCAAGGTATAAGATAATGCAGACAGAAATGTGGGACACAAGGTCACCAAACTGGAGGTGGAGAGATAAAGGACAGCAGTATTTTTCATTCTAAAGCCCCCGTCTCACTAAGGCTAGGTTCACATTGCGTTAGTGGGTGATCGCTAACGGACAGCGTTGCACGGCGAAAATGTCGCAATTAACGCCGTGCAACGGGTCCGTTAGCGCACCCATTGACAGCAATGTAAATTTCGCCTGCAGCGCATCACTAGCGCGTGCCTTTTTCGGCTCGCGCTAGTGATGTGCCGTTCTTCTGTGACGCGCCTCGGACGCTGCTTGCAGCGTCCGCGGCGCGCCCGAGGTCCGTTCCCCGCTCTCGCAGATCGGGGATCTGCGAGAGCGGGGACGTTAACGCGACCCCTGAACGCGGCCCCTAAATAAACATTGCGTTAGCGCAATCCGCTAGCGCTAGCGCTAAACGGATTGCCCTAACGCAATGTGAACCTAGCCTTAGCGAGATCGCTAGCGAGATCGCTGCTGAGTCACAAGTTTTGTGACTCAACAGCGACCTCAGTAGCGATCTCGCTATGTGTGACACGTAGCAGCGACCAGGCCCCTGCTGTGAGATCGCTGGTCATGTCGGAATGGCCTGGACCTTTTTTTGATCGTTGAGGTCCCGCTGGGTAGCACACATCGCTGTGTTTGACACCTTACCAACGACCTCGTTGACGACTCAGACACTGAATCGTCATAATAGCTCCCATGTGACATCGTTGTACAGGTCGCTACAGGTCGCTGGTGAGATGTCAAACAGTGAGATCGCAGCAGCGATCGTTGGGAAGATCTCACTGTTTGACATCTCACCAGCGACCACATAGCGACGCAGCAACGATCCCTGACAGGTCGTATCGTTGTCGGGATCGCTTTAGCGTCGCTAAGTGAGACGGGGCCATTAGAGATGGATACAATTCTTTACCTCCAGGAACTTCCAGTTGTGTGGCTGTTCTCTTCATCAGTCAGTCGTCTATGTCCTGATTTTGAAGATATTTCCGTCCATTGTTCAGAGATTTCCATATATGAGAATAGTTCTCCTGTTCTGGGATGGAGGTAGAGAGCAAATTAATCAAAAATTAACATCTTTCATTTCATTAATAGGCCAATTACACCGGATCCTGTAGTTCTGACTATATCCGGCTGTATAGGAACACAAGGTAAATGGTAACACCCAGTTGTCAATTTATTTATAGACTTATAAGGGCAGATGCAAACGACCTTATGTTATCCATCTGAGAAAATCGGTCCTATTATACTAATCACACTTTGATCAGTCTCAGATCAGAGTTTGATCAGAGTGTGATCCAATTATCTCAGAGGTGGAGAGAAAAAAAAAGGTTTCTCCATCTTCTCCATACAGTCTGCCCATGAAAATCGGACCGCACTAATATGTCATCTGCCTGCAGTCCAATATTTTCCTTGGACTCATAAACATGAATGGGCGAGTGCTATCCAATTTTTGGAGGCAAATTTTGCATGCTGTGACGGGCTCTGCCTCATTGAATAACATTAGCACACTGCCATCTGTTGTTTGGTCGGATCCTACTCGGACTGAAACTAAGGTCGTCTGCACGAGCCCTAAGAGGAATAACACAACATGGAGGTCTAGAAATATCAGGAGATCTGACAGGTCATATTCCTCTTTAACCCCTTTCTGACATCAGACAAAATAATCCATCCCTGTGCCCTGGGCTTATGACCAGGGACGGATTAATACGTCTGTGTGATCGCCCACGCACACAGGGTGTGTCCGGGCGATCGCCGCCGGGTGTCAGCTGATTCTGACAGCTGTCACCTGGCAGTAAGTGCCAGGAGCGGTCACAGACCGCACCCAGAAATTTAATCCCGAAATGCTGCGATCAAATGAGATTTCAGCATTCCAGGTGCCGGCTGAGATCCCCTCTGCCTTTGGATCGGAGACCCCCAGGGCCGGACTAGCCATCTGGCAATTCTGTCAAATGCCAGAAGGGCCAGTCTGGTCATGGGCTGCCTTGTCTGCTACATTGTTACCAGAATCTGGGTTCTCAAGACAGCCATACTGTTAAAAGTTGTGATGGAGCACCAAGTCGCTGACTCCATCACTTATCTCAGCAGGCCACGGGTATCATTAGAAATATTGGTCTTGTAGTAAATCTTGCTTTCTTCAATCTAGGGTAATATTAGTGATATATCCCATCTGGTGCTCGGGGGCAGGGATGACATGGGCCTGTGTGATTATAGATGCCTGAATTTCAGTCCCAGTCTGTACCTGGAGACCCCGCTGGCTAAGTAGTACTGTACAGCCACATATGGGGTATTGCCACGTTCAGTAGAAATTGTGGGACAAATTATAGTGCCATTTTTACCCACTTCTTTTGTGAAAATGTAAAATCTGGGGCGAAAACAAAATTTTGGTGGTAAAAATGAAGTTATTTTGTCTTCACTGCCCAATGGTATAAAGTTCCCTGACACACCCGTGGTATCAGTATGATCACTGCACCCCTAGATTAATTAGGGAGAGGTGTAGTTTGTAAAATGGGGTCACTTTGGGGTCCTTTGTGTATGCGCCTGATAGTGTGCATAAACCTAGTCTGTCCCTAATATGTCGAGAGAAACCAGACCCTTGGAAAACATGTCATAGAAAGCAATAGAAAACCTTTACTGAGTAACAATAAATCCCAATAAAATTGCATAAAATTCAGGAGCATGTAAATGAAGAAAAAGAAGTAGAAAAAACTGATGCTAGTCTACCATTGGTTATAGCGCTATACCATCAGTTTTTTCTACTTCTTTTTCTTCATTTACATGCTCCTGAATTTTATGCAATTTTATTGGGATTTATTGTTACTCAGTAAAGTTTTGCTATTGCTTTCTATAACATGTTTGGTTCCTCTTGTCGGATTAGTATTTTTTTCATCCCAATTATCATAGGGCCTAATTGGGCCGTAGTAACCTAACACATATGTTGTAGAACATTTTTTGGGTGACAGACTATCCATGGAGGTTGTGCAGTTCCACAAAGGCTTTGATTTTTCCCTATTTAACAGATAAATTGAATTTAGACGGAAAACCGATCAGCAACCGGACAGACACAGAATGAAGCAGAAGGGCGCCACTGACTAAATGGGCTCCATCTGGTGACTTTACGTATAGGAAATAGTCGGTGCTACCATCATGACACCATCAATTGGAATAGTGGCAGTAATAAGATTATTATGATCAAATCATGGGGCTCAGTATCCAAAATGTACATAAGAGTGAAGTTTCCAAGCAAAAAATAGATAGATAGCCACAGAAATCAGCAACTAGATCTTGAAATAATCCGAATCACTTAATTTGGTGGATATACAGAAGACTTTAGAAAGCCATCTGGTTTCTGTTTTGTGTCCGTTTTTTTTAAAAGCCTAAAAATTGCATCATGCAGAACGATTTGTTCCACAATGGACACAGAATGCAAACCAGACAGACCCCTTTATAGTCGATAAGGCACCTTTTCAGTTTGCATCAGCTCTTTAACGCATCTGTTTTCCACATGAACTCCTTTAGTCTGTTCGTAGAATGGAACGGAGAAAAGGGACTCAAAAACCCAGGTGTGAACAGAGACTTTGTGTGAAGCCTCTATGTAGCTCTTGCGCATGTAGCTCTTTCAAAGACAAGTCCAGCAATACCTTTACATGGCCAATCCGTTGATGCGTCACTAAGAAATCAGTGTTTAAATTGATATGTAAATGAGCTATTTGTAGATCTAAAACCTCTGTCACTCCAGCTCTATTCCCCACATAGTGCCATCTCCTTTACCTGAATGACTGATGACTCTTTTGCCTGAAGTCACACAGCATAGAGATTGTCAGTCAAGCAGGAAGAGGCGTCACAGAGTGAGGAATAGAGCTGGAGTGACAGAAGCTTCAGATCTACAAATAGCTCTTTATGCTCATTTACATATCAATAGAAATGCTGATTTCTCACTAATGGAGGAACGAACTTGCCATGTAAAGGTATCGCTGGACTTCTCTTTGAAAGAGCTACATGAGCATATAAATATGTTGGGGGGTGAAATCCTGCTCACAGATTCTCTTTAAACAGACAGTCACAGAAATTTCTGCAACAAATTTGTTACATGTGAATATGTCCCAATACCGCCATGTTCATAAACCATAATGTTAAGTGTAAGGGCCCCTTCACACTGTGCAATCAAAGTCTGAACGAGCGTTCGATTTGTGACGTTTATCCGTCCTCGTTCCGAGGTTGCAAAGTGTGACATGGCGTTACGATCTGCGACGCAGCCCAGCATCGTACGATGTGAAAGAAAGAGCAGAACTTTCTTTCGTCGTAAATGTCTCGCTGTGGCGGTCGAAATCGTAGTATGTGACGGCGGTCATACGAGCTCGTAATGCGACTACGTGGGTTGGGCTTCCGCATACCTGTCTCCTGATTGGGCGTGACGTTTTAGCACGCCCATGCTGGTAATACGTCACGCTCGGAGTCGTAGGACTATGGCGGTGTGAAGGGTAGCGTACGATTGCGACGCGTGACGTTCACATCGCAACTACGTCAGAAAAAGCGTTAACATCGTAGAGTGTGACCGCTGGCTACGAGCTCGTACTGCGATGTCGAATATGACGCAAATGCGTCGTAATCGTAGCAGAATCGACCAGTGTGAAGGGGCCCTAAGTCTTAAATGGAAGCAGGTGCAGCGCCCCAGAGTCCTGGTCGTTGCAGTAATGTTGTTCTTCCACTAGGGGGAGTGATATTACGTCTGAAGGCAATAAAGGAGATCCTCTGGCCAGGTATCACAACCACACACAACACACTTCACACTCCAGCCACCAGGGGGAGCAAAGGTTCTATTTACTAGGCCACTCCTCAGTTAGGCCTCTTTCACACTTCAGTCTTTTGGCACCAGTTTGAATCCGCCGTTTTCATCAAATAGCGGGTCCGCCATTTTTTTTGGCAGATCCGCTATTTTCCCATAGACTTGCATTAGCGACGGATTGTGACGGATGGTCGTCCGTTCAATCCGCCATGCGACGGATCCGTCGAAATTTGGCGGATGTCATCTACACATAGACAGACATTATAACGTTTTTTGTCTGCGCCGAAATGGCGGTTCGCGACGGATCCGTCGCATCCGCCATTCTATAGAATGGCCGCCTATCGCGACCGTCATTTTGGCGGATCCGTTGCCCCAATCCGCTTTTTCAATTGCGCATGCTCCAAAAAGTAAATACTTTTCCCAGACAACCCCCAAGTAACGGATGTGTCAAAAAAACGGATCCGTTAGAACCGTTTTCTCAACAATTGTGACGGATCCGTCTATCTGTCACTATGTCGGAGCAGACTGACGCCAATGCAATGTACTGCGTGGGCTGCGCAATGTACTGCGTGGGCTGCGCAATGTACTGTGTGGGCTGCGCAATGTACTGCGTGGCTGTGCAATATACTACGTGGGCTGCGCAATGTACTGCGTGGGCTGCGCAATGTACTGCGTGGGCTGCTCAATGTACTGCGTGGCTGTGCAATATACTACGTGGTCTGCAAAATTTACTGCATGGGCTGTGCAATGTACTGCGTGGCTGTGCAATATACTACGTGGGCTGCGCAATGTACTGCGTGGGCTGCGCAATGTACTGCGTGGGCTGCTCAATGTACTGCGTGGCTGTGCAATATACTACGTGGTCTGCAAAATTTACTGCATGGGCTGTGCAATGTACTGCGTGGCTGTGCAATATACTACGTGGTCTGCAAAATTTACTGCATGGGCTGTGCAATGTACTGCGTGGCTGTGCAATATACTACGTGGGCTGCGCAATGTACTGCGTGGGCTGCGCAATGTACTGCGTGGGCTGCTCAATGTACTGCGTGGCTGTGCAATATACTACGTGGTCTGCAAAATTTACTGCATGGGCTGTGCAATGTACTGCGTGGCTGTGCAATATACTACGTGGGCTGCGCAATGTACTTCGTGGTTGCGCAATGTACTGCATGGGCTGCGCAATGTACTGCATGGCCTGGGCAATGTACTGCGTGGGCTGCGCAATGTACTGCGTGGCTGTGCAATATACTACGTGGGCTGCGCAATGTACTGCATGGGCTGTACAATGTACTGCGTGGGCTGCGCAATGTACTGCGTGGCTGTGCAATATACTACGTGGGCTGTGCTATACACTACGCATACATATTCTAAAATACCCGATGCGTTAGAATCGGGCCACCATCTAGTTATATATAAAACATTTAGGAGGCAGGAGGGGAAGAAAAGGAATGGGAAAGGCAAGGAAAGAAAAGGGAAAGGAAGAACAGCTGTAACCAGGCGGAGAGACGACATATACAGAAATACTGACTGTTACATCATGTAAAATACTGATTGTTCTAATAACGGCGCAGTTTTCATGAAATCACATCCACTTTGCTTGGACAGTTAAACTCACCAGATTTTTTGTGCAAAAACAGCAGCAGAAAATCCGCAGCATTTACGCTACATGTGAACACGGTCTAAATTTCCAATCAAACTCGACGTGATTCCATGAAATCTCTGTGGTCTGAAGACGCTGCTGAACTCTGCAGTTTTAGTGCATTTTTTCTCTATAAGCTTCTTCTGACAAAATCAAATGAAGAAAAAAAACACCGCTGCATTGTTAAACGCAGAATCAAAACTTTTCTGTAACATGAAAAAAGCTCTAAACTCTGCTTCATATCTGCCCCAAAATCACATCAAATAAGCTGGAAAATGCATAAAAGAAAAGCAGCAAACGCATCATAATCAGAGGAAAATTGTTATTGCGTCTTCTGGTGCAGACACATGCAGAAAAGCATCAGAACGAACGCAGCATTTACACTATGTGTGAACAACGGCCTCAGCATTACAATTTTATTACATTTTTTAATGGGTTTAATACAGAAAATTATCAGTCACGCCGTTTTGTTAAGTCATTTATCGATTCACGTAAACAATCATATCGGTGTGTTGTACGGGTCATTATGATTACAGGGGCACCAAATATGTCCGTGTTATGTGCTGATTTGTGATTTTTATTATTTTTAAAAAAAATTAAAAATTACATTTTTTTTTAATTATCAAGTCTTTTTCATTATTATTTTTTAGCAATTTTATAGAAAGAAAAAAATCTTATTCTCCCTGTAGAATATAGGAACATCCGTTGTACAGAGCAGTGGATTTCTATCACTATAATTTGCCTGTAGTCAGAGCCTGTAATACAGATCAAGTGCACAAAGGCCTCTTCATGACTTCGTCAAGGCTTGTGGCTCTAGATTAAGTGTGCTGTCTGTATTGTTTCAAGGTTACGGGTTTGAGATCTGGCACACTCTCAGAACAAAAAATGTAATTGCTTGTTATTTTTACTATTTTATAGCAAAACAAAATCTTTCTATTCACCTCAGTGTACAGGCACCATAAAACATAAAAATATAATGTTATACACAATGAATTTTGGGGGATATTTGTAACCTGCTTGTGGATTCATTTACTGCAATAGAGGCCAAGATAACCAAAATCTCCTGGCTACATCATTGGTGGTCATCAGTGGTAGAGCAACAACCTGCCAACACAGGCATGCAAGGATTTGTGAGTTTGAGTCCTGGGGAGAGCGGAGTACAGGAGAAAGAAGAGGTGGGTATTGCAATTTAACTTATGCATTGAGCAGACAGCAGCCCTGTCCCTGAGGAGGAGGAGCCGGGAAAAACGCTTTGTCGTGACATGACGGGTCGCGGGACTGAGCACTCAAATTGAGACAGTCCCACCAAATCCAGGATGGTTGGGAGCTGCGTCACTGTAGACGAAGGGGAACAGTGGCCGGAAAAAGCAACAACTGCACCACCTGAAGATGAAAAGAGAAATTGAATGACTTCAAAGTGAAACCTCCTTGCTGAGTATCTGGAGTCACCTGTACTTTACACAGGGCCACCAGTATGCCCTTACTGGCATTTGGGGACCCCATGAGGAGGGGGCCCGGTCCAGGAGGCAGGATTTGGCCTTTCACTCAATAATTAATCGTACATCCTCGGACACACGTTCAGTTGCAATCTATTGCCGTGCAGGACCCATTTCCCGCACAGTAAAAGGAGCCGCCAGGCAATCAAATGGCTGAGGAAGATGATGCCACTGGACTATTCCAGGTTGGCGATATATGGGGGGCAGGATAAGAAGACACATGGGAGCAGGATGAGAGAACATTTGGGGGGCAGGATGGGAGAACATATGTGGGGCAAGATAGAGACATATGGGGCAGGTTGGTGAGATATGGGTATTAGCAGGATGGGAGAATATATGGGAGCAGGAGGATGACATAAGGGGGCAGGATGGGAGAATATATTGGGGGCAAGATAGAGACATATGGGGCAGGATAGAGACATGGGGAGGCATGATGGTGATATATGGGTGGGGGCAGGATGGAAGAACATGGGGGAGCAAGATGGGAGGATATATGCAGCAGGAAGGGAGAATATATGAGGGCAGGATGGGAGAACATATGGGGTGCAGGATGGGAGAATATATGGAGGCAGGGTGGAAACATGGAGGGCAGGATGGAGATAAATGGGTGGTGGAAGGATGGAGACATATGGGGCAGGATGGGAGAACATATAGGAGGGCAGAATGGTGACATGGGGAGGCAAGATGGAAGAACATATGGGGGGCAAAATGGAGAAATATTGGTGGGGCAGGATGGGAAAATATATGGGGGGACAGGATGGAGACATATGGGTGCAGGATGGAGACATATGGGGCCAGGATGAGAGGATATATATGGGAGGGAAGATTGGAGACATATGGGGCAGTGTGGAGACATATGGGGCAGGATGGGAGAACATATAGGAGGGCAGAATGGTGACATGGGGAGGCAAGATGGAAGAACATATGGGGGGCAAAATGGAGAAATATTGGTGGGGCAGGATGGGAAAATATATGGGGGGACAGGATGGAGACATATGGGTGCAGGATGGAGACATATGGGGCCAGGATGAGAGGATATATATGGGAGGGAAGATTGGAGACATATGGGGCAGTGTGGAGACATATGGTAGGCAGGATGGGGACATATGGGGCCAGGATGAGAGGACATATATGGGGCAGGATGGAGACATATGGGGCAGGATGAGAAGCCATACATGGGGCAGAATGGAAACATATGGGGCCAGGATGAGAGGACATATATGGGGTAGTTGTTATGGACCTGGTGGTTAGGAGCACCCGGAATGACCTGATGAGTAAACTCAAAATCGGGACTAGCTCTGGGGAAGTGGGAACTCTGCTGACCGCAAACCCTACTCCTATCACACACACTAGAAATAGCCGTGGAGCGTACCTAACTCTCCCTAGACGCCTCTTCACAGCCTAAGAGCTAACTACACCTAAAGATAGAAATATAAGCCTTACCTTGCCTCAGAGAAATACCCCAAAGGTAAAGGCAGCCCCCCACATATATTGACTGTGAGTTAAGAGGAAAGTCACAAACACAGGAATGAAACAGGTTTTAGCAAAGGAGGCCAGACTTCACTAAATAGTAAGAGGAAAGAGAAGGGAACTATGCGGTCAGCACAAAAGACTACAAAAAACCACGCAGAGTAAGCAAAAAGACTCCCCACACCGACTCACGGTGTGGAGGTGCCACTCTGCACCCCCAGAGCTTCCAGCTAGAAAGGGAATATCATGATAGCAGGCTGGACTTGAAATTAGCAGTACTAAGAAATATATTCAGGAAGCAGTAACAACAAATGAACTAGCAAAGACTTAGCTTCTGCTGGAGTAGACAGGTCCTCAGAGAAGTCCAAGAGAGATCTGAACCAATACTGAAACATTGACAGCTGGCATGAAGTAACGATCTGAGTGGAGTTAAATAGGGAAGCCAGCATAGCAATAAACGAGAGCAGCTGATAAAGCCAACCTCAGTGACCAGCAGTTCCGCTCGAAGCCACCAGAGGGAGTCCAAGAGCAGAACTAACCAAAGTACCATTCATGACCACAGGAGGGAGTCTGAGAACGGAATTCACAACAGGCAGTATGGAGACATATAGGGGAAGGATATAGACATATGGGGCAGGATGGGAGAATGTACGGGGCAGGATGTACACATATGGGAGCAGGACAGAGACATATGTGGGAAGGATGACAGGACATATATGGAGCAGGATGGAGACATACGAGGCCAAAACGAAAGGACATATATGGGGCAGAATGGCGATAAATGATGGGCAGGATGGAAACATATGGGGGAGACATATGGGAGGGAGCAGGACGGAGATATATGGGGGTAGGATGGAGACATATGGGGGATAGGATGGAGACATATGATGGGCAGGATGGAGACATGGAGGGCAGGATGGAGATAAATGGGTGGTGGAAGGATGGAGACATATGGGGCAGGATGGGAGAACATATAGGAGGGCAGAATGGTGACATGGGGAGGCAAGATGGAAGAACATATGGGGGGCAAAATGGAGAAATATTGGTGGGGCAGGATGGGAAAATATATGGGGGACAGGATGGAGACATATGGGTTCAGGATGGAGACATATAGGGCCAGGATGAGAGGATATATATGGGAGGGAAGATTGGAGACATATGGGGCAGTGTGGAGATATATGGTAGGCAGGATGGGGACATATGGGGCCAGGATGAGAGGACATATATGGGGCAGGATGGAGACATATGGGGCAGGATGAGAAGCCATACATGGGACAGAATAGAAACATATGGGGCCAGGATGAGAGGACATATATGGGGCAGTATGGAGACATATAGGGGAAGGATATAGACATATGGGGCAGGATGGGAGAACGTACGGGGCAGGATGTACACATATGGGAGCAGGACAGAGACATATGTGGGAAGGATGACAGGACATATATGGAACAGGATGGAGACATACGAGGCCAAAACGAAAGGACATATATGGGGCAGAATGGCGATAAATGATGGGCAGGATGGAAACATATGGGGGAGACATATGGGAGGGAGCAGGACGGAGATATATGGAGGTAGGATGGAGACATATGGGGGATAGGATGGAGACATATGATGGGCAGGATGGAGACATATGGGGGGTAGGATGGAGAAACAAGGGGCCAGGATGGGTGAACATATGGGGCCAGGATGGGAGAATATATGAGGGCAGAATGGTGACACATGGGGCCATGATGGGAGCACATATGGAAGCAGAAAGAAGACACATGGGGCCAGAATCAGACACATAGTGGCAAAGATATGGGATGTTATTACAGGAAGGTACTAGGATGTAAGACATTAATACTGGAGGGTCTAATTAAGGTATATTCTTACTGCTGTGATGTATTTTATTTTTGAAGATACTGGTGTCCTATTACTGTGCAGGGTGGAACTATTGTTTTTTTTCTTCATTTGGTATAGTGTAGAAGTTGGGGAAAAATTGGGGCATGTGCCCTAGATAACTGTGCTGTTTTCTGCAGAGACGAGTTCTGGCTGGAAGAAGTGATGGTGGTCTGCACTGGATGGAGAAGCAAAGCGAAGATTAATATCTTCAACTAGAGACATCACTGGTAAGTCCTTGTGTTACTTGCCCTCTTACACTTTATACTACTGTATATACAGAGCTCCTGTGTGTAATGTCACCGGTGATCACTGTGTTACCTGTACACTGACACTATATGCAGAGCTCCTGTATATAATCTCAATGATCCTTGTATAACCTGTACACAATACACTATATACAGAGCTCCTGTGTATAATGTCACTGGTGAGTCATTATTACCTGTACACATCGACACTATACTATGTACAGAGCTCCTGCATATAATGGCACACGTGGTAAGATTAGTATTGTGTATTTTTTATAAATGATCAGCATTGCAGTATTCAGTCACTATGTGGTGGTAATATGTGGTGTGGTCATGGTGTGGTGGTATTTGTCCCTGTATGTGGTATGATTCGATCAACATGTGGTGGTAATATGTGGTGTAACCATGGTGTGTCAGTATTTGTTCCTTGTATGTGGTATTATTCGGTCACTATATGGTGGTAATATGTGGTCCGGCCATGGTATGACAGTATTTCTCTCTTATATGTGGTATTATTCAGTCTCCATATGTCTATATGTCACTGGTGAGTCACTATTACCTGTACATTGACACTGAATACTATGTACAGGGTTCCTGTATACAATGGCACATATGGTAATATTAGTATTGTGTTTTTTTTATTAATGACCAGTATTGTAGTATTCAGTCACTATGTGGTGGTAATATGTGGTGTGGTCATGGTGTGTCAGTATTGGTACCTTGTATGTGGTATTATTCAGTTACTATGTGGTGGTAATATGTGATCTGGTCATGGTGTCACGATAATTGCTCCTTGTTTGTGATATTATTTGGTCACTCTGTGGTGGTAATATGTGGTCCGGCCATGGTGTGACATGGTGTTATTGGTCATTTTAAAGGGAACCTGTCACCCCCAAAATGGAAGGTGAGCTAAGCCCATAGGCATCAGGGGCTTATCTACAGCATTCTAATATGCTGTAGATAAGCCCCCAATATATCCTGAAAGATGAGAAAAGAGGTTAGATTATACTCACCCAGGGGCGATCCAGATGCGATGGGCGTTGCGGTCCGGTCCGGGGCCTCCCATCTTCTTACAATGACTTCCTCTTCTTGTCTTCAGGTGGCGGCTCGGCGCAGGCGTACTGTTGAGGGCAGTGCAAAGTGCTGCAGTGCGCAGGCGCCGGGCCTCTCTGACCTTTCCCAGCATCTGCGCACTGCAGTTCTTTCCTTTGCCCTCAACATGGCAGACAAGGTATGCCTGCGCCGGAGATGCAGCGTGAAGACAAGAAGAGGACGTCATCGTAAGAAGGTGGGAGGCCCCGAACCAGACCACGATGCCCATCGGACCGAACCGCAGCAGGACCGCCCCTGGGTGAGTACAATCTAACCTCTTTTTCTCATCTTTCAGGATACATCGGGGGCTTATCTACAGCATTACAGAATGCTGTAGATAAGCCCCTGATGCCGGTGGGCTTAGCTCACCTTCGATTTTGGGAGTGACAGGTTCCCTTTAAAAAAAATGTATGTGACACATTCCCTTAAAGAAAAAATTATATAAATATGACTAAAAAGTGGATTAGGTATTTTAAAAACTGTTTAATAGGTTAGAATAGAGTAGGGCTCGGGCAAAAGAGTCTACATTGTCGTGGTGGTGGCTTAAAAAATCTTTTGGCCAAAACAAAAGCTACTGGCTATGTATGTCATATGGGTGATGGGAACTGTTAATGTGTGATTGGTGAGGACATGGTGCAGAAGTGGAGTTTTTCCAGGAGTGGGCAGTGGGACTGTGGAAGGTGCGCGGAGCCTGAAAATTTTGCCAGTATGGTGCCCTGGAATTCCTGTTGGCAGCCCTGGACTGTACATACTGATACTTTTGACCAGATGATCAATATATGGGGGTAACATTAATGTTAGTACTGTGGTATTTATTAAGAATTAGTATGCTGGTATTATTAGGCATGAGTGGTGATAATACAGTGGGTACGGAAAGTATTCAGACCCCTTTTCACTCTTTGTTTCATTGCAGAGATTTGGTAAATTCAAAAAAGTTCATTTTTTATCATTATTGTACACTCTGCACCCCATCTTGACTGAAAAAAACAGAAATATAGAAATGTTTGCAAATTTATTAAAAACGAAAAACTGAAATATCACATGGTCATAAGTATTCAGACCCTTGGCTCAGTATTGAGTAGAAGCACCCCTTGGAGCTAATACAGCCATGAGTCTTCTTGGGAATGATGCAAAAAGTTTTTCACACCTGGACTTGGGGATCCTCTGCCATTCTTCCTTGCAGATCCTCTCCAGTTCCATCAGGCTGGATGGTGAACGTGGTGGACAGCCATTTTCAGGTCTCTACAGAGATGCTCAATTGGATTTAGGTCTGGGTTCTGTCTGGGCCAGTCAAAAATGGTCACTGAGTTGTTCTGAAGCCACTCCTTTGTTATTTTAGCTGTGTGGTAAGGGTCATTGTCTTGTTGGAAGGTGAACCTTCAGCCAAGTCTGAGGTCCAGAGCACTCTGGAAGAGGTTTTCATCCAGAAAATCTCGGTATTTGGCTGCATTCATGTTTCCTTCAATGACAACCAGTCATCCTGTCCCTGCAGCTGAAAAACACCCCCATAGCATGATGCTGCCAAAACCATGTTTCACTGTTGGGATTGTATTGGGCAGGTGATGAGCAGTGCCTGGTTTTCTCCACACATACTGTTTAAAATTATCACCAAACGGTCTAAAGATCTATCTTCATCTCATCAGACCAGAGAATCTTATTTCTCATAGTCTGGGAGTCCTTCTTGTGTTTCTTAGCAAACTCTATGCGGGCTTTCATATGTCTTGCATTGAGGAGAGGCTTGCGTCCGGCCACTCTGCCATAAATGCACAACTGGTGGAGGGCTGCAGTGTTAGTTGACTTTATGGAACTTTCTCCCATTTCCCTACTGCATCTCTGGAGCTCAGTCACAGTGATCTTGGGGTTCTTCTTTGCCTCTCTCACGAAGGCTCTTCTCCCACGATTGCTCAGTGTGGCTGGACGGCCAGGTCTAGGAAGACTTCTGGTGGTCCCAAACTTCTTTCATTTAAGGATTATGGAGGCCACTGTGCTCTTAGGAACCTTGAGTACTGCAGAAATTCTTTTGTAACCTTGGCCAGATGTGTGCCTTGTCACAATTCTGTCTCTGATCTCCTTGGCCTGTTCCTTTGACCTCATGATTCTCATTTGGTCTGACATGCACTGTGAGCTGTGAGGTCTTATATAGACAGGTGCGTGCCTTTCCAAATCAAGTCCTATCAGTTTAATTAAACACAGCTGGACTCCAATGAAGGAGTAGGACCATCTCAAGGAGGATCACAAGGAAATGGATAGCATGTGACTTAAATATGAGTGTCTGAGCAAAGGGTCTGAATACTTATGAGTAGAGATGAATGAATTTGCTCAGGTTCCTTCTTATTCAGCAAGCTATAGCGCTTACTAAATAACCTGTGGAGGAAACCCGGCTTCCTGGATCGTGCCGGTCGATCAGCTGATTGGCGCTGCAGCTGCATGTGTCGCGGCTGTGTTACAGTCACGACACATGCATGGAGAGCCCAACAAACAGACTCTCCATACATATATTAAACAGTGGATGTTTCTCACTAATAAGAAGGATTGTTGTGAATTTGGATTCTGGGCTCCCCCGGTGGCCGCTTGTGGAATTGGACTTGTCATCCTCTTTCCTGTTTCACCTGATTCCATCAGTAGTGGGTGTCGCTATTTAAGCTCATTTCTCTGGTGGTTTCTTGCCGGTCAACAATGTTATCTGATGCCTCTCAGTGCTTGTTCCTGCTTCTAGACAACTACTAGATAAGTTGGACTTTTGTCCATGTTTTGTTTTGCCTATTTGTTCCAGTTCACAGCTGAAGTTTTGTTACTGTGTCTGGAAAGCTCTCGTTGATCAGGGATTGCTACTCTGGCGTTATGAGTTAATGCCAGAGTTTAAGGTAATCTCTGGATGGTGTTTTGTTAGTGTTTTTCTGCTGACCATGAAAGTATACTATCTGTCTTCTGCTATCTAGTAAGCGGACCTCAAATTTGCTAAGACTATTTTCCTGCTGCGTTTGTTGTTTCATCTGAACTCACCGTCATTATATGTGGGGGGCTACTGTCTTCTTTGGAATATTTCTCTAGAGGTGAGCCAGGTCTTATATTTCCCTCTGCTAGCTATTTAGGTCTTAGGCCAGAGCTGGGCATCTAGCGATAAATAGGAAATGCTACCTGGCTATTTCTAGTTGCGCGGCAGGCTTAGTTCATGGTCAGTATAGTTCCATCTTCCGAGAGCTTGTCCCTCTATAGGCTTGCTATGATCTCTGCCTGCAGAGATCATGACAGTTTGACCGGCCAATAAAGTGTTAAAGACCCAGGTTGAGAAAGGAGAGTTATAAGAAGTCTGCTGGAATTTTTTTTTTTTTTTTTTTTTTCCTCCAGTCTGCCTTGCTGCAGTCTTTTTTCTCTCTCTCCTCCTAATCTCTGTATGCTCTGTGTGCACCTGACAATAATGGATCTCCAGAGTGTAACTGCGGGTTTGAATAATCTCATCACGAAAGTACAAAATTTACAAGATTTTGTGGTACATGCTCCGGTATCTGAGCCGAGAATTCCTTTGCCGGAGTTCTTCACAGGGAATAGAGCTAGCTTCCAGAATTTCCGAAATAATTGTAAGCTTTATTTGTCCCTGAAGTCTCGTTCAGCTGGAGACCCTGCTCAGCAGGTTAGGATTGTGATTTCCTTGCTCAGGGGTGACCCTCAAGATTGGGCCTTCTCATTGCCAGCAGGGGATCCTGCGTTACGCGATGTGGATGCGTTTTTTCTGGCCTTGGGCTTGCTTTATGAGGAACCTCATTTGGAACTTCAGGCAGAAAAAACTTTGATGGCACTATCTCAGGGGCAAGACGAAGCTGAAGTTTTCTGCCAAAAATTCCGTAAATGGTCTGTGCTTACTCAGTGGAATGAGTGCGCCTTGGCGGCAACTTTCAGAGAAGGTCTCTCTGATGCCGTTAAGGATGTTATGGTGGGGTTCCCTTTGCCTGCAGGTCTGAATGAGTCCATGACAATGGCTATTCAGATTGATAGGCGTCTGCGGGAGCGCAAACCGGTGCACCATCTGGCGGTGTCTATGGAAAAGACGCCAGAAAGTATGCAGTGTGATAGAATTCTGTCCAGGAGCGAGCGACAGAATTTTAGACGGAAGAATGGATTGTGTTTCTATTGTGGGGATTCTACTCATGTTATATCGGCATGCTCTAGGCGTACAAAGAAGCTTGATAAGTCTGTTTCCATTGGCACCATTCAGTCTAAGTTTATTTTGTCTGTAACCCTGATTTGCTCTTTGTCATCCATTGCCACGGACGCCTATGTTGACTCTGGCGCCGCTCTGAGTCTTATGGATTGGTCCTTTGCCAATCGTTGTGGTTTTGATTTAGAGCCTTTGGAGACTCTGATTCCTCTGAAGGGGATTGACTCCACCCCATTGGCTAATAATAAACCACAATACTGGACACAAGTAACCATGCGTATCAATCCGGATCACCAGGAGATTATTCGTTTCCTGGTGCTGTATAATTTACATGACGATTTGGTACTGGGATTGCCATGGTTGCAGTCTCACAACCCAGTCTTGGACTGGAGAGCAATGTCTGTGTTGAGCTGGGGATGTAAGGGTATTCATGGGGACGTACCTTTGGTTTCTATTTCGTCGTCCATTCCCTCTGAAGTCCCTGAGTTCCTCTCTGATTATCAAGACGTCTTTGACGAACCCAAGCTTGGGTCGTTACCTCCGCACCGTGAGTGCGATTGTGCCATAGATTTGATACCGGGTTGTAAATATCCTAAGGGTCGTTTGTTTAATTTGTCTGTGCCGGAACATGCTGCTATGCGGGAATATATAAAGGAGTCTTTGGAAAAGGGACATATTCGTCCATCTTCTTCTCCCTTGGGAGCTGGGTTTTTCTTTGTCTCAAAAAAAAGACGGCTCTTTGAGACCATGTATTGATTATCGGCTTCTGAATAAGATCACTGTTAAGTATCAATACCCATTGCCTTTGCTTACTGATTTGTTTGCTCGTATAGAGGGTGCTAAGTGGTTCTCTAAAATTGATCTTCGTGGGGCGTATAATTTGGTGCGGATCAGGCAGGGGGATGAGTGGAAGACCGCATTTAATACGCCCGAGGGCCACTTTGAGTATTTGGTCATGCCTTTTGGTCTTTCTAATGCCCCTTCAGTTTTCCAGTCTTTTATGCATGATATTTTCCGCGATTTTCTGGATAAATTTATGATAATATATCTGGATGATATTCTGATTTTTTCTGATGACTGGGACTCTCATGTCCAGCAGGTCAGGAGAGTTTTTCAGGTTCTGCGGTCTAATTCTTTATGTGTGAAGGGGTCTAAGTGCGTTTTTGGGGTCCAGAAAATTTCCTTTTTGGGGTATATTTTTTCTCCCTCTTCCATTGAGATGGATCCCGTCAAGGTGCAAGCTATTTGTGACTGGACTCAGCCCTCCTCTCTTAAGGGTCTTCAGAGATTTTTGGGCTTTGCCAACTTTTACCGCCGATTTATTGCTGGTTTTTCGGATGTCGTTAAACCACTGACTGATTTGACCAGACAAGGCGCTGATGTTGCTAATTGGTCCCCTCATGCTGTAGAGGCCTTTCAGGAGCTTAAGCGCCGTTTTGCCTCTGCCCCTGTGTTGCGTCAGCCTGATGTGAATCTGCCTTTTCAGGTTGAGGTTGACGCTTCGGAGATCGGAGCTGGGGCAGTGTTGTCGCAGAAAGGTTCCGACTGCTCCGTCATTAGGCCTTGTGCCTTCTTTTCTCGCAAATTTTCGCCCGCAGAGCGGAATTATGATGTTGGGAATCGGGAGCTTTTGGCCATGAAGTGGGCGTTTGAGGAGTGGCGCCATTGGCTCGAGGGGGCTAGGCATCAGGTGGTGGTATTGACTGACCACAAAAATTTGATTTATCTTGAGACTGCCAGACGCCTGAATCCTAGACAGGCGCGCTGGTCTTTATTTTTTTCTCGCTTTAATTTTGTGGTGTCATACCTACCGGGTTCTAAGAATGTTAAGGCAGATGCCCTTTCTAGGAGTTTTGACCCGGACTCTCCTGGTAATTCTGAACCCACAGGTATCCTTAGGGAGGGAGTAATTTTGTCGGCCGTTTCTCCTGATCTGCGGCGGTCCTTGCAAGAGTTTCAGGCGGATAGACCGGATCGTTGTCCGCCTGATAGACTGTTTGTTCCGGATGATTGGACCAGCAGAGTCATCTCTGAGGTACATTCTTCTGCATTGGCAGGTCATCCCGGAATTTTTGGTACCAGGGATTTGGTGGCAAGATCCTTCTGGTGGCCTTCCCTGTCACGAGATGTGCGAGTCTTTGTGCAGTCATGTGACGTTTGTGCTCGGGCCAAGTCTTGTAGTTCTCGGGCTAGCGGACTGCTGTTGCCCTTGCCTATTCCTAAGAGGCCTTGGACACACATCTCGATGGATTTTATTTCAGATCTGCCTGTTTCCCAGAAGATGTCTGTCATCTGGGTGGTCTGTGACCGTTTCTCTAAAATGGTCCATTTGGTTCCTCTGCCCAAGTTGCCTTCTTCTTCTGAGTTGGTTCCTCTGTTTTTTCAGAATGTTGTCCGATTGCACGGTATTCCTGAGAATATTGTTTCTGACAGAGGTACCCAATTTGTGTCTAGATTTTGGCGGGCATTCTGTGCTAGGATGGGCATAGATTTGTCTTTTTCATCTGCTTTTCACCCTCAGACTAATGGCCAGACCGAGCGGACTAATCAGACCCTTGAGACATATCTGAGGTGTTTTGTCTCTGCTGACCAGGATGATTGGGTTGCTTTTTTGCCATTGGCAGAGTTCGCCCTCAATAATCGGGCCAGTTCTTCCACCTTGGTGTCCCCGTTTTTTTGTAATTCGGGGTTTCACCCTCGATTTTCCTCCGGTCAGGTGGAATCCTCGGATTGTCCTGGAGTGGATGCGGTGGTGGAGAGATTGCATCACATCTGGGGGCAGGTTATGGACAATTTGAAGTTGTCCCAGGAGAAGACTCAGCGTTTTGCCAACCGTCATCGTCGTGTTGGTTCTCGGCTTTGTGTTGGAGATTTAGTGTGGTTGTCTTCTCGTTTTGTCCCTATGAGGGTCTCTTCTCCTAAGTTTAAACCTCGGTTCATCGGCCCTTATAGAATATTGGAGATTCTTAATCCTGTTTCTTTCCGTTTGGACCTCCCTGCGTCCTTTTCCATTCATAACGTTTTTCATCGGTCGTTATTGCGCAGGTATGAGGTACCTGTTGTACCTTCAGTTGAGCCTCCTGCTCCGGTGTTGGTTGAGGGTGAGTTGGAGTACGTTGTGGAGAAAATTTTGGACTCTCGTGTTTCCAGACGGAAACTCCAGTATCTGGTCAACTGGAAGGGTTACGGCCAGGAGGATAATTCTTGGGTCAATGCATCTGATGTTCATGCTTCTGATCTTGTTCGTGCCTTCCATAGGGCTCATCCTGGTCGCCCTGGTGGATCTGGTGAGGGTTCGGTGCCCCCTCCTTGAGGGGGGGGTACTGTTGTGAATTTGGATTCTGGGCTCCCCCGGTGGCCGCTTGTGGAATTGGACTTGTCATCCTCTTTCCTGTTTCACCTGATTCCATCAGTAGTGGGTGTCGCTATTTAAGCTCATTTCTCTGGTGGTTTCTTGCCGGTCAACAATGTTATCTGATGCCTCTCAGTGCTTGTTCC
Organism: Ranitomeya variabilis; assembly: GCF_051348905.1. NCBI lineage: Eukaryota > Metazoa > Chordata > Amphibia > Anura > Dendrobatidae > Ranitomeya > Ranitomeya variabilis. The sequence goes on from NC_135235.1 coordinate 102,903,050, forward strand.
TGCTTCTAGACAACTACTAGATAAGTTGGACTTTTGTCCATGTTTTGTTTTGCCTATTTGTTCCAGTTCACAGCTGAAGTTTTGTTACTGTGTCTGGAAAGCTCTCGTTGATCAGGGATTGCTACTCTGGCGTTATGAGTTAATGCCAGAGTTTAAGGTAATCTCTGGATGGTGTTTTGTTAGTGTTTTTCTGCTGACCATGAAAGTATACTATCTGTCTTCTGCTATCTAGTAAGCGGACCTCAAATTTGCTAAGACTATTTTCCTGCTGCGTTTGTTGTTTCATCTGAACTCACCGTCATTATATGTGGGGGGCTACTGTCTTCTTTGGAATATTTCTCTAGAGGTGAGCCAGGTCTTATATTTCCCTCTGCTAGCTATTTAGGTCTTAGGCCAGAGCTGGGCATCTAGCGATAAATAGGAAATGCTACCTGGCTATTTCTAGTTGCGCGGCAGGCTTAGTTCATGGTCAGTATAGTTCCATCTTCCGAGAGCTTGTCCCTCTATAGGCTTGCTATGATCTCTGCCTGCAGAGATCATGACAAAGGATGTTATATTCAGACACCAAGCAGTAATAATATTTGATCATGGTATGGCGGTATTTGCATTTTGCATGTGGTAATATTGGTATATTGCTCTTGGAATGGTCGACTTTGTTCAGTAGAGTGGTGTTCAGTCAATGGCAGCAGGCCACTTGACTGCTATGGGGTCCTTGAGTCAGGGGGTCTTGGTGCCAGCAATCGTGAGCAATAATGATTGAGGAGGAGCGTCAGCTGACACTTTCTCCCCATCATTCTTTCTTGGTGTCTGATGTTTCAGCGCAGCAGGTGTGATGAAGCCTCTACAGCACGTTGGTTGTGCTGAGATGTGCAACGCTTCAAACCACATGATCAGGAGACCAGAGCATCGGGTGGAACGAGGAAAAGTGAGAATTGTATATTTTTTTTTTTAAATAAGTGACTAGTGGCCATAATAGACTCTGTATGACCATGGGGAGCGCATTATATTCTATGGAGGACCATAGAGAGTGCATTATATTCTATGGAGGACCATAGAGAGTGCATTATATTCTATGGAGGACCATGGAGAGTGCATTATATTATATGGAGGACCATGAGGGGTTCATTATATTCTATGGAAGACCATGGAGAGTGCATTATATTATGTGGAGGACCATGGGGGGTGCATTATATTACATGGACAACCATGGGGAGCACATTATATATTATTGAGGACCATGGGGGTGTATTATATCCAATAGAGAACTATGGGGGTGCATTATATTCTATAGAGAACCATGGGGGGTGCATTATATTCTATAGAGAACCATGGGGGGTGCATCATGTTGTATGGAGTTGTATGGAGGACCATGGGAAGTGCATTATATTCTATGGAGGACCATGGGGGGTGCATTATATTCTATGGAGGACCATGGGGGGTGCATTATATATAATGTGACATCCCTTCCGATATCTGTAGACAGCTATTAGGTCTCTACTTCATCTTTTTTTTTTTTTGCAAGCTGACCATTCCCAGATCCTTTAACCTTTCCTCATAGGACATACTTTGCAGTCCACTCACTATCTTGGTAGCTCTTCTCTGAAATTGCTCCAGTTTTTCAATGTCTATTTTAAAATGTGATGCCAAGAACTGGTCAGGGATGAGGTTTGACCAAGGAGGAGTAGAGGGGGATAATTACTTCACGTTATCTAGACTCTATGCTTCTCTTGATATATGCTTGTACAGTTTTTTGCCTTTTTACTGCTGCATCACACTGTTGACTCATGTGCAGTCTGTGATCTATTAGTATACCCAAGTCTTTTTCACACGTGAACTAAGGTGAGTGCATTATATTCTATGGAGGACCATGGGGAGTTCATTATATTCTATGGAGGACCATGGGGAGTGCATAATATTCTATGGAGGACCATGGGGAATGCATTATATATTAAGAAGAAACATGGGGAGTGCATTATATTCTATGGAGGACCATGGTGAGTGCATTATATATTAAGAAGAAACATGGGGAGTACATTATATTCTATGGAGGACCATGGTGAGTGCATTATATATTAAGAAGAAACATGGAGAGTGCATTATTTTCTACGGAGGAACATAGGGAATTCATTATCTTCTTTTGGAAGATGATGGGGAGTGCGTTATATTCTATTGAGGACCATGGTGAAGGCATTATATTCCATGGAAGACCATGAGGAGTGCGTTATATTCTATATTATTATATTTTATGGAGGACCTTGGGGAGTGCATTATATTGTATGGAGGACCATGGGGAGTGCATTATATTCTATGGACAAATACACAAATTGCTGTTCAGAAAACCAGCGTAGGGTAAAAACAATAATTACAATTTGCCAAAGGCAACTAAACATGTAGGGGAGGCCTATGAATTGCATTTAGGAACTAGACAGTGGAGTACTCATAAACTCCCAAGGAGAGTAGTGGTAGCGGCCGCTCCAACTCTAGGGAAATCATAATAGATAGAATATTGGAGTAAAATCTTGAGTATTTGAAAATTCACATAATAATATACCAATATTGGACACCCACTGGTTTAGCAAATTTTAAATTTATTCTTTAATAGTTGAATTAAAAGTTTTGTTTTGCCTTAACCTTTAGTTAGGGTCTAGTTGCCTTTGCAAATTGTAATTATTATATTCTATGGAGGGCCATGGGGAGAGCATTATATTCCATGGAGGACCATGGGAAGCGCATTATGTTCTATGGAGGACCATGGGGGGGTGTATTATATTCTATGGTGGAATATGGGGAGAGCATTATATTCTGTAGAGGATCATGGTGAGTGCATAATACTATATAGTGACTATGGAGAGTGCATTATTCTATATGGAGGATTATGGGGGCATATTACACTGTATTAAGGACTATATGGGGCCCATTATATTATATGGATGACTATGTGAGGACAGTATAGTATTTGGATTGCTATGTGGGGGCCATTATAATATTTGGAGGGTTCTTTGGTGGCCATTATACTTTATGCAAGCCATTATACAGTGTGAATGTTTGTGTGGGGTCCATCTTACTGTATGGGGGCCATTATATTGTATGGATAGATAGTGGTGCATGTGGAGACTAATGTGGATGATTTTACCATATGGGTATCATACTGTGTTTGGGGGGCACTTTGGTTGGCATACTTTATGGGGGCAATGAAAGATAAATTTAGGACTTTAGTAGGAGGAAAATTACTTTGTAAAGGCTGCAAAGTTGTAAGATATGCTCTTATGTGACCCTGACAAATATTTTTTTTTGGGGGGGCGGGGCAAATAGAACTTCTGCTGTGGAGACCCATGATTTCTATGTATGCCCCTGGTCAGATCTGCTGCTGAAATCGCGGACAGTCTGTGAGCTTTCATCTCTCTCACCCTGCTGCTTGCCTGCCTGTGCTGCAGCATCACTTTTGCCTTCCCGCTCTCCACCTCATATGCAATGTACACACTAGGTGGAACTCCATCTTACTTATGCTGGAGAGACTATGCAAGTAGAAGCAGACATAAGTGAAGTTTCAGCTGCAGCACATACTGGTCAGTGGCTCTGCGGACCACCACCACTTTACCACCAACGAGTGACCCTCCAAAGCGTGACATGTGTGCCGTGTTGCGCTGCTTCGAGTACTCCACCGACAAGTCAAGCACTGATGACGCTATTGTCAGTGTTACTACCCCACTTCTATGACTGCTTGAAAAAACACTTCTAGTGATGATGGATGAGGTGGCACTGGAGGAAGAGAAGGAGGAACAGTGACCATGAATACCATTATCAGGCCAGTCTTCCACACATGGCTCGGAGAGGGGGTTCCTGTACCAACAACCGTCAGGTACACAACTGTCCAGCCACGCGACAGCTTTGGAGGAGGAGAAGGAGGAACTGTGTTCACAGCAGGGTGGACCTCAAAGCAGTTAACAGGCATCACTGGAGCATCGCTGGGGTAATAGAGAGAACCCAGACCATACATCTACCACCTCTGGGCAGCCTGTCACACATGAGCCAATACATGCTTCTGTGCCTGCGCAATGACCTCCGAGTTGCCCGTATTGTCACCACTTCTGATTACTGGGTGTCAACCCTGCTGGATCCCCGCTACAAGGACATCGTACCATCCTTACTTCTGTCACTGGAGCAGGAGTGAAAAATTTGGGAATATAAGCGCATGCTGGTAGACGCAGTACTGACGGTGTTCCTATCTGACACTGGAGGCTCAATGATAGAACAAGACAGAGAAGGAGGAAGTTGCCAATGCAGCTGGGGCACAGGCACCACCTCAGAAAGGAGAATTAACCTGTCTAATATGAGGAAAACCTTTCTCAGCACGCCACAACATCTTGCACCACCATTTAATATAGTCCGTAATAGCATCTCCACGTACTTACCGATGGGTCTGCAACATTTATCTTCTGGGTCTCCAAATTGGACACATAGCCTGAGCTTGCCCTTTATGCCTTGGAGCGGCTGGCCTGCCCTGCAACAACTATACTGTCAGAACATGTGTTTAGCATGGCAGGGGGTGTGGTCACAGACAGGCACATCTGCCTGCCCACCGCCATTTATTAAAGTGAGCCAGGCGTGGATCCCACAGTACTAGAGAAGTTTTCCAGGAGCACCCAGCCATTGTTATACTTCACTGCAGTTTGTTCTTTCTATTTGCCATTCTCAATATTTTGGGGCCTCCCCAAATTTAAAGAAAAAGAAAAAGTGTTGGCTGCCTACTCCTCTGCCTATTCTACCTACACCGCCACATCCACCTCCTCAATCTCCTTCACTTGGATCTGCACCTCCTGGTTCAAGACTTTTATTTTTTAAAACAATCCCATAGAGAGGATCAATTAGGTTAAAGTGCCAGTGCAGATTAGTGTACTCACCTAGTAACTAAGGGTACCGTCACACAGTACCATTTTAATCGCTACGACGGCACGATCCGTGACGTCGCAGCGATCGTATGATTATCGCTCCAGCGTCGTAGACTGCGGTCACACGTTGCAATCACGGCGCTGGAGCGATGCCGAAGTCCCCGGTAACCAGGGTAAACATCGGTTAACTAAGCGCAGGGCCGCGCTTAGTAACCCGATGTTTACCGTGGTTACCAGCGTAAACGTAAAAAAACCAAACAGTACATACTTACATTCCGGTGTCTGTCCCCGGCGTTCTGCTTCTCTCCACTGTGTAAGCGCCATAGCCGGAAAGCACAGCGGTGACGTCAGACGTCACCGCTGTGCTCGCTTTCCGGCTGGCAGACGCTCACACAGTGCAGAGAAGCTGAGACGCCGGGGACAGACACCGGAATGTAAGTATGTACTGTTTGTTTTTTTTACGTTTACGCTGGTAACCAGGGTAAACATCGGGTTACTAAGCGCGGCCCTGCGCTTAGTTACCCGATGTTTACCCTGGTTACAAGCAAACACATCGCTGGATCGCTGTCACACACAACGATCCAGCGATGTCAGCGGGTGATCAAGCGACGAAAGAAAGTTCCATACGATCTGCTACGACGTACGATTCTCTGCAGGATCCCTGATCGCTGCTGCGTGTCAGACACTGCGATATCGTAACGATATCGCTAGAACGTCACGAATCGTACCGTCGTAGCGATCAAAATGGTACTGTGTGACGGTATCCTAAGTGTGGTTAGAGATTACCATTTACATGATTGTAAGGATCAATTGTAAAGGTTTCAAGCATGTGTTTACTTGCAGCTATAGGGAAAAGGGGATCTCTATTTCCAGATGCTCCCACCCTGACACCGCCATTTCGCGGGAGAAACAATGTTGTTGCTTTTTAGCACCATTAAGGCATTCTCTTCTTAGACTTGACACTGAGGATCTCAGGCAGTATAATGTAATAATACTAGCCACTGTGGCTACATAACGTCACCATCTACAGCCGGCCACACGCTCATTACATGTACAAATGGAAGAGCAGCACCAACCAAAGTGCCATATACCAGCGCCAGTCAGGACCTCTGTATAAGTGACTGCACCATCATGTGTCCCTGCACACAGTAACCACATACACAGTACAGTAGCGCTATAAGACTCGATTCACACTGGACATATAATGGCCAATGGCACCTGTCCGGTCTGGTGTGTGGCTGTTTGGTAAAGTGAAGCGCCCCCACACCGCCGCAGGGCCTAGGGGTACCCGGCACCGGGCCTCTGGGTCTCAGTCCTGGGGTTGTCACGGTGGCTAGACCCGGTCCGTGGCCCTGTCTGTCAGTGGGGGACGTCCGGTAGAATAAGTGATGATGATGGTGCAGTTGTGGGGTGCAAGTCGCGGTAAATAACGAAGACACCAGGTTGCAGTCTCTTTACCTCTTTACTGAAGGTTTTGGAGACCTCAGTCCAGAGCGCTGTTAACTGGGTTGTCAGAGACCGGCCGGTCCAAAGGCACATCAGGAGTTCTCTTTACAGGTGGGAATCAGTGTCTACCTTCTAGCGCTGGATGTTGTAGTTCTTCCCTGCGGAGCTCCCGGGATAGTCCTCACAACTGTTTCTGTCTGTCTCTGATGTTCGTTCTCTCCGTCCCCCAGATGATATGGTAGGGCGCACCCATATGACGGGGTAGGCCTGGAGTTCTTCCGGGACCCTAGAGTCGCCCCTCTCCCACAGCTGCCTCCGTTGTCTGCTTAGGTGTTAAGTGAGACAGCCAACCTGTAATTAGCTGTCCGGCCGTGGTTTGCAGTGTACTTAAAGTCTCTTACTTGCTCGGCGTTCCGGCCACCGACTGTTTGCGCCTCAGAAGGATGTTGCCTCGGTCTAACAGCACGACTCCTTCTGGTCCCAATACTTCTTTACTGTATTCCCGTTGTGCACTGGTTAGTTCTGTTCTGAGGAGTCTGCCAGGATCCCATCCCTGACAGGTCCTCTCACTAGCTCTTCCCAGCTACTTCTCCCTGTCTTCCTGTCCAACCCCCAGTTTTACCAAAGTGTGAGGAGTGGCCTAGTAGATAGAACCACCCCCCCTGGTGGCCGGAGTGTGAAGTGTGGTGTGAGTGTACCTGGTCAGAGAAACTCCTTAGTGCAATCAGACGTACCATAGCTCCCCATAGTGGCGGAGCCACAGTACTGCAACGACCAGGACTCTGGGGCGCTGCGCTCCCCCCCGGTTAAATCCAGTACTCCAGGACTGGGAAAACAAGAACAACAATGCATGTTAACAGAAAACATACAGAATTTTGAAATAGCATAACAATTAAACATAACAGTGCTTCCCTTTATGGGAGGTGAGGACTCTTGAACATTGCGAAAGTTAGGTCATGCACAGTTTATGACTCTCAGTTCAATGGTTGAAACAACGGGGACCCCGGGTAAACAAAGGGGTCCCCCTTTTTGAAAGTTTTTGAGCAATTCACCGTCCATTACTCTATTGTCCATTTAAAAACCTGTAACAAAAAGATATGCATACAAACATTTTCAATTAAATAGCAGCCCTTATTAATACCTCCAAGTTTTGTAGCGGAGGGGAGTTTGATTTTGAGTGCTGCGTGTGGACCTTCGCAGCGCAGGGGTTGCTATTGGCCTAACAGGGCCCGCTATGCTTGCTACCGCTGGTGTAGTGCACTGTCTTCTAGCTACACTTCTAGTGAGTCTGGGTAGCACTGGCAGGTTGGGGCTCTCGGAGCTGCTGCTATCAACAGTGGGTACAGCAGATTCACTGATAGCAGAGGGAGGATTTGCTGGTTCAGCGGTTGGCATGGCTTCATCAGGTAAGGCTTGTTGAGGTAGCGGGGCCGGCTGATCTGGTACCACCATTGTTTCTGGTGGGTCCGGCTGTTGGAACATTAGAACAGGCACCACGATGGCTTGGTTTATCTGAGTCCAGGACTGGGGAAAGTCACCAAGGACGGTATGAAACATCTTCTCCTTTTCCACCGGCGGGGAGATTTCTGGGGCCGTTCCCCTCTCTTTCAACTTATCGGGGCAGACCTTAAGGTGATCCCTGGATACCGCTGTCGAGGTCTCCCCTCTGTCCTTGCTGATGAGACAAACCTTTGAGTTATCAAAGTCGGATGGCAGGATGGTATACGGTTCAGCTTCCCATTGGTCATCGAGCTTGTGTAATCTCCTCTTTCGTTTAAGTACTTGCTCACCAGGTGACAGGGGAATCGCAGGAGCGTGTTGGTTGTAGTCCCTTTCTTGTTTCTGCCTAGCCTGGGCGAGACTTCTCTCTACACACTCCTGTACTTCGCGGTATCTTCGCTGCCTTTCTGAATCCCAATCTTCCTCCGGCGAGGTATCTTCGGGTACTAGGACCCCCATGTCCAGATCAACGGGTAACCGACTAGATCTTCCTCGCATCAGGTACGCTGGAGTACAATTGGTGGAACTTACTGGGATGTGGTTGTACATATCCACCAAGTCAGGCAACTTTATCGGCCACAGGTTCCGTTCCTCCACAGGCAAGGTCTTCAATAAATCGATTACCACCTGGTTCATCTTCTCGCACATCCCATTAGTTTGAGGGTGGTACGGTGTGGTCCTGATCTTCTTACACCCGTACAGTTGGCAGAATTCTTGGAACACTTCTGCTTTGAATGCAGGTCCCTGATCGGTCAGTACCTTCTCTGGGTAGCCATGGGGCCTACAAAAGTGCTGCTGGAAGGCCCTGGCGGCAGTCCTGGCCGTTAGATCCATGACAGGCACAACCACCAAAAACCTGGAGTAGTGGTCCACGATGGTAAGGGCGTAGATATAGCCCAACCGGCTAGGTGTCAGCTTCACATGATCCAGCGCGACCAGTTCGAGCGGCCTTTTGGTGATGATAGGCCGCAGGGGAGCCCGTTGACTGTCACGGTCCTTCCTGCGCAGACTACATGGACCACACTCCCGACACCACTTCTCAATGGTTCTCTTCATGCCAATCCAATAGAACCTCCCTCGGAGCAGCTTCTCTAGCTTCCTCCATCCGAAGTGTCCGGCTCCATCATGGTAGGCTCCCAGAACCATGGGCGCATCCCGCCTGGGCACCACTATCTGCCACACCAATTCATGAGTACGTGGGTCGATGCTTCTCCTGCACAGCTTGCCATCATGGATAAACAGTTTGCTTCTCCCCTTCCACAGCTGCTGGGTTTCTTGTGGGTCATCTGGGCCAGGGTGCAACCCAGCCTGCGTCAAGAGCTCCTTCACCTGACGGACCGCGGGGTCACTATCCTGGGTTTCCGCCCATCCATGGTGGGGCAGGGGATTGAGCGTGGCATCCGATTGGTTCTTGTGCCTATTCTTCACCTGATGAGAGTTTTGGGTGGCTTTGGGGTGATGGAATGCAGGCAGCTCCACCTCTTCAAGTGCCTCCGGGTCTTCTCCCGCTTCTGGCAAATTGGGCATTCGGGACAAGGCATCGGCATTGGCATTCTTGTGTCCTGCCCGGTACTTGATGGTGAAATTGTAGTTGGTTAGCCGGGCCATCCACCGCTGCTCTAAGGCCCCAAGTTTGGCAGTATTCAGATGCGTTAGCGGATTGTTGTCCGTGAAGACGGTGAATTTCGCCAGGTAGTGTTTGAACCTCTCTGTCACTGCCCAGACAATGGCAAGGAATTCCAGCTTAAAGGAACTATAGTTGTCAGGGTTCCTTTCCGTGGGACGGAGTTTCCGGCTGGCGTAAGCGATCACCCTCTCTTTGCCCTTCTGGACCTGGGACAGCACGGCTCCTAATCCCACATTGCTGGCATCTGTGTACAGCACAAACGGTTGGTCGTATTCGGGGTAAGCCAGTACCTCTTCTCCCGCCAGTGCCGACTTCAAACAGGTGAAGGATTCCTCCAGCTCTTCGTTCCAATCAAAGGGGGTGTTCCTCCCCTTGGTCTTCTTTGGTTGGCCCACCAACAGGTTTTGCAAGGGTGCGGCCTTCTTGGTGAAGTCCTTAATGAACCTCCGGTAATAGCCTACCAGCCCGAGGAACTGCCGGACTTCGTGGAGGTCACTGGGCTTCGGCCAGTCCTTAATCACTGTGACCTTGTCGGGGTCTGGGGCCACTCCTTCAGCGCTCACCACATGGCCCAGGTACTGCACTTTCGGTTTCAGCAGATGGCACTTGGACGGTTTCACCTTTAAGCCAAAGTTGGATAGGGCTTCAAACACCTCGGCCAGGTGCTTCAGGTGGTCTTCGTAGGTCTTAGAGAAGACAATGACATCATTCAAATATAGCAGCACGGTTTCAAAGTTCAGGTGTCCCAAGCAGCACTCCATCATCCTCTGGAACGTTCTGGGAGCATTGCACAATCCGAAGGGCATGTAGTTGAACTCACAGAGTCCCATTGGCGTCGTGAAGGCCGTCTTCTCTTTGTCCGCCTCCGCCACAGGAACCTGCCAGTACCCACTGGTGAGATCTAAGGTAGAGAAGTAGTTAGCAGATTTTAAAGCAGCCAGAGACTCCTCTATCCTGGGCAGTGGGTATGCGTCCTTATGTGTAATGCGATTCAACTGCCTGTAATCAACACACATCCTCATTGTACCATCTTTCTTTTTAACAAGGACTAACGGAGCTGCCCAGGGGCTACAGCTGTCTCTCACCACCCCAGCCTTCTTCATTTCCCGCAACATGTCCTTGGCACACTGGTAATGAGCTGGGGGTACAGGGCGATATCTCTCTTTTATGGGTCGGTGATCTCCCGTGGGGATGTGATGTTGGATCCCTTTCACCTGCCCAAAATCTGAGGGGTGTTTGCTGAATACCTGCTCGTACTCGTGTACCACCCTGTAGGCCCCCTGTTTTTGATGGGATGGGGTAGAGTCAGTGCCCACATGCAATTCCCGACACCAGTCTTTTGAGGGTTCCGCAGAACCTTTGTTCTCTGCCAAGTTTGACGGGACCAAGGGTTCAGGTGTCTGTATCACATTATTATTGACAGTGAACAGTTTGGCGAGCGTGGTATACTTGGTGAGGTGAACCTCTTCCTCCCCACAATTGAGGACACGTACGGGCACTCTCCCCTGGCGGACGTCGACCACCCCCCGGGCTGTCAGGACAGTAGGCCTATTGTCTGAATATACGGGTTCCACCAAGGCCTGATAGTCCTTACCCCTGAGGCCTATAGCTGCCCGACACCATATTAACATCTCACTCCTGGGGGGTATCGCGATGGGGTTCGAATCACTCACAGTGACACGACCAATCTCACCACCAGTCAGCTCTACCTGCTCTCTGCATCAGAGCTCTGATTTCCTTCTGCAGGGCACGTTGTTCTCTGTGGCCAGCGGTTTCTGCCACCTGTTGCAACAAAACAATAACTTCTGCAAGACAATTTTCTATAACATTAGTACCAAGAGTCATCATGGGATTACATTCTCGACGATCAATATCAACAATCACAATCCCTTGGGCTTTCAATTCCACCCGCCCCACCTTGATGGTGACCTCCTTATACCCCACTTGTGGCAACGGCTGACCATTACTGGCAATTATGGTGAAATCATCGTCAGGGCCACGGGTAATATCAGTGTCCTCCCAATACCGTTTGTAAAGCACGTAAGGTATAGTCGTCACCTGAGAACCAGTGTCCAGCAAAGCGTTCAAGGGGATCCCATCAACCACTACAGGGAGAACTGGCCGTCCTCCAATGTACTTGGTTCTCCAATGCTGCGGGCTGGATCGTCCTACTCCTGGGGGTTGGCCCTTTGCCCCAGGGGTTGCTCGTTTAAAGGACAGTACCTTGCAAGGTGGCCCACCTGGTGACAGCGGCGGCAGATGGGTCGTCCATCCTAATGGAAGCGATCGTCGGGCCGGCTTCTGGTCGGCGGGGTCCTCCTCTGTCGCATCCACGGGACATCCTCCGGGCTGGAAGCCAACTGGATCTTCTCTTTGGGGGCCTCCTGTAGGGACTGCACTGTCCGGGCCAGGGCAGCAACGCTCTTGGTTAGCTCTTGCACCTGGAGACGGAGTCTTGCAGGGGAGTCGTCCTCGAAGCTCTGGGCGTCGGCCTCCGCGGCAACTGGGGTGTCCGATGCCACCTCCTGGTGGTATGTGAGAGCGGGGCGCCTGGGTGGTATTGTGCGGCTGGGCTGGCGCTCCTGCAATGCCTGAATAGCTTTATCTTTGAATTGCGCAAAAGTCAAGTCTGGATTTTGCATGGCCAGGAAGTGCAATTGGCCCCGCTGGTGACTGCACAGGAGCCCCTCAATGAACCGCTCCTTCAGAAGTTTATCTTCATCCTGCATGCTGCCGGGGTCACTCTGCTTAATGGCCCGCATCGCCTCCTGGAGATTAAGGGCATAGTCCCGTAAGCTATCCTGCGGTCTCTGTTTGCATCCATAGAAAGTCAATTTAATCTCTGTAGCAGTGCGAGTATCGAAGGTGGCATTAAGCTTTGCAAGAATCTGTTGCGCAGTTCCCTTATCCTCGGCGGGCCAGGACTTCAATTCTCTCAGAGCCGCCCCAAAGAGTTGGCCGGTTATCATATGAACCTTCTGAGGCTCTGTCAGGGGATAGAACTCGAGCAGGCTGCAGATCCCTTCTTTAAAGTCAGTGAATGTATGCGACTCCCCAGAGTATCGCGGAAGCCAGGCCGCTCCGGGCAGGTACGGCATAGAGAAGGGCATTATGGCTTTTGTGTTAGCGGCAGCGTCCGGCTGGCTGGGAGGAACAGCGGGTTCTGTGGCTACCGGTGGTGGTATTAGGGCCGCGGCTCCGTCCGCTGCGGGGACCGGAGCTGCCCCTGCGTCCGCGGCTGCGACCGCCACCTCCTCTCCTCCCGACTCAGACATGGCTATCCCTTCCTCCCACTAACCTGCTGGAGGTCGGAGTTCCTCTTCCGGGATTGGCGCCTTACCGTGCTTTCCGTTCCGCGCTTCTTTTGGCTGATTCCGCCCACGTAGCTAAGGCTCCTCCCTCCGTGCGCGGCAATGGCGAATTTTTGGCGGTAAATGGCAGTACACAGTCTTTTCAATAAAGTACAGTTCAAGCGCAATAAATCACAGTTCCAAGGCACACATGACCTGATTCTTCAGGCTTAAGTAGATCCTGTTCGTGACGCCAAGTTGAAGCGCCCCCACACCGCCGCAGGGCCTAGGGGTACCCGGCATCGGGCCTCTGGGTCTCAGTCCTGGGGTTGTCACGGTGGCTAGACCCGGTCCGTGGCCCTGTCTGTCAGTGGGGGACGTCCGGTAGAATAAGTGATGATGATGGTGCAGTTGTGGGGTGCAAGTCGCGGTAAATAACGAAGACACCAGGTTGCAGTCTCTTTACCTCTTTACTGAAGGTTTTGGAGACCTCAGTCCAGAGCGCTGTTAACTGGGTTGTCAGAGACCGGCCGGTCCAAAGGCACATCAGGAGTTCTCTTTACAGGTGGGAATCAGTGTCTACCTTCTAGCGCTGGATGTTGTAGTTCTTCCCTGCGGAGCTCCCGGGATAGTCCTCACAACTGTTTCTGTCTGTCTCTGATGTTCGTTCTCTCCGTCCCCCAGATGATATGGTAGGACGCACCCGTATGACGGGGTAGGCCTGGAGTTCTTCCGGGACCCTAGAGTCGCCCCTCTCCCACAGCTGCCTCCGTTGTCTGCTTAGGTGTTAAGTGAGACAGCCAACCTGTAATTAGCTGTCCGGCCGTGGTTTGCAGTGTACTTAAAGTCTCTTACTTGCTCGGCGTTCCGGCCACCGACTGTTTGCGCCTCAGAAGGATGTTGCCTCGGTCTAACAGCACGACTCCTTCTGGTCCCAATACTTCTTTACTGTATTCCCGTTGTGCACTGGTTAGTTCTGTTCTGAGGAGTCTGCCAGGATCCCATCCCTGACAGGTCCTCTCACTAGCTCTTCCCAGCTACTTCTCCCTGTCTTCCTGTCCAACCCCCAGTTTTACCAAAGTGTGAGGAGTGGCCTAGTAGATAGAACCACCCCTCCTGGTGGCCGGAGTGTGAAGTGTGGTGTGAGTGTACCTGGTCAGAGAAACTCCTTAGTGCAATCAGACGTACCATAGCTCCCCATAGTGGCGGAGCCACAGTACTGCAACGACCAGGACTCTGGGGCGCTGCAAAAGTATATGACCCCCTCTCCCATTCTCTATTGGGCACCATGACTGGCACTGATATGGGGACAATCCTACTGATAATGGTAAGAGGTAATAATTGGTAGAAAGTGTTGGTTATACAGAGAATATAAAAGCTCAGGAAGAGTTTACAGCTCCGTGTATTCTGTACATGGGGTGCAGTAGAGCCGGCTGGGTGGCACTGGGGGTAATAGGTGCGCACCACTTTGGTGGAATAGACACTTGGGAGAATTGATAAAGTAAATAGGAACATGGAGGAGATATGTGATAAGAAAGATAGAAAAACTAATAAAAATATTAACTTTACAATACAAAAATAATGTAAGTTATAAAATGGAACGATGATGAAACACATAGAGGGATTAATAATATAATAAATAAACCACTGGAAGTCGCCATGAAGTTCTCTGCCGTTCCTCTGGACTCTAAACTGTCACCCATGATGCCCACATCACAGTGTATAGGGCAGAGCAGGGCCAGGAGCCGCTGCCTTGCAGGAACCACCTGAGGGTTCCGTCACCTCTGACCTCTGGTCACCTGCACACGACCAACTGCCGTTTACTTTCAACTGTCGGCTGAAGTGATTGGACCGAGGTCTACAGGCGGGAAGAGATTACTGAGAATGGCGACTACAGGACGAGGAAAAGAGAGCGAGAGGAGGAGCGAGGAGAATAGGAGTGAGGAGAAGGGGCGCGAGGAGAAGCGGAAGAGAGAAGAGGACAGCGTGACCGGATTCAAGAAGATCACGAAGAAGAGGAGACGAGACAACGGATTGGAGGAGCCAACACCTGGATGCAGCGGAGACCCTGGATCATCCGGCCCCTATGCCAGGCTTAACATCAGCCGCTTCAACATCCACCAGGTCCTGGGTAGAGGCGCCTTTGGCAAAGTAAGGCCTACATATTTTTTATTTATTTGAAACCAAAAGTTTTATTATATCCCCATATATTGTTCTCTGTTATCAGCCATGTCTTGCTTTGTTATTGCTCATTGTAGGGTCCTTCTGTGAGATGACATATAAAACATCACCATAGTTAGGGCTAGTGCTGCTATAACCTGGTATTCTTCTATACTGGAGGGTTCATCTCAAAGGTCACAGCTGTAGGGAGCAGGGGACATTGCTTTTTTCCATTTCATTGCCAATATTGGCTACAATCAGGCTGCCATATTGTATATATTGGTCTCTAGGTAATCAATCATTTTTGGTCCTCACTAATGCCAGCGCCAAGCCCCCACTAATGCTTGCTCTATTTATTCCCATATGGTAACAGGGGAAAACTCTTTTAAAAGTAATTGTCATTTTAATTTTTATTTTATAAATCAATAGCAAATATAAAAATTAAGCAACTTTGTAATAAATCTTATTAGAGAAATCTGCTTCTTTCTCCAGCAGGAGTGAATTTTTATTTTCTAATTTCTGGATAATTTCTGTATTTAGTGAAGACAGATTGTTACATTACTGAGAGGAGATGACAGTTGGTGCTGATAATATTCTATGTAGAGGAGGTGAGGGAGGAGCTAAATGCAGCACTCCTCCTCTCTCCCCCTACCTTCTACATAAAATATTATCAGCACCAACTGTCATCTCCTATCTCACTACTTTAGAATTTTTAAAATTAAAATACAGTTCTGGTGGAGAAAGGAGCAGATTTATCTGATTGGATTTATTGCAAAGTTTCCTATTTTCATGTGTGGTTTTGATTTATGAAATAAATGCTAAAAATTAAAATGATGATTATTAGTTAAGACCTCTCCATAGATCTGCTCCTCTACATTGTCCTGATCATCAGCAGACTGAGCGCCCACTCAGTTTTCTCATGTACCTTGTGCACTATAACATCCAGATCCTTCCACTCCTGCAGACACCTTTTAATATTCTCCTTTTGTGTTTTTCAGGTGGTCCTGGCATCTGTCCCCGGCAGTAACATCAATGTGGCCGTCAAAATGATCAGCAAAAGGGAAAATGAGGACACCATCTTGAGAGAGCAGCGGATACTCCTGGCGGCCAGACAGTGCCCATTCCTGTGCCACCTCTATGCCGCACACCAGTCTCAGCACAAGGCGTATTTCATCACGGAGTATCTGTCCGGTGGCAGCCTGGAGGATTTGATCAGGATGTGCGGCTGCCTCAACATCGGCAATGTGAGGTGAGAAAATGTAGAATCTACCATCTAGGGCATATATTTAGGGTACTGGAAGCAGGAGGTGGGGTGCCATGGTATTTGGGGATTGCCAGAGAAGGATTTCATGACATTGATTCTACACTCTGTTCTCTCCATCAGATTCTACACAGCAGAGATGGTATGTGGCCTCCAGTTCCTCCACGGACACAACATCGTCCACCGGTAAGCAGAACTTTCCCCCTTCTCTCTGTCCCCTTTACATGCTGTAGATATGGCCCTCGGCTTCCTTGGTGTCCTGCCGCCTATTCTACCTGATCTTGTAGTGACCCATTTTCCATCTATTGTATCACTGGACAGATTTCTTATTTTGTTTTCTTGTTTCATTGCAGAGACATAAAGCCGGATAACATCATGTTGGATGCAGATGGCCACATCCGTATCATCGACCTTGGGCTTGCCCAAGATGGCGTCTCCTCCTCCAAAAACATCTCTGGAGTGACGGGCACTTTCCATTACATGGCCCCTGAGGTGCATCGTAGAAAACGGTACGGCGCAGCAGTGGACTGGTGGAGCCTGGGGATGGTGGTGTCCAGGATGGCAGCAGGATGAACCCCATTTTACAATGGCCCCGTCAAGCAAATGGCTTTCAAAGCCATCATCAATGAGAAGCCCAAATTTCCATCTTGGCTTGATGCTGACGTGAAACATCTCATCAAGAAGCTGCTGCGCAAAGACCCTCAGACACGCCTGGGTGTGAGCGGGAACATCCGAGAGCATCCATTCTTTACCACCATCGGCTGGGAGGATCTGGAGGAAAGGAGAGCAGAGCCACCATTTACACCATTCAGGCCAGTTCTGGAGAACCACTATCTGCAGTGGCCGGAGCACACAGTCCTTCACCCCGTGGCCGGATTTACGTACGGGTCACCAAGCTGGGCACGGTAAGTATCTTCTCCTCTGAGGAAAACACTCATCAGATGCTGCTCTCATATTGAGGCAATCATCATCCATCTTGTCTTTTTTAATGTTTTCTAACAATGACTTTATGTCTCTCTTTTTCGTAGGTGGATGAAAAGATCTGGACTGTGAAAGAATCCACGACCATCTGGTGAGTGACCGCTGTACATAAAGGACACCTATATATCAGTACATTGTATCTGATGTTATATAGCGGAATGGTTCATTATAAAGACCATTCCCCTAATGCAACAGAAGATCCAGTAGATAGATTTCCTGTCTTCCTCTTATGTCTTGCAGGATGAGCCCGTGCCAACTGCTCAGAACTTCATGCCTCCTGACCCGTGCCTCATGTCTCTGCTGCTGTATGACACCTCGGCTGCCCTTCAACATCATCTCTCTATACCAGTGATGGCGAACCTATGACACGCGTGTCAGTGCTGACACGCGTAGTCATTTTCAGTGACACGCCGGCCGCGGCCCCATAGAAATTGCTTCTTTACCAGGGTCTGAAGGAGAGGAAACTCTCCTTCAGGCCCTGGGATCCATATTAAATGTGTAAAAGAAAGAATTAAAATAAAAAATATTGCTATACTCACCTCTCCGACGCAGCCTGGACCTCACCGAGGGAACCGGCAGCGTTCTTTGCTTAAAATGCGCGCGTTTACTTCCTTCCGTGACGTCACGGCTTGTGATTGGTCGCGTGCCGCCCATGTGACCGCGACGCGACCAATCACAGCAAGCCGTGACGTAATTTTCAGGTCCTGAATGCAGAATTAGGCATTAAGGACCTGAAATTACGTCACGGCTTGCTGTGATTGGTCGCGTCGCGGTCAGATGGGCGGCACGCGACCAATCACAAGCCGTGACGTAATTTTAAAATGCGCGCGTCTCCTGTGCAGAGCGTCTAGGCCTGGGACTTCCGGTAGGCCAGGCGCAGCTCCCGGAAGTCCCAGGCCTAGACGCTCTGCGTAAGTATGGGGGGGATGAAGCGGCTTTAGGGTATTATCCCAGATACTACAGGACACCTGCAGATTCCTCGTGGAGACCGGGCCTCGATGGATCAGCACAATATTAGGCAAGTGATGAATTCCTCCCACACCTACATAAGCTGAACGTTTGTGTCTCGCTTCGAGCCCTTTGAAGTAAAACCACTTGTAAATCTCTTTGTTGTAGTGACAAGCTTTCCTCTTTGTCCTGGTGCACACCTCGCACCAGCCACAATGCTGGCTGCACTCCAGAATGTATACTTCAGAAGCTTGCGGGTGCTCTGCCTCTGCCGTCTGCTCCCCACTAATCGGGACAGGGTGGGTTTTGTGCAGGTCTGTTGTTCCCCAGCCATGAGTATCCGAGAATCCACCATATAATGGGCTCGTAACACATAAGCGAGCTCTCACGAGGCCCGTGCCCCCCTGATTGTAATCTAATTGTATCACTCATCAAGAATGCATGGAGATAACTCTCCTTAGGTCACTACATCTCTGACACCAGTGGAAACTTTCTATAGCACTGTTCTGAACTCCCCAAAATCCGCCATTGGGTCATCCGCCACTTGTTTTCTACTTTTGCCATTATTGCAGCTCTATCACGGCACCCCACACGAGTTAAGTTGTTATTTAAACTATACATGTCGCAAAATTATGTTTTTTTTTTATCAAGGTGACACACCACCCAAGTTATGATCGTTTTTTTGGCGAATTTTGACACACCAAGCTCAAAAGGTTGCCCATCACTGCTCTATACCATCTTCATGCCGGACCACTGCCATTGCTGCCCCAGACCCTTGACCTCCTGGGCTGGCATCTAACATCCCTCCAGCCCGAAGATCTTCTACCCCAGGAGCGGCCTGTGCTCAGTTTCCATCTGGTGAGTTCAGGAACAATAGTCGCACCTTTCAGTCCTGGGGCCGCTGAGCAGCAGCATGTAAGGAGCGCCCATTATCCCTGAACTCACCGTAGCACAGGCCTGGTAAGTATCGCACCCATCACACATCACCCACACTACATGATCAGTGCAGGTCCCCACACTACATCATCAGTACAGGCACACACATAGCACACAGTACATATCAGCACATAGATGTAGGAAATAGATCGGCTTCTGATCCTGGGATTTAATCCGATCGCCATATTTGGGGTCAGGAAGGAATTTTTCCCCCTAATATGAGGACAATTGGCTCATTCCTCATAGGGGGTTTTCGCCTTCCTCTGGATCTACACGGCCATAAATAGGTTTAGAATAAAAGATCAATAAGAAGAATCACACACTAGTGGCGTAAGAAACAAGTTATAATAAAATAAAAATACCTTAGTTTAAAATAAAAATTAGATCCAATGAATATAAACAATAATTAGACTAAGGAAATAAAACATTTTTTTTACTGGACAGTTACATTACACAGGTTAGGTACATTACACAGGTTAGGTACATTACACAGGTTAGGTACATTGCACAGGTTAGGTATCAGCCTTTGATCTTGGGATTCATTCTGATAGCCACATTTGGGGTCAGGAAGGAATTTTCCCCTTTGATATGAGGATAATTGGCCGATTCCTCACAGGGGTTTTTTGCCTTCCTCTGGATCAACACGGCTCATAAATACATTTAGTGTGATAGATTAATAAGTAGGTGCATACTTTCAGAACATAAGAAAAAAAGTACAAAATAACCAAAATAAAAATAAAATAAAAATAAATAATAATAATAATTATTAATAGAATATTTATTAGTTAATGAAAAAGTTAGTTTAAACTAATGTATGCCTATATTTGCCTTAAGTTAATTAAAAGAAATAGTAAAATACCATATATTTTTTACTTTAATCTCATCTCTTCAGTATCAGCCATTGATCCTGGGATTTATTCTGACCGCCATATTTTATTTGGGGTCAGGAAGGAATTTTCCCCCCTGATATGAGGATAATTGGCCGATTCCTCACAGGGGGTTTCGCCTTCCTCTGGACCAATGCGGCCCATAAATAGGTTTAGTCTGATAGATGAATAATTTACACATATACATGCTATATAATATATAATAACCTTATCTATAAATAAAATCTTCTTTTTACCCCTATATGTTTGTGTTGTCTTTACTCCATTGCTCGTCCATGTAGTCATTATTATGCTGCCCCCTATGTCTTGTGAGCGCATACAGCAGTGTCCCCCACACTCCAGGCCTCACGGCCCCAACACATCATGGTGTCAGGATTTCCTTCGTATTTCTCGGGGGAGAGAACCTGCGGCAGCTTCTGAGGCCTCGATAATAATTCCATCCTCAGTGCAAAACAAAGGAAATCCTGACACCATGATGTGTTGGGGCCATGAGGACTGGAGTTTGGGGATCACTGTCACACATGAGATAAAGCTGGATAACCCCCGATATCATTATATCCTATGGGGATAAATCAGCTAATTGCTCTGATTCCTGGGAGAGTCGGGTCCGGAGCAGCAGACATTGGGGCCTTCCTCCATTTCCGGTAGTAAAGGAGAACACTGAGTCGCTCCGTCCTCTATTACCTCAGAACTTCCTAACAGGACAGAGAAGAATGGGTTTCCTAAACCAGACAACAGTTATTATATAATAGAGGAGAGGGTTTGTTACAGTGTGTAAGTGCAGCTGGGAACTAATCAGCTCACAGAGCATTGCCTGAACTGGATACTCTGGATACAGGTGGGGGATGTGGCTATGCCTTCTGCAGTCAAGACCCCCATGGACACCCCGTGATCAGTTCCTCTAGAGAACATTCATGAAGGAGAATCCCCTATAGGCCCCCGGTCTCGAGCTCCCCCTTCTGGCATGGAGTCAGAACAGTGTTGCATGTACTGGTTACCTGTTAAAGGGATCCTTCCTCACTTCCAAGCATGGCATAACCCTCCTCGAAAGGAAAGCAATGCCACTGTAACAACCAGTAAACTGGGGTGTTACATGTTGAGATGCGAGTCTCGTGCGAGTTTCTCGCAAGTGTGATCCCGGCTGTAGAAAGGTGTCCACAGCGAGAAATGTGGTAGGAGCAGTTATTGTGTCATTTCCTAGTGATCTGCATCTGGGAATGCAGAATGACAACCAATATGGCGGCCATCATGGGCGTCACTAGGCACATAGATCTATAGCTCCCATCACATCACAGCTCTTCTCCCAGCTTCTATACTCACCTCTCTGACACATCTTAATCTCTTCCTCCATAGTGCCTCCTCTTCAGGGGGTGGGGCTGCTCTCTTCATAACTTAAATTACTCGACTCTTCTTTCTCCTGTGATCAGGTCTTTAAGGACTCAAACTCACATCTTCACATATCTCATTGTTCCCAGGATGTTGCTCTACCTATGAGCCACAGCTCACAACACTGTAGGTAGGAGAATTTGGTAATCTTGACCTCTGTTGCTGGCAAGGAATCCTGAAGCAGGTTATACATTTCCATAGAGATACATTGTGTATAACAATGCATTTCTCTGTTCCTTGTATACTAAGGTTAAGAAAAATGTTTTTTTGCTCCCAATGTATGTATTTGCATTCTAGATTTAGCATGAGATTTTTTCGTCCTATAAAATTGCTAAAAAATAATAATAAATAAACATCACAAATGAGCAAATAGAAAGGACATACCGTATATACTCGAGTATAAGCCGACCCGAGTATAAGCCGACCCCCCTAATTTTGCCACAAAAAACTGGGAAAACTTATTGACTCGAGTATAATCCTAGGGTGGAAAATGCAGCAGTACCGGTGAATTTCAAAATTAAAAATAGATGCTCCATACCGTTCATTATGGCCCCATAGATGCTCCACATAAAGCTGTGCCATATATAATGCTCTGCACCGTTCATTATGGCCCCATAGATGCTCCACATAAAGCTGTGCCATATATAATGCTCTGCACAGTTCATTATGGCCCCATAGATGCTCCATAGAAAGCTGTACCATATATAATGCTCTGCACAGTTCATTATGGCCCCATAGATGCTCCATAGAAAGCTGTGCCATATATACAATGCTCTGCACCGTTGCCCCATAGATGCTCCACATTAATCTGTGCCATATATACAATGCTCTGCACCGTTGCCCCATAGAAGCTCCACATTAATCTGTGCCTTATATACAATGCTCTGCACCGTTGCCCCATAGAAGCTCCACATTAATCTGTGCCTTATATACAATGCTCTGCACCGTTGCCCCATAGATACTCCACATTAATCTGTGCCATATATACAATGCTCTGCACCGTTGCCCCATAGATACTCCACATTAATCTGTGCCATATATACAATGCTCTGCACCGTTGCCCCATAGATACTCCACATTAATCTGTGCCATATATACAATGCTCTGCACCGTTGCCCCATAGATACTCCACATTAATCTGTGCCATATATACAATGCTCTGCACCGTTGCCCCATAGAAGCTCCACATTAATCTGTGCCATATATACAATGCTCTGCACCGTTGCCCCATAGATACTCCACATTAATCTGTGCCATATATACAATGCTCTGCACCGTTGCCCCATAGATACTCCACATTAATCTGTGCCATATATACAATGCTCTGCACAGTTGCCCCATAGATACTCCACATTAATCTGTGCCATATATACAATGCTCTGCACCGTTGCCCCATAGATACTCCACATTAATCTGTGCCATATACACAATGCTCTGCACCGTTGCCCCATAGATACTCCACATTAATCTGTGCCATATATACAATGCTCTGCACCGTTGCCCCATAGATACTCCACATTAATCTGTGCCATATATACAATGCTCTGCACCGTTGCCCCATAGATACTCCACATTAATCTGTGCCATATAGAATGCTCTGCACCGTTGCCCCATAGATGCTCCACATTAATCTGTGCCATATATACAATGCTCTGCACTGTTGCCCCATAGATACTCCACATTAATCTGTGCCATATATAGTGCTCTGCACCGTTGTCCCATAGATGCTCCACATAAAGCTGTGCCTTATATATAGTGCTCTGCACCGTTGCCCCATAGATGCTCCACATAAAGCTGTGCCTTATATATAGTGCTCTGCACCGTTGCCCCATAGATACTCCACATTAATCTGTGCCATATATAGTGCTCTGCACCGTTGTCCCATAGATGCTCCACATAAAGCTGTGCCTTATATATAGTGCTCTGCACCGTTGCCCCATAGATGCTCCACATAAAGCTGTGCCTTATATATAGTGCTCTGCACCGTTGCCCCATAGATACTCCACATAAAGCTGTGCCATTGCTGCTGCTGCAATAAAAATAATAAAACACATACTCACCTCTCTTGCTTGCAGCTCCTCAGCGTCCCGTCCCGGCGTCTCTCCGCACTGACTGATCAGGCAGAGGGCGGCGCGCACACTATATGCGTCATCGCGCCCTCTGACCTGCACAGTCAGTGAGGAGAGACGCCGGGAAGACAGAGCGGCGCCCGGCGGGAGGAACGAGGGAAGGTAAATATGTAATACTTACCTGCTCCCGGAGTCCCGCTCCTTCCCCCGGACAGCTGGTCTTCGGTGCCGCAGCCTCTTCCTCTATCAGCGGTCACCGTTACCGTCATTAGAGGAATGAATTATGCGACTCCGCCTCTATGGGAGTGGAGTCCATATTCATTTCTCTAATGAGCGGTCCCACGTGACCGCTGTACAGGGGAAGAGGCTGCGGCACCGAAGACCGTGGGACGGGCAGGGGGAGCGACAGGAACGCCGGAACTAGGTGAGTATATGACAGTCCTCCCCCGCCGACCCCACCACCAATCATGACTCGAGTATAAGCCGAGAGGGGCACTTTCAGCCCAAAAATTTGGGCTGAAAATCTCGGCTTATACTCGAGTATATACCGTATTTGGTGCCTCTGTAATCATAATGACCTGCACAACACCGCAATCAGATTATTTATGGGAATCGATAAATGACGTAAAAAAAGGGTGATTGATATTTGTATCTATTACACCCATAAAAAATGTAATAAAGCTGTAATGCAGAGACCGTGTTAACACGCAATGTAAATGCTGCATTCTTTCTGCTGCTTTTTCTTCTGCAGGTGTCCGCACCAGACGATGCCATAACAATCTTTCTGATTACTGCATGTTTGCTACTTTTCTTTTTTGCGTTTTCCCCCTTATTTGATGTGATGTTTGGGCAGATATGAAGCAGAGTTTATAAAGCTTTATAATCGTACAGTTTTGATTCTACGTTTAAAAATGCAACAGGGTTTTTTTTCATGCATTTTTTTCAGAAGAAGCTTATAGAGAAAAAATGCACCCAAACCACAGTATTCAACAACATCTTCAGACCACAGAGAGTGTAAATGCTCCGTATTTTCTGCTGCTGTTTTTGCACAAAAATTCTGCTGTGCTTAACCCCTTTCCCACCTGAGACGTATCTATACGTCCCTGCGACCTGGTATTTATTGACCTGGGACGTATGGCTACATCCTGACAAATTTTGTGGCACTTTAACTCCCTAAATGCTGCGATCAAACTCGATCGATCACAGCAGGACGATGCAGAGAGAAGATAGCCCTCCTGCCCTGGGATTGGAGACCTCGTGAGGTAATCGCGGAGTCCAGGGTCGGACTGGCCCATCAGAGAACTGGTGGGGAGTGCGTTATATTCTATGGAGGACCATGGTGAAGGCATTATATTCCATGGAAGACCATGAGGAGTGCGTTATATTCTATATTATTATATTTTATGGAGGACCTTGGGGAGTGCATTATATTGTATGGAGGACCATAGGGAGTGCATTATACTATATGGAGTGCAATGGGAAGTGCATTATATCATATGGAGGACCATGCGGACTCCATTATATTCTATGGAGGACCATGGGGAGTGCATTACATTTTATGGAGGACCATGGGGAGTGCATTATATTCTATGGACAAATACACAACAATTGCTGTTCAGAAAACCAGCGTAGGGTAAAAACAATAATTACAATTTGCCAAAGGCAACTAAACATGTAGGGGAGGCCTATGAATTGCTTTTAGGAACTAGACAGTGGAGTGCGCATAAACTCCCAAGGAGAGTAGTGGTAGCGGCCGCACCAACTCTAGGGAAATCATAATAGATAGAATATTGGAGTAAAATCTTGAGGATTTGAAAATGCACATAATAATATACCAATATTGGACACCCACTGGTTTAGCAAATTTTAAATTTATTCTTTAACCCCTTCCCGACCCATGACGCCTATGCGGCGTCATGGAATGATCGCATCCCTGCAGATCGGGTGAAAGGGTTAATTCCTATTTTACCCGATCTGCAGGGAGAGGGGGAGTTGTACTTCAGCCTAGGGGGGGTGGCTTTGCCCCCACGTGGCTACGATCGCTCTGATTGGCTGTTGAAAGTGCAACAGCCAATCAGAGCAATTTGCAATATTTCACCTATGAAAATGGTGAAATATTGCAATCCAGCCATGGCCGATGCTGCAATAGCATCTGCCATGGCTGGAAATCATGTACTGGCCCCCCCCACCGCCCCCAATCTCCTCCCCAGTCGTCCGTTCTGTCAGGTACCCCCCTCCGTCCCCCTGTTCGCTACCCCGTCCTCCTGTCCGCTCCCCCGTGCTCCTGTCCCCTCCCCCCGTCCTCCGATCCCCCCCCCCCCTGTGCTCCGATCCACCCCCCCACCACCCCCTCATACTTACCGATCCTCCCGGTGTCCGGCCGTGTCCTCGCTGGGCGCCGCCATCTTGGAAAATGGCGGGCGCATGCTCAGTACGCCCGCCGAATCTGCAGGCTGGCAGATTCATTACAGGTACATTTTGATCGCTGTGGTAGGTTCTACCACAGCGATCAAAATAAAAAAATAATAAATAAACCCCCCCTTTATCACCCCCATAGGTAGGGACAATAATAAAATAAAGAAAATATTTTTTTTTCTTTTACCACTAGGGTTAGGGTTAGAACTAGGGGTAGGGTTAGGGGTAGGGTTAGGGTTACGGGTAGGGTTAGGGGTAGGGTTATGGCATGTGCACACAGAGCGGATCGGCCGCGGATCGGCCGCGGATCCGCAGCGGATCGGCCGCGGATCGCAGCGGATCCGCAGCGGATCGGCCGCGGATCCGCAGCGGATCGGCCGCGGATCCGCAGCGGATCGGCCGCGGATCTGCAGCGGATCGGCAGCGGATTGGCCGCGGATCCGCAGCGGATCGGCAGCGGATCCGCAGCAGATTGGCCGCGGATCTGCAGCGGATTGGCCGCGGATCGGCAGCGGATCCGCAGCGGATTGGCCGCGGATCTGCAGCGGATTGGCCGCGGATCCGCAGCAGATCCGCAGCGGATTGGCCGCGGATCTGCAGCGGATTGGCAGCGGATTGGCAGCGGATTGGCCGCGGATCCGCAGCGGATTGGCCGCTGCGAATTCGAAGCAGTTTTCCATCAGGTTTACAGTACCATGTACACCTAAGGAAAACCAAATCTGCTGTGCCCATGGTGCGGAAAATTCCGTGCAGAAACGCTGCATTGTATTTTCCGCAGCATGTCAATTCTTTGTGCGGATTCCGCAGCAGTTTACACCTGTTCCTCAATAGGAATCCGCAGGTGAAATCCGCACAAAAAAACACTGGAAATCTGCTGTAAATCCGCAGGTAAAACGCAGTGCCTTTTACCTGCAGATTTTTCAAAAATCGTGCGGAAAAATCTCACACGAATCCGCAACGTGGGCACATACCCTTAGGGTTAGGGTTGGAATTAGGGCTAGGGTTGGAAATAGGGTTAAGAATAGGCTTGTGGTTAGGGTTACGGATAGGGTTAGGGGTGTGTTGGGGTTACAGTTGTGGTTAGGGTTGGGATTAGGGTTACGGTTGGGATTAGGGTTAGGATTAGGGTTGGAATTAGGGTTACGGTTGTGTTGCGGTTAGGGTTGTGGTTAGGGGTGTGTTGGGGTTAGGGTTGTGATTAGGGTTATGGCTACAGTTGGGATTAGGATTAGGGGTGTGTTGGGGTTAGTGTTGAAGTTAGAATTGAGGGGTTTCCACTGTTTTAGGCACATCAGGGGTCTCCAAACGCAACATGGCGCCACCATTGATTCCAGCCAATCTTGCGTTCAAAAAGTCAAATGGTGCTCCCGCCCTTCCAAGCCCCGACGTGCGCCCAAACAGTGGTTTACCCCCACATTTGGGGTACCAGCGTACTCAGGACAAACTGGGCAACAACTGTTGGGGTCCAATTTCTCCTGTTACCCTTGCAAAAATAAAAAATTACTTGCTAAAACATAATTTTTGAGGAAAGAACAATTATTTTTTATTTTCACGGCTCTGCGTTATAAACTTCTGTGAAGCACTTGGGGGTTGAAAGTGCTCACCACACATCTAGATAAGTTCCTTCGGGGGTCTAGTTTCCAAAATGGGGTCACTTGTGGGGTGTTTCTACTGTTTAGGCACATCAGGGGCTCTGCAAATGCAATGTGACGCCCGCAGACCATTCCATCAAAGTCTGCATTTCAAATGTCACTACTTCCCTTCCGAGCCCTGACGTGTGCCCAAACAGTGGTTTACCCCCACATATGGGGTATCAGCGTACTCACAACAAACTGGGCAACAAATATTGGGGTCCAAATTCTCCTGTTACCCTTGTGAAAATAAAAAATTGCTTGCTAAAACATCTTTTTTGAGGAAAGAAAAATGATTTTTTATTTTCACGGCTCTGCGTTGTAAACTTCTGTGAAGCACTTGGGGGTTGAACGTGCTCACCACACATCTAGATAAGTTCCTTGGGGGGTCTAGTTTCCAAAATGGGGTCACTTGTGGGGGGTTTCTACTGTTTAGGCATATCAGGGGCTCTGCAAACGTAACATGATGCCCGCAGACCATTCCATCAAAGTCTGCATTCCAAAACGTCACTACTTCCCTTCCGAGCCCCGGCATGTACCCAAACAGTGGTTTACCCCCACATATGGGGTATCAGCGTACTCAGGAGAAACTGGACAACAACTTTTGGGGTCCAATTTCTCCTGTTACTCTTGCAAAAATAAAAAATTCTGGGCTAAAAAAATATTTTTGAGGAAAGGAAACACATTTATTATTTTCACGGCTCTGCGTTATAAACTTCTGTGAAGCACTTGGGGGTTCAAAGTGCTCACCACACATCTAGATAAGTTCCCTTGGGGGTCTAGTTTCCAAAATGGAGTCACTTGTGGGGAGTTCCTACTGTTTAGGCACATCAGGGGCTCTGCAAACGCAACCTGATGCCCGCAGAGCATTCCATCAAAGTCTGCATTTCAAAACGTCACTACTTCCCTTCCGAACCCCGACGTGTGCCAAAACAGTGGTTTACCCCCACATATGGGGTATCATCGTACTCAGGAGAAACTGGAAAACAACTTTTGGGGTCCAATTTCTCCTATTACCCTTGGGAAAATAAAAAATTGTGGGCTAAAAAATCATTTTTGAGAAAAGAAAAATTATTTTTTATTTTCATGGCTCTGCGTTATAAACTTCTGTGAAGCACTTGGGGGTTCAAAGTGCTCACCACACATCTAGATTAGTTCCTTGGGAGGTCTAGTTTCCAAAATGGGGCCACTTGTGCGGGAGCTCCAATGTTTAGGCACACAGGGGCTCTCCAAACGCGACATGGTGTCCGCTAATGATTGGAGCTAATTTTCCATTCAAAAAGCCAAATGGCGTGCCTTCTCTTCCGAGCCCTGCCGTGCGCCCAAACAGTGGTTTACCCCCACATATGAGGTATCGGCATACTCAGGAGAAATTGCCCAACAAATTTTAGGATCCATTTTATCCTGTTGCCCATGTGAAAATGAAAGAATTGAGGCTAAAAGAAATTTTGTGTGAAAAAAAAGTACTTTTTCATTTTTGCGGATCAATTTGTGAAGCACCTGGGGGTTTAAAGTGCTCACTATGCCTCTAGATGAGTTCCTTGGGGGGTCTACTTTCCAAAATGGGGTCACTTGTGGAGGAGCTCCAATGTTTAGGCACACAGGGGCTTTCCAAACGCGACATGGTGTCCGCTAACGATGGAGATAATTTTTCATTAAAAAAGTCAAATGGCGCTCCTTCCCTTCCGAGCCTTACCATGTGCCCAAACAGTGGTTTACCCCCACATGTGAGGTATTGGTGTACTCAGGAGAAATTGCCCAACAAAATTTAGGATCCATTTTATCCTGTTGCCCATGTGAAAATGAAAAAATTGAGGCTAAAATAATTTTTTCGTGAAAAAAAAAGTACTTTTTCATTTTTACGGATCAATTTGTGAAGCACCTGGGGGTTTAAAGTGCTCACTATGCTTCTAGATAAGTTCCTTGGGGGGTCTAGTTTCCAAAATGGGGTCACTTGTGGGGGAGCTCCAATGTTTAGGCACACGGGGGCTCTCCAAACGCGACATGGTGTCCGCTAAAGATTGGAGCCAATTTTTCATTGAAAAAGTCAAATGGCGCTCCTTCCCTTCCGAGCCCTGCCGTGCGCCCAAACAGTGGTTTACCCCCACATATGAGGTATCAGCGTACTCAGGACAAATTGGACAACAATGTCCGTGGTCCAGTTTCTCCTTTTACCCTTGGGAAAATAAAAAAATTTTCGCTAAAATATCATTTTTGTGACTAAAAAGTTAAATGTTCATTTTTTACTTCCATGTTGCTTCTGCTGCTGTGAAACACCTGAAGGGTTAATAAACTTCTTGAATGTGGTTTTGAGCACCTTGAGGGGTGCAGTTTTTACAATGGTGTCACTTTTGGGTATTTTCAGCCATATAGAACCCTCAAACTGACTTCAAATGTGAGGTGGTCCCTAAAAAAAATGGTTTTGTAAATTTTGTTGTAAAAATGAGAAATCACTGGTCAAATTTTAACCCTTATAACTTCCTAGCAAAAAAAAAATTTGTTTCCAAAATTGTGCTGATGTAAAGTAGACATGTGGGAAATGTTATTTATTAACTATTTTGTGTCACATAACTCTCTGGTTTAACAGAATAAAAATTCAAAATGTGAAAATTGCGAAATTTTCAAAATTTTTGCCAAATTTCCGTTTTTTTCACAAATAAACTCAGAAATTATCGACCTAAATTTACCACTAACATGAAGCCCAATATGTCACGAAAAAACAATCTCAGAATCGCTAGGATCCGTTGAAGCGTTCCTGAGTTATTACCTCATAAAGGGACACTGGTCAGAATTGCAAAAAACGGCAAGGTCATGAAGGGGTTAATAGTTGAATTAAAAGTTTTGTTTTACCTTAACCTTTAGTTAGGGTCTAGTTGCCTTTGCAAATTGTAATTATTATATTCTATGGAGGGCCATGGGGAGAGCATTATATTCCATGGAGGACCATGGGAAGTGCATTATGTTCTATGGAGGACCATGGGGGGTGCATTATATTCTATGGTGGAATATGGGGAGAGCATTATATTCTGTAGAGGATCATGGTGAGTGCATAATACTATATAGTGACTATGGAGAGTGCATTATTCTATATGGAGGATTATGGGGGCATATTACACTGTATTAAGGATTATATGGGGCCCATTATATTATATGGATGACTATGTGAGGACAGTATAGTATTTGGATTGCTCTGTGGGGGCCATTATAATATTTGGAGGGTTCTTTGGGGGCTATTATACTTTATGTAAGCCATTATACAGTGTGAATGTTTGTGTGGGGTCCATCATACTGTATGGGGGCCATTATATTGTATGGATAGATAGTGGTGCATGTGGAGACTAATGTGGATGATTTTACCATATGGGTATCATACTGTGTTTGGGGGGCACTTTGGTTGGCATACTTTATGGGGGCAATGAAAGATAAATTTAGGACTTTAGTAGGAGGAAAATTACTTTGTAAAGGCTGCAAAGTTGTAAGATATGCTCTTATGTGACCCTGGCAAATATTTTTTTTTTGGGGGGGCGGGGCAAATAGAACTTCTGCTGTGGAGACCCATGATTTCTATGTATGCCCCTGGTCAGATCTGCTGCTGAAATCGCGGACAGTCTGTGAGCTTTCATCTCTCTCACCCTGCTGCTTGCCTGCCTGTGCTGCAGCATCACTTTTGCCTTCCCGCTCCCCACCTCATATGCAATGTACACACTAGGTGGAACTCCATCTTACTTATGCTGGAGAGACTATGCAAGTAGAAGCAGACATAAGTGAAGTTTCAGCTGCAGCACATACTGGTCAGTGGCTCTGCGGACCACCACCACTTTACCACCAACGAGTGACCCTCCAAGCGTGACATGTGTGCCGTGTTGCGCTGCTTTGAGTACTCCACCGACAAGTCAAGCACTGATGACGCTATTGTCAGTGTTACTACCCCACTTCTATGACAGCTTGAAAAAACACTTCCAGTGATGATGGATGAGGTGGCACTGGAGGAAGAGAAGGAGGAACAGTGACCATGAATACCATTATCAGGCCAGTCTTCCACACATGGCTCGGAGAGGGGGTTGCTGTACCAACAACCGTCAGGTACACAACTGTCCAGCCACGCGACAGCTTTGGAGGAGGAGAAAGAGGAACTGTGTTCACAGCAGGGTGGACCTCAAAGCAGTTAACGGGCATCACTGGAGCATCGCTGGGGTAATAGCGAGAACCCAGACCATACATCTACCACCTCTGGGCAGCCTGTCACACATGAGCCAATAAATGCTTCTGTGCCTGCGCAATGACCTCCGAGTTGCCCGTATTGCACCACTTCTGATTACTGGGTGTCCACCCTGCTGGATCCCCGCTACAAGGACATCGTACCATTCTTACTTCTGTCACTGGAGCAGGAGTGAAAAATTTGGGAATATAAGCGCATGCTGGTAGACGCAGTACTGACGGTGTTCCTATCTGACACTGGAGGCTCAATGATAGAACAAGACAGAGAAGGAGGAAGTTGCCAATGCAGCTGGGGCACAGGCACCACCTCAGAAAGGAGAATTAACCTGTCTAATATGAGGAAAACCTTTCTCAGCCCGCCACAACATCCTGCACCACCATTTAATATAGTCCGTAATAGCATCTCCACGTACTTACTGATGGGTCTGCAACATTTATCTTCTGGGTCTCCAAATTGGACACATAGCCTGAGCTTGCCCTTTATGCCTTGGAGCGGCTGGCCTGCCCTGCAACAACTATACTGTCAGAACATGTGTTTAGCATGGCAGGGGGTGTGGTCACAGACAGGCACATCTGCCTGCCCACCGCCATTGTGGGCAAGTTCACATTTATTAAAGTGAGCCAGGTGTGGATCCCACAGTACTAGAGAAGTTTTCCAGGAGCACCCAGCCATTGTTATACTTCACTGCAGTTTGTTCTTTCTATTTGCCATTCTCAATATTTTGGGGTCTCCCCAAATTTAAAGAAAAAGAAAAAGTGTTGGCTACCTACTCCTCCGCCTATTCTACCTACACCGCCACATCCACCTCCTCAATCTCCTTCACTTGGATCTCCACCTCCTGGTTCAAGACTTTTATTTTTTTTAAACAATCCCATAGAGAGGATCAATTAGGTTAAAGTGCCAGTGCTGATTAGTGTACTCACCTAGTAGCTAAGTGTGGTTAGAGATTACCATTTACATGATTGTAAGGATCAATTGTAAAGGTTTCAAGCATGTGTTTACTTGCAGCTATAGGGAAAAGGGGATCTCTATTTCCAGATGCTCCCACCCTGACACCGCCGTTTCGCGGGAGAAACAATGTTGTTGCTTTTTAGCACCATTAAGGCATTCTCTTCTTAAACTTGACACTGAGGATCTCAGGCAGTATAATGTAATAATACTAGCCACTGTGGCTACATAACGTCACCATCTACAGCCGGCCACATGCTCATTACATGTACAAATGGCAGAGCAGCACCAACCAAAGTGCCATATACCAGCGCCAGTCAGGACCTCTGTATAAGTGACTGCACCATCATGTGTCCCTGCACACAGTAACCACATACACAGTACAGTAGCGCTATAAGACTCGATTCACACTGGACATATAACGGCCAATGGCACCTGTCCGGTCTGGTGTGTGGCTGTTTGGTAAAGTATATGACCCCCTCTCCCATTCTCTATTGGGCACCATGACTGGCACTGATATGGGGACAATCCTACTGATAATGGTAAGAGGTAATAATTGGTAGAAAGTGTTGGTTATACAGAGAATATAAAAGCTCAGGAAGAGTTTACAGCTCCCTGTATTCTGTACATGGGGTGCAGTAGAGCCGGCTGGGTGGCACTGGGGGTAATAGGTGCGCACCACTTTGGTGGAATAGACACTTGGGAGAATTGATAAAGTAAATAGGAACATGGAGGAAATATGTGATAAGAGAGATAGAAAAACTAATAAAAATATTAACTTTACAATACAAAAATAATGTAAGTTATAAAATGGAACGATGATGAAACACATAGAGGGATTAATAATATAATAAATAAACCACTGGAAGTCGCCATGAAGTTCTCTGCCGTTCCTCTGGACTCTAAACTGTCACCCATGATGCCCACATCACAGTGTATAGGGCAGAGCAGGGCCAGGAGCCGCTGCCTGGCAGGAACCACCTGAGGGTTCCGTCACCTCTGACCTCTGGTCACCTGCACACGACCAACTGCCGTTTACTTTCAACTGTCGGCTGAAGTGATTGGACCGAGGTCTACAGGCGGGAAGAGATTACTGAGAATGGCGACTACAGGACGAGGAAAAGAGAGAGAGAGGAGGAGCGAGGAGAAAGGGAGCGAGGAGAAGGGGAGCGAGGAGAAGCGGAAGAGAGAAGAGGACAGCGTGACCGGATTCAAGAAGATCACGAAGAAGAGGAGACAAGACAACGGATTGGAGGAGACAACACCTGGATGCAGCGGAGACCCTGGATCATCCGGCCCCTATGCCAGGCTTAACATCAGCCGCTTCAACATCCACCAGGTCCTGGGTAGAGGCGCCTTTGGCAAAGTAAGGCCTACATATTTTTTATTTATTTGAAACCAGAAGTTTTATTATATCCCCATGTATTGTTCTCTGTTATCAGCCATGTCTTGCTTTGTTATTGCTCATTGTAGGGTCCTTCTGTGAGATGACATATAAAACATCACCATAGTTAGGGCTAGTGCTACTATAACCTGGTATTCTTCTATACTGGAGGGTTCATCTCAAAGGTCACAGCTGTAGGGGGCAGGGGACGACATTGCTTTTTTCCATGTCATTGCCAATATTGGCTACAATCAGGCTGCCATATTGTATATATTGGTCTCTAGGTAATCAATCATATTTGGTCCTCACTAATGCCAGCGCCAAGCCCCCACTAATGCTTGCTCTATTTATTCCCATATGGTAACAGAGGAAAACTTTTTTAAAAGTCATTGTCATTTTAATTTTTATTTTATAAATCAATAGCAAATATAAAAACTAAGCAACTTTGTAATAAATCTTATTAGAGAAATCTGCTTCTTTCTCCAGCAGGAGTGAATTTTTATTTTCTAATTTCTGGATAATTTCTGTATTTAGTGAAGACAGATTGTTACATTACTGAGAGGAGATGACAGTTGGTGCTGATAATATTCTATGTAGAGGAGGTGAGGGAGGAGCTAAATGCAGCACTCCTCCCCTCTCCCCCCACCTTCTACATAAAATATTATCAGCACCAACTGTCATCTCCTATCTCACTACTTTAGAATTTTTAAAATTAAAATACAGTTCTGGTGGAGAAAGGAGCAGATTTATCTGATAGGATTTATTGCAAAGTTTCCTATTTTCATGTGTGGTTTTGATTTATGAAATAAATGCTAAAAATTAAAATGATGATTATTAGTTAAGACCTCTCCATAGATCTGCTCCTCTACATTGTCCTGATCACCACCAGACTGAGCGACCACTCAGTTTTCTCATGTACCTTGTGCACTATAACATCCAGATCCTTCCACTCCTGCAGACACCTTTTAATATTCTCCTTTTGTGTTTTTCAGGTGGGCATCTGTCCCCGGCAGTAACATCAATGTGGCCGTCAAAATGATCAGCAAAAGGGACAATGAGGACACCATCTTGAGAGAGCGGCGGATACTCCTGGCGGCCAGACACTGCCCATTCCTGTGCCACCTCTATGCCGCACACCAGTCTCAGCACAGGGCGTATTTCATCACAGAGTATCTGTCCGGTGGCAGCCTGGAGGATTTGATCAGGATGTGCGGCTGCCTCAACATCGGCAATGTGAGGTGAGAAAATGTAGAATCTACCATCTATGGCATATATTTAGGGTGCTGGAAGCAGGAGGTGGGGTGCCATGGTATTTGGGGATTGCCAGAGAAGGATTTCATGACATTGATTCTACACTCTGTTCTCTCCATCAGATTCTACACAGCAGAGATGGTATGTGGCCTCCAGTTCCTCCACGGACACAACATCGTCCACCGGTAAGCAGAACTTTCCTCCTTCTCTCTGTCCCCTTTACATGCTGTAGATATGGCCCTCGGCTTCCTTGGTGTCCTGCTGCCTATTCTACCTGATCTTGTAGTGACCCATTTTCCATCTATTGTATCACTGGACAGATTTCTTATTTTGTTTTCTTGTTTCATTGCAGAGACATAAAGCCGGATAGCATCATGTTGGATGCAGATGGCCACAATCGTATCATCGACCTTGGGCTTGCCCAAGATGGCGTCTCCTCCTCCAAAAACATCTCTGGAGTGACGGGCACTTTCCATTACATGGCCCCTGAGGTGCATCGTAGAAAATGGTAATGCGCAGCAGTGGACTGGTGGAGCCTGGGGATGGTGGTGTCCAGGATGGCAGCAGGACGAACCCCATTTTACAACGGCCCCGTCAAGCAAATGGCTTTCAAAGCCATCATCAACGAGAAGCCCAAATTTCCATCTTGGCTTGATGCTGACGTGAAACATCTCATCAAGAAGCTGCTGCGCAAAGACCCTCAGACACGCCTGGGTGTGAGCGGGAACATCCGAGAGCATCCATTCTTTACCACCATCGGCTGGGAGGATCTGGAGGAAAGGAGAGCAGAGCCACCATTTACACCATTCAGGCCAGTTCTGGAGAACCACTATCTGCAGTGGCCGGAGCACACAGTCCTTCACCCCGTGGCCGGATTTACGTACGGGTCACCAAGCTGGGCACGGTAAGTATCTTCTCCTCTGAGGATAACACTCATCAGATGCTGCTCTCATATTGAGGCAATCATCATCCATCTTGTCTTTTTTAATGTTTTCTAACAATGACTTTATGTCTCTCTTTTTCTTAGGTGGATGAAAAGATCTGGACTGTGAAAGAATCCACGACCATCTGGTGAGTGACCGCTGTACATAAAGGACACCTATATATCAGTACATTGTATCCGATGTTATATAGCGGAATGGTTCATTATAAAGACCATTCCCCTAATGCAACAGAAGATCCGGTAGATAGATTTCCTGTCTTCCTCTTATGTCTTGCAGGATGAGCCCGTGCCAACTGCTCAGAACTTCAAGCCTCCTGACCCATGCCTCATGTCTCTGCTACTGTATGACACCTCGGCTGCCCTTCAACATCATCTCTCTATACCATCTTCATGCTGGACCACTGCCATTGCTGCCCCAGACCCTTGACCTCCTGGGCTGGCATCTAACATCCCTCCAGCCCGAAGATCTTCTACCCCAGGAGCGGCCTGTGCTAAGTTTCCATCTGGTGAGTTCAGGAACAATAGTCGCACCTTTCAGTCCTGGGGCCGCTGAGCAGCAGCATGTAAGGAGCGGCCATTATCCCTGAACTCACCGTAGCACAGGCCTGGTAAGTATCGCACCCATCACACATCACCCACACTGCATGATCAGTGCAGGTCCCCACACTACATCATCAGTACAGGCACACACATAGCACACAGTACATATCAGCACATAGATGTAGGACATAGATCGGCTTCTGATCCTGGGATTAAATCCGATCGCCATATTTGGGGTCAGGAAGGAATTTTTCCCCCTAATATGAGGACAATTGGCCCATTCCTCATAGGGGGTTTTCGCCTTCCTCTGGATCTACACGGCCATAAATAGGTTTAGAATAAAAGATCAATAAGTAGAATCACACACTAGTGGCGTAAGAAACAAGTTATAATAAAATAAAAATACCTTAGTTTAAAATAAAAATTAGATCCAATGAATATAAACAATAGTTGGACTAAGGAAATAAAACATTTTTTTTACTGGACAGTTACATTACACAGGTTAGGTACATTACACAGGTTAGGTATCAGCCTTTGATCTTGGGATTCATTCTGATCGCCATATTTGGGGTCAGGAAGGAATTTTTCCCCCTGATATGAGGATAATTGGCCGATTCCTCACAGGCGGTTTTCGCCTTCCTCTGGATCAACACGGCTCATAAATACATTTAGTGTGATAGATTAATAAGTAGGTGCATACTTTCAGAACATAAGAAAAAAGTACAAAATAACCAAAATAAAAATAAAATAAAAATAAATAATAATAATAATTATTAATAGAATATTTATTAGTTAATGAAAAAGTTAGTTAAGGCAAATATAGGCATACATTAGTTTAAAGTTAATTAAAAGAAATAGTAAAATACTATATATTTTTTACTTTAATCTCATCTCTTCAGTATCAGCCATTGATTCTGGGATTTATTCTGACCGCCATATTTTATTTGGGGTCAGGAAGGAATTTTCCCCCCTGATATGAGGATAATTGGCCGATTCCTCACAGGGGGTTTCGCCTTCCTCTGGACCAATGCGGCCCATAAATAGGTTTAGTCTGATAGATGAATAATTTACACATATGCATGCTATATAATATATAATAACCTTATCTATAAATAAAATCTTCTTTTTACCCCTATATGTTTGTGTTGTCTTTACTCCATTGCTCGTCCATGTAGTCATTATTATGCTGCCCCCTATGTCTTGTGAGCACATACAGCAGTGTCCCCCACACTCCTGGCCTCACGGCCCCAACACATCATGTTGTCAGGATTTCCTTCGTATTTCTCGGGGGAGAGAACCTGCGGCAGCTTCTGAGGCCTCAATAATAATTCCATCCTCAGTGCAAAACAATGGAAATCCTGACACCATGATGTGTTGGGGCCATGAGGACTGGAGTTTGGGGATCACTGTCACACATGAGATAAAGCTGGATGAGCCCCGATATCATTATATCCTATGGGGATAAATCAGCTAATTGCTCTGATTCCTGGGAGAGTCAGGTCCGAAGCAGGAGACATTGGGGCCTTCCTCCATTTCCGGTAGTAAAGGAGAACACTGAGTCGCTCCCTCCTCTATTACCTCAGAACTTCCTAACAGGACAGAGAAGAATGGGTTTCCTAAACCAGACAACAGTTATTATATAATAGAGGAGAGGGTTTGTTACAGTGTGTAAGTGCAGCTGGGAACTAATCAGCTCACAGAGCATTGCCTGAACTGGATACTCTGGATACAGGTGGGGGATTGTTGTGATTTTGCTTTTTGCTCCCTCTAGTGGTCATTAGTGATTTGACTCTGGAGCTTCTGTCTTTTCCTATATCCTCACCTGGGCCGTTAGTTCAGGGGCGTTGCTATATAAGCTCCCTGGACCTTCAGTTCAATGCCTGGCATCGTTGAAATCAGAGCTAATCTGTTGTGCTCTTGTCCTATGATCCTGGTTCCTGTATTTCAAGCTAAGTCTGCTTCCTTGCTTTTTGCTTTTGTTTTGTTTGGTATTTTTGTCCAGCTTGTTCCAATCTGTATCCTGACCTTTGCTGGAAGCTCTAGGGGGCTGGTGTTCTCCCCCCGGACCGTTAGACGGTT
Source organism: Ranitomeya variabilis (assembly GCF_051348905.1). NCBI lineage: Eukaryota > Metazoa > Chordata > Amphibia > Anura > Dendrobatidae > Ranitomeya > Ranitomeya variabilis. The sequence goes on from NC_135235.1 coordinate 102,941,840, forward strand.
CGGGGGTTCTTGAATCTCCAGCGTGGATTTTTATAGGGTTTTTTGTTGACCAGATAAGTTATCTTGCTATATTCTGCTATTAGTAAGCTGGCCTCTCTTTGCTGAACCTGGTTCATTTCTGTGTTTGTCATTTCCTCTTACCTCACCGTTATTATTTGTGGGGGGCTTGTATCTTGCTTTGGGGTCCCTTTCTCTGGAGGCAAGAGAGGTCTTTGTTTTCTTCTCCTAGGGGTAGTTAGATTCTCCGGCTGGCGCGAGTCATCTAGCGATCACCGTAGGCATGATCCCCGGCTACTTCTAGTGTTGGCGTTAGGAGTAGCTATTTGGTCAACCCAGTTACCACAGCCCTATGAGCTGGATTTTTGAATCTCGCAGACTTACACGTTCCTCTGAGACCCTGTCCACTGGGGTCATAACAGTATGCCAGGCCAGTATTAAATGTTTAATGCATTGCAGAAGTGGGATTATAAGAAAGAAAATTTTGAGTTTTTTTTTTCCCTCTCTCATTTTTTTTTTTTTTTTCCCTTTACCTCAGAGTGGCTTAAGCTTGCTGCAGACATGAATGTCCAGACCTTGATTACAAGTGTGGACCAGCTTGCCGCTCGTGTGCAGGGTATACAAGATTATGTTACCAGAAATCCTAGGTCTGAACCCAAGATTCCGATTCCTGAACTGTTTTCAGGAGACCGATTTAAGTTTAGGAATTTCAGGAATAATTGTAAATTGTTTTTGTCCCTGAAACCTTGTTCGTCTGGAGACTCTGCTCAACAAGTAAAAATTGTTATTTCATTCTTACGGGGTGACCCTCAAGATTGGGCTTTTTCGTTGGCGCCAGGAGATCCGGCATTGGCTGATATTGATGCGTTTTTTCTGGCGCTCGGTTTACTTCATGAGGAACCCAATCTTGAGATTCAGGCAGAGAAAGCCTTGCTGGCTATGTCTCAGGGCCAGGACGAGGCTGAGGTGTATTGCCAAAAATTTCGGAAATGGTCCGTGCTGACACATTGGAACGAGTGTGCACTGGCCGCTAATTTTAGAAATGGCCTTTCTGAGGCCATTAAGAATGTTATGGTGGGTTTTCCCATTCCCACAGGTCTGAATGATACCATGTCCCTGGCTATTCAAATTGACCGGCGGTTGCGGGAGCGCAAAACCGCAAATTCCCTCATGTTGTTGTCTGAACAGACACCTGATGTGATGCAATGTGATAGAAAAACCGCAAATTCCCTCATGGTGTTGTCTGAACGGACACCTGATTTGATGCAATGTGATAGAATCCTGACTAGAAATGAGAGGAAAATTCATAGACGCCGGAATGGCTTGTGCTACTACTGTGGTGATTCTACACATGTTATCTCAGCATGCTCTAAACGTATATCTAAGGTTGTTAGTCCTGTCACCGTTGGTAATTTGCATCCTAAGTTTATTCTGTCTGTAACTTTGATTTGCTCACTGTCATCTTATCCTGTCATGGCGTTTGTAGATTCAGGTGCTGCCCTGAGTCTTATGGATCTCTCATTTGCTAAGCGCTGTGGTTTTATTCTTGAACCATTAGAAAATCCTATCCCTCTTAGGGGTATTGATGCTACGCCATTGGCAGAAAATAAGCCGCAGTATTGGACACAGGTTACCATGTGCATGACTCCTGAACACCGCGAGGTGATACGTTTTCTCGTTCTACATAAAATGCATGATTTGGTTGTTTTGGGGCTGCCATGGTTACAGACCCATAATCCAGTCCTTGACTGGAAGGCTATGTCAGTGTCTAGTTGGGGCTGTCGTGGTATTCATGAGGATTCCCTGCCTGTGTCTATTGCTTCTTCTACGCCTTCGGAAGTTCCGGAGTATTTGTCTGATTATCAGGATGTCTTTAGCGAGTCCAGGTCCAGTGCATTGCCTCCTCATAGGGAATGTGACTGTGCAATAGATTTGATTCCAGGCAGTAAATTTCCTAAGGGAAGACTGTTTAATCTGTCGATACCTGAACATACCGCTATGCGTTCATATATCAAGGAGTCTCTGGAGAAAGGACACATCCGTCCGTCTTCTTCCCCTCTTGGTGCGGGATTCTTTTTTGTGGCTAAAAAGGACGGATCTTTGAGGCCTTGTATTGACTATCGGCTTTTAAATAAGATCACTGTCAAATTTCAGTATCCTTTGCCGCTGTTGTCTGACTTGTTTGCCCGGATTAAAGGTGCCAAGTGGTTTACCAAGATAGACCTTCGTGGTGCGTACAACCTTGTGCGCATTAAGCAAGGGGATGAATGGAAAACCGCATTCAATACGCCCGAAGGTCATTTTGAGTACTTGGTGATGCCTTTTGGGCTCTCTAATGCCCCTTCAGTTTTTCAGTCCTTTATGCATGACATTTTCCGGAACTATCTGGATAAATTTTTGATCGTTTATCTGGATGATATTCTGGTTTTTTCTGATAATTGGGACTCGCATGTGGAGCAGGTCAGGATGGTCTTTAAAATTTTGCGTGAAAATTCTTTGTTTGTCAAGGGCTCAAAGTGTCTTTTTGGTGTACAGAAGGTTCCCTTTTTGGGGTTCATTTTTTCCCCTTCTGCTGTGGAGATGGACCCAGTCAAGGTCCGAGCTATTCTTGATTGGACTCAGCCCTCGTCAGTTAAGAGTCTTCAGAAGTTCTTGGGTTTCGCTAACTTCTACCGTCGTTTTATCGCTAACTTTTCTAGCATTGTGAAACCTTTGACGGATATGACCAAGAAGGGCTCCGATGTGGTTAATTGGGCTCCTGCTGCCGTGGAGGCTTTCCAGGAGTTGAAACGTCGGTTTACTTCGGCGCCTTTTTTGTGCCAGCCTGATGTCTCGCTTCCCTTTCAGGTTGAGGTGGATGCTTCAGAGATTGGAGCAGGGGCCGTTTTGTCGCAGAGAGGCCCTGGTTGCTCTGTTATGAGACCTTGCGCCTTTTTCTCTAGGAAGTTTTCGCCTGCGGAGCGAAATTATGATGTGGGCAATCGGGAGTTGTTGGCCATGAAATGGGCATTTGAGGAGTGGCGTCATTGGCTCGAGGGTGCTAAGCATCGTGTGGTGGTCTTGACTGATCACAAAAATCTGATGTATCTCGAGTCTGCTAAACGCCTGAATCCTAGACAGGCCCGCTGGTCATTGTTTTTCTCCCGTTTTGACTTTGTTGTCTCGTATTTACCAGGTTCAAAAAATGTGAAGGCCGATGCTCTTTCCAGGAGCTTTGTGCCTGATGCTCCTGGAGTCGCTGAACCTGTTGGTATTCTTAAGGATGGTATTATCTTGTCAGCTATTTCTCCAGATCTGCGACGTGTGTTGCAGAGATTTCAGGCTGATAGGCCTGATTCTTGTCCACCTGACAGACTGTTTGTGCCTGATAAGTGGACCAGCAGAGTCATTTCCGAGGTTCATTCCTCGGTGTTGGCAGGTCACCCAGGAATTTTTGGCACCAGAGATCTGGTGGCCAGATCCTTTTGGTGGCCTTCCTTGTCTAGGGATGTGCGGTCATTTGTACAGTCCTGTGGGACTTGTGCTCGAGCTAAGCCTTGCTGTTCTCGTGCCAGCGGGTTGCTCTTGCCCTTGCCTGTCCCTAAGAGACCTTGGACACATATCTCCATGAATTTCATTTCTGATCTTCCGGTGTCTCAAGGCATGTCTGTTATCTGGGTGATATGTGATCGCTTCTCCAAGATGGTCCATTTGGTTCCTTTGCCTAAGCTGCCTTCCTCTTCCGATCTGGTTCCTGTGTTTTTCCAGAACGTGGTTCGTTTGCACGGCATCCCTGAGAATATTGTGTCAGACAGAGGATCCCAGTTCGTTTCCAGATTCTGGCGATCCTTTTGTAGTAGGATGGGCATTGACTTGTCGTTTTCGTCTGCTTTCCATCCTCAGACTAATGGACAGACGGAGCGAACTAATCAGACTTTGGAGGCTTATTTGAGGTGTTTTGTCTCTGCTGATCAGGACGATTGGGTGACCTTCTTGCCGTTGGCTGAGTTTGCCCTTAATAATCGGGCTAGTTCCGCCACCTTGGTTTCGCCGTTTTTCTGCAACTCTGGTTTCCACCCTCGTTTTTCTTCGGGTCATGTGGAACCTTCTGACTGCCCTGGGGTGGATTCTGTGGTGGATAGGTTGCAGCGGATCTGGAATCTTGTGGTGGACAACTTGAAGTTGTCACAGGAGAGGGCTCAGCGCTTTGCCAACCGCCGCCGCGGTGTGGGTCCCCGACTACGTGTTGGGGATTTGGTGTGGCTTTCTTCCCGCTTTGTTCCTATGAAGGTTTCCTCTCCCAAATTTAAACCTCGTTTTATTGGTCCTTACAAGATATTGGAAATCCTTAATCCTGTATCCTTTCGCCTGGATCTTCCTGTGTCGTTTGCTATCCACAACGTGTTTCATAGGTCCTTGTTGCGGCGGTACGTTGTGCCTGTGGTTCCTTCTGCTGAGCCTCCTGCTCCGGTGTTGGTTGAGGGCGAGTTGGAGTACGTGGTGGAGAAGATCTTGGATTCTCGTCTCTCCAGGCGGAGGCTTCAGTACCTGGTCAAGTGGAAGGGCTATGGTCAGGAAGATAATTCCTGGGTGGTCGCCTCTGATGTTCATGCGGCCGATTTAGTTTGTGCCTTTCACGCCGCTCGTCCTGATCGCCCTGGTGGTCGTGGTGAGGGTTCGGTGACCCCTCACTAAGGGGGGGGTACTGTTGTGATTTTGCTTTTTGCTCCCTCTAGTGGTCATTAGTGATTTGACTCTGGAGCTTCTGTCTTTTCCTATATCCTCACCTGGGCCGTTAGTTCAGGGGCGTTGCTATATAAGCTCCCTGGACCTTCAGTTCAATGCCTGGCATCGTTGAAATCAGAGCTAATCTGTTGTGCTCTTGTCCTATGATCCTGGTTCCTGTATTTCAAGCTAAGTCTGCTTCCTTGCTTTTTGCTTTTGTTTTGTTTGGTATTTTTGTCCAGCTTGTTCCAATCTGTATCCTAACCTTTGCTGGAAGCTCTAGGGGGCTGGTGTTCTCCCCCCGGACCGTTAGACGGTTCGGGGGTTCTTGAATCTCCAGCGTGGATTTTTATAGGGTTTTTTGTTGACCAGATAAGTTATCTTGCTATATTCTGCTATTAGTAAGCTGGCCTCTCTTTGCTGAACCTGGTTCATTTCTGTGTTTGTCATTTCCTCTTACCTCACCGTTATTATTTGTGGGGGGCTTGTATCTTGCTTTGGGGTCCCTTTCTCTGGAGGCAAGAGAGGTCTTTGTTTTCTTCTCCTAGGGGTAGTTAGATTCTCCGGCTGGCGCGAGTCATCTAGCGATCACCGTAGGCATGATCCCCGGCTACTTCTAGTGTTGGCGTTAGGAGTAGCTATTTGGTCAACCCAGTTACCACAGCCCTATGAGCTGGATTTTTGAATCTCGCAGACTTACACGTTCCTCTGAGACCCTGTCCACTGGGGTCATAACAGGGGATGTGGCTATGCCTTCTGCAGTCAAGACCCCCATGGACACCCCGTGATCAGTTCCTCTAGAGAACATTCATGAATGAGAATCCCCTATAGGCCCCCGGTCTCGAGCTCCCCCTTCTGGCATGGAGTCAGAACAGTGTTGCATGTACTGGTTACCTGTTAAAGGGATCCTTCCTCACTTCCAAGCATGGCATAACCCTCCTCGAAAGGAAAGCAATGCCACTGTAACAACCAGTTACCTGGGGTGTTACATGTTGAGATTCGAGTCTCGTGCGAGTTTCTCGCAAGTGTGATCCCGGCTGTAGAAAGGTGTCCACAGCGAGAAATGTGGTAGGAGCAGTTATTGTGTCATTTCCTAGTGATCTGCATCTGGGAATGCAGAATGACAACCAATATGGCAGCCATCATGGGCTTCACTAGGCACATAGATCTATAGCTCCCATCACATCACAGCTCTTCTCCCAGCTTCCATACTCACCTCTCTGACACATCTTAAGGTACCTTCACACTAAGCGACTTTGCAACGAATACGATAGCGATCCGTGACGTTGCAGCATCCTGGATAGCGATATCGTTGTGTTTGACACGCAGCAGCGATCTGGATCCCGCTGTGATATCGCTGGTCGTTGCTGAAAGTTCAGAACTTTATTTGGTTGTCAGATCGGCCTGTATCGTTGTGTTTGACAGCAAAAGCAACGATGCCAGCGATGTTTTACAATGGTAACCAGGGTAAATATCGGGTTACTAAGCGCAGGGCCACGCTTAGTAACCCGATATTTACCCTGGTTACCATTGTAAAAGTAAAAAAAACAAACAGTACATACTCACATTCCGGTGTCTGTCACACCTCCCCCGGCGTCCGCTTCCCGCACTGACTGTGAGTGCCGGCCGTAAAGTAAAAGCAGAGCACAGCGGTGACGTCACCGCTGTGCTGTGCTTTACGGCCGGCACTGACACAGTCAGTGCGGGAAGCAGACGGCGAGGGACCTGACGGACACCGGAATGTAAGTATGTAGTGTTTTTTTTTTTTACATTTACAATGGTAACCAGGGTAAACATCGGGTTACTAAGCGCGGCCCTGCGCTTAGTAACCCGATGTTTACCCTGGTTACCCGGGGACTTTGGCATCGTTGGTCGCTGGAGAGCTGTCTGTGTGACAGCTCTCCAGCGACCACACAACGACTTACCAACGATCACGGCCAGGTCGTATCACTGGTCGTGATCGTTGGTAAATCGTTTAGTGTGAAGGTACCTTTAATCTCTTCCTCCATAGTGCCTCCTCTTCGGGGGGTGGGGCTGCTCTCTTCATAACTTAAATTACTCAACTCTTCTTTCTCTGTGATCAGGTCTTTAAGGACCCAAACTCACATCTTCACATATCTCATTGTTCCCAGGATGTTGCTCTACCTATAAGCCACAGCTCACAACACTGTAGGTAGGAGAATTTGGTAATCTTGACCTCTGTTGCTGGCAACGAATCCTGAAGCAGGTTATACATTTCCATAGAGATACATTGTGTATAACAATGCATTTCTCTGTTCCCTGTATACTAAGGTTAAGAAAAATATTTTTTTGCTCCCAATGTATGTATTTGCATTCTAGATTTAGCATGAGATTTTTTCGTCCTATAAAATTGCTAAAAAATAATAATAAAAATCACTTTAAAAAATAATAAACATCACAAATGAGCAAATAGAAAGGACATATTTGGTGCCTCTGTAATCATAATGACCCGCACAACACCGCAATCAGATTATTTATGGGAATCGATAAATGACGTAAAAAAAGCGTGATTGATATTTTTATCTATTACACCCATAAAAAATGTACTAAAGCTGTAATGCAGAGGCCGTGTTAACACGCAATGTAAATGCTGCATTCTTTCTGCTGCTTTTTCTTCTGCAGGTGTCCGCACCAGACGATGCCATAACAATCTTTCTGATTACTGCATGTTTGCTACTTTTCTTTTTTGCGTTTTCCCCCTTATGTGATGTGATGTTTGGGCAGATATGAAGCTGAGTTTATAAAGCTTTTTAATAGTACAGTTTTGATTCTACGTTTAAAAATGCAACAGGGTTTTTTTTCATGCATTTTTTTCAGAAGAAGCTTATAGAGAAAAAATGCACCCAAACCACAGTATTCAACAACATCTTCAGACCACAGAGAGTGTAAATGCTCCGTATTTTCTGCTGCTGTTTTTTCACAAAAATTCTGCTGTGCTTAACCCCTTTCCCACCTGAGATGCATCTATACGTCCCTGCGACCTGGTATTTATTGACCTGGGACGTATGGCTACATCCTGACGATTTTGTGGCACTTTAGCCCCCTTTAGCACTTTAGCGGAGTCCAGGGTCGGACTGGCCCATCAGAGAACTGGAGGATTCTCCTGTGGGCCCAGGCACTGACATCTGCTGCCCCAGGGGCCCCCAGCCCGTGGCGTGTTGCTAATAGCGGCACACTATGCAACTGCTATGGGGCCTGTAAGTCAGGGGGGCCCGCCTGGCACCAGTGGAGCAGCAGCGGAGCAAGGGATGACAGGAGGCAGGAGGCGGATGCTGCGGCTAAAGCCTGTGCCTGCTACTAAAGAGACATGAATATTAACTGCTCCCCTCGTCCATGGGCGTAGAGAGGAGTGAATATTCATTTTCTTTACTAATATTCATTCGTCCCCATGCTCATGGTCATGGGGAGCAGTGAATATTCATTTCTCTTTAGCAGCAGGCACAGGCTTTAGCCGCAGCAGCCGTCTCCTGCCTCCTGTCACTCGCTGCTCCACCACTGCTGTCCCCCAGCGCTTGCCATATTCAACTGTATCGGCACCATAGATGCTAATACAGTTGAAAGCAATAATGGAGGAGAGGGCGTCAGATGACGCTCCATCCCCCCTCATTCCTCTCTGCCTGTGACACAGCCGGCGGGCGATGAGGTCACTTTATCGCGCACCATGCTGTGTATGCCAGGCAGACAACAGTGCAGCTGCTGAGACCAGAGCAGAGCCAGGATCAGAGAGGTGAATATTGTGTTATATATATATATATTTATATATATCAGTAAGTGAGTACTGATGGTCATAATACTGTAGACGGGGCTACATTATATTGTATGGAAGGGGGGCTGCATTATACTCGATGAAGGTCTACATTATATTCTGTGTAATGACAATCAGATAGAATAGCGAAATACGACATTATACCCTATCCTATGAAAGGACTAAATTATATTCTATGGGGGCTTCAGTATACTCTATGAGGGGGCTGCATTATATCCTATGAACAGCAAAGAGAAATAGAGCAAAAATGTCCAAAGCAACATCATAGATATATAAAAAGTTAATTTATTGAAAGAATCACACACAAAATATTTAAATACAAATATTGCATACAGAAAAGGATTTTGACCGCAGGAAATCTGCACATAAGCAGGACTAAGGTAAAAAACTATAGTACAATATATCCCAGGGAAGCAAATCAATAGTACTTAAACTAATAGGATGGTCTACTGGCTTTAGCCATCACATATACACATAAGTGCCTTCATAAGTCTTAAGCCAACTCAGACCAAAAGTAGATTTTAGAGAAATGCTTACCCATTATGTGTCAAGGGAGTGTCCCCACCTTGCCCCGCAGCCCCTGACGCGCGTTTCGGGTTTTAGTTTTTTCACAAGGGGTTAATAACACACCAGTCTCTTTGATTTATATATCCGGATAAACCGGAAGTGCGGCCAGTAAGCGCCGGCACCCAGAGCACATCATCACCGCAGCCGTCACAGAGGGGCGCACATGTGGGTGGAAATCCGCCGAATGACGTCAAGTGACATGCACACTCCTCATCCCTTGATGGCTGCGGCGAAGACGGACCTCAAGGGAGAACAGCGCATGCGCACCTAGGCGGCAGCCATTTTAAAGAAGACCAGCAGTGCGGCCATACCCAAAAGAGCACAAGGACAAAAACACTTAAACCGCATCATCTGAACCCCGTGAAAAATTGTATGTATATATATATATATATGTGAACAGTGTTAATATATAGAAACATAGTGAAGAAAAATTTAATAATTATAATTTCAATTAATAAGTTAAAGTGACAAGAGTGAATATGTTATAAATATATCATGGACGACAATAGGTGTAATAGAATAAAAGTGAAGCATACCACTTGCAAAGATGCAAGTCATAATAATATTATACCAAAACGTTGAAAAGTAATACAGAAATCAAAAAAGAATTAAAAAGTATAAATAATAAAGAATATGAAATAAAAAATAAGGAATAAAAAATAAATGAAAATAAAAATGAATAAATAATGAAAAATAAAGAAATACTTAAAAAAATACATATAAATTTTTTTTCTTCATTTCTAAAGTTCCCAGTGTCTAGGAAAGTGAGTCCATCGTGCATCATATGGCAATCAAAGCTGCAGCAACTTGACAAATTAAAAACAAACTAGGAAAAACAAAGAGAAGGACATAATTTGCAACATAAATAAAAAAATTATGGGAACCAGACTCAATAGAGAGAGGAGAGACTGGTATTTCTTATATCTTAAATAAAATCCATTCACAAAAGACGAAAAAGTGGTGGATATCATAAACAGCACTACGATTTACTTAAATTTGTACCATGTCACAGAAAGGGAACAAAACTCAGCTTCTCATTGCGTCCTCTCGGAGCCATAGTATCAAGGGTGACAATCCATTTACATTCACATTGCACCAATATTTTGGCCAAATTGCTACCCCTGATACCTCCATGTATTTTATCAATGCCCCGTACCCTCAAACCACTGGGATCGGATCCATGAACCATCCGAAAATGCTTCGGCAGTGTCTTTAAGCTGGAAATGTCTGTCACTTCTTTTGCTGCCTCAATATCCCGTACGTGTTCGTGTGTCCTAACTTTTAGTTCTCTAGTTGTGAGACCCACATAGATAAGGGAGCAGGGACAAGAGGCATAATAGTCCACAAATGTGGTATTACACGAAATGAAATCACCAATTTTTAATTCCCTGCTCCCATCCGATGTTTTAAAGGTCCCACACCTCAAGATGTTAGGGCACGCGACACAAGAACCACAGGGGAAGCAACCCTTTCTAGGACTTCCCATATTGAAAGGATTTTGTTTTTTAGCCACATAATGGCCCTTAACCATGTTGTCTTTAAGGTTTCTTCCCCTGCGCTGTGTCATTAAAGGAAACTTGGTTAGATATGGTCTCAAAGCACTGTCGGTATGTAAAACAGGCCAGTGTCTGTTGAGTATCTCACGGATCTGATCCCAGTGGCAGTTCGAGGTGGAAATAAACCTAACCTCAGATCTATCATCAGATCTGTTTTTTTTTTATTGTGTCAACAAATCTTCACTTCGTGATGACCTGGCCCACCTGTACACTGCAGCGGTAATGAGACTAATGAAAGGGACGCCATCGTTTCCAATACCAGCAGAGACAATTAGAGAGGCATTAATGGAAACAATAAATATGAATGCAATCTAATATTCACATGGGATAAGCATGTATTTAGCCCAAGGTCCATGTAATCAAATATTGTGAGGTGTCTTCATATCTTCTGTGACGTGGGTCATAACTCCCTCAATGCCCATGTTGACTAGTGTCATGATCACCACCCATGCTAAACGTTGTTTTATGCCTTTATATTTCATATGGGATTTTCATCTTTACCAAAGGAAATCTGGTTTTGGAAGCTTTTCATTACAACTTGAGATGGCTGTTTTTCAGGGAACAAACAGATGTATGTCAATGAAAATGATTGTTAGATTTAGTAAGATATTCACTGAAATATTAGAGATCACACAAGTTCCTACTTTTTGACACACAAAATAGTTTAATTTTTGTTTTTGAGTGATAACTTTTTCTACGTCTTCTCGAAGCTCCCTGGGTACAAGTATCCGATTTACATCATAATAGTTTACATACAAGTTTGTCTTGTGCTCAGAGGTGACCCTATACCTAAAATTGCAATCCTTTGTTTTATATCCATTACCGATTTTTAAGTTTTCATTGTGAAATAAAAGTGATGTCTACAATATCTGACGTATTCATTGTTGGCGTGTCTGAAAATCTGACACGTAACAATTGATGGTTGGTAATTACGGTAATTCCAAAAAAGTTTTATTGTATAGAGCTGAAAGCAGCACTCCAGCATTTTATTTTTACTCAATTTACCGTATGGGTTATTTAACTGAACTTTTATGGACCCAAAAATACCAAAATTGTCTATTGTGAAGCGTGGTTTGAATTTGTGTTTTTGAACTTTTTAAAAAATTTTTTGCACTTTATTTTTTTTCTACTACTTCTGTTCAAACGCTCACAGTATATTCAGCAATACCAATGTAGTGCAGTCTATCACCATCTCTTATGAAGCCCAGCCTGTGGCTGAGCTACACAGGAGTAAGCAGATGGCAGCTGTAGGAGCCTAGTCTGCCCCCATCTGCCAGGGTAATCAATCAGTTACCCAAATACAAGACAAGCGGATGCCACACTGCTGGTCAAAGCGGACACAGAGCAAAAAGGTGAGAATAAGATCCTTCACACTGATGAAAAATGGTCTAATTTTTTTTCTTGTACAAGACCAATTTCGATCAGTGTTTTGGGTCAGACTTTGAGTTTTTACCTTCAGAATTTCATCAGCTGTTCTGGTATGAAAAAAAAAAAAACTTGAGTATCCAGATTGTCATCAGTTTCCAGTCCACGTTTTTCTTGGACACAGAGACTTGCATTGGTGAGTTTTGAAACCGGATTCAGAACAAAAATAAACTTGTATCTGTTTTATTTTCTTGCAATCCGTAAAATGAGATAGACATTTGAACATCCCGTAGATTATAATTGGTATACTTGTGCTCTAGCCACACAAAAAACATGGACAGAAGATATGTCAAAGGAGAGAAAAATCTGACACGGCAACTTGGAACTCCAGGCATTTTACATTCTCAAGAGGTCTTCAACTAAATGTAATTTTAGAAAAATCTGATTAATAAAGCAGGCTGAGAAAGTAAGTCTAATGGCTGGACTGCTGCCAGAGTTACAGCCATTAGTATGGGATAGTCGGGCAGCTCATCCTTAGATTGATTACTCTCTCAGACTATTCCGTCCTTCCACTCAAGTCCAAAATGACAATCGCGCGTAGAGAAGTGAAAAGTCTTGACAATACTCAGATAATTTTGCCTTATTAATCAGATATTCTGTGGAACTATGAAGCCACTAATTCCACCTCCTTGATACTTTAGTATTTTTTAATCTTTTCTGTCATGTTCAGTAGGGTTGAGCGAAACGGATCGGTCATTTTGAAAAGTCGCCGACTTTTGGCAAAGTCGGGTTTCATGAAACCCGATCCAATCCCAGCGTGGGATCGGCCATGCGGTACATGATCTTCGTGCCAAAGTCGTGTTTCATATGACGCTTAAAGCGCCATTTCTCAGCCAATGAAGGTGCACGCAGAGTGTGGGCAGCGTGATGACATAGGTCTCGGTCCCCACCATCTTAGAGAAGGGCATGGCAGTGATTGGCTTGCTCTCTGCGGCGTCACAGGGGCTATAAAGGGGCGTTCCCGCCGACCGCCATTTTACTGCTGCTGATCTGAGCATAGGGAGAGGATGCTGCCGCTTCGTCAGAAGCAGGGATAGCGTTAGGCAGGGTAAATTAACCCCAAAACCGCTTGTGCTGTAGCGATTTCCACTGTCCAACACCACCTTTTCTTTGCAGGGACAGTGGAGGCTAGATTTCTGTGCAACAGCTCTGTAGGTTATAAGGCTCCCAGATAGCTGTGTTGCTGTGTGTACGCTGCTGTACAAACCAACTGCTTTTTTCAAAGCACAAATCCTGTTGCTCCTTCCTTTCTGCACAGCTATCTTGTTTGTTTGTCCACACTTTTGACTTGTGTGCAGCACTCCTTTTTATTGCTGCCTGCCATACTTTTCTGAGATTACTGTAGGGAGATAGTAATTGTAGTAGAGTCCCTTTTTTTTTTTTGTTGTTGTTATATCTCTTCAAGCCACTTTCTGCCACAGAAAATATACTCTAATACAGTGGCCCAGATTTATTCACTAGTCTCCCTGAAAGAAAAAAAAAAAAGGGGCACATTAAAATTGGCAAATCTGCATCAGTGCCAGTCCTGTCTGTGGCATCTGTCTTTCATTTTCTGCCACAGAAAACCTACTGTATAACAGTGGGCCTGATTTCTTCACAATTCTCCCAGAAAAAATAAAATGTGGGAGATTAAGATTGGCAAATCTGCATCAGTGCCAGTCCTGTGTGTGGCATCTGTCTTTGTTTTTCTGCCACAGAAAACCTACTGTATAACAGTGGGCCTGATTTATTCACAATTCTCCCAGAAAAAAATAAAACAAGTGAGAGATTAAGATTGGCAAATCTGCATCAGTGCCAGTCATGTGTATGGCATCTGTCTTTGTTTTTCTGCCACAGAAAACCTACTGTATAACAGTGGGCCTGATTTATTCACAATTCTCCCAGAAAAAAAATAAAACAAGTGAGAGATTAAGATTGGCAAATCTGCATCAGTGCCAGTCCTGTGTGTGGCATCTGTCTTTCTTTTTCTGCCACAGAAAACCTACTGTATAACAGTGGGCCTGATTAAATCACTTGTCTCCCATATCCAAAAATAAAAATTAAAATAAAGGGAGAATAATCTTGCCAAATCTGTGCATCTGTGCCAGTGCTGTCTGTGGTATCTGTCAGTCATTTTGTGCCACAGGAACTATACCGTGATATAGTGGGCCTGATTAAATCCCTTGTCTCCCATATCAAAAAAAAGAGGGACATTTCTATTGCCAGTGTGTGCATCTGCGTCAGTCCTGTTAGTGTCATATCTGCCAGCCTCTTTCTGCCAATCAAACAGTGTAGTGTAATACAGTGGGCCTGATTTTTCCCTGCATTCTCCCACACATAAAGAGGGACATTTCTATTGCCAGTGTGTGCATCTGCGTCAGTCCTGTTAGTGCCATATCTGCCAGCCTCTTTCTGCCAATCAAACAGTGTAGTGTAATACAGTGGGCCTGATTTTTCCCTGCATTTTCCCACACATAAAAAAGGGAGATCTAAATTCACAACAAGTTCACGTACACCTTCTACCTGGTTTTACAGGACCACATAACGGTTGTTAGTTTGGTTACATTTTTCCAAGAATGAGGAAGTCTGGTGGAAGAGGTCGTGGCCGTGGGCGGTCATTGCCAGCTGGTAATGATGGTAGTGGTGGTGGTCGTGGAGCATCAGGTGGTCGTGGGAAAAGCAATATAGCCCCTAAGTCTCGAGTTGTTGAGCCAGCGTCATCGTCTGGCTACACAAGGCCTTGAAGGCTCCCCTTTTCTGGGAGTAGGAAAACCGCTTTTGAAGCCGGAGCAGCAGGAACAAGTATTAGCTTTCATTGCTGACTCTGCCTCTAGCTCTTTCGCCTCCTCCTCGGAAAGTGCCAAATGTCAGAGCAGTGCGTCGTCAGTGGATGCTCCCGGTCAGGAACAAGTCGCTTCCTTGTGTCCTTCACCCAGAACAACAGTGAAGGATGCGTCAGGCGACACAACTGGTTACTCCATGGAGTAACTCCATGGCATGTCAGCCATTGTCTGCTCAGGGAAGTCTACAGGACGAGGTGGCGGGCGAAGAGGAGGAGGATGAGGAGGATGATGGGGATGAGTATTTTTTGGATGAGGAAGCTTCTCAGGGGGCAATAGAAAGTGCTGGCGGTGCAAGGCCGGGTTCAGGGTTTTTGAGGGAGACAAGTGACGTTGATTTGCCCGAAAGTGCTCCTCAACCCAGCATATGCACTGACTTGACAACTGGAACATTGGCCCACATGGCGGATTATGCCTTGCGTATCCTCAAAAGGGACCCACGCATTATAAAAATGATGACCGATGACGATTACTGGTTGGCCTGCCTCCTTGATCCTCGCTATAAAGGCAAATTGCAAAATATCATGCCACATGAGAACCTCGAACAAATATTGGCAACCAAACAAGCTACTCTTGTAGACCGTTTGATTCAGGCATTCCCAGCACCCAGCGCCGGTGATGGTTCTCACACGAGCTGCAGGGGGCAACAGGGCAGAGGTGTTAGAGGTGCACAAATCAGAAGTGGCGTAGGACAGAGAGGTTTTCTAACCAGGTTGTGGAGTGATTTCGCAATGACCGCAGGCAGGACAGGTACTGCAGCATCAATTCAAAGTGACAGGAGACAACATTTGTCCAGTATGGTTACTAACTATTTTTCCTCCATTACCGATGTTCTCCCTCAACCGTCATTCCCCTTTGATTACTGGGCATCCAAAATAGACACCTGGCCTGAATTGGCTGAATATGCATTGCAGGAGCTTGCTTGCCCAGCAGCTAGTGTGCTATCAGAAAGAGTATTCAGTGCTGCTGGTTCAATACTGACCGAAAAAAGGACTCGTCTGGATACCCAAAATGTTGATGATCACCTTCATTAAAATGAACCACTCATGGATTTCAAATTATTTTGCCCCACCTTTCCCGGCTGACACCTAGCTTTCCTGCAAAAAGGTCTTGCTTTGGGACTGGTGTTACTGACTGTTCCAATCTCTTACTTTGCAGCTGCTGTTTGTCCAGCATACGACATGTTTACACCTCCCTAAATGGCCTAACTCCCCCCACAGGGCCGTGGTCTCGACACTTGGCGCAAGCACCCGTCAGAGTGCCGTTTGTCTGAAGAGGTGGGTGTGCCCACTTTTGGTCGACGGCACTGGCACTGGGTCCTTCATAGTACAATGAAGTGTCTCTGGCGGTGGTGGCGCGCACCCAACGTCAGACACACTGTTGTAACATGAGGGGCCCTGGGCTTGTACCGCCGGCCAGGAGAGAGTTTCCCCCCCCCCAGGTCAAACAGTGCTCTACCACTTGCAAAATTATCTCTCGCTGCTCCACCACTGTTTAGTCTATGCACTGAAATCCTTCCATGCCTGGCACAGACAATAACAATTTGTTGACATGTATGATGCTAGTTAAAATAGTCAGGGGCCCTGTCCTACATTTACTCCAGTAAATACTTTGTGCCAAATTACAATGACTGAAAGTCAGCATAGGAGCACACCCCTGTACCTAAGTATGACACCCTTTTTTTTTTTTTGGTTTTGTTTTTTTTTGGGAGACATTAACATCTATTTAGTTTTTGGGAGTACTTACTGTATCAGACACTCCTTCCAATTGTCCTCCGCTGACCGCACCAATGCTGCCTGTGTACCCCTGCCACATAATGGAAGCTGCATATAGCCTATTTTATTATTTTAGGCCTAGGAAGTCTGTCTGCGGTCCCTCCTTCCAATTGTCCTCCGCTGAACACACCAATGCTGCCTGTGTTCCCCTGTAGCCAAAGTTAAGCTGCATAGAGCCTATTTTATTATTTTGGGCCTAGGAAGTCTGTCTGCGGTCCCTCCTTCCAATTGTCCTCCGCTGACCACACCAATGCTGCCTGTGTACCCCTGTAGCCAAATTTAAGCTGCATAGAGCCTATTTTATTATTTTGGGCCTAGGAAGTCTGTCTGCGGTCCCTCCTTCCAATTGTCCTCCGCTGACCACACCAATGTTGCCTGTGTACCCCTGTAACCAATTTAAAACTGCATAGAGCCAACTTTTTTAGTTAACACATACTACCTTTGTCTGTCTGCGCCACTCAATCACACTGTCCTCCACTGAAAAAGCTGAGCTTCAACCTTCAGGCTCTCATTAAGTAGTTGTTATTGTAACACTGCAGTTGCCCTACTACTTTGGTTGGGGCCTAGTAACGGTGTCTGCCGCTCCTTGGTGTTCTCCTCCTCCTTGGTGTTCTCCTCCAGGTTTCCTTGTCTGAGCTTCAACCTTCAGGCTCTCATTAAGTAGTTGTTTATATAAGACTGCAGTTGCCCTACTACTTTGGTTGGGGCCTAGTAACGGTGTCTGCCGCTCCTTGGTGTTCTCCTCCTCCTTGGTGTTCTCCTCCAGGTTTCCTTGTCTGAGCTTCAACCTTCAGGCTCTCATTAAGTAGTTGTTAATGTAACACTGCAGTTGCCCTACTACTTTGGTTGGGGCCTAGTAATGGTATCTGCCGCTCCTTGGTGTTCTCCTCCTCCTTGGTGTTCTCCTCCAGGTTTCCTTGTCTGAGCTTCAACCTTCAGGCTCTCATTAAGTAGTTGTTAATGTAACACTGCAGTTGCCCTACTACTTTGGTTGGGGCCTAGTAACGGTGTCTGCCGCTCCTTGGTGTTCTCCTCCTCCTTGGTGTTCTCCTCCAGGTTTCCTTGTCTGAGCTTCAACCTTCAGGCTCTCATTAAGTAGTTGTTTAGATAACACTGCATCAGGCCTACTAGTTTGGTTGGGGCCTTCTAACGGTGTCTCCCGTTCCTGGGTTTCCTCCTGTTTGGTTTTCTTGAGCTTCAACCTTCAGGCTCTCATTAGGTAGTTGTTAATGTAACACTGCAGTTGGCCTACTAGTTTGGTTGGGGCCTATTAACGGTGTCTGCCGCTGCTTGGTGTTCTCCTCCACTAAACAAAGCAGTGCCGCCTGTTTCCTACTGTTACCAATTTAGAACTGCATTTAGCCTAGTTACTTATTTGGCCCTACTCACTGTGTCAGCCTCTCACTAAAGTTGTCATCCACTGAACAAAGCAATGCCACCTGGTTAGTCCTGTTACCAATTTTGAACTGCATTTAGCCCACTTTATTATTTGGGCCTAGATCTGTGTTTCCTCCTCATCCTGCCCATTGCCCAGCCAGTGCTAGATGAGTCCGCTGGTACATTGACCCAGACCACTACATTCCCCTTGCACTCTACACAGCCAGAATCTGACCCTGCTGAAAGTCAGGTTCCTCTTCCTGCATACTATACCACCTTACACGGGGACAAAGAGGAAGGTGCAGGTGAAAGTGCAGGTTCCTTCATCAGGTGGGGGGGCATACTCGTTGGCGACGTAACTGGCACAGGGCCCTTCATAGTACGCAAAAGTGTCGCTGCCGGTGGGAGGCGCCCCCGCCATGCAAACACACCGCCGTACTGTGAGGGGCCCTGTGCCAGTGCCAATGCGAACGAGTGGGCCCTCCCTGCTTGCTCAGGATCACAGCACTTGCAAACTTGAAATACTTACCTCTCCCTGCTCCATCGCCGTGACATAGTCCAAGTTTCCTGGGCCCACTAAAAACTTTAACCCCTTAATCCCATATGACGTACTATACCGTCGAGGTGGGGTGGGCCTTAATTCCCGGTGACGGTATAGTACGTCATACGCGATCGGCCGCGCTCACGGGGGGAGCGCGGCCGATCGCGGCCGGGTGTCGGCTGCATATCGCAGCTGACATCCGGCACTATGTGCCAGGAGCGGTCACGGACCGCCCCCGGCACATTAACCCCCGGCACATCGCGATCAAACATGATCGCGGTGTACCGGCGGTACAGGGAAGCATCGCGCAGGGAGGGGGCTCCCTGCGGGCTTCCCTGAGACGATCGGTACAAGGTGATGTACTCACCTCGTACCGAACGTCTTCTCCCTGCAGGTCCCGGATCCAAAATGGCCGAGGGGCTGTATCCGGGTCCTGCAGGGAGCACTTCCGGGTCGGAGCAGGCTGCAGATGAAAGCTGCAGCCTGCTCCGATGAAAGTATGATCGCAGATCTGATAGAGTGCTGTGCACACTATCAGATCTGCGGTCTGTGATGTCCCCCCCTGGGACAAAGTAAAAAAGTAAAAAAAAAAATTTCCACATGTGTAAAAAAAAAAAATAATAATTCCTAAATAAATAATAATAAAAAAAAATATTATTCCCATAAATACATTTCTTTATCTAAAAAAAACAAACAAAAACAATAAAAGTACACATATTTAGTATCGCCGCGTCCGTAACGACCCAACCTATAAAACTGGCCCACTAGTTAACCCCTTCAGTAAACACCGTAAGAAAAAAAAAAAAAAAACGAGGCAAAAAACAACGCTTTATTACCATACCGCCGAACAAAAAGTGGAATAACACGCGATCAAAAACACGGATATAAATAACCATGTTACCGCTGAAAAAGTCATCTTGTCCCGCAAAAAACGAGCCGCCATACAGCATCATCAGCAAAAAAATAAAAAAGTTATAGTCCTCAGAATAAAGCGATGCCAAAATAATTATTTTTTCTATAAAATAGTTTTTATCGTATAAAAGCGTCAAAACATAAAAAAAATATATAAATGAGGTATCGCTGTAATCGTACTGACCCGACGAATAAAACTGCTTTATCAATTTTACCAAGCGCAGAACGGTATAAACGCCTCTCCCAAAAGAAATTCATGAATAGCTGGTTTTTGGTTATTCTGCCTCACAAAAATCGGAATAAAAAGTGATAAAAAATGGTCACGTGTCCGAAAATGTTACCAATAAAAACGTCAACTCGTCCCGCAAAAAACAAGACCTCACATGACTCTGTGGACCAAAATGTGGAAAAATTATAGGTCTCAAAATGTGGAGACGCAAAAACTTTTTTGCTATAAAAAGCGTCTTTTAGTCTTTTTTCACACTTGCGTTTTTATCTGCATGCGTTTTTTAAAAAAACCGCATGTGTGAAAAAATGCATGTAAACGCGGTAAAACGCATGCGTTTTTATAGAAAAACACAAGAAAACAAGAAAAAAACAAAAAACCCTAACCCTACCCCTAACCCTACCCCTAACCTGAAATACGTGGCACTGAAATACGTGGCACTGAAATATACGTTTATATACGTATATACGTATATAAGTGCCACGATATTTCAGTGGCCACGTATATAAGTGCCACGTATTTAAGTGCCACGTATTTAAGTGCCACTTATTTAAGTGCCACGTATTTAAGTGCCACGTATTTAAGTGCCACGTATTTAAGTGCCACGTATTTACGTGCCACGTATTTACGTGCCACGTATTTTTCAGTGCCTGAAATACGTGGCACTGAAATACGTGGCACTGAAATATCGTGGCACTGAAATATCGTGGCACTGAAGTATTTACGTGCCACGTATTTTTCAGTGCCTGAAATACGTGGCACTGAAATACGTGGCACTGAAATACGTGGCACTGAAATACGTGGCACTGAAATACGTGGCACTGAAATACGTGGCACTGAAATATCGTGGCACTTAAATACGTGGCACTTATATACGTGGCACTTATATACGTGGCACTTATATACGTGGCACTTATATACGTGGCACTTATATACGTGGCACTTATATACGTGGCACTTATGACTGTCAGAAAATGTTCAGTAAACGGTTAGGGGTAGGGTTTCAGGTAGAATTGGGGAGTTTCCACTGTTCAGGCACATCAGGGGCTCTCCAAACGCGACATGGCGTCCAATCTCAATTCCAGCCAATTCTGCGTTGAAAAAGTAAAACAGTGCTCCTTCCCTTCCGAGCTCTCCCGTGCGTCCAAAAAGGGGTTTACCCCAACATATGGGGTATCAGCGTACTAGGGACAAATTGAACAACAACTTCTGGGGTCCAAGTTCTCTTGTTATCCTTGGGAAAATAAAAATTTGGGGGGCTAAAAATCATTTTTGTGGGAAAAAAAATATGTTTTATTTTCACGGCTCTGCGTTGTAAACTGTAGTGAAACACTTGGGGGTTCAAAGTTCTCACAACACATCTAGATAAGTTCCTTGGGAGGTCTAGTTTCCAATATGGGGTCACTTGTGGGGGGTTTGTACTATTTGGGTACATCAGGGGCTCTGCAAATGCAACGTGACGCCTGCAGACCAATCCATTTAAGTCTGCATTCCAAATGGCGCTCCTTCCCTTCTGAGCTCTGTCATGCGCCCAAACAGTGGTTTCCCCCCACATAGGGGGTATCAGCGTACTCAGGACAAATTGGACAACAACTTTTAGGGTCCAATTTATCCTGATACCCTTGTGAAAATACAAAACTGGGGGCTAAAAAATCATTTTTGTGAAAAAGAAAAATAATTTTTATTTTCACGGCTCTGCGTTATAAACTGTAGTGAAACACTTGGGGGTTCAAAGTTCTCACAACACATCTAGATAAGTTCCTTGGGGGGTCTAGCTTCCAATATGGGGTCACTTGTGGGGGGTTTGTACTATTTGGGTACATCAGGGGCTCTGCAAATGCAACGTGACGCCTGCAGACCAATCCATTTAAGTCTGAATTCCAAATGGCGCTCCTTCCCTTCCGAGCTCTGTCATGCGCCCAAACAGTGGTTCCCCCCCACATAGGGGGTATCAGCGTACTCAGGACAAATTGGACAACAACTTTTAGGGTCCAATTTATCCTGATACCCTTGTGAAAATACAAAACTGGGGGATAAATTTCATTTTTGTGAAAAAAAAAAAAAAAATTATTTTCACGGCTCTGCGTTATAAACTGTAGTGAAACACTCGGGGGTTCAAAGTTCTCACAACACATCTAGATAAGTTCCTTGGGGGGTCTAGTTTCCAATATGGGGTCACTTGTGGGGGTTTGTACTGTTTGGGTACATCAGGGGCTCTGCAAATGCAACGTGACGCCTGCAGACCAATCCATTTAAGTCTGCATTCCAAATGGCGCTCCTTCCCTTCCGAGCTCTGTCATGCGCCCAAACAGTGGTCCCTCCCCACAAATGGGGTATCAGCGTACTCCAGACAAATTGGACAACAACTTTTGGGGTCCAATTTATCCTGATACCCTTGTGAAAATACAAAACTGGGGGCTAAAAAATCATTTTTGTGAAAAAAAAAATTTTTTTTATTTTCACGGCTCTGCGTTATAAACTGTAGTGAAACACTTGGGGGTTCAAAGCTCTCAAAACACATCTAGATAAGTTCCTTAGGGGGTCTACTTTCCAAAATGGTGTCACTTGTGGGGGGGTTTAATGTTTAGGCACATCAGGGGCTCTCCAAACGCAACATGGCATCCCATCTTAATTCCAGTCAATTTTGCATTGAAAAGTAAAATAGCGCTTCTTCCCTTCTGAGCTCTGCTATGCGCCCAAACAATGGTTTACACCCACATATGGGGTATCGTCGTACTCAGGACAAATTGCACAACAACTTTTGTGGTCTAATTTCTTCTCTTACCCTTGGGGAAATAAAAAAATGGGGGTGAAAAGATCATTTTTGTGAAAAAATATGATTTTTTATTTTTACGGCTCTGCATTATAAACTTCTGTGAAGCACTTGTTGGGTCAAAGTGCTCAACACACATCTAGATAAGTTCCTTAAGGGGTCTACTTTCCAAAATGGTGTCACTCGTGGGGGGTTTCAATGTTTAGGCACATTAGGGGCTCTCCAAACGCAACATGGCGTCCCATCTCAATTCCAGTCAATTTTGCATTGAAAAGTCAAATGGCGCTCCTTCCCTTCTGAGCTCTGCCCTGCGCCCAAACAATGGTTTACACCCACATATGGGGTATCAGTGTACTCAGGACAAATTGCACAACAATTTTTGGGGTCCAATTTCTTCTCTTACCCTTGGGAAAATAAAAAATTGGGGGTGAAAAGATCATTTTTGTGAAAAAATATGATTTTTTATTTTTACGGCTCTGCATTATAAACTTCTGTAAAGCACTTGTTGGGTCAAAGTGCTCACCACACATCTAGATAAGTTCCTTAGGGGGTCTACTTTCCAAAATGGTGTCACTTGTTAGGGGTTTCAATGTTTAGGCACATCAAGGGCTCTCTAAATGCAACATGGCGTCCCATCTCAATTCCAGTCAATTTTGCATTGAAAAGTCAAATGGCGCTCCTTCCCTTCCGAGCTCTGCCCTGCGCCCAAACAATGGTTTACACCCACATATGGGGTATCAGCGTACTCAGGACAAATTGCACAACAATTTTTGGGGTCCAATTTCTTCTCTCACCCTTGGGAAAATAAAAAATTGGGGGTGAAAAGATAATTTTTGTGAAAAAATATGATTTTTTATTTTTACGGCTCTGCATTATAAACTTCTGTAAAGCACTTGTTGGGTCAAAGTGCTCACCACACATCTAGATAAGTTCCTTAGGGGGTCTACTTTCCAAAATGGTGTCACTTGTGGGGGGTTTCAATGTTTAGGCACATCAGGGGCTCTCCAAATGCAACATGGCGTCCCATCTCAATTCCAGTCAATTTTGCATTGAAAAGTCAAATGGCGCTCCTTTGCTTCCAAGCTCTGCCATGCGCCCAAACTGTGGTTTACCCCCACATATGGGGTATCAGCGTACTCAGGACAAATTGTACAACAACTTTTGGGGTCTATTTTCTCCTGTTACCCTTGGTAAAATAAAACAAATTGGAGCTGAAATAAATTTTGTGTGAAAAAAAGTTAAATGTTCATTTTTATTTAAACATTCCAAAAATTCCTGTGAAACACCTGAAGGGTTAATAAACTTCTTGAAAGTGGTTTTGAGTACCTTGAGGGGTGCAGTTTTTAGAATGGTGTCACACTTGGGTATTTTCTATCATATAGACCCGTCAAAATGACTTCAAATGAGATGTGGTCCCTAAAAAAAATGGTGTTGTAAAAATGAGAAATTGCTGGTCAACTTTTAACCCTTATAACTCCGTCACAAAAAAAAATTTTGGTTCCAAAATTGTGCTGATGTAAAGTAGACATGTGGGAAATGTTATTTATTAAGTATTTTGTGTGACATATGTCTGTGATTTAAGGGCATAAAAATTCAAAGTTGGAAAATTGCGAAATTTTCAAAATTTTCGCCAAATATTCGTTTTTTTCACAAATAAACGCAAGTTATATCGAAGAAATTTTACCACTAACATGAAGTACAATATGTCACGAGAAAACAATGTCAGAATCGCCAAGATCCGTTGAAGCGTTCCAGAGTTATAACCTCATAAAGGGACAGTGGTCAGAATTGTAAAAATTGGCCCGGTCATTAACGTGCAAACCACCCTCGGGGCTTAAGGGGTTAACCAGCCCTACCCCCCACAACTTTAGCCAAATGACCCCCAATTTCCAATGCCTAACTATTATTATAAAGTAAATTAATATTGACAAGCTTCAGTAACAAGAATGGATGTTTTTGCCATTAAAATGGGCACTGTAGGTGTTTTCCTGGCCTCCACTCACTGCCGACTATGCTTCCCCATTGACTTGCATTGGGTTTCATGTTTTGGTCGATCCCCGACTTTGCGCGATAATCGGCCGATTTCACTCGACTCGACTTTCGACAAAGTCGGGTTTCGCAAAACCCGACTCGACCCCAAAAAAGTAAAAGTCGCTCAACCCTAGTGTTCAGTGTTAGTTTTTAACCCTTCATGTGTCCATCTTAATCCTGGCTCGATATGTCATTGGTTTGAAAGGTCAAGCCTTGATATCATTCAGTATCTCCTAGTGATGAGCGAGAGTGCTCTGATATAGCGGTATCCGAGAATGCTCGGTGTTATAAGAGTGTCATGGGTCCTCGAGTAATATGTTCTCGAGTCCCTGCAGCTGTATGATTTGTGGCTGCTAGACAGCCCAACACATGCGGGGATTGCCTATTTGTTAGGCCTGCCTGTTAGGCAATCCCCGCATGTGTTGGGCAGTCTAGCAGCACGGGGACACGGACATGTTACTCGAGCACTCTCGATACTCGAATAACATCGCTCATCACTGGTATTTGCTCTTTAATGTAAAATGTTTACCATCAAATATAAGTGCCATTTCACTTTGTATCCCAAGCCAAAAAAAAAGGTCCATTTATTTTCACATGTAGGCTTATAGACTTGATAGAATGAAGGTTTGGGGCTTTATCAATCTTGTAGCAAAATGAACTATGCTTGAAAAAAAAAATTTGAAAAAATATATTCTTGCACATAGTGGATCTCTATAGCATGCTCTGAGTTTTCTTGTTTTTTGTGCCAAGTGCCTCCTTTCGAACAGTATTGTACACAACCTATGTACACTTTTAAAGCTTTTATATTCATTTTGTATGATTTTATTTTTTGTATTTTTTTTTGAAGTTGAACAAATCCCGTGCCTTTTTATTGTTGTAATAAATACATTGATGTACAATATTTGGCTAGCTGTGTGTCTCTACAATTTGTGGGAATAAGCTACAGCAGTGATACGCAATTAAAAGAATTGTTAACCCCTTCACCCCGAAGCCTGTTTTCAACTTCCTGACCAGGCCATTTTTTTCAATTCTGACCACTGTTACTTTACGAGGTCATAACTCTGAAAGGCTTCAACGGATCCTGGTGATTCTGAGATTGTTTTCTCGTGACATATTGTACATTATGTTAGTGGTAAAATTTCGATTAGACTTGCGTTTATTTGTGAAAAAAACTGAAATTTGGCGAAAATTTAGCAATTTTTAAACTTTTCGTTTTTATGTCCTTAAATTAGAGAGTCATATCAAACAAAATAGTTAATAATATATAACATTACCCACATGTCTGTTTTACATTAGCACAATTTTGGAAACATTATTTTTTTTCGTTAGGAAGTTATAAGGGTTAAAAGCTGACCAGCGATTTCTCAATTTTTACAAGAAAATTTGCAAAACCATTTTTTTAGGGACCACCTCACACTTTAAATCACTTTGAGGGGTCTATATGACAGAAAATGACAAAAAGTGAAACCATTCTAAAAAACTGTACCTCTCAAGGTGCTCAAAACCACATTCAAGAAGTTTATTAACCCTTCAGGTGCTTCACAGGAACTTTAGGAATGTTAAAAAAAAAATTGAACATTTCACTTTTTTTCACAAACTTTTTACTTCAGATACAATTTGTTTCATTTTACCAAGGGTAACAGGAGAAATTGGACCACAAAAGTCGTTGTACAATTTGTCCTGAGAACGCCGATACCCCATATGTGGGGGTAAACCACTGTTTGGGCGCATGGCAGAGCTCGGAAGGGAAGGAGCGCCATTTGAATTTTCAATTTAAAATTTGCTGGAGTTGAGATGGGACACCATGTTGCGTTTGGAGAGCCCCTGATGTGCCTAAACAGTGGAAACCCCCCACAAGTGACACCATTTTGGAAAGTAGACCCCCTAAGGAACTTATCTAGATGTGTGGTGAGCACTTTGAACCCCCAATTGTTTCACTAAAGTTTATAACGCAGAGCCGTAAAAATAAAAAATATATTTTCTTCCACAAAAATGATATTTTAGCCCCTGATGTGCCTAAACAGTGGAAACCCCCCAATTCTAACTGAAACCCTAACCCAAATACACCCCTAACTCTAATCCCAACCGTAAATGTAATCCAAACCATAACTTTAGCCCTAACCCTAACCCTAATGGGAAAATATACAGTAAATAGTTTTTGCATCACCACATTTTGAGAGCTATAATTTATCCATATTTTGGCCCACAGAGTAATGTGAGGTGTTGCTTTTTGCGGGACGAGTTGACGTTTTTATTGGTACCATTTTCGGGCACATGACATTTTTTGATCGCTTTTTATTTCGAATTTTGGGAGGCAGAATTAACAAAAAACAGCAATTCCTGAATTTATTTTTGGGGGGGTTATACCGTTCCACGTTTGGTAAAATTCATAAAGCAGCTTTATTCTTCGGGTTAGTACGATTACAGCTATACCTCATTTATATCATTTTTTTATGTTTTGGCTCTTTTACACAATAAAAACTATTTTATATAAAAATTAATTGTTTTTGCATCGCTTTATTCTGAGAGCTATAACTTTTTTTGCTGATGATGCTGTATGGCAGCTTTTTTTTTGCGGGACAAGATGACGTTTTCAGAGGTACCATGGTTATTTATATCCGTCTTTTTTATCACATTTTATCGCACATTGTGTTCGGCAGTATGATAATAAAGCGTTGTGTTTTGCCTCGTTTTTTATTTATTTTATTTGCGATGTTCACTGAAAGGGTTAACTAGTGGGATAGTTTTATAGAGCAGGTCGTTACGGACGCGGCTTTACCAAATATGTGTACTTTTATTGTTTTGTTTTGTTTTTATTTACATAAATAAATGAATTTTTTTGAAAATATTTATTTATGTTTTTTCTTTATTTGGGGATTTTTTTTTTTTTTTAAATACACTTTATAACATTGTCCCAGGGGGGGACATCACTATATTTCATCAGATCGCTGATCTGACACTTTGCATAGCACTGTGTCAGATCAGCGATCTGACAGGCAGTGCAGGAGGCTTTCCGGCGCTTGCTCTGAGCAGGCACCGGCAAGCCACCTCAGTGAAGGACCCGGAAGGAGCCCCGCGCCCGTCTTGGATCCGGGGACTCCTTCCAGAACATCAGAACAACCCGATCGCATCGCGTTGTTCCGGTGGGAGAGCGCAGGGAGCCCCCGTCGCTGTCACTACGGACAGCGGCATCAGAGGGGTTAAATGCGCTAGCGCCAATCGTGGGCATTGCTGCAGGGTGTCAGCTGTCACATGTGAGGCCGCGTGATCGTGCCGCCATACTAGTACTGCGCATGTCGGGAAGGGGTTAAACATGTTTCTCGCCCACAAAAAAAAGCAGCCCGGATAATGCAGTCTGTGGTTTCTGAAGTAGTCACGTACAGTGGGGTGAAATAAGTATTTGATACACTGCCGACTTTGCAAGTTTTCCCATTTCCAAAGAATGGAGAGATCTGTAATTTTTTTTTATCGTAGGTACACTTCACCTGTGAGAGACAGAATCTAAACAAAATCCAGAAAATCACATTGTCTGATATTTAAATAATTAAATTACATGAATTAAGTATTTGATTGCCTACCAACCAGCAAGTATTCTGGCTCATAGACCTGTTAGGGCATGTGCACACGTTGTGGTTTTTACTGCGGATCCGCAGCGTTTTTGACGCTGCGCATCCGCAGCAGTTTTCCATGTGGTGTACAGTACAATGTTAACCTATGGAAAACAAAAACCGCTGTGCACATGCTGCGGAAAAAAACACGCGGAAACGCTGCGGTTTTTTTTCCGCAGCATATCAATTCTTTGAGCGGAGTCCGCAATGGTTTGACACCTGCTCCATATTAAAAAAACGCAGGCGTAAAACCGCAGTAGAATCCGCACAAAAACCGCTGTAAATCGTGGTAAAACTGTGATAAATCTGCAGCAAAAACGCAGTGTTTTTGCCCTGCGGATTTATCAAAATCAGTGCGGGAAAAATCCGCAGACCAGTCCGCAGCGTGTGCACATAGACTCAGTTTCCTACTCGGCACTCATTACCTGTATTTATTGCACCTGTTTAACCCCTTAATCCCATATGACGTACTATCCCGTCGAGGTGGGGTGGGCCTTATTTCCCATCGACGGGATAGTACGGGATGCGATCGGTCGCGCTCATGGGGGGAGCGCGGCCGATTGCGGCCGGGTGTCAGCTGACTATCGCAGCTGACACCCGGCACATTAACCCCCGGCACACAGCGTTGGGGCTAGGGTTGGGGCTAAAGTTAGGGTTAGGGTTGGGGCTAAAGTTAGGGTTAGGGTTGGGGCTAAAGTTAGGGTTAGGGTTTGGATTACATTTACGGTTGGGATTAGGGTTGGGATTAGAGTTAGGGGTGTGTCAGGGTTAGGGGTGTGGTTAGGGTTACCGTTGGGATTAGGGTTAGGGGTGTGTTTGGATTAGGGTTTCAGCTAGAATTGGGGAGTTTCCACTGTTCAACTGAAGTGTGAAAGAAGCCTTAGGCAAAACTGGTAGTTGGAGGGAAAGTTAGAGAGTTCCTTGCTGGGGACCAAGACGGAAAGGTCTTCAGGTCGAGCTTGCTGGAGTGATCTCCAGTTAGATCCAGACTGCTGTCTGAGGAGGACAAGGGTCCACGGAGCTGCGCCTGCCCCACGTGCGGCAGCATCCTAAGAAAGAGATATAGAAGAGAAGTGTATTGCAGTGAGTGAGAAACGAAGGCATAGCAACAAGTGGATACCAGAGAGGAGAGTGGCCGAGAGAAGCTGCATACTACTGGTGCGCGATCTGGTAGCCGGAATACAGAGGGAGTAAGTGCTCTATGCCTTGCTTCAGAGACCAGCAGGGCAGGTGATTCCAAGTTACTTGTCCGCCTTTATACACAGGAGGCAAGGTGGCAACCTTAAAGAGGCGGGGGCGTGCTAGAGTCCCTAACCAAAGTCTCAAGTCACCGGTCATACGTGTTTTGTTCCATCCGACCACGGGGAGCAGTGAGAGGAGTAATAACGGTGAGGATGCAAATAGGGACCTACTGTGTTACTGTGCGCATAGGAAGGCTATTGAATTCCACCTGGATAAGGAGACTCTGGATTTGCCTTCAGACCGGCCGGACTCTGCCTACCCTGTGATCCGGTGCCCAGGACTGTGGATGCTGAAGTCTTCAGTAAAGGTAAAGAGACTGCAACCTTGTGTCCTCGTTCTTCACTGCGCCTCACACCATTCACCATCTACACACCGGGAAGCCCTGGGGATACACTTCACCTGTGGGAAGGTATACCATCTAGCTGCCATAACATCACCCCAGCGGACCCCTAAGCAGCGTCGGTCACCCTGACCGAATACCACAGGTGGTGTCACGAACATTTCCCCTTTAAAGACCTTTCCCATAAGAACTATTTTTTATACTGGACACCCCTGAGGGCCACGGACCGGGTCAGCCACCGTGACATCCCCCGAACCGAAGGACCCGGTGCCGAGTACCCCATTGCCCTACTCTGGGGGCGCACCACAGGTACATATTCAATCTGCTGTTGTAGGTGACGGACCTGTTTGTCTGACGAGTGCGCTAATCTCCAAATTCTTCAATAAACATCCCAGTGAGAAATATGTCATTTCATTAATAACAGAATGTCATAGTAACAGGATTACTATCACCTGGATGTAGAATTACGTCTTGTTTTCCATCTTCTGCCCCAATATGTAAATGTGACTTCAGCATTATTTTGGTGTACTCAGTGCTGTTGTATCCCAGATAAAGAAGGCCATTATTCCCTGCATATAGCTGATGGCTTTTAGAGAACTCTGCTTCTGAATGATAACAATCCCTCAAAGAAAAGCTTTGGAACAAGACAATGAATGGCGGTTTTGTTTCCTGGCTGTGCCCGTCATGTGTTGTTTGAGATACAGGTTGCACACACGCATTATGTGCGTATGGTGTTTGATAAAGAAGGTATAAATGGGAGTGCAGGTTGTAAATTCATTTTACAAAGCCGTGGATTCATGAGCTGATAACATTCAGACATTATGGCCTCTGATTTCTAGAGTGAAGAAGTAAAATTAGCAAAAAAGAACAAACTTTATCATGTCGATTGTGACAATTCCCTGTGTAATTTACTAATGAGAAATACAGCATTGCTGTTTTCAGGATATCATGTTAAGTAGCAGGACTTGGGTTTTTATTAAAGAGCTAATTTGGCCATAATGTAATGTAATATAACGTCCAGAGAAAGAACGATATAGGACCACGTGTCACCTATAGTAACTTCTCTTCAGATGCCTTTGTTTATGGTCTTGCGTCTCAGTTTGCCCCAAGGTGGCAGTATGTGTTGGTTGTCTAGTACTCAATTAAATGGAATCTGTCACAAGGTTTTTTGCTAACCCATCTGAGAGCAGCATGATGTAAGGGCAGAGACCCTGATTCCAGCAACATATCACTTAGTGGGCTGATTGCTTTAGTTTTTATAAAATCTTATTTATTTACCGCAGAACTTCCCGTTCTCTAAATGATGAGCCCTGTATAACTCTTCCCATATCACTGTCAGCTTTCTGTGTACACTGTTCATAGACAGAAAGCTGCAAATTAGTGGTGGGGCAGAGTTACACAGAGCTGATAAATATGGAAGACTAATTAGCAGTAGGTTTACTAGTCCCCTAGAGATAATATCCTGCTGATAAATCAGTAATTTTATCAAAACTGGAGTAAACAGCTGAGTAAGTGAACTGCGGGAATCAGGGTCTCTGTCCCTGTCTCCTGCTGCTCTCAGATTAGGTGGCAAAAACCTGATCACAGAGTCCCTGGATACTGAAACCAGAAACAGAAACATAAAGGAGCAGCGTGAATCATTGCAATGGCATACAGAACACAAAAAGGAAGAGCAGAATCTTAGCTACAAGGCTAGCTGTGGTCAATACTGGGGTAGTCAGAAGACAATGTAGTCCAGCAGGGCATTTATATACAGTTAGAAACTTTTAGTAGGGAATAAAAAGAGATGAATGTAGCAACTGAGCTGAAGCACAGAGGGGTCACCAACAGTTGAGTAGCTAAAGTCAAATCAGCCGATTGCCTCCTCCAATGCAACAAAGGAATGGTTACAGGCTAAATGTAATAAGATCCCTAAGGCGATTTATGCAGCGTCAAAAATGCAGCGGCCAGATGTTACAGCATAGTGGATGGGATTTCTAGAAATCCCATGTCCACTGTGTGTTTCTGTGCACCTGCAGATCACCTGCAGAGACTGACCAGCGTGTCTTTCAGATCCGCAGCATATCAATTTCTCTTACAGACCTTACCACCATCCCTCTCTGAAAGGTGTTGGGCAACAAGTTCTTCCACTACAATTGTAGAATTGTTACTTCTTCAACCAAAAATACCATCTAAAGTACAATACAAAGTGATGTACCTTAGGGGTGAGGCTCAACAGGGAGTGCAATTTTAAAGTTGGATATAGATTCATTCATTGTTTGCAGACCATTTACACAAAATAAGGGACAAATAGCGATTTTCATGCTTGACATCCTATATTTTTAAAGTCAGACCCAAGAATATAAATAAAGTAAAGAACTTGGCACTCAACTTGGTAATAATGGTAGTTTTGAATATGCTTTTTTATTTCAGATAGCAGTCCCACAGTAATAATAAACGTTTCGGTCTACCATAGACCTTCTTCAGTAAACTAAGTTGAAAATACATAACAAAATTTTTTTCAATCATTATACAATGTCATAACATCATGAAGTTACACAAATAGGGGGGGAAAAGGCTAACAAGATAAATCTGGCAACAATATAGTGAATTGTGATGGAACAGAAGGTAGGAGAGGTAGGGAAGGAGTAAGATAAAAATCTTATAACATACCCGACTGCTCAAATGAACGGTATGCGAGATGTCTCTGAATATAACGTTGATCTCTGTGTATGGAAATACTTATGGACCATAAGGGAAGAAGAAATGGTCGCCCTGTGATATTAGGAAGTATATCCTATAATTAGGTGTACAGTGCTAGTGACAGAAATGGTATAACACGTACGTATACTGACCAGATTTAGTCCAAAAAGTGGTGTAGTCTATGGGTCATGGACTTCCAGTTATAATATGACGTAACTGTAAGATAATATGATGTCTGTTAAGGCCCCGTCTCACATAGCGAGATCGCTAGCGAGATCGCTGCTGAGTCACAAGTTTTGTGACGCAACAGCGACCTCCATAGCGATCTCGCTATGTGTGACACGTACCAGCGATCAGGCCCCTGCTGCGAGATCGCTGGTCGTGTCGGAATGGCCTGGACCTTTTTTTGGTCGTTGAGGCCCCGCTGACATCGCTGAATCGGTGTGTGTGACACCGATCCAGCGATGTCTTCACTGGTAACCAGGGTAAACATCGGGTTACTAAGCGCAGGGCCGCGCTTAGTAACCCGATGTTTACCCTGGTTACCAAAAAAAACAAACAGTACATACTCGCCTTTCGGTGTCCCTTGCCGTCTGCTTCCTGCTCTCACTGACTGCCGGCCGTACAGTGAGAAGTGAGAGCACAGCAGTGACGTCACCGCTGCGCTCTGCTCTCAGTGTACGGCGGCTCAGTCAGAGCAGGAAGCAGACGGCAAGGGACCTGGACACCGAAAGGCGAGTATGTACTGTTTGTTTTTTTTGGTAACCAGGGTAAACATCGGGTTACTAAGCGCGGCCCTGCGCTTAGTAACCCGATGTTTACCCTGGTTACCCGGGTGCTGCAGGGGGACTTCGGCATCGTTGAAGACAGTTTCAACGATGCCGAAGTCGTTCCCCTGATCGTTGGTCGCTGGAGAGAGCTGTCTGTGTGACAGCTCCCCAGCGACCACACAGCGACTTACCAACGATCACGGCCAGGTCGTATCGCTGGTCGTGATCGTTGGTAAATCGCTTAGTGAGACGGGGCCTTTACTTATATCTAGGGTCAGTGTTACTATAAGTTGATAAGATTGTCACCATACAAAGGACTATATTATGTCTCACCTATTATACTGAGATCCCAAACACCTTGTGGAATTGGAGAGGGGCGTCCCAATCGGGGAGCGTACAATGTAGTGATTCAGTCACTGAAGCATACAATATAATCGTAAGGGGAATGCCCATAACATCTGTGTCCTAATCGGTTGAAAGTAATAACAATGTAGTTTGTAACTTACAAACATATGGGTAAGTTACAAACTACATTGTTATTACTTTCAACCGATTAGGACACAGATGTTATGGGCATTCCCCTTACGATTATATTGTATGCTTCAGGCACGCTCCCCGATTGGGACGCCCCTCTCCAATTCCACAAGGTGTTTGGGATCTCAGTATAATAGGTGAGACATAATATAGTCCTTTGTATGGTGACAATCTTATCAACTTATAGTAACACTGACCCTAGATATAAGTAACAGACATCATATTGTCTTACAGTTACGTCATATTATAACTGGAAGTCCATGACCCATAGACTACACCACTTTTTGGACTAAATCTGGTCAGTATACGTACGTGTTATACCATTTCTGTCACTAGCACTGTACACCTAATTATAGGATATACTTCCTAATATCACAGGGCGACCATTTCTTCTTCCCTTATGGTCCATAAGTATTTCCATACACAGAGATCAACGTTATATTCAGAGACATCTCGCATACCGTTCATTTGAGCAGTCGGGTATGTTATAAGATTTTTATCTTACTCCTTCCCTACCTCTCCTACCTTCTGTTCCATCACAATTCACTATATTGTTGCCAGATTTATCTTGTTAGCCTTTTCCCCCCCTATTTGTGTAACTTCATGATGTTATGACATTGTATAATGATTGAAAAAAATTTTGTTATGTATTTTCAACTTAGTTTACTGAAGAAGGTCTATGGTAGACCGAAACGTTTATTATTACTGTGGGACTGCTATCTGAAATAAAAAAGCATATTCAAAACTACCATTATTACCAAGTTGAGTGCCAAGTTCTTTACTTTATTTATGTTCACTGGTTTGGGGAACCTATCTTGTGCACCAACACAGTAGTGCCACGATATACTTCACTATAGACTCAAGAATAGGCATGCCAACTAATATTGCTTAACTATATTGGGGACTGTTTAGTTTCAATTAAGTTGTCCAGTATTTGACAGATAATTTAATGGAAACTAAACAGACCCAATTATAAATAAAGGTGTACGCATGATAGTTTTTGTGTCTGTTATGCGACAAATGCAGCTTGCAACAAAACTGATCATGCTTCTGGTGTCATATTCCTGTACGGATGGTGGTTCTTGTTAAGTCTGTCAAGTCTTCATGTATTGATGGTTGTTCTTATGCTGCATTCATGTACTTCTGATATTTATCACCAGAACCTTCATCAGTAGATGAATACGAAACCAAAATCACCATCAGTACATAAATAGAACACCAGAGCCATCAATAATGCATAAATACAATATATCGTAAATATATAATTTTAGAATCACTATCATAAGCTGTGCCTAAGACTGGCAGTAACCTCAATGATGTCACTCCTGGTCACAGGCAGGCAGCGCTTCTCACGCTCTGCTCATTGTGACTCGGCTGGCGTGGAGAGCGGTCACATCACTGATGTGACTGCTCTCCAAACCAACCAGATCGTTGTGGGACAGATATGGATTATCTTCTCCTCAAACAGCTGAGGAATATGGTGTTTTATTACTTTTAATTTTTGGGAAAAAAAATGGGTAAAAGAGGGTGGAGAGTTTTATTTCAAATAAAGGATTTTATTCTTGCTGTGTCTTTATTGCAATTTTACTGTGGGTGTAGTAATAGGGACATCTTATAGACGCCTCTAACCTGTGGGCTTGATGTCTGCTGACATTAAAAAGCTGACTGCTGACATCAATCCAACAAATATTAACCCATGTGTCACTGCACCAGGGTAAGTTGGAAGAGCCAGGCAAAGCACCAGAATTAGCACATCTAATAGATGCACCTTTTCTGAGGCAGCTGCAGGCTGCTATTTTTAGGCTGCGGGGAATATCCATGGCCCCTTACCAGTGTGATAATACCAGCCCCCAGCTGTCTCCTTTAGCGTGGCTGCTTGTCAAAAATGAGGGGACCCTAGGCAGTTTTTTAATTATTTATTTAAATAATTAAAAAAAAAAAGCTGTGGAAACTCTTCTATTTTTCATAATGAACCAAGGTAAAGCTGACAGCTGGGAGCTGCAGCCTGCACTGTTGGTTTTGCCTGGGCTGGTTGTCAAAAATAGCAGAATATTCCAAGCCATTTTTTAAAATATTTATTTATTACACAGTCACCGGCTGGTGAATACTTCCATCATCGTACACCTGCTCTCACTGCTATCAGTGAGACCAGGTATAGGATGATGAGAGGAGTACTCTCATCAGCTGACGCCTGTGATAGGCAGAAACCTTTTTACCGCTGATCACAGCTACTGGTTCACACGCTGTCATCTGTATGACAACGTGGGAACCGCAGCCCTCTGACCAGTGGTAAGCCTGTGTTTCTCGCATACCTGATGTTTGGGTGCCCTATTCATTTGAATGGGGTCTGGGTTCGGGTTTAAGTGCAGTACCGTTCTGGTACCTAAACCAAACTTTTTTAAAATGTTCGGCCAAACTGGCTGGACTCGAACTTCCACAGGTTTGCCCATCTCTAACCGTCAGTACATCAATACATCACCAGAACCACCATCAGTAAATGATTACGCACACCAGAACCACCATCAGTACATAAATGCAGCACCAGAACCACCATTAATGCGTCACCAAAGCCACTAACAGCTATAGAGTTCAAGTCCTCTTTTTCTCTGAAGAGGCAATTTGCATATTACATTTCCCAGAGGAGCATTGCACGGCGAATAAACCTCCTTACCTTGACAAGCCAGAGCTGGTATGTCACTCTTCACAAGGAGAAACCTTACCCCTTGGACCTCAGTCCAAAGCCTCTCACCTAGCCTAATCAGTTCTCATGCTTCGCACTGATGAGGGCCAACAGCCCGAAACACCGTGTCTGCGAATTGAGATACTGATTTGGCTCTTATCCTAAGTCAACTTGCAAGACTCATTAACGGGTTGATTGTGACTTGTAGGATCGCTACTTCCAATAGGTGGTGCTATAGAGTTCAAGTCCTCTTTTTCTCTGAAGAGGCAATTTGCATACATAATTATAATAGGTACATAAATACATAATGAGAACTACAGTCAATAAATAAATACACCAGTACCACTATCTGTTCATGTATACATTAATACATAAATAGATCACCAGAACCACCATCTGTACGTGACTACATCACCAAGCTTAGTACAGCAATCAATTGTAATGTCAAGTCAGCCTCATATACATACATTTGTATCACATGAGACTACAACTCCCAGTATGTCAGTTGCACTTTCTTTCCAGTCTCTGCACACAAGCTCCGCCCCTTCGGGTCACGTGGTTGTGAGGGTTCTTCTTCATTCATGTCCACTCCACTGACCAGTAGGACCATTTCCATACCAGAATGGAGTTTACAAGCTGCACAGGGGCTCAGCCATGCAGCTAGAAAGGCAGCTCAGATCTGTGAGTACTAGTAACACACTAGGGGTGTACTTACTTCTTCAAGGCGATTCTAGCTAGAGTACAGTAACCATGGTATGGCAGCCATACCGATATGTGCAGCAATAAAAATTGCTTTGAAAAAACTCTGGCTGTGCCCACTTTTTCCCATTTTCTACCCCAGCAGTCCTGTCCAGTAACCAAGGTACTAATAGCACTCAATACACATATTCTTCAGTGGGGGAGCCATTAACCCCTCCAGATACTCAGGAGCAAGTTGATGCTCCTAATCAGCCCTCATCCAATGTTCTTTGATGCTCATGAACATCCACCCCACCCTCCCCCAGCTAATGTGCCTGATTCAGTCACTACAAGTCTCCTGCCACTCTTCTGTAGTAATAGGGTCGTTTCAAGATCCCAATCTTGTTCCCAGGGCTCTACCACGCATGAAAGAAGCAGAGCCTTTGGACACAAGTGGAGACTTTCCAGTTATTCCTTTAGAGCAGACCTGGGCAAAGTGTAGCCCGCGGGCCACATCAGGCCCTATGGCTTTCCAGTCCGGCCTGCGAAATGAGACAGTCAAGGGGATAAAAACAATGGCACCATGTCCTCTCCCACCTTCCCCACTGCCACCATACATGGATGGAGGAGGGGCCACCGGCACTTTCTTCCACCAATCACTGTGTGAAATAGCAGATACGATTAGGTAATTTCATTGTGTCATCTGTGCACTGCGGAGAGTCAGTGCAACAGAGACAGGAGCAGAGCGCCGGGGGAAGCGAAACAAGGAGAGTATGTGGTGTTCTTTTTTTTCATGTGTATGAAATGTTTGACTGGACATAGGGAGGCTATGGGTCTCTCATGCTGGGCATGGGAAGGCTATGGGGGTCTCATGCTGGACATGGGGAGGTTATTGGGTTCTTATGCTGGACATGGGGAGGATATGGGTGTCTCATGCTAGACATGGGAGGCTATGGGGGTCTCATGCTAGACATGGGGAGGCTATGGGGGTCTCATACTGGACATTGGGCAGCTATGTGGGGCTCATGTTGTACATCAGGAGGCTCTGTGGGGCTCATGGCATGGCATGACCCCGCT
The DNA here is from genome assembly GCF_051348905.1 of Ranitomeya variabilis. Classification (NCBI taxonomy): domain Eukaryota; kingdom Metazoa; phylum Chordata; class Amphibia; order Anura; family Dendrobatidae; genus Ranitomeya; species Ranitomeya variabilis. Next base: position 102,979,941 of record NC_135235.1, read on the forward strand.
CCTGTCATTGCCGGCTCTTATTTTCAGCCTTGCGCCCCTTAGTAAGCTCAGGTGCTAGCACTTGTCTTTAGAACCCACCAGGTTTTTGTCTGTGTCTCTTCACACTGCCACTTCAGCCTGCTACTCTCTCCTTCCCTCCCCGTCTGGAGTGTGCGCACGGTTAGCACAGTCTTCTTCGGTACAGTCCACTCCCTCTCTAGTGTGTATGCACTGCACATACTGTCTGTTTGCTCACATTGTAACTGACCAGTACCTTTCCCCCCCCTGTAGTATGGACCCAATGCAGGCTCTGTCTGAGCAGGTGAAACACCTGATTCAGATGCTGCAGAAGCTAAACTTGGAGCAGCGTGCCCTAGCTCAGTAACACCAGCAGGTTGCGGATACTGTTCAGGGGGCTCTGGCCACGGGGATTCAGGGGGCAGGGGCTAGGGACGTCGCTTTAGTTTCTCCCGAACCCCCGGTCAAATTGCCAGATACGTTTTCTGGTAATAAAAAAGAATTCAGAGTGTTTAAGGAGGGCTGTAAGCTCTTTTCTCCCTTAGACCCCACTCCTCTGGGGATGAGAAGCAGAGGATGGGAGTGGTTATGTCTCTGCTCAGGGGGCTCTGGAAGCCTGGGCGTTTTACCTCCCCTCCGCAGCCCTTGAGAGAGTGTCTGTGGATACATTTTTTGAGGCTCTAGGGCACATTTATGATGAGCCTGATCGCGTGCGCTTGGCTGAGGACATGGTGATGAGTGTCTGTCAGGGGAAGCACTTGGCTCGGTTTTGTTCAGAATTCAGATGTTGGGCTGCTGAGGTTTCTTGGGATGATGCTGCCCTCCGGGGTTTGTTTCTTAGAGGCCTTGGCACTTCATCCTCTACTGGACTACCTGGAAGACGCCATTACCCAAGTGGTTCATATGGATCACAGACTATGGGCGTTATGCAATTTGAAACACTATTGTTCTCCAATGGAGGCGAGGTGGGACCTACTCCTGAAGCTATGGAGGTGGGCGCCATCACCTTTAAGGAGAAAGAGAGAAGATGCCGCCGCGAGAAGCAGTTGTGCTTCTATTGTGGAGAATCAGCATGCTGGAGGAAGGACTGTCCCTCCTGCCCCTCATCATCCAAGGCGCCGGGAAACTACTAGGTCTGGGTAGTAGTCGAGGAGGCTATCCAGACCTTCAGGTACACTTGCCCTCATGTTTCAAAGTTTTGCTGCAGGTGGAACTTTTAGTGGACGGTTCTCCTTCTTTTTGTACAGCTTTTGTGGATTGCAGTTCATCTATCAACTTGGTTAGCCCTCATTTCCCAATGCAAGATAGTGACAGTTAGAGTCCAGACTCCTGTTAAAGTGGTGGCCATTGACTCTTCTCCCCTCACCAAAGAAGGGATTTGTTACGTCTCAGAAGTCTTCTCATTCAAAGTGGGCTCTGATCACACTGAGAAAATAAGTTGTTTTGATTTGGAAAATTTACCAGCTGGGTTGGTGTTGGGTATGCCCTGGTTACAACGCCACAAGCCTATCATCAATTGGGAGATGGGGCAATTGTTGTGAATCTGCATTATTATCTGTACCAGTCAAATCTGTTTCTGTGTCGTCTGTCGGTCTGGAAGGTATTCCGGAGTACCTGAAAGAGTTCGAGGATGTGTTTTCCGAAAGCGAGGCAGAGGTTTTACCGCTTCATAGACCCTTTGATTGTGCCATTGAGTTAGTCCCGGGGGCTAAGTTACTGAAAGCCCGTCTGTTCAATTTGCCTGGTCCTGAGCAGTTAGCCATGAAGGACTATATTGTGGAAAGCCTCCATAAGGGGCATATACGGCCTTCCGTTTCTCCTGTGGTTGCCGGGTTTTTTTTGTTAAGAAAAAAGATGGTGGTCTGCTTCCCTGCCTCGACTTTCGGGAACTCAGCAAAATAACCTACCTACCCTCTTCTCCTTATCCCAGATTTGCGTAACCAGTTATCAGGGGCCAAATGGTTCTCCAAATTAGATATCCGGGGCTTACAATCTGATAAGGGTTCGGGAGGGGGACGAGTGGAAAATGGCATTCCTCACATCAGTTGGACTCTTTGAAAATCTGGTCATGCCATTTGGACTCACTAATGCCCCTGCTATTTTTCAAAATTTCATTAATGTGGTGTTCGCGAACCTCATAGGCCACTTTGTTATTATTTATTTGGATGACATTTTAGTGTATTCCCCGGACAGTCAGACTCATTTACAACATTTAAGAACGGTCCTCCAAAGACTCAGAGAAAATTAATTGTTTGTTAATTTGGAAAAATGCTCATTTTTTGTACAAGAACTATCTTCTTTGGGTCTTATTGTCTCCTGTGAGGGGTTTCACGTGGATCCCAAGAAGGTGCAGGCGATTGCAGACTGGGTGCAACCATGAGATCTTAAGAGGCTGCAGCTCTTCTTGGGATTCGCGAATTATTACCGAAAGTTCATTAAGGGTTTTTCACAAGCGGGTAAACCTCTTACTGATCTTACCCGCAAGGGGGCAGATGTAAGAAATTGGTCTGGGCCCGCCAAGAAGGCCTTCTTGGCACTCAAAAAATGTTTTATGTCTGCTCCAATTTTGATTCAGCCAGACTTGTCCAAACCTTTTGTTGTGGAGGTGGGCACTTCTGAGGTGGGGTTGGGGGCAGTGTTGTCCCAGGGTCCTGCCACTTTAACTAACCTCAAACCCTGTGCTTTTTTTTCAGGAAGTTCTCTTCTGCCGAGAAAAATTATGATGTGGGCAATAGAGAACTTCTTGTGATTAAATTGGCGTTCGAAGAATAGAGGCACTTTTTGGAAGGGGCGGCTCATCCGATTACTGTAATCACGAATCATAAAAATTTGGCATGTATCGAGTCTGCAAAAAGACTGACTCCTAGACAGGCTCGTTGGTTCCTTTTTGTTCACAGTTCCAGTTTTCTATTACTTTTCGTCCTGGTTTCAAGAAAGTTAAAGCGGATGCTTTGTCCAGAAGTTTTGAGCCCATATCTTCCCCCAAACCACCATCTTCCATTCTTTGTCCCGGGGTGGTGGTGGTGGGGGTCTTATCTGAGTTGGAATGAGAGATTGTGGGGGCCCAATCTCTAGCCCCTGCTTCTAAGCCTGGGGATAAATTGTTCCTGAACAATTGCATTCTAAGCTTGTACAGGAATTTCATGAGTCCAGGCTTAGTGTCCTTCCCGGTATCACGGCCACACGACAGGCTGTGGCTAGGGTTTTTTGGTGGAACTCACTAGGTTCTGATGTCAGAAAATTAATATCTGCATGTCGGGTTTGTGACCGATTCAAAAGCTCCCATGGCAGGCCGGCTGGTGAATTGGTGCCTTTGTCGGTTCCCGATATGCCATGGACTCATCTGTCTATGGACTTTGTCACCGGTCTCCCGCCTCCCAGGGGCAATACTGTGATATGGGTAGCGGTGGACAGGTTTTCCAAGCAGGCCCATTTTGATCCCTTAGTGGCTTTGCCCTCAGCTGACACTTTGTCTAGGTTGTTTGTGCAGCATGTGGTCCGCTTGCATGGGGTACCCCTGAATGTGGTGTCTTAGAGAGGTGTTCAGTTTGTAAGAAATTGGGCATTTCTTTATCTTTCTCTTCTGCATATCACCTGGAGAGCAGTGGCCAGACTGAATGCACGAATCAATCCCTGGCACAGATTCTTAGGTGTTTGACCTCTGTCAGACAGGATAACTGGTGTGACGCTCTACCTTTGGCTGAATTCGCTTTTAACAATCAGGTGAATCAATCCACCGGTATGTCCCCATTTTTGGTCAACTATGCGTTTAGTCCACATTTTGGGGAATTTGGGGGAATTTTTTCGATTAGATTCTGGGTGCCCGGGGGCGGAGGGATCTGTTCAGCAGTTAAAAGATCTGTGGGCTGAAGTCCGCCGGAATATCTCCAGGGTTCAAGGGAGGTATACATTTTTTGCGGATAGAAGGAGAACTCCGGGGCACATATTTCAGGTGGGGGAGAAGGTTTGGCTTTCCACATGGAACATCAATCTTACGGTTCAGTCAGCCAAATTGGGACCAAAATTCATTGGTCCATATGAGATTGTAGAAATAGTCAACCCGGAGGCATTTAGGTTGCGTGTTCCTGCCGAGTTTAAAATATCTAATGTATTCCATAAATCCCTGTTGAAACCATTAGGATCAGTCAAAGAGGATCCTGGGTCTGTGGCTCCTCCGGTGTTGGTGGAGGGTCACATGGAGTATGCTCGCTCCTTGAAATATCTAGTTCACTGGAAGGGGTATGGGCCTGAGGATCACTCCTGGGTCCCTGCTCACTTGGTACATGGTTCGAGCATTTCATGCCAAACATCCGGAGAGGCTTGGGGATCTAGTGGCCCCCCTTTGATAGAGGGGTACTGTCATGATCCTATGGTATTTTTTGGACTGACGTGCCAGGGGCTAATTATTTCTGGCCTTTTTCTGGTTCTGGGAGGGCTTTTTATAGCCTTGGTTTGCTCGAGTCCTTGTCAGTTATGCTCCTGCCCTCGGCTGAGTTAAGGTGACCCTGGTGTTTTGTGTGCTTGTGCCTTGTGCCTGCTCTGCGTGAATATTTCCTGTTGCTGAACCGGTCTGTCCCCCACTTTGCTATTGCCTGTTGATTCTGTACTTCGTTGTTCTGTTCTATGGTTGTGTCTCTTCACACCGCCGCATCAGCCTGCTACTCTCTCCTTCCCTCCCCATCTGGAGTGTGCACACGGTAAGTACAGTCTTCTTCGGTACAGTCCTCTCTCTCTCTCTCTCTGCACACACTCTCTGTTAATTCTCAATAAGGGGCTGTGTGGTGACTCATATGATATATAAAAGGGGCTGTGTGCAGGTTCAAACGGTATATAGGGGATGTCAGCATACTTAATTCTGCTCAATATAAAGTGATGCAATTAATATTAATATAAAGTAATTATAATGAATATGTTAATATTAATATTGGGCAAAATTACTTTTGGTCTATTGGTTCGGCCCTCCACAACAGCCACAGTCTCTCATGTGGCCCCTCGGGAAAATTAATTGCCCACCCCTGCTCTAGAGCATCAAGATGCAGTAGGAGGTCTCACCACTCCAGATCCTCATGCTGGCTCTCTCCATCAGTTAGTTCCTGCAGCTCATCAGAATCGGACAGGTCAGACCTCTTTGCAAGAGGTGGGAGACTTCACAGTCAGCCGGTTGGTTGTGCAAAGGGGAAGGTCAGTCTCACGAAGGGCGGGACACCCCATCATGACCACCACAGGTTCCAGCTGCAAACAGTGAGTTTAACTTTATGGGGACTTGGGGGTATAAGTTAGCAGGTGGCAACTTAGTAGTTGCTTTAAGGGCCTTAATAGGTAAGTTAGAGCCAAAAAAACATTCCCCACTCCCAATGTTGGTCAAACAGCAATCTGAAAAACCTTGAACCGGTTTTCATAAAGAAGCATTCTTTGTTGGATCAGCCCTTTTGGGTCTTACTTAGATGAGGAGACGAAGAATATATGGGACAACCAAAACATAGACATCTGGTCTTTAATGTCAGAAGACCAGCACACGGTAGATAAAGAGCAAAGGCTCATTTTTGAAAGGTCAATTGAAAGATGTGCAAAAGTTGCCAAAACCATGAAAAACTGTCAAGCCTTCATGCTGCTCAGTTGTGTCACGGGCAAGCGAACGCTGACCAGAATTATTTGTCTACATGGACTACATATATAATGATTTTAAATCTCACTGTGGCAGTGCATGGTACAAATATGATGAGGACTTTAGGAGGCGCTTGTCGTTACAATCGGATACTGGGTGGGAGGGGCCAAGGCCACTGACATGTAGCTAAGGTTAATGATATCACAAAGAACCCCGCCCTTTCAATCCTTGGTCACTGCTTCTTCTTCCCTCACTCAAGGGACAGTGGCCATGCGCAGACGGCACACCCATAACGTGTTTGCTTTTTAATGAAGGCCACTGCAGGTTTTACAGATTATGCAAATATAAACACAAATGTTCCGCCTGCGGCAGTCAGCACCCAGCGCTTTGTTGTCCCAAGCCAGGTAAGCCAACCAGTAAATGCAACATTAGGAAAGGACACCAGGTCTCCATGGTTAGATCAGTACCCCAATAAAGATGCAGCTGCTGTTAGGGGTCGAGTTCCCGTCTCTGCACAGAGGGAATCTCGGGCCATCTCCGCTGCCGTCTCCCATTCTTTTCCTGCCGCAGTGGAGTCTGCTCAGTGGAGACTTCGGTCCCAGCGTCTTGCTCAGTCTGACTCTGTACAGAGAGTTGCTGCTGCTTTTTCTGCTTCTGCCATTGAAGTCAGTGCTGGGCAGCAGCGAGCAGACACTCCTGGGTCTAAGTCCTGCTTTTCTCGTTCTGAGCATGCCCAGAGTAAGATCTCTCAGTGGAGATCGAGGGTCACATGATCAGACACTGCAGCTAAGGTCCTGTAGGTGCTCACGCTCTGTGGCAGCCTCTCATTGGTCCTTCTTGGTAGGTCCTGTAAGTGCTGCAACTATTTAAGGCTCGCATGGCCGCACGGCCATGCGCTAAGTATTGCTTTCATTTATGTACTTTGCGAAAGTGCGGTCTTTTATGAATGTGTTCAGGGACCCGGCTGAAATAAGCCACTAGAATGCTGGCACCTGCGGCGAGGAGTTTGTATGCTTGTGTGTTCAGGGACCTGACCGAAATAAGCCCCTAGAATGCTGGCACCTCCGGCGAGGAGTTTCATGTGCATGCAAGACCACTAACTGTTCTTGTTTAGACAGTTAGACTGTGCCTCTGTGGTGTCTAACAGGGCGCAGTGCTTTGAGTTCACGGCTGCTCTGTGAAGTAACAGAGTTAGCTAACACCGCCATTTAGTTCCGCTATTTGCTAGCAGCAGGTTCTCCTGCACGGTGGACCCAGGGCTGCGAACGCATCTATCCTAATAAAATATATACATTCATTAGGTGCGTTCCGCTAGCCCTAACAGCTGCTCTGCTCCGCTGTGGTTCCACTTTTGCTTTTTTCATTCCGTTTTTCTATTACAGCGAGCCCTCCTTAGCGAAAAACGTGAAATCTGTCATTAACAACCCAAGTATTGCTAGGGAAAAAACTGAAAAAGAGATCACTCTGGGCAGAATTGAGGGCCCTTTGCACTCCCACATTTTCAAATTTGAGAGTTTCTCCGCCCAACAAATTTGATTTAATTCAGCACCTGTCTTATTCCAGGGAAGGATCAGTGAATGATGGCATTTCAAAAGACGATGCATCGGTTTCTTATGTCTCCCTTGATAGAGCAGTTTTGTTGATGGGGAACACAGGCCAAGGCGCACTTATGGCAAAATTCAACATCGAGTTAACCTTTCGCCTGCTGCCTGTGCACCCTGATTGTTATCACTAGTGATGAGCAAGTGTGCTCGTTACTCGAGTTTTCCGAGAATGCTCGGGTGTTCTCCGAGTATCTTGGGCGCGCTCATAGATTATGTTTGTGCCCCTGCAGCTGCATGATTTGCGGCTGTTAGATAGCCTGAACCCATGCAGGGATTGCCTGTTTGTTAGGGATTCCCCACATGTATTCAGGCTGTCTAGCAGCCGTAAATCATGCAGCTGCAGGGACTCAATCTTAATCTACGAGCACGCCCAAGATACTCAGAGAACACCCGAGCATGCTCGGAAAACTCGAGTAACGAGCACACTTGCTCATCACTAGCTGTCACCTTTTAGGTTGTTGTTTAGTTGGTCTATTTTACTATAATACATGTCTGCCTATGGGTTGTTCTATTTTGTGTCACTATTTAGAAATGTTCAGCAGTTTTCTGGAGTGGGTTGTGCGTTTTGACATTGGCTCTATGGCTATTTTACATTACTTCGAAAAAATAAAAATATTTGAAAAATTTGAAAAATGCCTTAATATGATTCTAGGTTTTTGTTCTGTTAGCAAAGTGACACTGAAGCAGATGCAGTCCCTACTTGGTCTCAAGGTGTTTGTTGATTTACACCAGAGGTATCTCCAGACTGGAACATCTCATATGGGTAATAACCAGACCTATTACACACAATCTGAATGCTTGGTGGATTTTTCTTCAAAGCTACAAAGATCATATCTGTTGTCAATCAGCCGAAGTGTCCAATGCTGAGGTACAGCTATTTACTGATGCTGCTGGGTCCTCCTGTTTTGGAGCTATTTTTATAACGACTGGTGCGTGGATGCCTGGCCAGAGTTGTAAGGGGATAGACCGGGTACCTGCATGTCGGGTCCGGAACTGAAAGGGCTGCATCCTCTAATTCCAGGGGGAAGGCTTTAGGGAGGCAGACCTTCCCCTGCTTCTGGAGGGAAGGAGGAGAGAGAGCTTCCTGCTGACAAGAGGGAGCGGGGAGAGCAAAAAGAGAGCGCGGAGCAGCATGAGGTAAAAGCAGAAAAGCGCGCGCTGCAGGGGGCTTTTGGCACCAGTGCAGAGCAGCGCGCGGGAAGAGAAGTGCTGCACCCCGTCCCTCCAGACAGTACCAGCACAAGAATAGGGCCAGGCATACAGAGAAGAGTGGTTCAGAGCCATGCGCACAGAGCAGACCCAAGTAAGGTGCTGCCGCAGACAAAGAGGGGAGTGCTCCGTCTGGGGAGCACCTACGCCACACAGACCAGCGACTGCTGTCGCCCACCGCCATCAGCGAGGACAAGAGGAAAGGAGACGTACAGTTCGTGCCCGGTGACCGCCATAAAGTAAGGTGCAAGACACAATGGGAATGTGAATACCGCTCTCATGCTGCTTGAAAAGAGACTGGGAGCATGACCTTCAGCTACCCCTGACTGTTCTAGTTAATAGCGGCCTTGACACGCGTGACCTGACTTTGCTTGGGGGTTATAGTTGTGCAGTTTCTGGTCCATATACCTGCACGCGCCGCTGTTGTTGGTGCCACCGTTGGATTCCCATTTGTTACGGACTTCATTGAGACATCACGTGCCGCTGTTGTCTGTGCCACCGTTGGAACCCTGAGACGCCGCACTCAAGAAGACTGCAGTCTGATAACTTCTCTCTCTAATACTGAACTCTCGTTCCTCCCTGACCTACCTTGCCATTCTCCCAGTTCTTTCCCATTTCCCTACCGTCACTCTACAACCCACTACTACCTGCGTGGAGTTCATTTATTGTTAATAAAACTGTTAACTATTGCTCTGCTTCCCGTCCGTCACTGCATCCCGCACATCTGCTAGTAACCTTACAGAGTCATGGTACAATTACATCTGTGCAGCAACATTACTCTCCTGGAATTACAGTATTCCCCATTGTGGTCATAGTAGAACTTTGGGGTGCCAAGTTCTCAAATAGAAGGGTGTGTTCCTTCACAGACAATTCCAGTGTTGTAAGCTGTAAAAACAACCTTACAGTACATCTTCTTCATTACCAATACTCGCTCTGCTTAGGCATTTGGTTCTTCATTGCCTTTAATTCAATATTTGTCTCTGCTCACAGTTCCGATGCCATGCCCACGGGAGGTCAGCTGCAGCCCGTTGCGGCTCTGTTCCCCGGAGACCGGAGCATGCTGCGCACACACCCCATCTGCCTCGGCCTCCGCCGGCTGCAAACTAACTGTCGTTTCGCGCACTTTTTGCTCATATTCCAGCTTAAACACACCCCCTCTTCCCGGGTCATGTGACATGTCCGATTCTCTATTCCTTCCCCCGGACAACATGGGACGCAGCCTCGACATTTCCGGACCCAGCTCAGTACAGGTACCCGCAGCCCGGTCTTGCTCCTTACAATCACATGATTGCGACATCACCGCAAGTCCTGTTAGTACATATGCCGGTGTGGGCTCTACATGAGGGGATACCGTGAGCACCACCCTCCATCCCACTCTATGGGTGCTCACATAAAACCAGCCCATTGTAACTTTAAAATTAACCCTCTCAGCACTAGTGTGCCTGAGGCAAAAGCAATCTGATTTTCCATATGTTAATCACAGTTTCAATGCTGCTGACTGGCATTATCAATTCCATGGATATCTTTTTTTATCCCTTTCCTGTTTTATACAGTTCAACTACCTTTTCCCATAGATCCGTTGACAATTCTTTTGCTTTCCCCATGACTCACAATCCAGAAACATCAATGGCTGGATGAAAGATGCAAGAGTCTGTCTGGATGCCAGAAACTCACTCAGCTTTTATACCCATAAACAGATTACAAGCAAACACATCACAGGTGAGGATGTTACCTTTAGTAGCCATTCAAACCCATTTGCGTCAACTTCTGTGCATGTTATCTGGCTAAAATCCCTGGGGCTTGTGAACTTTTGATCATGGTCATTTGGATGTTTTGGGTTGTTATTATGATTTAAAAAGAGAAAACACAGTAGTTTGACAATAAATGACTTCACCCAACCACTAACCATGAGTGCAGAAAAAGTTTTGGTGTTATCATTCATATTCTCTGAAAAAAGGACAAGAAAGAAAAAATTCTGCCGGGGTATGTAAACTTTTGAGCACAACTGTATATGGGTGTTTTGCAGTTTAATTGCACTACCACTTCTTTGATAAGAACATCATATATGTTTCTTATTAAACTTTGTTAGGACTTTTTTTCCGGTCAGATTGTTGAAAAATATTGATTTTATATATAATATATATATATATATATATATATATATATATATATATATATATATATATATATATATATATATATATATATATATATACACACACACACCCCTCATCCCACTGGTATCTATATTGTATATATTTATGTATGTTCATCGCATATTATCTGATCACCTATAGAAGATGCCTTGTTAGTTAGAGTAGTGGTAGGGCTACATAGGGGAAGTCGACGAAGAGTGGGGGCGCCATACTGTTCCAACTTAGGGTGTCAACATCCACTGTCAGGATGGGAATTGTAAAGGGCAAAACTAGTACATATCTACGGGGGGAGTGTGCTATGCCCAGCATATCTCTTCCGTCACGGCATCCTCGCACATACTGACCTGTGGAAGCGCAAGCACAGCACGAAACGGCCGTCATCTACCCCTGCTCACACTAGCTCCTATATTCACTCCCCCGGCAATGAATTTTATTTGAAGATGGAATAAAGTGATGAATTTTGGATCGGTGAGTGCCTTCTTTTTTTCGTTGTTGCATATGGATTGGATTTACATGTTATTTTCAGAAGAGCACCTGGGATTACAATGTGCGGCTAGTCACTAATTGGATATTGAGTGACACCTAAGTCCTAGTCTCAGAAGAACCTCTATACCTTGAGAGGGTGCCGTCCTATACTTTCTTCTTTTTTGTATAGTACATATCTCCCCTCATTTCTGCTCTTTTTTATATCACTGTTTTTCTGTGCAAGTGTGTGTGCATTTATGTCTTTATGCATGAGGTTTTTAAATGAACTAAATAAAGATAGAATTTTTAACTTTTTTTGTTATTGTTAACATGTATAAGGGCCCCATAGGTTGATTGCTTTGGTTGTTGATTGAAGGGGCTGTGTGGGGGCTAATATTGTATGTAGGGGGTATGTGGTGGGTCATACTGTATGTAGGGGGATGTCGGTATACTTAATTCTGCTCAATATTAAGTCATACAATTATTAATATTTTTTAAATATTATAATAATATTGAGCAGAATTAATTTCACCCTATTGGTTCGACCTCCACAATAGTCATGGTCTGCCATGTGGCCCCTTGAGAAAATTAATCTCCCACCCCTGCTTTATTTTGTATAGCATCAAGTTATTTATAGTGCCATACATAAGGGAAAAATGTGTGTCATTTTCCGTATGCCGATGTGCCCTAGAACACTTGTGTGTTACTCACACGACCTATGACATGATCTATCGGGAGGGGTGGGCATGTGAATGTCACATGATACATCGGGTCCCTGTGGGTGGGGGCAACGCCTTCTAAACTGCTCGGGTCCCTGGTTACTCTTAATCCACGCCTGTAACCAGTACAGATGTATGTGTTAGTAGACACCGCAATCTTCTGGCCCCACTGTCGCGACATCTCCATACAGGTTGCTAGACTGATGTAAGAGAGGCAGTAAAGGTGGAGCCTGTAGTTTATGTTGGGAACACCTGGTGACAGGTTCCCTTTAAGTACAACTATTTCTCCTGATTGGCAAAACAGCAGATTTTTTTCACAAAGATGTGAACTTTTAACGTATCTGTTCTAATACAAAATTAGGGTTGTTAGGAAAAGCATAAAGTGCAAATAGGGTCTTCTCCAGTTTAGGTGAATAGTAATTGTATAGTAAGTGCTCACCTGATGGGGTTGTGTGTTACATAACCACTACTTTTGCCTTATTGTAGTGTTGGGATAAGGGGCTCAGCAGCGCAGAGAATAGTCATTATCCCAGCACTACAATACATCTAAGGCTGGAGTCACACTAGAGAGGAGACGAGTGCTATGCGAGAAAAAATTGCATAGCACTCAGACTAATGTTAATCTATGGGGCAGCTCCCATCATCCTTTTTTTTCTCAGCCGTATTATACAACCCCTGGCAAAAATTATGGAATCACCGGCCTTGGAGGATGTTCATTCAGTTGTTTAATTTTGTAGAAAAAAAAGCAGATCACAGACATGGCACAAAACTAAAGTCATTTCAAATGGCAACTTTCTGGCTTTAAGAAATCAAGAACAAAAAATGTGGTAGTCAGTAATGGTTACTTTTTTAACCAAGCATAGGAGAAAAATTATGGAATCACTTAATTCTGAGGAAAAAAATATGGAATCATGAAAAACAAACAAACAAAAAAATACTCAAAAACATCACTAGTATTTTATTGCACCACCTCTGGCTTGCAGTCTCTGAGGCATGAACTTAATGAGTGTCAAATAGTACTCTTTTCAAGATGATAATGCATCCTGCCATAGAGCAAAAACTGTGAAAACATTCGTTGAAAAAAGACACATAAGGTCAATGTCATGGCCGCAAATAGTCCGGATCTCAATCGAATTGAAAATCTTTGGTGGAAGTTGAAGAAATAGTCCATGACAAGGCTCCAACCTGCAAAGCTGATCTGGCAACAGCAATCAGAGAAAGTTGGAGCCAGATTGAAAAAGAGTACTGTTTGACACTCATTAAGTCCATGCCTCAGAGACTGCAAGCCAGAGGTGGTGCAACAAAATACTAGTGATGTGATTCCATAATTTTTCCCCTATGCTTGGTTAAAAAAAGTAACCATTACTGAATACCACATTTTTTGTTCTTGATTTCTTTTAGTGTTTCTTAAAGCCAGAAAGTTGCCATCTTAAATGACTTTAGTTTTGTGCCATGTCTGTGATCTGATTTTTTTTCTACAAAATTAAACAAATGAATGAACATCCTCCAAGGCCGGTGATTCCATAATTTTTGCCAGGGGTTGTACGTGCGAGTGAAATCGCAGCATGCTGCGATTTGCACCGTATATTGGCCGAGACTTGACAATAAAAGTCTATGGGTGCAAGAAAAACTCGCACAGCACACGGACCCTCAGTGTGACTTGCGAGAAAGACGCACCGGTGTCCTTTGAAAAGCCGGCAATTCAGTACAGTGTACAGTAAAATCACACTGACAGCTTACACTAGAATAGATAGAATAGATATATACACATAGAATAGATGTATATATATATATATACAGTATATATGTCAGTAGCACACACACACACACACACACATATATATATATATATATATATTTCTACATATATATATATCTTTATAATTCAAAGAGAGATAGATACCAGAAAATCCGGTAATTCATTTATCGGCTTCTGTGAAATAATTGCAGAAGCTGACAGGATAGGAGACATGGTTTACATACAGTTAACCATTGCAGAATAGTTAGATTTATATATGTCAGTGATGAATACTGTTAGTACTATGTGTGTGTAAAATTTTGGACCTGCATGTATTTACTAAAAGAATGTATTCACAGAAAAAACTGATGTGGGTGTAATAGAGTGCAGGGTTGCGTATGTCACCACGGAACAGACAGACCAACTGTTGAGGGGAATTTATTAACAGGAGTAGATTCTCCTCGCAGGGAGTAAACAGGGGGTTGATAGAGGTAAATCAATAGTAAACAGTTAAACGGCAACGAAAGGGTTAACGAGTGTTCTTGTAACTTATCAGTCCAGGGAGGTCCTGACTGAAGGGTCCTTATTCCAATGTGGGTACAGTCACCAGCAGCACTTGAAGAGCCTGAAGTCTTTCCTGTTTTCTGAGAACTGGAGACTCCTGGAGACTCCGGGGTTAAGCCTCTGCAGCCTGTTCTTCTCAAAGTGAAACTGGAACCAGGAAATAGTACAGTCTCCGTCGCTGCTGCAAGAGCCTCTGTGCACCAGGCTGACAGTCTCTCTGTAGTAACGGTGTCACACACACACTGGGCAGTTACTTATCACACTCAGGGATCTTTGCTTGTCACTGCGGTCACCAGGGCTGCACAGTCACTGTCTCTGCACTGTCAGGGGAAGAGTCTTCTCAGATTATGGAGGCTTCCAAGTCCCCACTCTCAATCCAGCCTTAGTGCCCTCACGGGGAGCACTCTGTCATGGGGAGCGCGGCGCTGCAGCCTGCTTTCTCTCTGGCACGCTGTCCCCTCTCTGCTCTCCCGCTCTTTTCTGACCACACCTCTCTCTTCCCAGCAGTCCCCTCTGTCCAGGGCAGAAAGTCTTCCCCCCAACAACCCAGCTGTCTGACTAAGTGGTTCCAGGCAAGGAGCAGGGAAAGCAACCTCCTTACATGGGCTCCCGCACCATTTTCTCCACCAGACAGGAAAAGCCAGTGACTGAGGACAGATATTAATAGCCTAGAGAGGGACCATTTTTATTGTCTCCCCCCTGGCTAAAACCATCTGCCCCAGCCACCCCAGAAAAGGCACCTCTGTAAGGTGCGCCAATTCTGGCACCTAGCCTCTCTCTTCCCACTGCCATGTAGCAGTGGCATATGGGGTAATAAGGGGTTAATGTCACCTTTGTATTGTAAGGTGACATTAAGCCTATTAGTAATGGAGAGGTGTTAATAAGACACCTATCCATTACTAATCCTAAAGTTTGTAAAGGGTTAAATAAACACACACACATGCAGAATAAAGTATTTTAATTAAATGAAAGACAACACAGTTTTGCATTCATTATTATTCTGCCAATCCAAACGAAGCCCTCATTCTCCTGTAATAAATGATAAAATAAAAAAACAACAATATACCCATACCTGTCCGGCATACAGTCAGTCCCACGGTGTAATCCATATCTGGGGGATATATACTTTACAACCGAATGCGGTACTAATGCTACCGCCCCGACTGTAAACCACTGTGTAATGAATGAAAATCTGCCTGCGCGGCCTCCCAGCCTGACCAGACATGAACTCTGTAGCGTGGGAAAGTTTTTGAACTTTTTACCAAGCTGTCGTGTCCACCTTAGGTCAGGCTGTGAGTCTGCGCATGCTCAGTGACCTCAGCGGTAGTCACTAAGGCTGCGCAGCAGCCCCGCCTGATCTGAGGTGTACTTGGCAGCGTGGAAAAAAGTTCAGAAACTTTCCCATGCTACAGAGTTCATGTCCGGTCAGGCGGGGAAGCTGCACAGGCAGCTTTTCATTCATTACATAGTGGTTTACAGTCGGAGTGGTAGCAATAGGGGGGGGATTTTTTTACAGGAGAACGAGGGCTTCGCTTGGATTGAGAGTGTAATAAAGATGGAAAACCTGTGTGTTTAATTATTTCATTAAAAGACTTTATTCGTAATGTGTGTGTATTTTTTAACCCTTTCATTCTATTGGATTAATAATGGAGAGGTGTCTTATTGACACCTCTCCATTATTAACTGGGCTTAATGTCACCTTATAATAGCAAGGTGACATTAACCCCTTATTAGCCCATATGCCACCGCTACAGGGCAATGGGTAGAGAGAGGCTAAGTGCCAGAATTGGTGCATCTTACAGATGCGCCTTTTCTTGGGTGGCTGTGTGCTGGGTTTTTTACCTGGGGGGGCAATATCCATGGCCCCTTCCTAGGCTATGAATATCAGCCAGCTGCTGTTTGCATAGCCTTTCTGGCTATTAATTATAGGGGGATCCCACATAATTTTTTTGGAGGGTCTCCCTATTAGAATAGACAGTAAAGGATAAATATACAGCTGCGGGCTGATATTCATAGCCTGGGAAGATCCATGGGTATTAACCCCTTCCCAGGCTACAAATATCAGCCCCGGCCATATGCTTTCCCTCTCTGGCGAAGAAAATTGCGAGGGAGACCACGCAGTTTTTTTTCGCTTGTAGGATGGAACTTGTGGAGCCAATAAATAGGCTTCCACATTATTTATTCATGATTTTCTGACCCGGGATCCATTATATGTCCATTTTGCAAGCCGGCAAGAAAATCTCACCATACGGATGTGCAGCGCCCCAGAGTCCTGGTCGTTGCAGTACTGTGGCTCCGCCACTAAGGGGAGCTATGGTACGTCTGATGGCACTGAAGGAGTTCATCTGACCAAATATCACAGACACCAATACATTTCACAGCCGGGCCACCGGGGGGAGCTAAGGGTTCTATTCAGTAGGCCACTCCCCACCATTGTGGGTAAACTGGGGGTCGGGCAGGAAGTTAGACAGAAGCTGACTGGGTTGGAACCAGGCAACACCTTGTGGCAGAGGGTGTTGCAGGGGGAGATTCGGTAGGGTCCCTGTCAGGGGTGGGATCCTGACAGAGACTTGGCAACTTGAGCGAACGTAACGGGACCGTGCCTGCTCAGTATAGCGGCGGTGCCCAAGGAGGGATTGGAAGCGAGATAGATTGTGCTGAGTGAGAAACGAGATCAAAGCAATAAGGAGAATACCAGTAGGGGTCGTGCTGTAAGACCGAGGCAACATCCTACTGAGGCGCATAACCGGCGGCCGGAACGCCGAGGGAGTATTACAATATTCAGCTTCAAGCAATACTCTAAACCAACGGCAGGACAGTCAGTCAAAGGCGGGCTGTCTCATCTAAATCACCTATGCAGTCTTGGGGGGCAACCTGTGGAGAGGGGCGACTCTAGGGTCCCGGAAGAGCTCCGAGCCTACCCGTCATACGGGTGCCGTCCCAACCGTAACATCAGGGAGGGACGGAGGATTAGCAGAACATCATCTAATCGAGTTGTGAGGGAACTTAAGAAACGGACACAACAGTTGTGGGGACTTTCCGTAAGCACAGCAGGGAAGGACCGCAACACATAGCGCTAGAAGGAAGGCACAGATTTCCACCTGTAAAGAGAACTCTGGAGGTGCCATTGGACCGGCCGGACTTGCGCAGCCTGGTTATCCGGACTCCGGACTGAGGACCCAGAGATCTTCAGTCAAGAGGTAAAGAGACTGCAACCTGGTGTCCTTGTTATTTACTGCACCGCACCACTACAGCGTCACCACCATCCCCATCCATCATATCGTTTACTGTACGCCCCTCAGCAGGGTCACGGACCGGGCCTAGCCACCGTGACAACCCCAGAGCAGAGACTCAGAGGCCCGGTACCGGGTACCCCTCGGCCCTGCGGCAGTGGGGGCGCTACAACTTGGCGTCACGAACAGGATCTACTTAAGCCTGAAGAATCAGGTCATGTGTGCCTTGGAACTGTGATTTATTGTGCTTGGACGGTACTTTATTGTAAAGACTGTGCTGCGCCATTTACCGCCAAAATCCGCCGCCATTACAGCGCTGAGGAGAGCGCAGAAGAAGAGGGGCGTGGAGTGGGCGTAGATAAGCCGAAGAGCGCGAAGGACAATGGCCGCCCAGTCTAAATATTTCTGTGTCCTGAGGACGTGTCCGTCAACAGCCGAGGTCCGCCTCCTGATCCTGTTTGGAGGGTGGAGACCATGGAGACGGGGCCGCCCACGAAAGAGGCCGCGGGAAGAGGACACCAGAGAAGAAGCGAAAATGGCGACGCCGGAAGCACCGCGTGTGAATGCCCCAACTCAGCACGAGGTTGCAGAACCCGACACAGCCCCGGACGCGCCATCGTTGCGGGAACTGACCCTTGCGGAGCTACCGATAGGCCAGCCCCCATGGCCGATGTCCAAGGAGTGTGTGGCTGCAGCCGAGGCCCGGCAGGTAGCCTACCGCCTGGAAGCCGATGCCCGTGTAATCGCTCGGCTGGGCCAACCCACGGAGGTCCGCCTGTCTCCGGTGTCTCCCGCTTCCTTCATCCCGGCCGCGGCGGAGTGTGAGCTGCAGGCACAGGGCCTGAGGATCCTGCCGGAGGCGGAGCGCCTGCAGCGCCTGATGACAGCGTGGCGGAACAGGCCCCAACCGGCAGCCCAGGTTTATCTGAGGAGTGTTGAGGAGGTTCCATCGTCACACTGGGGTGTAGTGGTATCCTTTAACTCCCGGAAAGGAAGGGGAGTTATACAGGAGATTGGGGAGCCACTGCAGGTCCGTGTGGACCGGGAAGAACTAGAGCCCTGCGGGGGAAGGTATGATCCCGATCTGGAGCCTGGCGATGCGGTGACCTACACCCGGTGAAGGAGGGAAGCTGGCGGAGCTGGCTGGATAGCTCGGGGCGTCCAGCAGTGCGTCGCCCTCCAGGCTGCTGCCGGAACGCCGGAGGATGAACCTTCTGCAGGGAAGGTGCCGGAGCCCGTCCCCGCGGAACCACAAGAGGTCCAGGTCCACCGCGTGCCTCTGGGTCGCGCTCGCCCACAAGCAAGGAGGGCATCCCGGTGAGGGATCCTGTCGCTGCTGGAGCCAGGACCGGCCCTTGCCACACCAAGGCGACCCGTTGGCCGGGTGAGGCCTGGAAGAAGACCACCCCCTACACTACAAGACTGAGTAAGCAAGAATGCTTTAGTAAATGTACATAGTTCTTCTAACTGTTTACTTCCCGTTATGTTGCTGCTAAACCCGTCCAGGGTTAACTCTTAAAGGGATCCCTTCGTTGACCCGGGATCCCTATTGCGTTTTGGTTATTTTCTATTTTCTTCCTTTGTTATCAAGAACTGCCGCAATCATGAACAGTGCATGATACAAACTCTTTGTAAATAGTTTGCACCTTCTTAAAGGTGCTTCCTACTGGTTTTACTTAAAGAAAGACTCTTTGTGAAGATACCGCACTGGAGCCTTTGCTGAGTATGGACTGGTAGCTTGAGAAGATATGCTACCTCATAGAGACTTGGTCCCCTCTTAAAGGGGATGTTCACTTGTTGCATTTAAAGAATGGTATTGCTTTAAGACTAAGAGATAGCGATAACGTCTTGACAAAAAGAAAGTGATGATAATGTTTGCATGAGAAAGTTATGTGTATTTAACAAGTTAATTGTGAAAAATGTTTGATAATGTTGATAGAAAAATGAGGACAGAGAGTGAACCCGTATGGGGTTAGTTAGTGAGTTCTCTTAGGAGCCATATAGAGATGGCTCATTGATTCTAAACTGAAAGTAATGTTATGTTCTATACTGTGTAAAGTAGTTGAAAAGACAGAAGGCTCGGGCTGAAAGGAGCGGTCCTGTAAGAAAGGAGAGGCAGTAGGTCTGGTGCCGTTAGGACAGGCGGTCCTGCAGATTTAAAGAAGGAGAATGTAAAAGTTAAATTGCCTTATAATGTGATTATAAGAAGGTCTTTAGCGGATTTAGAGTGTACGTCCTTAAAGGCAATGTTAAATTATTGTTCAACAATTTTGCACTAAGTAGAATACCCGGTTGGGTAAGAAAAGTTATTTATAGCATGTTGCTATGATATTGAACCATGTTTGTAACGTTCAAGTGTCCTCACCTCCCATAAAGGGAAGCTCTGTTCAAATATGCTTATTGTTATTGCACTCAACAAAATTGTATGTCTTTTTGCTAACCTGTATTGTTGTTTTCTTCCCAGTCCAGGAGTACTGGATTTAACCAGGGGGGGAGTGCAGCGCCCCAGAGTCCTGGTCATTGCAGTACTGTGGCTCCGCCACTAAGGGGAGCTATGGTACGTCTGATGGCACTGAAGGAGTTCATCTGACCAGGTATCACAGACACCAATACATTTCACAGCCGGGCCACCGGGGGGAGCTAAGGGTTCTATTCACTAGGCCACTCCCCACCATTGTGGGTAAACTGGGGGTCGGGCAGGAAGTTAGACAGAAGCTGACTGGGTTGGAACCAGGCAACACCTTGTGGCAGAGGGTGTTGAAGGGGGAGATTCGGTAGGGTCCCTGTCAGGGGTGGGATCCTGACAGAGACTTGGCAACTTGAGCGAACGTAACGGGACCGTGCCTGCTCAGTATAGCGGCGGTGCCCAAGGAGGGATTGGAAGCGAGATAGATTGTGCTGAGTGAGAAACGAGATCAAAGCAATAAGGAGAATACCAGTAGGGGTCGTGCTGTAAGACCGAGGCAACATCCTACTGAGGCGCATAACCGGCGGCCGGAACGCCGAGGGAGTATTACAATATTCAGCTTCAAGCCATACTCTAAACCAACGGCAGGACAGTCAGTCAAAGGCGGGCTGTCTCATCTAAATCACCTATGCAGTCTTGGGGGGCAACCTGTGGAGAGGGGCGACTCTAGGGTCCCGGAAGAGCTCCGAGCCTACCCGTCATACGGGTGCCGTCCCAACCGTAACATCAGGGAGGGACGGAGGATTAGCAGAACATCATCTAATCGAGTTGTGAGGGAACTTAAGAAACGGACACAACAGTTGTGGGGACTTTCCGTAAGCACAGCAGGGAAGGACCGCAACACATAGCGCTAGAAGGAAGGCACAGATTTCCACCTGTAAAGAGAACTCTGGAGGTGCCATTGGACCGGCCGGACTTGCGCAGCCTGGTTATCCGGACTCCGGACTGAGGACCCAGAGATCTTCAGTCAAGAGGTAAAGAGACTGCAACCTGGTGTCCTTGTTATTTACTGCACCGCACCACTACAGCGTCACCACCATCCCCATCCATCATATCGTTTACTGTACGCCCCTCAGCAGGGTCACGGACCGGGCCTAGCCACCGTGACAACCCCAGAGCAGAGACTCAGAGGCCCGGTACCGGGTACCCCTCGGCCCTGCGGCAGTGGGGGCGCTACAGATGTCACACAGATGTCACACAGATGCTTAGATGTGAGAAAATCGCATCCTCGCATTGTAGACGGATGACATACGGATCACTGTTTGGGAACATTTCTGCGATTCTCGGCCGTGAAAAACTGACCTATTTTTTATACATTATCTGTGACTCCAGCCTAATGCCTAATTACATATTCTGCAACATTATCTTTTTTTTTTATCTTCTACCTTTACAGCAGATTTACCTGGAACATACATTTGGATGGTAGGAAAATATGATAATCATACAAATACTAGGCAAACATTAGTAGTACTATGGAACTCAGTCACCTTTAGGGCTTGTGCAGACTACCGTAGTATGTATGTGCTTCCATAATGAGCACGTACCCTGCAGCAAGAAAATAAGTAAATTGTAATAATGCATGTAAATAACATAGGGTACTTAGTTAACACTGTTTTGATCAACTAAGCATAAAAGCCATCCCACTTCAACAATATGTACCCAATCGGTACAGTCCTTACTTGTCTCTAGTATTAAAACCTCACCTTGTGTCAGCTGACCTCAATGTGGAATGTAAGGGCAGAGCAGGACAGGGGCCGACTGTGCAGACACATGCCTCTGGGAAGCCATGTAGATTAAATGCCTAGCTCAAAAGTAGGGCTACGCCCCTGTTTGTACAAAGTACAAGAAACTACAGGAAAACCAAAGAAATGAGCCGGAGAATAAGTTGGCATACGTGCAATGTGCAAGAGCATGTTCACACTGTGCTCATTTTCATAGACAAAACACAAGAAAAAAAACAAAATGAGCCCATACCATATGTAACTAACATAGGCTGCTTTGTTAACAATGTAAGCAGTGTTTTAGACAATTCTGTTTCTAACTTTGTGCCAACAATCTGAGTATTATCTTTGACACCAATCTGTTCTTCACCTTCCATATACAATCTCTTGCCCGCTTTTGTCACTTGCACCTAAAGAACATCTCTAAAATCCATCCCTTTCTCCCCATGGAAGCAAGAAAAACCCTCACTGTTGCCCTGATACACCGCCACCTTGACTACTGTAATTCTCTATTAATTGGCCTCCCCATCACTCAACTTTCCCCTATCCAGTCCATTCTTAATGCAACAGCCAGGGTTGTGTATCTGGCTAATCGGTACTCGGATGCCTCCGCTCTGTGCCAGTCATTACACTGGCTGCCCATACATTATAGGATCCAATTTAAACTGCTTGTTCTCACAAAAAATCTCTCCACAGTGTGGCACCCTCCTACATCTCCTCCCTCATTTCTGTTTATCAACCTGCTCACTTGTTATGCTCCGCAAGCAACTTTCAAACTAAGGCTACTTTCACACGAGCGTTAACTGCATTACGTCTCAAAACGTCTTTTTTCAGAAAAAACGCATCCAGCAAAACTTTTTGCTGGATGCGTTTTTTTCCCATAGACTTGTATTGGCGACGTATGGCGACGGATTGGCATACGTCGTGTACGTTTTACGACGGATGCGTCGAAATTTGGCGACACGTCGTCTCAAAAAAACGTAGATTGTAACGTTTTTTGTCTCTGCCTAAAAAACGTGTCGCGACGCATCCTGCGGCATACGTCGTTGGCTGCAATGGAAGCCTATGAGCGACGGATGCGTCGGGACACGTCGTACGACGCAATACAGTGCTGCAATACGTTTTTTTACACTGCGCATGCTCAGAAGAAGTATTTTGTTGCCAATTGGTCAGACACCCCCAAATCTATATAAACCTGGCCTGGGCCTTCAACCCCACATATGCCTGAAAGAAGACAAAAGAGAGAAACCTGCCAGCAAGACCCCAGCCAGCAACAGGACCCCAGCCAGCCACAAGACCCCAGCCAGCCACAGGAGCCAGCCACAGGAGCCAGCCACCATAGAGCCAGCCACAGGAGACAGACACAGGACCCCAGCCAGCCACAAGACCCGAGCCAGCCACAGGAGCCAGCCACAGGACTCCAGCCACAGGAGTCAGCCATAGGACTCCAGCCACAGGAGTCAGCCATAGGACTCCAGCCACAGGACTCCAGCCACAGGAGCCAGCCATAGGACTCCAGCCACCATAGAGCCAGTGTGAGTATTGCAATTTTTGTGTGCATCTGTGTGCCTGTGCATTTGTGTGTGTATATGAGGTACTGACTACAGAAAGAGCTTAAAACCTGAAGAGAACCTGAGGCCTGCCATCGTCCTGCACCAGCCAGTGCCATGCTAGAGTCCAGATCCACCATGATGCCAGCCACTGTGAAGACATGCAGCTCCAGCCAAAGGATTGTCAGCCTTTTGTATGTGTGTGTGTGTGTATGCGTCTTCTGATTGGGTTCACCTTTCTGCCTTTGTTGTACATATGTGTATTTGCATAAAGCTATGTGCGTGCATGTGTATGTGTGTATTTTTGGACGGTTGTGTGCTTTTGTATCATGTGCCTGCACCTTATTATGCCTTTGCCAATTTTATGCCTGTTCATGTGGGAGGGTATGTGTCCATGTGCAGGATTGCATCAGGATGTGGTCAGGATTTTCCATCAGTATTTGTACGCCAAAACCAGGAGTGGGTGATAAATAGTGTTGAGCGATACCGTCCGATACTTGAAAGTATCGGTATCGGAAAGTATCGGCCGATACCGGCAAAGTATCGGATCCAATCCGATACCGATACCCGATACCAATACAAGTCAATGGGACTCAGGTATCGGACGGTATTCCTGATGGTTCCCAGGGTCTGAAGGAGAGGAAACTCTCCTTCAGGCCCTGGGAACCATATTAATGTGTAAAAGAAAGAATTAAAATAAAAAATATCGCTATACTCACCTGTCCGACGCAGCCGGGACCTCAGCGAGGGAACCGGCAGCATTGTTTGTTTAAAATTCGCGCTTTTACTTGGTTACGTGAGGTCCCGGCTTGTGATTGGTCAGGGCGGCCATGTTGCCGGGACGCGGACCAATCACAGCAAGCCGTGACGAAATTACGTCACGGCTTGCTGTGATTGGTCCGAGTCCCGGCAACATGGCCGCCATTAACCAATCACAAGCCGTGACGTCACGGGAGGCTGGACATGCGCGTATTTTGAAAAGCGCGCGTGTCCAGCCTCCAGTGACGTCCCGGCTTATGATTGGTCACGGCGCCATGTTGCCGGGACGCGGACCAATCACAGCAAGCCGTGACGAAATTACGTCACGGCTTGCTGTGATTGGTCCGCGTCCCGGCAACATGGCCGCCATTAACCAATCACAAGCCGTGACGTCACGGGAGGCTGGACACGCGCGCTTTTCAAAATACGCGCATGTCCAGCCTCCCGTGACGTCCCGGCTTGTGATTGGTTAATGGCGGCCATGTTGCCGGGACGTCACTGGAGGCTGGACACGCGCGCTTTTCAAAATACGCGCATGTCCAGCCTCCCGTGACGTCCCGGCTTGTGATTGGTTAATGGCGGCCATGTTGCCGGGACGTCACTGGAGGCTGGACACGCGCGCTTTTCAAAATACGCGCATGTCCAGCCTCCCGTGACGTCACGGCTTGTGATTGGTTAATGGCGGCCATGTTGCCGGGACGCGGACCAATCACAGCAAGCCGTGACGTAATTTTGTCACGGCTTGCTGTGATTGGTCCGCGTCCCGGCAACATGGCCGCCCTGACCAATCACAAGCCGGGACTTCACGTAACCAAGTAAAAGCGCGAAATTTAAACAAACAACGCTGCCGGTTCCCTCGCTGAGGTCCCGGCTGCGTCGGACAGGTGAGTATAGCGATATTTTTTATTTTAATTCTCTTTTTTACACATTTTTACATTAATGTTGTTGCGATACCCGATACCCGATATCACAAAAATATCGGATCTCGGTATCGGAAATTCCGATACAGCAAGTATCGGCCGATACCCGATACTTGCAGTATCGGAATGCTCAACACTAGTGATAAAGCAAAAGTGTGCCTGTTTTCCTATTATACTTTACCTAATTTTTACACTCCTGGTTTTGGCTTACAAATACTGATGGGAAATCCTGACCAAATTCTGATGCGATCCGGAATGTGGACACATACCATGCATGTTTTTTGTGTGCGTCTTGTTGATTGCATGTGCATTTGTCCATGCTGTAATTGGTTATTTGCCTTTTTCTGATGTATTGACTGTATAGTGGTCTGTGCAGCATGTGGTTTAAATGTGTTTTTTTTTTTTCAATCTGATGTGTTTTTTAAAAAAGTCTAGCGGTCTGCAGCTTGTGGTTTGAATGTGTGAGTGTGGGTTTTTTCTATTTAATAAAAGTGTTGATTTTATTTTAATTACAGTTATAACCATTTGCATTTGAAGTACTTGTATTTAAAATAAAGAGCATGTCAGCTCCTAATTGTGATTTTTAAAAAAAGAGAGAAAAAAAAAATTATAATAAAATGTTTTTTAAAAAAATGTCCGTAGTATTATTTCATAAAGGTAAATTTAAAACTGGTGTATGTACCAATGGTTACACATGCAATACAGGGTTGGTTGAGGGCTCATTTTTTTTAATAAAGGTTAACCTGTAAAGTTTTTTTTTTTTTGGGGGGGGGGAGGTTTTTTTTTTTAAATAAAATGTGTCAAATATATTTTTTCATTGTGTTAACATTTAAAAATTTTATTTTTTGGGACATGGAAATGATTGGTATAACGTGCAACTTTTTGGGGGTTTTTTGGTGTTCACCTGTATGAACATTTCTGACATCATTTTAGTAGGGTGTTTATCGTTGAACATTACCTAGTTCAGGGGGTGGTCTAACTATAGATCCATTATACATATTAACAGATAAACCAGGACCACAGCCGCTGCCCACCAGGACCACAGCCGCTGCCCACCAGGACCACAGCCGCTGCCCACCAGGACCACAGCTAAGAAGTTTTAGAAGTAAGTTTTGAAGACCCCCAATCTGCTACTTCAATGTGTCGAGCAGATTGCAAGTGTCTCTTTAACTTACAGAAACACCAGGACCACAGCCACTGCCCACCAGGACCACAGCCGCTGCCCACCAGGACCACAGCCGCTGCCCACCAGGACCACAGCTAAGAAGTTTTAGAAGTAAGTTTTGAAGACCCCCAATCTGCTACTTCAATGTGTCGAGCAGATTGCAAGTGTCTCTTTAACTTACAGAAACACCAGGACCACAGCCGCTGCCCACCAGGACCACAGCCGCTGCCCACCAGGACCACAGCCGCTGCCCACCAGGACCACAGCTAAGAAGTTTTAGAAGTAAGTTTTGAAGACCCCCAATCTGCTACTTCAATGTGTCGAGCAGATTGCAAGTGTCTCTTTAACTTACAGAAACACCAGGACCACAGCCGCTGCCCACCAGGACCACAGCCGCTGCCCACCAGGACCACAGCTAAGAAGTTTTAGAAGTAAGTTTTGAAGACCCCCAATCTGCTACTTCAATGTGTCGAGCAGATTGCAAGTGTCTCTTTAACTTACAGAAACACCAGGACCACAGCCGCTGCCCACCAGGACCACAGACGCTGCCCACCAGGACCACAAAACAATGTCCTCTTCTGACAGCCCTCCTCCACAGCAACAGCGTGTATCGGTAAGTTAACACAAAAAATGGGTTTATTTTTTTTCGCTTTTTAAAATTACATTTTGATGTCTAACCACATGCATAAATTATGTTTCAACAGGAAGCTGAATCAGATGAGGAGCTGTCAGAAGGGGGCGAGATGGGTGGAGAGATGCAAGTGGAGGAGGAACCAAGTGTAAGTAGTGGTGAAACAGTTGCTTCCCACATCACACTGCACCATACACAAAACAGATTTCTAAACACCTGCCTACCTTAACTGAGAATTTGTTTACTTTATTTCAGGCTGCTGCTGCTGCCGCTGAAGGCTCTCCCAGACAGTCCCAGAGTCGGCGGACTCGTCGCCGCGGTCATCCATCAGTGAGTTTTTTTTGGGGGGGAGGGGGATTCTATTGGTACTTTAGTATTTCAGTGTGCTAATTTGTTTGTTTTCCTTTTTTTTTTTTGACACAGGCTTCACAGCGTGCTCCCGCAGAAGAGGATGATGATGATGATGACATTGACATCGATTGTCTCATCGATGAGGTTCGCGAGCGGGAGCCGCTGTGGAACATGGCTGACCGCAGGCATGCTGATACCGGTGTAACCCGTCGGCTCTGGGACGAAGTGTGTCGCAACCTGTTTCCAAGGCGGGAGAGCCTTCATCCTCAGCAGCAGAGCAAACTAGGTAAGTATTCACTTTCCAGTGATGTTTTGAGATGACTGTAATGTATTGCATTTACCAATTTTTTGTTTTTTCTATTGATTCTTGTCTTCACAGTTGGAAAGGTTAGGAAGCGGTGGCGGTCACTGAGGGATCGCTTTAAGAGGGAATTCAACGATGAGATGAAGGCCCCGAGTGGCTCTGCAGGAAGGAAGAGGAGCAAATACAAATATGGCCAGGCCCTCTCCTTCCTGAGGCGAACCATGCTGAGCAGAGTGTAAGTATTCTACAGCCCACTAATAACCATGTTAACCTGTCTACTTAGTTTGCTTTCAGTCAGGGCTTTTTCATTCCAATGTATTAATTCCTTTTGTTTTTTCTTTCACAGCACCTTCTCCAGCCACCGGGCGCCTGCATCTTCCTCTGCGCCCTCTGGAGCGATCCCTCCTGAGTCCGCCACTGAGGGCCACGTCGGTAGGCCCCACACCTCTGTCCCCTCCTCTGACCCCTCTGTCCCCTCCTCTGACCCCTCTGTCCTCTCCACTTCATCCGCCCCAAGCAGTGGAGCATTATTGCAGGCTTCATTGCTCGCATCTGATGCTGAACAGTTAGCGTTCCCTTTACCCCACCCCTCTGATCCTGCCACCTCGACACCACCATTAGGTTCGTGGCGGCAGCGACAGAGGGGTCAGGAAAGGAGCTATGCTCCTGAGTTCTTACACCTGAATGCATCCTTCCAAGGCTCTTTCAAAATTTTGGGAGAGCAAGTGACTGCTGGTTTCAACATGGTGCAGTCACGCATCAGTGAAACAAGCCAGGAAACCAGCAGTCGCTTGGATAGGCTGCATTCAGCTGTAAGTCCCGATCCGGCCAATCTTTTTTTCCAATCCATGCTCATGAGCATGGAGAAGCTTTCTTTTGAGCAACAGATGCGGGTAATGAATACCTGCCATAATGCTGCACTGCAGGCCATTAATGAATCTACCCACACACCTCCCCACACCTCCACTCCAATTCCACCCCAGGCCCCATTTCCACACCATACCCCCCATTACCAAACCCAGCCCCAATACCAACACCAGCACCATTACCAAACCCAGCTCCAATCCCCACACCAGCACCATTACCAAACCCCACGCCAGCCCCATTACCCAACCCAGTCCCACTACCCTACCCAGTCACAATACCCGACCCAGTCCCCACAACAATCCCGGCCCCCAGACCAAATTACTTCCCCAATGTTTTCTTTACTCAACTTTTCTCTTCCCCCTACCCCAACACCACCCCCCTCTGGTCAGCCTCTTGGTTTAACCCCCCCTTCCACTGCACCCCAAACAAGTAGGGTTTCCCCACCTATCGACGTGGTCCAACCTTCCTGCCCCTCCTCCTCCTCTCATATCTCCACCCAAAACTTTGAAGACTTGTAAATAATGTTTTAAAATGTTTATGTCAAAAACATTTTGCAATGTTTTCCACAAAAAAAAAAAAAGGAAAATAAAAAAAAACTTTTTTTTTGGCAAAAAAAACAAAAAAAAAGAGTTAAAATAAAATTCTGATTATTATTGTACTCTTTGTGTGTGTGTGGATTTATTAAGGTAATATAATAAAAAAGGTTTAATAAAAACAAACACCAGACATGTTAAAGGTATAACATAATGGTTTTACTAGCAAGAAAACCATGCTTTTTGGCCTTTTTTTTTTTTTTGGGGGGGGGGGGCAGAAACACATTTTTTACATAAACAAAACACATGGGAAACAGGTTACACAATCATGTCTTGCCACGGGATCCGCCCGACAGGTGAGACAAAATAATCGGCAAACTGGTCCCTCATCCTTGTAACAACTTGTAGAGCGAACAGAGCTGCTGCGGTAGTCCCACAAGGTGGTCTCCAAATCTTCATCATCCAAGGAAACGGGATCCTTTGAAAGGACAAAGTTGTGGAGCACCACACAGGCTTTAACTACCTCGTCTATAGTTGTTGTTTTCAGCTTGATAGCTGTCAGCAGAACTCGCCACTTCGCCGTCAATATGCCAAAGGAACACTCCACGACTCTTCGTGCTCTAGTAAGCCGGTAATTAAAGACCCGCTTCGTATGGTTTAAGTTCCGGCTACTGTACGGTTTCAGTAGGTGCGGCGACAGTTGAAAGGCTTCATCACCTACAAAAACATATTCCAGGGCTGGGTCATTTGTTCCTGGCAGTGGTCTGGCTGGCGGTAAATCGTAGCTCTCTCCATAAAGGCAACGACCCATCGGAGAGTTTTTAAGAACTTGCGAATCGTTGGACCTTCCATATGCTCCGATGTCCACGGCAAGGAACCTGCAGTTGGCATCTGCAATAGCCATAAGGACGATGGAGAAATACTTCTTATAATTATAATACTCCGATCCTGTTCCTGACGGTTTCGCAATCCGTATGTGTTTCCCGTCAACTGCACCCACACAATTAGGGAAATTGCAAATTTGCTGAAACTCTTCAGCACTTCGCAACCAGATTTCCATGGATGGTTGGGGGATATACTCTGGTTGCAAAGTGGTCCAAACAGCCCGACATGTGTCCTTCACTATTCCAGAGATAGTTGAAATGCCCAGCCTGAACTGATAATGGAGCGAAGTCATAGATTCACCCGTAGCTAGGAAACTTTAAAAAAAAAAAAAAAAAGTTAGAAAAAATTGCACAGACCAACAAGTTTTAATATGGCACTGTTAATTTTTTTTTAAGGACGGGACACCCAATAAAACCAGCATGAAACCGGTGTAAAAAAACAGTGGAATGTCCGCCAAGAAAACCCAAATTACATGCTGCAGAAAATAGTGCGCAATATGTCAGCGCAGTATTGTCTGCAGCATGTAATATAACATTCAAAATGACCAATGACAGAAAAAAAAGCAGTTGCATGTCATCAAACCCAAAAAAACAACAAAAAAAAAAAAACTGCAGAAAATGCAACGCAAAATTTCAGCGCAGTATTTTCTGCAGTCTGTTATCTAACATTCAATATCAGCAATGAAATAAAAAAAAAGAGGCTTACCGCAGGGTCACCATCAGCCGCTCCGCCGGTGTGATGGCAAGCCTCATCCTTGTATCCTGTCTTCGGATGACATCCTCCAGTTTTGCAAGCAAAAAATCGAAATGTTCAATCCTCATCCGCACGTAGTTGTGGAATTTGTGTGGATTGTGCCGCAACTCCAGGTACAGAGTGGACTGGACACCCCGGGTCATCCGTAGTTGATTAATCGGATGAATCCAGAGTCGTCTCCGTCTCCGTTGCTGCAGAAGCATCCTACGCCTTTCCGCTGCCGCCTCCTTCTCCCGCACTATGATATCCAGGCGATTTGTCTCAAAGATAACGTCGGTAACCAAACTAGCAATCCTCCCAAGAACACCTTCCATCGCTGCCACAAAGCTAAAACCCACAAAGATGGGCTGTAAATACAGTACTATATAGTTTTTCAAATTTTCCAGTAGCCAATCAAATTTGAGAGCCTCCCATTTTAAAAACGGATCCGTCGGAAAAACGGATACAACGGATGGTAAAACGTATGCAACGTATGCAACGCATCCAGTATTTTCGACGGAAACGTTTAGCGGATTTGCGACGTATCCGTCGAAATGCTGGATGCGTGGCATACGTTTGTCACCGTTTTTCACTTTTTTGACGCATCCGTTTTTTCGGCAAAAAAACGGATTTGCGACGTTATGCATTAAACGCTAGTGTGAAACTAGCCTAACAGCCCTACTAATCCGTACCTCCCACTCCCGACTCCAAGACTTCTCCCGAGTTGCGCCAATCTTCTGTAATTAATTCTCTACCACAAGACATTAGGACTAATTACAACTTACACAGTTTTAAGTGCTCCCTAAAAACACATCTGTTTAGAGCGGCCTATAGAGCGGCCTATCACATCCCTTAATCGAAGCCCTTATATAATATAGCCCATTCGTTACTTCTATCAACATAACTCTCCATCAAACTCCATCACACCCAAGAGCACCACACATACTGGCTGGTGACCAGCTCATGCTGACCTTTATCTATCCCCCATTCCCTCAAGATGGATGGACCATCATTGTAAATACGCTCCTGTACTTTGTGTCTACCCCAACCTCATTGTAGATTGTAAGCTCTTACGAGCAGGGTCGCCATTATTTTCATTTTAATTATTGTATTATCTTTAATGTTGTTCCTTATGACTGTTGTGTATGAACTGTCGAATTGTAAAGCGCTGCGGAATATGTTGGCGCTATATAAAGATGAATATTAATAATATTATAAGGTCCTGTTGCTTGCAGTTTAAGTCAATGTTTTCAGTTACATAGTTTTCTCTTACATACAGCTTTTTAGTTTTTCATACCATTTTTGTGTTGCGGAATGATGGAGAAACTGTGGTTTTTATTATATTTACAGTGTTCACCATACGGGTTAAATCATGTGACAGCTTTATAGCTCTGGTCGTTCTAAATGCAGCAAAGCCAAAACATGTACTTTTTTTTTATTTATCTATGTTTTTACATAAAACCTGATTTCTAATATCAAACTATTTTTTTAGATCCTGAAACCATTACTTAGGCTTTGGGCTGCCATAAAAAATGTTCTAATTGACAATAACATCCAAGGAATCAAAAGACCACGATCAGGACTATAACTAATCGATTCTTATCCAGCAGGGTGTCGGTTGCAGTATGTTTCATCAGCAACAGATCATCATTAGAGGACTAGGTGTCACGTGGAAGGCGGTCCAGCTAATCTGGGCAACCAAACCCCCACCACTGATTGGCCACTTGCTGAAAATATACAGTGTACACAGGAAGCTGCCAATCATTGGTGTGGGAGGGGTTATACACAACTCAACATTCTGAGCACTGCTACATCTACAGCAGAGAAAACAGAGATTCTATCAAAACTACATCAAGCAGCCAGTAAGGGATACATCGCTGGATTCCATCTCTCTGCTCCTACATTATGCTGCTCTCAGATTCCTTAGCAAAAACCTACTGACAGATTCCCTTTTAAGGGTTCACATTGCTCAGTGTCATTATGTTCCAGTCTTTCTTCTTTGACTTACAAATGCTGATGTAAAATACTGATCGAAATACCGCCCTGTGAAGGTGGCCTAATGCTCATAACAAAGGATTTAAAATTAACAACTCAATTCAATAGGAGCTCAGCATAAAAGCAATAACAGGAAAACCTCAAATAAAATATATGCAGCCGTGCTGTCAGCGCAGCAGTTGGTATCAGGGAAGAGATGAGGTTGTTCACTTGCTTAAGTATTTGGAATACTCTTGAGACAAACTCAAGGTCATTGAGAAGAAGCCTCAATGATTACAACCTTATTTATATCATTAGGAACATTAAACCACATTAGAAGCACAAGAGTAGAGCCAAACAGACTAATGCTGACATATTGCTGGCTTGTATTTCTACAAAAGATACGCAAACAGTTTGTAATTGTTATGCTGTGTTTTGTAAATCTTCTTAGCTTTTCACAGATAGAAATGACATACAACAAGGAACTGATAGTCCTACCAATTTATTATAAATCAAAACAGAAGTGATGACAATCATAATTGCATGAGAGCATCATCCAATGGTTGTAACACTATACAGATATTATGCCCAAAGACCTTTGAATACTTAGATACAGCTTTGGCCTACAGTCCCCATAGCCCCTCTTCATAGCTACTCAGCCCTTTTCTTCCAAAACCAGCTTCTCCGCCATTACAGAAGATAAACTTTCTTCTCTACTCTTCAGATCACTTCACCTGTGCACTTGACCCGATCTCGTCCCACTTCATTCCAAATCTCACCACAGTCTTCATCCCAACCCTAAGCCATCTCTTAAAACCTGTCACTAACAACTGGTGTCTTCACGTCATGGTTTAGAAATGCCTCAATCACATGCCTCCCCAAAAAGCCCTCCCTTGGCCCATCCTCTGTGTCTAGCTATCACCCCATATCACTTCTCCCCTATACCTTAAAACCACTGTAAGAGCATGTCCATCTTAAACTATCCTCCTACCTCTCCTCCTGCTCCCTCTTTGACCGGTTACAATCTGGCTTCTGACTGCATCATTCAACCGAAACTGCCCTAACCAAAGTCACCAATGAGCTACTAACCGCCAAAGCCAAGTGACACTACTCTGGACTTGTCATCTGCCTTCGACACGAAGCACCATTCCTTCTAACTATAGAGTCTCTCATTTCTTGGCATTACAGACTTGAGCCTATCTTGGATCTCTTCATACCTAACAGACCGGACATTCGGCATCGCCCACTCACACACCACCTCCTCATCTCGCCCCGTCTGGCGGTGTCCCCCAACGTTCAGTTCAGGGACGGACATACCACCAGTGCAGCTGCACCGGAGCCTGGAGGTGAAGTGGGGTCCTTGCAGTGCGGCTAATAATGAGGG
Source organism: Ranitomeya variabilis (assembly GCF_051348905.1). NCBI lineage: Eukaryota > Metazoa > Chordata > Amphibia > Anura > Dendrobatidae > Ranitomeya > Ranitomeya variabilis. The sequence continues at coordinate 103,013,474 of NC_135235.1, forward strand.
CAATCTGGCCTGTTTCTCAGAATCCATTCTCCGGGGGGCCTATGGCCAGATTACCCTCATCATACACGGCAGGCAGGGAGTGATTCGTGACAGCGGAGCAGAACTGTGGGGATCCGTTCTCTGCTTCCTGCCTGGCACTTTCTCCATGACACAGACGCGCGTGGCTTCATGACGTCAGTGCGATCCGATTTTTTTCATGTACCCATAATCTTACATTGCGGATTTTGATCTGACACTTTTATCAAAATCAGACATATCTTCGATTTTTTTTTTTACGTGGACTTCTCAGTTCAAGGAAAAAAAAGGACATGTGCACGGACCCATAAAATATTATAGGTAAGAGTGTTATCTGTAAAAACCACAGATAGCACGAATCCGAGAAAATCGGTCCTGTGCATGAGCCCTTATGATGAACATTGTGATTATCATGTATTCTATACATAGTTATAATACGGAAGGAGAATTGATTGTTTTATTTTTTATATATATACTAGCTGTACTACCCGGCTTCGCCCGGGGTAATAACTGCTGTTAGCAAAATAGAATGTGTTAACAAAAATTTATTCTGCACAAAAAAACCACAAAACAAATAGATAGAAATGTAATTATTAAAAGGCAAAAACTAAGCTAATAGAAGCATTTTACAACATATATTTCAACACCAGAGATATTCCACACAGATTTAACTAAATTGGCCAAGTAATGTGAAGTAATCTTCTACTACTTATTCGAGAGTCTTTTGATAAATGACATTCTTAGTTTTTCCTTCAGGTGCAAAGACAAACAGATTTTTGGCTGTTCCAACTCTTGAACAGGCCACATAAAGTTGACCATGAGAAAAGCATGGAGATTGTAAATCTAAGCTAGCTGAAGAGCCCGGTGTTGCCTGGGCATAGTAAATATCTGTGGTTAGTTATAGCACCTCACTTCTCTTATTTTCCCATCACGCCTCTCATTTTCCCCATCACATCTTTCATTTTCCCCCTCACATCTCTCATTTTCTCCCTCACACCTCTCATTTTCCCCCTCACTCCTCTTATTTTCCCCCTCACTCCTCTCATTCCCCCCTAACACTTGTCATTTCGACCTCACATCTGTCATTTTCCGATCACTCCACTATTTTCCCTCACTCCTCTCATTTTGCACTCACACCTTTTCATTTTCACCTCACACCTCTCATTTTCACCTCATTATATACATATATGTTTGTCATCTCCCTTATATATAGTATACACCTGTATGTCATCTCCTGTATATAGTATATACCTGTATGTCATCTCCCCTGTATATAGTATATACCTGCTGTGTGTCATCTCCCCTGTATATAGTATATACCTGTATGTCATCTCCTCCTATATATAGTATATACCTGTATGTAATCTCCTCCTGTATATAGTATATACCTGTGTGTCATATCACCTATATATAGTATATATCTGTGTGTCATCTCCTCCTGTATATAGTATATACCTGTATGTCATCTCCTCCTATACATAGCATATACCTGTATGTCATCTCCTCCTGTATATACTATATACCTGTAGGTAATCTGCTCCTGTATATAGTATATACCTGTGTGTCATCTCCTTCTGTATGTAGTATGTACCTGTATGTCATCTCCTCCTCTATATAGTATATACCTGTGTGTCATCTCCCCTGTAAATAGTATATACCTGTGTGTCATCTCCTCCTGTATATAGTATATATCTGTATGTCATCTCCTCCTGTATTAGACCTCGTTCACATGTTATTTGGTCAGTATTTTTACCTCAGTATTTGTAAGCTAAATTAGCAGCCTGATAAATCCCCAGCCAACAGTAAGCCCACCCCTTGGCAGTATATATTAGCTCACACATACACATAATAGACTGGTCATGTGACTGACAGCTGCCGGATTCCTATATGGTACATTTGTTGCTCTTGTAGTTTTTCAGCTTATTAATCAGATTTTTATTTTTGAAGGATAATACCAGACTTGTGTGTGTTTTAGGGCGAGTTTCGTGTGTCAAGTTGTGTGTGTTGAGTTGCGTGTGGCGACATGCATGTAGCGACTTTTGTGAGATGAGTTGTGTGGCGACATGCGTGTAGCAACTTTTTGTGTGTCGAGTTGCATGTGACAGGTTAGTGTAGCAAGTTGTGTGCAGCAAGTTTTGCGCATGGCGAGTTTTGCACGTGGCGAGTTTTATGTGTGGTGCCTTTTGAGTATGTGCAAGTTTTGTGTGAGGCAACTTTTGCATGTGTTGCAACTTTTGTGCATGTGGCAATTTTTCTTCGTGTGCAAGTTTTGCGTGTGGCGAGTTTTCCATGAGGTGAGTTTTGCACGTGTGGCGAGTTTTGCATGTGGAGAGTTTTGCGTGTGGCGAGTTTTGAGCGGCGACTTTTGTGTTTCAACTTTTATGTGGCGAGGTTGGTGTATGTGTGGTGAAATGTGCGCTGAGGGTGGTATATGTGTTCGAGCACGTGGTAGTGTGTGGCGCATTTTGTGTGTGTGTTCATATCCCCGTGGTGGTGTGGTGATTATCCCATGTCGGGGCCCCACCTTAGCAACTGTACAGTATATACTCTTTGGCGCCATCGCTCTCATTCTTTAAGTCCCCCTTGTTCACATCTGGCAGCTGTTACTTTGCCTCCAACACTTTTCCTTTCATTTTTTCCCCATTATGTAGATAGGGGCAAAATTGTTTGGTGAATTGGAAAGCGCGGGGTTAAAATTTCACCTCACAACATAGCCTATGACGCTCTCGGGGTCCAGACGTGTGACTGTACAAAATTTTGTGGCTGTAGCTGCGACGGTTCAGATGCCAATCCCGGACATACATACACACACACATACATACACACATTCAGCTTTATATATTAGATAGTTGTAAAGGGAACCTACAGTCCCCAGTCGGATTTATAGAAAAACATAACATGCCTGGATGTAATCGTGCAGCCAGGCTCCGATGTTGGTTTGGGAAGCATGAATCGGAGCCTGGCTGCACGATTACATCCAGGCATGTTATGTTTTTCTATAAATCCGACTGGGGACTATAGGGAGAGACAAGACTTGTCTGGCGCCTCCCCATCAACGCTGCAGGTGATTGAATGGTCTCTTCCTTGTGTGCCTAGGGTGAGACCTGTCAATCACCAAGATCAGCACTAGGAAGAGCCGGACAGATCCTTAAAGTATATGTAAGTGTCAGAGAAGAGTATTCTTGGCTGCAATCATACAGCTAGGATTTTATTCATGCTGCCCACGGTTTGGACAACACGAATCATATGACAGGTTCCCTATAATTGTGAGACAAATGTAAGTCATAAAGATTGTAGATATTTTCATCTTTATAAATTATGAGGCTCAGGTGAATCAATTGTTGGGTTTGCAAATATCATCATTTAGTCTTTAAAAATGGCACCTGCTTGTGCTTCACAAATAAAAGTTTGACATTTTTTGAAGCTTTTTTAGTGCCTGCTAATATTAAAATACATGAGTCAAGATATGAACACAAATTAGTGGCATTTTGTAGTAGACAAAGCGTATCGCAGCTAATAGATTGCTTATAATGTCACTCACGTGGCATCACAACGAAAGATTTCTAAAATAAATCATGTTATCATACAGCTGTCATTGTAATATATGTTAGAAGCTCCCAACTACTGGTTGCATCAAGAGTATAAATACTAACTGTTGCCCCTGTACGATCATGACGAGACAACCTGCTTTTTAGAACTGCTGGTTGTATCCTACAGACAATAGCCAGTATGAATGACACTATAAAAAGACCCGTGCACTCCCAGATCTGTTAGTGTAGTGTCGGAGCGGAGTCTAATCTATATCAGAGCTGACCTGTGCACAAGAGCCAGCAACATTAAAAGAAACATGAACCCTGCCAAGCTTAGAAGCCGCACAGAAAATCAGTTCAAAGCTCACGAGGAACAAGAAATGGATAATTTAGGGAAAAGGGCTTGGGATAACCCAGCCTATGATGGTTCTCCATCTCTAAAGATCAAAGCCATATACAACCCCAAAACTGTTTTGGAAAACCCATATGACAGTATGGACAATTTGGGAGACCCACCACCTTATCAGGAAGAAAAGGATCGTATGAGGGGTAACATATGCTCACAATGCTGTGCCCACATCGTCCATGGAATTAGAGGTAGGTGAGGTTCTTACTAACTCTGAGAAGTGAACGCAGGTTTCTCATATGGAATATTTAGCAATTTCATGTTATAGCTATTACGTTTATTTTAGCTACTGAGCTGATAGTTAGTTTGAGATTATCTAGAATTATTTATGAATTTGTAAGTATGGCAAAGAGTCCTACAGAGAATGTCCAGAAAGAACCATTACTGCTTTTTGAATGTCAAAAATTCTGCCATTATATGCTTCTACTTAAAAATACACCTTGACGTTCAATTAGTAGATGAGAATTATGGTTTGTAAAACAATTAATAATCCTTATGAACTTGAAGGGGATACTGGAGAGCGAAAAATAATTACACATTATAAAATTAAAAAAAATAAATAAATCTTTATTTTTATATAGCGCTAACATATTCCGCAGTGCTTTACAGTTGGCACACATTATCATCGCTGTCCCCGATGGGGCTCACAATCTAAATTCCCTATCAGTATGTCTTTGGAATGTGGGAGGAAACCGGAGAACCCAGAGGAAACCCACGCAAACATGGGGAGAACATACAAACTTCTTGCAGATGTTGTCCTTGATGGGATTTGAACTTAGGACCCCAGCGCTATATATATATATATATATATATATATATGAAAGATATGAATACAATATACTATCAGCAATAGTGAACCCATAGGGTTAGTCTAACAATTTGTTACATTATTATGTATTATTTATGTGCCCCAACAGATGCAAATTGTTGATTTACACAAAATTCATCCAATGGGGTTACCATCTGCGCACCCAGTGGACCTGCTCAGGTCTATGGTTACTAGTGTATTAGTTTAGTAATCACATTCTTGCTGATATACATGGACTTTTCATCACAATTAGTTATGAAAATTGCTCTGTATGTGAATCAGCACTTCCAATCTTCCTCTATAATTATGTGTTGTGTTTATATCTTCAATATTCTCACATTATACATTTTTAAAAACATATTTGATTTTTTTTTCATTCTGAATTACTGGTGAATTACTGCAAGTAACTGATGGAAAATATCAACACTTGTCCAACGATCTCATACTATATTTTAAAATACTTTCAACATTGATTTTTTTTTTGTATTATTTGTTTCTTACAAAGAGACTCACAAATTTCATTTTTGATACGTTCCCTCTTTGCTATAGTTGGTTCCTGCATTTGGTATAGGTAGCTCGGTCACTTTAATAAAGCGTTACTTGTATTGCTGTAAATACACATATTTAAAAGTAGTATGTTTTATCCTCTACAAACTTTATTTTGAGGATAAACATATGAACTCTATACTCTAATATTTATTTTTTGTAGTATCTTTTGGATGCTTTGTTTTTTTATTCTGAAAAATCCAATAAATACAGAACTTCGAATGAAGGGCGAATCCTTTGTAAAGATTTGTGCAAAAAAATGAGTTGACTATAATTATTATAGCTTTGCCTCACAATTACAAGTTTATTGGTGTTTTCACTTCTGCAACTGAATGTTTCAACTTAGCAAAAATTCAGTATACCTGATACTAATTATTACTGTATTGTACAGGCTAATATTCATTTTAGACTTGTAGATCATTAATTATTGCTCATTCTTACAAAGTCCTGTATAAATATTACAGTTAAGCATATGTAAGATTTAGTTTACACATAAACATATATAGATTAGGCTATATTCACACGACAGTGATTTTTTTCTGCTTGCATTTAACCATCCGCGTATTATCCGTATTTCTTGTATACAGAAAACTAATGAAGGATTTCCAAGCAAACAAAGATGTCATCCTTGAGCTATTCATTTTTATCAGTAACCCTTTTACTTAAATGGGTGTGTTTTTGCCTGCACAAAAGGTGGTTTTATAATGAGGATCATCGATCAGCGAAGAAAAACCTGACATGTGAATGATTCCATAGAATATAATGTGTCCATGTACTGAGGTGTAAATAAGGTTGTCTTCAAATGTCAGGGTCTCTCAATCAATATTTCTTAAAAAGTAGTTTCTGGGGGCATGAAAATGCCTATATAGAGTTTTCTAATTCTGATGAGATCAGCTAGATAACACAACAATCAACAATTATTTTGAACTAACACTATACAATATATTTCTACCTGTTCAATATCATAGAAGCCAACGACATTGGCCCATGCATGGGCATCTTTACTTTTCTGTTTTTAATTCCATTAAGTATAAAGATTTGCAGTGATGCCATCGTTTGCATATAGCCTGTAAAAATTGTGAGCAGCAACTTCCAAATCAAGGAGATTCAAGCTTCTCTACTACAAGGGGAGGCATGTAAAAAAAATGCACCAGTATTGTTCATTTTTAATGAATTTGCCTTCTAATATTTGGGGCATTGCAATTTGAATGATATTTTGCCAACTTATTATTATTAATTTTTTTTCAAGCCCGAAATTATCCTCTCTTCCCCCAGGTCCTCTGAAAAATGTAAATGATGCAACATAAAAAAACAGTGAAGGATGCGGTCTATAGCAGCCCACTCCGAAAGGAGGAGGGCCCAAACAAACCATTTTCCTATCCCTCCAAACCAGAAGGCCACAGCGAGAGACCGGGACAAGTCACTCCCATTTTCAAAGCTCAGTGAAAGCGCAAATTGTGCTCCGAGCATCCACCAGGGCTGCTACCCAAGTCAAACCAAGGAGGAGCAGAACCTGATGGCCACATTCCCCCTCTAGACCGTTCAGGAGGGAACCCATAAGTGAACCGCATCCCGAGAAGTCCTTGAAACAAGACAAGCTTGTAAAAAGTGACAAATAGTAGAAAACAATTAAAAGAAATGAGGAAGGTATTCTCAATGCAAAACAGACTAGACCCCCTCTGGGAATTAAAAAAATTCCCCCATCCTTGGTTGGAGGCCCGGATTGAGAGTGTGTGCTCAAAGTGTGAAAGAGAAGTGCTATGCAAATGTGCCATACAACTCAGTGGCTTTCCCATGCCCAGTGAGTTTAGACACCTCAGGGTCACAACTGCTTGGGCACTGTGCACCTCGGGCTTTCAAACTTACCTGAACTAATGGTTTTGATCCCAGAGTTCTAGGTTTTCCCCCACTCACCATACCCAGTATGCATGATATATTAATTTACTTGGCTGCCCAGGCCAAAGCCATCTTTTTGAAAGATGCTTTAACGGTTGGGTGGTGGAACCACTGTGCTGAGGACTAAGGAAAGCCTGGATGGGCGTAACTAAGTGCCTCACCAATTCGACTTAGGATATAAGGCGGCTGATGATGCTGCAAGCTGACCCCCTAGGGATGGGTACCAGGGACAGCCAGGAGAAGGGAACAGTAGATGCTGTCAGGCACTGTAGGAACAAGGAAACCACGGATACGGACTGGACCTGCTGATGTACAGATGAGCGATAGTAGTTGCGGACTGGACCGGCTGATGTACAGAAGATCACTGGCAGATGTAGAGTGGATGGGGTGATGTGCAGATGAGCTCCGGCAGGTGAGGACTGGACCAGCTGAAGTACACAAGAGAACTGGCAGGTGCAGACTGGACCAGTTGATGTACAGAAGAGCACTGGCAGGTGTGAATTGGACCGGCTGAGAGACAAGCAGGCGGACATGGCTGATGGACACTCAGGTGGGCACGGTTGATAGGCAGGCGGGCACGGCTGATGGTCAGGAAGATGTACAGGAATACAAGCACTGGGACCTCAGAACTAACAAGAGTGTTTAGGAAGAAACTTACAACAATGCTGTGGGCAGGTTGCAGGATGCAGTAACGGACAGGAGACAGAGCAAGGGTTAACGTGGGATTTATTTAACAGTGGATACTCCACCCAGGGAGAGAAGGGGTTAAACTGATTTGAGCAGTAAATGTTGACTTGGAATAATACAGGTTCGGGCAATTGAAAGGGGAAGTTCAGTAATGTAACATCAGTCAGACGACGTCAGAATTTGGAATCCTGTAGTCAAGTGGTGGCACCAAGGCTTTGGCGCATAAGGGGTCTGGCGTCATCATGAGGAAGATGGAGGTCCGGTTGCTGGCGGTGGTGGTGAATCCTTGTCATCCTGGCGGGGGTCCTGGTGGTGGCGGTGAATCCTTGTTATCCTGACGGGGGTCCTGGGTCCAGAAGACAGAGTAGAGGTACCGTCACAGTCTCTAGCACTGCCAGAGTAGGGTATTACTTGGCAGAGGCAAGTGGATGTATCAGGATACAGTCCACAGCAGGTCACCCGACGTGCTTGTCTCTGCACGTGCGCTTCTAAGTCCTGACAGGGGACTTTGTCACGCACAGTCTCTAGTGTCAGCGTAGACTTAGTTGACATTTGTTGGCAGTCTCTGGTTGAGGATCTGAGCCCCTTTAGGCTTGGGCCTGCTCCATCCCGTTGCACACTGGTGGGAGCCCTATGTCCTTCTGCGCGCTGCACGTTTCCGCCAAGTCTGCCCTGCTTCCCGAGTGCTGCAGTCTCTTTTGTATAGCTGTGCCCCCTAACACTGAGTGCAAAGGTTGGTCTGGGGTTTTAAGCTTTCCCCTGTGTGCACCTCGGGCATCAGCAGCCAGAGCAGGAAGAGCGAGAGCGAGGACACGGCGGTGATTGAGTCAGCATCTCTCCCGGGGGAGAGAAGCAGAAAGTGGAGACGCCGGCGCTACAGATGATATACTTGATCTTAGCCAAAAGTCTGAGAAGCGATAGTTTGCCAACTTGTTCCCCTAATACATTTAGCCCATATAGTACAGCAGTGCTGCAGCGACAAAAGTGACTTGCTTGCCACTGAGGTTGAGTTTACACAGGGAAGGATCTATGGTTTGCACTAGGACAGATAAAAGGCATAGCCCTTTGTGTTTGGATTGACATATGAGCTCTTGTAAACAATGGGTCAGACCAGGAATCAATTATCAAAAGTCTCTTTGTAGCTCTGCACTGATATTTGCTCCTGTGCAGAACATCATTCTTATGGCACGAACACAATGTTTCTTTTTCACATTCAATTCCCAATTGCAATTACTATTAAAGAAAAATTTTGTACAAATCTTTAGCAGTACCATGCATAAAGAGGTATTTCCACCCATCCTATAAATTTATGGTATATCACCAGGATATCCAAAGTCTAGGGCTCCTGTAATCTTAAGAATACAGATTTGTGTTTTATCACATTCTAAACTTTACGCTGCAGTGATGTTCTAAAAGGTCAATGCAAAGTAAAGGTACCTTCACACTGAACAACTAACCAACGATAACGATAGCGATCCGTGACGTTGCAGTGTCCTGGATAGCGATATCGTTGTGTTTGACACGCAGGAGCGATCAGGATCCTGCTGTGACATCGTTGGTCAGAGCTAGAAGGCCAGCACCTTATTTCGTCGCTGGCTCACCCGCTGACATCGCTGAGTCGGCATGTGTGACACCGATACAGCGATGTCTTCACTGGTAACCAGGGTAAACATCGGGTTACTAAGCGCAGGGCCGCCCTTAGTAACCCGATATTTACCCTGGTTACCATTGTAAATGTAAAAAAAAACAAACACTACATACTTACATTCCGGTGTCTGTCGCGTCCCCCGGCGTCCGCTTCCCTGCACTGTGTCAGCGCCGGCCGTCCGTAAAGCAGAGCACAGCGGTGACGTCACCGCTCTGCTTTCCGGTGGCGCTTATACAGGATGCAGGAGGAGTGCAGGGAAGCGGACGCCGGGGGACGTGACAGACACCGGAATGTAAGTACCGTATTTTCCGGCATATAAGACGACTTTTTAACCCCTACAAATTGTCCCAAAAGTCGGGGGTCGTCTTATACGCCGGGTACGGCGTGTGCAGGGAGCGATCCTGGATGTTCCCAGGGTCTGAAGGAGAGGAAACTCTCCTTCAGGCCCTGGGATCCATATTCATGTAAAAAATAAAGAATAAAAATAAAAAATATATGTATATACTCACCCCTCCGAGAAGCCTGGCTGTCACCGCTGCAAGCGTCTGCCTCCGTTCCTAAGAATTGCAGAGCATGAAGGACCTTCGATGACGTCGCGGTCAGGTGACCGGTCACATGAGCGGTCACGGACCAATCACAGGACTGCGACGTCATCGAGGGTCCTTCATGCTCTGCAATTCTTAGGAACGGAGACAGACGCTTGCAGCAGTGACAGCCAGGCTTCTCGGAGGGGTGAGTATATACATATTTTTTATTTTTATTCTTTATTTTTAACATGAATATGGATCCCAGGGCCTGAAGGAGAGTCTCCTCTCCTTCAGACCCTGGGAACCACACGCCGTATAAGATGACTGGGCGTATAAGATGACCCCCGTCTTATACAGCGGGCATATCCCAAATTCCATATTTTATATGGAAAAGTTGGGGGTCGTCTTATACGCCCAGTCGTCTTATACACCAGAAAATACGGTATGTAGTGTTTGTTTTTTTTACATTTACACTGGTAACCAGGGTAAACATCGGGTTACTAAGCGCGGCCCTGCGCTTAGTAACCCGATGTTTACCCTGGTTACCCGGGGACTTCGGCATCGTTGGTCGCTGGAGAGCTGTCTGTGTGACAGCTCTCCAGCGACCACACAATGACGAAACAGCGACGCTGCAGCGATCGGCATCGTTGTCTATATCGCTGCAGCGTCACTTAATGTGACGGTACCTTAAGACTTTTTTCAATGCAGGGAAAATCAATGAAGGGGCCATTTGTCATGCCTCGGGATTCGATCCAGCAGTCCTGTGCTTTTCTGTTAGCATCTATGTCCGCTGAACCACAAGAGATCCTGTCGCTGTCCGGGTGCTGATTATCTTTTGCCTTGCGTCCATTCCTTTTTGACAGCAGGTGTTTTACATTTGTTATCTAGCCTGTCCTATCACACTGCAAGTGCTTCTACTGTATTTTAACCTACCTCCTGATTCTGTTCTCTGCTAGTGATAATGTTATGACTGTGTAGTAAGTCACTTGGGAATAATAGGTTAGACACTAAAAAAACTGCAACTGACCTTGCCGCTTCCTGTACAGACTAGATATCCTGACACCACAGTTACTAGTGGTGCCTGCGAGTGCAGAGAAAGTCCTAACCGCAGACTAGCAAATGGCTGCTCGGACTTAACCTGCCTAAAAGGCCATCAAATTGCTTCACATTCCTTCTAAAAAAAGGCTAGAGCAGAGTGTGAATTCCCTACAAGAGAAGTGTGCTGAACAAAGGGAAGATCCCAGAGTGCGTAAAGTAAATAACTAAATACCAAGCAAAGAATAAAGCAAGTACTGTTAACATATACACTGCCTACTTACTAATGATAAACAGAAGATAGGTGCAAAGTAGTGCAAAGAAACAGTAAAGCGAAAACCTATAGCTGCAGTTTCTCAGACTGGCTCCAAAAATCAATAGAATGTTAGAAAATCCAAATGACTATAACCAGCAGAGAACAGAATCAGGAGGTAAGTTTAAATATAAGCACATGCAGTATGATAGGACAGGTTAGATAGCAAATGGAAAACACCTGCTGTCACAAAGGAATGACCAAAAGGCAAATGGTAATCAGCACCTGGACAGCGACAAGATCTCCTGCGGCTCAGCGGACAGAAGCCAGATCGAATCCTGAGGCTAGGCACCACTTCATTTTCATGATCAGTGGGGATCTCAGAGGTCAGAACCACATTTAGTGTAAAGAGATGGCAAAATTGGGATAATATACTGTATATAGCATGTGTTGTCTTATTTTAGTAAACACCTTATTATGGAAATTATCATGTATTGACCAGAAAACACAAAATAGCACAGTAAAACCAAAAACACTCTGTTGCAAAAAAATCACAGTGGACAGCAAGTGCTAGTAAAAAGATGGAAAAAACAGGGTATTTGGTTGATACGTTTTTTGCAAAAAATGTATATTAAGCCGCTCTACCAATCGCCAAGATATACCCATATCAGAGCAGTCCTAACTAATGTATGTAAACCCTATCTGATGTATTTAAAACCTGGTCATATGTACAATACCTGTATGAGCAGGATTCAGAAAAGGAATGTCCATGTGGACACGCTGGACAGAATGGCTCCTGTGCGCACAGCTCAAAAAAAGAGGGGTGGAGGCCTCCCCAGTCTTGTGGAAACAAGAAAACAATTATGTAAAACCAGAACACATGAGCTGGGCGCACAGTGAACAAGCCAGTAAAGACATGTTCACACCACCAAGAGACTTGAAAACACAAAATAGCACAGTAAAACCAAAAACACTCTGTTGCAAAAAAATCACAGTGGACAGCAAGTGCTAGTAAAAAGATGGAAAAAACAGGGTATTTGGTTGATACGTTTTTTGTAAAAAATGTATATTAAGCCGCTCTACCAATCGCCAAGGTATACCCATATCAGAGCAGTCCTAACTAATGTATGTAAACCCTATCTAACCAGAGTAGAGCGCGACTAGAAAGTACAACTCATGCACTTACAGACTGGAAACATCCATGAATTACGACATTTGATTTTATTGGATACTGCAGGATAACCAAACACTTGCTGCTTGTTTTCTCCATAATTCTCACCTGAACAATGGAGGTCACTGTAAAAGGATATTCTATTATCAGCGTAATATCTAGGGATCCTTTTATTAAAGCGAACAACAACTTTTAATACTATCAAATATTTTGTCTTATTTTAACATACTGTGAAGAGCAAAAGGGTAACAATGTTTTGAACTTTTGACTTTCAGGCTCCATATCTCACCATCCACTACTACTTTGATCATGAGACTACCATCATTTTATAGACAATCATCTTGGCTATTTCATACATAAATGTGACTTGTAACTATTTAGCATATGATTAGTTATGCAGGTTCTTGTCATGTCACTGCATTGTTACTGTTTTGCTCCTGGTGGTGGAAAAATCTTTTTCTTCCTGAATACTACAAAATACAACCTGTTCTCACATTCCCTAATAGCTCAGTGTGTTATTAGTTTGATTCCCCAGCAAAAGGTCACTGGTTCGAATCGAGGAGCAACAATGAAAACTATTTCCCAAGAAAACAGAAACCGCATCCAGCTTATCAATAGCGGTCTCTTGGCCAAGAAAATTGCCAAACTGCATCATGTCAGTGCCATGAAAGTTAGGAGAATACGAATTGATGTCCATTCATCCATTCAAAAGTCAAAACTTGGATTTCCAGGCAAAATATTGGATTCATCAAGTCAGTTCATCCCAAGGTTTATTAGTTCTGGTGCAACAAACACGGCAGTGGAGGTGGCTCATATGCTTCATAATAGTGAGATCACAGACGTCGATCCAAGCACCATGTGACGCACATTGCACAAGTCTGAAATCGTGGCCCGAAAATAGTGAAGAAGTCTCAACTTTAATATTGTCATAAGACACGTCGGTTCAAAAAGTACAAAAAGTGGACATTAAAGATTTGAAACAGGTGATTTGGAGCAATTACACAAAATTCAATAGACTAGGCTCTGATGGGTGCAAATGGTCTGAAAGAAACAAAAGAAAAAATGGCTAACTGATTAAGAAATTGAAGGAAATGTCAAATTCGGTGGAGGAAATCTAATAATATGGGATTTTTTCATAGGCAAAGGCATTGGGTACTTGACCAGGATCAATGGTGGTCACAATGCTGAGTTATACATGAGTATTCTACAAGATGAGTTACTTCGTACTCTCTAGTACTATGGGTATGAAAAGGAAAACATATTGTTCCAACAGGACAACAACACTAAGCATACATCGAGACTGGTGAATAAATGGTTCAATGACAATGAAGTAGAGGTGCTGGAATGGTCCTCACAGTCCTCAAACCAATCAAACACTTGTGGATATAATTTAATAAAAAACTGGATACATACCCAAGTGAGTAGACCAGTATGCAACAACTTTGGAAACATGTAGAAGAGAACTGAGATCAAATTTTGGTTGACACATATTTGAGGCTAAGTTCACACTAGGTGTTTTTGCTGCATTTTTTTAATACTTTTTTTATGCTAATTTTCAGCTGTGTTTTTCAGTACCAGCAAAGCCTATGATATTTCAAAAATCACATATACACACATTAGTTTTTTTTGTCATCAGTATTTTGTACTTTGCTTCCTTTTTTTGAACATAGAGCCTGTCACTATTTTCAGCGGTTTTTCAGCGTTTGAAAAAAGCACCAAAAACACAGGTATCATATTTTGCTGATTTTTTGTACCAAAACCTGATTCTATGGAATAGGACTTCTTTTCAACACTAAAATTTTATCAGCATGCACAAGAGACAAATCTAGCATGCCAAAACCGCCACAAAAAATTAAGGAAAAATCAAGGAAAACGTGCTTTTTTCATTCTAAGAGATCAAATTTTGCTGCAGAAAAAAAAAACGCCACGTGTCAACTTATTCTGAATTTGATTGAGAGCATGTCCAGAAGGATTCAGGCAGTGTTGAAAGCCAAAGGTGGATTTACAAAATACTGATAAAATAATACAAATTTATATTTAGAGCTTTAAGAGCAAAACAGTAACAATGCAGTGACATGACAAGAATCTGCATAACTAATCATATGCTAAATAGTTGCAAGTCAAATTTATGTATGAGATAGCCAAGATGATTGTCTATAAAATTATGTCAGTCTCAAGTTCAAAGGATTTTTCACTGTATCTTAGTAAATCTTTCCAGGAATGTTACATGAAGAAAATATTGCAGGCCAAAGTTACTAAGATTTGGACTCAATCAGACAAAATCAGAGCATTCATGTTAAACTATAAGCATTAAAAAATGATGTATGGTCCGCTTATCATCCTTGAAGGGTTCACCACTGTTGGGTGAATAGCAGTATGGGTAAACTGATTATCCAATAGAAAACAGAATATTCAGCATTACACAGGATTATCTGCAAAGCAAGAAATGATAAAACGAACTTCATTAGCTTACGAATCTGGAAACACTATCATAAATCTTTTCTTCCATTTACATTGCCCTAAAAAGAGTATTATAAGCCAATTAAGAATCAATTATATGATTGTAGTTACTAAAGCCCCCCTACACTTTAGATAGCTGCTAGATGTTTGAGCCACTCATTTGGCCAGCAGGTATCTCCCATGATTTCTCCCTTTAGGCCGGTGTCACACTTGTGAGTGCAATGCGAGAAACTCGCACGAGTCTCTCTCATCAATACCCGGCACTGCCGCCGGCACTTGGGACCACAGAGTGCGGCTGCATGTAATTCTATGCAGCTGCACGCTCCAGTCCTGAGTGCTGGCGGCAGTGCCGGGTATTGATGAGAGAGACTCGTGCGAGTTTCTCCAATTGCACTCACAAGTGTGACACCGGCCTTACACAGGAGCACTCAGCTGTGTTCTCTATGAAAGCCGATACCAGATACAGGTGCTACTCACAAAATTAGAATATCATCAAAAAGTTAATTTATTTCAGTTCTTCAATACAAAAAGTGAAGCTCATATATTATATAGAGTCATTACAAACAGAGTGATCTATTTCAAGTGTTTATGTTTACAGTTTTCTGTTAATGTTGATGATTATGGCTTACAGCCAATGAAAAGTCATTATCTCAGTAAATTATAATAATTTACAAAAAAACAACTGCAAAGGCTTCCTAAGCATTTAAAAAGGTCCCTTAGTCTGTTTCAGTAGTCTCCACAATCATGAGGAAAACTGCTGATTTGACAGATGTTCAGAAGGCAGTCATTGAGTCACTCCACAAGGAGGGTAAGCCACAAAAAGTTATTGCTATAGAAACTGGCTGTTCACAGAGTGCTGCATCCAAGCATGTTAATGTAAAGTTGAGTGGAAGGAAAAAAGGGGGTGGTAGAATAAGGTGCACAAGCAACCAGGATAACCACAGCCTTGAAAGGATTGTTAAGAAAAGGCCATTCAAAAATATGGGGGAGATTCACAAGGAGTGGACTGCTGCTAGAGTTATTGCTTCAAGAGCCACCACACACAGACGTGTCCAGGACATGGGCTACAAGTGTCGCATTCCTTGTGTCAAGTCACTCATGACCAATAGACAACGCCAGAAACGTCTTACCTGGGCCAAGGAACAAAAGAACCGGACTGTTGCTCAGTAGTCCAATGTGTTGTTTTCAGGTGAAAGTAAATTTTGCATTTCATCTGGAGATCAAGGTCCCAGAGTCTGGAGGAAGAGTGGAGAGGCCACAATCCAAGCTGCTTGAGGTCTAGTGTGAAGTCTCCACAATTAGTGATGGATTGGGGAGGCATGTCATCTGCTGGTGTAGGTCCACTGTGTTTTATCAAGACCAAAGTCAGCGCAAAAGTCTATCAGGACAAGCCGACAAGCTTTTTGGAGATGGAAATTTAATTCTCCAGCAGGACTTGGCACTTGTCCACGCTGCCAAAAGTACCAACACCTGGTTTAATAACAACAGTATCACTGCACTTGATTGGCCAGAAAACTCACCTGACCTTAGCCCCATAGAAAATCAAAGCAACCTGGGCTTCCATAACACCTCAGCAGTGCCACAGGCTGATCGCCTCCATGCCACGCCGCATTGATGCAGTAATTGTTGCAAAAGAAGCCCAGACCAAGTATTGAGTGCATTTACTGAACATAGATTTCAGTAGGTCAACATTTCGGATTTTAAAATCATTTTTCAAGCTGGTGTTATAAAGTATTCTAATTTACTGAGGTAATGACTTTTGGGTTTTCATTGGCTGTAAGCCATAATCATCAACATTAACTGAAATAAACACTTGAAATAGATCACTCTGTTTGTAATGACTATATAATATATGAGTTTCACTTTGCGTATTGAAAAACTGAAATAAATTAACTTTTTGATGATATTCTAATTTTGTGAGAGGCACCTGTATCTCTGACAGCTAAACTCTCTGAGAATAAAAGGATTGGGGAACAGACGGGAAGCCCCCATACTCATAAGACAGTTGACAGAACCCATCGATATCAGAGAGAACAGCCCAGATTAGTCTAATGTGTACGAGGGGCTTAGCAAATATCAATAAATAAGGTGCATTATCACTGCAGGATTATTGTGAATGAGCATTCCTAGGATCACTTGTTTCATGATAATCTTGCAGTCTAAATAGGCTTTCGATGAACGAGCAAAATACTCGTTCATTGGGCGAAATGATTTTTGGATTTTCACAAAACATCATTGTTTTCGGAAACAGTATCCTGTGAAAACAGCACCTACATTGCTGAGAACAATGGCAGCTTGTGCACACTGAACAATCTATTTGTCACGATTCAGATGTTGGGTGACCCAGGACCAAGGTCTCCTTCCCTGTCCCTAACACTAAGGGGCATCCTCGCTCGCCCTATTCCCCGGGATACTTCTGAAGGTGAAGATGCTGGGGCCTCCACCCTTGCCTTATCTCCTGCATCAGCCCTCCGTCTGTTCCCTTGCCCCGGCCAGGGAAGAGGGGAGCTGCTGTGCACCGCACACGAACAAGGGTAAACTGAAAATAACAAGTATACAAATATTCACTCACATGTAACAGAGGAATTCATCGGGGAGTGGAGAATGGGAGAAAACCAAAGTATGAGGAGGGAAGGGAATTATCACACTTACAAACCCAAGTCACAGATAACTCCTTCAGATTTCTTCTCATATAACCACCAAACACTTCTCCTCCAAGCCAAGCAGCATTAACTGGATCTGACAATGTGTTTCAGTCAGGACCCAGATTATATAGGGGATAGGAGTGGCTAACAATGCTCAGCTGAGGGCGCACACTCCCTGAGCTCCCAACATGGCCGATTAACCCCTGTTCTGCCAAAAGAAATTAACACCATTTAAAAAGAAGTTGAAGTGCTTCTTTTCAGCGCAGGAGTAGGAGCAAAACGCTGCAGTCTTCTGGCTCCTCTCTGTTGCGGTAATACTGTGACACTATTACAGGTCTATTAAAGATTGTCCAGTTTGGATTGATTGTAAGTGTGGAAACAGGAGACTAAACAACCACCGATCAGTAAATATTTACTAAACAGCGATCATTTAATGCTGCAAAATAGGGTTATGTAAACCGACCTTAAAACTGAGTTTAGACAAATGCCAATGTGTGGTCTGTTGTGCACACAAACAACAAAATTACAGAAATGACGTTAGTCTAATTTAACCCTTAGAACCTGTCAGACAATTGAACTGAACGATCTATGGGTGCTATGAAATCCAGACACGCTCCCTCCTCACAAATAATTATTTTTTACACTTGCATGGCCTATAAGCCTCCTTGCACTGGCATGTCATGCATGCTGTGCACAAGGTGAAACGTCACTCTTTAGACCGCAGTCAGAGGCCTCTCATACAGCCAAATCACATCTCATGCTTTGCACTGAGGAGGGGGCAACACCCTGAAACACATGTCTGCAAATTAAGATTGTGATTGGGATTTTATCCTAAGTCATGTGGAAACACTTGTTAAAGGGCCAATATTGACTTTTAGGATTGCTACTTCCAATAGGTGGCACTACAGCTTAAGTCCTTTTCGTTTCTAAAGAGGCAATTTGCGTATTTTTACTCAGAAATGCTGCAACATTTCAGAGAAACATTATTTGAGAAATCAGCAGGGTAATAGATGATGAAGAGTCCATATAACTTGAAGCTTCTTCCTAGACAGTTCTGCTATTCACCCAAATAGATGAGAACCTGTCAATAAAGCAACGTCATTGGGAAGAAGCTAGAGGATACTGCCCAGTGGTTTCTTCTCCCTTCCCTAATCTGTCCTTTCTTATAATGTGAGGCATAGATTTCCTGTACATTTTCACCTTACAAAGATTTCCCCTTTTTTATGCTATCACCAACATAGCGTTCATGTTTCCTCCTCACATTTTGCCATTTTTATGTTGCTTTCCAACTATAAGTAAGTCAAGGTCAAGGGTTGTAGTGTGTTGTGAACTCCGTTTTCAGGCTCCCTCTTGTGGTCACAGATGGTATTGTGTGACTTTGGTTTTTTGGCTCCCCCTGGTGGTTTGGTTTATTATCCTGCAGGTCTGCTGGATCAGCTGCCTCGTTATTCACCAGGGAGGCTCCTATTTAGCTCGGCATCACTTCCACTTGTTGCCGGCTGTCAATGTATTCAGTGCTATTCTGATTACTCCTGATTATCTCGTTTTCGGTCTCTTCAGGATAAGCTAAGTTCTGTTTGAATATGTTTTGCTCATCTGCCTGCAATATGATTTCTGTGTATGATGAGTCTAGTCCAGCTTGCTAACATGTGATTACTTTCTGCTGGTAAGCTCTGGGGTACGGAGTTGCTTCCCCCGCACCGTTAGTTGGTGCGGGGGCTCGAGCAATCTCTGCGTGGATATTTTGAATAGGGTTTTTTATTGACCGCACAGTTTCCTTCCTATTTTATGCTATCTAGTATTAGCGGGCCTCATTTGCTAAATCTGATTTCATCTCTGCGTTTGTGCTTTCCCCTTAACTCACCGTTAATATTTGTGGGGGGCTATTCTATATCTTTGGGGTCATTCCACTGAGGCAAGTGAGGTCTTACTTTCCCTCCAGGAATAGTCAGTTTCTCAGGCCGTGACGAGACGTCTAGGATTTTTAGGTAACGTTCCACGGCTGCCTATAGTTGTTTGCGGATAGGATCAGGTTGCGGTCAATCTAGTTACCACTTCCCCAGAGCTAGTAGTCTGTTCAGTTACTTAGCTAGTCCGACCTGCGATCCTTGCCACTAGGATCATAACAGTACAGCCGGCCTATAAAGTGTTAATTGCATGGCAGAAGCAGGAGAAAAGAAGCTTGGAGATATTTTTTTTTTTTTTTTTTTGCTGCCGTGTGTCTAGCTGCTGTGTGTCTGGCTTCTCTCCTCCTCTTAATCTTGGTGTGGCTCTGAGTTCAGCTGCTGATATGGATATCCAGAGTTTAGCCTCCAGTGTAGATCATCTTTCTGCAAGGGTACAAAGTATTCAGGATTTTGTTGTTCACAGTCCTATGTCAGAGCCTAGAATACCTATTCCGGAGTTGTTTTCTGGAGATAGATCTAGGTTCCTGAATTTTAAGAACAATTGCAAGTTGTTTCTTTCTTTGAAACCTCGTTCCTCTGGGGATTCTGTTCAGCAAGTTAAGATTATTATTTCTTTCTTGCGTGGCGATCCTCAAGATTGGGCTTTCGCATTGGCTCCAGGGGATCCTGCATTGCTCAGTGTGGATGCGTTTTTTCTGGCCCTTGGATTGCTCTATGAGGAACCTAATCTGGAGAACCAGGCTGAAAAAGCGTTGTTGGCCCTCTCTCAGGGGCAAGATGATGCAGAGGTGTACTGCCAGAAATTTTGGAAATAGTCGGTGCTTACTCAATGGAATGAGTGTGCCCTGGCTGCAAATTTCAGAAAAGGTCTTTCTGAAGCCATTAAGAATGTCATGGTGGGGTTCCCTACGCCTGCAGGTCTGAATGAGTCAATGACTCTGGCCATTCAGATTGATCGACGTTTGCGGGAGCGCAAACCTGCGCACCATTTGGCGGTGTCTTCTGAACAGACACCTGAGTCTATGCAATGTGATAGAATTCTGACCAGAAGTGAACGGCAAAATTATAGACGGCAAAATGGGTTGTGCTTTTACTGTGGTGACTCAGCTCATGTTATCTCAGCATGCTCTAAGCGCACAAAAAAGATTGATAAATCTGTCACCATCGGTACTTTACAGCCTAAGTTTATTTTGTCTGTTACCCTGATTTGTTCCCTGTCATCTTACCCGGTTATGGCTTTTGTGGATTCAGGTGCTGCCCTGAGTCTGATGGATTTGTCATTTGCCAGGCGCTGTGGTTTTGTTTTGGAGCCTTTAAAATTCCCTATTCCATTAAGGGGAATTGATGCTACACCATTGGCTACGAATAAACCTCAGTACTGGACACAAGTGACCATGTTCATGACTCCTGTTCATCAGGAGGTGATTCGCTTTCTTGTATTGCATAATTTGCATGATGTTGTCGTGTTGGGCCTGCCATGGTTGCAGACTCATAATCCAGTCCTGGATTGGAAAGCAATGTCTGTGTCAAGTTGGGGTTGTCAGGGAATTCATGGCGACGCTCCTGTGGTGTCAATTGCTTAATCCACTCCTTCTGAGGTCCCTGCGTTTTTGTCAGATTACCAGGATGTATTTGATGAGCCCAAACTCAGTTCTCTACCTCCTCATAGGGATTGTGATTGTGCTATAAATTTGATTCCTGGTAGTAAGTTTCCTAATGGACGACTTTTCAATTTGTCAGTGCCGGAGCATGCTGCTATGCGGAGTTATATAAAGGAGTCTTTGGAGAAAGGACTTATTCGCCCCTCCTCCTCCCCTCTTGGTGCGGGGTTCTTTTTTGTGGCTAAGAAGGATGGTTCCTTGAGACCTTGTATTGATTATCGCCTTCTAAACAAAATCACGGTCAAATTTCAGTATCCTTTGCCATTGTTATCTGATCTGTTTGCTCGCATTAGGGGGTCTAGTTGGTTCACCAAGATAGATCTTCGTGGTGCATATAACCTTGTGCGTATTAAGCAGGGTGATGAATGGAAAACTGCATTTAATACGCCCGAAGGCCATTTTGAGTACTTGGTGATGCCTTTTGGACTTTCTAATGCTCCTTCTGTCTTTCAGTCCTTTATGCACGACATCTTCCGCGAATATCTGGATAAATTTATGATTGTGTATCTGGATGATATTCTGGTTTTTTTGGATGATTGGGAGTCCCATGTTAAGCAGGTCAGGATGATGTTTCAGGTCCTGCGTGCCAATGCTTTATTTGTGAAGGGCTCAAAATGTCTTTTTGGAGTCCAGAAGGTCTCTTTTTTGGGTTTCATTTTTTCTCCTTCTGCTATTGAGATGGACCCAGTCAAGGTTCAGGCTATTCATGACTGGACTCAGCCTACATCTGTTAAGAGTCTTCAGAAGTTCTTGGGTTTTGCTAATTTTTACCATCGCTTCATCGCTAATTTTTCTGGTGTTGTTAAGCCGTTGACGGATTTGACCAAGAAGGGTTCTGATGTTACTAATTGGTCTCCTGCGGCTGTGGAGGCCTTTCGGGAGCTGAAGCGCCGGTTTTCTTCGGCTCCAGTCTTATGTCAGCCAGACGTCTCCCTTCCTTTCCAGGTCGAGGTTGATGCTTCTGAGATTGGAGCGGGGGCTGTTTTGTTGCAGAGAAGCTCTGATGGCTCTGTGATGAAGCCATGTGCTTTCTTTTCAAGAAAGTTTTCGCCTGCCGAGCGGAATTATGATGTTGGTAATCGGGAGTTGTTGGCTATGAAGTGGGCATTTGAGGAGTGGCGACATTGGCTCGAGGGAGCTAAGCATCGTGTGGTGGTCTTGACTGATCACAAGAATTTGATTTATCTCGAGTCGGCCAAGCGGCTGAATCCTAGACAGGCTCGTTGGTCGTTGTTTTTCTCTCGTTTTGATTTTGTGGTCTCATACCTGCCTGGTTCGAAGAATGTGAAGGCTGATGCTCTTTCTAGGAGTTTTGTGCCTGACTCTCCTGGTGATTCAGAGCCAGCTGGTATCCTCAGAGAAGGGGTGATTTTGTCTGCCATCTCCCCAGATTTGCGACGAGTGCTGCAGGAGTTTCAGGTGGATAGACCTGACCGTTGTCCACCGGAGAGACTGTTTGTCCCGGATAGATGGACCAGCAGAGTTATTTCCGAGGTTCATTCTTCGGTGTTGGCAAGCCATCCTGGGATTTTTGGTACCAGAGATTTGGTGGCTAGGTCCTTCTGGTGGCCTTCCTTGTCGCGGGATGTGCGTTCCTTTGTGCAGTCTTGTGGAATTTGTGCTCGGGCTAAGCCTTGCTGTTCTCGTGCCAGTGGCTTGTTGTTGCCTTTGCCTGTCCCGAAGAGGCCTTGGACGCACATTTCCATGGATTTTATTTCAGATCTCCCTGTCTCTCAGAGAATGTCGGTCATTTGGGTGGTGTGTGATCGTTTTTCTAAAATGGTCCATTTGGTGCCCTTGCCTAAGTTGCCTTCCTCCTCCGAGTTGGTTCCTCTGTTTTTTCAAAATGTGGTTCGTTTGCACGGGATCCCTGAAAATATTGTTTCCGACAGAGGATCCCAGTTTGTGTCTAGATTTTGGCGGACCTTTTGTGCTAAGATGGGCATTAATTTGTCTTTTTCGTCGGCCTTCCATCCTCAGACGAATGGCCAAACCGAGCGCACTAATCAGACTTTGGAAACCTATTTAAGATGTTTTGTTTCTGCTGATCAGGACGACTGGGTGACTTTTTTGCCATTGGCCGAGTTTGCCCTTAATAATCGGGCTAGTTCTGCTACTTTGGTTTCGCCTTTTTTTTGTAATTCAGGGTTTCATCCTCGTTTTTCCTCGGGTCAGGTGGAGTCTTCTGACTGTCCTGGAGTGGATGTTGTGGTGCATAGGTTGCATCAGATTTGGAATCATGTGGTGGACAATTTGAAGCTGTCACAAGAGAAGGCTCAGCGCTTTGCCAACCGCCGTCGCTGTGTGGGTCCCCGACTTCGCGTTGGGGATTTGGTGTGGTTGTCTTCTCGCTTTGTTCCTATGAAGGTCTCCTCTCCTAAGTTTAAGCCTCGGTTTATCGGTCCTTATAAGATTTTGGAAGTCCTTAACCCTGTGTCATTTCGTTTGGACCTCCCGGCATCGTTTGCTATTTATAATGTGTTCCATCGGTCGTTGTTGCGGAGGTATGTGGTGCCTGTGGTTCCTTCGGTTGATCCTCCTGCCCCTGTGCTGGTTGAGGGAGAATTGGAATACGTGGTGAAGATCTTGGATTCTCGTATTTCTAGACGGAGGCTTCAGTATTTGGTTAAGTGGAAAGGCTATGGTCAGGAGGATAATTCCTGGGTTGTCGCCTCTGATGTTCATGCGGCCGATTTGGTTCGTGCCTTCCATGTGGCTCACCCTGATCGCCATGGGGGTTTTGATGAGGGTTCGGTGACCCCTCCTCAAGGGGGGGTACTGTTGTGAACTCCGTTTTCAGGCTCCCTCTTGTGGTCACAGATGGTATTGTGTGACTTTGGTTTTTTGGCTCCCCCTGGTGGTTTGGTTTATTATCCTGCGGGTCTGCTGGATCAGCTGCCTCGTTATTCACCAGGGAGGCTCCTATTTAGCTCTGCTTCACTTCAACTTGTTGCCGGCTGTCAATGTATTCAGTGCTATTCTGATTACTCCTGATTATCTCGTTTTCGGTCTCTTCAGGATAAGCCAAGTTCTGTTTGAATATTTTTTGCTCATCTGCCTGCAATATGATTTCTGTGTATGATGAGTCTAGTCCAGCTTGCTAACATGTGATTTCTTTTTGCTGGTAAGCTCTGGGGTACGGAGTTGCTTCCCCCGCACCGTTAGTTGGTGCGGGGGCTCGAGCAATCTCTGCGTGGATATTTTGAATAGGGTTTTTTATTGACCGCACAGTTTCCTTCCTATTTTCTGCTATCTAGTATTAGCGGGCCTCATTTGCTAAATCTGATTTCATCTCTGCGTTTGTGCTTTCCCCTTAACTCACCGTTAATATTTGTGGGGGGCTATTCTATATCTTTGGGGTCATTCCACTGAGGCAAGTGAGGTCTTACTTTCCCTCCAGGAATAGTCAGTTTCTCAGGCCGTGACGAGACGTCTAGGATTTTTAGGTAACGTTCCACGGCTGCCTATAGTTGTTTGCGGATAGGATCAGGTTGCGGTCAATCTAGTTACCACTTCCCCAGAGCTAGTAGTCTGTTCAGTTACTTAGCTAGTCCGACCTGCGATCCTTGCCACTAGGATCATAACAGTAGTGGTCCAGGGCTTCTCATTGAAACAAATACAAATATATAAAATTATAGAATCCTATGATAAAAGCTTTCGTTACAGAAACAGAGAAGGGTTTGACCTTGAACAAGCGTCCACAAGTAAATGGTCCCTGGTGCAGCCGTATGGCACCGCATGCTCACATTAGAAGGCTATTATGAAAAGGAAAAACAAAGTGAAGCAGCATGAGCCGGCACTCGTAACGAAAGAAGTTAATGGTTTTTGTATTTCATTGTTTATTACATAATTACAAAGTCATTGTTGTATTCTTAATTTAGTGCTCTAAAAATCAAAGCCAACCATTTTCACTTTCATTTGACTTTTAATTGCTTCACTTAACTTGTAATATTCTAAAATGTCCTAGTGTTCCCACTCAGTACACATTAAACCTGTATTTGAAGGTCAAACTCCTTCTATATTTAATCTTTAATTATATCCTGTTCTCTCAATCAGTGTTCATCCAAAAAAAAAGTAGCTTAAAGAGATCACGCTACAAAATTACAATAATATAATCAACTTCACATCCCCCCATACAGTGTGAGCCCTCCACAGCCACCCACACAGTATTATTGCAACCACATGCCCCACATAATGTAATGACCGCAAAGCCTATGATCACCCCACACAGTTTTGATGTCCTCCATAGACCTTTGCACAGTATGATGGTCCATAAAGCCCCAAACAAGGGCCCCCAAACAGTATGATGACTGCAAATGTACCTCACACAATGTGATAACCCCCCACAGCACTCTACAAGTACTGAGTGATCAAATATAAAAATCAAAACTACTCACCTAGACCCCTTTCTCTAATGCAATGTGTGGACTGAGGCTCAGAGCAATCTAGTGGTGTCATGTCACTTGCTGCTCTGAGATTCAAATGTACAGGTTTAATGGTAGAACAGGGAGCCGATGGCTGCATGTACCACCATTGTATTCATGTCTATCTCCCGAGGATGCGGATAACATCGAAATTGTTAATCAGGGCGTGTGTGGGGCAGCAGCAAGCATTCTGATTCCATAGCGGACATGAAGTCTGCAGCTATTAGCGATACGCAACTGGGAAATCATATATACCATTGTCTATTGCTTGCCAAATCCATAAAATCATAGAATGATAGAATGTTAGAATTGAAAGGGACCTCCAGGGTCATTGTGTCCATCCCCCTGCTCAATGCAGGATTCACTAAACCATCTCAGACAAATGTCTGTCCAGCCTCTGTTTGAAGACTTCCATTGAAGGAGAACTCACCACCTCTCGTGGCAGCCGATTCCACTCATTGATCACCCTCACTGACAAAAAGTTTTTTTCTAATATCTAATCTGTATCTTCTCCCTTTTAGTTTCATTCAATTGCTTCTCGTGTTTCCATGTGCAAATGAGAATAAGGATGATCCCTCTACACTGTGACCATCCCTTCAGATATTTGTATACAGCTATTAAGTCTCTTCTTATCCTTCTTTTTTGCAAGCAAACCATTCCCAGATCCTTTAACCGTTCCTTGTAGGACATACTTTGTAGTCTGCTCACCATCCTGGTAGCTCTTCTCTGAACTTGCTCCAGTTTTTCAATGTCTTTTTTAAAATGTGGTGCCCAGAACTGGACAAAGTATTCCAGACAAGGCCTGAGACTTATATTCTACAATGCATAAAGATAAAAAAATAAGGGAAACGCAAGAGTAAAGTACCTACCGCAAAGTGACGGAGTAAAGGACCTGACTTTCCAGCAAAAGTTTGGTGCAAAATTCCAGGTTGTGGTATCCCGAGATGCAGATCCCCAAACCTGTGTGCCCCCGCTTGGTGAAAGTGCGTGATCTTGCATGGTATCACAAGATTTCATGATATACATTTAAACTAGTGATGTGGCGTCCTTTGTGGGGCTGCTAATTACTCTGCACAGCTTATCAAAAAATCAGTCAACATTTTATTCATATTGGAAAACCATAAAAATGATTAATATTATAAGTGATATATGTCTACAACCCATAATTCGGATATGAAGCCATTTAACTGCAATCATTGTGACCTATAAAATGATAATTACAGTAAAAAAAAAATTGTACAATTTTCTCCACCTTCCAAAAAATCGCAGATGCATCACATTCTTTTTTTTGGGCGGGGGGGGGAAGTACCTTATTTTTCCAGGCTGTCCAGGAATTTCTTGAGAGTTGGAAACCAGCTAAGTAGTTACTGGTCTAGGTGCCCTTTAAGGTATATGCAAGAAATGCCTTCCAATACATAATATCCTCTTTTAATAGAATAACAAAGTTAAGTCCTATCTTCTGGATTAAACACATTGCTATCAAGGGGAGGATGACGGGAAGAAGAGACAGGGTGAAGGGCAAAATGACCTCTAATCACTGTTTTCAGTGTTTAATCAAACTCACTGGCTTCCATAAAATATCTAAAGGCAGAATGAAAGAGCAGATCACAAAAGGGTATTGATTTCTCCATTACTATAGTTCTTCATCAATCCTGTATTAAAGTGTAGCCTTGCAGTTTGTTTTGAAACCTGACCAGGACAGAATATACATGGACGTTGTGTGTTCTCCTTGTAGTGATGCGTTTTTACATCCTAAAAAACATGCTGGTTTGTGATTAACCACAATGTGAGCAAGACACCAAAGGGGAACTAGCAGGTGGTGGGTATTCCATTAAATATTAAAGTGAATCTGTCAGCAGGTTTTTGCTATATAATCTGAGAGCAGCGTAATGTAGGGGCAGAGAGCCCGATTCCATTGGTGTGTCGCTTATTGGTGCAGTTTTGATACAATCCCTGTTTTCTCTGCTGTAGTTGTAGCACTGGCCAGAATACTGAGCTGTGTATAACCACGCCCACACCCCTGATTGGCAGATTCCTGAGTATAGTGTACATTGTCAGCAAGCTGCCAATCAGTGATGGGGGGCAGTGCTACACAGATTAGCCTGACTGACCTGCACCTGAGACCTAGTCAGGCAGTAATAATATCCAGCTGATAAAACACTGATTATACTGACAGCACACAGTCTAGTCAGAGATATATCCTTGGAATCAGGCTCACTAACTTGCCATATATTATGCTCCTCTCAGATCAAATAGCAAACACCCGCTGACAGATTCCCTTTAAGTGTGAGAGATCATGGCATCTTAATGGGATAATGATCATTCGCTGGATGTCTAGATGGGGTTGGGGTATAACAAAGATGGTGGAAAAATGGCAGGAAATATAAGTGATATGATTATTAGTGATGAGCGAATATACTCGTTACTTGAGATTTCTCGGGCACGCTCGGGGGTCCTCCGAGTATTTTTAGTGCTAGGAGATTTAGTTTTTCTTGCCGCAGCTGAATGATTTACATCTGTTAGCCAGCATAAGTACATGTGGGGGTTGCCTGGTTGCTAGGAAATCCCCACATGTACTTATGCTGGCTAACAGATGTAAATCATTCAGCTGTGGCAAGAAAAACGAAATCTCCGAGCACTAAAAAATACTCGGAGGACCCCCGAGCGTGCTCGAGAAATCTCAAGTAACGAGTATATTCGCTCATCACTAATAGTGTTGAGCGATACCGTCCGATACTTGAAAGTATCGGTATCGGAAAGTATCGGCCGATACCGGCAAAGTATCGGATCTAATCCGATACCGATACCCGATACCAATACAAGTCAATGGGACTCAAGTATCGGACGGTATCCTGTATGGTTCCCAGGGTCTGAAGGAGAGGAAACTCTCCTTCAGGCCCTGGGATCCATATAAATGTGTAAAAGAAAGAATTAAAATAAAAAATATTGCTATACTCACCCTCGGACGCAGCCTGCACCTTACCGAGGGAACCGGCAGCCTTCTTTGCTTAAAATGCGCGCGTTTACTGCCTTCCGTGACGTCACGGCTTCTAGAATTAGGCATTCAGGACCTGAAAATTACGTCACGGCTTGTGTGATTGGTCGCGTCGCGGTCACATGGGCGGCACGCGACCAATCAGAAGCCGTGACGTAATTTTCAGGTCCTGAATGCCTAGAATTAGGCATTCATGACCTGAAAATTACGTCACGGCTTGTGTGATTGGTCGCGTCGCGGTCACATGGGCGGCACGCGACCAATCAGAAGCCGTGACGTAATTTTCAGGTCCTGAATGCCTAGAATTAGGCATTCAGGACCTGAAAATTACGTCACGGCTTGTGTGATTGGTCGCGTCGCGGTCACATGGGCGGCACGCGACCAATCAGAAGCCGTGACGTCACGGAAGGCAGTAAACGCACGCATTTTAAGCAAAGAAGGCTGCCGGTTCCCTCGGTAAAGTGCAGGCTGCGTCGGAGAGGTGAGTATATCAATATTTTTTATTTTAATTCTTTATTTTACACATTATATCGATCCCGATACCGATTACCAATACAACAAAAGTATCGGATCTCGGTATCGGAATTCCGATACCGCAAATATCGGCCGATACCCGATACTTGCGGTATCGGAATGCTCAACACTAATCACTAATGATTATACATAGATCCGGAATCAACTGGACTTGTTCCTATTTGAGGGCTTAGTCTAATCACGTGAGAGCTTTGTCCTGGGCTTCTAATACTCTCCTTTCTCTGTCGTCTTCATGTCTCTGTAGCTTCTCCTCCTCCTCGGGGTCGGGGCCGCATCTCTCTGCTCAGTGCATACATGAAATAAAACTGTTCTATTTCCTTCTTGTCTTGCAATTGGGTCTTCCCGACGATCTCATGCTTGTAAGCAGCAGCTTTAGTGATGATTTATTTGTATTCTACAGGTGAAGAAAAAGTCAGATTTTTTGGTTCCTATAAAACTACTAAAGATAATTGAAAACAATTACAAAAAAGTAATTTTTAATGATGAGCGAGTGTGCTCATTACTCGGGTTTTCCGAGCATGCTCGGGTGATCTCCAAGCATTTTGGGCATGCTCGTAGATTATGTTTGTGTTGCCGCAGCAGCATGATTTACGACTGCTAGACTGCTTGAATACTCGGAGATCACCTGAGCATGTTTGAAAACCCGAGTAACGAGCACACTCGCTCATCACTACTAATTTTCTCTTTTTTGTGAGTCTCCCCAGAACTCAAACCAACAAGCTCTATAATTGCAGGCAAGAGGTAAAACTATTGAGCCACAGGCTCTGGTGATGTCATTGGGAGAATTTTGTATACTTGATCTGTATTGCAGCCATGAACCTCACAAGCAGAAAATGGAGAGACATAGAGTTGTGCTCAAAAGTTTATATACCCCATCAACATTTTTGCTTTCTTGGCCTTTTTTCAGAGAATATGAATGAATACATCAAAACTTTTTCTCCACTCATGGTTGGTGGTTGGGTGAAGCCATTTATTGTCAAAATACTGTGCTTTCTCTTTTTAAATTATAATGACAACCTAAAACATCCAAATGACCATGATCAAAAGTTCACATACCCCATTTCTTAATACCGTGTATTGCCCCCTCTAACATCAATGGCAGCTTGAAATCTTTTGTGGTGGTTGTGGATGAGGTTATTTATTTTCTCAGATGGTAAAGCTGCCTACTCTTCTTGGCAAAAAGTCTCCAGTTCCTGTAAATTCCTGGACTGTCTATCATGAACTGCACGTTTGAGATCTCCCCAGAGTGGCTCAATGATATTGTGGTCAGGAGACTGAGATGGCCACTCCAGAACCTTAACTTTGTTCTGCTGTAGCCAATGACAGGTCGACTGGGCCTTGTGTTTTGGATCGTTGTCATATTGGAATGTACAAGTACGTCCCATGCGCAGCTTCCGGGCTGATGATTGCAAATTTGCCTCCAGTATTTGCTGATAACGTGCTGCATTCATCTTTCCTTCAAATTTCACCAAGTTTCTTGTGCCTTTGTAGCTCACACATCCCCAAAACATCAGCTCTGTGCTTTACAGTAGGAATGGTGTTCCTTTCATCATAGGCCTTGTTGACCCCCTGCCGGGGTATGTAAACTTTTGAGCACAACTGTATATTGTATATAACAGTGTATTTTTATGTCTCTGTATTGTAGACGGAGAGTAAAAGAGAGATTTTTTTTATTCCTATGAAATTACTAACAAAATAATGAAAAACACTTACAATAATGTCATTGCTTGTTTTTAAAAATAATAAACATCACAAATCAGCAAATAACATGGACATACTTGGTGTCCCTTTAATCGTAAAGACCAACACAACACAGTAATCAAATCTCTATTAACCCCTCCTGCGCTGAGCCGCATCTTTCCCGACGCATGACAGCTGATGCCAGGTACCATTCACCTGGGCGCTGGACCGGATTCCTATGAATTGATCTGCTCAATTCTAGTCCCAACCATCCAGGATAAAGCGGACAGTCCTAGAATTGAGTCTACGCCCTGCAGTCTCAGGAGTATGCTGAATGTCCTCACTGCCACTGCCCTTCTGACATCTCCTACCAGGGTAGGAAGAAATGATAAATAGGCATGGATTGGGGTGTGGCCAGGGGCATGGCCAAAATTTGCATCGGAATGCTATGTTCGCTACATGATTTGACCCTCTTTCAGTTCTTAAAAAGTTGAAGGTATGGATTATAGGAAGTGCAGGGTTAAAAGGGCTTTCTGCAGCCAAATGTTACTGTCCATTTGGAACAAGACACAGAGCATTATATATTAGTGAAGCAGAGTTTGTGAAACTTTATTCACATGGAGTTAAAGTCCCAGCACTATTCATAGAATCATAGAATGTTAGCGTTGGAGGGGATCTCAACGGTCAACGTGTCCAACCCCCTGCTCAATGCAGGATTCACTAAACTATCTCAGACAGATGTTTTTCCAGCCTCTGTTTGAAGACTTCCATTGAAGGAGAACTCACCACCTCTCATGGCCGCCTGTACCACTCATTGATCACCCTCACTGTCAAAAAGTTTTTTCTAATATCTAATCTGTATCTTCTCCCTTTCAGTTTCATTCTATTGCTTCTCGTGTTTCCATGTGCAAATGAGAATAAGGATGATCCTTGTACACCAAGGGTCTTAAACATGCTGCCCACGGGCTGCATGCGGCCCCTCCCAGTGCTTCATGCAGCCCGCAGGCATATAGGCCTCGCTCTCACTCCAGCAGCCGCCGACATCCGCGCTGTAGTGCAGTGTATTGCAGTGCAGAGACCGGCTCTTGGCACAGCAATACTAGTGTCAGCCACCGGCCTATCAGAGGCCAGCAGCTGATATCTGCGCATGGCAGTGACGTCATACGCCGCTGCGCCGGGACGCAGATGTCAGCTCCAGATCTCTGATAGGCCGGAGGCTGACACTAGTATTGCTGTGCCAAGAGCCGGTCTCTGCGCGGCAATACACTGCACTACAGCGCGGATGTCGGCTGCTGCTGGAGCGAGCGCGATCATCAAGGGGTCTATGTGCCTGCGGGCTACAGGAGCAGAAAGGACGCTGAGGGAACGGAGGACAGGTGAGAAGAATCTTTTTTTTTCTTCTCTGTTATGTTTATGTGAAAATGGGGGGGACCTGGATGGGGGACCTGTCTAATATATGGGGGGGACCTGTCTAATACATGGGGGGACCTGGAAGGGGCACATGTCTGCAATATATGGGGGGACCTGGATGGGGGACCTGTCTAATATATGGGGGGGACCTGGAAGGGGCACATCTCTGCAATATATGGGGGGACCTGGATGGGGACCTGTCTGCAATATATGGGGGGACCTGGATGGGGGACCTGTCTAATATATGGGGGGGACCTGGAAGGGGCACATGTCTGCAATATATGGGGGGACCTGGATGGGGGACCTGTCTACAATATTTGGGGGGGGACCTGGATGGGGACCTGTCTGCAATATATGGGGGACCTGGATGGGGGACCTGTCTGCAATATATGGGGGGACCTGGATGGGGGACCTGTCTGCAATATATGGGGGGACCTGGATGGGGGACTTGTCTGCAATATATGGGGGGGACCTGGATGGGGGACCTGTCTGCAATATATGGGGGGGACCTGGATGGGGGACCTGTCTGCAATATATGGGGGGACCTGGATGGGGGACCTGTCTGCAATATATGGGGGGACTTGGATAAGGGACATGTCTGCAACATGGGGGGGGCCTGGATGGGGGACCTGTCTGTAATATATGGGGGGGACCTGGATGGATGACGTGTCTGCAATATGGGGTGACCTGGACGGGGCATATGTCTGCAATGTATGGGGAAACCTGGATGGGGCACATGTCTGCAATATGGGTACGTGGATGGGGGACATAACGACAAGAATGGGACCAGGATGGGGCCATATCTACAAGATGGGGACCTGGATGGTGCACATTACTACAAGATAGGGACCAGCTTGGGACACATTACTACAAGATAGGGACCAGCATGGGGCACATTACTACAAGATGGGGACCAGCATGGGGCACATTACATGTCTATGTGAAAATGGGGGGGACCTGGATGGGGGACCTGTCTAATATATGGGGGGGACCTGGATGGGGGACCTGTCTAATGTATGGGGGGACCTGGAAGGGGCACATGTCTGCAATATATGGGGGGACCTGGATGGGGGACCTGTCTGCAATATATGGGGGGACCTGGATGGGGGACCTGTCTGCAATATATGGGGGGACCTGGATGGGGGACCTGTCTGCAATATATGGAGGGACATGGATAGGGGACATATCTGCAATATGTGGGGGACCTGGATGGGGGACCTGTCTGCAATATGGGGGGCCTGGATGGGGGACCAGTCTGCAATATGGGGGGGGCCTGGATGGGGGACCTGTCTGCAATATGGGGGGGCCTGGATGGGCGACCTGTCTGCAATATATGGGGGACCTGGATGGGGGACATGTCTGCAATATATGGGGGGACCTGGATGGGGGACATGTCTGCAATATGGGGGGGCCTGGATGGGTGTAATGATTATAATGGATAACTCAGGAGACTCTTTGCATGGAACAAGACAACTACAGGACACAGTTTTATAAGTGGTAAAGTCTATATTATTACAAGGTGATTTAAACAGGTGCAGAGAGAAACTCAAGTCCACAACACTTGGTGTAAATATTAAACGCAGCTTAACAGTCTATAGGAAACTTCAGAGGAAAATGCAATGACGCAGAAAGTCTATGAAGCACAATTATTCTTGAGGATACTTGACACGAATAAGTCCTTGGTAGTCCAAACACAGATAGATATGCTTATAAGGCAGTTCAAATAATATCTTAGCACAACCAGGGAGGCCTGGGTAAAAGTCTCAGGTTTAAGCAGAGCAGCAACAGCTTACATGTCCAGCAAATGCAGATGGAAACAAACACAAGCAGCCAGATGGAGGATTACTGGAAACCGATGTATGCAGAAGAAACTCAGAGCAGAGTAGCAGAATCTCCACACAGGTTCACAGGAGCAGGTGCAGGTGCAAAGCCAGGGAGTCGTCAGCAGCTGGATGCAAGGCAGAATACTCTAGCACAGACTGAAGGCTGGGGTGGAGTTTTATAGCAGGAAGACACAGTGCACATGAGACCAAAGACGCCATCTTGGAAAAGGGCAGTAACGCACAAAAGGTAATCAAAATGTTCAGAGTCCTGACAATGGGGGACCTGTCTGTAATATATGGGGGGGGGACCTGGATGGGGGACATGTCTGCAATATGGGGGGACCTGGAAGGGGCATATGTCTGCAATGTATGGGGAAACCTGGATGGGGCACATGTCTGCAATAAGGATACGTGGATGGGGGACATAACGACAAGAATGGGACCAGGATGGGGCCATATCTACAAGATGGGGACCTGGATGGGGCACATTACTACAAGATAGGGACCAGCATGAGGCACATTACTACAAGATAGGGACCAGCATGGGGCACATTACTACAAGATGGGGACCAGCATGGGGCACATTACTACAAGATGGGGTCCAGCATGGGGCACATTACTACAAGATATGGACCAGTTCAAAAGGTTTATAGAGAAAAAAATGGTATCACTAAAAATGTCATTTTGTCATGCAAATAATGCGGCCTCCGAAAATAAATGATTTTCCATGTGCGGCCCATATACCCAGCCGAGTTTGAGACCCCTGTTCTATACTGTGACAGCCCTTCAGATATTTGTAGACAGCTCTTAAGTCTCTTCTTAGCCTTCTGAGAATCATAGTGGCAGAGCAAGTGCACATTGGTTCTGAGGACCTGCGATTCCCTGGGGGTGAGCTGGGTGCAGCCTAGAAATCACGGCAGGCAAAGTTCAACAGCAAGAGATGTGGCCCAGAAAGTAGATGTGCAAATGGTGGGTGTTGTATTATGACATTGGAATGTTGTATTGTTGGTAATCAATGGAATTAGGTTGAAATTGTGGTTTTTGTCACTTCTTATAATTAACCTACTGGGTATACAATATATTCAGCTGTGATGCTATATATGAATGCTGTGAAAGTATGGGTACATGCCCACAATCAGGAATAGCAGCGTTTTGGATGCAGCGCTCTTGCTTTGCATTCAAAAACCTGTGTTTTACAGTACAAGCACATTGGATGGGATTTATCGAAATCCCATGCCCACTGTGCTTCTATTTAACGATGCATAAACTCACTCGCAGTGTAGGTTTATGAGCCGCAGCATGTCAATTTCTGTTGTGGAGACACCAGTCTCCGCAACAGAAATTACCATTGTAGATACTGTATGTATTGGATGCTGTAAATCCACATTGTTCAATGAACACATGTGGATTTACCTGCATGATTAGAACACAGCGCTTTGGATGCAGCAATAATTGGCTGGGTCCAAAGCGCTGCTGGAATGCCCACCAGGGCCTAAGGATCGTTAAAGGGGTGGTCATTAAAGGGGAAGTCACGGTGGCAGTGGCCCGGTCCGTGGTCCTGGGCATCCAAATTAAAGGGAAGGACTTTAAAGGAGTTGTTGAATAAAGTTTGTTCGTGATGCCATCTGTGGTATTCAGGCAAGGTTTAACCGACGCTGCTTAAAGGGGTCTCCTCGGGTGATGGTACTGCAGCAGGGATGGTATGGCTTCCCGCAGGTGACGCTGGGCCCCCAGGGCTTCTGGTGTAGTAGGAACAGATGGTAGATGGTGTAGAAAGAATCAGAGGACACAAGGTTGCAGTCTCTACCTTTTTGCTGGTGTAAGGCAGCCACAGTCCAGGGTACGGATCACAGGTGCTGGTGTGGTCCAGCCGGCTTGGAAGCGATTCAGGAATCCCCCTAGCAAGGTGAGGTTGCAAGCCTTCCTCTCTGCGCTGTGTTGTAGTCCCTTGCTGCCTTAGGCCTCACACAAGGTCCTCACTTTCTCTCTCTGTCCTTTTTAGGTAGGACACTACCCGCATGGCATTTAACTCCAGCCTTTTTACAGGTGTCTCTCATGATGACTCTGGGCTCTATGTGTTACTGTGCCTTCGGGTGTTAATGGTGGACAGGCGACCTGCAATCTCCTGTCCACTGGTTTCTGCTGTGGGGCATACAGTTACCCCCACAACCTCGGTCTTCCGCACTCCGGTATTCTGCCCTTCAGCGTGGAGGAAGCTCAGTTGCAGCTTCCCTCCAGCTCTTCACTCTCCTTTGCTCCTTCTTCCTTCACACTCTCTACAGACTGTTCTGTCTCTTGCTTTCCTTTCTAGGAGCTGCAGAACCACAGGTCTGCACAGCCTCAGCTTTCCTCACAGGAGCTGTTGCACCTCATGTCTGCACGGCTCCAGCTCTCTTCCAGACTTTCCACTCTCCTTTCACAGACTCACTAATTCCTCCTCCAGCCAGAATATATAGGGAAGCCACCCACAAACTGGATCAGAGCTCCCCCTTCTGGCCTGGAGTCAGAACATGTTGCATGTATGTGTTACCTGTTAAAGGGATCCTTCCTCGCTTTCAAGCATGGCATAACCCTCCCCATGAGGAAGGCAATACCACTGTAACAATTGGTTACCTGGGGTGCTACACTGCTACTTCCTGATTGTGGGAACATAGCCTATGGGGTGTAAGAGGATCATTGGTAATATGCTAGAGGGGAGATATGTTTCAACGAGTTTTGCTCCAGCATGTTTTCAATTGAGAGGGGTTAATCAGCCATGACAGGGCTAGGTCTATTATGAACAGTTGGAGTTGGGCGGGACAGCTGTTCACCATATGTCCACAATAAGGAGGAGTCCAAGAGGTAAAAGTGAAGCCTTTGGACTTAATGATTGTTCTGTGTATTCTGAAGGGGAGCTGATTTTCAGAGCTGGGCACTTGGTAAACATACCTGAATCCTGATTCCTGTGCGAGTGAACCCCACAGTTATAAGGACTATAGTGAGTGCAATTTTGTTTAAATCTGTTTTAATAAATCAGCTGAAAATTAAAATGAGAAGCATTCCTGTGCCTACCTTGTTAAGCAGCCGAGTGAGCCGATCTACCACAGACGGTGGCTAGAAATGTAGGCAAGATCCCGAAGAAGCAAGTCTGATGGCTGTGGACAAACTGCATGTCCTTGATGAGGGCAGCTTTAAGGATGAAACAACGGTTAGACAAAATGGAGAAGCTGATCAAGCATCTGGCTCAAAGCCAGCAGCAGCACCAGCAGCAACTCCTACAACAGCACCAGCAGCTCCAGCAATAGTACTAGTGGAGCGCCCCCACGTTAAGGGCAATGGGGTACTCGGCACCGGCATTCTCTCTCTCGGTTCTGGGGATGTCACGGTGGCCCGACCCGGTCCGAGGCCCTTCTGAGGGGCGCCCAATTAAAGGTGAAGTTTGTCTGGTGTTCGTGACGCCAACTGTGGTATTCAGTCAGGGTGCCCGACGCTGCTTAGGGGTCCGCTGGGGTGATGGAATGGCAGCTAGATGGTATACCTTCCCACAGGTCAAGTATGTCCCCAGGGCTTCCCAGATGTGTAGGTGGTGATGGTGGGCGATGTAAGGCACAATGAATAACGAGGACACAAAGGTTGCAGTCTCTTTACCTTTTACTGAAGACTTCAGCGTCCCCAGTCCAGAGTACCGTTCACAGGGCAGGCAGAGTCTGGCTGGTCCGAAGGCACATCCAGAGTTCCCTTAACCAGGTGGAAATCAGTAGCCTTCCTACTAGCGCCTGTGTGTTGTAGTACCTCCCTGCTGAGCACCACGGGATAGTCCTCACAACTTTCGTTGATGTTTCTGATCTTCTCTCTCTGTCCCCCAGATGGTATGGATAGGACGCACCCGTATGACGGGGTAGGCCTGGAGCTTATTTATAGGGACCCTAGCGATGCCCCTCTCCCACAATTTGCCTCCGTGTCTTCTTAGGTATTAAGGTCGGGCAACCAACTTGGAATTGACTGTCCTGCCGGTCTCTGAAGTAATGCATAGAGTCAATTACTCCCTCGGTGTTCCGGCCACTGGCTACGCGCCTCAGAAGGAGGCTGCTGATCTCAGGGCAGAACTCCTCCCGGTATTATCTCCTTGTGCTGTGACTTCGTTTCTCACTCTCCACAATACACTTCTCTTCGTGTCCTTTCTTAGGATGCTGCCGCAATGGGTGCAGCTCCATAACGTTCTATCTCGTGCTTGGCCTCTGTGAGGATCCCACCCCTGACAGGGACCCTCTGTCTGCAGCTCAGATATTCCTCCTTCTCTTCCTGTCTGCCTGACAGGTCCTTTCTGGGTCAAACCCAGGTAGCTTCTGCCTGACTTCCTATCCAACCCACCAGTTTTACCCGTGTGTGAGGAGTGCCCTAATAGATAGAAGCAAGGCTCCCCCTGGTGGACTGGAGTGTGAAGTGTAGTGTGTGACTTGTGATACCTGGCAAGGTGAACTCCTTTAATACCATCAGACGTAATATCACTCTCCCTGGTGGAAGAGCGACATCACTGCAGCAACCAGGACTCTGGGGCGCTGCACTAGCAGCAGCTCCAGCAGCAGCCACAGCAGCAGCAAGCCCGACAGGAGACATATAAACTACTAATACAACAAATGCAACAGCAGCAGGGCCGGCGTTAGGGGCAGGCAGAATAGGTATTTGCCTAGGGCCGTCATTCTCCCAGGGCCCCCATCCAGTGACATGATGCGAATAGTGGCACACCACTCATCCGATATGAGGTCCGTGAGTCAGTGGGGCCCAGCGCCGGCCCACTTGCATTCAACTGTATCAGCATCATAGATGCCGATACAGTTCAAAGCAATGATGGAGGAGAGCATCAGATGACGATCCCTCTCTCATCATTCCTCATTTGCCTATGATGCATAAGGCATGCAATGACATCACTTTGTCATGTGCCATGCTGGGTAGTGAAGCTGCTGAGACGCGCTGAAGAGATCGTATCAGTAGGGGAACTGTTATGATCCTTAGTGGTTGAGGATCACAAATTACACCAGCTAAGTAACATACATAGGACAAGCTCTAGGGAGGTGGCAAACTGGACTGACCGCAAATCTGAACCTATCCAAACACACTAGAAGTAGCCGGTGAACGTGCCTAAAAATCCTAGACGTCTCGAGCCAGCCTGAGGAACTAACTACCACTAGAGAGAAAGAAAGACCTCTCTTGCCTCCAGAGAAATAATCCCCAAAGATATAGAAGCCCCCAACATATAATAACGGTGAGGTAAGAGGAAGGCACATACACAGGGTGAAAACAGATTCAGCAAATGAGGCCCACTAATACTAGATAGCAGAAAATAGTAAAGGGGTCTGTGCGGTCAGCAAAAAACCCTTACAAAATATCCACACTGAGATTTCAAGAACCCCCGCACCAACTAACGGTGTGGGGGGAGAAACTCAGTCCCCTAGAGCAACCAGCAAGCGAGGAAATCACATTTTAGCGAGCTGGACTAAAAACATAATGAATGCTGATAATCAAAAAATGATCAAACAAAAACTTAGCTTGTCTTGGAGAGACTGGGAGCAAGGTAGTCACAAGGAATCTGAAGAGCACTGAATACATTGAGAGCAGGCAAGGAACTGAGTATCCAGGTGAGCTAAATAGGAAACCAACCAAGGATAACGAACAAGCTGATGCTGCCAACCTGCAAAAAGACAACACTACACAGTACCGCTTGTGACCACTAGAGGGAGCCCAAAAACAGAGTTCACAACAGGGAACAAGGAGAGGTAAATAAAGTAAATTTTTTTTATACCAGTAAGTACATGGTGGTCATAATACTGCAGGACTGTGGAGCAGCATTATACCCTATGGGGGGGCTGCATTATACACTATGAGGTGGCTGCATTATGTTCTACAGGGTAATTGCATTAAACTCTATGGGGTAGCTGCATTATATTCTATGGGCTTTCTGTATTATATTCTATGGGGTGGATGAATTATACTCTATGGGGTGGTTGCATTATACTCTATGGTTTGGCTGCATTACACTCTATCGGGTGGCTGCTTTATACTCTATGGGGTGGCTGCACAATACTCTGAGAGGGCCTGCATTATTTTCTTGAAGGGGCCTGCATGATACTTTATGAGGTGGGCTGCATTACACTATTTGAGGGGGTTGCATTATACTTTGAGGGGTTCTGCATTATACTCTGTTGGGGGCTACATTATACTCTATTGAGGACTATGGGGTGCATTATATTATATGGGGGCTTCATTATACTATATGGAGGCTGCATTACACTCTATCAAGGACTATGGGGCGGGCATTATACTATATGTACTATAAGGGACATGCATTATACTATATGAAAGACTATGGTGAGTATTATACTATGGGGAGTGCATTACACTATATGAAGGACTATGGGGTGTGCATTATACAATATAGAGGTCTATAGGATGCATTATACTATATTGAGGACTATGGGGAGTAAATTATACTATAGGGAGGATATGATCTGTGCATTATACTATATGGAGTGCTATGCAGAGTGCATTATACTGTATGGAGGACTATGGGGTATGAATCATACTATATGGAGGTCTATGGGGACTGTATTATACTATATGAAGGACTATGGGATGATATGGAGGAATGGGGGACTATGGGGAGTGTATTATTCTATATTGAAGACTATGGGGAGTGTATTATACTATATGGAGGACTATGGGGAGTGTATTATACTATTTTTAGGACTATGGGGGTGTATTATATAATATGGAGTACTTTGGGGAGTGTATTATAAAATATGGAAGGCTATGGGGAATGTAGGGAGTGTATTACACTATGTGGAGGGCTATGGATAGTGTATTCTACTATACAGAGGGCTATGGGGAGTGTATTATACTATATGGAGAACTATGGGGAGTGTATTATGTTATATGGAGGACTATGGGGAATGTAGGGAGTGAATTATACTATATGGAGGGCTATGGGGATTGTATTCTACTATACGGAGGGCTATGGAGAGTGTATTATACTATATGGAGAACTATGGGGAGTGTATTATGTTATATGGAGAACTATGGGGAATGTAGGGAGTGAATTATACTATATGGAGGGCTATGGGGAGTGTATTCTACTATACGGAGGGCTATGGGGAGTGCATTATACTATATGGAATGCTATGGAGCACATTATAATATATGGAGGACTATGGGGCACAGTACACTGTATAGAGGACTATGGGGTGTGCATTATACGATATGGAGGACTATGGGGTGCATTATACTATTTGGAGCACTATGGGGTGTATTATACTAAACAAGCAAAATGCTGCCTATTCTTTGAGTGATTGGTTTGTTTATGCCAGAACAAAAATCATTGTTGTCAGCAGCACATTGTCCTGTGAAAACTGCAAAAATGCTGCTGATAACATGATTCTGTATGTGGACAGATTGACCTATTAGTGATTGTTCTATCCTACTAGAGAAAACCCTTTTTAAAATATAACCTTTAGGGTATGTGCACACGTCCGGATTTCTTGCAGAAATTTCCTGAAGAAAACCGGAAATTTTCTGCAAGAAATCCGCATTTTTTTTTTAGCGGTTTTTTTCCGTTTTTTTTCGCGGTTTTTTTAGCATTTTGCAAGCGTAATTAGCTTGCAGAATGCTACAGTTTTCCAAGCGATCTGTAGCATCGCTTGGAAAACTGACTGACAGGTTGGTCACACTTGTCAAACATACTGTTTGACAAGTGTAACCAACTTTTTACTATAGATGCTGCTTATGCAGCATCTATAGTAAAAGATAGAATGTTTAAAAAAAATAAAAAAAATAAAAAAATGGTTATACTCACCCTCTGCAGCCTCCGTTCCTATAGATGCCGGTGTGGTTCAGGGCCTTCGGTGACGTCACGGCTTGTGATTGGTCGCGAGCGGTCACATGAGCGGTCACGCGACCAATCACAAGACAGTGACGTCACCGCAGGTCCTGAACCACACCATCTATAGGAACAGAAGCGGCAGCATGCAGCGGTGAGAGGCGGGAACACTCCGGGGACATCGAAGGTGAGTATAGGACTATTTTTTATTTTAATTATTTTTTTTCGACCAATTATATGGTGCCCAGTGTGTGGAGGAGAGTCTCTTCTCCTCCACCCTGGGTACCAACCGCATATAATCTGCTTACTTCCTGCATGGTGTGCACAGCCCCGTGCGGGAAGTAAGCAGATCAATGCACTCCTAGGTGTGCGGAATCCCCGCAATTTCGCATTTTTAATGAACATGTTGCTTTTTTTTCCGCGATGCGATTTTTTCGCGGAAAAAAATCGCAACATTTGCACAAAAAATGCGGAATACCCTGTAAATAATAGGAGGCATAGGTTAGCGTTTTTTTCACGTTTGTATAGCGAAAAAACGCAAAAAAAACGCGAAAAATCCTGAACGTGTGCACATGGCCTAATAAGTAAAATAAAATAGAAACACAAAGTCTAGATACCCCCTAAATAGAAATTCCTCAATACAATGGACTGTAAAATGCTAGAGGCAAACAACCATAAAAACCCTCTAGTCTACTTGTATCACTAGTATAATATTAATCTAGCTTATAACCTCCTCTGCTTGTAAGATACAACAGGTACAGGGGTAAGCTCATTCACATACCTCACAATAAAGAAAAAAATTGCACCAAAATCAATTACTCAATTACTCTTGTATGGACAAAAAGTGATAGAATTGTGCTCGCATATACTAACAGTCTCACTCAGCTGATGTGTAGAAATGAGTGATCTGCTCCTAGATACCAATCTGCCTGGATGCCTACCTAGGTGCGGAGGTTGGCACCCTAAGAAAAGCGAGAATGGCGCTCACAGCCAATGCACATAATAGTCACTAATATTATTACATTACAAAGACTATTAGTATCTAGGTACTATTGCAGCACATTACCATAACTATGCCATCATCCCCAAACCATTATGATGAACAGGGGATTATATGTTGCTAATGTAAGGAGGTTGCTTTCCCTGCTCCTTGCCTGGAACCACATAGTCAGACAGCTGGGTTGTTGGGGGGAAGACTTTCTGCCCTGGACAGAGGGTACGAGGTGACTGCTGGGAAGAGAGAGGTGTGGTCAGAAAAGAGCGGGAGAGCAGAGAGAAGGCAGCGCGCCAAAGAGAGGGCAGGCTGCAGCGCCGTGCTCCCCTAAAAGTAGTGCTCCCCGTGAGGGCACTGAGGCTGAGATACCCACCAGAGTGAAGGCTGGATGTGGGGGTGTAGATTTGGAAGCCTCCTGAATCAGAGACAGTGACTGTGCAGCCCTGGTGACCGCAGTGACAAGCAAAGATCCCTGAGTGTGATAAGTAACTGCCCAGTGTGTGTGTGACATCGTTACTACAGAGAGACTGTCAGCCTGGTGCACAGAGGCTCTTGCAGCAGTGAGGAAGACTGTGCTATTTCCTGGTTCCAGTTTCACTTTGAGAA
The DNA here is from genome assembly GCF_051348905.1 of Ranitomeya variabilis. Taxonomy (NCBI): domain Eukaryota; kingdom Metazoa; phylum Chordata; class Amphibia; order Anura; family Dendrobatidae; genus Ranitomeya; species Ranitomeya variabilis. The sequence continues at coordinate 103,056,984 of NC_135235.1, forward strand.
GAACAGGCTGCAAAAGTTTAACCCCGGAGTCTCCAGGAGTCTCCAGTTCTCAGAAGACAGGAAAGACTTCAGACTCTTCAAGTGCTGCTGGTGACTGTACCCACATTGGAATAAGGATCCTTCAGTCGGGACCTCCCTGGACTGATAAGTTACAAGAACACTCGTTAACCCTTTTGTTTCCGTTTAACTGTTTACTATTGATTTACCTCTATTAACTCCCTGTTTACTCCCTGCGAGGAGAATCTACTCCTGTTAATAAATTCCCCTCAACAGTCGGTCTGTCTGTTCCGTGGTGACATACGCAACCCTGCACTCTATTACACTTGGCGTAGTCGGCAGGATGTCACACGGTAGCGCGGAAGGGGCAGACCAAGCAGTTGAGGGAGGTCCCAGGTCCCCTCCCTAGCTATGTTAGCTAACCTGCCAAGATTTTCAGGGAGTAATGTCATGTTGTGGGGTTGGACGGAGCGCATCCGAGGGATGATGCGGATGCATCCTATGACACCGGCTCTGCAGGCGGAAATAGCTGTGATGGCCCTACAGGGGGATGCACGGGACTCTGTTATGCTCAGACCCCCCCAGGCGAGAGATACCCTGGGCAAAGTATTACGTATACTTGAGGAGACGCATGGGGACCCCACTGACGTAGGGGAGCTGCGCATGCGACTGTTCCGCCGGGTACAAAGAGAGGGGGAGACCGTGACTAGTGTTGAGCGATACCGTCCAATACTTGAAAGTATCGGTATCGGAAAGTATCGTCCGATACCGGCAAAGTATCGGATCTAATCCGATACCGATACCCGATACCAATACAAGTCAATGGGACTCAAGTATCGGACGGTATTCCTGATGGTTCCCAGGGTCTGAAGGAGAGGAAACTCTCCTTCAGGCCCTGGGATCCATATTAATGTGTAAAATAAAGAATTAAAATAAAAAAATATTGCTATACTCACCCTCTGACGCAGCCTGGACCTCACCGAGGGAACCGGCAGCGTTGTTTGCTTAAAATGCGCGCTTTTACTTCCTTCCGTGACGTCACGGCTTGTGATTGGTCGCGTGCCGCCCATGTGGCCGCGACGCGACCAATCACAGCAAGCCGTGACGTAATTTTCAGGTCCTCAATGCCTAATTTTAGGCATTCATGATTTTAAAATTACGTTCCGGCTTGTGATTGGTCGCGTCGCGGTCACATGGGCGACGCGACCAATCACAAGCCGTGACGTCAATGGAGGCAGGAGATGCGCGCATTTTTAAAATTACGTCACGGCTTGTGATTGGTTGCGTGCCGCCCATGTGACCGCGACGCGACCAATCACAGCAAGCCGTGACGTAATTTCAGGTCCTGAATGCAGAAATAGGCATCAGGACCTGAAATCACAATCCGTGACGTCACGGAAGGAAGTAAAAGCGCGCATTTTAAGCAAACAACGCTGCGGGTTCCCTCGGTGAGGTCCAGGCTGCGTCGGAGAGGTGAGTATAGCAATATTTTTTATTTTAATTCTTTATTTTACACATTAATGTTGTTTCGATACCGATACCCGATACCACAAAAGTATCGGATCTCGGTATCGGAATTCCGATACCCGCAAGTATCGGCCGATACCCGATACTTGCGGTATCGGAATGCTCAACACTAACCGTGACGCAATATATGAATGCACTGCAGGAGCTTCATACTGCCATTATACGGAAGGACGGCGTAGGTGTGGGGTCAGTTGACGTTGTGCTGCGAGACCAACTGGTGACAGGCTTGCGAGATGTGATGAAACAGGCCCTGTGAGACCGCATGCGCGTAAAGCTAGATATGACTTTCTCTGAGGTCGGGAGTGAGGCACGCACGCGTGAGCAAGAGCAAGGGGTGGTAGGGCCAGTGAGAAAGGTATGGAGCAGGGAGGTAACAGCCCCTCAATGGGTAGAAGACTTGAAGACGGAGGTAAAGCGAGTCCGTGAGGAGGTGGATGAATATAAGAAGATCCCTGCTGCAGAGTACAGCCCTCCAGTGCGAGAAAGAGAGACCGCCCCCCAAAGTGAGACTAGTGCCGCTCGGCGAAGACGACTGCCTAGATGCTACAACTGCGGAGCACCCAGTCACAATGAAGAGGAGGCGATGTGGACCCGAGATTCCCAGCTGAAGAAAAGAAGAATCTGGGAGGAGATTGAGAGTCTGGGAAAAGCCCTTACTGCCGTTTTGGGGACCAGCGGCATACCCCGAGGTAACGTGCGGAAGCCACCAGAAAGAGATAGAGGAGAGGTGCGCAGCATGAAGAAGGCTTCGGTGGTGGCCCCAGAGTGTAACTCCGTATCCTGGGGTGAAGAGCAACCGCAGATGAGAGATGTCCCCCGCCGAGGTCGACGATCCAGACTGAAGCGCCCTCCAGACCGACGCAGACGTGAGTGCTGGTCGTGCAGAAAGGTGGGACACATGTCCAGAAATTGCCCTACCCGAGAAGAGCGGTGGCAGACATCCGCTCACCCCTCTGAGGGTCCTGCTAACTGGAGGGAACGTCGCCCCTGGAGGGAATGGTACGGCAGGAGGAGAAGAGTTCCACCTAGGACAAGACAGTACCACAATGTCGGACGCCAAGGAGAGGTGGAGAAGGTGAAATGACTGGTGAGATGACTGCGCTGTCCCAACGCGTAAAGGCGAACCTGGTGGATCTACAGCCTGGGTCTGAAGGTTTTGTTGGTGAGACTCAGTCCGGAGGAAAGAAAGTGACGTTCACTCAAGAAGACCACCAAAGTGCTTTACTACCTTGCCCAGCACGAGTTCCCGAAGAAGGAGAGAAAGTGCCAAGTGTTCCTGCGACACTCGTTTTCAAGGTCCGAGCCAATGAGAAGGAGAAACCACTGATGTCATCCCCTGAGGTGAAGAATGTGCTGGCTGTCAGCTCACCAGTTCCTGATCGGACAGGGGAAATGGAACAGCTGTGTGAGACAGGGCGTGTGGTTGAGAAGCCCTGGGAAGTGATGTCCGCAGAGCCCGGTGCAGATGACAAAGAGTACGGCCTGCATGGTCTTAATTCATCTGACTCAAGCTTCGACGAGAATGCTCCTGTCAAAGAGAGGGGGAGCTATGGAGAAGAATTGCTTGAACTAAGCCCCCAGACTGAGGAACCTGAGCAAGAAGCCCCTACGCAAACACCTGCTACCGGCAAGGCTAAGAAGAAGAAGAAAAAGAGGAAGAGGACAGCAGTTGTTGATGAAGCAGAGAAAGCGTATCTCAACCTGACTGATGAACAGCTCCTAAACCATTTAGTTTGGGAGTATGCAAGAAGAAAGGCAGAAGGAGATGCAAGGATTGCCAGTATCTGACTCCCCTCAGAAGAACAAAGAGAAGCACGAAGAGACCTCGCCCTTGGAATGGCGAGCTTTAAGAGAGGGGGAATGTAAGTAGGTTGCTTTCCCTGCTCCTTGCCTGGAACCACATAGTCAGACAGCTGGGTTGTTGGGGGGAAGACTTTCTGCCCTGGACAGAGGGTACGAGGTGACTGCTGGGAAGAGAGAGGTGTGGTCAGAAAAGAGCGGGAGAGCAGAGAGAAGGCAGCGCGCCAAAGAGAGGGCAGGCTGCAGCGCCGTGCTCCCCTAAAAGTAGTGCTCCCCGTGAGGGCACTGAGGCTGAGATACCCACCAGAGTGAAGGCTGGATGTGGGGGTGTAGATTTGGAAGCCTCCTGAATCAGAGACAGTGACTGTGCAGCCCTGGTGACCGCAGTGACAAGCAAAGATCCCTGAGTGTGATAAGTAACTGCCCAGTGTGTGTGTGACATCGTTACTACAGAGAGACTGTCAGCCTGGTGCACAGAGGCTCTTGCAGCAGTGAGGGAGACTGTGCTATTTCCTGGTTCCAGTTTCACTTTGAGAAGAACAGGCTGCAAAAGTTTAACCTCGGAGTCTCCAGGAGTCTCCAGTTCTCAGAAGACAGGAAAGACTTCATACTCTTCAAGTGCTGCTGGTGGTGACTGTACCCACATTGGAATAAGGACCCTTCAGTCAGGACCTCCCTGGACTGATAAGTTACAAGAACACTCGTTAACCCTTTCGTTTCCGTTTAACTGTTTACTATTGATTTACCTCTATTAACCCCCTGTTTACTCCCTGCGAGGAGAATCTACTCCTGTTAATAAATTCCCCTCAACAGTTGGTCTGTCTGTTCCGTGGTGACATACGCAACCCTGCACTCTATTACACTAACATAGAACAACAAGCTCTCACAATAATGAGTAAATATTTCAACAGATATAATTACACGCCAAGGCACCACATACAAAACTATCGTAGATAGGCAGTAAGGACACAAAAGTCCTAATGATACAACTGCACTTATCTGCTAGGATGTGGTGCTGCATAAAGGTGGCTGAAGATCATGATGATATGACTCCTCAGATGAAAACAACAGACTCTCGACCCGTTTCCACCACAAACGGGTTCATCAGGAGAGGTTCATGATAGCATGGCAGTGGAGAGTTGTCCAAAAGATGAGCCCTTGTGATATTCCCCCTTGTGATAGATTCAATTTTGTAAGATGATTGTTTTATCCCATCATTGTTCCCTAGCAGGTGTAAAGAGGCCTGGACACAAGCATCAAAATACTTCAATATTGTCAATCACGCTCGTCTAGTGGCCTGAACTCAGCTCATGTAAATACAGCTGAAATGTTTCTTTGTAATGGTGAATGTTAACATTTGGGGCCCACTTTAGACTTTTACCCAGGGCCCAACTTTGTCTAAAACCAGCCTAGAACAGCAGCAATGGCAGATGGAACTCCTGACAGTGTATGTTCACATCAGAGAAACCGCCCCAACCCCAAGTCCAGATGATAATTCTCACATCCGTAAGGCAGTAAGACGAGCTATGCAAAAGTTGCTCCAGGGGGACAGTTGAGGCATTTTTGGCGGTACTTCAAAGGGACTCTATTTGATAGGGTGCCCTATCTAACTGAAGAGCCCAAAAAGGCTTATTATGAGCTCATCTTACAGGATGCAAAGGAATATTCCAAACTAAACACAGCATTCATTTGGCATACTTGGGAGTGACTTTGTCTGTCAGGAGGACACAACAGGTCATTATATGATTTATGGAGGTGCTGTCCCTTCTCTTTTTTGAGCATATTGCATGTTCTGTCCTTTTTTTTCTTCGGATGTGCACTCCTCCCATTTCGCACAGGTGATTTTAATTAGCAGGAGACTGCAAAGTAAGGGGTCTAGCCCATTTTTGCTCTTACTGAAGAGCTGGAGGAAGGTGAGTTTCATTACTCCTTTCATTTGGGGTGGGTGCTGTGTGGCAGCCATTGTTGCTGCGGTTTGTGCTGGTGGGGTTGCGCAGTCTGGAGTCATGGGGACTCAGTCTTGCAGCATGGGTGCTGTGGGGCACCAGGCCGTCAGCCCTGCTGGTTCATAGCTGCTGTGGCGGTGGCCGGTACACGGCTCCGCTCCATTAGGGCGGTAGGACCCACTACGAGGTTTGCCGTGACATGGCAGTGGGCTTCATACAGTCTGATCAGAATGTTAAACTGAGAACCTCATGTTCAGTTATATATATTTTTGCTGAGTGGCATTAGATCATTGTATGATTTTTGGAGGTGCTGTCCTTTCTCTTTTTTGAGCAGGACACAACAGGTCCACCAATGGTCGTATTTCGGCGACAAAACACCCCACTCCCACTTGCTATTTCTGGTTAAGAAAGGGTTGAGGCCAGAATCCTCCACTCCAACCCAGATGGTTGAACGCGTAGTAATGGACAGACTTATTCACGCCCTCCCTAGACCAGTGCAGACCTGGGTTGCCCATGGAGATCCTCAGAATGCGGACGACCTAGTGAAAAGATTTCAGGTGGTTGAGAAATCATTAGGGAAACCAGGTACCATCGCCTTCCATACTGAGGTACCCAATAGAAGACTGACTAAAAAAAAAAGGTATTAGAGCCACAAATAGTGGGCATCCAAGGGCCCTCTGAGGGGTTGCCGAGGGAAGGAGTTAAAAACTTAACTTGTTGGAGGTGTCAGGGTCTGGGCACATTGTCCCATGTACCCTGAACTGATGTACTGCAGCTTAGGGCAGCGTGGTTTGAATCATGCTTATCCGGCATGCAGTGTGGACTGTAAACCCGGGAGGGGACCGAAGAAATGTCGCTTGACGATAAATAGAGTACTGGTGTTGGAACTCTGGGACACTGGGAGCCTAGTGATCCTACTAAGGACTCCACTGCCTCAGCAGTTGACCCCCAGAAGGATTATGTGGGTCCGCTGTATACACGGGAAAGCTAAAGAATACACTGTCACTCGAGTAACCATAGAAACTATCTGTGACACCAAGTGCCATGAGGTCAGATTGGTCTAGGACTTGATACACCCGATTATAATAGAGTGGTACTTTACCTTACTCTGGGAGTTATGGCTGAAAAGGGAGGCGCCAAGTGACTCAGATAAGAGCTGGGTTGCTCTTGAAAACCCCTCATCACAGTCAGAGGCGGATGGATTTCCCCTGTGTGTGATTGTGGGTGATGAAGATGAGACAGCGACCCCTGAGGCCGACATCCCTGAGTTGGGGGTTTCCAGGGAGATCTTTGGGATTGCTCAACTGAAGGACCGTACGCTAAAAGGGGCATTTGATAATGTCACAGTGTTAAATAGGGTTGCTCAAGAGCCAACACCAGGTTTCCACACTTTACAGTAAATGGGAATTTGCTATATCGGGTGTCAAAGGAGGAAAGGTATTGGAACAACTGAGGGTATGTGCACACGTCAGGATTTCTTGCAGAAATTTCCTGAAGAAAACCGGAAATTTTCTGCAAGAAATCCGCATGTTTCTTTTTGCGTTTTTTTCCCCTTTTTTTCGTGGTTTTTTTAGCATTTTGCAAGCGTAATTAGCTTGCAGAATGCTAAAGTTTTCCAAGCGATCTGTAGCATCGCTTGAAAAACTGATTGACAGGTTGGTCACACTTGTCAAACATAGTGTTTGACAAGTGTGACCAACTTTTTACTATAGATGCAGCCTATGCAGCATCAATAGTAAAAGATAGAATGTTAAAAATAATTAAAAAAAATTTAAAAAAATGGTTATACTCACCTTCTGCAGACAGCCGATCTCCTCAGCGGCTTCCGTTCCTATAGATGGTGTGTGCAGGACCTTCGATGACGTCGCGGTCACGTGACCGCGACGTCATCGCGGTCATGTGACCGCGACGTCATTGCAGGTCCTTCACACACACCAGCTATAGGAACGGAAGCGGCAGCGTGCACCGCTGAGAGGCGGGAAGACTCCGGGGGCCATCGAAGGTGAGTATATGACTATTTTTTATTTTAATTCTTTTTTTTTTACCAATTATACAGTCTCCTCTCCTCCACCCTGGGTACCAACCGCACATGATCTGCTTACTTCCCGCATGGTGGGCATAGCCCCATGCGGGAAGTAAGCAGATCAATGCATTCCTAGGTGTGCGGAATCCCCGCAATTCCGCAAATTTAATGAACATGTTGCTTTTTTTCCGCGATGCGATTTTTTCGCGGAAAAAAATGCAACATTTGCACAAGATATGCGGAATACACTGAAAATAATGGGAGGCATATGTAAGCGTTTTTTCACGTTTTTATCACGTTTTTATAGCGAAAAAATGCGAAAAAAGCAAAAAATACTGAACGTGTGCACATGGCCTGACAGTACCAGGGCTCTATATGCATAGAGTGTTAGAATGGACCCATTTTCATATCTTGGGTGGGCATGTGGGTGTAGACATGACCGAAGAGTGGATTATTCAAAGGTTCTACTGGCCCGGATGTCACCGAGAGATTTTGAACAATTGTCGGTCCTGTCCTACTTGTCAACTAACTGTCTCTCACTTCAACATTCCCCTAGTGCCTTTACCCACTATAGAGGTCACATTTGACCACATTGCCACAGATCTAGTCAGATCCTTGTAAAGTCTGCCTGAGGGCATTAATATATCCTGGTGGTTCTGGACTACGCAACGCGGTTCCCGGAGGTAGTACCCCTAAGAAACTCCTCAGCTGGAAGTATAGCCTGAGAATTAGTCCATATTTATTTTCCCAGACCGGCCTGCCAAATCAGATCCTGACAGATCAAGGAATTCCGTTCATGTCCAAAGTGATGAGAGAGTTGCGGAAGACCCTCCAGATTATGCAACTCAAGAAGTCAGTATACCGTCTGTAAAAGCACGGCGTGATGGAGAGGTTTAATAAGACTCTGAAGGCCATGCTCAAGAAGGTCGTAGAGATGGATGGTCTATACTGGGACTGCATACTACCGTATCTTATGTTTTCCATCAGGGAAGTTCCACAGGCCTCTACGGAGTTCTCTCCTTTTGAACTGTTATATGGCTTGCACCCTCGGGGTCTCCTGGGTGTTGCAAAGGAGACCTGGGAAGCATCCCACCAAAGCATTATTGAGCATGTAGCCAGGATGTAGGAGAGAATTGCAAAGGTAATGACGATTGTGAGAATCTCCTCCAAGCACAAGGTGCTCAGTCAAGGGTCTACAATCGGTCAGCATAGCTAAGGCAGTTTATCCCTGAAGATTGAGTCATAGTTCCAATTGCCACAATGGAAAGTAAATTTCTGACTAAGTGGCAATGTGACCATACTTCGCTCAGTTTTTCGATCATACAAAATGTTCAAAAAGCTGAGCGAAGTTAACTATAAGGTTCACCAGCCAGGGAGAAGAAAACCCTATTTGGTCAACCACATCAACCTGCTTAAGCCATGGCATGATGGAGAACCGCGGTAAGCTCCCTGTCTGGGGGCTAACCCCAATGCCAATGTTGAGGTGGCCCAGAAAAAACAGTGCTGACAACGGCTCCTGCAAAATGAGACCTGTTTTCAGAGTTGCCGTGATGTACTCAGACCGTGGAGTACGAAGTTCTGTTGGAACTGCCCGTGCGGGTAAACCTTAAGCCATATCGAATAAACAGAAGCCTGCCACAATGTGATTTTGAAGGAGGTCAGAAGAATGTTGAGCCTGAAGAGTCGAAGAGTGGCTGGTCCAATCCCATTTTCTCTGTACCGAAGCCAAATAGAGAATGGCGGTTTTGTAATGATTATGATAAGCTGAATGAGGTGTCCAAGTTTGATGTGTATTTGATGCCCCGGGTCGATGAGCTCATTGAGAGGTTGGAGTCAGCAAGATACATCACCAGCCTGGAACTATAAAAAGGGTACTGGCAAATTCCCATGTCCCAAACAGCCAAAGACTGCCTTCTCTACACCTGATAGGTGTTTACAATACACCAGGATGCCTATTGGTCTCCAAGGAGCCCCAGCCACCTTCCAGTGGGAAATGGGCCAGGTCTTAACTCCTCCCAAGAAATACACCACAGCTTACCTAGACGTTATTGTGATCTTCAGCCCGGATTGGGAAAGTCATCTGCAAATGTTCCAGTCATTGCATAAAGCCCTGAGGAAGGTGAGGTTTACCATAAATCCAAAGAAGTGCGGCAAGGAAAAGGAGGAGGCCAAATACCTAGGCTATTTCGTTGGTAGGGGTGAAATAAAGCCCCTGGAGAACAAGGTGGAGACGATCCAAAATTGGCGGCAACCAGTCTTTAAGAAACAGGTTAGGGCGTTTCTAGGAATTGTGGGATACTATTGGTGGTTCATCCTGAATTTTGTCATGAGAGCCGCACCTCTGACCGATCTCCTTGAAGGTGCACAGTCATCAATGGCCAATTGTACTTCTGAAGTGGAAACGGCTTTTCAGGACTTTAACCTATCTCTGTGTAAACAGTTGGTCTTGGTCTCACCCGTCTTCATGAAGGAGTTCGTGGTCCAGAAGGATGCTTCAGAAGGCAAGCTGGGAGCCGTGTTGTCACAGGAAATAACTAGAGAAGAACATCCAATCATTTACCTAAGTAGTAAACTATCCTCCTGTGAGAAAAGTTATGCCGTTGTAGAAAAAGAATGCTTGGCCAATTGACACTTTGAAGTACTACCTGCTGGACCAAAAGTTTACGTTGGTGTCAGACCATGCACCCCTGAGATGGATGAAGGAGAGGAATGGGAAGAATGCCTGGGTGACTAGATGGTTTCTGTCACTCCAGGACTTCAGCTTCCATGTGGAGCATATGCCAGGGAAACTACACGCTAACGCAGATGCCCTCTTGAGGCTTCCCTGCCTTGTGACTGAAAATGCCAAACCCTTCAGCTTTGGGCAGATGGGGTATATGTAAGAGGGTCACTAGTAATGTGCTAGAGAGGAGCTGGGCTCTTGGTAAACAGAACTGAATCCTGTTTCCTGTGCGGGCGAACCCCGCAGTTATAATGACTATAGTGAGTGCTGTTTTGTTTATGTCAAGAAGACTGAATATGTCTATTTCTTTTGTTGGGACTGGGTTATGAAGCTTGTTTTACTAAACCAGTTTAAAATTTAAATGAGAATCATGCCTGTAACTACCTCATTAAGCAGCCGATTGAGCCGATCTACCACAGGAGATAAACATCTGCTAGGCAGATACTACACACAGAGCTGTAGCTAGGGATTTAGCCTTGGGGTCCGAACATCTCAGGGTGGGCTCCCAAACACAACCCAGATACCTGGAAACTGAGCAAAAGCAATTGGCCTTAACTGGGATGTACTGCCTCTACTTTGTGACATGCTCAAAAAGTTTAATAATAGGCTGCTGCATCCCTGAGTGTGATGGTGAGGAGACATGACCCCACTTTCAGGGAGCTCTGCTGCAACTCTGCAAAAGGCACAGTGCCTTCTCCCACGAAGCAGAACTCGCAATACTTAATTATACTTAAGCTGCTTTTTTGTAATCTCTGTTGCTGCCTAATTTACTCTGCACATCACACTTTGTTGCACCTTGTTATTGCTTTTTCTCTTTTATATATTCTTTTGTTACTGCATTACTTACTGTCTGTACATGTACATTGCACCTTTCTTCTTTACTGAATACTACTTGGCATCTCTTTAAGGGTATTCTTCATTCATAGTTATTTTGTGAATCCTTCCCATTTATATGGCTCTATTGGTTATCATGTCAGTCATATGGGTTATATCCCAGTGCCAATTTTTGGCCTAGGAAACAAGTACTGGCACAATATGCATAATATTTAATGTTTTTATTTGTCTTCTCTAGGTTTTTCTACTTGTTACTTAGTAAATATATTTTTTTTTAATTTAGGAAATGCAACCAATTTTTGTACAATTATTTCCTCTTTTTTGCAATTGCATTTGATTTACATGTACTTTGCAAGGCACTCCATCAATATACAGGTAGTACAGTCTCCATTGCTTCTTTTTGATAAAACAGCCTCACCCAGTGTAATGAAATATTGACTGCCAATGAAATACTGACTTTCTTGCCAAGGAAAGAAGCGTCACTCAATAGATTCCCTTGTGCTGAATTTTTTATTGGGCCCATCAATGTGAATGGGCCCAAGGTGGCCACCCTCCCTTTCCCCAGTGGCTATGATTTTGTCTGGAAATGAACCTCTAGAGTCATCAATTATTTTAATGAGCTCAACAATCTTAATGAGAATACATTCATAACTTAGAGTATTTCTACAAAACTTGTAGCAAAAAAATATTGCAAGGATTCTTATTCGTTCTCTCTTTTATAACAGGACTTTGGGGAACAACCTTAACTGAAGATACAGCAGAAGACCGAGAGCTGTTTGTAAAAACCACACTGAGGGAATTACTGGTCTATATTATGTTCTTGGTGGACATCTGTCTCTGTAAGTTTGGTCATAAATTCTGATTGTTGCTTTTAAGATACAAGAAGGTTCATGGTGAATTTATTTTGTTACACCATAGGATCTAGTTCCCACATTTCTGTTTTTGTCATTTTGGCCATAGATGTGTTATGTTTGCAATCAAAAGCTTACTTTATACCACTGAAAGAGATTATAAAAAGGTATTTCACATGATGTAATGCAGTAGAGCCACACATTGTTTAGGGGATGTTAGAGTTTTCCATACCACCGGATTCTTGATTTTGGAAATTTTTGCTATACCCACCAAAAAAAAAACATCCTGCAAATAAATCAATAAAGAGAAGCACAACCAAGATTTTCCGTGAGATTCCTGTGTTTTCTTGCATGCACTGCTATTTTGATGTCTAGCCACAGATTTTCAATGATGTTCAGATCAGGGAACTGTGAGGACCATTGTAAAACCTTCAGCTTGTGCATTTTGAGGTCTATTGTGGATTGTAATGTGTGTTTAGGATCATTATCAATTTGTAGAAGCCATCCTGTTTTCAACTTCAGCTTTTTTTCCAGAAGGTGTTATGTTTGCATCAAGAATCTGATGAAATTTCATTGAATCCATTCTTCCCTCTACCCGTGAAATGTTCATCTAGCCATTGACTGCAACACAACCCCAAAGCATGATTGATTCACCCCCATGCTTATTGGTTAGCAAGATGGTCTTTTCCTGAAATTCTCTGTCCTTTTTTCTCCACACATACCTTTGATCATTGTGGCCAAAGAGTTGTATTTTAACCTTATCGGTCCACAGAACTTGTTTCCAAAATGCACCAGGCTTGTTTAGATGTTCTTGTGCATACTTCTGACACTGAATTTTATGGTGAGGACTTGTCACGCATGGTGTAGGTAAGACTAAGTGCAACACAAAGTGAAAAGGGAAAGGGAGCCCAACACTAAGGAAGCAGGAAGTGGAGCTGCCTAGGCAGATCTAACGTCACCCTGTCTACCCTAAGCGTCCCTATATAGATTCTGCACCTATCACCGAACAGGATACCTGCCTAATAATCCCTGCCTAACCTAGCAGTAAGCCCTTTCTTAGGGAAGGACTGGGTAGGCTGCTCGATCCCCACTATAACTAAAGACAGATGGGATACACAAACAAGGGGAACACTTAGCTTGAGTAGACTCAGAGAGAAACACAGATGTCCTCCAAACACCAAATTGGAAGATAGCTGACTGGTATAGCTCCAAGCCTCAACAGGGAACTGGAAATATCACTGGCAACTCACAGCAGCAAGCTTGGAGTTATAAACACCCAGGTCCAGGTGTGTCCATTAAAGCCGGGGGAAGGTTGCAACTGAGTCATAGAGTCAGAAAGACCTGGAAGAAGTCTGCAAAGCAAACTGCTGAAACCTTCTGCTGCCAGATGCAGAGCAATGGTCTGCAGCCTCTGACACACTCGTGACAGGATTCAGAAGAGGTTTCCTTCTGATTACTATTCCATGAAAGCCATATTTGAGCAGGTGTCACTGAACCATAGAACAATGTACCACAACTCCAGAGTCTGCTAAATCTTTCTGAAGGTCTTTTGCAGTCAAGCGGGGGTTCTGATTTGTTTCTCTAGCAATCCTACGATCAGCATTCACTGAAATTTTGCTTGGTCTTCCAGACCTTATTTTGACCTCCACTTTTCCTGTTAACTGCCATTTCTTTATTACATTTCGAACTGAGGAAAGGGCAACTTGAAAATGCTTTGCTATTTTCTTATAGCCTTCTCCTGCTTTGTGGGCCTCCACCATTTTCATTTTCAGAGTGCTAGGCAGCTACTTAGAAGAACCCATAGTTGCTGTTTTTTGGCACAATGTTAGAAGTTGGGTTTTTATAAAGCTTTGAAATTTGCATCACCTGGCCTTTCCTAAACAATGATAGTGAACAAGCCATAACGTTAACAGGCTAATTAAGGTCTGAAACCTGGGTTAAAGTTATCTGAATTCTGAACACAAAAATCTCAAAGGGTGGCCAAACTCTGTATTGGCCCATTTTTCATTTTGTCATTTTTAAAAAGTAAATCATGACACTATTTTTTTTTTTGCTTAAAATAGAAAAGGAAATGTGTCATCTTTATTTTTAGGTCTTTTAGAGATCATTTCATCTTCAACTTGCTTAAAGGGCACCTGTCACCCCGTTTTTTGAAGATGAGCTAAAAATACCATTAAATAGGGGCAGAGATGGGCGTTACATTAGTGTCTTTTGTGTGCCTTTATAACCTACCTAAGCTGCTGAAATACCTTTGTAAAGACGCCGTTTTCTGCTGTCACTCACGCTGGTCTGGTTATATGGGCATGGTGACAGCGCTGTTTCTCCACCATTACGTTGGTGGCGTAGTGGTGTGCGCATGTCCAAAGCGAAGATCCACTGCCCAGGAGATTCAAAACAGCACGGTCTACGCTATTTGCCGTTTACCGGTGGGCGCGGCCATCTTTCATGTGGCCGCGCGTGCGCAGATGGAGCGCTCTGCTGCCCGGGGCTTCAGGAAAATGGCCGCCGCGATCTCCATCTGCGCACGCGCGGAATCCCGCGGCCATTTTCCTGAAGCCCCGGGCAGCAGAGCGCTCCATCTGCACACGCGCGGCCACAGGTAAGATGGCCGCGCCCACCGGTAAACGGCGAATAGCGAAGACCGCGCTGTTTTGAATCTCCTGGGCAGTGGATCTTTGCTTTGGACATGCGCACACCACTTCGCCACCAACGTAATGATGAGCAGGTTTCTGGGGGAGAAACAGCGCTGTCACCACGCCCATATGACCAGACCAGCGTGAGTGACAGCAGAAAACGTCGACTTTACAAAGGTATTTCGGCAGCTTAGGTAGGTTATAAAGGCACACAAAAGACACTAATGTAACGCCCAGCTCTGCCCCTATTTAACGGTATAGCTCATCTTCAAAAAACGGGGTGACAGGTGCCCTTTAACTGTTCACAATAACATGAATTTTGACCAGAGGTGTCCAAACTTTTACATGTCACTATAATCCCTGATCAATGGCCAGCTGGACATTAGGAGAAACTACAGTGCCCAATAGTTTATTTGGGAATGTGCTCATACCTCACCAAAAATATCTTCAGTAGCCAGTTCAGAATATATTGAAATGGTTCATTTAGTATCCACTTCCTGCCATGTGTTTTTCCATGATGTACAAAGATTATGCACAAAGTGATGTCATTGTACAGGACTAATGCACACATGGATGTCACAACCTAGATAATACTACATTGGTAAAAAAAATTATTATCGGGAATTTGTCCATAAGGGCATGTAAGTCATAGGAAGCGGAATATGATATCTTTTTTTTTTAAATTCATTTATTAATTCCAGAATAAACTATACAATACACATGTTTGCATTCGTTATTATCAATTACAGTATGGAATACAGATGGTTACAATGCATCATCTTATCTAAAATATTACGAAAGTAACAAACTATGTATGTTGAATCGCTGATGTCTTATAAATCACCTATTATATAACATTAACTACATTAACTTTTAATAGTACGCCGCCAAAAAGTAAGTTCCATACAGAATTCACCCTTTAAGTGATGCCCCCCAAACCACGAGCCCAACTCTTGCATAATTGTCAAGTTAATGGGGATTATAAAGTATTATGAGAGGAGTTCCATCTACCCCAGATCCTCCCGAATTTACCTGGACATCCTCTGTTTTGATATAGTGCACGTTCATACGGGATGATCGAATTCACCAGATCAATCCAGGCTCTGAGAGATGGGCAGGAACCACCCATCCATCTTAATGCTAACACCTTCCGTGCCATAAAAAGTGCCTCTCGCAGAAATATTCCGGTATAGTAATCCCAAGCCTCCGCATCCCACACCCCAAACAAGCAGATCAGTGGTTCAAGTGGGACAGGAATCAGTAATAAGGATGTTAATAATGTCGTCACCTCCTTCCAATAATGAAGAATAACAGGGCACTTCCAAATCATATGAATGAAATCTGCATCACTTGAGTGGCACCTCAAGCAATCTGACGAACGAAGGCGGCCCATTTTAAAGGGTCATTTTAAACTGGGTCATTTTATTATTAATTGAAGGAGAGACTTTAGTTGGGGATTCCAGAATATCCTCCCACTCTTCTCCCGATACATCAGGAAGAAGTCCCTCCCACTTCCCCTTGATAGAATTTATAGTAGACCCAACTCCCATGGACAACAGATAAGTATATAAGGAGGAAATAAGTCCTTGAGGACCCTGTGAGTTGAGAATACCTATCAAAGGTAAAGATGAGATAGCTCGATCTGTACCCATATTCCGCATGTGTGATTGAAAGGCTGATCTTAGCTGCAGATAACGGAAGAATTGAGATCTCGGAATACTGTGAGTGTTCTGTTGTTGTTCGAAGGATACAAAGATCCCTTGGTTATATACATCTCCCACCGAAAGGACACCATACAAAATCCAAAAATCAGTGGATGGGTGGCCCAATAATCCCGGAAAGTAACTATTATTCCACAGGGGCATTTCAACTACTACATCTACAAATCCAATGACTTTTTTAATTTGCCTCCATATTAGTCGTGCCAGCCGAAGTAAAGGCAGCAAACGAGGAGCATTAACTTTCTCTAGTTCCAGAAACCCCAGTGGACAATCAACCCGGGCAGAGTGGAGTAGATGGCTCTCAGAGTTAGGCAGGGAATTACTGGGCATCCATTTAGTTATCGCCTTAGCCTGACCGGCAAGATAATATAAGTAGAAATCTGGCAGAGCCACCCCACCCCCCTGCTTCGGCCTCTGTAGTGCAGATAATTTAAGTTTGGGTCTAGTCTTCCCCCATATAAAGGATGTAGCCAGGGAATTTAAATTCGTAAAGAAGTTTGGGTATGGGCATGGCACTATGTTGAAGGCAGTAGCTAAGTTTGGGGAGCAATATCATTTTTATTAGGTTAATACGGCCAGCGACAGAGAGCGGGAGTTTATTCCAGGTTGCAAATTTAGTTTTGACCAAATCTAATAGTGGATAGATATTAAGTTGTAGATCTAATTGACTATGTTGAGACATGTGGATACCTAAATATTGGAATATGATATCTTGATATCTGTTTTCCGATGTCTTATTCCAGATATATCCATGTTTTACTTAATATATAAATGAGCTGTTCAGGACGATGGGCCAGACACTGATCTGCATGAGAATCTGCCTCCAGAGATTATTTTAAATTAAGGGGGAGTTACCAGTGTGAGACATGTAACTAATATAGAACAGTAGAACTGAACTTTGCTTTTTTACAAACACATTTGCTGTAGCTCTTATAGCTCTGCTATATTGTAACACTGGCTGCCTGTGAGATGGAAGATGAAGCTGAGAGGAACCTGCAGATGTGTCAGTTATAATCACACAGAGTTCTGCAGTTAGATCAGGAGAGCAGAGAGCGCTCACCACACATCACATTGGTAACTCAACCTTCAGGTAAAATAATATCTGGAGGAAGATTCTCATGCAGATCAGTGTCCGGCCAATAGTCCTGAGCATCTCATTTACATATAAGAAAAACATGGATTTCTCTAGAATAAGACATTGGATTGCAGATATCAAGGTAATACTTTTTTCAATTTCCTATGACCTACATATACACTCACCGGCCACTTTATTAGGTACACCTGTCCAACTTCTTGTTAACACTTAATTTCTAATCAGCCAATCACATGGCGGCAACTCAGTGCATTTAGGCATGTAGACATGGTCAAGACAATCTCCTGCAGTTCAAACCGAGCATCAGTATGGGGAAGAAAGGTGATTTGAGTGCCTTTGAACGTGGCATGGTTGTTGGTGCCAGAAGGGCTGGTCCGAGTATTTCAGAAACTGCTGATCTACTGGGATTTTCACACACAACCATCTCTAGGGTTTACAGAGAATGGTCCGAAAAAGAAAAAAAATCCAGTGAGCGGCAGTTCTGTGGGCGGAAATGCCTTGTTGATGCCAGAGGTCAGAGGAGAATGGGCAGACTGGTTCGAGCTAATAGAAAGGCAACAGTGACTCAAATCGCCACCCGTTACAACCAAGGTAGGCCTAAGAGCATCTCTGAACGCACAGTGCGTCGAACTTTGAGGCAGATGGGCTACAGCAGCAGAAGACCACACCGAGTACCACTCCTTTCAGCTAAGAACAGGAAACTGAGGCTACAATTTGTACAAGCTCATCGAAATTGGACAGTAGAAGATTGGAAAAACGTTGCTTGGTCTGATGAGTCTCGATTTCTGCTGCGACATTCGGATGGTAGGGTCAGAATTTGGCGTAAACAACATGAAAGCATGGATCCATCCTGCCTTGTATGGAGCATCTTTGGGATGTGCAGCCGACAAATCTGCGGCAACTGTGTGATGCCATCATGTCAATATGGACCAAAATCTCTGAGGAATGCTTCCAGCACCTTGTTGAATCTATGCCACGAAGAATTGAGGCAGTTCTGAAGGCAAAAGGGGGTCCAACCCGTTACTAGCATGGTGTACCTAATAAAGTGGCCGGTGAGTGTAGACGGTTTAGGAGTAGTGTTGAGCGATACCGTCCGATACTTGAAAGTATCGGTATCGGAAAGTATCGGCCGATACCGGCAAAGTATCGGATCTAATCCGATACCGATACCCGATACCCATACAAGTCAATGGGACACCAAGTATCGGACGGTATCCTGTATGGTTCCCAGGGTCTGAAGGAGAGGAAACTCTCCTTCAGGCCCTGGGATCCATATCAATGTGTAAAAGAAAGAATTAAAATAAAAAATAGGGATATACTCACCCTCCGACGCAGCCTGGACTTTACCGCCGTAACCGGGAGCCGTTGTACCTAAGAATGCGCGCTTGAAGGGCCTTAGATGAGGTCACTGCGCTCTGATTGGTCCGTAGCAGTCGCGTGACCGCTACGCGACCAATCACAAAGCAGTGACGTCACCTAAGGTCTTTCAAGCGCTTGAAATACCTTAGAAGACGTCCACAGCTTCTGATTGGTCACGTAGCGGTCGCGTGACCGCTACGCGACCAATCACAAAGCAGTGACGTCTTCTAAGGTATTTCAAGCGCTTGAAAGACCTTAGGTGACGTCACTGCTTTGTGATTGGTCGCGTAGCGGTCACGCGACCGCTACGGACCAATCAGAGCGCAGTGACCTCATCTAAGGCCCTTCAAGCGCGCATTCTTAGGTACAACGGCTCCCGGTTACGGCGGTAAAGTCCAGGAGCCGCCGGAGAGGTGAGTATATCCCTATTTTTTATTTTAATTCTTTATTTTACACATTGATATTAATCCCGATACCGATTCCCGATACCACAAAAGTATCGGATCTTGGTATCGGAATTCCGATACCCGCAAGTATCGGCCGATACCCGATACTTGCGGTATCGGAATGCTCAACACTATTTAGGAGTAATGATCCTACTGACAGATTCTCTTAACTAACAATGCACAAAAATCACATGAACAGTGATGTTACAGTAAAGGGAAAATTGATTCATAAAAATACTGTGCATGAGTAATACACAGTGATGTCACAGGACAAGTCTAATCTAAGAACGATAAAGCGCGTGATGACATCATAGAACATCAATAATGCACACAAAATGTCAGTAGGTGCACAGTGATGTCACAGCACAAAAAGAAAAAGGAAAAGTCAAAAGCAGGGAAAATAAGTCAGAATGAACAGTTGCCATTTTTTTTCTCTTGATCTTATTTAAATATATATATTTGTACCTGTTTTACGGCTGTAAATACAATATAATTAGTGAATGTGTCGCATTTAAGCATCTTGCTGAATAACTTTGAGTGTGCATATAAAGACAACCATCCCTTTAGCACTAACATGGTAGAATAGGGTGAATTTGCACATGTTTTGTAGTACAGAATCTTATGAGCTTTATGCTCCCCAGGTAATTTACTGTACAAACTGATTTATTACCTGGCTTCCAAAATTTGTTTTTGCATGAATCTAGACTATAATGTGTACATTGAGAAGCAGGTGCTGTTTATATCAGGTTTTTATGTTAAATGCATTTAAAAAATTGGGATTAAAAAAAATTTGAATGAAAAAAAATCAAAGATCTTGCAATGTTCATACTGGCCATTAAAATCAGTATTAGACTCATACTTGTTCTTTTAATTAGCCATATGGACATAAACAGCAATAAACTGAGTCAGACGCTATTGACTTGTATAGAAATATTTTCTACCCATGTTCTAATCTGAGCAAAGTCATTGTGAACGAAGGTGAGCAGTGACATCACTTACTGCAATCAGTGCATCCTGGGTTATCTGCTCTATTTAGAGGGTTAATTAGTCAGTGTAAACCTGTCTGTAATTGTTGGAAGAATACCTATTATTGTATATATTGCATCAACTACTATTTACTACTGTTTAATAGTGTTGAGCCACCCCCCTAGTGTTCGAGTTCGGTTCGGTTCGTCGAATTCAGCGTGTTCGACGAACACCGTCGAACCTCATTGAAACCAATGGCAGGCAAACACAAACACATACAAACACATAGAAAACACAGAGAAAACACCTTAAAAGGTATCCAAAAGCTGACAAACTGCTCAGAAGACACAACAAACACATGGAAAAGTCACAAGTACATATAGTCATACGAAAAGAAAAGAGGTGGAGGAGTAAAAGGAGGAGGAAACACAGATATAGGCATGTCATGCCCTTCTAAAATCAAGAGTAAAAATCTAAAATCAGCCTACCAACACCCAGATGTCGTGACAAAAAAATTTAAAAAGAAATATCTTTAGGTAGAATGGCGGCGGGTCAATTCAGAACACTTTCCTTAGAAGACGTAGTGGTACCCCCATTGGGAGTTGTGCCAAAAAAGGAACCCAATACATTCAGACTAATCCACCATTTGTCATATCCAAGGGGCAGGTCAGTAAACGACAACATCGACGCGGAACCAAGTACAGTATTATGTACTGTACCTCCTTTGATGAGGCAATCAGGCGGTCAAGAAGTTGGGAAGGGGCACCCTAATGGTCAAAACAGACATTGAGGGGGCGTTCCGGTTGACTTCTTATGCCTGGGCCCAAAAGATTCGCCACATTGTGAATACACGCAGTAGTCCACCGGTGAGAAGGAGAGAGCTGGAGGGAGAGCGGACACCCTAGAGCCGAGGGGTTAGATTGAGAAAAGAAGAAGGCGGTGTAGCTTGCTTCATGGGTGGGGTACTCTGCTGAGTAGCAGAAACTGCTACTAGGCCCAAAAGGATTTCATGGGCTAGATGCACTATACACTGAAACAGTCTATTAACAATGATAAACAGTTTTAATGTGCAAATCAAGTTGAGCTTTTGGTGAACGAACAGTTATCGAACAGAAACTCGTACAGCCGAATTTTAAGCAAATTGTTTGAGTTCGTCAAACGACTCGAACACCGCCCAAAACAGCTCGAATTTGAAATTGGCGAACAGTTCGACTCGAACACCGCTCATCTCTACTGTTTAATAGTTCACAAGTTTCTGTCTCCAGCAATAGTGTTATATTTCCAGTAAAGCACTGTTAAAAAAAAACAATAAGTTCCTGTCCACTGTGTGTGTGTAACTGGAGCACATTTTACTTTCACTTTACAAGCTGACAGAAAAAGATGCTACGATCCTATAAAGCTATAAGATCATTCAAGTCATTCAAGATGACTGTGAAGAAACAAGATTGTATCTTAATTTCCCAGACAACCATGTTTTTGTAAAACCAAAAGAACTGGCTTTTTATCTGCATATTGGCTTGTGAATTTAAGTGTTTATGTCTGGTGGGTCAAGAAGACAGACTTGCCAACTGATATACTATCTAACATACTGTGTAAGTCTGTAGTAGTGACTGTACATTGAGTGTGTTAAGCTTTGTTTATTGATGTGTGCTTATATGCTAATAGTGCTACTTAATCCCATCACCATTGTTTACCTTATCTTGATGTTGGACTGAAAGACCCTGGGTAATTCTAAAAATAGCTTACATGCCTTGGGTATAAAAAGACTCAGAGATCACATCCTGAGAGACTGAAGTAAGACAGAGCTACCAGCCGGACATTCTGCAAACCACCCAACAGACAAGAGAAAGGACTGCAGCCAATTCATCATGGCACCATCACGAGGGTCACTGATCTATGATTCTATAGGAAATAACCCAGGGGTTTTCGGCTCCGGTTGGAAGGACACAGATCTGATCCAGTGACCATCTCTGAACCATGGATCTGTTTGGAGAAAGCCAGGGTTGGGACCTGCTACTCACCTGGTTCCATGGAGATGGTCAGATAAGCCAGGTGGTGACTCTCGTTTCCACTGGCTTTGGACCTTGTATGGACTCTATGGACAGTTCTTGGTCATCTCCCTATGCTTGTCGTTACCCCTTCTCTGTGCGTTCATCCACAGATGGAGCAGCGACCCTGGGAGCTCTGACATCATGTCATACTGGAAATACGTGGAGACGCAGTGATATTTTAGATGCGCCCATGTAACCAAACAATTCCAGCCATGGTGAGATTGTTATTGAGTTTGCTATTGTGTGTTGTGGTTCAATAAAGTATTGCCACACTGTTTTACCTTAACCCTATGTTGTTTGTGTAGTGTATTGCCCACTGGGAGATAGAGCGGGCGTTCAGTGGTATGAGCCGTGGTCCATGCAGTCTTGCTAAAGACAGCCAGGCCAGCAGACCAGAGCACCCACTGACCCCGTTTCTCCACAATGACTTTTGGGTTTTCATTGGCCATTGGCTGTAAGCCATAATCACCAACAATAACAGAAATAAACACTTGAAATAGATCACTCTGTTTGTAATGACGCTATGCAATATATGAGTTTCACTTTTTGTATTGAAGAACTGAAAGAACTGATATTCTAATTTATTGAGAAGCACTTGTACCATTTGAAAAACTGTGCTATCTTTTGCTCCTAAATAAACATATATTTACTGCTGAACAGCTGGACAGTTCAGAGATAGATCTGCTACCAAGAGATTATGGGTCCAGAGACCCGTAAACCAAAAGACAGAGAACAGCCCAGAGGAGAGAGAACAACATTGTACTAAGAAGCAAAAAGTCACCAAGAAGACATTAAGTAAACCATAAACCACCGAGCAGTAATATAAAAGACCAAGTTTATCAAGAATTTCAAATATATAAATTACATACTTGAATACATCAAGAATATGTGGAAGAGACATGGAAACAGGCAAGGAGAGGATGATGGTCCAATAGGACATAGGAAATTATAAAGGAGAATTCACCATAACTTACAACAGCAGTAGGGAGAGGTGAAGGCAACTAGGTACCGTAAGTGCTAACCCATAATAATTAAATAGTATAGGGTGCCGCAAGGAGAGCTTCAGTGGTCTGGACATATTATGGGTAAGCAATTGATAGACTGCACCAGCTCATAAATCTATTGTGTATGGTTTACTATTTAATTATTAGGGGCTAGCACTTACCTGATTGCTTTCCCTTCCCCCTACTGCTGTTGCAAGTTTTGAAGAAGGATTTAAAAGAGGTTAGGCAGATCCGTGTTTTTACACAAAATGTACAGACGGAAAGTGGATGTATATTCTCTTATATTTGGATGATGTGATTATGGTTCATCAAGAGGAAACAGAAATTGCAAAGATGACTAAAATTCTGAATCAGCACTTTAAAACTAAACACCTTGGTAATTATTATTTTCTAGGGATCCAAAATCAACTCAATACTGAATCAGTTTGGAATGTCAGAAGCCAAACGTATATCCAGCCCAATGGAACCATCCTACTTAAAGTTGGAAGGAGAAGAAGATCTGTTACCTAACAATGAAAAATACAGACAGGCATTGATGGCACTTCAATATATACCAACTATGACTTGATTGGATATCACAGCAACCATTGGAATTCTCTGCAGATATGTGGAAAAACCGTGCCAAAAAGACTGGAATGCCCTTAAGAGAGTTTTCCAATATTTGAAAGAGACTCAAGACATAAATTTAAGGATATCTGCAACAGGAGATCTAAAAATCACAGGCTATGTCGATGCAGAGAGAGTAGGCTGGTGTCTTAAATGATTGTAAATCGACAAGTGGATATTTGTTCAAGCTTGGAGAAAGTTCAATTTCCTGGTCTAGCAGAAAATGATTGTCTGTAGCCTTGTCATCTACAGAAGCAGAGTATGTATCTGCAGCCCACGCAAGCCAAGAGCTTATTTGCTTAAACCAATTGTTAGGCAATCTTGGAAAGCCATCAACTCAACCAATGGTGATTTCGGAAGACAACCAAGGATTCATTAAACTTGTATGCAGTGAGAAAATCAATGGGAGAACCAAACACGTTGACATTAAACATCATCACTAGCTTCATTTGATAGAACGTGGAAAAATTTAGTTTGTTTTTTTTTAGACTGACCAGATGATAGCTGATATTGTGACACAGGCACTTTGAAGAGCCAAATTTGAAGAATTTAGAACCACTTTGGGAGTAGCAGGATAAGTAGTTTATGAGTGGGGATGTTGAAATAATGCTTATTATTGTATATTGCATTAATTACTATTTAATATTTACTATTATTGTTTAATAGTTATCGTACCAAGAAAACACCCAAATGATAAAAGGTGAAAAAGAGGCATAAGCAAATATATTTAAAACATGATACTTTTATTAGACAAAAAACATTTTTTTTTAAAAAACACAAGACAAGGAAATTCAAAGAAAATACTGATGGAACAAACACCAAAAAAGGGGGAAAAGGACAAAACTGCATAACACTATAGCACCTTCCAAATATTTAATTATATTTATGGGAATCAGCCCTATAAAAATAAATATAAAGTGGCCCGTGCACACAAAACTTATAACTAAAAAAAACGCATCTCTATGTTAGAAGTAATACCCAGAGACTACTTTGTAGACAAACCTATATCATGTGTACATATTGCTCAAACATGCATATATATATTTGCCTCTATATTACAATCTACAAAGTGCCTAGTGCTAAAGTATTGCGGTAATCAGAAAGTCATTTCCATAATAGTTTGAATTCTCACAAAACAAAGTGCCAATGTGCCTGCACCACCTAAAGTAAACTGAAGGTGTCTAGTGCAAAAGGTAACTCGCAAATGTAATAATAAGCAGTAGCAGCAGAGAACCTATTTTACTCACATATATGTGTGTCCTTTCCTGTGTGTCCATCAGTAATCCCGACAGCGCCGTTTCGCCATAATGGCTTCTTCAAATAGGGGCATGTATGTGCGCTGCATCGCCCCGTATATTTATACCCCCACTCGCAGCTGCAAACAATATCGGCATACCCGGCTTGTTACTGCGCATGCGCCAACAAAGGAAACTCCCTCATAGAAAATGAAGTCTTCCTGAACACCGCGCCTGGGACGCAAGCGTGAGACGCTCTACATCACCAATTGTGAGCGGAACAGAAAGGCATTGGGGAGCTCTTGTCTGCGCATGCGCCCTCCAGGAGCCGAAACAGAGCAGCGGTTTGGCGGATACACCGCATTCAATATAAGATTGTGAGCTTAAATAAACCGCGCCGTATGTAGACAGGTGACTATGCGCCTATACTGTGAAAAATGTATAAACATATGTGGTGAAATATATAAAGTGCTAAAAATGTGAAAATACAATATCAAATACTATAATATATTATAAAAAATATAAATAAACATATATAGTGATATTATGCTGATAATGAGTGAACATACAGATTAGTATCAAATTCAATAATATAATATAACTAGTGGATAATTATTATTTAAGACACTCTTAATATAATTCATATAAAAAATGCATCAGAATAAACAAATAAATATATAAGTGTATATAATACCCGAAAATAAATACTAACAATAAGAATAACAGTACAATTACTATGGACTATAATAATCATAAAAATGTCCAGAATATTCAGAGCCAAAAACCTGCTGCGACCCCAACACTATAACACAAAATAAATTTACAAAATTAGAAAAAAAGGAAAAGGAAAGGGAAAAATACAGAACGAAGAACAGTTTTGAAGGGAATGGTTTCGTATTCAATATACTGCTAATGACGAGAGCTTTCAATTCCAAGAATCCCAAGACGCTCATAATCTTCAAAATTCATAATTCTCTTTTCTTCAAATGCAGATAGGGACAAGGACACATCCCATAACAGATCCTTAATAAACTAAGATAAAAATACCATGATTAAAAATAACAAAGGCAACACACAAACAAAAACAATTATTAAAAACAGGAAAAACAGGAAATATTGCTATAATATATCTATAGAGACCTCAATTTACAAGAATGTACATCACAGAAAGGCATTAAAGCCTAAACTTTCATTGAGGCCTTGGGGAGCCATAGTCCCCAGTAGAAAAATCCACCTACTTTCTCTCTGCGCTAGAATTTTACCAATGTTACCTCCCCTAGACCCCAGATATACTTGGTCTATAGCCTGAATTTTAAGGCCTGATGGATCACATTTATGATATAATTGAAAATGCCTTGGCAGCGTTTTAAGGGTTCTGATGTCTTCACATATGATATGACTGATTTTTCAATATCCCTTATATGTTCCCTTGTCCTCACCCTCAACTCTCGTGTGGTTAAGCCTATGTAGATTTTATTACACGGACAGCGGGCATGATATACTACTCCTTTTGATGTACATGTCAGGGTCTTCCATATCTTGTAGACCTTAGTTCCATCATAATTATCAAAAGAGGTACTTTTAAAATGATTATTGCACGCCTTACAGGAATTGCAAGGGAAAAAGCCATTTAGTTCAACCCTTGTCTTTTTTGCAGGAATTTCTGAGTAATGGCTATGCCCCAAAAGATCACCCAAATTCTTCGACCGTTTTGGTGTCATTAAAGGATGACTAGGTAAAATTTTTTTCAAAATTGGGTCCGATAATAAGACCCCCCAATGTTTTCGCATAATAGACACCAATTCCGGCCATTGTTTGTTGTATTCGGTGATAAACCTTACCTGATTATTTATCTCTGCTTTCCCTTTTTTCCTTTGGGTATACAAAAGATCTTCTCTAGAGCATCTTGATGCCTTTTTAAACCCTCTCTTTATTTGTCTATTGCTATATCCTCGATCTTTTAGTCTTCGGGTGAGGTCCTCCGCTTGACATTTAAAATCTTCTTCTGTAGTACAAATCCTTTTTATCCTCATAAACTGTCCCGTAGGGATACCATTTAAAGTAGACCTATGGTGGGCAGAAGAGGCACATAAAAGGGTATTTGTAGCTGTAGGCTTTCTGAATACATCTGTGACAACCCTTCCATCAGGGAGGGCCTCTATCTGCACGTCTAAAAATTCTACCTTTCTACCATAATTGTAGGTTAATTTAATATTTAAATTGTTTTGGTTCAGTCTTTCCATCAAAATACATAGATTTTCAATAGAGTCCTCCCAAATGAAAAGGACGTCATCTATGTATCGACTCCACCCATGAATTGCCTCGTTGCCCAAAATTCCGTCGTCCTGGAAAATCATGCGCTCCCAAAACCCCATAAATAAATTTGCATATGTGGGGGCACATTTGGCCCCCATGGCTGTCCCTTGCATTTGTATATGCAGCGCCCCCACTGCCGCAGGGCCGAGGGGTACCCGGTACCGGGCCTCTGAGTCTCTGCTCTGGGATTGTCACGGTGGCTAGGCCCGGTCCGTGACCCTGCTGAGGGGCGTACAGTGAAAGATGTAGATGGTGGTAGTGGTGCGGTGTAGTGCCGGTCGCAGTAAATAACGAGGACACAAGGTTGCAGTCTTTTTACCTCTTTACTGAAGGTCTCTGGGTCCTCAGTCCGGAATACGGTTCACCAGGCTGCGCAAGTCCGGCCGGTCCGATGGCACCTCCAGAGTTCTCTTTGCAGGTGGAAATCTGTGCCTTCCTGCTAGTGCTATGTGTTGTGGTCCTCCCATGCTGTGCTTACAGGATAGTCCCCACAACTGTTGTGTCTGTTTCTCGTGTTCCCTCACAACTCGATTAGATGATCTTCTGCTAATCCTCCGTCCCTCCCGGTGTTATGGTTGGGACGCACCCGTATGACGGGTAGGCTCGGAGCTCTTCCGGGACCCTAGAGTCGCCCCTCTCCACTGGTTGCCCCCTATGTCTGCGTAGGTGATTTAGGTGAGACAGCCCGCCTGTGACTGACTGTCCTGCCGTTGGTTTGAAGTATTGCCTGAAGCTGTATATAGAAATACTTCCTCGGCGTTCCGGCCGCCGGCTGTGCGCCTCAGTAGGATGTTGCCTCGATCTTACAGCACGACTCCTACTGGTATTCTCCTTCTTGCTTCAATCTCGTTTCTCACTCAGCAAAATATATCTCGCTTCTAATCCTTCCTTAGGGCACCGCCGCTATGCTGAGCAGGCACGGTCCCGTGACTTTCCTTCTCGTTGCCAGGCCTCTGTCAGGTTCCCAAACCTGACAGGGACCCTACCGAATCTTCCCCCACAACACCCTCTGCCACAAGGTGTTGTCTGGTTCCAACCCAGTCAGCTTTCTGACTAACTTCCTGCCTGACCCCCAGTTTACCCACAGTGGTGAGGAGTGGCCTAATAAATAGCACCCTTAGCTCCCCCTGGAGGCCCGACTGTGAAATGTATTGGTGAATGTGATACCTGGTCAGATGAACTCTTTCAGTGCCATCGGACGTACCATAGCCCCCCTTAGCGGCGGAGCCACAGTACTGCAACAGCCAGGACTCTGGGGCGCTGCATATATATATATCTTTATTGAAAATAAAGACATTGTGTTCTAATATAAATTTTAACAATGTCAAAATCAATTCAATTAGGGGTGGGTCCAAATTACTTTCATACAGATAGTGTGAAGCTGCATTTAAACCATCAGAATGCCTGCTTGAGGAATACAATGCTTCCACGTCCGCTGTGACAAAAATTGCACCTTCCTCCAGTTGCAAAGAATCTAACCTCTGCAGCATCATTGTTGTATCTTTTATATACGAAGGCAGAGCCAACACGAATGGTTGCAAGTAGTGATCTATAAGTGCACATACTGTTTCACATAACCCCCCTATACCCGACACTATGGGCCTTCCAGGTGGGTCCACCCCCAGTTGGTTTTCTAATATGGGTGTTGAAGATAAAAAAGCTTTGAGAGAGTTGCAGTCTTTGGAGAATGTAGTAGTAAAAAAAGCTGATAAGGGTGGTAACATAATTATATGGCCCAATACCTTATATGAGAAACAAGTAATGAAGACCTTAAATAAAAAAGGATGTTATAAGAAATTGGACTCTAATCCTCTGAGGCAATTCCAACAGGAATTAGTGGGAATTTTAGAAACAGCGTATGAGGATGGAATTATCCCGAAAAAATTTGTTGAAGTGATCAGTAAATTGCAACCCAAAATGGCTACTTTTTATATTCTGCCAAAACTGCACAAAGACCCACTGGACCCACCTGGAAGGCCCATAGTGTCGGTTATAGGGGGGTTATGTGAAACAGTATGTGCACTTATAGATCACTACTTGCAACCATTCGTGTTGGCTCTGCCTTCGTATATAAAAGATATAACAATGATGTTGCAGAGGTTAGATTCTTTGCAACTGGAGGAAGGTGCAATTTTTGTCACAGCGGACGTGGAAGCATTGTATTACTCAATCAGGCATTCTGATGGTTTAAATGCAGCTTCACACTATCTGTATGAAAGTAATTTGGACCCACCCCTAATTGAATTGATTTTGACATTGTTAAAATTTATATTAGAACACAATGTCTTTATTTTCAATAAAGATATATATAAACAAATGCAAGGGACAGCCATGGGGACCAAATGTGCCCCCACATATGCAAATTTATTTATGGGGTTTCGGGAGCGCATGATTTTCCAGGACGACGGAATTTTGGGCAAACAGGCAATTCATGGGTGGAGTCGATACATAGATGACGTCCTTTTCATTTGGGAGGACTCTATTGAAAATCTATGTATTTTGATAGAAAGACTTAACCAAAACAACTTAAATATTAAATTAACCTACAATTATGGTAGAAAGGTAGAATTTTTAGACTTGAAGATAGAGGCCCTCCCTGATGGAAGGGTTGTCACAGATGTATTCAGAAAGCCTACAGCTACAAATACCCTTTTATGTGCCTCTTCTGCCCACCATAGGTCTACTTTAAATGGTATCCCTACGGGACAGTTTATGAGGATAAAAAGGATTTGTACTACAGAAGAAGATTTTAAATGTCAAGCGGAGGACCTCACCCGAAGACTAAAAGATCGAGGATATAGCAATAGACAAATAAAGAGAGGGTTTAAAAAGGCATCAAGATGCTCTAGAGAAGATCTTTTGTATACCCAAAGGAAAAAAAGGGAAAGCAGAGATAAATAATCAGGTAAGGTTTATCACCGAATACAACAAACAATGGCCGGAATTGGTGTCTATTATGCGAAAACATTGGGGGGTCTTATTATCGGACCCAATTTTGAAAAATATTTTACCTAGTCATCCTTTAATGACACCAAAACGGTCGAAGAATTTGGGTGATCTTTTGGGGCATAGCCATTACTCAGAAATTCCTGCAAAAAAGACAAGGGTTGAACTAAATGGCTTTTTCCCTTGCAATTCCTGTAAGGCGTGCAATTATGATGGAACTAAGGTCTACAAGATATGGAAGACCCTGACATGTACATCAAAAGGAGTAGTATATCATGCCCGCTGTCCGTGTAATAAAATCTACATAGGCTTAACCACACGAGAGTTGAGGGTGAGGACAAGGGAACATATAAGGGATATTGAAAAATCAGTCATATGTGAAGACATCAGAACCCTTAAAACGCTGCCAAGGCATTTTCAATTATATCATAAATGTGATCCATCAGGCCTTAAAATTCAGGCTATAGACCAAGTATATCTGGGGTCTAGGGGAGGTAACATTGGTAAAATTCTAGCGCAGAGAGAAAGTAGGTGGATTTTTCTACTGGGGACTGTTGTGAAATTGGATTCTGGGCTCCCCCGGTGGCCACTTGTGGAATTTAACTTGTGTGCATCATCCCCTCTGTTCACCTGCTCCTATCAGGATGTGGGAGTCGCTATATAACCTTGCTCCTCTGTCAGTTTCATGCCGGTCAACAATGTAATCAGTAGCCTTTCTGTGCATGTTCCTGCTACTAGACAACTCCCAGCTAAGTTGGACTTTTGTCCTTGTGTGTTTTTGCATTTTGTTCCTGTTCACAGCTGCTGTTTCGTTACTGTGTCTGGAAAGCTCTTGTGAGCGGAAATTGCCACTCTGGTGTTATGAGTTAATGCTAGAGTCTTAAAGTAATTTCTGGATGGTGTTTTGATAGGGTTTTCTGCTGACCATGAAAGTGCCCTTTCTGTCTTCATGCTATCAATAATCAGAACCTCCCACTCCCGTCTCCAAGACTTTACACGTGCGGCGCCGATTCTTTGGAATGCACTACCTAGGTTAATACAATTAATCCCCAATCCCCACAGTTTTAAGCGTGCCCTAAAAACTCATTTGTTCAGATTGGCCTACCGCCTCAACGCATTAACCTAATTATCCCTGTGTGGCCTATTAATAAAAAAACAACAACATAATCACGTTCCTCCATCATGTTCTCATACACTTTATGCAGTTAATAGCCTCTGTGTCTGTACTGTTACATACTTAGGCAGTTAACTGGTTCATGCAGCTTTACATGAACACCCGAGCCTTACACTATGGCTGGTCCAAATAACTAAAGCAATTGTTACCATCCACCTCTCGTGTCTCCCCTTTTCCTCATAGATTGTAAGCTTGCGAGCAGGGCCCTCATTCCTACTGGTATCTGTTTTGAACTGTGATTTCTGTTATGCTGTAATGTCTATTGTCTGTATAAGTCCCCTCTATAAGTTGTAAAGCGCTGCGGAATATGTTGGCGCTATATAAATAAAATTATTATTATTATTATTATTATTATCTAGTAAGCGGACCTCGATTTTGCTAAACCTATTTTCATACTACGTTTGTCATTTCATCTAAAATCACCGCCAATATATGTGGGGGCCTCTGTCTGCCTTTTGGGAAAATTTCTCTAGAGGTGAGCCAGGACTGTCTTTTCCTCTGCTAGGATTAGGTAGTTCTCCGGCTGGCGCTGGGCATCTAGGGATAAAAAAACGTAGGCATGCTACCCGGCCACTTCTAGTTGTGCGGCAGGTTTAGTTCATGGTCAGTATAGTTTCCATCTTCCAAGAGCTAGTTCTCATGTATGCTGGGCTATGTTCTCTCGCCATTGAGAATCATGACAGTTTGACCGGCCCAAAAAAGGGTTAAATTACTGGCTGAGAAAGGAGAGAAAAAAGAAGTCTGCTACAATTTTTTTTTTTTTTTTTTTTTCTTTCCTCTAGTTCTGAGTGTGCTCTTAATTGAATCACTTGCTAGTCTGCCTATACTGCAGCCTTCCTCTCTTCCTCTCCTTCTAATCCTTGAATGGCTCTGTGTTCACCTGTTTCAAATGGATCTTCAGAGTGTAGCTACAGGTTTGAATAATCTCGCCACAAAGGTACAAAATTTGCAAGATTTTGTTGTTCATGCACCTATGTCTGAGCCTAGAATTCCTTTGCCTGAATTCTTCTCGGGGAATAGATCTCACTTTCAAAATTTTAAAAATAATTGCAAATTGTTTTTGTCCCTGAAGTCTCGCTCTGCCGGAGACCCTGCACAGCAGGTCAGGATTGTAATTTCCTTGCTCCGGGGCGACCCTCAAGACTGGGCTTTTGCATTGGCACCAGGGGATCCTGCGTTGCTCAATGTGGATGCGTTTTTTCTGGCCTTGGGGTTGCTTTATGAGGAACCTCATTTAGAGCTTCAGGCGGAAAAGGCCTTGATGTCCTTGTCTCAGGGGCAAGATGAAGCTGAAATATACTGCCAAAAATTCCGCAAATGGTCTGTGCTTACTCAGTGGAATGAGTGCGCCCTGGCGGCGATTTTCAGAGAAGGTCTCTCTGATGCCATTAAGGATGTTATGGTGGGGTTCCCTGTGCCTGCGAGTCTGAATGAGTCCATGACGATGGCTATTCAGATCGATAGGCGTCTGCGGGAGCGCAAACCTGTGCACCATTTGGTGGTGTCTACTGAGAAAACGCCAGAAAATATGCAATGTGATAGAATTCTGTCCAGAAGCGAGCGGCAGAATTTTAGACGAAAAAATGGGTTGTGCTTCTATTGTGGTGATTCAACTCATGTTATATCAGCATGCTTTAAGCGTACTAAGAAGCCTGACAAGTCTGTTTCAATTAGCACTTTACAGTCTAAGTTTATTCTATCTGTGACCCTGATTTGTTCTTTGTCATCTATTACCGCGGACGCCTATGTCGACTCTGGCGCTGCTTTGAGTCTTATGGATTGATGCTTTGCCAAACGCTGTGGGTATGATTTGGAGCCATTGGAGGCTCCGATACCTCTGAAAGGGATTGACTCCACCCCATTGGCTAGTAATAAACCACAATACTGGACACAAGTGACTATGCGTGTTAATCCGGATCACCAGGAGGTTATTCGCTTTCTGGTGCTGTATAATCTACATGATGTTTTGGTGCTGGGATTGCCATGGCTGCAATCTCATAACCCAGTCCTCGACTGGAGAGCTATGTCTGTGTTAAGCTGGGGATGTAAAGGAACTCATGGGGACGTACCTTTGGTTTCCATTTCATCATCTATTCCCTCTGAGATTCCTGAATTCTTGTCTGACTTTCGTGACGTTTTTGAAGAACCCAAGGTTGGTTCACTACCTCCGCACCGGGAGTGCGATTGTGCCATAGACTTGATCCCGGGTAGTAAATACCCTAAGGGTCGTTTATTTAATCTGTCTGTGCCTGAACACGCTGCTATGCGAGAATATATAAAGGAGTCCTTGGAAAAGGGACATATTCGTCCTTCGTCATCTCCCTTAGGAGCCGGTTTTTTCTTTGTGTCTAAGAAAGACGGCTCTTTGAGGCCGTGTATTGATTATCGACTTTTGAATAAAATCACGGTTAAATATCAATATCCGTTACCACTGCTTACTGATTTGTTTGCTCGTATAAAGGGGGCCAAGTGGTTCTCTAAGATTGATCTCCGTGGGGCGTATAATTTGGTGCGAATCAAGCAGGGGGATGAGTGGAAAACCGCATTTAATACGCCCGAGGGCCATTTTGAGTATTTGGTGATGCCTTTTGGTCTTTCAAATGCCCCTTCAGTCTTCCAGTCCTTTATGCATGACATTTTCCGCGATTATTTGGATAAATTTATGATTGTGTATCTGGATGATATTCTGATTTTTTCGGATGACTGGGACTCTCATGTCCAGCAGGTCAGGAGGGTTTTTCAGGTTTTGCGGTCTAATTCCTTGTGTGTGAAGGGTTCTAAGTGTGTTTTTGGGGTTCAGAAGATTTCCTTCTTGGGATACATTTTTTCCCCCTCTTCCATCGAGATGGATCCTGTCAAGGTTCAGGCTATTGGTGATTGGACGCAACCCTCTTCTCTTAAGAGTCTTCAGAAATTTTTGGGCTTTGCTAACTTTTATCGTCGATTTATTGCTGGTTTTTCTGATGTTGTAAAACCATTGACTGATTTGACTAAGAAGGGTGCTGATGTTGCTGATTGGTCCCCTGATGCTGTGGAGGCCTTTCGGGAGCTCAAGCGCCGCTTTTCTTCCGCCCCAGTGTTGCGTCAGCCTGATGTTGCTCTTCCTTTTCAGGTTGAGGTCGACGCTTCTGAAATCGGAGCTGGGGCGGTGTTGTCGCAGAGAAGTTCCGACTGCTCCGTGATGAGACCTTGTGCTTTTTTTTCCCGTAAATTTTCGCCCGCCGAGCGGAATTATGATATTGGGAATCGGGAGCTTTTGGCCATGAAGTGGGCTTTTGAGGAGTGGCGTCACTGGCTTGAGGGGGCCAGACATCAGGTGGTGGTATTGACTGACCACAAAAATTTAATTTACCTTGAGTCTGCCAGGCGCCTGAATCCTAGACAAGCGCGCTGGTCGTTGTTTTTCTCTCGGTTTAATTTTGTGGTGTCTTACCTACCGGGTTCTAAGAATGTTAAGGCGGATGCCCTTTCTAGGAGTTTTGAGCCTGACTCCCCTGGTGATTCTGAGCCCACAGGTATCCTTAAAGATGGAGTGATATTGTCTGCCGTTTCTCCAGACCTGCGGCGGGCCTTGCAGGAGTTTCAGGCGGATAGACCTGATCGTTGCCCACCTGGTAGACTGTTTGTTCCTGATGATTGGACCAGTAGAGTCATCTCTGAGGTTCATTCTTCTGCGTTGGCAGGTCATCCTGGAATCTTTGGTACCAGGGATTTGGTGGCAAGGTCCTTCTGGTGGCCTTCCCTGTCACGAGATGTGCGAGGCTTTGTGCAGTCTTGTGACGTTTGTGCTCGGGCCAAGCCTTGTTGTTCTTGGGCTAGTGGATTGTTGTTACCCTTGCCTATCCCGAAGAGGCCTTGGACGCACATCTCGATGGATTTTATTTCGGATCTGCCTGTTTCTCAGAAGATGTCTGTCATCTGGGTGGTGTGTGACCGTTTCTCTAAGATGGTCCATCTGGTTCCCTTGCCTAAGTTGCCTTCTTCTTCCGAGTTGGTTCCTCTGTTTTTTCAAAATGTTGTTCGTTTGCATGGTATTCCGGAGAATATCGTTTCTGACAGAGGGACCCAATTCGTGTCTAGATTTTGGCGGGCATTCTGTGCTAGGATGGGCATAGATTTGTCTTTTTCGTCTGCTTTCCATCCTCAGACTAATGGCCAGACCGAGCGGACTAATCAGACCTTGGAGACATATTTGAGGTGTTTTGTGTCTGCGGATCAGGATGATTGGGTTGCTTTTTTGCCTTTGGCGGAGTTCGCCCTCAATAATCGGGCCAGCTCTGCCACCTTGGTGTCCCCGTTTTTCTGTAATTCGGGGTTTCATCCTCGATTTTCCTCCGGTCAAGTGGAATCTTCGGATTGTCCTGGAGTGGATGCTGTGGTGGAGAGGTTGCATCAGATTTGGGGGCAGGTGGTGGACAATTTGAAGTTGTCCCAGGAGAAGACTCAGCTTTTTGCCAACCGCCGTCGTCGTGTTGGTCCTCGGCTTTGTGTTGGGGACTTGGTGTGGTTGTCTTCTCGTTTTGTCCCTATGAGGGTTTCTTCTCCTAAGTTTAAGCCTCGGTTCATCGGCCCATACAAGATATTGGAGATTCTTAACCCTGTGTCCTTCCGTTTGGACCTCCCTGCATCCTTTTCGATTCATAATGTTTTTCATCGGTCATTGTTGCGCAGGTATGAGGTACCAGCTGTGCCTTCCGTTGAGCCTCCTGCTCCGGTGTTGGTTGAGGGTGAGTTGGAGTACGTTGTGGAAAAGATCTTGGACTCTCGTGTTTCCAGACGGAAACTCCAGTATCTGGTCAAATGGAAGGGATACGGTCAGGAGGATAATTCTTGGGTCACTGCCTCTGATGTTCATGCCTCCGATCTTGTCCGTGCCTTTCATAGGGCTCATCCTGATCGCCCTGGTGGTTCTGGTGAGGGTTCGGTGCCCCCTCCTTGAGGGGGGGGTACTGTTGTGAAATTGGATTCTGGGCTCCCCCGGTGGCCACTTGTGGAATTTAACTTGTGTGCATCATCCCCTCTGTTCACCTGCTCCTATCAGGATGTGGGAGTCGCTATATAACCTTGCTCCTCTGTCAGTTTCATGCCGGTCAACAATGTAAGCAGTAGCCTTTCTGTGCATGTTCCTGCTACTAGACAACTCCCAGCTAAGTTGGACTTTTGTCCTTGTGTGTTTTTGCATTTTGTTCCTGTTCACAGCTGCTGTTTCGTTACTGTGTCTGGAAAGCTCTTGTGAGCGGAAATTGCCACTCTGGTGTTATGAGTTAATGCTAGAGTCTTAAAGTAATTTCTGGATGGTGTTTTGATAGGGTTTTCTGCTGACCATGAAAGTGCCCTTTCTGTCTTCATGCTATCTAGTAAGCGGACCTCGATTTTGCTAAACCTATTTTCATACTACGTTTGTCATTTCATCTAAAATCACCGCCAATATATGTGGGGGCCTCTGTCTGCCTTTTGGGAAAATTTCTCTAGAGGTGAGCCAGGACTGTCTTTTCCTCTGCTAGGATTAGGTAGTTCTCCGGCTGGCGCTGGGCATCTAGGGATAAAAAAACGTAGGCATGCTACCCGGCCACTTCTAGTTGTGCGGCAGGTTTAGTTCATGGTCAGTATAGTTTCCATCTTCCAAGAGCTAGTTCTCATGTATGCTGGGCTATGTTCTCTCGCCATTGAGAATCATGACAGTTTGACCGGCCCAAAAAAGGGTTAAATTACTGGCTGAGAAAGGAGAGAAAAAAGAAGTCTGCTACAATTTTTTTTTTTTTTTTTTTTCTTTCCTCTAGTTCTGAGTGTGCTCTTAATTGAATCACTTGCTAGTCTGCCTATACTGCAGCCTTCCTCTCTTCCTCTCCTTCTAATCCTTGAATGGCTCTGTGTTCACCTGTTTCAAATGGATCTTCAGAGTGTAGCTACAGGTTTGAATAATCTCGCCACAAAGGTACAAAATTTGCAAGATTTTGTTGTTCATGCACCTATGTCTGAGCCTAGAATTCCTTTGCCTGAATTCTTCTCGGGGAATAGATCTCACTTTCAAAATTTTAAAAATAATTGCAAATTGTTTTTGTCCCTGAAGTCTCGCTCTGCCGGAGACCCTGCACAGCAGGTCAGGATTGTAATTTCCTTGCTCCGGGGCGACCCTCAAGACTGGGCTTTTGCATTGGCACCAGGGGATCCTGCGTTGCTCAATGTGGATGCGTTTTTTCTGGCCTTGGGGTTGCTTTATGAGGAACCTCATTTAGAGCTTCAGGCGGAAAAGGCCTTGATGTCCTTGTCTCAGGGGCAAGATGAAGCTGAAATATACTGCCAAAAATTCCGCAAATGGTCTGTGCTTACTCAGTGGAATGAGTGCGCCCTGGCGGCGATTTTCAGAGAAGGTCTCTCTGATGCCATTAAGGATGTTATGGTGGGGTTCCCTGTGCCTGCGAGTCTGAATGAGTCCATGACGATGGCTATTCAGATCGATAGGCGTCTGCGGGAGCGCAAACCTGTGCACCATTTGGTGGTGTCTACTGAGAAAACGCCAGAAAATATGCAATGTGATAGAATTCTGTCCAGAAGCGAGCGGCAGAATTTTAGACGAAAAAATGGGTTGTGCTTCTATTGTGGTGATTCAACTCATGTTATATCAGCATGCTTTAAGCGTACTAAGAAGCCTGACAAGTCTGTTTCAATTAGCACTTTACAGTCTAAGTTTATTCTATCTGTGACCCTGATTTGTTCTTTGTCATCTATTACCGCGGACGCCTATGTCGACTCTGGCGCTGCTTTGAGTCTTATGGATTGATGCTTTGCCAAACGCTGTGGGTATGATTTGGAGCCATTGGAGGCTCCGATACCTCTGAAAGGGATTGACTCCACCCCATTGGCTAGTAATAAACCACAATACTGGACACAAGTGACTATGCGTGTTAATCCGGATCACCAGGAGGTTATTCGCTTTCTGGTGCTGTATAATCTACATGATGTTTTGGTGCTGGGATTGCCATGGCTGCAATCTCATAACCCAGTCCTCGACTGGAGAGCTATGTCTGTGTTAAGCTGGGGATGTAAAGGAACTCATGGGGACGTACCTTTGGTTTCCATTTCATCATCTATTCCCTCTGAGATTCCTGAATTCTTGTCTGACTTTCGTGACGTTTTTGAAGAACCCAAGGTTGGTTCACTACCTCCGCACCGGGAGTGCGATTGTGCCATAGACTTGATCCCGGGTAGTAAATACCCTAAGGGTCGTTTATTTAATCTGTCTGTGCCTGAACACGCTGCTATGCGAGAATATATAAAGGAGTCCTTGGAAAAGGGACATATTCGTCCTTCGTCATCTCCCTTAGGAGCCGGTTTTTTCTTTGTGTCTAAGAAAGACGGCTCTTTGAGGCCGTGTATTGATTATCGACTTTTGAATAAAATCACGGTTAAATATCAATATCCGTTACCACTGCTTACTGATTTGTTTGCTCGTATAAAGGGGGCCAAGTGGTTCTCTAAGATTGATCTCCGTGGGGCGTATAATTTGGTGCGAATCAAGCAGGGGGATGAGTGGAAAACCGCATTTAATACGCCCGAGGGCCATTTTGAGTATTTGGTGATGCCTTTTGGTCTTTCAAATGCCCCTTCAGTCTTCCAGTCCTTTATGCATGACATTTTCCGCGATTATTTGGATAAATTTATGATTGTGTATCTGGATGATATTCTGATTTTTTCGGATGACTGGGACTCTCATGTCCAGCAGGTCAGGAGGGTTTTTCAGGTTTTGCGGTCTAATTCCTTGTGTGTGAAGGGTTCTAAGTGTGTTTTTGGGGTTCAGAAGATTTCCTTCTTGGGATACATTTTTTCCCCCTCTTCCATCGAGATGGATCCTGTCAAGGTTCAGGCTATTGGTGATTGGACGCAACCCTCTTCTCTTAAGAGTCTTCAGAAATTTTTGGGCTTTGCTAACTTTTATCGTCGATTTATTGCTGGTTTTTCTGATGTTGTAAAACCATTGACTGATTTGACTAAGAAGGGTGCTGATGTTGCTGATTGGTCCCCTGATGCTGTGGAGGCCTTTCGGGAGCTCAAGCGCCGCTTTTCTTCCGCCCCAGTGTTGCGTCAGCCTGATGTTGCTCTTCCTTTTCAGGTTGAGGTCGACGCTTCTGAAATCGGAGCTGGGGCGGTGTTGTCGCAGAGAAGTTCCGACTGCTCCGTGATGAGACCTTGTGCTTTTTTTTCCCGTAAATTTTCGCCCGCCGAGCGGAATTATGATATTGGGAATCGGGAGCTTTTGGCCATGAAGTGGGCTTTTGAGGAGTGGCGTCACTGGCTTGAGGGGGCCAGACATCAGGTGGTGGTATTGACTGACCACAAAAATTTAATTTACCTTGAGTCTGCCAGGCGCCTGAATCCTAGACAAGCGCGCTGGTCGTTGTTTTTCTCTCGGTTTAATTTTGTGGTGTCTTACCTACCGGGTTCTAAGAATGTTAAGGCGGATGCCCTTTCTAGGAGTTTTGAGCCTGACTCCCCTGGTGATTCTGAGCCCACAGGTATCCTTAAAGATGGAGTGATATTGTCTGCCGTTTCTCCAGACCTGCGGCGGGCCTTGCAGGAGTTTCAGGCGGATAGACCTGATCGTTGCCCACCTGGTAGACTGTTTGTTCCTGATGATTGGACCAGTAGAGTCATCTCTGAGGTTCATTCTTCTGCGTTGGCAGGTCATCCTGGAATCTTTGGTACCAGGGATTTGGTGGCAAGGTCCTTCTGGTGGCCTTCCCTGTCACGAGATGTGCGAGGCTTTGTGCAGTCTTGTGACGTTTGTGCTCGGGCCAAGCCTTGTTGTTCTTGGGCTAGTGGATTGTTGTTACCCTTGCCTATCCCGAAGAGGCCTTGGACGCACATCTCGATGGATTTTATTTCGGATCTGCCTGTTTCTCAGAAGATGTCTGTCATCTGGGTGGTGTGTGACCGTTTCTCTAAGATGGTCCATCTGGTTCCCTTGCCTAAGTTGCCTTCTTCTTCCGAGTTGGTTCCTCTGTTTTTTCAAAATGTTGTTCGTTTGCATGGTATTCCGGAGAATATCGTTTCTGACAGAGGGACCCAATTCGTGTCTAGATTTTGGCGGGCATTCTGTGCTAGGATGGGCATAGATTTGTCTTTTTCGTCTGCTTTCCATCCTCAGACTAATGGCCAGACCGAGCGGACTAATCAGACCTTGGAGACATATTTGAGGTGTTTTGTGTCTGCGGATCAGGATGATTGGGTTGCTTTTTTGCCTTTGGCGGAGTTCGCCCTCAATAATCGGGCCAGCTCTGCCACCTTGGTGTCCCCGTTTTTCTGTAATTCGGGGTTTCATCCTCGATTTTCCTCCGGTCAAGTGGAATCTTCGGATTGTCCTGGAGTGGATGCTGTGGTGGAGAGGTTGCATCAGATTTGGGGGCAGGTGGTGGACAATTTGAAGTTGTCCCAGGAGAAGACTCAGCTTTTTGCCAACCGCCGTCGTCGTGTTGGTCCTCGGCTTTGTGTTGGGGACTTGGTGTGGTTGTCTTCTCGTTTTGTCCCTATGAGGGTTTCTTCTCCTAAGTTTAAGCCTCGGTTCATCGGCCCATACAAGATATTGGAGATTCTTAACCCTGTGTCCTTCTGTTTGGACCTCCCTGCATCCTTTTCGATTCATAATGTTTTTCATCGGTCATTGTTGCGCAGGTATGAGGTACCAGCTGTGCCTTCCGTTGAGCCTCCTGCTCCGGTGTTGGTTGAGGGTGAGTTGGAGTACGTTGTGGAAAAGATCTTGGACTCTCGTGTTTCCAGACGGAAACTCCAGTATCTGGTCAAATGGAAGGGATACGGTCAGGAGGATAATTCTTGGGTCACTGCCTCTGATGTTCATGCCTCCGATCTTGTCCGTGCCTTTCATAGGGCTCATCCTGATCGCCCTGGTGGTTCTGGTGAGGGTTCGGTGCCCCCTCCTTGAGGGGGGGGTACTGTTGTGAAATTGGATTCTGGGCTCCCCCGGTGGCCACTTGTGGAATTTAACTTGTGTGCATCATCCCCTCTGTTCACCTGCTCCTATCAGGATGTGGGAGTCGCTATATAACCTTGCTCCTCTGTCAGTTTCATGCCGGTCAACAATGTAAGCAGTAGCCTTTCTGTGCATGTTCCTGCTACTAGACAACTCCCAGCTAAGTTGGACTTTTGTCCTTGTGTGTTTTTGCATTTTGTTCCTGTTCACAGCTGCTGTTTCGTTACTGTGTCTGGAAAGCTCTTGTGAGCGGAAATTGCCACTCTGGTGTTATGAGTTAATGCTAGAGTCTTAAAGTAATTTCTGGATGGTGTTTTGATAGGGTTTTCTGCTGACCATGAAAGTGCCCTTTCTGTCTTCATGCTATCTAGTAAGCGGACCTCGATTTTGCTAAACCTATTTTCATACTACGTTTGTCATTTCATCTAAAATCACCGCCAATATATGTGGGGGCCTCTGTCTGCCTTTTGGGAAAATTTCTCTAGAGGTGAGCCAGGACTGTCTTTTCCTCTGCTAGGATTAGGTAGTTCTCCGGCTGGCGCTGGGCATCTAGGGATAAAAAAACGTAGGCATGCTACCCGGCCACTTCTAGTTGTGCGGCAGGTTTAGTTCATGGTCAGTATAGTTTCCATCTTCCAAGAGCTAGTTCTCATGTATGCTGGGCTATGTTCTCTCGCCATTGAGAATCATGACAGGGGACTATGGCTCCCCAAGGCCTCAATGAAAGTTTAGGCTTTAATGCCTTTCTGTGATGTACATTCTTGTAAATTGAGGTCTCTATAGATATATTATAGCAATATTTCCTGTTTTTCCTGTTTTTAATAATTGTTTTTGTTTGTGTGTTGCCTTTGTTATTTTTAATCATGGTATTTTTATCTTAGTTTATTAAGGATCTGTTATGGGATGTGTCCTTGTCCCTATCTGCATTTGAAGAAAAGAGAATTATGAATTTTGAAGATTATGAGCGTCTTGGGATTCTTGGAATTGAAAGCTCTCGTCATTAGCAGTATATTGAATACGGGACCATTCCCTTCAAAACTGTTCTTCGTTCTGTATTTTTCCCTTTCCTTTTCCTTTTTTTCTAATTTTGTATATTTATTTCGTGTTATAGTGTTGGGGTCGCAGCAGGTTTTTGGCTCTGAATATTCTGGACATTTTTATGATTATTATAGTCCATAGTAATTGTACTGTTATTCTTATTGTTAGTATTTATTTTCGGGTATTATATACACTTATATATTTATTTGTTTATTCTGACGCATTTTTTATATGAATTATATTAAGAGTGTCTTAAATAATAATTATCCACTAGTTATATTATATTATTGAATTTGATACTAATCTGTATGTTCACTCATTATCAGCATAATATCACTATATATGTTTATTTATATTTTTTATAATATATTATAGTATTTGATATTGTATTTTCACATTTTTAGCACTTTATATATTTCACCACATATGTTTATACATTTTTCACAGTATAGGCGCATAGTCACCTGTCTACATACGGCGCGGTTTATTTAAGCTCACAATCTTATATTGAATGCGGTGTAATTTGCAATACCATACTGCTGATCTTTTAAATATCTGCCAAACCGCTGCTCTGTTTCGGCTCCTGGAGGGCGCATGCACAGACAAGAGCTCCCGAATGCCTTTCTGTTCCGCTCACAATTGGTGACGTAGAGCGTCTCACGCTTGCGTCCCAGGCGCGGTGTTCAGGAAGACTTCATTTTCTATGAGGGAGTTTCCTTTGTTGGCGCATGCGCAGTAACAAGCCGGGTATGCCGATATTGTTTGCAGCTGCGATTGGGGGTATAAATATACGGGGCGATGCAGCGCACATACATGCCCCTATTTGAAGAAGCCATTATGGCGAAACGGCGCTGTCGGGGTTACTGATGGACACACAGGAAAGGACACACATAT
This sequence comes from Ranitomeya variabilis, assembly GCF_051348905.1. Taxonomy (NCBI): domain Eukaryota; kingdom Metazoa; phylum Chordata; class Amphibia; order Anura; family Dendrobatidae; genus Ranitomeya; species Ranitomeya variabilis. The sequence goes on from NC_135235.1 coordinate 103,100,151, forward strand.
ATGTGAGTAAAATAGGTTCTCTGCTGCTACTGCTTATTATTACATTTGCGAGTTACCTTTTGCACTAGACACCTTCAGTTTACTTTAGGTGGTGCAGGCACATTGGCACTTTGTGTTGTAAGAATTCAAACTATTATGGAAATGACTTTCTGATTACCGCAATACTTTAGCACTAGGCACTTTGTAGATTGTAATATAGAGGCAAATATATATATGCATTTTTGAGCAATATGTACACATGATATAGGTTTGTCTACAAAGTAGTCTCGGGGATTACTTCTAACATAGAGATGCGGTTTTTTTAGTCATAAGTTTTGTGTGCACGGGCCACTTTATATTTATTTTTATAGGGCTGGTTCCCATAAATATAATTAAATATTTGGAAGGTGCTATAGTGTTATGCAGTTTTGTCCTTTTCCCCCTTTTTTGGTGTTTGTTCCATCAGTATTTTCTTTGAATTTCCTTGTCTTCTGTTTTAAAAAAAAAAAAATGTTTGTCTAATAAAACTATCATGTTTTAAATATATTTGCTTATGCCTCTTTTTCACCTTTTATCATTTGGGTGTTTTCTTGGTACGATAAGTATATTTGGAGGTGGCAAGCCCACTGTTGGATTTTGGTTATGTATTGTTTAATAGTGCATGAGTTTCTGTCTACAGTAATAGTGTTATATTGGCAATAATATATTGTAAAAAAAAAAAACAGGAAGTTCCTGTCCACTCATTTAATCCGCTGCCAGTAGTTGGCTCTATTGACCTTAGACGGAGAAGTTTCGACAAAACTATGTAAGTTATGTAGCAGCAGCCAAGAGGTGTTTGCTCGGCATCAAGACAACTTCGAGTGCATTAACCAAACAAAGCCCTAGGCGCACTACAATGGTGTACACAAAATAGTATGGGGTGCAAATGAGTGATAAATCAAATGAATAATGAGAGAAAAAGCATCACTCCAAATATGCACACCACATACACAAAAATAAGAGACATGATAATAAATCATATATGAAAAAACAAGATTTTTATTGACACACGACACACAATATAAAACATAATTAAAACCAGCAAAGAGCCTTGTCCATACACAATCATATAAATCTGAGTATAAGAGTGAATATCCAACGAAATAGTGTGATAAGGACTACCTGAATGCAGGCCTGTGCAGCTATAGGCAAAAGGGGTTAATAGAAGCAAGCCAGAAAACAGTCCTTCAGGCTAGCAATATAAAGCCCCCTAGCAACCATGATAGTAACACACTGAGCAATATAACGAGCCAATACCTAGATGGCAAAAAACCACCTACGTGGCTCATGGGATAAAAATACACCAAACTATCAAGCAAATAACAGTGGTCAAATGGACTCCAACATAAGTCCCAAGGTCACCATGAATATGGTGAGGAGCTGCAGCAATACATAATGAAAGACCCCAGAAAATGCTGAGGCCAAGTTACCCAGTGCGAGGTAGCAACCCAAAAGCAGATCCACAGGAAAGCAGGTGGAGAGGACAAGGCCCAGTGCAGCCCCACGCGTATCGCCCTCACTGATAGGGCTTCATCAGGGGATTAAGACCATCCAACATGAGATCCCCACAAGGATCCCCCACAGTCCCATCTGAGAAAGATATTAACAGATCCCACTGCAAATGCAACAGGAGGTAAAAGACTTTCTGTCACACATGCTGCGGAATGGCGTGATCACGGAGACTCAATCCCCAGACTGCCCCCAACGTACTAGTACATAAAAAGACGGGACTCTGAGGTTCTTTGTGGATGACAGATGACTGAATGCCTGCTACATGCGAGACTCATACCCCCTACCAAGGATTGAAGAGCCCTGTCTGCCTTGGGAAATGCTAAATACTTCTCATGCCTTGATCTGGCCAGCAGCTATTGGCCGGTCCCTGTAGCCTAGAAGGACTGAACAAAAACTGCCTTCTTCCATCCTATGGAGCTCTTAAAGTTCAACCAGATGCTTTTTGGGTTGACAAATGCAACAGGAACGTTTCAGCATTTGATGGAAAGATGTCTTGGGGACCTGAACTTTGAAGCAACCCTGATTTAGATTGACAACATCATTATTTACTCCCCCTCCTTTGAAGAACATCTTACCAGATTGAAACAAGTACTGGAGCACCTTCAAAAACATGGACTGAAAATCAAATCTCCAAAGTGTCACCTGTTCTAGAGGGAGATTGAGTGCCTGGGTCACACCGTTTCCAGCACAGGAGTCTATACCACCTCAGAGAAAGTGGCCGCAGTTCAAAAATGGCGTGTACCTAAGACATTGAGGGAACTGAGCTTTCTTGGGGCTAGCCACATACTACCAGAAGTTTATCAAGAACTTTGCTAAGATGGCAACACTGTTGCATGAGTTACTACAAGGAACAGCAGGAAAGACCAAGCATCAGTCAATTGGTTGGGGCCCTGGACAACAGGAGGCTTTCCAGGCTCTGAAGATGGCACTGACTGATGCCCCGATCTTAGCTTTGGTTGACTTCTCTGAGCCCTTCGTGCTGTACACCGATGGAAGCCTGTATGAATTAGGGGCAATGCTTGCCCAAGTACGAAAAGGAAGCAAGAGGGTTATCGCCTATGCCAGTCGGTAATTGAAGGACTCCAAAAGAAACCCCGATAATTATAGCTCATTCAAATTAGAATTGCTTTCAACTGACAACAATCCCCTTGCTCATCTTCATGAAAGCAAGTTGGGTCACTACACTATGTTCCAAATTATTATGCAAATTACATTTTTATCAGATTTTCCTAAATGGTCGGTGCAAATAACAGTCAGTCTAATAAGTCATCACCAGTTAGAATATACATTGAATTTTATTGAAGAAACCTCCCAATGATAACAGTATAATCTCCAAAATTAATAAAACCTCAAAATGCACTGTTCCAAATTATTAGGCACAGTAGAATTTCTAAACATTTTATATGTTTTAAAGAACTGAAAATGCTCATTTGTTGAATTTGCAGCATTAGGAGGTCACACTCACTGAACAAAACAGCTATTTAACGCCAAAACATCCTAACAGGCCAAGTTACATGTAACATAGGACCCCTTCTTTGATATCACCTTCACAATTCTTGCATCCATTGAACTTGTGAGTTTTTGGGGAGTTTCTGCTTGTATTTCTTTTCATGAAGTAAGAATAGCCTCCCAGAGCTGCTGTTTTGATGTGAACGGCCTCCCACCCTCATAGATCTTTTGCTTGATGATACTCCAAAGGTTCTCTATAGGGTTGAGGTCAGGGGAAGATGGTGGCCACACCATGAGTTTATCTCCTTTTATGCCCATAGCAGCCAATGACTCAGAGGTTTCTTTGCAGCATGAGATGGGGCATTGTCATGCATGAAGATGATTTTGCTCCTGAAGGCACGTTTCTGCTTTTTATAGCATGGAAGAAAGTTGTCAGTCAGAAACTCTATATACTTTGCAGAGGTCATTTTCACACCTTCAGAAACCTTAAAGGGCCCTACCAGCTGTTTCCCAATGATTCCAGCCCAAAACATGACTCCTCCACCTCCTTGCTGACGTCGCAGCCTTGTTGGGACATGGTGGCCATCCACCAACCATCCACTACTACATCTATCTGGACCGTCCAGAGTTGCTCGACACTCATCAGTAAACAAGACTGTTTGAAAATTAGTCCTCATAAGTCCTCGTATGTCTGGGTCCACTGCAACCGTTTCTGCTTGTGAACACTGTTTAGGGGTGGCCGAATAGTAGGTTTATGAACCAAAGCAAGCCTTTGAAGGATCCTACACCTTGAGGTTCGAGGGACTCCAGATGCCCCAGCAGCTTCAAATATCTATTTGCTGGTTTGTAATGGCTTTTTAGCAGCTGCTGTCTAAATCCGATGAACTTGCCTGGCAGAAAACTTCCTCATTATGTCTTTATCAGCACAAACACATCTGTGCTCAGATACAGCCACAAATCTCTTAACAGTACGATGATCACGCTTAAGTTTTCGGGAAATTTCATATGTTTTCATCCCTTCACCAAGGCATTGCACTATTTGATGCTTTTCAGCAGCAGAGAGATCCTTTTCCTTTCCCATGTTATTTGAAAACTGTGACCTGCTTAATAATGTGGAACATCATTTTTAAGTAGTTTTCCTTTAGAATCACCTGGAAAACTAATTATCACATGTGTTTAAGATTGATTTCAGTGATCCATTGAGCCCTGAGACACAATGCCATCCACGAGTTTATTTGAAAAACAAAACAATTAAATCTTTATGACACTTAAATCCAATTTGCATAATAATTTGGAACATAGTGTAGAGCAGAGATGGGTTGCAAGGATGTCCAAATGCAGGTACAAGATTTCTTATTGGTCCAAGTCCCAGAACACGTATGCAGATGCACTGTCCTGGGTGATGCAGGCAGGTCCAAAGAGAGACACAGACAAAGAGCTAGAGAGTGATGAAGCTCCAGATTTCAAACATTTTGCTGCAGCTGTGGTAGCCACCGAAGAGTCAAGAGAAAAGCCTAAACTCACCAAGAACTTAGATCTCCCTTGGGACGATTAGGTACAGCTACAGGGGTCAAACCCTGAACTAGCAGAAATGAGTCACCGTGACACAGAAACCTGACACAGAGGCCAGAATTGTTTTGTCCACAAGTACCTTGCAGATCCTGTAATAATGGGAAAGACTCTTCATGAAAAATGGTTTGTTACACCACTGCTTCCAAATACACAGGGAGTTCAATGTCACCTTGCAAGTGGTGGTTTCTGAAGGGATGGCGGTGAGCCTGGCTAAAGAAAGGCCACGAAAAAGGAGCCCACTTTGTTACATAGAAGAGCTTCTGATGGCTAGTGTATTGGCCTCAGCTACATCAGGAGGTGGAAGAGACATTCCAAAGATGTTGACAGTGCGAGCTAACTAAGCTTCCAGAACAGAGGACCCCTGTCCAAGTTATCCCAACCTCTGTGCCCTTAGAAGTATTAATGGTTGACTACCTGATGATCGGGATGTCTCATAATGGCTATGAATATTGCTTGGTGATGACCAACTACTTCACTAAGTTGGCAGTACTGAACCCAACCAGAGATCAAACGGTGGAGGTGGCGTCCCGGACCATCTGTTGAGAATTTACTCAAGTATATGGATGCCCAAACAGGATACATTTGGACCAAGGGGCCTGCTTCCAAGGGAAGGTAATTAAATAGTTGCATCGCCTCTACAGAATTGACAAATCCCAGACCACACCATACCACCCTCAAGGGAATGGAGCTTGCGAGCACTTTCATCTTGGAACTGGTGTGCATGTGAAATAATTGAGTCCATGCAACTACTGAAAAAACACCAAACATGCTGCTGTTCCTTCACAGTGGTCATGAAATTATGGAAGTGGATTCCGGGGTGGCAGTCCAAATACTTGTGTCTGGGAACTTAGGCACCAACTTCAGAATACCCGGTCGAATCCCTGACACATGAAGAGCCAATCCAGACAGGAGACCATGTGCTGGAACAGGCTAAACGACCCAGAAACAAACGATTACCACTGGTTGGCAGTGCCATATTGAGTTATAATGGAGCGCCCCCACTGTCGCAGGGCCGAGGAGTACCCGGTACCGGGCCTCTCTGTCTCGGTTCTGGGAGTGTCACGGTGGCTAGACCCGGTCCGTGACCCTGCTGAGGGGCGTCCAGTGTAAGTTGAGAATGATGTGGTGTGGTGCAGGTCGCGATGAATAACGAGGACACCAGGTTGCAGTCTCTTTACCTCTTTACTGAAGGCTTCAGGATCCTCAATCCGGAGTACGGTTAACTGGGCTGTTTGAGACCGGCCGGTCCAATGACACCTCCAGAGTTCCCTTTACAGGTGGAAATCTGTGCCTACCTTCTAGCGCTTGTGTATTGTAGTCCTTCCCTGCTGAGCACCACGGGATAGTCCTCACAACTGTTGGGTCTGTTTCTGAAGTTCCCTCACAACTGATTCTGATGTTCTTCTCCGTCCCCCAGATGATATGGCTAGGACGCACCCGTATGACGGGTAGGCCTGGAGTTCTTCCGGGACCCTAGAGTCGCCCCTCTCCAACTGTTGCCCCCTATGTCTGCTTAGGTGATTTAGGTGAGACAGCCCGCCTATAACTGACTGTCCTGCTGTAGGTTTGAAGTAAGGCTTGGAGCTCAATACTTCCTCGGCATTTCCGGCCACTGGCTACGTGCCTCAGTAGGATGTTGCCTCGGTCTTACAGCACGACTCCTACTGGTCTTATCTCCTTGTTGCGTTGATCTCGTTTCTCACTCTTCACAATAAACCTCGCTTCTTGTCCTTTTTTGGGTACCGCCGCAATGAAGTGCAGGCGCGGTCCCGTAACGTTCTTTCTGTTCGCTAGGCCTCTGTCAGGATCCCACCCCTGACAGGGACCCCCCTGAATCTTCCCCTGCAACACCCTCTGCCACAGGATGTTGCCTGGTTCCAACCCAGTCAGCTTTCTGTCTAACTTCCTATCTAACCCCCAGTTTTACCAGATTGTGAGGAGTGGCCTAATACATAGCACCCTTAGCTCCCCCTGGAGGCCAGACTGTGAAGTGTATTGGTGTCTGTGATACCTGGTCAGGTGAACTCCTTCAGTGCCATCAGACGTACCAATACCCCCCTTAGCGGCGGAGCATCAGTACTGCAACGACCAGGACTCTGGGGCGCTGCACTCCCCCCTGGCTAAATCCAGTACTCCTGGACTGGGAAGAAAACAACAATACATGTCAGCAAAAAGACATACAATTTTTAGAAATGCAAAAACAAGTAAATTTGAACAGAGCTTCCCTTTATGGGAGGTGAGAACACTTGAACGTTACAAACATGGTTAAATACTTTAAATAACATACCATAAATAACTTCTATTACCCAACCGGGTATTCTACTTAGTGCAATCACTGAACAATAATTTAACTTTGCCTCTAAGGAAGTATAAGCTGAATCCACTAAAGGCTTACTCATAGAACACTACAATGTTAATCAACTGTTCTTCATTTTCCAACTTTACATTCGCAGGACCGCCTGTCTATCTGCCCCAGGCCTACTGCCTCTCGCTCTTTTGCAGGACCGCCTCGTTCCTCGTCTGGGCCTACTGCCTTTCTCTTTCTATACACAGTATAGGACTTATCAACCTTCTCTCAGCACAAGATCACTGAGCCATCTCTGTATGGCTCCTAGGAGGACTCACCAATTAACCCCATACGGGTTCACTTCCTGTCCTCATTCTCTAACACATTATTAAACATTTCCTACAAGCAACTAACTAACTACATATAACTTTTACATATAAATATTATCATTACTTCTTTTAAGGCAACATTATACTTTAAGTGCTATTGGTGAACGTTCCCATTAAGAGGGAGCCAAGTCTCTTGGAGGTAGTGCAACTTCTCAAGCTGCAAGTTCGTATAAGGCAGGGACTCCTGTACTGTTTCCAGGAACAGTTTCTTCGCAAAGAGTCCTTTTCCTTTTAAAACCAGTAGGGAGCACCTTTAAGAAGGTGCAAACTATTTACAATAAGTTTGTAATCATGCAGTGTTCATGATCCAGCAGTTCTTTTCAACAGTGATAAACAAAACAAGACAAAAAAGGCAAAAATAGGGATCCCGGGTAAACTAAGGGATCCCTTTAAGAGTTAACCCTAGTCGGGTTGTAGCAGCAGAAAAACAAAAGGAAAGACGAACAGTCAACTATATACATTTTGTAAAGCATTTATGCTTACTCAGGTTCCGGCTGATCCGGAGGTGGCCTCCTTCCGGGCCTCACCCGGAAAACTGCCCGTGATGGTATAGAAAGGCCCGATACTTGTCCAGGCAGCGGCACCACTCCTCTCTGGGCCACCTTCCTCGACCGGGAGCGGGCACGACCCATAGATGCAATGTGGGCCGGGATATCCTGGGGTTCCGCGGTGGCGGGTTCCGCTGCCTTTTCTGCAGGGGATTCGTCCTCTGGCGTTCCGGCAACAGCCTGGAGAGTGATGCACCGCTGAACGCCCCGAGCCGTCCAGCCGACCTCCCTCCTCCATCAGGTATAGGTCACTGCGTCTCCAGGCTCTAAATCGCGGTCTTTGCCATATCTTCCACCGCAGGGCTCCACTTCCCTCCGGTCAACACGGACCTGCAGCGGCTCTCCAATTTCCTGGATGACTCCCCTGCCCTCTCGGGAATTAAAGAATACCACTACACCCCAGTGTGACGGGGGAACCTCCTCAGCACCCGTCAGGTCGATCTGGACCGCAGGTTGGGGACTATTCCTCCACGCCGTCATCAGGCGCCGCAGATGTTCTGCCTCCGGCAGGATCCTCAGGCCCTGTGCCTGCAGCTCGCACTCTGCCGTGGCCGGGATGGAGGAAGCAGGGGACACCGGAGTTAGGCGGACCTCCGTAGGCTGGCCCAGCCGAGCGGTCACACGAGCGTCGGCCTCCCGGCGGCATGCTATCTGCCGGGCCTCAGCTGCAGCCACACACTCCTCAGACGGCGGCCAGTTGGGTCTGCCCGGCGGTAACTCCGTGAGGGCCAGTCCCTGTAACGATGGCGAGTCTGGGGCTGTGACGGGTAGTGCAGCCTCATGCTGGGTCGGGTTGTCCCCATGCGGTGCTTCCGACGTCACCATCTTTGCCTCCTCCTCGGTATCTTCTTCCCGCGCTCTCTTTCGTGGGCGGCCCCATCTCCATGGTCTCCACCCTCCAAAGAGAATGAGGAGGCAGACCTCAGCTGCTGATGGACACGTCCTCAGGATACAGAAATACTTAGACTGGGCGGCCATTGTCTTTCGCGCTCTCCAGCGTGTCTACGCCCACTCCACGCCCTTCTCCTTCTCCTGCGCTCTCCTTAGTGCTGTAATGGCGGCGGTTTTGGCGGGAGCTTCTGGCGGCAAGTGGCAATACACAGTCTTTGCAATAAGTCACAGTCCAAGCACAATAAATCACAGTTCCAAGGCACACATGACCTGATTCTTCAGGCTTAAGTAGATCCTGTTCGTGACGCCAAGTTGGAGCGCCCCCACTGTCGCAGGGCCGAGGAGTACCCGGTACCGGGCCTCTCTGTCTCGGTTCTGGGAGTGTCACGGTGGCTAGACCCAGTCCGTGACCCTGCTGAGGGGCGTCCAGTGAAAGTTGAGAATGATGTGGTGTGGTGCAGGTCGCGATGAATAACGAGGACACCAGGTTGCAGTCTCTTTACCTCTTTACTGAAGGCTTCAGGATCCTCAATCCGGAGTACGGTTAACTGGGCTGTTTGAGACCGGCCGGTCCAATGACACCTCCAGAGTTCCATTTACAGGTGGAAATCTGTGCCTACCTTCTAGCGCTTGTGTGTTGTAGTCCTTCCCTGCTGAGCACCACGGGATAGTCCTCACAACTGTTGTGTCTGTTTCTGAAGTTCCCTCACAACTGATTCTGATGTTCTTCTCCGTCCCCCAGATGATATGGCTAGGACGCACCCGTATGACGGGTAGGCCTGGAGTTCTTCCGGGACCCTAGAGTCACCCCTCTTCAACTGTTGCCCCCTATGTCTGCTTAGGTGATTTAGGTGAGACAGCCCGCCTATAACTGACTGTCCTGCCGTAGGTTTGAAGTAAGGCTTGGAGCTCAATACTTCCTCAGCGTTTCCGGCCACCGGCTACGTGCCTCAGTAGGATGTTGCCTCGGTCTTACAGCACGACTCCTACTGGTCTTATCTCCTTGTTGCGTTGATCTCGTTTCTCACTCTTCACAATAAACCTCGCTTCTTGTCCTTTCTTGGGGTACCGCCGCAATGAAGTGCAGGCGCGGTCCCGTAACGTTCTTTCTGTTCGCTAGGCCTCTGTCAGGATCCCACCCCTGACAGGGACCCCCCTGAATCTTCCCCTGCAACACCCTCTGCCACAGGATGTTGCCTGGTTCCAACCCAGTCAGCTTTCTGTCTAACTTCCTATCTAACCCCCAGTTTTACCAGATTGTGAGGAGTGGCCTAATACATAGCACCCTTAGCTCCCCCTGGAGGCCAGACTGTGAAGTGTATTGGTGTCTGTGATACCTGGTCAGGTGAACTCCTTCAGTGCCATCAGACGTACCAATACCCCCTTAGCGGCGGAGCATCAGTACTGCAACGACCAGGACTCTGGGGCGCTGCAATAAGAAGATTCCAATCCAACAACCCAATCTATGAAGTCCAGCCCAAAGGGGACTAATTAACCCAGGGTCAAGCGTTACATCAAAACATTCTCCGTCCCTGCATCTCTCAAACAGAAGGGATTAGCGGGATAAAACTCCCAGGGGAACAGCATGGTGCCACCTTGGAATAGACTATCAGCAATGAGGAATAGTGATTTACTGTGCCTATGGAGCAGTTGGGGGTGCCAATGTCATCCCCAACAGGGTTAGAAAATGGATCGGAGGACCAATTTCTTAAACTGGAGTCCTTGAAACACCCCTACAGTTTGGACCACGTAGGACCAAGCGCAGCAACGCCAGAATCCCTCTCAACCGACACTCACAAGATGAGTTAGTCTGGGAGCAGATTAAGTAGAAAGTCCGCGAATGTAATCAACTGTTGGCAGAAATAGGACTACCATCTGAGGGTTCTCATTGCCCAAGAACTAGTGAACTAAAAGGAAGGAGGTATGTAAGGGTGTACCATAGCAGATAGGATTCCCCAGCGCTATGCAGAATTTGCATCTGAAGGCTGCCACATGATGATGTCTAACCAGAACCCTGTGGAACCAAAAGGAAGAGTTTCAGGAAAGACGAGTCTAGCTGAGACACCGAGTTATTGTGACGAAGTTCCCCGATATAAGAAGCCGGAGCTGCAAGATGGGAAGGATTTTGGAGCCAACCAGTGAGATGAGCAGGACAAGTGCAGAGAGGCATGCTGAGGCCGAGACATCAAAGCCTGCCAGCCTAATACATAGCACCCTTAGCTCCCCCTGGAGGCCAGACTGTGAAGTGTATTGGTGTCTGTGATACCTGGTCAGGTGAACTCCTTCAGTGCCATCAGACGTACCAATACCCCCTTAGCGGCGGAGCATCAGTACTGCAACGACCAGGACTCTGGGGCGCTGCAATAAGAAGATTCCAATCCAACAACCCAATCTATGAAGTCCAGCCCAAAGGGGACTAATTAACCCAGGGTCAAGCGTTACATCAAAACATTCTCCGTCCCTGCATCTCTCAAACAGAAGGGACTAGCGGGATAAAACTCCCAGGGGAACAGCATGGTGCCACCTTGGAATAGACTATCAGCAATGAGGAATAGTGATTTACTGTGCCTATGGAGCAGTTGGGGGTGCCAATGTCATCCCCAACAGGGTTAGAAAATGGATCGGAGGACCAATTTCTTAAACTGGAGTCCTTGAAACACCCCCACAGTTTGGACCACGTAGGACCAAGCGCAGCAACGCCAGAATCCCTCTCAACCGACACTCACAAGATGAGTTAGTCTGGGAGCAGATTAAGTAGAAAGTCCGCGAATGTAATCAACTGTTGGCAGAAATAGGACTACCATCTGAGGGTTCTCATTGCCCAAGAACTAGTGAACTAAAAGGAAGGAGGTATGTAAGGGTGTACCATAGCAGATAGGATTCCCCAGCGCTATGCAGAATTTGCATCTGAAGGCTGCCACATGATGATGTCTAACCAGAACCCTGTGGAACGAAAAGGAAGAGTTTCAGGAAAGACGAGTCTAGCTGAGACACCGAGTTATTGTGACGAAGTTCCCCGATATAAGAAGCCGGAGCTGCAAGATGGGAAGGATTTTGGAGCCAACCAGTGAGATGAGCAGGACAAGTGCAGAGAGGCATGCTGAGGCCGAGACATCAAAGCCTGCCAGGAGATGATGCCTGAAAAGATCCGCGAACCAGACTATGTCTGTCAAGACCTGGGAACAAGCCCTCCAGGCTGATAGATGACCATCACAGATCAAGCATCGGTGGTAATGGTTGGTGATCTGCCACTTTAAATATGTAGCACACAATGGCTCTTGGCGATAGAGTGTTTCCTTAAAGTGATATTTACTCACAAAGAGGCAATGAGCTTTTTGGTTACAGTTTCACAAGAGGCAACAAGCTTTATGGCTCTAACAATTGCCAGAGGCAACAGCTTTGTATTAACAGAAGAAGTCAATCAATATTTAAAAACAATGGCTGGCTTACCCTTTTTACAATTCCACAACTTGCTGGCAATCTCTTCAGCAGTTCTTCCTTTAATCTGGCAAAATCTTTGTTTCACCCTGAATGCAGCTCAGGACATTATCTCATTGCTTGTCACAGCCCCTTTCTTGGTCACTTCTCTTTGGCAGCGATTCGGTAAAACAACTTATCTGGCATTTTGTGCACTTCTGTGGCCTACTCCTCACAATTACCTCTTTTCAGTCTCTTTGCTATCTCAGTGGGGACAACTTTCTTCACACAAGGCACCAGAATGCAAACTCCTATCTATTGCCTTTTGTGGCATCACAACTGCAGCCAATCACTGAGTTCAGTGACTCTTACAATCTATAACAGCCATTTAGCTCAGTGACTGGCTGCAGTGGTGATGTGCATGTAGTCATAACGTCAGCCAGTAAACTGAAGCAGCATTGGAGAGACTGTGCTATACCAGGGGATGGTGAGGAACAGATCTTGATATTATTTTAACTCAGTGTAGGCCCCTTGAGTAAACCGGAAACTTCTGTAAGGAATTATTTTTGCAATCATCAGAGACACTAATGTCTCTGAAAGGAATATTTAAGTTAAATGTCTAGATCATGAAATGTCTCTAGATTTCACCCTGCATGTAGACACAAAGCAAATATAATCTGGAGTAATGGTTTAGTAACCAGTGATGGCTGGAAATACACTTACATAACTGAGTTTACTCTGTATAATTGTACTCCGTCTACTGTACTATGCAAACATATCAAAACAAACCATTCTAAACATAACTGTGTGGTATGGACCTGATGTATTGTACAAGCACCTGTTTCTTTTCTTTAGTTGAAGAGTTGGTATTGTATGATCTTTTATGTTTATGTATTTTTATGCATATCGATAAGATATTAATATTCTTTGATTTTGAGAAAACCTTTTCAAAACAAATATATAATGTACATTACATATTATATTACCTACTTTTAATTTCAATATATTTATTTTAAATTTTTCAACATAACATAACTTAAACATTCCTCCATACAGAACTACAAGATGAGTTATTGATAGATATAACAATTGCCGGATGGAGGACATAACTAGACAAGGTATAAGTCAAACATATAATGGTACAAATACATAACATACAAGGGATAAGAACATCAGGACAGCGAACATCATTACTGTCTGCACGATAATCAATGTTTATAGTTCAGAAGGTGGTACTACAAATTAAATCACTACTCAGGTAAGCCCGGGATTTAACCGAACATGCTCATACAAGATTGTAGGGGGTGTGAGTCTAGGGACATTCAAATAAACAGGATAATGCTTATAAATCTCAAGGAGTTGACAGCGGACTACTTATGAGTAACCTATCAAGGAGAGAGATTAAGAGCTTGAGTCAGAAGAGCACTGGGGTCAAGGTCAAGCCAGAGGTTCCAAGTTAGAAAAAAGATGTTCCACTCGTCATTTCTGGTTGCTTGAATACGCTCATATAATAGGATCCAATTTACCCTATCCTTAACTAACGAAATGGAAAGCAATGGGGTTCTCCATTTGGCTGCTATGTGAATTTTGGTTGCCATGCAAATGTTGGTTACCAATTTATGTAGACTTTTTGAAAACCCGGGGTATCTTACCCCCAGCAAAAAACTGTGGGATCCAAGGGGACTACTTTTCTGAAGATCCGATCCACAATTAACTTGACCTCACGCCACAGAGACTCAACAACTGGGCACGTCCACCATATGTGAAGCGTATCACCAGGGACATTGCAGCCCCTAAAGCAGTTTTCAGAAATATGAGGGTATATGGCATGGAGTCTTGTTGGGACATGATATGCTCTATGTAGTACTTTAAGTGACGTTTCAGCCAACGAAGTCTGATGACTGCCTTTTGATAGTGTATCACAGCATATATGCCATATCTCTATGGGCATGGTGAGTCCCAGGTCTTCTTCCCACTGTAGCATATATTTTAATTTCCCTTCTGTATGTGGCGTGTTAATCGTAGAGTATATCAAGGAAATCGTTCCTTTCCCCATTGGGTCATTTATACATTTCTGTTCAAAACTAGTTGTACAAAATGGGATCCCATGGGAGAGGTGTTGCCGAGCAAAATGGAAAACTTGATTTATGCGTAGAGCTTCTCTAAATGGTGGTTCGTGTCTTTGAATGAATTCTTGTCTGGTATATAATAAATTGAATGGAGAACAAAGATGCCTCAGCGTTGTAATTCCTTTTAGAATCCACCAGGAAAAGAGAGAGGGTTCTAAGCTTGGCAAGAACATAGGGTTATGGAATAAAGAGGTGAGTGGGGAGAATTTGGATTGCAGCCCGTATTTGAATCTCTCCTTCCTCCATAGGATCAAGGAGAAGGCCGAAAAAGGGGTAGTAACAGAGATATTTTGCGGGAGTTTTTCAGTAGTCCACAGAAGGCCTAGTAATGAATATGGTCATAGAAAAAAAGATTCTAATTGTACCCATCTAGGGCTACTGCTATTGGAGTTTAGTTTAGTCATTTGGGCTATTTGGGCGGATTTAAAATATAGCGCAAAATTGGGTAGTGATAGTCCTCCTATTTTTCTATTAAGACACATAATATTTTGCTTGATGCGGGGTCTCTTTCCGTTCCATATAAACTTTGATATAATCGTTTGAATATCCCAGAGGTTTTTTGATGGTATCATTATAGGGAGGGAGCGAAACAAATATAGGAATCGCGGGAGGGATATCATCTTTATAGTGTGTAACCAGCCCAGCCAAGATAGTGTCATAGATGACCATTTGGCTATATCAACCTGGAAGTTTCTAATTAAAGGGAAATAATTCCATTTAAAGAGAGATGATGTATGGGTCGTAAGATTAATTTCAAGGTAGGTTAAGAAGTGTTCTTTCCTTGTGAATCCAAACTGTGATACTAAGTTATCCTGATCTTCTCTGGGAGTGTTAATGAATAATGCTTCTGATTTTTCCACGTTAATTTTAAGGCCTGTTATAATTTCAAAGGTGCGAAGGAGAGAGAATAGGTTAGGAAGGGTAGAATAGGGATTGGTTAGAGTTAGAAGGAGATCGTCCGCAAAGAGACTGACTTTGTATTGTTCGCCGAGACCTGTAGATCCCAATATGTTGGGGTTTTTTCTCATAGTTTCAGCCAACGGCTCCATGGCTAAGGCAAATAATGCTGGCGACAACGGGCATCCCTGGCATGTTCCTCTTTGTATGGCTATAGGGGTTGGTCTGGTAGATGGGAGTTTGAGGTATACAGTCGGCTTATCATATATTAGCTGGAGATATGAGATTAATTTTGGGGGGAACCCAAATTTAGCCAACACAGTGAAAAGGTAGGGCCAGGTCACCGTGTCGAAAGCTTTTTCAATGTCTAAAGCTAACACCATAAGTGGCTTTTGGGAGCGGTTGGCTGAGTGAATGACATTAAGATTTCTTCGTATGTTATCCGGTCCTTGCCTCATGGGTATAAAACCCACCTGGTCCCGATGTATTAGCGAGGGGAGTATCCTATTAAGTCTATCGGTGATAATTGATGTGAATATTTTTGGATCAACTTTAATAAAGAAATGGGCCTGTAATTTTTAACTAATAAGTGATCTCTTTTTTGGTTTGGGGATAACCGTTACGTGAGCGACATAAAACTCAGGTGGCATTTGGGAGCCATTTAGAAGGGTTTTGCAGAAATTTTTAATGTGAGGTGTAAGGAGGTTGCCAAATTTTTTATAATAGAGAGCCGTGAGGCCATCTGGTCCTGGGGCTTTCCCTGCTTTTAGTTTTTTGATTATCAAATTAATTTCTTCAGGTAGGATTTCTGACTGGAGTTGCTGGGCTATTGGTTCAGTAATTTTGGGGAGGGATATGTCCTGCAGAAAGGATTGTACAAGGCGCGTAGGAGGTGCTTGGGGAGAAGAGTATAATTTCTGATAGCATTCCTGAAATACTTTATAGATGGTCTCTGGATGAGCCGATATATGTCCAGAGTTTTCTCTAATAGAGGGAATGGTATTTGTAAATTCTCTCGCTCGTAATTGACGGGCTAGCATTTTGGAGGGTTTGTTTGCCTGCTTATAGAAGGTGGCTCTAGTCCAGGTCAGGGCTTTTTCTGTTCTATTAGTGAGGACAGCGTCCAATTGCCTTTTAGCATCCTAGATTTGCTTAATTAAGTAGCGAGACGTAGATAATTGATTCGCCTGTTCTAACTTGAATAGTTTAGTTTCTAACCTATTTTGAAGGTCAGATCTGCTTTTTTTTCTATGGGATGCTATTTTAATTAAAGAGCCGGTGATATATTTTTTATGGGCCATCCAAATATTTCCAGGGGAGGAGTCTTCGGTCTCATTGGTTTGGAAGAAAAGTTTTAGTTCCTCCGTGATTTGAGATGATATTGTAGGATCTACAATCAAGGACTCGTTTAGCCTCCATCTAAAAAGGTTAGATGTAGTAGTATCGAATTTAAAAACAGATAAGACGGAGTCATGATCAGAGCATGACGACGGGATATGGCGTGAATACAAAACCGTTGCAAGTGAACTTGCCGCAGTCATTTGAAGGTCAATTCGGGAATACGATTTATGGACCGGCGAGAAGTATGTGTAGCCCCCCACAGGTCCATTCATCTCCCTCCATACATCTACCAGCCGATTCTCATTCATCATACGCAGAATTTTTTTCTTGTCTGTCTTGGTAATATCTGATCTCCTTGCTGAACTACTATCCAGGCTCAGGTTCAGGGTAAAATTGAAGTCCCCACACCAGATCAAGTGGTGATATGAGATTGTAGAGAGTTTTGACAGAATTATTTTAAACACCGATAGCTGGGTAGTGGCGGGGAAGTAGCTATTTACAATGCAGAGATTATTACCTTGCAGCGTCCCTTGTAGGATTATAAATCTGCCCTCTGAGTCTGAATACGAATTGGTTAAGTGGAATGGGAAATAGTTTTTGAGGAATACGGCTACACCTCTAGTTTTACGGTCCCAGGTAGCTAAATAGAAGCGGGAGTAACTAGGATCAAAATGTTTAGGGGAAGAGGTGTTGGAAAAATGAGTCTCTTGCAAGCATATGATATCGGGTTTGTGTTTATGGTAATCCAGAAAAGCTTTTTTCCGTTTTATGGGCGAATTAAGCCCCCTCACATTGTGGGAAATCACTCTACACATGGTTAGTCAAATAATTACCGCTTATAAACCAGGTGACCCGAGTGCTCTTCCAGTTTGTCCAGAGAATCAGCCTTCCGTGAGATTGACGGAATGGACAGCAATGTGTATGGAGCGTCCCCAGACGCAGGGCCGCGGGGTACTCGGTACCGGGCCTCTCTGTCTCAGTTCTGGGATTGTCACGGTGGCTAGACCCGGTCCGTGACCCTGCTAAGGGGCGTCCAATGAAAGGTGTAGGTGGTGGTGCGTGGTGCAGTTCACGGTGAATAACGAGGACACAGAATTGCAGTCTCTTTACCTCTTTACTGAAGGCTTCAAGATCCTCAATCCAGAGTACGGTTAACAGGGCTGTCTGAGACCGACCGGTCCGATGGCACCTCCAGAGTTCCCTTTACAGGTGGAAATCTGTGCCTTCCTTCTAGTGCCTGTGTGTTGTAGTACTTCCCTGCTGAGCACCACGGGATAGTCCTCACAACTGTTGTGTCTGTTCCTGATGTTCTTTCCCACAACTTATCTCTGTTCTGATGTTCTTCTCCGTCCCCCAGATGATATGGCTAGGACGCACCCGTATGACGGGTAGGCCTGGAGTTCTTCCGGGACCCTAGTGACGCCCCTCTCCCACAGTAGCCCCCTATGTCTGCTTAGGTGATTTAGGTGAGACAGCCAACCTATTAACTGTCCTGCCGTTGGTTTGAAGTAATGCTTGGAGCCCAATACTTCCTCGGCGTTCCGGCCACCGGCTACGTGCCTCAGTAGGATGTTGCCTCAATCTTATAGCATGACTCCTACTGGTGTTATCTCCTTTTTGCTTTGATCTCGTTTCTCACTCTCCACAATAAACCTCGCTTCTTGTCCTTTCTTGAGATACCGCCGCGATGTAGTGCAGGCGCGGTTCCTTAACGTTCTTTCCTTCTCGCTAGGCCTCTGTCAGGATCCCACCCCTGACAGGGACCCCCCTGAATTTTCCCCTGCAACATCCTCTGCCACAGGATGTTGCCTGGTTCCAACCCAGTCAGCTTCTGTCTAACTTTCTATCCAACCCCCAGTTTTACCAGATTGTGAGGAGTGGCCTAATACATAGCACCCTTAGCTCCCCCTGGAGGCCAGACTATGAAGTGTATTGGTGTCTGTGATACCTGGTCAGGTGAACTCCTTAAGTGACATCAGACGTACCATCACTCCCCTTAGCGGCGGAGCCACAGTACTGCAACGACCAGGACTCTGGGGCGCTGCATGTAAATCTGAGGGGAGACAGTAGGGAAGATACAAAACAGGGGGGAACAAACATATATAACACAAGAAAAATAAGAATTTGGGCTAAAAGTCCGAATTGTATGGTGACCTGGAGCATCATATTAGGAGGTGATCCAGGCATCACCAAGATTGGGCAACGTGCGGTGAAACCGAAATCCGACCCTTGTAACAAGCCTTAAAAAAAAAAAAGGGGGGGTAGGAGGGGAAGGGGGAAAGAGGGGGGATAGGAGGAGGAGGGGAGAGGGGAAGGGGGGGCAATAAGGAGGGGGCAGGGGGGAGAGAGGTAGTTAGGGGGGTTGGGTGAATTCATTCTGACCTTATTATACTCAGAATTGGTGGGATACAGAATAATATAACAAGATGGAATGGCAGGATCAATATAACTTGGCATAGCCAGTATCAGGCTGCCTTACATCAGCATAACTTGGACGACCTGACAAAATATGCCTGGATACCAGTCATGTGACACGTGTATTCTGGCTTCTAGTTTTAGGAGCCATTTGCCATTCTCTGGCTGGTCATGGTTTTCTTTGTGGCTGTGGTGGAATGGTATCAGGGATTGGAATGCCAGCCTGCTCAAGGGCCTTTTTACCCTCATCCAGCGAACGACATATGTGCAGTTCATTCTGATGCGTGAACGATAGAGAAAATGGGAAGCCCCAACGGTACTTAACTTGTGCTGTTTGCAGGGCTATAGTGACCGGTTTGAGAGCTCTCCTGCGAAAAAGCGTGGCTGGTGCAATGTCCGAATACAGACGTACCGCGTCTGGGAGGCCTTTTAATGAAGACAGTGATCTCGCGGCATTTAGAATTAAATCTCTGGATTCTTCGTAGTGCATTTTGAGGACCACGTCCCTGGGAATATCCGGAGAACGTGGTTTGCCCAGTGATCTGTGGATCCTCGTAATACGTAGTAAAGAAGGGTCCGTGTCCGGCAAAAGCGCAGTGAATAACGTGGTGACTGTCTCTTTAAGCACCACATATGACTCTGGTAGTCCGCGCACCCTCATGTTGCCTCTGCGAGACCGATTTTCAAAATTTTTCGCTTCTTAACTCAAGCTCCATAATGCGGTCTGCATGAAGGTTGAGGGTCTCTTGATCTTCCTCCAGCGCTTCTGCCGCGGCGTCCATCTTTTCTTCCAGGTTTGTCGTGCGCTGGATGATGTCCTGCAACTGGGTGGTAACGGTGTGCATGGCGGTGGTGAGTTCAGTACGAAAAGTTTCTTGGAGGGTTTTGGTTAGGGCTGCGGTTGAGATAACGGCGTCACCTGCATTAGTTAAGTCCTCGGCGCCTGCGTCTGCACCTGGTTGCGAGGAAGGATGAGCAGGCATGGAGGTATGTGCGGCGGCCATTTTACCTGAACTGCCGCTTGCCAGAAACTCAGAGATCGGGCGGCTAGCTGGCTGTCCAGCCCCCCTTTCTTGGGCATTATAGTCCACGGGTATCACGGGAGAATAAAGGGTCCGACCACGGTAAAATCTCCCCAATTCTGGTGCTCTGTAGGGGTATATTAGGAAGTCGGGATGCGGAGCTCAGCAGACCATGTCTGACTCCGTCAAGGTCCGCACATGCGCCCCATTATATTACCTACTTTTAAAGTAACAACAGGATGATGATATTAGCTATAAAAATATTATATGCGTTAATTTTATTTCATGAGACTCCAGCATTTACTAAATGCAGCATATCCACTGATGTCTCAAATCTATACTGCTGTTTTCTGATATAAAGTTTGTTCACATCAGTGTATTATGTTCATCCCGAAGAGCGTATCTCACTTAGTATGTCATGTATGTCAATGCGAGTGTGTGTTTTTTTTCTCACTTAGCATTCAGATGATATGCGTATGCAATCCACATGCAATGCATTTTTAACCCCTTAAAGACCCGCGCATACACATTAAAAGAGTGTTCGTTAAGGGTACTTATTCATCATTGCCATTTTAAATCTGTGATGGGGAATAAGGAAATAGCACCGCCCAGCAGCGCGCGATTCCCGCAGGTGTGAGCTATACATGACAGCTAACACCCTGCACTATCGGACCCAGCCAATTTGCAACCGATCGGGGTCGATTAACCCCTAAAATGCCGCTGTAAATCACGACAGTGGTAGTTGTTGCAAGGGGGTCCATCGGACCCTCGTGATGAGGACTGCAGGTCCCAGTGGTTACCATGGTACCCTGAGGTCACGTGATGATGACCCCAGGGAATGATGGCTTGTGAAATCCAGCTTTAGGCCGGAGTCACACTAAATGTATGAAAAATCCGTCCAAGTCTCCCTGTCAAGAGTAGCAAGAGTGTAATACGAGTGTCATGTGAGTACGATCCAATTTTCCACACCTAGTATCTGATTTTCATCCGAATGCAGTGTGATTGCTATCCGATTGCAATGCGATTTTAACTTGGGCTTTTACATAGAGCAATTCTCTAAAGTCATTCACACATTGTTTTCAAAGGAAATATTATTCAAAACACACATTATATAATTGTGCAACAAACTATGGGTCCATTTTCTCCTACTATGCATTGTGAAAATTACAAATTTAGAGCCAAAACAACATTTTCGTGAAAATAAATGAAAATTTTCAATTTGACGACCTAATGTTATCAAATGCTGTGTAGGACCTGTTGGTTCAAAATCCTCACTATACCCCTGGATAAAATCCTTCAGGGATGTAATTTCCAAAATAGGGTAACTTGTGTTTTTTTTTTTTTACTGTTAAGGCACATCAGTGGCTCTCCAAATGCGACACGACGCCGGCAGACCATTCAATCAAAGTCTGCGCTCCAAAACGTCACTCCTTCCTTTCCGAGCCCTGATGTGCACCTAAACAGTAGTTTTCCTCCACATTTGGGGTATCGGCATACTCAGGGTACATTTCACAACAAGTTTTGGGGTCCGTTTTCTCCTGTTACCCTAATGAAAATAAAAAATTGGTGGCTAAAAGTACATTTTGTGGGTAAAATGTGTGTTGGTATTTTCACAGTTCTACATTATAAACTTCTGTGAAGCACCTGGGGGTTCAAGATGCTCATCACACATCTAGACAACTTCCTTAAAGGGTCTAGTTTCCAAAATAGGGTCAATTTTGGTGGTTTATCACTGTTTCATCAGTGGCTCTCCAAATGCGACATGGTGTCCTCTCTCAATTCCAGCCATTTTTGCTTTAAAAAAGTAAAACTGTGCTCTTTCCCTTCCCAAGCACTGCCGTGTTCCCAAATAGTAGCATTCCCCCACATGTGGGGTATCAGCGTACTCAGTAGAAATTGCACAACAAATTTTGTTGTTCTTTTTCTCCTATTACCCTTGTGAAAATAAAAATAAAATTGCGGGTAAAAGTACATTTTTGTGGGTAAATTATGATTTTGCATTTTCACAGCTCTACGTTATATACTTCGTGAAGCACCTGGGGATTCAAGGTGCTCACTACACATCTAGATACATTGCTTGAGGGATCTAGTTTCCAAAATGGGGACACTTGTGGGGGGTTTTCACTGTTTTTGGCACATCAGTGGCTCGACATGGCGTCCCATCTCAATTCCAAGCATTTGTGTATTCAAAAAGTCAAACAGTGCTCCTTCCCTTCCGAGCCCTGCCATACGCCCAAATAGTAGTATTCCCCCACATTATGGTCCATTTTCTCCTGTTACCCTTGTGAAAATAACAAATTTGGACCTGAAGTAAAATTTTTATGGAAAAAAGTTAAATGTTCATTTTTTCATTTAACATTGATTTATTTCCTGTGAAGCACCTGAGGGATTAATACATTTCTTGAATGTGGTTTTGAGTACTTTAAGGGGTGCAGTTTTTAGAAATGTCTCACTTTTGGGTATTTTCTGTCATATACGACCCCCCAAAATCACTTCAAATGTGATGTGGTCCCTAAAAAATAGCTTTGTAAATTTTGATGGAAAAATTTGAAATTGCTGATCAACTTTTAACTGTTATAACTTCCTAACAAAAAACTGTTAAAAAAGATGCAGAAGTACATATGTAGAAAATGTTATTTAACTATTTTGTGTAACATAACTTTCTGATTTAAAGGGAACCTGTCACCCCGTTTTTTGAAGATGAGCTAAAAATAGCGTTAAATAGGGGCAGAGCTGGGCATTATATTAGTGTCTTTGTGTGCCTTTATTACCCACCTATGCTGCTGAAATACCTTTGTAAAGTCGCCGTTTTCTGCTGTCACTCACGCTGGTCTGGTCATATGGGCGTGGTGACAGCGCTGTTTCTCCCCCAGATCAGGCTCATCATTACGTTGGTGGCGTAGTGGTGTGCGCATGTCCAAAAGGCTAATCCACTGCCCAGGTGATGAAAAACAGTGCGATCTGCGCTATTCAGCCGTTTACCGATGGGCGCGGCCATCTTTCCTGTGGCCGCGCGTGTGCAGATGGAGCGCTCTGCTGCCCGGGGCTTCAGGAAAATGGCCGCCGCGATCTCCATCTGCGCACGCGTGGAATCCCGCGGCCATATGACCAGACCAGTGTGAGTGACAGCAGAAAACGGCGACTTTAAAAAGGTATTTCGGCAGCATAGGTGGGTAATAAAGGCACACAAAGACACTAATGTAACGCCCAGCTCTGCCCCTATTTAACCCCTTCACCCCCGGAGCTTTTTCCGTTTTTCCGTTTTCGTTTTTCGCTCCCCTCCTTCCCAGAGCCATAACTTTTTTATTTTTCCGTCAATTTGGCCATGTGAGGGCTTATTTTTTGCGGGACGAGTTGTACTTTTGAACGACATCATTGGTTTTAGCATGTCGTGTACTAGAAAACGGGAAAAAAATTCCAAGTGCAGTGAAATTGCAAAAAAAGTGCAATCCCACACTTGTTTTTTGCTTGCCTATTTTGCTAGGTTCACTAAATGCTAAAACTGACCTGCCATTATGATTCTCCAGGTCACTACGAGTTCATAGACACCTAACATGACTAGGTTATTTTTCACCTAAGTGGTGAAAAAAAATTCCAAACTTTGCAAAAAACAAAACAAAACAAAATTGCGCCATTTTCCGATACTCGTAGCGTCTCCATTTTTCGTGATCTGGGGTCAGGTGAGGGCTTATTTTTTGCGTGCCGAGCTGGCATTTTTAATGATAGCATTTTGGTGTAGATACGTTCTTTTGATCGCCCGTTATTGCATTTTAATGCAATGTCGTGGCGACCAAAAAAACGTAAATCTGGCGTTTCGAATTTTTTTCTCATTACGCCATTTAGCGATCAGGTTAATGCTTTTTTTTAATTGATAGATCGGGCGATTCTGAACGCGGCGATACCAAATATGTGTAGGTTTTTGGTTTTTTTTATTGATTTATTTTGATTGGGGCGAAAGGGGGGTGATTTAAACTTTTATGTTTTTTTTATTTTTTTCACATTTTTAAAAACTTTTTTTTTTTACTTTTGCCATGCTTCTATAGCCTCCATGGGAGGCTAGAAGCAGGCACAGCCCGATCGGCTCTGCTACATAACAGCGATCATCAGATCGCTGTTATGTAGCTAAAATGCAGGTGTGCTGTGAGCGCCGACCACAGGGGGGCGCTCACAGCCACCGGCAATCAGTAACCATAGAGGTCTCAAGGACCTCTATGGTTACAATGGAGGAGCATCGCCGACCCCCGATCATGTGACAGGGGTCGGCGATGCGCTCATATCCGGCCGCACGGCCGGATGCGGTAGTTAAATGCCGCTGTCTGCGCTTGACAGCGGCATTTAACTAGTTAATAGCGGCGGGTGATCGCGATTTCACCCGCCGCTATTGCGCGCACATGTCAGCTGTAAAAAACAGCTGACATGTCGCGACTTTGATGTGCGCTCACCGCCGGAGCGCACATCAAAGCGGGGGTCCCGACATGTGACGTACTATACCGTCACATGTCGGGAAGGGGTTAACGCTATTTTTAGCTCATCTTCAAAAAACGGGGTGACAGGTTCCCTTTAAGGGCATAAGAATGAAAGGTTTCAAAATTGCAAAATTTTGGAAATTTTCACCAAATTTCCGATAGTTTCACAAACAAACGCAAGTCATATCGAAAACATTTTACCACTAGTATGAAGTACAATATGTCAGGAAAAAAACAGTCCCAGAATCATTGGGATCCATTGAAACGTTCAAGAGTTATTACCGCATAAAGTGACACTGGTCAGATTTAAAAAAATTTGGCTTGGTCATTAAGGTCAAAATTGGCCCAGTCACTAAGGGGTTAACATCAACTTTTACATACTATGATGCTCTATGTAACTTAAAACTAGTTTACAAACCTAATAAAGCAATCTTATATACTTAGATAGATAGATAGATAGATAGATAGATAGATAGATAGATAGATAGATAGATAGATAGATAGATAGATTTCACAAGCCCCCTGCATATAATAAACTTGCACATTTAGTGCCTTTCATGTGGCACTAAAGGGTGTTTAGCCTGGTTTAACCTTATAAATAAATGATTTAAAAAAAATGATGTGAGGTCCCCACTATTTTTGATAACCATCAAAGGTAAAGCCAACAGCTATGAGCTGATATTATCAGGCTGGGAAGGTCTCTGGTTATTGAGCACTTCCAAGCCTAAAAATACCAGCACTCAGCTGCCTCTGAAGTAGCTCATTACATTAGATGTGTCAATTCTGGCGCTTCACTTTTGCTTTTCCCGATTCCCCTTGTGTGTTAGATCTGCATGGGAACATTTTTTCTAATAAATTGGTGAACGAGGGACAGTGTATTGTGTTTTTTCTCTCTTTTTATGATTTTCAGGTATCCATTTGTGGACTATGTCGGATTCAGTGGAATACGTCAGATTCCCAGGATTACAGCTGATCTGCATGGTTTTCTTTTTTCCTGTTTTTAATTAATTGGTGAACCAGGGAAAGTATTTTGTGCTTGTTTTTATTTTTGATTACTGGGCTATTAATGAGAAATCACAACTGATATTGACCCCAAACCCTATTTCTGTGATTGCCAACACACCAGGAGGCTAATGCCATAATGGGATGCATCACTTCTGCGATGGCTGCAGGCTGATAGTATCAACTCACAGCTGTCTTCCTTAAGGTACCTTCACACTGAACAACTTAACAACGATAACGATAGCGATCCGTGACGTTGCAGCGTCCTGGATAGCGATATCGTTGTGTTTGACATGCAGCAGCGATCAGGATCCTGCTGTGACATCTGTCATGTTCCCAATGGCAGAGAATTTAACACATAACACGGGCAAAAACAGGACGAGCTCTAGGGTGATGGAACCTGAGCTGACCGCGATCCTGAACCTCAACACTCAACTAACAGTAGCCGGGGAGCATTCCTGGAGGGACTCTAGACGCCTCGCGCCAGCCGGAGATCTAGCTACCCCTATCAGAAGAATCACAGACCTATCTTGCCTCCAGATAAATATTCCCACAGAAATAGCAGCCCCCCACATATAATGACGGTGAAATGAGAGGAAGGCACAAACGTAGTTATGAAAATAGATTCAGCAAAATGAGGCCCGCTTTAAGCTAGATAGCAGAGGATACAAAAGGTGCACTGCGCGGTCAGCTTAAAAACCCTTCAAAATACCATCCTGAAATTACTTGAACTCATGTGCCAACTCATGGTACATGAGTGGTAATTTCAGCCCACTAGAGCAACCAGTAGCAGAGAATTACATATCTGCAAGCTGGACTAAAAACATGAAAGCAAACATGAAACAGGGAAATCAGAACTTAGCTTGTCTTGAAGGCTTTAGGAGCAGGTAACAGAGACACATTGATACATTGATAACCGGCAAGGGAATGACAGGAAAGCCAGGTTAAATAGGAAACACCTAGCCTCTGATGGACAGGTGGAAACCAGAGACCGCAACCCACCAAAGTCACCCAGTACCAGTTGTAACCACCAGAGGGAGCCCAAAAACAGAATCCACAACAGTACCCCCCCGTTGAGGAGGGGTCACCGAACCCTCACGAGAACCCCCAGGGCGATCAGGATGAGCTCTATGGAAGGCGCGGACCAAATCAGTCGCATGAACATCAGAGGCGACCACCCAGGAATTATCCTCCTGACCATAACCCTTCCACTTAACCAAATACTGGAGTTTACGTCTGGAAACACGAGAATCCAAGATCTTCTCAACAACATACTCCAATTCTCCCTCCACCAGCACCGGAGCAGGAGGCTCAACCGAAGGAACAACGGGCACCTCATACCTCCGCAATAACGACCGATGGAACACATTATGAATAGCAAACGATGCTGGGAGATCCAAACGAAAAGATACAGGGTTAAGAATCTCCAAGATCTTATAAGGACCGATGAACCGAGGCTTGAACTTAGGAGAAGAGACCTTCATAGGGACAAAACGAGAAGACAACCACACCAAGTCCCCAACACGAAGTCGGGGACCCACGCGGCGACGGCGATTAGCAAACTGCTGAGCCTTCTCCTGAGACAACTTCAAATTGTCCACCACCTGATTCCAAATCTGATGTAGCCTGTCCACCACCACGTCCACTCCAGGACAATCTGAAGGCTCCACCTGACCAGAGGAAAAACGAGGATGAAACCCCGAATTACAAAAGAAAGGAGAAACCAAAGTAGCAGAACTAGCCCGATTATTAAGGGCAAATTCGGCCAGTGGCAAAAAGGCAACCCAGTCATCTTGATCAGCAGAAACAAAACACCTTAAATAAGTTTCCAAGGTCTGATTAGTTTGCTCCGTCTGGCCATTCGTCTGAGGATGGAATGCAGACGAGAAAGACAAATTAATGCCCATCTTAGCACAAAACGTCCGCCAAAATCTAGACACAAACTGGGATCCCCTGTCAGAAACGATATTCTCCGGAATCCCATGCAAACGAACCACGTTCTGAAAAAACAAAGGAACCAACTCAGAGGAGGAAGGCAACTTAGGCAAGGGTACCAAATGAACCATCTTAGAAAAGCGGTCACACACAACCCAGATAACGGACATTTTCTGTGAGACAGGGAGATCTGAAATAAAATCCATGGAAATGTGCGTCCAAGGCCTCTTCGGGATAGGCAAGGGTAACAACAACCCACTGGCCCGAGAACAGCAAGGCTTAGCCCGAGCACACACTTCACAAGACTGCACAAAGGTGCGCACATCCCTTGACAAGGAAGGCCACCAAAAAGACCTGGCCACCAAATCTCTAGTACCAAATATTCCAGGATGACCAGCCAACACAGAAGAATGGACCTCGGAGATGACTCTACTGGTCCAATCATCCGGAACAAACAGTCTTTCTGGTGGACAACGATCAGGTTTATCCGCCTGAAACTCCTGCAATGCACGTCGCAAGTCTGGGGAGACGGCGGACAATATTACCCCATCCCTAAGGATACCAGTAGGCCCAGAGTCTCCAGGAGAGTCAGGCACAAAACTCCTGGAAAGAGCATCCGCCTTCATATTCTTTGAACCTGGCAGGTATGAAACCACAAAATTGAAACGAGAAAAGAATAACGACCAACGAGCCTGTCTAGGATTCAGACGCCTGGCAGACTCAAGGTAAATCAGATTTTTGTGGTCAGTCAAGACCACCACACGATGTCTAGCACCCTCAAGCCAATGACACCACTCCTCAAATGCCCACTTCATGGCCAAAAGCTCCCGATTACCCACATCATAATTGCGCTCGGCGGGCGAGAATTTTCTAGAAAAGAACGCACATGGCTTCATCACCGAGCCATCGGAACTTCTCTGTGCCAAAACCGCCCCCGCTCCAATCTCAGAAGCATCAACCTCAACCTGAAAGGGAAGTGAAACATCTAGCTGACATAACACAGGAGCAGAAGAAAACCGGCGCTTAAGTTCCTGAAAGGCCTCCACAGCCGTAGGAGACCAATTAGCAACATCAGCAACCTTTTTAGTCAAATCAGTCAAAGGTTTAACAACACTGGAAAAATTAGTAATGAACCGACGATAAAAATTAGCAAAACCCAAAAACTTCTGAACACTCTTAACAGATGTAGGTTGTGTCCAGTCACAAATCGCCTGAACCTTGACGGGATCCATCTCAATAGTAGAAGGAGAAATAATGTACCCCAAAAAAGAAATCTTCTGGACTCCGAAGAGACATTTTGAGCCCTTCACAAACAGAGAATTGGCCCGCAGGACTTGAAACACCTTCCTGACCTGTAGAACATGAGACTCCCAGTCATCAGAAAACACCAAAATATCATCCAAATACACAATCATAAACTTATCCAGATATTCACGGAAAATATTGTGCATAAAGGACTGAAAGACTGAAGGAGCATTAGAAAGTCCAAAAGGCATTACCAAATACTCAAAATGGCCCTCAGGCGTATTAAATGCGGTTTCCCACTCATCACCCTGCTTTATCCGCACAAGATTATACGCACCGCGAAGATCTATCTTAGTGAACCACCTAGCCCCCTTAATGCGAGCAAACAAATCAGTCAATAATGGCAATGGATACTGATATTTGACTGTAATCTTATTCAGAAGGCGATAATCTATACAAGGCCTCAGGGAACCATCTTTTTTAGCCACGAAAAAAAAACCTGCTCCCAGAGGGGACGAAGATGGACGAATATGTCCCTTTTCCAAGGACTCCTTAATATAATTCCGCATAGCAGTATGCTCTGGCACTGACAGATTAAATAAACGACCCTTAGGGAACTTACTGCCAGGAATTAATTCTATAGCGCAGTCACAATCCCTATGAGGAGGGAGCGAATTGAGCTTAGGCTCCTCAAAAACATCCCGATAATCAGACAAAAACGCAGGGACCTCAGAAGGAGTAGATGAAGCGATTGAAATCAGAGGTGCATCATCATGAACCCCCTGACATCCCCAGCTTAACACAGACATTGTTTTCCAATCCAGGACTGGATTATGAGTTTGTAACCATGGCAGACCAAGCACTAGTACATCATGTAAATTATACAGTACAAGGAAGCGAATCACCTCCTGATGAACGGGAGTCATGCGCATGGTCACTTGTGTCCAGTACTGCGGTTTATTCATAGCCAATGGTGTAGAGTCAATTCCCTTCAAAGGAATAGGAACTTCCAGAGGCTCCAGACTAAAACCGCAACGTTTGGCAAATGACCAATCCATAAGACTCAGGGCAGCGCCCGAATCCACATAGGCATCGACGGAAATGGATGACAGTGAACAAATCAGAGTTACAGACAAAATGAACTTAGACTGCAGAGTACTAATGGCAAAAGATTTATCAACCTTTTTTGTGCGTTTAGAGCATGCTGATATAACATGAGCTGAATCACCACAATAAAAACACAATCCATTTTTCCGCCTATAATTTTGCCGTTCACTTCTGGACTGAATTCTATCACATTGCATAGTCTCAGGTGCCCGTTCAGAAGACACCGCCAACTGGTGCACAGGTTTGCGCTCCCGTAAACGCCGATCAATCTGAATGGCCATAGCCATAGACTCATTCAGACCTGTAGGCGCAGGGAACCCCACCATAATATCCT
Organism: Ranitomeya variabilis; assembly: GCF_051348905.1. Lineage (NCBI taxonomy): Eukaryota > Metazoa > Chordata > Amphibia > Anura > Dendrobatidae > Ranitomeya > Ranitomeya variabilis. The sequence goes on from NC_135235.1 coordinate 103,130,127, forward strand.
TAATGGCCTCAGAAAGACCATCTCTGAAGTTTGCAGCCAGGGCGCACTCATTCCACTGAGTAAGCACCGACCATTTCCGAAATTTTTGACAATATACTTCCGCTTCATCTTGCCCCTGAGAGAGGGCTAATAAAGCCTTTTCAGCCTGAATCTCCAGATTAGGTTCCTCATAGAGCAATCCCAGTGCCAGAAAAAACGCATCCACACTGAGCAATGCAGGATCCCCTGGTGCCAATGCAAATGCCCAATTCTGAGGGTCGCCCCGCAGGAAAGATATTACAATCTTGACCTGGTGAGCAGGGTCTCCAGAGGAGCGAGATTTCAAAGAAAGAAACAATTTGCAATTGTTCCTGAAATTCAGGAAGGTAGATCTATCTCCAGAAAAAAACTCTGGAATAGGAATTCTAGGTTCAGACATAGGAGTGTGAACAACAAAATCCTGTATGTTTTGAACTTTTGCAGCAAGATTATTCAGGCTGGAAGCCAAACTCTGGACATCCATGTTAAACAGCTAAGGTCAGAGCCATTCAAGGGTTAAGAGGAGGTAAGAAGCAGCTAGACAGCAATTAAGGTCTAGGCAGCAAAACTCTGAGGGAAAAAAAAAAAAAAAATTACCCTTCAACACTTCTTTTCCTCCTGCTTCAGCCCAAACAATTAACACTTTGTAGGCCGGCTATTCTGTCATGTTCCCAATGGCAGGGAATTTAACACATAACACGGGCAAAAACAGGACGAGCTCTAGGGTGATGGAACCTGAGCTGACCGCGATCCTGAACCTCAACACTCAACTAACAGTAGCCGGGGAGCGTTCCTGGAGGGACTCTAGACGCCTCGCGCCAGCCGGAGATCTAGCTACCCCTATCAGAAGAATCACAGACCTATCTTGCCTCCAGAGAAATATTCCCACAGAAATAGCAGCCCCCCACATATAATGACGGTGAAATGAGAGGAAGGCACAAACGTAGTTATGAAAATAGATTCAGCAAAATGAGGCCCGCTTTAAGCTAGATAGCAGAGGATACAAAAGGTGCACTGCGCGGTCAGCTTAAAAATCCTTCAAAATACCATCCTGAAATTACTTGAACTCATGTGCCAACTCATGGTACATGAGTGGTAATTTCAGCCCACTAGAGCAACCAGTAGCAGAGAATTACATATCTGCAAGCTGGACTAAAAACATGAAAGCAAACATGAAACAGGGAAATCAGAACTTAGCTTGTCTTGAAGGCTTTAGGAGCAGGTAACAGAGACACATTGATACATTGATAGCCGGCAAGGGAATGACAGGAAAGCCAGGTTAAATAGGAAACACCCAGCCTCCGATGGACAGGTGGAAACCAGAGACCGCAACCCACCAAAGTCACCCAGTACCAGTTGTAACCACCAGAGGGAGCCCAAAAACAGAATCCACAACAGACATCGTTGGTCGAAGCTAGAAGGCCAGCACCTTATTTCGTCGCTGGATCACCCGCTGACATCGCTGAATCGGCGTGTGTGACGTGGATTCAGCGATGTCTTCACTGGTAACCAGGGTAAACATCGGGTTACTAAGCGCAGGGCTGCGCTTAGTAACCCAATATTTACCCTGGTTACCATTGTAAATGTAAAAAAACCAAACACTACATACTTACATTCCGGGGGCTGTCGCGTCCCCCGGCGTCCGCTTCACTGCACTGTGTCAGCGCCGGCCGGCCGTAAAGCACAGCACAGCGGTGACGTCACCTCTCTGCTTTACGGCTGGCGCTTACACAGTGCAGGGAAGCGGATGCCGGGGGACGTGACAGACACCGGAATGTAAGTATGTAGTATTTGTTTTTTTTTACATTTACACTGGTAACCAGGGTAAACATCGGGTTACTAAGCGCGGCCCTGCGCTTAGTAACCCGATGTTTACCCTGGTTACCCGGGGACTTCGTCATCGTTGGTCGCTGGAGAGCTGTCTGTGTGACAGCTCTCCAGCGACCACACAACGACGAAACAGCGACGCTGCAGCGATCGGCATCGTTGTCTATATCGCTGCAGCGTCGCTTAATGTGACGGTACCTTTACCTTTGCTGGTTATCAAAAGAATTATTTATTTATTTATTAGGCCAGGGTCACACTAGAGAGGAATATGGATGTATGAGAGGCGCAAAAACAGTGCATTGCACACTGACCAATGTTTCTCTATGGGGCAGCTGCTATCTGCCATATATTTCTCGGCTGTATTTTACCGGCAGAGAAAATCGCAGCATGCTGCGTTTGTCAGCGTACTGTGCAAAAAATCCACCAATGAAAGTCTATGGGGGTGAGAAAAATACAGATTACACACAGACCATGCGTGTGACTTACGAGAAATACACACCGGTGTTCTATAGAAAAGCCGGTAATTCAGTGCGGTGTACAGTAAAATCACACTGACAGGTTAGAATAGAATAGATAAAATAAATGTCTACACATAGTATAGTTAGATATACATATATATGTCAGTGAGACACACATATATATATATATATATATATATATATATATATATATGTATATTTAATACAGAGCTAGATAGCAGAAAAAACGGTAATTCAATTGACGGCTTTTGCTATCTCCTTATCAAACTCGACAGGATATGAGACAAGGTTTACATACAGTAAACCATTTCATATCCCTTATATTTTTACATATACCTCACTGGGGCAATAAGGGGTTAATGTCACCTTGCTAATGTAAGGTGACATTAAGCCTGGTTAATAATGGAGAGATGTCAATAAGACACCTATCCATTATTAATCCAATATTATTAAAGGGTTAAAAAAACACACATTAGGAAAAAAGTATTTTAATAAAATAAATACACATGGTGTTGTAATAGCTTTATTATATGCTGAATCCAAATTATGACCCTTGTCATCTGAAAAAAAGTTAAAATAAAAAAACAACAATATCCCATACCTGTCCGTTGTACACGTACAGTCATGTCCCACGATGTAAATCCATCTGAAGGGTGGGGGCAGATGTTTTTAGCAAATTATAAACTAGATGCAACGGTATTATATTTTACTAGACTAAGATTGTGATAGTACATGCAAGAACAAAGAAGGCACTCACCGATCTAAAAGTTGGCAATCTTTATTCAATCTTCATATAAAAACTTCTTGGCTGGGGGAGTGAGGAAAGGAGCTCATGCGTGACATGCTGACCCATAGAAGCGCAAGCACAGTGCGAAACGGCCGTTGTTTCCTCCTGCTCGCATGAGCTCCTTTCCTCACTCCCCCGGCTATGAAGTTTTTATATGAAGATTGAATAAAGATTGCTAACTTTTAGATCAGTGAGTGCCTTCTTTTTTCTTGCATGTACTATTGGAATTGTCTGCTTCATTCTGAAGAGCACCCGATCTGAGCATATGTGGCTGGCAGTATAATGACTGTTGATTAACACCTGGCTCCAGGAGTGGAGCAGCCTTAGCTTTGTTCAGACAGTGCCGTTTTTTTGTCTTTTTTGTCTATCTAACATATTGTGAGATCTTTTGGAACACCTGGAGTGGACCCACAGATCCACAACAACGAACCTCCCAAGAGTGAGCTGACCAGGTAGACCACCCCCTATACAGGGAGCGTTAGGGGCAGACCTAAGGGAAACTATTGCCGCAGAAGCTGGAACCCGGAGACAGGTAGTACGAGGTACAAAATAGAGAAGCTGGGCGTAGGATGGACAGAGTGAGGTAAGATGAAGTACAGTTTGGTAAGAGCTGAGTACAGGCGAGACCAAAGGAGCACTGGGAAGGGGAAGACACAAAGGAAGCAGGACAGGACAGAGACACCAGACTAACAGAGTACGGAGCGGACACTGGGAAGGCTGGACTGGACGAGGAGACAAGGAAGCCTGGGAAAGGCGGAGAAGTTGAACTGGCTGGACAGAGCGGAGACTCAGAACAGGCAGTGCAAAGACAAAGGTGGACCTGAGTCACAGAAGCACAGATGACAGACAGGCAAGGAGCAGAGGAAGGAATCGCCTTAAATACATGGAGTGCTGAAGGACTTCCGGGTCACGGTCCTCCAGGATCACAGAGAGGAGATACAGAGTGTCTGTAAATGAGGAAGTGCTGGAGTGGGCAGTGCACACGCGCACCCGACGAGAACCAGGGAGCGGAGAAGAATGAAGGAGAGGACGCGTGCCTGCAGGAAGAGTGTGCCACAGTGGGTAAGTATGAGTGGGGGGAGCGGTGGTGGTCCCGGCAGCAGGCACAGCCGCAGAAGGAGTGGCCGTGACACTTATACTAATACTTAAAACTTTTAATCTTTATTGAATCATATTAAAAAGACAAAAATGCACAAAGTTGAGGCACTTGTCTATCATCCGGATCTCAGATAAGATTCCACTCTTTATTGTTTGTTACTTTGGGTATAGTGCAATAGGGGATTAGTGCAATCTTAAAAATCTTTGCAACACTACTAGTGAGCATGCTAAAAAGGGACACCTAGAAACGTTTGGCTCTATGATACAAATAAGTGAGAGTCTAAGGTGTGGCTTTGAGTGCATGTACCAAGAGCAGACCAGGACACTGATGTGACCATTGGGATACATTACGCATAGCACACTAGAGATTTGGCAGGCTATATTTTGGTGAGATACTCTGTGTTGCCTTGTGCCTGAGCTTGCATTGCATGGAAGGGGATTGGCTGCTAGATATGGCATTGGGTTGCTACAAGTGGCATTCTGCTACCAACATCACTGGTTTGTATTTGACTTCAGGTGATGAATATTACTGACATAGCAGTTAGTGGGCAGCAGCAAAATACCCTCTAGGCTTATCATAGGCATTTTTTCCAGCACTTTCCTTAGACAATTTTTGTATGCTGTAGTCTTGAGGCTCTTGGGGCGGTGTAACCTTATCTTCTATTGCATATTTTTTGTGTGTTTATATATCATGTGGCGTTTAATATATTTGTATCCACTTGTATTACCACAGATAGTTATTTGATCGAGTAATTGGTATAATTGTGGTCATGGTTTATTGTTAACTTATATGGCTCATCAGTGTACTTTTTGTGCATTATATTGTTTATGCTAACTTGTAATGTGGACCCGCCACCTCTACTTATGTGGTGGAGGCCTTTTAAATGTTTTTAACTTGTTCTGTGTGTTCTCAATAAAGAAATCGTTATTTGGTATATTTTTGTGTTGGTGATCCCATTTGTTTATTTGCATACCTCTTCTCTGTTTGTCATATATTATATTAGTATGCAATAGGTGATCCCATACTCCTATATTGCATGGTGCCCGCTCTAACATATTTTGTTTGGTACCAAGAGCAGACCATTGCTGTTTTGGGGATGGTTTGACCCCATACCTGATAACACAGGGAGTTTAACAGTCTGGGACTTGTTACTTATCTGAATGGTCTACTGTCTAAGTGTGCTGCACTTGTTGTTGTTTTGGTCCACAATGGACACTAATAGAGATATAACCCCAGAGTGCACCATCATCTAATTGTGGGATCTTGATTTATTATCTGTCCCTATCACTCACAAAAAAATATCCCTTGCACACGTGGTTTCCCCTTCTCTCTCCTATTTATCTTGTTCTTAATGTTTGAGAGTAAAAAGGTGAGTATGAAGGGGAAGTGAGGGTGAGTCGACGAGAGCAGGGGCGCCACTTTGCATATTGATCTAGGGTACCAACCTCCGCAGCAAGGTAGGGACAGTCTTATCAGGGTAAGTGGAGGGCGAGCTAGATTAGGCTTTTATCGTGTCGTTCTCCACCCTTGAATTATGTCCAAGAATCCGGTTCAATTAAAATTTTTGTATCTTGTTTTCTGAGTCTTGGTTTTTTATTTGATTGTTGCTTTTTTGGGAGGGCTCTTGGTGTGGAGCTGGTTGATATCTATTAAGGACATCACCTCATCAGGTTCACCTTCTATACCCCATTTTTCTTTCCAATCGCCACGGCACTATTTTCCTGTTTTTTTGGGTTATTTGTTAATGACTGGCTGCACTCCATACCTATATAGGGAATACTAGGGTGCATCTAGGGTTAGCCGTCAGTGAGCGGGGGTTCCATTTTGCGTACAAGCTAGGGTGCCAACCTCCGCTGGCAGGAGGGTTTAAAAGGGTCCGGTAAGGCCATTTAGGGTATGTGTCCACGGTCAGGTTTGCTTCAGGCTTTGGTCAGGATTTTAGGCAAGTAAAATTCTGACCAAAACTGCACCTGAGGTCACTGGCAGGTCACCTGCGGTGTACCTGCGTGTTTTGCTCATTGTAGCAACATGCTGCGTTTTGAAAAAATGCACCGCGCATGCGTTTTCGCGTCAAAAAACGCATGCGTTTCCTGAACGTGGAAACATACCCTTAGGGGTATACTGTATATTGAAGAGCATCAAATCAATGTGTTTGCAGGCCTTGGGCCTTTGTGCATTTTTGTCTTTTTTATATGATTCAATAAAGATTAAAAGTTTTAGGTATTAGTATATGTTAGTCGGGCGGATGTTTTTAGCCGGGGGGGGGGGGGGGGGCAATAACCATGGTCCCTCTCTGGGCTATTAATATCTGCCCTCAGTCACTGGCTTTCCCACTCTGGTGGAGAAAATTGCGCTGGAGCCCACGCCAGTTCTTCTGTGATTTAATCCTTTATTTTAACAGCTAGAGCTTCCAAATTTTACACACAGACACTTCTAACATTATTAGTGAGGAATATGTAAAAAAATAAGGGATATGAAATGGTTTACTGTATGTAAGCCATGTCTCCTATCCTGTCGGGTTTGATAAGGAGAAAGCAAAAGCCGGCAATTGAATTACCGGCTTTTCTGCTATCTAGCTCTATATGAAATACTAGATTGTGGCCCGATTCTAACACATCGGGTATTCTAGAATATGCATGTCCCCGTAGTATATGGACAATGATGATTCCAGAATTCGCTGCAGACTGTGCCCGTCGCTGATTGGTCGAGGCAACCTTTATGACATCATTGTCGCCATGGCAACCATTATGACATCTACGTCGATACTGTGCCCGTCGCTGATTGGTCGAGGCCTGGCGGCCTCGACCAATCAGAGACGCGGGATTTCCATTATGACATCATCGTCGCCATGCTGTGCCCGTCGCTGATTGGTTGAGGCCTGGCGGCCTCGACCAATCAGAGACGCGGGATTTCCAGGACAGACAGACAGACAGACAGACGGAATAACCCTTAGACAATTATATATATAGATAAATATACGGTATATATGTGTCTCACTGACATATATATATATATATATATATATAGAGAGAGAGAGAGAGATTGTATACATGTTTTCACAAATATTTGAGCCCATGGATCCATTCTATGTCCATTTTGCAAGCCAGCGAGAAAATCTCGCTGTACGGATGCGATACAGATGCCATACGGATGACACACGGATAACTTTTTGAGAAAAAAATAGCATCCTTGCGTTGAATACGGATCACTGCTCAGGAACTTTTCTGCGTATTACGCCAGTAAAAAACGGACCATATTTCCCTACGCTAAGTGTGACGCCGGCCTTCGGCTAAACCAGGCTAAACACCCTTTAGTGCCACATGAAAGGCACTAAAGAGTGCAAGTTTATTATATGTAGGGAGCATGTGACATTATGTATATCTACAGGATATCTATCTATTCTATCTATCTATTCTATATATCTATGTAGTCTATGTATCGATCTATTCTATCTATATCACAAGTGGGCAACTAATGAGGGGCCACATGAGAGACTGTGACTGTTGTGGAGGTCCAAACCAAAAGGTTAAAATTAATTCTGCTCAATATTAAATGATTTATATATTAATATTAATGGTTTTACTTAATATTGAACAGAATTAAGCATGCCCCTATATACCGTATGAGCCCACACACAGCTCACTATATGCTGTAAGAGCCCCCACATAGCCTCTTATACACAATATGAACCCTCACATAGCCTCAAATATAAAGTATGAGCCCCACACATAGTCTGCTACATACAGCATGTGCCCCCCATATAGCCTCCTAAGTACAGTATGAGCCCCCCACATTGCCTTCTATATACAGTATGAGCCCCCAAAAAGTCTCCAATATATAATGTGAGCCCCACATAGCCTCAATATATACAGTGTGAGCCCCACATAATCTCCATATATACATACAAATATCCCATACACATGAAAAAAACTCATACGCAACTCACTCCGCTGCGCTCTGATCCTGTCTCCTGTGCAGTGAGTCTTAGCAGCAGCATCGTGTCTGTTGTCTCATATGTTGATTGCTTGAAGATGGAACCAATGGCCCCATCTCCACCAATGTGTTCACCATTGTCTGTATCCTGAGGATGAGAAAGCGGTGGCAGCAGATGGATGGCGAGCGGGGTAGGGCACGGTGCGGCCTGAGGGCCCGTGTTTCAGCCCTTTGGCTGTCTCGGTCCGCAGTTTGCCCTGGTCTGAGTTTATATCTATCTGTTCTTAGGGTTCTGGCTGTGAATTTACTGTACCTGGCTGAAGACATTTCGGAGTTCATTTTGAAATGGGTGCGAGAAAAAAAATGGATGGGACATGGACCATGTGTGTGCAGTCTGTTTTTTTTTCTCGCGCCCATTGACTTGCATTGGCGAGCCCCATTTAATATGTGTGGCCACTCACAGCATGCTGTGATTTTTGTTTCCTCAGCCCGATTCCAGTTGAGCAAAAACTCACAGATGAGCACTGCCTCATTGAATAGCATTAGTGCTAGTTCAATATGATTTTTATCACATTGCACTCGTTGATTTTATACGCAGATGTGAGCGAACCCTAAGTCACAGGAAGCACCTGGCCATTGCATTTTCGCTGAAAGTAAAGCACTTGGGCAAAAAATATACCAAACTATGCCCTCTAAGACCAAATGCACACAGTGCGTACTTGGTGCATATTTTCCACGTAGATTTGCCTGCTGAGAATCTGCGGAGTAATACATTAAGCAGATTTAGTAGAAAAAAAGCACCAATAATACATAATTTGTGTGCAATTTTCTGGCCGTTTGCACAACAGCTCCTCCCATTTTGTTGTTGACGCTTGAAAATGGCAGCAAAATTTTGGCTCAGCTCCGAGTTGCACCTAAATTTTGCGACTTTTCAAAGCTTTTAGACCAGAATTCCGCCATGAAAGCTTTGATGAAGTCTGAGAAAACGCCATGTGTCACTGCAGCCTGCCAATAGCCATTTTATATCATCTTCGGTGTATTTATATTAACACTGTATCTCTCTTTTGCTGGCAATGCTATTTTCCTAGTGACCTATGGAATGACGAGCTCCAACTCTTATTATTATACCAATGTCATGTCTAATCTTTTCCTGAGCACGGCATCTGACAGTGGGGTTACTTTCCAAAGTATTGGCAGCATGAATGATTTTTGGTCGGTGAGTACAAATATTATAAACAGAAAACAATGTCTTATCAGGTTTCTATTTAAAATGTTTTTGTTTTTTATATAACAATGTGCATTAAAAATAAAAACAATAGAAATCTTTCAATTTTCACACTTGCCACTAAGACTGTGTTAGGGTACTGTCACACAGTACCATTTTGATCGCTACGACGGCACGATCCGTGACGTCGCAGCGATCGTATGATTATCGCTCCAGCGTCGTAGACTGCTGTCACACGTTGCAATCACGGCGCTGGAGCGATGCCGAAGTCCCCGGTAACCAGGGTAAACATCGGGTAACTAAGCGCAGGGCCGCGCTTAGTAACCCGATGTTTACCGTGGTTACCAGCGTAAAAGTAAAAAAAAAACAAACAGTACATACTTACATTCTGGTGTCTGTCCCCGGCGTTCTGCTTCTCTCCACTGTGTGAGCGCCATAGCCGGCAAGCAGAGTGGTGACGTCAGACGTCACCGCTGTGCTCGCTTTCCGGCTGGCAGACGCTCACACAGTGGAGAGAAGCTGAGACGCCGGGGACAGACACCAGAATGTAAGTATGTACTGTTTGTTTTTTTTTTACTTTTACGCTGGTAACCACGGTAAACATCGGGTTACTAAGCGCGGCCCTGCGCTTAGTTACCCGATGTTTACCCTGGTTACAAGCGAACACATCGCTGGATCGCTGTCACACACAACGATCCAGCGATGTCAGCGGGTGATCAAGCGACGAAAGAAAGTTCCATACGATCTGCTACGACGTACGATTCTCAGCAGGATCCCTGATCGCTGCTGCGTGTCAGACACTGCGATATCGTAACGATATCGCTAGAACGTCACGAATCGTACCGTCGTAGCGATCAAAATGGTACTGTGTGACACTACCCTTAGACTCTTTCAGGGAGACTTTTCAGCCATATCATTATAATCAGAGGCAGAATTATAAACACAGGTCACCTCTAAATGAAGCTGATAATTCAGGATCCACTAATAGGTGACGTCACAGGTGATCCTGCTTCCCATCTCTTCACAATGATCTTTGCACACGCTCATTAGATGCTTCAATACAAAAGATAGTCCACGTGTTTCCTAAAATAATAGGAAGTTAGAGTATAAAAAGTCCCAGTGGCCAGTGTGAAAATTGCTATTGTCTTTAATTTTTAAATTTAGTTTTTATTTTTTTTGTTATTTTTTATAAAGATTGTGACATGAAAATAAATTGCTAAAATAAAAAAAAATATTCAATAGGACATTTTCCATTGGCACATTCCCTTTAAATGCATATGCAAATTGTCTCTTCAGAGAGGAAGAGGACTAGAACTCTGGTGCCACCTATTGGAAGTAGCGATCCTAAAAGTCAATATTGACTCTTTAACAAGTTTTGCCATATAACTAAGGATAAAAGCCAAACCAGAATCTCAATTTGCAAACACAGTGTTTCGGGGTATTGCCACTCATCAGTGCAAAGTATAAGATTTGATTTAACTAGGTGAGAGGCTCTGTACTGGGGTCTAAGGGGTAACGTTTTACTCCATGGAGACTTATACGTCATGCATGCTCCTCTGGGAAATTAAATATTAAAATTGTCTCTTCAGAGAGGAAGCGAACTAGAACTCTAGCACCACCTATTGGAAGCAGTAATCCTAAAAGTCTATATCGACTCTTTAACGAGCCTTGCCATTTGACTTCGGCATAAAGCCAAACCAGAATCTCAAATTGCCCCTCATCAGTGCAAAGTATGAGATCTGATTTGGCTAGGTGAGAGACTCTTGACTGGAGTCTAAGGAGTAATGCTTCTCCTTGAAGAGAGTGACAAGCAAAATCTGGCAAGTCACTGCTTCCAATAGTTGGTGCTAGAGTTCTAGTCCTCTTCCTCTGAAGGGACAATTTGCATATTTTAACTTCCCAGGGGAGAATACATGGCTTACAAATCTCCTCACTCTGACACGCCAGGCTTGGTGGAAGTCGGTAGAACTGGACTACCTGTGCAACCTGAATTGACTGCAGGTACTGTCTCATGCTACCGTACCAGTACTGACAAAAACAGTAGTAAAATGCAAAAGTAGGGAAGAATCAGTAAGGAAGGGTGAAGAGAGAGAGAGTAAAATGTCTTTGGCCACCATCTGTAAAACCATTCCCTAAATTTAGAGGTTTTCGGGCTGTTCTTATCCAGTGTACCTGGTATCACTTTCATTTGCACCAAAGCTGATGAAATGGATTGAGAGTTGCTTATAGTTCCTATAGGACAGGTTGATTTCACTGAGACTTCTTTGACTTGTGGCTATACCGTGATGCAGGGCCGGACTGGCCATTTGGCAATTCTGGCAAATGCCAGAAGGGCCTATCTGGTGGCGGGCTGCCTTGTCTGCAACGTTGTTAACAGAATTAGTGTTCTCAAGAAACCCATACTGCTAAGAATTGTGATGGAGCTAAAAGTCGCTGACTCCATCACTTACTCCAGCAGCCCACAGGTATCATTAGTATATTGGTCTTGTAGTAAATCTCCCTTTCCTCCATCCAGGGTAATATTAGTAATATATCCCATCTGGTGCTTGGGGACGGGGACAGCATGGGCCTGTGTGATTTTAAATGCCAGGGCTGAATTTCAGTCCCAGTCCGTACCTGCCGTGATGTGCAAATGTTCCCTTCGCTTTTTTAGCAGTGTAATACATGTATTTATAATAACTCATAATATAACAGCAGTTGGTCAAGTAACCAGCAACAAGGTGATAATAAAAAACTAAACAGTGCTGCTAATAATAATAATATTATTTTACGGAATTTCTCCTTTTTTGTGTCTAATATTTAGACTAACTGCCATATTCCTAATTCTATTTACTAGTATACACAGGGACCATTACTCAATGGACTTTATTGGACCAAGTGGTACAATAACGTGTCTCTAGATAACACTGAAAACTCCTTTATATACTATGAGAACCTGTTGCTCGGAGTCCCCCGAATGCGACAGCTGAAAGTGGAAAACAATTCATGTGTTGTTCATAAAGACTTCAGAGAAGACATCTCTGGCTGCTACGATACGTATTCTGAAGACGAAGAGGACAAAAGTCCATTTGGGCTAGTTAACGGAACAGCGTAAGTACTACACGATTTGTACAGTTAAATATTTCTGTGCTGCACACATTGGGGTATTTTCACATGGCGCGTTATTCTCAACACACTCCAGTCCCGAGTGCCGGAGGCAGTGCCAGGTATTGATGCCAGAGATGCGCGTGAGTTTCTCGCATTTCACTGGCAAGTGTGACACCTTCCTTACAATGATAATGGCAAGCTTGGTTAACTTTAGTCTAATGTGTTTAGGGGCCTTCATCATATTGCAGTGCAAAGGGGGAAATCTGCATGAAATCCACAGCAAAATTTGAGATTTTGATGTGAATTTGTAGCGCAGAATTATAAAAATGTAATTTTTACCTGATTCTGACTCTGTAAATCATGAATGAATAAAATTGAAGGTGACGGGTACAATAATTATTTTCATTTCTCACCAGATGGACATATTTTACAGAGAAAGAACTGGGAGGCTCTTCCCACTGGGGTAAAATAGCAACGTACAGCGGAGGAGGTTATTATGTAGATTTTCAGTTGACAAAGCAAGATACATTAAGAACGCTCCAAATTCTGAAAAATAACTTGTGGTTGGATAGAGGAACACGAGTGATATTCATTGACTTTTCAGTGTACAATGCCAACATCAATCTATTCTGCGTCCTAAGGTAAGCATCTATATATATAATCGTCTAAGGGGCACTTCCGTCTGTTTGTCTGTCTGTCTGTCTGTCACGGAAATGCAGCGTCGCTGATTGGCCGCAACCAATCAGCAACGGGCACAGTCTGGCCACGAATTCGCCCCTTCCTACTCTCTGTCAGTGCCCCCTCCATACTCTCCAGTCAGCGCTCACACAGGGTTAATGGCTTCGTTACACCGCGTTATGCCACGGTGTAACGCAGTCCGTTACCACTGCTATTAACCCTGTGTGACCAACTTTTTACTATTGATGCTGCCTATGCAGCATCAATAGTAAAAAGATCTAATGATAAAAATAACAAAAAAAATAAAAAATCATTATATACTCACCTTCCGGTGCCTTTCCCGCTCCTCGCGACGCTCCGGGCCATGCATTGCGGTCTCGCGAGATGATCACGTGAAGTCTTGCGAGACCGCAATGCATTCTTGGGACTGGAGCATCGCGAGGAGCATCGCTAAATGCCTCGCCTGGATCCAGGGGCCGCCGGAAGGTGAGTATATAACTATTTTTTATTTTATTTTATTTTTTAACAGGGATATGGTGCCCACATTGCTATATACTGCGTGGGCTGTGCTATATACTACGTTGGCTGTGCTATATACTACGTGGGCTGTGCTATATGCTACGTGGCTGTGTTATATGCTACGTGGCTGTGCTATATGCTACGTGGGCTGTGTTATATGCTACGTGGCTGTGCTATATGCTACGTGGGCTGTGCTATATGCTACGTGGGCTGTGTTATATGCTACTTGGCTGTGGTATATTTCTCTGCTGTATCTATGCATCATGAATCATGGTATGTGTTAAAGAGGGGGGACCACTGAGACTCTTTCGCCCGGGGCCCTCAAAAACCTGGAGCTGGCCCTGGCTTCACTGATTGGTCACGCCCGGCCGCGAACAATCAGTGACAGGCGCAGTCCGGCCGCGAATTGGCGCGGAATTTGAACCACGCTTCGCTAATTGGACGCACCCGGCCGGCCGAATCCTGTGTATAAATTGCATTATTCTGATAATTCATAAATAAACTACATACATATTCTAGAATACCCGATGCGTTAGAATCGGGCCACCATCTAGTTTATCATATAAGCTCCTATGTGCAAGGAAATACATGGGGGCTTATGGTCCTGTCATCTAAATTTTTGGCATTTGTGAGATAGCGCTTACCGCATGTGTTGGGGGACACTCGCTTGGCCGCGATATTCAGGCACATGAGCACGGTTTTTCACACAAAACAGTCTATTTGGTTTATTAAAGACCATATCATAAAGTCCATTACACACTCTGTCAGGACATCACATTAAGTTTTGCATCATTAGTCTGCAGCAACTAAACACACTGGTCCTCTCCTGACCAGCTGCCGTGGGTTACCACACAGTTCAGGGCGGCACGGTGGCTCAGTGGATAGCACTGAAGCATTGCAGTGCTGGGGTCCTGGGTTCAAATCCCACCAAGGACAACATCTGCAAGTTTGTATGTTCTTCCCGTGATTGCGTGGGTTTCCTCCGGGTACTCCGGTTTCCTCCCACATTGCAAAGACATACTGATAGGGAATCTAGATTGTGAGCCCCAATGGGGACAGCGATGATAATGTGTGCAAACTGTAAAGCGCTGCCGAATATCTTAGCGCTATATAAAAATAATGATTATTATAGTTCATAGTACATCATAAGCACCAACAGTCTATTGAGGTACCTGACAGGAGCTCCTGCTCCACCTGCTGACTCCTTGGCAGTCCACTCTTCCTGGGAAAGCTGCCTCACGGGGACCACCAACTTGCCTGACAGACATAAACCAGTCGGTTCCAGGAAGCCGGTAGCTTCCCCCAACACAGAAGACGTCACAAACCGTCCAGGACCACGGTCTCTCCAGGTGCTTCCAGGAAGTCTCCACTCACAGGAGCTTCAAACACAGACCGTCCAGGTCCATGGTCACTCTGTGCTCTTCAGGGATCCAGTCCTACTCCCAGGACCTCCCAACACAGAGGCCTTCCACAGTGTGGCCTGTCCAGGTGCTATTCAGGACGTTCGTCCAACACCCCAGGCCACCAGGTCCAAAGCCCCACCATGTGCTATTCAGGGAGATAGCACTCCCAACACATAGGCTTTTCCTGGACCTTCAGCACAGACCATTCAAATCTATACTCAGAGAAATGTGACCCCCACCCTGGTCACATTATATACTTGGAACCACTCCCCTAGATGGGAGTGTGTGTGTGGCTAGTTCGACCTGCCCAGCTCTCATAACTAGCCCTGCCAGCCTCCCTTCACAATTATACAAATAACACAACTACTTGTGGGACTACAGGTCCCAGAACATCCTTACTTCAGGCTGACAGTGCAGAGTATCTTCCTCTGCGACACGCATACCGGCCATTCATAATAATGCCGGCTTTGTCTCATCACCACAGTTATGCCTGCGATTGCCATGCATTCCTATGGCCTCAATGCGCCTCCATGCGTATTCTGGGGAGACCATGCAGCGCCCCCTACCTGTAACAGGGGTCACTGCATCACACATCATATATGTGTAAGATTTTGTTAGTTCAGTTCATGAGATCCTCCAAAGTCAGGCTGAGAAATGCAGTCATAATACGGATTACAAATTACCACCACGCTGGCTGGAGTCACACAACCATATTTTCTCTCATCCAAGAAAATCGGTCCAATTATGCTAATCGCACTCAGAGTTTGATCACAATGTGATCTGATTTTTTGGGGTGTGAAAAAGATGGGAAAAAAAATTCTCCATCTTCTCTATTCTGTCAGTCTGTGGTGTCATCCAAGCGGTTTCCGATTTTTTTTCCAGATACTCACTGATAATCGGATGCAAATTTTGCACTCTGCGATTTGTTCCTTGGACAGACTCTGTCCAAATAAAAAAATCGGACATGTGCACGGCCCCATAGAATAACATTGGTCCGTGTGCAATTCAATGTTTTGCCTGAAAATATGGTCTTCTGCACGAGCCTTAAGGGCTTATTCACACGATAGTATTTAGTGAGTATTTTTCATCAGTGTTTGTATGCCAAAACCAGGACTGGAATTTACAGAGGAAAAACTGTAATTGAAAGACTGACACCTGTTCTGGGTTTTGGAGACACTCCTGGTTTTGGCATAGAAATACTGATCTGTGAATAAATGTTGGTAAATTTTGTGCAATTTTCTTGAAAAAATTCCACCAAAATCAGATGTAAACTGCATTTTATATTTGGGCCGGGTTCATTTGTTTTGGGTTTAATAGTGTAAGCTGTAGGAAAACATTCAATTTTCATTTGAGGGAGAATAAACTACATTTCCATATTGTACTGTACACAGCAAAGTATTGGAAGGTTCCTCTACTCACCGTGCTTCTCCATGCTTGCACCCCTTTCCATAGACTTGTGGTAGAATTTCCAGCTACAGGGGGCGCCATTCCTTCTTGGCAGATTCGTACAGTCAAGCTCATCCGATATGTCAGCAACTGGGACTATTTTATCATTGCCTGTGAAATTGTCTTCTGCGTGTTCATCTTTTACTATGTGGTGGAGGAGATTCTGGAGCTGAGAATTCACAGATTGAAATATTTTGCAAGTATCTGGAACATTCTGGATGTTGTGGTTATAATGGTGAGAATACGTTTTTAGTAAATTGCTATACTTATCTTACATTATTCTCCATCTTTATCATTTACTAGCAATATATCCTTTAGTAATGCCTATATCCTCCATAAAATAACAATTGTGTAGCTTCATTTCTTATATCTCTCTGTTGTGCTGTTCCTCTGTTATTCCTCCTGGGTATGTATTACCTTGACAACTTGACAATTCCCTTTATAAATTAAGCATGTCCCTACAAATTCTGTTACTTTCCAATCAGACACCAAATTTACAATGATAATATTAATATTAGTCAATATAGATGGGGGCTACAAGGTGATTTGGGGCGCACCACTTGTCCGACCAAAGTTTGCCCCAGCTTTATGTGTTAATTTTAACAGAATCATCCACTGGATTATAAAACATATTCAAGTATATTAAATGCTACCTGTCATGTAAAATAATAACCTGCAGATATGGGGTTAATCTGACACTTGACACAGTTCTGACACCATGTGAAGCCCGCACTGAGAGCCCCACTGCCAGGAGGAAATTATATTTATTCCTCCCGGCAGCCTCCTTTTTTCAGTCATGGGGTGGCTATGGTATGGTTTCAGTTAACGCTTTGTGGAAAAAGGGTAGCGGCTCTAAACTGCACCCCTGGCAATGACTGACAGCAGGCTCAGCAATAGAGATGGCTGTCAGTCAGTGCCGGAGGTGCGGTTACAGCCGCCGCTCTCTATACACAGAGCTGTGACTGAAACTGTGCCGCCACCATCCCCGTGACTGAAAAAGTGAACCTGCTGGGAGGAATAAAGTTAATTTTGTCCTGGCAGCGGGGCTCTCAGTGCGGGTGTCACACAGTGCCAGAAAGCTATTAACCTGCAGATTAACGCCATATCAGCAGGTGAATAACATTATTTTACATGACAGGTTCCTTTTAACACCTAGTTAAAAAGAACCAGTCAGCAGGAATTTGCATGTTAATGTAAAGGCAGATTAGAAATTTAATTGAGCCAGGATCTCAATCTGCACATGAGCTGCCACTGTCCCCATTATACTGAAGACCGCCAGAAGATCAATGTGTACAAGCACCGCCCGCGGCGAGGACTGTGTCAGAGCAGACTTTTAAACAGGAGGTAAATAAAGACAGTAGGTGGAGGGGCCGGACAGGAGCTGAAGACCCTACACACAGTCCCCCCTATGCACCTAAAGCTTATTACACAAAAACTTCAAATGCTAATTAAAGACCAACCACCATGAGGATTTCTTCCCTAAGGGTGTCAATATAACCTATATAACAGCGCCATTATGGCAATGCCTTTACTTTACATTGCTAAATCATACTGACAGGTTCTCTTTAAGCTATAAAAAGTATTTACAAGTTGCCATGTCAGTTAACATCGAATTATACACATAAAGTCTGTGGACACTTTTGACATGGAAAAAATATGTTTACATGTATTACTGTCTATCTTTCGTTAAAAAATATTGCAAGTTTCAGTCTGAAATCTTTATTCCTTTAATCATTTTCAATATTTCTGATATGCAGTTTGAAGGCTGATTGAAATTACAATTTTTGCAGTTTTCTCTTGTGGGAGTGTCTCTCTCAGAAATAAAGGCTGACTGTGTCCTCTGTGTATATCCAAGGCATTCCCTTAGTCAGTAGCTCGTATATAAGCATATATCAGCAGAGCTTGTATCCTGCAATTATTTCCTATTCATGTGCTTTCCTCATTCTTTATAGTCTGTTATCTCTGCCCTCCCTGAGACTGTAGATACTTTCTCCCATATTCCTACTGCAATCTCTAACAATGAGAAAAGAAAAGGGGAGAGATGAGAGAGCCAACAGAACTAGAAGCAAGTGCCCTAATGGATTTCTATCAGTTTTGTAGGCCTCTCTGCTAGAAAAAGCACTTGCAGACATCTTTCAGCTGTGAAATGTTAGAAAATTTTAATGAAGATTATACAGAAAATTGCTTAATTTTGCATGCTGGAACAATTAAAAAAATATGAGAAGGTATACACAACCTATAAATAGTAAAGGCAACCATATGTCACCCAATCTGTGAAAAATCTGCAAACTATTTATTATACCACCCCGGTGAAGTAGCGCTTCTCCTGTGGGAATGGAGAAGGATGGGTTTTTTTCTCCACTATAAAAAATATTGTGGCATGCTCCATCAGATGGCATAGGTAGACAATAAAATGTGAATATATCCATGACATATCCATGTTTAAGTAACTGATTCCATTTTGTTAAGCTTTCTCTTGTAGCCATTGCGTTTCATATCTTTCGGACTATTGAAGTGAATCGACTCATGGGAACACTGCTAGAGAATCCCAAAATATATGCAGACTTTGAATTTTTAGCATTTTGGCAGACACAGTACAATAACATGAATGCTGTCAATCTTTTCTTCGCATGGATTAAAGTAAGTGGAAAAAATGAATGATCTCTTATAGAGAAATAGTGGATAAATCACACTGAGGACGTGATCAATGGCAAAAAAAAACATTGCCGCTATTCTAATTTTAAGTGCAGTGTACTTCCAGACAAAAATGAAATCAGAACATTATTTTCCATTGCGCTTTACAAATGTTATCATCACTGTCCCTGTTGGGCTTTTTCTCTTTGGGTTACAAGGATCGGCCATGTTGGGTTTTAACATCCCAGATCCTTGGTTCCCACAGGAGATATGCTGCCGCCAGGTGTGTCTGATAGAAACATATTTCCCTTGGTGGGAGTCTCAGAGGTTGGACCCCAACAGATGATAAAGGGATGGCATATCCTTATAATATTTCTTAACTTTTATAGGAAGTGAATATTTCTATGAATGGTTGAAATGAATTAATGTAGTCCCATAAGGCTCGTGATGCATTGAAATGCTTGCAGTGCTACTAATTTATTTTTAAAAGGGTTTTCTGGAGTTAGATCAGGGACGTTGGCAAATTCAAATACACACAGGGCTATAATTAAAAACTTGGACAAAGTCAGTGGCCAACCTTGATATTTAATTTTAAAAAATGTCTACAATTGAGGAAGTTTTTCCTTATCATCAAATATAAGGATGAACATTTTCATATGGGAACAAACTAAAAGAGGTTATCCCACGAACAAAATACATTTTAATTAATATGTCTTAAGCATCAGATCAAATGACTTTAGCATTGGCTATATCCTGGGGGGCAGGGATGTATATAGAAATCATGGTGCTCCATAGCAGAAGCTCTAATTGCCCCCCCCCCCATAAAAAAAAACCCCTTAGTGTTTGAAGGTGTCACAGAAGAGCATATCTCACAACTTTTCAGCCCTTACAATTTTTCTCCTATTGAAGACCCTAGATTGCCCTTTAATTGCCCCCATAAAGTACGATGCCAACAAACGTGTCCCCCAAACACAGTATGATACCCCCACAGTGAATTCCTTTGCAGTACTCTCCATATGCACAGTATGATGATCCTACTGTATCCCCCCAACCCCT
The DNA here is from genome assembly GCF_051348905.1 of Ranitomeya variabilis. Lineage (NCBI taxonomy): Eukaryota > Metazoa > Chordata > Amphibia > Anura > Dendrobatidae > Ranitomeya > Ranitomeya variabilis. The sequence goes on from NC_135235.1 coordinate 103,150,318, forward strand.
CCGACAAAGTATGATGCCCCAACTGTGACCCCAACTTAGTTCTCCACACAGTATAATTGGACCCACATAGTCCTCCATACAGTAAATTGGCCCCACATAGTCCTCCACACAGTATAATGGTCTCCATATAACCCTCTATATAGTATAATGGGTACATAGACCTTCATACAAAATAATGGGCCCAACATAGCCCCCCACATAATATTATTTACCCCACATAGTCCTCTATAATAATGGCCCCACATAGACCTTCATACAGAATAATGGTCCCGCATAGTCCTCCATACCATTTAATGGCCCCACATTAAAATAAATAAATATTCACCTCTTCTCGTTCCCCCGCTGTTCCAATCTTGGCAGCAAGCGCTCTGAAGCTCTTCACTGCTCAGCACAGTGGGCGCGTTGTAATGATGTCATCTCGCTTGCAGTGCTGAGACGTCAAACACAGAGGAAGAATATTGGAGGAGGGAGCATCAGCTGACGCTCCCTCTTCCATAATTGATGTCAACTGTATCGGCATCCAGGGCGCCGATACAGTTGCAAGAGCGGCAATGTTGGGAGGGAGGAGGGTTTTGCTGGCACCGCGGGCCAAATATAATCATCTTTCGGGCCAAAGTTTGACCTGTATGAGTTAGATGGAGTAAATGGCATAAAATAACCAATAAGTCATTACTTACCTGATAAATCCCCTGTGGCTCCAGCGCTGCTGTCTCAGAGATTCACACTGTGTTTCAAGCCATATATCCACATAAATGCTGCAGCCAATCACAGGTCTCCAAAGCATAAAGGTAAAACAAACGCAGAAGGGCCTTGGTAATTATGATGGGAATATGTTTGGATTGCATTTTTTTTAGAATGGAAGAAAAACCTCTAAACTCAAAACTTTGTTTTAGTTCCAAAAACTGCAACAACCGAACCTTGAGATAATCTGTAGCGTTCACTTTGCTTCCGTTTGCACAACTACGCAGCAGATCATTTATTCCATTTGTCTGTTTCTAAAATGGAACAGACATATAGAATGGCTGAACGGACATGTGAATGGAGCCTACTCCTAATCTCTAAAAGTAGGATTACAGTGATATTTTGTTATACATCTATTGCTTCTAACATTAACCCTTCCATTTCTCCATTTCTACTCTCCAGATCTTTAAGTATATTAGCTTCAATAAGACAATGACCCAACTCTCATCTACTCTTGCTCGTTGTGCAAAGGATATACTGGGTTTTGCTATCATGTTCTTCATAGTATTTTTTGCCTATGCCCAGCTGGGATATCTCTTGTTTGGAACTCAAGTGGAAAACTTCAGCACATTTGTGAAGTGCATGTAAGTGAATATTGTATATAGGCATTCTGTTGTAATTCAGGACTCATATTGCATGTATTCATAAATTAGCACCTATTCAATGTAAATATTAAAATCAAGTCTGCTGCATGCCTCACTTAAAGGGAAGTTATTAGCAAAAAATAGCAATTGCAATCTGCAGGTAAAGACAGTTTTAAACATGTTCATCAGTCTAACTGGAAGTGCTGTTATAGGGAGAAAATGAAGGCATGTTCTTCCTGCAACCGCTCACTTCCAGCCATCAGGGCGGTGCTGGGACTGTGAATAGTCAGGGCGCTCTATACAGTGAGTGTGCAGTAATCACTCTCCCGCTTGTTGACTGACATCCTGCCCCACATACTTACTGCATAGCTGGATGTCAGGCAGAGCGGTGAGCATGATCTGTGAAATGATCCCACAGTCCAGAAACACCCCCATGACTGGTAGTAAATAAATGCAGGGAGAATATAATTTCATTTTCTCCCTGTATCCGCACTTACAGTTATAATGTCAAACATGTTTAAAATGGTGGTTAACTGCAGATTACTGATATGGCTGGCTTTCAATTAAATATGAATAAACAAAAATTGCAATGTGCGCTGTGGTCACACCTCTATATCTCTTGATACAAAAGCTGAGCATATTATTAAATATCCCACTTACTAGCTTAATAGTCTGGAGTTCAAATTGTCTAAAAAAGTGAGTAAATGAATCTGTACTGCAGAGTAGCTCAACATGCTCACTGAGAATCCTGCTGTGGTTTGCTGATATCCATGCAAATGGTCCGGAATGGATAGGGTGCTGCCTAATTGGGGGAAGTCGGCGGTCAATCAGCATGACACCAGTAGTCCTGCCCTATAAACAGGAAGCAGCTGAATCTCTGGCAGGAGCGGTCAGTGACCGGCGCCGGGTCCAATAGACAGGTTGTTGCCTCTGTTTGCAACTACATGCCTTTCTTTTCTAAGGTCCCGGATATCCCCTTTAACTGTTTACAATAACAGTAATTTTGACCACGGGTGCACAAACTTTTACATGCCACTGTAGGTTTATATTTTTTCTTTTTCATCATAGACAGCTGAGCTGTTAAGAAGGGAGTGTCAAAAAGTGAACAACTACTTTAATGTCCCGAGACGTAGTAAATCTGGCATTTCACACTCCAGTCCTTAACAGCTGTGCACCAGAATAAGATGCGCTAAATGTATTTAAAACGTGCACAACTTTAATAAGTTTTTGCATATTTACCTGCCCCTATTCCAGAAAAAAAATTGAAAATAACATCTGCCAATTTCTGGAATTAATGGTAGTAAATTTGTAGAAACAAAGAGGGCCCTTTGCATCCCACTAAATGCTTCCTAATTTTCTTTTGAGAAGTGATGGAAAAATCACAAAAAGTTGTAATAAAAAATGACGGGACAAGAGTCAAGTAGAAATGTTATTTGTTTACCTCCATTGTCCTTTTACAATTCAGGTAATTTTATTTCTCCTTTTTCTGTAGATTTACTCAATTTAGAATTATTTTAGGAGATTTTGACTATGATGCCATTGACAATGCAAACAGAATTCTGGGACCCATTTACTTTGTCACCTACGTCTTCTTTGTGTTCTTCGTATTGTTGGTAAGCCTGAAAAGTTCTAGCCGTTTGTCAGTATCACACATGCAGTTGTGTCATATGGTGCACTCGTGAGCTGTTCTAGGCTGGAGCTGCACATGCAACACATATGGTTTTCAATTGTTGTCACATTAAGTGTAATGATAATCACTGGAAAAATCCATAGAATTTCTGCAACACTATAAGCACTATGTGTAGTCAACAAGCTGATGAATGCTTGCTTTTCTGTGTGCAAAATATAAAATCTCAAACTCTTGCCTGACACTGTTATTTGATGCATATTTTATCACGATAATTTGGAGCTAAAAAACTCATCAAATTGGCCACGTGTGAATTCACCAGTATAGTATTGTAAGCAACATTAACTTACAAAGCACATATTGTCCCCAGAGGTTCTTCATACCTACAATATTTCTATATACAATTCTACATAAACAAGGTGTCACGGGTTTACCACGACAGAGCGGAGCCAGAGGACCGCAGTGTCTGATTTCTCTTACTCCTGCACAGATTAGAAGCACCTCCCCTTCATATTAAATGGTGTAAATTTATTTTAGCAGTGCAGGGGTTAATCTGCTCTGTTGAGAGCTCCTGGACAGTTTAGGCTCTCAGCTGTGCACTGTTAGCCACTTTCATCTCCTATATAATATGGGCCCTGGCTTGCACTCATTGTCAGAGATAGGTTTTGCTGCATGGCTGGAGGTTGTTAGTGTTTATGATTGGAGAAAGGCGCTTTATGGATTTACCTGAGACTGTTGCTAGGTTTTGAGTGTGAAAATCCCCTTCCTTCTCCTACTTTGGTTTAAACCCAGCCTCTACTCCCCAGTGCAGTCCTTTGTGATATGTGTGAGTATATTTGTATGATTGGTATTTTCTTTTATCCCTGTTCGTATTACCTTGTTAGTCTGGTTGATGTACTATAGTACACTACAACTTCCCTCTTCCCTGGTTGGGGAAGGGTACAGACAGAGGGCGAATTCAGGAGCGAATGCAAGGTACGTGACCCCGGCATCTTCACCATAAGTAATCCAGGGAGCTAGGGTGCCCCTAGCATTAGGGACAGGGAAGGAGCCCCTGGTACTGGGACTCCCAACAACAGAGCCGTGACACATGTAGTCAATAGTCCACTAAATATATAATTTCAAAAGTTATATTGTTAAATAGAAAAATGGCATAAAAATATACATAAAAATAAAAAGTCTGAAGCAAGACTCAGGTATTTGTAGCATGTGATCCACATATAAATATGATATGAAATATGATGTTAAGAATAAGAATATAGTTTTTTTTATTACATATGGATTTTTACATCATGTGAACGTATTACTTGGTTAACTCAACAGTGTACGCACTAATTTTATGCTATGACATTACGATATTGTTTATGAACTTGCACTTTATGTGATTAACTTTATGTATTATAGGATCTGCTCTGCTCTTCCCTGTTATTTATATGTGCATGACATGCTACAAGCTTTTGACTTTTTATTTTAATGTATATTTTTATTTCGTTTTTCTGTACAACATGACAACTTTTGAAATGATATATTTAATGGACTATTGACTCCATGTTTTGTGCAGGATTTCCCATGTTAGGAGTGTCCATGTCGGTAACTAAGGCTGTTTTATTGGCATATGGCCTTTATAATTCTATTGGTTATATCATGTTATCAGTTCAAATGATATTTATTCTAAGATTTCTATGTAGAAGTTTAGAAATATTCATTGGCATATTATCAATCTAGAGATTGTTCAAACCCAAGATATACCTTTCCCTATGATATAATGAAAGTCTGTAAATTGCTTCCGCTGTATGGCATGCCTTCAGCCTTTCTTACCCATGTTTTTCCTTTTTAGAATATGTTTTTGGCTATCATCAATGACACATATTCAGAAGTAAAAGAAGAGCTCTCAAATCAGAAAAATGAGTTGCAATTTTCGGACATCTTAAAGCAGGTATGGCCCGTGTTCTACTGGGGTTCATCAGGAGGAAATTATTCTGATTTCTGATGCCATCCTCCACTACCTATAAAGAATGTCTAGGTTTAAGTAAATTATCAACTTTCTTATTACACAAGCAGGACATGTCATCAAGAAGGTGACATAATCTGTCATACATTCCTTAAAGCTTGTCCATACATGCGTCATAACTTCCTTATATAATGGGAGCCATGAATCAATCATCATGATCAATTGGTAATCATCATTGATGGAGCATTATGTTGATGGCTATAGTAGTACCGCGTGCTGTGCTATTCTAACAGTCAAAATTGACAGAACCCCTAGCGTAGGTGCGTTATAGAGCAACTAATGGCAACTATTGATTAAATAAGACGGCAAGTCTTTAGCTCACATTGTAGCTTCAAGAAGGGTTGTCCCCAGCTAGATCTTATCAGCCATTATTGCACCTGGACCTACTAGAGGGTCACCTCTTGTGGGCCGGTCTGTCCAGTATGAGTAGGGGTCATCATTTTAATGTCCATTACTGATTTTATGGACAATGTGTGTTCCCGATAACTAACGCAAATAAAAGTGAACAGCATAACAACCAGACTTTTAGAAACAGAGCAGATTCTCGAAACAAAAACACTAGAAGGAACTTTTTTTTTGCATTTATGGTTTGTAAATGAGTGTTATTGTTTCCATATGTATACATCATATTACTGTGCATGACTTTTTTCAGGGTCTTCAAATTAGAAAGAGCAACAAAAGCCAATATGTTCTCTTGGAATTCACCATCTATTTCAGTGTATGTAGAATCTATTATTAAGCCACTATATTAGTATCCAATGGTCATTTATATTATTTTTAGAGTTACAAGAAGACGTTAATGAAGCTTAAGCTGAAAAAGGAGCGCATATCCGATGTACAGAAAGCGTTACAAAATGGCTCAAAAGAAATGTCCTTTGAAGAGTTTAAGAGCAGCCTAAAAGAGTAAGTGGTAGTAATATACTGGTAGCAAATGACTATGGTGAGATAAGGAAGCCCAGTATATGCAGTGATTTATTATCTACAGTAACGTAGAATTCTATATTTTTTTATTTAACATCATCCATTGTTTTGCTCCATTTAAAAACAAATGGAGACATTAAAATGTATTCTTTTTGCCCTCACATGCCAATGGCTAGCTATGCATGGTGAGATCCATCTGCCGTTTTAGCGTCACTTCTGTCTTGTAGCATTGGTGACTGCAGATGATGTTACACCTAAGGCCATGATCACACGATCCGTATTTGGTCAGTATTTTACATCAGTATTTGTAAGCCAAAACCAAGAATGGGTGATAAATGCAGAAGTGGTGACGTGTTTCTATTATACTTTTCCTCTGATTGTTCCACTCCTTGTTTTGGCTTACAGATACTAATGTAATATACTGACCAAATACTGAATGTGTGAACGTAGCCTAAAGGCTAAAAATGATGTTCCAGTTTGTCCAAACTATGGTTCTTTCAAGTCAGAGGAAAGTAATTCTAAGGACTTTGGCTACTTTCAGTGTGAATTTGCACTTACATTCGATCTCATAAAATAGTTTGATATAGACTAAGCCAAGTCCACCTTATATGGATTTGTCAGGGTGTGTTGCTAAAATTTAAAGGGAAAAAAAAATTCTTTACATTGATTTTTTTTTTCTGTTTTATAGAATGGGCCATGATGATCATGAAATTACAGCTGCCTTTTCCAGATTTGACCAGGATGGTAACCGGATTCTAGATGAGGATGAACAGAGTAAAATGAGAGAAATCCTGGAGAGAAATAGGGTACATAGCAATGGGTCTTGGGCAAATGTTTAACAATGTACAGTGGATATAATAAGTCTAAAATTGGCAGTTTTTTGTCATGTAAAAAAAATCATAGCAAGAAGAATAATTTCAGAACGTTCTCCACCTTTAATGTCACCCATAATGTGTACAATTCAATCGAAAATTAAATTGAAATATGTTCAGTTGGAAAAAGAAATATAAAGAACTACGGTAATAATAATATGGTGTAATAAATATGCAACCTCTTAAACTAATACTTTGATAAAGTACTCTTAGACTGAGTGCTGTCAAAAATTCAACCAGCATGGAACATCTAGAATTGGCGATCTTTGCCCACTCTTCCTTGCAGTAGCTCTAAGGCTACTTTCACACTAGCGTTAACTGCATTACGTCGCAAATCCGTTTTCTGCCGAAAAAACGGATGCGTCAAAAAAAGTGAAAAACGTATGCAACGCATACAGCATTTCGACGGATCCGTCGCAAATCCGCTAAACGTTTCCGTCGAAAATACTGGATGCGTTGCATACGTTGCATCCGTTTTTCCGACGGATCCGTTTTTAAAATGGGAGGCTCCCAAATTTGATTGGCTACTGGAAAATATGGAAAACTATATAGTTACTGTTTTTACAGCCCATCTTTGAGGGTTTTAGTTTTGTGGCAGCGATGGAAGGTGTTCTTGGGAGGATTGCTAGTTTGGTTACCGACGTTATCTTTGAGACGAATCGCCTGGATATCATAGTGCGGGAGAAGGAGGCGGCAGCGGAAAAACGGAGGATGCTTCTGCAGCAACGGAGATGGAGGCGACTCTGGATACATCCGATTAATGAACTACGGATGATGATAAAGGGATCCAAACCCTAACCCTAACCTCACCCCTAACCGTTTAATGAACATTTTCTGACAGTCATAGTGCCACGTATTTCAGTGCCACGTATATAAATGCCACGTATTTAAGTGCCACGTATTTAAGTGCCACGTATTTAAGTGCCACGTATTTAAGTGCCACGTATTTCAGTGCCACGTATATAAGTGCCACGTATTTAAGTGCCACATATTAAGTGCCACGTACTATAAATACTATAACTACGTGGTTACACATGGCACGTAAATACCGTGGCACGTAAATACGTGGCACTTAAATACGTGGCACTTATATACGTGGCACTTAAATACGTGGCAGGCCAGGTTTATATAGATTTGGGGGTGTCTGGCCAATTGGCAACAAAATCCAGCTTCTGAGCATGCTCAGTGTAAAAAAACGTATTGCAGCGCTGCATTGCGTCGTACGACGTGTCCCGACGCATCCGTCGCTCATAGGCTTCCATTGTAGCCAACGACGCATGCCGCAGGATGCGTCGCGACACGTTTTTTAGGCGGAGACAAAAAACGCTACAAGCAACGTTTTTTGCCGACGACGTATCGCCAAATTTCGACGCATCCGTCGTAAAACGTACACGACGTATGTCAATCCGTCGCAATACGTCGCCAATACAAGTCTATGGGGAAAAAACGCATCCAGCAAAAACTTTTGCTGGATGCGTTTTTTCGAAAAAAAGACGTTTTGAGACGTAATGCAGTTAACGCTAGTGTGAAAGTAGCCTAAATCTGTCATTGTGAGGGCATCTCCTGTGTACAGCGCCCTCTTCAGGTAAACCTACAAATTGGATTCAGGTCTGGGCTCTGGCTGGACCATTACAAAACATCGCTCTTCTTCTGGTGAAGCCATTCTTTTGTTGATTTGGAGGTATGCTTAGGGTCGTTGTCATGCTGAAAGGTGAAGTTTCTCTTCATCTTCAGATTTTTAGCAGAGGCCTGAAGTTTTGCTGTAAAATTGACTGATATTTGGAACTGTTCTTACAGTTGGCTTTGAATGCTGAAATTGAGAACTTGGGTCGATCACAGATGAACAAAGATTTGGACACAGTGGTCAACTTATCAGAGCTGAGGAATGACCTGTCCACTAAGCCAAGCTGGGTTTCTCAAGAAGAATTTACAATGTACAAGTCTTTTGTTTTTTTTTGGGTGTGGTGTAGGGGGTTCTAGATGCAAAAAAAAAAAACAGGGTATGATCTACACTAACAAAAAAAAATTCCTTTGGTTGAAAATTTTTGATTTTCAATGGTTACCTGAAAAGGTGATGATGACTATTCATGGTACAGAATGCACCACAGTGACAAATCAGACATTTGCTTACATTTCCTAACCATCCACAAACAATGCCCGCGTGCCAGTGATCACACAAGCCACAAGCAATTGTTACTGTTAATGGTACCAATCACAATTTAAAAAGGCTCTAAAGGCCCCTATGCACATTAGAGAAAGTGCAGCTGAACCTGTCGATTTCATCAAAGACTCCAGACTCTCTCCCCAACAGATGATGTAGGCAGAAATGAATGATTGGGTATGGTTATATTCAATGCTAGATCACATGCACGCTTTGCCGATATGAGCATGCATGACTATGGGGGCGCTGTCACGATAAATTGCTGTTAGCTCAGCTAGAGTTTGGCCTATAGCTATTTACATTTTGGGGAAATCTGAACACAACGCACAGATAGAAGAGCACAAATGTGCTATAAGATCTGTGCTCTCCGCATCAGTCTCAGGGACCCTGCTAGGGGAAAGAAGTGAAGACTGTGTACTTACAGGTGCTTCTCACAAAATTAGAATATCAAAAAGTTATTTCAGTTCTTCAATACAAAAAGTGAAACTCATATATGATATGGAGTAATTACAAACAGAGTGATCTATTTCATGTGTTTATTTCTGTTAATGTTGATGATTATGGCTTACAGCCAATGAAAACCCAAAAGTCATTTTTTTGTGAGAAGCACCTGTATATAAGTCAGTATAGCAGTATACATGGGTGTGCTATGTACTTTGGTAACTGTGTACGCAGAGCATCCATATTGACTGCTTACAGACATACTAGACATACTGTATATGAATATATACTGCCTCTTATCTGTTCCACGATTCCCAAGGTCAGACATTGTAATAAACATTTAACAATGGAGCCGTTGTCCGGGATTAACACACTGATGAACTATCCATTGTATAGGTCATCAACACAAGTTCAGTGGAGTCCCACACGTGGCCCCCTCCAGCTATCTGCTTCCGCAGTGGGTGGCTAGAAGCAATGTAAGAGGCTGACCACCACAGCTCTGTAAAGCTCAATATGTTTTTTTCAGTGAGTGCAGAGATTCTAAATTTAAAGGGAATCTTTCGCCAAATTTTTCCTACTTCATTAGAGAACAGCATAATGTAGGAAAAGAGACGCTGATTCCAGCATGATTTAGTTTACTGGGTGCAGAAGTTATGACACAATCAGTTTTTAGATGTAGGCGAGCTCAGAAAGCTAACCCCGCCCACACCACAGCTCTCTATGTACGTTGTTTATTGAAAGTGAGCTGCTTATCAGAGGAGGGGTGTGGTCTGAACTTGGCTCCTGTGATCTGAGTAGTGATAATTTCCTGGTGATAAAACCCTCATTTTATGGAAACAGCACACAGTCTAACAAGTGACACACCCTAAACTGAACTTCTGCTCCCACCGTCTACTAACCTCTCTAAACCTGACTATTCCCTCTCCGTGGGTGGCACCATAATAACACCCCGGCAGCAGGAGGGTTCTGTTTGGGTGTTATGTTTGATCTCTCCTTCACTTCCCATATACAATCTCTTGCCCGCTCATGCCACTTACATCTAAAGAACATCTCTAGAATCCGCCCTTTTCTCACCATGGAAACAACAAGAACCCTCACTGTCACCCTGATCCACTCCCGCCTGGACTACTGTAACGCTCTATTAATTGGCCTCCCCCTTACTCGACTTTCCCCTCTCCAGTCTATCCTTAATGCAGCAGCCAGGATCATCTACCTGGCTAATCGGTATTCAGATGCAGCCACTCTTCGCCAGTCATTACACTAGCTACCCATTCATTATAGGATGCAATTCAAAGTACTTGTTCTCTCCCACAAAGCTCTCCACAGTGCTGCACCCCCTTACATCTCCTCCCTCATTTCGGTCTACCGGCCTAACCGACCACTGAGCTCTGCAAATGACTTTCGACTAACCTCTGCACTAATCCGTACCTCCCACTCCGGACTCCAAGACTTCTCCCGTGCTGCGCCAATCTTCTGGAATGCTCTACCCCAAGATATTAGGACCATCCACAATTTGCATAGTTTTAGGCGCTCCCTCAAAACACATTTGTTCAGAGCGGCCTATCACGTTCACTAATCAAAGTCATTTTATGTTTGTGTGTGTGTAGCCCATTCACTACTTCCATCTCTCCCCCACTCCCTGAAGATGGCTGGACCATCATTGTAAATACATCATTGTAAATACACCATTGTAAATACACACCTGTACTTTGTATCTCCCCCACCTCATTGTAGATTGAAAGCTCTCACGAGCAGGGTCGTCTTTTTTTGCTTTAATTATTGTATTGTTAACGTTGTTACTTATGACTGTTGTGTGTGAACTGTTCGGCTGTGTGCACACGTTGCAGATTTTTTGCTTTTTTTGCGTTTTTTCACTATAAAAACGCGGAAAAAAAACGCATACATTATGCATCCCATCATTTAGAATGCATTCCACAATTTTTGTGCACATGATGCGTTTTTTTTTCCGCGAAAAAAACGCATCGCGGTAAAAAACGCGGCATGTTCATTAATTTTGCGGTTTTTTTGTGGACTTCCCACTATATTATTGCATTGGGAACCGCTGGAAAAATCCGCAAAAAAACGCGGTAAAAACGCATGCGGATTTCTTGCAGAAAAAGTCCGGTTTTGCACAGGAAATTTCTGCAAGAAATCCTGAACGTGTGCACATAGCCTTAAACTGTAAAGCGCTGCGGAATATGTTGGCGCTATATAAAGATTATTATCCCTAAAATCTGCATACTAGCTGCTACCTTATGCTGTCCTCAGATTACATAGCAAGGTGTACTTACTCACCTGCATATTTTCAATTTAGCAAAAAATAAATAAATGTTTTTTTTGCAAACTTTATCACAATGTCTTTTTTCAAACATTTGCATTGGTGACAAGATCTATGATCATGTCCCCTTCTGATATCGGTCAGACACACTGTTGAAGTATCCAATCACATTGATGCCTCCATATACAGATAAAGAAACGTAACTAACAGATATAATAGTTGCTTTTTTCACATGTCGTTTTTTTAAGCCAATTTCAGTAGTGAGATAGTATACGGAAAAGAGTTTTATTATTACATGAGTAATTGAAACAAACATGAAAGAAGCATTCAAAATCATTTATTTTCCATTAATCAATAAAATATTCTTGTGTGCTTGTATTCCAGATTTCAGAGAAGACTGCAGCAACTGGAAATGTCTATGAGTCGTATGATAAAAAAAGTAGAAACTGTGGAAATGAAATTGGAGACAATGGAAACAAACAAAATAAAGCAGTCAAACCTGACGGATAATCTGCCGAACAATATAGCAAAGGTGAATTGTATGGCCATTCATTTCTGAGCTTCTACAAATACACCTGCTCCCATATACACGGTGTAATAAGCAGTGAGTGATATACAGTACAGGACAACCCCAGATACAGTAATACACAGACAATATTAATTTATAATTCAAATCTTAGATTATCTCCAATCTCACTGCTGATGGCATGGGCACAGATTTGGTGCCATCCACCGTAGGTACCATTCCTGAGATATTAGTATGCTCCTATGCAGGAAGGGGCTGTCCGACCAAACAAAAAGCGTCAATGTCTTTGAAATCCAAATTGATTCAACACCAAGGTTTCCCAGATGTGGATCCTCTGCACTCCTTGGACTAGTAACATGCTTGAATATGGGCTTACTGTCTGGCTTCATTTATTAGCTAATATCTGTATCAGCTGTGAGAGTGGAGGGGGCTGGTTTGATTAATGAACTGAGCCTGACATCCATCTCCATTAACACATATAGGTAGTCATGATATGAAGAGGGTTAGGGGTGGCATTTCTTTCTCTGTTGGAATAAACCCAGTTAGAGCCAATAGTCGTCGACATAGAAACAGCTAAAGTTTATTAGTAAGTTAGACGTACTATCCCGTCGAGGTGACCTGGGCCTATCTGACCCTCGACGGGATAGTACGTCATAGCGATCGGCCACGCTCACGGGGGGAGCGCAGCCGATCGCGGCCGGGTGTCAGCTGACTATCGCAGCTGACATCCGGCACTATGTGCCAGGAGCGGTCACGGACCGCCCCCGACACACTGCGATCAAACATGATCGCAGTGTTCCGGCGGTATAGGGAAGCATCGCGCAGGGAGGGGGCTCCCTGTGTGCTTCCCTGAGACCCCCGGAGCAAAAATTGCTCTGAGGGTCTCTTACCTCCTCCTCGCTGCAGCAGGCCCGGATCCAAAATGGCCACGGGGCTGCATCCGGGTCCTGCAGGGAGGTGGCTTCACTGCGCCTACTCAGAGCAGGCGCCGGGAAGCCTGGAGCTGTGCACTTCAGATCGCCGATCTGACACAGTGCACAGCAAAGTGTCAGATCAGCGATCTTACACTATAACATGATGCCCAGGAAATGTTATAGTGTAAAAAAAATATATTCACATGTGTAAAAAAATTTTTAAAAAATTTCAAAAAAAAAAGCAAAAAAAAAATAATATATATATATATTGTTCCTATAAATACATTTCTTTATCTGAATAAAAAAACAAACAAAAGTACACATATTTAGTATCGCCGCGTCCGTAGCGACCCGACCTATAAAACTGTCCCACTAGTTAACCCCTTCAGTGAACACCGTAAAAAAAAAAAAAAAAAAAAAAACCCGAGGCAAAAAACAACGCTTTATTATCATACCGCCCCAAAAAAAAAAAAAGTGGAATAACACGCGATCAAAAAGACGGATATAAATAACCATGGTACCGCTGAAAACGTCATCTTGTCCCGCAAAAAACGAGCCGCCATACAGCGTCATCAAAGAAAAAATAAAAAAGTTATAGTCCTCAGAATAAAGTGATGCAAAAATAATAATTTTTTCTATAAAATAGTTTTTATCATATAAAAGCGCCAAAACATTCTGGTCATTCTGCCTCACAAAAATCGGAATAAAAAGCGATCAAAAAATGTCACGTGCCCGAAAATGTTACCAATAAAAACGTCAACTCGTCCCGCAAAAAACAAGACCTCAAATGACTCTGTGTACCAAAATATGGAAAAATTATAGCTCTCAAAATGTGGTAACGCAAAAAATATTTTTTGCAATAAAAAGCGTCTTTCAGTGTGACGGCTGCCAATCTCAAAAATAAGCTAAAAAACCCGCTATAAAAGTAAATCAAACCCCCCTTCATCACCCCCTTAGCGAAAAATTAAAAAAATGTGTTTATTTCCATTTTTCCATTAGGGTTAGGGCAAGGGTTAGGGTTGGGGCTTGGGTTAAGGCTACAGTTAGGGTTGGGGCTAAGGTTAGGGTTAGGATTACATTTATGGTTGGGAATAGGGTTGGTGTCATGATTCCCAATGGCAGGGACATGGGCAAAAACGGACTAGCTCTAGGAAGATGGTAACTCAGGTAACCGCGATGCTGAACCTAACACGCAAATAGAAGTAGCCAGGGGGTGTGCCTACGGTGATCTCTAGACACCTCGCGCCAGCCGGAGAGCTAACTACCCCTAGAAGAGGAATACACAGACCTGGCTTGCCTCCAGGGAAACCCCAAAAGTTATAGTAGCCCCCCACATGTAATAACGGTTAGGTAAGAGGAAAACACAAACGCAGTATGAATATAGTTTCAGCAAAGTGAGGCCCTCTGACTAGATAGATGAAAATACAAAAGAGGACTTCGCGGTTACCTCAAAACCCTAAGCAGCCATCCTGAAACTACCTTAACTCCGTTATCAACTCATGACACCGGAGTAGTAATTTCAGATCACTAGAGCTTCCAGCAGCACAAGAAATATAAATGCATGCTGGACAAAACAAACACAAAAAAAGCCAAAGATTCAACTTAGCTGAATTGCAGACTTGGAGCAGGTAGCAAGCAACAGAGATGCTCTGGTAACATTGATTGCCGGCACTAGAGTGACTGAGAAGCCAGACTAAATAGGAAACTCCCAATTTCCTGATGAAAACAGGTGCACTGGAAACACAAGACCAAAGTCTTGTACCACCAGTAGCCACCAGAGGGAGCCCAAAAACAGAATTCACAACAGGTTGGGATTAGGGTTAGGGGTGTGTCAGGGTTAGGGGTGTGGTTAGGGTTACCTTTGGGATTAGGCTTAGGGATGTGTTTGGATTAGGGTTTCAGTTATAATTGGGGGGTTTCCACTGTTTAGGCACATCAGGGGCTCTCCAAACGCGACATGGCGTCCGATCTCAATTCCAGCCAATTCTGCATTGAAAAAGTAAAACAGTGCTCCTTCCCTTCCGAGCTCTCCCGTGCGCCCAAACAGGGGTTTACCCCAACATATGGGGTATCAGCGTACTCAGGACACATTGGACAACAACTTTTGGGGTCCAATTTCTCCTGTTACCCTTGGGAAAATACAAAACTGGGGGCTAAAAAATAATTTTTGTGGAAAATTTTTTTTTCATTTTCACGGCTCTGCGTTATAAACTGTAGTGAAACACTTGGAGTTCAAAGTTCTCACAACACATCTAGATAAGTTCCTTGGGGGGTCTAGTTTCCAATATGGGGTCACTTGTGGGGGGTTTCTACTGTTTAGGTACATTAGGGGCTCTGCAAACGCAATGTGACGCCCGCAGACCAATCCATCTAAGTCTGCATTCCAAATGACGCTCCTTCCCTTCCGAGCTCTGCCATGCGTTCAAACGGTGGTTCCCCCCCACATATGGGGTATCAGCGTACTCAGGACAAATTGGACAACAACTTTTGGGGTCCAATTTCTCCTGTTACCCTTGGAAAAATACAAAACTGGGGGCTAAAAAATAATTTTTGTGGAAAAAATAATAATTTTTATTTTCACGGCTCTGCGTCATGAACTGTAGTGAAACACTTGGGGGTTCAAAGCTCTCACAACACATCTAGATGAGTTCCTTAGGGGGTCTACTTTCCAAAATGGTGTCACTTGTGGGGGGTTTCAATGTTTAGGCACATCAGGGGCTCTCCAAACGCAACATGGCGTCCCATCTCAATTCCAGTCAATTTTGCATTGAAAAGTCAAATGGCGCTCCTTCGCTTCTGAGCTCTGCCATGCGCCCAAACAGTGGTTTACCCCCACATATGGGGTATCGGCGTACTCAGGACAAATTGTACAACAACTTTTGGGGTCCATTTTCTCCTGTTACCCTTGGAAAAATAAAACAAATTGGAACTGAAGTAAATTTTTTGTGAAAAAAAGTTAAATGTTAATTTTTATTTAAACATTCCAAAAATTCCTGTAAAACACCTGAAGGGTTAATAAACTTATTGAATGTGGTTTTGAGCACCTTGAGGGGTGCAGTTTTTAGAATGGTGTCACACTTGGTTATTTTCTATCATATAGACCCCTCAAAATGACTTCAAATGAGATGTGGTCCCTTAAAAAAAATGGTGTTGTAAAAATGAGAAATTGCTGGTCAACTTTTAACCCTTATAACTCCCTAACAAAAAAAAATGTTGGTTCCAAAATTGTGCTGATGTAAAGTAGACATGTGGGAAATGTTATTTATTAAGTATTTTGTGTGACATATCTCTGTGATTTAATTGCATAAAAATTCAAAGTTAGAAAATTGCGAAATTTTCAAAATTTTTGACAAATTTCCGTTTTTTTCACAAATAAACGCAGGTAATATCAAAGAAATGTTATCACTATCATGAAGTACAATATGTCATGAGAAAACAATGTCAGAATCACTGGGATCCGTTGAAGCGTTCCAGAGTTATAACCTCATAAAGGGACGGTGGTCAGAATTTTAAAAATTGGCCCGGTCATTAACGTGCAAGCCACCCTTGGGGGTAAAGGGGTTAAAGTGGTTGTGCCATGAACAAAAGTATATTTTAATCAACAGATATTGGAATATTGGCCTACCCAACCCCTTATGGATGTATGCATAAGATACAAATGTATCTCCATATGAGTATAGAAATCACTTATTGTCACATCATTCACACCTTACTGAATTTACTACTAATCTTAAACGGAATAATTAGTGGGGAAATTGCCGTTTTAACTGTATTTATTGCAATCAACCTTTTTATACTAAAATACACAGTAGAACAATTTTTTATTTTTTTATTTTAAAGGAGAAACAGTTAAGCTGGGAAGAAGTTCATCCAAGCAAGGAAGGCTGGGACTCTGAGTATAAACCCAGGAACATCACAGAACCAACACACAGGAACAGTAATGCCATCTATCCACATATGAATGGCTCACAGAATTCTTTGAATTTCACTTAGTGTTTCCTAAGATGTGCCTTTCACCTGTTACCTCTCTATTTGAGAAAAAAGAAAAGAATTCTCCCAATCTAATGTACAGCATCTCTCTGTTCAGTGTTGTGAATAGAAGTAAATGTATCTGGAGCTTTTAACTAGGAAAATAAAACATTTGCTTAGATCTTCTAATGAAATACATAATTATTCTTCCTTCTGCAGAAAAAGGTCAAATTCACACCAGTTTTTTCTTCATGTGCAAAAAAATAACCAAACATCTGCCTGTTTTACAGTACGTCACAAGCTTTTCTAAAGGTCCTCTGGCAACCAGTCAATGAAAAACAGACAGCACTTGGATGCCATCCATATACCTTGTGTGTTTGGTTTTCTTTTTGCAGACTTATTTACTTGAATGGACGAAAGTGGAACACAAATAGGACCGAAATGGAACATATCTGTTTTTTTTAGTGGACAGATGGTCTGCAAAACGAAAAAAAAAAAAAAGGAAAGTGAAAAATGCCATAGGCTATGCCGTATGCTATTGCTATTGGTTAAGAAAAAAACAAAACAATAGCATGCGTATATGAAAATCAGACATTTGACTGGGATTTCACTGGGGAGTTTTTATTTAATTCTATCACAACCTTCCTGACTATCATGACAATTAGCTGAAGACAAAAGGTAGGTACTGGTAGTGTGTGTCCACCAATCACTCACTGCTGCTCCATGGTGATGCTCAGGTTCCCGGTTTTACTCATTGCTTTCTCTTCCAGTGGGGGCAACATGTTACCAGTGCAGCCAATCACTGGTAACAACAAAGAAACATTGGTTCCATGGAAAAGGAATAGAAGAGTCAGGCACAGGGGAAGTGGCCAATAGCCTATTTTCTTTACACTACACTAGACCTGGTTTGTAAATATATAAAGTAGACGACCCCTTGAGGTGTCCCACTGAGATCAAATCTGGCCAGCATATTATTGTAGCCTCAAAATATATTCAATGGGATAACCCAACTCTCTCCCAACATTAGTGTGCATAATAATGGTAGATTTGGGAGAGATAGTTGTCAGCTCAAGGGGTAATTATGGCTGGCTCCCATTAGCATTACTGTAAATAACTTATGTATTGTCATGAGAAATCAAGCACAGCAGAGACGAGCGCATCGCATTGCACAACCGTCTGCGTCAGTATTCTCGGCAGTGGACAAGAGTGCCATCAACTTCCTGATAATTTTGATTTTCCAGCCCGGCTAATCATAAACTAATCATAAGCTGAGCCTGGGATTCCAGAGGGTAAGGAAATTCGTGCTGCCCCCGTCAGAGGGGAGAGAAAACTGACCTGGGCTATGGTTGCGCGAAGTGATCTGCTCATCTCTAATAGCGCTGTATATAAAAACGTACTCAACGTTTTATGTTGGATTATATGGGAGGGATTTCTCAATGAATATTAAAGAGTGGAGACGCCCCTTTACAGAAGTAAAGCAACAATCTAATTAGTTACTTCTTAAAGGAAATCTGTGACCAGGTGTTTGCTACCCCATCTAAGTGCAGCATTATGTAGTTGCCAAGACTCTGATTCCAGCAATGTATCAATTAGGCTTGTTTCGCATTAACGTTTTTGTGCGCAGAGTAGGGCTGCGTACTTATTTCCTTAAGATCCGCATAGATCCACATGCGTCTTGCGTACTTATATTTAACATTGTGTACACCGGGACATGCATTGTATGATGCGTCCCCGTGCGTCATTTTGACGTGCCCGCCAAACGCAACCAGCCTTACTGGGTTGGTCATGTAGTTTTGACAAAATCGCAACTTCATCTGCCGCAGATCAAGCAGTTCTCTGAATACTGAGCTCTGTATAATCCTGTCCACACCTCTGATTGGCAGCTTTATGCCCATGTAGCGTCTACACAGAGCTGCCAATCAGAGGTGGAGGCGGGGTTATACAGAGCTCATGAATATGCTTGACTACCTGGCAGCAGACTTACTAGTCCTGTAATGATAATCTCCTGCTGCCAGGAAACAGTGATTTTTAACAAAACTACACTAAGCAGCCCACTAAGTGACACATTGCTGGAATCAGGGTCTCTGCCTCTACATTATTCTGCTTTCAGACTAAGGAAGAAACTTGGTGACAGAGTCCCTCTAACAATTATTCTTGCTACTGTTTTCATTTACTGAAAGGTGACCACATAACCCCAGTACTATTGTCCATATCATCCTTAGCTGTTGCTGTCTCTTGCAGTAGATGTTATGCCCTCTGTCCATGTTCTAACGCTAATATTACTGCTGTGGTGTACTTACATGGTTGCTATATGTAAAAATAAACAACATATAAAGATAATAATATAGCTTCAATCCTGGAATAAACCATTTAGATGTTCTTGGTTTCTGAAATACTGGACTGATTGCTCTGCACTTGGTACTGTTTGTACGCCTACTGCATTAATTACTACTGTATACATTTTAGACAATTTCAAATAAAATATGTAGACTAAAATGTATGTAATAAGCATGACTGCAAGAGGAAATGTAATTAAATTATAAAATTGAGACCTGTTATAACATAACTGATGTAGAATTATAATAAATGCCTTACTAGACAACTTTGTCAGAGTATTAATATAGAATTCTTATTTGAAAAAAAATACACACATACTAAATAGATACTGTGTGGAGGACTGGGCAATTTAATGTGCCCCTTTAAACATAAATACAAAGATCCTTGTTGGATAGAGTTGTTTCTCCACTCAGGTGTGTGAAAGGAAAGCAGAAAGACACCAACAGTTCAAGTGGATTTTACTTGGATGTAGTGAGCTTGATGGTTACAGAGTATTTCTAAGAGGTAACAGGATTGAGCAAAATTAGATTATTAGAAAAAACAGCAATATGCTAACACCGGCAACATTTTGTACCTGTGACATTCTGCTGGCAACCACCTCAGCAGCACCTCCTTCAAAGTGCATTTTAGTAAATATCCACAGTGCCTGTTAAGGGACCTTCTTGTGGTCACCATAAAAGCAGCTGTGCCTCACGATCGATTTAGCCCGACTACTTTTATACTTGTGCGGCATACTCTGTTACGTCATCAATACCTTACTAGTGATGAGAGAATATACTAGTTACTCAAGATTTCTCGAGCATGCTCGGGGGTCCTCCGAGTATTTTTTTAGTGCTCGGAGTTTTAGTTTTTCTTGCCGCAGCTGAATGATTTACATCTGTTAGCCAGCATAAGTATATGTGGGGGTTGCCTGGTTGCTAGGGACCCCCCAGATGTACTTAGCCTGGCTAACAGATGTAAATCATTCAGCTGCTGCAAGAAAAACGAAATCTCTGAGCACTAAAAAATACTCGGAGGACCCCCGAGCATACTCGAGAAATCTCGAGTAACGAGTATGTTCGCTCATCACTATTCCTTACACCCAGGCCCTTTTCTCTGATATTCTTTTCACTCTCCAGTGCTACTTGTGCAGCTAATGAACCCGACTGGGGGACAATTAGAAGCAAATAAAGGTAGGTATAAAGTGTCCAATATAAGATATGGGTCTTTTTTAATAGCCATAACATAATGGGTGGAATTTCCCAAGGCTGGTGTAAATAATAAATTAGGTGTATCTTACAGCAGCATGCTTTTTAATGAGAGGCACGTGACTCTTAAATTAGGAATAGCTTTTGCTGTGCATGTACCAGAAAATCATATGTATGCAAGACAGGGGCTGGAGTAAGCTTGCATTATATTACTATACTACATTTCTCTAACTGTGTGTGACACCATCTTTTGATAAGCTTCACCCACTTTCAGAAATGTGCATTAAGCGGCAAACAAAATAAAGTTGAAAATAATGGA
This sequence comes from Ranitomeya variabilis, assembly GCF_051348905.1. Taxonomy (NCBI): domain Eukaryota; kingdom Metazoa; phylum Chordata; class Amphibia; order Anura; family Dendrobatidae; genus Ranitomeya; species Ranitomeya variabilis. The sequence continues at coordinate 103,171,206 of NC_135235.1, forward strand.
GAGCGTCTTAATTTGCTCTTATTTTTATGCCAGGAAACTGTTGTGAGGGTAATAATTAATTCCCTCCCCCAATGTTTTGTCTCTATAGATCCACTGCTTGTCGGCAAGTATAATCAGCTTTTAGCCGTTTCAGTAAGTGGGGTAGGACTTAGTAAAATATAAGCAAAAAACAAACTGCATACAAGGATATTAGGAAGGAGGACTTTCAGTTCAGATCAGACATGCTACAAGATAATGGAGAAGAGCAATGCATGGCGGAAAGTGAAAGGAAGTTCCTGCACCTATAATCCTGGAAAAATGCTGATTAAGGGTCCGCTGAAAATTAGGTTACAGATCGTGAAGAGTATGGCAGCTCCTGGACCTATTAGGCTGGCATGAAGCAGTTTTTAACTTGTGCATAATGACAGCAGTAAGACCAGATTTCGACAGGTGCTGTATGAAAATTTTTGTTGAACATATTTTCTTTTTCAGCCACTGCCATAGAAATATCTAGCATCTGGGGCAAGTCCGTAGATATCCATACACTTTGTATGGCCACATTATTGTGATTACACCCCAAGAGGAACCCCTTCTACTGACAGTTTTAGGAGCATGTGCACACGACACCTTTCAGGTGGGTCTGCAGCACCTTGAAAATGCTCAAAAGACTGAACACCACATCTTAACGACTGTACATACACGCAATATTTTGATAGTCTTGTAACCAGAACACGTAAAGTGAGCAGTTTCTGTCATGATCCAGTCCGGAGTTTGTTTTCCGCTATCCTCTCTCTGGACTGGTCATGCGGGGGTTAACCTCCTATGCCTCGTTTTGGAGCTGGCTGGGCTTTTTCCGTCCTCTGCAGTCTGCTGGCCAGCGTCAATGATAGTTCATGCTACCAGGCTAGAGCAGCTGACCCGTATACCCTGGTGATCCGTCTCCCTCTGACTTCCCGTATTTGTGCGACACCCGTTCCCTATCCCTGACATAGTGTTTATCTGGTGGTTTTCCTTACAGTGTATGACTCGGCCTTATCTCTGAACCCCGCCTCTTGCTTTCCATCTCTGATACCTCGTTCCCGACCGGCTTTGACTTCTGGCTTGTACCAAGATTTCATCTTACGTCTGACGTTTTGGATACCGCGCTTCCGTTTGGCTCTGACTTGTCTCTTGACTTTGTGCATTGCTGTGACGTCTGGTACTTCTGCTCCTGACAGTTTCTGACTCCGCTCGTCTGAACACTTTCGTTACCTGTGACACCGGTGCAGCTGCTCAGTGTTGCTACGCTGTGAGTGTGCAACCTCTCATCAGCACCCCCTGGTGGAGGTTGTGTAACACCCCAGGAAGCTGGTTGTTAGTGGTATTGCCTTCCTCACGGGGAGGGTGATGCCATGCCTGGAAGGGACAAGAATCCCTTTAACAGGTAACACGTACACACAACACTGTTCTGAATCCAGGCCAGAAGGGGGAGCTCTAGATCCGGTTTAAGGGTAGCTTCCCTATATATTCTGGGTGGAGGAGGAGTCAGTCAGTCTGAGTGAGGAGTGGAGCAATCTGTGAGGAGAGCTGGAGCCGTGCAGACACGATGTTCTACAGCTCCTGACAGGAGAGTCAGACAGATTGTAAGAGACTGAGGGGAGACGAGGCAAAGAAGAGGAAAGGAAAGATACTCGGAATGGAGCTGCGAGTGGGCTCACTCCAGAATCAGCGCAGAAACTGGAGGTCGGAATTCTGAGGTTGTGGGGGTAGCTGTATGCCCCACAGCAGAAACCGTCGGGCAGGAGATTCCAACTCTTCTGGCCGCCATTGCACACGAAGGCACAGCAGCAGATAGAGCCCGGAGTCACCATGAGAAGGGACACCTATAAAAAGGCTTGGGTTGCCTGCCATGCGGGTAATGTCCACCTAAAAGGACAGAGAGAGAAAGAGAGGACCTTCTGTGAAGTCTCAGACAGCAAGGAACTTAAAACACAGCGCAGTAAAGAAGGCTTCCAACCCCACCTTTCTAGGGGGATTCGGAATCGCTTCCAGGCTGCCCGGACCTCACTATCACCTGGTACCTGTACCCTGGACTGTACCTTTTTACTGGTAGAATGCAGGCAAAGAGACTGCAACCTTGTGTCCTCTAATTCTTTCCTACACCTTGCCATCCATCATCCTTACCAACTACACCGGGAGCCCTGGGGACTAAGTTCTACCTGTGGGGAACTAGACCATCTCTGCTGCAATACCATCATCCCCAGAGGACCCTTTTAAGCAGCGTCGGCCACCCCTTGCTGAGTACCGCAGGTGGCGTCATGAACACTACTACAGCAGACTTTATTTCCCATTAACCCTTTTTTTCAGACACCCAGGGCCACGGACTGGGTCACCGCCAGAACAGAACCGGCCCGGGACTGAGTACCCCACGGTCCTAGCGGGCGCTCCAGTTGCACTGAACTGCGCTGCAGCCGCATCAGTTTCCTTTTGGAATATGGCACAAATTAAATTTAAAAAAAATAGTTGGAAGCCCAAAATGACAGTGCTTTTTGAAGAAGGTTCTGCTTAAGAAACATCACGTGCACATACCCCAACAGTGAAGAAAGCATGCAGTTCCTCCGGTCAGCCTTCTTATTTCATACTAATGGAAGCAAATTCATCAGCTCCTATTCCAGTATCTACTCCTCCATATTTAAAAAAACAAACAAACAAAAAAAACACAGATCTCCTCTGTCCTGAATCATCCTTTCATCCAAAATACGGTAAGTATTAGGGCTCTTTCAGATGTCTATGATATCAGTCCAATGTTGGATCGCCAGGCACGGACTGACCGCACATCTCCTGATCCAAGAGTGACAGCCTCATAGAAATACATGAAGGAGATGTGCAGCCAGTCCATGCGTTGCAGTCCGTCACTGGACAGAATATCATGGACATCTGAAAGTGCTTACAGCAAAAATAAAGCTCCAACACTGAAGAAGAAAAGAAAATGTGTCCAAAATACCGATAATTACCATGATCATTTCTTCATGTCTAATACTAAAGGGATGAATAAAGTATTAATACAATTCTGCTCAATAAACACAGTCACATTGAAAAGTATTTAACATTTTATTGTAGTATAAACCTGAAAAACGTAAGAAATCCTATAAATAATACAAAACAGACATAAATAATTTGAGCTCATAGCTTAATTATTGGTGACCAAATTGTACAATAAGCAATCTGAATAGTTTCTCATCACATCACATTTTATATGTTACATGACTGAGCGGCCCCTCGTGTGACCGCACCATCATGGTAAGGGCCGATTAGTGTACAGTAAATGTGGACTGGTCTCTTTAATAAGGAAATAGTTTATCTAGCAGCAAAGAACAGTAAAGTATTGGATGAAATGAGGTCAGGAGTGCGCTCGTTGTACCAAATAATCAATCCGGCTAATGAATACTTAATGGTAATTCACCTGCAACATTTACAAACATCCGACAGAAATGGTGAGGAAGCAGCGCGGCCATTTATGAGACGGGTCTATACACAGGAAGCGGCAACGCCGCATTCACATTAAGTACAATGGAATCTTGGAAAAGAATCTCCAGATACGAAAATGAAATGTAAACTTCTCAAACACGTCTCTAAATGATATCCTCTATCCCCTGATCTCACGGCTTGGATCACATTGGTAAGTGTTCATGGGCCCCTGGAGGGAGATCGCAGATGTGCCGGTGTTAAGGAGAATAAGAATACCTGTTCAATGAAATGAATTTGTTGGGTTTAAAGGTCACTTAAAAACTCTTCTGACACGTGACATAAAAGTTCCCCTTTATAGTGTGAAGAACTAAGAGCAAACGTTAGTTGGTAAACAGATAATAAGTACATGTTTACCAACATATTGATAATGTTCTCTTATCCGTACCAGAATTTTAGTGTTTCAAGTTCTGATTCTTTGAAGAAACAGGTAAAAGAGGACCGAAATCACAGGAATCTCTATTTAAGAAAAGCTCTTCTTTATTACCCACTTGCTGTATAGCGTTCCTGAGCCATATACATCAGGACAGTGATGAAACCGTGCAGCCTGTGCTCGCACCATCATCTGCCGAGACCACTTTTATGGCCACGATCATAGACAGCTCCGACCCTGTCTGACGCCTCCAGCAACCAGTGGTTACAGAGTCATAGAAGGCAGAAAAAAAATGTCCGCATATGGCTACATCACAGACAAAAGTAAACGTTATAGACGTCCCAAAGCTGTCCCTGGGGTTTGAATGAAAACCCAAATATTATACTGCTAAGAAGTTCTCCACTCTTGCTGACTGCAGTATCTTCCTGCCAAGACTTGCATCTGCAGAAGTAAAAGGTGTAGTGTAAAACCTAGAAAACAGATGCATTGATACACTGCCTTACTTGGTTGCAGAACCGATGCCTGGAGAAGACCAGCCCAGAAAACTCTTACCGTCCCCGCAGAGTGTTCCCTACCCCTGAATGGGGGAGAACTGGAGAGCCCGATACTAGCAGGTGAGGTATAATCTGCAGGGAAGGAGACAATTTTCAATTAGATGTATTAATAGTGTCAGCCTCCAGGTGGCAGCAGACTATCCCATGGATTCCGTGTCCCCCAATGAGAATGGTCTTACCACAGATTCCACGACCAAATCACTGCAGCACCGAGCGGTTAGTGTACATGGAATGAAGACTAGAGGGGTACAGCTACTGTATATTATCTTACCTCAAACCATAATCCTGGGAATAGCAACTGTGACGTTCCTATCGAGCACATGTCGACAATAGCACAGGGAGCTGCCAGCAGTGGATCTTGATGATTTGTCTAAGTGCATTCAGCGTGGCAGACAACCATTAACCACCTCATTGCCAGCGGCCAAGGCGTGTAAGTGCAGGGACTTCTGTGTGTGACACTCATACTCTATAGTATATACTGAATAGATCAAGATATTTTGACATTTTTTTCTATTTTTTCATTGTTTCTATATCATTAACATGTCTATTGATTATGTGATTTTCAGAATTCCACCACTTTTTCTTCTTAGTATTGCAATTTCACTGATGAGTTTATGTTCCTACAATGTGAAACCACAGAAAAAAAGATAACCTATTAGGAGATAAATCCCAGTGGCCCTATATCAATGACCGATCCCCAGCAACATCGTACCCAGACAAATTACCACACCCTACACCAGAGAGATCCACAGTCTCACTTTTCAGTAAAGAGCCCTCCATCTATGATTGGTGTCTTTCCTATAGATGTAGAGGATGGCTTCATAGATTAGTGACAGACCCAGGTGTAAAGGTTATTAGAAAGATATCTGTATTTGTGAATAAACCTTTCCCATGCTGACTTTGGTCGCCCTCCTCTGCACCTAGGTCAGCAGGGCCCTTCATATACAGTACAGACCAAAAGTTTGGACACACCTTCTCATTTAAAGATTTTTCTATATTTTCATGACTAAGAAAATTGTAAATTCACACTGAAGGCATCAAAACTATGAATTAACACATGTGGAATTATATACTTAACAAAAAAGTGTGAAACAACTGAAATTATGTCTTATATTCTTGGTTCTTCAAAGTAGCCACCTTTTGCTTTGATGACTGCTTTGCACACTCTTGGCATTCTCTTGATGAGCTTCAAGAGGTAGTCACCGGGAATGGTCTTCCAACAATCTTGAAGGAGTTCCCAGAGATGCTTAGCACTTGTTTGCCCTTTTGCCTTCACTCTGCAGTCCAGCTCACCCCAAACCATGTTGATTGGGTTCAGGTCTGGTGACTGTGGAGGCCAGGTCATCTGGCATAGCACCCCATCACTCTCCTTCTTGGTCAAATAGCCCTTACACAGCCTGGAGGTGTGTTTGGGGCCATTGTTCTGTTGAAAAATAAATGATGGTCCAACTAAACGCAAACCGGATGGAATAGAATGCCGCTGCAAGATGCTGTGGTAGCCATGCTGGTTCAGTATGCCTTCAATCTAATATATAATTGCCTAGAATACTACTTCCTGCAATTTGTGCCAACTTCCGTGGCTTTGTCCGGAGCTAATGTCCGGAGCTAATGTCCGGAGCTAATGTCCGGAGCTAATGTCCCGAGATAAGTGACGTCACCAGTGTCCTACACCCAGGCAGAGCACAGGGGCCCCAGGCAGCATATGGGGCCCCAGGCAGAGCACAGTGGCCCCAGGCAGAGCACAGGGGCCCCAGGCAGCATATGGGGCCCCAGGCAGAGCACAGTGGCCCCAGGCAGAGCACAGGGGCCCCAGGCAGCATATGGGGCCCCAGGCAGAGCACAGTGGCCCCAGGCAGCATATGGGGCCCCAGGCAGAGCACAGTGGTCCCAGGCAGAGCACAGGGGTCCCAGGCAGCCTATGGGGCCCCAGGCAGAGCACAGTGGCCCCAGGCAGAGCACAGGGGCCCCAGGCAGCATATGGGGCCCCAGGCAGAGCACAGGGGTCCCAGGCAGCTTATGGGGCCCCAGGCAGAACATGGGGCCCCAGGCAGAGCACAGTTGCCCCAGGCAGAACATGGGGCCCCAGGCAGAGCACAGGGGCCCCAGGCAGAGCACAGCAGCCCCAGGCAGCATATGGGGCCCCAGGCAGAGCACAGGGGCCCCAGGCAGCATATGGGGCCCCAGGCAGAGCACAGTGGCCCCAGGCAGAGCACACACCAAATCGGAGGCCGAGGGGCCCCGCCAACCAAATCGGAGGCCGAGGGGCCCCGCCCACCAAAGCGGAGGCCGAGGGGCCCGGCCCCGCCCACCAAAGCGGAGGCCGAGGGGCCCCGCCCACCACATCGGAGGCCGAGGGGCCCCGCCCACCAAATCGGAGGCCGAGGGTCCCCGCCCACCAAATCGGAGGCCGAGGGGCCCCGCCTACCAAATCGGAGGCCGAGGATCCCCGCCCACCAAATCGGAGGATAAGGGGCCCCGCCAACCAAATCGGAGGCCGAGGGGCCCCGCCAACCAAATCGGAGGCCGAGGAGCCCCGCCCAACAAATCGAAGGCCGAGCGGCCCCGCCCAACAAAGCGGAGGCCGAGGGGCTCGGCCCCGCCCACCAAAGCGGAGGCCGAGGGGCCCCGACCACCACATCGGAGGCCGAGGGGCCCCGCCCACCAAATCGGAGGCCGAGGGGCCCCGCCCACCAAATCGGAGGCCGAGGGTCCCCGCCCACCAAATCGGAGGCCGAGGGTCCCCGCCTACCAAATCGGAGGCCGAGGATCTCCGCCCACCAAATCGGAGGCCGAGGGTCCCCGCCCACCAAATCGGAGGCCGAGGGTCCCCGCCCACCAAATCGGAGGCCGGGGGGCCCCGCCCACCAAATCGGAGGCCGAGGGTCCCCGCCCACCAAATCGGAGGCCGAGGGTCCCCGCCCACCAAATCGGAGGCCGAGGGTCCCCGCCCACCAAATCGGAGGCCGAGGGTCCCCACCAACCAAATCTGAGGCCGAGGGGCCCCGCCCACCAAATCGGAGGCCGAGGGTCCCCGCCCACCAAATCGGAGGCCGAGGGGCCCCGCCAACCAAATCGGAGGCCGAGGGGCCCGCCCACCAAATCGGAGGCCGAGGGTCCCCGCCCACCAAATCGGAGGCCGAGGGTCCCCGCCCACCAAATCGGAGGATAAGGGGCCCCGCCCACCAAATCGGAGGCCGAGGGGCCCCGCCCACCAAATCAGAGGCCGAGGGTCCCCGCCCACCAAATCAGAGGCCGAGGGTCCCCGCCCACCAAATCGGAGGCCGAGGGGCCCCGCCCACCAAATCGGAGGCCGAGGGTCCCCGCCCACCAAATCGGAGGCCGAGGGTCCCCGCCCACCAAATCGGAGGCCGAGAGTCCCCGCCCACCAAATCGGAGGATAAGGGGCCCCGCCAACCAAATCGTAGGCCGAGGGGCCCCGCCAACCAAATCGGAGGCCGAGGAGCCCCGCCCAACAAATCGAAGGCCGAGCGGCCCCGCCCACCAAAGCGGAGGCCGAGGGGCTCGGCCCCGCCCACCAAAGCGGAGGCCGAGGGGCCCCGACCACCACATCGGAGGCCGAGGGGCCCCGCCCACCAAATCGGAGGCCGAGGGGCCCCGCCCACCAAATCGGAGTCCGAGGGTCCCCGCCCACCAAATCGGAGGCCGAGGGTCCCCGCCCACCAAATCGGAGGCCGAGGGTCCCCGCCTACCAAATCGGAGGCCGAGGATCCCCGCCCACCAAATCGTAGGCCGAGGGGCCCCGCCCACCAAATCGGAGGCCGAGGGGCCCCGCCCACCAAATCGGAGGCCGGGGGGCCCCGCCAACCAAAGCGGAGGCCGAGGGTATCCGCCCACCAAATCAGAGGCAGAAGGACCCCGCCCACCAAATCGGAGGCCAAGGGGCCCCGCCCACCAAAGCGGAGGCCGAGGGTCCCCGCCCACCAAATCGGAGGCCGAGGGTCCCCGCCCACCAAATCGGAGGCCGGTCCCCGCCCACCAAATCGGAGGCCGAGGGTCCCCACCCACCAAATCGGAGGACGAGGGGCCCCACCCACCAAATCGGAGGCCGAGGAGCCCCGCCCACCAAAAGTAAGTGCGGCCCCAAAAGTAAGTGCGCCCCCGGGTGCAAAAGTAAGTGCGCCCCCGGGTGCAAAAGTAAGTGCGCCCCCGGGTGCAAAAGTAAGTGCGCCCCCGGGTGCAAAAGTAAGTGCGCCCCCGGGTGCAAAAGTAAGTGCGCCCCCGGGTGCAAAAGTAAGTGCGCCCCCGGGTGCAAAAGTAAGTGCGCCCCCGGGTGCAAAAGTAAGCGCGCCCCCGGCCCCGGGTGCAAAAGTAAGCGCGCCCCCCAGTCCCGTGTGTGAAAAGTGCTGCTGTAAAGCTGGTAGCGCTGTTCAAGCACAATGTATTTCCTTCAGGAAATGCCCATCTAATATATAATTGCCTAGAATACTACTTCCTGCAATTTGTGCCAAGAAAGAACATACCAATATACATAGTTATTGATACATATTATTTATTATTTACATTATTGTTCTTAAGCAAAGAACCGTTGTTGTGGCATTTGCCACAACACGCAAAGTTGTTGTCTGATGTCTTTCATCACTCCCCTCATAAGCATGTTCATGGATCCTGTGTAACTGTACCTTAAATAACAAGAATTGTCAAGAGCTGGTGAGTGCAGCCATTTTTTGTTCTTTCTTACTATTATTTATTAATTGTATTATTCTTACATTTGAATAAATAAAGTATATATGGATTCTAGACTCCCGATTCTTTAGAATCGGGCTGCCATCTAGTTTTGAATAAATCCCCAACAGTGTCACCAGCAAAGCACCCCCACACCATCACACCTCCTCCTCCATGCTTCACGGTGGGAACCAGGTATGTAGAGTCCATCCGTTCACCTTTTCTGCGTCGCACAAAGACACGGTGGCTGGAACCAAAGATCTCAAATTTGGACTCATCAGACCAAAGCACAGATTTCCACTGGTCTAATGTCCATTCCTTGTGTTCTTTAGCCCAAACAAGTCTCTTCTGCTTGTTGCCTGTCCTTAGCAGTGGTTTCCTAGCAGCTATTTTACCATGAAGGCCTGCTGCATAAAGTCTCCTCTTAACAGTTGTTGTAGAGATGTGTCTGCTGCTAGAACTCTGTGTGGCATTGACCTGGTCTCTAATCTGAGCTGCTGTTAACCTGCGATTTCTGAGGCTGGTGACTCGGATAAACTTATCCTCAGAAGCAGAGGTGACTCTTGGTCTTCCTTTCCTGGGGCGGTCCTCATGTGAGCCAGTTTCTTTGTAGCGCTTGATGGTTTTTGCAACTGCACTTGGGAACACTTTCAAAGTTTTCCCAATTTTTTCGGACTGACTGACCTTCATTTCTTAAAGTATTGATGGCCACTCGTTATTCTTTACTTACCTGTTTTTTTCTTGCCATAATACAAATTCTAACAGTCTATTCAGTAGGACTATCAGCTGTGTATCCACCAGACTTCTGCACAATACAACTGATGGTCCCAACCCCATTTATAAGGCAAGAAATCCCACTTATTAAACCTGACAGGGCACACCTGTGAAGTGAAAACCATTCCGGGTGACTACCTCTTGAACCTCATCAAGAGAATGCCAAGAGTGTGCAAAGCAGTCATCAAAGCAAAAGGTGGCTACTTTGAAGAACCTAGAATATAAGACATATTTTCAGTTGTTTCACACTTTTTTGTTAAGTATATAATTCCACATGTGTTAATTCATAGTTTTGATGCCTTCAGTGTGAATGTACAATTTTCATAGTCATGAAAATACAGAAAAATCTTTAAATGAGAAGGTGTGTCCGAACTTTTGGTCTGTACTGTACATTTAAAGGGAATGTATCATTGGAAAAAGCCCTATTGAATAATTATTTTTTTTTATGTTAGCAATTCTGTTATGTCTGTACTGTACACAGTTGTACACAGTATTCCATCTTTGCTCTGACAAGTATTACCCATTGTTAGTTACACACTTGAATTTGTGTACCTGCCGAACAGTGCAAAAACACAACAAAAAGGATATGAGATTATCAGTCCGAAGATGACAAATCAACTTCTCCAGGGAATCAAAGCGGCACAGTGTAGGAACGCATCCGATCATTATGAGCTTGTGCTTGGCTCTTGTGAGGGCCACATTCAGCCTCCTCCAATCCTTCAGAAGATCTCCAAGCTGCTCAGAAAACAAGTTGTAGAACAGTGATGAGCGAGCATGCTTGGATATCGTGTTATCTGAGCATGCGCGGGTGATATCCGAGGGTCTTAGACGTGCTCGAGTAATATGCTCAAGTCCCTGCGCCTGCATGTCTCATGGTTGTTAGACAGCCACAACACATGCGGGGATGGCCCGTTTGTCAGTAAACCCCTGATTTGGTTGCGCCTGTCTAACAACCGGGAGACATGCAGCCGCAGTGATTCGAACATATCATCTGAGCACGCCCAAGATACTCTGATAACACCCAAGCATGCTCAGATAAAACGATGTCCGAGCACATTCGCTCATCACTATTGTAGAACAAATTTAGAACTTTTCTCACATCGATTGAAAGTTCCTGGGAGCAGAGCCATCTATCCTGACTATGGATGTTACGTTGATGCAATATTAAATATATATTTTAAAACTCAAGAAGTTCTCAAGTTTCTAGTTTTTGTGGCTTTACACATGAAGTATGGAATATCTGCAAAGGTCACTGAAACCTGTACTGTATACACTGGATGCCGTCACATGACCAAACTTATAATGAAATCTATTGTTTGGCATTGACATTATACCCAAGGAGTCTTTCCCACTCTTCCTCGCTACTCCTTCAGTACATTGATACATGTCCTGCACAACGCTCTAAAATCACAGATGATCTGCACATTTCACCACAAAGCATTCTGTTCCAATACCAGTAGGGTCATAAAGCCCATTATGGGGGGGATAACCTTCCCATTGAGCGCATTTTGGGGGGATAACGTTCAAATTGAGCACATTTTGGGAAGATAATCTTTACATTGAGCACATTTTGGGGGTACATCCTTTACGTTGAGAACATTTTTAAAGGTAGAAAGTTTCTTATTGTGAAAACAAAAGATTTGCAGAATAGAATGAAACTTACTTTCCCGTCATTATTGCTTCTCACAAAGGACAAGATGATTATACTTTTGTCTCTTCCCTGGTATTTGTCCACAGTGTTAACCTCTACACCGCTGGTTGGTAAGTTCGTAAAATAACTAGAGATCACTTTTAATTGCTGCCGATACGGAGCGATGATCCCGATATCTGAGGGCTTGCATCCCGCCTGGTGACGGAGAAGAAATATTGCATGGTCAGAATGCATATTCTGAGAGACAAGGGCTGACTTTAGCAAAGAGGCTGCTTATGACAACCTATGATACAACATTATAGACTAAAGTTGGGATCGCAGCGCTGCGGCTCATTAGTGGCCGGTGATCGTCAAGTCACATGAGAACTGCAGCCAATGTCACATGAGTGTTGGTAAATGCAGCTCAGACATCACTGGAAAGGTGTAATTCCTGATGGCAAAGCAATTTTTGCTTTCAGTTGGGCCCAGCTTCATTTAAAAAGGTGCTGTGCTAGTAGTGGACAACCCCTTTAAGTAATGCAATGTGTTTAGTGTCCAACCAACCCACCTCTCTTCTCACTACTACTCCCCTCCCTCTGTAAATACCTTAATTTGCTCCCAGTTTCCCCATGGATCCAGTTCAAACTGCTATCAAAGCCACCCATAATCTGTCTCCTCCGTATATCTCAGAACTAACCTTCCCACATGTCATCTCCAGTCCACATGTGACCTCCTTCTCTACTCCACTCATATGTTCCTTACCCAATCGCCGCCAAGACATCTACCAAGTGTCCCACATCCTGTGGAATTCTGTGCCCCAACATGTGCCATTATCTGCCACATTCGGAACTTTCAGACAGAACCTGAAAACCCATCTCTTCAAGAAAGCTTACAGCCTACCACTACTCCGATGCCTCCTCACCATCACCGGAGCTGCCGCAAACCCCCAACCTCTTGTCTCCTTCCCCGTAGACTGTAACCCCCCAAAAGGGCACGGCCCTCTCTGTCATTGTTAGTTTGTTCACTGGTATTTATATTTATGTTCTGTATGTAACACATCCTTACGTACAGTACCATGGTTTCAATGGTGAACTAAAAATAAACAACATAGTAATTTTATATAAATGAGATACTGGCATGTAAGTGGTGGTCACATGGCTTAAACTTCACAAGTAGCCGAACCGACCTTTAGGAACAGAGATGTTAATAAGAACACCAGCTTGGCTTCGATCCAGTTACTAATTCCGCATTTTTCTTCCGTTTCCAAAGCCGGGATCTAGAAGGGATATTGAAAACATTATAAAAATGATCTTTATATATGCAGTAATAATAACTTACACTTTGGTAATTAGATTATCTTTTTATTAAAATAGCTTTTTGTGACATACCTTCTCTGTGTTAAGAAAGTAGACTGGGTTGCTCGGTTCTAAGACATCTCGGACCCAGACATTTTCAGGAGACTCCCTGAATTCCAGTTCCAGCTGCAGAGACTGGAGGCGAGGGAGTTGCACAATGGCAGCAGACACCCGCTCCGAGGCACATTCTAGCTGTCCTTCGTATACTAACTTATTGCTCAGAGCCATTATTTTGCTAGAGAAGGCACAAAACAGCTGTCACTAGAACGCAGATGAAAGATCACGTTGTATATTCACAATTTGTATCAATGACGCGTTACCTATTCATACGGTACTGCACATTCAGCTGCACAACAGCGTCCTGGTTCCTCTCCAGCCTCTTAAATAAACTCTCACTCATTCCCAATTCCCTGTGGAAACAATAAAGTAAGATTTCTAATTTTTCTTGCATCCCTTTATCTGGTGGGCAGCACACAAATTGGCATTATTTCAGATTGCATATGTTCATTCAGGGTGGCAACTCAGTAGGCAAATATGTATGAGATACGTCCTGGCTACTAATATCCACATCTCAGCCAGGATCACCGCTACGGCAGAAATCCAGGGCTCAGGTTTATTTTAAAGCAAATAAAATTGAGTTTGGATCTTATTTTCACATGTCAAAAGGTGAGAATATTGCCCTGGCTCCCAGAAAAGCAAAAGCAAGTAAAGAAAAAAAAAAAAAAAATGGCACGAAAAGGGTTACAGAAGATCTCGTCTACATATTTTTCTTCATCTTTGTGTGTACTGTGAGTGTATTAAACTCCGCTCTCAGGGACCCAAAATGATAAGAAAAGAAAAAAAATCACAAACAATTCCCTAACAGAAGAGAAAAAAGGAAAGTAAAATTTATCAGCGCATAGAAATAATCCCGAGTGTATCTGTCTCTCTGAATTATTTATCTGAAGGCTATAAAATAATTTATTGGGGCCCAGTCATCATTATAAGTTATCCATAAGAAGTGTTATCTGAAAAAAGATGGATTAATCAGTCTCCATGAGCAGCCAATCTCTACGGCACATACCTGGCTTCCATGCTTTGAACGAGTGGTGGTAGTTGTTGATGGTCGCCCACGAGAACAAATCTGTTAGCAAAAAATAAGGGACCAAGGCAAATTGGCTGACTGATCTGGGATGCTTCATCTACGATGCAGAAGTCAAACCTCCTTCTGGTGAAGATTGGATGATTAACACCCATGCATGTGGTCGCAACAACAGGCTGGTAAGAAAAAAATAAGTCAAATTATTTACAGAATTTACAAAAATCTACCAATCTGTTAGGATTTTCAGAAAAGGCATATTATACGGATGTGTGCTGCCTGAGTAATAATCAGACTGCACACATTAATGTAATTCAACAGGGCTCAGATCAGAGCTGTTTCACGCAAACCGAGTGTCCGCGTAGAAAAATAAATAATATTGCACCATGCACTACTGTCTTTTGTATTTTGGATGAGACATGCCTATAACAGTCTAAAAAATGTGCCAAAGAAATAAAAATCAGATCCCATATGGATCATTAGTATATTATCGGATATTTACGGATACTTTGCAATTATCAACATAGGAAACTAACTGATCATGTACCGTAACATTTTCAAATGTTGATGTAAAAAAACAGATGCCACATGGCCTAAAACAAAATACGGATAAAATCAAACGATTTCTCATGCTTGCCTGACCTCAGTCTGAATATGTGAAGCAATCTATATTTCTTTGTTTCTAATGGCGTTCATAGGAACGTTCATGTTCTATCACTATCCATGTTCGATCACTGTCCATTGTGAACATGCCAGTGATCAGCGACCATTTGCTCATCACATCTTTTATGTGGGCATAAAAATCGCTGACAGCAGCATTTAAATGGCTCCTCAATGCCCATTCAAAGGCCCATCGCCTCACCCTTGACATGATAGCTGGGTGCTGTTCTGTTAAGGTGGAGTCCCAGTTGCCGCAATCCATAGGCTTCATAACGAATTATAAAAAAAAATGTTTTTAAAGGGAACCTGTCACCCCCCCAGGCATTTGTAACTAAAAGAGCCACCTTGTGCTGCATTAATGCTGCATTCTGACAAGGTGGCTCTTTTAGTTCGGGTCCCTGGCAATGCTGCAATAATCGTTTTTGAAGTCTGTCCCTCATACCTCGAAATCGCCAGGGGGGCAGGTCTTTCCCCCTAATCCAGACGCGTCACAGCTGTCAATCATGGCCTCTGCGCGCCGGACGCCTCCTCTTCCTTCATTAGCGTCCCTGGCGCCTGCGCTGTTATTTTTTTTTTTCGGGCATGCGCAGTTGCGCTGCCCTTCGAACTTACAGCGCCATGACGATTTCGAGGTATGAGGGACAAATTTCAAAAACGATTATTGCAGCAGTGAGTGCCAGGGACCCGAACTAAGAGAGCCACCATGTCAGAATGCAGCATTAGTGCAGCACAAGGTGGCTCTTTTAGTTACACACGCCGGGGGGGGGGGGGGGGGGGGGGGGGGGGGGTAACAGGTTCCCTTTAAAGATTACTTTTAAAAATATTTTAAAGAATAAAAATTTGATTTGACCCTCATGTCGACAGGAAATGAAATAGAAGCTGGTATTCACACATATGTAAAAGTCTAAGCTATGAAAAGTATAAAGTTAACCTGTACTGTAAAAAAGATAAAGAAAAGATTTGAAAAGTCAGAATTACCACTTTTCAATCACTTCACCGGTTCAGATTGCAGTGTCATTTTTTACCGCACATGAATGCTTTAAAAATCAAACCCGTAAAAAAATAAAAATAAAATGGTGGAAATGGATTTTTTTCTCCACCATTTTTCCATAGATATAGAGTTCTTTTATCCTTGTTTTTAAGTGCATGAAATGGTCAAGTGATAGGCTGCACTCAAATCTACAACACAAAAAATGAGGCAGCGTACAGCCGTATCGAAGAGAAAAATGAAGAAAGAAAAAAAAAAAAAAGATATGACTCCTTGAAGAAGGGGAGAAAAAAAAAAAAGTAGAAAGAAAAACGCCCCAGAGGGGTTAAATTCAAAAGGACAAAGAAATATGAACTGATAAGGGGTGGGGAGGTGACCCGGAGACTCATTTTAGGGAAGGTACATATGCTTTCAGTTGGTTAAGGTCATGTTTTCTGATATAGACGGTAGATGCGACAGTCCCCGGACACACACACACACACCAACAGTCCCCGGACACACACACACACCGACAGTCCCCGCACACACACCAACAGTCCCCGGACACACACACACACACACACACACACCAACAGTCCCCGGACACACACACACACACACACACACACACACCGACAGTCCCCGGACACACACACACACACACCGACAGTCCCCGGACACACACACACACACTGACAGTCCCCGGACATGGACAAACACACACACACACACACACACACACACACACACACACAGTCCCCGGACACACCTGACTGTTGTAGAGTTCTTCTAAAGCACTTAGTGACTTTATGGACTTGCTTTTGCAAATTTCTTCTTCACCAAATTTCTGCACCTCTGGGTGAATTTTCTGTGTTCTTCCCAGGCGTAAAAATCCAACCTTAAATTTTTTAAGTTTCAGGAGAATGTTGTCTACAGCGGAGTGAGTATAGCTGGTCAGCAACACGCTGAAGCCGCAGGCATAGAGAATTCGCACCTGGAAAGGAACACAACACGTCACCCAATACAAGAAGCCTACACTAAATGCAGCTCATTAGTATGGGAGTGGGGGGAAGGCGGTGAGGGGAATACAATTACCATATACTAGGATCATAAGGCCACGTTCACATGTTCAGTATTTTACCTCAGTATTTGTAGCCAAAACCAGGAGTGAGCCAGTCAGAGGAAAAGTATAATTTTTACACTGTGGTATACCTGAATGAACATTAGCAACCAATGGCTGGGCAATGGCTGCAGTCCTGTCAATTGGTCATCGCGGAGGTGGACATTCAGCCACACGTGCTCTCATTGTTAGGCCATGTTCACATTTTTTGCACTTGGTCAGTATTTTACCTCAGTATATGTAAATCAAAACCAGGAGTGGATCAGTCAGAGGAAAAGTATAATAAAAACACGTCACCACTTCTGGATTTATCACCCATTGATGGTTTTGGCTTACAACTCCTGAGGTAAAATACTGACTAAATACTGAACATGTGAATGTGGCCCTAAGAGGTGGTTTATTTATTAAGGAGACCATTTGATAGAAACAATTCATGCAGAAATCTTCATTTCTAATATTCAGCCTTCATAGAAGCTGAACATTTTCTGTCATAACTTCCGTAGGCAGGAGCAACTCATGCGAAGATTGCCCCCTAGAGGTCTGTGATGGGCATACCTTCTCCTAAGACATTTCCCCTTTTCTTTTCCTTTTAAAGTAATTACTAATTAGCTTTTATACAGTTAGTAATATACTCCATTACCTTACTAACTCTATAAGACAATGCTGAAAGTGCTGGTCTATCTGCCTAGTTCATCCTGTCTTGGGCTACATTCCCACGTTGAGTATTTGGCGAGTTTTGATGTTGCATATTTTCTGTAGCATTTCTGCACCTATTAGATAAACTAGGTTATGTTGCATTTTTAACATTTATCTCATTTTTGACGCTGCGGCTTTTGGGATGTCAGGTTTTAAATAAAGCTGCTTTGTTTTTGATGCTTCCTGGTAATTGGCTTTCACAAAACTTTATTGCTATAATCGTGTGCGGATTACATGCATTTTTAATTACAAATTTCCCACATCTATTGAAATTCTATAGATGAAATCCACAGCTAACACTCGGCGTACTCACAAAAGAAATTGACATGTTGGGGATTTCAAACACCGCAGGTCAATATATGCTGCATTTATTTATAAAAAAAAAGAAGCAGCACAGTGGGGATAAATCAGAAATCTCATCCACTTTGCTGGAATTGTAAGACGCTGCGTTTTTTTTTTTGCACAGCAAAAATACACCATCAAGAACTCCAAAAACTCATTGTGGGAATTTAAAAGTCCACTTACACGGTCTGTCTGATGTGCAGTGGTAAACAACTGCCGACCGACAACACATTTGTCAGTCGTTTAACAGTTTGGTAACACAGGCCATTGCGGCTTTAGGCTACGTTCACATTTGCGTTGTGCAGCGCAGTGTCGGCGACGCAACGCACAACGCATGCAAAACGCATGCAAAACGCATGCACAACGCTGCGTTTTGTGACGCATGCGTTCTTTTTTGTGCATGATTTTTGGCGCAGAAAAAACTGCATCATGCAGCGTCCTCTGCGCCCTGACAGTTGCGCCAAAATGATGCATGTGTCACAAAACGCAAGACAACGCATGTCCATGCGCCCCCCATGTTAAATATAGGGGCGCATGACGCATGCGTCGCCGCGGCTGCGCCGCACAACGCTAATGTGAACGTAGCCTTAGATGTGCATTGAACGGTCTGTAATCGATCGCTCAGTGCACACAGGCTGCCATTGGTCTTGGCGGTGCAGTTGCTGTTCACACAGGACAATATGCTGCAGGGAATGACCATCTTTTTGTGCAAACCAAAAGATACTTTCACCTGACGAGTGAGAGTTTTGCCTGTTTACACTGCAGAAATATCATGAAACAAGCGTTCCCAAGATAATCAGTGGCTTATTTAAAATCCAGGTATTGGAAAGACCCCTACCCATAGAGTGGGATTCTCAGCTCCTCCATACTCACACACTAAATTTAGTCTCCCACTTTTGGCATGAGGGAGGGGAGCAAGGATTTTCGCAAGAACTGCAGTTTAAAATCAGCTACTAAGAAAGTGTGAACTTGGCAGTAAAGCCAGCACTTTTACCATGGTCTTCAAGGGAACCTGTCACCCCCAAAATCAACGGTGAGCTAAGCCCACTGGCATCAGGGGCTTATCTACAGCATTCTGTAATGCTGTAGATAAGCCCCCGATGTATCCTAAAAGATGAGAAAAAAAGGTTACATTATACTCACCCAGGAGCGATCCGGGGCCTCCCATCTTCTTACGATGACGTCCTCTTCTGGTCTTCACGCTGAGGCTCCGGCGCAGACGTACTTTGACTGCCCTGTTGAGGGTAGAGCAAAGTACTGCAGTGCGCAGGCGCCGGGAAAAGTCAGAGAGGCCCAGCGCCTGCGCTGGAGCGTGAAGACAAGAAGAGGACGTCATCTGATGGACTGGACCGTGACGCCCACCGCAGCGGGACCGCCCCTGGGTGAGTATAATATAACCTCTTTTTCTCATCTTTTAGGATACATCGGGGGCTTATCTACAGCATTACAGAATGCTGTAGATAAGCCCCTGATGCCAGTGGTCTTAGCTCACCCTCGATTTTAGGGGTGACAGGTTCCCTTTAAAGATAGACAGAAGCAAACAAAATAAGTATAGAAGTTAAATACAAAGATGCATAACTTTACAGGGATAATAAAAAAAGTTCAGTATCTCTAACTATTCAATCTATACAGTGAGTGGTAAATCGGCCCCCAGCATATGGTGATCTGAGTAATCAGAAGCTGGTTAGAGTAAGGAATGATGGCTGCAGCCTTAACCTAAACTTAAAAGAAATGTAATAAAATATAAATATATACCCATACACATCATCTCTGTAGCTAAAGATACCATAAGACAGAAAATCAATGGTAAATCCCAACACAATGACTAAGAATCTTACTAAAGTACAGATGGTCGTGGTCTTCCCTGTTCCAGGCATGCCCACAATTAGTGTATAATCCTCAGACAAGAGAACACGTTTCATGGCTTGCTTCTGAGGTTTATTGAGGCCTAGAAGAATAAAAAAAAAATAAAAAATCTAAAGATTGGGCTTTAACATTAATGTAAAAAAACAAAACAAAACACAGTCTCACCGTCACCTAAGGTAATAATTTACTATTACACATACATAAGTCACAATCTTCTATGATAAACATGCAGCTCACTGCCTTGTATGTGAGCAACTATTACTATTTCAGAAGTAATTACAGGCGTTGTCCACTACTCGGAAAGCCCCTTCTCAATCAGCATGCTTGCCCCCAGTAAAACAATACTCTTACAGACCTCCGATGCCGTTGGCGCTCACTCTCCCGATGTCACGCAATCCCTGCGGCCAATCAGCGCTGGCGTCACTCTTCCCACCTTTAGACGAATCAGACATCAAGAGGAAGCCAGAGCTGGGGCGGGCCGCTCACTTCCTCTTGAGATCCGATATGTCTGAACTAGCTTGTTTCCAGCCAGCTAACGCTCGGAACGCTCATTGCTATCTAATTAACGCTGCTGGTGATTAAACTAAAGTAAATAATGACAACATTCAATAGCGCTTACGCAGGTGGTAAATTAACTTAAAATGATGTTAATAACAATAATAATCATTAAAAATCTGAATAATACTAATAATACATTTTATTCAGTGTAAAATCAAAAACAAACTGGATTCCGTAAGATGTGTGAGGACGGAGCCTCGTGTGGTAATGTGTGGGGACGGAGCATCGTGTGGTAATGTGTGGGGACGGAGCCTCGTGTGGTAATGTGTGGGGACAGAGCCTCGTGTGGTAATGTGTGGGGACGGAGCCTCGTGTGGTAATGTGTGGGGACGGAGCATCGTGTGGTAATGTGTGGGGACGGAGCATCGTGTGGTAATGTGTGGGGACGGAGCCTCATGTGGTAATATGGGGAGACGGAGCCTCATGGGGTAATGTGTGGGGACGCAGCCTCGTATGGTAATGTGGTGGGGGGGGGCGGGATTATGTGTGGTAATGTGGTGGGGGGTGGGATTATGTGTGGTAATATGGTGGGGGGCGGGATTATGTGTGGTAATGTGGTGGGGGCGGGATTGTGTGTGGTAATGTGGTGGGGGGCGGGATTGTGTGTGGTAATGTGGTGGGGGGGCGGGATTATGTGTGGTAATGTGGTGGGGGGGCGGGATTATGTGGTAATGTGGTGGGGGGCGGGAATGTGTGGTAATGTGGTGGGGGGGCGGGATTATGTGTGGTGATATGGTGGGGGGCGAGATTATGTGTGGTGATGTGGTGGGGGGTGGGATTATGTGGTGATGTGGTGGGGGGCGGGATTGTGTGTGATGTGCTGGGGGGCGGAATTGTGTGTGGTGATGTGATGGGGGGCGGGATTGTGTGTGGTAATGTGGTGGGGGCGGGATTGTGTGTGGTGATTTGGTGGGGGAGCGGGATTGTGTGTGGTGATGTGGTGGGGGGCGGTATTGTGTGGTGGGGGTGGAGCTACTGTGCAGGGGGCGGGATGAGCGAGCAATCACGATGCTATATATATATATATATATATATATATATATATATATATATATATATATAGAAAGAAGCCAGTGATGATTGGCGGCAGGGATTGCGTAACAATGTGACGCAATCCCAGGGAGAACCAGTGCCGGCACCATAGGGGAGTATAAGTGCTGATAATTTTTTTGGGGGGCAAACATGCTTATTGAGAAGGGGCTATCCTATTAGTGGACAACCCCTTTAAGGAACTACAATATCAGCATGTCTGTGCAGGACCTTACCAGTCTATGGCCACTTATCCACAAGATGGAAAAGAGAAATGAATCAGTAATTTAAAAAAAAAAAAAAAATACCAGGGGTCGTTTTCATTTAATTTCTAACTTTAGGCAATACTCTTACCCTTCAGGATATTTGCCACGGTGTCCTTTGCTTCATGGGGTAGAACGCTGCTTAAATATTGGATGAAGCTCGGTTTTTTAAAATCGACAATTAAATCTCGAAGCTTTGCACTGAGGAGAAGAGCGGACAATGTAAAGGTGGGAGCTAAATAGAGTGTATTACACAGAATAATAAGTGTAATATTACACCAAGAACTGAAGATCCAGTCCAATAATAACAAGCCACAAAAGACAAATCGACCCACTCGGTGTCGTCATTGCTGTCTGCGTGACAGAAGTTTTTCAGGCATGATGGTGTAATTATTGGTAGAATATTTGACAGAATTTCACTTTTGCATTTACTATGCTTGTCAGAGTATCTTATAACAAATACAAGTGTTATTACTGCTGATCTATGTAACTGCTATCCTCCATTTCTAGTACCAGAGTCAGGCATTGTTATCAGTGGTGACATTAACCCCTTATCCACCAGTCACTTTTGGTCTTCATTACACTTTTTTCCCCCCTTTTTTATTGCCACACTCCAGGAGCCACAACTTGTTTTTTTGCTGACAAAAATGAGGGATTCCTTTTTTCCTGAATGAGTTGAATTTGGAAATGGCTCCATTTTCATATAACATATTAACAAACTATTATTAACTCTTTATGGGGAGAAAGCCTGTTTTTTTGTTGTTTATTTTGGCTTCTTAAAGCACCAAATCCAGCAGGTTTTTAATTTCAGCGCTGGAGTGGTGCTACTAATCTAACGTCCCTGACCCTAGTATTACACTTACAAGCCGTCGTCTGTCCCTGGCGCCGTTCTGGTCCTGTGGCGCCATCTTGTGGCTGCAGCTTCTCACTGACTGGAAAAGCCGGATTACTCACCGGTAATGCTCTTTTAATGAGTCCACGACAGCACCCCACATGAGAGAGAGGGATCCACCCATAGGAACAGGAAACCTACAGAATAAAAGGAGGCGGTCCCCTCTCCTCCTCAGTTTAGTTTACAGAGTATAAAAAGGGAACCGCAAAAAGCTTTAGTATTAATTCTTATTCAGCAAAATATCTTAAAAACTCTATACAACCATTATTTGTGAATCTAAAGAAAGAGCTGTGCATAATCAGGGAGGGTTGTAAATGGGTGCTGTCGTGGACTCATTAAAAGAGCATTACCGGTGAGTAATCCGGCTTTTTACCCTTCGCCACGACAGCACCCCACATGAGAGACTTTCAGAGAGTCATTATTCGGGTGGGATTACTGTACTAAGAACAGCTCTACCAAAGGCCAAATCAGAAGATGAAGATAGATCAAGTCTATAATGGTTGTAAAAGGTAGAAGGTGTAGACCAAGTTGCGGCCTTACATATCAAATGGATCGGGACATCCGCTTGTTCCGCCCAGGAGGAAGCCATGGCTCGTGTCGAGTGTGCTTTAATACCCACTGGAGGAATCTCGCCTTTTGATGTATAGGCCAAGCAGATAGCATCTCTGATCCATCGAGATATGGTAGCTCTCGTGACCCCATGTCCTTTCTTGTGGCCCTGAAAGGAGATAAACAGAGCCCTACTCTCCCTCCATGTCTGACACCTTTCTATATAAGTCAGGATGGCTCTTCTGACATCTAAGGTGTGGAACTTATGTTGTTCAGGGGTTACAGGAGAATCAAAGAAGGAAGGGAGAAATATTTCCTGTGACCTGTGGTAGGTGGATGCTACCTTAGGGAGGTATGAGGGGTCTGGTTTTAGGACTATCCGATCATGGAATATCAGTAAGAAGGGTGGGTCTACTGATAGGGCCTGGATGTCGCTAACACGTCTGGCTGAGGTCAGGGCTACCAAGAGGGCTACTTTATATGTGAGGACATTTAGAGGTATAGAATCTAGAGGCTCAAATGGGGAGCTGGTTAAGGCCTCTAGCACTAGATTTAAATCCCACGGAGGTAGACGGGGAATATGTACCGGGTTACTTCGTTCACAAGATTTAATAAATCTGGAGACCCATCTATCAGCGGCTATATTATATCCATATAGGGCTCCTAACGCTGATATCTGGACTCTTAAGGTGTTTACTGATAGTCCTAATTCTCTACCTTTTTGTAGGAACTCTAGAATAGGTGTTATCGGAACGTGTTTAGTGAACGGTATTGTATGAAAGTTTAAGAATTTTTTCCATACCCTGCTATATATCAGGGTGGTAGATCTTTTCCTACTTAGTAGCAGGGTTTTCACTAGTTGTTCTGAAAAACCCCTTGAGCTTAGTAACTGCCGCTCAAGTTCCACGCCGTCAAGTGAAGCCCTTTCACTTGCGGGTGGAAAAACGGCCCCTGGAACAGTAGTTCCCTGTCCAATGGAAGAATCCATGGCTCGCATAGACACATGCTCTGGAGGCAGGAGAACCACGGCCTCTTTGGCCAGAAGGGTGCGATGAGGATCACCCTTGCCCGTTCCCTCCTGATCTTCCTGATCACTAGCGGAACTAGAGACATTGGAGGAAAGGCGTAAGCCAGTTTGAAGTTCCAAGGATGGTGTAGGGAGTCCAGTATGTCTGGATGATCCAAGGAGTTCAGGGAAGCGAATCTTTCTACCTGTCTGTTGCCTCTTGTGGCAAATAGATCTATCTGAGGCACTCCCCATGCTTCTGTTATTAGTCGGAACACGGTTCTGTTTAAGGACCATTCTCCCTGGCGCAGCCTGTTTCGACTGAGGTAGTCCGCTTTGGTATTCTCTACTCCTCTGATGTGTAGGGCTGTTAGAGATGCCAGATGAATCTCTGCGAACTGGAAGATCTCCCCTGCGATGGTCATCAGACTTCCTGACCGTGTACCGCCCTGACGGTTTACATAGGCCACTGTGGTGGAGTTGTCTGAGAAAACTCTTACATCTGCTCCTTGAATCTGTGGAAGAAAATAATTTAAGGCTTTCCCTACTGCTGTTAATTCTTTCCAATTTGAAGAACATGATGATTCTGCCTGATTCCAGGTATCCTGGACTACATCATTTTCCATATGTGCACCCCATCCCGTAGGGCTGGCGTCGGTAGTAATTATTTTGGATGGATCTACTATCCAAGGTACGCCTCCTGAAAGGTGTCCCATATCTAGCCACCAGGATAGAGATTCTACGACATCTCTAGAGAGAGTTAGTTTACTCTCTAGGTGTCCTTTCCGTCCCTGGGCTGACAGTACTTCGTACTGTAATTGGCGGGTATGGAATTGAGCCCATGGTACAGCCGGGATACATGAGGACAATGACCCTAATAAGGACATAGCCTTTCTCAGTGTCATGTAGGGGTTTCTTATTGCTTCTGACACTTTTGACTGTATAGTCATTCTCTTTGAATGTGGGAGGAAGCTCTTTTGACTTACGGAGTCCAGCTGGATCCCTAGAAACATTTGAGTAGTGTCTGGCTTCAATCTGGACTTTTCGAAGTTGATAATCCAACCCAAGTCCTGCAGGGATGAGATTGTGTTAGACAACCGCAATTTACATTGAGCCACAGAATTGCCTATCACTAAAAAGTCATCCAGGTATGGTATTATTAAAGTGTCCCGTTGGCGTAGATGAGCCATCACTTCTAACATCACTTTTGTAAAGATGCGGGGGGCCATAGAAAGCCCAAATGGCATTGCTACATATTGAAAGTGACGAACCTGTCCCTCCAGGATGACCGCTACTCTTAGATACTGCTGGTGTTCGGCATGTATGGGAAGGTGATAGTAAGCATCTTTTAGGTCTATCCCGGCCATGACACACCTAGGGAACAAAAGCTTGATGGTAGAACTAATGGATTCCATTTTGAAAGTGTGGTTACGCAAAAAGGAATTTAGTTTTTTGAGGTTTATGATGGTTCGAAATGAACCATCTGGCTTATTGATCAAAAATAAAGGGGAATAGAACCCCCTCCCTTCTTGATCTCGTGGAACCTTTATCAATACTTTTTTAGATAGAAGCGACAGGATCTCTGATTCTAGAGCTTCTTGTTGTTGCTGACCTCTTGGAGATGTTACAATAAAAGAATCCCAAGGGATTCTATCAAATTCTAATTTTAATCTGTTTTCAACAATGTCCAGAATCCAAAGACTAGATGTTATCAGCTTCCATTTAGAAAAGAAATATTTCAATCTACCGCCCACTTCATAATTAACGGTACTTGTTACGTTTTTGGTTATAGGATCCCGAAAACAGAGCACCTCTTTGTTTTGGATCCTTTGTCTCCCAGCGCTCCCTTTGTTCAGTAGGTTTGTTTCTGGTAAAGGGGCGTCTCCTGAAAGCTCTCCTGTAAGAGGGAAGGTACTGGTTAGGGAAGCCTTTCTTCCGCTCTCCTGCCTTATTTAAGAGCTCGTCCAGAGTTTTCCCAAATAGGAACTCACCCTGGCAGGGAATCGCACAAAGTTTTGCTTTGGCCTGTGCGTCCCCTTTCCAATTTTTCAACCAGAGTGCTCGCCGGGCTGTGTTTACTAGGCCGGCTGACCTGGCTGTTAGGCGTAGCGAATCCACCGACGCATCTGCTAGAAATGCTACTGCATCTTTCATTAGAGGGATTTTCGACAGAATTTTATTTCTCGAAGCTCCACCTCTAATTTGTTCCTCCAGCTGCTCTGTCCATACTAGCAGTGACCTTGCAGTGCAGGTGCTAGAGATGGCTGGTCTGAATGCCCCCGTATTAGCCTCCCATGACCTCTTAAGTAAGGCTTCTGCCTTTCGGTCTAACGGATCAGTTAAAGTCCCTGAGTCCTCCACAGGCAAGACCGACTGTTTAGAAGTTGAAGCCACTGCCGCATCAACCTTTGGTATCTTTTGCCAGGAACTAAGTTCTTCATCACTGAAGGGGTAGCGTCTTTTAGCAGAGGATGGTAAGAATCCTCTTGTGTGTTGTTTCTCCCACTCTTTTTTAACCAGCTCCTTAATTGTGGGTATGGCGGGGAAGGATCTTCGTTTTCTTTGTCCTAACCCCGCAAACATGATGTCCTGCGCTGACTTCTTTCCCTTCTCATCTGAGCACCCCATCGTGCTCCTGACGGCTTTAATTAAACTGTCTACACTACTATTTGGTAGACAAAGGCCTCCTTCATATTCCGATGAACTTGGCTGGGACTCCTCTTCATCAGAGGATTTTTGTACTACCTCTGACTCCGAGCTTACTGGAGATCGGGACCTGCTAGGCTGACGGGTACTGGTGCTACTCGTATGCGCCAAACCCT
Organism: Ranitomeya variabilis; assembly: GCF_051348905.1. NCBI lineage: Eukaryota > Metazoa > Chordata > Amphibia > Anura > Dendrobatidae > Ranitomeya > Ranitomeya variabilis. Next base: position 103,197,906 of record NC_135235.1, read on the forward strand.
GCATCTCTTCACGTATTATGGCTCTAACGTCAGACGGAGTCATTACGTTTTCTTCCCGTAAGGTCAATATGATGCACTCTGCACATAATCTCTTTGTGTATGAGTCCGGGAGGGGTTGTAAGCATAAGGCACATTCTTTATGTTTGGATTTATGTGTCCTTTTCTTAGTCTAGAGGAAGGGGATACAGGAGGAACATATATCAGCATATGGGAAGAGACTCTTTTAAAAACTCACCCAGTGAAGCTGACAGGTACCGGTTCTGGAGGCGGATTCTCTGAAGAAACATCCTTCTGTTTGGTGGCAGATCGCTTAACCTGGGATCGATCTCCACTTTTAGTGCTGCTCCTGGCGCTTGTCTCCTTACTGGGAGACCGCTCTGTTGCAGGCAAGTGCGCTACATCGGCCGGTGAAGCCATACTTACACACACCGGCCGACACTAGTGCCGCACTTTTAAATCTGGCGCCGAATCTCCTGCCTCCCTGGACCCAACCCGGAAGTGCTCCAGCGACTTCCGGGTTAGACGCGCCGCTCCTCCTTACCATGCGGCGGCTGCTGGATAAGAAGCCGGCCGCTGAGCGCGCGCGTCCTCATGGAGCCGGGCGGACCAGCGGCACCGAACCCGGACCATGGCGACAATCAGACGAGGGGGGAGGCTGCAAACAGTGACTCCCCCGACGCTGCCTCTGGTGCCGCAGCCCCTGCCGTTCCCACGGAGACCGACGCAGGCGGGTGCATGGCCCCAGGAATCCTTGACTGTAGGTACTTCGGGTTCCCCATAGAAACAGGAAACCTAAACTGAGGAGGAGAGGGGACCGCCTCCTTTTATTCTGTAGGTTTCCTGTTCCTATGGGCGGATCCCTCTCTCTCATGTGGGGTGCTGTCGTGGCGAAGGGTAAAATCAGAGATAACGGACAAGCTCCCAATGTATGTCTATGAGATCCTCGTTTTGGCCCTCAGACAAACACTGGAGCGATCCAGCAGGTCACAAACTGCAGAAGACTAGCAGAGCAGCACCAAGAACAGAAGACGGAGAGTGGTGAGTGTAATACAGAGTTCACGGTGTAGTATAATTTACATGTTCACTTTATTCTGCATGTAGATATATGTTTGCAATGATGCCCAATTTATGTGTTTATTTTTCTACTACTTTAGCAAAATAACTTAAAGGGGTTTTCCACTACTAGGACAACCCCTTGGTGATCAAAATGTTTGGCCCCTATAAAATAATAAAGCTCATACTCACCTCCCGTGCCGTTCCCGCGGTGTCGGCACTCGTGGTACCGGGGCTCTCGTGCGGTTGTTGTGAAACGTGATCCCAGCATCCAATCAGCATCGACGTCACTGTCGCCGCCTTATGACTAATCGAACATGAAGAGGAAGACCAGGCTGCAGCTGATCTCTGACTTCCTCTTCATTTCAACAGGAGACGGGGAGAGTGACGCTGCGCTGATTGGGCGCAGGCGTCCCAACAGCAGCACAGTTGCCCCAGGAGATCTAGCGACGACACCGTGGGAACAGCGCCGACACGGGAGGGGAGTTTAAGCTTTACTATTTTATGGGCACCAAGCAAGGGGTACAAGAAGGAGTTATCCAAGTAGTGGGCAACTTCTTAAAAAAAAAAAAAAAAAAATCTTCATTGGTGCGGACGGGTTTTTCTGGGAAGTAACTATACACCCGACTGCAGTAAACTACTTGAAAGCTGGACATAGTTATGTCGTTTTGTGGGAAACGAGACAAATGTCTAAGACGCAGCAACAAACCTGGCTGGAGAATTTTCCATCAGCTTGGACAGGTTTCCCAGGTGGGATTCCATGCCACCACCCCCCTCCTCATGATCCAGTCTGAATATGGTACCTTGAGGTATCTTTGCTAAACTTCTGCAATGAAAGCAAGAAGAGACTTAGGTTTTGGGGTTATAAAGTATTTGACATATACTATATGTACAAAAGTATTGGGACACACTTAATCATTAAATTCAGGATTTTCATTCAGTCCCGTTACCACAGCGGCATAACATCCAGCCCTCGCCGTGCCATCTGCCTTTACTTAGATTAGTGAAAGAATTGATCCTTCTAAAGAGCTCAATGCTACTAATGTGGTCCTGTAATAAGAGGTCACCGGTGTAACTAGTCCTTTCATGACATTTCTACACTTCTGAATATTCCACCATTAACAGTTAATGGTATTAATGAGAAGTGGATGGGACAACAGGAACTCGGCCACAAAGTGTAACCACAAAAAAAAACAAAAAAAAAAACACAGAGCGGGGTCACTGAGTGCCAAGAAGGATAGTGCATGAAAGTCGTCAAAACTCTGCTGAATCCATAACTTTAGAGCTGCAGACCGCCTCTGGGGTTAACATCAGCAGTAAAACTGTGCCCAAGGAGCTTCATGGCATAGGTTTCCATGGCTGAGCAGCTGCCATACATCACAAAGCACAATGCCAAGCGTTGGATGGAGTAGTGTAAAGCCGCCACTGGATTCTGGAGCATTGGAAACATTCTGTGGAGTGATGAACTGGACTTCTCAATCAGGCATCTGGTGGATGAGTCTGCAGTTTGGTGAATGCCAGGAGAACATCACCTGCCAGACTGCATGGTGCCAACTGTAAAGTTTGGAGAAGGATGGAGAATAACTAGGCCCCTTGTTTCCAGTGAAAATAAATCTTCTTGCTTAAGCATACCAAGACATTTTGGACAACTTCCAGCTTTTTTAGAACAGTTTGGGAAAAACCCTTTTCTGATCCAGCATTACTGTGGCCCAGTTCACAAAGCAAGGTCCATAACTACATCATGGTTGGGCAAGTTTGCTGTAGAAGAACTGGACTGTCTCGCTTAGAGCCATGAACTCTATGCAATCGATCACCTTAAGGATGAACTAGACAGGAGATTGTGAACCAAACCCTCTGGACCAACATCAGTGACTGACCTTTTGAATGCTCTTCTGGTTGAATGGACAAAAAATAGTCACAGACCCACTCCAAAATCTTATAAAAAGCCTCCCCAGTATAGGGAATCTGTGACTAATTCCACAGTAATGCCTATAGATTTAGAATTGGATGCTACAAAGCACATGTAGGTGTTATGTGTAGATGTTCTAATACGTTTGTCCATGAGATCTCATACATAAAGAAGTTAACGTACCTGTCCAAAATGCAGGATATGTTATTTCTGTTCACTTCTTTGATGTAACCAGTTGAGAGAGCAAGGAACTTCTTTTCCTCTCCACTAACTACAACTCTGTCTCCTGTCATCAGGTTTGTAGCTGGAATATCACCACTACGGCGCTGGAAGCAATGAAGGTGTTGTCCATCACACACACTCTGTACGCCTCCCATACGTATAAGGTTTCCAACACACTGTCCATCTACTTCTCTGAAAGACCGCAGACAACACAAATTAATGACTCATTGAAAAAAAACAATTAAAAACGTATACCTTCGCGATCATGGATAAAAGCAGTACTACACCTATTGCTCTATGCCTTTATCATCATGGATAAAGGCAGTACACCTTTTGCTCTATGCCTTCATCATCATGGATTAAGGCAGTACATCTTTTGCTCTATGACTTCATCATGGATTAAGGCAGTACACCTTTTGCTCTATGCCTTCATCATCATGGATTAAGGCAGTACACCTTTGCTCTACGCCTTCACCATCATGGATACCTTCAAAATATATCCTATAATGAAGTTTAACCTTTTCTATGGCAATGACACATGTAATACGCCATGGCTGGGCTAGAACATGAGGGTATGATATTAAATCCCAGAACCATAGATTAGAGATGACAGCACAGATGTATATTCAAAGGCTCCAAAATTTTTTGGTCTATTTAGTTGTAGTAAATGTACAGTAAATGATGATCTGTGTATGGAGACAGACTTTACTGTACAACTTTGTCAGACATGAGAAAACTAAAGCATTGGTCTGAAAGAATTTCCTTCATATCCATTACCGTTCTTCTGATGAAAGCATCCAAATATTTTTTCGGCCAGTTTTTGACTCTTTTGTTAATGCTTCTAAAGAGCACATGAGGCACCAAAGATTGAAGTAGTGCAGGTGGGATACCATCAGATGTGCGGTCTCACGCTCAATAACTGGAAGCATGTCATTGGGGATATAACTGTCACTTTGCTGTTCTACAGATCTAGAGGTGAAAAATAAAATAAAAACTTATGTCAACCAAAAACCTGCCGTATTACTTACAAGAAAACTATAACATGAAAATTACAGGTCCACGTTTTCTTATACGGCTGCGAACACACACTGTGGTCATGCTGCACCTTTTATCTGCAACTGCCCTGTGCCCATTTTCCTGCACTATCACTTTTTCTTAAATGGAAACAGTAAAAAGTCTGCAGCAACACTGGAGCTCCCCCAGATGCAGGGCCGCGGGACACTCGGCACCGGGCCTCTCTGTCTCGGTTCTGGGGTTGTCACAGTAGCTAGACCCGGTCCGTGACCCTGCTAAGGGGCGTCCAATGAAAGGTGTAGGTGATGGTGCGTGGTGCAGTTCGCGGTGAATAACGAGGACACAGGGTTGCAGTCTCTTTACCTCTTTACTGAAGGCTTCAAGGTCCTCAATCCAGAGTACGGTTAACAGGGCTGTAAGAGACCGGCCGGTCCGATGGCACCTCCAGAGTTCCCTTTGCAGGTGGAAATCTGTGCCTACCTTCTAGCGCCTGTGTGTTGTAGTACTTCCCTGCTGAGCACCACGGGATAGTCCTCACAACTGTTGTGTCTGTTTCTGATGTTATTTCCCACAACTTATGTCTGTTCTGATGTTCTTCTCCGTCCCCCAGATGATATGGAAAGGACGCACCCGTATGATGGGAAGGCCTGGAGTTCTTCCGGGACCCTAGCGTCGCCCCTCTCCCACAGTTGCCCCCTATGTCTTCTTAGGTGATTTTGGTGAGACAGCCAACCTAAAATCAACTGTTCTGCCTCTGTTTGAAGTATTGCTTGGAGCCTAATACTTCCTCGGTGTTCTGGCCACCGGCTACGCGCCTCAATAGGATGTTGCCTCGATCTTACAGCACGACTCCTACTGGTGTTATCTCCTTTTTGCTTTGATGTCGTTTCTCACTCTCCAAAATAAACCTCGCTTCTTGTCCTTTCTTGAGATAACGCCGCGATGTAGTGCAGGCGCGGTTCCTTAACGTTCTTTTCTGTCGCTAGGCCTCTGTCAGGATCCCACCCCTGACAGGGACCCCCCTGCAACACCCTCTGCCACAGGGTGTTGCCTGGTTCCAACCCAGTCAGCTTTCTCCCTAACTTCCTATCTAACCCCCAGTTTTACCAGATTGTGAGGAGTGGCCTAATACATAGCACCCTTAGCTCCCCCTGGAGGCCAGACTGTGAAGTGTATTGGTGTCTGTGATACCTGGTCAGGTGAACTCCTCCAGTGCCATCAGACGTACCATCACCCCCCTTAGCGGCAGAGTGATGTTACTGCAACGACCAGGTCTCTGGGGCGCTGCAACACAAGGCTGTAGCAGTTAAAATCTGCAGCATGACTGCTACCTGTGAACAAAGCCTAAAGCACTTTTACACCTTCCTAAAAACATTAAAAACCCATTGGAAAACCAGCCATTTTTCTTCCATCTCTTTTTCCTTTATATCAATTACTTTTAGCACTTTTTCTATGGGCTAGTATAGGTATAGTTATACCAAATTTATACAGGTTTTTAGAAGAGACAGGAAACTATGGGTGCATGCTGCTGACACCAAGAACTACAACCTAGACAAGGAAAGTCTGGAGTTCCAGACTGGTCTCTATGGCAATTTTTTTTTTTTTTCTTGTGCTCATTTTGATTAGGTCATTCCTTTTGTTTCCCCATCTGTGACCCCTATGGCCTCATTGTGACTACAGGACCAAGCTTCTTCAATACAGGCGAGTAGATCCTGATCCGTACCCTGTTGTGTTGCACTGGCTCCTGGTCCACATCCCCTGCTGCAGTTGGGCACCACTGTCCTTGTGTTCTCATACGTTTTCATGTTTTCTATGGGTTTTTTTCCTAGCTGCTTCTATCCTTCTAAGGGGGTTCTTGTGGCTTCACTTCTTTTCTGGTCTCTCCCGCACCCCTTCTGGAGACTCTGAGCTGAGCTGGGACTCAAATTTAGTTCCCGGCTTCTCTGGCAGCCTAGCCGCCCATCTTTCCTCAGCCAATCAGGTTCTCTACCCGCTCTGCAGCTTCCCTATACTTCCTCTTCCCTGGAAGCCACCATTTTACACCACTGCACGCATTCCTAGCCAAAAGCCTCCAGTGTGTCCTTTGGAGAAATCGCGATCCCCATCACAAGACCTCCAATTCCCATCCATCCTCTGCCCTCCTCAGACTATGACTGCTTGATTGTCTTCCCTTGGTGACTGTTGCTGTAGCACCCAGCAGGACTGCCCCCTCTTGGTATCAGATACATGTTTGTTTTTTTTCTCCTGTCCGGTTTCTCTGCATTTTTATTCTACTTTGTCTTCTCTACCATGTCTGACTCCACAGATGACAGCACACGCCAGCCTGCCCAGTCCTCACTGCAAGGCTTAAATTCCTGTCGGGCTAACCCATTCTGACCTCCAAAACATGAGCCCACCCATTGCCTTTCTCCTCATTTTCTTTTTGTCCCCTCCTCTACCTCTGTTACTCAATATAAAGTCAAAGGGCATTGCCTTCATCCACATGTCTCCAGACTTCTCCCAGAAGATAATGGTACGCAGAAGTGGTCAACCTCCTCATAAACGTATCGTGGAGACATTCAGACACTTTTCAAAAATCCCTCTTCAACTCAAATTCATGGTCGCAAAATATAACGGCAGGGCTGCTGAAGCAGCAGTTCTAAAAAAATTAAGGCTTCTTGGATCAGGTTATACAACCCGGTCAAATTAACCCCTGTCCAGATTAACCCCTTCATGACCTTGGGATTTTCCATTTTTCCGTGTTCGTTTTTCGCTCCCCTCCTTCCCAGAGCCATAACTTTTTTATTTTTCCGTCAATTTGGCCATGTGAGGGCTTATTTTTTGCGTGACGAGTTGTACTTTTGAACCACATCATAGGTTTTACCATGTCGTGTACTAGAAAACGGGAAAAAAATTCCAAGTGCGGTGAAATTGCAAAAAAAAGTGCAATCCCACACTTGTTTTTTGTTTGGCTTTTTTGCTAGGTTCACTAAATGCTAAAACTGACCTGCCATTATGATTCTCCAGGTCAGTACGAGTTCATAGACACCTAACATGACTAGGTTATTTTTTATCTAAAAAAAAAAAAAAAAATTCCAAACTTTGCTAAAAAAAAAAAAAAAAAAAAAAAAAATTTGCGCCATTTTCCGATACTCATAGCGTCTCCATTTTTCATGATCTGGGGTCGGGTGAGGGCTTATTTTTTGCGTGCTGAGCTGGCGTTTTTAATGATACCATTTCGGTGCAGATATGTTCTTTTGATCGCCCGTTTTTGCATTTTAATGCAATGTCGCGGCGACCAAAAAAACGTAATTCTGGCGTTTCTAATTTTTTTTTCGCTACGCCGTTTAGCGATCAGGTTAATGCTTTTTTTTATTGATAGATCGGGCGATTCTGAATGCGGCGATACCAAATATGTGTAGGTTTGATTTTTTTTAATTGATTTATTTTGATTGGGGTGAAAGGGGGGGTGATTTAAACTTTTACATTTTTTTTTTATTTTTTTCACTTTTTTTTTTTTTTTTTTTTTTAAACTTTTGCCATGCTTCAATAGCCTCCATGGGAGGCTAGAAGCAGGCACAACACGATCGCCTCTGCTACATAGCAGCGCTCTGATGTTCGCTGCTATGTAGCAGAAATGCAGGTGTGCTGTGAGCGCTGACCACAGGGTGGCGCTCACAGCTGCCGGGGATCAGTAACCATAGAGGTCTCAAGGACCTCTATGGTTACTATTCTGAAGCATCGCCGACCTCCGATCATTTGACGGGGGTCGGCGATGCGCTCATTTCCGGCCGCCCGGCCGGAAGCGCCGGTTAAATGCCCTGTCTGCATTTGACAGCGGCATTTAACTAGTTAATAGCGGCGGGTGAATCGAGATTTCACCCACCGCTATTGCGGGCACATGTCAGCTGTTCAAAACAGCTGACATGTCCCGGCTTTGATGCGGGCTCACCGCGGAGCCCTGTATCAAAGCAGGGGATCTGACCTCGGACGTGCTATCCCGTCCGAGGTCAGAAAGGGGTTAAACCCGGTTATAGTTTGTCCAAGGCCAGAGTATACCGGGAGGTGTAAAATAGCCTAAGCCAAACCATACCCCTGCATGACAAAGCCTCTGGGTGAAACGTGCGTTGGGGCTGGTGGACCAGGACGCATGTACAAGAATCCCCCTTTTTCATCTTGTGTGTAAGTACTTACCTAATGCATTTTTTCACTAAACTATTTAGTACTAGTCATGACACTTGTTAGTTGACTTTAATTATTATGTAGATGGGTTCTTTGTCCTATTTGGAATCTGTCGTGTTACTTTACATCTCTCACTTTCTACATGCTAGTGATGCACTTCTAGGAACATTCTGTTTTGGTATGTGTATGTCTTTTGTATTTAAATCTTTTTTAAGTATATTTAATAAACTGTTAATTTTTCTGAGACCTTTGTGTGCACTTGTTTTCAGATGTTGGTTGGTAGAAAATTTTTAGGAGGTAGACTTTTTGATGCCATTTTTAATGACCTAAAACTGACTTACGAGTAGTGGGAGGTATTTGTGTTAATCACATGATGAAGACTGATCTTACAATACAATGTGACTGATAACGGACAACAGTCATTACATCTGAGATTAAACTGTAGTCCAGTAAGATAATTGCTTTTACCTTAGGGTACTGTCACACAGTGCCATTTTGATCGCTACGACGGTACGATTCGCGACGTTCTAGCGATATCGTTACGATATCACAGTGTCTGACACGCAGCAGCGATCAGGGATCCTGCTGAGAATCGTACGTCGTAGCAGATCGTTTGGAACTTTCTTTCGTCGCTTGATCACCCGCTGACATCACTGGATCGTTGTGTGTGACAGCGATCCAGCGATGTGTTCGCTTGTAACCAGGGTAAACATCGGGTAACTAAGCGCAGGGCCGCGCTTAGTAACCCGATGATTACCGTGGTTACCAGCGTAAACGTAAAAAAAACAAACAGTACATACTTACATTCCGGTGTCTGTCCTCCGGCGTCTCAGCTTCTCTGCACTGTGAGCGCCGGCCGGCCGGAAAGCGAGCACAGCGGTGACGTCTGACGTCACCGCTGTGCTTTCCGGCCGCTGTGCTTACACAGTGCAGAGAAGCTGAGACGCCGGAGGACAGACACCGGAATGTAAGTATGTACTGTTTGTTTTTTTTACGTTTACGCTGGTAACCAGGGTAGACATCGGGTTACTAAGCGCGGCCCTGCGCTTAGTAACCCGATGTTTACCCTGGTTACCCGGGGACTTCGGCATCGCTCCAGCGCCGTGATTGCAACGTGTGACCGCAGTCTACGACGCTGGAGCGATAATCATACGATCGCTGCGACGTCACGGATCGTGCCGTCGTAGCGATCAAAATGGCACTGTGTGACAGTACCCTTAGAATGCAGAAGTTAATGGACCTCATCACTTCACTGGTTTTCTCACCCTGACTTTGGTTGAAAAGCGTACCGATGTCTGTCTATGATCCTCAAACACACAGCTGCTTGTGATGTGTAACTACTGAGAAGTGCGGTAGATTCTTTATCTCATTATACCTTTGTGGAAGTCTAATTTTTTTACTGATTGAAGTTTTTCTGGTTCAAGTAATAAAAGTCTATGTGTTTAGAACTTTAAGATTTAAGTCAGTTATCTTCCCACATAACTTACCTGACAAACCTGTTGAAACAAAGTAATTCTTGAGTACATCACTCAACGCTACCAATATCAAGGGGGGTACAATCTGGCATGAGGGGGGATGAAATGGCCTAGGCCAATTTATACCCCAGAGTATAAATTGGCTCATGCCATAATATACCCGGGGTATAACCAAGCCTAGGCTGTTTTATCCCCGGGTATAGTCTGGACTCGGAGCATCCTATGGCCTGTTGACCAGATCAAGGCGAAAATACTTCTTCTGTTGGTTTGAATCAAATGAAGTCAACCCTGTATTATTTTTCACTCCCATGTCTCCTCGCGTTCTTGCAATCAGGTTTGAGTCTTGCTTGGCCCTCAATGCCGCCCTCAGTGACCATGTCTGAGCGCTGTTTATCTATTTCAGATAAAGTAAAAAGATCCAATGTTAAAAATAAAAAATCGTTATATTCTCACCTTCTGGCGCTCCCTGCAGCCTTCCCACTCCTCCCGGCAGCTCCCGTTCCCAGTAATGCCTCACGGCAATGATCCCAGATGACGTAGCATCACGTGAGACCGCCACGTCATCACAGGTAATTGTCGCAAGGCATTACTGGGAACGGAAGCATCGCGAGGAGAGGGAAGGCTGCGGGGGCCGCCGGAAGGTGAGAATATCACGATTTTTTATTTTAATTCTTTTTTTTTTTTTTTTTTTTTTTTTTTTAATACAGATATATGGTTCCCAGGGCCTGGAGGAGAGGAGACTCTCCTCCACCCTGGGTACCAACCGCACATGATCCGCTTACTTCCCGCATGGTGGGCATTGCCACTTGCGGAAAGTAAGAGGATCAATGCATTCCTATGTGTGCGGAATCGCCACAATTCCGCACAAAGAATGAACATGCTGCATTTTTTTCTGGAATGCGATTCCGCAGCGGAAAAAAATGCAGCATGTGCACAAAAAATGTGGAATGCATTAAAAATGATGGGATGCTTATGTAAGCGGTTTTTTTTGGTGGAAAACGGCTGAAAAAAACGCTAAAAATCCTGAATGTGTGCACATACCCTAAGTGTCAGCCTAATGGTAGCAGCAGCTACATCCATGGCTTCCCGCGTACCCAAATAAAAGAAAGATTTTACGGTAAAGTTCCCAAAATCTTTTCTTCACTACTTTTTCAATAATACTACAGCTTTAGTCACCATAGTCAGATTCAAAAAAATTTTCTTTGACAGTTAAATCTGAATGAGATCTTTTTCTGTGTGGCAAGATTTTGTACTTTTGACCGGTACCATCTTGTGGCACTTATGACTTTTCTTTTGGGTAGCGTGGAGTGAGAAGTGAGTAATTGGCTTTATCATTTAATATAATTATGTACACAGCAAACCCAAATGTTATTTTTTTTTCCTTATGATTTCACAATGTATATTTGGGGGAAAGGAGGGGAATTTAGATTTATAGGGAATCAGTCACCAGTTTTGGCCGATATAAGATACAGCCATCACCTTTAAGGACTGATATAGAGCATTCTATAATGCTGTATTTATGCCCATAACCCAACCTGCAAGAGAAGAAAAACGTTTTTTACTTACCGGTAATAGGATTTTACAGAGTCCACGACAGCACCCCATGAGAGAGGGGATCAGCCCACCATCCGGACAGGAACCTACAGGATAAAAATGGGCGGTCCCCCTCGCCCTCCAGTTTGTGTTCCAGAGTATCAAGGGATACCGCCAATGTATCAGTGCATGATAATAATATCTTAAACCATACTAAGTACCATCACCTCTATAGAGTGATCACTAAAGGCACACCTTCCAAAGAGTGCAAGTAATTATATACAGGGGGGGGGGGGGGGGAAATGTACGGGTGCTGTCATGGACTCTGTAAAATCCTATTACCGGTACGTAAAAACCGGTTTTCCTATCGCCACGACAGCACCCCACGAGAGACTTTCAAAGACTATTTAACTGGGAGGGACCACAGCACTAAGTACTGAACGGCCAAAGTGTAAGCTGGAATTAGCAGATAGATCAAGGCGATAGTGCTTATAAAAGGTGGAAGGTGATGACCAAGTTGCCACCTTACATATCATATCAATGGGGACATCTGCCTTCTCTGCCCAGGATGATGCCATAGCCCGAGTGGAGTGCGCTTTGATGCCCTCTGGTGGTGTCTCCCCTTTGGCGGAATAAGCAAGACATATCGCATCCCTAATCTATCTAGCGATAGAACTCTTCGTGACACTTGAACCTTTCCTTCGATTCTGGAAAGAAACAAACAAAGCCCTACTCTGTCTCCAGCTTTGTGTCCTATTCAAATACTCTAATACTGCCCTTTTAACATCTAGAGTATGATATTTTTTCTCCTGTTCTGAGGCTGGGTTTTCATAAAAGGATGATAGGTATATCTCCTGGCTTCTGTGAAACCTAGATGCTACTTTTGGCAGGTATGCAGGATCTGGTTTTAAGACAATTTTATCCTGGAAAATTACTAGATAGGGAGAATCAACTGATAACGCTTGGATATCACTAACCCTCCTAGCAGATGTCAGTGCTAAAAGCAGAGCTGTCTTTAAGGTCAAGTTTTTAATTGGAATAGAATCTAACGGTTCGAAAGGAGGTTCAGTTAACGCCTCGAGCACTAAATTTAGATCCCAAGGGGGCAATCTTACAATATGGACCGGGTTACTACGTTGACATGCTTTGATAAACCTAGCAACCCATCTATTCCCTGCTACATCACTGTTATACAAGGCCCCCAAGGCTGAAACATGGACTTTCAATGTGCTAACTGCCAAGCCCAATTCCCAACCTTTCTGAAGGAATTCCAGAATGGCCGGAATTGGAACTTTATCTGCTAGGGGTTGTTGATGGAATGTAAGGAATTTTCTCCAGACCCTAGAATAAATCCCAGTAGTGACCTCTTTCCGGCTTCTTAACAAGGTATTAATCAAAGCCCCGGAAAAACCTTTTTCCCTCAGAAGCTCCCTCTCAAGTTCCACGCCGTCAAATGAAGAGTCTCCAAATTGGGATGATGAAACGGACCTTGAGAATGGAGCACCGGAACCACTGGCAACACCCAAGGATCGGTCACTGACATTGCCCTGAGGAGAGAAAACCAAGGCCTCCTGGGCCAGAAGGGGGCAATCAGAATTACTCTTGCTCTCTCTTCCCTGATCTTCCTGAAAACTACAGGAATCAAGCACATCGGGGGAAATGCATATGCAAGCGGAAAGTCCCAACGGACCCGAAGAGAATCTACTATGCACGGTTGGCCTGATGTCTGGAGAGATGCAAACATCCTGACCTTTTTGTTTTCTCTCGTAGCAAACAGATCTATGACTGGTAACCCCCAGAGTCTGACTATCTGCTTGAATATCTGTTTGTCTAAAGACCATTCCCCCTGCCGAAGGGAATAGCGACTGAGATAGTCTGCCTCCATATTGAGCTCTCCTTTTATGTGAATTGCCGATAGGGAATGAAAGTGAGTCTCGGCCAAGGACAAAATCTGTGCTGTTATGGACATCAGAGATTGCGCTCTTGTCCCTCCCTGATGGTTGAGGTAGGCCACTACAGTCATATTGTCGGTCTAAACCCGCACATGCGAATTCTTCAGGTATGGCAGTAAGTGAAGGAGAGCATGTTTGACCGCTGAGAGCCCTGGGACTCTAGATCCGACCACCGCCCTTGGGTCAGAACATTACCCATGTGGGCTCCCCAACCGAATGGACTGGCATCGGTCATAACTATCCTGTCTGGTGTGATGCTCCACTGAACTCCTCTTTATAAATGAAGCAGACTGAGCCACAATTTTAGATCGTGAAGGATGGCTGGTGATAGTCTGAGTTTTCCATTTAGAGAACCCTGAAGCTCTTTTTCCACCTGGAGGATTTCGAACTGTAGCATACGAGTATGAGCTTGAGCCCATCTCACGACTGGTATACACGCTGTCAGTGACCCTAGTAGGGACATTGCGTCTCTCAATTTTAAATTCGGATCCTTTCTTACAGCCGTTACTTTGCGAATAATCTTCTGCTTCTTTTCCTCTGGTAGAAAAGATGATTGGTCTTCTGAATTTAGAAGAATCCCTAGAAAAATCTGACACCTGGCAGGTTCTAGCCTTGATTTTTCTATGTTGATCATCCAACCGAGTTCCTGTAAGGATGATATTATGGCGTTTACACGGGCCTTACGTTGGCAAATCGAATTCCCTACTATTAAAAAATCATCTAAATAGGGTATCACAAGGGTATCCTTCTCCCTTACATGGGCCATTACTTCTGAAATAATTTTAGTAAATATCCTAGGTGCCATGGATAGCCCGAAGGGCATTGCCAGAAATTGAAAATGCCTAACCTGATGATCTATCCGCACTGCCATCCTGAGGAACTGCTGGTGATCTTTGAAAACTGGTAGATGATAGTATGCATCTTTTAGATCCAGTACCGACATGTAGCACCTGGAAAATAAAAGTTTAGTTGTTGATTTAATGGATTCCATCTTAAAAGCGCGATATTAAAGAAATTTATTTAATTTACGCAAATTTATGATAGTCCTAAAGGACCCGTCGGGTTTGGAAATCAAAAATAGCAGAGAATAAAATCCTGTTTTCTCCTGGTGTTTTGGTGCCTCTTCAATAACCCGCTTTTTAAGTAATTGTTGAATTTCTACTTCTAGGGCCTGTTGCTGGAGAATCAAGCGAAGTTACTACAAAATAATCCGGGGGAATCTTCAAAAACTCTAATCTCAACCCTGACGCAACTACCCACAATATCCATTTACTAGAAGTTATCTTAATCCATTTATTGAGGAAAAACTTCAATCTACCCCCCCACTGGTAGATCTCTATCTATAATTGCGCCTGAGTCTTGAAGAAAATGAGGGGTTTCCGTAGAATCCACCTTTCTTCTTTTGCTCTGCCGGCTCCCAATTGCGACTATATCCTTGCTGGTCTGATTGAAATCTTCTGAAAGGCATGCGTCTTCTGAAGGCGTTCCTGAAAGTGGGATTAAACACTTTAGGAAATCCCTTCTTCCTATCCGCTGCCTTTGCAAGGATATCATCCAGCACCGGGCCAAATACGTACTGACCCCTTCATGGAATGGTGCACAACTTGGCTCTAGCCTGAGCATCTCCCTTCCAGGTCTTAAGCCAAAGTGCCCGCCGGGCCGCATTTGACAGACCAGCTGATCTTGCCGCTAATTTCAAAGAGTCTATTGAAGCATCCGCCAAATAGGCTACTCCCTCTCGGATCTGAGACAAGGAATCCAACAACTTTTCGCTAGGAACTTTCCCTTTATGTTGCTCCTCTAGCTGAGTTACCCAGACCATAACGGATCTGGCAGTACAGGTACCAGCGATTGCGGGTTTGAAAGCTCCCGAAGATGATTCCCACACTTTTTTCAGGAACATGTCCGTCTTCCTATCTGATGGGTCTTTAAGAAGACCCACATCTTCCAGTGGTAACGAGGCTGACTTTGAGGTGGAAGCCACTGCTGCGTCTACCTTAGGGATCTTTACCCATTGAGATAAGAGGTCATCATCAAAGGTGTATCTTCTCTTTGCAGCGGATGGTAAGAACCCTTTATCCTGCTTATCCCATTCCCGTCTGACCAGATCTTTGATTGTATCCACCACCGGGAACGTTTTACGATTTCTCTGGCACAGCCCCGCAAATATAATGTCCTGGGTAGATCTTGCTTCCTTATTTTCTGTGACAACCAGTCGCCCGGACTGCTTTGACTAGGGTTTCCATATTATCCATAGAAAAACAAGGCCTTCCCTCATCTTCTGAGGAGGATGGCGAGGCGCTCTCTGAACATTCGCCTTCCTGTAGGGAAGGACTTGAATTCGGACATGACTTCCATTCTGATTTTTTCATGCCGTTTTGATTTAAGGGAACATCTTATTTCTTCCCTTATGACCTCCCTCAAATTCGATGTACGGAGAGGGGCTTCTTCCTCCAAAGTACGGCAGATACAAGCCTGACACAGTTTCTTTATGTAACCGTCCGGCAATGGTTCTGTGCACAAAGCACACTGTTTATGCTTTGACTTTGTAACCTTTTTACCCTATAACAAAGCATAGCACAAGACAACATGATCAGCTACAGGGCTGGTGTTGGGTTGAACAATTAATAAAATGTTCAATTCTCTAGTTGCCTACTCCTGGCCTAATGGATATTGATCATGTGCGCACTAAAGAAATACACAAGACAGACACAGTCAGATGTATACTCTCCTTGATCAATCTGTGGCTCAGCTCCAAGAAGGACTTTATTTGGTTTAAAACACAAGCTTATATTTTTCCTGTCAGGGGGCTCGGTTAGCTCTAAAATGGGAGTGATCGGATGTATTCCATTGTTTAGTGGGTTGGGCAATGAGCAAGTCCATGGGCGGATCCATGAGGTCATCAGGGTGGGTTGGTCCATGAGGTCATCAGGGTGGGCGTCACTGTGGGTGGATCCATGAGGTCATCAGGGTGGGCGTCATCTTGGATACTAGCACATGGTCTGCTGATACAGGAAATGGCAGCCATCTTTAGGGTCTCATTGATCATCTTGGATATCAGCACATGGTGTGCTGATACAGGAAATGGCAGCCATGTTTAGGGTCTCACTGATCTGGGAAAACTTATGTAAGGTTAAACAGTACATGTTATGGGTTGCTTCTCTCAATTACCTTATGTCTTGAGGTTAATTAAGTATTTGATCTTATGGCTCTCCTCAACACTGGAATTAAACACTCACCCACTGCTGATGAAGGAGTACCGGGCTCTGAGGAGGTGAGATGCCACCTGACGTCGGGTTGCCAGATTCCTGCCGCCCGCGTACCATGTCACTGCTGCGTGACCGACTGCTGCTCTTCCTCTGCTGCTCTGTCAGCTGCAAGTGCTCGGCGTCCCCAATTGAGGACATGCTGCCACGCACACTCACTCTGCGGCTCTGCCTTTTGTATTTGCCGCTCTCCTCCTCCCGGCCTCCCCCGGAAGTAGAACAACTACTTCCGGGTCACAAGCGCCGACGTCTGCTGAGAAGAGTCGCGCGTCTGCGACCTAGGGCGGCATTCCCCGGCCCCTGGGAACGCATTCACTCCACTCCGGTCAGACGAGGGGAGGTCTGCGAGCAGTACACCCCCGACGCTGCCCCCGATTCTGCCGTTCTCTCGAGACACCGCGCAGAGGCCAGGTGGACCCAGGTAAGTTGACTGCGCTGAATCTTCAGCTGCCTACAGGCTCCCGCCGTCCGGACAGGAACCCAAACTGGAGGGCGAGGGGGACCGCTCCTTTTTAACCTGTAGGTTCCTGTCCGGATGGTGGGCGGATCCCCTCTCTCATGGGGTGCTGTTGTGGCGATAGGAAAAATAACTTTTATTATACTCACCTGTGGGGTGGTCCGGTCCGATGGGTGTTGCTCTTCTTGGTCCGGCGCCTCTCATCTTCTGACGATCCCCATCCTCCTGCTTGCTTCGTGTGGATGACGCGTCGCTGTATCATCCACAGTCTCCTCGGCATAGCGATCCTGCACACGCGTACTTCTCTGACCTGTTGAAGGCAGAGCAAAGTCCTGCAGTGCGCAGGTGTCGGGGCTCTGGAGGGTGTCGGGGGTCAGAGAAGTACGCCTGCACAGGAGCGCTGTGCCGAGGAGAGTGTGAGGATAATGCAGCGACGCGTCATTCACGAGAAGCAAGCAGGAGGACGGGGATCGTAAGAAGATGGGAGGCGCCGGACCAAGAAGAGCAATTCCCCTTGTAGTGGTCCACCCCGCTGGTGAGTATAATAAAAGTTATTTTTCTTCTCTACAGGTCCGGTTGGAGGCAGATATACAGCAAGAATGCTGTATATCAGCCCTGAAAGGTGAAGGCTGTAACTCTTATTGGCCAAAACTGGTGACAGGTTAACTTTAAACATTTTTGGAAATCCACACTTTTTTTTTTAAAGACATCTGAAACATTCTTTTGAACATTTTCATTAATTTTCTTATGGCAGTTGAACCGGCAACCACTTGATCGCCTACAATACACAGGCTGGGTGTACTAACATGGTAGACACACAGGGCGGCATCTCAAATGTTAAACAGATCGGAGCGGTACCCCTGTGGTATGGTTCTGACTCAGTCTTCATGCACAGCTTCAGAATTAACATGCGTTCACTCTGCCGGCACCATTATAGTCTATGGCCCTGTCGGCGCATAAGTCTGAATCCCGTTTTGAAGGGGGGTTCGGACGTAAGCCCCGACAGGGCCACTGAACGGGCGCCTGAACACAATATGAAAGCACCCCAACTCTGGGGATCAGAGATCACGCTGATCAATAGTGACCTCCATGGTTTTACTGGGGGATAGGTCCTTTCTAGAAGACCAAGAGAACCCCCTCCCAACAAAATGCAGGGCCTATTGGGCTGATCAGTATACCATTGACAAGTATAATCTTTTCTCTAATAAATTCCATTTACTTCTAAATTGGCATTGCAGAGAAAAGGTTCATTCCACAGAATTACATGCCATTTTGTTTAGAAATGTTTATGGAAATGACTAAACTTGTATAAAGCTATATGCAAACAAATAGCCTGAACCAATTCAGTGCAAAATTGTGCAGCTCAACCCTAACAATCATGGGTGTCCTTCTAGGCCATGGTATGTGTATAATCCTGAGCTTATAGCATCATTAATGAAGAGTCCAACCAATACCTGCTGTAAAGAGCGCAGTTCCGAAGTTGAGAACAATATTTACAAGCTTGTCTGTCAGCAATTAGTGATGGGAGAGAGGAAAGCTTTGTCTCTTTGGCTCCATTGTCCGATTTATGCACCAAATTTGTCAAATAAAATGACAGCTCGTTCCTTATTTTCAATAATTCTGAAAAAGAGACATTCAGAAAATATTAACAATCCTAGTCAAAATGTGTAACCAGTCCAATGATGTAAAGGAGTCATATAATTATGTATGTACACACCCCCAAGGTGTTATACTACATATTTTACAGTAGGGTAAAAATATCTCAAATCTGTAAAGGATAGGTTCACACAAGTGAAAAAAATAAATAAAAAGACAGCATTATGACCAACGTTATTCAATTAGGCAGTGCAGACGAACACTTAATTTATTTTTTTATTTCATGCATCGAATCTAAGAAAAAAAAAAAAAAAAAAAATTTAAAATAATAATTAAAAAAAAAAAAAATTTTGCAGCATGCACTAGTTTCCTCAATATGTCGGATGAGTTTCATTTATTCAAGTCTATTGATCAGCTGGAAAAAAAAAGGATCCCGAGTGCAATAGCTGTATAGCATCCGTTTTCGTTTTAGTTTTTTTTTACTGATATAAAATTGCAATGTAACATAGGAAACTGTAAATTGTCCTGCAATTATTAATAACTGAGTCTGTAAAAAAAAAATAAATAAATAAAAACCGATTGCATGCAGATGACAACTGAGAAAGCAAAAATTGTCCAAGTATGCTCGCTATGTATAGAAATAGGGATTTTTGTGTTACTCACCGTAAAATCCTTTTCTCCGAGACGCTCATTGGGGGACACAGGACTGTGGGTGTATGCTTCTGCCGCCAGGAGGCTGACACTAAGTAAACTTGAAAAAAAGTTAGCTCCTCCTCCGCCGTATACACCCTGAGACTGGCTACCAGAGAATCCAGTTTGGTGCAAAAACAGTAGGAGAATAAAACACAAAAATAATATAACAGCATGATTACAGAAAAACTCATGTCTAGAAAAGTTCTAACGACTGATAATTTCAGGTATCAAAAAAACAGCCAAA
The DNA here is from genome assembly GCF_051348905.1 of Ranitomeya variabilis. Taxonomy (NCBI): domain Eukaryota; kingdom Metazoa; phylum Chordata; class Amphibia; order Anura; family Dendrobatidae; genus Ranitomeya; species Ranitomeya variabilis. The sequence goes on from NC_135235.1 coordinate 103,217,481, forward strand.
AGACCATCAGGGAGGGAGCTGTGTCCCCCAATGAGCGTCTCGGAGAAAAGGATTTTACGGTGAGTAAGGCTACGTTCACATTTGCGTTGTGCGCCGCAGCGTCGGCGCCGCAGCGCACAACGCAAACAAAAACGCGGCAAAACGCACGCTAAAACGCTGCGTTTTGCGCCGCATGCGTCCTTTTTGGCCGAAAGTTGGACGCAAAAAAAATGCAACTTGATGCGTTTCTTGCGTCCAACGCTTGCGGCCATGCGGCGCAAAACGCAGCACAACGCATGTCCATGCGCCCCCATGTTAAATATAGGGGCGCATGACGCATGCGGCGCCGCTGCGGCACCCGACGCTGCGGCGCTGACCGCAAATGTGAACGTAGCCTAACACAAAAATCCCTATTTCTCCTTCGCCTCATTGGGGGACACAGGACTGTGGGATGTCCTAAAGCAGTCCCTGGGTGGGAAATTAACTCACCAATAATATCCAGATAATGGTTGTCTATCAGTGTGCCACTGCTGATTGAAGAATCCTTCTACCCAGACCTGCTTCCACAGAGATCTGGGAGTGGACATTTTAATGTTTAGCAAAAGTATGCAGACTAGACCAGGTTGCAGCCTTGCAAACCTGTTCTGCTGAGGCCTGGTGCCGAATCGCCCAGGAAGCCCCCACAGCCCTAGTGGAGTGAGCCTTGATTCCAGCCGGAACCATCATGCCCTTGGCGCGATAGGCCTCCTGAATGGTAGCCCGAATCCACCTGGCCAGGGTGGATTTCGAGGCTGCACATCCCTTCCTGCGACCCTCCGGGAGTACAAACAGGACATCTATCTGGCGAAAAGGAGCCATTCGGGAAATATATCTTCTCAGTGCTCTCACTAAATCCAACGTATGGAGAGCTTTTTCTACACGATGCGTAGGTGCCGGACAAAACGAAGGAAGAACTATATCCTCATTAATTTGGAAGGAAGAAACAACCTTTGGCAAAAAAGAAGGTGCTGGTCTGAGCACTACTTTGTCCTGATGAAAATGTAGAAAAGGAGCGCGACAGGAAAGGGCCGCTAGCTCAGAAACCCTCCTTATGGAAGTTATGGCTACTAAAAATACGACTTTCCAAGAAAGTAAGGTCAAGGAAACATCCTGAAGAGGCTCAAAAGGAGCATCCTGTAATGCCCTTAAGACCAAATTAAGGTCCCAAGCCTCCAAAGGAGTCTTATGAGGAGGAACCTTGTGAGCGACTCCCTGAAAAAAAGTCCTGACCTGGCGGTTAGTAGCAATTCTGCATTGAAAGAGGACCGATAAGGCCGAAATCTGCCTTTTAAGAGTGCTTGGAGTAAGACCAGAGTCCAGGCCTGATTGGAGAAAGGCTAGAATGTTTGGGACGGAGAAACGCAAAGGAGGTAGCCCGCGCTCTCTACACCAAGAAAGGAAAACTTTCCAAGTGTGATAATAAATTCTGGACCAAACGGTTTTACGAGCACAGATCATGGTATCAGCTACCTCTTGGGAAAAACCCGCCTGCGTTAAAACCCAAGATTCCATGGCCAGGCCATCAAACATAGGACCTCTGAGTTCTGGTGGAAGATCGGCCCTTGATATAGAAGATCCGGCCGATTGGGCAGCTGCCAGGGAACCCCTGCGAGAAGTTGTACCAGGTCCGCATACCAAGTCCGTCGAGGCCAATCCGGGGCGATCAGAATAGCTGACGCTCTTTCTGCCTTGATTTTCTTGATTACCCTCGGGAGTAGTGCCAGTGGAGGGAACAGATAAGAGAGAGGTTCCAAGTTAGTACCAGTGCATCCACGGCGATTGCCTCTGGGTCTCGGTACCGGGAGACAAATCTGGGCACCTTGGCATTCCCCCTGGATGCCATCAGATCCACGTCCGGAGTCCCCCATAGATGGCATATCTGCTGAAATACCTCGGGATGGAGAGACCATTCTCCAGACGCTAGACGCTGACAGCTCAGGAAATCTGCCGCCCAGTTCTCTTCGCCCGGAATGTGGACTGCTGAAATCACAGAGTGATTTCTCTCAGCCCAACACAGTATTTGTCTTACCTCCTGCATGGCTGCCCTGCTGCGGGTGCCCCCTTATGATTTATATAGGCCACGGCTGTGGCGTTGTCCGATTGAATTCGGACAGGGCGACCTGCCAGAAGAAGATGGAAATGCTGCAGGGCTAGACGAACTGCCCGAATCTCTAAGAGATTGATGGGGAGAACTGATTCCAGAGGAGACCAGCGCCCCTGGGCTGTGTGTTGAAAGAACACTGCTCCCCAACCCAGGCAACTGGCATCTGTTGTCACCACTAGCCAATTGGTTGGGGGAAAGGGCTTCCCTCCGAGTAGAGATGAGCTGTTTAACCACCATGATAGAGCCTGCCTGACCTGGGGAGACAACCGGAAGCCGCGGTTGAGAGACAGAGGATTCCTGTTCCATACAGCTAGGATGGCCTGTTGGAGAGGTCGAAGATGAAACTGTGCGAATGGTACTGCTTCTATGGTTGCAACCATCCTTCCTAACACCCTCATGCAGAATCGGATGAGGGTATGGCTGCTGAAGATTCCTCACTTCCTGTCGAAGGGCTAGGACCTTGTCCTGGGGAAGGATCGACAGGGCTCGGGAGGTGTCGAAGATCAGGCCTAGAAAAGCGATCCTCCGAGCTGGTTGTAGGGATGACTTCTTTAAATTTACTAGCCAACCTAGACGAGAAAGCGTGTCTAGAGTGATGCTGACATTCTCCTTGCAAGCTTGAAAGGTAGGCCCTTTATATCGTCTAGATATGGCAAGACTACAATGCCTCGGGAGTGAAGAACGGACACCACAGTTGACATGACTTTCGTGAACACCCTGGGGGCGGATGCCAGCCCGAAGGGTAAAGCCGTAAACTGGAAATGTAGATTGTTTAAAGCAAATCGGAGAAATCTTTGATGAGGAGGAAAAATGGGAATATGAAGGTAGGCATCCTGAATGTCTATTGAGGCCAGAAACTCTCCTTTCTCCATTGAGGCAATAACTGACCAAAGAGATTCCATCCGAAAGTGACGAACGCGGACAAACCTGTTTAAACGTTTCAGATCTAGGATAGGTCTTACTGTTCCGTCCTTTTTGGGTACTACAAAAAGATTGGAATAGAATCCCTGAAACCTTTCTTCTTTTGTCTTTTGAGACAGGAGAAATGACCCCGCTGAGACGAAGGGACTCTATGGAATTGAGTAGATCCCGTCGGATAGACTCGGACCTGGGAAGACGGGATGGGAAGAACCGGGGAGGAGGCTGACAGATTAGCTCTATCTTGTAACCTGAAGATACAAGCTCTCCTACCCCCTTGTCGTGAATTGTTTGAAGCCAGACCTGGTGATACAAACGTAGACGTCCGCCCACCTTGTTGGAGGCTTCCTGAGGAGGCCTCCAGTCACTTGGCCGAAAACCTATGAGTCCTAGACCCTCTGGATCTAACTGACTGGAAACGCATTCTACCCCCCTGGTTGGCCGAATAGGAGATCCGAGAGTCTCGGTCCTGACTGGGACGACCCTGCGTAGTAGAGCTCGGGGCTGAGGACCATCTAGCATTACGAAAAGACTTGAAGCGGGCCTGGATTTGGCGACGACAAGGCTGTCTAATCCTCTGCTGAGGAAGAAACTTACTCTTGCCGCCTGTGGAATCAGATATAAGCTGATCCAACCTCTCTCCGAACAGGCGACCCCCCTGGTACGGAAGGGTCGTAAGAGATTTTTTGGAAGTAGAGTCAGCCCGCCATGTTCTTAACCAGAGTGCCCTTCTAATGGCAATAGCATTAGCTGCAGCAGAAGCAGCACAGTCCGCCGCATCAAGAGATGCATTGATCAGATAGCTACCAGCAAGCGCTATCTGAGAAGACATTTCTGCCAGTTCTGCAGGCAAATTCCCTTCTTGAAGAGCCTTTATTAAAGACTCTGACCAAGAAATCATAGCTTTAGCAACCCAAGTTGCAACAAAAGAGGGAAAAAGTGCAAAACCTGAAGCCTCAAAAACAGAACGAGCCAAGCTCTCAATAACACGATCCGTGGGGTCCTTAATCGACGAACCATTAGGGAGGGAAAGCAACGTGTTAAATGCTAAGCGAGACACCGGAGGATCCACAGCAGGATTCTCAGCCCATTTACTACATAGCTCGGTAGCAAAGGGATACCTAGCCTTCAAGGCTTTATGCCCCGAAAAACGCTTGTCAGGGTGTTCTCGACTATGCTGGATCAGGTCCTCAAAGTCCGGGTGAGAGGAAAAGACCCTATGGGCCTGTTTAGCCCGCTTAAATGAAACCTTATGATCTGAGGATGAGGCGAGCTCGTCCTCTATCCCCAGGGACTGATTGACAGCCTCGATCAAGCTATCCACCGACTCCTGAAACCCTGGAGTCTCAAAATTAAGGGACTCTTCCGACTCATAATCTGTTTCAACTTCCCCGCTCGCTGCTGGGGAAGGGGGAACGTGATACGGAGCTCCAGGATGCAGAAGCACCTGAGGGCCTAGGTGACGCTGTGCGAATCCGCTTTCCATGCGTCTGTCTAGTGTGAGAGCAGCCCCTGCAGGCCGAAGGCTCCTGAGGCCTTTCCCGAGACAGACGGGCAGCTGGCCCTGACTGCCGGGGTCTGAAGGGATTTAATTGCTTCAGTCAGGGTTGCCATGGATTGCGATAAGGACGAGACCCACTGTGGTGGAACTGTCCCAGCCTCTGTCTGAGGGGCAGGAGCTTGAGGGCTGGCAGGGGGGCTCCTGAGCGCGCTCGGAGTCGCAGACCTCGCAGAGGCGGTTAGTCTGGGCAAGCGGGAAGGCAGAGTGGCAAGCTACACAACCAGTGTATAGGACCATGTGAGATTTCCCCTTTCTAGACATGATCCGTGAAGGCTATATACAGGGCCCAAGATACTGAAAGCTGGGGGGAGAAGCACTCACCCCAGTCCTGTGTCCCCACGATAACAGCGTCGGCTGCCAAATGCGGTACCTTTATCCATGATGCTTCAGGAGGCAGGACCGCCCTGTTGTGGTGCGGCCTGTAGTAGGCCTGAAGCCGGGGACTGGATTTTTCTCCGGCGAGGAAAGGAGGGGAGGATCCGGAAGTAGAAGCGCCGGAGGGGGCCTCACATCGCGGTCTGCCAGCCGGAAAACGCCGAAAGACCCGGAAGTGCTGTAGAAGCAGCAGCAGCCGTCCTGTCTCCTCCTTCGACCCCTGAGGCCTCCTGGAGGCTGAAGCGCCGACCGCTCCCGCACTGCTGCGGTATCGGCAGCGCACACCGCCGCTGCATTGAGTTTCCCCCCAGGACGGCCCTGCAGCTCACTGCTGTGGCCGCAAAATGCATTCCCTGGAGACCGCAGCAGCGACGGCGCTCTGGGGACCGCAGCGTAAGACGCCTGGAGGACGGGTCTGGGATAGCCACTCAGGTAAACGTTCAATATACGGAGCCGCCCCTTTTCTGCCCCTTCCCCCAGCAGGCATATACCAGCGGGGGAGGAAAAGACGGTGCAGGAACCCTGGCTCCATTGTATAGAACAAGGAGAGGGACCGTCCACCACCCCATCTATCACCGTGGCGTAGCAGGGTGTAGAAAAAGGGGGATCACACGGACAACTGGGGGCACCTGTACAGCCTAGGGTCAAATACCTCAGGGTGGTCAGGGCCAAGTCCGGTGAGGGATCCCACGTCGCGGGGAAGGATACGTGGAGGATACTCGCACGTGCTTGCCCGTTGTTGGTTTGGGGAGATCGGACCCTCAAAAGGATCCGTCGCCCCTTCAATCCATAGAAAGATGAAGAAATAGGGTCCAAAGGATCCGGGACCCAGAGGTGTGCCTCCTTGAGACACTAAGCGTGAACTGGATTCTCTGGTAGCCAGTCTCAGGGTGTATACGACGGAGGAGGAGCTAACTTTTTTTCAAGTTTACTTAGTGTCAGCCTCCTGGCGGCAGAAGCATACACCCACAGTCCTGTGTCCCCCAATGAGGCGAAGGAGAAAACATTACTATATCTTACAAGAATGCTTCAATGAGTAAGTAGAGGCTTGCAGTGATCTCAATCCGGAGTTACATTGTACACTTAAGCTGTGTGCAAAGGTCCCGTTTTTTTTTGCTATAAAAACGCGATAAAAACACAAACGCATACATATGCCCATCAATTATAATGCATTCTGCAATTTTTGTGCACATGATGCGTTTTTTTCCACACAAAAAAACTAATTGCGGTAAAAAACACAGCATGTTCATTCATTTTGCGGATTTTTCGCGTTTTTCCCACTATTTAATGCATTGGGAAGCTCCGGAAAAATAATGTGCAAAAAAACCGCATCAAAAACGCAAAAAAAAGCATGCAGATTTCCTGCAGAAAAAGTCCAGGTTTGTTCAGGAAAATTCTGCAGAAAATCCTGACGTGTGCACATAGGCGAAATGTAATAATTAGAAAGAATACAGTAGACTCCGGGTGGAAGCCAATATTCTTGATGTTCTATCAAACAGGTGCATATTATTCCATGTACAGTTATAACATGCAACAACTTGCTCACACTTTCTCCATTTCCCCTTTTTAAGGTACACATTTCCTTCTGCCACGAGTGTGTCATTTTTTTGTATCTAGTACTAGACAGCCTGCAGAGCCATCAATGACCCCTACAATGGCATTGTTGCGACTTGTGAATATCATCAGTGGTGTACAAAAAAAATAATAATAATAATTTGGGATAAGCACCCTAGTGTACAAACCAATAAAACAGTATACAATTTGTGAAGTTCGTGTTCCCCTTCATTTACATACTGCCTCCTAGTGGTGTAGAGTAGGAGGAAGACTAATTACAGCCCTTTAATGCCTCCCTGCTGATATAGCAAAAGCTATCAACTATATGCAACAACGATTTCCCCCCATTTACTGCCTGACAAAAACAAAAGGAATAGATCAATTGTCACTACCACTACAATGATTCGGTTGCAAAACATCATTGTGTTATCGGCAGCACATCGCGTTTAATGAGCTGCCGACAAATAATTTTATGGCGGCATAAACAATGCAACCACCTAAGGCTATGTTCACACGTTCAGGATTTCCATCCTTTTTTTTTCCTGACTGAAACTGCAGGTCTCTGCAGAAAACGCAGGTGCGTTTTTTGGTGCGTTTTTGGTGCGTTTTTTGGTGCGTTTTTTGATGCAGTTTTGTCTGCAGATTGTCTGTGTTTGACAGAAATAAAGTTTACTGCAGTGGGGGGGGGGGAAAAGAAATGATGTCATTTCCTTGTCCAACCCTTTTCTTCTTCCATCCTCCATTTTGGGACTAAACACCAAAATGAGTGGACGTGTTTTGAATGACAGCGCTCCGCGTTTTGCGCCGCATGCGTCACTGCAGCGCACGCATCCGGGCGCAGAGGACGCAGCAAGTTGCATTTTTGCTGCGTCCAAAATCAATCAAAAAAAGGACGCATGCGGTGCAAAACGCAGCGTTGTGCATGCGTTTTGCTGCGTTTTACTTTGCGTTGTGTGTTGCGGCGCCGACGCTGCGGCGCACAACGCAAATGTGAACATAGCCTAAGTGCCACGTGCCACGTATTTCAGTGCCACGTGCTACGTGCCACGTATTTCAGTGCCACGTGCCACGTATTTCAGTGCCACGTGCCACGTATTTAAGTGCCACGTGCCACGTATTTAAGTGCCACGTGCCACGTATTTAAGTGCCACGTATTTCAGTGCCACGTATTTCAGTGCCACGTGCCACGTATTTCAGTGCCACGTGCCACGTATTTCAGTGCCACGTATTTCAGTGCCACGTGCCACGTATTTCAGTGCCACGTGCCACAATTTAAGTGCCACGTATTTCAGTGCCACGTATTTCAGTGCCACGTATTTCAGTGCCACGTATCACGTATAAGTGACACGTGCCACGTATTTAAGTGACACGTATCACGTATTTAAGTGACACGTATCACGTATAAGTGACACGTGTCACGTATTTAAGTGACACGTATCACGTATAAGTGACACGTGTCACGTATTTAAGTGACACGTATCACGTATAAGTGACACGTGTCACGTATTTAAGTGCCACGTATCCCACGAAGATTTTCCATGGAGAACAGACACATCCAGAGATATGTCTGCTCTCCACGGCTGCAGCAACACACTGACAGGAGCCATAGTTCCTGTCGGTGTGTCACTGCGCATGCGCGAGCGAGTTAACCGGCGGTCATTGACCCCGGCTCTCTCGCTTAACGGCAGTGCTGCGTGGGAAAGTTCAACGCAGCTGTACTGCCGTTAACCGAGACGCCGGAGTCATTGAACTCCGGAACAGTACGCGATACACTGCTAGGAGCTTAGCTCCTGGCAGTGTATCGCCGGAGAGCAGCCGATCGGCGTGGGACACTCGTTTTATGGATTCTGCGGACAGGGAGTATGAATTTGGTTTTTTATTTTGTGATTTTTTCCTGGAGGATCGAGGGCTTCGCCTACAAGTGTGCTGTTGGTGAGTATATACTCTGTGTTATGTGTTGTATGTACTGTGTGTCATGTATGTGTATTGTGTGTGTTTTGTGTAACTTTACCATTGTGCTAAGTCGCTGGACACAGGGACAACTCTCCCATCCTAATACCGGATGGGAGTAGTAGTCCCATACGGCGACTTGGCACAATGGAGGCACTATCGTCGCATGGGGACACACAGACATACCAGATCAATCAGACGCCCGACATCGATCCCCATGCGACGGTATGCCTCCATGATGACAGTCTTCAGGAACGACACTCCGCCCACGCACTTCCGGCCCCGCACTTCCGCCGGCTTCCCCGCACTTCCTGCAGCTGCGGTTCTGCACATCAAACCGCAGTAAAACCCGCAGATATATTTTTGATCTGTGTGTTTTACTGCGATTTTGACCTCACAATGGAGGTCTATGGGTGCAGAACCGCTGCGGTTCAGGAAGAAGAATTGACATGCTCCTTCTTTTTTCCGGGAGCTATTCAGCGCGGCTTTTTTTTTAAATTTCCGGACCATGTGCACAGTGTGTCCTGTTTTCCATAGGGTACAGTGTACTGTACCCTGCATGGAAAACAGCTGCGGAACCGCAGCGGCAAAACCGCCGCGGTTCCGCGGTAAAAAACGCACTCTGTGAACATGGCCTAATGAATTAGAACTTTGCTTGTTCGTCGGGCGATTGCTGAAAGGATTTGGCTGATAATTATAAATCAAGTACAAGCAGTGGTAATGGAATATTCTACGCGTATCTTAATGAATAATAAGAGCCATAACTCTAGCTAATGACTGGTGATATGTAGGATGTAACCTTCCAGTGTAACATAATGCAGTCTCCTGTAATAGTATGTATAGCTTGTACACTTCTTTTATGCCCCCACCTAATTTCCCTTTTTGGACTGTATATTGGAATGTGAATGAGCTTAGGAAAGCTGAAATCAGAAGACACATACCAATAATGAGATATTCTGTAACCCTGACTGATACACATAACATAAGCTACATGACATCTTGTATATAACAAACCTCTTTTGTCCATACGATTTGCAGGCACAGTGTACATATTTCCAGTCTTCAGATATAAAAGTAAGCCTGCTTCAGGATCCTCTCTCCTTTCCTGACTTAGCAAAGTATATAAAATAACCTGGAAGACAAAGCAGTGCATCAGAAAATAAATGAGAAATCAATTAATTGGGTTGTCCGGTATTAAACTACAAGACTGCAGGCACGCTACGTGACTACACACTTACGAATCCTCACAGCGTGCACCGTGCTCTGCTTTCTGAGGATTCTCCATTGCTGACAGTGAGTGGTCATGTGACCACAAGTGTGACATTTGCATATTTCCAGCCACATTCCGACTAGACTGTAACTGGCCTTGATGAATGCAAGTGTACTGAGTGAGGCCAGATAGTCTAGTCGGAATGTGGCCGGAAATATGCAGATCTCACACTTGAGGCCACATGACCGCCAGCTCCCAGAGCATGGTGCGAGCAACATGAGGATTCACTAGTCTGTAGTCACAAACTGCGAGATTGCAGGCACTCAAACCGGACAACCCCTTTGATACTAAATCACACCACTTTACTTTGACGCCCTCTCTTAAAGCTTGTGACAGTCCCGGTAGTGCTTAAGGATTTCTTTACCAGTACCAACAAAGTAAATGAGATTCCTGAAGTCTTATGTGCACGTTGGTTATTTTTTAATTGCAGATTTAAATCTGCAGCATGTTAGTTCTTGTAGCGTTTTTGCAGCACATTTCACCCATATTAATAAGTGGGGAAAAATAAGCAACATAACAAATGTAAAAATCAAAGAAAAAAAACAACACAGAAAACAGTGTTTTCTCTACCAACACATCAGGATATGCAGCAGAGTTGAAAACCGTGGAGGACCAGTTGCCTAATTTTGCTCACTAAGGTCTCTTTCACACTTGTGTCGGTACGGGTCTGTCGCTAAGCGTCGGCGCGACGTACCGACGCACGTTGTGAAAATTTGGCACGATGTGGGCAGCGGATGCAGTTTTTCAAACACATCCACTGCCCATTCTAAAGTCCGGGGAGGAGGGGTCGGAGTTCTGGCAGCGCATGCGCGGTAGGAACCGGCGGACGCGACGTAAGAAAAAACGTTCCCTTGAACGTTTTTTCGTGCCGACGGTCCGCCAAAACACGACGCATCCAGTGCACGACGGACGCGACGTATGGCCATACGTCGCGATCCGTCGGCAATACAAGTCTATGGGCAAAAAATGCATCCTGCGGGCACATTTGCAGGATCCGTTTATTCCCCAAAACGTCGCATTGCGACGGACGTCACACGACGCAAGTGTGAAAAAAGCCTTACCTGACTCCTGTGTTCTATGGAGTTTGACTCTTTACCAGTCTTGAGCTCGAGCGGCATAGTTTTAATTAGTTTGGATTTCTGGTGTATTTTCACTTTGGCCGTGACATCAATTTTTCCCTTCAGGCCGAATCTAGGGGACCAGACATTTTCCTCAATATCCAGAAATTCCGACACCTGGACATCTCTTGTATCTGTAATCCTTTTAGCTGATGGCCTAGTAAAGAAAGACAAGGAGAATGTGAAACACCAATCTATGTCTAGCTCTGCAGATCAGACAGGGCGACGGATTTTTTATTTTTTTTTTACATGATTTTACATTTTATATAATCTATATAAAAAGTGATGTACTTTTACAAAATGTACCACAACACCTCACAGTGTTTCATAAAATCCCTGCAAGTTTTACAGCAAAAATCGGCAGATTTGACATTCACAGTGGGATGTTTTCCCTGCAGATTTCATCCTTTGCAATAAAAAGCATGAAATCTGCCGCAAAATGCAAACCACTTGGTATTTTTTTCTCTGCAGTTTTTTTTAAATTATTCTGCAGAGGGAAATTTCCAGTATGGATGTACCATAATGCAGAGCCAGTACATTCTGGGCTACTGCCACTTCTAGCTTTGCCATTAAAACATCAAAAACATTGACAAACCCCATTATAAGTCCATGGTTTCGGTTATATGACAGATTGGTCATGACTTCTGTTATACATGGATGTCAGAAAGTGAATACAGAAAGAACATAACAACCGTTTGTGAAAATATCATGAGTGGTCTTACCGGCCAGGTGGACAATTGGTTTGAGTGACAGATGCTAAATAGTCGGTCGTCCATTTTTGAAATGATGGAAGATATTCTTCAATTTCTTGCAAAACATCAGCTTGATTTAAGTTTAATTGATACCTGGAAGAAAATGGCAACACTAGTATTTAAAAAAAAAAAAAAAAATAAATAAATAAAAGATTAGGAAGCAACAAATTGACCTTAATATTAAAGGGATCAAGATCACACATGATGTACCTACATCCCAGCAGAACAGATGAGATTTCATAAATCCTTTGCTGGTATTATGAAATGTATTCTTTGGACAGAGATTAGCTTCAAATAAATCCCATGTTAAGGATGTGTTGTATTTATTTTTTTAAAGTGCTGACATCATACAGGATAGGTGGATGGAGGTCGGTTTTACAGTTTTGATAAAACAGGATTTTTGGTTGCACTAAAATCTTTCTCAGAGCCTCCATTGGGGGACACAGGAACCATGGGTGTATGCTGCTGCCACTAGGAGGCTGACACTATGCACAAAAAAAGTTAGCTCCTCCTCTGCAGTGTACACCCCACCGACTGGCATTATACACTTCAGTTAGTGAGAAAGTAGTAGGAGATAAATAAGGTTGAAAACCATAACCACAAACTTGAGAACTGTAAATGTGAGAACAGTCATAGAGTATAGAACAAGAGAAACTGAATAACATGGGAGGGTGCTGTGTCCCCCAATGGAGGCTCCGAGAAACAGATTTTACGGTAAGCAACCAAAAATCCTGTTTTCTCTATCGCCTCTCATTGGGGGACACAGGAACCATGGGACGTCCAAAAGCAGTCCCTGGGGTGGGAAAAACAGACTTCCTTCAGGTCAGAGGACTCACCATTGCCGCCTGCAAAATCCTTCTGCCTAGGCTGGCGTCCGCCGAAGCGTAGGTATGGACCTTGTAAAATTTGGCGAACGTGTGGATGGAAGACCAGGTTGCCGCTTTGCAAAGCTGTAGGGAGGAAGCCCTGTGGTGTACCGCCCAGGAGGCGCCGACTGCCCGGGTAGAGTGAGCCTTTATCCCAGGAGGGGGCACTCTGTTCTTGACCCGGTAAGCCTCCAAAATTGCCGATCTGACCCAGCGAGCAATAGTTGCCTTGGAAGCCGGCAAGCCTCTGCGCGTGCCATCAGGAATGACAAAAAGAGAATCCGTCTTCCGGAAAGCGGACGTTCTATCCAGGTAGATCCTCACTGCCCTGACGAGGTCCAGCTTGTTCAACGATCGCTCCAGAGGATGAGTCGGAGCTGGACAAAAGGAAGGTAGAACAATGTCCTCGTTGAGGTGGAATGTGGAAACCACCTTAAGAAGAAAGGAAGGCGGAGACCTGAGGACCACCTTGTCCTGGTGGATGACCAAGAAAGGAGGTCGGCAAGAGAGCCGCCAACTCAGAAACGCGGCGGATAGAAGTGATGGCCACAAGAAAGGCCACCTTCCAAGACAGAACTGAACTGAGAGGCTCAAAGGGGGAAACCCTCAGAACGTCCAGTACCAGATTTAAATCCCATGAATCCACAGGGGCCCTGTACGGAGGGACAGCATGGGCCACTCCTTGAAGGAAGGTCTTAACCTGTGGCCGAGAAGATAAAGTCTTCCGAAAAAGGATGGAGAGCGCAGAAACCTGGCCCTTCAGGGAACTAAGAGCAAGGCCCGAATCCAATCCTGCCTGAAGGAAGGCCAAAACGGAAGGTAGGGAAAAGGACATAGGTGAAACACAGTTGGACTCGCACCAACGGAAATAAGCCTTCCAGGTACGATAGTAAATCCTGGAAGACGAAAGCTTTCTAGCCTGGATCATGGTGTGAATCACCCGGTCCGAGAGGCCGGATGCTCTTAGAACTGCGGTTTCAACAGCCACGCCGTTAAACTGAGCGACCAAGAATTCGGGTGGCAGATCGGACCCCGAGACAGCAGATCGGGCCTGTCTGGAAGGCGCCAAGGGGCGTCCGCGAGAAGATTGATGATGTCCGCGAACCAAGCTCTCCTGGGCCAATCCGGGGCAATCAGAATGACCGGCACCCTTCCACTTTGTTCTTTTTCAACAGCTTGGGAAGTAAGGGCAGGGGTGAGAACAGATAGGGCAGCACGAACTGCGACCAAGGAATGGCCAGAGCGTCGACGCCCACCGCGAGGGGGTCGCGAGACGTGGAGATGAACCGAGGAACCTTCCTGTTCGGGACGCCGTGAGGTCCACGTCCGGAGTCCCCCATCGAAGACAAATCTGATGGAAAACCTCCGGATGCAAGGACCATTCCCCTGCCGCGAGACCCTTGCGGCTGAGGAAGTCGGCAGCCCAATTGTCCACGCCGGGGATATGCACCGCGGATATCACCGGAACCGTTGCCTCTGCCCAGAGGAAGATCTTGGATACCTCGGCCAAGGAGCTCCGAGTCCCCCCATGATGGTTGACATATGCCACCGCCGTGGCATTGTCCGTCTGGATTCGGATTGGTAGACCCCTAAGAATCCTTTCCCAGTGACGAAGGGACAGAAAGATTTCCCGAATCTCGAGGACATGGATCGGCAGAGTTGACTCCTGCGCCGACCAACGACCCTGAACAGTCAGGTGGCGAAACACCGCATCCCAGCCGAGCAGGCTGGCGTCCGTCATCACCACTTGCCAGTGAACAGGAAGGAAGATAAGATGAGAGGGGACGTCAGCCACCAGTTGAGAGACCGTTTGACCCTTGGGAGAGAGTCGAATCGGACGATCCAGGGAAAAGACAGACCTGTCCCACTGAGCCAGGATGGCTTGCTGAAGAGGCCACGAGTGAAATTGGGCGAAGGGAATTGCTTCCAATGTTGCTACCATCCTCCCCAGAACCTTCATGGCCGATCGGAAGGAGGGAAACCGAGGACCCTGGAGCAAGCGTACGTCCCAACGAAGGATGGATCTTGTCTTCGGGAAGGAAGACTTTGGTCTGATGAGTGTCGAAGAGCATGCCCAGAAAAACGATGCGCTGAGAAGGAATAAGGCAGGACTTTTTCCGGTTGACCAGCCACCCGAAGCGGGCTAGGGTGTCGAGGACAATGGACAGACTTCCGGGAGCTTGAGAAAAAGACAGAGCCTAGATGAAGTCGTCGAGGTATGGAAACAGAACCAGGCCTCTGACCCTCAAGATGGCTATCAGCGCTGCCATAATCTTCTTGAAAACCCTGGGAGCGGTTGCAAGACGAACAGCAGGGCGACGAACTGAAAATGATCCTGGAGCACCGCAAAGCGCAGGAATCGGTGATGTCCCGGGAATATCGGGACATGGAGGTAGGCGTCCTGAATATCTATGGAACACAGAAATTCCTGAGCCTCCATGGAAGCAATTACTGAACGAAGGGATTCCATCCTGAAGTGTCTCAGACGAACTCTCCTGTTCAGTAATTTGAGATCCAGAATGGGACGAACCTTGCCGTCTTTTTTCGGTACCACAAAAAGATTTGAATAGAAACCTGTGAACCGTTCTTTTTCTGGGGCGGAAACGATTACCCCGGCTTTGAGGAGAGAAGCGATGGCTGCAAAGAAACTCGGAACTAGAGCGGGGTCTCTTGGAGGTCGGGATTCGAAGAAACGATCCCGGGGTCGTGAAAAGAACTCTTTTGTATCCCGCGGATACAACTTCCCTGACCCATGCGTCCTTTACTGAGGAGATTCAGACGTCCCTGAAGAGGAGACTGCCGCCCAGCCTGGGAAGTTGGCTGGGGTTTTGCGGAGAGTCATGCCGAGGTGGATCTTCCAGTCCTGGACATGGAGGATCTACCCTGGGAGTAGCGAGGACGCCAGGAAGGAGTGGGTCTAAAGGATACAGTCTTCTTCTCTCGACGTGCCTGTGGCCTCTGTTGCTGCTGGAAAATGGAGTTTGAAACCGCGAAGCGACGAAAAGGCCGAAAGGACCGAAATTGCCATCTAGGAGGAGGACGATGAGGTTTGGACTGGGGAAGAAGAGAACTTGTGCCCCCAGTGGCATCCTTAACGATTTGGTCCAGCTTAGAACCAAAGAGACGTGAACCTTGAAAAGGCAGGCTGGTAAGGGACTTTTTAGAAGACAAATCCGCCTGCCAGGCCTTGAGCAAAACGGTCCGGTGGATGGCAACAGCATTGCTGGACGCCTGAGCCGCACAAGACGCGGCGTCCAGGGAGGCGGAGACCATGTATTCACTCGCGTGAGAAATCTGGTTGGCAAGCTCCGCCAGCTGTCCGGGTGGAGCTCCGTCCAGGATGTGCCGACGGAGTTGTTTGGCCCATTTGGATATGGATTTTGAAACCCAAGTGGAAGCAAAAGCCGGGCATAGAGTAGCTGCATTAATCCCATAATCCGAAAGAAGAAAAAAGATTTAATGTAGGCAAGGCATTAGCACTTCGATTATTGATGCATAATTAAATTACCTATTTGAGGTATGAAGTGACACGTTAAGAAACAGTAATAAAAAGAAAGCTTTATTAACATATAGTTTTAAAAGATTTACAATTTTTTAATAAAAAGACAGGATAATGTAGGGGAAGGACCTCCAAAATACAAACAGGGGGTGACCCACAAATTCCCAGTTATGATGTATAGTTATAGATTGAATATACGTATGACGTATTAAAGTGCTTTGATCAGTAACCCTATGAAGTAAAGAGGAAAGTAAAGACCAGTCTATGTGGATGGACGGAATCAGCGTCTCTTTAGAAATACCACATAGCGGTCTGATGATTTAAATAAGGGTATACCTGAATAATAAGCGGATGGTAATATATCTGTGCACCCAGCTAAATCTAGTACATCAGAAAAAAATAATGAAAAATGGCTCTAAATAGATTTGGAATAGTAATGGAGAGAGATGGTATTTGCTAATAGCATGAATTGCTGTACATAGAAGGAGCATAATACTAGGACCATGAAAAGAATTGGCCGCTAGGTGGCGGTATAATAAAAGAAATGTATTCCATTGCCCCTCCTGATTTGGAAGAAGCCGAAAGGCGAAACGGCGCTCGTCGGGCACAGGAGGTGACCGGACTTCCCAGTTTATCTGCACCCACTCTCATCTACCATCAGGTAAAATACTCACTTTGGCCGTGTTTTCATTTGTGTTTTCCTCCGTCCTCTTGCGAGGCTGTCTCACCTAGGAATACATTTCTTTTATTATACCGCCACCTAGCGGCCAATTCTTTTCATGGTCCTAGTATTATGCTCCTTCTATGTACAGCAATTCATGCTATTAGCAAATACCATCTCTCTCCATTACTATTCCAAATCTATTTAGAGCCATTTTTCATTATTTTTTTCTGATGTACTAGATTTAGCTGGGTGCACAGATATATTACCATCCGCTTATTATTCAGGTATACCCTTATTTAAATCATCAAACCGCTATGTGGTATTTCTAAAGAGACGCTGATTCCGTCCATCCACATAGACTGGTCTTTACTTTCCTCTTTACTTCATAGGGTTACTGATCAAAGCACTTTAATACGTCATACGTATATTCAATCTATAACTATACATCATAACTGGGAATTTGTGGGTCACCCCCTGTTTGTATTTTGGAGGTCCTTCCCCTACATTATCCTGTCTTTTTATTAAAAAATTGTAAATCTTTTAAAACTATATGTTAATAAAGCTTTCTTTTTATTACTGTTTCTTAACGTGTCACTTCATACCTCAAATAGGTAATTTAATTATGCATAGAGTAGCTGCAGCAGCTTCAAAGGCTGACTTAGCAAAGGGTCATAGAATCTTATCGTTAGAATCCTTCAGAGATGCTCCGCCGGACAGTGGAAGGACCGTGTTGGTGGACAGCCTGGAAACTGGAGGATCCACCGAAGGAGAAGCAGTCCAATTAGCGGTGAGCTCCGGAGAAAAGGGATATAAAACGGAAAGTCGCTTTCCTCTCTGAAAGCGTCTGGTCGGATTCTCTCTTTCTCTGGTCATGATCTCCTCGAATTCAGGGTGAGGAGCGAAAAACTTGGAAGGTGGTTTAGCCCGTCTAAACGAAACCGCCTGATCTGCAGATTCTGTAGCGGTATCCTTGATGCCACAGGTCTGATTTATCGCTCCAATGAGATTCTGAACCATATCCCTCATGGTAGCGATTTGGCTAGAATCCAGCTCAGAAATATCCTCCGAGGGCGCATCAGAGAATGCCTCGCCTGACTCAGGGGAGGAGGACAGCAGAGAAGGACCGTGTGGCGAGATGGAGCGAGAAGAGGACTCAGACCGGCGTTCCTGTCTGGACCTTTTGCGGCTTATAATGGAGGGCTCCAACGGAGGTTCCTGCGACTCGCTGGCTACTGCGGGGGTCTGCAGGGATAATCGATCCAGCACGGACACCAGAGTTTGGGACACCCGAGTTAGATCCGCTACCGATTGTGACAGAGAGGAGGCCCAGCTAGGGGTGGGGGTATCACTCTCAAGCGGAGCAGCCGGGGGATCCTGGGCAGTGGGAACAATCGGGTTGCTGCAGGTCTGACAGTGGGGAGGACTGACCTGAGGAAAGTTTGCAGTTACAGGACGAACATGCAAAGTATTTGACTAAGGCAGAAGAAGCGGAGGAAGAAGTAGGAGGACGAGAGCGGCCTCCCTTAGAGGTAGACATTTTGAAGGGTCCCTGAAGAAAATGCCAGAGGGTTAGGGGACAGGGGGCAGAGGGGAGTGTCAGTCTGCAGTGCAGAGCTACTCACGGCAGACGAAAAAATGGATTCCAGGTGGAGGAAGCTGTCCGGCTTGCGGGTGGACCTCCGGAGAGAAGTTGAGCTCCTGCTGCAATCTGAACCTCAGATGGTGACCGCTGAAAGGGCGCAGGAATGTGCGCTGTGGAAAGGGCGGAGAGCGATATGTGGCACCAAGCAGCGGCGTAGAGGGAGGGACAGAGACGGCCGTGCGCCGAGGAGCACCAAGATGGCACCGGTGGGCGGAGAGTGCAGGACAGAGATTGTCGGGTGGGAGAAAGCCCGCCCGATGAAGGTGGAAGTGGGCGGAGCGCGGCACCGGAAGTAGGCCCGGGCAGATGCCGGGGCCTAAATTAGAGGCTGGCGACCGACAGAAGAAAGAGCTGCGGAGCCGGAGCAGTGCGCTGCAGTTAGAAAAACGGAGCGGCAGCGTGCCAAGGCTGTCACGCTGGAGAGGATAGAGCGGCCACCAAGAAACCCGCGACGCCGAAGCAGTGCGCCGCAGGGAGAAGCGGCAGGGTGCCGCGCTGGAGAAGGTAGTGCGGCCCCATTAAAACCAGAAAGGTGGTGCGGCTGCCGAGAAAACCGCGGCGCCGGGGCAGTGCGGCCGCCGGGGTAGGAAGCGGCGCGGCAGCCCGTAAAGGCCCCGCACTGGACTAGAAGGCAGAGGGGCCGCAGCTGCCGCATGGGAAGGAAGAAACCCGGCTGCCTGCAAAGGCCGCCGCGCAATAGAGCAATCCCGGGCCGTGGTGCTGCAATCTGGGTGAAAGCGACGACCAGGTATGCTGAGAGCCCCTAGCAAGACCCCCCCTTGAAAGATCTGGGATGGGATGGGGAAATACTCACCTCAAACCTTCCACGCCGATACTAACCTGAAGAGGAATGAGACGTCCAGGGAGCTGATGGACGTCCTCGTCTCCGCAACCGACAGGCTCTGGTGGGCGAGTGGGTGGGGGACGGAGCCAGGACCGGACTTCTGAGCACGCTTGTGTGCTAGGATCATGGTCTTGCTGAGGGATCTATGAGGATACGGGGTGGCAGTACACGCCGTACTCATAGTCCGTATTGTGGGACTACAGGTGTGACTGTTCAACTAGGGCTGTGGAGTCGGAGTTAGTTTTGGTTGGAGTCGGTAGAAATGTACCGACTCCAGCTTTTAAAAAAAATGTATTAATATTTCATAATTGAACTTTTATATGAAATTTATAAATGTTACTCAAATATATATGTTCTATCAAACTATGAACAACAGTGATAAGCAGTTCTGCTGGAGATAGAGACATTTCTTACTTCTTGTGTGTCACTGTTCTCCACTGCCCTTATCTAATCTTATACTTGGTTAAACTCATCCTGCCCCAACCCCCCTACTTACAATGTATGAAACTGAAAGTGAAAATGTGTTGCAAATTCTTAGTAGTAAAGCTCCTCCTCTAGACTAGATGTTTACTAGGTGTGCGTCTTCCAAGCATCTCACAGCTGCTGCTCAGAAGAGCAAGACTGTAAGAAGTACTATCCTTTCAACAAACTTTGCATCAGTTAACTGTGAGTACATGAGGAATAACAGTATTACTGACCAATATATCAGTTGTACGACCTGGCAATAATTTTGTACAATTGTTTTTAGGAAAAACAATTGTCATTTGGATTGTGAATGCAGAATTAAAAACCTGAGAATGTCAAAGAAGCATCACATTAAATCAGCTGTATTTGAACATTTCACCATCACTCAAGATAGAAAACATTGTCAGTGTATGACAAATGATCCAGACGAAAACAAATGCTGTGAAGCCAAGATCAGTGCATATTCAGGCAAAGATAAAAATGCTCCTACCAGAGCTTCTATTCTAAAGAGACATTTACAGCGCTTTCATCCAGAAGTACTGAAAGCAGTGGATGAGAAAGACTGCATCCAAACCAATGAACCAGTGCCCAGCTCTTCCAGCCAAAGGCACAGAGAACTTTGCAGCCATCAGTTGCAAGATATTTTGTCAGTGACAAAGTTACTGTGACAATGACAGTAGATACATTTAAAAAACAGATCATAGAGCTTGTTGTAAAGGATAGTGTGCCCATTTCATTATTTTCACGACCAGCTTTTATGTGTCTGAATGGGGAAATGGCCCGCAAGCTTGGTGTTTCTCTGGAGAGGGCGAGTATTAGAAAATTAGTAATCGAAGAAGCTTTTAAACAAAAGGAAGAACTTAAAAAACTCTCAAGGGACGCTTTCTGTTTCTTAAAATGGATGCCTGCACACGTCACAGAGTGAACTATTTTGCCATCAATGTCCGATTTGTTTGTGACAAAAATGAAATAGTTACCAAGACATTGGCAGTAAAAGACACCAAAGCTCATCACACCAGTGAGTTTCTCCAGGTCTTGGTGGAAAAGGTTCTGCAAGACTAAGAACTTAAAAAAGAGCAAGTTCTTTCTGTCGTAACTGACAATGCTTCAAATATGATAAGTACTATTAAGCTAATGAATGAGAGTAATGATGGTGACCAGCAGCTAGAAGAACATTCTGGGTCCACAGACACAGAAATGTTTGAAATAGAGGAACACAGTATTGTAACTGAGGAGCAAACTGAAGTTGCTTCAGATGAACAGCAACATGATAGTTTAGATGATCTTGTTGAAACTGTGTCAATACGTTCTTTCATTCATCACATGCGCTGTGTTGTGCATACGCTACAGCTGGCTATAAGAGACAGTCTGCAAGAAGGACATGCTGCTGCACTGATTGGCAAGGTGAGAATATTGGCTACTGTTGCCAGAACCCCTAAAGTTGACTCAATTTTGAAGAGAAGTGCTGGAAAAGGGGCAATTATTGATCAAGCCACACGATGGGGCAGTACTTACTTAATGATTCAGCGCTTGGTTGAACTGAAAACCTTTCTTGTAGACATGGCTAACCCTCAACTGACGCTAAATGAAAGTCAGTGGAATCAGGTGACTGAGCTGGAAAAATTGCTAGAGCACCCATTAACAGTGACTAAAAAATTACAAGCAGAGGACTTAACTCCAGGTATTTTCTTAAAGGAGTGGAAGAACCTGATGTTTCGCCCGTCCCAAAGAGGAGGGTTAATAGCAAGTGGCATTGCTACATCAATGAAACGGAGAGAGGAGCTACTATTACACAATAACTGTTTCAAATAGCAGTAAGGATGAAAGGGTTGCAGAACAGTCAGGAGGAACAAGAAGAATTTGGTCGTCCTGCCACATCTTCACCCTCATCAACTAATGAAGAATTTAATTTCGAAAAATATTTGGATCACAAGGACCGTGCAAAGCGTTCCCGCATAGAAGAAGAGTCATCCCCATCAAAGAACACAGCCAGTACATTTCAGCAGAATTTTTCATGTGCACTAAAAGGAATTGAGAAATTTGACCGTTCATCAAAAATAACAGTGCGACAGGCGATTCCTCTGTATCCTGACCTTGTCAGAGATATTGCCCGAGTGGTTACTGCTTTGCCACCAACCCAAGTTAGTGTAGAGGTTGTTCTCTGCTCTCAAAATAATTAGATCAGATTTGAGGGCATCCATGAAGGAGGATCTGACAGAGGCAATACTTTGTCTGAGGACAAATTTATAGATTTCTTCTTATTAACTGCATAACAGTGTTTATTGCATATTTACTTACAAGAGTTTAGAAAAGTTTATAAAAGTTATTTGCTATATTCTAATTGTATTCTAATGAATATAGTTTTTGCTCTAAGTGGTCTGATTACTTATATGATGGTGAGAAACTGAATAAGCACGATGTTAATATTTTACAACAGTAAATTTATTGTTATGAATTAGCCATATATGAAGGTGTCGGAGTCGGAACCTGATAAAATCCAGGAGTCGAAGTCGCAACTGTGGCTTACCGACTCCACAGCCCTGTGTTCACCCTGTATCCCTCCGGAAAACCTGAAAGAAAATGACGCACATTGAGGTAGATAAGGGTCTAATGAAAGACCCGTGTCCACCTCCTACTGACACTAAGCTAAACTGAAGTGTATAATGCCAGTCGGTGGGGTGTACACTGCAGAGGAGGAGCTAAATTTTGTGCATTGTGTCAGCCTCCTAGTGGCAGCAGAATACACCCATGGTTCCTGTGTCCCCCAATGAGAGGCGATAGAGAAATTGGGTCCATTGAGCACCCAGGCATATTACAAGCCTAATATTTATGGCTGACATAAGCAGTGATGGAGCAGGAGGCGCACAGAGACTATAGCCAGGTTTGTGTTGGTAGCTGCAATGGTGAAGCAGACTACATTAGTGCGGCCCATGCTGTACCTGCTCCTAAACTGACAATTCAGGGACATTATGGAAACCAGACTGGTACCCAAAATGTATCTATGCTGCCAAAGCGACACTTTCAGCTCACCGTTTACTACAAGTCCACTAATACACAATTGTAGAATTTATAGAAAAAAAAAGCTTAAATACCGGTAAGCATTGCCTTATGTAATATTACATTATTCTCCAATAACTGAGGCATTCGATTACTTACATTTCTTTCAGATATTTTGGCCCATAGACAGTCTGGAGAGCGAGGTCTTGCAAAACATCCTCACCAAACCCACATGCTGTTGCCTTTTGGAAAACGTCATGTAGCATAGTACCAATCAACATTTGCCTTGACCCTTTATCACAAACCTAAAAACAATCGGTAGAGTATTAGGTTTAAAAAAAAAAAAAAAAAAATGAATAATTTTCTACAATAACACCCTTATGATCCCCCAGTTTACAGCCTAATGAGATGGCGGTGCTATACCCACTTGCAGCCACTAATAACTGCATGAGTTTGCAGCAACATTGAGACGAGCCGGTCTGTACCATTGCATGCGGTAAATGAGGTGTGCAAACACAGCCTCAAATCAAATGACATACTTCCTTTAAAGAGAATGGTCCGATATTTATAAAGGCCATTTTAGGTATCTATTTTCACACCCTAAGCACTTTCATAATTTTCTTTATTATCTAATTCCTGAACATTCTATCTATACTTCACCTCCTGTGACGCTTAGTTTGAGGGGAGTGTTAAACAGGACTTCACAGCAGGCTGGGGCTGCACTCGCTTCTCAGCATCAATCACCCCTCCTGGAGCAGGATGTCATCAGGGATGAGCGCTGCAGTCACTTGCCACAGATTTTTTTTTTTATTGCCACTTTCTGAAAATGTCCTGGTACCATGGCACTGAGCGAAACCGTGGTAGAAGTGATCAAGGTGCTCGCACTCCGTTTCTGTCCCCGCCAGTCACAGCTTCTAAAAGCTTGTAAAAGGAAACTTCAACAGGGGGTGATGATAGAAGCAGTGAGTGACACCAGTGCCCCACCCCCCCATGACGATTCAAAGCTGTAGGGTAGCGCTGGTGTCACTCACCCTGCTTCTGTCACCGCTCCCGGATGACGATTTGTTGGAGGATGGCGATAGAAGCTCTGGAGCTGCGCTGGTGTCACTCCCCGCTTCTATCAACATCCCCGATGACTCCTTCTTTCCCAGTTAGACACTGCGGCCGGCAAGGACAGAAGCAAAGTGCCAGCGTCTCAGTTACTTCTCTCACAGCTACTATCAGAGCAATGGATTCAGTACATATACAGAGGGTGGCAAAGAAAGAAACTGTGGTAAGTGACCACATCGTCACCTCGTGATGACATCCTCTTGTGCAAAAGTGCTTTGTGTGTAAATATGGATATTTATAAAGGACATTAACTAACTGAAAATTGTGTCTGTTGATGTAAAAAAAAAAAAAAAAAAGTAATTGAAATTACATATCTATGATAAAGAAACAAACCTTGAACTTCTCACTTAGAACCGATCTCCGTAAGCATCGAATACCGTTTGCTATGCTGGTACCAGAAATGAGAAGGTCAGGAAATAAAATGACATATCCGGAATCTCTGTCTATAGTCCATGTATTTGGAGGCGTCATGTCACCCTCCAGGTGAATAATATCTCCTGGCTTCACTTCAAGTCCAACCCTGTGGAGGAAGAAGTATTGTTTGTACAAGACCAAACCTGGAGAAGATGGTGACGCAGTTAGCAGGGGTAGTAGACTCATATATACTTCACTCATGCAAGTCAGTAGCAGAGCGTTAGGGTACTGTCACACAGTACCATTTTGATCGCTACGACGGCACGATCCGTGACGTCGCAGCGATCGTATGAATATCGCTCCAGCGTCGTAGACTGCGGTCACACGGTGCAATCACGGCGCTGGAGCGATGCCGAAGTCCCCGGTAACCAGGGTAAACATCGGGTAACTAAGCGCAGGGCCGCGCTTAGTAACCCGATGTTTACCGTGGTTACCAGCGTAAACGTAAAAAAAACAAACACTACATACTTACATTCCGGTGTCTGTCCCCGGCGTTCTGCTTCTCTCCACTGTGTAAGCGCCATAGCCGGCAAGCACAGCGGTGACGTCAGACGTCACCGCTGTGCTCGCTTTCCGGCTGGCAGACGCTCACAGTGCAGAGAAGCTGAGACGCTGGAGGACAGACACCGGAATGTGAGTATGTACTGTTTGTTTTTTTTACGTTTACGCTGGTAACCACGGTAAACATCGGGTTACTAAGCGCGGCCCTGCGCTTAGTTACCCGATGTTTACCCTGGTTACAAGCGAACACATCGCTGGATCGCTGTCACACACAACGATCCAGCGATGTCAGCGGGTGATCAAGCGACGAAAGAAAGTTCCACACGATCTGCTACGACGTACGATTCTCAGCAGGATCCCTGATCGCTGCTGCGTGTCAGACACTGCGATATCGTAACGATATCGCTAGAACGTCACGAATCGTACCGTCGTAGCGATCAAAATGGTACTGTGTGACAGTACCCTTAGTGTTGGTGAAGATAAGCAATTTGGGCGACAGTCAATTCCCCGATCTCCCTTTCAGCAGGGAGTCAGACTGCTCCCAGAAACCTCTGATAGCGGCTCATCACACAGTAGAACATATGGATCAGGTCTGCCGAAATCATATAGACGTGGCCATAACACCAGATGGGAATCAGGACTGGAAGGGGACCCGATAACATGCAGACCAATTTTTTTATTTTTTTTTTTAAAGATGAATCAACCATGTACATCGGTATACACGTACCCATAAAACATTAAATGGAGGTGTTAACAACACACTCCAGACCTGATTCATCAACACTGGTGTTTTGTAAGCTTATCTTGTCCTAGTGAAGACAGCACTGGACTAAGATGTTCATTAAGAGGAGCACACCTTTTAATGAATTTTGCGCACCTAAAAACATGCATGCGCCTCTGCTAGAAATCCTACTCCATTCGGGGACTGGAATACATTTCTGGCATAATTTGCAATGCTAAAGCAGTGTATATTTTGCAGAATTTGTAGCGCAAGCTTTGACACACCACATCTTGACCTATTTAAGCGAAAGATGTCTGGGACTGATGTAAAAACACCAAAAGTAACAACATTTTTCAATATTTTAATGTGTTTTACACCAGAATTCTGGCAAAAACACCATTATGATTCGGGCCCTAAATGCACGAATTACAGAAAGACTAAACATATTCTTTCGCCATTTTTTGACTTGCGTCATAAAGAGGCATTTAAACCGTTACTCGCATTTTTAATTGCTGCACCGACGATGCTGTGGTCCCCAGACAGGCGACATTCGGTTCAGTAATGATGTGCCAAGCCCAAACATGGCCACTGTGGCTTATTACTGGCTGAAGTATTCATGTGCCATAAATACCGATATCACCGCCGGAGCCATCAGTGGTCTCTGGGGAAAGGGGGTCACATAGGCAAATGAATATACAAGTAACACTTCAGTGTCACCACAATGTGTGTATTCACTTACTCCACAGCCAGACGAGACTTTTGACCACACAGTGGGACCTTACTCTGAGACCGTCAGGGACCACAAGACGAGCACAATACCTGATGGCAGCCAACGCTTTAAGGTTATATTAAATGGGCTGTTTCACTACAAAACTCACTTTGGCTGCGAGTTAAAATCAAACAGTACATTGCCATGTAATAATGCAGAATAAGATATGGCCAGAAAAGCTGATTATCATAGATACCAGTCGTCCTTCAGAATGCAGAGTTCTGCGTCTCCTCCATCCTGGTGAGCGGTGATGGCGAGATGTTTCTCCTCCATGGGTGCGTACACCTCCCTCACATCCAGGACACAGTATCTATTGTGCAGACCTCGGCACAGTTTAGTCCTGCCCATTATCTTCTTAGGAGGCCTAAAAAAAGACAGCAAGGAATAATAAGTTGCTGCCGCACTGAGCGGCTTTTGTACCAGTGACTATTGTGGAGGTGGTCCGAGGGTGCAGCCTGAGCTGTGAATGCGCTGACCCTCCGGACTGCTCTGGAGATGGAAGCCATCATCTGATCATACTGAAGATGTCCCGGAGACTTGGCGAGAGGGTGGAACTGTGAGGACTGCAGGCCAAGCATAAGCTCTGGGCACCAGGTCTGGATTATACATTCCTCTCCTCACCTTACTGACACCAGGGTCCAGTAATGGGGTGCAGGTCCATTCTCACGCCTGTATACTGTGATATTACCTATGTTTTCTAACCCTGCTCATAGTTTATGGACATGACCATCGAGAATGAATGGAGCGTCGGTCAAGCATGTGCACTGTACTCCATACTAATGAGGATAAAAGTGCTCTGTCCTGCCTATTGGTGCTGGCCCCGGCAGTAGGACCCCCACGCGGTGCTGGCCCCGGCAGGCGGACCCCCACGCGGTGCTGGCCACGGCAGGCGGACCCCCACGCGGTGCTGGCCACGGCAGGCGGACCCCCACGCGGTGCTGGCCACGGCAGGCGGACCTCCACGCGGTGCTGGCCACGGCAGGCGGACCTCCACGCGGCGCTGGCCACGGCAGGCGGACCTCCACGCGGCGCTGGCCACGGCAGGCGGACCTCCACGCGGCGCTGGCCACGGCAGGCGGACCTCCACGCGGCGCTGGCCACGGCAGGCGGACCCCCTTAAGGTGCTGATCCCGGCAATTGGACCTCCTTTAAGGGCCACTGTCACCCCCCTCCAGCCGTTATAAACTAAAAGAGCCACCTTGTGCAGCAGTAATGCTGCATTCTAACAAGGTGGCTCTTTTAGTTTTAGGTTCAATTATACCCAAAATAAAGCGTTTTGATACTTAGCCACAATACCTGTCTCTAGCCAGGGAGGCGGGTCCTCACTCCCCAGCTTGAACCGCTACTCTGCCGTCACTCCAATCTTCATGGGCTTTTGGCACCAGTGCTGTTTACGTTTCAAAACCGGCGCCTGCGCTGTGTACTACTGTGCTGCGCAGGCGCAGTAAGCTCTGGCCGTCTGACGTCCCAGCCAGGCTTGCAGACTGCTCCTGTGCGGGCATTGCGGCCACCCACCTTTGGAATCCCAGCCCCGCACTGTGTTATGCATTATGCAGAGTGCGGGGCTGGGATTCACAAGCAGGGCGGCCGCACAGGCACAGTCTGCAAGCCTGGCTGTGACGTCAGACGGCCAGAGCTCACTGCGCCTGCGCAGCACAGTAGTACACAGCGCAGGCGCCGGTTTTGAAGCGTAAACAGCGCTGAGGGGGTGGCGAGGAAAGCCCCTGAAGATTGGAGTGACGGCAGAGTAGCGGTTCAAGCTGGGGAGTGAGGACCCGCCTCCCTGGCTAGAGACAGGTATTGTGGCTAAGTATCAAAACGCTTTATTTTGGGTATACTTGAACCTAAAACTAAAAGAGCCACCTTGTCAGAATGCAGCATTACTGCTGCACAAGGTGGCTCTTTTAGTTTATAACAGCTGGAGGGGGTGACAGTGGCCCTTTAAGATGTTAACTTATTTCCACTGGACAATCCCTTTAAGCTAACGGAGT
This sequence comes from Ranitomeya variabilis, assembly GCF_051348905.1. NCBI lineage: Eukaryota > Metazoa > Chordata > Amphibia > Anura > Dendrobatidae > Ranitomeya > Ranitomeya variabilis. The sequence goes on from NC_135235.1 coordinate 103,245,584, forward strand.
GTTCTGTTTGGAAGATGTTGTCCCCGTTCCCCTGGAGAGGTGATCAGTGGGGTCCGACTGCTGTGACTGGCATCGATCAGCAGAACAGGGACCTTATCTCGGGCAGACAGGAGCAGCTGTGTGAACAGTGCCCCATTCATCATCTATGGGGCTGACAGAAAAGGGTCAGTGTGGCGTTGGTGGGTGATGTGCATTGCGGCCCCAGACTAAGGCTACTTTCACACTAGTCCGTCGGTACGTCGGTAGTCCGTCACAAACCGTTGGCCCGACGTACCGACGGACGTTGTGCAAATTATTCAAAACGTGGGCAGCGGATGCAGTCTTACGACGCATCCACTGCCCAGTGTGATGAGCGGGGAGGAGGGGGTGGAGTTACGGCTGCGCATGAGCGGTCGGAAAAAGCGGAACCGACGGACAAAACATGTAAGGCTACTTTCACATTAGCGTCCTGTGACGCACGTCGCAATGTGTCGTTTTGGAGAAAAAACGCATCCTGCGTTGCCCCCAGGATGCGTTTTTTCTCCATAGACTTTCATTAGCGACGCATTGCGACGGATTGCCACACGTCGCATCCGTCTTGCGACGGATGCGTCGTGTTTTGGCGGACCGTCGGCACAAAAAAAGTTCCATGTAACTTTTTTTGTGCTTCGAATCCGCCATTTTCGACCGCGCATGTGTGGCCGGAACTCCGTCCCCTCCTCCCCGGAACTCACAATGGGCAGTGGATGCGTTGTAAAACTGCATCCGCTGCCCACGTTGTGCTACATTAAGGCTGCTTTCACACTAGCGTCAGTACGGGGCCGTCGCGCTGCGTCGGCCCGACGTACCGACGCATACTGTGAAAAAAATGCCCGACGTGGGCAGCGGAAGCAGTCTTACGACGCTTCCGCTGCCCCATTGTAAGGTCCGGGGAGGAGGGGGAGGAGTTTGGAAAATGGCGGTCTCGACGCACAAAAAAACGTTACATGTAACGTTTTTTTGTGGCGGCGGTCCACCAAAACATGACCCAACTGTCGCACGATGGTTGCGACATGTGGCAATACGTCGGTAATGTTAGTCTATGGGGAAAAAACAATGCATCGTTGTGGAGAAAAAGCGCATCCTGCAAAGTTGTCTGCAGGATGTGTTTTTTCTCCATAGACTTTTATTAGCGACGCAGTGCCACACGTCGCAACCGTCATGCAACGGTTGAGTCGTGTTTTGGCGGACCGTCGGCACAAAAAAAGTTACATGTAACTTTTTTTGCACGTCGTGTCCGCCATTTCCGACCGCGCATGCGCGGCCGAAACTCCGCCCCCTCCTCCCCGGACCTTACAATGGGGCAGCGGAAGCGTCGTAAGACTGCTACCACTGCCCACATTGGGCATTTTTTTCACAGTATGCGTCGGTACGTTGGGCCGACGCAGCGTGACGGCCCTGTACCGACGCTAGTGTGAAAGCAGCCTTAAACACTGTCCGTCGGGCCGACGGTTTGCGACGGCCCGTACTGGCGGACTAGTGTGAAAGTAGCCTAACGTTTTTTTGTGCCGATGGTCTGCCAAAACACGACGCATCTGTCACACGACCGATGCGACGTGTCGCAATGCGTCGCTAATGTAAGTCTATGGAGAAAAAACGCATCCTGCGGGCAACTTTGCAGGATGCGTTTTTTCTACATAACGACGCATTGCGACGTGCGTCGAACGACGCTAGTGTGAAAGTAGCGTTAGGTAAGAGCACCTGCTCTGCCCATGGGTGCCAAGCCCAGCAGTCAGACCCCACTGATCAGCCCCACTGTTACTGGATCCCCCTATAAAGTAAAGCAGCTACCTGTCTGGGGGCTTCTCCTCCAAGTCTGTAAAACTTCTCTCCATCATCATTTCGAGCAGATCATCCTCGGAGGGCGCAGGACGCTCATCGCTGGCAGCGTCCATGGCTCACTCAGCAGCAGCACGTTCAACGATCCCGCGGTGTCAGGACGGCGGCCTGCAGGGTACAAAACATAGAAAGCGAACACAGGATTCAGCGCGGGAAAAAGAAAGAGCGTTCACAGAACAGGAGCAGCGCCGCACTGCGGGGAGTGACGGCAGGCTGTGAGGGGAGTGACGGCAGGCTGTGAGGGGAGTGACGGCAGGCTGTGAGGGGAGTGACGGCAGGCTGTGAGGGGAGTGACGGCAGGCTGTGAGGAGAGTGACGGCAGGCTGTGACTGTCGTCATCTGACAGGAGGGGGACGCGGATGCAGAGTGTCCATCCCCTCAGCACGGTCCGCACACAGCAGCGCCCCTCAGCGGCCATTAGTCTCTGCCCCACAGTCTATGAGTCGCTCACTGCAGCATCATGTACCGCAGAGTGGCACTTTTTATTCTGCTTTTTCTTCTGGTTTTCGGGGGTTCAGAAACCATCTGCAGACAGATATCCGCAAGCCACAGAAGCTTGTGCACAAAACACATTTTCAACTGCAGTTTTTATGTTTTTTATTTTTGCAATTTTTCTAAATCTCTGCGTCAATCAATGTGACACATGTCTTGTAATAAAAACTGAGATAGTGCAGATAAAATACCTGAAAAAAAAGAGCTGAAAAATTGTAGGGAAAACACCAGAAAGCGCGTGCCATGGTGCACTATGGGCATTCTCACTTGGGTTTTTTTCTCCACACGGTAACGCCTCGAGTATTGACATCTTGCTTCTTTTTTACGTGTGAGATAAAAAACAACACCAAGCTACTATGAAGCAGAACTGTATGTGGATTTTGGAACAAATTCTGCCTGTAAATCCACCACCATGTGAACACATCCTTAGTTTGTGCTCACACGGGGCTTTTTCTGTAGAATCCAGTCACAAAACACTATCTATTCATTTCATATGAGCGTCCCATTCACCTCAGTGGGAATTGGTGATACAGAGTCATGTCAGTTTTAAAAATTGCCATTGAATATAAATGTAAGTGGGAAAATACGCCCTGAAAAAAAAACACCCGAAAAGTCCAGTGATTGGCTGCAGCGCTGTCAACATGACATTACTACTGCAGCCAAATTACAGAGACCGGGACAGTGGTGGAGACTCGGCACTGGACCCCAGTAGGGTTAATAGAGCCCAGATTGTTTCCACTGACCTGCACAAGGGGAGAAGCTTTTTAAAGTATGTGCACACGTAGCGGATTCCATTGCGGATATTTTCGCGCCGATTCTGCAGAATCCGCAGGTAAAATGCCCTGCGTATTACCTGCAGATTTACTGCGGATTAAGTTCAGTTTTTGTGCGGCTTTCACCTGCAGTTTTACACCTGCGAATTCCTATTATCCAGCAGGTGTAAAACGCTGCGGAATCCACACAAAGAATCGACATGCTGCGGAAAAAAAAATGCTGCGTTTCCGCGCCGAATTTCCCGCAGCATGTGCACTGCGCATTTGGATTTCCATAGGTTTACATGGTACTGTACAACAAATGGAAAACTGCTGAGGATCCGCAGGCAAATCCGCAACGTGTGCACATACCCTTAATGGTCTCCAGTAGTGATGAGCGAACATGCTTTATGGAGGACTTTGCAGGGCTCATTATTCTGTATGGAGGACTATGTGGGGGGCAATTCACCCGTTGTGTTTCACAATTGTTATGTCTATCATGCGGTAAAAATAACAAATTACTTTAATCTACAGCAGTAACAAATATGTACGGTATTTTTTGGTTGAATATTTAAAAAAGAACAAAATAAAAAATACATTTATTTATTAGGGGGACACTTTTTATTTATTATTAACAATAATTATCCTTTATTTTACCCCCTGGGGATTGAACTATTAATACAACTAAAATCTTGTTTGCTGCCATAACTAACCATGGGGCCTGGGGGTGTCAGGAGACTCACAGAGAAGCCGCCTCCCTCTGTCAAATACCTTACACCAGGGATATCAAACTCAAACACACAGAGGGTCAAAATGAAAAACTTGAACAAAGTTGTGGGCTAACCAGTATACAACATAATGGGCCCTGCAAAGTCCTCCATACAGAATAATGGGCCCCACATAGTCCTCCATACAGAATAATGCCCACATAGTCCTCCATACAGTATTATGGATACCACATAGTCCTCCAAACAGAGTAATGGGCCTCACATCGTCTTCCATACAGTATTACGGGCCCCACATAGTCCTCCATACAGAATAATGGGACAGCAAAGTCCTCCATACAGAACAATGGGCCCCACATAGTCCTCCATACAATATAATGGGCCCCGCAGAGTCCTCCATACAGAACAATGGGCCCCACATAGTCCTCCATACAATATAATGGGCTACACAAAGTCTTCCATCCATACAGAGCAATGGGCCCCACATCGTCCTCCATACAATATAATGGGCCCCACAAAGTCCTCCATACAGAGCAATGGGCCCCACATCGTCCTCCATACAATATAATGGACCCCGCAAAGTCCTCCATACAGAACAATGGGCCCCACATAGTCCTCCATACAATATAATGGGCCTCAAAAAGTTATCCATACAGAACAATGGGCACCACATAGTCTTCCATACAGTATGGGCCCCACACAGTCCTCCATACAGAATAATGGTCACCACATAGTCCTCCATACAGTACTATGGGCACCACATAGTCCTCCATACAGTATTATGGGTCCCACATAGTCCTCCATGCAGAATAATGAACCCTACATAGCCCTCCATACAGAATAATGGACCCCGCAAAGTCCTCCATACAGAATAATGGGCCCCACATAGTCCTCCATACAATATAATGGGCCCGCAAAGTCATCCATACAGAGTAATGGGCCCCATATCGTCCTCCATACAAAATAATGGGTCCCACATTGTCCTCCATACAGAATAATGGGTCACACATAGTCATCCATACCGCATTATGGGCCCCACATAGTCCTCCATACAGAATAATGGCCCCACATAGGATTTGATTTGTGGTTCTAGTGATGCGAGCCAAATAAAACCACCATACTATCAGATTTGGCCCATGGGCCAGAGATTGACATGTATGCCTTAGACACTGCTGTCTATATTGACCTTGGCATCATGCTGCCAGCAGCAGCCTGGGCATCGGGCGAGGTTAGTAAGCCATGCACCTATTGGGCATGTATAAGGTTTCTGGATTAATGTGATTATGCCAATAGCATTACAAAGCTGCAGAACATAATAACTCATACAGTATATGTACAGGGATACGAAAATGAATTATACATCTAGTAATTCTCGAAAAACTACATGTAATAAAACAGAAAATCATTTTGGCTCAGATGTGTTTATAATGGAAGCCACATAGCCACATTGCTGTGCCAGGTAACTTGAGCGTTATTTGATGTATCAACCCTATTAATTTACAATGCACTGCATAAATGAGTACAGTAAGATTTTAATCAAAATCTCTCTGATTACAAGAACAATTTCCCAAATTTTGATAAGACCGAGTCTCATAGAACATTTTTTAACCCATAGCATGAAAGTAAGGTTACTATAACTTTCCTTACAAAATCTTCAGTGTAAGAGCGCCTGCAGAAGAGCGTATCAAAAATCGTTAAGAGTTTCATTCAGAAAATTCTGATAATTTTTTTTGTAATTTTCATCCATGTGCCACCTGTGTGTCTGTTTTTTACATCCATGTGATATCCGTGTGACGTCCGTGTGCAATTTGCTTTCAAACATTCACACTCAGTTTCCTAGGATTACAACAGAAATCTGTCTGTAAATATTGGATGCTGCTCGGATGCTCTGTGTGGCATCTGATTTTTTTTTCTCACACTCAGCCTGAGAGAAAAATCATTAATCTGAACATTCCTTATTTTATAACATGAGTCAGTGTGCAGTTAGATTAAAAATCGGATGGCACACATCCAGATTATACACTGGCCTGCATGAGCCCCTACTCAAATTAGTTGCTGCAAAAATGAATCCCCCCCATTTAAACTACTACATCTAGTATTTTGGATGACCTCCATGATATTTAAGGACAGCACTAAGTCTTTTAGGCATATTTCTAAATTTGTTTTTCTAAATGTATGGTACCTACAGTGAAGCATGGTGATGACTATGTCCTTATGTGGGGCTGCATGAGTGCTGCTGGTGTCATTCACAGATGTACTGCTCTATATTGATAGAGAAGATTCTACCATCACCCCATGCCCTTGGTAGATGTTCACTTTTCCAACATGATAATGACCCAAAACACACATCTAAGGCCACGGTTGCATCTCTGAAGAAGAACAGGGTGAACATGATCTGTGGTCAAGTGTCTCCTGATCTGAACCCATCCAAAGACCTATGGGGCTTTCTGAAGAGACAAGTGGAGCATCACTCTCCATTCAGCATCCAGCCTCTAAAAGAGGTTGTTCTTGAAGAATGAAAAAAATAGATATTGCAATATGTCTCCAACTTCTTCATTCCATGCCTAGAAGACTTTGTGCTGTTTTTAACCCCTTTACCCCCAAGGGTGGTTTGCAAATTAATTAATTAATTTCTACAATTCTGACCACTGTCCCTTTATGAGGTTATAACTCTGGAACGCTTCAACGAATCCTGGCGATTCTGACATTCTTTTCTCGTGACGTATTGTACATCATGATAGTGGTAAAATTTCTTTGATATGACGCGTTTATTTGTGAAAACAAATGGAAATTTGGCAAAAATGTTGAAAATTTCTAAATTTTCCAAATTTGAATTTTCATGCCCTTAAATCACACAGATGTCACACAAAATACATAATAAGTAACATTTCCCACATGTCTACTTTACATCAGCACAATTTCGGAACCAAATTTTTTTTTGTTAGGGAGTTATAAGGGTTAAAAGTTGACTAGCGATTTCTCATTTTTACACCACCATTTTTTTTTTTTTAAGGGACCACATCACATTTGAAGTCACTTTAGGGGTCAGTATGATAGAAAATACCCAAAAGTGACACCATTCTGAAAACTGCACCCCTCAAGGTGCTCAAAACCACATTCAAGAAGTTTATTAACCCTTCAAGTGCTTCACAGGAAGTTTTGAAATGTTTAAAAAAAAAATGAACATTTAACTTTTTTTCACACAAAATTTACTTCAGATCCAATTTGTTTTATTTTACCAAGGGTAACAGGAGAAAATGGACCCCAAAAGTTGTTGTACAATTTGTCCTGAGTAAGCCGATACCCCATATGTGGGGGGGTAAACCACTGCTTGGGCGCATGGCAGAGCATGGAAGGGAAGGAGCGCCATTTGATTTTTCAGTGCAAAATTGGCTGAAATTGAGATCGGACGCCATGTCGCGTTTGGAGAGCCCTTGATGTGCCTAAACAGTGGAAACTCGCTCATCACTAGTGGTGAGCACTTTGAACCCCCATGTGCTTCACAGAAGTTTATAATGTAGAGTCGTAAGATAAAAAATCATATTTTTTTTTTCACAAAAATGATCTTTTCGTCCCCAATTTTTTATTTTCCCAAGGGTAACAGGAGAAATTGGACCCCAAACCACCTTTTGGGCGCATCGCAGAGCTCGGAAGGGAAGGAGCGCCGTTTTGGAATGCAGACTTTGATGGAATGGTCTGTGGGCTTCACGTTGCGTTTGCAGAGCCCCTGATGTACCTAAACAGTAGAAACCCCCCACAAGTGACCCCATATTGGAAACTAGACCCCCCAAGGAACTTATCTAGATGTGTTGTGAGAACTTTGAACCCACAAGTGTTTCACTAAAGTTTATAACGCAGAGCCGGGAAAATAAAAAAAACATTTTCCAAATGATTTTTTAGCCCAATTTTGTATTTTCACAAGGGTAACAGAAGAAATTGAACCCCAAAAGTTGTTGTCCAATTTGTCCTGAGAACGCTGATACCCCATATGTGGGGGTAAACCACTGTTTGGGCGTACCGCAGAGCTCAGAAGGGAAGGAGCACCGTTTTACTTTTTCAACGCAGAATTGGCTGGAATTGACACCGGACACCTTGTCGCGTTTGGCGAGCCCCTGATGTGCCTAAACAGTGGAAACCCCCCAATTTTAACTCCAACCCTGTCGTGATTCTCAATGGCGAGAGAACATAGCCCAGCATATATGAGAACTAGCTCTTGGAAGATGGAAACTATACTGACCATGAACTAAACCTGCCGCACAACTAGAAGTGGCCGGGTAGCATGCCTACGTTTTTTTATCCCTAGATGCCCAGCGCCAGCCGGAGAACTACCTAATCCTAGCAGAGGAAAAGACAGTCCTGGCTCACCTCTAGAGAAATTTTCCCAAAAGGCAGACAGAGGCCCCCACATATATTGGCGGTGATTTTAGATGAAATGACAAACGTAGTATGAAAATAGGTTTAGCAAAATCGAGGTCCGCTTACTAGATAGCATGAAGACAGAAAGGGCACTTTCATGGTCAGCAGAAAACCCTATCAAAACACCATCCAGAAATTACTTTAAGACTCTAGCATTAACTCATAACACCAGAGTGGCAATTTCCGCTCACAAGAGCTTTCCAGACACAGTAACGAAACAGCAGCTGTGAACAGGAACAAAATGCAAAAACACACAAGGACAAAAGTCCAACTTAGCTGGGAGTTGTCTAGTAGCAGGAACATGCACAGAAAGGCTACTGATTACATTGCTGACCGGCATGAAACTGACAGAGGAGCAAGGTTATATAGCGACTCCCACATCCTGATAGGAGCAGGTGAACAGAGGGGATGATGCACACAAGTTAAATTCCACAAGTGGCCACCGGGGGAGCCCAGAATCCAATTTCACAACAGTACCCCCCCCTCAAGGAGGGGGCACCGAACCCTCACCAGAACCACCAGGGCGATCAGGATGAGCCCTATGAAAGGCACGGACAAGATCGGAGGCATGAACATCAGAGGCAGTGACCCAAGAATTATCCTCCTGACCGTATCCCTTCCATTTGACCAGATACTGGAGTTTCCGTCTGGAAACACGAGAGTCCAAGATCTTTTCCACAACGTACTCCAACTCACCCTCAACCAACACCGGAGCAGGAGGCTCAACGGAAGGCACAGCTGGTACCTCATACCTGCGCAACAATGACCGATGAAAAACATTATGAATCGAAAAGGATGCAGGGAGGTCCAAACGGAAGGACACAGGGTTAAGAATCTCCAATATCTTGTACGGGCCGATGAACCGAGGCTTAAACTTAGGAGAAGAAACCCTCATAGGGACAAAACGAGAAGACAACCACACCAAGTCCCCAACACAAAGCCGAGGACCAACACGACGACGGCGGTTGGCAAAAAGCTGAGTCTTCTCCTGGGACAACTTCAAATTGTCCACCACCTGCCCCCAAATCTGATGCAACCTCTCCACCACAGCATCCACTCCAGGACAATCCGAAGATTCCACTTGACCGGAGGAAAATCGAGGATGAAACCCCGAATTACAGAAAAACGGGGACACCAAGGTGGCAGAGCTGGCCCGATTATTGAGGGCGAACTCCGCCAAAGGCAAAAAAGCAACCCAATCATCCTGATCCGCAGACACAAAACACCTCAAATATGTCTCCAAGGTCTGATTAGTCCGCTCGGTCTGGCCATTAGTCTGAGGATGGAAAGCAGACGAAAAAGACAAATCTATGCCCATCCTAGCACAGAATGCCCGCCAAAATCTAGACACGAATTGGGTCCCTCTGTCAGAAACGATATTCTCCGGAATACCATGCAAACGAACAACATTTTGAAAAAACAGAGGAACCAACTCGGAAGAAGAAGGCAACTTAGGCAAGGGAACCAGATGGACCATCTTAGAGAAACGGTCACACACCACCCAGATGACAGACATCTTCTGAGAAACAGGCAGATCCGAAATAAAATCCATCGAGATGTGCGTCCAAGGCCTCTTCGGGATAGGCAAGGGTAACAACAATCCACTAGCCCGAGAACAACAAGGCTTGGCCCGAGCACAAACGTCACAAGACTGCACAAAGCCTCGCACATCTCGTGACAGGGAAGGCCACCAGAAGGACCTTGCCACCAAATCCCTGGTACCAAAGATTCCAGGATGACCTGCCAACGCAGAAGAATGAACCTCAGAGATGACTCTACTGGTCCAATCATCAGGAACAAACAGTCTACCAGGTGGGCAACGATCAGGTCTATCCGCCTGAAACTCCTGCAAGGCCCGCCGCAGGTCTGGAGAAACGGCAGACAATATCACTCCATCTTTAAGGATACCTGTGGGCTCAGAATTACCAGGGGAGTCAGGCTCAAAACTCCTAGAAAGGGCATCCGCCTTAACATTCTTAGAACCCGGTAGGTAAGACACCACAAAATTAAACCGAGAGAAAAACAACGACCAGCGCGCTTGTCTAGGATTCAGGCGCCTGGCAGACTCAAGGTAAATTAAATTTTTGTGGTCAGTCAATACCACCACCTGATGTCTGGCCCCCTCAAGCCAGTGACGCCACTCCTCAAAAGCCCACTTCATGGCCAAAAGCTCCCGATTCCCAATATCATAATTCCGCTCGGCGGGCGAAAATTTACGGGAAAAAAAAGCACAAGGTCTCATCACGGAGCAGTCGGAACTTCTCTGCGACAACACCGCCCCAGCTCCGATTTCAGAAGCGTCGACCTCAACCTGAAAAGGAAGAGCAACATCAGGCTGACGCAACACTGGGGCGGAAGAAAAGCGGCGCTTGAGCTCCCGAAAGGCCTCCACAGCATCAGGGGACCAATCAGCAACATCAGCACCCTTCTTAGTCAAATCAGTCAATGGTTTTACAACATCAGAAAAACCAGCAATAAATCGACGATAAAAGTTAGCAAAGCCCAAAAATTTCTGAAGACTCTTAAGAGAAGAGGGTTGCGTCCAATCACCAATAGCCTGAACCTTGACAGGATCCATCTCGATGGAAGAGGGGGAAAAAATGTATCCCAAGAAGGAAATCTTCTGAACCCCAAAAACACACTTAGAACCCTTCACACACAAGGAATTAGACCGCAAAACCTGAAAAACCCTCCTGACCTGCTGGACATGAGAGTCCCAGTCATCCGAAAAAATCAGAATATCATCCAGATACACAATCATAAATTTATCCAAATAATCGCGGAAAATGTCATGCATAAAGGACTGGAAGACTGAAGGGGCATTTGAAAGACCAAAAGGCATCACCAAATACTCAAAATGGCCCTCGGGCGTATTAAATGCGGTTTTCCACTCATCCCCCTGCTTGATTCGCACCAAATTATACGCCCCACGGAGATCAATCTTAGAGAACCACTTGGCCCCCTTTATACGAGCAAACAAATCAGTAAGCAGTGGTAACGGATATTGATATTTAACCGTGATTTTATTCAAAAGTCGATAATCAATACACGGCCTCAAAGAGCCGTCTTTCTTAGACACAAAGAAAAAACCGGCTCCTAAGGGAGATGACGAAGGACGAATATGTCCCTTTTCCAAGGACTCCTTTATATATTCTCGCATAGCAGCGTGTTCAGGCACAGACAGATTAAATAAACGACCCTTAGGGTATTTACTACCCGGGATCAAGTCTATGGCACAATCGCACTCCCGGTGCAGAGGTAGTGAACCAACCTTGGGTTCTTCAAAAACGTCACGAAAGTCAGACAAGAATTCAGGAATCTCAGAGGGAATAGATGATGAAATGGAAACCAAAGGTACGTCCCCATGAGTTCCTTTACATCCCCAGCTTAACACAGACATAGCTCTCCAGTCGAGGACTGGGTTATGAGATTGCAGCCATGGCAATCCCAGCACCAAAACATCATGTAGATTATACAGCACCAGAAAGCGAATAACCTCCTGGTGATCCGGATTAACACGCATAGTCACTTGTGTCCAGTATTGTGGTTTATTACTAGCCAATGGGGTGGAGTCAATCCCTTTCAGAGGTATCGGAGCCTCCAATGGCTCCAAATCATACCCACAGCGTTTGGCAAAGGACCAATCCATAAGACTCAAAGCAGCGCCAGAGTCGACATAGGCGTCCGCGGTAATAGATGACAAAGAACAAATCAGGGTCACAGATAGAATAAACTTAGACTGTAAAGTGCTAATTGAAACAGACTTGTCAGGCTTCTTAGTACGCTTAAAGCATGCTGATATAACATGAGTTGAATCACCACAATAGAAGCACAACCCATTTTTTCGTCTAAAATTCTGCCGCTCGCTTCTGGACAGAATTCTATCACATTGCATATTTTCTGGCGTTTTCTCAGTAGACACCGCCAAATGGTGCACAGGTTTGCGCTCCCGCAGACGCCTATCGATCTGAATAGCCATCGTCATGGACTCATTCAGACTCGCAGGCACAGGGAACCCCACCATAACATCCTTAATGGCATCAGAGAGACCTTCTCTGAAAATCGCCGCCAGGGCGCACTCATTCCACTGAGTAAGCACAGACCATTTGCGGAATTTTTGGCAGTATATTTCAGCTTCATCTTGCCCCTGAGACAAGGACATCAAGGCCTTTTCCGCCTGAAGCTCTAAATGAGGTTCCTCATAAAGCAACCCCAAGGCCAGAAAAAACGCATCCACATTGAGCAACGCAGGATCCCCTGGTGCCAATGCAAAAGCCCAGTCTTGAGGGTCGCCCCGGAGCAAGGAAATTACAATCCTGACCTGCTGTGCAGGGTCTCCGGCAGAGCGAGACTTCAGGGACAAAAACAATTTGCAATTATTTTTAAAATTTTGAAAGTGAGATCTATTCCCCGAGAAGAATTCAGGCAAAGGAATTCTAGGCTCAGACATAGGTGCATGAACAACAAAATCTTGCAAATTTTGTACCTTTGTGGCGAGATTATTCAAACCTGTAGCTACACTCTGAAGATCCATTTGAAACAGGTGAACACAGAGCCATTCAAGGATTAGAAGGAGAGGAAGAGAGGAAGGCTGCAGTATAGGCAGACTAGCAAGTGATTCAATTAAGAGCACACTCAGAACTAGAGGGAAAACAAAAAAAAAAAATTGTAGCAGACTTCTTTTTTCTCTCCTTTCTCAGCCAGTAATTTAACCCTTTTTTGGGCCGGTCAAACTATCGTGATTCTCAATGGCGAGAGAACATAGCCCAGCATATATGAGAACTAGCTCTTGGAAGATGGAAACTATACTGACCATGAACTAAACCTGCCGCACAACTAGAAGTGGCCGGGTAGCATGCCTACGTTTTTTTATCCCTAGATGCCCAGCGCCAGCCGGAGAACTACCTAATCCTAGCAGAGGAAAAGACAGTCCTGGCTCACCTCTAGAGAAATTTTCCCAAAAGGCAGACAGAGGCCCCCACATATATTGGCGGTGATTTTAGATGAAATGACAAACGTAGTATGAAAATAGGTTTAGCAAAATCGAGGTCCGCTTACTAGATAGCATGAAGACAGAAAGGGCACTTTCATGGTCAGCAGAAAACCCTATCAAAACACCATCCAGAAATTACTTTAAGACTCTAGCATTAACTCATAACACCAGAGTGGCAATTTCCGCTCACAAGAGCTTTCCAGACACAGTAACGAAACAGCAGCTGTGAACAGGAACAAAATGCAAAAACACACAAGGACAAAAGTCCAACTTAGCTGGGAGTTGTCTAGTAGCAGGAACATGCACAGAAAGGCTACTGATTACATTGCTGACCGGCATGAAACTGACAGAGGAGCAAGGTTATATAGCGACTCCCACATCCTGATAGGAGCAGGTGAACAGAGGGGATGATGCACACAAGTTAAATTCCACAAGTGGCCACCGGGGGAGCCCAGAATCCAATTTCACAACACAACCCTAACCCCAACACACCCCTAACCCTACTCCCAACCCTATCCATAACCACACCCCTAACCCTGACACATCCCTAACCCTAATCCCAGCTACAAACGTAATCCAAACCCTAAGCCCAACTCTAGCCCCAACCCTACCCCTAACTTTAGCCCTAACCCTAACTTTAGCCCCAACCTTAACGGGAAAATAAAAATAAATAAATTTTTTTATTTTATTATTTTTCCCTAACTAAGGCGGTGATAATGGGGGGTTTGATTTACTATTTATAGCGGGTTTTTATAGCAAGTTTTTATGTTTGGCAGCTGTCACACACTAAAAGACGCTTTTTATTGCAAAAAATAGTTTTTGCATCACCACATTTTGAGAGCTATAATTTTTCCATATTTTGGCCCACAGAGTCATGTGAGGTCTTGTTTTTTGTGGGACGAGTTGACGTTTTTATTGGTACCATTTTCGGGCACATGACGTTTTTTGATCGCTTTTTGTTACGATTTTTGGGAGGCAGAATGAACAAAAACCAGCAATTCATGAACTTCTTTTGAGTGGAGCGTTTATACCGTTCCGCGTGTGGTAAAATTGATAAGGCAGTTTTATTCTTCGGGTCAGTATGATTACAGCGATACCTCATTTATATTTTTTTTATGTTTTGGCACTTTTATGCAATAAAAACAATTTTATATAAAAAAATAATTGTTTTTGCATCGCTTTATTCTGAGTGCTATAACTTTTTTATTTTTTTGCTGATGATGCTGTATGGCGGCTTATTTTTTGCAGGACAAGATGACGTTTTCCGCGGTATCATGTCTATTTATATCTGTTTTTTTGATCGCGTGTTATTCCACTTTTTGTTCGGCGGTATGATGATAAAGCATTGGTTTTTTTTTTGTTTTTTGTTTTTTTACGGTGTTCACTGAAGGGGTTAACTAGTGGGACAGTTTTATAGGTCGGGTAGTTACGGTCGCGGGGATACTAAATATGTGTACTTTTATTGTTTTATTTTATGTTATTGATTGGAAAAAATTTTTTTCTTTTTCTTTGCACAGCACTGTGTCAGACCAGCGATCTGACAGGCAGCGCAGGAGGCTTGCCGGCGCCTGTTCTGAGCAGGCACTGACAAGTTACCTCCCTGCAGTACTTGGAAGGACCCCGCAGCCATCTTGGATCCGGGGGCCTGCAGGGAGGAGACCCTCGAAACAACGCGATCACATCACGTTGTTCTGTGAGTCTGAGGGAAGCACGCAGGGAGCCTCCTCCCTGCACTATGCTTCCCTATGCCACCGGAACGCTGCAATCTTGTTTGATCGCAGTGTTTCGGGGGTTAAAGTGCTGGGAGCCATCCGTGACCGCTCCTGGCACATAGTGCCGGATGTCAGCTGTGATAGTCAGCTGACACCCGGCCGCACTTTCCCCGGGAGTGCAGCTGATTGCATGTGATGTACTATCCCGTCGATGGTCATACGGGCCCAGGTCACCTCAATGGGATAGTACGTCTGATGTCAGAAAGGGATTAAAAATCCTGGAGGTCATACAAATTACTAGATGTAGTTTTTGATGTGGGGGTGTATTCATTTTTGGATCAACTAATTTGAGTAAAACTGAAGATTTTTAACGAAAGTTATATTATTAACCTTACTTTCATGTTATGGATTAAGAAAATGTTCAATGAAACTCAGTCTTGTTAACATTATTCCGTGAGATGATTAAAATCTTACCTTTAAAATTCATGCTGAGCATCGTATGTTTATCTCTTTCATTTTGATGGAAACCATCGTGTTGCAGGTTTTTATTATTTTTTCCTGTCAAATGTGATGGAATCTGCAGCCGAGACTCCAAGTGCGACACAGGTGAGAAATATGTATGGTCCTTACAGCGACATGAAACAATTATTGTATAGTCCGTAAAACGAAATGAAAACACCCCCCCCCTTAGAAAAAGCAGAAATGCGAAACGCACATCAGGGGCCGCAGAGAGGGCTGAGGGTGTCTTGACTATTTATGGGTAATCAGGCTTTATTTGTCATCATGGCACTTGGTTTTGGTGGTTAGGACATATACGTGGTTTACTACTTCCTACCAATTTTTTTGCTGCTTTCAATTTTCATATTAGGTGTTCACTGTTTCCTGCATCCCTGTGTCAGATTTGATCCTCCATTGTCCCTCTTTGCTTGCCTTCTTGTCTCCTCCATATTTTCCTCATTGTTGCTGTTTATTATGTACTAGATGGAGGCCCGATGCTATCACATCGGGAGGGCGGTAATGTCACAATGGGGGCAGGCTTTGCAGCGTTGACAATCTCTCCCCCCATGTGCTCTCTATCCACTCTTTCCCCATGTGCTGACTTCTCCCATCTGTGTCTTCTTTGACCTGTCTACCCCATGTGCTATCCCCCTTGTCTGCGGTCTCCTTCCTGTGCTGTGTAAAATTGTCTGTGTCTGACCGTGTACAGACCATACCACAGCTCCTGGGCAGGGGAGGAAGCAAAAGACAATACTGACATTACAGCAGGAGATCGCAGAGGATACATTTTGTGAGGTAAAGAATTGTTTAAAAACAGTCAGTGAAATATTTTACCTGACAAAAGAAATCCTCTGTGATCCCCTGCTGTAATATCAGCATTGTCTTTTGCTTCCTCCCCTGCCCAGGAGATGTGGTATGCTCCGTACACGGTCAGACACAGACATTTTTAAAATGAATTTTCGTTCGTGGGAAAACCTCTTTAATGTGACCGGCTTCCTCTGTCTGTAGACACGTCGTGCATCTGCCGCCGGGATCAGCCGAATGATCCACTGCACCTGCATGGAATTCACACAGGCGCAGTAAATCAGATCGCCGCCATCTTTGTGCAGACAGAAAGCGGCGGTCACATTAAAACTGTGCATGCGCGCCTCCTGTACAAAGATGGCGGCGGTCAGTGAATAATTCGGCTGATCTCGGCGGCGGCGTGTTCTGTGTGTGTGGTGCATATGGCGTATACAGTGAGTGTGTGTGGTGCGTACGGCGTATACAGTGAGTGTGTGTGGTGCGTACGGCGTATACAGTGAGTGTGTGTGGTGCATACGGCGTATACAGTGTGTGTGTGTGTGTGTGGTGCAACGGTGTTCCGCTGGTGTTACCGCGCAAGAAGCTGGTACCAGCAGTTTCCATATTGAGACACCCACCACTTGCGTGTCCTAATATGGAGGTCGGTGAACTTCCGCCGCTTGGAATTCTGGGATCTGGACGGAACAGGATGTGAAGACTTTACAAGGTAAGTATATATTAAGATATGATACAATCTGGATGTGGTACTTTCATAAAATTGATTTTTTTTTTTTTTTTGTTGTATTTTTTTCTGTACTCTCCTTTTTCTCTTGTTTGTAACATTTTTTTGGAGTATTCCATGTAATGAGTTTGGCTTCATCATATTTTGGGAGAACTATACTTTATAAATTCTCGGCCTTAGTACATATTGTGCTTTTCTTGATTATTGTTTCAACAGATGAGAACAATGTATGGCCCTTTCAACGACATGAAACAAATATTGGTAGATGGCATCTGGTAATTAAGGAGTTAAAATTCTCAACTCTTCAGATGATCATATAGCGATAATGATAAAAGGCAATATACATGGCTGTAGACAGTGCCAACATGCTGTAATTTTTACATGGTGCCGGTTTTAAATGGACTGCAACTGGCTGCATGGATTTGTACGTAAAACCACACTTTACCAGGAAGCCTGTCCATGTGTACCAGCACATGTATTACCAGAAAAGACCACTCGATGGACATGTAGTACTGCCAAGTCAGTGCTTCTCAGAAGACAGCAGCAGGGTCACTGTTACAGTAGGGTTCATTAGATTACTTAAAGGTGTCTAGGATCATCTTTCTTCTGCTGCAACAAATACAACAAACTGGCAAAAGAAAGCGGCTAGTGATTTTGTAATATGTTTATGGAAGTACAAATTTATTAACGGCATTGTTGTCAGTCACTACCCAGTGACGTCAGCACATGCAATAGGCTCTTACAGGGGACCCACAATATCCCTGACAGCCAAATCCCAATGACATAATCAGAATTGAAATAACCTATTCATCACCTGGGACAATTCCTATTGTTTATTTAGGTACAACCAGGGCTCCAACAGCACCAGTCGTGACCTAGCCCTGGAACTCATGCAATGTGGCTGAGTGCTGGTCAAAAATCTCCTGCTTGTTCATATTTTTATTTCCTTTCTTAGGAGTATACATATTTGTATTAATACTTATGAAAAGATACTTAATAAAAACAGTATATTCTATCCATCCACCATAGAGTCCCATTGTAAAGAGAGGAAAAAAAAAAAAAAGAAAAAAAAAGCATATACTGTGTTTCTTAGCAGTGTGCCTCTATATAGGAAAGCGGAGACTGATGCATTTTGCAATACCGTAAAACAAATGGTTTGCAGTTGCATACCTGGCAGACAGATGATGAAAGAACACACTTTTGGTCTCCTGAATGGATGCCTATGTGAATATTGCAACATACGCCAGGAAAAGCTCCAGCCATACACTGGGGGCTAAGTGCACTTAACCTAAGGCTTCATTCCGACATCGGTGAATCATATGTGTGTTCTATCAGTGTTTTTTTGTGGATTAAACATGTGTCCATCATAACATATGGTACTGTTGACATGTCCGTTTTTTTTTTTTTTTGGGGGGGGGGTGCATGCCATGAGCCCGCAAAAAAATAAATAAATCACAGAGCCATGTCTGTTTTTGATTTGAGTCACAAATCAAAATTACCCATACAAGTCTGTGGCTCTGTGAAAATCGCAAACTGCCCATATTACAGTGCTGGCCATGACTGATTTTGTAATGGACAGGAGAAGCTTTGGAATTTATTTAGTTTTTCATATGAGAAAAATCACTGATGGTGAAAACACACGCTCTGATCTAACACTGATGAAACTGACTATTTTTTGGGTGTCTAAATGTCGCCTTTGCCGCATACTGGAAGAGCAAAAAATGACTACAGAACAACGGCTTTGAGGCAACGGCTCTTTTCGCTTTAAAGAGGCTGTCCACTACTCAGGACAACTCCTTCTCAATCAGCATGTTTGCCCCAGGAAAATGCGAGAGTCGGGCCGATTATGCTAATATCACTTGGATCAAACCCTGCCAGAGATTGAGCCAAGTGTCACCTTCATGTGATCCGGTTCTCTTGCATAAGCAAATTGCAGCACATTTGTGGAGAAGAAGGAGAACTTAATTTCTCCATTGTGTCTGTGCGCGTACATCGGACTACACTGGGATGACATCAGAATGTAGTCCGATGTTTCACACGCACCTATACAATTGTATGGGTGAGTGCCATCCGATCGTCACATACACTTACAGCACGCTACGATTGTTTTTTCATGCCATATTGGCATGAGAAAAAAAATTGCAGGTCTGCACTGGCCTATAGTATAACATTGGTCTGGGTGCTATCCGATAAAACATCAGATAGCACTCTGCTGTGTTATACGCCAGTGTAAGCTAGCCCTTATACTCGCCTAAGTTGGCAGCACCATTCCAGTAGTGTCTGCACTGACTCTCCCAGGGATTGTTTTACATTGTTATGTTACATTATGTCATGTCCAATCCGGCACCCAAATCAGCTGTCACGGGGTTACTGCAGTAGAGAGGAGCCAGAAGACAGCAGCGTCTGATTACTCCTACTCCTGCGCAGAAAAGAAGCACTTCACCTTCTTTTTAATTGGTGTTAATTTGTTTGGGCAGTACAGGGGTTAGTCGGCCATGTTGGGAGCTCTGGACTCTCGGCTGAGCACGGTTAGCCACTCCTATCCTCTATATAATCTGGGTTCTGACTGACACACATTGTCAGAGTAACTGATGCTGTGTGGCTGGGAGGACAGTTGTCTGGTGGTTATATGTGAAGGAGTTTGGTGGATTTATCTGTGACTGTTGCTTGGTTTAGTATGTGTGATAATTCCCTTTCCTTCTCCTTCTTTGGTTTTTCCCCATCCTCTACTCCCTGATGCATTCCTCAGTTATATGTGAGTGAATATTTGTATAGCTGGCAATTTAATTGTCCTTGTTCATCTGGTTGGTGTACTGTGGTGCATGGCTGCTCCTCTCTTCCCTGAGTGGGGGGGAAGGGTACAGACGGAGGGTGGATACAGGCAGGGGTGGGATTCAAATTTTTAACAACAGGTCCTCTAAGTCGCCGGAATTTTGGCCACGCCCATTTTCAATAACCCCGCCCATACTAATAAGCCACGCCCAGTGGCACGATTCATATTTTTGGGAGCAGTTTGTCTCCCTTATTGACAAGAATACGTTATGTATGCATGGGTGGCTCAGGCACTGGCTCATCTCCCATCCCCCCCCCCCCCCCGTATGCGTGGCCCATCGCCGGCGCGGCTCCCCAGTCCCATCTTGTATCACGGCTCCCCGTCCACCGCGGACCTCCTACATGCTCGCCGACGGCTCCCTTCATCCTCCCTGGCTGCCTGCCTGGAATGATTCATGATTCATCCCGCCCCCCCCCCCCCCCCCCATGCGTGGCTCATCGCCGGCTCCCCGACGCTCCCAGTCCCATCTCGTATCATTCATGGGTATGGCTCCCCGTCCTGGCCGTCCACCGCAGACCTCCTCCTCCCCGCCGGCTCCCCCATCCTCACTGGCTGGAATGATTCATACTCACCTGAGTCACCTCACAGGCTCACACACCGCGTAGCAGAGGAACGGAATCCTCCACCTCGCTCTGTCCCTGCGCAGCACTGCACCGTCCTCCTCGTCCTGTGTGAGCGCCGCGGTCAGGTGGTAACGGTCATTTAAGATGATGAATATTCATGAATATTCATCACCTTAATGAGGCGGCACCATGTGACCGCTCACACAGGGCGAGCTGCAGTCGTGCAGTCGCTGAGAGCTAGTGATGGGCAGTCCGGCTCTTTTTGGTGATCCGGCTCTTTCGGCTCCGCTCACTATAAAGAGCCGGCTCTTTCGGCTCGTGAACCGGCTCTTTTTTAAATAAAACTAGATTTTACTCTGTCATCGTTCCCACTCTTTGCCTGTAAAGTGACAGCCTCATGATACACCTGTGTAAGTATCTAGTGAAGCAGTAAAGACTGTTTTTTAGCGTTGCTGTTTCCGCAGATTGTTGGCTCTTGTGAACAGAGCCCGCGCTACTTGGTTGTAGTCCTAAGGCCGGGTTCACACTGCGTTAGCAGCAGCCCGCTCAGCACATATGCTAACTGGCTGCTGTTAACGCAAGTGCCGACGTTACATCGCGCTAGCGCAGATAGAGCATCTTCTAGCTCTATCTGCGCTAGCAGTGACGGACCCGGAAACGCTGCAGCCCGCGGCTCCGGGTCCGTCACTCAATGATGGCATATCCCTAGCACACGCCCATTGTGGGTGTGCGCTACTGATGCGTCCGACAATGGAGTCAATGGTGGCCGTAACGGACTGCGTTACACCGCGTTTATGCCGCTGTGTAACGTAGTCCGTCTAACAGACGCCACTAACGCAATGTGAACCCAGCCTAACCTGTATTACTTTGTAATATGTGCCGTTTTTTGTACACGTCCTTTCTGAATTAGCAAGTGCTGTGCTATATGTGTAAGATTGTAATTCATAAAAATAAAGGCATGCTGCAAGCACTGTGCTAAGGCTACTTTCACACTAGTGTCGGTACGGGGCCATCGCTATGCGTCGGCCCGATGTACTGACGCACGTTGTGAAAGAAATGAACAACGTGGGCAGCGGATGCAGTTTTTCAATGCATCCGTTGCCCATTGTAAGGTCTGGGGAGGAGGGGGCGCAGTCGAAAATGGCAGATGTGACGCACAAAAAAAGTTACATGGAACTTTTTTTGTGCCGACGGTCCACCAAAACACAACGCATCCGTCGCACGATGGATGCGACGTGTGGCCTTACATCGCAATGCGTCGCTAATAAAAGTCTATGGAGAAAAAACGCATCGTGCAGATAATTCTGCAGGATGCGTTTTTTCTCCAAAACAACGCATTGCGATGTACACCAAACAACGCTAGTGTGAAAGTAGCCTTACACGCACACTGTATACACACACTGTACACACACTACACACACACATACACTGTGTACATACGCAATGTATACACTGTACACACACAAACACACACACACACACGCTGTGCAAAGCATACGGAATAGTAAACTCAGTTTATTTCAACACAACGTGGAACAGAAATGTATAATTGCTACTATACCATCAACTCCTGCTGGTGGTGCACAGCACTACAAATCCCAGCAAGTCAAACAGAATATGGCACTGCAACCCTAGTTACATACCAACTTTATTAACAGTTAAGTTACAGTAAATATGATTGAGGTAGTATTACAGATAGAACAAGTTTAAAGAGATTGTCCATGACTAACATTGATGGCCTGGCCTTAGGGTACCGTTACACTAAATGATTTACCAACGATCACGACCAGCGATACGACCTGGCCGTGATCGTTGGTAAGTCGTTGTATGGTCGCTGGGGAGCTGTCACACAGACAGCTCTCCAGCGACCAACAATGCCGAAGTCCCCAGGTAACCAGGGTAAACATCGGGTTACTAAGCGCAGGGCTGCGGTTAGTAACCCGATGTTTACCCTGGTTACCATTGTAAATGTAAAAAAAAACAAATACTACATACTTACATTCTGATGTCTGTCATGTCCCCCGCCGGCGGCTTCCCGCACTGACTGTCAGTGCCGGCCGTAAAGCACAGCACAGCAGTGACGTCACCGCTGTGCTCTGCTTTTACTTTCCGGCCGGCGCTCACAGTCAGTGCGGGAAGCAGACGCCGGGGGACGTGACAGACATCAGAAGGGGAGTATGTAGTGTTTTTTTTTTTTTTACTTTTACAATGGTAACCAGGGTAAATATCGGGTTACTAAGCGCGGCCCTGCGCTTAGTAACCCGATGTTTACCCTGGTTACAAGCGAACACATCGCTGGATCGGTGTCACACATGCCGATCCAGCGATGACAGCGGGAGATCCAGCGACGAAAGAAAGTTTCAAACGATCTGCTACGACGTACGATTCTGATCGGTCCCTGATCGCTGCTGCGTGTCAGACACAGCGATATCGTATGGATATCGCTGGAACGTCACGGATCGTGCCGTCGTAGCGACCAAAGTGCCACTGTGAGACGGTACCCTTACTGTAGGTGATCAATGTGGCGAGACGCTGCAGAGAAGCGAGTGCAGCCCCAGCCTCCTGTGATGCCACGTGTGAGACCACCTCAAATGAAACCGTGCACTCTGAACTACGCAAAACAAATCCCCCAAACTATACGGTGGAATTGCTTCCCCACCTTCATTTTACCTCACTGTGAACTTTTTTTTTCCTGGTTTTTCAGGACATTATATGGTAAAATGGGCTCATTCAGAACTAAAACTTGTCCTGCAAAAAAGAAAAACAAAACCACAAGCCCTTACAAAGGCTCCTGAAAGGTGTGGCAGAAAAAGAACAATAGCTGCAACATGAAGGGGTTAATCACCATGATTTGCAGATATTTTGGGTGCATTAAAAAGGTTGCAAAAGTGTAAAGACAAGAAGAGCTGCAGAGTGTCAGATAATTGGAGATGGCACAGAACTGCAGCCGTTATTAGAGGGAGCTGATACTAACAGCATGGCCACCTCTCCAGCACAAGCCTGGCCTGACGGGAGGCTACAGGCTGCACAGCTGCGGTACTTGTGTGAGGGGAATGCCCGGGTGCTGAGGGGAACAATACAGCGACACTTCAACCGCACCCGGCTGTGCCTTCCTAGGGAGTGGGGACTGATTTTGTGATCACATCACTGGACTCACCGGCATTTCTTTACACTCCACAGACTCCACATCTCCCTCTCTCCTGTCTGCTCCTCCCACATGAGTCACAGTCACACTTCACTGAGCTCGCTGAATCTGATAGGCTGCAGGCGCCAGACAAGGAAGGGAAAAAAAAAAAAAGAGTCGGTTCACTCATGCTGCAGAGCCGGCTCCCGGAACGCTGGCAGATAGAAATTTTAGTAAACGGCTGCCCCGTACCGGGTCGTACCGGCTGAATCCCACCCCTGGATACAGGAGATAAAGCAAAGGTTCGTGGCCTCAGCATCTTCACCTTCAGAAGTAACCCGGGGAATAGTGTGAGCTAGGGCGCCCCCTAGCGTTAGGGACAGGGAAGGAGCCCTGGTCCCGGTTCACCCGACAACTGAGTCGTGCCAACAGCGCCAACTTCACTCTCTCCTCCTTTGGGCAAATCAGGCATCAAGAGGAAGTCACAGCTGCTGCTGGGCAATCACTTCATCTTGAGGTCTGATAGGGGAGAGTGAAGCCAGTGTTGATTGGGTGCAGGGATCATGTGACAATGTAACAATCTCAGGGAGAGTCAGTGCAGACACTGCTGGAACACCATCTTATGGGAGTATAAAAGTGTTGTTGTTATTTTGCTGGGTGCAAACAGGCTGATTGAGAAGGGGCCGTGAGTATTGGACAACCCCCTTAGGGTTAAAGGGAACCTGTCACCTCCCTCAGGTGTTTGTAACTAAAAGAGCCACCTTGTGCAGCACAAATGCTGCATTCTGACAAGGTGGCTCTTTTAGTTATGCTCCCTGCACACTCTGAAATAAATGCTTATAAAATGCGCCCCCTCATACCCTGAAATCGCCAGGGAGGCAGGTTTTTCCTTCCTAAGCCAGACGTCACCCTGGGCCTGTGCGCACCGGGCGCTGCCTCCTCTTCCTTCATTATCGTCCCCGGCGCCTGCGTTGTATGTACGAAGGGCAGCGCAACTGCGCATGCCCAAAAAAAAAAAACAATGCGCCGGGGACGATAATGAAGCAAGAGGAGGCGGCACCCGGCGCACACAGGCCCAGGGTGACGTCTGGGAGGCGTCTGGCTTAGGAAGAAAAACCTGCCTCCCTGGCGATTTCAGGGTATGAGGGGGCACATTTTATAAACGTTTATTTCAGCATGTGCAGGGAGCATAACTAAGAGAGCCACCTTGTCAGAATGCAGCATTTGTGCTGCACAAGGTGGCTCTCTGAGGGGGGGGGGGGTGACAGGTTCCCTTTAAGTTCCCATGACCAGTTTTTGATGCTGCATATTTTTTCTGTGCAAAAAACACAGCCTCTTACAATTCCAGTAAAGGGTATGGGACTTAAAAAAAAAAAAAAAAAATCATCAGGTTTTTATTTTTTTTTTACAGTGTAAACTGCGGTGAGTTCCAGAAATTCTCATCAAGTCAGTTTCTCTTGTGGGTATGCAAAGTTTTATGTGCAATTTTTCCCCATAGACTTGCATTAGATGTGAAAAATTTACAGGTTAAAAAAAAACGCATGGAATCCACACATGACTTTATCAAAGTTTTGTCAAAGACAAAAACACCTGCGACTGAAAATCATTGGTATTCATCTGAAGAGACAATTGCAAAACTTTACTTTCCACAAGAAAATGCAGGGCGTGAAAATTCAACCTAAGTCATTCCAAATGGCTAAAGGGGTGCACTAAAATACAAAATTATTTTTCATGCTTAATGCCTATTTAGTGTATATTTACTATTTAAAAGAATGCACAAGAAACAGCAAGTACTATAAAGGGAGTTTAATATTAGAGGGAACAGGACAGTGCAATATCAGTATCATTTCATCAAAAATCAGTCAAGATATAACCACAAACTCAAGATTAGAAGCAAATTCTATCACAAAACAGTCTATGTGTAAAGAAGTTTATTTAATAGAAGTTTCGATCACCTTCAGCAGTATCAAAAAAAGTAGTTTACAACATTAGTAGTCCTACTGCTACTAAAGAACTGAGACCCCACATCTCATGAGAAGAACACACTAGAAATAACAGTACTGCTACTCCGCAGAATTCTGATCGACAGACCCTTCATGACCACAGATCCTTCTCGTCATAGAATTTATTTTTCCTTATGCAGCAGGTCATCATAGCATTTATTGCCGATTCATTGCGTTTCTCATAGGTCTAGATCAGTGTTTCCCAAACTCCAGTCCTCCCGACCCCAACAGACCATGTTTTCAGGATTTCCCTAGTATTGCACAGGTGATGGACTTAGAAAGGCAGCAGATACAAGGGATACTAAGGAACCCAGAAACCATGATCTGTTAGGACTGGAATTTGGGAGACACTGGTCTATATTATTTCAGGCTCCAAAATCTCCAAACAATACTTGAAACTGGCCAAATAAAATGGAGAGCAGAAGGCAAAGTTTCTTCCTCAGGTCATGATCACACTATCTGTATTTGTAAGCCAAAACCAAAAGTGGAACAAGCAGAGGAAAAGTATAATAGAAACATATGCACCACTTCTGCATTTATCATCCACTCCTTGTTTTGGCTTACAAACACTGATGTGAAATACTGACCAAATACTGATAGTGTGACCGTAGCCTTACAGAGATCCTGACATTTATTTGTTCATGTGCAGCAGCCATATTGGTTGTCGCCTTTAAATTAGCTTCACAGAAACTGGAAATTTGCCAGCATGTTCAATAACCAGCCAGGGTTATCGCGAGTTGCCAAGAAGATTCAACAGTGGAAGACTAAAGTCTGTACTTCTCATTTTTTGCAGAAATTACTCTGCAGTAAAACGTACGTCGTCGCTAAGGCCTTAATTTTCTAATTTGCTATTGAGCCTTTAATGTGAATATGGATTCAATCAATTCTATCAAAGGCTCAAGAAGAATTAGTGAAATGTAGATTAAGAATCAGAAGTCACAATGACTTTACAAAACCAATAATTTTTAGGAAAGGGAAAAGTGCTCTCCAACAACTCCAAAGTCTGGCCAGCCTCCATCGGTACAAACAGTAAAAGACAGAAGTAAAGAGATTGTACACTCACGCCAATCAGAAGCAACTGCAGTCTGGGCGGAAGAGTTACACATGCACCCAGCGAGTATCGTGGACATGTCCTCGTCTAGGCAGCAGGACTTCTACACGATACACACTGGGGGACTGCAACATTCCCACCCAAGAGACCGTTCTGTCTTTCATCACCTGATATCAGATTGGTCAAGAAAACAGAACCCCCCGGTCAATAAAACCAATGAAAGGCGGAAAACATTGCAACTCTAAAGACTACTGCATATGAATGGCATCATTAAGAGGGAGACTCCGGTATAGGACAACCTGTTTCCCAGCTAGTTTAACAAAAAGAAAAACCATAGTCTGCTTTACTCCCCGTGTCCATGTCCAGTGCGGAGTCTCTGCCGCTGCTCCTGGTGGCAATTATTGTTTGTAGCGCTGACATCAAGTTGACACTACTGCAGCCAATATGGGAGCTCAGCAGCTATGCCAGAGTTGTGGGCAACGACCACTCAGAGCCGCTGAACCCAGGAATTGACTGTAGCACAACATGATGTTAGCGCTGCAGACAATAACAGAAACCAGGAGCAGCAGCAGAGACTCACGCTGGACCTGGGGAGTTGGAGTAAAGCATAAAACAAACTGCAGCTGGGAGAGAGGAGTTTTCTCTCAGAAAAATCTCAGAAATCAGAAAACTCCTTTAAGATCACCAGTGCAGATAATCTTTGGCACTCAGCAACCAGACATATTCCCAGCACAAGTTAGAGGCTATGCGCAACTCTTGCTTGTTGTCCATACTAGTTTTTAATTAATGAAAACTAATGGAGAAAGGAAGATTGTGACCCATGCCTTCTTTTCCTTTAAAAATCAAAAAGAAATGAAATATAAAATCTGAAACAAGCCCCACGTATGTCAGCAGAAAACCTGCCCTGGATACTTTGTGCTCTTTACAAATTAGGTTCCAGAAGTCTAACTCACAAACTAAATCTCGATCGACCTTTGATCTGACGTAGATTTTGGCAAGGAATTTCACAGTGAAATCTATGTCAAATCCTACTCATGTGAATGCCGCCAAACAGTACAGCACCGTTTCTAAAAATACGGGAAAGGGGAGAAATCTAAATCAGCAAATTGAGTGGTATGCCGCTTTCAGGTTCATATCCTTTGCCCTGAACATTGTATACTACAGACCTCCCCAGACTGCTATTTGTTCTCTGCAAACAGTTGTGCTCAATTACACAATGCAATTGTGATAATATCAAGCTGGGGGATGACAAGTCGGGGAAGGGTGCAGAGACTTTATCCATGCTGTGTGCCTATAGAATTAAGCTGGCCTCGCAAACAGAAATCTTAAAACAATGCTAAGTTTTCTATGTAGGACTGCCGAAATAATAGGACATAATACACCTTTTTGGATAGTTTTCTTACACATTGGTTTAGCGGTGAGTAAACCTGGCTATATGGATTTAAAGGGAATCTGTCAGGAGTTCACTCCTCAATCTATTTATATGTACTTGTAGTTCTTTCAAAGACAAGTCCACCAATAGCATTACATGGCCAGTCCATTCCTCCATTACAGAGAAGTCAGTGTTTGAACTGATATGTAAATGGAGCTGAAGCCTCTGTCACTCCAGCTTTGTTCTCCACCCAGCGCTGCCTTCTTTCTCTGGACTGACAGCCGCTCTGCTGTGTGACTTCAGGCAGGAGGAGGCGATGCTGGGAGGGTAATAGAACTGGAGTGACAGAGGCTTCAGACCTACCATAGCTCTTCAGCCTTATTTACATATCAATTCAAACAACGATTTCCCAATAAATGCGGAACAGAATGGCCACGTAATATTGTTGGACTTGTTTTTGAAAAAGTTACATGCGCATATCAACAGTTTGGGGAATGAAATTCTGCTGCCAGATTCCCTACAAGGCCTCATTCTGAAGTCAGCATTTCACATATGCTTTATTCATATTTTTTTCACAGGCAGAACACATACCCAATTTCAGTTTATGGCGATTTAGTTTGTGCACAGTATGACCACAAATAATAGAAAAAAAAACAACAACACATGTCTGATTTTGATCCAATGGGCAGATGAAAACGACCCTTTGAAATCAGTGGGTCACAAGAGAAGCTTGGAAATGTTCAGAGGGTTTGTTTTTTTTGCACACACACAAAAAAAAAAAAAAAAACTTATCCAACACTGATGGCAAAAAAAAAAAAATTAAACAGACAAAAACAAAAAAATAAATATGAATATTGGATCTAGAACACTTGTGAAAAACAGATACATTTTTCACTTGTACAAAAAAAAAAAAATAATTAACATCTGAATGAAGCATAAGCCAAGAACTTTGCAGAAATAGCACCCGATTGTTATTCTAAGGCGGGGTACAGATGAGCGCACGCCAAAAAAAAAAACAAAAAACATTTTTGCTCCTGAAACAAGACTGATGAATTTTCATCCATACATCTGTCTTTTAAAATCATATAACATCAGAGTTTTACATTAGCAATGTGAGAAGTGATAAAAAAAAAAGCCAAGTATAGTCTCCTATGATAATAATTGCATTAAATCCATAAAATAAAATTAAAAAAATGATAACGTGTATGTGCTCCGCTTCAGGCATAGTCATTGGCTTATAATAGGGGAGACCAATCCAAAATGCAGATAATAGTAGTCCATGTTGTGATTTTTTATTTTTACATGCAGACCATCAGTCCATGTGTGAAAATGTTCACGTGAGCTACCACTTTGATTTGCATCGATTCTTGTCCTGTCACTATGCCATATGTTTTGGCTATGGAAAGAACAGACTGATTATACATTTGTTGGGATGAGCCCCAAGTCCACCAGGTATTATTAACAGGTAATACTTCTCCCAAATATCCTGTTCAGCTATATATCAGGTGCAGCTGATTTTGGCAGCTCTTTTTAGCATCCACCAATTTAAATGTGATTATAACAAGGCTCTTAAAATTTGCGCAGAAGGTCGACATGTTTAATGGACTGTTCTTCGACCATAATGCTTGGACTGGCTTCGGATCTCAAATAACCTTTTATAAAGTGTGTATCTTTAAACACAGAAAATAAAAACCTAATGAAATGTAGGTGCACCTGTACTGTACCTATTAAAATCATATTGCTGTCTCGATCTTGCAGAAAAAAAATAAAATCAGTAATAAATCAGCAGAATTGTTTTCCCACACTGATGGTGATATTAATATTCCTAATTTGAACTATTCAAAAAAACAAAAATATATAAAATATTGATTTAAAACTAAGCAAAGAAAATTGCAGACAAACTCGTATAATGTGTGTGATGGCATTGGTGCCAAATTCATTGTGATGTTACACAGGTATATAAATATTTTCTGCAAAACTAATCAGTCAGCTGGATTTCTCTTTACTGATATTACATTATTATTATTATTATTCTTGGAAGATGCAGCATAAATAGAGTTAGGACATCTTTATAAAATCACTCTAAAAAGATTGTATGTTACAAAACAAAAGTCATCTTATTTACATGTAAAATCCGCAATATCCTAGAAAACGGCTAAACCAACGCAGCGGATGGAAGCTGGCTCAGTTCACTACATGGAGCTATGTACACTGTACACACCACGGTGTTGTAGTAGATCAGACAGTCTTGTTTAAATGCAGGACCTGCCGCATAAACTCATACGTAGTGAACGCTACAGCTTGAGACGGGATACAGCGGATGTAGTTGAGGGATAAGCCTCGGTATAATCCTCTGCTTACTCCATGCTCCTTGTACACGTATTTAAGAGTCTGCAACATGGTTCTGTGAAGGATACATAAAAATAAAGTACTTCTTAGACACAGGGAATAGTTACAGTCTGGGTTACAGGCATATTTCATCCTACTGCCATCAGTGGTGACTATTATTGGGTATCAGACGTGGCGATTCTGTACTAACATTTGTATTTTTATTGATTCCAGATAATATATGGTGCACGTGTATCATGTAACAGTTGTGTAATAAGTCACATACGGTAATTACTTACCGGCATTTTTCAGAGTCTGGGAGAATGGCGGCCAACTGCATCCTACGCCGTGTAACATCCAAAGGATAACTGCAGGAGATGAAGGTGATAAAAATATTAATGCCATGACTTCACCCAAAGACATTGCAACAAAACCTCACAATATTTAGCACAGTGCTGGTCGACCTCACATGTAGCTCAGGATGAAGCAGAGGTGAGGTCTAATTCAGCGAGAGCAAGGAAATCAGATTTCCTGGTACCGGTGAAACGGCTGCAAAGCCACCCACAGTTTTTTTACAACAATACATCCCATAAATATGAGTGACAAGGGCTGGTCTCAGATGACACATCACTAGGAAATGTAGCCAAAAGTCTTCTACCAATTGCTAGAACAGAGTGATGGCGACACTCAGAAGATGTCACATTCTCCAGCTGTGAAGAAGTGGAGCAGACAGGAGGAGGCACAAAGTCATGGTAAGTTCTAAAGGCCACCTTATCAGTGGGATTAACAACAGTAAAGGTACAGTCACACTCAGCGACGCTGCAGTGATATAGACAACGAGCCGATCACTGCAGCGTCGCTGTTTAGGTCGCTGTAGAGACGTCAAACACAGCAGCTCCAGAACGATGCAGGAGCGATCCTGTGACGTAGCGGTGACTCACTTATCGTTCTCACAGGTCGTTAGCTCCATGTTTAACATTGCTGGCATCGTTGCTTTTGCTGTCAAACACGCCGATCTGACGACCAAATAAAGTTCTGAACTTCTAGCTCCAACCAGCGCTATCACAGTGGGATCCAGATCGCTGCTGCGTGTCAAACACAACGAGATCGCTATCCAGGACGCTGCAACGTCACGGATCGTTGTCGTTCTAGTTGGAAAGTTGTTTAGTGTGAAGGTACTTGACCTCCAGAGATCAAACAGGAAGCATATCTTAATGATGTGCCATGTAAGCATAGTCCAGGCTGCGCGCTGAATTACATTACTCCACAGGTAGAAATTATAGACTTACGAAATAGTCTGGGCAATCGCTCCTGCTATCCCACCACATAATAGGCTAGCGGGAGTTTTTAAAACCATGACATCTGGGTTGTCTGAAGATGGTTTTCCCAGAACTTCTGGAAAGTGTCGGAGTCCATTCGTCTTCAGTGTTTCAAAAGTAAAAAATGAAAATCCTGTGAAATAAAAAAGATACTTCTACAGTCAAAATGCAAGCACCAACTTATACTATTTTTTAAAGCCTTTTTTTAATTGATCTCCTTTTGTTTCATGTCCTGCAGAGCAGTGGTTGTTTGGGGCCTGGGACATCCGCCAATTGCGTGAAAAAAAAAAAAAAATTCTGGAGTGCTGAGTTCCTGCATGATACTGTGCACAGCGAGGTTTACAAGCTCAACAACGGCGCCTGATGAGCAGCACCCTGCAGAGCAATAGCTGGGGGTCTCAGGTTCATGAGAAAATTCTAAAGAGGAATTCTAGATTTCTAATAATACTGTTATATGTAATTAAAGCTTCAGAATATCATACCTGCATAAGGCGCCATCCCTACAACTGTTGGAAAAAGTCCTCTGTAATAACCACGAAAGCCCCCTTCCTACAATAAGCAAAAAAAATAAAAAAATAGTGTCATCCAATCACTGCAGTCAAAGTGTGGTAACATTAAAAGGCTCCACAAGTTCTAAAGTTATGTGCTATGGTATGATCACTTTATATCCAGTGAACAGCATGGATCACTAAACCACAACTGCATCACATTCATTGTCAGTATTTGGGTAGGTCCAAGAATTCAGGCCCCATTGATCATAAAGTGATAGAATATCCTAGTAAGATATTAACATTTAAACGGCGAAAAAAAGAAGTATTTATAAATGATGATCTAAATAAAAACATCTGGAAAATAGAATGATGTCGCTGTGAGTGGATATTAAGTCTAAGACCGACCCCATGATAAAAGGTATAAGCCATAGCTGCGTGTCATCCTCTTGAGGAACAGCTGGGCACATTAGCATCTAAGAAAGCTGATCACTGCTCATGGCTATGACTGTTACATTTATAACGTGCAGTTAGAGAGAAAAATTGAGTTTTGGAAAGAAAAAAGGGGGGGGAAAAAAAACAAAAAAACACAAACATACATAAATGGAACTAAAATGCTCACCAATATAAATGGATATGGCTAAGCTAAAACGCATAAAAAAAAAAAAGTAAAAAAATAAAAAATACAAAACATGTCACATACCTTTGTGTAAATCGTTTTGAATGTGTGTATGATGCCATTGTAGCCCAACTCTCCTTTCACTTGAAATGCTAGACGGGCTCGGACCATATCGAGAGGATATGTACAAATGACAGCGGTGATACCTGGAACGTCAATGATGGCGACTTACACAATGTACCAGAACACACTGGACAACTACTAGACAATCCCAGCAACTATTCAGTGTTCTCTACAAATCAACCCTCCTACATGTGAGCTCTGCCATGGGATATGGAGGCCGAGACCTGTACTTGGGTCCCTCTGTAGTTACATATCCTAACGGGACAGTAATGAAAAAGTGTCAGCAATTACATACGGCCATAAGGACGCTGAGGTTCCAGAGTCAGTATTCGTTCCTAACTATGAACAACCTGATACACAGACAGGATACATCAGTGCAACATTTCAAAGAAAACAGTAGGGAAAAAAGCAAACAGGAGAATTGTCCGCTGGGCAGCCCTCCTCAGGCAGCTCCATGCCCAGCCATCCTCCTTGGCTTCACTCTATGCAAAGTCAGGAAAAAAAAAACCTGGGGTGGGTGGGAAGCGCCCAGTGGACACTTGTTTGAGAGTAAAGTACAGGTAACTGTAGTATGGCGGGCTGGTCACCATTTTATGCTGCTTCTGGTTCTAGCACTTTCAAACTGCAGATAGGTTCTGTTTGAAGGGACTCGGTCAGCACAGTCTGACTGTGCTGACCAAGTACAGGCACTTGGTGCACCATGTCATGGCCAAACATTTACATGCACCTTCTCACCTACCGTACTTGTTTTCCATCTTACTCTATCTCTATGAAGCCAGAGCTGTCAAAGAAGACGGACTGTGGAGATAGAGGGAAAACTAGCAGGTGGGAAGGTGTATATAAATGACTGGCAGCCATGATGCACCCAGCGCCTGTACTTGGTTTGAACAGTCATTCTCTGCTGACAGAAACAAATTTAAGCGATCAAAAGGGGTTTTCCCCAGGAACAAAGTTAATTTTAAAGGGAATCTGTCACCTCATTCTGCCGCTATAAACTGCGGCCACTGCCATCAGGGGCTTTATCTACAGCATTCTGTAATACTATAAGCCTCCGATGTAACCTGAAAGATAAGAAAAACAAGTTAGATTATGCTTCTGTTGCGGCTCCTGCGCAGGCGTACTGATTTGCCCGGGTAAAGTACTGCAGTGCGCAGGGCCTCTCTGACCTTTCCCGGCGCACTGCAGTACTTTATGCTGCAGTCAACAGGGCAGAGAATTACGCCTGCGCAGGAGCCATGACAGAAGCAAGGAAGAGGATGTTATCGAATGAAGATGGGAGGCCCCGGACCTGCGACGCCCATCGGATCCGCGATGCCCATCGGACCCAGACCGCACCGGGACCGCCCCTGGGTGAGTATAATCTAACTTGTTTTTCTTATCTTTCAGGTTACATCGGGGGCTTATAGAATGCTGCAGATAAGCCCCTAATGGCGGTGGCCGCAGTCTATAGCGGCAAAACGAGGTGACAGATTCCCTTTAATCAATACATCTTGGAATAATAAATGATTTCCACAATTGGATGTTTTTACAAAAAAAAATAATATCCCTGTGCTGACATAATCTTATAAATGTGCCCCTGCTGTGTACTGTGTAATGGTTGTGTCTGACCGTGCAGGAACATGGTCTGATCATACCACATCTCCTGGGGAGGGGGGAAGCAAAAGAGAATATACAGACAGGACAGCATGGGATCACAGCTGATTCTATCTGTGAGGTTAAACATTTACCTGCTTGGTTTTTTTTTTAAATGTTTAACCTCACAGAAAAAATCAGCTGTGATCCCATGCTGTCCTGTCTGTATATTCTCTTTTGCTTCCCCCCTCTCCAGGAGTTGTGGTATGATCAGACCATGTTTCTGTACGGTCAGACACAGCCATTACACAGTACACAGCAGGGACACATTTATTAGATTATCTCAGCATAGGGACATGGTTTTTTTTAACAAATCCAGCTGTGGAAAATATCATTATTCCAAGATCTCTTGATTAAAATTTACTTTGTTCATGGGAAAACCCCTTTAAGTTATATTGGTCACTTCATTGTCAGGTGTATATTCCTGCCTACACCTCCTGTGGTCAGACTATGCTGTGGACAAATGCTCTCTGCTATTAGATAAACCGGCACAATAGGCCAGTCTCTGGCCCTTACACAGGGCAGCATAGTGTGATGACAGATATGCTCTAAACTAACAACCAAAAATGTCAGGCCTACAGTTTTTACCCTAAATTACCATCATAACTGCACACATTCAGCTCAGCTGAACACGTCTGAAATCCTTATTGGAGATGACGTGGGGTGTCTGATGTGCTCCACCTCAGGTTCAGAATGGCAGACAAGACACAGCACACACACATTTGTTTTTATGCCACAACAAAACACGGTGAGTGGAATTTTACAGCATTTATTAACAGATCTATAGTGCCATCCCAGAGTAAACACGTCTATAGGCAGCAATAACAATGACAAGGTCAGCTTGCCAAAAGCGTTAAACTGGCCATCCTCTTCATGCCATGATTGGCAACACTATAATAAATAATCGTACGTAGTAAATAATCACAAGAATGATGTGACCAGCGACATGCAAGTTTGAACATGGGACGTAATTTAACATTTTACAGAATAAACTTATGCAAAGTACTGACCATCCCATAAATGCAGAATTTCAAGAGACACTGGCATAACATTTTAAATCTATGTCTGTCCAAAGTAATAAAAATCATCTTTTTTCGCAGACTTTGACGGTATGTGCACACGTCAGGATTTCTTCGGGATTTTTTGCGGGTTTTTTTTGCGGATTTCCCCAATAAAAACGCATACATTATGCATCCTATCATTTAGAATGCATTCCGCATTTTTTGTGCAAATGTTGCGTTTTTTTTCCCGCAAAAAAAACGCATTCCGGAAAAAGCAGCAACATGTTCATTATTTTTGCAGATTTCCCATGAAATTGGAGTGTCAGGGAAAAAAACGCATACATTTCGCAAAAAAAACGCATGCGGATTTCTGGCAGAAATGTCCGGATTTTGTCAGGAAAATTTCTGCAAGAAATCCTGACGTGTGCACATACCCTTATACACTGTATATAGCCATTGTGCAAGTGGCAATGTCTCCTGTGGAAGACACATTTCTGACTCCTATGTGCCAAGTACAATATGAGGGTTATTTATGTCACCTTATATGACTATTAGAAGAAATGACTACAGCACCACCAGCGCAGGAGTCGTGTCACCAATATAAGGTTCCTGCACTTAGTCTCATACTTACCAGCAGCCATCTTCACCTGTTATCGGCACTGCTCCGCGTTTCAGGTTGTCACCTGCCAGATCGCTCCAGTGTTTGCACTTCTCAATAGAAGTCTGAGAGCCAGAACAAGGGTCTCATAGACTTACACTGAGAGCCTGTGACCGTTACCTCTGATTTCCGGCCAGTCAGGAGCTGCGGTTACAAGATGGTGGAAGGGACCAGACTGGTGGTGCCAGGAAGAGCTGAGTGCAGAGACCTTAGATTAGAAGCACCACTCCAGCGGTGAAATCAGAAGAAACGCTGCAGTGGTGCTTTAAGGATGCAAGACAGTTGAAATGCCATATACTATGTTTTTTATTGTAGGCGTCCTATACAACAGTGATACTGTACCTGCCATAGATCCAGCCATTAATCTGTGCACGTGTTCTGATTTCCCAAGTTTTACACGCAGTATCTAGAATTAAACATTGGGGAGTTACTTTTGCATTCAAAAACACAATAACATTATGGTTTAAGGAAAATTTGTGAAGTAGGATGTGGTCTAGTCTCAGATCATTCAATCCAGGGTACAGCCACACATGATAATACGAGGAGATAAAGTCATTGTACCATGGTTACATCAGCTGTTGGGGTCCTGCAGTCAGCAAGTAATATGTCATGATGGGCTACAATCTTGCCAAAAACCCACCACTCAATAACAGCTGTGTTATTCACTCTAGATTGCAGGGACCGATTAGGAGGATGAAATGGGCGTCGTAACGCTCACCTGAAGATTAAGTGGCAGGTTTTATAGTGACAAAGTTCAGCGCATATCTTAGGCTTACATTGGAAAACAAGTCAAACATGCAACCTTTAGTCAGCTTCTGTTTTCTTTTTCTATGAATAAAATGCCTTCACTGAGAAGAAATACATTTTCACATAACCTAAAAAGTTTAAACGTCTGTTCCATAGAATCAAAAAAATATTGCAAAAAATCCTCAGAAAAAGTAAAAAAAAAAAAAAAAAAAAAAAAAAGAAAAGAAAAGAAAAGAATCTATACATGCACTCCCCGATCTCCTGCAGGACTCATCCAGGCACTCACCTCGTCGGCCTCCCCTGTTGGTCTCTGCTTCTGGTCTTGACTCAAAAAAATGCCCATTCACCCAGTAATTGACTGAGGGGGACCATTGTGGCCAGCAACTGGCTGAGTGGAAATTTATGGTGTGTGGAGGTCGAAAACCGGGTGAAGGCCAGAACAGAACTCACAGGCATCAGGGAGGGTGAAGAGTCATTTTTTTTAACCAGTACGAGAATATCAAGTATTGAAGTTTTGATTGAACAAGCACATATATACCGTAACTCTTTGTTTTTACTAGTACATTTTTTTCTTTAGTTAAAATTGTAAAAGGGTAAAAATGACTTTTGACAAGGAACATAAATAGCATGTTTGTAGTAAAGCTATGGCTAACCCATCGCTCCTGATTTATTAAGTTTCTGGTCACTATCCCCATACCAGGGAGATCAGCGGGAATATAGTCATCTGCAGGCTTGATCTTCTAGTGGTCATACATCTTAGGTGCTTGGTTGTTTGGCTGACAGCCATTACTCCAAAACAAACCCTAACCCGCCCACCATTACACATACCACGCTCAATTTGGCAACATGGAGCAAGCCACTGTCGAACCCCTCCGACGGTGGCTAATCTACCTTCAGGAGAAAAGATCGGTCATGTTGAAATTCAAGACACCAATCCTTCCCCAACTGGCCATCTATCCCCAGGGAAGAATCGGTATGTCACCATATACATTACATGGTAGGACACTCATGATGTTAATCTATTGTGTATGGGCACCATTATTATACAGAGGGGCAAACAGCATCAGGATGTAAAAAAAAAAAAAACATGCAACAGATTAAGTCAGAACTCCATACATACCCAATGTAACCTGCATTATAGTAGGCGAAGGTGAGATTCTTACACAGTTTGTATCACCTTTCTGGCCTTCACTGTGCTAAACGGACACAGTTGCCTTGTAAAACGTCACCACAAAAACGAGTTAATACCTTTTTATATTTGTCAAATGCCATAAACTGTATGGCACCATAAGGAAAGATCCGAACCATCATGGCCCCATTTCCTTTGTACAACCCCAAGAAACCTTCGTTCTTTTTGACAGCGAATACAGTGGACAGAACTCCTACGGAAAAAGGAAAATTGGGAGATGCAGAACCTTAAGTATAGCATTTCTCTGTGATAAACCAGCCATACATTCTGTAAATTATTATTTTTCCTTTAAAATCACCAATTAAAAAAAAAAAAAAAGTGAAAACCACTGAATCCATTATGAAGTTTTTCTTACCCAAGTGCCTGTAATGGACATTTTGTGCCTGCAATAAAATCTTGATCCTGTCCAGAGGTGCAATGGTCGTTTTTGCACAGCAGCTTGCAACGCCTATGTAAAAATGATCACAGGGTACATTACCATTATTTTATACAACATTTATAGACCAAACGTTTACTAAAATGCTGCAAAGGGCAACAATATGGACGACACATTAGCGCCACCAGCAGTAATTATCTGCTGGGGTCACAACAATGATAACAGGGTATGTTAGAACCTGTATTAGGGTAGATTAAAATTGTCCATAAACAATGCATATCCCACAAAAGTGCATGTGCAAAACATCTTATAGTCTAAAGTGCATGTGCAAATGTAGTGATAACACTGAAAAACACCAATAAGGCTAAGTTCACACTAGCGTTGTGCGCCGCTGCGTCGGCGACGCAACGCACAACGCACGCAAAAACGCGGCAAAACGCACGCAAAAACGCTGCGTTTTGCGACGCATGCGTCGGTTTTTGCCGAAAATCGGACGCAAGAAAAATGCAACTTGTTGCGTTTTCTTGGTCCGACGCTTGCGGCAAAAAAGACGCATGTGTGGCACAACGCAACAAAAAAAAACGCATGCGTCCCCCATGTTAAGTATAGGGGGCGCATGACGCATGCGTCGCCGCTGCGTCGCCGACGCAAACCCGACGCACATTAGCTTAACGCTAATGTGAACGTAGCCTAAGTGCATGATGAATTGAATGATGAATTGAAGAGTACAATAATTAGTAGGGGACTATTCTCTTCCTAATATGTTGTCAGATAAGCACCACTGTACATAGGGGTTTCATGACATTCCTTGATAGCATGCTTAGAAGGAGTGATCCAGATCACATATGGTCCATTCCTCAAGATAGATGTTTTATACATAGACTTATAAGCTAACAGATCCAGGAAAAGGTCAAAGGGATTAATCTCATCCTATTATCCCCTAGGATGACCCTTCCTGACAGCTGGGGTTGGCACTCTAAAATAGTAAGGGTATGTTTCCACGTTCAGGAAACGCTGCGTTTTTGACGCTGCGTTTTTCCGCAGCGTCAAAAACACAGCATCCAGATGTTACAGCATAGTGGAGGGGATTTCATGAAATCCCAACTCCACTATGCGTTAAAAAACGCATGCGTTTTTGCCGCGAAAACGCATGTGCGGTGCGTTTTTTCAAAACGCAGCATGTTGCTACAATGAGCAAAACACGCAGGAACACCGCAGGTGACCTGCCAGTGACCTCAGGTGCAGTTTTGGTCAGGATTTTACCTGCATAAAATCCTGACCAAAGCCTGAAGCAAACCTGAACGTGGACACATACCCTAAAACAGCGGCGCCCCCACTTCCAAGTTGTCTGTCCCTATAATTCACATTTCTAAAAATAAAGGTATTTATTTTTACGATAAGAGACAGCGGTTTACCTCCTGCCACAAAAGACCGAAGCCAATAGAAATCTTTGTATCCGGGGTTCTGCAGTCGGCCTTTAGATGGCGTGATAGCTGCCTCAGAAGTCATTATGATCAATAATGCATGTTTTCTATATAGAAAATATATAGAAGAATACTGGGAGGAAGGGGAGAAAAGAATTGTAAGATATTTACATTGCAAAATTAAAACTTTTCATATTCAATAATCAGATTTAAAAAAAATTTTTTTTACTTGTTTTATTCCTTGTATGCAAAAATTACAAAGTTCTGAAAGAATGAACATATTAACTCTTACAAATTATCGCCACATGTTCAATACAAACTCCTGAATAATAAGGAACCACATTAGGCTACGTTCAGACGATGCATTTATGGTCTGTGTGGAGGCAGCACAGGAGACCAATGCTAACCTACGGGCTAGTGTATTCAGCTGATTTTCCTCAGACTCTCAGGTCCGCACGGAGCCACTCATTTCTGCATTTTGTGGATGTAATGGGTCCGATCCATTCAGTGGCTCATGTGAACGTAACCTAACACAGCCATAAACAACAACATATACACTTTTCAGCCAGAACATTAAAACTACTGACAGATGAAGTGAATGACATTGATTGTTATGTTACGATGGATATATTGAGAGGGAACAGTCAGTTCTTGACATTTGTGTGTTGGAAGCAGAAAACATGGACAAGCGTGAGGATCTGAGTGACTTTTTCTAGGACTAAATTGTAATGACTAGGTCAAAGTGTCTCAAAAATGGTATGCAAATTGCCTCTTCAGAGAAAAAGAGGACTTAAACTCTATAGCGCCACCTGTTGGAAGTAGCGATTCTACAAGTCACAATCAACCCTTTAACGAGTCGTGCAATATGACTTAGGATAAAAGCAAAATCAGTATCTCAACTTGCAGACACGGTGTTTCAGGCTGTTGGCCCTCGTCAGTGCGAAGCATGAGAACTAAGGGTACGTGTCCACGATCAGGATGGCCGGTGGTATCGTCGGAGCGGCAAAGCCCCGCCCCCTTCTGGGACGCGATGATGCCGGATGTGTTCATTGTACACATCCGGGATCATCGCACCCCTCGCATAGGGCCCTGTGTTATTCCTTGTGGCAGCGCAGCGTCGCCGCAAGGAACACGGACATGCTGCGATCTGAAAAGACGCGCAGCATGTCCGGAGTCGCAGGGCCGCCGCGTGCGTGTTTCCACGCATAGTGGACACGGGATTTCAAAAAATCCCCTCCACTATGCTGGAACATCTGGACGCTGCATGTTTGACGCTGCGGCCCCACGCGTTTCCTGA
Source organism: Ranitomeya variabilis (assembly GCF_051348905.1). NCBI lineage: Eukaryota > Metazoa > Chordata > Amphibia > Anura > Dendrobatidae > Ranitomeya > Ranitomeya variabilis. The sequence continues at coordinate 103,286,701 of NC_135235.1, forward strand.
CCGTGGACACGTACCCTAATTTGGCTAGGTGAGAGGCTCTGGACTGGGGTCTAAGGCGTTTTGGGGTGTTCCTGGTATGCACTGGATAGTATCTACCAAAAGTGGTCCAAGGAAGGAAAATGGTAAGCTGAGGGCAGAGTCATGGGTGTCAAAAACACATGGATGAGCATGAGAAGCAAGGCTAGCTCCTATGCTCAGGTCCTACAGATCACCTACTATTACAAATTGTTCCTTCGGATAGGCGATAGCTTGTTGATCGGTGGGTGTCTGACGGCTGGGACCTGCAACGATCAGCAGAACGGGGCACTTTTATACCTGTAGAAGATGAAGAAACCGCATCTTGGTGTCCGCCTCAGTAGGTATATACACCCGAAAATGATGCACAACAGAGCGCACATTCAAACCAGCAGCAACATTATAGTCTATGGTCCCGTCGGCGCATATGTCCAAATCCCATTTTGTGGGGGATTTGGACGCAAGACCGTACGGGGCCACTGAACGGGTGTGAAAATGTAACGTGAAAGGTCCCTTAGAACGGAGTGTAAGTAAGATGGCCGCTCCATTCATTCCCTGTGGGGCTGCTGGATACAGCAGAGTGCAGCGCTCGGCAGTCCCACAGGGAATGAATGGAGCAGTTGTTGCACATGACCACTGCCACACCATTCTAACGGGGATAATAGTGCTGTGTTATGCTCATCAGTGCAGGTCACAAAAGACATACCGTATATCCCCAAAGTCATATTTAATGCTGGCCCTGATACACAGCATTACAGATGAAGGTGCCCATGCTATCTCAGGTCACCTCTGCAAACGCCTGCACCGGGCAAGAGATCTGTCATCAGTTTAGGATTAGTCAGGGATAAGGGACCTTCTCCAGCACTCCGTCTCTCTCAGTACACATCACAAAACTTTGCAAACAAAGCAAAGAGAGAATGAAGCAGAGTTGTCTGATCACAGAAATGGTAATGCCCTGTACATAACAAGGTTAGTCAGGCAAAGTCACGAGAAAACCAGTGCCACCATCCACAGCAGAACCCACAGTTATAGAAGCCAGTATGCAGGAACGAGACGCACAAATCGAAGCAACAAGCAGACGGAAATACAGCAAGATAACGGCGAGTGAGCCCGACATGTGAACAAATGCCAACATTTAGGCCATGTGCACACGTTTCGGATTCCACTGCGGATTTTGCAGCACGGATTGGTAAAACTCCACTGTGGATTTAGTGCAGTTTTTGTGCGGATTTCACCTGCGCTTGTAGGGTATGTGCACACATTGTGGATTCTCTGCGAATCCGCAGCGGTTTTTGCAGTGCAGAAACGCTGCAGATCCGCAATTGATTTACAGTACAATGTAAGTCAATGAGAAAAAAGAAATGCTGTGAACACTTTGCGGAAACGCTGTGGTTTAAAAGAAGTAGCATGTCACTTCTTTTTTTTGTAGCCATTCAATTATAGAAAACCGCAGGGGTAAAAAACACAGCAAATCCGCAAGAAAACCGCAGCAAAAACGCACAAAAAAACCACAGGTGCGTTTTCTGCCAGGAGAGACAGAATCCGCACCAGAAATTCCTAAGCCTAATCCGCAACGTGTGCACATAGCCTTATACTTGCAGATTCCTATTAAGGAATAGGTGTAAAACGCTGCGGAATCCGCACAAAGAACTGACATACTGCGGAAAATAAACTGCAGCGTTTCTGTGCTGAATTTTCTGCAGCATGTGCACTGCGGATTTGGTTTTCCATAGGTTTACATGGTACTGTACACCGCATGGAAAACTGCTGCAGATCCGCAGGACCAAATCCACAACGTGTGCACATACCCTTAAGGGTATGTTCCCACGGTGAGGAAATGCTGCGGGTTGGAAGCTGTATACAGATGTTACAGTAGTGGACGGGATTTCAAGAAATCCCATCTTCACTATGCATGTGGGACATCTTTCCAGACTGCAGCATGCCTATTCATCTTGAGGAGATGCTCAGTCTCCGCAAGATAAATATCACGGTACAATGTATTGCGCACGGTTCAATGAACACTGAGGAATCACCTGTGGTCAATAGCCGGCAGCGCTTTGGATGGAGCGGACGTGATGCCGATTACTGACCGTGGGGACGTAGCCTAAGGCTGGGTTCACATTGCACTAATGGCAATGCGCTGACGGCATCCGTTACATAGCGGCACTAACGCTATGTAACGGATGTGTTAGCGCACCCATTAACTGCCATTATGTAGCGCATCGCTAATGCATGTCATAATCGGCATGCGTTCGCAATGTGCCGCCATTCTGTGACGGACCCTCTGACGCGGTCTGCAGCGTTTTCGGGTCCGTCACCGCTAGCACAGATGGAGCATCTGCGCTAGCGCGATCGCATAACGCGATCTTTAACCCCTTAATGACCGCCAATACGTCTTTTAAGGCTAGTTTCACACTTGCGTTTTGATCTGCAGCGTTTTTTTAAAAAACGCATGTGGTGAAAAAACGCATGTAAACGCGGCAAAACGCCGCGTTTTTTAGACACATGCGTTTTTGCATGCAGAAAAAATACGCTGCGTTTTGCCGCGTTTACATGCGTTTTTTTCCTGCGTTTGCGTTTTTTAAACGCATGCTGAGAAGTGTGTGACAGCTGCAAATCATCAAAATCAACTAGAAAACCCACTATAAACAGAAATAGATAGGGTTAGGGATAGGGTTAGGATCCCTAGGGTTAGGGGTTTTTATTAGAAGAATGTCCTGGTCACCAGGTCACTGATAAGCCACCCCCCACCATCAAGGTGATAAAGGGATCCAAACCCTAACCCTAACCCTAACCCTACCCCTAACCCTGACAAGCCACCCACCCACCATCAAGGTGATAAAGGGATCCAAACCCTAATCCTAACCCTAACCCTGACAAGCCACCCCCCACCATCAAGATGATAAAGGGATCCTAACCCTACCGCTAACCCTAACCCTACCCCTAACCCTAGGGATCCTAGGGATCTATAGGAATTGGCTATTATGTTGACCTGGTGACCAGGACATTCTTCTAATAAAAAGCTTTGTTCAATGTGGACACCCCAAGATATACGGTATTGCTATAGAGCAGTGATTTTCAACCTTTTTTGAGCCGCGGCACACTTTTTATACTTAAAAAATCCAGGGGCACACCACCAACCAAAATGGCACAAAATGACACTAAAACAGTACATATTCTACATATAGTTAATAATATAGATTCTAAATGTATTTATACTCACTCAGTGTGAAACCTGGGCCTGTTTCGATAAACACAAAAGGGATATCCTGGCAGGAATGGTGGAAAGACACACATGAAGCTCTTCCTCAGCAGTTCTCAGTCTCTCCTTGTTTTTAGTTTTTTTTTGTGCACATGCCCTACCCCTAACCCTAGTTCTAACCCTAACCCTAGTGGAAAAAGAAAAAAAAATATTTTCTTTTTTTTTTTTATTATTGTCCCTACCTATGGGGGTGATAAGGGGGGGGGTCATTTACTATTTTTTTTATTTTGATCACTGTGATAGGTTATATCTCAGTGATCAAAATATACCTGGAACGAATCTGCCAGCAGGCGCCCATGGAGAAGACGGACGGACACCGGGAGGCCCGGTAAGTATGAGGGGGGGGGGGGGATCTAAGCATGGGGGGTGGATCGGAGGACGGGGGGGTGGCATCAGAGCACGGGGGGAGCGGGCAGGAGGACGGGGGAGCGGACAGGACGACGGAGCGGAGCACCGGACGGAGGACCGGAGAGGAGATCGGTGGTGGTGGTGGGGGGGTACATAAGTGTTTCCAGCCATGGCCGATGATATTGCAGCATCGGCCATGGCTGGATTGTAATATTTCACCAGTTTTTTAGGTGAAATATTACAAATCGCTCTGATTGGTAGTTTCACTTTCAACAGCCAATCAGAGCGATCGTAGCCACGAGGGGGTGAAGCCACCCCCCCTTGGGTGAAGTACCACTCCCCCTGTCCCTGCAGATCGGGAGAAATTGGAGTTAACCCTTTCACCCGATCTGCAGGGACGCGATCATTCCATGACGCCACATAGGCGTCATGGGTCAGATTGGCACCGACTTTCATGACGCCTACGTGGCGTCAAAGGTCGGGAAGGGGTTAATGAGCTGTTGCTGACTTAATGATTATACACAGCATTATTGGCGGGCATTTCCTTGGCGGCGGGCAAATGCGAGAGTCTCTCCGCTCTCAGGATGACGCGCCGGCCTCGGTGACGTCATTAAGTCGCGCGAGCGTTCAAAGCTCGCGCATGTGTTATTCCGTCGTTGCGCATTGCCGGGGAACAAAACAAAGGGGGCACCATAGTTTGGGGAACTTTCCCCGTGGCACACCCGACCATGTGGAACACTGGTTGAAAATCACTGCTATAGAGTACTAAAAATATAAACTCGTAGAGTATTGACTGTCATTTAGGGTTAGGGGTAGGGTTAGGGTTTGAATCCCTTTATCACCTTGATGGTGGGGGTGGCTTGTCAGGGTTAGGGTTAGGGTTTTCTTGTTTTTTCTATAAAAACACATGCGTTTTTAACACAAGCAAACGCATGTGCTTAAAAACGCATGCGTTTACATAGACAGCAATACATTTTTTTGCCGCGAATAAACGCATGCGTTTTTTTTGTGGCAAAAAAACGCCGCTAGAAATTAGTACAGGTTCCATTTCTGCAACTAAACGCACGCGTCAAAAAACGCATGCGTTGCCGAAAACGCATGCGTTTTTAATGTTAAGTATAGAAAAAACACGCATGCGTTTTTTAGCGCAAAAACGCAGCGGACAAAAACGCAAGTGTGAAACCAGCCTAACTGACCTGAGATATAAGAGAATAGCCAGCCTCCCCATACAGGTGACAATCCAGCAGCTTTCGGCTGTACACTATAGGTGACAACTTGCTTCATCAGCCACGATCAGTGTTTGCACCATCCAAATCTGTTTAACCCCTTAGATGCTGCTGCTAATAGTGACTACTTCATATAAATGGTTAACAGAGTGTGGGGGCTTCCTCTTTGTCCCAATTGCTGCCCTCAGATCATGATTGTGTGGTCCTGATGTTTGCGATGGCAATTCATGGCCAAATAGTGGCCCTAGAGTCTGACGGCTGTAGTAATCTGTTCAGAAGTTAGAGGCATTTAGGTGGTAAAAATACACATTTTCATTTCTGTCATGTCACTTTGCAATAATTCCTGAAAATCACCTGAAGGGTTTATAAACGACCTGACTGCAGTTTTCAATATGTCAGGGGGTGCTGTTTTTAAAATGGTATAACTTTGGGGGGTTTTCCAATATATGGGACCCCTAAAGGCACTTTAAACATGGATAGGTCCCTAAAAAATAAAATGTTGTAAATTTCCTTGAAAAAATGAAAAATTGCTGCTACATTTTTAAGCCTCCTAAAATGCTAACAAAATAAAAGAACATTTTACAAATGATGCTGATGTAAAGCCGACATGTGGGAAATGTTATTTATTAAGTGTTTTTCTGTGGAATGACTATCTGGATTAAAGGGATAATCATTCAAAGTTAGAAAATTGCTAATTTTTTAACATTTTTCTCAAATTTCAAATATTTTTTATAAATAAACACAAAATATATCGACCTAAATTTACCATTATCGTAAAGTATAATGTGTCACGAAAAAACACATTCTCAAAATCACTGGGATATGTTGAAGTGTTCCAGAATTATTACCACATAAAGCGATACTGGTCAGATTTTAAAAATGTGGCTCCGTCACTAAGGGGTTAAAAGGCACTTGCGTTGCGCAGTCCGTTTAACGCATGCGATGAACGGACTGCACTAACGCAATGTGAACCTAGCCTAATTCTACCAAATAATGAAGGTCACAGGTAACACAACAGCCCCACAGAGGGGTCACACAGGGGCGTGTGCGGGGTACTGCTATAAGGGATGTCAGACCCCAGGACAGGGGCGCTATTAGCTGGTCCTGCACATTGCACCAGGTGTGGGCACAATAACACGCACACAGTGACTACCCCTCCCAGACACAGGCAGCACTGCACACGGGTCTTACCAGCAAGTGAGGGCTCAGGAAGTGACCTCACACCTCGGGCACCGCACAGGCGCTATATTGGGCAAGATCCGCTCCCGCTGCCCCATGCTGCGCTCCATTACCTCGGCTGGCAGCTCCCAGCTGTGTGACTGTCCTCTGACCAATGCGTTAGCCACAACGTGTGCGCAGCCGCAGTGCACTGGCGGAGTTCAGGAATAACTATTTACTCCAGCAGACATCTTGTTGGAGCCTGAATATTGCGGCTTATAATGAAAGCGAGCGCAGCCAATATGGCGCCGGAGCGCGGACACAGCGCCAGACTGCAGTCTGCTCCCTCACATCCGAGGACGGAAGACGCGTGACGGGATGTAAACACGGAAGTAGCGCTGCTCCCCGGCCGCCAGTAGGTGAGAGTGATGTGTGAGTACTGACCGTGTGTACTGCGCCCTGTAACCGTGAGCTGGGCACGCGGTGCTGGCCGGAGATATATGCTTATGAGCCCGGGTGGCGACCAGTTCTATTGGTACCTGGCTGTGTCTCTCCCCTCCGGTGAGGCTGCTGCTCCAGCGACGTCCTGGAGATAATGACGCCGTAGTGCGGACAGAAGTGACCTGCGTCCTCCATCAGGGTGTGTGCAGACGGTCAGTAACCCCTGCGGGTTGGACGCTGCGTATATCTGCAGCGTCCACATGTTGCAGCATACTGGATGGGATTTCTAGAAACCTCATGGCCAGAGATGCCGGCGGCTCACCTGTGGAGACTGACATGCTGCTCGTCTCTCCAGACTGCAGCATGTCTATTTATCTCGTGGAGACGCTCAGTCTTCACAAGATAAATGTCACCTGTACAATGTATGGGACAGGGTGATTCCACACGGTTCAGTGATCACAAGCCGGCAGCGGACATGTGCTGCATCCAAAGCGCTGCCTATTACTGACCGTCTGCACATACCCTTAAAGTTGAGCTCATACATGCGGAAATGGCAAATCCAACTTCGGGCAGTAATTCATAAAAATAGAACATTTATTTGAACATAAATGAATACATGAAATTCCCAGCATTTTGCTTGGAGCAGGAAACAACATGGTGACGCGTTTCGAACACTGACTTGGTTCTTCCTCAATGCCTGGGCCTTGGGGAACAATGCAGACAGCATTCGAAACACGTTGTCATGTTGTTTCCTGCTCCAAGCAAAATGCTGTGACTTTAATGTATGTTCTGTTTTTATTCATTACTGCCAGAAGCTGGATTTTCCTTTGCTTCTCCACGTTTGGTCAGAGCGTTACTCCATACATACTGTATATGGTGCGCTGACAAACTCCCTTTCTGTGCTCATACATGACATTGCCAGGTGCACAGATCCTGTAGAGAGACCTACTATGGCTCCACTACCCACAGATGTAACGTTCACACCAAGTCTACACGGCGCCATCAAAGCTCGCGGCCACGTTGCTCCATAATGAAAGTGAACTGGTTCTGTTGCGACTGACAAACCTCTACTATTGCAGCACGCGGGCCTGGAGTCCAGCAGCTTAGATCTCTGGTGGGTCCAGGCATCTGCAGGTTGCTGCTCGGCCACATCCACTTTTATTATAGAGCATTGTGCTGTGAGGTCTCTCCCTGATGAGTGAAGGGCTCGTCTCAGGATAGACATCGATGGCACATTGTAAGGAAAAGCAATCATTTCTTATAGGGGTTTTCCCACAAACAAAGTATATTTTAATCAATAGATCTTGGAATAATAATTTTCCCTTCCCCATGACAGCACCTACACATGAGATGGCTCCCACCCCTAGGAACAGGAAACCTGCAGCGGAGATAAAAGATGGGGGCGGCACCTCTCTCCTCAGTTTGGTTTCCTGTTCCTGCGACGCTGAATCTGGCAGCGCTGGTCCGGAGACCAAGGTCCGCGGCAGGAGCAGCTGGTCGGCGCGTGCGCATTACTTACGAACCGTGGCTGTGTGGTGGCGTCCTTCCCGCTGCAGGCTCCCTGGCGTCCGCTCCTGGCTGGAGTAGGAGCATGCCCATCACTAGGCTGGCGCTGAGGTGAATGGGACGACTTCCGGTTTAAACCGGAGGTGATTTCGCACGTCGGGGGGAGCTGTGTGCTGACACTCCCGGGAGGGAGAAAGTTCAGGTGCGCTCTCGCCCTACACTATTTAAAGAGGCAGATCACAAATAACGGTGGCATTAGCCTCTCTGACAAAGGCGGACCCAACTGCGGAATCGCCGGCTCCGGTGGACATCCCACAGACTTCCGTGGTACTGAGGTTCTGGTGGGTGAGTGCCTTTGTAAGGCAAAAACACATCAGTAACAGTATCTTTCTGTATCGTATTATGCAAGGAAAGAAAGCTACGGCCAAACAGAAAAATAAAGTGTGTGCACTCTGTGATAAAGCTCTCCCTAGAACTTATGAGAAGCGGATTTGCCGGTTATGTATAGCTAAAACTGTGGCCGAGGAGTCCTCATCATTACTCCAAAACATAAAGGCTATCGTTAGGGATGAAGTCAAAATCACAGTAAAAGAGCAGATGAAGCAGCATGGGTTGCATAGCTCTGAAAATCCACCTCCTAGACCTACCCAAACCTCTGACGTGGAATCAGAAGGTGAATCGGGGGAATTACCACCCGGTGATGACTCAGACTTAGGCTATGTTCACACTTTGCGGTTTTTGCTGCGGATCCGCAGCGGATTTGCCGCTGCGGATCCGCAGCAGTTTTCCATGCAGGGTACAGTACAATGTTACCCTATGGAAAACAAAAACCGCTGTGCCCACATTGCGGAAAATCCCTTTAAAAACCGCACGGTTTTCAACATGCACCAATAGGAAAGTGCTGTTGAAAACCCGCAGAGGAATCCGCAGATGAAAACGCAGGAAAATCCGCAGTGAAAACCGCAGCGGTTTTTGCACTGCGGTTTTTCCAAATCCGCTGCGGAAAAATCCGCAGCAAAATCTGCAAAGTGTGAACAAGCCCTTAGACTCTTCAGATGAAGACTGTGATTGGCCGTGTGTATTATCTGAAGATGTGGGGAAACTACTTAAGTTAGTCAGATCTACTTTGGGGGTCGAAACACCAAAAGAAAATAAATCAACCCAGGATGCTATATTGAGCAACAAAGAGGGGAAAAAACGGAGGGTTTTTCCTTTCCACGATAATGTATTAAATTTAATTAAAAGAGAGTGGAAAAAAACAAATAAAAAAAAAATCTCAGGCCCTTAAGCGTAAATATCCGTTTGATGAAGAAATCTGTGACAAATGGGGAAAGAGCACCTAAACTAGACTCTGTAATTGCGAGTACCTCCAGGGGCATAGCACTTCCCTTCGAGGACATGGGAGCTTTAAAAGATCCTCTTGACAAAAAGGCGGATGCCTTCTTAAAATCGGCATGGGAAGCATCGACATGGCCATTTAAGCCCGGGGTGGCCGCCACTTGTACGGCTCAGGCCATGGTAAAATGGTTAGAAGAACTGAGCGAGCAAATAAGAGACAAATGTCCAAGAGAGAGACTCTTAGAAGTAATACCCTCTTTACAAAATGCGGCAGGTTTCCTGGCGGATGCTGCCATTGACTACGGTTTTCTGCCCGTGCATGTGCTCTCTCCAACTCTGGTAGAAGAGCATTGTGGTTAAAAAATTGGACTGCTGACTTTCAATCAAAAGTCAAACTATGTGCAGTCCCTTGTGAAGGGCAATATTTGTTAGAAAAAGCGGCTGATAAGAAAAAACTTCCCGCCTCCCCCCTTCTCAAGACGCCGTTGGAATGATACTCGACGATCCTTTCGGGGTTCAGGGAAAGCAGGCCGGGGTCGGCCAGGGGACAGATCCATTCGAGGGAAGCCCTGGAATGAGAGGAGAGAAAGAGGATACCTCTTTAATAAGCCCCCTCAAAAACCAGACCCCAAACAACAATGACGCTGACCTCCCGGTGGGGGGAAGGTTTCGGTTCTTTGTCAACCAGTGGGAAAAGTTACAAACCTCACAATGGATAATCATCCTATTATCCGAAGGCCTACGGTTGAACATCACCTCCCTCCCTCCTCATCGAGTAAAAATTACGCATGTGGCCAAAAGAAACCAGGTGATATTAGAAAGGGAAGTTCATCTCCTCATGGCAAAACAAGTCCTCATGAAAGTACCTGCACAACAGATAGGGAAGGGGTTTTACAGTACCCTGTTCCTCACACCAAAACCGGATGGTTCACTAAGAACTATTTTCTACTTAAAATCCCTGAACCAATATGTCCTGGTAGAAAAATCCAAAATGGAGACCTTAAAAACCACAATTAAACTGATATATCCAGGCTGTTACATGGCAGTGATAGACCTCACAGATGCCTACTATCATGTTCCAATTTGCGTAGAACATCAACAATTTTTAAGGCTGGTAGTAGAAATAAATCAAACCCCCACTCGTTTATAGTACCATTGTCTCCCCTTTAGGGTATCGGTGGCCCCCCGAATTTTTACAAAAATAGCATCGTTTGTGAGGAAGGAAAACATCTTATTAGTACCCTATCTAGACGATTTTCTCCTTATCCTTATAGCAGACAACCAGGAAGACTGCATAGAGGCAGTCACAAAAGTACGGAACCTGCTGTCCAAACTAGGATGGTTAATAAACTTAAAAAAAAAAAAAATGCTTCCAGTCCAGATACAAGAATTCCTGGGAATTCAGCTGGACTCGATCAAACAAGTTTATGTCCTTCCGGACAGGAAAATCGAAGCCATAAAACAAAATATAAAACAAACACAATCGGGCCGGTCCATCTCAGTAAGAGAAGCCATGTCCCTTCTAGGGATGTTAACAGCCACAATTCCGGCAGTTCAATGGGCACAAATACATTCGAGGGAGTTACAGTGGCAGATCCTGACTGAACAGGCAAAAAATCCCTACAATTTAAATCGGAAAATCACCCTATGGCCACAAGTTCGTGACTCTTTAAATTGGTGGCTAAAATTAGAAAATTTAAAAAAGGGGGTGTCATGGTCGGTCCAGAATCCACTGGTACTAACCACGGATGCGAGCCCTCTAGGCTGGGGGGCCCACCTAAAAGATCAGATTCTGCAAGGCAGATGGGATCCTCAAATGGAATTAGCATCCTCCAACATAAAGGAACTAACAGCAGTAAGGCAAGGAGTTCTACAAATAGAAGGAAATATAAAAGGAAGACACCTAGTGGTATTGTCCGACAACAGTACAGCAGTCTGTTAAATAAATCGACAAGGGGGGAACAAGATCGAGACCTCTGTTAGAGGAAGCCAAAAGACTGTTTTCTTGGGCAGAAAACCACCTCTTATCCTTGACAAGCACACACCTAAAAGGGACAGACAACCTTGTTGCAGACTTCTTAAGCAGGCACGTGCTGCACCAAAACGAATGGTCCCTAAATCAGGAAATATTTGGGGAAATCTGCGCCATTTGGGGTATTCCACAGGTGGATCTCTTTGCCACAAACCAAAACCGGAAGGTAGAAAGATTCTATTCCCTAAACCCAGGGGAGAACCCAGAAGGAGTGGATGCGCTGTTGCGCCAATGGAAGTTCCAACTTGCCTATGCATTTCCCCTGATTCTGCTAATCCCAACAGTTTTGAAAAAAATCCGAGAAGAGGGGACACGAATAATACTGCTCGCACCCTTCTGGCCGAAAAGAGCATGGTTCACCTGGCTCAGGCGTATGTCCATATCGGACTTATGGATCCTTCTGGACGTGCCAAATCTACTACACCAGGGTCCAGTATCCCATCCTCAAGTACACAGCCTACATCTCACTGCCTGGAACTTGAGAGGGGGCTTCTGCTAGCAAAGGGATTCTCAGCTCCGATAATTGCTACTCTGCTATCCAGCAGGAAAAAAATTACAACCGATAAATATCAGAAAATATGGGAAAAATTTCTAGAGTTTTCAGGACGACGCCTGTCAAATACCACCCAAAAAGTCCCAATAAGTGAGGTCCGGCAGTTCCTCCAAAAAGGGTTGGAACGGGGTCTATCTACCCGCACCCTAAAGGTGCAAGTTTCGGCGCTTTATTTGATCAAAAATTGGCTGATCACCCCTGGGTGTATAGGTTCATCCGAGCCTCCTTCACAGCCAGACCATTTAAACCTCGGCCAAAGGTAGCTCCCTGGGATCTAAATTTAGTGCTACAGGCCTTAACCTCTCCTCTTTTTGAGCCTCTTAACTCCATCTCTGTGAAAGCACTAACCTTAAAAACAGTTCTCCTTGTTGCCCTCACGTCAGCCCGACGAATTAGTGAAATCCAAGCTATCTCTGTAGATCCCCCATACACTACCTTTTTGGAGGACAGAGTAATAATTAGAACCGACCCGGCCTTCTTACCAAAGGTCAATTCAAAATTCCACAGGGACCAGGATATAATTTTACCCTCATATTGTGCCAACCCAAAATCCCAGGGAGAACAAACATTTCATTGCCTTGATGTTAGACGTTGCCTAATTCAATACCTAGAAGTGTCAAAACCATGGCAACAGTCTTCAGCCCTTTTTGTCTCCTTCCAGGGAGCAAACGGGTAAAAAGGCCACAAAATCTACTATCGCACCGTGGCTCCGCATGGACATTGCACTCTCCTATTCCTCTTCAGGGCAATGCCCTCCACTAGGTGTAACGGCACACTCCACAAGAGCTATCGCCACATCCTGGGCAGAAAGGGCAAATGCGCCGATAGGGCAAATTTGCAATGCGGCAGTATGGTCTTCACCCTCTATCTTCTTTCGCCACTATAGACTGAATCTGGGGCTTTCAAGTCTTGCCTTGATGGGCACCCCCCATCTTTTATCTCTGCTGCAGGTTTCCTGTTCCTGGGGGCGTGAGCCATCTCTCATATATAGGTGCTGTCATGGATCTGGAAAATCAAATTACCGGTAAGTAATTATAATTTTTCCACAATTAGATGTGTTTAAATAAAATGTTCCTGTGCTGAGATAATCTTATAAATGTGCCCCTGCTGTGTACTGTGTAATGGCTGTGTCTGACCGTACAGGGACATGGTCTGATCATGCCACAGCTCCTGGGGAGGAAGGAAAAGAGTATACGGACATTACAGCATGGGATCACAGCTTCACATTTATCTCAGCACAGGAACATTTTATATAAACACATCCAATTGTGGAAATTATTTATTATTATTCCAAGAAGTATTGATTAAAATATTGATTGAAATTAACTATGTTTGTAGGAAAACACCTTTATGGGACGTTCAACTGAACCCAGGGCTACAAGATATTAAAATGGTTACTTTTCTTTGGTAAGTCTAATGGGGTCCTCTGTGCTGGATCCTCATCTCTTGGCCAGAATGGAGAGACGTTACAGAATGTCACTCACCCTGGAAGACGTGTCCTGTATCATGCAGACGACTTTTTAATGTGTCATTTTTACTTTGTGGTATTACCTGAATGAACATCGAACATTGGCAACCAATGGCTGCACAGTTGTTAAACAGAGTCCTGGCAATTGGTCATCGCTGAGGTGGACATTCAGCCACACGTGCTCTCATTGTTAGGCCATGTTCACATTTTCTTGGTCAGTTTTTTACCTCCGTATATGTAAGTCAAAACCAGGAGCGGAACAATCAGAGAAAAAGTATAATAAAAATATGTCACCATTTCTGCATTTTTGAGCCTCTCCTGGTTTTGGCTTACAAATACTGAGGTAAAATATTGACCAAATACTGAGTACAGTGGGGAAAAGAGGTATTTAGTCAGCCACCAATTGTGCAAGTGCTCCCAGTTAAAAAGATGAGAGGCCTGTAATTGACATAGGTAGACCACAACTATGTCAAATTGAGAAAACAAATCCAGAAAATCACCTTGTCTGTTTTGGCAAGATTTATTTTGCAAATTATGGTGGTAAATAAGTATTTGGTCACCTAAAAACATGTAAGATTTCTGACTCTCACAAACCTGTAACTTCTTCTTTAAGAGGCTTCTCTGTCCTCCACTCATTACCTGTAGTAATGGCACCTGTTTAAACTTGTTATCAGTATAAACAACACCTGTCCACAACCTCAGTCACACTCCATACTCCACTATGGGGAAGACCAAAGAGCTGTCGAAGGACACCAGAAACAAAATTGTAGCCCTGCACGAGGCTGGGAAGACTGAATCTGCAATAGGCAAGGAGCTTAGTGTGAAGAAATCAACTGTGGGAGCAATAATAAGAAAATGGAAGACCTACAAGACCACTGACAATCTCCCTCGATCTGGGGCTCCACATAAGATCTCACCCCGTGGGGTCAAAATGATCACAAGAACGGTGAGCAACAATTCCAGAAACACACGGGGGGGCCTTGACATGCTGCGGTCTGGAGAAACGTGACACATGTCTGTCTCCACAGGTGATCTGCAGGCCTCTGTGGACGCATAGTGGTTATGAGATTTCTTGAAATCCCACTATTCTTTATCATCTGGCACTGCAGGATGGACACTGCACAAGTATGCAGCGTCCAACCCGCACCGTTTACTGATAGTGTGCTCATATCCTTAGTTGTTTCTGGTCAACGCTTTAAAGAGTATGTCCAGGACTTTTAAAAATAAAAAGTAACGTGTGTAAGCACTAACAATAACACCACCTGATGGAAACATTGGGCATAGTTTACCAAATTAGCTCTAAACTTACTATAAGCTATTGTAGTCCTGCCAAATAATGGACGCGTAACAGACCAGTCATTAAATTCAAATTGACAAGAAGGAGAAAACCAAAACTATCACCTATTCTAAGTAAAATATAAATTTTTATTGAATATCAAAAATAGATAAAATACAAGTGGATACAGAAAAGGGAAGGGTAGGGGCCACAGTACAGGCAATATAACACAAGGCGCACAGGAAGCAGTGGATCAATAGTGGTGGTTAGATATCATAGCAAAATCCACAAAACTGTATAACAAACACAGTGCCATCATTGACCTGATCAGTATCAACCTACAGTAGGTCCTAGTGTCTAGACAATGTGGTCAAAAAATGTGCATAACACAAGGAAAGCAAAACTGCTGACAATGCAGCAAAAAAAGGTAGTTGTTTCTGGTCAACGCTTTAAGGACTTTGATCAATAAAAAGTAATGTGCCTAAGCACTAACAAGCAGGTAGTTGCTGCCTGTTGTACCCAATGTCGTTTGTTGCCAACACAGAGCGCTCACAGACATCACCTGCCGGCGATTCTAATGCTTTTACAGCTTTTCCATCCTCTGTTGACATGGTGAGACTGCCGATGTAATGCTGATTGAAAGCCAGATTTCCGCTGCCTAACCAGGGGAGCCAGCTGTCAATCAGAATGATGTCAAAGAACAGCGTCTGCACAACAGGCAGGTAGGTAGCAACTACCTGCCTGTTAGTACTTAGGCACTTTATTTTTAATACAAAGTCCCGGATTACCCCTTTTAAGCATAACTCTAGCAATTTTTTTTTTACATTTTACTTCTGGAGTGGTGCCACTAATTTAAGTTCCGTGCCCCAAGTAATGTACTCAGCAGCCGCCATCTTTATCTGTTAACAGAGCCGCTCCGGTCATTTTCTGCAGGTTATGACCTGCCAGATGGCTCCAGTGTTTGCTGGACGATCCAGAAGTCACTTTTCAATGTAAGTCTGAGAGCCAGAATTAGGCTCTTAAAGACTTACATTGAGAGCTTGTGCCTTTACCCCTGACTTTCCGTCAGCCAGAAATTGCGATCACAAGATGGCGGATTGGGACCGGAGCAGCGCCAGGAAGAGCTGAAGACGGCGGCTAGTGCGTATAATACTAGGATCAGGCAACTTGCAGTAGTAGCACCACTCCAGCGCTGAAATAAAAAAACATTGGAGTGGTGCTTTTATTGAAATAATTATCAAAATTTAAGTAAAGTGCACGAAGCAATCCACCGCTACGGTATTTACCACAACTCTATTTTTTGTGTGTCAAGGGAAATATATGTTCATACATGTCCATTGTAAGCAGAGAAAATAAATACAAATGATTTTTTCTTATGCAAACCAAGAGCAGATGGTAGTGCTAGAGCACCAGGAGGTCAGGAAGCTGCGCCATGGAGGTCAGGAAGCTGCGCCATGGAGGTCAGGAAGCTGCGCCATGGAGGTCAGGAAGCTGGGCCATGGAGGTCAGGAAGCTGGGCCATGGAGGTCAGGAAGCTGCGCCATGGAGGTCAGGAAGCTGGGCCATGGAGGTCAGGAAGCTGGGCCATGGAGGTCAGGAAGCTGGGCCATGGAGGTCAGGAAGCTGGGCCATGGAGGTCAGGAAGCTGGGCCATGGAGGTCAGGAAGCTGGGCCATGGAGGTCAGGAAGCTGCGTCATGGAGGTCAGGAAGCTGCGTCATGGAGGTCAGGAAGCTGGGCCATGGAGGTCAGGCAGCTGGGCCATGGAGGTCAGGAAGCTGGGCCATGGAGGTCAGGAAGCTGGGCCATGGAGGTTTGCTCCTTGCTAGTGATCAGGTCTCAACTAGTGCTATTTTTGTGCTGCTTTATTTCCTAGGCGGCATGGGATATATGCAGGGTAGGCGCAAAGCATTTTTAGCTCTGCATCCAGAGTCAGAAATGCTGTACTGTCCCTTTCTGATCATTAGAATTATTTCGATAATTTTTTTTTTTTTGCCAAGAAAGAGAGATTGGTAGGATAGAGGGCTGATAACATCGAAGGGCAAACTAAGGGCCTGATTCACCACCACTTTCACACGAAGAAAGCTTTGAAAATGCGCAACATTTTGGCACAACTCAAAGTTGTGCTGAAATTTTGCAACTGTTGGCATTCTCACACCATTTTAGCCCAGATCTGACAGTGGACAGAGCTACGGCCAGATGGGAGCGTTACAAATTCCCCCACATAGAGTTCTCGATGAGTGGTGACTTCCTTTATGCCACAATCGTACTTCCCGATCTACAGATTTGTGGCGAGACACACACCACTTTTCAGATGCTACTAATTCATTAAGAGGCATACACCTCTCAATGAATCTGTAGCGTCTAACTCCAGCACGTCTCCACTTTAAGACTGACAAAATTTACATTTTTTTTTTTTTTTAGTTTTTGGGGCAGAGTGTGGGAGGAAACGCTCCAAATTTTCCTCAAAGACTCTGCATGCACATACCTTCATATGGCTTTAGTATTTCCGATTTGTTGATCCTTTTTATCTTTGCATATGTAGCTCATTCATATGGCAATGGCCATTGTGTGCCTCCATTTTAAATATTGGCGTTTTGCAGTCTATTGGCCATGTTTGCAGTGCGTATGTGATTTTTAGTATTCTGATGTGTAATATGGCTTTGTGCCTTAATGGGGTTTTCTAGCAAATAACATTTAATAATACAGGTATATACATGTTTTTATAGGGCACTCCTGTGCCATCACATCCAATCCCTCGTGACTTTGCCCTGATGGCACTGCTCATCTACAGATGCAGCTAAGCCCTCCATGAAAGATGTGATTACAGGGTACAGTCACATGAACCCTTAGATGTGATGTGGCCCCAGAAATTTCACTCTTAGTAGAGTTTGTAAATGTAATATTTTTCTAGAAAAAGGCACATTTTGATAAAAGAATCAAAACCTCCAAAAATGTGACCCAACCTTTATTCTGTGCTTTAGAAATGATTTTGCTTTTCTCATATTACTGATCATTACTTTTTTTGGCACAGAAAATTGTTGTTTACCGGGACTCGTCGGGAGCAGTTATCAGTATGGCAGAACAAGAGGGAGCAGAGAAGGTCTCCTCAGATGAGCCATCACTAGCACCTTCTGCATCGCAGCCAACGTCACAAGGTGAAGTACAGGCATTACGTTGTATTCGTTTCTTTAAAGTGTAAACTATTGTGGACCTAGTTTGGATAAGTTGTGAGTGAATCTGCACACATGCCTTTCAGTGCAAAAGTTTTTGGCAGGTGTGAAAAAGAAATGTCTCTCCGTAAGAATGCTTTCAAAAATAGAAGTTTTAATAGTTTATTTTTATCAATTAATAAAATTCAAAGTGAATGAACAAGAGACATCTAAATCAAATTAATATTTTCTGTGATCACCCTTTACCTTAAAAACAGCATCAAAGCTTCACTTCTAGGTAATTGTTCAGTTTTTGAATGAATTCTGCAGGGAGGTTGTGACAAACATCTTGGAGAACTAACCGCAGATCTTCTGTGGATGTCGCTTGTTCAAATCCTTCTGTCTCTTCATGTAATCCCAGACAGACTCGATTATGTAGAGATCGGGGCTCTGTGGGGTCCCAATCATCACTACCAGGATCTTCTTTACACTTTTGAGTGTTTTTTTATGATAGATATATGCAAAAAACCTATGTCAAATAGTTACCAACATGGCAGACGTTTTAGAGGTGTTCCCATATTGGGGAAGAAAAATAGCATTGTAAGTAGACCACTAATATCCTGTTTTAGGCTTCTTTTACACTTGCCGTGATTTTGTGGCCCCAATAGATTTCTATGGGGCCGCAACAATTTGTCGGAGCGCCATATGCTGTGCAAATGGTGCGGAAAATTCTTCATGGAATTCGCAGCGGATTAAAAAAAAAAAAAAAGGACCACGTCAATTCTTTGTGCGTTTCTGCACCCATTCCATTATAGGAAAACGCAGGGGTAAAAACACATGAAATCTGCACAGAATCTGCAGGAAAAACACACAAAATCCACTTAAAAAAAAGCCCAGATTTTGGCCTGCGTTTTTGCCAAGAGATGCAGAATCCGCACAGAAAATTTCACATTCAAATCCGCAACGTGTGCACATAGCCTAAGAAATAATCTAATATACTAAAGATGGCTAAACCCTAGAAACTATAAATGGCTGCAGAGGTCACTTCAGACTAACTATAGGCACATTACAGGGACACAGCGGACTGTGACACGTCTTCGACCTGCCAAGTTTGATTATTTTTTCCCTGTTGCCACGTAATTGGCATACAGATGTACCCCTAGGGCCAAGCTGAAATAGATGGCATCACAACTTCCATCAGGCTCAGAGGCCAGATCAATATATGCATATTCTGAATGCAGATTTCCTTTGGGTGGGCTACAACTGATTATTAATTCTCCCATCTCTGTTCTAGTTTCTGAAGGGATCCTGTGTTGCACATTTTAAATAATTAAATAAATATATATATATATATATATATATATATATATATATATATATATATATATATATATATATATATATATATATATATATACATACATACATACAGTACAGACCAAAAGTTTGGACACACCTTTTCATTTAATGATTTTTTTTGTGTTTTCATGACTATGAAAATTGTAAATTCACACTGAAGGCATCAAAACTGAATTAACACATGTGGAATTATATACTTAACAAGAAAGTGTGAAACAACTGAAAATATGTCTTACATTCTAGGTTCTTCAAAGTAGCCACCTTTTGCTTTGATGACTGCTTTGCACACTCTTGGCATTCTCTTGATGAGCTTCAAGAGGTAGTCACCGGAAATGGTTTTCACTTCACAGGTGTGCCCTGTCAGGTTTAATAAGTGGGATTTCTTGCCTTATAAATGGGGTTGGGACCATCAGTTGTGTTGAGCAGAAGTCTGGTGGATACACAGCTGATAGTCCTACTGAATAGACTGTTAGCTGCTTTTTTCTTGCCATAATACAAATTCTAAGTTATGAAAAATGAGTGGCCATCATTACTTTAAGAAATGAAGGTCAGTCAGTCCGAAAAATTGGGAAAACTTTGAAAGTGTCCCCAAGTGCAGTTGCAAAAACCATCAAGCGCTACAAAGAAACTGGCTCACATGAGGACTACCCCAGGAAAGGAAGACCAAGAGTCACCTCTGCTTCTGAGGATAAGTTTATCTGAGTCACCAGCCTCAGAAATCACATGTTAACAACAGCTCAGATTAGAGACCAGGTCAATGCCACACAGAGTTCTAGCAGCAGACACATATCTACAACAACTGTTAAGAGGAGACTTTGTGCAGCAGGCCTTCATGGTAAAATAGCTGCAAGGAAACCACTGCTAAGGACAGGCAACAAGCAGAAGAGACTTGTTTGGACTAAAGAACACAAGGAATGGACATTAGACCAGTGGAAATCTGTGCTTTGGTCTGATGAGTCCAAATTTGGTATCTTTGGTTCCAACCACCGTGTTTTTGTGCGACACAGAAAAGGTGAACAGATGGACTCTACATGCCTGGTTCCCACCGTGAAGCATGGAGGAGGAGGTGTGATGGTTTGTGGGTGCTTTGCTGTTGGGGATTTATTTAAAATTGAAGGCATACTTGAACCAGCATGGCTACCACAGCACCTTGCAGCAGCATGCTATTCCATCCGGTTTGCGTTTAGTTGGACCATCATTTATTTGTCAACAGCACAATGACCCCAAACACACCTCCAGGCTGTGTAAGGGCTATTTGACCAAGAAGGAGAGTGATGGGGTGCTACACCAGATGACCTGGCCTCCACAGTCACCAGACCTGAACCCAATCGAGATGGTTTGGGGTGAGCTGGACCGCAGGGTGAAGGCAAAAGGGCTAACAAGTGCTAAGCATCTCTGGGAACTCCTTCAAGATTGTTGGAAGACCATTCCCGGTGACTACCTCCTGAAGCTCATCAAGTGAATGCAAAGAGTGTGCAAAGCAGTCATAAAAGCAAAATGTGGCTACTTTGAAGAACCTAGAATATAAGACATATTTTCAGTTGTTTCACACTTTTTTGTTAAGTATATAATTCCACATGTGTTAATTCATAGTTTTGATGCCTTCAGTGTGAATGTACAATTTTCATAGTCATGAAAATACTGAAAATCATTAAATGAGATGGTGTGTCCAAACTTTTATGTATATATATATATTTATATACATATATATATATATATATATATATATATATATATATATATATATATATATATATATATATATATATATATATATATATATATATATATATATATATATATATATTATAACCAACCAATTTTTTGCACCTTGGTAAAATAAACTCATGTACTGTAGCATATCAATACTTATACGGCTATGTTCACACATTGCTTTTTGCAGCTGAGCTGTTTTTTCTGCATCCAAATCCTGCTCACTGGGCAGTAAAAACAAAGTAAAAAAAGCTGATATTGATGTGTTTTTGGTGCATGGTTGAATTTTTTTCAGCATTTTTGCATTTGCTCGTTGCTTTCTATGGTGGAAAAAAATAAACAGTGAAGGAAGTGACTTGCTCCCGTTTTCAAAAAAGCAACAATTTTACAAATCGGTCCTCAAAAAAAAGCAGTTGTGTGCATGAGATTTCTGAACTCTCTCAGCTTTTGCCGATACTGTAAAAATCAGCTTTAAATTTGTATTAAGAAAAAATGCTGCAAAAACTGTGTTACCATAGCCTTAACCCCTTAATGATGACCTTGCCAATTTTTTTTTTTTTAATCTATGTCACTTTATGTAGTAATAACTCTGGCTTCAACATATCCTATTGATACTGAGAGTTTTTTCTTGACACATTATACTTTATGATAATGGTAAATTTAAGTTGATATGTTTTACATTTTGCTATGAAAATATCAGAAATTTAACAAATTTTTTAAAAATTATCAATTTTCAAAATTTGTATGATTATCCCTTTAATCCAGTCGTATCATACTAAAACATTAATAAATAACATTTCCCTCTTGTATGCTTTTACTTCAGCACCATTTTTTTAAATGTTATTTTATTTTGTTAGCATTTTAGAAGGTTTAATAATGTAGCAGTAATTTTGTCAAGGAAATTTACAAAACTTTATTTTTTTAAGGGACCTGCTCAGTTTTGAAGTGACTCTGTGTGTCCTATATATTGGAAACCCCCAAAAGTGATACCATTTTAAAAACCGCACCACTCAATGTATTCAAAATTGCTTTCAGGTAGTTTATTGACCCTTCCGGTGCTTTTCAGGAATTAATGCCATGTGGCATAACAGGAATTAAAAAGTAGATTTTTTTCCACCTAAATGTTGCTGCTATAGCCGGCAGACTTTATGACCGTTATTTGGCCATGAATGGCCATGGCAAACAGGACCACACAATCAAGATCTCAGGGTGCCAATGAGGTTGAAGAGGAAGCCCTCACACTCTGTTAACTATTTTGATGCTGTAGTCACTATTGACAGCAGCATCAAAGGAGTTAAACGGCCATGGTCGCTGCCAACACTGATTGTGGCTGATGCATCAATACGCCAGCTATAGTGCACAGCTGCTGGATTGTCACCTGTCGGAGGATGCTATTCTCTTATATAACAGGTCTGTAAAAAGACGTGTTGGCGGTCATTGAGGGGTTAATGTGTTTTTTTGTTTTGTTTTTTAACCTTAGATGATTCTACAGTTGAAACAGCAGAAGAGGCAGTGGAGCCGCCAGAAGCCGACATTAATGAGCTTTGCAGGGATATGTTTAGTAAAATGTCATGTTACCTCACTGGTGAGCTGATCGGTAAGTGGCATTCTGTTTTGTTCTCCATTTTTAAAATATAGGCTCCTAAATAAATGATAAAAGAGAGACAAGTACATGAGTGGACACCTCCCCATTATTTTGCAAGCTGGATATAGTATCCATCCTCCTGGGCATGACAGGGCTCCAGGGACCCCCATTTTGAGATGGGTAGGAGTATCAAAGGTCGGATGTGGGCTTTATTTCAATGGGATAGTGGGAGAAGATCTTAGACGCTGTTCCTAGATTGTCACCTTGTGAGGCCCAGAGACACTCTCAGACACACTTGATTCACAGAGTTTACAGGACCCCTAGTGTCTTGTATGCAAGATGTCCTAGATGTGGATTTGTAGAAGCACCCTTGTTACACAGGATATAGGAGGGTACAAAGGAGGGTTCTCTCTCTGGTGGAAAAAGTAGATGGGTAAAGCTCCTAGCAGATCCTGGTATCCACGTCCTGAGGTTACTGGAAGACAGAACAGATCTGGATTCCCCTTATCCTTGGGCATTGGCCGTATTTAATTTCAGGCACAAAAACTCTTGGCATTCCTTTAGCTATATTCACCACCACCAAATATTGGGGAATTAAGACATAGAATAGATAACATTATTTGGTTAGAAAAGGGAGTATACTTAGAAAGTAATTTGATCATTAAATCTGAAAGGATATGGGACCCCTGGCTATATACTCCAGGGTTACCCTGGTCTCGCTTCCTCAGGGGCAGATTCTTTTCAATGTTATCTCCTTAGTACTGTACTATAGCACCGCAGGCCTAAGTATATGGTTTTGTGACAATGGGGGGAGGTTTTCTCTGGTTGGTGTCCTGTATGGAGGTGAGGGGGGGGGGTGTTTAGAGGGGTTACAAGGAGGGAGGAATTGGGTGTGAAGGCCTTAAAGGGAACCTGTCACCAGGATTGGCCGATATGAGTTACGGTCACCCCTTTTCAGGGCTTATCTACAGCATTCTATAATGCTGTAGATAAGCCCCAGATCCGACCTGTAAGAGAAGAAAAATAACATTGCTCTACCCTCATCATGTCAGATAAGTACGCCTGCGCAGGAGCCTGTGTGGATGACTCGGGGATGCGTCATCCACAAGAAGCAAGCAGAAGGGCGGCATCACAAGAAGATGGGAGGTGCTGGACAATGACCTGCGACCCCCCCCCCCCCCCCCCCCCCCATCGGACCAGACCGCTCCCCGGGTGAGTATAATAAGTTATCTTTCTTCTCTTACAGGTCGGATCTGGGGCTTATCTACAGCATTATAGAATGATGTATATGATGTATATAAGCCCTGAAAGGCGGTGGCCGTAACTCGTATCTGCCAAACCTGGTGACAGGTTCCCTTTAGTAATGATTTAATGAGAATATACAATTTATCCTTTATTCTTGTACAGCTTTGTCTGATAACTGTAAATGGAAATGTTTGTTTTTGTTCAATAAAAAAATTATCTGATTTTGCAAAAAAGTAGTATCAAAGGTGGCACTTAAATCTGTCAGACATTTTGGGCAGCACAGTGGCTCAGTGGTTAGCACTGCAGCCTTGCAGCACTGGGGTCCTAGATTCATATCCCACCAAGGTCAGCATCTGCAAGGAGTTTGTATGTCCTCCCCGTGTCTGTGTGGGCCTCCTCCGGTTTCCTCCCACACTCCAAAGACATATTGATAGGGAATCTAGATTGTGAGCCCCAATTTGAACAGCGATGGTGATGTCTGTAAAGCTCTGTGGAATATGATAGCGTTATATAAGCAAAGCATAATATGTAATAATTTTTGGCATACCTTGTGATTATGCCTTTTTGTATCTGTGATCAGAAAAGGGTTGTTTCATATGCGTATCAGGCAACATGGTATTTAATCCAAACTTTTTAGACTTTTTAGTTTGTAGCAGGACGGATCCTCAAGATCTAGTGCAGACAGACGTTTACAGTGGTGTTTTTCACCGCAGACATTTGAATAGTCACCATATAATTTTACATCTTGATATTCATTTGGCCTAATTTAGGGGGTGCAATCATGACAAATTATAATGCTTAAAGGGAACCCGTCACCAGGTTTGGCCGATACAAGTTATGGCCACCCCCTTTCAGGGGTAATATACAGAATTCTATAATGCTGTATATAAGCGCCTGATCCAACCTGTAAGAGAAGAATAATAACTTTTCTTATACTCACCTGCGGGGCGGTCCAGTCCGATTGGCGTTGCTGGTCTTGGTCCGTCGTCTTGCGATCCCCGCCTTCCTGCTTGCTTCATGTGGATGATGCGTCCATGTGTCATCCACACAGGCTCCCCGGAATCGCGCTCCTGCGCAGGCGTACTTCTCTGCACTGCTGAGGGCAAAGCAAAGTCCTGCAGTGCGCAGGCTTCGGGAAAGGTCAGAGAGGCCCAAGGCCTGTGCACTGCAGGACTTTGCTCTGCCCTCAACAGGGCAGATAAGTACACCTGCAAAGGAGCGCGATTCCTGGGAGCCTGTGTGGATGACGCATCATCCACATGAAGCAAGTAGGAGGGCAGGGATCGCAAGAAGATGGGAAGTGTCGGACCAAGACCAGCAACACCCATCGGACCGGACCGCCCCCCAGGTGAGTATAATAAAAGTTATTTTTTCTTCTCTTACAGATCGGATCGGGGGCTTATCTACCGCAATATAGAATGCTTTATATCAGCCCTGAAAGGGGATGGCCGTAACTCGTATCGGCCAAACCTGGTGACAGGTTCACTTTAAAGTCCCCATGTATTGTATTATCCTCTGCAAAGCAAGCATATGATTATAGTAAACGTAACTAGTGGCTTTTGGTACTTATTAGTGTCTTGTTAAATAATTTTTTGGGATAATGGCATCAGCATAAATAGACATGTGTCCATGATTTCATCGGGTTTGAAAATGGTTCTCTGAGATATATGCTCCGTGAAAGATCAGAAACAGGCTTTCCAACCACGGCTGTGGAATCAGTAAGCCAAAACTCCGACTCCTCAATTTCCCTGACTCCAACTCCACAGCACTGGCCACTACTGAGCATGTAAATAAAGTGCAGCACAGATTCATCTCAACTAAAAGCCGAGATCCTCAGATCGGGAATAGAACAGATATTTATAGCACATTTCAAAACTTTCCCAAATTCATATGAAAAAAAATTAACATCACATCCTGCATTGTCCTATGGTACCCAATTTATTATAAATTTTAAGAGTTGGTAGGCGGTATATTTTATACCGACTACACAAAAAAGGAAACCGACTTCAAAGCCCTGTTCCCAAGTTTTCCTTGTCCCTCATCCCCATCCTGGTATACAGGTCCTTCTCAAAAAATTAGCATATAGTGTTAAATTTCATTATTTACCATAATGTAATGATTACAATTAAACTTTCATATATTATAGATTCATTATCCACCAACTGAAATTTGTCAGGTCTTTTATTGTTTTAATACTGATGATTTTGGCATACAACTCCTGATAACCCAAAAAACCTGTCTCAATAAATTAGCATATCAAGAAAAGGTTCTCTAAATGACCTATTACCCTAATCTTCTGAATCAACTAATTAACTCTAAACACATGCAAAAGATACCTGAGGCTTTTAAAAACTCCCTGCCTGGTTCATTACTCAAAACCCCCATCATGGGTAAGACTAGCGACCTGACAGATGTCAAGAAGGCCATCATTGACACCCTCAAGCAAGAGGGTAAGACTCAGAAAGAAATTTCTCAACAAATAGGCTGTTCCCAGAGTGCTGTATCAAGGCACCTCAATGGTAAGTCTGTTGGAAGGAAACAATGTGGCAGAAAACGCTGTACAACGAGAAGAGGTGACCGGACCCTGAGGAAGATTGTGGAGAAGGACCGATTCCAGACCTTGGGGAACCTGAGGAAGCAGTGGACTGAGTCTGGTGTGGAAACATCCAGAGCCACCGTGCACAGGCGTGTGCAGGAAATGGGCTACAGGTGCCGCATTCCCCAGGTAAAGCCACTTTTGAACCATAAACAGCGGCAGAAGCGCCTGACCTGGGCTACAGAGAAGCAGCACTGGACTGTTGCTAAGTGGTCCCAAGTACTTTTTTCTGATGAAAGCAAATTTTGCATGTCATTCGGAAATCAAGGTGCCAGAGTCTGGAGGAAGACTGGGGAGAAGGAAATGGCAAAATGCCTGAAGTCCAGTGTCAAGTACCCACAGTCAGTGATGGTGTGGGGTGCCATGTCAGCTGCTGGTGTTGGTCCACTGTGTTTCATCAAGGGCAGGGTCAATGCAGCTAGCTATCAGGAGATTTTGGAGCACTTCATGCTTCCATCGGCTGAAATGCTTTATGGAGATGAAGATTTCATTTTTCAGCACGACCTGGCACCTGCTCACAGTGCCAAAACCACTGGTAAATGGTTTACTGACCATGGTATTACTGTGCTCAATTGGCCTGCCAACTCTCCTGACCTGAACCCCATAGAGAATCTGTGGGATATTGTGAAGAGAAAGTTGAGAGACGCAAGACCCAACACTCTGGATGAGCTTAAGGCCGCTATTGAAGCATCCTGGGCCTCCATAACATCTCAGCAGTGTCACAGGCTGATTGCCTCCATGCCACGCCGCATTGAAGCAGTCATTTCTGCCAAAGGATTCCCGACCAAGTATTGAGTGCATAACTGAACATTATTACTTGATGGTTTTTTTGTTTGTTATTAAAAAACACTTTTATTTGATTGGACGGGTGAAATATGCTAATTTATTGAGACAGGTTTTTTGGGTTATCAGGAGTTGTATGCCAAAATCATCAGTATTAAAACAATAAAAGACCTGACAAATTTCAGTTGGTGGATAATTAATCTATAATATATGAAAGTTTAATTGTAATCATTACATTATGGTAAATAATGAAATTTAACACTATATGCTAATTTTTTGAGAAGGACCTGTATATGGTCCCTTAGTCCCTATCCTAGTGTGCATGGCCCCATCCTTATCCTGGTATGATTGGCCCCCATGCCAGCAGCTGATTTATGCTTGTAAGCATCGCTTGGCAGGGACATCATGCACTGCTTACAAGCAGAGGAGAGCTGCTGGAATACTCACTGCTCTCCACGCCGGGACTATGTGCATGGAGCGCAGTGAGTATTCATTGCTCTTTAATAGCGAGCACAGTGTTATCCGCAGCCGCCGGCTTCCTGCAGCTGACGGGCATTCACGTGTGCCACTACTAAAGGGAATGAATATTCACTGCATTCCATGCCTCTTTAGCAGCGGGCACAGGAGTTGGCCTCAGCAGCCGTCTCCTGCCTCCTGTGACCCGCTGCTCTGCCACTGCATGTCCCCCACCACAGCCAGAACAGGTATATCCAGACTGTAAGATGCAACCCCCCATTTTCCTCCACATTTTTGGAGGAAAAAAGTGTGTCTTATAGTCCGAAAAATACGGTAGGTAGCAGAATCTGGTGCTTAAAAGTATTTTTCTAGTATACTAAGTTATCCCTTATCCATAAAATAGGGTATAACTTGCTAAACCCTGGGATTCCTAATATTGGGACCCTCATTAATTCGGGTATAAGGGCTCTGGGGCATCCCACCTTGAATGCAGCAAAGGTGCTCATGCTCTGTCTGCTCCTTTCATTGTCTATTTAAGTGCCACAAAAGGCGGAGTACAGGCTGTTTTCTGCAGTCCCATTGACAATGAATGGAGCGGTTGCAGAGTGTGCACACCTTTGCCGCTTTCAAGACTGGGATTGAAAGGGCCCTGTTCTCGGTCAGACCCCCAGCAATTGGCAAGTTATTCCCTATACTATGTACAGGAGATATGTGCGATTTTGGCAAAACCTCTTTAAGTAGTTAAGAACTTATCGAATACTATTATTGAAAGCAATTTATAAACGTTTGCATTAAGCTCCCTCTTTATCAACCTTGTCTATGTAAGTAATTTGAAATAATGTATCAAAAAAATAAGAGCTCTGACCTCTATAAAGATATTCGGGTAGTCTCCGGGTTATGAACTACATAAGTTCTGTAGGTTCGTTTGTAAGGCTGGGTTCACATTACGCTTACAGCAGCCCGTTCAACACATACAGTAACGGGCTGCTGTAAACGCAAGTGCCGGTATGGCAGCACACTAGCGCAGATAGAGCATCTGCTAGCTCTATTTGCGCTAGCAGTGACGGGCCCGGAAACGCTGCAGCCCGCGTCTCAGGGTCCGTCACTCAATGACGGCACATCCCTAGCGCACACCCATTGTGGGCGGGCGCCAGTGATGCGTCCAACATTGGAGTCAATGGCGGCGTTAAACAGACTACGTTACACCGCGTTATGCCGCTGTGTAACGTAGTCCGTCTAACGGACGCCCATAACGTAGTGTGAACCCAGCTTAACACGATTTTATGTCAGTTGCATAAAAAAAACAAATTCTCACCTTATCGCCGACCTCTCCGGCCGCCACGCTGCCTGACAGGTCCTCTTCTTTCTGCTGTAGAACTCCACATCTCCAACCTCATCACTATAGGTCAGGACTTCTGATCGAGCTTAGGCCCCAGCGCTCTCTACATGTTGTAAGGTCCTGATATTAAAACATGCGCTGCGATCTTATGATGCGCAGTGACTTCTGAGGCTTGAAGTCTTGGCTTAATTAAAAAGGCCAGAGATTTGGTACATTATGGCCGAAAGGAGAGGAGCGGACAGCAGGAGAGGTGAGTAATGTTTTGTTTTGTGTTTAAACCTACACTCTCACCTCTCCGGTCACTTCGCCATGCGGTCCTCTTCTTTCCACTCGCAGTAGCAGGCCAGCCAGAGCAGTTATTAGTTGTTGTTTTTTTTTTACCAAACCTCACCTTGTCGGTCACCTCTACGGCTGCCTGGTGTCCAGTTCTCTTCTTTCCACTGTGAAGCACCGCCTCTCCGGCTTCTTGATGAGGTCTGGAATTCTGTTGGGGTCCACACCTGGGAGGTCCCTGTTTGTCATAAGGTCACAACGCACATCTTGATGTTGCGACCTTACAATACACAGTGACTTCTGAGGCCTGGACACGGCAGCAAGTCCTGGCCTATAGTAAAAAGGCTGGAGAAGTGGCGCACGATGGCAGAAATAAGAGGACTGGCCAGCGAGCAATGTGGCGGCCGCATATATGAGCGATTAGGTGAGTATTAAGTTTTTTGTTTTAACATTTTGCGTTCATAGCTATCAGTCATATGTAAGTCGGATGTTTGTATCCCGGTCACTTCTTGTGTTAGAAATAATAAGATTTGCATTAAAAGTTTTCTTTTTATATAAAATTCTGTACTGAATAAAGTAGGAATATGAGGATCGGTGCGGTCCCACTACTGACCCAGTACAATGTGCTTACCGGTGCTTTAATTTTCTCGGCTTCTGCTGCTAATTTTCATTTTTTTTTCTAAATTGCTATTTCAGCCACAAGTGAAGACTACAAACTTCTAGAAAATATGAATAAGCTCACATGTTTGAAATATATGGAGATGAAAGACATTGCCGGAAATATTAGTCGTAATCTCAAGGACCTAAACAAGAAGTGTAAGTACAACATTAAGCATTCATACATAAGCCATTACATTTTCTGGTAGCCACATCCTTCTGGAATTCTCAAGATTTATGACATCTGTCTATTCTAAGCATTTCTCTATAGCTACCGGTTTCTTTGCTTTTCTGTGAGGGAAATCCATGATTGCAAATGCTGGACTTCATTCTCATCCTGATTGTATTGATCCCAAAAATGCTGTCTTCATTCCTTGCACGCTGAAATGAAAAGTTACATATACGATACAGTTGGGCGAGAAGTATTTGGTCATTGACAACAATTTTCATAATTTGTCCTCTGTTCACCAGTACAACACAGACATCAAGATGTCATCAAATTGTAGATTTTCAACTGAAATTTAAGTTTTAGAAAATATTCCATAAATTGTTTAGAAATTACTGAAATTTTTACATAGCCCTTTCATTTTCACAGTTTTCAAAATTGGAAAGTTGATCAATAATCTGTTTAACCCCTTCCCGACCTGTGACACAGCGTATGCGTCATGAAAGTCGGTGCCAATCCGACCTGTGACGCATATGCTGTGTCACAGAATGATCGCGTCCCTGCAGATCGGGTGAAAGGGTTAACTCCCATTTTACCCGATCTGCAGAGACAGGGGGAGTGGTACTTCAGCCCAGGGGGGGTGGCTTCACCCCCCCGTGGCTACGATCGCTCTGATTGGCAGTTTCACTTTCAACAGCCAATCAGAGCGATTTGTAATATTTCACCTATGAAAATGGTGAAATATTACAATCCAGCCATGGCCGATGCTGCAATAGCATCTGCCATGGCTGGAGACCCCGATCTGCCCCCACCCCACCCCACCGATCGCCTCCCCAGTCGTCATTTTTGCCCCGATCTCCGTTCCGCTCCCCTCCTGTCGGCTCCCCCGGTCCTCCTGTCCGCTCCCCAGGTCCTCTGATCCCCCCCCCGTGTTCCGGTCCCACCCCCCCATACTTACCTAGCTCCGATGTCCCTCCCGGTGTCCGGACGTCTTCTTCATGGGCGCCGCCATCTTGGAAAATGGCGGGCGCATGCGCAGTGCGCCCGCCGAATCTGCCAGCCGGCAGATTCGTTCCTGCACATTTTGGTCGCTGTGATAAGTTCTATCACAGCGATCAAAATAAAAAAATAGTAAATAAATCCCCCCCTTTATCACCCCCATAGATAGGGACAATAATAAAATACAGAAAATATAATTATTTTTGTTTTTACATTAGGGTTAGGGGTACGGTTAGGGGTAGGGTTGCACTTAGGGCTAGGGTTGCACTTAGGGTTGCACTTAGGGTTGCACTTAGGGCTAGGGTTGCACTTAGGGTTGCACTTAGGGCTAGGGTTGCACTTAGGGCTAGGGTTGCACTTAGGGCTAGGGTTGCACTTAGGGCTAGGGTTGCACTTAGGGCTAGGGTTGCACTTAGGGCTAGGGTTGCACTTAGGGCTAGGGTTGCACTTAGGGCTAGGGTTGCACTTAGGGCTAGGGTTGCACTTAGGGCTAGGGTTGCACTTAGGGCTAGGGTTGCACTTAGGGCTAGGGTTGCACTTAGGGCTAGGGTTGCACTTAGGGCTAGGGTTGCACTTAGGGCTAGGGTTGCACTTAGGGCTAGGGTTGCACTTAGGGCTAGGGTTGCACTTAGGGCTAGGGTTGCACTTAGGGCTAGGGTTAGAATTAGGGCTAGGGTTGGAATTAGGGTTAGACTTAGGCTATGTGCACACGGTGCGGATTTGGCTGCGGATCCGCAGCGGATTGGTCGCTGCGGATTCGTATCAGTTTTCCATCACGTTTACAGTACCACGTAAACCTATGGAAAACCAAATCCGCTGTGCCCATGGTGCGGAAAATACAGCGCGGAAACGCAGCATGTCAATTCTTTGTGCAATTCCGCAGCGTTTTACACCTGCTCCATAATAGGAATCCGCAAGTGAAATCCACACAAAAAACACTGGAAATGCGCGGTAAATCCGCAGGTAAAGCGCAGTGCGTTTTACCTGCAGATTTTTCAAAAACTGCGGAAAAATCCACACAAATCCGCAACGTGAGCACATAGCCTTAGGGTTAGGGTTGGAATTAGGGGTAAGACTAGGGTTAGGGGTGTGTTGGGGTTAGGGTTGTGGTTAGGGTTGGGATTAGAGTTAGGGGTGTGTTGGGGTTAGTGTTGGAGTTAGAATTGAGGGGTTTCCACTTTTTAGGCACATCAGGGGGTCTCCAAACGCGACACGGCGCCACCATTGATTCCAGCCAATCTTGCGTTGAAAAAGTAAAATGGTGCTCTCTCCCTTCCGAGCCCCGACGTGTGCCCAAACAGTGGTTTACCCCCACATATGGGGTACCAGCGTACTCAGGAGAAACTGATCAACAACTTTTGGGGTCCAATTTCTCCTGTAACCCTTGGGAAAATAAAAAATTGCGGGCTAAAAAATTATTTTTGAGGAAAGAAAAATGATTTTTTTATTTTCACGGCTCTGCGTTATAAACTTCTGTGAAGCACTTGGGGGTTCAAAGTGCTCACCACACATCTAGATAAGTTCCCTTGGGGGTTTAGTTTCCAAAATGGGGTCACTTGTGGGGAGTTTCTACTGTTTAGGCACATCAGGGGCTCTGCAAACGCAACGTGATGCCCGCAGAGCATTCCATCAAAGTCTGCATTTCAAAGCGTCACTACTTCCCTTCCGAACCCCGACGTGTGCCCAAACAGTGGTTTACCCCCACATATGGGGTATCAGCATACTCAGGAGAAACTGGACAACAACTATTGGGGTCAAATTTCCCCTGTTACCCTTGGGAAAATAAAAAATTCAGGGCTAAAAAAAAATTTTTGAGAAAAGAAAAATTATTTTTTATTTTCATGGCTCTGCGTTATAAACTTCTGTGAAGCACTTGGGGGTTCAAAGTGCTCACCACACATCTAGATTAGTTCCTTGGGAGGTCTAGTTTCCAAAATGGGGTCACTTATGGGGAAACTCCAATGTTTAGGCACACAGGGGCTCTCCAAACGCGACATGGTGTCCGCTAATGATTGGAGCTAATTTTCCATTCAAAAAGCCAAATGGCGTGCCTTCCCTTCCAAGCCCTGCCGTGCACCCAAAGTGGTTTACCCCCACATATGGGGTATCATCGTACTCAGGACAAACTGGACAACAACATTTGGGGTCCAATTTCTCCTGTTACCTTTGGGAAAATAAAAAATTCTGGGCTAAAAATCATTTTTGAGGAAAGAAAAATTATTTTTTATTTTCACGGCTCTGCGTTATAAACTTCTGTGAAGCACCTGGGGGTTATAAGTGCTCACTATGCATCTAGATAAGTTCCTTGGGGGGTCTAGTTTCCAAAATGGGATCACTTGTGGGGGAGCTCCAATGTTTAGGCACACAGGGGCTCTCCAAACGCGACATGGTGTCCGCTAAAGATTGGAGCCAATTTTTCATTCAAAAAGTCAAATGGCGCTCCTTCCCTTCCGAGTTCTGCCGTGCGCCCAAACAGTGGTTTACCCCCACATATGAGGTATCAGCGTACTCAGAACAAATTGGACAACAACTTTTGTGGTCCAGTTTCTTCTTTTACCCTTGGGAAAATAAAAAAATTGTTGCTAAAAGATCATTTTTGTGACTAAAAAGTTAAATGTTCATTTTTTCCTTCCATGTTGCTTCTGCTGCTGTGAAACACCTGAAGGGTTAATACACTTCTTGAATGTGATTTTGAGCACCTTGAGGGGTGCAGTTTTAAGAATGGTGTCACTTTTTGGGTATTTTCAGCCATATAGAACCCTCAAATTGACTTCAAATGTGAGGTGGTCCCTAAAAAAAATGGTTTTGTAAATTTTGTTGTAAAAATGAGAAATCACTGGTCAAATTTTAACCCTTATAACTTCCTAGCAAAAAAAAAATGTTGTTTCCAAAATTGTGCTGATGTAAAGTAGACATGTGGGAAATGTTATTTATTAACTATTTTGTGTCACATACAGTTAGGTCCATATATATTTGGACAGAGACGACATTTTTCTAATTTTGGTTAGAGACATTACCACAATGAATTTTAAACAAAACAATTCAGATGCAGTTGAAGTTCAGACTTTCAGCTTTCATTTGAGGGTATCCACATTAAAATTGGATGAAGGGTTTAGGAGTTTCAGCTCCTTAACATGTGCGACCCTGTTTTTAAAGGGACCAAAAGTAATTGGACAATTGACTCCAAGGCTATTTCATGAACAGGTGTGGGCAATCCCTTCGTTATGTCATTCTCAATTAAGCAGATAAAAGGCCTGGAGTTGATTTGAGATGTGGTGCTTGCATTTGGAAGGTTTTGCTGTGAAGTAAACATGCGGTCAAAGGAGCTCTCCATGCAGGTGAAACAAGCCATCCTTAAACTGCGAAAACAGAAAAAAACAAGCCGAGAAATTGCTACAATATTAGGAGTGGCATTATCTACAGTTTGTTACATCCTGAGAAAGAAAGAAAGCACTGGTGAACTCATCAATGCAAAAAGACCTGGGCGTCCACGGAAGACAACAGTGGTGGATGATCGCAGAATAATCTCCATGGTGAAGAGAAACCTCTTCACAACAGCCAACCAAGTGACCAACACTCTCCAGGAGGTAGGCGTATCAATATCCAAATCTACCATAAAGAGAAGACTGCATGAAAGTAAATACAGAGGGTTCACTGCACGGTGCAAGCCACTCATAAGCATCAAGAATAAAAAGGCTAGACTGGACTTTGCTATAAAACATCTAAAAAAGCCAGCACAGTTCTGGAAGAACATTCTTTGGACAGATGAAACCATGATCAACCTCTACCAGAATGATGGAAAGAGAAAAGTATGGCGAAGGCTTGGTACAGCTCATGATCCAAAGCATACTACATCATCTGTAAAACACGGCGGAGGCAGTGTGATGGCTTGGGCATGCATGGCTGCCAGTGGCACTGGGTCACTAGTGTTTATTGATGATGTGACACAGGACAGAAGCAGCAGAATGAATTCTGAGGTATTCAGAGCCGTACTGTGTGCTCAGATCCAGCCAAATGCAGCAAAACTGATTGGTCGTCGTTTCATACTACAGATGGACAATGACCCAAAACATAAAGCCAAAGCAACCCAGGAGTCTATTAAAGCAAAGAAGTGGAATATTCTTGAATGGCCAAGTCAGTCACCTGATCTCAACCAAATTGAGCAGCATTTCACTTGTTAAAGACTAAACTTCAGACAGAAAGGCCCACAAACAAACAGCAACTGAAAACCACCGCAGTGAAGGCCTGGCAGAGCATCAAAAAGGAGGAAACACAGCGTCTGGTGATGTCCATGAGTTCAAGACTTCAGGCAGTCATTGCCAACAAAGGGTTTTCAACCAAGTACTAAAAATTAACATTTTATTTAAAATTATTGAATCTGTCCAATTAGTTTTGGTCCTTTTAAAAACAGGGTGGCACATGTTAAGGAGCTGAAACTCTTAAACCCTTCATCCGATTTTAATGTGGATACCCTCAAATGAAAGCTGAAAGTCTGAACTTCAACTGCATCTGAATTGTTTTGTTTAAAATTCATTGTGGTATTGTCTATAACCAAAACTAGAAAAATGTTGTCTCTGTCCAAATATATATGGACCTAACTGTAACTCTCTGGTTTAACAGAATAAAAATTAAAAATGTGAAAATTGCAAAATTTTCAAAATTTTCGCCAAATTTCCATTTTTTCACAAATATAACGCCGAAATTATCGACCTAAATTTACCACTAACATGAAGCCCAATATGTCACAAAAAAACAATCTCAGAATCGCTACGATCCGTTGAAGCGTTCCTGAGTTATTACCTCATAAAGGGACACTGGTCAGAATTGCAAAAAACGGCAAGGTCATTAAGGCCAAAATAGGCTGGGTCATGAAGGGGTTAATAGCCACGGTGGCCTGTTACCAAATTAATGTGATCAAATGTTAAAGTAATTTTCCCCATCCCCTCGACAGCACCAGATGGGGAGGGAATCCAGCCCCAAGGACAGGAAACCTACACATTCAGGGTATGTGCACATGTTCAGGCTTTTTCCGCGTTTTTTCGTGATAAAAACGCTATAAAAACTCATTAAAAACGCATACATTATGCATCCTATCATTTAGAATGCATTCTGCATGTTTTGTGCACATGGTGCGTTTTTTTCCGCGAAAAAAAAGCATCGCGGTAAAAAAAAGCAGCATGTTTATTAATTTTGTGGATTTTCCGTGTTTTTCCTGCAATTCTATGCATTTGGAAAAAAACGCACAAAATACGCGTCAAAAACGCAAAGAAAACGCATGCGGATTTCTGGCAGAAATGTCCGGGTTTTGTTAGGAAAATTTCTGCAAGAAATCCTGACGTGTGCACATAGCCTCAAAGGCAAGCCTCTCTAAAAGCTTGTTATTTAACCCCTTTGCAGCTATGGGTATAACCGTACTTCTTGCACTGGGGTGATCACATGTGGATAGCACTCAGGAGCTAGACGACATCTGTCTCTACATCAGTGGTCAGGGCTGAGCTCCAATCACTGCTTTTAACCATGTAAATACCGCTATTGATCACAGACAGCGGCATCTGAAGAGTAACTAAAATTTTCTAAAATTTAGACACTTTGCAAATTACTTTATTAGTGAATTTCTTAAAAAAAAAAAAAAAAACTATGCAAGTTTGGCATCGGCATAATCATCACATCAACATCATTGTTCCCTCGTAGTGGTTTAACCCCTTAGTGACAGAGCCAATTTGGTACTTAATGACCGAGCCAATTTTTACAATTCTGACCAGTGTCACTTTATGAGGTTATAACTCTGGAACGCTTTATCGGATCCCGCTGATTCTGAGATTGTTTTTTCGTGACATGTTGTACTTCAAGTTAGTGGTAACATTTCTTCGATATTACTTGCGATTATTTATGAAAAAAATGGAAATATGGCGAAAATTTTTAAAATTTTGCAATTTTCAAACTTTGTATTTTTATGCCCTTAAATCAGAGAGATATGTCACAAAAAATAGTTAATAAATAACATTTCTCACGTGTCTACTTTACATCAGCACAATTTTGGAAACAATTTTTTTTTTGTTAGGGAGTTATAAGGGTTAAAAGTTGACCAGCAATTTCTCATTTTTACAACACCATGTTTTTTTTAGGGACCACATCACCTTTGAAGTGATTTTGAGGGGTCTATATGATAGAAAATAACCAAGTGTGACACCATTCTAAAAACTGCACCCCTCAAGCTGCTCAAAACCACATTCAAGAAGTTTATTAACCCTTTACGTACTTCACAGGAACTAAAACAATGTGGAAGAAAAAAATGAACATTTAACTTTTTTTTGCAAACATTTTACTTCAGAACCATTTTTTTTAATTTTCACAAGTGTAAAAACAGAAATTTAACCACAAATTTTGTTGTGCAATTTTTCCTGAGTACGCCGATACCCCATATGTGGAGGTAAACCACTGTTTGGGCGCACCGCAGAGCTTGGAAGTGAAGGAGCACCGTTTGACTGTTTCAATGCAGAATTGGCTGGAATTGAGATCGGACGCCATGTCGCGTTTGGAGAGCCCCTAATGTGCCTAAACAGTGGAAACCGCCCACAAGTGACACCATTTTGGAAACTAGACCCCCCAAGGAACTTATCTAGATGTGTGGTGAGCACTTTGAACCCCCAAGTGCTTCACAGAAGTTTATAACGTAGAGCCGTGAAAATAAAAAATCGCATTTGTTTTCACAAAAATGATTTTTTCGCCCACAAATTCTTATTTTCACAAG
Organism: Ranitomeya variabilis; assembly: GCF_051348905.1. Classification (NCBI taxonomy): domain Eukaryota; kingdom Metazoa; phylum Chordata; class Amphibia; order Anura; family Dendrobatidae; genus Ranitomeya; species Ranitomeya variabilis. Next base: position 103,324,397 of record NC_135235.1, read on the forward strand.
GGTAACAGGAGAAATTAGACCACAAAAGTTGTTGTGCAATTTCTCCTGAGTACGTCGATACCCCATATGTGGAGGTAAACCACTGTTTGGGCGCACCGCAGAGCTTGGAATTGAAGGAGCACCGTTTGACTTTTTCAATGCAGAATTGGCTGGAATTGAGATCGGATGCCATGTCGCGTTTGGAGAGTCCCTGATGTGCCTAAACAGTGGAAACCCCCCACAAGTGATACCATTTTGGAAACTAGACCCCTTAAGGAACTTATCTAGATGTGTGGTGAGCACTTTGAACCCCCAAGTGCTTCACAGAAGTTTATAACGTAGAGCCGTGAAAATAAAAAATCTCATTTTTTCTACAAAAATGATCTTTTTGCCCCCAAATTTTTATTTTCACAAGGGTAACAGGAGAAATTAGACCACAAAAGTTGTTGTGCAATTTCTCCTGAGTACGTCGATACCCCATATATGGGGGTAAACCACTGTTTGGGCGCACCGCAGAGCTTGGAAGAGAAGGAGTGTCGTTTTACTTTTTCAATGTAGAATTGGCTGGAATTGAGATCGGACGCCATGTCACGTTTGGAGAGCCGCTGATGTGCCTAAACAGTAGAGACCCCCCACATATGACACCATTTTGGAAACTAGACCCCTTAAGGAACTTATCTAGATGTGTGGTGAGCACTTTAAACCCCCAGGTGCTTCACAGAAGTTTATAACGTAGAGCCGTGAAAATAAAAAAATCGCATTTTTTCTACAAAAATGATCTTTTTGCCTCCAAATTTTTATTTTACCAAGGGTAACAGGAGAAAATGGACCCCAGAAGCTGTTGTACAATTTGTCTTGAGTACGCCGACACCCTATATGTGGGGGTAAACCACTGTTTGGGCGCATGGCTGAGCTCGGAAGCAAAGGAGCGCCATTTGACTTTTCAATGCAAAATTGACTGGAATTGAGATCGGACGCCATGTCGCGTTTGGAGAGCCCCTGATGTGCCTAAACAGCAGAAACCCCCCAAAAGTGACCCCATTTTGGAAACTAGACCCCCCCATGGAACTTATCTAGATGTGTAGTGAGAACTTTGAATGCCCAAGTGCATCACAGAAGTTTATAATGCAGAGTCGTGAAAATAAAAAATATATATTTTTTAACAATAAAGATTTTTTAGCCCCCAAGTTTTTATTTTCACAAGGGTAACAAGAGAAATTGGACCCCAAAAGTTGTTGTCCAATTTGTCCTGAGTATGCTGGTACCCCATATGTGGGGGTAAACCACTGTTTGGGCGCACGGCAGAGCTCGGAAGGGAAGGAGTGCCATTTTGGAATGCAGACTTTGATAGAATTGTCTGCGGGCGTTATGTTGCGTTTGCAGACCCCTAATGTACCTAAACAGTAGAAACCCCCAACAAGTGACCCCATTTTGGAAAATAGACCCCCCATGGAACTTATCTAGATATGTGGTGAGAACTTTGAATGCCCAAGTGCTTCACAGAAGTTTATAATGCAGAGTAGTGAAAATAAAAAATATTTTTTTTCCCACAAAAAAGATTTTTTTAGCCCCAAAATTTTTATTTTCACAAGGGTAACAAGAGAAATTGGACCCCAAAAGTTGTTGTCCAATTTGTCCTGAGTATGCTGGTACCCCATATGTGGGGGTAAACCACTGTTTGGGCGCACGGCAGAGCTCGGAAGGGAAGGAGTGCCATTTTGGAATGCAGACTTTGATAGAATTGTCTGCGGGCGTTATGTTGCGTTTGCAGACCCCTAATGTACCTAAACAGTAGAAACCCCCAACAAGTGACCCCATTTTGGAAAATAGACCCCCCAAGGAACTTATCTAGATATGTGGTGAGAACTTTGAATGCCCAAGTGCTTCACAGAAGTTTATAATGCAGAGTAGTGAAAATAAAAAATATTTTTTTTCCCACAAAAAAGATTTTTTTAGCCCCCAAATTTTTATTTTCACAAGGGTAACAAGAGAAATTGGACCCCAAAAGTTGTTGTCCAATTTGTCCTGAGTATGCTGGTACCCCATATGTGGGGGTAAACCACTGTTTGGGCGCACGGCAGAGCTCGGAAGGGAAGGAGCGCCATTTTGGAATGCAGACTTTGATAGAATTGTCTGCGGGCGTTATGTTGCGTTTGCAGACCCCTAATGTACCTAAACAGTAGAAACCCCCACAAGTGACCAAATTTTGGAAACTAGACCCCCTAAGGAACTTATCTAGATATGTGGTGAGAACTTTGAAAGCTCAAGTGCTTCACAGAAATTTATAATGCAGAGTAGTGAAAATAAAAAAATATATTTTTTTCCAACAAAAAAGATTTTTAGCCCCCAAGTTTTTATTTTCACAAGGGTAACAGGAGAAATTGGACCCCAAAAGTTGTTGTCCAATTTATCCCGAGTACGCTGATGCCCCATATGTGGGGGTAAACCACTGTTTGGGCGCACGGCAGAGCTCAGAAGGGAGGGAGTACCATTTGACTTTTTTAGCGCAAAATTGGCTGTCGTGTTTGGAGACCCCCTGATGTACCTAAACAGTGGAAACCCCCCAATTCTAACTCCAACCCTAACCCCAACACAGCCCTAACCCTAATCTCAACCCGATCCATAATCCTAATCACAACCCTAACGATAATCACAACCCTAACCCCAAAACAGCCCTAATCTCAACCCTAACCATAACCCTAATCAAAACCCTAAATCCAACACACCCCTAACCCTAATCCCAACCCTAACCCTAATCCCAACCCTAATCCCAAACGTAACACTAATCCCAACCCTAATCCAAACGCTAACCCTAATCCCAACTCTAACCCTAACTTTAGCCCCAACCCTAACTTTAGCCCCAACCCTAACCATAACTTTAGCCCCCGTCGTCACAAAAAAAGTTCAATGTAACCTTTTTTTTTGTACGTCGCGTCCGCCATTTCCGCGGATGCGTGGCCGTAACTCTGCCCCCTCCTCCCCAGGACATAGACTGGGCAGCGGATGCGTTGAAAAACTGCATCCGCTGCCCACGTTGTGCACAATTTTCACAACGTGCGTCGGTACATCGGGCCGACGCATTGCGACCGCCCCGTACCGACGCAAGTGTGAAAGAAGCCTAAGGCTACTTTCACACTAGCGTCGTACTCGGCCCATCGCAGTGTGTCGGGCCGACGTACCGACGCTAGCGTTGTAAGCGCCGCACAACGGGTGCAGCGGATGCTGTTTTTTCAACGCATCCGCTGCCCCATTGTGAGGTGCGGGGAGGCGGGGGCGGAGTTCCGGCCATGCATGCGCGGGCGGAAATGGCGGACACGTCGCACAAAAAAGTTACATGTAGTTTTTTTTGTGTCGACGGTCCGCCGAAGCACGACGCATCCATCGCACGACGGATGCGACATGTGGCAATCCGTCGCAATGCGTCGCTAATGCAAGCCAATGGAGAAAAAACGCATCCTGCAAGCACTTTTGCAGGATGCGTTTTTTCTCCAACGACGCATTGCGACGGAAGCCAAAAAACGCTAGTGTGAAAGTAGCCTAACTCTAACCCTAACCCTAACCCTAACTCTAACCCTAACTCTAACCCTAACTCTAACCCTAACTCTAACCCTAACTCTAACCCTAACTCTAACCCTAACTCTAACCCTAACTCTAACCCTAACTCTAACCCTAACTCTAACCCTAACTCTAACCCTAACTCTAACCCTAACTCTAACCCTAACTCTAACCCTAACTCTAACCCTAACTCTAACCCTAACTCTAACCCTAACTCTAACCCTAACTCTAACCCTAACTCTAACCCTAACTCTAACCCTAACTCTAACCCTAACTCTAACCCTAACTCTAACCCTAACTCTAACCCTAACTCTAACCCTAACTCTAACCCTAACTCTAACCCTAACTCTAACCCTAACTCTAACCCTAACTCTAACCCTAACTCTAACCCTAACTCTAACCCTAACTCTAACCCTAACTCTAACCCTAACTCTAACCCTAACCCTAACTCTAACCCTAACTCTAACCCTAACTCTAACCCTAACTCTAACCCTAACTCTAACCCTAACTCTAACCCTAACTCTAACCCTAACTCTAACCCTAACTCTAACCCTAACTCTAACCCTAACTCTAACCCTAACTCTAACCCTAACTCTAACCCTAACTCTAACCCTAACTCTAACCCTAACTCTAACCCTAACTCTAACCCTAACTCTAACCCTAACTCTAACCCTAACTCTAACCCTAACTCTAACCCTAACTCTAACCCTAACTCTAACCCTAACTCTAACCCTAACTCTAACCCTAACTCTAACCCTAACTCTAACCCTAACTCTAACCCTAACTCTAACCCTAACTCTAACCCTAACTCTAACCCTAACTCTAACCCTAACTCTAACCCTAACTCTAACCCTAACTCTAACCCTAACTCTAACCCTAACTCTAACCCTAACTCTAACCCTAACTCTAACCCTAACTCTAACCCTAACTCTAACCCTAACTCTAACCCTAACTCTAACCCTAACTCTAACCCTAACTCTAACCCTAACTCTAACCCTAACTCTAACCCTAACTCTAACCCTAACTCTAACCCTAACTCTAACCCTAACTCTAACCCTAACTCTAACCCTAACTCTAACCCTAACTCTAACCCTAACTCTAACCCTAACTCTAACCCTAACTCTAACCCTAACTCTAACCCTAACTCTAACCCTAACTCTAACCCTAACTCTAACCCTAACTCTAACCCTAACTCTAACCCTAACTCTAACCCTAACCCTAACTCTAACCCTAACTCTAACCCTAACTCTAACCCTAACTCTAACTCTAACCCTAACTCTAACCCTAACTCTAACCCTAACTCTAACCCTAACTCTAACCCTAACTCTAACCCTAACTCTAACCCTAACTCTAACCCTAACTCTAACCCTAACTCTAACCCTAACTCTAACCCTAACCCTAACCCTAACCCTAACCCTAACTCTAACCCTAACTCTAACCCTAACTCTAACCCTAACTCTAACCCTAACTCTAACCCTAACTCTAACCCTAACTCTAACCCTAACTCTAACCCTAACTCTAACCCTAACTCTAACCCTAACTCTAACCCTAACTCTAACCCTAACTCTAACCCTAACTCTAACCCTAACTCTAACCCTAACTCTAACCCTAACTCTAACCCTAACTCTAACCCTAACTCTAACCCTAACCCTAACCCTAACCCTAACCCTAACTCTAACCCTAACTCTAACCCTAACTCTAACCCTAACCCTAACCCTAACCCTAACCCTAACCCTAACCCTAACTCTAACCCTAACCCTAACTCTAACCCTAACTCTAACCCTAACTCTAACCCTAACTCTAACCCTAACTCTAACCCTAGCCCCAACTTGTCTTCTCCGGCCGGCAGATGGCAGCAGATGGCGGGCGCACTGCGCATGCGCCCGCCATGATGAAAAAGCCGGCTGGCAGGAGAAGACAGAAGAGGACCCAGGGACCCCGGGTGAGTATGATAGGGTCCCCGAATCCCCCTATTTCTCTGTCCTCTGATGTGCGATCACATCAGAGGACAGAGAAATAACTGATCGCTTTTTTTTTTTTTTTTTTTTGCGGTCGCCGGTAAACTGTTAATTACCGGCGATCGCAAAGCAGGGGTCGGTGCAAACCGACCCCGATCATGTTCTTTGGGGTCTCGGCTACCCCCGGCAGCCGAGACCCCAAAGAACATCCGGGTGCCGGGCGGCGGGCGCACTGCGCGTGCGCCCGCCATTTTTTCCCGGAAAAAAGATGGCGGCGCCCATGGGGAGACACGAGGAGCACCGGGGGAGGTAGGTAAGTATTGGGGGGCTATTGGGGGCCATCGGGGACCACATTTCTCTGTCCTCCAATGTGCGATCACATCGGAGGACAGAGAAATTAAACGGCAAATCGCGTTTTTTTTTTTTTTTGTTGCGACCGCCGGTAAACGGTTAATTACCGGCGATCGCAACTCGGGGGTCGGTAAAAACCCCCCGAATCATGTTCTCTGGGGTCTCGGCTACCCTCGGCAACCGAGACCCCAGAGAAAATCCGACTCTGGGGGGCGCTATTCACTTTTTCCACAGCGCCGTTAATTAACGGCGCTGTGGATTAAGTACCCTTAGCGGCCGCCGTTAAAAGGCGTATCGGCGGTCGTTAAGGGGTTAAAGGATATTTTGTTTATACCCTGCCTTAAAGCTTTTTTGGAAGGACTGAGCTATCCTGCAGTAGAGGAAGTGTCCGCCATTCTTGCTTCGCCCTATTTTCTAAATCTAAAAAAATGTGAAAACCAATTACAGAGAGAAAAAACAAGTCTTCCTGGGTGTCCTCCTAGACTCTGGCAGGCAGAAATGTTTTCTTCCAGAGGAAAAATAGTGAGTGTCATCAGCATTGTGGTGGATTTAATCAGAGATGAAATTGTCTCCGTGAGGGGGACAGGTCTGTTTTGGGATCCTGACATCCTGTATTCCGGTGCTCGCATGGCCACTGCACCATTCTAGAGACATTGGGAAGTCTTGTAGATGGGAGAAAAATATTGGTCATCTTGAAAATAAGATTCTACAGTCCAGTTGCGCACTGAAGTCCTGAGATAGGTGGCTTCACAGGAAGAACCTCTCTCAAGGAGTTCCCTGGGAAATGCTTATTCCATCAGTCATTGCTACGGATGCCAACCCCTTCGTTTCAGGAACAGGAAATTCTGAAAATTATGTCGCTGTCCAAATACTTCAGGACCCAACTGTATGTACAGCTAAATAGCTCTTTAATATTTTGTAAAATAATTCAGTTTTAACCCCTTAATGACAGCCAATACGTCTTTTAACTGACCTGAGATATAAGAGAATAGCCTCCCCATACAGGAGACAATCCAGCAGCTGCCGGCTGTACACTATAGCTGACAACTTGCTGTATCAGCCACATCAGTGTTTGCATCGTCCAAATGTTTAACCCCTTAGATGCTGCTGTCAATAGTGACTACATCATTATATATGGTTAACAGAGTGTGGGGCTTCCTCTTTATCCTAATTGGTGCCCTCAGATCATGATTTTGTGGTCCTGATGTTTGCCGTGGCAATTCATGACCAAATAGCGGCCTTAGAGTCTGATGGCTGTAGTAATCTGTTCAGAAGTTTGAGACATTTAGGTGGTAAAAATACACATTTTCATTTCTGTCATGTCACTTTGCATTAATTCCTGTAAAGCACCTGAAGGGTTAATAAACTACCTGACTGCAGTTTTCAATATATCAGGGGGTGCTGTTTTTAAAATGGTATCACTTTGGGGGTTTTCCAATATATGGGACCCATAAAGGCACTTCAAACATGGATAAGTCCTCAAAAAAAAGAAATTTTGTAAATTTCCTTGAAAATATGAAAATCGATGCTACATTTTTAAACCTCATAAAATGCTAACAAAATAAAATAACTTTTCCCACATGTCGGCTTTATATCAGCACCATTTGTAAAATGTTATTTATTAATGGTTTGCTGTGGTATGACCATCTGGATTAAAGAGATAATCATTCAAATATAGAAAAGTGCAAATTTTTTAACATTTTTCTAAAATTTATGATACTTTTTATAAATAAACACAAAACATATTGACCTACATTTACCATTATCATAAAGTATAATGTGTCATGAAAAAACCATCTCAAAATCACTTGGATTTGTTGAAGCGTTGCAGAGTTATCACCACATAAAGTGACACTGGTCAGATTTAAAAAATTTGGCTCCGTCATTAAGGGGTTAATCTGGAAATTAGCACATAAAAAATAGAACTATATTGTATTAAAGAAGCATTAAATGTGTTGATATGTGCATGTAGTGTGTGTATTAATATACTCACCGCCGTTCTGTTTTTCTCGGTGACTTCATCCATCTGCAGTTTCTCTGTCACCCTGCTCCCTGCCTGACCCAGACGTGGCTTTTACAATGTAAGATTATGGAGCGTCAGAGCGTGCCACCCTAGGCTTTCATTGTAAGAGACTCCTGGTTCACACACAGGGCTTAGAGGGAGCAGGATAATCGCAATTGCGGTGACTTCACTCAGAAGAGGAGCAGAATAGTTCTGGATACCAGAGAGAACAGCAGTTGAGTATATTAATACATTCACACTACATTAAATGCACATATACACACATTTAATTAAAAATAAATATGGTTGGGAGTTCTTCTTTAAAGGGAATCTGTCAGCAGGATTTTGCTCAGTAAACTGCAGACAGTGGCAGGTTAGCGCCGTTATACTGACTAGTATGATACCTGATACAGATGAAATCTGTCTTGTGGTTGTTGTTTAATCTTTATTTGTAGTTTTCAGTTAATCAAATTCTCGTGCTCCGGGGCGGCCTGTGGGCGGGGGTCTTTATGTGGGGTTTCTGCTTAATATATGCATGTCTATGGGCTTTTGACAGGTCACAAATCCTTCAGTGACTTGTCTCCTATTTCACATACTGCATAGAATATTGTGGGGTTAGAAAAATAAATTTACATTAAGCAAAATGGGGTTGGTGCATGTGCAGTAGCCCTTTCCGATATATGCTACTGTGCATGTGTAAGAAAGTGGTGCTGTTATGGACAGTAAGAACACACTGTCACTTTAAGAGGCTGCACCCCTTTGCCTGGGGAATGGAATGTTCTGCTTCTCCCCTGCTCGATTCCTTGTTATGAACTGGTCGGGGCTGTGTGCAGGAGTGAAGCTTGAGCAGCGTGTGTGATCTGCAGCTGCTGGAGAGAACTGTGAGTTGTTTTGCTGCAAGAAATGTTACACAGCTTGAGACTGACTGCGTTTGTGAAATAGACTTTTCCAGTTACAGCACAGGTGGCTGTTCTGTGCTAGTTTGTGAAGCCACGAAGATACTGAGAAGGGGACTTACAGTTTCCAGGAGCATCCCTAGTATTCAGAAGCAAGGAGAAGTCCACGCTTCACAGAGCTGACAGGAATCCGTGCGCACCACCGTGTTGGACTTGAAGCGATGGCTGGGGGACCACCACTGTGCAGGAAGACTACTGTACACAAGATGAGGTGCAAACAACAAAGGGTAGATTTATTGGGAGGCAAGGAATGAAGAGAATGAGGAAGATGCAAACAGGGGTTAACAATAGCAAAAGACAATATAAATGAGTAATCTTGTCCGTAAAATAGCACGGTGCTCCAACAATTACAGACTCAGAGTTTGTCTCACAAGCACCTTTAAACAATAAGACAAATAACGATGCTACTCTATGTATAACCTCCCTGGCCTTTACTACGCAGGCCACACGGCTACTGTGTTCTGACTACTGAAGCCTACACTAGGCCCTAACTGGTGCACCATACAGGAACAGACTCACGGTGATGTTGGGGACACAGGTCCAGTCCCAGGGGGCCCCCAGAAGTCCAACACGGTGGTGCGCACGGATTCCTGTCAGCTCTGTGAAGCGTGGTCTCCTCCTTGCTTCCGGATACTAGGGATGCTCCTGGAAACTGTAAGTCCCCTTCTCAGTATCTTCGTGGCTTCACAAACTAGCACAGAACAGCCACCTTTGCTGTAACTGGAAAAGTCTATTTCACAAACGCAGTCAGTCTCAAGCTGTGTAACATTTCTTGCAGCAAAACAGCTCACAGTTCTCTCCAGCAGCTGCAGATCACACACGCTGCTCAAGCTTCACTCCTGCACACTGCACCGACCAGTTCATAACAAGGAATCGAGCAGGGGAGAAGCAGAACATTCCATTCCCCAGGCAAAGGGGTGCAGCCTCTTAAAGTGACAGCGTGTTCTTACTGTCCATAACAGCACCACTCTCTTACACATGCACTGTCATTTTGTTGGAGAAAAAAAACATGCTTGAAGCAAAATGACGCCGTCGCTTGTGCAGTAGCATCTATCGGATCAAATGACACATGCGCCGCCAGCGCCAAATTGGTGCAGCAACTTTTTTTTTTTTTTTTTTACCCAACCACATTATATGAATAATACGATACATAAGCAATACATGTACATTTTTTGTAAGCCCACAATATTATATGCAGTATGTAAAATAATGGGCAGGTCAGTGAGGAATCAGTGACCTGTCATAAGCCCAGAAGGATAAATCTGTAATCAGAGCACCACATGAAGACCCCCAACAGGCCACCACGAGCACGTGCATATCATTAACTCAAAACTGAAAATAAAGATTAACCAACACCCACAGACGGATTTCATCACCCAAGGTATCATTGTAATCAGTATAGCAGAGCCGATTTGACACTATAGGTTACTGTGCACAATCCTGCCGACAGGTTCCCTTTAATTACTTGTATTGCTCATAATTTTTCTTATAGATTCAAGTCTCCAGCCATATCTTGAACAAATAAATCAGATAGAAGAACAAGTGGCATCTTTGGAAAATGCAGCGTATAAACTGGATGCCTATTCAAAGCGATTAGGTAAGATCCAATCACTTGTGGTTGTCCATAGTGGTGTCCAATATGTCATGGTAGTACTGCTACAACTCCACTCCTGCATCTGTATTGAAACAGTAACTACACTTTTTTCATAAATCAGTAGTAAATGCAAAGATTAAAAAAAAAAAAAAAAAAACTGTCTTAGTTAAAAATGGCTATTTTCAGGTTATTAGTCTCTTTATATCTTCCTGCGCTGATCATTCACTCTCAAAAACTGCTTAAATTTGTTTCCAATCTGTCTGCAGTGAGGTGTCAAATTACAATTTCTGCTTATGGAGAGTGGAGGGAGGAGAAGCTGGAAGGAGAAAAAGGCAGAAACACTAAACGTGTGATACTTCTAATGCAAAGGGGGTAAAGCTACTAAAAGTGAAGGGTATAAGTCATATGATGGAATCAAATAGTGGTGTTCCTCATGTACTCACACAGGACAGCTTAGGCTGGGGTTACACATCACGATGGGGGCCAATAATCGCAATGTGTCACTGCGCAATGTAACTGAATGGACTCACATTGTAATCCCAAAGGTGCCACAACCAGCAAGTTGCAAAAAACTGGGCCCATTCAAAGAGCTGTAAGCTGGTAAAGCCAACAAAATCTGCACTTGCATATAAAAAGTGTCAGTCACAGAAGCACCCAGTGTTTAACTGAAACAAAAATAAGCTTAAATACCCCTAGGTGGGCTCACACACCATGTTATCTGCTGCAATGTTACCAAACATGCCCACACCAAAAGCTGGGACCTACACTTTACTGTAACACTACCAGTAGTTGGCATGGCACAGTGTGGGCTTGTTCACATGCTGCATGTTTTCTACTTGTTTTTGCTCTTCAGTTTACAGTATCAGCAAAGTGAATGAGATTTCTGTAATCTCACACGCTGCTCATTTTTTCTGTGCCGATTTCAATCATCAGAGTCTTTTCAAATCTGCAGCATGTTGATTCTTTCAGAGTTTTTGCAGCATTTTTCACCCATTTAAATGAGCAATAAATAAATGCAATTTAAAACGTGAATATTTTACTCAGCGGTTTTCATGCCGACAGCTTTTTTTGCTGCAGAAAAATCTCCTGCAAATACTAAACGTGTGCACAATACGCAAGTTCCAGTGATCCCAGTCTCCTGCTACTCTTCATCATAGAGAAATAAATCTAGACCTCAGCCTGCTAGTGATAAAGTTACCGAACAGCATCGTATTTTACTTCTAAATTATAAACTTATATTTACACATTGAATTACAAAATCTAGCAGGTTATAAAGTGGGTTACTGGAAACCTTCCCGTCATCAATTCTTTGGCCATATTTTATGGTATTTACAATGTAGTGCAGTATCTGCAGAAGATGTTATCGCTTATAAACCTGTTTTGGTGAAAATACTGTATTGGCAGATTTGTGTCTGAAATAAAGTACTCTTGTCGCCAAGATGTGTAATAGGGGAGTTGAACGTCCTTGTCTGGACCAATTACTAGACTCCAGGTGATTGCGCAAACTCCCAGACGCGGTAGATGGGGACACTTATACGGTACCTGTCAGGCTCAGAGTAGGTAACATGGAATTTACTTGTTGATGTAAGTATCGCTTCAGATGACTTTCCAGGACAGTTGTCTGTGTGCTTGAGGAATAATCCTATTTCTATGACTTGTTTTATCCAACATTTTTAGCAGTGTTCTCTGTGTTTATCTCTCTGCCTGTGTCTTTAGCTCTCATTTCCTCCCGTCTAACTTCTCTGTAGACTTCTATGCAATAGCTGTAATCTGATCCCTCAGTGAGCTGAAAGCCAGTCTTGGTAAATTTAGAGAAGAGTTTGAAGTGGGGGGAAAAGAGGCATTTTTCTTTATATTAAAAGTTTATTTTCTTCACGTTTCCTCTTCGTAAAAAAAAAAAAAAAAAATTAAAATCTTAGGCACATCTATGAAACATGGACAGTTCCCACATCAGAAGACAGACCAAGCTGTACTGAAGGATTAGTTAGCTCAGGCCAGAAGAGGTGCTCTAAAACTACGGTTTCAATCTATCAGGGTAGGGGGGAAATGTATGCTGTTAGAGGGAACCTATAATGTGATTCATGCTGTCCAAACCACAGGCAAGAATCGCAGTGCGGCAGCAAGACTGCAACCAGGTATATTCTCTGAAACGCTTCAACATTTCCGATAGTTTATACTTTGATGATCCAGCAGAAGGCCATAGCTGGAGATGAGACTAGTCTAGCCCTGCCCTTGGCCAGACTCTCTCAGCACTGCTGGAAGTGATTGACTTGTCTCTTACTTGCATGTACATAGAAAGAGACCTGTCAATCACCTGCCGCAGCATCGGGAAAAGTATATTTTCTCTGAATTGGCAGAGAATAATATACCTGGCAGCAAGCGTGCAGCCCGGCTACGGTACATGCTGCCCGTGGTGTGTGTATCATGAATTATGAAGATTCCGTTTAATTGGTGGATTCTCGATGCAACTGAAGTGAATTCTTAGCTGTTAAAAGTATTAGTGTATTTTGCAGTTTCAGATGATCATTCTGAACAAACTATAACGTGTGCGTATGAAAAATAACACAATTTATGGCCAATATAAGACTTGTATTCTGCATTTTTAATTAAAGAACATTTTACAAATGGTGCTGATGTAAAGCAGACATGAATAAAATGTTATTTATTAATGCTCTTTTATGGTATGACTATCTGGATTAAAGGGATAATCATTCAAAGTTTGAAAATTGCAATTTTTTTTTACATTTTTCTCAAATTGGATATGTTTTGTGCTTACCGTATATACTCGAGTATAAGCTGAAATTTTCAGCCTATTTTTTTTTAGGCTGAAAGTGCCCCTCACGGCTTATCCTGTCCCAGGGGGTTCGGCGGGAAAAGGGAGTGGTGGCTCTGACATACTCGCCTGCTGGTCTCCGGGCTCTGACAGCTTCTTCCAGCGTTGAGCGGTCACATGGTACCACTCATTACAGTAATGAATATGGACGCGACTCCACTCCCATAGGGGTGGAGCTTCATATTCATTACTGTAATGAGCGGTACCAGTGACCGCTCAACGCTGGAAGAAGCTGTCAGCGCCTGGAGAAGACCATCAGGGAAGCTGCCAGGGAGCGCGCCAGGAGCAGGTGAGTATAATGGGGAGGGTGAGCAGCATTGCGCGATATTCACCTCTCCTCGTTCCACCGCCAGGCTCCGTCTTCCGCATCCACTGCTGTGACACTCAGGTCAGAGGGCGCGAAGACATGGTTAGGGCGCGCCCTCTGCCTGAACGTCGGAGCAGAGGACGCGGAAGACACAGCGGCGCCCGGCGGTGGAACGTGGGCAGGTGAATATTGCAGGTGCCGGGGGCCTGAGCGACGAGAGGTGAGTAGGCCATTTTTTTTTTTTTTTAAATCACAGCAACAGCATATGGGGCAAATATCTCTATGGAGCATCTTATGGGGCCATAATCAGCATTTGTGCAGCATTATATGGGGCATATTTTGATATGGAGCATCTTATGGGGCCCATCATGAACTGTATGGAGCATTATATGGGGCTCCTGATTCAATATGGATATTCAAAAACAACCTACTGATATCTCAATTAATTTTACTTTTATTGGTATCTATTTTTATTTTTGAAATTTACCGGTAGCTGCTGCATTTTCCACCCTAGACTTATATTCGAGTCATTAAGTTTTCCCAGTTTTTTGTGGCAAAGTTAGGGGTCTCGGCTTATACTCAAGTATATACGGAATTTATAAAAAAAATATCATCCTAAATTTACCATTATCATAAAGTTTGGTTTTTTTTTTAACCAAATATTTTTATTGTTAGTATGCATAAGAAAGACAATAAAATCCATTCAAATAACAGGATACATTTGTGTTTTTGATTTAAAAGAAACAACCCCTCCCTCCCCCCCCACCCCTCTGGAAGACAAACTCCCACCATACAATACACCTAAAAAGAAGGGAATAAATATCACATACAAATTCCACTATTAGCATAATTTTACCACAATTTCTCAGTCGTTCCCATCTAGCCATGGCTGCCATAACTTTTGAAAAAAAACCATCTTATTCCTCTTATTATATATGCTTTTTTCAAGATGGACAATATGATTCGCCTGCGCAATAAATTCTCGTCTAGTAGGAGGTTCCTCCCTTATCCAATACCTTGCAATCACCTTTCGTGCAATGAATAATAATCTGGCAATTGCCATTTTAGTAGTTTCATAGGTCATGATTTCCTCCACATACCCAAGTACACAAACCACCGGATCCCGTGGAATCGAGCACCCATATATCACCCCAATCTGGTTCAGCACCACAACCCAGTATGCAAATAGTCTGGGACAAAGCCACAGCTTGTGCAGTATACCTGCCTGAGTCTGTGAGCACCTAGGGCACCCAGAATCACCTCTCAACCCGGCTTTAAACAGCATATCGGGTGTCCTATAAGCCCTATTTACCACAATTATCATAAAGTATAATGTGTCACGAAAAAACATTCTCAAAATCACTGGGATTTGTTGGTGTTCCAGAGTTATTACCACATAAAGTGACACTGGCCAGATTTAAAAAATTTGGGTCCGTCACTAAGGGGTTAAGTTGGCATTCTGTCTAGCTTTGACTAAGGCCTCCTTCACACGTCCTGGTGAATCCTGTACTGTAAAAACCAGTACTGGTGAGATCCATGTCCGTGTGACATTCGTATGTATGTATGTGAGATCCGTGTATCCGTTTGCTGTCTGTGTGTCACATTCATGTGATGTCTGTATTCATGTGTCCATGTGCTGTCAGTGGGACACTTACGGAATGAAATGCAGAATAGAAATTAAAGAGTGGAAGGTATTTAAAAAGTCCTTTAATTGAAATAAACACACCACCCTCATTTTCCCATTTATTACTATAAAAATAATAAACCATATTCTTCACCTTTCCGACAATAATCCATTTGTCCCGTGTCAAAATCCATCTCTGCTTCATCTGAATTTCAAGCTGAATGGTCGCATGATGCGACCGTTCAGCCTGAACTCTAGGTTACACTAAACTGAGCGTCTTAGCGCAACTTCAGTGACCTGCGGTGACGTTATTGAGGTTACCGCAGATCACTGAAGCTACAGTTTCCACAGGCTGCTCATTGTGAGCGGCCCAATAAACTGTGGTGATCTCAACAAGATCATGTCGTGAAGATCACCACAGTTTCTCAGCCAGCTCACACTGAAGTGAGCGTGGGACAGCTGCCAGTGACCGGCGGTATCCTCTGTGACGTTACCGCTCGTCACTGAAGCTACGCTCCAACACGCAGCTTGATTTTGGGTACCTACCATAAAATCTTTCTTGGAGCCTTCATTGGGGACAAAGGAAACCATGAGTGAATTACTGCCACTAGGAGGCTGACACTATATGCAAAAAAAAGTTTGCGTCTCCCAAGCAGTATATCCCCACCAACTGGCACAAAGCTAATCGGTTAGTGAGAAAGCCGTAGGAGAAGCAACATGAAATATCACAACTATAACAGAAACCAACACAACAGTAAACAAGGGCGGGTGTGGTGTCCCCCAATGAAGGCTCCCAAGAAAAAGATTTTACGGTAAGTTTCCAAAATCTTCATTTCTCTATTGCCTTTTTGGGGGACACAGGAAATCATGGAATGTCCAAAATCCGTCCCAAGTGTGGGTAAAAGAGTAGTACCCTCTATAGTTTCGGGCACTGTGGGCTCCTGGGGGTGTAGCATATTATATGGGTTGCAATTCAGGCAAACGGACGAGGTCTGACCACAAGGGAACTTTTCATTACGGGTGGAAAAAGCAAAATGCAGGAGAATGGGAGTAGTAATGCTCCCTGGGTTTATGCATAGATAGAGAGAAAATATGCCAAAATGAGCTATGTTGGGGATAAGAGCTGCCCCCGGTGGCAGCGCTTACTCAGACCTTGGATCCTGACTTTTGTGATGCTGAAGTCTGCTTTGGATCCTGACTCTTGGAGTGCTGAAGTCGGTGGTGATGTGGAGGTGGATGCTGCACTGCAGAGAACTGCTGCTGCGGACCACGAACCAGCAACTGAAAATGGCGCCCGGCAGGAGGGGTGGTGCCAGAAAAAATTCCCAGGATTCCCACGCGCCAAGACAAGAGGAAGAGGCGGTGCCTGGATAGTAGATCTAGTATCTACTATATCTATATCTAGTAGATATAAGCTGGTTATTTATTACATGATTACCCATTTATCTGACATGTAATACCACATGTTGCTGTACCTTGCTTGTAATGACTGCCCCACCCTACAGAAGACATGGTTAGGAGAGCACCGTATCCCACAGTATGTGTAGCTAAATCCGTACCCAATAAATTCATGATCCTGTTTTTGTTTTTTTAAATGTTAATTTTTGCTAGTCATATTCAATTTTTCTAACGAGAAGTATAAATAAGATGGACTACAAAGCCTAGACATTAGTACATGTTAAAGAATAAAAATAAAAAAGAGATTTACCTCCTAATCACCATCAGACATACATACATGGTTCTGCAACAATTGGTTACAGGTTACAGGCAGGGCTGTGGAGTCGGTAAGCCACAGTTGCGACTCCGACTCCTGGATTTTATCAGGTTCCGGCTCCGACTCCTTCATAAATGGCCAATTCGTAACAATAAATTTACTGTTGTAAAATATTAACATCGTGCTTATTCAGTTTCTCACCATCATATAAGTAATCAGACCACTTAGAGCAAAAACTATATTTATTAGAATACAATTAGAATATAGCAAATAACTTTTATAAACTTTTATAAACTCTTGTAAGTAAATATGCAATAAACACTGTTATGCAGTTAATAAGAAGAAATCTATAAATTTGTCCTCAGAAAAAGTATTGCCTCTGTCAGATCCTTCTTCATGGATGCCCTCAAATCTGATCTAATTATTTTGAGAGCAGAGAACAACCTCTCTACACTAACTTGGGTTGGTGGCAAAGCAGTAACCACTCGGGCAACATCTCTGACAATGTCAGGGTACAGAGGAATCGGTTGTTGCACTGTTATTTTTGATGAACGGTCAAATTTCTCAATTTCTTTTAGTGCACATGAAAAATTCTACTGAAATGTACTGGCTGTGTTCTTTGATGGGGATGACTCTTCTTCTATGCGGGAACGCTTTGCACAGTCCTTGTGATCCAAGTATTTTTTGAAATTTAAATTCTTCATCAGTTGATGAGGGTGAAGATGTGGCAGGACGACCAAATTCTTCTTGTTCCTCCTGACTGTTCTGCAACTCTTTCATTCTTACTGCTATTTCAAACAGAGCTTTTTTTCCTTTAGTTAGCTGTTGATCATCTAGAAGAATCCGATGCATTGGGTCTACATAAACAGCTACCAAAAGAATGTTATTTTGTAATAGTAGCTCCTCTCTCCGTTTCATTGATATAGCAATGCCACTTGCAATTAACCCTCCTCTTTGGGACAGGCGAAACATCAGGTTCTTCCACTCCTTTAAGAAAATACCTGGAGTTAAGTCCTCTGCTTGTAATTTTTTAGTCACTGTAAATGGGTGCTCTAGCAATTTTTCCAGCTCAGTCACCTGATTCCACTGACTTTCATTTAGCGTCAGTTGAGGGTTAGCCATGTCTACAAGAAAGGTTTTCAGTTCAACCAAGCGCTGAATCATTAAGTAAGTACTGCCCCATCGTGTGGCTTGATCAATAATTGCCCCTTTTCCAGCACGTCTCTTCAAAATTGAGTCAACTTTAGGGGTTCTGGCAACAGTAGCCAATTTTCTCACCTTGCCAATCAGTGCAGCAGCATGTCCTTCTTGCAGACTGTCTCTTATAGCCAGCTGTAGCGTATGCACAACACAGCGCATGTGATCAATGAAAGAACGTATTGACACAGTTTCAACAAGATCATCTAAAGTATCATGTTGCTGTTCATCTGACTTCAGTTTGCTCCTCAGTTACAATACTGTGTTCCTCTATTTCAAACATTTCTGTGTCTGTGGACCCAGAATGTTCTTCTAGCTGCTGGTCACAATCATTACTCTCATTCATTAGCTTAATAGTACTAGTTATCATATTTGAAGCATTGTCAGTTACGACAGAAAGAACTTGCTCTTTTTTTAAGTTCATAGTCTTGCAGAACCTTTTCCACCAAGACCTGGAGAAACTCACTGGTGTGATGAGCTTTGGTGTCTTTTACTGCCAATGTCTTGGTAACTATTTCATTTTTGTCACAAACAAATCGGACACTGATGGCAAAATAGTTCACTCTGTGATGTGTGCAGGCATCCATTTTAAGAAACAGAAAGCGTCCCTTGAGAGTTTTTTTTAAGTTCTTCCTTTTGTTTAAAAGCTTCTTCGATTACTAATTTTCTAATACTCTCTCTCCAGAGAAACACCAAGCTTGCGGGCCATTTCCCCATTCAGACACATAAAAGCTGGTCGTGAAAATAATGAAATAGGCACACTATCCTTTACAACAAGCTCTATGATCTGTTTTTTAAATGTATCTACTGTCATTGTCACAGTAACTTTGTCACTGACAAAATATCTTGCAACTAATGGCTGCAAAGTTCTCTGCTCCTTTGTTTGGCTGGAAGAGCTGGGCACTGGTTCATTGGTTTGGATGCAGTCTTTCTCATCCACTGCTTTCAGTACTTCTGGATGAAAGCGCTGTAAATGTCTCTTTAGATTAGAAGCTCTGGTAGGAGCATTTTTATCTTTGCCTGAATATGCACTGATCTTGGCTTCACAGCATTTGTTTTTGTCTGGATCATTTGTCATACACTGACAGACATAATGTTTTCTATCTTGAGTGATGGTGAAATGTTCAAATACAGCTGATTTAATGTGACGCTTCTTTGACATTCTCAGGTTTTCAATTCTGCGTTCACAATTCAAATGACAATTGTTTTTCCTAAAAACAATTGTACAAAATTATTGCCAGGTCGTACAACTGATATAGTGGTCAGTAATACTGTTATTCCTCATGTACTCACAGTTAACTGATGCAAAGTTTGTTGAAAGGATAATACTTCTTACAGTCTTCCTCTTCTGAGTAGCAGCTGTGAGATGCTTGGAAGACGCACACCTAGTAAACATCTAGTCTAGAGGAGGAGCTTTACTACTAAGAATTTGCAACACATTTTTACTTTCAGTTTCATACATTGTAAGTAGGGGGGTTGGGGCAGGATGAGTTTAACCAAGTATAAGATTAGATAAGGGCAGTGGAGAACAGTGACACACAAGAAGTAAGAAATGTCTCTATCTCCAGCAGAACTGCTTATCACTGTTGTTCATAGTTTGATAGAACATATATATTTGAGTAACATTTATAAAATTCATATGAAAGTTCAATTATGAAATATTAATACATTTTTACCGACTGACTCCAACCAAAACTAACGCCGACTCCACGACTCCGACTCCACAGCCCTTACAGGTTTAAGAAAAAAAATAAAAATCCCCCATGTCTACCAATGTTATACTTCTTTTATGACTGTGTGTTAAATACATAATGAATATTGAACACAATGTTTGTAGTTTATAATGTTAAGAAGTAGTTTTTATTGTGCAAAAGTAGTAAGATATAGGAAAAAGCATATAAATTTAGTTTGTGAAATAGAGGGAAAAAAAATAAAACCTAAAATGGTGTCATCACAAAAAATACACCTCTTACTCCAAAAATCAAGCCTTCATGTAGCTATATCGACAGAAATAAAAAGTTATCGTTTTCAGAAAAGAAAGTTGGGGGAGAAGATGTCGTCCAAAATTCTTGTGTCTTTAGAAGGGTTATAGTCGTCTAACAGTGAAATATAAGATCATTTACTGAAGGATCCTTGCGCTATTGCCTGTAATGCTGTGATACTGTGCTTGTGTCATATTCCTCAGTAGGTTAATATTTAGTATTTTCTTTTTCTTACAGAAGCAAAGTTCAAGAAACTGGAGAAACGATAGAGACATTTCCACAAAACGATATTGCAAAAGTCCTAATGCCAAAGGAGGATTCTTATGTCACAAAAGCCACCGACAAAGATTTTTACTACAAATCTATTAAAAATAAGCTGAACAAATACTTAGTTTTATTATATGGTTTATATTAAAGTTTGACAAGACAGAGCAGGGTACAACATACCTGGCATGTTCATATACAGTACATATTACTGAACGAAATGCAAATGTGCCTGTAAGAAAACATGGAGCATAACGGGTAAAGCAAGAGCATGAGACGCAGGAGAATAGAGGAAAGGTTTGGATCAACAGTAGGCTAATATCCACGAGGAGTGGCACTTACATAAAGCCAAGGTACATTGGAAGAGAATTATGGCACTTTGTACTTGGGCCAAATGCTAGGAAAGATATTACTAAAAATAATTATATGTAAATCCGAAGAGATTACTTAAAACACGAAAACAGCAATGTAAAGTATATTATAAAGGAAGTCTGCACAAGATAATTCACTGTCACAAAGTGGCTCTGGGTCTAATGATAGGCTTGGCCCTTGGTCACAGGACAGCAGTGTCTGGATCTGTCTCGAGCACCATTGAAGGTTAAAGGGAAAAAAAATAAGGTCAAGCAGATGTTTAAGAACAGCATAGTATGAGGACTTTGCTCACGTATTAGCCCAAAACAAATTAAAGTTTGAGACGCGTATAATCGAAGTAGTTGATTTCACAGTATCCTTGTTGGGAGCTG
The DNA here is from genome assembly GCF_051348905.1 of Ranitomeya variabilis. Taxonomy (NCBI): domain Eukaryota; kingdom Metazoa; phylum Chordata; class Amphibia; order Anura; family Dendrobatidae; genus Ranitomeya; species Ranitomeya variabilis. Next base: position 103,345,456 of record NC_135235.1, read on the forward strand.
TACCCTCAGGGAGGTGTACCCTTGAAGATATACCTATGGGGAGCTGTACCCTTGGGAAGATGTACCCTATGGGGAGGTGTACCCTTGTATCGGTCACAAGTGAGTAAAAGGCAGCTGGGTATGTGCATAATATGATAGGGCTGATGTTTGGCTGGGACAGGAGAGGGGGATCTCTCACCTTATGGGTATAGCACACGCAGAACTATAAATTCTATATGCTTTAGTATTATTTGTGCTGGTTGAGCTAAGGAAAGCGAACGTGTCCCAATAATATGCCAGCCAGTGTTATTCTCACTCTTGCGCCACTTTTCTGGATTGAAAAAAGCAAAAATAACGAATACTGATGGAGGATGGTTTACGTTTGGATCTCTTAGACTTGTCCACTCTTCTGTCATCTGTTAATGTAAATACTTAATTCTTCATAGAGTAACACCTCCTAGGCATAAGTTCTTTGAAATTTGAGTTATTCATAATTTAAATCTAGAAATTGACAACTAAGTGTTACCAGTTGGGTTCAACAATTTGTAGGAAATAGTAAGGCTGTGTGCACACTGCGTTTTTGACGCGTTTTTGCGGCGATTGTTCCAAGCGGAAATGGGCTAAAAACGCTATGGAATCCTTATGCAAGCTAATTCAATGACAGTCCTGAAGTGTTGTGCACATGATCAGTAAATTTCCTTTGAGTATTTGCAGTGCGTTTTTTTTTTTTTCTACAGCATGTCGGTTCTTTTTGCGTTTCTGCAGCGTTTTTCACTCATTGACTTCAATTGAGTCAGTCAAATCCGCAGCAAAAACGCAGGTATAAAAATGTTTGCGAATTTGCAGCGTATTTCCTGCGTTTTTGTTTGCGTTTTTACTGGCTTCTTACGGTGTTTCCCAAGCTGTCATCTGTGTGACAGCATGGGAAACACTGGAGCGGAGGTTCTTATTTTCGGTATCACTACCGCCGATAAGATATTCAGTCAGCACTGTAGGGTCATGCTGTCAGTCTGACCCCACAGCTGTGACTGACCTGCGGTAATGCTACCGCCGGTAAGACTGTCGGTCAGAGCTCTGCGGGATCATGCATCTGCTGTCAGATGTCAGCATGACGCCGCGGCTGTGACTGAGACCCGCGCCAGTAACCTGTGATAAAAAGCTTACCACAGATCACCAGGCGTGGGCTGATCTGACTACTGCTTCCATTGGGCTACATCTGCTGTCACTAATGACAGTGACAGTCGATGCTGCTGATGGGAGACGTAGTCTCATCAGCCGGCGTCTGTGCTCACAGTTGAAAAAAAAAACCCTAAAACTAAAATAATTACATAGATATTCAAATAAAAATTTTAAAAAACATTATATTCCCCTAACACCCAATCCCCGATGCCCTCGACTCCTAGAAAAAATGTTAAATAATAAACCACCATATACCCACTTGTCCTCCTTAGTCCGCGTAATCCCGAGTTTCCATGGCGATCTCACGTGTACAACAGTCGCATGGGGAGATGTGACCGCTCTACCCAGCCTCCGGCGATACACTGACAGGAGGTAATTGCTCCCACAGTGTATCACTAATCTGCCGTGCGAGAGGTCACTGGAGTTCATCAGCTGATCAGCTCCACTGCTCTCATGGCACCGCTGCGGGGGAAGTTCTCACGGCAGTTGAGTGATACACTGCGGGAGCGATTACCTCTTGTCAGTGTATCACCGGCTGTCTTTGAGAGCAGTCACATCAGTGACTGCTCTAAAAGCCATCATGATCTTTGTGGGACATTGTGGATTATCTTCTCTGCGGAAAGGAGAAGAATATTGTGGTTTATTTTATTTTTGTTGCAGGAGACGTGTTTTTATACAATATCACTATGGGTTTACTAATGGATAGGTGCCTTATAGATGCCTCTCCATTACTAACCTGTGGGCTTGATGTCATCTGAAAATACAAAAGTGACATCAACCACACAAATATGAACCCATCTTAACACCGCTGCAGGGCAAGTGGAAAGAGCGAGGCTAAGCGCCAGATTTGAGAGCGCTAGATGAGAGCTGATATTTTTAGTCTGGGATGGGGCCAATATCCATGGCCCCTTCCTAGGTTATAAATGGCCCGTATCTGCCTAGCCTTTGCTTGTTAGATTTTATAGGGGGACCCTATGTAAAAAGAAAAAAATTCTGGGGTCCCCCTGTAAACTATCCAGTAAAAGCTAAGCAAACAGCTGTGAGCTGATATTAATAGCCTGTGAACCTTTATGGCTATTATTATTATACATTTTTATAGTGCCATTTACTCCGTGGTGCTTTACATGTGAAAAGGGGGCAAATATAGACAAATACAATAAGCATGAGTAAAAAAAATAAACAAACAAGGCTCTAACAGGTACAGAAGGAGGGAGGACCCCGCCTGCGAGGGCTCACAGTCTGCAGGGGATGGGTGAGGATACACTAGGAAAGGGTGGAGTTGGTCGTGCAGCGGTTCATTTGGTTGAGGATCACTGCAGGTTTTAGGCTTGTCAGAAGAGGTGAGTCTTCAGGTTCTTTTTGAAGGTTTCTATGGTAAGCGAGAGTCTGATGTATTGGGGTAGAGAATTCCAGAGTATGGGGAAAGCACGGGAGAAATCTTGGATGCGGTTGTGGAAATAGATAAGAGGGGAGTAGAGAAGGAGATCTTGTGAGGATCGAAGGTTGCATGTAGGTAAGTACTGGGAGACCATTTCGCAGATGTGTGGAGGAAACTGGTTGTGGATGGCTTTGTATGTCATAATAAGGGTTATGACCGGTAGCCTCTGGATGATAGGAAGCTAGTGAAGGGCTTGACATAGGGGAGAGGCTGGGGAATAGCGGGGAAACAGGTAGATTAGTGGGACAGCAGAGTGTAGGATGGATTGGAGTGGTGCCAGAGTGCTAGAGGGGAGGCGGGAGATAAGGGCACTAGTGTTTTTGTGGTTTTGTTTTCGAGGAAATATCCAGGAAATATTTTTGATTTTGAGACAGCAGGAGGAGGTAAGGGCTTGGATATCTGGCTTGAAAGAGGGCAGAGTCGAGGATCACCCCGAGGCACCGAGCATGCGGGACTGGGGAAAGTGAGCAGCCATTGACATTGATGGATAGGTCTGGTGGAGGGGTAGAGTGATATGGGGGAAAGATGATGAATTCTGTTTTGTCCATGTTCTATTTTAGAAAACGAGCAGAAAAGAAGGCCGAGATAGCAGACTGTGGAATTTTGGTGAGTAAGGTGGTGAGGTCAGGTCCGGATAGGTGGATCTGCGTGTCATCGGCATAGAGATGATACTGCAAACCGTGGGATTCTATGAGCTGTCCCAGGCCAAAGGTGTAGATGGAGAAGAGTAGGGGGTCCCAGAAATGAGCCTTGAGGGACACCGACAGACAAGGGGCGAGGTGAGGAGGTGGTGTGGGAGAGGGAGACACTGAAAGTTTGGTCTGTTAGATATGACGAGATCCAAGATAGGGCCAAGTCTGTGATGCCAAGAGATGATAGAATCTATAGCAGGAGGGAATGGTCCACAGTGTCAAAGGCAGAAGACAGGTCTAGGAGAAGGAGGACAGAGAAGTGTTGCTTGCTCTTGGCGGTTAGTAGATCATTGGTGACTTTAGTTAGGGCAGTTTCAGTTGAGTGATGGGGTCAGAAGCCAGATTGTAACTGGTCAAAGAGGGAGGAGAGGTGGGAGGACAGTTCAAGATGCACATGCTGTTCCAGTAGTTTTGAGACATAAGGGAGAAGAGATATCTGGCGATAGCTAGACACAGAGGATGGATCGAGGGAGGGCTTTTTGAGGATGGGTGTGATCTTGGCATGTTTGAAGGATGAGGGGAAGACACCAGTTGTGAGTGAGGTTGAAGAGGTGTGTTAGGGTTGGGATGAAGACTGTGGTGAGGTTAGGCTATTGGCTCCTTCCCAAAATATTAACATCAGCCGTCGGCTTTCCCTCTGCTGGTTCTGAAAATTACGTAGGAGCCCACCCAATACTTTTTTTTTTTTTTTAAATTAACAGTTGCTGTTTGGTTACAGCCTATGTACTTTCATTCTGTTAAGACTCCTACATAGGCTGGTGATAATGTGTGTGTAGGTTTGTGTTTACTTATTAACTTAGTAATGAGGGTGTCAGGCTGACACCTTTTCATTACTTAACCCTAGGGTTAGGTGTCAATGACAGCTGCTGACACCAAGCCCAAATCCCATTACCCTCATGCCACTGCATCAACATGAAAAATGTGGTGTTGAACCAAGATATTACATCACAAAGCTTTTTTTTTTTTTAAGTATCTTTAGCTCAAAAAAGCCTTCATTGCTGTAAAAAAAAAATTGCATGCAAAAACTGTGGGTTTTTACCACAACTTTGTTCCTGTCAAAATCAGAAATTTCTGCAAACAAATTCTCAACGTGCACACACAGCCTAACTCCAATTTGTCAATTTATTCAAAATTTCTAGTAGGAGCAAAAAATACAATGCATATTTATATAAAAAAAAATATTAATTTGTGGCGCATACAGTAGATACTAAGACTGACCTGTCAGAAGAGCTGAGTAATTTGTACATGTAAAAGAATGGGATATTTGTTGTTTTTTTTACTAAGCAGAATAAGAAAAAAAAAAAGCTGGTGGAAATATTGTGTAGGTTTTCTACTGAGGGGTTCTAATAGCTTCAAAACAAACAAACACTAGTCTAGTGCTGTCTCTGCTAATGCGATCTATATCGGCAGAGCTGAGAAGCTCATTGACTGGCTGCAGCGCTGTCCATGTGAAATCACCAATGCAGCTAAACACAGATCAGGACAGCGGCAGACCCAGAACTAGACTCGGAGAGGGTAAATAAAGCACAATTTTTAATTAATTTTAGGGGTAAGGTTTCTCCTTGTGGAGAGTGACATACCAGCTCTGGCTTGCCAAGGTAAGGAGGCTTATTCGCCGTGCAATGCACCTCTGGGAAATTTAATATGCAAATTGCCTCTTCAGAGAAAAAGAGGACTTGAACTCTATAGCGCCACCTTAATTTTATATATTGTTTTTGAGGTATTGGGGTTTTTAAGTTATTGTTTATTTTTTTCTGGTGCTCAAAAATGTCTATTTTTCAAGCAGAAGATGCTTCACGGAACTCTCCTTTCCTTTTTGAGTTTTCTAATCCTGAAACTTGTTTATTCTGTTTCTTTTGGTCATTTCTTGAAAGCATTTTTTAAGGTTATTTTTTTAACATTTGTTCCATACTTTTTAGGGTGTTTTTTTTTTTACTGAAATTTACCAGGCAATATCTGAAATCCATAAATAAATGCATTTAAAGCTTGAACATCTGAACAGAAAGTCTTTTTTGCTTACAAATCAATAGCAACATTCTGTTGAGCATTTTAACAATTTTTCCAGTTTTTATTATCGGACCCACTTAAAAAAAAAAAAAAAAAAAGTGTTAAAATACCCTAAGATTGTGTGCCATAGTTTTTTTTCTCCTTCGCCTCATTGAAGGACACTGACCGTGGGTGTATGCTGCTGCCATTAGGAGGCTGACACTAATGCTACTTTCACAACGGCGTCGGCACGGGGCCATCGCCATGCGTCGGCCCAACGTGCCGACGGACAGTGTGATTATTGTACACAACGGGGGGCAAGCGGATGCATTATTACAACGCATCCGCTGCCCCATTGTGATGTGCGGGGAGGCGGTGGCGGAGTTCCGGCCGCGCATGCCAGGTCGGAAAAGACGGTATCGACGCTGCAAAAAACGTTACATGCAACGTTTTTTGCTGGCGACGGACCGTCGCACGACGGTTGCGACGTGTGGCAATGCGTCGCACTGCTTCGCTAATGTAAAGTCTATGGAGAAAAAACGCATCCTGCAAGCACTTTAGCAGGATGCGTTTTTTGTCCAAAACGTGTGAAAGTAGCGTTAGTTATAAAAAAAAAAAGTGATCTCCCCTGCAGTATACACCCACCTGCTGGCTCTCAGCTAACCAGTTCTTGCTTAGTGTCCGTAGGAGGCACACGGACGGGTCTGCTATTCAGACCCAAAACTCTTTATTATTTTATTTTTACCTTTTACATTTTTGATTTTCCTTTCTACAACGACGGATCCCTTCAAGGCTCCGATCTCCCCAAATCATCAACAGGCGAGCACGGAGAGTGTCGCCTCTCCGTATCCTCTCCTGCGATGTGCCACGCCTGGGTTGATTCTTAGGGGCGACGGGTCCCTTCAAGGGCACGATCTCCCCGCACCATGAATGGACGAGCACATGGAGTGTCGCCTTCACGTATCCTCTTCCCCAGCCAGGCCTAATGCTGGACAACTAGCCCTGTCCACCCGGGGGCTGAACTCTGTGGATGTACAGAGGCCCCTCTCTATGGCGTCCGAAGAGCCCCCACTGTCCCACCTCTGTTAAAACGGATGGCACAAGGAAGCGGACGGTTCCTCTCCACCTCCCTAACAAAGGGATGGTGGAATGAGGTTTATCCCTCTATCCCTGCACCGTACACGCTGCAATACCTGACCTGCAGCAGAACAGTAGAGTGCGCGTGCCTTCCTCGGCGCTGAATCCCAGTCATCTGCGGCGGCTCAATGCCGGGACGTGCACCGATGGTGAGTGGATCCAGTCAGCGGTGGGCCTCTGCAGCGGGATATTCACATGCTGACAGGCAGCCTCAGCCACTTCCCTGTGGCCCACCTCCCTGCGGTAATTCTCTGGCCGGCTGCAAAAATTTAACCCCCGACTTCGGCCGATGTGTAGGCCGCATCCCGGAAGCTGCGCCTGCACTATGGCGCGCTAAGGCGGCTCCGCCCACCTTTTCTGGCGCTTCTCACCTAGCACGGGAATGCTCGCTTCTCTCGACCAACCACCTCTATTCTACCCCTGGTATTGCTTCCGCCGACTGCAGAAAATTAGGCCCTGGCTTGGGCCTATTCATGGAAGTCACAGGGGTGATGGTTTTGCATTGAAGGGGCACATGCAACTGGATAAGAAAGTACTGCTCCCCCCGCATCTTCCCCCTGTGCTTAAAGGCACATGACCAGTATTTCCTGGTCTTAAAGGAACATGACCAGTATTTCCTGGTCTTAAAGGCACATGACCAGTATTACCTGGTCTTAAAGACACAGAACCAGTATCCCCTGGTCTTAAAGGCTCATGACCAGTCCGAAACCGGTCACCCTAAATGAGCTCAGGAGCCCTCTGCCGCTGACCCCAGCTTATCTCAGAGTACCTAGTTCCCTGAGTGGGCTTTGTCACTGCCACAACCCATGACTTCTCTGACCAAGAGATTGAATCCCTCCGTGAACCCTCTGTGGCTCGGGTGCTCGCAGGACCAATATAGATGGTCCCTCTCCTACATGGGAGCCGTCGGCTAGCAGGGGCCGCAAGTATTCTAGGAACGTACAGGCGTCTAGAAAACAGAGTTTCATTTCCTGATCCCTCACCAATGATTTGCTGAGAACAAGACTCTGAATATGGATTGGATATTGCCTTGGTTCTGGAATCGCCAGAACTTCAGAAAAGGATGGATTTGCCTGTTTATATCATCAACCAATCTCTGTAGACTGACGAGGACTTCGGTTCTACTCTAGATCACGCAGTGTCCCTCATAAGGAGACTAAACTCCCAACAGAGCATTTGCCATTTTCCAGGGCAGGGAGCGTCCGGATAAGCGATTCACTGGACAGAAGCCTCTGCAAGTGCGGTATCCTTTTTCAGCCAATATGCAAACATGTGGGGTGTCACAGCCACGTATACATCCCCTAGGACATGGGATGCCATGCCTGGTCTAATGCTTAGGGGTGACAGGTCCTTTTAAAGGGCACCGATCTCCCCACACCATCAATAGATGAGCACATGGAGTGTCGCCTCCATGTATCCTCTTCTGCAGCCAGGCCTAACACCAGACAACCAGCCCTGTCCACCCGGAGACCTGAACTCTGTGGATATACAGAGGCACCCTTTTTGGTATACAAACATCCCCCTCTTCATCACCACTATTTAGCAGATGATGCAAGATGGCAGACGATCCCTCTCCACTTCCCTGTTAAGAGGATGGTGGCTTGAGGGTTCATCATTTTAACTCCGCACCGTCAAGAGAGCGGTGATTGCAAGAGATGGCTTTTCCTGACCTTCCGGATGCAGCCACGCATTGTGCCACTTGGCAGATTAACCAGGTAGAATCTCATGTGGTATACTTTCCAGTATCCCTGCCCGATGGGTCATCAATTAAAAATACAACGGACTGTCAGATAGCAAATCTGGTTCGTTCCGTCTTGCGGCCTCTGGTTCAGCGCTCTACCCTTCCTTAGCCGCTGCTTGGTTCGCTACAGCAAGGGTCTTTTGGTCAGAGAGCTTAACTTCCTTGATTCACAACAGTAACCTTTTCCCGAAGACAGTACAGCTGGTCAATCAAACTTCTTGAGTGGGAGACTAGCTGCTTCATGCCTCTCGAATGCGGCTACTTGCGCAGCGCTGTCAGCAGCAAATGCCATTACACTCAGAAGGACGTTATAGCTCAAATAATGGAAGCGTACTCTGCTTTCAAAAAGCCTCTGACATCACTCCCATACCAGGGTTTTCGGTTACTCGGTGAGAAGTTGGGAGCATTCCCCACGAAGGAATAAAGGATCGCATGTTTCCTATAGACCCAACCAGCAGTGGATGAGTTGACCAGACTGTCTAGATCTAAGGGATCTTGGTTCCAAAAAGGAGACCGAAAAGTAAGACCGATCCTGGACCTCAAACTTCTACCAAGCTTGACAAGGTCCCCCTTCTTCGGATGGAGTTCCTCCACTCAGCCACTACTTCAATGGAAAAAGGTGGAGTTTCTGGCATCCACTGACATTCGGGATGCTTATCTTCAGATTCCTTTTTTTCCCCCTCTTCAAAAATTCCTTCGCTTTTCCATTCGCGAACTGTATTTTCAAATCACGACCTTGTCCTTCGGCCTTCCTACCGCACCCAGAGTGTTCGCAGGGGTTATGGCGGCTGTCATGTTCCTCTTGCACCCTAGAGGCATGGTTGACCTGCCCTATCTGGTCGACTATTTAGCTGCTCTTCCAGGACTGCGCTGAGTCGTCTATATTTCTTGCGATACTCTTTCTCACCTGGGCTGGCAGCTAATCTTAGACAAGTTTTTCCTCATTTCCAGCCCAGCAGATAGCCTTTTTGAGGATGATCCTGGACACTTCCAGAAGGTTGGTAATTCTCCCTTGAGACAAGGCCGTGGCCCTTCAACAGGGAGCTTGCGCACTTGTTCACTCATCCCTTCATTCCATTCGATTTGCTAGAAGGGTTCCGAGGGGAAAATGGTGACGACAATGGAAGCGGTTTCCTTCGCTCCTCTTGTTTTCTGCAGGTCAAACAGGCTTTCAGAGGGTAGTCTCTGAGCTCCTTCCTCATCCAGGGGAGATCCTTTCTCCCGGTTCAATGGTTATTAGTGACTACCGATGCCAGGCCTCTTCTCCTGATCATTGTTCTGGGGATCCGAACAGTACGGCTAATACTACAGCAGGTCCACTGCCTTCTGGTGGGTCACCCCATCCGAATACAATTGGACAATGCCACGGCTGTGCCATACATCAATCATCTAGCAGGTACCCACGGTCAGGTGTCATGGTCGAGGTACCTCATATTCTCTGATGGGCCGAGATCTATCATTCAGGTGATCTCGGCACTACACATCCTAGGAGTAGAACTCTGGACGGCAGACACCGTCAGGGTCCCGCCTCAAGTGAGTGGGAAATTCACCCGGAAGTCTTCCATCAGATCTGCCTTCTCTGGAGCACTCCAGATGTAGGTCGGATGGCGTTCAGACTGAACACCAATGTACTCTAGTTCATGGTTCGGCATCGAGATCCAAAAGCCATCGCAGTGCATGCTCTGGTTCTTCCATGATACCAGTTTCCATAACCTCTCTTCCACTACTTCCGAGAGCCTTTCGGAAGCAGGAAGGGCCCCAGTGATCCTGGGAGATCCGCACTGACCACGTCAGGTTTTTTCGTTTGCAGAACTAGTATTTTTCTGTCTTATTGCAACAAAACTGCAAGTAGGGACTTCCTCGCAGGGAGTTTTCACATGTGGTTCTTCCTTATCGCATACCGTTAGATCTTTGGGACCTTAATGGTCCTGGGAGTCTTACAGTAGACTCCTTTTGATCTGGACAGACTTTACTATCAGGGAAGGTCGCCCTTTTTTCTCTGCGATCTCGTCATCCTGACGACTCTTCGGAGCTAGCCGCTCTGTTCTTTCAGACTTTTTTCCCCTTATTACCTTCAAGGCAAAGTTGTCCTCAGGCTATCCCCGTCCCTTGTTACCAAGGTGGTATTGTATTCCCACTGTTATGAGGGCATCGTTCTTCCCTCATCTCTTTCAGCACCAGTTCACAAAACGGAATGGGTTCCCCATATTCTGGATGAAGGGAGTGCTCTGAGTAGGTACGTCTCGAGGACGGCGTCCTTCTGAAGGTTGGATGCTTTATTTGGGCTTCCTGACGGTAAGAAGGCTTCCTGACGGTTACAGGAAGGGTTTAGCCGTTTCATCGGCCATGTTAGCCTGGTGAATTCGTTACACCATCCAGGAGGAGTCCTTCCGTTTTAGATGTCAGCCTATCTCCCTGTCTATCGAGGTTTCTTGGGTTCTAGGCACCAGGCGTCGGCAAAGCACGCCTGCAAGCTTGCGGGTTCGTCCAGTCCGCATGCATTATTAAAGCACTAATTCCCAGACTTCCGCAGATGTGAGTCTGGGCAGGCGGACTCTGCAAGCCGCGGTGGCGCACTTGTAAGTAGCGGTTACACAGGGCCTGATCTGATGTTGTCCCCACCCAGGGACTGCTTTGGGACGTCCCACGGTCTGTGTCCCCCAATGAGGCGAAGGAGAAATAGGGATTTTTGAATACTCACCGTAAAATCCTTTCCTCCGAGCCATTCATTGGGGACACAGCTCCCACCCTGTTATTAGCTTGTGCTTGTTTTATAATTTGACATGCTATACCCTCATATATAATGTGACATGCTATACGCTCATATGTTGTTATTGATCTCCTACTGCTTTTGCACCGAACTGGTTAGCTGAGAGCCAGCAGGAGGGTGTATACTGCAGGGGAGGAGCTAACTTTCTTTGTATCACTTAGTGTCAGCCTCCTAGTGGCAATAGCATACAACCACAGTCTGTGTCCCCCAATGAATGGCTCGGAGAAAAGGATTTTACGGTGAGTACACAAAAATCCCTATTTTTGAGGCTGTCAGAAACATGGGCTTTTCAAGCAAATACTGCTTCAGGAAAATCCTGTTTTGGGGAGTTACCCGAGGAGTCTTTTTCTTCCCCCTAAAGCGTTTTGGAAGCGTATCTTTCCTGACGTTATTTTTAACCCCTACACACACACACACACACACACGCCCCCCCAAGTCTGTTTTCAGCTTCATGACCAGGCGAAATGTTATAAATCTGACCAGTGGTAATAACTCTGGAACGCTTCAACAGATCCCAGTGATTCTGAGATTGTTTTCTCATGACATTGTACTTCATGATTGTGGTAACATTTGTTCAATATGACTTGCGTTTGTGAAAAGATCTGAAATTTGGACATTTTTCAAACTTTTATATTTTATGCCCTTAAATGCAAAGAGATATGTCACACAAAATAGTTAATAAGTAACATTTCCCACATGTCTACTTTACATCTGCACAATTTTTTAAACATATATATTTTTTTTGTTAGGAAGTTACATTAAAAGTTGACCAACGATTTCTCATTTTTCCAACAATCATTTTATTTATTTTTTTAGGGACCACATCACGTTTGTGGGCACTATATGACAGAAAATACCAAAAATTGACATCATTCGTAAAACTGCACACTCAAGGTGCTCAAAGCCACATGCAATAAGTTTATTAACCCTTCAGGTGTGTCACAGGAATTTTGCAGTGTGGAAGGAAATAATTAACATTAAACTTTTTGCAAAAAATTTTCTTTAGACCCATTTTTATTTTACTTTCACAAGGATAACAGAAAATGGACAACAAAATTTGTTGTGCAATTTCTCCTGAGCATGCCGATACCCCATACGTGGGGGAAAACTGTCTGGGCACACTACAGGGGGCAGAAGGAAAGGAACACCGTTTGACTTTTAAACTAGACCCCTCAGGGAATTTATCTAGCTGTGTAGTGAGCACCTTGTACCCCTAGGTGCTTCACAGAAATTTATAACAGACGTGAAAATAAAAAAAACACGTTTTTCCCACAAAAATGTTTTTAGCCCCAAATTTTGCATTTTCACAAGGGTAACAAGAGAAATTGCACCATACAATTTGTTGTCCAGTTTTTCCTGAGGGGAAAACTACTGTTTGGGCGCAAGGCAGGGCTCAGAAAGGAACAAGTTACGTTTTGGAACTCAGACTTTGATGGTAAGGTCTGCGGGTGTCATGTCACATTTGGAGAGCCCCTGATGTGCCTAAACAGTGGAAAAAACACAAGTGACACCATTTTGGAAACTAGACCCCTCAAGGAATTTATCTAGATGTGTGATGAGCATCTTGAACCCCGCAGGTGCTTCACAGAATTTTATGTTGATCTGTGAAAATGAAAAAAAAAATTCGAACAAAAAAGTTTTGGCCCCTAATTTTTCATTTTCAAAAGAACAGCAGGAGAATATGGACCCCAAGATTTGTTGTGCAATTTGTTGTACACCGATAGCCCAAATACTTTTGAAGTAGAGTGCAAAGCTCAAAAGGGAAGAAGCGCCATATTGGAGTTCAGATTTTGCTGGAATTGTCTGAGGGTGCCATGTCACATTGGCAGAGCCCCTGTGGTGCCAGAACAGTAGACACCCCATTTTACAAACTACACCTCTCAATGAATTCATCTAGGCCAGCAGTGATCATATATTGACACCACAGGTGTCACAGAACTTTATTCCATTGGGTAGTGAAGAAAAAATATATTTTTACCACCAAAATTTTGCTTTCGCATCAGATTTTGTATTTTCACACTGGGTAGTGGGTATAAATGGCTCCAAAATTTGTCCCACAATTTCTGCTGAACATGGCCATACCCCATATGTAGCTGTACCTTACTACTTAGCCATACCGTGAGACTCGGGAAAGATAGAGCACTATTTGCCTCATTGAGCACAGATTTTCCTAGAAAAGTGCTAGAAGAGCAGAGTCTCACCTCAAGTGGCCCCCCATTTTGGAAATTATACCCCTTTGGCAATTTATCTGCAGGTGTAGTGACCGTTTTGACTCCATGGGTGTTTTCCAGAAACAAGTAGATATTGCTGAGTGAAAATTGCAAACTGCTATTGTAGTGACCAGTACATTATAGTGACCATTACGTGGTAGTGCCCAGGTCATACTTCTGGAGACATGAACCCCTAAATTAGGAGGGCTCTCATTGCTACAGAAATGCCAAACATGTGGATACTAAATGTGGTTTAGGCACACTGGCGCTCAGAAGAGAGGGGGGTTGGATTTGGGAGTGTAGAATTTGTTGGATTTCCTTTGGGAGCAATGAGCCATAGTGCTTTTATAAAGAGTTTGTACTACCGGTAATGTGGAAGCCCCCTATAGGTCCATTAACAGATGACAGATCTGAGTGGAGGCTTTCTTTGTGGGTTGAGTTGAAGATTTTATTGGGAAATTTTTACATAACGTTTGGGATCACATCCATCCCTCTCCACTGAGCATTTACAGGTGCTTCTCACAAAACGAGAATATCATCAAAACGTTAATTTATTTCAGTTCTTCAATACAAAAAGTGAAGCTCATATATAGTCATTACAGTGATCTATTTCAAGTGTATATTTGTTAATGTTGATGATTATGGCTTACAGCCAATGAAAACCCAAAAGTCATTATCTCAGTAAATTAGAATAATTAATTAAAAAAAAAAAACACCTGCAAAGGCTTCCTAAGCGTTTAAAAAGGTCCCTTAGGCCATGTTCACACTTTGCGGGTGACCTCTGCGGGTTCTCCCGCAGCGCATTTGATAAATCTGCAGGGCAAAACCGCTGCGGTTATCCCTGCAGATTTATCGCGGTTTGTTCCGTGGTTTCCGCTGCGGGTTTCCGCCTATACTATTGATGCTGCATATGCAGCAATATGCAGCATCAATAGTAATGTTAAAAATAAAAAAAAAAGTTTATATACTCACCCTCTGACGTCCCGATCTCCTCGGCGCTGCACCCGGCGGTCCGGTTCCAAAGATGATGTGCGAGAAGGACCCTTCGTGACGTCACGGTCATGTGACCGCGACGTCACCGCAGGTCCTGTTCGCACAGCAACTCTGACCGGCCGGCCGCGTGCAGCGCTGAGAGGTGAGTATAACATGATTTTTTATTTTAATTCTTTTTTTTTTTACACACAAATATGGTTCCCAGGGCCTGGAGGAGAGTCTCCTCTCCTCCACCCCGGGTACCACCCGCACATTAGCCGCTTACTTCCTGCAACGTGGGCACAGCCCCATGCGGGGAGTAAGCGGTTCAATGCATTCCTATGGGTGCAGAATCGCAGCGATTCTGCACAAAGAAGTGACATGCTGCGGGTTGTAAACCGCTGCGTTTCTGTGCGGTTTTTCCCGCAGCATGTGCACAGCGGTTTGCGGTTTCCATAGGGTTTACATGTAAATGTAAACGCAATGGAAACTGCTGCGGACCCGCAGCATCAAAATTGCGGCGGTTCTGCGGTAAAAACCGCAAAGTGTGAACATGGCCTTAGTCTGTTTCAGTAGGCTCCATGATCATGGGGAAGATTGCTGACTTGAAATGTTCAGAAGGCAGTCATTGACACTCCACAAGGAGGGAAAGCCACAAAAGGTCATTGCTAAAGAAGCTGGCTGTTCAGAGTGCTGTATTCAAGCATATTAATGGAAGGTTGAGTGGAAGGAAGAAGTGTGCTAGAGAAAGGTGCACAAGCAGCCCAGATAACAGCAGCCTTGAAAGGATTGTTAAGAAAAGGCCATTCAAAAATTTGGGGGCAATTCACAAGGAGTGGACTGCTGCTGGAGTCATTGCTTCAAGAGCCACCACACACACAGGTATCCAGGACATGGGCTACACGTGTCGCATTCCTTGTGTCAAGCCACTCATGACCAATAGACAACGCCAGAAGCGTCTTACCTGGGCCAAGGAGAAAAAGAACGGGATTTATTTTTTCGCTGATGGCGCTGTATAGTGGCTTGTTTTTGTGCAGGACAAGATGACGTTTTCAGCATTAGCATTTTTATCTACAGTCGTCTTTTTCATCGCATTTTTATTCCACATTTTGCTCGACGGTATGATGAAATAGCATTGTTTTTTGTCTTTTTTTTAAGTGTTCACTGAAGGGGTTAACTAGTGGGACAGTATTATGGGGCAGGTCATTCTAAACACGGCTATGCTAAATGTATACTTTTTGGGGAGTTTTCTGTTTGTTTTTACATAAAAATATAAATTTATCAGTACAATTATGTTTTTTTTTATAATTTAAAAAAAAAATAAAAAAACTGATAGCAATTGGACCGAAAATTTTGGACTTGTGCAAGAGCCCTTTCTGTTAAAGAAAGCTTTTGCTGCTTGTTTTTAACCCCTTAACCCCCGGAGTGTTTTTTGGTTTTGCGCTTTCGTTTTTCACTCCCCTTTTTCCCAGAGCCATAACTTTTGTCATTTTTCCGTCAATATGGCCATGTGAGGGCTTGCTTTTTGTGAGACGAGTTGTACTTTTGAACAACACCATTGGTTTTACCATGTCATGTACTAGAAAACAGGAGAAAAAATTCCAGGTGCGATGAAATTGCAAAAAAAAAGTACAATCACACACTGGTTCTTAGTTTGGCTTTTTTTTTTACTAGGTTCACTAAATGATAAAACTGACCTTCCATGATGATTATCCAGATTATTACGAGTTCTTAGAAACCAAACATGTCTAGGTTCTTTTTTATCTAAATGGTAAAAAAAATTCCAAACTTTGTAAAACAAAAAAAAAAAAAAGGGCCATTTTCCGATACCCGTAGCGTCTCTATTTTTTGTGATCTCGGGTTGAATGAGAGCTTATTTTTCTGCGCGCCAAGCTGACATTTTTAATGATACCATTTTGGTGCAGATACGTTCTTTTGATCGCCCGTTATTACATTTTAGTGCAATGTCACAGCGACCGAAAAAACGTAATTTTGGCGTTTTTCCTTTTTTCTCGATACACCGTTTAGCGATCAGGTTAATCTTTTTATTTATTGATAGATCGGGCGATTCTGAACGCAGCGATACCAAATATGTGTAGGTTTGATTTTATTTTTATTGTTTTATTTTGAATGGGGTGAAAGGGGGAGGATTTGAACTTTCATTTTTTTATAGTTTTAAAATTTTGTTGTTTTTTTTTTACTTTTGGCATGCTTCAATAGTTTCCATAGGAGACTAGAAGCTGCCATAGCCCGATTGGCTCTGCTACATAGAGGCGATAGTCAGATAGACCCTAAGTAGTAGAATTGCTGACTTGCTATGAGCGCCAACCACTGTGTGGCGCTCACAGCAATCCGGCACTGACAACACAACACACACCCACCGGTGACCTGCGATCACGTGATGTAGGTCACAGGTGTGCGTATTTCCGGCGCGATTGCCAGAAGTGCAATTTAAATGCCGCTGTCAAGGTTTGACAGTGGCATTTAACTAGTTAATAGCCGCGGGTGGATCGCGATTCCACCCGAGCCTATGCGGGCACATATCAGCTGTTCAAAACAGCTGACATGTCCCGGGAAAGATGTGGGCTCACCGCCGGATCCCACATCAAAGGGAGGGATACCGACATCGGCGTAAGTGTACGCCCGATGTCGGTAAGGGGTTAAACATGTTTACCCCACAGAAAAAATCCTCTGCAATCGACTGCTATAATGTCTGTATACACTTTTGCTCCTCCTTTGCCTAGGAGATGTGGTATGATCAGATCATGTTCCTCTACGGTCAGACACAGCGACACAGTACACAGCAGGGGCACATTTATAAGATTATCACAGCCCAGGAACATTTTTTGAACACATCCAATTGTGGAGGTTATTATTTTTCTAAGATCTATTGATTATAATGTACTTTGTTCATGGGAAAACCCCTTCTAACATCTTCACAACCTTGGGATGTTCCGTTTTTGCATTCTTATTCTTTTTTTTGCTCCCTTTCTTCCAGAAGTGATAACTTTTTATAATTTTACGTCAATTTGGCCCTGTGAGGGCTTGCTTTTTGTGGGACAAGTTGTGCTGTATCTTCTCTCTTTCAGTTTCATTCCATTGCTTCTTGTGTTTCCATGCGCAAATGAGAATAATGATGATCCCTCTACACTGTGACATCCCTTTCAGATATTTGTAGATAGCTATTAAGTCTCCTCTTATCCTTCTTTTTTGCAAGTTAACATTTCCAGATTCTTTAACCGTTCCTTGTAGGACATACTCTGCAGTCCGCTGACCATCCTGGTAGCTCTTCTCTGAACTTTCTTCAATTTTTCAATGTCTTTTTTAAAATGTTTGGCCCAGAACTGGACATAGTATTCCAAATGAGGCCTGACCAAGGAGGAGTAGTGGAGGATAATTACTTCACGTGATCTAGACTCTATGCTTCTCTTAACACATCCTAGAACTGTGTTTGTCTTTTTTGTTGCTGCATCACATTTTTGACTCATGTGCAGTCTGTTATTGATTAGTATACCCAGGTCTTTTTCACACGTGCTGTTGCTTAGTTCTATTCTTTCCATTCTGTAGATGTAATTTTTGTTTTTCGTGCCCAGATGTAGAATCTTGCATTTCTCCCTGCTAAATACTATTCAATTAGTCACTGTCCATTGTTCAAGATTATCTAGATACTTCTGAATCCTTTATCTTCTCTAGTGTTAGCTATCCCTTCTAGCTTTGCATCGTCTGTAAATTTGATCAGTTTGTGTTCAGTTCCCTTATCTAGATCATTTATAAAAAATGTTGAACAACACTGGTGCCAGGACAGAGCCTTATGCCACCCCACTTGAAACACTCAATTTCAATTGGATGTGCAACTATTTATTATCACTCTGAGTACAATCACTGAGCCAGTTATTAACCACCTAACCGTAGGCTTGTCAATCCCATATTTGGTAATTTTTTCAATAAGGATATTTAATCAAATGCTTTGCTGAAGTCGAGATATATTTCTTTACTGCATTTCCCTGACCCATCCTGTCAGTGATTCCATCATAAAAGGAAATTAGATTAGTCTGGCATGACTTGTTTTATACAAACCCATGCTGGCTCTGGTTAATTACTGTATTCTATTCCAAGTACTTACATACATGCTGTTTAATAATTTGTTCAAAGATCTTTCCTGGTATAAAAGTAAGGCTCACTGGCCTGTAATTTCCTGGCTCCATCTTCTTTTCTTTTTTCAAGATTATGATAACATTTGCCCTTCTACAATCTTCTGGGACTTCTCCTGTTCTCCAGGATTTCCTCCAGGAAGTGTTCCCTCACCATCTCTCTGTTTATAGATAAAGTGGATTTTTGTATTCCTTCAATAGCACCATGAAGATCAGTTGATGTTACAATTGCTTTCTTAGAGAACACAGATGCAAAATAGGAATTTAAAAGTTCGGCCTTCTCAACATCATTTTTGACCACTTCACCATTTTCATCCCATAATAATCCTATAGCATCTTTGACTTTTCTTTTGCTTTTGACATACCCCCAAAATCCTTTTTTACTGCTTTTGGTCTCTTCTGCTTACTTCACTTCACTACTGGCTTTAGCGCTTCTAACGCTTGCACTGCATTTCCTGCAAACAGCATTATATTCTTCTTTAGATATGGCCCCTCTTTCCATTTAATATACATTTATTTTTTCCTTTTTAACAAGTAATTAAGCTCTGTGTTCATCTATCCTGATCTCTTTAATTGCTTCCAATTCTCTCTTCTTTCCGGGATTGTTACTCATTGTGCAGTGAGAATTTAATTTAGCAAAATCTCCCATCCTTCTTGGAAATTTCTGTCCTTTAGAACATCCAGTCATTGGACCTTTCCTCCCCTCTTTCTGAGTCCATTAAAATCTGCCTTTCTGAAGTCAAACCTTAAAGTCTGAGTCCTTGCTTGTGGTCTTTTTCCTCTTGTAATCCAAAATTTGAGGATAGCATGATCGCTGCCTCTTAAATTCCCAGCCACCTCTACTTCCTCAACCATTTCCCCACTGTTAGTAAGAATTAAGTGCAAGATTGCAGATCCTCTTGTTCTCTCTTCTACATTTTGAAAGATAAAGTTGTCAGCGAGAGAAGATAAGAATTTTCTGGACCCAGTACTTTTGCCTAAGAGAGATTCCCAACAAATATCTGGATAGCTAAAATCTCCCATTATCACTTTTACTCGCAGAGCTGACATTTTTATCAATAAATTTGGAGTCAAATATGATGTTTTAATCGCCTACTATTGCATTTTATTGCAATGTTGCAGCAACCAAAAAAACGTAATTCTGGCATTTTGATTTTTTTCTCGTTACACCATTTACAGATCTGATAAATTTACTTTATATTTTGATTGGGCGTTTCTGAACACATCGATACCAAATCTATGTCATTTTTAGTGTTCTATTTTGAATGGGGCAAAAGGGTGGTGATTTGAACTTTTTATTTTTTTTATTTTAATTTTTTTAAATCTTTTTTTGTTTTTATCAGATCAGCTGTCATGTGCAGGGAAAGATGTGGGCTCACCTCCGTAGCCCCTCATCAAATACAGAGACACAACCGTGGACGTATCTATACTTCCAAGGTTGTGAATGGGTTAAAAGAAGTAACATGTTGAACCTTCTAGCTGTTTCGGCTAGGAAGATGCTCAAAACTTAAAATACAAGTCAACAGGAAGGTTAAAAATACATTTTTGTAGTATTTTTGTTGGAAGAAAAATGCTAGTGCTTTTTTTTTCATTGCTTAATGTAGTTCAAACAATCTCCAAAAAACACCAGGAAATAAATGCTTAGAAAACTACAAAAAAATGCTAGCAAAACACATTTCAACTTTACAAAACTCTGAGAAAAGGAGAGTTTCTTGAGGCATTGCCTACTTGCAAAACTTACGTTTTGACTGTTGCAAAAAAAAATCAAAACGCCGTGTAAGCATACATTTTCGAACCTGTGGACAAAAATTTTCTGAAAGTGGACAACCCCTTTAATGCTTCTTGGTTATTTATTGAAGCACTCCTCCCTTCCATTGTGTACGGCATAGTGATCTGCTCTTTCCCTTGCTAGGGTCTTTGTAGTGATGTAGAATTTTAGTTCTAATGATGACTCTTGCAGGGAAGAGACTACCTGTTTCTACATAGAGCTTAGAATGATTAGTCTAATTTTAATCACGTGATGTCATAGACCTAATGGAAAAGAGAAGAATTAGCTGGGTAAAAAGGCAAATTGAGCAATTGTAAGTACACAGAGCTACAGTGGGTACGGAAAGTATTCAGACCCCTTTAAATTTTTCACTCTTTGTTTCATTGCAGCCATTTGGCAAATTCAAAAAAGTTATTTTTTTTTCTCAATAATGTACACTCTGCATCCCCTGTCTTGACTGAAAAAAAAAACCCAGAAATGTAGAAATTTTTGCAAATTTATTAAAAAAGAAAAACTGAAAAATGTAAAGGGGGTATGAATACTTTCCATACCCACTGTATATGATATGATGACTGCAATATATTAAGAGGATAAAAATTTTGATGAAAGGGCTTTTTTGATTAAAAAAACAAACAAACTGATCTACATCTTCGACACAGTTGACCACTGCCTCCTACTACAGATCCTCTCCTCCTTTGGCATCAAAGACCTCGCCCTATCCTGGATCTCCTCATACCTCTCCAACCGCACATTCAGCATCTCCCACACTACCTCCTCATCCCACCCTCTCTCTGTTGGAGTCCCCCAAGGCTCTGTTCTAGGACCCTTACTCTTCTCAATCTATACATTTGGCCTGGAACAACTCATAAAGTCCCATGGATTCCAGTGTCACCTTTATGCTGATTATGCAAATTGTCTCTTCAGAGAGGAAGAGAGCTAGAACTCAAGTGCCACCTATTGGAAGATAGCAATCCTACAAGTCAATGTTGACCCTTTGACAAGCCTTGTCACATGACTTAGGATAATAGCCAAACCAGAATCTCAATTTGCAGACACTGTGTTTCTGGGTACTGCCCCTCGTCAGTGCAAAGTGGAAATCTGGTTTGGCTGTGTGAGAGCCGTCAGACCGTTATCCAAAAAGTATTGTTTCTCTTTCCGGAGATCGACATGCTAAGCATGCCGAGATGAGGAGACTTAAAGCCACAATGCTCCTCTGGGTAATATGCTAATTATGCAAATTGTCTCTTCAGAGAGCCAGAACTCTAGTGCCACCTATTGGAAGGTAGCAATCCTACAAGTCAATTTTGACCCTTTGACGAGCCTTGTCACGTGACTTAGGATAATAGCCAAACCAGAATCTCAATTTGCAGACACTGTGTTTCGGGGTTCTGCCCTGTCCTTCAAACCGCACATCCAAGCTCTTTCCACCTCCTGTCACCTCCAGCTCAAAAATATCTCCATCTCCAGAATCCGTCCTTTCCTCAACAGTCAATCATGCCCTCATCATCTCCCGCCTCGACTACTGCAACATTCTTTTCTGTGGCCTCCCTGCTAACACCCTTGCACCTCTCCAGTCCATCCTTAAGGCTGCCGTCACACTAGCAGTATTTGTTCAGTATTTTACATCAGTATTTGTAAGCCAAAACCAGGAGTGGGTGATAAACGCAGAAGTGGTGCATATGTTTCTATTATACTTTTCCTCTATTTGTTCCACTCCTGGTTTTGGCTTACAAATACTGATGTAAAATACTGACCAAATACTGCTAGTGTGACGGCAGCCTAACTCTGCTGCCAGACTAACTCATCTCTCTCCTCGCTACTCCTCTTCTCCCCTCTACAAATCTCTTCTCTGGCTCCCATTCCCTCAGCGTATCCAGTTCAAATTACTAATACTGACCTACAAAGCTATCCATAATCTGTCTCCTCCATATATCTCTGAACTAATCTCCAGATCTCTTCCCTCACGTAATCTCCGGTCTTCCCAAGACCTCCTTCTCTCCTCCACACTTATTCGCTCCTCACCCAACCGCCTCCAAGACTTCTCCCGAATATCCCCCATGTTCTGGAATTCTTTGCCCCAACACGTCCGACTATCAACCACATTCGGATCCTTCAGACGGAACCTGAAAACCCACGTCTTCAGGAAAGCCTACAGCCTGCACTGACCCTGCTGCCTCTTCACCACTACCGGAGCTACCACCTCACCAACATCAGAGCTGCTGCAACCTTCAACCTAATGTCTCCTTCCCCACCATCCTGTAGAATGTAAGCCCGCAAGGGCAGGGTCCTCGTCCCTCTGTATCAGTCTATAATTGTTAGTTTGCTTTCTGTAAGTGACATCTGTAATTTGTATGTAACCCCCTCCTCATGTACAGCACCACAGAATCAATGTTGCTATATAAATAAATAATAGCATTAGAACTGCTTATGCAAATTCTAGCTATACTTTAACAGGCGGTGCTCCAATTGTAAGCAAAATACTGTTTCCTAGAACAAGTTGCTGTCAGATTATACCATACAGTAGTAGGAAAGTGCATAGTTCTAATACCAATAGGCAATTTCAAGTTGAAAGCTCCAGTAAAACCTGTATTTCACTTAAAAAATGGCCTTTCAAAAAGTATCTCAGTGCTGCAGGCATTGTGCAGTCCAGCTAAAGATCATATTTCGCTTGGCCGGTTTTGATAAAACTACGATTTTTGCAGTGGTTACACCACTTGTTATTGGCTCTGTGTGACAGCTCCATTCATTGCTGCGAGTTGTCCACTTCTTGCAGACGCAGTCACGTACTACTTGGAGAGTCTGCTTTGAAATCAGTGGAGGAAATGTTTGTCATAGAGCCTTTGATTGACTTTAGCAAAGTGTTCCTGTGCTCTGAAGTGTCACATAATGGCAAAGAAGGAGCCTACATCCAGGGAAAGTTTCTCCAGAGAAGGTGAAAGACCTGCTCTACAGCAAGGCAAGTACTGTTTGTTTTACATGTGGGTATTATGTGATCTCTACAATGACAGCTTGGTTTTTCTTCTAACTTCCTCCATGAAACTCCCCCAGCATGTCTCCAGTTTCACTGCATGGTTAAGAAGCATGTTCATGTTCCAGCAGAAAGTTGCGTTAAGATCAAATGCGATATAGTACGATATGCCCAGGTCAATGAGAGAACAGCACATTTAGTCCTAACATAGTTAATATGTATCTGGTTTAAGTATAAGGCACAATGTAATCTTCACAATATTGGTGGTGAGGATAGACTTGGATTAATTTATAGAAAATAGTCGATGTGAATAATGTCTACTGGGCAGACTCCCTGGCTACGGTTATTTCCTCTCCTTGAAAAATATAGAGAGTTGTTTGTCGGTGGTTTCTTTAAATGGGTCAGATTAAAGTGCAAGTTTTTTATCTATCCAGATAAATGTTGATAAATTGCTAATCACTGGAGGAGTTGGGGGGGGGGGGGGGGCAGGGACGGAACTCCCACCACTCCTTAGAACAAAGCTCTGCTCTATTGGATCCATGGTCCTGCATGCCCACCACCTTTTCATTCATTATATATGCATATGTGAAGGAGAGCGGACTTTGAGCAGCGATATGATTTACAGCAGCCACATGGTGGCTCACAGAAATCTCTAGTCTGGAGAGGTTCATTGACTCTGGAGCTTACCTTGAGGAAGACACATTAGGTGTCGATGCGCGTGGGTCCTTAAAAATGTCAAATTTTATTGGTCCTGATTTAAAAAATGTTACAGCAGTGAAAAACTCCCTGTACAATGTGAATTCAAGGGGTTAAAGCGACACGTTTCGATGGCAAAAATGGGAAAAACGGATGAGACACTGCTGGTAAAACCAGACACGGATGACAAACTCGAACAATGGACACAAGGATGACACTGATAAAAGCGGACACACGGATGACACACTGGTAAAAATGGACACACTGATGGGAACAATGGACTCACGGATGAAACACTGATGGCAAAAAAAGACATAGATGACACACTGATGATAAAAATGGACACAAGGATGACAAACTGATGGTTAAAACACACAGATGACACACTGATGATAAAAACAGACACATTGATGACACACTGATAGTAAAAACGGACACGATAAAAACGGACACAAGGATGACACACTGATGGTAAAACCGGACACACTGAAACACACTGATAGTAAAAAAGGATACACCAACCATACACTGAAGACACACTGATGGTAAAAATGAACACATTGAAGGCAATCTGATTTGTTTAAAAAGACACGTTGACACACTGATTGCAAAAATGGACACACAATGCAGTATTGATCTATGAAAGGTTGAATTTAATGGACCTAGGTCTTTTTTCAACCTATGTAACTACAAATGCTTCTCACTAAATTAGAATATCATCAAAAAGTTAATTTATTTCAGTTGTTCAATACAAAAAGTGAAACTCATATATAGAGTCATTACAGAGTGAAATATTTCAAGTCTTTATTTCTGTTAACGTTGATGATTATGGCTTACAGCCAATTAAAACCCAAAAGTCATTATCTCAGTAAATTAGAATACTTTATAACACCAGCTTGAAAAATTATTTTAAAATCCGAAATGTTTTCCTACTAAAATGTATGTTCAGTAACTGCTCTCAATACTTAATCGGGGCTCCTTTTGCATCAATTACTGCATTAATGCGGTGTGGCATGGAGGCGATCAGCCTGTGGCACTGCTGAGGTGTTATGGAAGCCCAGGTTGCTTTGATAGCAGCCTTCAGCGTGTCTGCATTGTTGGGTCTGGTGTCTCTCATCTTCCTTTTGACAATACTCCATAGATTCTCTATGCGGTTAAGGTCAGGTGAGTTTTCTGGCCAATCAAGCACAGTGATACTGTTGTTTTTAAACCAGGTATTGGTACTTTGGTCAGTGTAGACAGGTGCCAAGTCCTGCTGGAGAATTAAATTTCCATATCCAAAAAGCTAGTCGGCAGAGGGAAGCATGAAGTGCTCTAAAATTTCCTGGTAGACAGCTGCGTTGACTTTGGTCTTGATAAAAACACAGTGGACCTACACTAGCAGATGACATGGCTCCGCAAACCATCACTGATTGTGGAAACTTCACACTAGACCTCCAGCAGCTTGGATTGTGGCCTCTCCACTCTTCCTCCAGACTCTGGGACCTTGATTTCGAAATTAAAGCTAAATTTACTTGTATCTGAAAACAACACCGTGGACCACAGAGCAACAGTCCAGTTATTTTTCTCCTTGGCCCAGGTAAGATGCTTCTGGAGTTGTCTATTGATCATGAGTGACTTGACAAAAGGAATGCGACACTTGTAGCCCGTGTCCTGGATACGTCTGTGTGTGGTGGCTCTTGAAGCAATGACTCCAGCAGCAGTCCACTCCTTGTGAATCTCCCCCAAAATTTTTAATGGCCTTTTCTTAAAAATCGTTTCAAGGCTACGGTTATCCCGTTTACTTGTGCACCTTTTTCTACCACACTTCCTTCCACTCAACTTTCCATTAATATGCTTGGATACAGCAGTTTGTGAACAGCCAGATTTTTTAGCAATGACCCTTTGTCAAATCTTTTGGAACTCCTAAAGTGAACCCGCAGAACCGTGACAATGAACCTCCCAAGGGCGAGCTGGCCTGGTGGACCACCCCAAATACAGGGAGTGTTAGGGGCAGGCCCGAGGGAGACTATTGCCGCAGAAGCTGATACCCGGGGACAGGAAGTAGGAGCGGAAAAGACGCAGAGCTGGCTATAACGGAGACACAGGACAGACTGGCAATGACTGAGACAAAGAATAGGCAGGATATGGCGGACGCCCAGGACAGACTGGATATGGCGGAAACACAGGACAGGCAGGGTATGGCGGAAACACAGGACAGGCGGGGTATGGTGGAAACACAGGACAGGCAGAGTATGACGGACGCACAGGACAGAGCAAGGTATGGCGGACGCACTGGACAGAGCAAGGTATGGTGGACGCACAGGACAGAGCAAGGTACAGAGGGACCTGGGTCAAATGAGGACAAATGACAATCAGGCATGGAGCAGAGGAAGGATTTACCTAAAATAGACCGAGTGCTGCAGAACTTCTGGGTCAAGATCCTCCAGAATCATAGAGTGGAGGAACGGAGCGTCTGCAGACCAGAGAGAGGAAGTGCGTGTGGGCAGAGAGGCGCGCACACGACGAGAGCCACGGACCGGCGGCGAGTCAGGAGAAGAGACCGGAAGGCGCGCGCACACCGCTGGAGCGCGCCGGGATGGGTAAGTATATACAAAAAGAACCTGGCACTCAACTTAAGTGTAATTCTGTATTTTTATTGTAGTACCAATAAACGTTTCAGTCTAGAATACCTTCCTCAGTTGCGTACTGCAATTTTGTGGAGCGTACCCAGTCATCACTTGGTCTGAGTATAGCGTGAACCACCTACTCTTGGGTGGTTATGGTAAATGTGACGCTCCGTGGGGAGGGGTAAAGTACCGCAAAATGCTTGCTGGCCGTGTGTCCTCGGTCTGACGCGGTGTCCACCGCTTGTCAAAGGAGGGATGTGCATCCTGCTCTGTGCAGTCGCCTGTGAAATAATGCGGTAATGCTGTGATCACTAGACCGGAAGTGATGTTCCAGAAGTGAGTCCTGCGCTCTAATGGGTGGGCGTGCAGCGTGCCAGTGAGGTCACAGGAGGTGGTAAGTATGTCGGCGCCCAGAGAGAGCGGCAGACGCGGCGGCAGGTGGCGCCGTGACACCTTTTGCGGATTACCCTCCTTGTGGAGTGTGTCAATGACTGCCTTCTGGACATATCAAGTCAGCAGTCTTCCCCATGATTGTGGACCTACTGACACAGACTAAGGGACCTTTTTAAACTATTAGGAAGCCTTTGCAGGTGTTTTCTTGTTAATTATTCTAATTTAATGAGCTAATGACTTTTGTGTTTTCATTGGCTGTAAGCCATAATCATCAACATTAACAGAAATAAACACTTGGAGTAGATCAGTCTGCTTGTAATGACTCTATATATGAGTTTCACTTTTTGTATTGAAGAACTGAAATAAATTAACTTTTTGATGATATTCTAAGTTGGTGAGAAGCACTTGTAAGTAATCTGTGACTGTTGCTTGGAGTTTCGGCTGTGCGCAATTGCTTATCCTCTATTTGGTTTGCTGTATTTTTCTCTCCGGTTTTCCTCTCCGATTTTTGTGAGTTCCTATACATTGGATGGGAAATTTATCTTGCGGAGATGGAGCGTCTCCGCAATATAAATTGACATTCTGCGGTCGGGAAAGACGCGCCGCATGTCCGTCTCCGCAGGGAAGCTGGAGGGGTCCCTGCACACATAGTGGAGATGGGACTGCTTCAAATCCCCTCCACTATGCTGTAACATCTGGCCGCTGCAGGTTTGACGCTGCGGATGAACGCAGTGTCAAACCCAGTGTTTATTGACCATGGAAGCATACCCTTAGGGTGACCACAAAAAAGGCCACTCTAAAATGTGCATCTTTATCACACAGCACAATGCCACAGATGTTGCAAGTTTTGAGGGAGCTTTCAATTGTTATACTGACTGCAGGAATGGCCACCAGACCTATTGCCTGTGAACTAAACTTAAAGGGAACCTGTCACCCCCCCCCAGTCGTTTCAAACTAAAAGAGCCACCTTGTGCAGCAGTAATGCTGCATTCTGACAAGGTGGCTCTTTTAGTTCTGGGTGCTGGAATTGCCGAAATAATCAGTTTTGTTATTTGTCAGAAATACCTTGTCTTCCGTCCTGGAGGCCAGCATTTCCCCCCTGCTTCAGACGCTACACAGCCGTCACTCAAATCTTCTTGGCGCCGGGCACCACCTCCTCCTCACCGCTGTTTTGAAAATAGCCGGCGCCTGCGCTCTTTTTTCCTGCCTGGTGCAGGCGCAGTGAGCGCTGCCCGTCTTTCCTCATATGCAGTCTCCGTGACTGCGCCTGTGCGGCCGCCCTGCTTGTGAATCCCCGCCCTGCAGTGACTTATGATTTATTCACATTACGGGGCTGGGATTCCTGGGCATGCACACTGCGTGTCTAAGCCATTCACCCAGGTCCCTCCGCCTTCTACAGCGTGTATCGTCAGCTGATCGCTCCTCCCTGCAATCGCCTGGAACCTTGCCAAATCCTGACAGCAGGTGTGTGTGTGTGTGTGTGTAGCAGGCCGTGGGAGAGGGTGAGGGGCTTAGACACGCAATGCGCATGCCCAGGAATCCCAGCCCCGTAGTATTAGGGTATGTGCACACATTGCGGATTCTGCTGCGGATTTTTCCGCAGCGGATTTGTAAAATCCGCAGTGCAAAACCACTGCGGTGTTCACTGCGGATTTTCTCGCGGTTTCTTCTGCGGATTCCTCTGCGGTTTTTCAACTGCACTTTCCTATTGGTGCAGGTTGAAAACCGCTGCGGAATCCGCACAAAGAATTGACATGCTGCGGAAAATAATCCGCTGCGTTTCCGCGCTGATTTTTCCGCAGCATGTGCACAGCGGTTTTTTTTTCCCATAGGTTTACATGGTACTGTAAACTTTGGGAAAACTGCTGCGGATCCGCAGCGTCAAATCCGCTGCGGATCCGCAGCAAAATCTGCAGCGTGTGCACATACCCTGAATGAATCATAAGACACTGTGGGGCTGGGATTCACAGGCAGGGCGTATGTACGCACAGACTGCCAGCGCTCACTGCGTCTGCCTAAGGCAGGAGAAAAGAGCACAGGCGCCGCATCATTTCAAAACAGCGGTGAGGAGGCAGCGCCCGGCGCCAAGTAGATGTAAGTGACAGCTGTGTGGCGTCTAAAGCAGGGGGGAAAGGCCTGCCTCCTTTTCTGAAGACAAGGTATTTTGGACAAATTATAAAACTGATTATTTCGGCAGTTACAGCACACAGAACTAAAAGAGCCACCTTGTCAGAATGCAGCATTACTGCTGCACAAGGTGGCTCTTTTGGTTAAAAACCCGGGGGGTGACAGGTCCCCTTTAAGGGGGTAGTCCGGTCCAAATCGTTAAGTCTGCACTCTGTGTGACTGCAGACTTATGAATCCTCCCCAGTGCACGCACTGGGCAGGGACACACTGGTTTCTGAACTGGGAACAGCAATATGTGTGGTATGCATACTCCCAGACAGAACCTGACTAGTTGGCACAGCCTAGCTCCATATACTTGCACTGAATGAGGTGGTGTCATTAGACGCCCAGCAGTATGTATAAAGCATATATACCCTCTGGTCCCAGCTCAGAATCCGACGAATTTAAGCAGCGCACATTGGTTGCACTGAGGGTATTCATAAGGGTAGGTGCGTCTCTCCAGACCACAGCTTGCCAATTTCTCTTCTGGAGATTATTATTTATAGCGCCATTTATTCCATGGCGCTTTACATGTGAGGAGGGGTATACATAATAAAAACAAGTACAATAATCTTGAACAATACAAGTCACAACTGGTACAGGAGGAGAGAGGACGCTGCCCGCGAGGGCTCACAATCTACAAGGGATGGGTGAGGATACACTAGGTGAGATGCGGAGATGCTAGTCTCCGCAAGAGACATTTCACCAACAGGATATATTGGACGCGGTGCATCCCCACGGTTAGGCGAACGCATGCGGATTCACCTGCATTCAATAGATGGCAGCGCTTTAGACGCAGCAAACATGCGCTTCGTTCAAAGTGCTGCCACTTCTGTAGCGTGTGCACCCGGCCGAAGTCTGCAGTCACCCATAGTGATCGCAGCTTTATCAATTTACACAGGACAACCCCTTTAAGGTCTGCTTATGAGGACCGCCCAGCGACACGGTGCAACCGCTCATCGGGAAACGCTTACCACCGGCTGTCGTGTAAATTCCTGTTTACACAGGCAGACCGGAGTAAGCAATGTCCACCGAGTGATTTATACCGGATTGCTCTGTGTAGTCAGCCAGAGTGCGTTAAACAGGACAGTGCACTGCCGAGAACAATAATGTTACACAGCAAGATAACAGTGAGACGACCAACATTCACTTTGTGATTATCTCGCTGCAGTGTGAATGTGGTGACTAGTGGCTGCAGCATCTTCATGGTTAGATGCCGGTGCTCACACCCAGGGACCCTGGTCTGCCAGCCTCCCCCTGTCCTAGGCCTCTAGTCAGGGTCAGTGTGATTATTGCCTGTACAGTTGGTGCAAATAGATTTATAGGCGAGTCTGGGGAGCTGCGGCCGGTCCGGGCATATAACAGGCGATGTGTGACCCGGGCCTAAGAGGCGGCGGCTGACCGTGCCCGGCCAAAAAAATACGCACCAACTCAATCAGTGACATTATGTCATAAAAACAAAACCAATTGTCCTAACCCTGAGGCCGCGCTGCTCTCCCCGCACCACTATTTCCCTTCCCGCCCTATTCCCTTTGTGTGTGGCGATGTCAGACATGGCTCCGGAGCACGAGGCCGGAAAAAGCTCCTGGTCACGTGACCACAGACCGACGTGCACGCTGCGTCATTTCCTGCCTTGCCTTCCCGCTCTCGACTAGAGACGGTTTTGACGTCACCACGCAGCGCGTCTCGCCCCACGAGTGGTGTGTGTGTATGAAAGGAACGCCCGGCACTCCGCCATTCTCTTTTCCAGCTTTCTGCCCGTCCGCTCACACGCCAGGTAAGTGGCTCCACACCGTGAGGTGAGCGTTTAGGTGGGAACAGTCAGCGGCGCCATCGCGCCTGTATGCTGGGCGATTGCGTAGCGGTTTATCATCCAATCTCCGTTACTGCGGCTTCAGCCAAGTGGTCGGTCACTGCCGTGTTCTCGGTTACGCTGAGCAGTATCGCGGCCCGTGCCCCGTGTGCAGCGCTCAGTGCCGGCCCGCCGCCATTTTGTGCTTCTTTGTAATACAATAGTAATGTAAAAAAATAGGCGCGGAGGAGGGTGCGGGCGGCGTGTGCGGCTTCTGGCGGTGCCGGGCTGCGGGTGGTGCGCTCCTCTCCGGCCGCGGGTGGTGCGCTCCTCTCCGGCCGCGGGTGGTGCGCTCCTCTCCGGCCGCGGGTGGTGCGCTCCTCTCCGGCCGCGGGTGGTGCGCTCCTCTCCGGCCGCGGGTGGTGCGCTCCTCTCCGGCCGCGGGTGGTGCGCTCCTCTCCGGCCGCGGGTGGTGCGCTCCTCTCCGGCCGCGGGTGGTGCGCTCCTCTCCGGCCGCGGGTGGTGCGCTTCTCTCCGGCCGCGGGTGGTGCGCTTCTCTCCGGCCGCGGGTGGTGCGCTTCTCTCCGGCCGCGGGTGGTGCGCTCCTCTCCGGCCGCGGGTGGTGCGCTCCTCTCCGGCCGCTGGTGGTGCGCTCCTCTCCGGCCGCGGGTGGTGCGCTCCTCTCCGGCCGCGCACTGCGAGTACACGCGCTGTGCTCTGTATGGGGCTGCCGGAGCACTGACTGCGGGGTGTGGGAATAGGGCCGCACACCAATAGTCGTTTATCTAATAGCCCATAGCAACGGGTCAAAGTGCCACACACTATAGATAGTCGTGTGTGTAGATAGATGGATATCTCTCTCGCTATATATCTCTATCTATCTCTCTCTATATTATATATATATATATATATATATATATATATATATATATATATATATATATATATATATAATCTATTCTTGCTGCAGGCTCCCGGTAGAGGGATATACCTGTATACTGTGGTTTTCCTGTAGGCTTCCGGTACAGGGATCTCCCTGTATACAGTCGCCTTGCTGCAGGCTTCCGGTACCGGGACCTACCTGTATACTGTAATTTTCCTGTAGGCTCCCGGTACAGGGATATACCTGTATAGTCACCTCCCGGCAGGCTGTTACTGGAGCTATTTATCTGTACACAGTATCCTTTCCACTTCCACGTTTAGAGCTCCGCTCTATTAGCCAGAGAATCTGCTGCGCAGAGAGGGGCACTGATCCGCTTATTGATAAAGATTTCTGTTAACAAAAAATGGTCAAAGGCAACTAACCCTTTTGGGATATTGTAATCTCAGCGGTCCCCTATATTATCAGTGACGATAAGACGTAACATCCTGCACTGTCCTGTTAATATTGTCTTTATTCCACTTTAGAGTTATAACCATGTCAGACGAATGCATCGTGCGAGTGCGAGGATTGCCATGGTCCTGCACACGAGAGGAGGTGCTGGAGTTTTTCTCAGGTAATGCACACAATGCTGCTGTTTGTTTAGTGAGGAATTGTTATGACATTTGGATTGAACTATAAACTGGTATGCAGTATGTAGAGATTATATTCTTCTCACAAAGACGGCACGGAAATGTCTTACACAAACCCAGCATTAAACTAGCCCTAGTTATGCAAAATGGTGACCACAAGGGAGAAATTGTAATCTAAAGTACACGTTGGGGCTAGAGGGTGCAGCTATAGCTGGATGTGTTTTTAGCCCTTAAGACTGGCCTTTTATACTTGTAGAATGCGGTATTGCTGACGGAGTGGGTGGCATTCACTTCACAATGTCCAAGGAAGGTCGTCCTAGTGGGGAAGCCTTCATTGTACTGGAAACAGAAGACGATCTCAAAAAAGCAGTGGAGAAAGACCGTAAATATATGGGCCACAGGTACATTGAAGGTAAGGACTTCTGCCATCCTAATGTTCTGTAGATCATCACAGCATGTCATCGGGCCATGCATTTAGTGAACTATCCTATTAATCCTATTTTTGCTGTTCTAGTTTTCAAGTCGAACAATACAGAAATGGAATGGGTTTTAAAACACAATTCCTCCGAGACGGAGTCTGACACGGACGGGACAGTCAGACTCCGTGGGCTTCCATTTGGCTGCAGCAAGGAAGAAGTTGTGCAGTTTTTCTCAGGTACCTCTAGTTCCGTAATGCTGTGATTCTTCTTTAGTGGAGTCTTGCAGCAGATTCCTAATGCTCTTCATTAATCAGAAGCCGCTGTACTGTAACATGCTAAGCTAGAAGTATGCTAAATGGTTGGCTCATTTACACTGGCGTGTTACTTGTCCATGTTCTCTTCTGTAAAAACAGGGTTTTATTCTAGCAGTAGGAAAAACCTTTCATTCAGGAAGTTTTTCTCCTTCTGGAATAGTTTGGTTTGTGTTTTTTATATTACAATTTTTTTCCCCCCAAATACCATTTGACAATGAAGTGTGTAGTGTGAATGAGCCCTAAGTATCATGTTGTAGATATGTTAACATTGCGGGGTGGCGGGAGCTAAACATAAATGTGAGCTGATGTTAGGCTATTGGGATTATTATAAAGTTGTCGGTATTGTTAAGATGGGTTTGTTGCAGCCTTTAACACTGTTCCCCTTGATGGGGTTATTTGTCCTTGGGTTAAAGGGTTGAGAATCCTGCCAAATGGGATAACATTGACGATGGACTACCAGGGGAGAAGCACAGGGGAGGCCTTCGTGCAGTTTGCTACAAAGGAGATAGCAGAAAATGCTCTGGGGAAACACAAGGAAAGAATAGGGCACAGGTGGGGATGGACAGAACGGGATGGTTATATTTCTGTTTTGTTTCATGTTTTCTCTATTATTTTGGGCTCCGTGGTGGGAGGGGAGGTTTTTATTTTACATTTTTATTTAATTTATTTTTTTGTTAAATCGTAAATAAAATCTCTTTGCAGTCAATAAAACAGTGGTATCTACCAATATTCTCTTCCAATGCTTTCTTTGAGAATCGGCTTTCCATTTTCTGAGCTTTTTACTGGGTTGTACAGAAGCCTATAGTACCGCTTATACATTCCGTGGAGCCACTATAGATATTATTTTTGAAGCTAGGCATTTTCTGTTTAATCCTTACTTACATTATTTCTCTTAAACAACTCTGGCATAGATACATTGAGATATTTAAAAGCAGCAGAAGTGAAATTAGATCATCATACGATCCGCCTAGGAGGATGATGGGGCAGCGCCCTGGCCCATATGACCGACCAATGGGAGGAGGTCGAGGTGCTTTTTACGGAGCTGGCCGTGGTGGTAACATGTATGACCGCATGCGTGGCAGTGGAGGTTATGGGGGTGGTAAGTAATAAGTTACACATGCACTACTGCTTTGTAAATCTTCGCTTTATGTTAATTTTTGATGGCCTTTTACTTGCACTGAAAATATTTGTACGCATATAAATTTTTCATAGCAAAATCCGCACGTGCAATAAATCTGCAGTCTTTGTTTTAGTAAAAACCCTTATCCACTTGTTGCAGATTTTTCTACTTATGTTGTGTATTGCATTTACAACTTGTGAACATGAAAATGCATTTGGTCAAACTTAACCCCTTCACCCCATCTATTTTTTTTTTTCCTCACTTCCAAGAGCCATAACCTTTTTCTTTCTTTTCTCCCCCCCCTGCTATATGCTGTATATAGATGTATGTTGTGTTTTTTTTGTAGGACTAGTTGCACTTTTGCATGACACCATTCATTCTGCAATATTGTACTGGAAAATGGGGAAAGAATTCTAAGTGCAGTGAAATAACAAAAAAGTGCAATTCCATAATGGTTTTTTATGCACTATTTTCAATATACAGTAAAACTGGCCTAGCAATATGATTCCAAAGGCTTTTGATAGCTGTTTTAATCAGCCATCAAGTGTGGGGAAAGATGAGGGCTCAGTCCGTATCAAAGGCTGATGTACATTGATTGAGATGGGGTTAATATGTCTTTAGTGGATATGATAAAAAGTTAATATTCGGCTGTAATATGCTTTCATTTGTTTGAAATTTTGCGCTATTTCCCTTGTCTGTTCTAGGTTATGGTGGATTTGATGAGTACAGTGGATACAACAACTATGGATATGGGGCAGATGGTTTTGATGATCGACTGAGAGAAGGTAGAGGTATGTCCCTGGGGACATTCTTTTGACATTATAAATATATTGAAATAGTCTTTTAGTTGGAGCTTAAAATGGTAATCCACAGTACTCGGGTCCATGTAGAGCCATTTCAAGGCAAATCTAGCTCCCAGACTTTTGACAAAATTAATCTGGCAGATCTTGTTCCCTTTTCCATCTCAAACTGTTGAAAATCAGTAGAGACTACATTTTCCTTTTCAAGGATGTCCTACTGAAAACAAAGTATGGCTTGTGATAGATTTTTACATTTATCACTCTGGATGTTGACCACACCTGCTGATTCTGCAGCAATCCATTCAGTGTGCATGTGGCAGATGTCATAAAATGATCAGGCTATGGTATTTTTACACGCCTGATGCTTTATAAAGGGAGATGAGCAATCCCCAAAGGTCTGTCAATAACTGGCTCCTTTTTCAGTACACACATAAGGACAAGCCCAGTGTACATTAATATGGGAGGGGGGTTAGCAGGAAAACCTGGGGGCCTAACTAGTGTTTGGCAGCCATATTGGGTGACTGATGAGCCATGAAGCCTCCTGAGAGGTAGTAATGCTAATATGATCTTTGATGTTCTAATGTGTTTTTAGGGAGAACTTTGTGGGTTAAAGGGAATCCGTCACCTAATTTTGGCCCTGTAAGCTTTGGCCACCGCCATCAGGGGCTTATCTACAGCATTCTGTAATGCTGTAGATAAGCCCCTGATGTAACCTGAAAGATGAGAAAAACAAGTTGGACTATACTCACCTGGGGGGGCGGTCCCGGTTCAGTGCGGTCCGATGGGCGTCGCAGGTTCGGGTCCCCCCCATCTTCATACGATGTCATCATCCTCCTTGCTTCTGTTGCAGCTCCTGCGCAGGCGTACTGATTTGCCCTATTGATGGCAGCGTAAAGTACTGCAGTGTGCAGGTGCTGGGCCTCTGACCTTTCCTTGCGCACTGCTGTACTTTGCTCTGCCCTCAACAGGGCAAATCAATACGCCTGTGCAGGAGCTGCAACAGAAGCAAGGAAGAGGACGACATTGTATGAAGATGGGAGGACCTGCACCTGTGACACCCATCGGTGAGTATAATCTAACTTATCTTTCAGGTTACATGGGGGAGCTGTTTATCTACAGCATTACAGAATGCTGTAGATAAGCCTCTGATGGCGGTAGCCGAAGCTTATAGGGCCAAAATTAGGTGACAGGTTCCCTTTAACATCTGCTGGTTCAATCATATTATAAAGATGTGGTTTTTTTTTGGTTCTTTCTGTAACAGAAATTAAAGTGTATATATTATAATTTTTGTTTTTATTCTTAGCTATGTCGCAGGGTTATACTGGAGCTGGGGATGCAGGCTCCGGCTTTCACAGCGGGCACTTTGTTCATATGCGAGGCTTGCCTTTCCGTGCCACTGAAAGCGATATTGCCAATGTAAGTAGCTGGGTATTTCTGGTGTGACTTTGCAATAGTATAAATGGAGCTGAACATGGAGTTTGTGACTTGCGCAGTTGTAATGACTTGTTCAGTCGCAGTAGCATGTAAAAGATTTCACTCTTTAACCTTGAAATTTACCAGAAATGAGACCTCCATGTAAAGACTATTCTGCAATCATAATAATGGACCTTTCTTTACTAAATAAAACTCTTGGTGTAGTGAGAATATGCTTGGGTGGGATGTGGGCTGATGAGGAATAACTATATATCATGAATGTTTGACCACTACAAGGTGAATGAGCGTCTAAATATCTGCCCTTTTGTGTTCAGTTCTTTTCACCACTGACACCAATCAGAGTTCATATTGACATTGGAACGGATGGAAGGGCCACTGGTGAAGCTGATGTTGAATTCGCAACCCATGAGGATGCTGTAGCAGCCATGTCTAAAGATAAAAACAATATGCGTATGTAAACGCTCTGTTACTCATTTCTCGAGTTGAGTAGCTATATGGGAACTTGTATAGTTAAAGTTTGTGGTTTTTTTTTTTTCTTACAGAGCATCGGTATATTGAGTTGTTCCTGAATTCCACTGCTGGTGGTGGTGCTGGAATGGGTGCTGGCATGGGAGCAGGAATGGGTGCAGGCATGGGTGCAGGCATGGGCGCAGGCATGGGCACAGGATTGGGATGTTATGGTAGAGATGCACTAGGTGAGTCATGTTCAAAACCATTATACTCTGGTTTGCCCCAGTGTCATGCATTGTAGTCACTTTCCCCCCCTCCAATGTTTTCCCTACAGATGGCTCAGGGTATGGTGCAGTAGGGAGAATGGGTATGACTGGAAACTACAGTGGATGTTATGCAAATCCTGATGGTCTTGGTGGATATGGTAATGTATGAAATTGCATTCTTAATTTTTTTTTATTTTGTATGCTTCTACCTGTGATGGGTTTATGTAATTCATTGTGGCTATTACTAACCTTTGAAAATGATCTGTAAGGCAGCGTAGGCCAATTCAAAGTCCTCATAGATTATTTTTTTCCATCGGCTATTAATGTGGTGAGGCTCACTGAAATACCCTCTTAAAACTACATACGGTCTGACATCTATGATATGGCTAGTGTCTATACTATAAATGACACTGGCCAGCTTTTCTTTTTAGCTTGCCAACTCCGGCTTGTTTCCCAAACTCTCATGAATGTGAATAGAGCCATACATGCAGTGGACCTTTTCCCAGTCACAGCAGCAGAAGACTCATTCCTGAGGCGCAAATACTTGCATCTATAGGTCAGTTATGGCATATCCAATGTAATTGCCATAAATATTTGCGATTGGAATGCCCCTTTAAAGCAAATGCTGCAATTTCCATTATGCCGATAGTCCATTGTGTAGGTAAAGGAGCTCTGCCAGTCTGCTTCTTGACAAACGAGGCAGTAGTTGCTATTGTGACAATGTGCCGAGTGTTCACCCATCATTTACTGTATTTGGTAACAAGCAGGTTATCCAGACCTTGCTCTTTAATACAGAGGCCAAATAACAAGCATGGTTTTTAACCATAATGCTGCCGGTCTTGGAATAATTATAGAATAATCATTAGATTTTTCCTGTTACTTACACTGCAACAGTTATCTTTGTATCTGGACACAGGCTGCTGATAAATACTTGGGGCTCCCACATGATCATCTTCTGTATGTTTTAGACTTCAGACTATCTGTGCACCAATAATCTGCTCTAATTTACACCACAGTACCTGTATGTACATACTTTTCAAACCTCACAGCACGTAGCAGAAAAATCCCAATTGGGTATGTGTATTCCCCCAATGTCAACTTTATAATGAGAAGTTCCATTTCATCTTTGGCACTACAAAAGGTGAAGCTCATGATAAATGAATCCACGTGTAATATAGTTTGTTGCAGAAATTCTGTCTTGATCTGATTATCTGATCGTGTGATCAAACATTGGCCACAAACACTACTCTGCAGGCTTAGTATTTACACTGAAGCAAATGATATAACAGATCTGTCATGTACACAAATTACTGGAAAATTGCAAAGAGTTACCAAGGGAAAATGTCGTACAGTAATTACACCCAAAAAGTTTAAGGCTTTGCTATAGTTATTGTTGAGCATCTGTATCTGACATGGTTAAATAAAGATGGAATTCCCATTTTATGGTTAAATACAGGTGGAATCACGTTTGGTGCTGGAGTAGATAATTTGTGTGAGTCTTGTTTTTTGTTTGTTTCTAGTACTGTATTTTTTTTTTTTCACAATTATAATATTTGTGAGAACGGATTATGACTTAATTTAAACTTTTTTTTTTTTTTTCCCACAGGAAGGGGGAATTCTGGAAACAGTGGGGGCTACTTTGGACAACATGAGGGGATGAATACAGCTGGCTGGCGTGGATTATATTAAATGCTTTGTTGCATTACATTTGTGGAAGAAGCAGTTTGTTAGTTACGTTCTTTGTGTTTTGGTCTTGTGCAGAATTTGTACAAGAACATTGATCTTAACATTTTAGTGAGCCAAGTACAGTGGATTGTTGCTGTAGAATTTCATTTGTTTGAATGCAAACATTGACTTTGAATAAATTTTTTTTTTATAATCACTGTGTGTTGTTTTATGCTTTAAATGACTCGGACTGGAGAATCTGTTATATCAAACTCGTACAAAGGTGTAGTAGGGTCATCAGCATATAGCATACCGCAACTATAAGGATCTGATTACTTGGACCTACCAGCAGCACTAAACGACTGGTGATCTGTAAAATTTTACTGACCGGCTGTCATTTAATCCCGTTCCTGACTTGGCCAAATTTTAAAACTGACTAGTGTAAGGGTACAGTCTCAGTGGCACTTTTCTATTCGCCACGACAGCACCCACTGAGAGAGGGGATCCGCCCCTAAAAACAGGAAACCTACAGAGAGATAAAAGGGGCGGCCCCCCCTCGCTCCTCAGTTGGTTTCCTGTTCCTAAAGGGGAACCTACAGAGAAGACTCTCTGAAACTAATTGCAAGAGGAAAACTTGCCTGGATGCCGCCTGTGCGTCTCTGCTGAGCAACAGGGGCTCCAGAGTGAGTAAACAGTCGGGCGTTCCTGTTGGTTCCCCCCTCATCTGTTACAGTCGGTGGACAACGATCTCCCTGCTGGGACATCGTTGTAAGGGATGGCCGGTGATGCGGTGTGCCTGGGCTGATCGACTTACCTGAAGCAAGCAGGTTTCCGGACCCAGGTGGCGATACCCTCCGAAGTGTGTGGAGTGGTCATCAGCTGTTTCCCAGTCCCTCAGGTATGGCGGTGACGTGGGAGAGGTAGCGCTTTGAAAGCCGGCCGGCTGAGACGCCGGCGCATGCGCAGTAGAGCCGCATCCCGGAAGTGGATCCCTGCCCCCAGGAGGTCAGCAGTCTATTTCCGGGGGAACCGCCATATTGGTTTCCTCTGGCGGTTTCTCCATGCCCCCTGACGCTGCACCAAGGTATCAGGTAAAAAAAAAAAAAAAAAGGGGGAGGAAGTGTGTGTGTGTGTGAAAAGCCTACACTATAAAAGGCACATGAGCAGGGACAGACGGCGCGCTGTCATGTCGTCCCAAGAGGAAGTCTCTGTGCGCCCTATGGAGGACCTACTGATTCCCAGTAGTGATGCCAGAACTAAAGATGGTGGACACTCTAAGAGGAGTGATTCCACTGTGAAATCAGGAGGGAGATCGTCCCGTTCCACACCCCAGGCCAGGCAAACCCAGCAACCGGTAGATACATGTGCTTCTGGGTGAATGTTATATAGCTTCAAGAGAGCTTATAAGTATTTCCTCTGCTTATGTTTTTAGGCAAAGAGGACGGGGAAAACAAAGCATAAACAGTGTGCTATATGTACTGAGCCCCTGCCTGACTCCTATCTTAAAAAGCTGTGTCAAGCCTGTATAAATAATACCTTGCAGCAGGAGGAGTCGGTTAAAATGAATGACATACGGCTTATAATTCGTGAGGAGCTGCAGTCATTAGGAGGGGGCCCCTCTGTTAATGTGGAAAAAAGGAGTAGGAGAAAGTCCTCACCTAAAGCTGACACGTCAGCAGAGAGTGGGGAGGTGGATTCGGATGTGTCTCAATCGTCTGAATCATCAGGGGAACAGAACTATGTCTGTTTTCCTACTGACGGTGTCAACAGTTTAATAAAGTCAGTAAGAAGTACGATGGGGTTGGCTGAGTCAAAAGAACCCCAAACGCCACAGGAACTTATGTTCGCTGGTCTTTCTCAGAGGAAAGGCCAGGTATTTCCTGTAAATCAGGCCATAAAAGACCTCGTTAAAAAAGAATGGGGTAAAGGGCAAAAGGGGTTTGTGCCAATACCCTGCAAGAGACGCTACCCCTTTGATGACGAGGATATGGATTCCTGGGCTAAAGTACCGAAAGTCGATGCGGCAGTAGCATCTACATCTCGCCGTTCCACCTTACCCGTAGAGGACGCAGGTTCCTTGTCCGATCCCATGGACAGAAAATCGGATGCACTCCTTAAAAAATCATGGGAGGCCTGTGTTACTGCCTTCAAGCCAGCAATCTCAGCCACATGTACCAGTAGGTCTATGCTGGTTTGGTTGGAGCAGCTGGACCAAAATATCAGAAACGGGGTTTCTAGAGAGAAGTTACGGGCGTCAATTCCCTTGATAAAAGGTGCTGCAGCATTTATATCCGATGCCTCCGTGGACTCTCTCCGCCTGGCGGCCAGAACAGCTAGCCTCTCCAATACTGCTCGCCGAGCTTTATGGCTAAAAAACTGGAAGGGTGATGCCCAGTCTAGATCCAAATTATGTGCCATACCCTGTCAGGGTGAGTACCTCTTTGGAAGTGTGTTGGATGAAATTCTCACTAAAGCGGGTGAGCGGAAGAAGGGCTTCCCTAATCCATTTGTTCCTTCTTACAGAAGGGCATTCAGGAAGCCATCATTTGGCAGAAAGGGAGGCTTTAAAGAATGGAGGAACAAAGAGTTCAGGCAAAAGGGCAATTTGTTTAATAAACGTCCCTTCAAACCAGCTGAGAAATTCCGGGAACCCTATTCCACCAGTGGGCGGTAGACTTCTAGGATTTATAAATCAATGGAATGAAATAACTGTTAATCCATGGGCCTTAAAATTAATATCCTCAGGCCTCACCCTAGACTTTATTCGAAAACCTCCGGATTCCTTCTTGCTCACCTCCCTAAAGTCCAGACTACAACAAGAAGCTCTGGAGATAGAAATTAAGTCCCTTCTTGTCAAACGGGTTTTGATAGACGTTCCGTCATCTCAAACAGGGATGGGGTTCTACTCCCCCTTGTTTCTGATTACTAAACCTGACGGATCCTATAGAACTATATTTAATCTGAGAAAACTGAACACGTTCATAAAACCCACAACATTTAAAATGGAATCTGTTCGGTCAGCCATTAAAAATCTGTTCCCAAACTGTTACATGGTAGTACTGGATCTTAAAGATGCGTATTACCATCTTCCTATACACCAGTCACACCAGCAGTTCCTTCGGGTAGCAGTAATTATAGACGGGCAAATTCGCCATTTACAATATAGAGCAATGCCCTTTGGCCTATCCATGGGCCCTAGGGTCTTTACCAAATTGCTATTGGAGGTAATGTCTTTTCTACGTTTAAAAGACACTCTGGTCATTCCATATCTGGATGACCTACTAATTGTGGGAAAAAACTCCTTACAGTGTAAACAAAGGTTGGAGGAGGTGGCGTTTTCCTTACAAACGCTAGGCTGGATTGTCAACTGGGAAAAATCCAGACTCCAACCTGTCACTTGTCAGAGATTCCTAGGACTCCTTCTGGATTCAGTGGACCAAATTTGTCGGTTACCTGATGATAAGAAGTCTTCTATTGTTGGCAAAGTAAGCCTGGCAATCAAAAGACGTAGCATGTCTCTTAGAAATGCCATGTCATTACTAGGTTCATTGTCATCTTGTATCCCTGCGGTTAAATGGGCGCAATTCCATACCAGGCAGCTCCAGAAATTTATATTGCAGGAGGACATTAAAAAAGGACATTTGGACCGAACAATTTATTTATCATCAGAGGTAGTACACTCCCTTACATGGTGGTTAGATTGGGGAAATCTATCAGAGGGGGTACCTTGGGTCATCACCCCTACTACCATAGTAACCACGGATGCTAGTCCGGAAGGCTGGGGAGCACATTTTAAAGATCAGGTGGTTCAGGGCCTTTGGTCCAGATCAGAACTGACTAATTCCTCTAATGTAAAAGAATTAAGAGCCATATATTACTCCCTACTCCGCTTTCTTCCCCAGCTACGAGGCTCTCACACAAGGGTCCTCTCGGACAACACCTCGGCAGTAGCCTATTTGAACCATCAAGGAGGTACACGGTCAGAGAATCTTATGAAAATCTCATCGGACATCATGACCTTAGCGGAAAGTCATCTGTTGTCCTTATCAGCGGTGCACATCAGAGGCATAGACAATGTTCGGGCAGATTTCCTCAGTCGCCATACCCTTCATCAAGGGGAATGGATGCTCAGCAGAAAGATTTTCAAATTAATAACAGACCGATGGGGAGTACCTCAAATAGACCTGTTCGCAACAAGGTCCAACCGTCAGGTCAAAACTTTTGCCTCCCTTTGCAGACTGGACAAACCCGACATATTCGATGCCCTTCAGGTGCCATGGACATTCGACCTGGCCTATGCATTCCCTCCATGGAACCTATTACCTATAGTAATCAGAAAAATAAGGGAGGAGGGAGCAAGAGTCCTGTTGGTGGCCCCATTCTGGCCCAAAAGGCCATGGTTCTCATGGCTCAGGGCGATGTCAACTACAGACCCTTGGATCCTGCCTCAGTCCAAGGACCTGTTGTCTCAGGGACCATTTTTCCATCCTCGGGTAAAAGGCATGAATCTGACTGTATGGAATTTGAGAGGCACTTACTAACTTTAAGGGGTTTTTCCACTGGGCTTATAGATACTCTTATGAAGAGTAGGAAGCCGTCTACTACCCAAATCTATATCAGGGTTTGGAGAAAATTCCTTCAATTTCATACTACACAACTTTCCGCTGAGGTACCCATAATTTCAATATTGGAGTTCTTACAAAAAGGGCTTGAATTGGGACTGTCTGTAAATACCCTAAGAGTCCAGGTCTCAGCTCTGGGAGCACTCTTTAGTTATGATGTGGCAGGAGATAGATGGGTTTCGCGTTTTATATCAGCATGTGAACGATCAAAACCTATTCATATACCACAGGTGCCTCAGTGGGATCTATCTCTAGTCCTAGATGCCTTGACACAAAGCCCGTTTGAGCCTCTAGACGCGGCCTCAATAAAGAACATCTCGCTAAAAACGATACTGTTAGTAGCCCTGGTATCCGCTAGAAGAGTGAGTGACCTCCATGCCTTATCAATTGACCCTCCTTATCTATCC
The DNA here is from genome assembly GCF_051348905.1 of Ranitomeya variabilis. Classification (NCBI taxonomy): domain Eukaryota; kingdom Metazoa; phylum Chordata; class Amphibia; order Anura; family Dendrobatidae; genus Ranitomeya; species Ranitomeya variabilis. The sequence continues at coordinate 103,389,112 of NC_135235.1, forward strand.
GTGACATCCGATAGAATAATTCTGAAAACGGACCCTTGTTATCTTCCTAAGGTAGCCACTAGCTTTCATAGATCCCAGGAGATCTTGTTACCTACCTTCTATAAAGACCACTCAACTCCAGAAGAAGCCAGGCTTCATACCCTAGATGTTAAGAGAGCTGTTCTAGCCTATTTAGAGAAGACTAGGGACTGGAGGAAGAGTAGGGCTCTCTTTGTATCTTTTCAGGGAAAAACCAAGGGTTCCAGAGTTACAAAGAACACGCTGTCACGCTGGATAAGAGATGCCATAGTCCTGGCGTATAAAGCTGGAGGAAGAGATCCTCCAATGCATGTGGGAGCACACTCCACAAGAGCCGTATCGACCTCCTGGGCAGAAAGGGCGAACGTGCCGATAGATCTTATATGTAAGGCTGCAACTTGGTCTTCACCAAACACCTTCTATAGACATTATAGATTAGATCTATCTGCTGCTTCTGACCTAACCTTTGGGGTTTCGGTTCTTGATTCAGTTAACCCACCCAGTATATAGTCTCTGAAAATCTCTCAGTGGGTGCTGTCGTGGCGAATAGAAAATATCGGATTACGTACCGGTAATGCTCTTTTATAGAGCCCACGACAGCACCCATTCAAATCCCTCCCTTTTTTCTTTATTTAGTTGCACGTGGTGCCTTAATAGGGAGATGTATATAATAGAGTAATATGATATGAACTGGTAAATATGTATATATGCCTGAACCTGTTAACTAAAAAACCTGGCGGCGGTTCCTCCTTATTCTCTGTAAAACAACTGAGGAGCGAGGGGGGGCCGCCCCTTTTATCTCTCTGTAGGTTTCCTGTTCCTAGGGGCGGATCCCCTCTCTCAGTGGGTGCTGTCGTGGGCTCTATAAAAGAGCATTACCGGTACGTAATCCGATATTTTGTCGCTACGACGGTACGATCCGTGACGTTCCAGCGATATCCATACGATATCGCTGTGTCTGACACGCAGCAGCGATCAGGGACCCTGCTGAGAATCGTACGTCGTAGCAGATCGTTTGGAACTTTCTTTTCCCTTCCCCATGACAGCACCGGTACATGAGAGATGGTCCCGCCCCCAAGAACAGGAAACCTGCATAGGAGATAAAAGATGGGGGTGGCACCTCTCTCCTCAGTTTGGTTTCCTGTTCTTGCGGGGAACCTGCGGTGCTGCATGGGGAGAGGTCTCCCTTGCTAAGGTCGGTCTCTGACCGAGGTCCGCGGTGGGAGCAGCGGCGTGCGCGCGTCGCCTCCATACCTGGCTGCATGTGCGTTCTCCCCACTGCGGACTCCCCGGCGTCCGCTCCTGGCCGGAGGAGAAGGTGAAAGCGTGTCCATCACGACCCTGGCGCCGAGTGAATGGAGGTACTTCCGGGTGAGAACCGGAAGTGACGCTGTAAGCTGAAGGAACGGTGTGCTGACACTCCCCGGGGGGGAGTAAGTTCAGGGGCGCACACACCGCTTCCTGGCCGGCCATATTTAAACTGCAAGGCGGCAAGCAGGCACCGGTAACTGTCTCCTGCAAGATGGCAGATCCGATGGAATCAGCGATCCCAGCAGAGAACCCACAGCCTGTCGTGGTACTAAGGGTCCGGTGGGTGAGTGCCTGTGTAAGGCAAAAAAAAAAAAAAACATGTTAGTAACTCTGTTTTCCGTATGTGTGTGTGTGTGTATATATGTGTGTGTATGTATATGTATGAATATGTATGTGTGTGTGTATGTGTGTATATATATATATAAAATTTACCTCTAAACAAAAGCATAAAGTGTGTGCACTCTGTGTTAGAAGCCTTCCCAAAGCATATGAGAAGCGTATGTGCCGCTCATGCATAGAAAAAACTGTATCTGAAGAGTCATCATCATTGCTTCAGAATATAAAGGATATTGTGAGAAAGGAAGTGCACAGCACTGTAAAGGAGCAGTTAAAGCATCATGGATTGCAGAGCTCCGTAAACCCGCCCTCTACGCCTGCCCAAATATCTGACGTAGAATCCGAGGGTGAACTGGGGGAACTTCCGCCCGAGGAGGTTTCGGACCTGGACTCTTCAGATGAAGAGTGTGGCCGGCCATATATGTTATCAGAGGACATGGGGAAGTTGCTAAAACTGGTCAGGTCCACCCTGGGGGTTGAGACGCCAAAAGAAAAACAAACTATTCAGGACTCCAAGTTCAGTAATTTAGAAGATAAAAAACGGAAAGTTTTCCCTTTTCACGATAACATATTAAATCTTATCAAAAAAGAATGGAAAAAAACGAATAAAAGGATTTCAGTGCCCCAGGCCTTAAGACGTAAATATTCCTTTGATGAGGAAATTTGCGAGAAATGGGGAAAAAGCGCCTAGGTTGGACGCGGCTATCGCAAGTACCTCCAGGGGCATAGCACTTCCCTTCGAGGATATGGGGGCCCTAAAAGACCCCCTAGATAAAAAGGCGGATGCCTTTCTAAAATCAGCCTGGGAAGCCTCAACTTGGGTGTTCAAGCCTGGAGTAGCGGCTACCTGCACTGCCCGTGCCATGGTTAAATGGCTAGAGGAACTAAGCGACCAAATAAACAAGTGTCCAAGGGACAGACTTCTAGAAGTCATCCCTCCACTTCAAAAATGCAGCGGGATTCCTGGCGGACGCTGCCATTGATTCGGTACGGTTTGCTGCCCGGGCTTAGTGCCCTCTCTAATTCAGGAAGAAGAGCGTTATGGTTAAAAACTGGAATGCTGATTTTCAATCAAAAGTGAAGCTCTGTGCTGTACCCTGTGAGGGGCAATATTTATTCGGCAGGGCTTTAGATGAAATTTTAGAAAAAGCGGCGGACAAGAAGAAACACTTTCCTCCACCTCCCTTCTTTAAACGACGTTGGTATGACAATCGTCGGTCCTTTCGAGGATCAGGTAGAGGCCGGGGCCGCCCAACGGATAGAACCACACGGGGGAAACCCTGGGGTGAAAAAAGAGAGAGGTTTTCTTTTCAATAAACCTCCAAAACCAGATCCCAAACAATGACGCCATATTCCAGGTGGGGGGAAGGTTACGGTTTTTTGTCCATCAGTGGGTAACCTTACAGCCGTCTCAATGGATAATCAACTTGTTATCAGACGGCCTACGATTAAACTTCATCTCCCTGCCTCCTCACCGAATAAAAGTTACTCGGGTGGCCAAAAAGAATCAGTTCTCGAAAAAGAAGTTCGTCTTCTTTTAGACAAAGTCCTGGTAAGAGTACCTCCACAGGAAATGGGGAGCGGGTTTTACAGCACCCTTTTCCTCACTCCAAAACCGGATGGGTCATTAAGAACAATTTTCAACTTAAAAGAATTAAACATTCATCCGAGTGGAAAAATTCAAAATGGAGACTCTAAGAACGGCGGTAAAACTGCTGTATCCAGGATGTTACATGGCAGTGATAGACCTTACCGATGCCTATTATCATGTGCCAATCAGCAGAGAGCATCAACAATTCCTGAGGTTGGTTGTGCAGCTGGGGCAGGTCTACACCCATCTACAATACCAATGTCTCCCCTTTGGGGTATCGGTGGCTCCTCGTATCTTTACAAAAATAATTTCGGAAGTAGCATCCTTCGTAAGGAGAGAAAACATTCTACTAGTGCCCTATTTAGACGATTTCCTCCTTATAGCCGACAATCAAGAAGATTGCATAAAAGCAGTTACGACAGTACGAGAGCTGCTAACCAAACTAGGGTGGATAATAAACTTAAAAAAATCAAGATTGATTCCGGTCCAGATACAGGAGTTCCTGGGGATTCAATTAAATTCAATCAGACAAGTCTGTAGCCTTCCAGACAGAAAAGTCGAGGCCATAAAACAACGAGAAAGACAAATACAGGCGGCCCAATATGTCTCGATGAGGGAAGCCATGTCCCTCCTAGGTATGCTAACTGCAACAATTCCGGCAGTCCAATGGGCACAACTTCATTCGAGGGACCTACAGTGGCAGATACTGTCAGAACAAACAAAAATGCCTTACAACCTCAATCGAAAAATCGTATTGTCACAACATGTTCGGGACTCTCTAAGCTGGTGGCTAGATTCCGGAAATCTAAAAGGGGTCCCATGGTCAATCCAGAATCCGGTAGTACTGACCACGGATGCGAGCCCGTTAGGTTGGGGAGCACACCTATCAGGTCGGATCCTACAGGGTCTTTGGGATCCACAGATGCAATTAGCCTCCTCAAACCTGAAAGAATTAACAGCAGTAAGGCATGCGATTCTTCAAACAGAAGAGGATCTCAAAGGAAAACATCTGGTAGTATTGTCCGACAACAGCACAACGGTATCATATATAAATCGACTGGGAGGAACCAGATCAAGTCCCCTAATGGAAGAAGCACTAAGACTATTTCTTTGGGCCGAAAACCACCTTATATCTCTTACAAGTACACACTTAAAGGGGGCGGACAACTTTGTCGCAGATTTTCTGAGTCGTCACGTCCTGCACCAAGGCGAGTGGTCGCTAAATCAAAAAATATTTGAAGAAATCTGTGCCATCTGGGGGCTTCTTCAAGTGGATCTTTTTTCCACAAGGCAGAATCGAAAAGTAGAAAGATTCTACACTCTAAACCCGAAAGAGAACCCGGAAGGAGTAGATGCGTTACTGCACCAATGGAGATTCCAACTAGCCTATGCGTTTCCCCCAATCCCATTAATCCCTACAGTCCTGAAGAAGATCCGAGAAGAGAAATCGCGCATAATCTTAATCGCACCCTTCTGGCCAAAGAGAGCTTGGTTCACTTGGCTCAGACGTATGTCCATCTCGGACCCGTGGATACTTCCAGAGGTTCCAAACCTTCTGCACCAGGGTCCAGTGACACATCCTCAGGTTCACAGCCTACACCTCACTGCTTGGAACTTGAGAGGGGACTTCTGCTAGCAAAGGGGTTCTCGGATCCGTTAGTTACTACTCTACTGTCCAGTAGAAAGAAAGTCACAGCTGATAAATACCAAAAGGTATGGGGAAAATTTTTAGAATTCTCAGGCCGAGGGATAACTGATACCGTTCAGAAAGTCCCTATATCAGAAATCCTGGAATTTCTCCAAAAGGGGCTGGAGAGGGGATTATCTACCAGCACTCTAAAAGTGCAAGTCTCGGCGCTTAGCGCCTTGTTTGACCAAAAATTGGCTGATCACCCCTGGGTGTGTAGGTTCATTCGGGCCTCCTTTACATCTAGTCCATTCAAACCTCGTCCAAAAGTCGCTCCCTGGGATTTAACCCCTTTCTGACATCTGACGTACTATCCCGTCGAGGTGGGGTGGGCCCGTATGACCACCGACGGGATAGTTCGTCGTCACCGATCAGCGGCGCTCACGGGGGGAGCGCGGCCGGGTGTCGGCTGCATATTGTAGCTGACATCCGGCACTATGTGCTAGGAGCGGTCACGGACCGCCCCCGGCACATTAACCCCCGGCACACCGCGATCAAACATGATCGCGGTGTACCGGCGGTATAGGGAAGCCTCGCGCAGGGAGGGGGCTCCCTGCGGGCTTCCCTGAGACCCCTGAGATGTGATCGCGTTGCTCCGAGGGTCTCCTACCTCCCTCCTCGCCGCAGGTCCCGGATCCAAGATGGCCGCGGCATCCGGGTCCTGCAGGGAGGGAGGTGGCTTACCGAGTGCCTGCTCAGAGCAGGCGCTGGTAAGCCTGCAGCCCTGCACAGCAGATCGTCGATCTGACAGAGTGCTGTGCACACTGTCAGATCAATGATCTGTAATGTCCCCCCCCTGGGACAAAGTAAAAAAGTTTTAAAAAAATTCCCCACGTGTGTAAAAAAAAAAAAATATCCTAAATAAAGAAAAAAAAAATATTATTCCCATAAATACATTTCTTTAGCTAAATAAAATAAAAAAAACAATAAAAGTACACATTTAGTATCGCCGCGTCCGTAACGACCCAACCTATAAAACTGCCCCACTAGTTAACCCCTTCAGTAAACACCGTAAGAAAAAAAACGAGTAAAAAAAAAACGCTTTATCATACCACCGAACAAAAAGTGGAATAACGCGATCAAAAAGACTGATATAAATAACCATGGTACCGCTGAAAACGTCATCTTGTCCCGCAAAAAACGAGCCGCCATACAGCATCATCAGCAAAAAAATAAAGTTATAGTCCTGAGAATAAAGCGATACCAAAATAATTATTTTTTCTATAAAATAGTTTTTATCGTATAAAAGCGCCAAAACATAAAAAAATGATATAAATGAGATCGCTGTAATCGTACTGACCCGAAGAATAAAACTGCTTTATCAATTTTACCAAACGCAGAACGGTATAAACGCCTCCCCCAAAAGAAATTCATGAATAGCTGGTTTTTGATCACTCTGCCTCACAAAAATCGGAATAAAAAGCGATCAAAAAATGTCACGTGCCCGAAAATGTTACCAATAAAAACCGTCAACTCGTCCCGCAAAAAACAAGATCTCACATGACTCTGTGGACTCAAATATGGAAAAATTACAGCTCTCAAAATGTGGTAACGCAAAAAAATATTTTTTGCAATGAAAAGCGTCTTTCAGTGTGTGACGGCTGCCAATCATAAAAATCCGCTAAATAACCCGCTATAAAAGTAAATCAAACCCCCCTTCATCACCCCCTTAGTTAGGGAAAAATAAAAAAAAAGGTATTTATTTCCATTTTCCCATTAGGGTTAGAGTTAGGACTAGAGCTAGGGTTGGGGCTAGGGTTAGGGTTGGGGCTACAGTTAGGGTTGGGGCTAAAGATAGGGTTAGGGTTTGGATTACATTTACGGTTGGGAATAGGGTTGGGTGTGTCTGGGTTAGAGGAGTGGTTAGGGTTACTGTTGGGATTAGGGTAAGGGGTGTGTTTGGATTAGGGTTTCAGTTATAATTGGGGGGTTTCCATTGTTTAGGCACATCAGGGGCTCTCCAAACTGGACATGGCATCCGATCTGAATTCCAGCCAATTCTGCGTTGAAAAAGGAAAACAGTGCTCCTTCCCTTCAGAGCTCTCCCGTGTGCCCAAACAGGGGTTTACCCCAACATATGGGGTATCAGCGTACTCAGGACAAATTGGACATCATCTGTTGGGGTCCAATTTCTCCTGCTACCCTTGGGAAAATACAAAACTGGGGGCCAAAAAATAAGTTTTGTGGGAAAAAAAAGATTTTTTTATTTTCACGGCTCTGCGTTGTAAACTGTAGTGAGACACTTGGGGGTTCAAAGTTCTCACAACACATCTAGATAAGTTCCTTGGGGGGTCTAGTTTCCGATATGGGGTCACTTGTGGGGGGTTTGTACTGTTTGGGTACATCAGGGGCTCTGCAAATGCAACGTGACGCCTGCAGACCAATCCATTTAAGTCTGCATTCCAAATGGCGCTCCTTCCCTTCCGAGCTCTGTCATGCGCCCAAACAGTGGTTCCCCCCCCACATATGGGGTATCAGCGTACTCAGGACAAATTGGACAACAACTTTTGGGGTCCAATTTATCCTGATACCCTTGTGAAAATACAAAACTGGGGGCTAAAAAATCATTTTTGTGAAAAAAAAAATAATTATTATTTTCACGGCTCTGCGTTATGAACTGTAGTGAAACACTTGGGGGTTCAAAGCTCTCAAAACACATCTAGATAAGTTCCTTAGGGGGTCTACTTTCCAAAATGGTGTCACTTGTGGGGGTTTTTAATGTTTAGGCACATCAGGGGCTCTCCAAACGCAACATGGCATCCCATCTTAATTCCAGTCAATTTTGCATTGAAAAGTAAAATAGCGCTCCTTCCCTTCCGAGCTCTGCCCTGCGCCCAAACAATGGTTTACACCCACATATGGGGTATCAGCGTACTCAGGACAAATTGCACAACAATTTTAGGGGTCCAATTTCTTCTCTTACCCTTGGGAAAATAAAAAATTGGGGGCGAAAAGATCATTTTTGTGAAAAAATATTATTTTTTATTTTTACGGCTCTGCATTATAAACTTCTGTGAAGCACTTGTTAGGTCAAAGTGCTCACCACACATCTAGATAAGTTCCTTAGGGGGTCTACTTTCCAAAATGGTGTCACTTGTGGGGGGTTTCAATGTTTAGGCACATCAGGGGCTCTCCAAATGCAACATGGCGTCCCATCTCAATTCCAGTCAATTTTGCATTGAAAAGTCAAATGGCGCTCCTTTCCTTCCGAGCTCTGCCATGCGCCCAAACAGTGGTTTGACCCCACATATGGGGTATCGGTGTACTCAGGACAAATTGTACAACAAATTTTGCGGTCTATTTTCTCCTGTTACCCTTGGTAAAATAAAACAAATTGGAACTGAAATAAATTTTGTGTGAAAAAAGTTAAATGTTCATTTTTATTTAAACATTCCAAAAATTCCTGTGAAATACCTGAAGGGTTAATAAACTTCTTGAAAGTGGTTTTGAGTACCTTGAGGGGTGCAGTTTTTAGAAAGAAAATACCCAAGTGTGACACCAATCATATAGACCCCTCAAAATGACTTCAAATGAGATCTGGTCCCTAAAAAAAAAATGGTGTTGTAAAAATGAGAAATTGCTGGTCAACTTTTAACCCTTATAACTCCGTCACAAAAAAATGTTGGTTCCAAAATTGTGCTGATGTAAAGTAGACATGTGGGAAATGTTACTTATTAAGTATTTTGCGTGACATATGTCTGTGATTTAAGGCCATAAAAATTCAAAGTTGGAAAATTGCGAAATTTTCAAAATTTTCGCCAAATATTCGTTTTTTTTCACAAATAAACGCAAGTTATATCGAAGAAATTTTACCACTATCATGAAGTACAACATGTCACGAGAAAACAATGTCAGAATCGCCAAGATCCGTTGAAGCGTTCCAGAGTTATAACCTCATAAAGAGACAGTAGTCAGAATTACAAAAATTGGCCCGGTCATTAACGTGCAAACCACCCTTGGGGGTGAAGGGGTTAAATTTAGTTTTAAATGCCTTGACCTCCTCTCCCTTTGAGCCTCTTTCCTCCATATCGGAAAAAGCGCTAACTTTAAAAACGGTTCTCCTCATTGCCCTTACCTCAGCCAGACGCATTAGTGAGCTTCAGGCTATATCTATAGACCCTCCTTACACTACATTCCTAGAGGACAGGGTAATTATAAAATCTGATCCGGCCTACTTACCTAAGGTCAACTCAAAATTCCACAGGGATCAGGAGATAGTCTTGCCCTCATTTTGTGCCAATCCAAAATCCCAGGGAGAAGAAACCTTCCATTGCTTGGACGTCAGCTACTTCAATATATAGAAGTGACAAAACCATGGCGACAGTCTTCAGCCCTTTTTGTCTCCTTTCAGGGGGCAAACGGGAAAAAAGGCCACAAAATCAACCATTGCACGATGGCTCCGTATGGCTATATCACTTTCCTATTCCTCTTCGGGGCAGGTCCCTCCACCTGGTGTTACGGCCCACTCTACGAGGGCTATTTCCACATCTTGGGCAGAGAGGGCAAATGCATCGATAGAGCAAATCTGTAATGCAGCAGTATGGTCTTCACCCTCTACTTTCTTCCGCCATTATAGATTAAATCTGGGGCTATCAGATCTTGCCTTTGGTAGAAAAGTACTATCTGCCGTTGTCCCACCCTAGAGGTTCTTTCTATTTCTTCCTCTCATGTACCGGTGCTGTCATGGGGAAGGGAAAAAATGATAATTACTTACGGGTAATTTGATTTTCCAGATCCATGACAGCACCGCTCTAGTTCCCGCCCTATCTTGGTGATGGTGTGTGATTCACAAAAAAAAAAAAAAAATCTTAAAAAAAAAAACCACAAACAAAAGATGGGGTAATAACCACTTAACATAAACAATAGATAAATAGTCTTAGAGTTTAAAATAATGTATATATGCCTAAAACTAACATAGCGGTTACCTTACATTCTCTGTAAACAAACTGAGGAGAGAGGTGCCGCCCCCATCTTTTATCTCCTATGCAGGTTTCCTGTTCTTGGGGGCGGGACCATTTCTCATGTACCGGTGCTGTCATGGATCTGGAAAATCAAATTACCCGTAAGTAATTATCATTTTTCGTCGCTGGATCTCCCGCTGTCATCGTTGGATCGGTGTGTGTGTGTGACACACTTAGTAACCCGATGTTTACCCTGGTTACCCGGGGACCTCGGCATTGTTGGTCGCTGGAGAGCTGTCTGTGTGACAGCTCCCCAGCGATCACACAACGACTTACCAACGATCACGGCCAGGTCGTATCGCTGGTCGTGATCGTTGGTAAATCGTTTTGTGAGACGGTACCCTTACTTTAAGGTAATAACTCTGAAACACTTCAATGTATCCAAGTTATTCTGAGATTTTTTTTTTTATCGTGACACATTGAACTTTTCGTGGTAAATTTAGGTAGAATTTTTTTGTTTATTTGTGACTGAATTTGTAACCTTCAAACTCTAAATTTTTACGTTAATACTTCGGTCATGCTATAGAAACTATTTATAAATAACTTCCCCCTATGTCTACTTTATATCTGCATCATTTTTCAGTTTAGAATTTATTTTTTGTTAGGACATTTAAGTCTCAGCAATTTTTATTTATTTTTTTTTAACAAAATTTACAAAACTGTTTCTTAGGGACCACATTTGAAGTGACTTTCAGGGGCCTACATTACAGAAAATACCCAAAAGTGAGACCATTTAAAAAATTGCACCTCTCAAAGTGCTTACACATTCAAGAAGTTTATTAACCTTATAGGTGCTATAGGAATTAAAGCGATGTGGAAGAAAAATGTAGCTTTAGCCCCAAATTTTACATTTTTTACTGGAGTAACAGGCGAAAATGAACTGTATAATTTGTTATAAAATTTCTCCCTAGTACACAAATACTCTATGTTGGGTGGTGGGATAACTACGGTTTGCGTGCACAGCAGGGCTCAGAACGGGAAGAGTGCCATTTGACCTTTGGAGTGCAAAATTGGCTTGAATAGATAGCGGGTGCCATGCAGTTTTTGCAGAGCCCCTGATGGGCCTAAATGGTATAAACTCACCACAAGTGATCCCATTTTGGAAACTACACCGCTTGAAGAATTCATCTAGTGGAGTAGTGAGCATTTTTCACCCTCTAGTAATTCACAGATTTGTAAAACATTAGGCGGAGTCAATGATAAATTACAACTTTTTTTTTTCTTTACGAAAATGCTGCTTTGGCCCTAAGTTTTCAATTTTCCAAAGGAATAATAGGAGAAATTGCGTAACTTTGTGGTCCATTTTCTCCTGAGTACACCAATATCTCGTGTTAGAAAACTACTTTTGAGTCACAATGTAAAGCTTGGAAGGGAAGAAGCACCATATTGTAGTGCACATTTTGCTGGAATGGTTTGAGGGTGCCATGTCACATTGGCAGAGCCCCTGATGTCACAAAAATAGTGACCTACGGTAATTTTACAAACTAGATCTCTGTATTCATCAAGGGGTGCAGTGATCATATTGACATCATGGGTGTGGCACAGAATTTTATACGATTGGGCAGTGAAGAAATTATTACATTTTTACCCCTCACCACGACAGCACCCACTAGAGAGAGGTGATCCTCCCATTGGAACAGGAAACTTACAGAAATAAAAGGGGGACCTCTCCTCAGTTGTTTTTCTGTTCTTATAGGAACCGAAGGATGAACACCTATGGAAAAGATAATACCTGGGCCAATGCACACCGCCTGTGCGGTATCTGTGAAAACGGCAGGTGCTGCAGTCCAGAAGCAGAGTCGGGGGAGCTCTGTCTCGGCTTCCCTCCTCGGCTCGCAGCTATCCGTGACTACCAGGTCCAGGGAGGGCCGGTCTGTATCACATTGACAGGCGGCAGGTGGTCGGGGTCCAGGTGAGGCCTCTCCGATACACGACATCGCAGGGAGTATCCGATGGGGGTCCGAACTTCAGCCGCTCCGCTTCTGTATGGAAGCTGGTATCAGCGGGGCGGCCGAGGGATGATGCAAGGCCGCTCTGTATGCCGGGAAACGCTCCTACCCGAGAAGTGAAGGAGTACTTCCGGGAAGAGGCGGTGCAGCCAGCGGAAACCGCATCAAATTTAAAAAGGCAGAAAGATTAGAGCACCGGTGTGCTAAGATGTCATCCCCACATGATGTGCACCCACCAGAGGTGGACTCTCAGGCGCAGTGTGCTGGATCCAGATGCTCCAGCAGAGGTTCTGCGGACAGGAGTTTGAAGGGTGAGGCGGCAGAGGCACCCAGGACTCGGACTGTACCTTGTCCTCCAGAAACAGTATTGTATAGCTTCACTGGGTGAGTGTATGGGACTCTTAGGCTATATGGACACATATTTTTGAGGTCTGCAGATTTTTCCGCAGCAGATTTGAGAAATCCGCAGGTAAAAGGCACTGTGATTTACCACAGATTTTGTGCGGATTCCACCTGCGGTTTTACACCTGCGGATTCCTATTATGGAGCAGGTGTAAACCGCTGCGGAATCTGCACAAAGAATTAACATGCTGCGGAATGTAAACCGCTGCGTTTCCGCAGCATGGACACAGCGGTTTCTGTTTTCCATAGGTTTACATGGTACTGCAAACTCATGGAAAACTGCTGTGGACCTGCAGCAAATCCGAAACATGCACATAGCCTTACCTATTAGGCTGACTTCTCTTGCTATATACCTCTTCTTTCAGACCAAGAGGAGACAGAAATCAAAACAAGAATGTTGCCCGATGTACCCCTCCCTGACTCCTACCCTAAGAGATTGTCAGGATTGCATTAATAAAACAATGCGGGAGGAGGCTGCGGTGTCATCAGTAGACATCCGCACAATAAGGGAACAGCTGCAGGCCCTGAGCCAGACCAGTATACCCCAAGGGCACAGCGGTAAGAGGAAGGAAAGGTCCCCCATCCTAAGTTCGGAATCTGACAGTGACATTAAAGATTCCTCGCCGTTATCTTCATCACCTCTTTCATCAGACATAGGACGCTCGTGTTTCCCTATAGATAGTATTGACACCCTAGTTAGATCGGTTAGGAACACTATAGGATGCACAGATACTAAGGAGGCTCAAACACAAGAAATAATGTTTGCAGGACTGGCAGAAAGGAAAAGGAGGGCCTTCCCTGTAATCCCAGCCATAAAAGCCCTAATCAAAAGGGAATGAGATAAACAAAATCAGCCGGGCTTCCTTCCCTCAGACTCTAAAAGGAAGTATCCGTTTAGTGACGAGGAACTACTGAAATGGTCTAAAGTAGACACAGCCGTAGCCTCCACTTCCAGAAAGTCACCTCTACCCATGGAAGATGTGGGCATGTTTTCGGACCCACTTGATCGCAAAGCGGAATCTTCACTAAAAAGGTTGTGGGAAGCCGCTACAGGAATTTTTAAATCCGCCATAGCCAGTACATGTACGGCTAGGTCCATGCTGGTATGGATCGATCGGCTGGAGCAGCAAGTTCAGCAGAAGGTGTCCAGAGACAAGTTGCTATCTGCCATTCCTTTAATCAGAGGGGCAGTAGCATTTATGGCGGATGCTTCGGCTGACTCTTTACGCCTGGCAGCTAGGTCAGCTGGCCTGATTAATAACGCAAAACATGCCCTATGGCTTAAAAGCTGGAAAGGGGACAAGCAGTCCAAGTCAAAACTCTGCGCTATCCGGTGTCAGGGTAAGTTCCTCATTGGAAGTGTTCTAGATGAGATTCTCACCAAAGCAAAGGAAAGTAAAAAGGTTTTCCCTAATCCATCTCTCCCATTCTATAGGAGAACATTTAGGAGATGACCATTTAATAAAAGAGGGTCATCGGAAAGACAGGGCCGTTGGTTTACAAGGGAATGATTGCAAACACAAATTCTTTGGTGGTATTATCTTCATTTAATTTGTCTTAAATGAAAAACCACAAAAGAGAATGAAGCAAAACATTGATCATTTCACACAAAACTCCAAAAATGGGCCAGACAAAAGTATTGGCACCCTCAGCCTAATACTTGGTTGCACAACCTTTAGTCAAAATAACTGTGACCAACCGCTTCCGGTAACCATCAATGAGTTTCTTACAATGCTCTGCTGGAATTTTAGAGCATTCTTCTTTGGCAAACTGCTCCAGGTCCCTGATATTTGAAGGGTGCCTTCTCTAAACTGCCATTTTTAGATCTCTCACAGGTGTTCTATGGGATTCAGGTCTGGATTCATTGCTGGCCACCTTAGAAGTCTCCAGTGCTTTCTCTCAAACCATTTTCTAGTGCTTTTTGAAGTGTGTTTTGGGTCATTGTCCTGCTGGAAGACCCATGACCTCTGAGGGAGACCCAGCTTTCTCACACTGGGCCCTACATTATGCTGCAAAATTTGTTGGTAGTCTTCAGACTTCATAATGCCAGGCACACGGTCAAGCAGTCCAGTGCCAGAGGCAGCAAAGCAACCCCAAAACATCAGGGAACCTCCACCATGTTAGACTGTAGGGACGGTGTTCTTTTCTTTGAATGCCTCTTTTTTTCTCCTGTAAACTCTATGTTGATGCCTTTGCCCAAAAAGCTCTACTTTTGTCTCATCTGACCAGAGAACATTCTTCCAAAACATTTTAGGCTTTTTCAGATAAGTTTTGGCAAACTCCAGCCTGGCTTTTTTATGTCTCGGGGTAAGAAGTGAGGTCTTCCTGGGTCTCCTACCATACAGTCCCTTTTCATTCAGACGCCGACAGATAGTACGGGTTGACACTGTTGTACCCTCGGACTGCAGGGCAGCTTGAACTTGTTTGGATGTTAGTCAAGGTTCTTTATCCAACATCCGCACAATCTTGCGTTGAAATCTCATGCCAATTTTTCTTTTCCGTCCACATCTAGGGAGGTTAGCCACAGTGCCATGGGCTTTAAACTTCTTGACACTGCGCACGGTAGACACAGGAACATTCAGGTGTTTGTAGATGGACTTGTAGCCTTGAGATTGCTCATGCTTCCTCACAATTTGGTTTCTCAAGTCCTAAGACAGTTCTTTGGTCTTCTTTCTTTTCTCCATGCTCACTGTGGTACACACAAGGACACAGGACAGAGGTTGAGTCAATTTTAATCCGTGTTAACTGGCTGCAAGTGTGATTTAATTATTGCCAACACCTGTTAGGTGCCACAGGTAAGTTACAGGTGCTGTTACTTACACAAATTAGAGAAGCATCACATGATTTATCGAACAGTGCCAATACTTTTGTCCACCCCCTTTTTTATGTTTGGTGTGGAATTATATCCAATTTGGCTTTAGAACAAATTCTTTTTGTGTTTTTTCATTTAAGACAAATTAAATGAAGATAATAATACCAAAGAATTTGTGTTTGCAATCATTTTCAGGAAGAAACTGAGTATTATCTGACAGAATTGCAGGGGTGTGAATACTTTTGGCCATGACTGTATGGGCGGGGTTTTCGGGTGTTTGATTCACCCTTTCCTTACCCGCTGGCTGCATGCTGGCTGCAATATTGGATTGAAGTTCATTCTCTGTCCTCCATAGTACATGCCTGCACAAGGCAATCTTGCCTTACGCAGGCGTGTACTATGGAGGACAGAGAATGAACTTCAATCCAATATTGCAGCCAGAATGCAGCCAGCGGGTAAGGAAAGGGTGAATCAAACACCCGAAAACCCCGCCCATATGACTGAAAATTGTTCCCTCCAAATTCAGGTGACAGAGTCCCTTTAAAGGATCCTCCTTCCAGAAGGGTGGCGGATACCGATAACCCTGATCCTCCAGTAGGAGGCAGACTGAAATTTTTTTTGCAAGAATGGGAGGCAGTAACAGCAAGTGCCTGGATTTAGAGAATAGTTAAAACGAGAGAGATGCCTACTTCCAGAGGTAAAAATATTACTCATAAAAGAAAAAATTAAAGCGCCAATGGACAGACCACGGATGTCTCTAAGGGAGACTATGTCTCTGCTAGCTTCCCCTTTCCTCCTGTATCCCGGTGATCCAATAGGCCCAATATCATACCCGGAAGCTGGAGAAATGTTTGCGGGGTTATCTTGGAGGAATAATAACTATCCGCAGAAGTCTTATCTTCTCTGGTTTGGTGGTTAGACAAAACCCATCTATCTAGAGGTGTTCCTTGGGTGGTGAAACCTTCCTGTATAATCACTACTGACGCTAGCCCTACGGGATGGGGTGCCCATATGAAAAATAATGTCACACAGGGTCAGTGGAATATAAGAGAATTACAAGTCATCAAACTTAAAGGAGTGAAATGCGGTTAGTTATGCACTGTACCACTTTCTCATACAGCTTCAAGGAAAACACATAAGAGTCATGTGGGACAACACCACCGGAGTCGCCTATGTGAACAGACAAGGCGGAACCAGATCAGAAAGTCTAATGTCTTCCTCAGAAAGAATTTTCGATTTAGCCGAAAGTCATTTGCTATCCCTTTCTGCTTTTCATATCAAGGGCAAGGACAATTTAAAAGCCGATTTCCTAAACCGCCATACGTTGAGGCAAGGAGAATGGTGTCTGAACCACCAAATATTCAGGAAGATCGTGGACATGTGGGATCTTCCTCAAATAGACCTCTTCGCCAGGAGAAACAACAAGCAGGTACAGAGATTCGCCTCCTTGAATGTAACAGATCATCCAAAAATAGTGGTGCCCTTCAAGCTCCATGGCATTTCAAACTAGCGTATGCCTTCCCGCCAATAATACTGTTGCCACTGGTCATCAGGAAAATCAGGGAAGAGAGGATGAGAATAATCCTAATCGCACCATTCTGACCCAAAAGGCCATGGCCCTCCTGGCTGCAGCCATGTCAATATCAGACCCATGGGTCCTCCCTTAAGTTCCCAATCTGTTCTCTCAAGGCCCATTTTTCCATCCATCAAGAGTCTCCACTTGACGGCTTGGAACTTGAGAGGCAGTTATTAAGATCAAGAGGTTTCTCGGAAGGACTAGTTAATACGCTCCTACAGAGTAGGAGAAAAGAGGGAGACACAAAAGCGCAAATAGGGTCTTATCAAATGTTACACAAAGTTGCCCACCAAGAGAACTACTCACCTGGTGAGATTGAAGGAAGGACATATATTAATGGCGGCTGCTGCAGATCCACAGGTCAGTGCAGGACCTGATTGAAATACACACTTAGGTAGGAGAAAAAAGGATCATCCCCGCGCTGCCGCAAGAAGAATTCCAAAAATTGTAGAGGTTTCAACGTGGTTTATTCTACGCGTTTCAGGGTTCAGGTGACCCCTTCATCAGGACATACCACAAATATTGTCGACAATATTTGTGGTATGTCCTGATGAAGGGGTCACCTGAACCCTGAAACGCATAGAATAAACCACGTTGAAACCTCTACAATTTTTGGAATTCTTCTTGCGGCAGCGCGGGGATGATCCTTTTTTCTCCTACCTAAGTGTGTCCTACAGAGTAGGAAACATTCCACAACAAAAATTTACACTAAGATATGGCGAAAATTCTTAGATTTCTATACGGACACCTGCTCTAGGTATATTTCGATAACACCTATTTTAGAATTCCTGCAAAGAGGTAAAGATTTTGAACTGTCTATTAATACATTAAAAGTCCAGGTATCTGCTCTAGGGGTTCTTTACAGTATAACTGTTCATCAAGGTTCATCAAGGCATGTGAACGCATGAATCCAGTCCATATATCTCGTGTTCCTTCCTGGGACTTGAACCTATTCCTGGATGCCCTAACAGGGCCCCCTTTTGAACCATTAGACTCTGTTCCACTAAAATATTTATCTTTAAAGACAACCCTTTTAGTGGCACTGACATCGGCCAGAAGGGTTAGTGATATCCAGGTGCTATCCATAAACCCACCTTTTTTTATTAACATTCCAGGATAGTTTAACACTAAAACCAGATCCCTGGTATCTCCCTAAGGTTGCAACAAAATTTCATAGATCTCAAGAGATCTTTCTTCCCTCCTTTTGTGATCCCGCCACTCCAGAAGAAGAAAAATGTCATACCCTAGACGTGAAAAGAGCAGTCAAGAAGTACATAGATAGATCTAGGGATTGGAGACGGTGCAGGGCTCTGTTTATATCCTTTCAGGGCCGCAAAAAAGGGTACGGAGTCACGAGGGGCACCTTATCTTGTTGGATCAGGGATGCGATTTACCTGGCATACTCCGCAAAAAAATGAAAATCCTCCGGAGGGTATAAGAGCGCATTCAGCTCGAGCCATGGCATCTTCCTGGGCTGAGAGCAGACATTCCAATTGAATCTATATGTAAGGCTGCTACATGGTCGACTCCGTCTACTTTCTATAATCACTACAGACTCGATCTTTCATCTTCTTCTGACTTAGCCTTTGGCAGAGCCGTACTCAGCACGGTGGTCCTTCCCAGGTGATGGATCTCTAGAAGTCTCTAGTGGGTACTGTCGTGGCGAGGGGTAAAAAGCTGGATTACTTACCGGTAATGCTCTTTTAATGAGTCCACGACAGCACCCACTCACTTCCCTCCCTAAGTTAGTTGTAAATAGTACACGTAAAAAATTATGGATAATTAAATAGTAAATTAGGATTCCTGAATGTATAACTTTATATTGCATGTGCCTAATACTGGGGCGGTTCCTCTGGTACTCTGAAATCCAACTGAGGAGGAGAGGTGGGCCGCCCCCTTTTATTTCTGTAGGTTTACCTGTTCCTATGAGTGGATTCCCTCTCTCTAGTGGGTACTGTCATGGACTCATTAAAAAAGCATTACCGGTAAGTAATTCGGCTTTTTACAACAATTGTTTTGGCTCCAAATTTTATTTTTACATGTGTAAAAATGGCACTAAAATTTGTCTCACGTTCTGCTGAATGTGGCAATACCCCCATTTGTCGCTGTACAGTACGGCTTCCACACACAGCAAGACTCTGGAGGAACAGAGTGCTATTTGACACTTGGACAAGAAATCAGTGTACAATAGTTTGCAGATTTCATATACTGAGCCCCTAAGTGCAAAAAGAGCAGAACCAACTCCACCCATCCCCAAATGACCCCAGTTTAGACATTTATCTACAGGTGCAGTGACTATTTTGACTCCATGGGTGCTTTCAAGAAACAAGCAGCCGTGGATGTTGCTGAGTGAAAAGGAGACCTGGGCCCCATAAATTTAGTGGTCTCTCATAGCTACAGAAATGCCAAAAGTGGATGCTAACTGCGATTCAGGCTCAGAAGAGAGGGGCATTTGGGAGCACTGGATTTCTTCAGGGGGGGATTGGGCACAGAAGAATTTAACTTTTCAAAAGCCCGCCGGCCGGCTTCAGCTCACAGAGAGGCATTTTTTGAGTTCCACGCTGGAACGCATGGCTAGATTTCAACGTGGTTGGTGTCGGAGGCTCCCCCACACACACCTGGACAGAGGAGAGAGGAGGTCCTCTAATCAGAGGACAGGTGCTACTGTCCGGTCGCCTACATAAGGGCCCTGGAGAGGAAGACATCCAAGGTAGGACCACTGTGTGGTAAAGCAACATGGAAATTTCCGCTTCTGCTCGCTCTACATCTGCAGACCCCAGCACCACCCCAGTCCCAGTAAGTACTCTGGTACTGTGTGTCTATTCCCTGATGCAGGATAGAATCTCATGATTCCTTCTCCCCTTTATTTAGGGGGACAAGGAACCTGCATCAGGAAGCAAGTCCAAGACTTCACGAAGATGTGCAGTCTGTGCAAAGAAATTGGCCTCCTCGTATAAGAAAACATTATGCAAGGAGTGCACAGAAATAGTCATCAGGGAAGAGCAACCATCTTTGATGGAAGAAATTAAGGGCCTAATTCAACAAGAGATTAAAACCTCCCTGGCCGCTTTTTCCCAGCCCACACCCTCTCCTAGTGCCTCTCCAGAAGCGAAAAGGAGGAAGCCTGATATAGAAGAAGAAGGGAACGATGACTCTCAGGAGGAAGCGTCAATACCAATCGAATCTCTGGAGGAGGGTGAATTATTCCTAGACCCAGAGGTCTCCCAACACGAGAGATATTACTTCTCGGGGGGATATAGAGGAACTCCTCACGGCAGTAAGGAGAACCATCGAGGTCGAGGAGGAGAAGACAGCCCAGGCGGTACAGAAGGAAATGTTCGGGGGACTCCATTCTAAAAAGAAGCAGGTGTTTCCCATTCATAAAAATATCCGGGACCTTTTCCTCCTCCAGAAGGCGACAGGTTTTCTAGCAGATGCCTCTGCAGAATCGGTGAGAGTGGCAGGAGGATCGTCAGGATTATCAAATTCAGTGAGGCGTGCACTCTGGCTGAGATCCTGGACTGGGGATATGACCTCAAAAATGAAGTTGTACTCTATCCCCTTCAAATGGAAGTACATGTTTGGTCCCGCCCTTGACGAGCTGATAGAGAAGGTTTCGGACAAAAAGAAGACCTTACCAGTACCTAGAAATCCTAGGAAAAGACCCTTCCGCTCCCAACAGGAACAGACTCCTCAGTAGAGAGGGAAGGGCAATTAAGGGCACTGGAGCTACCCAAAAGGGGGGAAAGACAGAAATCTTTTTCTTCCCTATTCACAGAGATAAAAGAAGCAATAACGACATCAAGATGGGAGGTCGCATCTCAGGCTTCCTTCCGCAGTGGCAGAAAATCTGCTCAGACCAATGGACTCTAAGATCAGTCAAAGAGGGAATAAAGTTAGAGTTTGTCTCATATCCTCAAAAGATATTAAAAACAACACGTCTCTCCTCTCCAGAACTACAGTCCACCCTGATTCTGGGAGTAGAAGACCTATTAGCCGCAGGTGTAGTCTCTGTAGTCACGGAAAGTGAAAGGAACAGGGGACATTACTCAAACCTGTTCCTCATAAAAAAGAAAAAACGGATCTCATTGCGTCATAATCAATCTGAAACCCCTGAATCGCTACATAACCTACAGATGATTCAAGATGGAATCCATCAGGTCAACTGTACCTCTGATTGGACAGGATTTCGTCATGGCGACGATAGACCTTCAGCATGCGTATTACCACATCCCAATCCATCCAACCTATTGGAGATTCCTGAGGTTTGCAATCGCCAGGGGAAAGCACATAGAACATTACCAGTTCAACATCCTCCCGTTTGGGCTGTCCTCAGCCCCACGGATCTTCACAAAGATCTTGTCAGAGGTCATGGCTTACATCAGAGGTCAGCACATATACATAATCCAATGCTTCGACGACCTCTTGTTAGTGGTTCGTTCGATACCCATGGTACAGGAACATATACAGATGACAACCCAGATTCTATCATCCCTAGGCAGGATAGGGGAACCACAAGAAATCAGATATGGTTCCGGCAACAACAAATGAGTTTTTAGCAGTCCTGCTGGACTCTCACATCCAAATGTCTTTTTTACCCAAATACAAACAGGTCTTGCTAAGGGTGAAGATAAGAATGCTGCGGAGCAAGGAGATAGTATCATTTAGATGGGGCATGTCAGTTCTCGGATCATTGACATCCTGCATCCAGATGGTAGCATGGGCACAAGCTCACTCCAGAACACTACAGACTCACATCCTTTCAAACTGGGACGGATCCCCAGGATCCTTAGACAGGAAGATCCGAATACCACTGCGGATAAAGTCTTCATTAACATGGTGGCTACAAGAGGAGAACTTAAGCAAAGGGGTTTCTTGGACACAAGACCCAGAAGTCACTATAAAGGTAGATGCCAGTGGGAAAGGATGGGGAGCCATGGTGACCGAACACATACTACAAGGATGCTGGTCAGACAACATAAGCCAGAGGTCTTCAAACTTCAGGGAACTAAAGGCGGTAGAAGAGGTCCTAAGGGCAGCAGTATCCCTTGTCCAGAATGCACACTCGACAACATGACAACAGTTGCCCACGTTCGTCATCAATGGAATACATCCAGAAGTGGACCTATTCGCAAGTGGTCAGAATGCAAAGGTGGATCAATATTATTCACTAAATCCAACTGATCCCTGCTTAGGTGTAGACGCGTTAGCCCAGCCATGGACATTCAGACTGGCTTATGCCTTCCCTCCCTTGCCAATTCTACCGAGAGTTCTGCAAAAGATAAGGCAAAGGGTCAGAACAATCTTGATAGCACCATTCTGGCCCAAGAGAAGCTGGTTCGGGACTCTTGCCAGCCTAAGAGTAGAAGGATCGGTAGCACTTCCTCAGGTCAAAAATCTTCTCTACCAGGGTCCCATATTTCATCCGGATCCCGAGAGGTTACACCTGAAGGCCTGGCTTCTGAATTCTCGATCTTGAAGACCAGAGGATTATCAGAGAAGGTCATTAGGACACTACAAGAAAGTCAAAATAAAGTGACCAACTCCATTTACCAAAAGATATGGAAAATCTTTATCACATGGAGTGCACCCGAAAGACCTAACTCACACCGACCAAACGTAGCCCGGATCCTAGATTTTCTACAAGAAGGGCTCGAGAAGAGTCTCAGAACTAGCACCCTCAAGGTCCAAGTGGCGGCGCTAAGCTCATATTTTGACCAGTCACTAGCCGACCACCGATCAGAAGATTTATGACAGCGGCATCTCGCATATGTCCTAGAATTACGAGTCTGGTTCCATCCTGGGACCTCAACGTGGTCCTAAGAGGGCTCACGATTCCACCTTTTAAGCCCTTGTCGTCAATAGACGTAGACAGACCCGCCTGGAAAACCACCTTCCTGGAAGCAATAACTACAGCCAAGAGAGTGGGCAAACTGCAGGCTCTCTCGATCAACGAACCCTACATGAAGATCTTACAGGACCGACTTATTTTATGATTGGATCCATCATTTCTTCCCAAGGTGGTCTCAGAGTTTCACAGATCTCAGGAGGTGATTCTCCCCTCCTATTAAGAGCTGAGAAACAAAGAGGAAGAACAGTTCCACACTCTGGACGTTCGGAGAATGGTGCTCCATTATCTCCAAGTGACCGAGAGAATCAGGAAGGATCATACCTAGTGATGAGCGAGTGTACTCGTTGCTCGGGTTTTCCCGAGCATGCTCGGGTGACCTCCGTGTATTTATGACTGCTCGGAGATTTAGTTTTCTTCGCGGCAGCTGAATGATTTACAGCTACTAGCCAGGCTGAGTACATGTGGGGGTTGCCTGGTTGCTAGGGAATCCCCACGTGTAATCAAGCAGGCTAGTAGCTGTAAATCATTCATGCCGGTGATGAAAACTTAATCTCCGAGCAGTCATAAATACTCGGAGGTCACCGAGCGTGCTCTGGAAAACCCGAGCAATGAGAACACTTGCTCATCACTAGTCATAACCTGTTTATTCACCTTCGAAGCCAGAATAAGGGAAAGAAAATTTCCAGTTCTACAATCGCCAACTGGATCAAGAGAGCAATCTTGGAGGCATACCAGGTTCAGGACCTTCCGCCGCCAGAAAGATTTATGGTCCACTCTACCAGAGAAACATCTGTCTCCTGGGCCGAGAAATCCAGTGCTTCCATTGAGCTGATATGCAGAGCTGCTAACTGGTCCTCGGTCCATACATTCTCCAAACATTACTGGCTGGACCTAATGTCAAAAGAAGACTTGGCCTTCGAAAGAAAAGTCCTTACGGCTATAGTCCCTCTCTAATTATTACTCTTGGGTACCTCTCCAGGTGTGCTGTTGTGGGGGGTTACTAGAGAAAATAAAATTAGACTTATCGGTAATTCGGATTCTAGTAACCCACCACGACAGTAGGAGTAATCCCTCCCTTTGCTTAATTTACGTTCTGGAAAGAAGAAATATAATTTGATGCATTCCTTCTCCTGTGGTCCTTTATAATAACACTGAAGGAGGAGGATGTGGGAGGGGTATTTAAAATTTGTGTCATTTCCTGTCCCCATTAGGAAAGGGGTAACATCCTCCAGGTATGCTATCGTGGTGGATTACTAGAAACAGAGTTACCGGTAAGTCTAATTCTATTTTTTTTTCTTTGGTTGACTACAAGCCTTTATTGGGAGCGATTTACATAACGTTTTTGGATCACATTTATCCTGCGCTCTATGCTGAGAACTTACATTGGGGTTTCCATCTAAATCTCCAAATGATGTGATTCAGATGAAACCCCAGAGGGATCCATTCACTATTAGGTTACTATGGACTCTGTCTGGCCTCTCTTCAGCAGTGTCCTTCCTTTCAGAAGTGCACAAAACTAAGGGTACCGTCACACATTGAAATTTCCATCGCTACGACGGTACGATTCGTGACGTTCTAGCGATATCGTTACGATATCGCTGTGTCTGACACGCTACTGCGATCAGACACCCTGCTGAGAATCGTACGTCGTAGCACATCGTTTGGAACTTTCTTTTGTCGCTTGATCACCCGCTGACATCGCTGGATCGTTGTGTGTGACAGCGATCCAGCGATGTCTTCGCTTGTAACCAGGGTAAACATCGGGTAACTAAGCGCAGGGCCGCGCTTAGTAACCCGATGTTTACCCTGGTTACCAGCGTAAACGTTAAAAAAACAAACCGTACATACTCACCCGTCGGTGTCCTTCAGGTCCCTTGCCGTCTGCTTCCTGCTCTGAGTGCCGGCCGGAAAGTGAGAGCAGATCACAGCGGTGCTGCGCTCTGCTCTCACTGTACGGCTGCACTCAGAGCAGGAAGCAGACGGCAAGGGACCTGAAGGACACCGACGGGTGAGTATGTACGGTTTGTTTTTTTACGTTTACGCTGGTAACCAGGGTAAACATCGGGTTACTAAGCGCGGCCCTGCGCTTAGTTACCCGATGTTTACCCTGGTTACCGGGGACTTCGGCATCGCTCCAGCGCCGTGATTGCAACGTGTGACCGCAGTCTACGACGCTGGAGCGATATTCATACGATCGCTGCGACGTCACGGATCGTGCCGTCGTAGCGATCAAAATGGTACTGTGTGACGGTACCCTAACAGACTGCGCTTTTATGCGGACACTGCTGGATCATGGGCCAGACTGTCCACAGTGCCTCCATCTGCCTCCTAGAGAATCTTCCGTCTGGGGTTTCGTCTGAATAATGTATTTCAGAGATTTACATGGAACCCCCAGTGTGAGCGCAGGGTAAATGTGAGCTGAGCCTTAGGCCGGTGTCACACTAGAGAGGAATACGGACAAGCGAGAGGCGCAAAAACAACGCATTGCACACGGACCAATGTTTATGGGGCAGCTCCCATCAGCCGTATATTTCTAGGCCGTATTTTACGGGCTGAGAAAATCGCAGCATGCTGCGTTTGTCAGCGTATTGCGCAAAAAAATCCACCAATGTAAGTCTATGGGAGCGAGAAAAATATGGATTACACACGGACCATGCGTGTGACTTGCGAGAAATACGCACCGGTGTTCTATAGAAAAGCCGGTAATTCAGTGCGGTGTACAGTAAAATCACACTGACAGGTTAGAATAGAATAGCTAAAATAAATGTCTACACAGAGAATAGGTAGATATATATATATGTCATTGACACACACACACATATATATATTTATATTTAATACAGAGATAGCTTAAAAGCCGGTAACTCAATTGCGGGCTTTTGCTATCTCCTTATCAAACCCAACAGGATATGAGACATGGTGTACATACAGTAAACCATGTCATATCCCTTATATTTTTACATATTCCTCACTAATAATGTTAGAAGTGTCTGTGTGTAAAATTTGGGAGCTCTAGGAGTTAAAGTAAAGGGTTAAATCACGGAAAAAACTGGCATGGGCTCCCGCGCAATTTTCTCCGCCCGAGTGGGAAAGCCAGTGACTGAGGGCAGATATTTATAGCCTAGAGAGGGACCATGATTATAGCCCCCCTTGCTAAAAACATTTGCCCCCAGCCACCCCAGAAAAGGCACATCTGTAAGATGCGCCTATTCTGGCACTCAGCCACTCTCTTCCCACTCCCGAGAAGATGAGGAAACTTCAAAATGTTGATCTGAAATACCTACAGTGTTCAAAATAATAGCAGTCCAATATGACTAATCAGATTAAAGAGAACCTATCAACCCCCCCAGGTGTTTGTACACAAAAAGAGCCACTTTGTGCAGCACTAATGCTGCATTCTGTCAAGGTGGCTCTTTTATTTGGGGTCCCTTCCACCGCTGAAAGAATCATTTTTATAATTTGCCCTCCATACCTGTAGTTTGTCAGGGGGGCATGTCTTTCCTCCCAGGACACAAACGCCTCCCAGCCATCAGTCATTTCCTCCTTTCCCCTGGGCGCTGCCTCCTCAGCGTTCAGTTATGTTTCCGGCGCCTGCGCTGTAATTTTTTTTCTCGGACATGTGCAGTGTGCTCGTGGCCCGAGATCCTGCCCCACAGTCTCTTCTGATTTATTCACACTGTGGGGCTGGGAATATTGGGCCGCGTGTACACGCAGGTGCGAGAATGAAGACATCATGTGATGTCAGTGAAAGGGCATCGCTAACTGCGCATGCCCGAGAAAACTGAAAGCGCCGGGGACATAACTGAACTCTGAGGAGGCGGCGCCCAGGGGAAAGGAGGAAATGACTGATGGCTGGGAGGCGTTTGTGTCCTGGGAGGAAAGACATGGTGCAGTAGATTTTAAGAAAACCAACAGACTCAGCATTCATGATCTGCATTAGAGATGGGTGAACACCTGGATGTTCGGGTTTGGCTGATCAGTTAAAAAAAGTTCAGGTACCAGAACAGTACCCGGACCCCATTTACTTGAATGGGGAGTCCAAACATCCAGTGTTTGCCACACTGTCGTGTTCATGACAGCGCGGCAAACACCGCTTCTGATCGGCGGTAAAATCATTACCACCGGTCAGACAGCCGCGATTGCCACACTGTCTAAAGACAGCGTGCACCCGCAGGTGCGATCGGAGGTATAAAGTTTACTTCCGGTCACTGGTGTCAGCTGATGGAACTACTACTAATAGAGAGCAGGATCGGCTGATGAAAGTATTCATCAGACGACTCCTGCTCTGTAAATAAATAACTTAAAAAAAAAAACTCGTGTGGGTTCCTCTGTATTTTTGATAACCAGCCTGGCAAAACTCATGGTTGGGGGCTGTAACCCTCAGCTGTCAGCTTCAGAAAGGCTGGTTATCAAGAATAGAGGGGTCCCCATGCCATAATTTTTAATTATTTAAATAAATATTAAAACAGGCATGGGGTCCCCCTATTTTTGACAACCAGCCAAGCTAAAGCAGACAGGTGGGTGCTGGTATTCTCAGGCTGGTAAGAGGCCATGGATATTGCCCCCCCAAGCCTAAAATTAGCAGCTACCCAGAAAAGGAACATCTATCAGATGCGCCAATTCTGGCGCTTTGCCTGGCTCTTCTTGTTAGAATCTGTTTTGTTTTTGAGCATCCGCCATCTTGTGGTTTTCTGGCTGCTGGTCTTTTTCCCCTGGTGCTGGGTTGTCTTATGTCAGGTGATTGTATCACCCTTTATTACCCAGCACCTGCCTCCCAGTCCTTGCTGGACAACAGTGTTAATCCGCTAGAGTTCTGGCTAGGTGCTTTGATAGATTTCTGTGTTTGATATTGTGCTGTTCTGGGATCTCTGGTTCTGCTATCCTTAGTTTCTGTTTTCAGTTGGTTTCTGCAGCCGTCTGTGTTTTCTATTAGGAGGCGACCTGTTTTTATACCCCGTCTTTAGATCTTTCAGGGACCTCCTTCTCCCTATCTATAGGTCTTCACTGGGATTAGCCTAGGATCGTCGGTGGGTCTATTCACAAGGAATGGGTCGCCCGCTCCATCGTAGGGTATCAGCCTAGTCTCAGTCCAGCATCAGTTTTTCCCCTTCTATCCTAGTTCTGTGTTGCAGTTCCGTAACACTGCCCACTTGCCGTGTAGCGGTGGCAAGTGGGGTTCATATTTGTGGGGTTGATGTCACTTTGTATTGCAAGGTGACATCAAGCCCACGGCGTGGTAATGGAGAGGCTTTTATAAGTCACCTATCCATTACTAATGCTATAATTATATTGTAAATAAACACACAGCAAGTATAAAGTCTTTTATTTGAAAGAATACCAGCCCCCAGCTGTCTGCTTTAGCAAGGCTGGTTGTCAAAAATGGGGGGCACCCCACGCCATTTTTTAAAATTATTTGTTTAAATAAAAAAAAAAACAGTGTGGGGACCCCTCTGTTCTTGATAACAAGCCTTGCTAACGCTAACAGCTGAGGGTTGAAGCCCCCAGCTATCAGTTTTGCCTAGTTGGTCATCAAAAGACAGGGGAACCCACACAGTTTTTTTTCATTATTTATTTACAGCGCAGGGGGCAGCTGATAAATACCCCCAACAGCTGCTCCTGCTATCACTGTTATTAGAAGGAGCAGGCGTCGGCGGATGGGAGCAGTAGTCCCATCAGCCAAAATCAGTGACCGGATGTAAACTTTATACCTCCGATCACAGCTGTGGGCTCACGCTGTTATTTGATAGCATGGGAACTGCGACAGTCTGACCGGCGGTGATTTTTTTGCCGGTCAAAAGCGGTGTTTGCTGCGCTGTTTGGGAGGCCAAACTCAAACAGTAACACAGACTTCCTGGTGAAGTTCGTGTTTGGTGTCCATGCCCGAACAGTAGGTGTTCGATACGGACACCGAACTTTACTATTCGGGTTCAGCCATCTCTAATTTGCATGTTTCTGAGTCTGTGTATTAGAATAATTTATTGAAAGGGCGTGTGTTTAAAATAATAGCAGTGTGGAGTTCAATTAGTGAGGTCAACCATTCTGTGAAGAAACAGATGTGAATCAGGTGGCCCTTATTTAAGGGTGAAGCCAGGACATGTTGTATATGCATTTCTCCTTGAAAGACTGAGAAATATGGGTCATTTGAGACATTGTTCAGTAGAACAGCGTACTTTGATTAAAAAGTTGATTGGAGAGGGTAAAACTTTTAAAGAAGTGCAGTAAGAAAATGCCTAATTTGATTTCCTTGGCTTATCTTTAGGAGGCATCACACCTACCACCCCCTGAACAAATGTCCTTCTGTAGTATTTCTTAAATGTTGTGCTTTTTTCTTATTAATCTATTTGTAATCTGCCTGAAGAAGGAGCTACTGTGCTCTGAAAGCTTGCAAACATATTATTTTCTGGTTAGCCAATAAAAGTATCACTCCTAGAATACTTCTGTCATCATTGGGCAGAAAAGTATTCACATCAAAGAAGTGCAGACAATGATAGGCTGTTCAGCTAAAATGATCTCCAATGCTTTCAAATAGAAAGCCAAACCAGATGTGGAAGAAAACGGAAGACTACCATTGAATGGAAGACTAGCCAGAATGGCAAAGGCTCACAAAGTAAAATTGTTCTTTTTGAGTCCAAGGGCAGGTGACAGTTTGTCAGACGACCCCCAAACTCTGCATTCAAGCCACAGTACACTCTGAAGACAGTGAAACATGGTGGTGCAAGCATCATGATATGGGCATGTTTCTCTTACTATGGTGCCGAACCTATTTACCACATACCAGGGATCATGGACCTGTTTGCATATATTAAACTACTTGAAGAGGTCATGTTGCCTTACGCTGAAGAGGATATGCCCTTGAAATAGGTGTTTCAACAAGACAATGACCCTAATCACACCAGTAAACAAGCAAAATCTTGGTTCCAGTCCACCAAAATTAAGGTTATGGAGTGGCTAGCCCAATCCCCAAACCTTTTAGCAAAATAGAACACTTGAGTGGTGACATTAAAAATGCTGTTTCTGAGGCAGTCGGTGACTCGTTTTGTTCAAGATAATTGTACTTGCTTTTTGGTTAGGTACACCCCTCTTTACTTGCAAAGCGCCATGGAATAAATGGTGCTAAAATAATAACAACCAATACATCGTATAGAGGAGTTCAAGATGGAGCCCATTAACTCGATGGTCCCCTGAAAGGACAGGACTTCGTCCTCATCTATCCAACCAATTGAAAATTTTCAAGGTTCGCGGATACCCAAGGAAGAAAAGTTTTGCATTACCAATTCAATGTCTTCCCATTCGGAATATCACTGGCTCGCCAAATCTTCACAAAGATCATGGCAGAAGTCATAGCTTCCATTAGGACAGAAAATATTTGTATAATCCTACACTCGACAATTTCCTTCTTGTGGATCTCTCTGTACATTTACTCTGAGAACGTCTGCAAAGTACAATCCAGATTCTAACATCCCTGGGATGGCTGGTGGAACATCAGAAATCAGACATGGTTCCCTCTACAACAAAGACATTCCTAGGTGTTCTACTAGAATCTCACAAACAAACATCCTTCTTACCAAAAAGAAAAACAGATCGAATTAAAATCCAGGATATCAATCCTGAGAAGCCAAAAATTAGTAACAGTAAAATTTGCAATGTCAGTCTATGGCTCCATGATGTCATGCATCCAGGCGGTAACCTGGGCCCAAGCACATACCAGAGTTTTGCAAACCTATATCCTTGCAAACTGGGACAGATCCTCAAATTCACTGAACATAAAAATTCTAGTACCTTAGTACTTACTTGGGTAAACACCTCTAACCCGGTGGCTCAGTCCAGGGAACCTAAAGAGAGGACTCCTCTGGATCCAGAACCCTCTAATAACTATAACAGTGGATGCCAGCAAAAGAGAATTGGGGGTTATGGTCTCCAAAACTTTCTTCTAGGAACTCTGGACAAGAGAAATCAGCCAGCAATCCTCCTATTTCAGGGAGTTGAAGGGGTTAGAAGAAGTTCTCAAATCAGTAACATCAATGATTCCTGGCACCCACATAAGAGTCTACTAGGACATCATGACTATGATCGCTCACCTCTGCCATCAGGGAAGCACGAAGACCTGAAAACAATCTCAGCAAGAATATTCTTTTGGGCAGAAGAACACCTGTAATAATTATAGGGGATAACTCAGGAGACTCTTTGCGTGGAACAAGACAACTACAGGACACAGTTTTATAAGTGGTAAAGTCTATATTATCACACGGTGATTCAAACAGGTGCAGAGAGAAACTCAAAGTCCACAACACTTGGTGCAAATAATAAACGCAGCTTAGCAGTCTATAGGAAACTTCAGAGCAAAATGCAATCAAGCAGAAAGTCTATGAAGCACAGTTATTCTTGAGGATACTTGACACGAATAAATCCTTGTCTTAGTCCAGACACAGATAGATACAGTGGGGCAAAAAAGTATTTAGTCATTCAGCAATAGTGCAAGTTCCACCACTTAAAAAGATGAGAGGCGTCTGTAATTTACATCATAGGTAGACCTCAACTATGGGAGACAAGCTGAGAAAATAAAAAAACAGAAAATCACATTGTCTGTTTTTTTATCATTTTATTTGCATATTATGGTGGAAAATAAGTATTTGGTCAGAAACAAAATTTCATCTCAATACTTTGTAATATATCCTTTGTTGGCAATGACAGAGGTCAAACGTTTTCTGTAAGTCTTCACAAGGTTGCCACACACTGTTGTTGGTATGTTGGCCCATTCCTCCATGCAGATCTCCTCTAGAGCAGTGATGTTTTTGGCTTTTCGCTTGGCAACACGGACTTTCAACTCCCCCCAAAGGTTTTCTATAGGGTTGAGATCTGGAGACTGGCTAGGCCACTCCAGGACCTTGAAATGCTTCTTACGAAGCCACTCCTTCGTTGCCCTGGTGGTGTGCTTTGGATCATTGTCATGTTGAAAGACCCAGCCACGTTTCATCTTCAATGCCCTTGCTGATGGAAGGAGGTTTGCACTCAAAATCTCACGATACATGGCACCATTCATTCTTTCATGTACCCGGATCAGTCGTCCTGGTCCCTTTGCAGAGAAACAGCCACAAAGCATGATGTTTCCACCACCATGCTTTACAGTAGGTATGGTGTTTGATGGATGCAACTCAGTATTCTTTTTCCTCCAAACACGACAAGTTGTGTTTCTACCAAACAGTTCCAGTTTGGTTTCATCAGACCATAGGACATTCTCCCAAAACTCCTCTGGATCATCCAAATGCTCTCTAGCAAACTTCAGACGGGCCCGGACATGTACTGGCTTAAGCAGTGGGACACGTCTGGCACTGCAGGATCTGAGTCCATGGTGGCGTAGTGTGTTACTTATGGTAGGCCTTGTTACATTGGTCCCAGCTCTCTGCAGTTCATTCACTAGGTCCCCCCGCGTGGTTCTGGGATTTTTGCTCACCGTTCTTGTGATCATTCTGACCCCACGGGGTAGGATTTTGCGTGGAGCCCCAGTTCGAGGGAGATTATCAGTGGTCTTGAATGTCTTCCATTTTCTAATTATTGCTCCCACTGTTGATTTCTTCACTCCAAGCTGGTTGGCTATTGCAGATTCAGTCTTCCCAGCCTGGTGCAGGGCTACAATTTTGTTTCTGGTGTCCTTTGACAGCTCTTTGGTCTTCACCATAGTGGAGTTTGGAGTCAGACTGTTTGAGGGTGTGCACAGGTGTCTTTTTATACTGATAACAAGTTTAAACAGGTGCCATTACTACAGGTAATGAATGGAGGAAAGAGGAGACTCTTAAAGAAGAAGTTACAGGTATGTGAGAGCCAGAAATCTTGATTGTTTGTTTCTGACCAAATACTTATTTTCCACCATAATATGCAAATAAAATGATAAAAAACAGACAATGTGATTTTCTGGATTTTTTTTTCTCAGTTTGTCTCCCATAGTTGAGGTCTACCTATGATGTAAATTACAGACGCCTCTCATCTTTTTAAGTGGTGGAACTTGCACTATTGCTGAATGACTAAATACTTTTTTGCCCCACTGTATGCTTATAGGCAGTTCAAATCATATCTTAGCTCAACCAGGGAGGCCTGGTTAATAGTCTCAGGTTAATGTAAAGCAGCAGCAGCTTACATGTCCAGCAAATGCAGGTGGAAGTAAACACGAGCAGCAGATGAAGGAGGATTACTGGAAACTTGTGTATGCAGCAGGAACTTAGAGCAGAGTAGCAGGATCACCACACAGGTTCACAGGAGCAGGTGTATAGCCAGGGAGTAATCAGAGATCAGGAGCTGGATGCAAGGCAGAATACTCTAGCACAGACTGAAGGCTGGGGTGGAGTTTTATAGCAGGAAGACACAGTGCACATGAGACCAAAGACGCCATCTTGGAAAAGGGCAGTAATGCACAAAAGGTAAAAAATGTTCAGAGTCCTGACATTACTCCCTCCTTAGAAGCGGCCTCAGGACGATCCTGGACCTGGTTTCTCAGGGAATCTCTGATGAAAACGAGAAATCTTCTGTTGGGCATTGATGTTTTCCACAGGTTCCCAAGAGTCTTCCTCAGGGAGATATCCCTGCCATCTTATAAGATATTGGAGCCGATTCCTGTGAATCCTGGAATCAATAATTTCCTCCACCACAAATTGTTCTTGCCCATCAATCACCACAGGCTGCGGAGGTGGCACAACACGTCCCTGGAAGGTATTAGGAGATACAGGCTTTAGTAAAGATACATGAAAAACTGGGTGTACCTTCATTGTCCTAGGCAGCTTCAGCCGGCAGGCCACAGAGCTCACAATACCATTGATCTTGAAAGGGCCAATGAATTTCTGTCCAAGTATTTGTGAAGGAACGTTTAACTTCAGATTCTTAGTTGCTAACCACACGGAATCTCCTACCTTGAATATGGGTGCAGGTTTATGGAATCTATCAGCCGATCTCTTATAACGTTCTTGAGCCGTGGTCAGGGATTCCTTCAGAACCTCCAGATTTTGTCTCATCGCAGTCAGCCTTTCCTCCACTGCCGGAACCGGAGAATTAATTGGAGACCTAGGTAAAATACACGGATGATAACCCAGATTGGCAAAGAAAGGTGTAAATTTAGTGGAGGTGCTCTGAGAATTATTATATGAAAATTCGGCTAACGGCAACAACTCCAACCAATCATCCTGGAGATGGCTGACATAGCATCTTAGTTATTGTTCCAGCGTCTGGTTGGTACGCTCAGTCTGACCATTTGTCTGGGGATGGTAAGCAGAAGAGAGACAGACATTAATATTGGGTGCAGAGCAAAACCCCTTCCAGAATCTTGAAGTGAACTGTACTCCACGGTCAGAGATGATCTCATCCGGAACCCCGTGCAACCGAAAGACATTCTGTATAACCAAGTTCACTGTATCTTTAGCTGAGGGGAGGCCGGTGCACGGAACAAAATGAGCCGCTTTAGTCAGGCGATCAACTACCAGTATGATTGTATTCATGCCCCCCGATGTAGGCAGCTCCACAATAAAGTCCATTGATATAGACCCCCAAGGGCGGGATGGAACAGGTAATGGTTGTAGAAGACCCGTAGGTGCCACATGGAGTCTTGTAACGGGCACATACCTCGCAAGAGAGAACATAGTCCTTGGTATCCTTCAGGCAAGTTGGCCACCAGAAGAATCAAATCGGCTCAGGAACTCTTGTGTCTTCTGTACCCCCCTGTGACCAGCCAACTTGGAGTCATGTACCAACTTGAGGATCTGTAGACGGACGACCTCCGGGACGTAGATACGTCGATCTCTGAACCACATGCCACCCTTAAAGACAAGATTAATATCCACAGGTGGGTTGGCCAGAAATACATCACCTTCATAGGCCTCCCTGCACTCCTTCCACAAGTCCTGATCGTGGATAACTCCGATGAAATTGGCATCAGATAGAATGGTCTTGGACAGGGCTCCAGGTACGGAATCCGCAGCATGGATTCGGGATAAAGCATCAGCCTTCCCATTACGAGAACCTGGACGGTACGAGAAAACAAAGTTAAATTGATTTAAAAATAAGTTCCAACGAGCCTGACGAGGAGAAAGACATCTAGCGGATCTAAGGAACTCTAGATTGCGATGGTCAGTTAGCACTATGATCTGTTGTGCAGCTCCTTGCAAATTATGCCTCCATTCCTTGAAAGCCGCAATAATAGCCAGCAATTCCTTGTCTCCCACGTCGTAATTCTTCTCTGCTGAGGTTAGTCTACGGGAAAAGAAAGCACAAGGATATAGCAGACCCTTCTCTCCAGTTCTTTGGGAGAGAATAGTGTTGTGAATTCTGCTCTTGGGCTCACTCCGGTGGTTGTAAGTGGTAGCGCTGCTGTCTCTGAATCGCAGCATTTATCAGGTGTGTTCACTTTTTGCAATTTTGACTGGGCTATTTAGTCTTGCTTCACCCTTTAGTCAGTGCCAGTTGTCCATTGTTCCTGGAGGATTCACATCCCTGCCTGGTCTCTTCTGCTTTGCAGTTCATTTCAACAAGATAAGTTCTGGCCTTGATTTTTGCTGTCCACATGCTGTGGCCTTATTGTTCAGTTTTTTTCCATGTTTTTGTCTTGTCCAGCTTGGTCTGTATAAGGATTTGTTTAGCCAAGCTGGTATCTCTGGAGATGCAGATATACCCTCCATATCTTTAGTTAGCTGTGGAGATTTTGTATTTTCTGTGGTGGATATTTTCTAGAGTTTTAATACTGACCGCATAGTACTCTGTCCTATCCTTTCTATTTAGCTAGAAGTGGCCTCCTTTGCTAAATTCTCATTTCAGTCTGTGTATGTTTTTTCCCTCTCCTCTCACAGTCAATATTTGTGGGGGGCTGTCTATCCTTCGGGGATTTTCTCTGAGGCAAGATAGTTTTCCCTTTTCTATCTCTAGGGGTAATTAGTCCTCCGGCTGTGTCGAGATGTCTAGGGAGCGCTAGGTACATTCCACGGCTACTTCTAGTTGCGGTGTTAAGTTCAGGGTCTGCGGTCAGTACAGGTACCACCTTCTCCAGAGTACGTCTCATGCTGCTCTTAGGCCACCAGATCATAACAGAATAGCCCCCAAAGCATTATCAGAAGCGTCCACCTCCACAATGAAAGGAAGTGTTGGATCTGGGTGTATCAACAACGGTGCTGATGTGAAACAGATCTTAAGCCGATCAAAAGCTTCTTGAGCCTGTGATGACCACTTAAAGGGCTTTTCCTTCTTTGTCAAGGAAGTAATGGGACGGACAATATCTGAAAAATTTCGAATGAAGCGTCTGTAGAAATTTGCAAAACCAATAAAACGTTGGACCTCCTTAACGTTCTTGGGTACCGGCCAGTCAAGGATAGCCTGAAACTTACCAGATTCCATGTTCAGCCCCTGGGGAGAGATGATATAACCTAAGAACTGTATCTCAGAACGATGGAACTCGCATTTCTCCAGCTTAATATACAGATGGTTCTCTTTCAGACGTCTTAAAACAGTTTTGACATGTTCTTCATGTTCCTGTAGAGAGTCAGAAAAGATTAGTATATCGTCCAAATAGATCACCACAATCTGGTCCAACAAATCTCTGAAAATGTCATTAGCAAGGTGTTGAAATGTTGCAGGGGCGTTACAAAGCCCAAAGGGCATCACAAGAGATTCAAAGTGTCCATACCGGCATCTGAATGCTGTCTTCCACTCATCCCCTGGACGAATACGCACCAAATTATAAGCCCCACGAAGATCCAGTTTAGAGAACACCTTAGCATGGCGGACTCTTTCCAGTAATTCGGGAATCAGAGGCAAAGGGTAACGGTTTCGTACGGTTACCTTATTGAGTTCTCGATAGTCAACACAGGGTCTCAGGGTCCCATCCTTCTTCTTTACAAAAAAAGATAGGTGCCCCTGCTGGTGAGGAAGAAGGACGTATGAAGCCTTTGGCCAGATTTTCATCAATGTACTCTTTTAAGGCTTGAAGCTCAGGTGCCGCCAAAGGGTATACGTTACCAAAAGGAATGGCTGCCCCGGGAAGCAGCTCAATGGGACAGTCATAATGCCTGTGTGGAGGAAGCTGATCTGCATTCTTCTTGTCACAGATGTCAGAGAACTCTTTATAAGCTGGAGGTAAAGAAAATACCTGTACATGTGGTTCCGTAGTTGTGGACTCAGGGACAGCTTCTATTAACGCTGAGTTGCTCCTTGTTGGGAAGATAATCTCCTTGGTCTCCCAGTTGATAATTGGGTTCTGAGAACGCAACCAAGGAATGCCTAAAATCACAGGAAAATGAGGAGAAGAAATTGGCAAGAAAGAAAGTTGCTCCTGATGATTAGGCTCCAACAAAATTTCAAGGGGTAAGGTCTCCTGATCCACAGGCCCAGAGATTAAAGGGGTGACCCATCCACTGTTTCCATGGTAATTGTAGAGGCTCTTTGCTGAATTTTAATACCATGTTCCTTGGCAAACGCAATATCCATGAAATTGCCACCTGCACCAGAGTCAATCATAGCTGAACTGGAAATCCACTGTCCTGAACACAGGATCTTAATAGGGAGAGAACAGTGAGAGTTCTTTTCCTTCAGCTCCTTGGGGGGTGAAGTCATAGAAAGTGAATGGAATTCAGAGATGTCAGATTCATCATCACAGTTTTCATACTCCCCTATTGCTGCTAGCACCTTGTTAGGCCGTCTAGGACACTTAGGACAATTGATCAAGAAGTGGTCAGACTGCCCGCAGTAGAAACATAGACTTTCACGAAGGCGATGCTCCCGGCGCTCATTGATCTCGCGCCTCTGAACGGAATCAATTTGCATGGGCACCTCCTCCACCTCCCGAGAGGTTTTACCTGCAGGCTCTTTGGAAGGAAGGGAAAAGTTAGACACACGGTTATATGCAGCAAATTTCTCCTGCCTACGCTCAGTAAGGCGAATGTCTATGCGCACACAATGCTGTATAAATGTCTCTAGCTCTTGTGGTGACTCAGCGGGCTAGTTCATCTTTTACAATACTAGACAGACCCCTTTTAAAAATAGGCAATTGCGCATAACTGTCCCAATTGGTATCTACCGCCAATCTCCTGAATTCAGTGGCATACTCAATAACAGAACGTTTAGCCTGGCGTAAAGACAACAAAGCAGATTCAGCGGTTACACGGCGATTAGGGTCATCAAGCGGCCAAGAAATCATCCAAGTCATTTAACCGTGGGTCACGAGACTCAATCATCGGATTCGCCCAGGCGAGCGCTCGTGAGGTCAGTAGCATTATTACACACAATACTTTGGATCTATCAGTAGGAAAACGGTCAGCATGCACATCAAAATATAGCATACATTGATTCACAAAGCCACGAAATTTGTCGCGATCACCATTAAATCTGAATGGGGGCAACTTAGGTGGGCTAGCTGGTGGCGGTTGCCCAGAGGGTAAAGTCACTTGTGCAGCTATTTGCGTGCTTATGTCCTGAAAAGCCAGTCCATACTGGGACTCTATGCCAGCAAGTTTGTTTTCCTGGGCTGCCATGCGGTTGCTCAAGTCCTGCAAAGTCTGTCCAAACACTTGTTGATTGAGTTCAAAGCTTCCAAACTTCTTTTGCAGACCTTCCACATCTTTCTGCAGTGATCTAATTATGGAAAACACCTGCTCTAATCTGCTTTCTGCAGTCATTGTTCCAGCAGTCTCCTTTTTTTTTTTTTTAGGCTAGAGTATCCTGTAATAATTATAGGGGATAACTCAGGAGACTCTTTGCGTGGAACAAGACAACTACAGGACACAGTTTTATAAGTGGTAAAGTCTATATTATCACACGGTGATTCCAAAAGGTGCAGAGAGAAACTCAAGTCCACAACACTTAGTGCAAATAATAAACGCAGCTTAGCAGTCTATAGGAAACTTCAGAGCAAAATGCAATCAAGCAGAAATTCTATGAAGCACAGTTATTCTTGAGGATACTTGACACGAATAAATCCTAGTCTTAGTCCAAACACAGATAGATTTTTTTTTTTTGTATATATTCATGCTGTTATCTTTATAATCTTTATAATGTGGAAGTGAGTGTGTTCAATATACTATTGGAAACATATTTGTGCTCTATTACATGAAGGGGTTTGACTATGCCCTGGTATTCCTTATGGGTATGGCAATAGGTTCCATTTGCTCTCTATTCCTTCCTCCTGACTGTTGCTTTGGGAGATGATACTTTTGTCTTTTTAACACATGTCCAATGCACTAGAGTTGGATTACCGGAGTGCATCTTTTGTAGTTTATAAACAAGACCAATTCGCATATTATAAACAAATATAAGCACTGTTACCCTTTTATGTATGTTACTGTCGAAATGTCATTTGGTAAGCATCTGCTTATTAGTTACCACCATTGACATTTGCGCTGTATGATATCGGCTTTTTTATTATGGTCGCTAGCTCTGTATGTAGCATCCGGGATCATAAGGCTGCTGTGGCCTGATTCCTTTATTCCTGCAACAGCGCATGCGTTAAGTTGGTTCAAGGGTGTTACTATGACAACTGGGTCAGATTATATGCTTTATGTACGAATAAGTATTTTAACTACAACAGGCAGGGTTAGTTTTGTGCGCCGCCAGCTTTCAGATATAGTGTTTATACAATTTGACTTTTAAGTATTTCGTCGTTTGCGCTATTTGCATCTGCGCATGCGCTTAGTTGGTTCATGGTTGTTGCCATGACAACCTGGTGAGGGTAGGCGCCGCAGCGGCAAATTAGGAATAGAACTGCAATAGACAGAGGAGGACCTATGCGCCATTAGTCTATAGGTATGATTATCGCAAAATTCTGATCCCTAAACGTCTTTGGGTGAATATCACCGTGTGCGCAGGCGTCATATTTGATTGGGTTCCTTTCGGACACTACATGGTTTCGCGCATGCGCATTGGATATCTTTACACGCTGGATAGTTATCTAGGAGTCGCCATTGCTGCTCACACCTGGCAGGTGAATTAACAATTTTTCAGCTTATTTAAACACTGGGAACACACCAGTATGGTATCTTCTTGACCCTAAGGAAGACGTTTTTTGCGTCGATACGCGTGGGTCTGGTACACTGACCTCAGCCGGCCAAAGTGACTATTTTCCTTAGTATACCGATATGTGAGGGGTTATTTTCGAGTTGGGCTGGGTAAGATCGCATATATTGAAGGTGAAACTTTGTTGGCAGCCAACTCCTTAACCGCTTGTGTACCCTTGACAGCCCCTGTTGGGTGATTTTCTATGTGTTTTTTGGTGGGCATGTACACCTTTGTGAAAAATGCTATGGGTATACCATTATAAAATAACAGCATGTCTATATCTGGCAAGGGAAATCGGGATGTGTTTATATGGTGCATCATAGTTGGCATGTTTGTTAATTAATTTTTTGATGATTCGCCTACAAATTTTGACTTCAAGTACCGCTTGGGTCGAACAGACCAACTGTGTCAGGTATATTAAATGAATAAGGTCATATTACTCTGTCATGATTTTGTTTTTCATGGACATCTATACCATTGTGTTGTATTTTGGTTATATCCTGTGAATTAACAACCTGTACATACCTGGTTGGAGGGTAATTGATATGTGATCACATTATAAATTATGGTCGGTTTGTCAGTGTACTTTTTTCTGATATTTAATCAACTATTGTAGACCCGTGACCTCTACCCATGTTGTAGGGGCCTTTTTTTATTGTTTTTTTAAAAAAAAATGTGTGTGGTGTTCTCAATAAAAGCTATTCTTATATATTGATATTATTGTGGTGTTCCCATTTGTTCTTTTGCATACGCTTTTCTCTTTTCATGGTTGTACTTTAATTATGTATGCAATTGGTGATCCCCTTAGTGATTAGTGGATGGTGCCCGCTCAGAATTAAGTTTTGGTCGAGGGTGAGTATGATGGGGGAGCCATGCATACAAGGATGGGACCGGGGGAGCCATGCATACAAGGATGGGACCGGGGGAGCCATGCATACAAGGATGGGACAGGGGAACTATGCATACAAGGATGGGACGAGGGGAGTAGAGCCATGCATACAAGATGGGATGGGGAGAGCCATGCATACAACAGGGGGAGCCACACCGAGCAGGACGGGGGGAACCACGCGTACCGGGATAGGGATGAGGGGACAATACATACCCGGCTTATACTCGAGTCAATAAGCTTACCCAGTTTTCCGTGGCAAAATTAGATGCCTCGGCTTATACTCGGGTTGGCTTATACTCGAGTATATACGGTATGTAGCATCTTGTTTGTGTACTTATATGAATACCTTGTTTTTCTAGTAGATGCCATTGTTCTATTTTTTGGTGACCGGGAACTTGATTTGTTTCCTTTTAAATAAGCTACTAATAAAATTCAGACTTTTTAACCGGATGAGATAAGCCAATTTAGGTATAAGTAACACCTCACACTGAGTGTATATTCTAACTGGATAACATTAATAATACTTTATAATTCCGCTATCTGGCCATCACTTTGTGTTGCTGTTGCCCTAGCAAGGCACTAACAATGATTGGTATGAGTGACACCTCACACTGAGAATATTCTAACTGGATAGCATTATGGGACTATTCTAATCCCCTATATATCGTCTATCTGGCTATCACTTGTATACTTTTTGCACTAACTAGGCTACTGAATCTGAATGCTCATACCAAGGATTAGTAATCCGACCTAAGCCTCTCATTGCTTTAGTATTCAACCACGGACAGACTAATGCTCATTAAAATTCTTAACCATTTGTCGCCTCCCCAACATGTTTCACCATTACTGGCGCCTTCAGGAGTAATGACGCTACAGTGTCTCGGCACTGTGATCCTAAACTTCATCCTCCCTTATCCTTTTGCAAATGCCCAGAAGGGGAGGAGATATCACACATGTGAGCAGATCCAGCCCACATTTACTGCAGTTGTAATGTGAGCTAGCGGTACACAGGATTTTCATGGCAAATTTCAGTAACAGATCCCCTTAAAGATCAAAAGTAGAAAATCGCAAAATGTTTTACATTCTTTTTCATATTTTATACCATTACATAGTTA
Organism: Ranitomeya variabilis; assembly: GCF_051348905.1. Lineage (NCBI taxonomy): Eukaryota > Metazoa > Chordata > Amphibia > Anura > Dendrobatidae > Ranitomeya > Ranitomeya variabilis. Next base: position 103,430,626 of record NC_135235.1, read on the forward strand.
CATAGTTAATAAGGTTGAAGGAAGACTTTAAGTCCATCTAGTTCAACCCATAGCCAAACCTAACATGCCCTAACATGTTGATCCAGAGGAAGGCAAAAAACAACCATGTGGCAAATAGTAAGCTCCACTTCCCGACTCCACATACGGCAGTCAGACTAGTTCCCTGGATCAACGCCCTATCAAGGAATCTAGTATATATACCCTGTAACATTATACTTTTCCAGAAAGGTATCCAGTCCCCTCTTAAATTTAAGTAATGAATCACTCATTACAACATCATACGGCAGAGAGTTCCATAGTCTCACTGCTCTTACAGTAAAGAATCTGCGTCTGTTATTATGCTTAAACCTTCTTTCCTCCAGACGTAGAGGATGCCCCCTTGTCCCTGTCTCAGGTCTATGATTAAAAAGATCATCAGAAAGGTCTTTGTACTGTCCCCTCATATATTTATACATTAAAATAAGATCACCCCTTAGTCTTCGTTTTTCCAAACTAAACAGCCCCAAGTGTAATAACCTATCTTGGTATTGCAGACCCCCCAGTCCTCTAATAACCTTGGTCGCTCTTCTCTGAACCCGCTCTAGTTCAGCTATGTCTTTCTTATACACCGGAGACCAGAACTGTGCACAGTATTCTAAGTGTGGTCGAACTAATGACTTGTATAGAGGTAAAATTATGTTCTCCTCATGTGCATCTATGCCTCTTTTAATGCATCCCATTATTTTATTTGCCTTTGTAGCAGCTGCCTGACACTGGCCACTGAATATGAGTTTGTCATCCACCCATACACCCAGGTCTTTTTCATTGACGGTTTTGCCCAGAGTTTTAGAATTAAGCACATAGTTATTCATCTTATTACTTCTACCCAAGTGCATGACCTTACATTTATCCCCATTAAAGCTAATTTGCCATTTATCAGCCCAAGCTTCTAGTTTACATAAATCATCCTGTAATATAAAATTGTCCTCCTCTGTATTGATTACCCTGCAGAGTTTAGTGTCATCTGCAAATATTGAAATTCTGCTCTGAATGCCCCCTACAAGGTCATTAATAAATATGTTAAAAAGAAGAGGGCCCAATACTGACCCCTGTGGTACCCCACTGCTAACCGCGACCCAGTCCGAGTGTGCTCCATTAATAACCACCCTTTGTTTCCTATCCCTGAGCCAGCTCTTAACTCACTTACACATATTTTCCCCTATACCCATTATTCTCATTTTATGTATCAACCTTTTGTGTGGCACCGTATCAAAAGCTTTGGAAAAGTCCATATACACTACGTCCACTGGGTTCCCTTGGTCCAATCCGGAACTTACCTCTTCATAGAAGCTGATCAGATTAGTCTGACATGAACAGTCCCTAGTAAACCCGTGCTGATACTGGGTCATGAGGTTATTCGTCTTCAGATATCCACAGTAGAGGTTAAGCTTACTGGCCTATAATTACCGAGTTCAGTTTTTGTCCCCTTTTTGAATATTGGCACCGCATTTGCTATACGCCAGTCCTGTGGTACAGACCCTGTTATTATGGAGTCTTTAAAGATTAAAAATAATGGTCTATCAATGACTGTACTTAGTTCCTGCAGTACTCGGGGGTGTATCCCATCCGGGCCCGGAGATTTGTCAATTTTAGTGATTTTTAGATGCTGCTGTACTTCTTGCTGGGTTAAGCAGGTGACATTTAATTTTTGTTATCACTGATCATATTGTCTGCCATGGGATTTTCTTGTGTAAATACTGATGAAAAGAAGTCATTTAGCATATTGGCTTTTTCCTCATCCTCATCCACCATTTCACCAAGACTATTTTTAAGGGAGCCAACACTGTCATTTTTTAGTTTCTTACTATTTACGTAGTTAAAGAATATTTTGGGATTATTTTTACTCTCTCTGGCAACGAGTCTCTCTGTCTCAATTTTTGCTGCCTTGATTTGCTTTTTACAGAATTTATTTAATTTTCTGTATTTATTTAATGCCTCATCACTGCCTACTTCCTTTAATTCTCTAAATGCTTTCTTCTTGTCACTTATTGCGCCCCTTACAGCTCTATTTAGCCATATTGGTTTCCTCCTATTTCTAGTATGTTTGTTCCCATACGGTATATACTGTGCACAGGTCTTATCCAGGATGCTAATAAACGTCTCCCATTTTCTTTGTGTATTTTTATGTCTTTTTTCAAAAAAACTAAAACATTATTACTTTACAAACTGTTAAAAAATTGTTAATGACACATTCCCTTTAAAGTATAATGAATTCATATTCATATTCAAACAGTCCCTCACTACTTTCACGACTGCACTCGCCACAGCTAAACAAACCTACTTCTCATCTCTCATATCCTCCCTGTCTCACAACCCTAAACAGTTATTCAACACCTTCAATTCTCTCCTCCGTCCCCCAGCACCTCCTCCCTCCCCACTTATCTCTGCTGAAGACTTTGCCTCATTCTTCAAGCAGAAGATTGATAACATCAGAGACAGTTTTGGTCAACAAGCCCCAGAGCCACCCACCTCTTCCGACAAGCCTACAACCTGCAGTAACCACCGATCGACCAAACCGCTGCACGATCAGCTCTGCCCTCACCTACTGTATTCTCACCCATCCCTTGTAGATTGTGAGCCTTCGCGGGCAGGATCCTCTCTCCTACTGTACCAGTTATGACTTGTATTGTTCAAGATTATTGTACTTGTTTTTATTATGTATACCCCTCCTCACTTGTAAAGCGCCATGGAATAAATGGCGCTATAACAATAAATAATAATAATAATATAAGAGCTGCGGACAGTAAGAACAATGCTGTCCTATGCTATATCAGTGAGACCGAACCTTTGTACACAATAATTACATCTAAGCAATAAATCTTTTATTCCTTCATTAAATGCACACTTTATACAGTTTTTCAAAATGAGATCTGTGTTCAATATGGCTACACCACCTGGGCAATGTGTCTTTCTCACAGACTCCCAAATGGCAAATTTTCTTCAGGATGCAGTCATACATTGACCCAGCCCTATTTAATTTAATAACTGATCAGATTTGCCATTCCTGAGTCTGGAAAAGTTGAGTACTAGGCTAGCACTCCTGCAGAGTTTATGCACCTAATTATTCTGTGTAATATACTTACAACTGCACGTTCAAAGTACCACAATTTGGTAAATTGTGTCTGATGACTAGCATTTGCAGTGCACATCCTCTTCCTTTTATTCTAAAAAAAAAAAACTAAAAAAAAACTTGGGCAACCAATATACAAAAAGAAAGACAGTCTCCAACAGTATAAAAAATACTCTTTACTAGTGTTATTTGGGAATTAGTATACCATTAATACATAATTGCTGGGTGCGTACATATACAAATCTCTATAACATTCATGTGTAACAGGTATTTTAATGTATTACAAATGTAAATAAATTCTACTTTTTACTGTGCTATATAGTAAAGAATATGTTTCTTTTTTAGCATTTCTTATTGATGTTACTATATGCAGTGCTAGAATGATATATCTTTAATAAGTTTATATTGCGGAGCAGATTCTACTCCCGAGTCTTTCATGTAAGCTATCTCAATGTGTCTAGGTTTGGTTAAAACATTTTTATCTCTATTTGGATTTAATAGTATAGTATGTGACAAATAATAGTTTAAAAAATAAATAAAAGAGGAGAAAGAACAAAAGAACAATTACTGTAATGCAGATGTGTGTTAGCATTGTCGGCATTGCTGTTTGTATAATACATTATACACCATTTATATATCCACACTAAAGTACTATACTTCTTTCCTGGTTCTACTGGAATAGAGGCCCTAATAGTTGTTGGCGGAAGTGCACATCATTTGGAAAGAATAAAGAACTAAAATACCAGATTATGTTAATCTTTTATTTCATTTGCCCTCTGTGTTATTCCTAAAAATGTTATATTTCTGGGATAAGAAGGTGACAATATGGGTTACGTATATATGAATACAGTTCCTACAGTAATGTCTGCTCTGTTACTAAAGAGAATGTCACCTCATGTGACCTATCTAAACTATTATTATGGGCATACAGTCTATAGACTGCTGATAAGTCCTCTCCGTGTGTCTCATATCACTTGTGTTGTTGCTGAGAAATCATCTTTTATCACTATATATATAAATGACCTATTCAGGGCTCTGGGGAGGATGGTGCCTGAAGATAACTGTGCCCCCAGAGCTTATTTTACATATAAGGTGTCATGATCAGTTCCAGGGTTTAATCCTGTCTGCCTTTTTTCCAGGCAGATCATGTCAAGGGTGTGATATTTAGCTCCGATGCATCCTGCTGGCGGTGTCAGCTATAGTTCTGCCTTCGGTGTGTGAACCTGGCTCTGGTAGCTCTTGATCTGTCCTGCTGTGATCCCTGACTTGCCTCGTGTCTGTTGACTCCCTCTGTCTGCCCTTTTCCCAGTGTTTCCCTGTTTGTTGGCTTGATTCTCTAGTTTTTGACTTGGCTCGTATTCGAACTCGCTTCTGCCTTCTTTCTTTGTCTTATCCGCTTCTGACCGTTGCTGAACCCCCTGGCTTGTTCCTGACCACATATACTGCTGCTACTATTGGTACTTCAGCTTCTAACGATTTTTTGACTCGGCTTCTCTGACCACTCTCTCGCTACTTGGTGGCGTCTGTGCTGCTGCTCTGTGTTTGCAGTCTTACATTCCTCTCAAGCACCTCCTGGTGGAGGTTGCGCTATACTGCACTGCAGCAGCATGACATTATAGCTGACCAATACATTTAAAGGGATTTCTGCATTTTTTTTCTCTGCTCTCTTTGATATGGATCCGCTCCATACCTTGGCTGATCAAATGGACAGTTTGACAGTGTTGATACAAGACCTGTTTGTGGAACAGAGGGCCCTGGCCTCGTCTCATAACCACCTGTAAAGGGAGCTTTCTGACACAGTAAATTTGTTGCAGACTGACTGTAAGCACTCTAACACTGTTGATGTCTCATTCCACTCTCCTGAACCTACAGTCAAGCTCCCAGATACCTTCTCCAGGGAGAGGGAGAGATTCCATACTTTTAAGGAGAGTTGCAAGCTACTTTTTTCCCTTAGACCCCAACCTTCTGGAGATGAGTCAGCGGGTGGGGATAGTCATTTCCTTACTGCGAGAGGGACCTCAGTCGTGGGCTTTCTCTTTACCTGCTTCTGCCCCGCAACGTGTCTGTGGACAAATTCTTTGAGGCTTTGGGACTGATTTATGACAAACCAGACCAGGTCAGGGTAGCAGAGGACATGATCATGGGTCTCTTCCAGAATGAACTCACTGATGAAACAGTATTGTTTTGAGTTTAGGCGGTGGTCTGTTGAGGTGTCTTGGGGTGACTCTGCTCTGAGATGCCTGTTTGAGAGAGGACTTTCTGATCATCTCAAGGAAGCGCTGGCCCTTTATACGCCACCCATGACCCAGGCCATGCGTATGGAGCAGAGGTTACGGGAGAGAGGAATTATCCAGTGTGAGATTCCTGTATTACCTGCCAAATATGAGGTGATGTCATTCAAGGAGACTATATGGAAGTTAGTGTCACCAACTTTAAGGAGAAAGAGAAGAAACGACGACGTGATTGGAAATTATGTTTTTATTGTGGAGATCCGGGACATTGGAAGAAGGACTGCCCTTCTTGTCCATCGAGTAACAAGCTGCCGAGTCTGGGTGACAGTCTAGGAGGTCATCCAGACTCTCAGGTACCATTTTCATCATTTCAAAAAGTTTTGTTACAGGTGGAACTGTATTATGGAGGTGGTTTTGCATCCACTTCAGTGTTTGTGGACTGTGGATCTTCCATGAACTTCATTGACTCTAGTCTGGTGTCCAAGTTAAAGTTAGGGACAGTTAGGCTAGAGACTCCCATCCATATCGTTGCCATTGACAAGACACCGTTGGCTCAAAATGTCCTTAAGTTTGTCTCTGAGGAGTTCCTCCTCAGGGTGGGTTCCTTGCACCAGGAACGAATTTCATGTTATGTTATGAATAATCTTCCTGCAGCATAATCCTGTTATAGACTGGGGATCTCGTGATATTGTTAAATGGGGTCCTAATTGTTTTAATGGTTGTCTTTCTGCTGTTTTTGTGTCTGCCATTTGTCTGGAGGGTATTCCGGAGTACCTAAAGGACTTTGGGGACGTGTTCTCCGAAAAAGAGGCTGAGGTCTTACACCCCATCGTCCTTATGATTCTACCATTAATCTTATTCCGGTTTCTAAATTGCCCAAAGCCCGTTTGTACAATGTTTCTGGCCCGGAACGTACTGCTATGAAAAATTATATCTCTTGATAGTCTACGCAAAGGTCACATCCGTCCCTCTGTCTTACCTGTGGCCGCGGGATTCTTTTTTGTCAAGAAAAAAGATGGTGGTTTACGCCCGTGCCTCGATTTCCAGGAACTAAATAAAATTAAGGTGGAAATACCTACCCTCTCCTGTTATGATCCGGTGACCTTGGAGCCGCATGAAACTTTCTCTGGAGTCGGTGGAACCTGTACTGACCGCAAATCCTGAACTAACACCGCAACTAGAAGTAGCCGTGGGGTGTGCCTAACAACCCTAGACCCCTCGACACAGCCGGAGGACTAAATACCCCTATAGATGAAAATAGGAATGCTATCTTGCCTCAGAGCAGACCCCCAAAGGATAGGCAGCCCCCCACGAATAATGTCTGTGAAAAGGAGAAGATTAGACACACGCAGGTAGAAAACAGGATTTAGCAAAAGAGGCCACTCTAGCTAAATAGGAAAGGATAGGACAGATTACTAGGCGGTCAGTATTAAAACCCTTCCAAAAATATCCACAGCAGATAATACAAAAAGTTCCACAATCTAACTAAAGACATGGAATGTATATCTGCCACTCCAGAGAATCCAGCAAGACTGAGAAAATACTGACACAATCTAAGCTGGACAAGAAAATACAAGGAATAGCACTGAATTGTGAAACACACAGCATGTGTGTCACAGGAAAAAAAAAACAGACACTTATCTTTGCTGATTTGGCAGGAAGGCAGGAGGAACCAGGCAGAGGTCAGACACCTCCCAGCAACAATTGACAACTGGAAAGGACTAATGAATCCTGCACACCTAAATACCCCAGTCAGAACTGCAATCAGCAGATACACCTGACCAGGACTGCAACTCAGGGACAACTGCATTACCACCTACAACCAAAGGAGGGAGCCCAAAAGCAGAATTCACAACACTCTCCCACTCATTCCTGATCTCTATAACCAATTGTCTGGGGCTAAGTGGTTTTCCAAACTTGATCTCAGGGGAGCATATAACCTTATCCGCGTTCAAAAAGGGGATGAGTGGAAAACGGCATTTCTCACCTCTGAGGGTCTGTTTGAAAATTTGGTCATGCCCTTCGGTCTCACGAACGCGCCCGCAGTGTTTGAGAACTTCATGAATGATGTTTTTTCTGATTTTATCGGGCACTTTATGGTTGTATACCTGGATGATATCCTTGTTTTCTCGCCTGATAAGGCATCCCACATTGGTCATTTACGTGCTGTTCTTCACAGGTTACAGGAAAATTCTCTGTTCGCTAAACCCGAGAAATGTTTGTTTTGTGTCCAGGAGCTTTCCTTTCTGGGGATCATCCTTTCTGCCAATGGGTTTCGGATGCATCCCGGAAAGGTACAGGCCATTGTTGATTGGGTTACAGCGTTTTCTGGGTTTCGCCAATTATTGAAAATTCATCAAGGGGTTTTCTCAGGTGGTCAAGCTACTCACCGATCTCACTCGCACGGGGGCTGATCTCAAAGTTTGGTCACCCTTGGCAGTTGAAGCATTTGTTACTTTAAAGAAGTGTTTTATGTCAGCTCCTGTATTGGTTCAACCCGATCCATCTGAACTGTTCATTGTAGAGGTGGACGCATCAGAGGTGGGAGTAGGGGCGGTGTTGTCTCAGAGACCCGTTACTTTGACCAATTTAAGACCATGTGCCTTTTTCTCCCGAGAGTTGGTAACCGGGAGTTATTGGCTATAAAATTGGCTTTTGAAGAATGGAGGCATTTTTTGGAGGGGGCGGTTCATCGGATCACGGTGATTGCGGACCACAAGAACTTGTCTTATATTGAATCTGCCAAACCGTTAACTCCTAGACAGGCTCGGTGGTCGCTTTTTTTTTTTCTCGTTTTCATTTTTCTATCACTTTTCGGCCTGGTTCCAAGAATGTCAAGGCGAATGCCTTATCTCGCAATTTTGATCCGATATCACCCCCGAACCTCGTTCCTCCATTCTTCAGCACGGGGTGGTTGTTGCAGGGGTATCCTCTGAATTGGAGCAGGAGATTTGGAAGGCTCAGTCTCTTGCTCCTCCCTCTTTGCCTGACAATAAGCTCCTTGTCCCGGTTCAGTAGCGGTTGAGGGTTCTCTGGGAGTTCCACGATTCTGCTCTCAGTTGACACCCAGGGATATCAGCCACCTGAAAAACCATTGCTAGGCTGTTTTGGTGGCCCTCCATGACCTCTGATATCTCCGTGTTTGTGTCTGCTTGTGATACCTGTGCCCGTGCTAAGAGCTCCTATGATCGTCCAGCCGGTGAATTGGTGCCATTGCAAATTCCGGATAGACCTTGGACTCATTTGTCCATGGATCTTATCACTGATCTCCCTCCTTCTAATGGAAAAACTGTAATCTGGGTAGTGGTTAACAGATTCAGTAAACATCGCATTTTGTACCTCTGGCAGGATTGCCTAATGCTGAAACACTATCAAAGCTGTTTGTTGAGCACGTTGTACGGCTGCATGGTGTGCCTTTGAATGTGGTTTCTGATAGAGGGGTACAGTTTGTGTCCAAATTTTGGAGGGCATTTTGTAAAAGATTAGGTATTTGCTTGACCTTCTCCTCTGCTTACCATCCTGAGACCAACGGTCAGATGGAGAGGACCAAACAGTCTCTTGAACAGATTTTGAGGTGTCTTGCTACGTCTCAGCAGGATGATTGGTGTTCTTTGTTGCCCGTGGCTGAGTTTACATTTAACAATCGGATTAACCAGTCCACGGGCACTTCTCCATTCTTCTGTAACTATGGTTTTCACCCCCATTTTGACGAATTTTCTAGGCTAATTCAGGATGTCCAGGGGCTGATACGGCAGTGCAATGATTGGGGGAGGTGTGGAGGGAGGTCCAGAAGAACATTGGGGAGGCTCAGGCCAAACAAACTTTTTGCGGATGAGCGATGGTCTGTAGGACCTATATTCCTGGTAGGAGATAAAGTGTAGTTGCCTACCAAGAACATTCGTCTTAAGGTTCCTTCTGTTAAGCTAGGTCCCAGGTTTATTGGTCCTTACGAGATCACTGAGGTGGGCAATCCAGTTGCCTATTGCTTACGGCGTCCTCCATCACTTCGGATCCCCAATGTGTTCCATAAGTCCCTTCTTAAGTCATTTGTACCATCCTCTGCTGGGCCTCCATCCCCTCCGCCTCCTGTCTCTGTGGATGGTCAGACTGAGTATGAAGTGGAACGGATTGTGGATTCTTGCATGGTCCGTAGTTCACTTCAGTATTTGGTCCATTGGATCGGTTACGGTCCTGAGGATCGATCTTGGGTCAAGACGCAATCTGTCCATGCTGATCGACTGGTTAGGGCATTTCACGCACGTTATCCTGGGAAACCTGGGGGTCCGGTGCCCCCCCTTGAGAGGAGGGTACTGTCATGATCCATGCCAGGGTTTAATCCTGTCTGCCCTTTTTCCGGGTGGATTATGTCAAGGGTTAACTTTGCTCTGCCTCATTCTGGGTTCAGGTGTGCTATTTAGCTCAGATGCATCCTGCTGGCGGTGTCAGCTATAGTTCTGCCTTCAGCATGTGAACCAGACTCTAGTAGCTCTTGATCTGTCCTGCTGTGATCCCTGACTTGCCTCGTGTCTGTTGACTCCCTCTGTGTGCCTTTTTCCCAGTGTTTCCCTGTTTGTTGGTTTGATTCTCTGGTTTTTGACTTGGTTCGTATTCGGACTCGCTTCTGCCTTCTGTCTTTGTTTTATCCGCTTCTGACCATTGCTGAAACCCCTGGCTTGTTCCTGACCAAGTACACTGCTGCTACTATTGGAACTTCTGCTTCTGTTTTTTGACTCGGCTTATCTGACCACTCTCTCGCCACTTGGTGGAGTCTGTGCTGCTGCTCTGTGTGTTCAGTCTTACTTCCCTCTCAAGCTCCTCCTGGTGGAGATTGCGCTATACTGCAGCATGACTTAAGGGGGAATTGCCAGTGTGATGTGTAATGGTTACCAGTGTGATGCCACTCTCTGCTTGCCTGATCTCACTGCAGAGCAGTGTGTGATTATACCTGACACATCTGCAGATTTCTCTCAGCTTCCAGCTCACATGCAGACAGAGTTGCAATATTGTTGCAATACAGCAGAGCTGAGGGAGAAGCAAAAAGTGTTCTTGCAAGAAGACAAGGTTCATTTCTCCTGTTCTGTGTTAGTTACTTGTCACGGGATAACGGTGCTGGAGTACCTCTTTAGTACCACCCCGTGTTTCAAGAGGTCCACTCTGCTTTGGCTGGAGTCTGAATGAAGGACGCTGGCTGGAATTGCTTGGTTACATGGGCGCATATAAAAGATCACTGCTTCTCCATGTAGTTCCAGTCTGACAACACTTTACTCACAGGACACAGAATATATGACACAGATACAGAGGGCAGGCCAATAGAAAAGCGGCATGTCAGACATACATTACAATAGCCGCAGGTGGCTGGAGCCTGCCGATATTTACTGTGGGAATTACAAAGGTGGGGGGAGGACAGAAGGGGGATATCTTGTCCCCTCTGCCCAGGGGCGCAGCCTGTGGGCTGATGCATTAGGGACATGCATTTCACATAGAACCTATTATACATACATATAACTGCACAACATATTCTGGGTGCTGAGGGGTTCCGTAACCTTCCAGAGGCTGGCTGACCGGCTTCTGGATGGTCTCCAGGACTATGCTTGTGCCTACCTGGACGACATCGCCATCTACAGCGCGACATGGGAAGAGCATCTAAATCACCTAGAGACAGTAATGGACAGGATCCACAAGGCCGGAATCACCTGAACCCAAACAAGTGTCACGTGGGCAAAGCAGAGGTTCAGTATTTAGGGCAAGTATTTGGGTGGGAAGTGGGAAACAGCGACCAGAACCAGCCAAGATTGAGGCCATAGCCAAATGGCCCACCCCACGCACTAAAACCCAGGTCATGGCGTTTCTAGGGACAGCGGGGTATTACAGGAAATTTGTTCCCAATTACAGCAGTGTAGCCAAGCCCCTCACTGATCTGACCCGTAAGAACCAACCCCGCCAGGTAACCTGGACCCCAGAGTGTGAGAAAGCCTTCCGCCAGCTAAAGGACGCCCTCACTAATGCCCCTTGTTCACACAGACGCTTCTTATGTTTGGATTGGGGGCAGTACTGAGCCAAGTCGGGCCGGACAGCCAAGAACACCCGGTAGCTTACCTGAGTCGGAAACTACTGCCCCGTGAAGTAAGCTATGCGGCCATCAAGAAGGAGTGCCTGGTGGTAGTATGGGCACTCAAAAAGTTGCAACCATATTTGTATGGACGACAGTTTTCCCTCCTAACGGACCATAATCCCCTAGTCTGGCTTAATCGGGTCTCCGGAGACAACGACAGATTGCTGCGGTGGAGTTTAGCCCTACAACCTCTGGACTTCACCATCCATTACAGACCCGGCAAACAAAACGGTAACGCCGATGGACTAAGTCGACAAACGGAACTTGTACCAACCCCATAAACTTCGGTCATCCCAAACCGATCCGTTAAGGATCAGACTGTGTATGCCGATCGCGTCGCTGAAAAGGGGAGCCATGTTACGTGTTATGGAACCCCTCAGCACCCAGAATATGTTGTGCAGTTATATGTATGTATAATAGGTTCCATGTGAAATGCATGTCCCTAATGCATCAGCCCACAGGCTGCGCCCCTGGGCAGAGGGGACAAGATATCCCCCTTCTGACCTCCCCCCACCTTTGTCATTCCCACAGTAAATATCAGCAGGCTCCGGCCACCTGCGGCTATTGTAATTTATGTCTGGCCTGCCGCTTTTCTATTGGCCTGCCCTCTGTATCTGTGTGATATATATTCTGTGTCCTGTGAGTAAAGTGTTGTGAGACTGGAAATACGTGGAGAAGCAGTGATCTTTTATATGCGCCCATGTAACCAAGCAATTCCAGCCAGCGTCCTTCATTCAGACTCCAGCCAAAGCAGAGTGGACCTCCTGAAACAAGGGGTGGTACTGAAAGAGGTACTCCAGCACCGTAGACCCCGTTACACTTGTCTCACTGGTAACTCAACCTTCATGCAAAATAAGCTCTAGGGCCAGAGTTATCTCCAGGCATCATCCATCCCGAAGCCTGGAAGAGGTCACTTAAATAAAGTGATAAAATATGACTTCTCAACAACAAGACATCTGATGAGGGGTGCACAGGTAGGTCTTTTTCAGCATTCTATAACCTGTATGCCCATATTAATAATTTAGATAGGTCAAATGCCCAGACAGATTCCCTTTAAGGAATACGGGCCTGTAGGGAATGATTGCCATTCATCAGTCTGAGGAAGCTTTATGTGCACTGTTATTACAACCATATTAGTTACTAGATGGCAGCCCGATTCTAAAGAATCGGGAGTCTAGAATCCATATATACTTTATTTATTCAAATGTAAGAATAATACAATTAATAAATAATAGTAAGAAAGAACAAAAAATGGCTGCACTCACCAGCTCTTGACAATTCTTGACAGTACGGCACATTTCTGATTGGTCGCTCGCGGCAGGCGGCAACCAATCAGAAAAGTGCCGCGCACCACGAAGGCATATATCTTTGTCCACCCTGAGCGGGTGTAGGACGCTGGTGACGTCACTTATCTCCGGACATTATCTCCGGACAAAGCCACGGAAGTTGGCACAAATTGCCGGAAGTAGTATTCTAGGCAATTATATATTAGATTTTAATGTTATCAGTGTTTACCTTTGAACGTTTATATTGTATTGTCCTGTCACCAGCCATGTGTACGATTATCGGCCGAAAGCCTTTCTGGAACCAATAATCACCCCATGTAAAGGTATCTTTATAAGTTAAAGATTCAGAATACTATGACTTTTATCATATCCTGAACAGTCAAGTTTTTTATGAACCGTTAAGGTTTTCTGGTTGAAGTAAAAAAAACTCTGAGTGTTTACAGTTTGAAACCATAAAATGTTGAAAAATTATGTCGTTCTTGAGTATATCACTCAATGGTGCTCATAAACGTGTCAAATTTGATCTATAATATACTTTAATATACGTTACTTTAATCTTTAATATACTTAAGAACAGTGCCCCAGACATCACACAGGGGATCTGAAACACCGCACAGTGGTCCAAAATATCGCTGTGCTCTGCCTGGGGCCCCATATGCTGCCTGGGGCCCCTGTGCTCTGCCTGGGGCCCCTGTGCTCTGCCTGGGGCCCCATGTTCTGCCTGGGGCCCCTGTGCTCTGCCTGGGGCCACTGTGCTCTGCCTGGGGCCCCATATGCTGCCTGGGGCCCCTGTGCTCTGCCTGGGGCCCCATATGCTGCCTGGGGCCCCTGTGCTCTGCCTGGGGCCCCATAGGCTGCCTGGGGCCCCTGTGCTCTACCTGGGACCACTGTGCTCTGCCTGGGGCCCCATATGCTGCCTGGGGCCCCTGTGCTCTGCCTGGGGCCCTTGTGCTCTGCCTGGGGCCCCATGTTCTGCCTGGGGCCACTGTGCTCTGCCTGGGGCCCCATAGGCTGCCTGGGGCCCCTGTGCTCTGCCTGGGACCACTGTGCTCTGCCTGGGGCCCCATATGCTGCCTGGGGCCCCTGTGCTCTGCCTGGGGCCACTGTGCTCTGCCTGGGGCCCCATATGCTGCCTGGGGCCCCTGTGCTCTGCCTGGGGCCCCATATGCTGCCTGGGGCCCCTGTGCTCTGCCTGGGGCCCCTGTGCTCTGCCTGGGGCCCCATGTTCTGCCTGGGGCCACTGTGCTCTGCCTGGGGCCCCATGTTCTGCCTGGGGCCACTGTGCTCTGCCTGGGGCCCCATAAGCTGCCTGGGGCCCCTGTGCTCTGCCTGGGACCACTGTGCTCTGCCTGGGGCCCCATATGCTGCCTGGGGCCCCTGTGCTCTGCCTGGGGCCACTGTGCTCTGCCTGGGGCCCAATATGCTGCCTGGGGCCACTGTGCTCTGCCTGGGGCCCCATATGCTGCCTGGGGCCCCTGTGCTCTGCCTGGGGCCCCATATGCTGCCTGGGGCCCCTGTGCTCTGCCTGGGGCCCTGTGCTCTGCCTGGGGCCCCATGTTCTGCCTGGGGCCCCTGTGCTCTGCCTGGGGCCATTGTGCTCTGCCTGGGTGTAGGACACTGGTGACGTCACTTATCTCCGGACATTAGCTCCGGACATTAGCTACGGACATTAGCTCTGGACAATAGCTCCGGACAATAGCTCCGGACAAAGCCACGGAAGTTGGCACAAATTGCAGGAAGTAGTATTCTAGGCAATTATATATTAGATGTATGAGAAACAAAATTCAGAATTTTTAAGAACCAAAAGAACAATGCAAAGACCCAGTTTTATTTAGCACTAGCTGAAGACCCCGGCGTTGCCCGGGCATAGTAACTAACTGTGGTTAGTTATAACAAATGATAATGATTATATTGCACTTAAAAACTCTTTGTTGAAGCAAAAGGGTTTTTTAACACAATATTAACCCCTTAACGACTGCCGATACGACTTTTAACGGTGGCAGTTAAGGCCTTATTCCTCCTGCACTTCATGCTCCTTCTTTTTACACAGCCTCCTCCTGCACCTCACGCTCTTCCTTTATACACAGCATTTTTCTTCAGCACAGCTTTTCTCCTTTATAGTCGCCTCCTCCGGCAGTACCTCACACTCCTCTTCCATATACAATTGGAAACACTTCATCCCGAGAGAAATTGCACTAATTGCAATAAAGCATATCGTATACACAGCCTACTTCTTCTGCAGCACCACTTTTCTCCTTTAGACCTCGTTCACACGTTATTTGGTCAGTATTTTTACCTCAGTATTTGCAAGCTAAAACTTGGGAGTAAAACAATCAGAGGAAAAGTATACTAGAAACACGTCACCACTTCTGTATTTTTCTACCACTCGTGGTTTTGGCTTATAGATACTGAGGTAAAATACTGACCAAATACTGAACGTGTGAATGTGGCCTTATACACAGTCTCTACCTGCAGCGCCTCACTCTTCTCTATACACAGCCTCATATTGCAGCAGCACCTTACTTCTCTCATTTTCCCATCACACCTATAATTTCCCCCCTCACATCTCTCATTTTCCCCCTCATATATCTCATTTTCCCCTCACTCCTCTCATTTTCCCCCTCACACCTCTCATTTTCCCCCTCACTGCTCTCATTTTCCCCCCTCACACCTGTCATTTTGACCTCACACCTGTCATTTTCCGATCACTCCACTATTTTACCCTCACTCCTCTCATTTTCCACTCACATCTCTTCATTTTCACCTCACACCTTTCATTTTCACCTCACACCTTTCATTTTCCCCTCACTCCTCTTATTTTCCCCTCACTCCACTATTTTCCCGACTCCTCTCTTCCCCTCACACGTGCACAGCAACTTCCTGTTATGAGCACAGCGGTGTAATCCTTGAGGCTCCTCCCTTTCCCTTGACATCATGCCTCACAGGAGCAACTCCATTCTGGACACGACGGAGCTAGATGTGGCCTGTGCCTGCCACACACTGATATTCTGAAGGCGGCGGCCCTGATTGTATCTCGCAGCGGCTGCGACATGGCTTTTGAGGTGAATGTGTCTCCGCCCATGTGTGCTAACAACGTGGGCCGTGTGGACGGGGCTTTGCGTGTGGAGTGAGTGTGGCTATGCGGAGTGGGCGTGGCTTGATACATACACACACATACCTACACTCAGCTTTATATATATATATATATATATATATATATATATATATATATATATATATACAGATTTTCTCTTCGCCACAACAGCACCCACTGAGAGAGGGGATCCGCCCCTAGGAACAGGAAACCCTACGGAGAGATAAAAGGGGCGGTCCCCCTCGCTCCCACAGTTTGGTTTCCTGTTCCTATGGGAAATCCACGGAGAAGAGGATGCCTAGCCTGGATGCCGCTTGCGCAGTTTACCTGAGAGGACGGCAAGGGCTCCAGAGCTGGATGCAGCGTCGGGGGTTCTCTTCTCAGCTTCTCCCCTCTGCTGGCAGGCGCCGTGAGGCCAGAACTGTTGGAGTTGCTGGCTCATGGAAGTCCACCTGGAGACGTCTGCGGGACCAAGCGCGAGGTATGATGCCGCTTTACCTAGGTAAGCGCTCAGACAGCGTGGAGGTCCACTGTTTCCCCGGGAGGATAGCGGTAACCTCCGGGGTGAGGGAGGAGACAGACGGCACCTACGCTGATTCCGGTGGCAGCGCAGGCGCATAAGGCATGGCCGCGACCCGGAAGTGGTTAGCACTTCCGGGTTCAACCGGAAGAAGATGGCGGCCCCCATATGAAAAGGACGCCGGCGCTATTGCTCCGGCGTCCACAATGGATTCAGCGCAGAACCCTGCGATGCTTTCTGTAGAAGACACCGCAGCTACCCCACGTACACGTGGCAGCAGCAGTCGCTCTAAACAGAGCGGATCCTCTAGGAAAAAGTCGGACCAAGTCGGTTCTCCGCCCCAGTCTCCTCCTCGTCAATCGGTACCGTAAAAGCTTCACTGGGGTGAGTGTGCATCTACCCCAATAAGCTGACTATTGTTCCCTCTCCTTCTATGCACCCTAGGGAAAGAAAACTGAAAAAACGAAGCACAAACAGTGTGCGTTATGTCTCAAGCCCCTCCCGGATAGTTACAAAAAGAGGCTTTGTAAATCATGTATTGATTCTACCTTGCGGGAGGAAGCCTCAGTTAAATCAGAGGACATCAGACTCATGATTAGACAAGAATTACAGGCCTTACATAGTTCTGATAAAGAACCGCGTATCAAGGGTAAAAGAGGATACGAATCCCCTATATCTGATCCATCTTCTGATATGGAGAAGGCAGACTCTGATACTTCCCACGAATATGTTTCCTCAGATGAGGACCAGGATACATGCTTTCCCACTGACAGTATTGATAACCTTGTCAGGTCCGTTTGTAACACCATGGGCATCGAGGATTCTAAAGTCCCCAGAACACAGCAGGATATTATGTTTGCCGGTTTATCGGAAAAGAAGAGGCCCTCTTTTCCGGTGATAGCAGCAATAAAAACTTTAGTCAAAAAAGAGTGGGAAAGCCAGGGGCAAAGGGGATTACCTCCATCCTCAAAAAGACGTTATCCCTTCAATGATGAAGAGTTTTCAACATGGACAAAAGCGCCAAAGGTAGACGCTGCAGTAGCATCCACATCCAAAAAATCTTTGCTACCTGTAGAGGATTCAGGCTCATTACAGGACCCGTTAGACCGTAAAGCCGACTCTCTGTTAAAAAGAGCCTGGGAGTCGTGTACGGGAGCCTTCAGGCCGGCTATCTCAGCTACATGCACTGCTAGGTCCATGTTAGTCTGGCTGAGTGACTTAGAGGAAGGACTTAAAAGCGGTCTTTCTAGAGACAAACTGAGGTCCTCTATACCCTTAATTAGAGGGGCTACAGCCTTCCTGGCGGATTCATCTGCCGACTCTATACGCTTGGCAGCCAAGTCGGCAGGTCTCACGAATGCAGCACGTAGAGCCCTGTGGCTTAAGGGCTGGAAGGGTGATCCCCAGACGAAATCCAAATTATGTGGCCTCCCATGTCAGGGTGAGTAACTGTTTGGTACCAAACTGGACGAAATCCTCACTAAAGCGGGAGAGAGAAAGAAGGGCTTCCCTAATAATAATTACCTTCCGTCCTATAGGAGAGCGTTCCGGAAGCCCGTGTTTAATAAAAGAAAAGAGTTTAAGAACCAAGACCGCTGGACCCCTAGAGATACCAAACAAAGGGGTGCATTCTTTGGGAAGCGCCCTTTCAAAACTGAAGACAAACCCCGTTAGAGCAGATCTACCTGTGGGAGGTAGATTGTCCTCCTTCTCAAACCAATGGAGGAAAATAACATCAAACGTGTGGGCAAATAGTCTCATCACCTCTGGTTTAAAGTTAAAATTTGCCCGAGTCCCTCCGGACTCATTTCTATTGACTTCTTTAAAATCGCCGTCTCAACAGGAGGCATTAGAACAAGAAGTAATGAATCTTCTGTCAAAAGGAGTTTTGGTGGAGGTTCCATTTCTTCAGGAGGGGAAAGGGTTCTATTCCCCTTTATTTTTAATTCCAAAACCTGATGGATCGTTCAGAACCATTATAAATCTTAAAAAGCTGAACACCTTCTTAGAAAATCAAACCTTTAAAATGGAATCTATCCGGTCCACCATAAAACTCCTGTTTCCCCATTGCTTTATGGCGGTTCTTGACTTGAAAGATGCGTATTACCATCTACCAATCTTTAAGGAACATCAACAATATCTCCGCGTGGCGATTGTACTAAATGGGTGTATACGACATTTTCAGTATACAGCGATGCCCTTTGGACTATCAATAGCTCCAAGGGTGTTCACTAAACTGATGTCAGAGGTAATGTCATATCTAAGATCAAAAGACACCCTCATAATCCCATACCTGGACGACCTCTTGGTAGTGGGAAAATCCCCTTCACAATGTCAGCAACGATTGTGTGATATAATTTCATCTTTGCAGAAATTAGGGTGGTTAATAAATTGAGAAAAATCTAGGCTAGTCCCGACAACTCGGCAAACATTTTTGGGGATTATATTAGACTCTATAAAACAGAAATGTTTCCTCCCAGAAAACAAAAATATAACAGTTAGAAATAAAGTTCAGTCTGTATTAGATAAACCTATAATATCCCTGCGGGAAGGCATGTCCCTACTTGGCTCCTTCACGTCATGTATACCGGCTGTTCCATGGGCTCAGTTCCATTCAAGGTGTTTACAGTATGCAATTTTACATGAGGAGATAAAATTACAAGGACGATTAGACAGTAAAATTTCCCTTTCCGGTGACATAATCCAATCCCTAACCTGGTGGCTAGAACCGGATCATCTAACTAGTTTCCCTGGGTGGTTAAACCCTCAAACATAATATTTACAGATGCCAGTCCTAATGGTTGGGGAGCACATTTAAGGGACCAGATAGTCCAAGGGCTATGGTCGGTTACGGAGTCAGATGACTGCTCTAGTAAAAAAGAACTAAAAGCTATCTATCATGCCCTATGTGAATTCCTTCCGCAGCTACACGGAACACATACCAGAGTTCTCTCAGACAACATGACATCAGTGGCTTACATCAATCATCAAGGGGGAACAAGATCAGGCACTCTCATGTCTATAGCCGAAGACATCCTAACCCTAGCCGAGAATCATCTTCTGTCCTTGTCAGCTCTTCATGTCAGAGGAGTAGACAACTCAAAAGCGGACTTTCTCAGTCGTCATACCCTCCACCAAGGGGAGTGGGTGTTAAATCATCAGATATTCAAGATGATAACCATGAAATGGGGTATACCCCACATAGATCTCTTCGCTACAAGAGACAACAGGCAGGTAAAAACATTCGCCTCAATGTTCCGAACCGACAACCCCGATGTTCTCGATGCCCTCCAGGTTCCATGGACATTTCAGAAGGCATATGCCTTTCCTCCGTTGATTCTTCTTCCAACAGTAATCAGGAAGATAAGGGAGGACAGAGCGAACATAATATTGATTGCCCCGTTTTGGCCAAAGAGACCATGGTTTTCCCTGCTCACAGCCATGTCCATCTCGGATCCATGGATTCTCCCAGAGGATCAGGATCTTCTCTTCCAGGGGCCCTTCAACCACCCTCATGTGAAGGGACTACGGTTGACAGCCTGGAATTTGAGAGGCAGCTGTTAAAACTAAGAGGCTTCTCTGATAAAGTAATTGATACTTATTGCTAAGTAGAAAAAGATCCACTACATCTATCTATGTAAGAGTGTGGAAAAAATTCTTAAGCCTCTATCCATCAGCCCTGTCAAATGAAATTCCGGTCTCTATTATTCTCGAATTTCTCCAGAGAGGACGTGATTTAGGCCTTGCAGTTAGTACCTTAAAAGTACAAGTTTCTGCACTAGGAGCCTTGTATAGTCACAACATTGCGGGTGATAGGTGGATAGCCAGATTTATTTCAGCCTGCCAGAGATCAGAACCAGTTCAAATTCCCCACTTACCTCCTTGGGATGTTAATCTAGTCCTTGAAGCCTTGACAGATCACCCGTTTGAGCCTCTACACTCAGCTCATATTAAACACGTCTCCCTCAAGACTGCTCTTCTTGTCGCTCTAGTATCGGCAAGAAGGGTAAGTGACATACAGGCACTATCAGTAGATCCTCCCTTTATGTCAATATTGCCAGATAGAATTGTCCTGAAAACAGACCCTTCCTACCTACCTAAAATGTGTACTAAATTTCATAGATCTCAAGAAATCCTTCTTCCTTCCATGATAACCCTACAAATCAGGAAGAGGAGAAGTACCATACTTTAGATGTGAGAAGGGCTGTAATAACTTATCTAGACAGGACTAGCGCCTGGAGGAAGAGCAGGGCTCTTTTTGTTTCCTTCCAGGGTCAAAGGAAAGGAGCTGGTATTACAAAAGGCACCTTATCCCGATGGATTCGGGAGGCGATATACCTGGCCTATTTGTCTAAAGGGGAAGATCCACCTGAGACTGTAAAGGCACATTCCACCCGGGCGATAGCATCATCCTGGGCAGAGCGAGCAGAGGTTCCAATCGATCTCATATGTAAGGCCGCAACCTGGTCTTCTCCTACTACCTTCTATAGTCACTATAGACTAGATCTATCTGCCTCATCTAACTTGTCTTTCGGTAGATCAGTTCTTAACACAATAATCCCCCCCAAATAACTATCTCTGAAAGTCTCTCAGTGGGTGCTGTCGTGGCGAAGAGAAAACACCGGATTACGTACCGGTAATGCTCTTTTATAGAGCCACGACAGCACCCCTTCACTTCCCTCCCTTATATATTAGTTTGCATATGAGCACTATTAAGGGTGATTGGTTCTTGTAAATATACGTAATTAAGATAAAATGATAATATAGAATTGCCTACTAAAACTGTTGGGCGGTTCCTCGCAATCTCTGTAACCCAAACTGTGGGAGCGAGGGGGGCCGCCCCTTTTATCTCTCCGTAGGGTTTCCTGTTCCTAGGGGCGGATCCCCTCTCTCAGTGGGTGCTGTCGTGGCTCTATAAAAGAGCATTACCGGTACGTAATCCGGTGTTTTACTTCACTTTTTCACTCTGATTTTAGAATCCTAGCAGTGAACATTGTCTCATTACAAGCATTTACAGCAGCACTTGTCCTCTCATAATGCTGTCACCTCAGATGCAGAACTGTACCTGATCATAACGACTACAGTACAGCACAGTTGAACCTTGTCTGATTACAAACACAAGAAGCAGATTTGCAGTTGGCTACTTGCAGTGCTACCAGCTTTGCTGTACTGCTATTACCCCACACTGGCTCCCTGTGAGATGGAAGCTAAAGCACTGAAAGGACTGCAGCTGAAAATGTGCTTGTAATGAAATAAACGTCACTTTTTTTGTACTGTGTTAGCTTTGCTGTTCTATGTAAGCTCTGCTTTACTGTGTTAGGCCCACTTCACATATCAATGTCTCCAGTACGTGAGGTGACAGTTTTCACACCTACTGGAGGCACTTAAATATGTAGACCCATTCAAATCTATGAGTCTGCGCACACATCAGTGTGTTACCAGGGACCATGTGTCAGTGTGCAAAAAACATAGATGTCTGTTTTTCTTCCATAATACATCCCACACACACACACACTGATGATACACAAGTGACATCCATGTGTCATCAGTGCGACACGTATCGGCGTCTGGGAAAAGCTTTACAGTTATCGCTGTTCCCGGGCACCAGATGTTGAATCCTACTCTCATCATTGCCGCCTAGTTAGGCAACGGTGTTGACAGTTGTAGTCGGCACCCGCCATCTGTATATCGCCCGTAATAAATAAATGTTTTTGTGGGTTTTTTTAAATGGTGTGGGGTCCCCCTTAATTTTCCTAACCAGCTGAGGGAAAGCAAACAGCTGGGGGCTGTTGTTATTATTCTAGGAAGGGGCCAATAGCCATAAAGGTTACCAGCCTGTTAATAACAGCTCACAGCTCTCTGCGTAGCCTTTATTGGTTAGTCAAATGGGAGACCCAAAAAAATAAGGATATGGGGTCTTCCCCTATTTTTACTAACCAGCAAAGGTTAAACAGACAGCTGGGGGCTGATATTAGTAGGCTAGAAAGAGGCCATGGATATTGGCCCCCTCCCAGACGAAGAACACCAACCCTCATCACCTCCAGAAAAGGCGCATCCATCAGATGCACCAATTCTGGCGCTTAGCCTCACCTCTTCCCACTTGCCCTGGCGCGTTGGCAAGTGAGATAACAGTTTTAGGGTTGATATCAAATGTTTTATACCCACTGACATCAAGCCCAGGGGTTACTAATGGTGAGGCGTCTATCAGACACGCCCATTACTAACCTGGTGGTCAAAATTAATAAAGACAACACAGAAAAAGTCCTTTAATTGTACAAATTACTGGGCTCTTCCCTCATGAGAATGCGGCTACAGTGATGAGCGGTGACATAATTAAAGGGGTTGTCTGAGCTTTCTGTATAATTTGTGTGTACCTAGGATGCAGAATGCTGACAGTATGTAATATGCTCCCTGTCAGCATTCTGCATGGTGTCCCAGGTATCGCCGCGGTGTCCTGATTCTTCAGGAACTGCTCACTCCCAGACTAGAGTTTTCCTGTCTGGCAGAGCCCATTAGTAACTAACTAGCTAACTAACTGTCACTATATCATTGGTCGTAACCATTGATACCTAAGGTCCTGCAATGCCTGCAAATGAGGAAAGATACATAACGAATCAGAAAACTTATACTACATTTTCTAATTGGAGGTATTTGCTAATATTATTATTATACCTACTACCTATTAAGATAGGATCTTGTAGATGGGAATACTCCTATAAGTCAGTCCTACAGTGACATTTTCCTTAGTATATTTCTGTTGGCACTACCATGGAAAAGAAAAATATTCTCCTCTCTCCTATGGTGCTTCCATGAGTCGTGAGATTCAAATTAACAGTAATTATCATTTTGGTGTAAGCTGGTACAAAAAAACGTAATCAGGTTGTGCAAAAAAATCCCAGTAAAATGTATAAATGTTCTCTTCACTCATCAAATTTGAAAATAAAAGTGGATAAACAGCTACTGTTTGGGCTTCTTTAGATATCGCAGCCATATATTGTCAGAGCAATAAGGGCGAATTCAGACATTCATGAAACATAATCCAAGTACAGACCATGATGCATGGACTGCTTGCTGTTATGGAGCCTTGTTGAGTTTGGGCCTGAATTTGCCCTTATTCCCATTATATTTGGGAGTCAGGTCACCCTGAAGGAACCCAGTTCCATTTAGTTTTTATAGTCCTTTGTGGGACAATCGTACTTTCCTGATTATCAGATGCCAGATTAAAGACTGTTACTGCACTTCTTAATTTCAATGTTAAATAATCAAAAAACTGTTCAGGTTAAACTAATAAAATATTAAAATGTCCAACGTATTGACATTTAGGCCATGTGCACACGTTCAGTATTTTTTGCGTTTTTTCACATTTTTTCGCTATAAAGACGTGATAAAAACGCGAAAAAAACGCTAACATATGCCTCCTATTATTTACAGGGTATTCCGCATTTTTTGTGCAAATGTTGCATTTTTTTTCCGCGAAAAAAATCGCATCGCGGAAAAAAAAGCAACATGTTCATTAAAAATGCGGAATTGCGGGGATTCCGCACACCTAGGAGTGCATTGATCTGCTTACTTCCCGCATGGGGCTGTGCACACCATGCGGGAAGTAAGCAGATTATGTGCGGTTGGTACCCAGGGTGGAGGAGAGGAGACTCTCCTCCAGGCCCTGGGCACCATATAATTGGTCAAAAAAAAAGAATTAAAATAAAAAATAGTGATATACTCACCTTCGATGGCCTCCGGAGTCTTCCCGCCTCTCCGGTGCATGCTGCCGCTTCGGTTCCTATAGCTGGTGTGCGGTGAAGGACCTGCGATGACGTCGCGGTCTTGTGATTGGTCGCGAGACCGGTCATGTGACCGCTCACGTGACCGCGACGTCATGGAAGGTCCTGCACACACACAGCATCTATAGGAACGGACGCCGCTGAGGAGATCCGCTGTCTGCAGGTGAGTATAAGCATTTTTTTTATTGTTTTTTATTATTTTTAAACATTCTATCTTTTACTATAGATGCTGCATAGGCAGCATCTATAGTAAAAAGTTGGTCACACTTGTCAAACACTATGTTTGACAAGTGTGACCAACCTGTCAGTTTTCCAAGCGATGCTACAGATCGCTTGGAAAACTTTAGCATTCTGCAAGCTAATTTCGCTTGCAAAATGCTAAAAAAACGCGAAAAAAACGGGAAAAAAACCGCAAAAAAAAATGCGGATTTCTTGCAGAAAATTTCCGGTTTTCTTCAGGAAATTTCTGCAAGAAATCCGGACGTGTGCACATACCCTTACAGTAGGTTTCATTATAATTTCAGAATTTTCTTCCAATTCCACCAGTCACCAGTGTCGTTTATTGCTACATATTGTTTAGCCGTCACTCACCTCGGTTCTGGCGGTTTCATGGCAGCAGCAGTCTGACTGGTCTTGCCGTCTTGTCTGTTTTTCACATCACTCTCTTTGCCGTCCTCTTCTGAATTCTGTAGAAGTATTTTGAGAAAGTGGAAATAAACATTACACTTTATCACTTCTCAGGAATATGGAGGTGTTCAGACCATACAAAAGCAAACGGCACTTTATAACCTTCCTCTTTATCTCCATTCACTCCGAGATACTAGAGTAAATCCCCAGCGCTGGCCTACAAGACACATTTAGGCTATGTTCACACTTTGCGGGTTTTGCCGCGGATCTGCAGCGGATTTGACACTGCAGATCCGCAGCAGTTTTCCATGCAGGGTACAGTACAATGTTACCCTATGGAAAACAAAACCCGCTGTGCACATGCTGTGGATTTCCGCGCAAAAAGCCGCGCGGCTTTTCTGCGGAAAAAAAGAAGGAGCATGTCACTTCTTGGTGCAGAATCGCAGCGATTCTGCACCCATAGAAATGCATTGATCCGCTAACTTCCCGCATGGGGCTGTGCCCACGTTGCGGGAAGTTAAGCGGATAATGTGCCGATGGTACCCGGGGTGGAGGAGAGGAGACTCTCCTCCAGGCCCTGGGAACCATATTTTGGTGTAAAAAAAAGAATAAAAATAAAAAATAATCCTATACTCACCTCTCTGCGCTGCCCGCGGCGTCCGGTCTCAGTTGCTGTGCCGAACAGGACCTGTGGTGACGTCGCGGTCACATGACCGTGATGACGCCGCGGTCACATGACCGTGACGTGACGAAGGTCCTTGTCAGCACAGCCGCTTGCAGCGCCGAGGAGATCGCGACGTCAGAGGGTGAGTATAAGGAGATTTTTGTGTACTCACCGTAAAATCTCTTTCTCTTAGCCTCTAATTGGGGGACACAGGACCATGGGTGTTATGCTGCTGTCCACTAGGAGGCGACACTATGCATAATCTGAAAAAGATTAACTGTGGCTCCTCCTGTGCAGTATACACCCCTGGACGGCATCAGCCTTCTCCAGTTTTGTGCAAAAGCAGTAGGAGGAACGTAACATGAATAACATAATTATGCCTGTAAGAAGGCAACTATGTACGAGCTCAAGAAACAATATGAGAACTCAACAGTTACAACAGCCCGGAAAGGGCAACAGGGTGGGAGCTGTGTCCCCCAATTAGAGGCTAAGAGAAAGAGATTTTACGGTGAGTACACAAAAATCTCCTTTACTCTGTCGCCTCATTGGGGGACACAGGACCATGGGACGTCCTAAAGCAGTCCCTGGGTGGGAAGCAATGGACGAATATTGTGCAGACAGGCCCGTACACTTAGGGCACCGCCGCCTGCAGGACACGTCTACCCAGGCTCGCGTCCGCTGAGGACTGGGTATGAACCCTGTAGTGTTTAGTAAACGTGTGTAAGCTAGTCCAAGTGGCCGCCTTACACACTTGTTGTGCCGAAGCCTGGTGCCGAATGGCCCAGGAGGCCCCTACCGCCCGTGTAGAGTGTGCCATAATACCGGCTGGAAGAGGAGAATTCTTAAGGCGGTACGCCTCTTGTATGGTGGATTTGATCCACCTGGCAAGAGTAGCTTTGGAAGCTGGCATACCCTTGTGGCCGCCTTCCGGAAGGAGGAAAAGGGAATCAGACCTCCGGAAGGACGCAGTCCTAGACACGTATATACGCAAAGCCCTGACAAGGTCAAGCGTATGCAGAGCCTTCTCCACTCTATGAACCGGAACCGGACAAAGGGATGGTAGTGAAATTTCCTCATTGAGGTGGAAGTCGGACACAACCTTCGGAAGGAAGGATGGGACCGTACGAAGAACTACCTTGTCCTGGTGAAATGCCAGGAAAGGCCGTCTGCAGGAGAGTGCTGTCAGTTCAGACACCCTGCGTAGCGAGGTGATTGCCACCAGGAAAACCACCTTCTGGGAAAGAAGGCGGAGCGGGACCTCCTTAAGGGGTTCGAAGGGTGGTTCCTGCAATGCTGTCAGGACCAGGTTGAGGTCCCACGTTTCCAGTGGTCGTCTGTAGGGGGGAACCAATCGGGAAACCCCCTGAAGGAAAGTTCTTACTTGCGGCTTGGTAGCAATGCGCTTTTGGAAAAGCACTGAGAGGGCTGACACCTGGCTCTTAAGTGAGCCCAATGACAGCCTGGCCTCCAGACCCGATTGGAGAAAACCAAGTACTTTGGGTAGGGAATAAGGGAGTGGGATCTGGCCACGAGATTCGCACCAGGTAAAGAAAGCTTTCCAGGTACGGTAATAAATCTTGGTAGAGGCTGGTTTCCGTGCTCTGATCATGGTTCCAATGACATCTGCTGAGAGCCCTGCCTGGGTTAGAACCCAGGTCTCAAGGGCCACGCCGTCAAATTGAGAGCCCCTGAGTTCTGGTGGTAGAACGGCCCTTGTGATAGAAGATCGTGGCGGTCGGGGAGACGCCAGGGGGCGTCTGCTGTGAGCTGTACGATGTCGGCGTACCATGTGCGTCTGGGCCAGTCCGGTGCAATGAGGATGGTTGGAACTCCCTCTTGTTTGATCTTCCTCACCACTCTGGATATCAGGGGGAGAGGTGGAAAAATATACAGAAGCTGGAACTGGGTCCAGTCCTGAACCAGAGCGTCTGCTCCGAGCGACCGCGGATCGTGTGTTCTGGCAATGAAGTTGGAGACCTTGGCATTAAAATAGGATGCCATTAGGTCCACATCCGGGGTCCCCCAGCGGAGACAGATCTGTTGAAAAATTTCGGGATGGAGAGACCACTCTCCCGAGTCTATTCCTTGTCGGCTGAGGAAGTCTGCTTCCCAGTTGTCCACACCCGGAATGTGGACCGCCGAAAGAACCGACCCTGTGTCCTCCGCCCAGCGGAGGATATGTGATACTTCCCGCATCGCCTGGGTACTGCGGGTCCCCCCTTGATGATTCACATATGCCACAGCCGTGGCATTATCCGACTGTATCCTGATGTGAGAGGCTGCCAGTAAGTGATGGAAGGCCCTCAATGCCAGAAGGATGGCACGAATTTCCAGGATGTTGATGAGCATGGTCGCTTCCGCTGGGGACCACTTGCCCTGTGCCCTGTGGTGTAGGTGCACCGCACCCCAACCCGTCAGACTCGCGTCGGTGGTCAGAACCTTCCATTGACCTGAGAGAAAGGATTTCCCCTTTGCTAGCGAGGTTGGCTTGAGCCACCAGTGCAGGGACCTCCTGGTTGACGACGTTAGCTGGAACTCCCTGTCGAGAGAGAAGGGATTCCTGTCCCAGGACTTGAGAATGGCTAGTTGGAGAGGTCTGAGGTGAAACTGGGCAAATGGGACGGCTTCTATTGCTGCTGCCATCTTGCCGAGGACTCTCATGGCAAACCGGAGAGATCGAGGGGGTTTGCGGAGGAGGGTGCGAACTGCTAGTCGGAGGGCCAGTGCCTTGTCCTTGGGAAGGAGCACTAGACCCCTGGAGGTGTTGAATAACATTCCCAGGAAGGTCAGAGACTGACTCGGGGTTGGTGATGACTTTTGTAGGTTGATTAACCAGCCCATGCGACTGAGAGTATCGGTTGTGATTGAGACGCTGAACTCGCAGTCCTTGAAGGTGGGAGCCTTGATGAGTAGATCGTCCAGGTATGGAACGACTACTATGCCTCTGGAATGCAGGACGTCCATGGTTGCTGCCATGACCTTGGTGAACACTCTGGGAGCCGTGGCGAGTCCAAAGGGGAGAGCCACGAATTGGTAGTGGTCCTGGCCTATTGCAAACCTGAGAAACCTCTGATGGGCAGGTGCAATGGGTATATGCAGGTATGCGTCTTGTATGTCTATGGAGGCGAGATATTCTCCCTTCTCCATGGACGCAATGATGGACCGAAGGGACTCCATGCGGAAGTGACGGACCCGTACATATTTGTTGAGCTGTTTTAGGTCTAGTATGGGCCGTACGCTGCCTCCTTTCTTGGGAACTACGAACAGATTGGAGTAGAACCCTCGGAAGCGGTCGGTCGTGGGTACCAGTACTATGATTCCTGCTTGAAAAAGCAAGGAGACCGCTTGGTGGTAGGCACGAGCCTTGGCTGGCGGTTTTGGGGGGACAGAGAGGAAGAATCCGTCCGGTGGGTTGGAGGTGAAGTCTATTTTGTATCCGGAAGACACTAGTTCCATGACCCACCTGTCTTCTGTAATAGGCAGCCAGACTTGATGAAAGAGCAAAAGTCGGCCGCCTACTGGTGTGGTGTCTTCCGGAGTTCGTGAGTCATGAGGAGGAGAAAGTCTGAGATTTTCCTCCTCTGGGCTTAGACTGGCCTGCTTTTGACTGCCAGGTGTTGTCCGGCCTTTGCGTCGATCGTGAGTTGTCCCTGCGTGTGGAACAGTTACGATTTTGTACTGGACGTGAGACGAACCAGCCGGAGGCATTCCGAAAGGATCGGAATCGAGTTTGGTTACGCTTCTAGTAAGTGCGTTTAGGTTTCAGTTGGGGAAGAGAAGTACTCTTACCCCCTGTGGCGTTGGATATCATAGTGTCCAACTGTTCACCGAAAAGTCTCCCACTGAGGTAGGGGAGGTGCGTGAGGGACTTCTTTGAGGCTGCGTCTGCTTTCCATTCCCGCAGCCAGAGGATACGCCGAATCGTGATGGCGTTTGATGCTATCCCCGCGACTCCCCTTGCTGAATCCAGAGCTGCATGGAGCATGTAATCTGCTACAACAGCAATTTGAACCGCTTGGTCCGACAGTTCAGGAGCGGATGCTTGGAAGGCCTGTAAATTCTTTGCCCAGGCCAGGATGGCCTTGGCAGCCCAAACTGAGGCGAACGCGGGAGCCAGGGATGCCCCTGCTGCCTCGAAAATTGAACGAGCCATGCGTTCTACCTGCCGGTCTGCTGCGTCCCTGAGGGTTGAGCTATCTGGCAGTGAAAGGAGGGTCTGTGCTGCTAGCCTGGAGACTGGGGGATCCACTTCAGGTGCATCTGTCCATTCCTTGGTGTCCTTCTGTGGGAAGGGGTACCTCGCCTCCAGATATTTGCGATTAGCGAATTTTTTCTCAGGCTGTGAGAGCTGTTTTTTAAGGATCGCCTTAAACTCTGGGTGGTTAGAGAAAACCTTAGGCGGCTGCAGAGGTCCTTCAAAGGAAATCTTATGTTCTGGGGCCTCTGGTGGCGGATCAGAAATGTCCAGCACCCGATGGATGGACGATATTATGTCCTCAACTAGCGCTGTATTGCTAGGAGGGATTGGGATCAGGGACCCCTCCGTTTCTCTGTCCGAGTCAGAGTCGCAGATGCCTTCCGAATCCTGTGTATTACTGGTGGGCTGGGGAGGAGGCCTTCTCTGGTTGGGGATTGCGGAGATCTGCATTGTCTGTCCCTGGAATGGGACGGTCTAGATGACCTGGAGCTACGGTGTCTCTCCCTAGAGGGGGATGACCGTGTGCTATGGGATGACGCAGATGGACTTGATCTATGGATCCGCTTGCGTCCTGACCTAGACGTGGATGTGCCAGGGTCATCTTGTTCCTGAGTCAAGCTCTCCCTTTGCTGGGTAACGGTCATAGCCGGGGCATGACCCTGCAGAGCCTGAAGCAATGTGGAGGTTAGGTTATCTATAGATTGCGTCATAGATTGCGATATCTGAGTAGCCCATTCCGGCGTGGCATTAGACACCGAGGCATTGGCAGGGGCTTCTTGAGGCTGTGACACAGTAGTTTGTATACAGTTCTGACAATGCGGGTACGTGCTACTACTGGGGAGAGCGGTCCCGCAGGCTGTGCAGAATGCATAATAGCAGTTCTGCCTGGTTCTCTTGGACCGTGAGCCCTGCATAGTGCACAAAGTGCAGAGGTGCTGCCAGCAGATGGACCTTACAGGGGTAGAGAACCCACAGGGGAGCCTTATAGGTAATATGGATTCATAGCTGAGTAAAAAGAACCCAGCTGTGATCTTACCCCACCAGTGTGCCCGTAGGTCCAGCGCCGAAGATCCACAGTCCTGTGCCCCCCGGAGACTGGCTGCCTGGTCCTGGTCCTGCAGACCGGGAGATGCAGTAATCTGCAGCCGAAAATGGCTGCAGAGACAGAGAAGAGAGGAGGAGAAGGGGGCGGAGAGATGTAAAAAGGCGGCAAGGCTGTGTAAAAACACGCCCTTTCTGTCTCGATCCGCCCCTTGTATGACACGGTAGAGTGTCATATTTGTCATCCGGGGGCGGGCCGGGGGGTGGAGAGGAGGCTGTGGCTTCAGCTAGGCCGAAGCCGGGGCCTAAAGTAGATGCCTGAGGCCCAGAAGGGCTCCAGGCCGGCGCGAAAGTCCGGGAGGGGGTCGGATCTGAACCGGACCCCTCCGGATTTAAAGGCAGGATAGCGGTGGGGCTGTAAGCGAGAGGGGGGCCCTGTGAGGGGTCCCCCTGAGGCAGTATAGAGCTGGTGCTGCCGCAGAGACAGGGACGCAGGGAGCCCTGTGTCTGTATGTGCCATGCCTGCCTGCACTCCTCCCGGCCCCAACAGGAGCCCGCAGCTGGGCTGGGGTCCCTGGATGCAGGCGCAGTGTGCTGGCCCATTGCTGGGAGCTGTAGGATGCTGCCTGTACAGGCCCTACCTGAGGTGTCTCAACCTAATACCCCCAGAGGGGGATAGGGAGGGTGCTTGTCACCTTCAGGGGCCTTTATCCTCGCCTCGACCTCAACCCAGAAACCAAAAGGAATTGGGGAAGGAGGGGGGTCTCGACTTCGAACCAACACCCGAGGGGCTGGGGAAGGAGCAGCATGGGGAATAGCCATCTCAACTTCAACTGGGCACCCCATAATAGGGGGCCGAGGAAGGAGCCATGCCGGGAGTCTCACAGGAGACCCTCTTTTCTTCATCTGTAATCCCGTCGGAAAACTGAGTAAAAATCTTTAGGTGTGCCTCCTTTGCGACACTAAGCAAAAACTGGAGAAGGCTGATGCCGTCCAGGGGTGTATACTGCACAGGAGGAGCCACAGTTAATCTTTTTCAGATTATGCATAGTGTCGCCTCCTAGTGGACAGCAGCATAACACCCATGGTCCTGTGTCCCCCAATGAGGCGACAGAGTAAGCCAATTTTTATTATTTTTTACATTACTATTGATGCTGCATATTGCTGCATATGCAGCATCAATAGTACAGGAGTAATCCCGCAGCGGAAACCGCGGAACAAACCACGATAAATCTGCAGGGATAACCGCAGCGGTTTTGCCCTGCAGATTTATCAATTCCGCTGCGGGATTAACCCGCAGAGGAACCCGCAAAGTGTGAACGTGGCCTTACATTCTGAGTACCCGCCGGGTTTCTATGTTACAGTTTTTATCCAAGTCCACCTCAGTGTTGTGTTACTGTAAAAAGTCTAAGGATATCATCACAAAATGTTTGAAGTGGATTTATTTTTTCTCTGAAATACCACAGCTATCTCCTATCCAAATAATAGTACCCAGCAATGGCAGTAAACAGTGTGATGGCGCTGCGGTGTTCTGCTCCGTACAATGTTTACATCTGGCCGTTGTTGCTGGGCTGGTAACAGCTGATCGGTGCAGAATACCCTTTAATGTAGCAGATTTGCCATCCAAATGTTAGTAAATGCGTCCTTTACGCATGGATTGCACAAGACACAACCCATAGAGAAGAGTGGATTTGTTTTTATTTTTCTCTAACATTGTCGATGTAGTAAAATGTTCTTAAAGGGGTAGTCCACTACTAGGACAACCCCTTCTGAATCTGAATGTTTGACCCCATTAAAATAAAAACACTTATACTCACCTCCCGTGCAGGCGCCATTCCAGTGGTGTCAGCACTCATGTTCCCGGAGCTCACATGAGGTGTCACGTGAGCCCTGAACCCAATCCGCGCTGGCATCCCTGTCCCCCCTTTCGGGCACTTACTGGCTAACCTATCACTTTCTCTTCATTACTTGTATGTCCGAAGGCGGGGGCAGGTATGCCAGCACTGATTGGGTGCAGGGCTCACATGACAAAACCTCACATAAGCCCCGGGAACATTCCAGCATGGGAGGTGAGTGTAAGTGTTTTTATTTTAATGGGGGCAAGCATTCAGATTCAGAAGGGACCTCCTTAGTCATAATTTTTTTTTTTCTCTCTGAAAAAAACGCTTTAAAGAGAATCTGTCAGCAGGTTTTTGCTACCTCATCTGAGAGAAGCATGATGTAGGCAAAGAGAAGCTGAATCCAACGATGTATCACTTAGATTACTTGGTGAAGCCGTTCTCACACAGATTTAGCAATGAAGCAGGGCTGAGAAAGCTATCCCCGCCCCCATCAGGCTGTGTATATACAATGTACATATACAGTGAGCTGCCTATCACAGGAGCGGCTGTGTCGGAACAGCGTGCACATGCTGCTGTGTCTGAGCAATAATAAGTGTCTGGTGCTAAAACAATCATTGCAAGCAAATGATAGCACATAGCTTGATAAGAGACACATCACTGAAATCTGTGTTTTAACTCCTACCTCCTGCTGTCTTCAGATTACATAGCAAAATCCTGCTGACAGATTCCCTTTAAACTTCAGAAGCAGGTTGCAGAACAGGACTCTAGATGTTTCTTATATGTTACATACCTGCTTTTTCTGATACATCTCATAATTGATTGCCTGGACTTCTTTCAGCTGTTCTTTGAGACCAATGAGAGTATCTTGCTTGTCATGAATATCTTTCTCCAAAAGGCTTACGGCAAACTCAATTTCACGTTGTACCCGTACTGGCACAGGATCGGAATCGGATTCCTGCAATGGGGATCAACATGATGACTGAATTATCCTCTGATTAACAAAATGCTCTTGTGGCAGATTTATCAAGCTAAATGGCATAGGTTACACAAAAACAAAAATGTCTTTCATGTCTTGCACCATATGTAGACACTTTATGAGCATTGGCTGAGAAGAGGCAGGGTCTAACATGCCCCAAAACATACTGTAGAGCAGAATCGTAAGTCAACTAAAAAGTAGAGAAAACTTAGACTAGGCAGTCGTAAAATACAACCACTATGATAAATGTCGTGCATTTTAAAACTCTAGTCATAGGGGCCGATTCATCCAAAGCTGTACCACCAGAAAACTGGTGTAAAACCTTTTAAAAGTTGCAAATTGTTTGTGCAACTCATGAGTGTGCAGAAATGTTGCGACTTTTGGCATTTTCCAGTTTGAATCGGCTCTGCTGAAATGGGACAAGCTGGGATGGGCAATGGCCATGCACACTCGTCCTGTTAATTAAAACGTTGCGTTTTGTATGCCAGAAATGCTACTCCAATCTCTGCCAGGAAACATTTATGGCACAGCTCACGTAGGGGCACGTCACTCAGAGGATGCGCCAGTATTGTTAAGTGGCGTGAAGGAATTTGACGCCTTGTACTTTAGCAAGACTCTCGTAGCGCAAATGTGTCTTAATGAATTGGCCCCTAGGCGACGAGATATCGTTGCCGAGATCTGAATCTGAGCATGTGCCACTCCCGGCGGCCATTTTCCCAGAGGCCACCGCATCGCAGCAATGGAGCTGCGGGGGCCTCCGGGCTTTGACGAAATGCCGGCGGAGACCACACACGCAGCACAGTGCCCCGCCGACGCTGGCGCACCACAAAGCACCGCCACCGCCGCTCCAACCTGGGAAGGGAGGCTGCATCAGGACTGCCACCACAGGATTTGTAAGTATATTCCGACCATAAGACGAACCCCCATTTTCCCCAAAAAAAGTTTTGGGAAAAAAGTGCGCCTTATGGTCCGAAAAATACGGTACATTCCTGTTAGGTGTCAAGTACCCACTGCTGGGTATCTGGAACCATGTCCGCTGCGGCCTCCCATTCTCCTTCAGCCGCAGTGGAGCCTGCTCAGCAGAGACATCGGTCCCAGCGTCCGGCTCAAGAAGATACTGTGCATTTGGTTACAGCTGCCATCCCAGGTTCAGCCTTTGTAACCAGCATTGATCAGCGGCGAGCAGACGTTCCAGGGACTAAGTCCTGATTTTCTTCTACTGAGCATGCCCACGGGACGACCTCTCATTGGTGGTCGGGGGTCACATGCTCAGGTCCTGTAGCAGCTCCGATTGGAGTACTAGGAAGGTCCTGGAAGGCTATAGATATAAAAGGTTCGCAAGGCCGCTCGGCCATGTGCTAGTATAAATCAGAAATCGTGTGTGTGTGGATGTGTGACTGAATCTGGTGAAAGCTCCTTAATCATACCCATCCCTAGTGCTGTTGAATGTACTTGGGTGATTGGAGCTACCTAGTGCCAGACTGTGCCATCCAGCACTAGGCACGAGTACACAGCGTCAATTAGCAGAGACCGCCAGTGCGGCGCCTTGCGCAACTGGTGTGCTTTCCTGGCCCTAGTTAGGGTGGTTAGTGGCATCCGCAAGAGCGGCGCTTTACGCACTCAGTGCAGTAAATCATTATTTAGGCAGTTTCAGCGCCGAGCGCTAGTGGTCTAGAGGGACTCTAACCCCGTGTCCTTGTGCAGAGTCCTGTGACCAAACACTAGCGTTCACTCTGCGGTATTGCGGCCCTGTGACGCAACAGGGTTTGCCTCCTTACATACCAGGTGAAGCTAACCCGTGTGTGTTCACATTATACCGCTATATACTGTCCGCCATTACCGAGCAGCAGGTGTCATGTCTGCACGGTGGACCCCGGGCTGAGAACGCACCTTATACCATCCTTCTAATTATTTGGTGCGTTCTGCCAGCCTTAACACATTCCTATGTAAAAGCAACCTTCTCCCTGAGATTAAAGATGTAGTGTGCACATAACCATTAACAGAAAGCCTACTTGTTTTAGATATTGTGGGATCCAAGTGGTAAGACCCCACAATCAGACATTAACCGCACATGATATGGTGAGAAAGCCCCTGAGGACGTGTTATCACTTCATCCCATATTGCCTTCAGCGTACCTGAGCCAGCTGTGATTCGTCATGGTGAGTACATATGTCAGTAAAGATTTCACTCATTCCATGTCCCGGATGTTGTCTGTACATCTGCTCGGCTTCAATTTCAGCTTTGGCCGCCTGTATGTAAAATGATTTACCGTACTTTAAAACGATATCCAATGATCTGTGGTTAAGATATGGCATCTATATGGGAATCAGGTAACATTCATGCTTCCACTGTGGCAGGATTAAAGTGCAATCTTTTGCTGAAATAACTTGGCTTACTCCTCTTTACCTCAAGATGTTGCGCTCTCATGAAAATCATGGCGTTTTCATTCCTTAACTGGTGATTTTCTTCCTGAAGTTTGATAATATTATTCTGCGCTATCGCCAACTGAAAGACAAACACAGTTTGGATGTTGGAGAACAAAGTAACCACAGACAGAGAACTATATACAGTGCCTTGCGAAAATATTCGGCCCCCTGGAACTTTTCAACCTTTTCCCACATATCATGCTTCAAACATAAAGATACCAAATGTAAATTTTGGAACACAATTGTGAAGTTGAACGAAATTTATTGGTTATTTTAAATTTTTGTGCAAATTCAAAAACTGGAAAGTGGGGCGTGCAATATTATTCGGCCCCTTTAACTTAATACTTTGTTGCGCCACCAATTTTGCTGCGATTACGGCTGCAAGTCACTTGGGGTATGTCTCTATCAGTTTTGTACATCGAGAGGTGGAAATTCTTGCCCATTCTTCTTTGGCAAGCTCGAGCTCAGTGAGGTTTGATGGAGATCGTTTGTGAACAGCAGTTTTCAGCTCTTTCCACAGATTTTCGATTGGATTGAGGTCTGGACTTTGACTTGGCCATTCTAACACCTGGAAACGTTCATTTGTGAACCATTCCATTGTAGATTTTGCTTTATGTTTGGGATCATTGTCTTGTTGGAAGACAAATCTACGTCCCAGTCTCAGGTCTTTTGCAGACTCCAACAGGTTTTCTTCAAGAATGGTCCTGTATTTGGCTCCATCCATCTTCCCATCAATTTTAACCATCTTCCCTGTCCCTGCTGAAGAAAAGCAGGCCCAAACCATGATGCTTCCACCACCATGTTTGACAGTGGGGATGGTGTGTTCAGGGTGATGAGCTGTGTTGCCTTTACGCCAAACATATCGTTTGGCATTGTTGCCAAAAAGTTCGATTTTGGTTTCATCTAACCAGAGCACCTTCTTCCACATGTTTGGTGTGTCTCCCAGGTGGTTTGCTGCAAACTTTAAACAACACTTTTTATGGATATCTTTGAGAAATGGCTTTCTTCTTGCCACTCTTCTATAAAGGCCAGATTTGTGCAGTATACAACTGATTGTTGTCCTATGGACAGACTGGTCCACCTCAGCTGTAGATCTTTGCAGTTCATCCAGAGTGATCAAGGGCCTCTTGGCTGCATCACTGATCAGTCTTCTCCTTGTCTGAGATGAAAGTTTAGAGGGACGGCCGGGTCTTGGTAGATTTGCAGTGGTATGATACTCCTTCCATTTCAATATGATCGCTTGCACAGTGCTCCTTGGGACGTTTAAAGTTTTGGAAATCATTTTGTATTCAAATCCGGCTTTAAACTTCTCCACAATAGTATCACGGACCTGCCTGTTTTGTTCCTTGGTCTTCATGATGCTCTCTGTGCTTCAAACAGAACCCAGAGACTATCACAGAGCAGGTGCATTTATACAGAGACTTGATTACACACAGGTGGGTTATATTTATCATCATTAGGCATTTAGGACAACAATGGATCATTCAGAGATCAACAATGAACTTTTGGAGTGACTTTGCTGCACTGAAAGTAAAGGGACCGAATAATATTGCACGCCCCACTTTTCAGTTTTTGATTTTCAACAAAAATTTTAAATAACCAATAAATTTCGTTCAATTTCACAATTGTGTTCCACTTGTTGTTGATTATTCACCAAAAATTTACATTTGGTATCTTTGTTTGAAGCATGATATGTGAAAAAAGGTTGAAAAGTTCCAGGGAGCCGAATACTTTCGCAAGGCACTGTATATTCATATGCTGATCTCTCCGTATATGGGCCTTATATAAAGATGTTATATATACCTTCAGGTCCGGGTGGACTTTAATTCTCTAAATAGAACAGCACCATAGACGCCAATGAAACATTAATCTGTTGGTTTCATATGTGTATATTGCAATTATAGGGACATTTTGGAACCATAAGCCTTCATCGTGTACAAGAGATACCGAATCTTGTGCTCATCTCTTGCCTGGACTGTCAGCAGCACATTAAGTCAAGTACCACCTCTATGTGCTGCTGACTGTCCAGGACATATGCAT
This sequence comes from Ranitomeya variabilis, assembly GCF_051348905.1. Lineage (NCBI taxonomy): Eukaryota > Metazoa > Chordata > Amphibia > Anura > Dendrobatidae > Ranitomeya > Ranitomeya variabilis. Next base: position 103,468,572 of record NC_135235.1, read on the forward strand.
GATACGCAGAAAAATCAGTATATTGTACAGCAGGATAATGTACTATAATTGTAATATATTTTGATGGAAACAATAAACTAATGTTCCCTGGTGCTGGTCTATATGTGGTTACCTGCAGCTGACTTTTAAAGTCTGACTCACTGCACACTTTGTTCAATATTTCATTTTTCACTCATTACACTATATGGGCAAAACTACGCTAACACCTGGTAATCATCCAGTCATATGGAGCTAAGACCTCTAAAATAGAAATAGATGCATCGGTTGTAATGTCTGTCTGATCAGATCAAAAAGGCAATATTGAATAGACTTGGCGCTAGTTGCTCCCTCTGTATCAAGTCACATAGAAACCTGAGTGTTCACCTTTTAACCCCTATACAAGGACCTGGACAAACAACGGGGCCTCTTAGGTTGCATCCACTGAGTAGCTGCTGGCAAGAAGAGTAAGGCCATGTGCACATGTTCAGGATTTTTCGCGTTTTTTTCGCGTTTTTTCGCTATAAAAACGCGAAAAAAACGCTAACATATGCCTCCTATTATTTACAGGGTATTCCGCATTTTTTGTGCAAATGTTGCATTTTTTTCCGCGAAAAAATCACATTGCGGAAAAAAAAGCAACATGTTCATTAAAAATGCGGAATTGCGGGGATTCCGCACACCTAGGAGTGCATTGATCTGCTTACTTCCCGCACGGGGCTGTGCACACCATGCGGGAAGTATGAGATCGGCTGTCTGCAGAGGGTGAGTATAACCATTTTTTTATTTTTTTTATTATTTTTAAACATTCTATCTTTTACTATAGATGCTGCATAAGCAGCATCTATAGTAAAAAGTTGGTCACACTTGTCAAACAGTACTTGTACTTGTCACACAGCCAGGAACTGGATCAGAAGACAAACCATAGTCAGGAAAATATTGGGGGTCAGGTACCTGATGGACAGGTAAAAATGTCAAAAAGGCTGTGACAGAGTCAAGAGGCTGTGACAGAGTCACTGGTAATGTAATAGAGGGGAGATATGTTTCACTACTCCTAATGGCGTCAGTGATATAAAATCCAGAGTTTTATTTCCTCCAGCACAGTAAGTGTTGCGAGGGTTAAGTTATGTTATGGGCTCATTTTTAGGGGGACATTCATAGAGCAGGTGGAAGAGTGTCCCCTCATATCTGCCCCTACAGATCTGGCACCGCTGTGTGCTGAAAGGACCTTGGTGATGTCAAAGGCATGTGATCAGTCACGTAGTTGAGGAGTCACATGGTCTGGGCTTAAATGGCTGAAGGAAAGAACTTTCAGGGTTCAGTGGGTGCTCCTGGACAAGGAGCACTCCAGGGCTGTGTTGCATGGTCGTGTGAAGCTGAACACTATGTGTTCTGCCAGCCGTGAGCGGGAGGAATCCCGCTCACAGAAGGACTGTGTTGGTTCTGCCACCATTTTGTTTTGTTTCCCTGTTTTGCCCAGAGGGCTGTATTTTTCTTTATCACACCTTGGCTTATGCTGCCTACAATAAACCCAAGGAAGTTCTTAAAGCCGCAGTGTACCTGTGTCTACCTCTGTGTGCAGTCGAGTGAGCAGCTCTACCACAAGGAATACGAATATGAGCTCAGGAAATCAGCCAAGGGAGGGTCTGGAACACAACAGCATAGGAGAACACTAGCAGTATACGGAAACCAAATAAAATAACTGGTTACTCCCAGGGGACTGGTGAGAGTTTAAATAGGATGTGGTACTGTCACATAGGCCAAAGCAGGACGCTAATTACCCCTGTTGAGTAGTTGGGGAGAACACCAAATTCTCCCTAACTGGAACGAAAAGTCACAGCCACACCAGAATTCCTAGCTGGAAGCACCTGTGGTGCCCAGTGATTTCTGCAATGCTGCGCTCTCTAGCACCACCCATCAGTTTTCCAACACTCATAGGAAAATCCTTCTCACTATTATGACAACTGTTCTGGTAAAAGAGTGTTAATCGTATTACAGTGAAAATCTAGGAAAAAAATACTTGTATCGAGTGTCAAATAAAATGTAGACTCAAGGCCTCCATAATTTAGCCAAACCGACCATTATCCGTGGTATCAGCTGACAGTCCAATGTGCGTGGGGTCTCCAGACTTCCCCAACAGAGATGATGTCGGGAAGGACAAGGCTGAGACTTATTAGATTTCCACGGTCGAATCTTTTGTCGGACTGTGGATCTCTCAAGGAATGGGGGCTTAAGGCCTACTGTGCAGAGGTCCATGCAAGAGCATGCAAAGCCACTATTCTGTGCTATGGTGCGTTAGCGTTAGTGTGAGCTGCAGATGGTGCTGCACTTCAAAGTTATTCTCCAGTAGCTTACCAATAATATCCCCATAATGTTATGACTTATGGAGCGTGCCAACATTTTTGCACCTGTCAGATTCATGCACAAACTGCCCACAGCCTAATCTGATTAGTACACATTTTCCAATCTCTTGCATTACCTCTTCAATAAGTTTTGCATTAGATTTCTCCAGTGTATCAATTCTTGAATGAAGACTGCTCACAGTGCCGCTGCAAGCAAGAGACAACACAACATGTTACATTACTGTATTATTAAACAAGTGTTCAGTTTATTTAATATAAACAGATGAGATATAGCAAAAAACCAAGAATGATGAAATGAAGACATCAAGACACACAGAATGGCTGTAAGTGTATGTGCACATGACAACTTTTACACATGAGAACCCAGCAAGTTTTCGCCGACATCTTTTGTTCTAAAGCATCTTTTTGGTAGTTTTTTGTTTGTGATGTTGTATTGAATAAGTTAGATTAGCAGCTATGAAGTGGAAGACACCTGAAGAATGCTCAGGACAATTCTTTTAACCGCTTGGTGTTTATGGAAACCTGAAGAAGTTTAAAGAAGCTCAAAATATAACATATGAACAGCAAGTCGTATTTACATATAAATGCATATGTTCATTCTGTTTAATGTTTATGTTGCTCTTTTTCAGGCAGGTTACGGAGCGTAGTCACCTGAAAAGAACATCTTGTGCAGATACTCTAATTATCAAGATTCATGATTGGTTCCATTAACAAAGTTTTGTGATTCACTATGCAAAATCAGAATTCACATCCTATGCACAAATTATATTTCTTGGGTTATGCATTGATTTCACATGTTGACATTTAAAGGGACTGAGTCATTGGAAAATTACCTATTGTTTAAATCAGATTTTGTGATGTGTGTATTATAAAAAAGTCATTTTTTCATATCACAATCTTTATTAAAAAAAAACCCACAAGCGCAAAAACCCATTTTTAAGCAATTAATTCTAATACAATTTACTATCAATTTCTGAAAATGATTGGCATTTATGTTCAGACTGCATCGAAACAAAACATTATGCCAGGCTTGCTCTCCAAGGAATATGTCAGGGGTTGCAAGCTAATGCAAGCTAATGAATAACTCACTCACTTACTTCAGTTGTCTGTTTAGTTCTTCGACATAGTTCTTCTGGTCCAGTATTGCAGAAATGTGCACATTCCTTACAATGAAAGAGAAGAGTTTTTTGGTAATTTCATTAATATAAATCTGAAAAAATAATCAGAAACTTTAGAGACTGTCAAAATCACAAATCATATCTACATAAATAAATAAATACAGATGAAGTGGTTCTCCAAAGTTCCCACTGCTGAGACCCTCTACTTGTATCACTTAGAGAACAATTGTGTAAGAAGCCATTACACAGTGAATGTCCTCCAAACCAGCCCGGACACAGCCTATATCATTCCATTATTAGACAGGAGAACTTGTAACAAATATTACCTCCCCTCTCTGTTATGATCGTCTTCTTCTGATTTTAGATATATGGAGAAATCAATCACTCCAACCTACGACAGAGAATTTACAAAGAAAACATGATGTCAGAGAACTGCTGTAATGCAAGGTTATCATCAGAGCCACACAGGTTAACAGATGTTTTGCAAAACTGGATCATTCAGGAATAATTTACTGCATCCTGGTCACTTGTTAGGGATAGATAGCCAAAAGCCCCAATGAAAGAGACCCAAGTACTCTATTTATCAAAGCTTTTATCCCAGAAAACTGATGTAAAAGTTTTAAAAAGTTACAAAAGCTGGGGAAGAGCCGGAACGGGGCATAGCTATGCCCACCCATCAACTTCAGCAAAAGTGCCAGCGTTTCGTATCCCAGAAATATAACTCCAGTCCCTGACTGCAGTAGCATTTCTGGAAAGGTGTGCGCAACGCCAGTCTTAATAAATTGGCTCTGTGAGTTTCCTGAGATACACTGTGGCCACACTAATTGTTAAAAGTGCTTCTCCAAACAGGTGCTGACAAATAAAAATTACCATCAGTCTTTCTATAAACGCAAGGGGAATTTCCACCTCCCTATTGGACTCTCTTAGGTAATCAGATACCCATTTTATCCACAGAAGTAAGTTGCAGCAATTGGATTATCCCTTTTCAGAAAACTTTAGACCATGAGCTGCAATAATTATTAGTAATGAGCGAGTGTACTCGTTGCTGGGGTGTCCTCCGAGTATTTGTTAGTGTTCTGAGATTTAGTTTTCATCCCTGCAGCTGAATGATTTACAGCTACTAGCCAGCCTAAGTACATGTGGGGGTTGCCTGGTTGCTAGGGAATCCCCACATGTATTGAAGCTGTCTAGTAGCTGTAAATCATTCAGCTGGGGCAATGAAAACTAAATCTCCAAACACTAACAAATACTCTAAGGTCACCCGAGCAACGAGTATACTCGCTCATCACTAATAGTTATAACAAAACAAACTGAGGATTCCTCTCCACTGGGCTCTGGTCTCTGTTGTTTGTCTGCAGCGCTGAGATCATGTCGACAGGTCTCCAGCCAAGTATTGAGCTCAGTGGATCTGCCCTCAATGCAGAAGTAGTAATCACAATCAAATGAATGAAGACCCATGTAATACAGTGTGCAGGAGTGAGAGAAATTGACTCTTTTTTTCTGGCTAGCATACTGACGGAGCCCCTCTATAATTATAACCTGTCATGTCCCCAAACTCTATTGACCTGCAGATATGGGGTTAATCTGCAGATTGATAGCATTGTAAAGCCGTTCGGCCACCGGACTAAAAGCCCAGCTGATGGGAGGAAATTAACTTTATTTCTCCAAGTAGCCTTCAACTTTCAGTCATAGGGGTGTGTAGTGAGCGGCTGCTGTAACCAAACCCCTGCACTGACTGACAGTCGACTCTGCAGTTTATCAGTGTTAAGCCGGCTGTCAGTCAGTGCCGAGGCGTGGTTACAGCCGCCGCTCACTATGTACTGAGCAGTGACTGAAGCTGCGCCTTTATGACTGAAAGCCAGGGGCTGCAGGAAGGAATATTTTGGAACGCTATTAACCTGCAGATTAACCCCATATCTGCCGGTTAATAGCTTTTTGGGATATGACAGGTTCCCTATAACATCCATATGTCTTAAAAGGGCATATGGACAAATTCTAGATGCTACACATATTCTACCAATCGTCCTCTTCAAAAGTGGAGATTAAAAGATTCTAACTAAAGATATAATTTATTCTTTACAACACAGGGAGAAAAATATGATTTGAATGCTATAATTAATAAATAATGATAGAAGAGATTGATGAAGTACATGAATACATTTCTATATTTATTATTCATACTTGTGAGTCCAGGTCTTCCCCTTTGACACAAAGATTGGCATCAATAACATTCAATCCAACCAGGAGCCCAACAATAACCGTTCCTTCTTCTTCCATCATTACAGCATGATTTTCATAAAACTCACTGGAAAAAAGACAACTGTAAGTAATAGTTGTGTAACACAAACTTCAGGATTAAATATTTCTGCATTAAAAGCTAGTTTTACGTTTCTCCTAACAGAAAACTATGAGATATCAATTACATTCATGGCTAAAAATGTTGGCACCCTTGAAATTGTTCCAGAAAATGAAGTATTTCTCCCAGAAAATTATTGAAATGACATGTTTTGTTATACACATGTTTATTTCCTTTGTGTGTTTTTGAACAACAAGCAAAACAAACTGAAAAGAGGCAAATTGGACATAATTTCACACAAAACCCCCAAAATAGGCTGGACAAAATTGTTGGAACCTTTCCAAAATTGTGTGTAAACAACTTCAAGCATGTGATGCTCGTTCAAACTCACCAAAGGCAAGTAACGGGTGTGGGCAATATGAAAATCACACGCGGAACCAGATAAAAAGGGGATAAGCTCACCATATTGGGTTTATCTGCAAGTAAATAGTATTAAAATCTTGTATGGCTGCTTTATTGGAGCAGCAGCTACAAGGCAGAAAATTAACTAATATCCTTCCTGCGGCAACTCGCTTCCAGTCATTGGGGCGGTGCACGAACAGTTACAGTTATCACTATATTATGAGGGTGCAGTAATATCTCTCCGACACATTGATTGGCAGTCTGTTATGCACACGCTGAAGAGCACGCTATCAATCAAAGTACCAGAGAGTAATAACAGCACACCCATCGTCTAAGAAGCGGTGATTTTAAAGCTATTTACCTGCAAATTAACCTAAAATATATGAAGATAAATAACGATTTTGGACATTGTTGCTCAATGTTGTTAGACGTTGTAGTCAGATGTCTGTATGGACACTGAAGTACAATTATAAGTATCAGTGCTTAAACCTTTATTGACAAATACATCAGTTTATGCAAAGACTCAATATTTAGTGTTGTCTCTTATTTTTCAAGACTTCTGCAATTCTCCCTGGCAGCTGGATATCAGCTTCTAGGCCAAATCCTGACTGATGACTACCCCCATTCTTCTCTAATAAATGCTTGGCGTGGATCACAATTTCTGTGTTTTTGTTTGTCCTCCCACTTTTTGAGGATTGACCACAGGTTCTCAGTGGAATTGAGATCTGGGGTGTTTCCTGGACATGGACCCAAAATTTCAATATTTTGTTCATCCAGCAATTATCACTTTTGCCTTGTAACATAGTAACATAGTTATTAAGGTTGAAGGAAGACTTTAAGTCCATCTAGTTCAACCCATAGCCTAACCTAACATGCCCTGACATGTTGATCCAGAGGAAGGCAAAAAAAAACCCATGTGGCAAAGAGTAAGCTCATGGTCTCCATCATGCTGGAAAAAGGATTGTTCATCACCAAATTGCCCTTGGATAGTTGGGAGAAGTTGCTCTTGGTTGATGACAGTGCTCTTAGGTAAAATTGTTAGTGTGCCCAGTCTCTTGTATGAAGAGCAAACTAACACATGAACAGTCTCAGGACACTTTACTGTCAGCATAACACAGGACTCAAGGTGGTGCCCACCTTTTCTTCTCCAATCATTCTTACGGATTTCCCAAACTATCTGAAGATGAAGAGGGTTTTGTCACCAGTGTGCCAGTCTGTCCTTGATGTTTTTTCTTCATGCCCTTCTGACACCAGGTCAGTCTCCAAAAGTTCGCCTCACTGTGCATGCAGAAGCACCAACACCTGCCTGCTGCCGTTTCTGGGCAAACTTTGCACTGGTGCAGAGCCAATTACATAGATGAATCCTCTTTAGCTCACAGTCCTGACACTTGCTGGACGTTCTTGGATGCACTGAAGCCTTCTTCACACCAAATTAACCTCTCTCTTTTAAGTTCTTCATGATCTAATAAATGGATGATTTCATGGCAATATGACAAGCAGCAATGTCCTTGCCTGTAAAGCCATTTTGGCGCAAAGAAATAATAAGTATGCATGTTTCCTTAGGGCATCCATGTTTAACAGAAGATTTCAAACACCAGCCCTCTTTTAACGCAACCAATGTGCTCTTATAATTCAATCAGAATGACCGAGCAGTATCGGCTGCCTTGTCTTGTTAGAACCTTTTCCTGATGTAACGAGAAGCTCACTGAAATTATATTAGGTGATTTTGTGAAAGGGCTAAAAATCTATGTAAATGGGGGTTTTGTGAGTTAGTTAATTTTCATGGCATGAAAAAATGACTTTGCAATATTTTGCAATTCACCTGATCACTGTTGATAACAAACTAGAGTTAATGCAAATAGCTACCATAAAAACTAAAGCAGCTGAGTTTGTTCAAAAAAACAAAAATTGTGTCAGTCTCAAAACTTCTGGCCACAACTCAAGGTCTTTGTCTAACACACTTGGATGCTGTCTATCTTTTTTACTTTTGTTGATTTTTTCCAAGTTGTATCCCATATTTTATGGAAGTTGTGTCCTCCTTGCGGAAGAGTTCTACAGTTGCCATATATTTATTTTATTGTTTCCTACACTCGACGAGGCTGCTGTAAAGCCTATTTCTAAATACTGTTAACAGAAGCTCAGGCACAATTGTCGCTCCCATAATTTTGAACTGAAAAAAAACGCACTAGTGAAAATAAAAAACAGATTAGAAATAAAGATTGTAAATAAGTATCAGGTTTTATCTGGTAATAAACATTTTCTTTAATGTTATTCTTACATAATCTAGCCAAAAATCCTTTGCAGAATTCCTTCTTATTTTTTTGTATCTAAGGCTGGAGTCACACATAACGTATAAAGAATCGGTCCGTTTTTCACAGCCGAGATTCGCAGAAATGTTCCCGAACAGTGATCCATATGCACAATACGAGGATGCGATTTTTTCTCTTCAAAGTATCCGTATGACATCCGTATGGCATCTGTATGGCGAGATTTTCTCGCTGTCTTGCAAAATGGACATATAATGGATCCATGGGCTCAAATATTCGTGAAAACATACAGTCTACAGTATATATATGTGTATATATATATATATATATATATATATATATATATATATATATATATATATATGTCAGTGAGACACATATATATATCTTTATATTTCATAGAGAGTTAGATAGCAGAATAGCCGATAATTCATTTGTCGGCTTTTGCTAAATCATTGCAGAAGCCGACAGGATATGACACATGGTTTACAAACAGTACAACCGTTGCATATCCATTAGATTTTTATATGTCCCTGACTAATAATGTTAGTAGTGTGTGTGTGTGTGTGTGTAAAATTTTGGAGCTGTGTTAAATTAAAGGATTAATTTTCGGAAAAAACTGGCGTGGGCTCCCGCGCAATTTTCGCCATCAGAGAGGGAAAGCCAGTGACTGAGGGCAGATATTAATAGCCTAGAGAGGGACCATGGTTATTGTCCCCCCACTGCCTAAAAAAATCTGCAGCCAGCCACCCCAGTAAGATGCGCCTATTCCGGCACTTAGCCTCTCTCTTCCCATTGCCCTGTAGCAGTGGCATATGGGGTAATAAGGGGTTAATGTCACCTTGCTAGTGTAAGGTGACATTAAGCCTGGTTAATAATGGAGGTATTATATATTTATTATATATAATAAGTATATACCTATACTATGTGTACAGTAGACATTTATTTTATCTATTCTATTTTAACCTGTCAGTGTGATTTTACATTACACCGCACTGAATTGCCGGCTTTTCTAAAGGACACCGGTGCGTATTTCTCGCAAGTCACACTGATGGTCTGTGTGGTGTGCGAGTTTTTGTCGCACCCATAGACTTTCATTGGTGAGTCTCGGCTGTAATACAGTGCAAATAGCAGCATGCTGCGATTTCTCTCACACGTATAATACGGCGAAGAACACAACGGATGATGGGAGCTGCCCCATAGATTATCATTGGTCCGAGTGCTATGCGATTTTTTATCGCATAGCACTCGTCCGTATTACGCTCTAGTGTGACTCCGGCCTAAAAGTCAGAAACGATTTAAGGTAGAGGAGGGACTGACCTTAAAATGTCTCGGCGCATGATCAGGCAGCGCAGGTAATCTGCTAGTTTTTTCTGCATCATCGATAACCGTAGCCAGGCTCTAGCTCGGCCAAGGGGGGTCCTAAGAGGAAGACGGGCAACCAAAATTGATGATACTGGATTAATATGGGACATAAATGAAATACATAAAAGAACAGGTTTCTACAGAACATGTACTGCACACCTGAGTCCTGGTAAATCCCTCACACTGGCTGCGACTTCTTCTGCTTCTGGACATATTTTCTCCACCATCTCCAAAGGACACCAAATTGTTCTATTAAAGCTAAGGAAGGATTTTCTCACTTCCAAGAAGAACATATTTAAATTATTTACAGTCATTCCTGACATTACAAGCGCAGTGTATACAGTGTTTTTTTTTATTATTCTTTTTGCAAGTCTGATTATCATTTATGATGCACTGGGAGCCTGATTAATGCAATATAACTGCAGATTTCTTTTAGATTTTACTTCTGTGTTAAGTAACCATGAATTTACGTTACACCAAGGGCTAATGCTTAGTACTGCACCAATGTCAGGTTCTTATTACATCCAATTCGCTTCTTAAAGGGCTTAGCCAGGGAAAATAAAAGGTATTCATATCGACATCTGGCTTGGCCAGGGGGCACAGACTGCAGTACAAGCAAGACAAGCCACACTTGCTGATCTGTGACTGTATGGGGGAGTTGTTATCAGGGGGCTGGCTTGTATTAGACACCCCAGGAGCAATTCACATCCCTGATCATAGCGTCCCAGAAGGCTGGGGGAGCATTCAGCACCTGCATCGCTGTCACAGTGAATAGTTTTGAATAGCAGATCAAAAGCACTAGTATTGATGTAAGCCTTTATAGTTCATGACGTTACACAGGCTCGGACTGGCCCACCGGAGAACCGGAGGATCCTCCGGTGGGCCCAGGCACTGACAACTGCTGGCATACTGGCCAGCAGCTGCCTAGGGCCCCCACTGCTCCAGGGGCCCCTTGCCAGTGGCTATAGGGCCCCAGAGTCAAGGGGGCCCGCTCTGTGCCAGTAGCAGCAGCTGGAGACAGGATCCTGTCCCCGCTGCTAAAACCAAATGAATATTCACTCTTCCCCATGCCCCTATGGGCGTGGAGAGGCGTGAATATCATTTCTCTTTAATAGCGGGCAGCGTTAGCAGCAGGGTGCAGCTAACACTGCCCGCATGTAAAGCCGCACCACAAACACACACACTCACAAAGTACCGCACACCCACACACACACACACACACACACACACACAGCACCGCACACATACACACAAAGACACACAGACTCACAGAGCAGCTCACTTCCCGTTGTCTTGCTTCCTGTCTGAGACAGCCCAGCTGGATGATGTCATCATCCAGCGTGCTGCTGTCTCAGTCAGAAAGCTTCCAGGAATCCAGCAAGGAAGAGGTTGCTGGAATGAGCTGCTGCTGCGGGGAGGTGAGCTGTGCTGTGAGCGTGAGAGTGTGTGTGTGTGTGTTTGTGAGAGTGTGTGTGTGTGTGTGTGTGTGTGTGTGTGTGTGTGTGTGTGTGTGTGTGTGTGTGATGAGCTGCTGCTGCAGTGAGCTGTGTGTGTGTGGTGAAGGACAATGATATTGGTGGGGTCAGACAATGATGGAGGTGATGGTCAATCATGGTGGTGGGGGGAGACAATGATGGAGGTGATGGGCAATGATGGTGGGAGGGAAGACAATGATGGAGCTGATGGGCAATGATGGTGGTGGTGGGGAGGCAATGATGGAAGTGAGGGGAGGCAATGATGGAAGTGATGGGCAATGATGGTGGGGGAGACAATGATGGAGACGATGGGCAATCATGATGAGGGAGGAAATGATGGAGGTTATGAGCAATGAGGGTGAGGGGAGGCAATGATGGTGGGGGAGGCAATGATGGAGGTGATAGGTAATGATGGTATGGGAGGCAATGATGGAGGTGATAGGCAATGATGGTGGGGAGGCAATGATGGAGGTGATGGGCAATGATGGTGGTGGGGGGAGGCAATGATGGAAGTGATGGGCAATGATGGTGGTGGGAGAGGCAATGATGGAGGTGATGGACAATGATGGTGGGGGAGGAGGCAATGATGCAGGTGGTGGAATGGGCAGTGATGGAGGTGGTGGGGGAGAATGATAGGGGTGGTGGGGGAGAAGGCAATGATGGAGGTGGTGATGAGGACAATGATGGGGGTGGAGAGGGGCTGCATTATACTTTATGAGGGGGCTACATTATATTCTGTGGGGGTACTGCATTATTCTCAGGGGACTGCATTATATTATGGGGGGCTACATCATACTATGTGAGGGGGCTACAGTATACTCTATGGGGGGCTGCATTATATTCTGTGATGGGGCTGCATTCTCACAGTTGACTACATTATGTTCTGTGGTGGCTGCATTATACTATATGAGGGTGCTGCATTATACCCTATGAGGGTGCTGCATTATATTCTATGGTGGGGACAGCGTTATACCTGAGGGGGTTGCATTATATTTTGTGGGGTGCTGCATTATATTCTATGAGAGGGGACTGCATTATATTTTATGAGGGGGCTAAATTATATTCTGTGAGGGGGCTAAATTATATTCTGTGAGGGGGCTACCCCAACCCTTGCTACATAATTAAGACGTGAACTACCTTATATTATACCCTGATATTAGCGCTTTTTATCGCACAATTGGTGGTCTTGTATCTATTTCTATGTAGCTACATAGTGGGCCCCAAGAAAGATTTTCTCTGGTGGGCCCAAGGTGCTCCAGTCCGACGCTGACGTTACGTATATGAATTATTCCCCCAAAGTACCCATTTAAGGGCTTGCTCACACTAGCGTATAACACGGACAAGTGCTATGCAATGTTTTATCAGATAGCACTCAGACAAATGTTATACTATGGGGAAGAGCAGGTCCATCCGAGTGAAGCCTAAATTACCGTGGACACAGACAATGGAAAAGATGGAGAAATTAAGCTCTCCATCTTCTCCATACCTGTGCTGCGAATCTCTCATCCTAGAGAATCAGATCACACTAAGGTGATACTAGGATCATGTATCTTTAGCATAATGGGCCTGATACTCTCGCATGAGAGAATCGACAGCTGTGTGAGCGAGCCCTACGGCCTTTTTACACGGGATGATAATCGGCAGGACTAGTGTTCAGAACATTGCCCATTCCTGACCAATGACCTTTTTAAACATGACAGCGATTAGATGACGAACGATTAAATACTTAATTGCCAGCTGACTTCATACTACGGCAGCAAGTCTCACTGTGGACACGGGATGTGCTGCAGGCTATATAAAAATGTATGGGGATCCAAAGATCAGGGCTGAGTTTTTACTTTTTCTGGACAGCTTATCAAACAATCACGGACAAATAATATTTTTTACTGACAGATTGGAAAACCATAATAAATCATTATAAGTTATCCATATCTATAATTCTGATATGAAGACATCAGCTGCATTCACTATAAACTGTAAAATGATGAGAATTAGAGACTAAATAATCTGCACAAGTTTCTTCAGCTACCAAAAAATCAGGGACACCTTACATTTTTTTACGGACAGGGCAAAGAAAGTGTCCTATTTTACAGACTGCCCCGGAATATTGGCATCGTTTACATCCCAGCCAACAATCTATTGATAATCATTCATTCTCATACAGTTTAGATACAGTCCATACCATTTGGGCCTTTAAACGAGCACTGATGGTCAATCAAGGTTCGTTATGAGCAGAAACACCTTTATTTAGTTTAGGTAAAGTGTTACTAGATCCGGTGAGGGATGAAATCACCAGCCATGGACACAGGCACATATGTATGGACACTGCAGTAGTGACGGCATGTACTGTACCTTTAAGCCCATGCTTGAGGCAATGTTCCATCACAACAAAGAATTGCTGAAGAGGAGGGTAATCTGAATCCAGGGTTCGGCCGTAACTCAGAGACGATTCAATGAGTCCTTTTATACTGAGCTTTGCCATATTCAGCAAATTTGTCCGCTCTACAACAGCTGGATCTCTTGCTGCTAGTACACAGGATAATAATACAATTATAAAGCCATCGTATTACTAAGTATGAATTATGCATACATCCGAAACACAGCTAGAAATCAATGCCAAATGTAGTTATTGGTCTAAATGGAATCTACTTTCTGATCTGCAATGGATGAAACTGCTTATATAGATGTGTATATAGGCCTAGAATCAGGATGGAGAATGTGAGCGGTATACAGGTGGTGTTCATAACTGCAATCTATCAAATCTGGATTAATTATATAGTCATGGTTTAAAACTGTGACTACTTTGCCCAGACAGAAAACCTTCTTCCTACTGAACATGACCCCAGGTTCTGAGACGGTGGGATCACAAACCGCACTAACCGCTGTCCGTGTCGCCCCGCTCTTCAGAGTCTAATACAATGTAAGGCGCCCAATGAATCACAGAAGTATCGCCATCAGGGAAGTCATGGAGGAAATATTCTAATTCTGTATGATGACTCAGTCATGTATCCATTCAATGATTTTCACACAAACGTATATATTAAGGAATTATCGACATTAGATAGTCAGTGTTTTGGTGTTTTCTATAGACGCATTCAAGTCTTTGAAATGTAAATCAATGGAAACCTTTATATCGTCTATCTCTTACTGCATTCCAGGGAAATCAGTGTTTTTATATGCAAATAAAGAGTTAAATGCTCAGTGCCTGACAGGGCATATACAGGTCCTTCTCAAAAAATTAGCATATAGTGTTAAATTTCATTATTTACCATAATGTAATGATTACAATTAAACTTTCATATATTATAGATTCATTATCCACCAACTGAAATTTGTCAGGTCTTTTATTGTTTTAATACTGATGATTTTGGCATACAACTCCTGATAACCCAAAAAACCTGTCTCAATAAATTAGCATATCAAGAAAAGGTTCTCTAAATGACCTATTACCCTAATCTTCTGAATCAACTAATTAACTCTAAACACATGCAAAAGATACCCGAGGCTTTTAAAAACTCCCTGCCTGGTTCATTACTCAAAACCCCCATCATGGGTAAGACTAGCGACCTGACAGATGTCAAGAAGGCCATCATTGACACCCTCAAGCAAGAGGGTAAGACCCAGAAAGAAATTTCTCAACAAATAGGCTGTTCCCAGAGTGCTGTATCAAGGCACCTCAATGGTAAGTCTGTTGGAAGGAAACAATGTGGCAGAAAACGCTGTGCAACGAGAAGAGGTGACCGGACCCTGAGGAAGATTGTGAAGAAGGACCGATTCCAGACCTTGGGGAACCTGAGGAAGCAGTGGACTGAGTCTGGTGTGAAAACATCCAGAGCCACCGTGCACAGGCGTGTGCAGGAAATGGGCTACAGGTGCCGCATTCCCCAGGTAAAGCCACTTTTGAACCATAAACAGCGGCAGAAGCGCCTGACCTGGGCTACAGAGAAGCAGCACTGGACTGTTGCTAAGTGGTCCCAAGTACTTTTTTCTGATGAAAGCAAATTTTGCATGTCATTCGGAAATCAAGGTGCCAGAGTCTGGAGGAAGACTGGGGAGAAGGAAATGCCAAAATGCCTGAAGTCCAGTGTCAAGTACCCACAGTCAGTGATGGTGTGGGGTGCCATGTCAGCTGCTGGTGTTGGTCCACTGTGTTTCATCAAGGGCAGGGTCAATGCAGCTAGCTATCAGGAGATTTTGGAGCACTTCATGCTTCCATCGGCTGAAATGCTTTATGGAGATGAAGATTTCATTTTTCAGCACGACCTGGCACCTGCTCACAGTGCCAAAACCACTGGTAAATGGTTTACTGACCATGGTATTACTGTGCTCAATTGGCCTGCCAACTCTCCTGACCTGAACCCCATAGAGAATCTGTGGGATATTGTGAAGAGAAAGTTGAGAGACGCAAGACCCAACACTCTGGATGAGCTTAAGGCCGCTATTGAAGCATCCTGGGCCTCCATAACATCTCAGCAGTGTCACAGGCTGATTGCCTCCATGCCACGCCGCATTGAAGCAGTCATTTCTGCCAAAGGATTCCCGACCAAGTATTGAGTGCATAACTGAACATTATTATTTGATGGGTTTTTTGTTTGGTATTAAAAAACACTTTTATTTGATTGGTCGGGTGAAATATGCTAATTTATTGAGACAGGTTTTTTGGGTTATCAGGAGTTGTATGCCAAAATCATCAGTATTAAAACAATAAAAGACCTGACAAATTTCAGTTGGTGGATAATGAATCTATAATATATGAAAGTTTAATTGTAATCATTACATTATGGTAAATAATGAAATTTAACACTATATGCTAATTTTTTGAGAAGGACCTGTATGTTGTTTGGCTGGGACGGGGTTGATCTTATTGACAAATTCCCTTATTACAGGGAAGGATTTCACCCCAAAACTATTTATATGCACATGTAGCTGAAATCCAGCAATACCTTTACATGGCCAGCCTATTCTCGAAAAATAAATTAGTGTGTGAATTGATATGTACCATATATATTCATGTATAAGCCAAGATTTTCAACACATTTTTTTGTGCTGAAAACGCCCCCCTCGGCTTATACACAAGCCATTGTCCAAAAAGCCAGCGAGGGAGTGGCGGAGCAGCAGCAGGAGTCGGCTAACAGAAGACATCATACTCACCCTCTTCGCGCCGTCGCTCCATCTCCATCCCGGCAGCTCTTCTTTTTGCTGAGCGGTCACGTGGTACCCCTCATTATGGTAATGAATATGAACGCGTCACTACTCCCATAGGCGTGGAGCGCATATTCATTACCTTAATGAGCGGTACCAGCTGCAGCGCCAGGACAACGAAGATGAAGTGACGGCGCGAGGAGGGTGACTAGGATGGGGGGGGGGGGTGAGCCATGCATACAATGATGGAATGGGCGGTGAGCAATGCGGGAGCGGGGGAGCCATGCATACAACAGAGGAAGCCACACATACCAAGACAGAACGGGGGGAGCCACACATAGCAGGACAGGACGGGGGAGCCACATGTACCAGGACAATACGGGGGAGGGGAGCCACATACCAGGACAGCGACGGGGGGGAGCCGTGCATAGCAGGACAGAGATGAGTGGACAATGCATACCCGGCTTATACTCGAGTCGATAAGCTTACCCAGTTTTCCATGGCAAAATTAGGTGCCTTGGCTTATACTCGAGTCGGCTTATACTCGAGTATATATGGTAAATGAGGTTGCAGTTCTGAAGCCTATGTCGCTCCAGCTCTATTCCCCGCCCAACATCGCCTCCTGCCATGTGACGTCAAACAAAGGAGCCATCAGTCAAAGTAAGAGACGGCGCTGGGTGGGAAAAGAGCTGGAGTGACAGAGGCTTTAGATCTTCAAATAGTTCTTCAGCCTGATTTGTATATCAATGCAAACACTGGTTATTTCTCAGTAACTTGTCTTTGAAATACAAAAAACGGAGGCAGCACACCATTAGTAGTGAAAAAAGCAGGAGCTACTTTTATTAGCCCATCTCAGCAGTGTTTCGGTTCTGGTAGATGTGAACCTTTTTCAAGCCTGGGGGGCTCTGCACCCGACTCTATTTTTCTATTTTCACTTTTGTGTTTTTTTGTGCTGCTCTAATACTTTTTCTATATATTGTCTTTGAAATAGCTACATGTGCATATGAATAGTTAGGGGGTAGTGATCTTACTGGTATTCCATTTAATATACATAGACAGGTTTATAAATACAAACACTAGGAAACAGCAGTCTACAGACATTACATGCATATTTCAAGCCCATTTGCCAACGACAAGGCGACCTTTGTTAGATAGGACCCTATAGTAAAGATTTACCTAAATCAGTGCCTAGACCTCAAGTGAAGAGGGAAAGCTTAGGATCCAGTTAATTAAATAATTAAAAACAGTCTTTGAAATATGGGTGGATAATATGGTGCACGGCTCAAGGGGCAATGCACAATGTACATTATATGAAATATGCCTACAATACCTACAATACTTTGTGACTGGATAGATAGATAGATAGATAGATAGATAGATAGATAGATAGATAGATAGATAGATAGATAGATAGATAGATAGATAATAGATAGATGATAGATAATAGATTGAAGATAGATGATTGAAAGATAATAGATGATAGATAATAGATAGATAGATGATAGATAGATATATAGATAGATAATAGATATATTATTATCATAGATAGATAGAGAAAGAAAGAAAGAAAGAAAGAAAGAAAGAAAGAAAGAAAGAAAGAAAGAAAGAAAGAAAGAAAGAAATGGAGGCAGTATGCCAGTTGAAAAGTTTAGAAAAAATAGATAGATAGATAGATAGATAGATAGATAGATAGATAGATAGATAAAAAAAAAAACCAACCAGCACTCCTAATGTGAACACGTGCACGCTGCAAACTGCATAATATAGATAAATGTGTGGTTGATGGGCACACATGAATTGGCCAATTTATGCGCTAAGAATCTTCAATTCATCTATTACTGTAAGTTTTATGAAAAAAAAATTTTTTGAAAAAAATTGTGAAAAAATATTTTTGAGAAGTAGGATTCACATGGCCTAGATTCATGTACATGTGCTGCTGTGTTTTTTTTTATCTAGATAGATAGATAGATAGATAGAATCTCTTGCTCGATAAAAAGTGAAATTTTTACATGCATAAAAGAAAAATAATCCTCACATCTTTTCTGTAGTCAAAGTCTTTTGTAGTCAAAAGACTACAACATTTCGCAAATGCGCTTCAGGGGCAACTTCAGACGTTTTTCCCCCGATTCTTGGCCGACACTGGCTAAAAGGGCCTCTTTTTGCATATATATATTGGAGAGCAGAATATATGTAGTGTGATATGATGTGTGTAATTCCAAATTAAAGGTAGTGACTTCACTTATCGGGATATACAAGTATCTGGGACAAAACCCTTAGGAAATTATAAACAGTTGCTTTCTGTAAAGTTTAGCCCGATACATTCACGGTCAGTGGCCATTAGTAGGGAGTGCCTTCATTCCTGCACAAATGTTATGGCAACTTAACCAAAAGTGGAAATACAACATTCCTGCTTCCCTGACCCTGTCATTAAACAAGCAAGTAAAATGCCGGAGGTCTGTTGTTGAGGGGAGGTAAACAGAAAAGTTTTTATGCATTGTGAAATGTCAGCCCTTTGTGAGCACCTGGACGTGCACAGTGTGACTAGGAAAACGTTCAAGTAGAATGTTCTAATACCAAGTTAATATTATATGTGTTTGCAAAAGAAAACCCAGTCTGCTTAAAAAAAATTCTGAACAATAAAAAGGAATTCCAGGAGTTCCATATATATCACTTATAGATAAAGGATGCTTTTTTAATATTATTTATATACTTTTAAATATTGTTGGTGCCCACTGTGACACTGAGTCACTTCTCAAGGACAAGTCTAAGTCAGGGAAGTCAAGGAGTCCGAGGTCAAGAGCCAGGAGGGAACGTCATTAAACGGGATCTGGATGTTTCGCCCCCAGCAGTTCGCCCCCGGGTACATTTCGCCCCCAGCAGTTCATCCCCGTTTGTCCTTGTGGTTCATGATTTCCCGTCCATCATCAATCCACATGTCACAAAAGTACTGTACAGAGTGCTGAACTTTTGTGACATGTTAAATCAACTGTTCCCATATGACGTCACGGGGAACCGCTAGACTGCACTCCGCGACCCAAGGAGCTGCAGCTGCGACAGGTAAGTATCATCCTGGGGGACAAATACTGGGGACGAAATGTGCGGGGGCAAAATATACCCAGGGGCAAACTGCTGGGGGCGAACTGCTGGGGGCGAAACATCCTATAACGTCATAAACAGAGGGAAGAGACAAAAGCGTAGTCAGGTCACAGTCCGGGGTCAGAATTCCAAGGTCAGAGTGCATCAAGGCAAAAGGGTAATAAAAACTTGTATTCAAAAGGCAAATCCAAGATCCAGCAACAAAGATCAGAATATCAGAGTTCAGAGCACAAAGCAAAACACCCCTGAGCTGAAAGCTACAACTAGAAATAGTCCCAGCATAGCCAGCCAGCTAAATGGCCATGTAATCACCATGAAAGGGCGATATCTGGAGGATTTCCAGCAGGCCTGGCCAAACTGGGCTGGAAAGAAATCCCATACACAAAACTGACAAACCAGCACGCTTCTGCATACTAAAGGATGACCGAGCTGTCACTCACAAGGCTGACAGCCCGACACGTCCCTGTAATCCATAGGACGGTTGACCTGTCCCTAGGATACAGTGAGAGATGGGGATTGTGACACCCACCTTATTAAAATGCATATCAGTACTCCTATTACAGTGTGACCTCTGTTCATGCTGGGCAGCCTAGTTCATGAGCAGAATACAAGGGCAAAAGAGCTCACATAACTAATGCTTTACCTACAAAGAGTAAGGCAGAAAGATTGGAGGATTTACACAGATTTATGTATCATTCGGTGTCTGGGAAGACCTGACTGATTACATAGGGAATTACAATGCAGCCATTGGAGGCTATACATTTTTAAAGGCATCCCCTTTTACAATATTGCACTTACAATCTGCTGATTACAGAGTAAAATCAAAATCTAGAAAACCAACAAGATGAAATAAAAAAAGAGCAATGTATAACTTAAATTAATATAACAAACCTGGCTGTGACACCACAGCTGCGGTGATGTGGGAGACCCAATTTACAGGGTTCCTTGGTACTCCGAACTGGGTCATGATGGGAAAAAAGAAATCACTCCTCTTATAGTGATCTGTCTAAAAAACAAACAACAAAACACAACGTCATTTATTGCAAACATCCTCACCTATCTGAATATTAAAAGGGTTGTCCTTAGGGATCAAGTCTGCAGTCATTCTATGTGCACTGTGAAGACTACCCGATGCTGGCGCCGGGAGTGGCAGGGGCATGACCGAAAATATGCAATTTGCATATGTGAGGTCACATGCCGACTTGACGTGCGCAACTTCACTAAATGCAAGTGAATTGAGCAAGGCAGGACACGTCTAGTCGGGATGTGGCTGGAAGTATGCAAATCGCATACTTGTGGTCACATCACCGCCTTCTCCCGGAGCCGGAATCGGGAAATCGTCAGAGCACACAGTGCACGCTATGTGAGGATTCACAAATCTGCTGTCACATTGAGTGACTGCAGACTTGTAGCCTAAGGCAAACATGCTGCCATTGTAGTGACAGTAATGATGATGATGACAACAATAGTGATATTGATGATAAAAGTTTCAGATAAACTGAACCATTTTTTAACATTCCTATTTCAGCAAATACATATCCTTAAAAAAAAAACACAAGAAATAGATAGAGATAATACATTAGAAAATTGTGTAGCGTTTTACTATACAAAGAATAACCTCCATTGGTAACTGAATACAAATTCAGGTGAAGGCCTTAATCACAAGTCCTGGTGATTTTGGTACTAGAAAAACCAGTACTGGTGAGATCCGGGTTACGTGTCTATGTGCCATCCGTGTGTACATACAGTGCCTACAAGTAGTATTCAACCCCCTGCAGATTTCGCAGGTTTACACATTTGGAATTAACTTGGCATTGTGACATTTGGACTGTAGATCAGCCTGGAAGTGTGAAATGCACTGCAGCAAAAAAGAATGTTATTTCTTTGTTTATTTATTTTTTTTTAATTGTGAAAAGTTTTTTCAGAGGGTCATTTATTATTCAACCCCTCAACCCACCAGAATTCTGTTTGGTTCCCCTAAAGTATCAAGAAGTAGTTCAGGCACAAAGAACAATGAGCTTCACATGTTTGGATTAATTATCTCTTTTTCCAGCCTTTTCTGACTATTTAAGACCCTCCCCAAACTTGTGAACAGCACTCATTCATGGTCAACATGGGAAAGACAAAGGATCATTCCAAGGCCATCAGAGACAAGATCGTGGAGGGTCACAAGGCTGGCAAGGGGTACAAAACCCTTTCCAAGGAATTGGGCCTACCTGTCTCCACTGTTGGGAGCATCATCCGGAAGTGGAAGGCTTATGGAACTACTGTTAGCCTTCCACGGCCTGGACAGCCTTTGAAAGTTTCCTCCCGTGCCGAGGCCAGGCTTGTCCGAAGAGTCAAGGCTAACCCAAGGACAACAAGGAAGGAGCTCCGGGAAGATCTCATGGCAGTGGGGACATTGGTTTCAGTCAATACCATAAGTAACGTACTCCACCGCAATGGTCTCCGTTCCAGACGAGCCCGTAAGGTACCTTTACTTTCAAAGCGTCATGTCAAGGCTCGTCTACAGTTTGCTCATGATCACTTGGAGGACTCTGAGACTGACTGGTTCAAGGTTCTCTGGTCTGATGAGACCAAGATCTAGATCTTTGGTGCCAACCACACACGTGACGTTTGGAGACTGGATGGCACTGCATACGACCCCAAGAATACCATCCCTACAGTCAAGCATGGTGGTGGCAGCATCATGCTGTGGGGCTGTTTCTCAGCCAAGGGGCCTGGCCATCTGGTCCGCATCCATGGGAAGATGGATAGCACGGCCTACCTGGAGATTTTGGCCAAGAACCTCCGCTCCTCCATCAAGGATCTTAAGATGGGTCGTCATTTCATCTTCCAACAAGACAACGACCCAAAGCACACAGCCAAGAAAACCAGGGCCTGGTTCAAGAGGCAAAAAATCAAGGTGTTGCAGTGGCCTAGTCAGTCTCCTGACCTTAACCCAATTGAAAACTTGTGGAAGGAGCCCAAGATTAAAGTCCACATGAGACACCCAAAGAACCTAGATAACTTGGAGAAGATCTGCATGGAGGAGTGGGCCAAGATAACTCCAGAGACCTGTGCAGGCCTGATCAGGTCTTATAAAAGACGATTATTAGCTGTAATTGCAAACAAAGGTTATTCCACAAAATATTAAACCTAGGGGTTGAATAATAATTGACCCACACTTTTATGTTTAAAATTTATAAAAATGTAACTGAGCAACAAAACTTTTTGGTTTGTAAGATTTATGCATCTGTTAATAAATCCTGCTCTTGTTTGAAGTTTGAAGGCTCTAACTTATTTGCATCTTATTAAACCTGCTAAATCTGCAGGGGGTTGAATACTACTTGTAGGCACTGTACATGACATCCGTGTGTACATACATGACATCCGTGTGTCCGTAAGCTGTCAGTGTGACATGTATGGAATGAAATGCAGCATGGAAATTAAAAAGAGAGTGTGACAGGGTCACTGGCACGGTATGTGAGGGGAAATATATGTCATGGAGACTGCATCCCTCCGTGATCTAGAAACCCATAAGTTTCTTTTCAGCATGCTATGTGCTGAAGGAATTAAGCGGCCATGTTATGGGCGGGATTTTAGGTGAGTAGGTAAGAGATGGGCGGGACGCCTACTCACCACATCTCTACCTCAAAGATGTGGCTGGGGAAATAAATGTCCAGCCGCTTTTTTCCCTCTGTGTTGTGTGGAGGGAAGGAAGTCTCTATACTGAAGCTCCTGCTGTCATATGCATTGTCCCAGAAGTACTGCGCAGGACTGTGCATGAACTGTTTATTTTCTTTTGAGCCAGACAGGCTGTTTTTATTACCATTTTGTGGTTTTGGTTTATGATACAATAAACCACCCAGAGACTTTACCCCCATGTGTGCCTGTGTCTACCTCAAGGAGCAGCTAAGTGAGCCGACCTTCCACAAAAGATAGATAGATAAAAATATGTCAGTGTGCTATATAATCAGTGCTTTTTTTCTGTACTTGTTATTTTTAAATAAATTAAATAATTTAAAAAAATGGATTGGGCTCCTGCATAATTTTCATAACCAGCAGAGGGAAAAACAACCGCTATCATCTGATATTAATAATCTGGGAAAGGGGCCATTAGCCCTAAATGTTCCCATGGTATTAATAACAGCTCACAGGTGTTTGCTTAGCCTTTACTGTTTAGTTTACAGGGGGACCCCAGGAAAAAAAATGACGTAGGAAGAGGGTAAGTGGGAAGAGCGAGGCTAAGTGCCAGATTTGGCGTATCTTATGGATGCTCCATTTCTGGGGCGACTGACTGCTGATATTGGTAGCCTGGGAGGGAAGCCAATATCCATGGCCCCTTTCCTGGCTATTAATATCAACCCACAGCTAGTCTTTGCTAATTAGAATTTATTGGGGGACCCTACGTCTTTTTATTTCTGGGGTCCCCTGTAAACTAACCAGTAAAGGCTAAGCAAACAGCTGTGAGCTGTTATTAATAATCTTTTAGGATTTTGTCCCCTTTCCCAGATTAGTAACACCAGTCCCCAGCCATGGGCTTTACCTTTGTTGGTTATCAAAATTAGTTGGGAGCACACGCCAACTTATTTAATTCTTAATTTTACACACAATGTACACAGCAGGTACGGAATACAATTCCTATCATCATTGTTGCCTGGCCGCGCTGAGCGAAGGGAGAGCAAGCGACAATGATGAGAGCTATCTTCAGCACCCAGCGCCTGGGAGCAGTGTGAACTGTACTGCTTTTTTCCAAGGCGCCAGTACGTGTCACCCTGATGACACATCGATATAGCCATCTGTCATCAGTGTGCGGGACGTTTTGCAGCCCGATTGAAAAACCTGACATGTGTGCACCACCACTGAATACAATGGGTGTGCTTGTGTCCGTATTTGCAGTCTTTAAAAAACGGACCACATACGGACATAAAAAGTTTGAAGGGGGGCCTAAAGGGAATCTATCATCAGATAATGACCTATTGTTAAATTAAGTCTTTGTGTTAAATGCATTTTTTTTTTATTTTGCCAATGCATCTCGTGTCATTATTATCCTGCTTTTGGTGATAGGGAGCCAGCTGAAAACTGTTCCTGAACTTAAAAAAAACTGTGGGCAATGTGAAAATTGCTAAATTACTATCACTATTATTTTTTTTAACTATAATTAAAAAAAATGCCAATTTTTTAAGAAATACATGTAACACAAAAGTTTCAAAAAGGTTGTACTTTGAAACTTCACCACATTAATATACGATACTTAAATTTATCTAACGACTGAGGAAGTCCATCTTTGCTTCTGGTAATACTTCCTATCAGGCCAAAATTGCAATTTATTATTTGTGCTTTCCTGCTTTACCCATTTAATATAGATTTTTTTTCTTCTGCGCCTGGAGAGCAGCTCTTGGGAATTTGATATTGCTGCTAATAACCCATTACTAAAAGCTCTAATCTCCAGTTAGTGTGTAGACCGGAAGAAGCACCTGTCATACATGATAAAGGTGTCTATAAGGTCTACTAGTCTGACGGAGTCCCAAAGGTTGACCTTTCTGCCTCCATGAGACCGGTATACGTTGGCATGCTGCAAAACAATGGAAATAATTCTGCTGTACACTATTCTATTCCATACCAACATATTCAGTAACAAAAACAATATAATACATTTTATAGTGAGACTTTATGGACCAGTGTATGACATGCACTGGAGGCATCCATTTAAAGCACCACTACAGCGTTTTTTTAATTTCAGCGCTGGAGTGATGCCACTAATCTAAGTTCCCTGCCCCTAGTACTATACTTACCAGCTGCCGTCTTCAGCAGTTCCTGGCGCTGCTCCGGTTCCACGGCACCCTCTTGCTAAAGCAAATTCTAACTGACTGGAAGTCAGAGGTGCAACTTCTGGCATGCCCAGCAAACACTAGAGCAATCCGGCGGTGCTGATAAAAGATGAAGATGATGGCTGGTAGGTGTGAGACTAAGTGCAGGGAACTTAGATTAGTGACACCACTCCAGCGCTGCATTAAAAAAAAAAACTGCTGGAGTGGTGCTTTAATGGATACGTTGGAAGATTTTCTTGGCATATATGTTTAAGAACATCACATACATAATGTGAACACAGGCTTACTGGATCCCAACAATCATTTTCAAACAGTTTTGGTTAAAAATGTGCTACCGTTTTGTGTCTACAGCTCCTATGCATATCTATGTTTATAGAGTGAAAGCAAACCTGTATGTATCCTGCTCCTTCACTCTTTGTATTACTCCTTTCCTTTGCATTACTGTTTCTTCCTAACTTTCTGATAGAAAATAGAACAAATGGAAACGAGAAACTCATGGCAGAAGCAATAACATAGGGAACATACAGGAGGTACAGAAGGAGCACATATGGGCCTGGGTGCAGGAGGGAGTCTAATGGGCCTACATAAGCATCATAACTGGCATATAAGCAGGGGGCAAGTTGTGTTAGGGATTTTGCAATGCATCCCAGGAGCTTCCAGTAAAAAGTGATATAACACCATTAATAACTAGTACTATGAGACCAGATAAGCACTGGAACAGCTGTGTCAGGCAATGGCGGGGACAGGCAGAAGAAGGCCCCGTTACATTAATGATATGTTGGTGGAGGGTATCAGAGCCCACCACCTTAAAAGTAATCTGTCACCGGTATTTTTTTGTTACAAACCCTGCCCCCATCACCTTTAAGATCATGTGAATGGGGTTTCTACAACCCGTTTATAGCCTCATAGGTGTCCCTGAATACCTCCGAAAATGTGTATTATTCATGTCCCGGACCACGCAACTTACTTGCAGAGGGTCCAAAGGCTAGCACTGCCGCAGCGGACCGTACCACGCAACTTACATGCAGAGGGCCCAAAGGCTAGCACTGCCGCAGCGGACCGGACCGCGCAACTTATATGCAGAGGGCCCAAAGGCTAGCACTGCCGCAGCGGACCGGACCGCGCAACTTACATCCAGAGGGCCCAAAGGCTAGCACAGCCGCAGCGGACCGGACCACGCAACTTACATGCAGAGGGCCCAAAGGCTAGCAGTGCCGCAGCGGACCGGACCACGCAACTTACATGCAGAGGGCCCAAAGGCTAGCACTGCCGCAGCGGACCGGACCGCACAACTTACATGCAGAGGGCTCAAAGGCTAGCGCTGCCGTAGAAAACTGGACCGCACAACTTAAGTGCAGAGGGGCCCGTAGGCTAGCACTGCCGCAGATGACCGGACCACAAAACTTACATGCAGAGGGCCCAAAGGTTAGCGCTGCCGCAGAAGACCGGACCGCACAACTTACATGCAGCGGGTCCAAAGGCTAGTGCTGCCGCAGCAGACCGCACTGCGCAACTTACATGCAGAGGGCCTGAAGGCTAGCGCTGCCGCAGAAGACAGCACAGCGCAACTTACATGCAGAGGGCCCGAAGGCTAGCACTGCCGCAGATGACCGGACCACGCAACTTACATGCAGAGGGTCCAAAGGCTAGTGCTGCCGCAGCAGACCGCACTGCACAGCTTACATGCAGAGGGCCCAAAGGCTAGCGCTGCCGCAGCAGACCGGACCACGCAGCTTACATGCAGAGGGCCTGAAGGCTAGCACTGCCACAGCAGACGGGACGACGCAACTTACATGCAGAGGGCCCGAAGGCTAGCACTGCCACAGCAGACGGGACCACGCAACTTACATGCAGAGGGCCCGAAGGCTAGCACTGCCACAGCAGACGAGACCACGCAACTTACATGCAGAGGGCCCGTAGGCTAGCACTGCCGCAGCAGACCAGACCACGCAACTTACATGCAGAGGACCCGTAGGCTAGCACTGCCCAAGCAGACTGGACCATGCAACTTACATGCAGAGGGCCCAAAGGCTAGCACTGCCGCAGCAGTCCGGACCACGCAACTTACATGCAAAGGGCCCGTAGGCTAGTGCTGCCGCAGCAGACCGGACCGCACAACTTACATGCAGAGGGCCCAAAGGCTAGCACTGCTGCAGAAGACCGGACCGTGCAACTTACATGCAGAGGGCCCAAAGGCTAGCACTGCCGCAGAAGCCCAGACCGTGCAACTTACATGCAGAAGGCCCGAAGGCTAGCACTGCCGCAGAAGCCCAGACCGTGCAACTTACATGCAGAAGGCCCGAAGGCTAGCACTGCCGCAGTGGACCAGACAATGCAACTTACATGCAGAGGGCCCGAAGGCTAGCGCTGCCACAGCACACCGGACCGCGCAACTTACATGCAGAGGGCTTGAAGGCTAGCACTGCCGCAGACCGGACTGTGAATTTACATGCAGAGGGCCCGAAGGCTAGCGCTGCCGCAGAAGACCGCACCGCGCAACTTACATGCAGAGGACCCGAAGGCTAGCACTGCCACAGCAGACCGGACCATGCAACTTACATGCAGAGGGCCCGAAGGCTAGCACTGCCGCAGAAGCCCAGACCGTGCAACTTACATGCAGAGGGGGACATGTATAAAACACATTTTCGGAGATATGCAGGGGCCTCTCTGAGGATATAAAGGGGTTGCAGAAACCCCATTCACATGAGGTGATGGGCAGGGTTTATGAGAGAAAAACAGGTGACAGGTTCACTTTAAATTTATCAGCAGATACAGGATGTTTTACAACAGTCAGAAATGCTATTAAAACTATAAACATACATTATTTTTATGTTTTGTGTGTGTGAAAACATATATTGTCTACATGACTGATGTTATGTTACCAAATGTAATAATAACTAATATTTAGAAAATGATATTTTCTTAGAAGACAATCGTAATGCAGCAGATGTTGTTTATCTCTATAAATGCCTCATATGCAGAATATAGAAATGGTGAGGGATTGACCAAATGGCCAACAGATGAACATTTCCTGCATGCTGTATGGCCGGCACGGTGCACCCAGAGCCCGCTATGTAGAGCTGCTGCTCACCTTCGCAGGATGCCAGACGTCCGCCACCTTCCTCCTCCTGGTTACTGGGAGTCCGCCCAGAGACTGGGACATGTGCGCATGCGCACATTATCCTTCCTTACCCTCTCGTCACTGTGGGGATTGATGCGCAGCTTCGTGAATAGCACACTTGCGTACTAAAAGAAGAGACGCAGCGTTTGGGGAGAACCCTGGCTGCGCAGACTGAGCAAGTGATTGGGCTGCGGCCCAGAGTACTGAGCATGAGACTAGAGATGGGTCACGTGGTATCTAGGGCATGTACTGCTGACTAGTAATCATCCTGTGTTAGGTTTCTGTTCTCTGGCTGAAGCAACTCTTATTGTTTGTCTGTTTTAGATGGAGCTTAAAGAGCTGATCATGTGTAATGCACCCATAATAGATAAATGATTCTTTTATAATATGGTCCCTGAACTTCTTCATGGGGCATCTAATGCAATGGCCCAGCTATAGTGCCCGCACACAGGTTTGTAAGGGAACATAGGAGACGTTCCCCTACCAGGACCGGAGCGTAATATGTGCTATTTATTATATATTACATATGCACTATGTATTATATATTATAAATATGTGTGCTATGTATTTTATATATACAGTTGTGCTCAAAAGTTTACATACCCCGGCAGAATTTTTGCTTTCCTGGCCTTTTTTCATAGAATATGAATGATAACACCAAAACTTTTTCTCCACTCATGGTTAGTGGTTGGGTGAAGCCATTTATTGTCAAACTACTGTGTTTTCTCTTTATAAATCATAATGACAACCCAAAACATCCAAATTATCCTGATCAAAAGTTCACATACCCCATTTCTTAACCCCTTTCTGCCATTAGACGTACTATTCCGTCCATGTGACCCGGGCCCTACTTCCCATGGACAGAATAGTATGTCATAGGCGATCGGCCGCGCTCACGGGGGGGAGCGAGGCCGATCGCCGCCAGGTGTCAGCTGATTATTACAGCGCTCCTGGCACATTAACCCCCGGAACACTGCAATCAAACATGATCGCAGCATTCCGGCAGCATAGGGAAGCATCGTGCAGGGAGGGGGCTCCCTACGTGCTTCCCTGAGACCCTCGGAACAACGCGATGTGATCGCGTTGTTCAGAGGGTCTCCTACCTCCTCCTCCCTGCAGGCCTCGTATCCAAATTGGCCACGGGGCTCCTTCCGGGTCCTGCAGGGAGATGGCTTACCAGCGCCTGCTCAGAGCAGGCGTCGGCAAGCCTGGAGCACTGCCTGTCAGATTGCTGATCTGACACAGTGCTGTGCAAAGTGTCAGATCAGCGATCTGACACTATAGCATGATGTCCCACCCTGGGACAAAGTAAAAAAGTAAAAAAATACATATATTTACATGTGTAAAAAAAAAAAAAAAAATTCCTAAATAATGAAAAAAATATATATATTGTTCCAATAAATACATTTCTTTGTCTAAGTAAAAAAAAGTACACATATTTATCGCCACGTCCGTAACGACCCGACCTATAAAACTGTCTCACTAAATAACCCCTTCAGTAATCACTGTAAAAAAAAAAACCGAGGCAAAAAACAACGCTTTATTATCATACCGCCAAACAAAAAGTGGAATAACACGCGATCAAAAAGACGGATATAAATAAACACAGTACCGCTGAAAACGTCATCTTGTCCCGCAAAAAACTAACTGCGATACAGCATCATGAGGAAAAAAAAAAAGTTATAGTCCTCAGAATAAAGCGATGCAAAAATAATTATTTTTTATATAAAATAGATTTTATCGTATAAAAGCGCCAAAACATAAAAAAATATAAGGGTTAGGGTGGGGGCTAAAGTTAGGGTTAGGGTTGGGGTTAAAATTAGGGTTAGGGCTACAGTTAGGGTTGGGGCTACAGTTAGGGTTGGGGTTGGGGCTACATTTAGGGTTAGGGTTGGGGCTACAGTTAGGGTTGGGGCTAAAGTTAGGGTTAGGGTTGGGGCTAAAGTTAGGGTTGGGGCTAAAGTTAGGGTTAGGGCTACAGTTAGGGTTAGGGTTGGGGCTAAAGTTAGGGTTGGGGCTAAAGTTTGGGTTAGGGTTTGGATTACATTTACGGTAAGAATTAGGGTTGGGATTCGGGTTAGGGGTGTGTCAGGGTTAGGGGTGTGGTTAGGGTTATGGTTGGGATTAGGGTTAGGGGTGTGTTGGAGTCACATGTGGAGATGCAAAAACTATTTTTTGCAATAAAAAGCGTCTTTTAGTGTGTGACAGCTGCCAATCATAAAAATCCGCTAAAAAGCCCGCTATAAGGGGCGCATGCGCAGACCTCGGCGGTGACAGTCATGTCTTGCTGAGCTCCGCTACCCGACCTGCCTAATTAGGCCCTAATTAACACCCGAAATAAGCCAAACGCGCCGCAATTGGACCCACCGCACCCTCAGGTGGCCCTCTTCCCGGTGATGCCTAAGAAAGGAGGCATGGCACAACCACCAGGCCGTACCATCGCGGAGCTTCTTCAGAACGGCGGCGCTCCCAAGATGGCCGCCGCGACATCTTTCCCCTCGGCCTCTGCAGGGAGCGCGGGAGATAATACAGATCAGGAAGAGACCGGTCCTCACACGGAGACAGCGATCTCCACGGCAGCTCTTACCAGGTCCTTGCAGGAGACTTTCCGGTCGGAGCTTGCCTCGGCCATGCAGAAGATCTCCTCCCAGCTACAGGATATTATGCAGCGTACGGTTGCTCTGGAACAAAAGATGGACGCCACTGCAGACACCTTAGAGGAAGATCGTGAAACCCTCAAACTGCATGCAGAGCGCGTTGCAGAACTAGAGCTCCGATGCGAGGACTACGAGAACAGATCGCGCAGAGGTAACCTGCGGATCAGGGGGCTCCCCGAAAATATTGTAGCACTTACAGACACAGCTACCGCTCTTTTCACTGCGCTACTTCCTGACACAGACCCGTCCATGCTGCACATCACCAGAATCCATAGAGCCCTGGGTAGGCCGCGCAACAATGATGTGCCCAGAGATGTGATACTAAAACTACATTATGAGGAGGCACGAGATCTAATCCTGACTGCTGCAATGGATAACCCTGATCTACCGGGACTGCCATCTTCAGTACATATTTATGCGGACATCGCGACAGCCACACTTGCCAGAAGCCAGTAACAACAGCACTTCAGATGGCACAGATTAAATACAGATGGAGCTTCCCCTTCGCCCTCATCTTCACACACAACTCCCAACTATACACCTGCCGTACATTAGAAGAAGGGAAACAGACCATGATTAAAGCTGGGATCCCAGTTTCCATAGAGACCTCAGCCATGCCACAGCGAAAGCCACGACCATCAAGAGAATGGCAGAACACCCCTAGAACGAGGAGTCAAAACGCACGGATCATTTGATGTGACTCACTTATAAGACCATCTGCTTTACTTCTTGAGGGGCGATATGGGACACTATTGGCCATCCTGATTGCTCCTGGTGTTGAGAAGAGAGAGATGATGGTTCCTCGTTGCCTCTTCTTGCAATCCTCCAGACCTCGTAATTATATACTGACCGCTTACATAGATAACCTACTCTGGCTTTATTACAAGAGGTCCACCAGACCCCTGTACCTACAATTAACCCTGCTTCTTTCCCACCCTACCCCTCCCCTATTTTCCCCCACTCTCCCTTATCGGGGGGATAAACCTCATTCCGCAGTATCCCTAACAACCTCCCCCCCTCCTTTTTTTTTTTTCTCCCTACCTCCTCTCTCCTCTCTCCCCCCCTTTTCCTCTTTGCACTTACAGTGCCTACAAGTAGTATTCAACCCCCTGCAGATTTAGCAGGTTTAATAAGATGCAAATAAGTTAGAGCCTTCAAACTTCAAACAAGAGCAGGATTTATTAACAGATGCATAAATCTTACAAACCAAAAAGTTTTGTTGCTCAGTTAAATTTTTATAAATTTTAAACATAAAAGTGTGGGTCAATTATTATTCAACCCCTAGGTTTAATATTTTGTGGAATAACCTTTGTTTGCAATTACAGCTAATAATCGTCTTTTATAAGACCTGATCAGGCCGACACAGGTCTCTGGAGTTATCTTGGCCCACTCCTCCATGCAGATCTTCTCCAAGTTATCTAGGTTCTTTGGGTGTCTCATGTGGACTTTAATCTTGAGCTCCTTCCACAAGTTTTCAATTAGGTTAAGGTCAGGAGACTGACTAGGCCACTGCAACACCTTGATTTTTTGCCTCTTGAACCAGGCCTTGGTTTTCTTGGCTGTGTGCTTTGGGTCATTGTCTTGTTGGAAGATGAAATGACGACCCATCTTAAGATCCTTGATGGAGGAGCAGAGGTTCTTGGCCAAAATCTCCAGGTAGGCTGTGCTATCCATCTTCCCATGGATGCGGACCAGATGGCCAGGCCCCTTGGCTGAGAAACAGCCCCACAGCATGATGCTGCCACCACCATGCTTGACTGTAGGGATGGTATTCTTGGGGTCGTATGCAGTGCCATCCAGTCTCCAAACGTCACGTGTGTGGTTGGCACCAAAGATCTCGATCTTGGTCTCATCAGACCAGAGAACCTTGAACCAGTCAGTCTCAGAGTCCTCCAAGTGATCATGAGCAAACTGTAGACGAGCCTTGACATGACGCTTTGAAAGTAAAGGTACCTTACGGGCTCGTCTGGAATGGAGACCATTGCGGTGGAGTACGTTACTTATGGTATTGACTGAAACCAATGTCCCCACTGCCATGAGATCTTCCCGGAGCTCCTTCCTTGTTGTCCTTGGGTTAGCCTTGACTCTTCGGACAAGCCTGGCCTCTGCACGGGAGGAAACTTTCAAAGACAGTAGTTCCATAAGCCTTCCACTTCCGGATGATGCTCCCAACAGTGGAGACAGGTAGGCCCAACTCCTTGGAAAGGGTTTTGTACCCCTTGCCAGCCTTGTGACCCTCCACGATCTTGTCTCTGATGGCCTTGGAATGCTCCTTTGTCTTTCCCATGTTGACCATGTATGAGTGCTGTTCACAAGTTTGGGGAGGGTCTTAAATAGTCAGAAAAGGCTGGAAAAAGAGATAATTAATCCAAACATGTGAAGCTCATTGTTCTTTGTGCCTGAACTACTTCTTAATACTTTAGGGGAACCAAACAGAATTCTGGGGGGTTGAGGGGTTGAATAATAAATGACCCTCTGAAAAAACTTTTCACAATTTAAAAAAAAAATAAACAAAGAAATAACATTCTTTTTTGCTGCAGTGCATTTCACACTTCCAGGCTGATCTACAGTCCAAATGTCACAATGCCAAGTTAATTCCAAATGTGTAAACCTGCTAAATCTGCAGGGGGTTGAATACTACTTGTAGGCACTGTATCTCCCTATCAAGGGCCTAGATGTCGGGTCAACATCTGCCGCCCAAACCTGGCGACACCTGGTACTCCACCTAATATGGTAAACCAGATCGCCATACTTTCCGAATTTGCTATCCATCTGTTAGGGTATGTGCACACGTTGCGGATTTCTTGCAGAAATTTCC
The DNA here is from genome assembly GCF_051348905.1 of Ranitomeya variabilis. NCBI lineage: Eukaryota > Metazoa > Chordata > Amphibia > Anura > Dendrobatidae > Ranitomeya > Ranitomeya variabilis. Next base: position 103,502,481 of record NC_135235.1, read on the forward strand.
TGAAGAAAACCGGAAATTTTCTGCAAGAAATCCGCTTTTTTTTTTTGCGTTTTTTTTCCGTTTTTTTCGCGTTTTTTTAGCATTCTGCAAGCGTAATTAGCTTGCAGAATGCTAAAGTTTTCCAAGCGATCTGTAGCATCGCTTGGAAAACTGACTGACAGGTTGGTCACACTTGTCAAACATACTGTTTGACAAGTGTGACCAACTTTTTACTATAGATGCAGCTTATGCAGCATCTATAGTAAAAGATAGAATGTTTAAAAATAATAAAAAAAATAAAAAAAAAGGTTATACTCACCCAGACATCTCCTCACCGGCGTCCGTTCCTCTTCCTATAGCTGGTCTGTGCGCGCAGGACCTTCCGTGACGTCACGGTCACGTGAGCGGTCACATGACCGCTCACGACCAATCACAGGACAGTGACGTCATCGTCAAGGTCCTTCACCGCACATCAGCTACAGGAACCGAAGCGACAGCATGCAGTGGAGGCGGGAAGACATCGAGGGTGAGTATAGGACTATTTTTTATTTTAATTCTTATTTTTTGACCACTTATATGGTGCCCAGTCCGTGGAGGAGAGTCTCCTCTCCTCCACCCTGTGTACCAACCGCACATAATCTGCTTACTTCCCGCATCGTGGGCACAGCCCCGTGCGGGAAGTAAGCAGATCAATGGACTCCTAGGTGTGCGGAATCCCCTGCAATTCCGCATTTTAATGAACAATGAATTAAGCATCCTATGTAATAGAATGCATTCCGCATTTTTTGTGCACATGCTGCATTTTTTTCCTGAGCGGAATCGCATTCCAGAAAAAAACGCAGCATGTTCATTAAAATTGCGGAATCGCGGCGATTCTGCACCCATAGGAGTGCATTGATTTGCTTACTTCCCGCACGGGGCTGTGCACACCATGCAGGAAGCAAGCAGATCATGTGCGGTTGGTACCCAGGGTGGAGGAGAGGAGACTCTCCTCCACGGACTGGGCACCATATAATTGGTAAAAAATAAAAGAATTAAAATAAAAAATAGCGATATACTCAGCCTCGATGTCCCCCGCAGTCTTCCGGCCTCTCCGCTGCACGCTGCCGCTTCGGTTCCTATGGCTGCTGGGCGGTGAAGGACCTGTGATGATGTCAGTGTCTTGTGATTGGTCGCGAGACCGCATGTGACCGCTCACGCGACCAATGACGTCATCTCAGGCCCTTCACCGCACAACAGCTATAGGAACGGACGCTGCTGAGGTCTGCAGGTGAGTATAACCATGTTTTTTATTATTTTTAAACATTCTATCTTTTACTATAGATGCTGCATAGGCTGCATCTATAGTAAAAAGTTGGTCACACTTGTCAAACACTATGACAAGTGTGACCAACCTGTCAGTCAGTTTTCCAAGCGATGCTACAGATCGCTTGGAAAACTCTAGCATTCTGCAAGCTAACTATGCTTGCAAAACGCTAGTTTTCTGCGGGTATATGCATGCAAATTCTGCAACTGAAATTTCCACCGGCAATTCTGCAACGTGTGAACTTAGCCTTACTCTTGGAACATCGCAAAACCAGACAATTTGCATCGTTAATAGCTATTTACCCACAGCATCCCAGACGCTGGTCTTCCAGCTAATTATATCAAAACTAGCCACTCTCACATATGATTACCTCATCTGGTGCGGTGACTTTAACTTTACCATCAATCCTAAATTAGATAGCAGCGCTCAGAAGCGTTCGGATGTGACAAATGCTGACAAAAAGAAAATCCTACATCTAATGAAAAACAATTGTTTGGTCGATGTGTGGAGGGAATTAAATGGTCCTGTAAAGGGCTATACATACTTCTCACCTGCACACCAGTCCTATTCACGGATAGACCTACACCTAACTATAGCATATAACATCCTACTGAGGCACGTAGCCGGTGGCCGGAAAAGCCGAGGAAGTATTGAGCTCCAGGCCTTACTTCAAACCTACGGCAGGAGAGTCAGTTCTAGGCGGGCTGTCTCACCCAAAATCACCTAAGCAGACACAGGGGGCAACATTTGGAGAGGGGCGACTCTAGGGTCCCGGAAGACCTCCGAGCCTACCCGACATACGGGTGCGTCCTAGCCATATCATCTGGGGGGGACGAAGAAGAACATCATAATCGAGTTGTGAGGGAACTTCAGAAACAGACACAACAGTTGTGAGGACTATCCCGTAAGCACAGCAGGGAAGGACTACAACACACAAGCGCTAGAAGGTAGGCACAGATTTCCACCTGCAAAGGGAACTCTGGAGGTGCCATCGGACCGGCCGGACTCAGGTAGCCCGGTTAACCGTATTCCGGACTGAGGATCCTGAAGCCTTCAGTAAAGAGGTAAAGAGACTGCAACCTGGTGTCCTCGTTATTCACCGCGACCTACACCACATCACAACATCCTCACATTCTCAACTTTCACTGGACGCCCCTCAGCAGGGTCACGGACCGGGCCTAGCCACCGTGACAACCCCAGACCTGAGACACAGAGGCCCGGTACCGGGTGCCCCTCGGCCCTGCGACAGTGGGGGCGCTCCATATACATTCAGCAAACTATTATAAACAACCCCTGCTACTATTAGCTTTAGACATAGAGAAATCTTTTGACTCGGTCTCATGGTCCTACCTATTCGAAGTCCTATCCAGATTTGGTATCCCTCACACCCTTATTTCATGCCTCCAACTACTATATGACAGACCTACAGCTTACTTGAAACTCCCGTCCACCAGACCTACCCCTATCATCATACAAAGAGGGACGAGGCAGGGCTGCCCACTCTCGCCAGCCCTGTTTGCCATGGCCATGGAACCACTAGCTGAGGCAATAAGACTTAACCCGAACATACTCGGACCTGTGGGGCTTGGCACGCAATATAAGGCAAGCTTATTTGTGGATGACTTGTTGCTGACTTTGTCCAGCCCACTCACCACTCTTCCAAATTTGTTTTCAGTCCTCCGTAGATTTGAGTCGATCTCGGGACTCAAAATTAATGTCGACAAATCCGAAGCTTTGTTCCTTAACACCTCTAAGGACACGCAAACAAATATAATCTCTCAGTTCAAATTTGCAAAAAACTAACATTATATAACTTATCTTGGAGTCAACCTCACCTCCCATAGATTGACTTTATTTAAGTGGAACTGTTGTGAATTCCGTTCTCGGACTCCCTCCTGTGGTCATGAATGGTACTTTGGTTGGTTCTGCTCTTGGACTCCCTCTGGTGGCTTCGAGCGGAACTGCTGGTCACTGAGGTTGGTTTTATCAGCTGCTCTCGTTTATTGCTGTGCTGGCTTCCCTATTTAACTCCACTCAGATCGTTACTTCATGCCAGCTGTCAATGTTTCAGTATTGGTTCAGATCTCTCTTGGACTTCTCTGAGGACCTGTCTACTCCAGCAGAAGCTAAGTCTTTGCTAGTTCATTTGTGGTTACTGCTTTCTGAATATATTTCTTAGTACTGCTAATTTCTAGTCCAGCTTGCTATCATGATATTCCCTTGCTAGCTGGAAGTTCTGGGGGTGCAGAGTGGCACCTCCACACCGTGAGTCGGTGTGGGGAGTCTTTTTGCTTACTCTGCGTGGTTTTTTGTAGTCTTTTGTGCTGACCGCATAGTTCCCTGTTCTATCCTCTGACTATTTAGTGAAGTCTGGCCTCCTTTGCTAAAACCTGTTTCATTCCTGTGTTTGTGACTTTCCTCTTAACTCACAGTCAATATACGTGGGGGTCTGCCTTTACCTTTGGGGAATTTCTCTGAGGCAAGGTAGGGCTACTATTTCAATCTTTAGGTGTAGTTAGCTCTTAGGCTGTGAAGAGGCGTCTAGGAAGAGTTAGGTACGCTCCACGGCTATTTCTAGTGTGTGTGACAGGAGTAGGGTTTGCGGTCAGCAGAGTTCCCACTACCCCAGAGCTAGTCCCGATTTTGAGTTTACTCATCAGGTCATTCCGGGTGCTCCTAACCACCAGGTCCATAACAGTACAGCTGGCCAAAAAGTGTTAATGCATCTCAAAAGAGGGATAAGAGAAGTTCTGAACCCATTTTTTTTCTTTGCAGCGTGTTTTGTCTCTCTTTTCCCCTTAACCTGTGGGTGGTTGAGGACTCAGGTGTATATATGGATATTCAAGGTCTGTCCTCTTGTGTGGATCATCTCACTGCAAGGGTACAAAGCATTCAAGATTATGTAGTTCAGAATCCGATGTTAGAGCCTAGAATTCCAATTCCTGATTTGTTTTCTGGGGATAGATCTAAGTTTCTGAATTTCAAAAATAATTGTAAACTGTTTCTTGCTTTGAAACCCCGCTCCTCTGGTGACCCCATTCAGCAAGTAAAAATTATTATTTCTTTGTTGCGTGGCGACCCTCAAGACTGGGCATTCTCCCTTGCGCCAGGAGATCCTGCATTGCTTAATGTAGATGCGTTTTTTCTGGCGCTTGGATTGCTTTATGACGAACCGAATTCAGTGGATCAGGCAGAGAAAATCTTGCTAGCTTTGTGTCAGGGTCAGGATGAAGCGGAGATATATTGTCAGAAGTTTAGAAAATGGTCTGTGCTTACTCAATGGAATGAGTGTGCCCTGGCAGCAATTTTTAGAAAGGGTCTTTCTGAAGCCCTTAAGGATGTTATGGTGGGATTCCCTACGCCTGCTGGTCTGAATGAATCAATGTCCTTGGCCATCCAAATTGATCGGCGTTTGCGCGAGCGCAAAATTGTGCGCCATTTGGCGGTGTCCTCTGAGCAGAGGCCTGAGCTTATGCAATGTGATAGAACTTTGACCAGAACTGAACGGCAAGAACACAGACATCACAATAGGCTGTGTTTTTACTGTGGTGACCCCACTCATGCTATCTCTGATTGTCCTAAGCGCACTAAGCGGTTCGCTAGGTCTGTCACCATTGGTACTGTACAGCCTAAATTTCTTTTGTCTGTTACTCTGATTTGCTCTCTGTCGTCCTACTCGGTTATGGCATTTGTGGATTCAGGCGCTGCCCTGAATTTGATGGACTTGGAGTTTGCCAGGCGCTGTGGTTTTTTCTTGGAGCCTTTGCAGTATCCTATTCCATTAAGGGGAATTGATGCCACGCCGTTGGCCAAGAATAAACCTCAGTACTGGACTCAGCTGACCATGTGCATGGCTCCTGCACATCAGAAAGATATTCGCTTTTGGGTGTTGCATAATTTGCATGATGTGGTCGTGTTGGGTTTGCCATGGCTACAGGTTCATAATCCAGTATTGGATTGGAAATCAATGTCTTTGTCTAGTTGGGGTTGTCAAGGGGTACATGGCGATGTTCCATTGGTGTCAATTTCTGCTTCCACTCCTTCTGAAGTCCCTGAGTTTCTGTCGGATTACCAGGATGTATTTGATGAGCCCAAGTCCAGTGTCCTACCCCCTCATAGGGATTGTGATTGTGCTATAAATTTGATTCCTGGTAGTAAGTTTCCTAAGGGCCAACTTTTCAATTTATCCGTGCCAGAGCACGCCGCTATGCGGAGTTATATAAAGGAGTCCTTGGAGAAAGGGCATATTCACCCGTCTTCATCACCGTTGGGAGCAGGGTTCTTTTTTGTGGCCAAGAAGGATGGTTCTCTGAGACCCTGTATAGATTACCGCCTTCTCAATAAAATCACGGTCAAATTTCAGTACCCTTTGCCTCTGCTGTCTAATTTGTTTGCTCGGATTAAGGGGGCTAGTTGGTTCACCAAGATAGATCTTCGAGGGGCGTATAACCTCGTGGGTATTAAACAGGGCGATGAATGGAAAACAGCATTTAATACGCCCGAGGGCCATTTTGAGTACCTGGTAATGCCATTCGGGCTTTCAAATGCTCCATCTGTGTTTCAGTCCTTTATGCATGACATCTTCCGAAAGTATCTGGATAGATTCATGATTGTATATTTGGATGATATTTTGGTCTTTTCGGATGATTGGGAGTCTCATGTGAAACAGGTCAGAATGGTATTCCAGGTCCTTCGTGCTAATTCCTTGTTTGTGAAGGGGTCTAAATGTCTCTTCGGAGTTCAGAAGGTTTCCTTTTTGGGCTTCATTTTTTCCCCTTCTACTATCGAGATGGATCCTGTTAAAGTTCAGGCCATTTATGATTGGACTCAACCTACATCTGTGAAGAGCCTCCAGAAATTCCTGGGCTTTGCTAATTTTTACCATCGCTTCATCGCTAATTTTTCTAGTGTGGTTAAACCTTTGACTGATTTCACAAAGAAAGGTGCTGATGTGGTGAATTGGTCCTCTGCGGCCGTTGAGGCTTTTCAGGAGCTGAAACGTCGTTTTTCTTCGGCCCCTGTGTTGCGTCAGCCAGATGTTTCGCTCCCTTTTCAGGTTGAGGTTGATGCTTCTGAGATTGGAGCAGGGGCTGTTTTGTCTCAAAGAAGTTCTGATGGCTCTGTGATGAAGCCATGTGCCTTCTTTTCTAGAAAGTTTTCGCCTGCTGAGCGTAATTATGATGTTGGCAATCAGGAGCTGCTAGCTATGAAGTGGGCATTCGAGGAGTGGCGACATTGGCTTGAGGGAGCCAAGCACCGTATTGTGGTCTTGACAGATCACAAGAATCTGACTTACCTCGAGTCCGCCAAGCGGTTGAATCCTAGACAGGCTCGATGGTCGCTGTTTTTCTCCCGTTTCGATTTTGTGGTCTCATACCTTCCAGGTTCTAAGAATGTGAAGGCGGATGCCCTTTCTAGGAGTTTTGTGCCTGATTCTCCGGGAGTCCCTGAGCCGGCTGGTATTCTCAAAGAGGGGGTAATTCTGTCTGCCATCTCCCCTGATTTGCGGCGGGTGCTGCAGGAGTTTCAGGCTGATAGACCTGACCGTTGTCCAGCGGAGAAACTGTTTGTCCCTGATAGATGGACTAGCAGAGTTATTTCTGAGGTTCATTGCTCGGTGTTGGCTGGTCATCCTGGGATTTCTGGTACCAGAGATTTGGTGGCTAGGTCCTTTTGGTGTCCTTCCTTGTCACGGGATGTGCGTTCTTTTGTGCAGTCCTGTGGGACTTGTGCTCGGGCTAAGCCCTGCTGTTCTCGTGCCAGTGGGTTGCTTTTGACCTTGCCAGTCCCGAAAAGGCCTTGGACGCATGTTTCCATGGATTTTATTTCAGATCTTCCTGTCTCTCAAAGGATGTCTGTCATCTGGGTGGTTTGTGATCACTTTTCTAAGATGGTCAATTTGGTACCCTTGCCTAAATTACCTTCCTCCTCTGATTTGGTGCCATTATTTTTTCAACATGTGGTTCGTTTACATGGCATTCCGGAGAACATTGTGTCGGACAGAGGTTCCCAGTTTGTCTCTAGGTTTTGGCGGTCCTTTTGTGCTAAGATGGGCATTGATTTGTCTGTTTCTTCGGCTTTCCATCCTCAAACAAATGGCCAAACCGAATGAACCAACCAGACTTTGGAAACCTATCTGAGATGCTTTGTTTCTGCTGATCCGGATGATTGGGTGACCTTCTTGCCATTGGCTGAGTTCGCCCTTAATAATCGGGCTAGTTCGGCTACTTTGGTTTCGCCTTTTTTTTGCAATTCTGGTTTTCATCCTCTTTTTTCCTCGGGGCAGGTTGAGCCTTCTGACTGTCCTGGTGTGGATTCTGTGGTGGACAGGTTGCAGCAAATTTGGACTCACGTAGTGGACAATCTGACGTTGTCCCAGGAGAAGGCTCAACGTTTCGCTAACCGCCGTCGTTGTGTTGGTCCCCGACTTTGTGTTGGGGATTTGGTTTGGTTGTCTTCTCGTTATGTTCCTATGAAGGTTTCTTCTCCTACGTTTAAGCCTCGTTTCATTGGTCCTTATAAGATTTCTGAAATTCTCAACCCTGTGTCATTTCGTTTGGTCCTTCCAGCTTCTTTTGCCATCCATAATGTGTTCCATAGGTCGTTGTTGCGGAGGTACGTGGCGCCTATGGTTCCCTCCGTTGATCCTCCTGCTCCGGTGTTGGTTGAGGGGGAGTTGTAGTATGTGGTGGAAAAAATTTTGGATTCTCGTATTTCGAGACGGAAGCTTCAGTACCTGGTTAAGTTGAAGGGCTATGGTCAGGAGGATAATTCCTAGGTTGTTGCCTCCGATGTCCATGCTGCCGATTTAGTTCGAGCCTTTCATTTGGCTCGTCCTGATCAGCCTGGGGGCCCTGGTGAGGGTTCGGTGACCACTCCTCAAGGGGGGGGTACTGTTGTGAATTCCGTTCTCGGACTCCCTCCTGTGGTCATGAATGGTACTTTGGTTGGTTCTGCTCTTGGACTCCCTCTGGTGGCTTCGAGCGGAACTGCTGGTCACTGAGGTTGGCTTTATCAGCTGCTCTCGTTTATTGCTGTGCTGGCTTCCCTATTTAACTCCACTCAGATCGTTACTTCATGCCAGCTGTCAATGTTTCAGTATTGGTTCAGATCTCTCTTGGACTTCTCTGAGGACCTGTCTACTCCAGCAGAAGCTAAGTCTTTGCTAGATCATTTGTGGTTACTGCTTTCTGAATATATTTCTTAGTACTGCTAATTTCTAGTCCAGCTTGCTATCATGATATTCCCTTGCTAGCTGGAAGTTGTGGGGGTGCAGAGTGGCACCTCCACACCGTGAGTCGGTGTGGGGAGTCTTTTTGCTTACTCTGCGTGTTTTTTTGTAGTCTTTTGTGCTGACCGCATAGTTCCCTGTTCTATCCTCTGACTATTTAGTGAAGTCTGGCCTCCTTTGCTAAAACCTGTTTCATTCCTGTGTTTGTGACTTTCCTCTTAACTCACAGTCAATATATGTGGGGGTCTGCCTTTACCTTTGGGGAATTTCTCTGAGGCAAGGTAAGACTACTATTTCAATCTTTAGGTGTAGTTAGCTCTTAGGCTTTGAAGAGGCGTCTAGGGAGAGTTAGGTACGTGTTATGATCCTAGTGGCTTAGGATCACAAATCTAACCAGCTAAGTAGAAGATAATAGGATGAGCTCTGGGGATGTGGTAACTGGACTAACCGCAAACCTGATCCTAACCGCACACACTATAGGCAGCCGTGGAACGTTTCCTGAAATCCTAGACGTCTCTTCACGGCCTGAGAAACTGACTACCCCTAAAGAGAAAGTAAAGACCTCACTTGCCTCAGAGAAATAACCCCAGAGATATAGAAGCCCCCCAAAAATAATAACGGTGAGTTAAGAGGAAAAGACAAACACAGAAATGAAACAGGTTAAGCAAATGAGGCCCGCTAACGCTAGATAGCCGAAAATAGCAAGGGATCTGTGCGGTCAGTAAAAAACCCTATGCAAAAATATCCACGCAGAGAATGCGAGAACCCCCACACCAACTAACGATGTGGGGGGAGCAACTCAGCACCCCAGAGCACCAGCAAGCAGGGAAATCACATATTAGCAAGCTGGACAAAACTCATCATATACTAGGACACATCTTGAACACAGATGAGCAAAAATAAGCAAACCAAACTTAGCTTCTCTTGGAGAGACTGATAACGGATGTAGACAGGAGCAATCAGAATAGCACTGAATACAACGACAACAGGCAAGGAATGAAGGACCAGGTGGATTAAATAGGAAACCTAACTAGCAGATGACGAGACAGCTGATCCTGCCAGAAACCTGCAAAATAACAAAAAGAGCCACCAGGGGGAGCCCAAAGAGAGAACTCACACAGTACCACTCACGACCACAGGAGGGAACCCGGAAACAGAGTTCACAACAGTACCCCCCCCTTGAGGAGGGGTCACCGAACCCTCACCAGAACCCCCAGGGCGATCAGGGTGAGCCACATGGAAGGCACGAACCAAATCGGCCGCATGAACATCAGAGGCGACAACCCAGGAATTATCCTCCTGACCATAGCCCTTCCACTTAACCAAATACTGAAGCCTCCGTCTTGAAATACGAGAATCCAAGATCTTCTCCACCACGTATTTCAATTCTCCCTCAACCAGCACCGGAGCAGGAGGCTCAACAGAAGGAACCACAGGCACCACATACCTCCGCAACAAAGACCTATGGAACACATTATGGATGGTAAACGATGCCGGGAGGTCCAAACGAAATGACACAGGGTTGAGGATTTCCAAAATTTTATAAGGACCGATAAAACGAGGTTTAAACTTAGGAGAAGAAACCTTCATAGGAACATAACGAGAAGACAACCACACCAAATCCCCCACACGAAGTCGGGGACCCACACAGCGACGACGGTTAGCAAAGAGCTGAGCCTTCTCTTGTGACAACATCAAATTGTCCACCACATGGTTCCAAATCTGCTGCAACCTATCCACCACAGAATCCACCCAAGGACAGTCAGAAGACTCAACCTGACCCGAGGAAAAACGAGGATGAAAACCAGAATTACAAAAAAAAGGCGAAACCAAAGTAGCCGAACTAGCCCGATTATTAAGGGCAAACTCGGCCAATGGCAAAAAAGTCACCCAATCATCCTGGTCAGCAGAAACAAAACATCTCAAATAAGTTTCCAAGGTCTGGTTAGTTCGCTTGGTTTGGCCATTCGTCTGAGGATGGAAGGCCGACGAAAAAGACAAATCAATGCCCATCTTAGCACAAAAGGACCGCCAAAACCTAGAGGCAAACTGGGAACCTCTGTCCGACACAATGTTCTCCGGAATGCCATGCAAACGAACCACATGTTGAAAAAATAATGGCACCAAATCAGAGGAGGAAGGTAATTTAGGCAAGGGTACCAAATGGACCATTTTAGAAAAACGATCACAAACCACCCAGATGACAGACATTCTCTGAGAGACCGGAAGATCCGAAATAAAATCCATGGAAATATGCGTCCAAGGCCTCTTAGGAACCGGCAAAGGCAAAAGCAAACCACTGGCACGAGAAAATCAAGGCTTAGCCCGAGCACAAATCCCACAGGACTGCACAAAGGAACGCACATCCCGCGACAAGGTAGGCCACCAGAAGGATCTAGCCACCAAATCTCTGGTACCAAAAATCCCAGGATGACCCGCCAACACTGAAGAATGGACCTCGGAAATAACTCTGCTGGTCCATCTATCTGGGACAAACAGTCTCTCTGATGGACAACGGTCAGGTCTATCCGCCTGAAATTCCTGTAACACCCGTCGCAAATCTGGGGAAATGGCAGACAAAATTACCCCCTCTTTGAGGATACCAACCGGCTCAGAAACTCCAGGGGAGTCAGGCACAAAACTCCTAGAAAGAGCATCAGCTCTTCGAACCAGGAAGGTACGAGACCACAAAATCGAAACAACGACTAACGAGCCTGTCTAGGATTCAACCGCTTGGCCGACTCAAGATAAATCAAATTTTTATGATCAGTCAAGACCACCAACAACACGATGCTTAGCTCCCTCTAGCCAGTGTCGCCACTCCTCAAATGCCCACTTCATTGCCAACAACTCCCGATTACCAACATCATAATTTCGTTCAGCCGGCGAAAATTTTCTTGAAAAGAAGGCACATGGCTTCATCACAGAGCAATCAGAGCTTCTCTGTGACAAAACAGCCCCTGCTCCAATTTCAGAAGCATCAACCTCGACCTGGAAGGGAAGAGAGACATCTGGCTGACATAAAACTGGAGTCGAAGAAAACCGGCGCTTCAGCTCCTGAAAGGCCTCAACGGCCGCAGGAGACCAGTTAGTCACATCAGAACCCTTCTTGGTCAAATCCGTCAAAGGTTTAACCACACCAGAAAAATTAGCAATGAAGCGACGGTAAAAATTAGCAAAACCCAAGAACTTCTGAAGACTCTTAACCGATGTAGGTTGAGTCCAATCATGAATAGCCTGGACCTTGACTGGGTCCATCTCAATAGAAGAAGGAGAAAAAATAAAGCCCAAAAAGGAAACTTTCTGGACTCCGAAGAGACATTTGGAACCCTTCACAAACAAGGCATTGGCACGCAGGACCTGAAATACCATCCTGACCTGCTTCACATGGGATTCCCAATCATCTGAAAAGACCAAAATATCATCCAGATACACAATCATAAATTTATCCAGATATTCTCGGAAGATATCGTGCATGAAGGACTGAAACACAGAAGGGGCATTAGAAAGTCCAAAAGGCATCACCAAGTACTCAAAATGGCCTTCGGGCGTATTAAATGCTGTTTTCCATTCATCGCCCTGTTTTATACGCACAAGATTATACGCACCGCGAAGATCTATCTTGGTGAACCAACTAGACCCCCTAATCCGAGCAAACAGATCAGACAACAATGGCAAGGGATACTGGAATTTGACCGTGATTTTATTTAGAAGGCGATAATCTATACAGGGTCTCAACGAACCATCCTTCTTGGCCACAAAAAAGAATCCCGCACCAAGAGGGGACAAGGAGGGGCGAATATGTCCCTTCTCCAAAGACTCCTTTACATAGCTCCGCATAGCGGCATGCTCTGGTACAGACAAATTAAACAGTCGTCCCTTAGGGAACTTACTACCAGGAATCAAATTTATAGCACAATCACAATCCCTATGAGGAGGTAGGGCACTGGATTTGGGCTCATCAAATACATACTGGTAGTCTGACAGAAACTCAGGGACTTCAGAAGGAGTAGAGGAAGCAATTGATACCAAGGGAGCATCGCCATGAATTCCCTGGCAACCCCAACTCAACACAGACATAGCTTTCCAATCCAGGACTGGATTATGAGCCTGCAACCATGGCAGACCCAACACGACAACGTCATGCAAATTATATAACACAAGAAAGCGAATCACCTCCTGATGTGCAGGAGTCATACACATGGTCACTTGAGTCCAGTATTGAGGTTTATTCTTGGCCAATAGTGTAGCATCAATTCCCTTCAATGGAATAGGGAACTGTATTGGCTCAAGGATAAAACCACAGCGCTTGGCAAATGACAAATCCATCAGATTCAGGGCGGCACCTGAATCTACAAAAGCCATAACTGAGTAGAGTAGGATGACAGAGAGCAAATCAAAGTAACAGACAAAATGAATTTAGGCTGTACAGTACCAATGGTGACAGATCTAGCAAAGTTTTTTGTGCGCTTAGAGCATGCTGAGATAACATGAGCTGAATCACCACAGTAAAAACACAACCCATTCTGACGTCTATGATTTTGCCGTTCAATTCTGGTCAGAATCCTATCACATTGCATAGACTCAGGTTTCTGTTCAGAAAACACCGCCAGATGGTGCGCAGGTTTGCGCTCCCGCAAACGCCGATCAATCTGAATGGCCAAAGCCATTGACTCATTCAGACTCGCAGGCGTGGGGAACCCCACCATAACATTCTTAATGGCTTCAGAAAGACCTTCTCTGAAATTTGCAGCCAGGGCACACTCATTCCATTGAGTAAGCACCGACCATTTCCGAAATTTTTGACAATACACCTCAGCTTCATCCTGACCCTGAGAGAGAGCCAGCAAGGCCTTTTCTGCCTGGTTCTCCAGATTAGGTTCCTCATAAAGCAATCCAAGCGCCAGAAAAAACGCATCCACATTCAGCAATGCAGGATCTCCTGGCGCCAGGGAGAAGGCCCAATCTTGAGGGTCGCCACTTAACAGAGAGATAACAATTCTAACTTGCTGAGCGGAATCACCAGAGGAACGAGGTCTCAAAGAAAGAAATAATTTACAATTATTCTTAAAATTCAGAAACTTAGATCTATCTCCAGAAAAAAACTCAGGAATAGGTACTTTTGGCTCAGACATAGGACTGTGAACAACAAAATCCTGAATGCTTTGCACTCTTGCAGCAAGATGATCCACACTAGAAGTCAGACTCTGAATATCCATGTCTGCAGCAGAACTCAAAGCCACCCAGAGATTAAGGGGAGGAGAGAAGCAGGACACACTGCAGAGCAGAAAAAAAAATTGAACTCAGGATTTCTCTTATCCCACTTTTGCAATGCATTTAACACTTTTGTGGCCTGTTGTACTGTTATGATCCTAGTGGCTTAGGATCACAAATCTAACCAGCTAAGTAGAAGATAATAGGACGAGCTCTGGGGATGTGGTAACTGGACTAACCGCAAACCTGATCCTAACCGCACACACTATAGGCAGCCGTGGAACGTTTCCTGAAATCCTAGACGTCTCTTCATGGCCTGAGAAACTGACTACCCCTAAAGAGAAAGTAAAGACCTCACTTGCCTCAGAGAAATAACCCCAGAGATATAGAAGCCCCCACAAATAATAACGGTGAGTTAAGAGGAAAAGACAAACACAGAAATGAAACAGGTTAAGCAAATGAGGCCCGCTAACGCTAGATAGCAGAAAATAGCAAGGGATCTGTGCGGTCAGTAAAAAACCCTATGCAAAAATATCCACGCAGAGAATGCGAGAACCCCCACACCAACTAACGATGTGGGGGAGCAACTCAGCACCCCAGAGCACCAGCAAGCAGGGAAATCACATATTAGCAAGCTGGACAAAACTCATCATATACTAGGACACATCTTGAACACAGATGAGCAAAAATAAGCAAACCAAACTTAGCTTCTCTTGGAGAGACTGATAATGGATGTAGACAGGAGCAATCAGAATAGCACTGAATACAACGACAACAGGCAAGGAATGAAGGACCAGGTGGATTAAATAGGAAACCTAACTAGCAGATGATGAGACAGCTGATCCTGCCAGAAACCTGCAAAATAACAAAAAGAGCCACCATGGGGAGCCCAAAGAGAGAACTCACACAGTACCACTCACGACCACAGGAGGGAGCCCGGAAACAGAGTTCACAACAGGTACGCTCCACGGCTATTTCTAGTGTGTGTGACAGGAGTAGGGTTTGCGGTCAGCAGAGTTCCCACTACCCCAGAGCTAGTCCCGATTTTGAGTTTACTCATCAGGTCATTCCGGGTGCTCCTAACCACCAGGTCCATAACATGGAACTATCTCCCGTTAATAAAAAACCTCCGAGCTGACTTAACCAGATGGTCTGCCATGAAGTTGACTTGGTTGGGCAGATTGCATGCAATTAAAATGGTCTCCCTGCCCAGATTTCTGTACCTGTTCCGCTCCCTCCCCATTCCGTTGCCCCATAAGATTTTCCACGAGATTCACTCTATGATTTCAAAATTTATTTGGCAAGGAAAAAAACCCAGAATCCGACAAAAAACTATGTTCATACACAGAAAATTAGGGGGACTTTCCATGCCCAATTTTACACTATATTACAAGTCGGCTCAATTGGCCCAATTGACTAATGCCTGTGCTGCCAATCACGCTCCGAGATGGGTTCACCTGGAATCATCCCTTTTACATCCATTTTCCTTACCCGGCCTTATGTTGTCCATAAAAAAACTTCCGAAAGGCTTGCACATTACAGCACCATTCACGGCACATTCCCTGATCCTCTGGAGGAAAGAGAGGTTTAAGTTTGACCTCCAATCTAAATCCTCCCCACTAACCCCCCTCTTCTGTAACCCCATGTTCGCACCCGGACTTGACCCACGCTCATATGCCTGGTGGAAATTTAATGGAATAACCACTCTAAAACACCTCTGCTGGCCCTTTAATATAATTTTAACCAGACAAGAATTCCTCCATAAATACAATCCACCCATTAAGGAAACCTTATGTGTTTATCAGGTTTTCCATTTTGCGGAACAGTTTCTACAGCATAAAATCCCTTTTCATGCGACTAACTTCGAGCAGAGATGTTTGGACAACCCACTGGGGAGGGGAACTATCTCTCTGCTGTACAAATCTTTAAATACTGCACACGGAGTCGATAAATTACATTCATTTAACTTTAGAAAATTGGAGGCAATGTTGTGACACAGTTTCCAGGGGTAGTCATCAAACCTCCCTGGCAGAGACATCCATTAAAGTCCTACATAGAACGTACCAAGTCCCAAGTAAACTCCACACTATATACCCCAACGTCACAGATAAATGTTTTAGAGGATGTGGCGCAGTGGGAGATATGAAGCATATTTGGTGGGAGTGTCCGGTTGCCTCGGCTCTGTGGCGGGAGGTAGGGTTAACAATTGAAAAAATGTATGGCAAAGCAATACAACTTGACCCGACTACATTTCTTTTGGGAGCCAGGGCTTTTCTAACAGATTTTACATGTTGATAGGCCAGCTGTTTATGGCCGCTAAGCTACATATAGCTACCAACTGGAAGTCGCCTTTTCTTTCGATGCAATCGGTTAGAGATAAGATGAATACAATTCTCTTATATGAACGTATACATGCGACTAGGGATGATCTGTGGGAGGCCTTCTACCAAGTTTGGAGGCCGTGGATGGACCTTAAAATGAATTTGAATCTTGAACAAACCTTCACTTTATCTATTTGAGACTTCAATAACCTGTGAGAGACCCTGATGGCAAAGGGGTTGAACTTGTGCTGGTTGGGGTGCGAGGAGGGGAAGGCGGAACTCATAAAACAGAACAAAGTATTGCCTCGTCCTGTAAATATATTGCAGTTTACCATAAAGTGTAACGTAGAATCTCATTTCCCACCCCATTTTCCCTCTTTTATGTTTCCCCATGTACTTGTCTTGTCATATCTGGACTTCTGAATTTGAGTTAATATATGTATGTTTTTTCTTCTCTGTTTAGATTTAAGCTTATTGAACTCCCTTTTAAGGGAATCAGTTGTTAAATTGCTATGTTAATGAAAATAAAATTTATTGAAACTAAAAACCCCGCTATAAAAGTAAATCAAATCTCCCTTCATCACCCCCTTAGTTAGGGAAATATAATAAAATTTAAAAAATGTATTTCCATTTTCCCATTAGGTTTAGGGTTAGGGTGGGGGCTAAAGATAGGGTTAAGGTTGGGGCTAAAGTTAGGGTTAGGGTCACTTGTGGGGGGGTTTCTACTGTTTAGGTACATCAGGGGCTCTACAAATGCAACGTGACGCCTGCAGACCAATCCATCTAAATCTGCATTCCAAACGGCGCTCCTTCCTTCCGAGCTCTGCCATGCACCCAAACAGTGGTTTACCCCCACATATGGGGTATCAGCGTACTCAGGACAAATTGCACAACAACTTTTGGGGTCCAATTTCTTCTGTTACCCTTGGTAAAATAAAAAATTGGGGTCAAAAAACATTTTTGTGAAAAAATATGATTTTTTATTTTTACAGCTCTACATTATAAACTTCTGTGAAGCACTTGGTAGGTCAAAATGCTCACCACACATCTAGATAAGTTCCTTAGGGGGTCTACTTTCCAAAATGGTGTCACTTGTGGGGGGTTTCAATGTTTAGGCACCTCAGGGGCTCTCCAAACGCGACATGGCATCCAACCTCAATTCCAGTCAATTTTGTATTGAAAAGTCAAATGGTGCTCCTTCCCTTCTGAGCTCTGCCATGCGCCCAAACAGTGGTTTACCCCCACATGTGGGTTATCAGCATACTCAGAACAAATTGTACAACTTTTGGAGTCCAATTTCTCCTGTTACTCTTGGTAAAATAAAACAAATTGGAGCTAAAGTACATTTTTTGTGAAAAAAAGTTGAATGTTAATTTTTTTTTAAACATTCCAAAAATTCCTATGAAATACCTGAAGGGTTAATAAACTTCTTGAATGTGGTTTTCAGCACCTTGAGGGGTGCAGTTTTTAGGTTTTAGAATGGTGTCACACTTGGGTATTTTTCTCTCATATAGACCCCTCAAAGTGACTTCAAATGTGATGTAGTGCCTAAAAAAAAAGGGTGTTGTAAAAATGAGAAATTGCTGGTCAACTTTGAACCCTTATAAGTCCCTAACACAAAAAAAAATTTGGTTCCAAAATGTGCTGATGTAAAGTAGACATGTGGGAAATGTTACTTATTAAGTATTTTGTGTGACATAACTCTGTGATTTAAGGGCATAAAAATTCAAAGTTGGAAAATGGCAACATTTTTAAAATTTTTGCCAAATTTCTGGGTTTTTTTTTCACAAATAAACGCAGGTAATATCAAAGAAATATTACCACTAACATGAAGTACAATATGTCACGAGAAAATGATGTCAGAATCACTGGGATCTGTTGAAGCTTTCCAAAGTTATAACCTCATAAAGGGACAGTGGTCAGAATTGTAAAAATTGGCCCAGTCATTAATGTGCAAACCACCCTTAGGGGTAAAGGGGTTAATACCATGTATTGCCCCCTCTAGCATCAATGACAGCTTGAAGTCTTTTGTGGTAGTTGTGGATGAGGTTCTTAATTTTCTCAGATGGTAAAACTGCTCCCTCTTCCTGGCAAAAAGCCTTCAGTTCCTGTAAATTTCTGTCTAGCATGAACTGTGTGCTTGAGATCTTCCCAGAGTGGCTCAATGATACTGAGGTCAGGAGACTGAGATGGCCTCTCCAGAACCTTCACTTTGTTCTGCTATAGCCAATGACAGGTCGATTTGGCCTTGTGGTTTGGATTGTTGTTATGTTGGAACGTCCAAGAACGTCCCATGCACAGCTTCCAGGCTGATGAGTGCAAATTTGCCTCCAGTATTTTATGATAACCTGCTGCATTACAGTAGGAATGGTGTTCCTTCCATCACAGGCCTTGTTGACCTCTCTCCAAATGTAACGTTTACGGTTGTGGCCAAAAAGTTCAATTTTGGTCTCATCACTACAAATTACCTTGTTCCAGAAGTTTTGCGTAGTGTAGGTGAGATACTTTGTGGCATTTGTGCAGTAATGGCTTTTTTTTCTGGCAACTTGACCATGCAGCTTATTTTTGTTCAAGTGCCTCCTTATTGTACATCTTGGAACACCACACCACTAGTTTTCAGAGAGTCCAGTATTTCAGCTGATGTTATTTGTGGGTTTTTCTTTGCATCACAAACAATTTTCCTATCAGTTGTGGACAACATTTTTGTTGGTCTATCTGACCGTGGTTTTGTTTTTACAGAGCCCCCGATTTTCCATTTGTTAATCACAGTTTGTACGCTGCTGACTGGCATTATCAATTCCTTGGATATCTTTTTGTATCCCTTTCCTGATTTATACAGTTCAACTACCTTTTCCCGTGGATCCGATGACAATTCTTTTGCTTTCCACATGACTCACAATCCAGAAACGTCAGTGGCTGTATGAAAGATGCAAGAGTCTGTCTGGATCCCAGAAACTCACTCAGCTTTTATGCACACACACTGATTACAAGCAAACAGGTCACAGGTGAGGATGTTTCCTTAGTAGCCATTCAAACCCATTTGTGTCACCTTCTGTGCATATTATCAGGCCAAAATCACCAGGGCATGTGAACTTTTAATCAGGTCATTTGGATGTTTTGTGTTGTCATTATGATTTAAAAAGAGAAAACACAGTAGTTTGACAAGAAATGGCTTCACCCAACCACTAACCATGAGTGGAGAAAAAGTTTTGGTGTTACCATTTATATTCTCTGAAAAAAGGCCAAGAAAGCAAAAATTCTGTAAACTTTTGAGCACAACTGTATATGTGCCATGTATTACATATTATATATGTATGATATGTATTATATATACAGTACAGACCAAAAGATTTAAAGATTTTTCTGTATTTTCATGACTATGAAAATTGTAAATTCACACTGAAGGCATCAAAACTATGAATTAACACATGTGGAATTATTTACTTAACAAAAAAAGTGTGAAACAACTGAAAATATGTCTTATATTCTTGGCTCTTCAAAGTAGCCACCTTTTGCTTTGATGACTGCTTTGCACACCCTTGGCATTCTCTTGATGAGCTTCAAGAGGTAGTCACCGGAAATGGTCTTCCAACAATCTTGAAGGAGTTCCCAGAGATGTTTAGCACTTGTTGGCCCTTTTGCCTTCACTCTGCGGTCCAGCTCACCCCAAACCATCTCGATTGGGTTCAGGTCTGGTGACTTTAGAGGCCAGGTCATCTGTCGTAGCACCCCATCACTCTCCTTCTTGGTCAAATAGCCCTTACACAGCCTGGAGGTGTCTTTGGGGTCATTGTCCTGTTGAAAAATAAATGATGGTACAACTAAACACAAACCGAATGGAATAGCATGCTGCTGCAAGATGCTGTGGTAGCCATGCTGGTTCAGTATGCCTTCAATTTTGAATAAATCCCCAACAGTGTCACCAGCAAAGCACCCTCACACCATCACACCTCCTCCTCCATGCTTCACGGTGGGAACCAGGTATGTATAGTCCATCCGTTCACCTTTTCTGTGTCGCACAAAGACACGGTGGTTGGAACCAAAGATCTCAAATTTGGACTCATTAGACCAAAGCACAGATTTCCACTGGTCTAATGTCCATTCCTTGTGTTCTTTAGCCCAAACAAGTCTCTTCTGCTTGTTACCTGTCCTTAGCAGTGGTTTCCTAGCAGCTATTTTACCATGAAGGCCTGCTGCACAAAGTCTCCTCTTAACAGTTGTTGTAAAGATGTGTCTGCTGCTAGAACTCTGTGTGGCATTGACCTGGTCTCTAATCTGAGCTGCTGTTACCCTGCGATTTCTGAGGCTGGTGACTCCAATAAACTTATCCTCAGAAGCAGAGGTGACTCTTGGTCTTCCTTTCCTGGGACGGTCCTCATATGAGCCAGTTTCTTTGTAGCACTTGATGGTTTTTGCCACTGCACTTGAGGACACTTTCAAAGTTTTCCCAATTTTTCGGACAGACTGACCTTCATTTCTTAAAGTAATGATGGCCACTCGTTTTTCTTTACTTAGCTGCTTTTTTCTTGCCATAATACAAATTCTAACAGTCTATTCAGTAGGACTATCAGCTGAGTATCCACCAGACTTCTGCTCAACACAACTGATGGTCCCAACCCCATTTATAAGGCAAGAAATCCAACTTATTAAACCTGACCGGGCACACCTGTGAAGTGAAAACCATTTCCGGTGACTACCTCTTGAAGCTCATCAAGAGTGCAAAGCAGTCATCAAAGCAAAAGGTGGCTACTTTGAAGAACCTAGAATATAAGACATATTTTCAGTTGTTTCACACTTTTTTGTTAAGTATAACTTAACACTACGGACATCTCCCGAAAGGAAACCCATAATCTCAGAAGGTCATGCTTGATGTCTCGAATCAGCTCCCGACAAGGGCGAACTCCCAAGTCGTTTTCCCCAACATGTAACACCAAGATATCAGGGGGCCTGTCCAAACGAACTCCATTATGCACCTCTTGCATGACTCTGTTCCAGCCCAAGCCCCGGAAACCCAACCACCTGATAACGGCCACGTCCCTGGAAAAACCCAGCTGTCTTCCATCCTGTCAGACGTCCGCCCGCTTCGCGCCCCAATACACGTAGGAGTGGCCGACAATCCAAACCAACAGCGAGGTTGAACCTGGAAAACACAAACAACTTAAAAAACGTGCAGGCAAAACACACAAGACAATCGATCAACCAACCTCTCAAGGCCTAACATAACTCTGATAACGGCCAGACTCCCACCGACCTATCCTCTGTACCACTGAAGGAGCCAAACCACCCAGCGCTGCCTCTGTAGCAGCTCCAATACGAAAAGAATGAGAGGCGAATCTAGAAGAGTCCACCCCAATGGCCATTAATGCCTGCCGAAAAACAGCCACGAATTGATATCTGGAAAGAAACGTCCAGTCCTCGTGACTCAACAAAGGCCCATCTCTGTTCGGTTGAAAACAATCAAAGACCCGCCAACAACGAATAGGACACAAATCCGAACCCGGAACCACGCCCAGTACCACCTTCTTTCCTCTCCCCGCCTGATCCGTCTTAGACTTCCGAATCCAAAATTGCAAAGACCCCCCCGGAAACGAAGACGTCCCCGGCCCAAAGCCCCCCTTGCCAAACAGTAGTAGGAGAAACGAGCTCCCCCACTCTCAAAGCCCCGAAAAATGCAAGGGAAAAGGCAAGCCGAAATAAGGGGGCCTCGAAACGGGAATCACAGATATCATCCAGCCGCGCACCTAACTGTTCCAACATCTCAAACGACACCGGGTGTCTGCGATCACCTCGGGTGCCTGCGATCACCTCGGGTGCCTGCTCTTCTCATCCCCTTCACTGCTTGCTTCACCAAAAAAGACTTCGTCAAATCCTGAAGACCCCATAGCCGAAAACCAAAAGCCAACCCTGCCAATATCCGGTCGACCTTAGCTGCCGACCATCCGTGATCCACCCCATGTCTCAACCATAGCAGCAAGGCCCCAACTTGATCCTGTCCCGTATCAGCAACACCACACGACGACAACCAAATCTCCCAAGAACTCCATACCGACCGATAAGCCGACCACGTACTAGGAGCCAAGGATGCCTGAATTAAAGGTTCTGCAGCCCGGACACCACGCTCCAAAGTTCCGCCGGGCATTCCAACCCCGTCTCCTCGGCGTCCGGAGCCAGCGACCGAAAACGCTCCCACTGAAAACGAGACAAAGAGTCGGCAATACAATTTTGAACACCGGGCACGTGAGATGCCGTAAAATAGGCATTCAAGGACAAACAAGACAATACCAACTGACGCAGGACTCTGATCACCGAAGGTGAGGATGTCGTCAAACTGTTGATGGCACATACCACTGCCATATTATCACAATTAAAACAAACCCTTTTATTACGGAAGTCATTGCCCCATAGCTGCACTGCCACCAAAATCGGGAAAATTTCCAGCAAGGTAATGTTTCTTACCAACCCTTTCGAAAACCATTCTTCCGGCCATCTAGCGGCGCTCCAACGGCCCCCAAAAAAGACCCCGAAGCCAAAACCGCCTGACGCGTCAGTAAAGAGATCCAGGTCAGCATTAACCACCACGTCATCCATTAATAATGAACGCCCATTGTAACAAGCCAAAAACCGGTCCCAAACCTCCAAATCGGCCTTGTGCTCGGCTGACAAACGAACAAAATGATGAGGGGCACTCACCCCAGCCATGTCACTAGCCAGCCTGCGGGAAAAAACTCTCCCCATTGGGATAATCCTGCATGCAAAATTCAGTTTCCCGAGGAGAGACTGCACTTCACGCAATGGCAACTTCTTCAAGCGTCTAGCCCGCGCCACCTCATTTCTCAAACCAAGCACTTTGTCGACAGGCAACCTAAACTCCCATTTCACCGAGTCAATAACACTGCCTAAAAATGACAAACTCGTACACGGACCCTCAGTCTTTTCGGGCGCAAGTGGGACCCCGAACCGCTCAGCTATCCAAACAACAGTCCTCAACAGGACCTCGCAACATGGAGACCAATCAGGGCCTATGCACAAGAAGTCGTCCAGGTAATGAATTACCGAATCCAAACCGGACACGTCCCGAACTGCCCATTCAAGAAAGGAACTAAAGGCCTCAAAATAAGCACACGACAACGAACAACCCATCGGCAGGCATCTGTCAACATAAAACCCGCCGTCCCAATAACAACCTAACAACCTCACGCTGTCGGGGTAAACCGGCAATAAATGAAAAGCCGACTCAATGTCGGTCTTAGCCAACAACGCCCCCTTGCCACAACTACGCAACCACTTGGCTGCCTCATGAAACGACGTATAAACTACAGAACAAAGCTCTGGATCGATCCCATCATTCACAAACCTCCCTTTCGGATAAGATAAATGTTGAATGAGCCTAAACTTGTTAGGCTCCTTCTTGGGAACCACACCCAACGGTGACACGACCAGGTCGTCAAAAGGAGGAATGTGAAAAGGTCCAGACATCCTACCTAGCGCCACCTCCTTACTCAGTTTTTCAGACACAACCGATGCGTGCAATTCAGCTGATCTAAGGTTCTTCAAACTCTGTGGCACATCAAAAGCAGGGGCGGGAATGCAAAACCCGCTAAAACCTGCTCGCAGCAACTCCGCCCTCTCCCTGTCAGGGAACCTATTTAGAAAGGGGACCATCGCGTCCAACCTCTCCAGCGTCGCCCCCTTTGGAATTACTGTTAGGCTTCCCTTTTTTCTTAAAACATCTGGACGCTCCATGGGAAGAACCATTGCAGTGCGAGCACAAGTGCTTGAACTTGCAAGTTGCTCCAAACTTACACTGGCCCTCGTTGAACTGCCAGCACACTCCGTATTTTTGACTGCCAGATTGTCCTGACTGACCCCCGGTTCCTGAGGAGCTATGTTGTGAATTAGACTTTTTGGCTCCCTCTTGTGGTTACTAGTGATATTACTCTGGGAGTTTCTTCCCTCAGTTTGCACCCACCTGGGCCGTTAGTCCAGGGGTGTTGCTATATAAACTTCCTGGATCCTTAGTCCAGTGCCTGGCATCGTTGTAATCAGATCCTTTCTGTTTGCTCCTATCTGCTGGTCCCGGTTCGTGCTAAATTAAGCTAAGTCCTGCTTCTTTGTTTTTTGGGTTATTTGCTTGCTCTCATTTTTGTCCAGCTTGTACTAAATGTGATTCCTGACCTTGCTGGAAGCTCTAGGGGGCTGGTGTTCTCCCCCCGGGCCGTTAGACGGTTCGGGGGTTCTTGAATTTCCAGCGTGGATATTTTTGATAGGGTTTTTGCTGACCATATAAGTTATCTTACTATATTCTGCTATTAGCTAGTGGGCCTCTCTTTGCTAAATACCTAGCTCATTCTTATGTTTGTCTTTTCCTCTTACCTCACCGTTATTATTTGTTGGGGGCTTGTATCCAACTTTTGGGGTCTTTTCTCTGGAGGCAAGAAAGGTCTTTCTTTTCCCTTCTAGGGTTAGTTAGTTCTCCGGCTGGCGCGAGACGTCTAGAATCAACGTAGGCACGTTCCCCGGCTGCTGATATTTGTGGTGCTAGGATTAGATATATGGTCAGCCCAGTTACCACTGCCCTATGAGCTGGTTTTTGTGTTTGCAGACTTAGTAAATATTTCTGAGACCCTCTGCCATTGGGGTCATAACAGAGCTACCTTGCAAAGCGGCTTGGCCGGAAGCTCTGGCCCCGCTCTGAAAGGAATGACCAAACTTCGTAGGCGCCATAACACGCAACCACAACCCAATATCTTTCTGGTCCCACCGAATCGCAGGACGAACCGCCTTCCGTTGTCTGAACTGCTCGTCGTACCGCAACCATGCTTGGCCCCCATAAGCCATATGCGCCTCACCTATAGAGTCCATGTAACAAAACAAAGCGGAGCAATTCTCGGGGCCTTCTCACCAATAACACTCGCCAAGATCGCGAACGCCTGAAGCCAATTCACAAACGTCTTAGGAATGAGGCGCCATCGCTGTTTTTCCTCATCCTCCTTCTTACTATCCTCCTTCTTGCTCTTATCCAAATTAAATTTCTCTAACGGCAAAAGCGAAAAAATCTCCACGTATTCGTCTTTCCAAATCTTTTCCCACACTTCCTTCTTCAAATGAGCCCCTAACGGCCCCTCAAAACAAACATATACCTCGCCACACGCCTTATCGTCTAAGCAGATGCCCCCCTCCTTTTCTTTCTCAGTCTGTACGGAAACAGATACCGGCTCGGCTAACCTGTCCCGCCCCATAGACCCGCTGCCTGACAACACAGGCACTACATCAGAAGAACTCACCCAGGCTGACAAAGGGGATGTCCCAGACCTAACGCCGCCCAATCATGACAACAGCTCTCGAACACCCGACAAAAGCTCCCCCACTCCCTCACAATGCACAGCCGCCTGCCCACTAACTCCCTCACCCCGGTCTACGGACTCCCCAACCCGATCCCCTATAACTGATGAAGGCGTCGAAAACGCCGGGGACAAACATGACACAGACTGATTCTCATCAGGCTGCAGAGGAGCTGTGATCCCCCCCAGCCGCAGATGATGAGGTCGTCCAGCCGTCTCTTGGCCCTGATGCCGTCCTCAGGCCCTCCTGGCTGCGAAGTTCGCCTCGTGACGCAGGTCCCGCCATCCCGGCCCCTGTAGAAGGCTCTGCATGGAGCCGTCCATCACTGTTGTAGACTGGTGCAAAGGAGTCCCGAACGCAGGCCGGCTATCTGCTCCGCCGCCGTCTGACCCCGCCGAACGATAAGGTGCCGACCCGTTCGCAGGTAGGATAAGGGAACCGGGATCCCTGCTAGAGTCAAGCTGCCCCGCCGAGTCTGGGGCGCTGCCTGCCGCTGCCTCTGGGGGACTCCCACGCCATCTCACGTTGTTAGAAGCAGCAGGCTGCCCAGCCTGCGCCACACTGCAGCGGCCTGCCGTGACATTGCTTCGAACCACCGCAGCTCTGGCGTGCGCAGGCCCCGCACCCCGGAGTGAGGAGGGAGAAGGCCTGACTGCCGCCGCAGACCCCAGCGTGGCTGTCAGATTCCTCCCAGACCGCGGCCTGCTTGGGCGTTTGCGGGCAGGCATGCGGTCCGGAGGGTCCCTGGAGGGGCTCCTGCGCCGCCGCTGGGGTGCCTGAGGCAAGTCGAGGGATAGGAGCTCGGGAGGCCTTACCCGCCGGGACCGCCGTTCGCCGGAGCCGCCCGCCGTGGGGCCGCTGCTACTACCGCCCAGGATGCCAACCACCTGAGCCTCTAGCCAGCCGGGGGGCTGGGATACAGCAGCCGCCCGCAGCTGGGACAGCACGTGGTCCACGGAGCTCATCTCTGGTGAGTGTCTGCGTCCTGCTCAATTGTCTCCTGAGCGGGAAGTGACCGGCTCCACCCCCCGCCAGAACTATATTACCCTAACTTCCCACTAATTCCCTCCCCCTCCTTGCATTAACCCCCAACCTCCCTTGTGCCTAGCTCCAAACCCCGTCATGATGGCTTCCGCGTACGCCGCCTGTGGGAGGGGGTTGGGCGGCTCGCTCCAGCCTGCTCTTTAAATGAGAAGGTGTGTCCAAACTTTTGGTCTGTACTGTACAGTATGTATATGTGCTATGTATTATATATTTGCTGTCTGTTATATATTATATATATGTATAATGTGCTACTATATATTATATATTATATATATGGGCTATCTGTTATATATTCTATATATGTGCTATATATTATATGTTATATATATGTGTGCTGTGTATTATATTATATATATGGAGCGCCCCCACACCGCCGCAGGGCCGAGGGGTACCCGGAGCCGGGCCTCTAGTTCTCAGTCTCGGGGTTGTCACGGTGGCTAGACCCGGTCCGTGGCCCTGTCCGTCAGTGGGGACGTCCGGTGCAATAGGTGGTAGTAATGGTAGCGATGTAGCGGTGCAGTTGTGGGGTGTAAGTCGCGGTAAATAACGAGGACACCAGGTTGCAGTCTCTTTACCTCTTTACTGGAGATCTCTGAGTCCTCAGTCCAGAACACGGTTCACCAGGCTGCGCAAGTCCGGCCGGTCCAATGGCACCTCCAGAGTTCTCCTCTCAGGTGGAAATCTGTGCCTTCCTTCTAGCGCTATGTGTTGTAGTCCTTCCCTGCTGTGCTCACGGAAAGTGACCCCACAACGGTTGTGTCTGTTTCTTAAGTTCCCTCACAACTCGATTTGATGTTCCTCTGTAATCCACCCCTTCCCTGTATTCAGGTTGGAATGGCACCCGTTTGTCAGGTAGGCCTGGAGTTCTTCCGGGACCCTAGAGTCGCCCCTCTCCCGCAATTGCCCCCCAAGACTTCATAGGCGATATGTGGTAGACAGCCCGCCTGAGACCGACTGTCCTGCCGCTGTTTGGAGTATGGCTTGAAGCTATATTCTAATCCACTCCCTCGGCGTTCCGGCCACCGGTATTGCGCCTCAGCAAGGTGCTGCCTCTTTCAACAAAACCCCTGCTGGTATTCTCCTTCTGCTTGATTTCGTTTCTCACTCAGCACAATCTATCTCGCTTCTAGTCCTTTCTTGAGTCCCGCCGCTTCCAGGAGCTTGCGCGGACCCGTTACGTTCTTTCAATGCCAAGCCTCTGCCAGGATCCCACCCCTGGCAGAGACCCTACAGTCTCTCCCTTCACAACACCCCCTGCCACAGGGTGTTGCTCCGTTCAATCCCGTCAGCGTTCTCACTAACTTCCTGCCTGACCCCCAGTTTACCCACTATGGTGGGGAGTGGCCTAATGAATAGCACCCTTAGCTCCCCCCGGAGGCCCAGCTGTGAAACATATTGGTGTCTGTGATACCTGATTGGAGGAACTCCTTCAGTGCCATCGAACGTACCATGGCTCCCCTTAGCGGCGAAGCCACAGTACTGCAATGACCAGGACTCTGGGGCGCTGCACTCCCCCCTGGTTAAACACAGTACTCCGGGACTGGGAAGAAAAACAACAATACAGATTAGCAAAAAGACATACAATTTTGTTGAGTGCAAAACAATAAGTATACTTGAACAGGCTTCCCTTTATGGGAGGTGAGGACACTTCTAACGTTACAAACATAGTCAACATTATAAATTACAGGCTATACATAACTCCTGTTACCCAACCGGGTATTCTACTTAGTGCAAATTCTGGAACAATAAATTAACATTGCCTTTAAGAAACATACACTCTTAGTTTACCAAAGGCCTTCCTATAATCACATTACAGGGTAAGGTAACTTCACATTCTCCTACTTTGAACCTGCAGGACCGCCTGTCCCTATGGCACCAGACCTACTGCCTCTCCTTTCTTTTACAGGACCGCCCCGTTCAGCCAGGGCCTACTGCCTTTCGCTACTATACATAGTATAGACATAACATTCCTTTCGTTTAAAGAACTCTGAGCCCGCTCTACTCGGCTCCTTTAAGGACTCACTCTCTAACCCCTACGGGTTCGCTTTCTGTCCTTAGTAACAAAGTAACTTTCTATGGGGACGCAGGGTTGACCTTCTATCCTCACCTTCATCATTACTTCCTTACTTTCAGCTATGCAGATCTCTATCTCTACCCCTACGGGCTCTCTGCATCTTTTCTTTCTGCAAAACATTATTTTCAGATTTCACATTTCAACAAATTGAACACATTTAACTTTTTCATGTGAAACAGTTACATTTCTTTTTCAAGCTTCATTATCACATTACTGTTCTGCAACAGTATCTTCCTCAAGTTCAATTTCACACATCCCCTTTAAGAGGGGACCAAGTCTTTCTGAGGTAGCTCGTCTTCTCAGCCTACCAGCCCACGCAAAGGTTCCGGTATGGTATCTTCGCAAAGTGTCTTTAACTAGAACCAGTAGGAGGCACCCTTAAGAAGGTGCAACTATTTACAAGGAAGTTCGAATCATGCACAGTCCATGATTTCTGCAGTTCTTTAAACTTGTGCAAAATTTTAGGAAAACTCAGAACAAACACAGGGATCCCGGGTCAACAAAGGGATCCATTAACCCTGGACGGGTTTTAGCAGCAAACAGGAACAGTTAAAGGAAAACTATTTACATTTTTCAGGTTTCCGAGGTTTACTCTTTTTCAGGCGGCTCGGGCTCCTGCCCCCCAGCCACCGTGGTGCCAGCGTCCGCGGTTCGAACGTGAAGATGAACTCGACTGGCCAACTCGGTGGCCGCAACCAGGCGCACCGTTGCAATGGTGACAAGATCGGGTGCTCCTGGGACCAGGTCCGAGGCGGTAAGGGTCGCGGCTCCAGACATACACCGCCGAACATTCCGTGCATACCACCCGAGCGGGTTCTGGTGGCGGCTGTAGGTCACCGAATCCCCCTTTTGCAATGGTTCTCCACTTCGGCCACAGCAGGGAGCCCTCACGTTACAGTGCGCAACAAAAACGTCAGTATCCAATCCTGGCTCGTGTATGAGGCCCCAACCTCTTCTTGCATGGTAGGCCAACACAGTGCCCCGCCTTGTCACGTCTCTGTCATCCCATGCCGGAGGGAATTGTTGTATTCTCGATGGACCCATCGGCTCGGCCTCTTTCCGGCCTTTCCACTGTAGAATCAAGCACTGTCTATATTGTTCCCACGTAAGCACCGCAAGAGTGGTCCCGTTCTCCTGGGATCCATCTGTCCCAACCCAGGGGCTGTCCCACCGAAGAACTACTCCATCTAGACTCACATCCACGGGCTCTCCCACTCTAGTCGACAGCGGTGGCACCATCCTCCCCAGGTCACCAGGGGATAACACCATTAACCCTGCCGAGAAGGGTCGCCCTTTACTGAGATGGAGGTGGGTCGTGGAAGCGGACTCGTGAGGGGGAGCAGGGGCGTCTTCCGTACCTACGCCTGATGTGGTTCCACCGATGTCGATCCGGTCCGCTGACAAGAACGCTGGAGTCGGCTGCTGCTCGGACCGCGGCTCTTCCGATGCGGCCCCCGAACGCTGCTCCGCTCGCTGTGGTTCCTCCTCCTCTAACTCCGAGGTCGGGATTGGTGGACGTAGCTCCGCTGTCAGGTCCGCAGGCTCCTGGTCCGTCTCTGGTGAAGGAGAGCAGGCCGGGATCGCTCCTTCCTTGCTCAGGCACTCGCTGCTCATCATCGCTGCCTGATAGTCGGTGGCAGTGCATGCACCTGACTCCGCCATTTCTCCGAGGTCGGGCTTCTCCGTCACCAGCCTCTCGCCGTTGCACATCAAGGGGTGTTTCTCTTCTGCTTTGGGGCAGGTCATTCCTCTGCAGCCAGAAGTGCAGGGGGCGGTAGCCATTTCTCGCGCCACACTGGGAGTCTCCGCCCATAACACGCCCTCCTTCCCCTTGGGTGTAGCAATGGCGGCGCCTTTTGGCGGGAACTTTTGGCGGCTAATGGCGCAGCACAGTCTTACAATAAAGTACAGTCCAAGCACAGTAAATCACAGTCTCTAGGCACACATGACCTGATTCTTCAGGCTTAAGTAGATCCTGTTCGTGACGCCAAGTTTGGAGCGCCCCCACACCGCCGCAGGGCCGAGGGGTACCCGGAGCCGGGCCTCTAGTTCTCAGTCTCGGGGTTGTCACGGTGGCTAGACCCGGTCCGTGGCCCTGTCCGTCAGTGGGGGACGTCCGGTGCAATAGGTGGTAGTAATGGTAGCGATGTAGCGGTGCAGTTGTGGGGTGTAAGTCGCGGTAAATAACGAGGACACCAGGTTGCAGTCTCTTTACCTCTTTACTGGAGATCTCTGAGTCCTCAGTCCAGAACACGGTTCACCAGGCTGCGCAAGTCCGGCCGGTCCAATGGCACCTCCAGAGTTCTCCTCTCAGGTGGAAATCTGTGCCTTCCTTCTAGCGCTATGTGTTGTAGTCCTTCCCTGCTGTGCTCACGGAAAGTGACCCCACAACGGTTGTGTCTGTTTCTTAAGTTCCCTCACAACTCGATTTGATGTTCCTCTGTAATCCACCCCTTCCCTGTATTCAGGTTGGAATGGCACCCGTTTGTCAGGTAGGCCTGGAGTTCTTCCGGGACCCTAGAGTCGCCCCTCTCCCGCAATTGCCCCCCAAGACTTCATAGGCGATATGTGGTAGACAGCCCGCCTGAGACCGACTGTCCTGCCGCTGTTTGGAGTATGGCTTGAAGCTATACTCTAATCCACTCCCTCGGCGTTCCGGCCACCGGTATTGCGCCTCAGCAAGGTGCTGCCTCTTTCAACAAAACCCCTGCTGGTATTCTCCTTCTGCTTGATTTCGTTTCTCACTCAGCACAATCTATCTCGCTTCTAGTCCTTTCTTGAGTCCCGCCGCTTCCAGGAGCTTGCGCGGACCCGTTACGTTCTTTCAATGCCAAGCCTCTGCCAGGATCCCACCCCTGGCAGAGACCCTACAGTCTCTCCCTTCACAACACCCCCTGCCACAGGGTGTTGCTCCGTTCAATCCCGTCAGCGTTCTCACTAACTTCCTGCCTGACCCCCAGTTTACCCACTATGGTGGGGAGTGGCCTAATGAATAGCACCCTTAGCTCCCCCCGGAGGCCCAGCTGTGAAACATATTGGTGTCTGTGATACCTGATTGGAGGAACTCCTTCAGTGCCATCGAACGTACCATGGCTCCCCTTAGCGGCGAAGCCACAGTACTGCAACGACCAGGACTCTGGGGCGCTGCATATACATGTGTTATGCATTATGTATTATATAAATATATATGTGATGTGTATTTTTATATATGCATATGTGCTATGTGTTATATATTATGTATATATGTGCTATGTATTTGTAAAAATGTACAGATCCAGTGTCTGGGGTGCGGTCACTGCTCCTCACTTCTCCTCTACCACATACTTGTGTTCTTCATGATATAACACTTCTGCAGAACCTTTCCTACATTTGCCTTGTGCGGATCCTTTGTATAGTAAAATTAATTAATAACGGGGTGTGACCATCGACTTTGTCAAAGTGATGTGTCTCTACATGGTACTGCTCACATTGACACACCCAAACCTTGTAACATCCAGTTGTCAATTTACTTTTTAATTTCTAGGAGGAATAACAGAGGAACAACACAATGCAGAGTGCTAGCTAGGAAAACATACTCCGGCCTTGCTATTTCATGAAGAATAAAGTATTTACTAAAATGGAAAAGTCAAGAGAGTTGACAGATCTTCTGGTGATAGTTAAATTGAAGTGACAATGTAACAATAGAACAACACGGCACTCGTAGTAGTGTATAGAGTAGGTGCTCAAGTAGGGTATCTAGCCCAACAAATCCAAATCCGAAAAACTTGGCACTCTAGATGAATAGTTATCATATGCAAAAGGTTTATTGATGTGCATCCATAAAGGCAAGGCGAACGTTTTCGGTCCACCTCCGGACCTTCATCAGAACAAATATACGAGATCTAGTGCAGGGAGAAACGCTAATCCTGTCTCTATAAATTCCAATACTGGTAGGGTAGCCTGGATGCAGCAAGAAGTCCAGTCCACGTAGGCGCACGTGCAATGCGACCGGAGTCCCTGGGTAAATGGCGCTCAGTGGTTGTCTGGCGCCTGCATGCAGAATCAAAGCTTTTTTGTAGTATTAAAAAAGCAGATTTGGAGTGCCCCCAAAGGCTAGGGGTACTCGGTACCGGGTCCTTCGGTTCTCAAGAGGGATGTCACGGTGGCTGACCCAGTCCGTTGCCCTTGGGAGGTCCGTGTAAAAGGCAAAGGTCTTTAAAGGGGAAATGTTCGTGACGCCACCTGTGGTTTCGGTCAGGGTGACCGACCCTGCTTTAAGGGGTCCTCTGGGGTGATGTTATGGCAGCTAGATCCACATGGAGAAAAAAGAAGAACCGGAGGATAAAAGCCGCGCAGACCACAATGAAGATAACAGAGTTACACACACACTCTGTTTATTAGCCTATGCGTTTCGTGGCAGACAAGCCACTTCATCAGGGCATCAAGATTCATCAATAAAACCAGGTATATATACCCACAAGTACAATCAAAAAAACACCAACATGTATAAGCCCCACCCTCTTACGACATCACTTCTGGTGGGAACGCCCACTTTAGGTCAAACATTTGTAAATATACCCATAATATTGGTTACAAAACATTAAAATACATTGAAACCCAATGATCGATCTTTAAAACCATATATATTCATCAATAAATAATTAAAACAAATATAAACATTTCTGGTATCCAGATAAACCAGGATTAGAACTCACACTGGGAGAAACCTAAAAACTATCCTCCAGAGATCAAACCTCCGTCTTATACCACTAAACCACCTGGTGGTCTTAGGTGAGGGTAACTATTTATCTTGGAGCCACCAGTTAAACCCATTCGAAACACTTAAAATATCATATATTGACCCATAGTAACGAACCAAGGGCTCATATGGGGTAACTAACACTACATTGTAGTATACTTCAATATCAATAGGATTATTTGGACAAAAATTACATGAAATAAGAGAAGTAAAGGGGAGGGTGAATTCCCATGTGCTCAATTTCAACGGTTCATTCGGGAATTGAACCCATTTGGTCCAGAGGTCTACAAACACTGCAATGAAATAAGCAGCATCTCAGACCAGTCGGCCACCTAGATTAATGGAAGGTAGGGGCCACTGAAGTCAATAATCTCTCGCCACATCGTCACACGGAGGCACTCCAAACACCCAAAAAAAAATTTTTCACAGAAGAATGTCAGTGTGATGAAAATTCATGATATCAGTTATTGGTTTCTAGAAGAGGTCACTTACCTCATTTAATCCACCAGGGCTTAAAGTGCCCAACTTGAATATCCAATATGTTTCTTTTTTACCCAGGACCTCCAATCTCCTAGGTGTATTCACAGGCACATGATCAATGGGGGTCACAGATAATTTAACATTACCATGATGAACTATAGTACAATGTCGCGACAATCCATGTTTAGAAAAACCTCTAAGAATATTAAACCTATGGGAGTTAACCCGTTTGTGAAGAGGTTGAGAAGTTCTTCCCACGTACTGTTTGCCACAGTTACACTGAATTAAATAGATTACGTAATCTGTCTGACACGTCATTCTAAAATTGATATTAAAAACCTTTCCTTTCTTTACAAACGACATGAAACTGTCAACATTGTTACTAATAGATCTACAGCATTTGCACCCACGTCCATTACATCGGTAAGAACCGTTGCGGCCGATCCATTCATTACCTACTAAAGTGCATCCAGAGGTGGAAACCTTAACTACACTGGGTGCCAAGACATTTTTGATGGTGGGGGCCCTTTTAAATGTTACTGTTGGTTTCCTAGGAACCACCTTATTAAGGATCGGATCATTTAAGATCACACTCCAATGTTTTTCTAATATATTCCGTATTTGAA
This sequence comes from Ranitomeya variabilis, assembly GCF_051348905.1. Lineage (NCBI taxonomy): Eukaryota > Metazoa > Chordata > Amphibia > Anura > Dendrobatidae > Ranitomeya > Ranitomeya variabilis. The sequence continues at coordinate 103,536,836 of NC_135235.1, forward strand.
CATTTTGTGCCGAAAAAGTAGTGATAAAATTAGTTTCAAAAAGGTTTTTCTTAGCACCCTTATTTTTGTCGAGATGTATAAGCTCATTTTGGGAACAACCCTTAACGGAGTTATAAGCCTTTTTGACAAGCTTCACAGGATATTCTTTTTCTTGAAATCTCTCCCTCAGAATTTTGCTTTGTTCCCTGAATGCTGTATCAGAAGTGCAATTTTTTCTAATCCTATAATACTGGTTCCTTGGGATGTTCCTAAGCCATGGTCTGTGATGGTTACTTTCAAAATGAACATACCCATTGGCATCCACATTTTTAAAATGGTTTTTGGTCATGATCTCTCCGGCCTCATCAATATAGATGTTCAGGTCTAGAAAGGTAACATTTTTACTTTCCACACAGGGAGTGAGCTCTATACCCCAACGATTATCCCTTATAGCATCAAGGAATTCAAAAACCGTATTATCTGCATTATCATAGATGATAAATATATCATCTATAAAACGTTTGTATAGGACCAGATTCTGTTTATGTTTGCAATGGAGGACATACCAGGACTCAAAGGCAGCCATGAATAAATTAGCATACGTGGGCGCTGCCTTCGAGCCCATGGCGGTCCCCCGTATCTGGTGATAAATGGTCTCCCCGAATGTGAAAAAGTTGTTCTCTAGAATAAAAGTCATGCTATTCATCAGAAACTCTCTTTGGGCCATGGTCACATTAGATAGTCTATCAATGTAAAGTTTAAAACATTGAAGGCCAATGGTGTGATCAATATTAGAATATAAACCAGTCACGTCAATAGATATAAATAAAAAATCACCACCCCATGTAATTCTCTGCAATTCCTGTATTAAATGGGTGGAATCCCTGAGATAAGAACCCAAATTTCTGACAGACTCATTCATAAAAGAGTCCACAAATGCTGCTAGATTTGATGTTAAAGAATTAATCCCCGCTATGATGGGTCGTCCAGGTGGGTTAAACTCATCCTTATGAACCTTTGGAAGATGGTAATATACTGCCATCTTTGGGTTTTTTACCCCAAGGAATTCTTTCTCGCTCTTATTCAGAATCCCCAATTCATCCGCTGTTTTAATTAACTCTTTATATTTTGTTACCGCATTCTCGTATTTAGCCCTATTGGAAATATTATAAGTCCCCTCATCTGACAAAATCCTATTCGCCTCTAAGATATAAGCATCTAAATCTTGTAATACCACCCCTCCACCCTTATCGGCGGATTTTATTACCAAATTTGCATCATTTTTGAGAGTCTTAATGCCCTCAATTTCAATTGTTGTCAGATTATTAATCGACCCTCGCTTAAAATTCAAGGACTCGAAGTCATTCAAAACCAAGTCTATGTAGGTTTTTAGATGGTGGCCCTGACTATGGATGGGATAAAATTTAGATTTATCCTTTAGTTGACAATGTTTGATGTTATCACCATCCATCTCGACCGTCTCATTTCTATCATCTTTTATGCAGAAATGTCTTTTTAAAGTTAATTTACGGATGAAATGTTGAAGGTCCATGAAAAGCTCCACATCTTTAGATTTATTATTTGGGCAAAAAGACAGGCCCCTATTTAAAACTTTGGTTTCACCCAAGGTCAGTTTGTGTTTAGAAAGATTAAAAATATTACCTCTTCTTTCCAGCTTACATCCATTCTCATTCACAAAAACCTGCACTTGTTGCTCCATAGTGTTTAGATTGGTCTCAGTGTTGGGTACTTTTTTGTTCTTTTTCTTTCCTCGGTGTTGGGTACTTTTTTGTTCTTTTTCTTTCCTCGGGTTCCTCTTCTAAGTTTTTTCTTTTTTGTGATATCGGAAGAAAGTATTTCGTTATACTGTTGTTGTTTTCTACAACCTTTGGTAAAAAACAAACAGAGGAAGATCCAGACCTGGAATTATCCACAAATAATCTCTTCTTTGTCTTGTTTACTAGTGTCTCGTTCTCCTGAATATCTATTAAGTTGAAATTATTCCCTACTCTAGGTGTTAATATTTGGGGAGGTCCCCCATGGTTGGTTTCCTCATGTAGCAGGCAGTCAAGTATGTTGGCCTCACCTCCATTAGCCTCATTGGCAAGCGAGACCAACACACCCAACGGACTTATTTGACCCATGGAGTTCAAATCCAATAAATTATCCTTCCTTATCCTTTCCATTTGGAGCTTAACCTGCTCCAGATTAACGGAGATATCTTTATCATTTCCATCAAATGTACCCTTTACTATGTCTCCACTCACTTGATCCTCACTGGGATCCTGTGGGTGTGACATTTTTTTCCTTCTTTTAATCTTATTCTTTTTAGTCTTTTTTTCTTTATTTAGTGTGCCACTCTCAAAATCCCCTCTAAGTGCTTCCACAACCAAGTCGGTCATAGAACTCACACCATCCGGAGTAACAGCCTGTGCAAGACTGGAAGCATCAACGAAATCCATGGTGCCACCATTTGAAATCATTCCATGGTTGGGCTCGTTTTCAAAGACTCTTACATCGCCCTCCACACTCAAACTTGCCTCCGATGTGGCAGTGAGGGCTATTCCCACATCATGAGGTAGTTGATTTTGTGGATCGGAGGAATTTTTGATTAGCTTTTTCAATTTTTTATAATCCTCTCTGTCTCGTTGCAATTTTTTCGATTTTCTGCCTATAATATCTTGTTATAATCTCAATATTCTAGTTGTAATGTCAGAATTTATCCTGCTAAATTCAGGGTGAGTACTGAACTCTAGTAGCTCCTTGGAGGTAGCATTAATCCTTTCTACAAATTTCTCAACCAGAGTAATCCTTTTATGGAACAGACATCCTAGTAAATTAAACATGCATTCTCTAAGAATAGTGTCCCACTCATCAGTAAAAGCTACATCATGAGGAAAGGGGGAACTTCTTTCCACCCTCAGGCCCCTCGGACATATTTTCTCATCCATATAAATAGATAAAAAGCGAGCATCCAATTGATAATGTAATTCATCTTTCAACAAATTCTCAAGCTTATTAAAGTTCTTTTTCATCCCCGCAGTCTCTTCTTTAGAAAACAATGATTCAACCTCAATGTCTCTGTCCTCATATAGACCCCCCAGTCGCACAGACTGGATAATGAGTCTCTCCCTTGAGGCAAGTCTATGTAGAAAATAGTCCATTTCAAGTTACTCAGTGCTGCTCCCAGAAAGAAGGGCTTGGAAAACCTTCAGAGAGATCTCTAAAAACAAGAAAAAGAAGCGCACATAGAGTAATACCTTCAGGTATCGCAATCACGTGGACCCCCACAAAACAGACTCACCTGGTCTGGTTGTGACAGGTCACAACTCCCTTGGATAAGCACGTATGGTCGCAGCAGGCTCCCGGCAAACAGTATGGATCCACATGGAGAAAAAAGAAGAACCGGAGGATAAAAGCCGCGCAGACCACAATGAAGATAACAGAGTTACACACACACTCTGTTTATTAGCCTACGCGTTTCGTGGCAGACAAGCCACTTCATCAGGGCATCAAGATTCATCAATAAAACCAGGTATATATACCCACAAGTACAATCAAAAAAACACCAACATGTATAAGCCCCACCCTCTTACGACATCACTTCTGGTGGGAACGCCCACTTTAGGTCAAACATTTGTAAATATACCCATAATATTGGTTACAAAACATTAAAATACATTGAAACCCAATGATCGATCTTTAAAACCATATATATTCATCAATAAATAATTAAAACAAATATAAACATTTCTGGTATCCAGATAAACCAGGATTAGAACTCACACTGGGAGAAACCTAAAAACTATCCTCCAGAGATCAAACCTCCGTCTTATACCACTAAACCACCTGGTGGTCTTAGGTGAGGGTAACTATTTATCTTGGAGCCACCAGTTAAACCCATTCGAAACACTTAAAATATCATATATTGACCCATAGTAACGAACCAAGGGCTCATATGGGGTAACTAACACTACATTGTAGTATACTTCAATATCAATAGGATTATTTGGACAAAAATTACATGAAATAAGAGAAGTAAAGGGGTAAAAAACCCAAAGATGGCAGTATATTACCATCTTCCAAAGGTTCATAAGGATGAGTTTAACCCACCTGGACGACCCATCATAGCGGGGATTAATTCTTTAACATCAAATCTAGCAGCATTTGTGGACTCTTTTATGAATGAGTCTGTCAGAAATTTGGGTTCTTATCTCAGGGATTCCACCCATTTAATACAGGAATTGCAGAGAATTACATGGGGTGGTGATTTTTTATTTATATCTATTGACGTGACTGGTTTATATTCTAATATTGATCACACCATTGGCCTTCAATGTTTTAAACTTTACATTGATAGACTATCTAATGTGACCATGGCCCAAAGAGAGTTTCTGATGAATAGCATGACTTTTATTCTAGAGAACAACTTTTTCACATTCGGGGAGACCATTTATCACCAGATACGGGGGACCGCCATGGGCTCGAAGGCAGCGCCCACGTATGCTAATTTATTCATGGCTGCCTTTGAGTCCTGGTATGTCCTCCATTGCAAACATAAACAGAATCTGGTCCTATACAAACGTTTTATAGATGATATATTTATCATCTATGATAATGCAGATAATACGGTTTTTGAATTCCTTGATGCTATAAGGGATAATCGTTGGGGTATAGAGCTCACTCCCTGTGTGGAAAGTAAAAATGTTACCTTTCTAGACCTGAACATCTATATTGATGAGGCCGGAGAGATCATGACCAAAAACCATTTTAAAAATGTGGATGCCAATGGGTATGTTCATTTTGAAAGTAACCATCACAGACCATGGCTTAGGAACATCCCAAGGAACCAGTATTATAGGATTAGAAAAAATTGCACTTCTGATACAGCATTCAGGGAACAAAGCAAAATTCTGAGGGAGAGATTTCAAGAAAAAGAATATCCTGTGAAGCTTGTCAAAAAGGCTTATAACTCCGTTAAGGGTTGTTCCCAAAATGAGCTTATACATCTCGACAAAAATAAGGGTGCTAAGAAAAACCTTTTTGAAACTAATTTTATCACTACTTTTTCGGCACAAAATGTTCAAATACGGAATATATTAGAAAAACATTGGAGTGTGATCTTAAATGATCCGATCCTTAATAAGGTGGTTCCTAGGAAACCAACAGTAACATTTAAAAGGGCCCCCACCATCAAAAATGTCTTGGCACCCAGTGTAGTTAAGGTTTCCACCTCTGGATGCACTTTAGTAGGTAATGAATGGATCGGCCGCAACGGTTCTTACCGATGTAATGGACGTGGGTGCAAATGCTGTAGATCTATTAGTAACAATGTTGACAGTTTCATGTCGTTTGTAAAGAAAGGAAAGGTTTTTAATATCAATTTTAGAATGACGTGTCAGACAGATTACGTAATCTATTTAATTCAGTGTAACTGTGGCAAACAGTACGTGGGAAGAACTTCTCAACCTCTTCACAAACGGGTTAACTCCCATAGGTTTAATATTCTTAGAGGTTTTTCTAAACATGGATTGTCGCGACATTGTACTATAGTTCATCATGGTAATGTTAAATTATCTGTGACCCCCATTGATCATGTGCCTGTGAATACACCTAGGAGATTGGAGGTCCTGGGTAAAAAAGAAACATATTGGATATTCAAGTTGGGCACTTTAAGCCCTGGTGGATTAAATGAGGTAAGTGACCTCTTCTAGAAACCAATAACTGATATCATGAATTTTCATCACACTGACATTCTTCTGTGAAAAAATTTTTTTTGGGTGTTTGGAGTGCCTCCGTGTGACGATGTGGCGAGAGATTATTGACTTCAGTGGCCCCTACCTTCCATTAATCTAGGTGGCCGACTGGTCTGAGATGCTGCTTATTTCATTGCAGTGTTTGTAGACCTCTGGACCAAATGGGTTCAATTCCCGAATGAACCGTTGAAATTGAGCACATGGGAATTCACCCTCCCCTTTACTTCTCTTATTTCATGTAATTTTTGTCCAAATAATCCTATTGATATTGAAGTATACTACAATGTAGTGTTAGTTACCCCATATGAGCCCTTGGTTCGTTACTATGGGTCAATATATGATATTTTAAGTGTTTCGAATGGGTTTAACTGGTGGCTCCAAGATAAATAGTTACCCTCACCTAAGACCACCAGGTGGTTTAGTGGTATAAGACGGAGGTTTGATCTCTGGAGGATAGTTTTTAGGTTTCTCCCAGTGTGAGTTCTAATCCTGGTTTATCTGGATACCAGAAATGTTTATATTTGTTTTAATTATTTATTGATGAATATATATGGTTTTAAAGATCGATCATTGGGTTTCAATGTATTTTAATGTTTTGTAACCAATATTATGGGTATATTTACAAATGTTTGACCTAAAGTGGGCGTTCCCACCAGAAGTGATGTCGTAAGAGGGTGGGGCTTATACATGTTGGTGTTTTTTTGATTGTACTTGTGGGTATATATACCTGGTTTTATTGATGAATCTTGATGCCCTGATGAAGTGGCTTGTCTGCCACGAAACGCGTAGGCTAATAAACAGAGTGTGTGTGTAACTCTGTTATCTTCATTGTGGTCTGCGCGGCTTTTATCCTCCGGTTCTTCTTTTTTCTCCATGTGGATCCATACTGTTTGCCGGGAGCCTGCTGCGACCATACGTGCTTATCCAAGGGAGTTGTGACCTGTCACAACCAGACCAGGTGAGTCTGTTTTGTGGGGGTCCACGTGATTGCGACACCTGAAGGTATTACTCTATGTGCGCTTCTTTTTCTTGTTTTTAGAGATGGCAGCTAGATGGTATACCTTCCCACAGGTGAAGTGTATCCCCAGGGCTTCCCAGTGTGTAGATTGTGGATGGTGAGAGGCGCAGTGAAGAATGAGGACACAAGGTTGCAATCTCTTTACCTTTTACTGTAGACTTCAGCATCCAGAGTCCAGAGCACCAGATCAAAGGGTAGGCAGAGTCCGGCCGGTTTGGAGGCAAATCCAGAGTCCCCTTATCCAGGTAGAGATCAGTAGCCTTCCTCTAGCGCCGCAGTGTTGTAGTCCCTTACTGCTAAGCTTCTCATAAGGTCCTCACAACTGTTGTAGATGTTATCTCTCTCTCTCTGTCCCCCAGATGGATAGGACAAACCCGTATGACTGGTTGCTTGAGGCTGTTTGTAGGGACTCTAGCACGCCCCGGCCTCTGAGGGGTGCCACCGTGCCTCCTGGGTGTAGGGGCGGACAGGTAACCTGCAATTAGCTGTTCTGCCGGTCTCTGAAGTAGAGCATAAAGGTCCTTACTCCCTCGGTGTGCCGGCTACCGGATTTCTGCGCCTCAGAAGGAAGCAGCCTGCTCCTGGCTGGTCTTCCTCTGATATCGTCTCCTTTGCTTTGACTTTCCTTCACGCTTGCTGCAATATATTCTGCTTTCTATCCGTCTGTTTCCTAGGAACTGCAGCACTTCAGGCCACAGGACTCCTATGCTTTCTCTCCCTCTCTCCTCCTGACAGGAACTGAACCCTTTCTCTCCAGATCAGGATGTTCTTATAGGGGAGTTCACCTTAAACAGGCTTAGAGCTCCCCCTTCTGGTCTGGAGTGTGAACATGTTGCACCCTTCACTGCCTCCAAACGTAACATCACTCCCCCTAGAGGAAAATGACATTACTGCAACGACCAGGACCCTGGGGCGCTGCACCCCCCCCCCCCCCCCCCCCCCCCGTTAAATCCAGTACTCCGGGACTGGGAAAAGAAAACAACAATTTACAAGTTAAATAAATGCAAACATTTTGAAAAACATTTTGGAAAAATATTTGAACAATTTTAAAACTTTGGCTTCCCTTTATGGGAGGTGAGGATGCCTGAACGTTGCAAACAAGTTTGTAAAAGTACATCTGTTATTGTCTTTGGCCAGATGAAGCAAGGAAAGGCTCTACCCACGCCGGCAAAGTGGGCAGAACCAGGGTGCACCTTGGAGGTGCCAAACTATTTACAAAGAAAGTTTTTGGGTAAGCATTGTCCATTAATGCAATGTCCATTTTTAAACCTGTAACAAAGATAAGTAAGCAATTCAAACATATAACAGCAATTGTTAACACTTTTAATCCCTGTAACGAGCTGGGATTTGACTCTTGGTGCTACGTGTAGAGCTGCGTAGTTCCTGATCTACTGTGTCTGTTGTAGCGTACCCACTAGTGCATGTACTATGTGTAGGTATACTAGGTAGTCGTCTGCGTGGTCTCAGATCCACCATGGGTCTAACAGTTTCACCAATAGCAGAGGGTGGATTGTCTGCTTCCACTCTGCTGGGGTGACAATTGCTGCTTGAACGCTTTGGTGCAGAGTCTCTTCAGGTTCTGGATGGTTCTGAGTCACATTTTGTTCTGGTATTTCCAGCTGAGGAAACGTTAAGACAGGTATCACGATGGCCTGATTTACTTGAGTCCAAGACTGGGGAAAATCTCCAAGAACAGTGTGTATCATCTTCTCTTCCATAGGTGGAGATGTTCTTGGATCTGTTTCTCTGTTCCTCAATTTATCAGGGCATTTCTTGAGATGGTCTCTGGATACTGCCGTCGAAGCTTCTCCTCCATCTTTGCTGATAAGACAGACTTTAGTATTGTCAAAGTTGGACGGTAAGATGGTATATGCTTCTGCTTTCCACTGATCATCAAGTTTGTTCATTCTCCTTTTACGCTTTAACACTTGTTCACCTGGTGACAAGGGAATTGCGGGAGCACGTTGGTTGTAGTCTCTCTCTTGCTTTTGTCTGGCTTGAGATAGACTTCTTTCTACACATTCTTGTGCTTGACGGTACTTTTGCTGTCTCTCAGTATCCCAATCTGCATCAGATGAGGTATTTTCTGGGGTTAGGACTCCCATATCTAGATCAACAGGTAGTTTACTGGATCTTCCTCTCATCAGGTATGCTGGAGTACAGTTGGTGGAATTCACTGGAATGTGGTTGTACAAATCTACCAAGTCTGGCAACTTTTCTGGCCATAAGTTCCTTTCCTGTATAGGTAAGGTTTTTAGTAGGTCAATCACTACTTGGTTCATCTTCTCACACATTCCGTTGGTTTGTGGGTGATACAGAGTTGTTTTGATCTTTTTGCATCCATACAGATGGCAGAACTCCTGAAACACTTCCGCTTCAAAGGCTGGACCTTGATCAGTAAGGACCTTCTCTGGGTATCCGTGTGGTCTACAGAAATACCGTTGGAAGGCCTTGACTGCTGTTCTTGCTGTCAGATCCTTGACAGGTACAACTACCAGGAATCTGGAGTAGTGATCCACGATGGTCAGGGCGTAGACATAGCCTGACCGGCTGGGTGTTAGCTTCACATGGTCTAAGGCTACCAGTTCAAGTGGCTGTTTGGTGACTATGGGCTGTAGGGGAGCCCTCTGGCTGTCACGGTCCTTTCTGCGCAGGCTACATGGGCCACACTCTCGGCACCACTTTTCGATGGCTTTTCTCATGCCAACCCAGTAGAACCTACCATGAAGTAGACTCTCCAACTTTTTCCATCCGAAGTGTCCTGTTCCGTCGTGGTATGCTTCCAGAACCATTGGCGCATCTTGTCTTGGGACCACTATCTGCCACACCAACTCATGAGTGCGTGGGTCGATGCTTCTCTGGCACAGCATACCATCGTAGATAAATAGTTTGCCTTTCTCCTTCCACAGTTGTTGCGTCTCTTGTGGATCATCTGGGCCAGGGTGTGAGCCTGCCTGTGTCAGGAGTTCTTTCACCAGACGGACCGTGGGGTCACTGTCCTGGGTCTCTGCCCATCCATGGTGGGGCAGGGGATTCAGCGTGGCTTCTAGCTTGTTTCTTTGCCGGTTCCTCACATGATGAGAATACTGAGTTGCCTTGGGGCGATGGAAAGCTGGCAATTCTATTTCTTCGAGTGTTTCCGAATCTTCTCGCATCTCTGGCAAGTTGGGCATTCTGGACAAGGCATCGGCATTTGTATTCTTGTGCCCTGCCCGGTACTTGATAGTGAAATCATAATTGGACAACCGGGCCATCCACTGTTGCTCCAGGGCACCAAGTTTTGCTGTGTCCAAGTGTGTCAGTGGATTGTTATCCGTGAAGACGGTGAATCTTGCCGAGGCCAAGTAGTGCTTGAATCTCTCCGTCACTGCCCAGATGATGGCGAGGAACTCCAGCTTAAAGGAACTGTGGTTTTCAGGGTTCTTTTCAGTGGGAGGAAGTTTCCTGCTGGCGTAGGCGATTACCCTTTCTTTGCCTCTCTGGACCTGGGACAACACGGCTCCTAGTCCCATGTTGCTGGCGTCCGTGTACAGCACAAACGGTTGGTCATATTCAGGGTAAGCCAGCACCTCATCTCCCATCAGAGCCAACTTCAAATGAGTGAAGGATCTCTCCAGTCCGTCGTCCCAGTCACATGGGGTATTCTTACCCTTGGTTTTCTTGGATTGGCCCACTAACAGGTCTTGCAGTGGCGCGGCTTTCTTGGTGAAGTCTTTGATAAATCTCCTGTAGTAGCCTACCAACCCGAGGAACTGCCGGACTTCATGGAGGTTGCTGGGCTTCGGCCAGTCTCTGATCACAGTGACCTTGTCAGGGTCTGGGGCCACTCCTTCGGTGCTCACCACATGGCCCGGGTACTGTGCATTGGGCTTTAACACATGGCATTTGGATGGTTTTTACCTTTAGGCCAAAGTTGGACAGGGCTTCGAACACCTCTGCCAGGTGCTTCAGGTGGTCCTCATAAGTCTTGGAGAAGACAATGACATCGTCCAGATACAGCAAGACGGTTTTGAAATTCTTGTGTCCCAGACAGCACTCCATCATCCTCTGAAACGTTCCTGGGGCATTGCACTGTCCGAAGGGCATGTAGTTAAATTCACAGAGACCCATCGGTGTGGTGAAGGCCGTCTTTTCCTTATCCGCCTCTGCTACGGGAATCTGCCAGTACCCACTGGTGAGATCCAAGGTAGAGAAGTAGTTAGCAGATTTTAAAGCAGCTAATGACTCTTCGATTCTGGGTATGCATCCTTGTGTGTAATGCGGTTTATCTGCCTATAATCTACACAAATCCTCATCATGCCGTCTTTCTTTCTGACGAGAACTAATGGAGCTGCCCAGGGGCTACATCTGTTTCTAACTACCCCAGCCTCCTTCATCTCTCGCAACATGCCCTTGGCACACTGATAATGAGCTGGAGGTACAGGACGGTATCTCTCTTTAATGGGCGGATGATCTCCCGTGGGAATATGATGTTGAATCCCTTTTACCTGTCCAAAATCTAGTTTGTGTTTGCCGAATACCCGCTCATACTCACAGACCACCCTGTAAGCCCCTTGTTTTTGGTGTGATGGTGTAGAGTCAGTGCCCACGTGTAATTTCTGACACCAATCTTCCATTTGTCCAGCAGAGCCATTGTCCTCCGCCTGGCTGGATGGGACCAAGGGTTCTGTTGCTTGTATCACATTATTATCAACAGTAAACAGTTTGGCAAGTGTGGCATATTTGGTTAGGAGGACCTCTTTCTCTCCACAGTTAAGGACACGTACTGGTACCCTCCCCTTGCGGACTTCAACCACCCCTCGGGCTGTCAGGATTGTGGGCCTACTATCTGAATACACAGGTTCTACCAGGGCCTGGTAGTCTTACCTCTGAGGCCTATTGCTGCCCGACACCATATTAACATTTCACTCATGGGGGGTATTGCGATGGGGATTGAATCACTCACTGTGGCATGGCCAATTTCTCCAAAAGATAGTTCTACCTGCTGCCTCTGTACCAGAGCTCTGATTTCTTTCTGCAAAACACGTTGCTCACTGGAACCAGCAGTTTCGGCCACCTGTTGTAATATGACAATTACCTTGGACAGACAATTTTCAATAACATTAGTGCCAATGGTCATCATGGGGTTACATTCACGTCGATCAATATCAACAATCACGATCCCTTGGGATTTTAACTCTACCCGCCCCACTTTAATGGTGACCTTTTTGTATCCCACTTGTGGTAATGCCTGACCGTTACTGGTGTCGGGACCACACTCAGTCGGAGCAGCCTTTGGAAGTGGGGAATCACCAGAAATAATACACAAGACACGTCTCGTATAGTATATCACTGGGAAGCCTTTGAAGCACGCCTGCCTTCAAGGTGCTATCCCCTCTTTATATAGTTGGACAGGTAGTTTCAGTGGTTATACAAGTTTTGCTTGTTTAAACAAAGAGAGAAAAGAGAAGACAAAAGAAAACAGTTTCGGCTATGTGATAGTTTCACAACAAACAAAACAGTACAGTTTCGCCTAAGTGGCAGTTTCACAAACAAAAAATAGGATTTCACACTATGGCTAAAATGTCCTTGAATGGACAGGTCAATATTGATCACAAATTCTTTTTGGTTCATTGAGGTAACCATTTTTGTTCCGCTCTTCACAATCCCCCCTTTGACATATTCCATTCAAAACCTTGTCATATAGACGATTTTAGTCATTCTTTTTGTGATAAAAAAAAAACAAAACTTTATATTCTCGCATCCATTACACAAAATTTATTTGTGCATACCGAGATACCCTTGAATACAACCTTGAATAATACATATATAATTACAATAACTATAACTGTATGTATTAGGCTTTGCATAATCCCGGTAACCCACCCACCGATCCCCCTGAACCAGTTGGCCGGGTTAAGAAAAGAAAAGGTATCTGACCACCAGCTATCCTTATTTTGGTCATTGTCTTTGTCATACTGATCCCTGAGTCGTTGTACGTCTTCTAATTTAAATCTCATACTCATAGTACTATTCGGGTCTATATAATGACAGCAGGTGGGTCCGATGATTTGACACATACCCCCTTGTGAGGCAGTTAGGTAATCCAATACCAGGGTATGTTGGTTAGTGACTATTATAAGCTGATTCTGTACAGCTATACTAGTATTTAATATGTCCAATATATCCCAGATCTGGTCATCTAGATAATCCGTGGCTCTAACTAATTTATCCCACATCTGTGTTAACATTATTAACATCAATATCATGATGAGTCTTATACTGCTTTTTTGCAATGGCTTGCATGTATCCATGATGCCTTTCCTTCAAGCTTGACTGCTGTTGGAGTTGTTAACAGGACTTGGAAAGGTCCGTCAAATCTCGGTTCCAGAGTCTTTCTGGTGTGTCTTTTCACGTAGATTTGATCACCAGGTTCCAACTTGTGGCCTCCTTCGAGATTTTCTGGATCTGGAAGGGAAGCAAAAACTTGCGAATGCACTTTAGTTAAACGTTTTTGTAATTCTTGTACATAAGCAGTTAAAGTCTCAGTATTCAACATCAGTTGTTGTGGAAAATAACAACCCAAATTTGCTGCTCTACCAAAAAGAATCTCATGTGGTGACAGCTTAGCCTTCCCCCTTGGGGCGTTTCGGATGGAATACAGGGCAAGTGGTAGACACTCGGTCCAAGGCTTTCCTGTTTCTGCCATGGCCTTCTGGATTTTTAATTTTATTGTTCCATTTAATCTTTCCACTTTACCTGAACTCTGTGGGTGATACGGAGTGTGAAACTGGTTTTCTACTCCCAACATTTTCATAACATTCTGGAATATTTCTCCAGTAAAATGGGTACCCCTATCTGACTCGATCACCTCAGGCATGCCGTAACGGGGTATCAGTTCATGTGCTATTTTAATGGCAGTAGTTTTTGCTGAGGCTTTACGAACTGGATAAGCCTCTGGCCACCCTGAGAACATGTCCACACACACAAGCACATATTCGTATCCATTGTACCTAGGAAGCTGGATGTAGTCGATCTGGAGTCTTTGAAAGGGATACAGTGGTCTTACATGATGCTTGGTTGGGGTTTTAATGGTCTGACCTGGATTGTGTGCCAGGCATATAGCGCATGCAGCACACATGTTCCGAGCGAAATTACCAAAGCCTGGAGCCAACCACCTTTCTTTTACCTTGAGCGTCATACCGTTTGCCGATACATGCGTAGGTAGGTGGAGGTCACTCGCCACTGCGGGGTACCAGGCTCTGGGTAAACACAACAAAGTTCCTTTTTTCCATAATCCTTGCTGATCTTCTGCCCCTTTTTTCTGCCACTGCCCTCTTTCTTCGTCGTCTACCTGTTTCTGAGCTTCCTTCAATCTCTCCTCATCATCTTCAGAGCTATCTAGTGTGTGGGCATGATGTAAGGGTTTACGTGCTGCCTGTTTTGCTGCTTTGTCGGCTTTATCGTTACCCCTGGCTTCCTCGGTGTCGAGTCTCACATGTGCAGCTACCTTTATCACCGCTATTTCTTTAGTTTCTTGTGCTGCCTCCAGAATCTGTCTAATGAGGGAGGCATGTTTAACAGGTTGGCCTGAAGCAGTCATATAACCTCTGGCTCTCCATATTACGCCAAAATCGAAAATAATGCCATGTGCATATCTAGAATCAGTGTATATGTTTGCTGTCTGATCTTTGGCTATTTTTAGAGCTTCAACTAATGCCGTAAGTTCTGCTTCTTGTGTAGACTGATTAGCAGGGAGAGGTTCTGCTTTCAGCACTTCATGCTGAGTTACTACCGCATAACCTGTATGAAATTGTCCATTCATATCTGCATATCTACTGCCATCTATGAAAAGTTCAAATGTAGCATTACAGAGTGGCTTGTCACGTACATTACGTAAGCCCTGAGTCTCTTGTTCCATTAATTGTACACAATCATGCATTGACTCTGATGGGTCAAAGGAGTTGGAGAGTGCAGTTTCCTCAGGTATGGTACCCCCCTCAGACTCTAAAGGGAGCAAAGACGCGAGATTAAGAGTCTGAACCCTGGCAAAGGAAATGTTGGGCGGCAGTAGTAGGGAACATTGGAGACGGAGGTGTCTGGCCATTGAAATATGTTTAGGTTGGACCTGGTTAAGAATGCCATGTACATCATGAGTGGTCTGAACTAGAAGTGGGTGATCAAGAACAATCTCAGAAGCTTTATCTAATAACAGTGAAATTGCGGCTACTACTCTTAGGGCCCCTTCACACTGTGCAATCAAAGTCTGAACGAGCGTTCGATTTGTGACGTTTATCCGTCCTCGTTCCGAGGTCGCAAAGTGTGACATGGCGTTACGATTTGCGACGCAGCCCAGCATCGTACGATGTGAAAGAAAGAGCAGAACTTTCTTTCGTCGTAAATGTCCCGCTGTGGTGGTCGAAATCGTAGTATGTGACGGCGGTCATACGAGCTCGTAATGCGACAACGTGGGTTGGGCTTCCGCATACCTGTCTCCTGATTGGGCGTGACGTTTTAGCACGTAAGAGCGCTGGAATCTCCGCCCCGAGTGGCGCGAAAGGCGCTGGTTTAAAAAGCCCGGCCGGAGCTGGGGTTTTCTCACTCTTTTGTTTTTCTCTCCTCTGAGCAGGTGCAGACGAAGGTGAACCCGCTCCGCGATTCATCCCGCTTGGACCGCCTCCACGGACGCTTGAACCCGCTCTCGGACCCTCGACGCCGCGCTACAGTGCTCATCCTCAACGGTGAGTTCATGTGCGCTTGTGTTCTGTTCTCTACGTGCGCTGTGTTTTGGAACGCTAGTGAGTTCGCTCTTGTGGTCGGCTCCCGAGCGCTCTGCATTGTAGAACATTAGCGTTGTGTTTTACATCGAGCTGTGTATTTGTAGCTGTAGTAGGCTTGTGGATGAGGCGCTGGGTTTTGTAACAATATTGCCGGAGGACATGGCGGTGCACGCTCACTCTCGCGTGGGCATCCATTTTGTTTTTAGCGCCGCGTGCTGGAGTTCTGAGCGGGTTACATTTTCGCTCTTTTGTGCCCCTTCCCGAGCGCTCTGCATTGTAGAACATTAGCGTCGTGTTTTACGTCTAGCTATGTATTTGTAGCTGTGTTCCGGTTGTGGATGGGGCGTTGTGTTTTGGAACGCTATTGCGGCGGGGAGGAGCGGGAATTCACACATGGGTGAAACCATTTCGCTGCCGCTGTTTTTTCTAGGTGTGGTAGGGATGTGGATGAGTTGCTGTGCTACAGCACGCTACTGCTGGAGGATTTGTTGGTGCGCTCTCACGTGGGCAGGTGCTTCAAGCGCTGTGTGCTGGAGTCCTTAGCGTGCGCGGCGCCGCAGCATGTTGGAACTCTGCAATTTCTGCCTTCATTGCTGACATTTTTTTTCCTTTCCTCTGCAGTTGGATACAAAGATCTACCCGCTTCGTCTTTCAGCCAACTTGGACTCTCAACGGACGTCCGGACACCCTTCAACGGAAGCGGCGACCCACACAACGCTAATGGACACCGCAGAGCAGCTTTCATCAGTGGCGGTGAGTTTGGCTCTCGTGCTCTCCGTAGTCGACCCTTTGTGTGACATGTTGCTATGTACTTTCTACCATGTGTGGCCATTTTTAACGAGTTTTCATGCAGATTAGCGCTGTTATAATGTGCAACACAGATAAGTATTTTCAGTTGCTATGCTGTAGTAATAGCCTAACCTTTCCCTAAACTATACGATAACCAGCAATCTATTCTACTTCAGCAGGTTTTAACCTTTATATTTGGGCAAAATGAAACCTATAAGATAAGTATAGTTGTTCTAAGTATCTATTTGACCTGGTAATATAAATAGTCATAGTCATTGATCCTCTTCCATATAGGTGTTTGTAGTGTATGTCGCAAATGCAAGATCTTTACCCTTTTTTTCTCTATTTTTGCAGGTGCTGACTGGATCGACAGAGACAGAAGACAGTGACCGCACTGAAATACAGATTGAGGATGCAGCGCCTCCTGCCCCGCTTCGCTCAAGGCTACCGTCGAGGAAGCGCAAAGCCACCAGCTCCAGCAACGACGCGGCCAAAATGTTTTCCATGGCTAAAAGGCTAATGAGTCGGGAAATTTCAAGCGGCACCTCAGGCTTTGCAAACTATGTTGCGGAAAAGTTATCCAAACTGGACGAGTCGCAGAAGGATCATGCAGAGCGACTGATTTTTGAAGCCTTGAGCAAAGCGGCAGCCAAAGAACTGAATGCATCGGCAAAGGTGGTGGTAGAAAGGGTGGAGCAACGTCACACGGACCTGCGCATGCAAAGCTACCAGAACTTGTGGCCGCAACCCCCGGAGCCTCACTTCAGTACCCCTGTTCGCAGAAATGGACCTAGCTACAGCTTTGCCCCACAAAGCCAACCGACATACAACTATGTTCCTCCTGACTTGGCTTCACCATCCCGACACCGGAACTACAATCAAGATGGACGCTTTCTGGACTTGTAATGTGAGAACTTCAATCAAGATGTACAGTGTCATGACCAATAATGAGTACTTATAATGTTATTTACTATGTAGATACAGTGTCAGGACTTATAATGTTTGTAATTTACTATGTAGATGCGGTGTCATGACCAATAATGAGTACTTATAATGTTTGTGATTTACTATGTAGATGCACAGTGTCAGGACTTATGTTTGTATCCTTATATTTTGTAACTATTCTGTTCCTTTTGATAAAGCAAATAATTTTTACTTTATACGGTTGTGTTGTTGTGGCGCTATGTGTGCCTCTCTGTACGCTCATGTCTTGTTGGTGTACATACCCCTGCCTGGTTAGATGCGGAACAAAGACAAACCGAACACAAGGGGTAAATAGAAAAAATTTTTACTTACAACTAAAAAAATTTAGAAAACATTAAATATAAAACATAAAAGCAATATAAAACACTATTTACAAACATATTTACACGGGTTTCCCGGCTACAATGTCCTCCAGCAGGCTCTGATGGCGGTTTATTGCCTCCAGCTGCTGCCTGGCTGCCTGTTGCAGCTGCCGGCCAGAGGCCACAAGCAGCAGCAGCGTTCTGTTATCTACGGATTCAGAGGAAAAAAAATTTAGTCGCTTATACAACTGTTTCTTGCACACCAAAAACATTTTTATCTATAGGCAAGCTATCGATAGAGATATCTATAACTATTGGCAGGCTATCGCTATACGTATCTATCTATAGGCAGGCTAGCGATAGCCTGCCTATAGATATCTCTATCTAGCTATCTATAAGCTGGCTATCTATATCGATAGCCAGCCTATATATATATATATCTCTATCAATAGCCTGCCTATAGATAGAGATATCTATAGGCAGGCTATCGATAGCCAGACTATATATCTCTCTATCGATATACATATCTATAGCGAGGCTATCCTTGCAGATATCTATATCGATAGAGATATCTCTATCGATAGACTGCGTATCTATTGGCAGGCTATGGCTATACATATCTATATGTATAGGCAGGCTATTGATAGCCTGCCTATAGATATCGCTATCTATAAGCTGGCTATCGATAGCCAGCCTATAGATATCTATAGGCTGGCTATCGATATAGATAGCTATTGGCAGGCTTTCTATATCTGTCTACAGGCAGGCTGTCTCTATATATACACAAGACTATATGAACACTAAACTGCTTACCTATTGCTGGAGGCAATAATTCCTGAGCCTGCTGGACAGATCTTCCTGAGGACTGCAGCCGGGCTGTAAAAAAAATATACGTGCATTAGACATTAGATATGTTCACTTTAGACCCTATGTATTAACTACTTACCACTGGCCGACGCCAACATATCCTCCTCCGCCTCTCCGGTCGGCTGTTCCTCTTCCCCGGTCCGCTGTTCCTCTGCCTGCAGTTCCGCTGAAAAACAAAAGGTTTTTTTTAGATGACAGGGAGTGATAGTGAAGCTGGTGGTAGAAAGGAGCGGCAGGTAGGGAGAGAGAGAAAGGTAGAGAGGACAGCAGAAGAGCGCCAACCTACTTGGTGTCACAAAAACCCGAGGGGGTGACATGGCCGGGGGCAACACGGCCAGTGGTGACGAGGCCGGGGAAGAGGAGGCCGGGGCGGACAGGTCCGGGGGTGATGGCGCCATTAGGGCTGTAAGCAATGGGAAAATTAATGCAGCCATTCCATTGGATCATCACTAATTACACAAAACCGTGTTGTTCCTTACATCTCTCGTCCCTGGATGCACTTGGGGAAGCCGTGGTGCTGCTGCGGCTCATGGACGCTCTCCGCGAAGCTTTAAAGAAAGAATAACGCGCATGTACGTTTAAAGGGGGCAAGAGTGCACCATGGAAGCTGAATTCGGCGAATACCTACCTGATGAGCTGACCTCCGGGTTTGAGGCGCTGGCGCTTGCACGTCGCCGGCGACCTACAATCAAAAACTCTGGTCAGGGGCTGCAGGCTACAGAGACGTTTGAGCGAGTGCGGGCCGGCTACAGAGACGTTCGAGCGAGTGCGGGCAGGCTACAGAGACGTTCGAGCGAGTGCGGGCAGGCTACAGAGACGTTCGGGCGAGTGCGGGTACGCTACATAGACGTTCAGGCGAGTGTCCGTACGCTACATAGACGTCTGGGCGAGTGCGGGTACGCTACATAGACGTCTGGGCGAGTGCGGGTACGCTACATAGCCGTTTGGGCGAGTGCGCGCATGCTACATAGACGTCTGGGCGAGTGCGGGCGCTCAGTATACTCACTGTGCCTGATGTCATCCCGAATGTCCGCCAGGCGCCCCGGGCACTTGTACTTTAGGTCAGCCCACTTCTTTTGCAGCTGCTCGTGGGACCGAAACACCCCAAAGCGCCTGCGCAGCCCCCGACGCACCTTGCGCAGCACATCGCGCTTGTGGAGCGTCGGGTGCAGGGTGTTCCGGTCCCCCTCATAGCGGAGAGCGTCCATGGTTTTCACCATGTACCGCAGCTCACGGCTCCCCAGGGCAGGCGTCCTGTTTCTGTCCGCCATTTTCCCGAAAGACCGACGTAACGTACGTGACGCACTGTTGACCCCCGCCCCGGCGGCGCACAAATGATGCAATCGCGTCACACGCGCAGCGCCGCGTGTTTTGCCGGTACCAAAACACATGCAAAAGAGAATCATCCCGCAACTTGTAAGAAATCACTACGCAGGATGTTCTATAGTGTTTAATTTTACAGCGCGGGATACGCCGGAGCGAGGTCACTGTGCCCATGGGGTGTGGTTTAACTAAACGTCATCATCGAGCGCGGCGCCGGTTACGTTACAGGTTCGCCGCGCCCGAAGCCCACTTATAGGAATACGGCGTTGCAAAATATGACGCAACAACGTTCCAAACGGAGGCGCTGCTGATGGCGTCGTGAAATGCCACGCAATGAAACATTTTAGTGCACGAACACTTGCAGGGGCCAGAATCAAACCACAGAATCAGGCAGAGAAGGAAGGTTGCAAAGAAAAAAAGTTTATTGCACACACAAAAACATTTCCTTGTCATTAAAGTTACGTCCTCTGCTGCCGCGAACATAGCGTGTTGAATCTACCGCCAGCTTGGTGACATCACCGCGCTGGGGGCAGAATCAACCCGCCACAGCCACGCCAGCAGAGGAGGGGGTAAAAAGCGAAAAACTTTATTACACACACAAAAACATTTCCTAAGCATGCGACACGATTTCATGCTGCCAGGGCACGGCTCCCGGACCATTGAAGTATTGGCAGTACTTCTCTCGACAGTCCCGTGCATCATCTGCGTGCCTGCCGGATCCCAAAGGTAGTAGACCTGCTATTCCTTGTTCTTCAGCCCGCCACTCCCCAGGCACAAGATCTCCACTGGTTGGGTCCACAAAATCCGTAAATTCCGGTGGACTGTACGTAATGGCATCCCGGCGCCGAAGGAAATTATGGAGCACACAGCAGGCCAAAACCACGTTGTCAATCGACGAAAGCTTCAAGTTGATTGCAGTGTGAAAAACTCTGAACCGATTAGCCATTATGCCAAATGCATTCTCAACAACACGACGTGCTCTGGACAAGCGGTAATTAAAGATTCTCCTTTCGTCGGTGAGAGTTTTTTGTGGAAAAGGCTTAAGCAGATTCAGAAGAAGAGGGAAGGCTTCGTCTCCTACAAACACAAAATTGAGGTTTCCTCTTGTTTCTTCATTTTCGGGCAACTGCAGTTGGTTGCTCTTCAGCCGGTCTCCAAATGTAGTGTAATCCAAAACGCCGCCATCGGACACTCGGCCATTCATGCCAACATCAACATTTATGAACTCGTAGTTGGCGTTGACGAGGGCCATGAGGATGACGCTGAAGTAGCCTTTATAGTTGAAGAAAAAGGATCCCGTGTTTGGTGGCTGCGTGATGCGCACATGTTTGCCATCCAAGGCGCCTCCGCAGTTTGGAAACTGCCACTGCTGCTCGAAACCGATAGCAATCTTCCTCCATTCATCCGGTGTCCTTGGGAACTGCAAGATGTAAAACAAAGATTACACACAGATAAGCTACATAGATATTATATAGCTGTACAAACGAGTAGTACCACACACACACACACTCACCTCCATATAATGGCGTAAGCCGTGTACAATGGCCTCGCACGTCTCCGGAATTAAAACGCTCAGTAAAGGCCGGGAGATAGCAGAAGAATAATGGAGATCTTGTAGGGATCCGCCTGTAGCAAGGAACCGCAATGTCACTGCCAAACGTTCTTCCACGGAGATTGCTGCCCGAAGCACTGTATCCTGCCTCCGGATCAGTGGCGTGATGGCCGCCAATAAAATTTTGAATGACGCCTCCGACATCCTCAGGTAGTTACGAAAATCATGAGGGTTGTTTTCACGTAGCTCCCTTATCAGACGCATGTGCGACAATCTTGACCTCTTCAGCAGCCAGCTCCTGACCCACATGCGGCGTTGTCGCTTTGGACGGCTTTCTTCTTTCAGCCGCTGACCCTCAAGCATCAGGGCAGCAGCTATAAGAGCCCTCTCTCCGTCATCCAACATGTCGACTGAAATGAACACAAATAGAAAATTAGTTTTGTTGCTATTTCAGGGAAAAAAAATCCAAAAATAGAATAAAGGGGTATGTAAATAAAGGCAAAAAAACAACAACATACAAAACATTGTATTATAATAATAGCAACAAGACAGCCATTTTGTCTCATATATGCAACGCAACGCGCCGGAGGTTCACTATGGGCCACCATTTTCTCTGCAAAGTGGAAGCATGTGCTGTGGCGCTTCGTAATGCGACGCTACCGCGCTCTATAATGTAACGCTACCACGCTTCGCTATGCGGCCCAGCCGAGCAGTGTCTCCGGACAGAGGAGGCACTAGCTATGGAACCCCGTAATGCAACGACGCCGCGCTCCGTTATGCAACGCAATTCATTATTGCTCTCCGTAGCGAAATGCTGCGGCACCCCACATTTCCCAAAGCTCCAAACACACTTCCAAACATACCTCGAACTAGGTTGTAGTTTTGCGATGAAGAATGTAACGTTGTCCGCTTCCGCTTCCGCTCGCTTCCACTTCCGTCCGCTTCAGGAAAGGAAAAGGAACGAAAGCACCTGGCCCCCATTTTTTAAGCGTGGAGAACAATAGCTTTTTTTTGGACCAATGAGCGCATTACATGATTGCCCATAGGCGTAGTCAGATTGCCGAAGAACACGCCCATGCTGGTAATACGTCACGCATTTACAGTCGAAAAGAAGCTCGGAGTCGTAGGACTATGGCGGTGTGAAGGGTAGCGTACGATTGCGACGCGTGACGTTCACATCGCAACTACGTCATAAAAAGCGTTAAAATCGTACAGTGTGACCGCTGGATACGAGCTCGTACTGCGATGTCGAATATGACGCAAATGCGTCGTAATCGTAGCAGAATCGACCAGTGTGAAGGTACCCTTACACAAGAAGGTGCGGCTCTAGCTACAGGGTCCAGATGAGCTGATATGTATGCCACAGGTCTCTGTTTGTTTCCATGTTTTTGTGTGAGCACCCCTGTAGCATGTGAGGATATCTCAGCTGCCATCAATTGAAAAGGTTTAGTGTAGTCTGGGAGTCCCAGAGCCGGAGCTGATACCAGTGCTGTTTTCAAAGAGGAAAATGACTGTTTAGCCTCTTCACTGAGTGAATATGGCGTGTTGGCAATACAGTCATATAAAGACTGCATGAGTTGACTTGCATGTATGATCCACTGTCTACAGTGTGAAACAATACCCAGGAAAGCACGCAGCTGTTTGTGATTCCTGGGTTCAAGCATGTTACGTATGGCTTCCGTACGTTGAGGTGTGAGGTGTCTGATGCCCTGTGATATGCAGTGACCTAAAAACACGACTGTTTGTTGACAAGCCTGGAGTTTCTGTCTATTTACTTTACAGCCTTCTTGCGCTAGGAAAATTAAGAAATTAACAGTTGAGGTAACTGCCGTCTGCTCATCAGGGCAACAAATAAGTAAGTCATCTACATACTGTAGAATGACTACTCCTGGTTCTGGGATGAAATTTTTCAGCACGGTCTGCATTGCTTCAGAGTACAAAGTTGGTGAGTGTACCATACCTTGTGGCAATCTTGTCCATGCTAATTGTTTACCCTTGAATGTAAAGGCAAACAAATGCCAACAGTTCTTATGTAGTGGCACAGAAAAAAATGCGTTTGATAAGTCAATTACCGTAAAATATGCAGCAGTGCTGGGAATTTGAGACAGTAAGGTATGAGGATTCGGTACCACAGGGGTGACCGGTGCCAAAACCTTATTGATTTCCCGTAAGTCGTGCACCATGCGATATTTCACCATAGTTTCTTTGGAGGAAACTTTCTTTTTAACAGGATATAAGGGTGTATTGGCGGGTGACCTGATTTCTACCAAAACACCTTGTAACACATAATCCTGAATTTGTTGAGAAATCGCCAGTTCTTATATTCCACATTTTGTTTTTCTCCATAGCCTGCGGGTCTAATACACCACTTTTTATTCTGTTGATTATATGTCCATCCCTCTTTTTCTGCTACCCTAGAGACATCAATCAACGCTTGGATCTGATCTATCCATTTCTTGTCTCTGATTATGCCTTTTTTTTTTTTCCTGAATTCCTTCCCATTTTTTCCTACTAAAGGCTTCTGCCTTAGTAACTCCAAACTTACTAAAAATCTTTCTCAGCCCCTTAGTGGCATCTTCACCACTTCTCTCCTTTATGATAGTATAGATATCTAATTCTTCTGGTTCCGACTTTGTTTGCTTATTCCCCATTTTCTTATCCTGAGCTTTTCTTGCCCTAGGTGGCGTTTGGGTATGAGAATACCTCGTTACCTTCTTCCTAAGGAGCTAGGATGTTTAACGGCTTCTGCGTACCGTGCTGATGTAAGAAAAATCCTGATTCCTACACCTATAGCAAACAACACAAATGCAACCAGACAGAGGATCAAAATACAACGTATCTTGTCCCAGGCTAATTTATCTGTCCTGGGCTCATACTATCATACACTTATCCGTCACCAGGTTTTCGTCAAAGACAGGATCAGAGATTGAACATAGGCGCGGAGGTCTCCCCGAAAGGACGCAACCACGTTGCCCAGTGGGACAGTCACTTCTTCTGTTTCAACACCCTGGGCGGCTTATAGGGCTATTCCCAACTTCCACACACCTTCTATTCACATTCACTCTCATTCAATGCCATACTCCGTGAGGTGGTCAATTCCTAAGTAGTTCAAGAACCCGAGCTATAGGTATCCTCCTCTACTAGAACTACCCGCTAAATAACACGACACAGAAAATCTTACGGACAGTGCAGGGCAGATATAAGAGATCTAACAGTGTCTCTTACCTGGCCAGGTTTTTATTCATCTGCCGTCCATTATCCCAGATTCTCTTTTCGTTCGTATTCTGCCGGTGTTCTTGAAGGAGTACACAGACCTCGGGTCCCTGTTCAGGCGCCAGGAAATGTCGGGACCACACTCAGTCGGAGCAGCCTTTGGAAGTGGGGAATCACCAGAAATAATACACAAGACACGTCTCGTATAGTATATCACTGGGAAGCCTTTGAAGCACGCCTGCCTTCAAGGTGCTATCCCCTCTTTATATAGTTGGACAGGTAGTTTCAGTGGTTATACAAGTTTTGCTTGTTTAAACAAAGAGAGAAAAGAGAAGACAAAAGAAAACAGTTTCGGCTATGTGATAGTTTCACAACAAACAAAACAGTACAGTTTCGCCTAAGTGGCAGTTTCACAAACAAAAAATAGGATTTCACACTATGGCTAAAATGTCCTTGAATGGACAGGTCAATATTGATCACAAATTCTTTTTGGTTCATTGAGGTAACCATTTTTGTTCCGCTCTTCACACTGGCTACTATGGTGAAATCATCATCAGGGCCACAAGTAATGTCTGTGTCAGCCCAATAACATTTATAAAGGATGTAAGGCATAGTTGTCACCTGAGAACCAGCGTCCAACAGAGCGTTCATGGGGATACCGTCGATCACAATGGGGAGAACAGGTCGTCCTCCAACGTACTTGGCTCGCCAGTTGTTTGGGCCTGGTCATCCTACTCCTGGGGATTGGCCTCTGCCCCAGGGGTCGCTCGTTTAAATGACAGTACCTTAAAATGTGGCCTGCCTGATTGCAGCGGCGGCAGACGGGTCGGTCGTCCTGATGATAGCGATCGTCGACTCTTCCTCTGGGTGGCGGGTTCCTCTTCTGTCATCGCCAGGGAACATCCTCCGGTGTGAAAGCCAGCTTGATATTCTCCTTGGGGGCCTCCTGTAGGGACTGCACGGTCTGGGCTAGCGCAGCAAAGTTCTTGGTCAGCTCCTGCAGCTGGAGGCGTTGTCCTGCGGGAGAATCCTCTTCAAGGATCTGGGCATCGGCCTCAGCAGGGCTTTGAGGATCTGGCGCCACCTCCTGGTGGTACGTGAGGGCTTGACGCCTAGGGGGTACTGCACGGCTGGGCTGCCATTTCTGTAGCACCAGCACCTGGATGGCCTTGTCTTTGAATTGCGCAAAGGCTAGGTCCGGATTCTGCATGGCCAGGAGGTGCAGTTGGACCCTTTGGTTATTACACAGGAGCCCCTCAATGAACTGCTCTTTTAAGAGTTTGTCTTCATCTTGTACACTGTTAGGGTCGACCTGCCTGATTGCCCGCAGTGCTTCCTGGAGATTAAGGGCATACTCCCGTAGACTATCCTGCGGCCTCTGTTTGCACCCATAAAACATCAACTTGATTTCCGTAGCGGTGCGGGTGTCAAAGGTGGTTTTAAGCTTAGCAAAGACCCGCTGCATAGTCTCTTTATCCGCAGCTGGCCAGGATTTCACCTCCCTTAGGGCTGCTCCAAGCAGTTGTCCCGTTATAATGTGAACTTTCTGATACTCTGTCAGGGGATAAACTTCAAGCAGGCTGCAGAGTCTTTCTTTAAAGTCATCTAATGTATGCGGTTCTCCAGAATATTGCGGGAGCCAGGCTGCTCCAGGTATGTATGGCATGGACAAGGGCATGATGGCCGTTGTAGCTGTGGCGGTGTCTGGCCGGCTTATGGGAGCTGCGGCTCCGTTCTCCGCGGGGCTCAGGGGCATCACTGAGCCTGCGGGCACATCCGCTGCGAGGTCGGGGGGTGCTATTAGGTCCACCGTTGCGACCGCCGCCAACTCCCCTCTCGGGTTAGACATTGTTCTTCCCCCTCGCTAACAGCTAACGCTGATAGAAGCCGGCGCCTCCTTTTGCGGCTCTGCTATACGACGTCTTCACTTCCGGCGTTCCAGGCAGCAGCGCGGCACCCGTCCTTTCTGCTTCGCGCACTTTTTGGCTAGCTCTGTCCACGAAGGTACGTCTCCTCCCCCTCGCGCTCCACGCGGCTCGGCAATGGCGGATTTTGGCGGCAATGCGCAATGCACAGTCTTTCAATAAATCAAGATTAAGCACAGTTCTAACACTGTCTCTAGGCGCACATTACCTGATTTTCAGGCTTAAGTAGATCCTGTTCGTGACGCCAAAAGTTGGATCGCCCCCAAGGGCTAGGGGAACTCGGTACCGGGTCCTTCGGTTCTCAAGGGGGATGTCACAATGGCTGACCCGGTCTGTAGCCCTCGGGAGGTCCGTGAAAAAGGGAAAGGTCTTTAAAGGGGAAATGTTCGTGATGCCACCTGTGGTATTCGGTCAGGGTGACCGACGCTGCTTTAAGGGGTCCACTGGGGTGATGTTATGGCAGCTAGATGGTATACCTTCCCACAGGTGAAGTGTATCCCCAGGGCTTCCCAGTGTGTAGATGGTGGATGGTGAGAGGCGCAGTAAAGAATGAGGACACAAGGTTGCAACACACAGGCGCTAGTAGGAAGGCTACTGATTTCCACCTGGATAAGAGAACTCTGGATTTGCCTTCGGACCGGTCGGACTCTGCCTGCCCTGTGATCTGTACTCTGGATGCTGAAGTCTTCAGTAAAAGGTAAAGAGACGGCAACTTTTGTGTCCTCGTTATTCACTGCGCCTTACATCGTCCACTATTACCATCTACACATCTGGGAAGCCCTGGGTGTACACTTCACGTGTGGGAAGGTATACCATCTAGCTGCCATTCCATCACCCCAGCGGACACCTAAGCAGCGTCGGTCACCCTGACCGAGTACCACAGGTGGCATCACGAACACTGGACAAATTTCACCTTTAATTGGGCGCCCCTCAAAAGGGCCACGGACCTGGTCAGGCCACCGTGACATCCCCAGAACCGCGAGGGACTCGGTACGAGTACCTCATTGCCCTTAACGTGGGGGTGCTCCATAATCTCTCTCTCTGTCCCCCAGATGGATAGGACAAACCCGTATGACTGGTGGCTTGAGGCTGTTTGTAGGGACTCTAGCACGCCCCAGCCTCTGAGTGGTGCCACCATGCCTCCTGGGTGTAGGGGCGGACAGGTAACCTGCAATTAGCTGTCTTTCCAGTCTCTGAAGTAAAGCATAAAGGTCCTTACTCCCTCGGTGTGCCGACTACTGGATTTCTGCGCCTCAAAAGGAACCAGCCTGCTCCTGGCTGGTCTCCCTCTGATATCCTCTCCTTTGCTCTGACTTTATGTCATGCTTGCTGCAATATATTCTGCTTTCTATCCGTCTGTTTCCTAGGAGCTACAGCACTTCAGGCCACAGGACTCCTATGCTTCCTCTCCCTCTCTCCTCCTGACAGGAACTGAACCCTTTCCCTCCAGATCAGGATGTTCTTATAGGGGAGTTCACCTTAAACAGGCTTAGAGCTCCCCCTTGTGGTCTGGAGTGTAAACATGTTGCATGTGCAGCGCCCCAGAGTCCTGGTCGTTGCAGTACTGGAGCTCCGCCGCTAAGGGGGGCTATGGTACGTCTGATGGCACTGAAGGAGTTCTTCTGACCAGGTATCACAGTCACCAATACACTTCACAGTCTGGCCTCCAGGGGGAGCTAAGGGTTCTATGTATTAGGCCACTCCTCACAATCTGGTAAAACTGGGGGTTAGGCAGAAAGTTAGATCAGAAAGCTGACTGGGTTGGAACCAGGCAACACCTTGTGGCAGAGGGTGTTGTAGGGGGAAGATTCAGAGGGGTCCCTATCAGGGGTGGGATCCTGGCAGAGGCCTAGCAAACAGAGAAGAACGTTACGGGATTGCACCTGCACGATATAGCGGCGGTACCCCAAGAAAGGATAAGAAGCGAGGTTCATTGTGCTGAGTGAGAAACGAGATCAACGCAACAAGGAGAATACCAGTAGGAGTCGTGCTGTAAGACGAGGCAACATCCTATTGAGGCGCATAAACGGTGGCCGGAACGCCGAGGAAGTATAGAGCTCCAGGCCAAACTTCAAACCTACGGCAGGACAGTCAGTTATAGGCGGGCTGTCTCACCCAATTGACCTAGGAAGACACAGGGGGGGTAACAACAGGAGTGGGGCGACGCTAGAGTCCCGGAAGAGCTCCGAGCCTCCGCATCATACGGATGCGTCCTAACCATAAGATCTGGGGGACGTGGAAGAACATCAGAATCGAGTTGTGAGGGAACACGAGAAACAGACACAACAGTTGTGAGGACTATCCCGTGGTGCTTAGCAGGGAAGGACTACAACACACAAGCGCTAGAAGGTAGGCACAGATTTCCACCTGCAAAGGGAACTCTGGAGGTGCCATCGGACCGGCCAGGCTTGCGCAGCCCGGTTAACCGTATTCCGGATTGAGGATCCTGAAGCCTTCAGTAAAGAGGTAAAGAGACTGCAACCTGGTGTCCTCGTTATTTACTGCAACCTGCACCGCACCACCACAACATCATCACCATCACGCACACCATTCCCTCTACCTTCATTGTACGCCCCTCAGCAGGGTCACGGACCGGGTCTAGCCACCGTGACAACCCCAGAACAGAGACTCAGAGGCCCGGTACCGGGTACCCCTCGGCCCTGCGGCAGTGGGGGCGCTACACATGCATTGTGTTACCTGACAAAGAGTTCTTCTTCATTGCCTCTAAACGTAACATCACTCCCCCCTAGAGGAAAATGACATTACTGCAACGACCAGGATCATGGGGCGCTGCGGATTCACTTCTACACCAAAATATGGGGAAAACACATGAAAGAAACACAGCAAAAAGACAATAATCTGAGAAGATTATTATTGCGCCGTGTGGTGCAGACACCTGCAGAAAACGTGCAGGAAAAAATGCAGTAGCAGCATTTACGCTATGTGTGAACACGGCCTCAGTGTTACATTTTTGTTACTTTTTATGGGTTTAACAGACAAAAAATATCAATAACGCCATTTATGCAACCGATCATCATAAATAATCTGATGGCTGTGTTTTGCGGGTTGTTACAGTTAGGCTGCCGTCACACTAGCAGTATTTGGTCAGTATTTTACATCAATATTTGTAAGCCAAAACCAGGAATGGAACAATTAGAGGAAAAGTATAATAGAAACATATGCACCACTTCTGTATTTATCACCCACTCCTGGTTTTGGCTTACAAATACTGATGTAAAATACTGACCAAATACTGCTAGTGTGACAGCAGCCTTACAGGGACACCAAATACGTCTGTTATTTGCTGATTTGTGATTTTTATTTTTATTTATTTTTTTAAACCTCATTAAAAGTGAAATTATTGTGTTTTTCATTATTTTTTTTTTAGTAATTTTATGAGAAGAAAAAAATGTTTTTTTTTTTATTCTCTAGGATATGGGGATATAGAAATATAGTTATATACAATGTATCAGTATGATCGGCCTGTGGGTCACTGCCTGCAATACAGATCAAGTATACAAATTTCTCCTAGTTAGGTCAGCAGAGTCTGTGGCTCAATAGCTTTAGGCTATGTGCACACGTTGCAGATTAGGCATCTCTTGGCAGAAAACGCAGGTGTGGATTTGTTGCGTTTTTTTGGTGTATTTCCTGTGGATTTCTTGCGTTTTTTACCTCTGCTGATTTCTATAATGGTATGGGTACAAAAACACTGCAGATCCGCAAAAAAGAAGTGACATGCTACATCTTTTAATCCGCAGCGTTTCCGCACTGAATTTTCCGCACCATCTGCACAGCGTTTTTTTTTTCTCATTGATTTACATTGTACTGTAAATCACTTGCGGATCTGCAGCTTTTCTGCATGGTAAAAAACGCTGCGGATCCGCAGGAAATCTGCAACGTGTGCACATACTCTTAGCACCTGCCTGCAATGTTGTAGATTGTGGGTTTAAATCCCAGGGAGACTCACAAGAATAGAGAAAGTGACATTTGTCTATTTGTTTTTCATTATTTTTAAGTAATTTTATAGGAAGAATTTATTTTATTCTCCCTTTAGAATATGGCAACATAGAAATACACTGTTAGGCTACTTCCACACTAGCGTCGTACGACGCACGTCGAATTGCGTCGTTGCGACATACCGACGCAAGCAGTGAAAGCGCCGCACAACAGGGGCAGCGGATGCTGTTTTTCAACGCATCCGCTGCCCCATTGTGAGGTGCGGGGAGGCAGGGGCGGAGTTCCGGCCGCGCATGCGCTGTCGGAAAAGACAGGCACGACGCACCAAAAAACATTACAAGCAACGTTTGTTGGTGGCGACGGTCCGACGCAACACGACGCAACCGTCGCACGACTGTTGCGACGTGTGGCAATGCGTCGCTAATGCAAGTCTATGTAGAAAAAACGCATCCTGCAAGCACTTTTGCAGGATGCGTTTTTTATACAAAACGACGCATAGCAACATGCAGTGCACGACGCTAGTGTGAAAGTAGCCTTATAAACAATGTATCTTTATATACGAGTTTCATCTGCCAGTGGGGTTAGTGGCTGCAATACAAATCAAGTATACAAAATTCTCACAGGGATTTCACTGGAGCCTGTGGCTCAATAGCTTTAGCTCCTGCCTGCAATT
This sequence comes from Ranitomeya variabilis, assembly GCF_051348905.1. Classification (NCBI taxonomy): domain Eukaryota; kingdom Metazoa; phylum Chordata; class Amphibia; order Anura; family Dendrobatidae; genus Ranitomeya; species Ranitomeya variabilis. Next base: position 103,567,933 of record NC_135235.1, read on the forward strand.
ATAGAGGTTGTGGATTCAAGTCCCAAATACTCCCAAAAAAAGAGAAAATAAAATTGTTGTAATTGTTTTTTATTATTTTTAGTAGTTTTATTTACCTTTTTCTTCAACCCCAAGAATACAGGGGTATAGAAATACACTGCTATACACAATGTATCTCTATGTATCTGTATAATCTGCTTCTGGGTTCACTGCCTGCAATACAGATAAAGATTACCAAATTCTCCCATGTTTAAAGGGAACCTGTCACCCCCAAAATCGAAGGTGAGCTAAGCCCACCGGCATCAGAGGCTTATCTATAGCATTCTGTAATGATGTAGATAAGCCCCCGATGTATCCTGAAAGATGAGAAAAAGAGGTTAGATTATAAAGGAGGAAAAGCCACAATGCGATGATGATTAGAGATGAGCGAATCTGTTCGGGTCCCTCCTTTTTCGGCAAGGTATAGCGCTTACCGAATAAGCTGTAGAGGGAACCTGGATACCTGGATCGCTCCGGCTGATCAGCTGTCCAGCGCCGCAGCTGCATGTGTCGCGGCTGTTTCACTGTCACAACACATGCATGGTGAGCATGTATGTCACGGCTGCAGTAATGCATTCAGGGCATGTATGTCACGGCTGCAGTAATGCATTCAGAGCATGTATACCATGGCTGCAGTAATACATTCAGAGCATGTAAGCATATATGCCACGGCTGTAATAATGCATTCAAAGCATGTATGCCATGGCTGCAGTAATGCATGTATGCCACGGCTGCAGTAATGCATGTAAGCATGTATGCCACGGCTGCAGTAATGCATGTAAGCATGTATGCCATGGCTGCAGTAATGCATGTAAGCATGTATGCCACGGCTGCAGTAATGCATGTAAGCATTTATGCCACGGCGGCAGTAATGCATGTAAGCATGTATGCCACGGCTGCAGTAATGCATGTAAGCATGTATGCCATGGCTGCAGTAATGTATGTAAGCATGTATGCCATGGCTGCAGTAATGCATGTAAGCATTTATGCCACGGCGGCAGTAATGCATGTAAGCATGTATGCCACGGCTGCAGTAATGCATGTAAGCATGTATGCCACGGCTGTAATAATGCATTCAAAGCATGTATGCCACGGCTGCAGTAATGCATGTAAGCATGTATGCCACGGCTGCAGTAATGCATGTAAGCATGTATGCCACGGCTGCAGTAATGCATGTAAGCATGTATGCCACGGCTGCAGTACAAGCAGAAGTTCAGCACAATGAATGGACTCTGCAAATATGAAATACATGATTTATGCTGTTGCTATACATTAAAATGTAAGGCAAGAACAGTTTTTCTCTTATTATTTCCCAGTCTATTTGAGACCTTTTCACAGAGTTTTGTCTGTTTGGATAAGGTCCCATCTAAGAAAGGCTGCTTTGTCGTTGGCAGAAACACTCTTGTATGCCATACAAGAAATGAAAATAGGCGAAGGTTGCTGCTACAAATAGTAAATTCCTTTGAATTGCAGCTATAATAAATTCCTTAGCGCAAGCAATGAGAATATGACGTGTAGGTGTGAAGATGGAACTACGAGCTTGTTGCTATAGTAACACGTAGTGGAGAGCCAAATGGTTCTAAAGTTATGAGACCATAAAAAAATCGGAGCAGCCATCTGTACATTTCTGTAATATTTGCTGGATGCAAGTATTTTAGGCAGATCTTGCTTTATCATCAAATTCTAAATAAATGGTGTTTAATGGGACAAGAAGAAAAAAATGCAGATTTATTTTTTATAACTGACCAATAATTAAACCTGCCAAGCCCTTACAGTAGGACAAAGGTGGAACGAAGAGCAGCACTGGGATATTTTCACTCATAGTTATGCTCCTTCTCCAGACCATGCCTCTTCCCCACCCCCTTCACACCTCTGGTAACATCTGCCCCGCAATAATAACAATAATGATTTTTCATAATAATAATAATAATAATAATTACCGGTATATATATATATATATATATATATATATATATATGTTCTCTTTGTTTTGCAATGTTTTTTTTTCCATATCACAATCTATATTAAAAAATGTTAAAAAAATATAGAAATCTTTCTTTTTGTATTCTAATAAACAGACTCTGATCCTATCTTTGGTTTTAAAGCATTTAATGAGCGTGGTTTTAAAGCATTTAATGAGCGTGTGCAGTGGTCATTGTGAAGGAAGAGGCAGCAAGGTCGGGTGAGGCATCACCTATTGTTATATCCTGTATTATCAGCTGGGTGTAGTGGTGTCACCTGCCATTGTAATCCGGAGCCTTTGCTGACAAGAATCCTGCTGAAAACACTTCTTGAAAGGACAGGAAATATGACTCTAATAAAAACCTCTAACGCAAAATCATTATTAAAAAAAAAAATAAAGATAGTGATATGCAAAAGAAAAAGAATTCCCAAAATGTAAAAAAAAATGCGCCTGATACAGAAACCTGATTAAAAAAATATGTCATTTTAGACGAAGTGTACTTTTTTGGGAGATTTGTTTGTGTCAAGTTCCATTTTTTTTGTATTCAAATGGGAATTCCAGTACGCTATGGACAATGTCTGAAAAATGTCAGTCCCATTACTTACTGTTTTCAGTTTGTTAAAATAAAGGCCTATTGCTTAGGGCTTGTTCACACCATCCTTTTTTTCCTGCGGATTTTTCCGGTCCTGATTTGGAAATCCCGCAGTGCCAAACCGCGGTGGATTTCCGTGCTGTTTTTTGTGCGGTTTCTTCTGCGGATTCCACTGCGGTTTTCCAACTGCACTTTCCTATTGGTGCAGGTGGAAAACAGTTGCGGAATCCGCAGAAAGAATTGACATGCTACTTCTTTTTTTCCGCAGAAAATCAGCGCGGATTTTCCAGCGGAAAAAAGGAAAGTGGGAACAGCGGATTTGGTTTTCCATAGGGTAACATTGTACTGTACCCTGCATGGAAAACGTCTGCGGATCCGCAGCTGCAAATCCGCTGCGGATCCGCAGCAAAAACCGCAGCGTGTGAACATAGCCTTACACTGAAATGTTGTATATCGGATTGCTATCCATAGCTTTGTACTTCCTGTCTTCTCCTGCTCTGTGCACCCTGGAGGAATCTATGCACTGGCGTAGCTCTCGGGGGCCTGCACATAAGATCGATGAAGACACTACCCATAGAAGGGTGAATAAGGAAGTCATATCCGCGCACGTGCATGGCCGATGTACGTGATTACGGCGCCGCAACTGCTCGTCACAGGGCAGTGTGATGTACATGGGAGGGGGTGATATTGTAATGAAGTCAGGAGGCAAGGACTTCTGCCAGGCACCACACGCCCCGAAACCTGGAAGAAATCACTAACATAAAAGATTAAAAGTGCATTTCCCAACATCTAGACCCCAGCTGTGAGGCATACAGGTAAGACTAGTTTAACCATTCGATTACCTGTATGCCCATAGTAATATATATAGACAAAGCATCCCAGGGGGTGACAGATTCCCTTTAAAGTTAACACTCATGCATTTAGCATTAATCTTTTTCTCTCTACCATTCCCTGTTTTTTTTTTTTTTTTTAGCATTTTAGTAGAAAATCACAAAGTACATTTGATTTGGGTGTAAGATTTTCGGGGCGGTCAGAGACACCCTACTTTGGAATAACTGAGTTACCATATATAAGAACAGTGAACACTCTGGACCACAAGACTCACATTGGAAAACTTTATTGAGTGGATAAATACAATCAGTGACTCTAATGTGGCATAATATGGTCTTCTGACCTAAACTGAATCTGTCAGGCATTTTTTTTTTATAATACAGACTTTAAAAACAGAAATTCACACCTTAACACATCCAATCACAGTGCAACAAAATATTCATAGAAAAGTATACAACCTCTCAGATGTTGGGGGCTATTAAGAGTAGCAGCTTACAAAAGTGCCGTCCCATGAACAGGTTGAATTTTGCCTGACAATATGACAAAACATACATGTTGAATTGATACATACTAACAACACAACACTATTCATACAAGCAATGAGAAATGCCACTGGCACTGAAGGTATCCAGTGCGTCCTGTGCCGATGGATATATTCTAGTCACTCTCAGACTGCCCTTTGTGCCCAGGACTACATCTACGTGTATAATGCCACTGGTGGTAGTACAGAATGGAATAAAGTATCAGCTTCTTACATTGCTTTCATGTATGGCTGATGAGATCCAGTTTTAGAGGCTTAACTGAATAGGTGAAATAAATTGGGAAACTGTAAAGAAATTTCAACAAACTGATAAATAAAGTATAAAACAAAAGAATAAATTATTCAGAAACATAAATGGCCTAAATACAGGTTATGTTAGTTGGGGAGCGATGCAGACAGGAGTCCAGTAACAGCCAATGCTACTCAATACTCTTCCTATGGTGGTCTCCTATTTCTCCATGGTTACATTCCTATAGACAGTAGAGTTGGAAAGTTCCATCATTGTTACAGTTACTTCTTGTAATGAAAGTGCTGGGAAGGCAGGAAAACACAAGCACGATGATCCAATCTTTAATTTTGTTCAGCATCACGAAGTCTACATCCAACAGCAGTGATCAGAGCTGCCCCTTTCCCACTACCATCTTCTGAGAGGAGGAAGGACACATTACACTTTGGAGCAAGATCAACTACAGTCTGGTGCATGATTCTGGAGAAGCTGAAAAGAAAGCAAATATTTTTTATCTACTTCATTTCCACAATATCAATGCCATTGATACAATCATGGTGGGGTAGGATACCGTACAATGCAAAGTTTCCATGTACAAGGTCTAGGTTTGTCCCATAAAACATCTGTACACTTTAAATGTGCTCTCTGGAACTCATGGTCATGTAACAAACTCTCCTACATCCTTGACTTTGTTCTTTCAAACTTCCTTAAACTCTTGATTCTTTCTGAAACCTTGATCCAGAAGTCGGACACCATCGCCTCTGCTGCTCTCTCGTACGGTGGCCTACATTTTTCACATACCCACAGACCTGACAACAGACCAGATGGAGGTGTTGATCCGCTCCTTTCAAGAAAATTTACTTTTCAGGTTATACCCCCAGGAACCTTACTTATTTTCCTTTCTTTTGAAGTTCCTACTGTCAGACTTTTCCTACCCTTCTCCCTGCAAGTGGCAACTGTCTATTGCTCTCCGGGTCCCTCCCATCAGGTCCTCGATCACTTTGCCACTTGGCTTTCACACTGTTTGTCCTGTGACATCCCCACTCTTATCAAGGGGGACTTTAACATCCTGATTGATGATCCCCTCTACCCATCTGCCACGCATCTTTTACCTCTAACCTCCTCTTTTGGCCTCATCACCTCACTATACAAAAATCCTAAACACCTCATTGACACTTTTTATTCCCTTCTCAGTCCTAGAGTACAGACCTCAACCACCAACCTCAGCGATGACTATCTGACCAATTATTTCAAAGAAAAAATTGACCATATCCAACAGGAAATTTTCTCCCAGTCCCCAAGTATCATGACTTCTCTTCACTCCTGCACTTCATCTAGCTCACTTTCTGTCTTTGAACCGGTCTCGGAAGAAGAAGTTATCAGACTCCTTGCAGTGAGTGACCCCATTTCCTCACACTTTCTCCAGTCCCTTTCTTCGGCTGTCACTGCTCACCTTACTAAAATATTTAACCTCTCTCTCTCATCTTGCATCTGTGCCTCCTCCTTCAAATGCCAGCATCCACCCATCACTTAAAAAAAACATCTCTCCACCAGAACTGCACTGCTAACTATAGACCTGTCTCTAATCTCCCCTACATTTCTAGTCTTCTAGAACCTTTGGTCCACTCCCATCTAATCTGCTATCTCTCAGATAAAGCTCTTCTTTACATTCTAGTTTCTGATACACTCTACTGAAAGTGCCCTTACTAAAGTCTTTAATGATCTACTAACAGCTAAATCCAATGGTCACTACTCTCTGATTCTCCTGGATCTCTCTACAGCATTCAACACTGTGGATCACCAGCGCCTCCTCACTATGCTCCGCTTTATCGGGTTCAAGAATACTCTCTTGGTTCTCCTCCTACCTCTCTGACTGCTCCTGTACTGTATGTTTTTCTGTCTACTCTTCCTTTTATTGTTGAGGTTCCTCATTGTTTGGTTCTAGGCCCTCTCGTCTTCTCCCTATATTCTGCCCCTATTGGACAAATCATCAGTAGATTTGGTTTCTAGTACCATCTCTATGCTGATGACGCCCAATTATACACATTGTCTCCTGCCATCACCCCTGCATTACTAGAAAATACCAGTGATTGTCTTTCTGCTGTCTCTAACATCATGTCCTCCCTCTATCTAAAACTGAATCTGTTTAAAACTGAACTCCTTGTGTTTCCTCCCTTCACTAACCTACCTATGCTCGATATTGAAATTTCCATGTGTAGTTCCACCATTACTCCTCAGCAACATGCCCGCTGTTTTGGGATTATATTTGACTCAGATCTTTCGTTCACTCTTTAAATTCAGTCACTCGCTCACCCATGTCACCTACACATCAAAAACATCTCTAGAATTCGACTTTTTCTTACCTTTGACTCTCCAAAACCTGTTAATGTTGATCTTATTCATTCTCGTCTGGACTATTGCAGCTCTCTACTAATCGGTCTCCGTCTTACTAAACTCTCCCCTCTCCAATCCATCCTGAAAGCTGTAGCCAGGAACATATTCCTCACCAACTGTTACACTGATGCCTCTATCTTGAGCCAGTCATTGCACTGGTTGTCTATCCAGTACAGAGTCCAATATAAACTTATCATACTCACCCCCAAAGCGCTCCATGGTTCTGCACCACAGTACATTTCATCCCTCGTCTCTGCATACCACCCTACTCGTGCCCTCTGTTCTGCTAATGACCTAAGACTAATATCTTCAATAATCTGAGCCTCCCACTCCTGCCTCCAAAACCTCTCACGTGCTGCACCAATTCTTTGGAATGCAATATCTAGGATAATTTGATTAATTCACAATAACGAGTTTTAAGTGTGGCCTAAAAATGCATTTCTTAAGATCGGTCTATCGCCTCACTCCACTTATGTAACTATTCTCATTTTGCTCTTCAAAAATTTGCTTGCAAATCTGGTCCTTCTTAGCATCTGTTACACAGCCTCCATGCACTTAACAACCCTCTGTGTGTGTACTTGTACACATACTAGCCGATGACCGGTTCATGCAGCGTTCTGTGCATACCCTATTTGTTGATGGCTGGACTGTACAGTACAAGCACTTTTTACCATTTATCTTTAGTATCTCCCCTATTTTCTCATTGTGTGTAAGCTTGCGAGCAGAACCCTCACTCCTCTTGGCATCTGTTAAATTATGTGTTTACTCTGTCATGTTTTTATTGTCTCTGAAATGTAGAGTGCTGTGGAATATGTTGGCGCTATAGAAATGAAAATTATTATTAATGTATTAAAGGGATCTGCGGAGAGAATGAGATGTTGAGCTGAAGAATGATATATAAGATTGTTGGAAAAGGTTCAGTAAATTTGTGCTTTATTCATTGAAATCCCTGGTTTTGTGCATGAGTCCAGTGAGTGGTCCTACCAGTGATTGACAGCAATCTATGCATGCACAGTCATACAGGGAAATCACTATAAATCACAGAATAGGACCACCCACTGGAACGTTTCCCACAAAAATGTTTATCAATCTGATTAGCTCCTCTAGCTCTATAACATCCTGGCTGCAGATATGATACCATTTTCTACATGAATGGTTCCCTTTAAAGGCAATCTGTCAGCAGTTTTTGTGTCTCTGAACAAATACCACCACCTTTAATTGCTCCTGCACTGCATTCCACAAACGTGTCTATCATTTCCTGACTCCCCCTGGATACAACCAAAGATACCATTTTTAATTGCTCCGGTGCTGTATTTAAATGAGGATGGTGCAGTCCGATGGGCGTCATTTCTGTGGTGTCTGTGCCTCCTCTCGGCTCCTAATCCTCGTACTCCCGCTTTGAAAGGTTCCCTTTAAAGGGTATCTGTCAGGAGGATTTTACTATGTAATCTGACAGCAGCATGATGTAGGGACAGAAACCCTGATTCCAGTGATGTATCATTTAAGCTTACTGGGTGTAGAAGTAATGATAGAATCAGTTTTCTCTGTTCCAGAATTAGCAGAGCTCACTACACCACTTATTAGCAGCTTTCTGAGTACATTGTGTAGTGACAGAGAGCTGCTAATCAGTGCTGGGTGTATGGTTGGACTAGGAGTCAGGAGGCCAGTTGTCCTGTAGTGATAATCTCCTGCTGATAAAACACTGATTGTATTGAAACAGCAAACACAGCACAGAAACTGATACTTCGCTAGAATCAGGGTGTCTTCCCCTATATCATGGTGTTCTCATATTCTGTTGCAAAAACCCGCTGACAGATTCCCTTTAAAGACTCTTGACAACAGAGTGCTATGTTCAAAATTTGGAGTCAATTTGCAAGGGTTATAAGATACTGTGTAATCTACCAGGGCGCTTGCCATTTCTGGTTCCATGGGAGTGATTCAGAAACGCTTCAGGTACAGCTTGCATTTAATGTGGTCTTGCTTTTAATACATTTAGGAGGCTGTAATGGCACAGCGAATATAAAAATCGTAGAGTAGGACTGCCCCATTATGAGAATGCCTTGGCGAGGCGGGTGGCTCAAAGAATTGATCAATTGTTTGCTAAATGTCTCATTTTGAAATACAGTTAGAAATCAATATGTGCATGTGCACTTTATGTATTGTGTTCTGACTATAAGCAGCGCTGGTTTCCCCCTTTTTTATTGTAATCTACCAGACCATTTTGCATGTTACTTCATAAATGAATGAAGAAGCTTTTTCTTTCCTACACCTGACATGGAGAGCATTCTTACAGTATGACTGTGACGACTGTAATCCTGGCAGATATTTAATTACAGGGGACTAGCTGTAATCCTGATGTAGAAGATAGATTAACGGGATTTTCGTGACTACAGTATTGATCGTCTATCCTAAGAAAGTTCATCTATATTAAATTGGGGTCAGATTCCTGAAACCATAGTCAGTCGTGAAAATGATGTGGTGCTCCCAGTAAGTGGCCCTTTATTATTTTCTCTGTGCTAGATGCCAGACCCCACTTATCTCAAGTTGGTGGCCTATGGGCTATTAATAAGCCATCAGTATAGCAGAAAAGAATGAGCCACTGTTTAGAAAATGTATGTCTTTCTTTTATTAATGAAGACATTTCATCAAAATCTATATTCTGGAAAGTTTCCTAATCTATGTAACAGTGTGTAAAGGCACTAAGATACTTAACGATTGCCATTTTCCCAGGTTTCCAGCGGTGCTCCCTCCTGTCCTCTTCCAGCCCACCTGACCTGAAATCAGACTCACACAGGGGTCCATGTGTGGACCAGAAGTGGCTTTCACAATCTAAGTCTATGGGTCCTTGTCCTGAACCTCATAGACTTATACTGGGGAAGCAGCACAGTAGATGCTATGTGAGCGGGCAGCGGGAATAGGAAAGATGGTGATGTCAGGAAGTATTGTGATACTTACACACCTATACATAGATAACTAAGATGGACTACAGAATAAAATTGTTCATCAGACTTCTGCTTTAACAGTAGCCCTTAAGGATTAGCCTATGTTACCTATGACAAGAGACAACCCTTAATTTGGAAAAGGCATGTCCAAGAACCACACCTTACAGGATCTTCAGACGACTAATGAAGGATTGACCAAGCCTCCATATTCACAGCTTACAGATATGTGGAGTCCATAAATAAGTAACACTGTTTATCATCTATGAGACAATTTTAGAGGGTATGTTGGAGACCTTAAAGGGTTTTTCCAACGAACAAAAGTTAATTTTAATCAATAGACCTTGGAGTAATAATAAGTTCTACAATTGGATGTGATTAAATAAAATGTCCCTGTGCTGAGATAATCTTAGAAATGTGTCCCTGCTGTGTACTGTGTAATGGCTGTGTCTGACTGTACAGGAACATGGTCTGATCATACCACAGCTCCTAGGCAGGGGAGGAAGCAAAAGAGTATACAGACAGGACAGCATGGGATTGCAAAGGATTCTTTCTTTAAAGTAATACATTGTTTAACACCTTAACGTCCAATGACGGATATATCAGACATTGGATGCCTCCCCCTGTTTGTTGTGGGCTTCGGCAATGAGCCCGCACCTTTTCCAGCCCATGGCAGCTGAGCTGATCAGCTGTCATGTGAATTGCGATCCACCAAAAGCTGTTAAAATGTTAAATGCCGCTGTCCATCTCTGACTGCAGCATTTAACATGCACGCACAGGAAGCACATCATTAACCTCACCCATTGGTGACCTTGTCACATGACCGCAGGTCGCTAATGGGTTGGCATGACAACCCGAGGTCTGCTGCAGACCCGTGTGGCTGTCATTGTGGGATCGCTATAAGCGCCGCCCAGCTCATAGCAAGTGAGCATTTCTGATACTCAGAGCTGCAGCCCTGCTCTATGTAGTACAAGTGATTGGATGATCACAGCTTCTAGTCTTCCATGGAGACTATTGAAGAAAGTAAAAAGTTAAAAAAAATGTTTTTAAAAATATATAAAAGTTCAAAATCACCCCCATCCGCCTCATTCAAAATAAAACAATTACAATTTTTTTTAAAATACACATATTTGGTATCGCCACGTTGATAATCGCCCGATCTATCAATATTTAAAAAGAATTAATCCAATCAGTAAACGGCGTAGCGAGAAAAAAAATCAGAATGCCAGAATTATGTTTTTTGGTCGCTGCAACATTGCAATAAAATGCAATAACGGGCGATCAAAACATCGTATCTGCACTAAAATGGTATCCGTAAAAACGTCACATTGGCACGCAAAAAATAAGCCCTCACCCAACCCGAGATCACGAAAAATGGAGACGCTACAGGTCTCGGAAAGTGGCAACATTTTTTTTTTACTTTTTTAACACTTAAATAAAAAAGAATCTATACATGTTTTGTATCTACGAACTCATAATGATCTGGAGAATCTTAATGGCAGGTCAGTTTTAGCATTTAATGAACATGGTAAAAAAAAAAAATTCCAAAAAACCATTGTGGAATTTCACTTTTTTTGCAATTTCACCACACTTTCAATTTTTTTCCCGTTTTCGAGTACACGATATGGTAAAATCAACAGTGTGGTTCAAAAGTACAACTTGTCCCTCAAAAAACAAGCCCTCACATGGCCATATTGACGGAAAAATAACAAAGTTATGGCTCTGGGAAGAAGGGGAGCAAAAAACGAAAACGGAAATACCCCTGGTCCTTAAGGGGTTGAAAACAGGCAGGGAAATGTTTTACCTCACAAAAAGAATCATCTCTGATCCCCTGCTGTAATGTCTGTATCCTCTTTTGCTTCCTCCCCAGGAGCTGTGGTATGATCAGACGATGTTCCTGTACGGTCAGACACACAGTACACAGCAGGGGCACATTTATAAGATTATCTCAGCACAGGAACATTTTATTCAGACACATCCAATTGTGGAAATTATTATTATTCCAAGATCTGTTGATTAAAATGAACTTTTGTTCATGGGAAAAACCCTTTAAGAACGCTTGTTTCCATTTTCCCATATCCAGTCCGCCCTCCCTTCTAATTTTGAAGCTGGATAAGAAAATGTGATATCTACATATATAGAAGAAAATGAAAATCTACAAGACGCAGACATGTCATTACTTACTGTGGATGTAATTTATACAGAGTTCCATCGACACCAACTGTGACCTCCAGATGGTCCAGGCCCCTGTTTTCCCGGATCTTATCCACCACGGCGGCCATTCCTGCCCCGCACACCTGTGCTGCTCTTCTTGATACAACGCCACAGACTTCTTTGACGATTATGCTGTCATCACAGGTGCTGTTAAGACCCAGCTGCTGGAGGATCGACCGTACTTGCAGCAATGCTAACCTATCACTGTACGAAAAGAGATACCGTGTTCTTAGGGTCACAGATTTACTATTCATCGTCTATAACTTATTTTAAGAAATGTGTTATTTCTGTTCAGTTATTTGGATCTTACAATTAAAGGGAACCTGTCAGTTGATTCATGCTGCCCAAACCACGGGGAGCATGAATCGGAGCCTAGCTGTATAATCGCTGCCAGGTATGCTTCTCTCTAAACAATGTTTTCTCCAAAAATCCAAAGCATTTCAAAGACCTAGGAACATAGTCACAGAGTAGATTAGTCCGGTGCCGCCCTCGACACTGGGTGATTGACAGGCAATGTGCGCACATCAGGAGAGACCTGGCAATGAAATAGAGCAGAGCGGGGAGAAGATGGATGATGCGTCATCGGACTAGTCCCATCTCTGCCTCAGGATTTCAGAGAAAAATGTACCTGGCAGCAATTATACAGCCAAGGTCAGATTCATGCGGCCGGTGATTCGGGCAGCAAGACAAATCGATTGACAGTTTTCATTTAAAGAGAATCTGTCAGCAGGATTCCACACCCCAAACTATTTATATGCACATGTAGCTCTTTCAAAGACAAGTCCAGCAATACCTTTACATGGCCAGTCTGTTCCTCCGTTACTAAGAAATCAATGTTTGAATTGATATGTACATGAAGCTGAAAAGTTATAGTAGGTCTAAAGCCTCTATCACTACAGCTCTATTCCCCACCCAGAACCACCTCCTCCTATTTTATGAAGCTGAAAAGTTATAGTAGGTCTAAAGCCTCTATCACTACAGCTATATTCCCCACCCAGAACCACCTCCTCCTATTTTATGAAGCTGAAAAGTTATAGTAGATCTGAAGCCTCTATCACTACAGCTCTATTCCCCAGTCAGAACCACCTCCTCCTATTTTATGAAGCTGGAAAGTTATCGTAGATGTAAAGCCTGTCACTCCAGCTCTGTTCCCCGCCCAGAACCGCCTCCTCCTGCTATATGAAGCTGAAAAGTTATAGTAGACCTAAAGCCTTTGTCGCTCCAGCTCTATTCCCCGTCCAGAACCACCTCCTCCTACTATATGAAGCTGAAAAGTTATAATAGATCTAAAGCCTCTATCACTCCAGCTCTATTCCCCATCCAGAACCTCCTCCTCCTACTATATGAAGCTAAAAAGTTATAATAGATCTAAAGCCTCTATCACTACAGCTCTATTCCCCACCCAGAACCACCTCCTCCTATTTTATGAAGCTGAAAAGTTATAGTAGGTCTAAAGCCTCTATCACTACAGCTCTATTCCCCACCCAGAACCACCTCCTCCTATTTTATGAAGCTGAAAAGTTATAGTAGATCTGAAGCCTCTATCACTACAGCTCTATTCCCCAGTCAGAACCACCTCCTCCTATTTTATGAAGCTGGAAAGTTATCGTAGATGTAAAGCCTGTCACTCCAGCTCTGTTCCCCGCCCAGAACCGCCTCCTCCTGCTATATGAAGCTGAAAAGTTATAGTAGACCTAAAGCCTTTGTCGCTCCAGCTCTATTCCCCGTCCAGAACCACCTCCTCCTACTATATGAAGCTGAAAAGTTATAATAGATCTAAAGCCTCTATCACTCCAGCTCTATTCCCCATCCAGAACCTCCTCCTCCTACTATATGAAGCTAAAAAGTTATAATAGATCTAAAGCCTCTATCACTACAGCTCTATTCCCCACCCAGAACCACCTCCTCCTATTTTATGAAGCTGAAAAGTTATAGTAGGTCTAAAGCCTCTATCACTACAGCTCTATTCCCCACCCAGAACCACCTCCTCCTATTTTATGAAGCTGAAAAGTTATAGTAGATCTGAAGCCTCTATCACTACAGCTCTATTCCCCAGTCAGAACCACCTCCTCCTATTTTATGAAGCTGGAAAGTTATCGTAGATGTAAAGCCTGTCACTCCAGCTCTGTTCCCCGCCCAGAACCGCCTCCTCCTGCTATATGAAGCTGAAAAGTTATAGTAGACCTAAAGCCTTTGTCGCTCCAGCTCTATTCCCCGTCCAGAACCACCTCCTCCTACTATATGAAGCTGAAAAGTTATAATAGATCTAAAGCCTCTATCACTCCAGCTCTATTCCCCATCCAGAACCTCCTCCTACTACTATATGAAGCTAAAAAGTTATAATAGATCTAAAGCCTCTATCACTACAGCTCTATTCCCCACCCAGAACCACCTCCTCCTATTTTATGAAGCTGAAAAGTTATAGTAGGTCTAAAGCCTCTATCACTACAGCTCTATTCCCCACCCAGAACCACCTCCTCCTATTTTATGAAGCTGAAAAGTTATAGTAGATCTGAAGCCTCTATCACTACAGCTCTATTCCCCAGTCAGAACCACCTCCTCCTATTTTATGAAGCTGGAAAGTTATCGTAGATGTAAAGCCTGTCACTCCAGCTCTGTTCCCCGCCCAGAACCGCCTCCTCCTGCTATATGAAGCTGAAAAGTTATAGTAGACCTAAAGCCTTTGTCGCTCCAGCTCTATTCCCCGTCCAGAACCACCTCCTCCTACTATATGAAGCTGAAAAGTTATAATAGATCTAAAGCCTCTATCACTCCAGCTCTATTCCCCATCCAGAACCTCCTCCTCCTACTATATGAAGCTAAAAAGTTATAATAGATCTAAAGCCTCTATCACTACAGCTCTATTCCCCACCCAGAACCACCTCCTCCTATTTTATGAAGCTGAAAAGTTATAGTAGGTCTAAAGCCTCTATCACTACAGCTCTATTCCCCACCCAGAACCACATCCTCCTATTTTATGAAGCTGAAAAGTTATAGTAGATCTGAAGCCTCTATCACTACAGCTCTATTCCCCAGTCAGAACCACCTCCTCCTATTTTATGAAGCTGGAAAGTTATCGTAGATGTAAAGCCTGTCACTCCAGCTCTGTTCCCCGCCCAGAACCGCCTCCTCCTGCTATATGAAGCTGAAAAGTTATAGTAGACCTAAAGCCTTTGTCGCTCCAGCTCTATTCCCCGTCCAGAACCACCTCCTCCTACTATATGAAGCTGAAAAGTTATAATAGATCTAAAGCCTCTATCACTCCAGCTCTATTCCCCATCCAGAACCTCCTCCTACTACTATATGAAGCTAAAAAGTTATAATAGATCTAAAGCCTCTATCATTACAGCTCTATTCCCCACCCAGAACCACCTCCTCCTATTTTATGAAGCTGAAAAGTTATAGTAGGTCTAAAGCCTCTATCACTACAGCTCTATTCCCCACCCAGAACCACCTCCTCCTATTTTATGAAGCTGAAAAGTTATAGTAGATCTGAAGCCTCTATCACTACAGCTCTATTCCCCAGTCAGAACCACCTCCTCCTATTTTATGAAGCTGGAAAGTTATCGTAGATGTAAAGCCTGTCACTCCAGCTCTGTTCCCCGCCCAGAACCGCCTCCTCCTGCTATATGAAGCTGAAAAGTTATAGTAGACCTAAAGCCTTTGTCGCTCCAGCTCTATTCCCCGTCCAGAACCACCTCCTCCTACTATATGAAGCTGAAAAGTTATAATAGATCTAAAGCCTCTATCACTCCAGCTCTATTCCCCATCCAGAACCTCCTCCTACTACTATATGAAGCTAAAAAGTTATAATAGATCTAAAGCCTCTATCATTACAGCTCTATTCCCCACCCAGAACCACCTCCTCCTATTTTATGAAGCTGAAAAGTTATAGTAGGTCTAAAGCCTCTATCACTACAGCTCTATTCCCCACCCAGAACCACCTCCTCCTATTTTATGAAGCTGAAAAGTTATAGTAGATCTGAAGCCTCTATCACTACAGCTCTATTCCCCAGTCAGAACCACCTCCTCCTATTTTATGAAGCTGGAAAGTTATCGTAGATGTAAAGCCTGTCACTCCAGCTCTGTTCCCCGCCCAGAACCGCCTCCTCCTGCTATATGAAGCTGAAAAGTTATAGTAGACCTAAAGCCTTTGTCGCTCCAGCTCTATTCCTCGTCCAGAACCACCTCCTCCTACTATATGAAGCTGAAAAGTTATAATAGATCTAAAGCCTCTATCACTCCAGCTCTATTCCCCATCCAGAACCTCCTCCTACTACTATATGAAGCTAAAAAGTTATAATAGATCTAAAGCCTCTATCATTACAGCTCTATTCCCCACCCAGAACCACCTCCTCCTATTTTATGAAGCTGAAAAGTTATAGTAGGTCTAAAGCCTCTATCACTACAGCTCTATTCCCCACCCAGAACCACCTCCTCCTATTTTATGAAGCTGAAAAGTTATAGTAGATCTGAAGCCTCTATCACTACAGCTCTATTCCCCAGTCAGAACCACCTCCTCCTATTTTATGAAGCTGGAAAGTTATCGTAGATGTAAAGCCTGTCACTCCAGCTCTGTTCCCCGCCCAGAACCGCCTCCTCCTGCTATATGAAGCTGAAAAGTTATAGTAGACCTAAAGCCTTTGTCGCTCCAGCTCTATTCCCCGTCCAGAACCACCTCCTCCTACTATATGAAGCTGAAAAGTTATAATAGATCTAAAGCCTCTATCACTCCAGCTCTATTCCCCATCCAGAACCTCCTCCTCCTACTATATGAAGCTAAAAAGTTATAATAGATCTAAAGCCTCTATCACTACAGCTCTATTCCCCACCCAGAACTGCCTCCTCCTACTATATGAAGCTGGAAAGTTATAGTAGATCTAAAGCCTCTATCACTCCAGCTCTATTCCCCATCCAGAACCTCCTCCTCCTACTATATGAAGCTAAAAAGTTATAATAGATCTAAAGCCTCTATCACTACAGCTCTATTCCCCACCCAGAATCGCCTCCTCCTACTATATAAAGCTGGAAAGTTATAGTAGATCTAAAGCCTCTATCACTCCAGCTCTATTCCCCATCCAGAACCTCCTCCTCCTACTATATGAAGCTGGAAAGCAATAATAGATCTAAAGCCTGTGACTCCAGCTCTATTCCCCATCTAGAACCGCCTCCTCCTGCTATATGAAGCTGAAAAGTTATAATAGATCTAAAGCATCTGTCACTCCAGCTCTGTTCCCCGCCCAGAACCGCCTCCTCCTGCTATATAAAGCTGAAAAGTTATAGCAGATCTAAAGCATCTGTCACTCCAGCTCTATTCCCTGCACAGAACCGCCACCTCCTACTATATGAAGCTGAAAAGTTATAGTAGATCTAAAACCTCTGTCACACCAGCTCTATTCCCCGCCCAGAACCGCTGCCTCCTGCTTAGCTGGCAGCCTCTATGCTGTGTGACGTCAGGTATAGGAACAGTCAATTAAGCAGGAGGACATGGTGCTGGGCGGGGAATAGAGCTGGAGTGACAGAGGCTTCAGATCTACAAATAGCTCTTCGGCCTCCTTTACATATTAATTATAGTGCTTTGGAACAAAGCACTATACTGTTATTCCACCGTGGTAAACTTCTTCTTATTCTTATTATTCAGTCCGCACGTAATGCGGCCCGAACCGCTAAACTCACAGACTCCAGTGAGGTGTCATTTCGAAGCCAGCGTTCCTGAGAGGTGTGCTAAGTATTTTTCGTGTCGATCGGATTTGTAGTTTTTGCGCAATTTGTGTTTGAAAAAAGTCTTTCAATGCGTTTCAATGGAGAAATTTTCCTATACGTTTATAATGGGCTGGTTTCTGAGGCAATTTCTAAAAATAACTGCCACCTGGCTGATTAGCTCATTGATATGCGCAGTCAGACACAGTTACTATGCCAACTCCAATGAAATCTACATCAGCTCACCAGGTCACAAGTTTTGTCAGATAATATCAGCTCTTAAAGTGACAGTACAGCACAATTCCAAACCACTATCCGTAGTCTTATGATTATTAGACTGTGGCCCGATTCTAACTCATCGGGTATTCTAGAATATGCATGTCCACGTAGTATATTGCACAGCCACGCAGTATACAGTGCAGAGCCGTGCAGTACACAGCGCAGAGCCGCGCAGTACACAGCGCAGAGCCGCGCAGTATAAAGCGCAGAGCCGCGCAGTACACAGCGCAGAGCCGTGCAGTACACAGCGCAGAGCCGTGCAGTATAAAGCGCAGAGCCGTGCAGTACACAGCGCAGAGCCGCGCAGTACACAGCGCAGAGCCGCGCAGTTTAAAGCGCAGAGCCGTGCAGTACACAGCGCAGAGCCGCGCAGTACACAGCGCAGAGCCGTGCAGTACACAGCGCAGAGCAGCGCAGTAGAAAGCGCAGAGCCGTGCAGTACACAGCGCAGAGCCGCGCAGTACACAGCGCAGAGCCGCGCAGTACACAGCGCAGAGCCGCGCAGTATAAAGCGCAGAGCCGCGCAGTATAAAGCGCAGAGCCGCGCAGTACACAGCGCAGAGCCGCGCAGTACACAGCGCAGAGCCGTGCAGTACACAGCGCAGAGCCGCGCAGTATAAAGCGCAGAGCCGTGCAGTACACAGCGCAGAGCCGCGCAGTATAAAGCGCAGAGCCGCGCAGTACACAGCGCAGAGCCGTGCAGTACACAGCGCAGAGCCGCGCAGTATAAAGCGCAGAGCCGTGCAGTACACAGCGCAGAGCCGTGCAGTACACAGCGCAGAGCCGCGCAGTACACAGCGCAGAGCCATGCAGTACACAGCGCAAAGCCGCGCAGTATAAAGCGCAGAGCCGCGCAGTAGAAAGCGGAGAGCCGCGCAGTACACAGCGCAGAGCCGAGCAGTACACAGCGCAGAGCCGCGCAGTAGACAGCGCAGAGCCGTGCAGTACAGAGCGCAGAGCCGCACAGTATAAAGCGCAGAGCCGCGCAGTATACCGCGCAGAGCCGTGCAGTACACAGCGCAGCCGCGCAGTACACAGCGCAGAGCCGCGCAGTACACAGCGCAGAGCCGCGCAGTACACAGCGCAGAGCCGAGCAGTACACAGCGCAGAGCCGCGCAGTACACAGCGCAGAGCCGCGCAGTACACAGCGCAGAGCCGCGCAGTATACAGCGCAGAGCTGCGCAGTACACAGCGCAGAGCCGCGCAGTACAGAGCGCAGAGCCGCACAGTATAAAGCGCAGAGCCGCGCAGTACACAGCGCAGAGCCCCGCAGTATACAGTGCAGAGCCCCGCAGTATACAGCGCAGACACGCGCAGTACACAGCACGGACACGCGCAGTACACAGCGCAGAGCCGCGCAGTACACAGCGCAGAGCCGCGTAGTATACAGCGAAGAGCCACGCAGTATATAGCGCAGAGCCGCGCAGTACAAAGCGCAGAGCTGCGCAGAGCTGCGCAGTATACAGCGCAGAGCCGCGCAGTATACAGCGCAGAACGCGCAGTACACAGTGCAGAGCCGCGCAGTACACAGCGCAGAGCCGTGCAGTACACAGCGCAGAGCCGCGCAGTACACAGCGCAGAGCCACGCAGTATACAGCGCAGAGCCGCGTAGTATACAGCGCAGAGCCGCGTAGTATACAGCGCAGAGCCACGCAGTATACAGCACAGAGCCACGCAGTATACAGCGCAGAGCCACGTAGTTATACTGCCCAGTCACGTAGTATATTGTCCAGTCACATAGTATACTGCATATCCCTGTTAAAAAAAAAAAGAATTAAAATAAAAAAGTTACATACTCACCTCCTGGAGCGGCCGGTATCTGATGGTTGTTGCACCTCCTAGAGCAGCCGGTACACGATGCTTGTTGCACCTGGAGTGGCCGGTACCCGATGCTTGTTGCGCGCTCCGGTCCCAAGAGTGCATTGCGGTCTCACGAGATGATGACGTAGCGGTGTTGTGAGACAGAAAGACGGAAGTGCCCTTAGATAATTAGATAGTAGATTACCCCGCTCACCAATTCGGAACCCGAGAGGCCCGGCCCACCAAATCGGACCCCGAGGGGCCCGGCCCACCAAATCGGACCCAGAGTGACCCCGCCCCCTAAATCAGACCCAGAGTGACCCCGCCCACCAAATCGGACCCAGAGTGGCTCCGCCCACCAAATCGGACCCAGAGTGACCCCTTCCACCAAATCAGACCCAGAGTGACCCCTTCCACCAAATCGGACCCAGAGTGACCCCTTCCACCAAATCGGGCCCAGAGTGACCCCGCCCACCAAATCGGACCCAGAGTGACCCCACCCACCAAATCGGACCCTGAGGTGCCCAGCCCACCAAATCAGACCCTGAGGTGCCCAGCCCACCAAATCGGACCGAGTGACCCCACCCACCAAATTGGTCCCTAAGGTGCCCCGCCCACCAAATCGGACCCAGAGTGGCTCCGCCCACCGAATCGGACCCAGAGTGGCCGCGCCCACAGAATCGGACCAAAAGTGACCCCGCCCACCGAATCGGACCTAGATTTACCCCGCCCACAAAATCAGACCCAGATTGACCCAACCCACCAAATCGGACCGCCTGAGGGGCACCCAAGTGTGAAAGTCTTGCAGGGGCAGCCCGGGCACCATTCCAAAGCACTATCTGTAGTTCCTTCAGGAAATACCCATCTAGTTCAAACAGTGATTTTTCAGTAACGGAGGAACAGACTGGCCATGTAAAGGTATTGCTGAATTGATATCCAACTCTTGAAAACTGTTATTTATTTTTAAAAATTATTTTCTTGGAGCTGTGGCAGGCTCATGATCACAGAACCCAGTGATTGACTATAAATAATGAAAGACGAGTAAGCACAATTCCTGAAGCCCTGGGTGAGCAAAGCCTCAGGATATATTTGCATATCAATGGGAATGTCGGCGTGCTGCCCAATATTTTTATCAGATGGTGCACAGGCAAACTTAGCACGTCCGATTCTGATCCTCAATAGTGGAACAGAACAGGACATGCTCTGATTCTCAAGGTTCACATTCTCGGATCTATGATTCTCAGGGATGTGTGAATGGATCTGTGACAATCTATAGGTAAAAAAGTGACATAACTCGGATGTTTCACATGGATGTGTGCAAGTCTGGTCTAGCAGATAATGATTCACTGTGAATGAAACAGTGTCATTGTTATAGTGACCGCTCACATCTGAGATACCTGGACAGAAACGAAGGAGCAACATTTCAATTGTATAGGAAGACAATTCCCAAAAGACCCTCGTACGCATGCGCATGCTCATTACCTACCTCTCAATTTGTGAAAGGAATTTGGTTTCGAAGATACTCGTAGTTTTCAATGCCTCTGAAATCTGGCCGCGGAATAGAAATCCTCGCTTTGTGAAATCAATTAGAATGTTTCTTACGATTTCTCCTAAGTACATGCCACTAATCATTTTCTCGTATCTAAAAAGCACAAAAATGACAGTGGATGAAATCCAGATAAACACAACGTTGTGTATGAGCTCTGGCCCGATGTCTCGGCCATGTACCTTTGTTTTCCTGAATTTAGAGACAGTTCATCAACTGCTTTGTCATATACTGTTCGGATATCATCCAGACATCCATTGTCTCCGAATGCTCCCCATTCCATGTTGACGCACATTCTCCCAGCATCTCCATCTACCATTTCTATGTTCTTCGTTTCTTCCATGTAGCATGCATTACTGCCGGTACCTACATAAGAAGACATGCTGGGCTATGCAGGAAACTTCCAGAAAAATAGTCAATATCATATATGCTGATCTGTGCAGCTAGAAAGTATTTTAATACATTGGGGCGAATTTATCAAGCTTAATTTGCCAGAATGTGGGTGTAATTTGCGCTCAAAAACTACTTACATGACTTGCATGTGTAGATGTGCAATACAATGTGGGTGGCAAAACTGTGGCACAGAGTAAGACTAATACACTTATACACTAATACTAATTAGCAGGGTTTTTTCTATTGAATCTGGCAGCAGCATAATTTAGGGTCACAAACACTGATTCTAGGATGTGTCACTTACTAGGCTGTTTGCTGTAGTTTCAATACAATCAGTATTTTATCAACAGGAGATTATCACTTCCAGACTAGATGTCACTAGCAAACTAGTCCCCGCCCCAACACTAATTAGCAGCTTGCTGAAAATGTACAGTGTAGACAGGAAGCTGCCCGGGCGAGACGGGGGGGCCCACTCACGCTGTCTGGGATACAGGCGACTCACCGCCCGCCAGCGCTGACTCACCCCCCCCCCCCGCCGGCACTGACTCACCCCACCCCGCCAGCGCCGTCTATGACGCCAGTACAGTTCAATGCGATGATGGAGGAGAGAGCGTCAAATGACGCTCCCTCTCCCATCATTCCCCTCTGCGTCTGACACTGCGGGTGCCTGATGACGTCATATCATCGCGTACCTGCTGTGCAGACTGCAGCCACTGAGACTGGAGCCTGGAGCATCGGGAGCAGTGCGGGGCACGAGGAAACGTGAGGATTGAGTGTGTTTTTAAAAAAATCTATCAATGAGTGATAACTGGATTGTGGGGCTATTCTCGGGGGGGGGGGGACTACATTATATTCTATGGGGGTCTGTATTATATTCTATGGGGGGCTGTATTACATTACAGTCTATGGGGGGCTGTATTACAGTACATTCTATGGGGTGCTGTATTACATTCTATGGGGTGCTGTATTACGTTCTATGGGGGGCTGTATTACAGTACATTCTATGGGGTGCTGTATTACATTCTATGGGGGGCTGTATTACAGTATATTCTATGGGGGCTGTATTACATTCTATGGGGGGCCTGTATTATATTCTATGGGGGGCAGTATTGTATTCTATGTATTATATTCTATGGGGGCTGTATTACATTCTGTGGGGGGCTGTATTATATTCTATGGGGGCTGTATTACATTCTATAGGGGGGCTGTATTACATTCTATGGGGGGCTGTATTATATTCCCTGGGGGGCTACATTATATTCTATGGGGGATGTATTATATTCTATGAGGGAGGATTGCATCATACTCTTTTATGGGGCTACATTATATTCTATGAGGAGGTAGGCTGTATTATATTCTATGTATTAAATTTATTATATTCTATAAGGGGTGATTGCATCATACTCTATGAGGGGGCTACATTATATTCTGTGGGGGCTTCATTATACTATATGAGGAGGGCTGCATTGTATTCTATGGAGGGGCTACATTATAATCTATGGGGGCTGCCATATATTATATATGCAGGGGCTGCATTATACTATATGAGGGGCTGCATTATATTCTCTGGGGGGTTACATTATACTCAGGGGGCTACAATATATTCTGTAGGGTGGCTGCATTATACTCTGTGAGGTGGCAGCATTATACAATATGTGGGCTGCATTATACTGTATCGAGGACTATTGGGAATATAGTATACTATATGAAGAACTATGGGGTGCATTATACTATGGGAAGTGAATTGTACTACATGGATGACTATGGCGGTGCATTATACTATATGGAGCACTATGAGGAGTGTATTATGCTATATGGCGTACTGAGCAGTGTATTATACTAAATGGAGGGCTGCGGAGTGTATTATACTATATGGAGGACTGCGGAGTGTATTGTACTATATGGAGGAATGTATTATACTATATGGAAGACTGTTGTGAACATTATAATATATAGAGAACTATGGGGTGTATTACACTAAACAAACAAAATGCTGCCTATTCATCAAGTTGTATGCATACAGGTGCTGCTCACAAAATTAGAATGTCATCAAAGTTAATTTATTTCAGTTCCTCAATACAAAAAATGAGACTCCATATTATATAGTCATTATAAACATAGTGATCTATTTCAAGTGTTTGTTTCTGTTAATGTAGATGATTATGGCTTACAACCAATGAAAACCCAAAAGTATTCTATAATGTTGATTTGCCTCTAATATGACAGGTACTGATACCCTGAGACCTGTGGACCTTAGATCACCAGAGTTAGCCATCTGCTAAAGCACAGGATCTACATGTCACCTACTCCAAGAGTGACACAGTGCAGAAAAGCCACTATCAGGACTTATTTTCCAGAACACACACGTGGACTAGTAAGTGACTAAGTGACCAATCATAACTATACATTAGGTCGGACTCGGAGTTCCACTTGCGAGAGCCTCGCATCACTTCACCCTGCACAGCCGCCCGTTCTTTGGACAGGAGTGTGCAGCTGCATAGAAATATGGACATTTCGGGTGATGCAATGCAAGGCTCGCGCATCGCTCTCTGCTGTATGGTATTGTAGAACTTACAATAGCTATCACTCATGTAAGAAGTGAAATCTGACATTGTACTATACCTATATTTCTCTGCTGTATCTGTGCATCATGAATCATGGTATGTGTTAAAGGGGCCCACTGAGACTCTTTCGCCCGGGGCCCTCAAAAACCTGGAACCGGCCCTGACCTGCCAATTAGACATATGGGCGGGGTTATACAGGGTTCAGTATTCTGGTCACTGCTACATCTATAGTGAGAAAACAAACTGCAGTAAGCAGTCCAGTAAGTGACACATCGCTGGAATCCGGCTCTCTGCCCCTATATCACGGTGGTGCCCACTCAGCCAAGTGTGCCTATGTTCTCTGTGAGCAAGCGACTATCAGACATCTTGAGTGACTGCTTATTTCTTAGTCAACAAAAGGATCGACAGTCTGAAATCGGACATGCCAGATTCTTATCTCCTAGACGTCTTCTATTGGGGGCCACAGTACACATTAGACTGTCGCCCGAGCCCATCGATATAGGTGGGTTCTGCTGTCATTACTAAATATACCCAGATAAAGCTGTGGTGCTATCATAATGTGATTCTGCAAAGGGGAAGCTGATATAAGCCTAGGGGCAGAGACAGACTGCCATATTTCTCGAGCGAGAATCACATCGTAAACCTCGTACTGACTGTCGGCTCTCCTGACCTGAGCTTGACAGCTGCATAGACATTCATCATACCGTCCTGCTCAGGTCAGGAGAGGTGCGGGCCAGTCTGTGCAGTGCGACACGATTCTCGCACGAGAAATACGGCAGTCTGTCTCTGTCCTAAAAATTAAAAATATGATGGTTGTGTAGATAATATGTACAAAGCGTGCGTACTTACCCACAATGAGACCAATTTCACAGTTTGGATCTTCATATGCACAAGTCATCATTGTCCCGACAGTGTCGTTTACTATGGCGACTACATCAAGGTCAAATTCCTGTTATAAGATATGGAGACATACTATTAATCCAGAATTGATTTTCTGTGATGCTCCTCAGCTCATTAGGACTAAGCAATTCATCTGTCCAAGAAACTATAAGGCCACATTCACACGCTGAGTATTTGGTGAGTTTTTATCTCCATATCTGTAAGCCAAAACCAGCAGTGGGTGATAAATACAGAGGTGGTGACGTGTTTCTATTATACTTTTCCTCAGATTGTTCCACTCCTGGTTTTGTCTTACAAATACTGAGGTAAAATACTGACCAAATACTGCTAGTGTGAACGTGGCCTAATATTACCATACAGGAGGTAAATCTTAGCACCTGAGCTAAGGATATATGCCCAGAATGGTATAGCCATTGTATATGTGATACAGTAGCATGAGATTTACCAATCTAAGCCCTTGGATGGACATTGTGGGCACCATTGTAGCCAGATCTATAGCTGACATCCTTCAATGTAGATGTCAATCATCTTCTGATCACTTTCTTCTGCATGACTAATGATTGATACAATAGGCCCATTATCAGGGCTAAGTATACATGTGGACAATTAAAGGGGTAACACATTAGAATGATAAGGAACCCAATCATGAATCAATATATTATAAATATCATGTTATGAATTCTGATTTGCTCTTCTGTTATAGAAACAGAAAAAAAATCATTCTAGTGACAGATTCATCACAATGATGACAAATACAAACTGTGGAGTACAGACCCTACTGACTATAATAGGGTCCATTGGGTCTGTATAATGGTGGAAGTCCTTTTATGGGAATAAATAGGGCGGCATGCTCCACTTTATGTTAAAAATGATGGAGCAATAGAGGCTCGTAACTGAGCCTCCAACACAGATATCAACAAGGCCTTACCTGTAACAGAGGTGGTATGGGTTTTTCCTAAAAAAACTTTATTTTTGGCCATGGACATTGCAGTTTGGCCTTGTTAATTTGAATAGGACTGAGCAACAAAACCAGAAACAGCCTTATGGCTTATGCAGACATCGGTAAGAATTGGTCCAAGCATGGACCGCCAATGCACAGATTGGCCGTGGTTCTCCTGACCCAAGCATGACAGCTTCATAGAAATATATGAATCTGTCACACTCTGGTGGGGAGAGACATGGCCAGTCCGGGCAATGGAGTCAGAGATCGGACTGAGATCCACTGACGTCTGAATGAGCCTTTAGGACAAGAGAAGCGCTGCATCTGGGAGAAAAACCCTACAGGCTATGATATATAAAACAGTGGGGGCTTATAAGGGTAAGCCACCGGAAGAATGGCCAGGCCGTTTTTTTTTTAGCCGCTTCACAGCTTTTGAAGCCTGAAGCAGTTAAAAAAGCGAAAAAAAAAAAAAGGAACATATACACAGCAAGTTATTTTGACATTGCTGTGCATATTGTATGTTCATTATTTTTAACATTTATTGAGATCTTTGTCAGGCGGAATCCACCTGGAAAAGAAATCATCTGCACATACATTAGGGGAAGGGGTAAAAAATATAATAAAAAAAAATTACCATCTTAATCCACTCCATGTTATAAATGTTCATGGGTGGCTAATAATCGTCCAGGATTGTGAATAAGTCCCGACCTAACCCACTGAGTTATGTTACCTTCACATTAAGCCCCAAAGCCTTTGTCAGTTATATACAAGAAGGTATGAAACACATAGTGTAAGAAAGCTTGTTTTACACTCGTACCTCTCGCCTCTTGATTCCTTCCCTTAGCAGGTTAACCACGTCTTCACCCTCACAGTCAGTTGCTTTAAAGCCCTTGGTCCATGTCAGCAGGATCCCCTGTATATACATACACACTGTTACATCACAAGTCAGTGTATGTGTCCTAACCTCTAAATATATTCAATTTTATGACAAATCCCACAACCCCATAGTTGCCGTCATGACTTACAGCATCCAAACTGGTTTGCTTGCAGGGGAACGAGAAGGTGAAACCAAGAGGAAGTCGTGCCCCTTTAATTCCCATGTAATCCAAGAAATCCGAGATGCAGTGAACAATGTGATCAAAAAGCTGAAACAAGACAATAATAATATTGGTTAGAAAACTAAACATAGAAAAACTGATTCTCAGTGACATCACTGGTAATGCAGGGGGGACAAATAATGCACCCGCATCTCATATGCATTCAAATTGTACTTATTTTTCTAGGGCCCAAATTTGACTGGAGACGACAGATCGATATCCAGCATAAAATGTTGGCGAAATCAGAATAGAGACACACTTTAGACTGTTAGACATTAGTCTAATGTGTATTGGGGACTTTAATGCCAGGTTTTCTTACAGCTGAGGTCCCTGCATGGAGACATTTTGTTAGCTACTTATCGTCAAGAGTCAATACTTTGTAGAACCTCCTTTTCCGGCAATTACTGCTGCAATTGTTTTGGGGTAAGACTCTATCAGCTTTGCACATCTAAAGACTGAAACTTTTGCCCATTCTTCTTTGCAAACTAGCTATAGCTCAGTGAGATTGGATGGCGACATCAGTGAACAGCAATTCTCAAATCTTGCCAGAGATTCTCAATGGGATTTAGGTCTGGACTGTGACTGGACCATTCACACATACACACACTAATATTCTTTGATGTAAACCATTCTATTGTAGCTCTGATAGTATGTTTAGGGATATTGTCCTGCTCGAAGGTGAATCTTCCTCCGGGATTGCCCTGTTTTTGCTCCATCCATCTTCTCACCAACTCTGACCAGCTTCCCTGTCCCTGCTGAAGAAAAGCATCCACACAGCATGATGCTGCCACCACCACGTTTGACAGTAAGGATGGTGTTTCAGGGCTAAGTGCAGTGGTAGTTTCCACCACACGTAGCGATTTGCATTTAGCTTAAAAAGTTCTACTTCGGTCTCATCTGACCAGCGCATCTTCTTCCACATGCTAGCTGTGTCCCCTAAACGGCTTTTTGCAAACTGAAATGGGACTTCTTATTTGAAAAATGGCTTTCTCCTTGTCACTATTCCATAAAGGCCAGATTTATGGAGTATATGACTAGTGGTTGTCCTACCTGAGCTGTGGATTTCTGCAGCTCCTCTAGAGTAACCTTGGGCTTCTTGGCTTCTTCTCTAATTAGTGCTCTCCTTGCTTGGGATATCAGTTTAGGTGGGCGGCCATGTCTTGGTAGGTTTTGAGTTGTGCCATACTCCTTCCATTTTTGGATGATGGATTGAACAGTGCTCCGTGGGATGTTCAGAGCTTGAGATATTTTTTATAACCTAACCCTGATTTAGTCTTCTCCACAATTTTATCCCTGACCTGTCTGGTTTTCATAATGCTGTTTAATCCCTAATATTCTCAAAAAAATTCTGAGGCCTTCACAGAACAGCTGTAGTTATTCTGAGAACAAATTACATACATGTGGACTCAATTTACTAATTATGTGACTTCTAGAGGTCACTCAGGCTTTTATTTAGGGGTATTAGACTATAGGGGGCTGAACACAAACGCACATCAAAATGTTCAGATTTATATTTTTAAATATTTTGAAAAACATGTATTGTTTCCTTTACACTTGTACACCTCACAAATACTTACTACTTTGTGTTTGTATATCACATAAAATCCCAATAAAATACATTTAGGTTTGTGGGTTTAACATGAAAATATGTGGAAAAGTTCACGAGTTATGAATACTTTTTTAGGGCACTGTAAAGTCATAAGGTTTCTTAATGGACATAAAGGATAGATGTATTATCTATCTAACTTACCTCATCCCCAGTCCCTTGCATGACATCTGTAGGAATGGCATAGATTTTATTATGCATTTCCACTGTTCTTCTTTTCCCACTGCGAATCTTCACAAGTAAAACTCTAAAGTTTGTTCCTCCAAGGTCCAAAGCCAGAAAATCACCATTTTCTAGAAAAGTTACCAATGAAACGTGATAAGTATAGATGATACACAATTAACAAAAAAACAAAGACCTTGCTTGCCTAAGGGTACTGTCACACAGTGGCACTTTGGTCGCTACAACGGCACGATCCGTGACGTTCCAGCGATATAGTTACGATATCGCTGTGTCTGACACGCTACTGCGATCAGGGACCCCGCTGAGAATCGTACGTCGTAGCAGATCGTTTGAAACTTTATTTCGTCGTCAAGTGTCCCGCTGTGGCGGCATGATCGCAGCGTGTAACAAAGGTGTGCACGATATTCCCAATGTCCCATATGACTTCTACATCGCAACTACGTCATGAAATTATCACTCCAGCGCCGTGCAGTGCAAAGTGTGACCGCAGTCTACGACGCTGGAGCGATAATCAAGCGACGCTGCAACGTCACGGATCGTGCCGTCGGAGCGATCAAAGTGCCACTGTGTGACAGTACCCTTAGAGAAAGTTAAGTTGACCATACACATTAGATCAGGGGTGGGAAACCTCACGCATGGGGTCCATTCACAGCCCTTGATGATATTTTATCTGGCCCCGGGCAGATTTCAGGGGACCGCAGTGCTTGGACCGGCGGCTGTATTTTGATGGCCTCCGGTTCATTCATTTCTTCTTGTATTGTATCTGAATTGTAAAGCACTGTGGAATATGTTGGCGCTATATAAATAAAGCCTATTATTATTATTCGTGCTCTGTGAGCTCACGCACGCAGTGTTCACTACTGAATGCTGAGACACATGCAATGAAAAATTACGTCCTGATACCAGTGCAAGCGTCAGGACGTACTTTATGGGTAGAGTTAGCGCACACTTTGTGCGGCCCCCGAAGGATGGTAGAAAAATCCAAATGGCCCTTGGCATAAAAGATATTCGCCACCCCTGCATTAGATCATTGGTGGCTTTGCCGGGCGATTTGGAGGAGCCCGGATGTGTATGGGGGCCTCCCACCATGCATACCAATGCTCTATAACATGATTTCAATAATGAAAGAAAATCAGATTATTTAAAAGGGTGAATATCATACATAAAATGCCATTTACAGAGACACAGGAAACATGGCATAGTTATATGCAACATATTCCCAGAATTGTCACACATGCAATGTGACTGTAGAACAGAAAGTACCTTGCTTTTATTACAATTTTTGATGATTTTCTTTTCATTATAAATATAAAACTTAGATTTAGGACCTTGTCCACAATCCAGCATTAACAAGTAATAACAGATGTTCAGAAAACAGGTATTGTGCTCCTCAATGGATAACTTAAAGCTCTTGGGCCCCAATGCAAAAGCTCCTATGAGGTCCCTAATTATTGCAAGTCTTTAAAGAGACTTTTTGGGCTCTTTAGGCTCCAGTGTCCAGGTGCGATTGCAACCCCTGAACCTATTGTAGTTAAGCCCCTGGTGCTCCCTATATTTGGATGGTGACCATTACCGGTGCCGTCTGGTGTACTGCGCACAAATGTTGGCAACATTTTCACTTTTGCAATTTCATGAGTCTTCTTCTTCAATCCATTCTCCATCTCAACCCGCATCCTTCTCTTCACCTCCAACAACTGTTCATGACTGAGGTTGAATTCCTCGAGTGTCTCATCCATCTGTCTCCTCTGTTCAGCCAAACGGTAAGCCACTGCTGTCACCATAGCGGCTCCCTTACCACTGCCGCTCTCGGACAACAGAAATCGCACATCTGAGTCAGGGACCAATCGCCTCACTGTTTTGTGTAAGCGTCTGGCGTATCTGCACAAAACATATAAGAGAAAATATTACGTTAACTGTATCCATCAGGTCTATTACGACTAAACTTTCTTTCTTTATATAAGATAGAGCAACAAGGAGAAAGGACCAAAAGTGCAATGTGCAGAACCATGCGGGACCCACGTAGGCGTCAGTTCTCATCGTAATAGCCAATGGCAAATCCAACACAAAAGAAACGTTATGACTCTCACCAACTTTCTTAAACTAACACCTTGACCATTAAGCTTGGTATCATAGTTTCATGGTTTTAAGGCTGAAACAGAGACATAACCTAAAATGTTGATCCAGAAGAAGGCAAAAAAGCACGCAAGGTAGATGCCAATTGCCCCATGTTAGGGGAAAAAGTCTTTGCCGACCCCACATGCAGCAATCAGACTAGTTCTCTGGATTAACTTTCCATCACAGAATCTAGTACACATAGTCTGTAATATCATACTAATCAGAAAAGGCTTCCAGGCCTTTCTTGTACTTTTTTAGTGAATTAAGTATTACAACATCATGTGGCAGAACGTTTCATAGTCTCACTGCTCTTCCAGTAAAGAATCTGCATCTGTGATTATGATTAAACCTTCTTTCCCCTAGACGCGGGGGATGCCTCCTTGTCATCATCACAAGCTTAAGTTAAAAAGATATGTAAGTAAGATCTCTATACTGTTCCTTCATATTTTTGTACGCTGTAATAAGATCGCCATTGTTATGGTTAGTTTATTGAGCGGGATGTAGCATTTCCTGGTTGTATATTTTAGGAAAATAATATTATCAATGAAGGCTACTAGATTTCTGGAGATGGGACATTTATCTAGGGAGTTATTCTGTTTGCCATTTTCTCCACCTAATGTGCAGTCGGCATCAGAATCATAAGAGGATATATTTAATGGCTTATGGAGCAACATTATAGTTACATATAGAAATGTTTAAAAATCCATTTTAGTAAAGTAGAGTAAGGAAAGTTTCCAACATCTAGAACAAATATACAATAATGGTGTCAAAGTAATTAGGGATATTGAATATCCCAAATACCCACTTCTGAGAACATCAGGTGAGTGACGATGATGATGGGAGGAGAGAGATCAATGATCAATTAATCACAGCTGGGACACTTACTGTGGATGCATCTTGTACAACGATCCATCAATGCCAACTGTGGTGCGCAGTCTGGGAACACCTTTGTTGTCCCGAAGACGGGTTAGGATCCCACCCAGTGTAGAGGCGATCAGGTTAGCTGAGCGGAAGGAAACAATTGTGCAGACATGTTGGACAGCGATACAATCTTCATGGGAGGGTTCCACCCCCAATCTGGTCAATATGTCTTTGGCTTTGCTTAAACCTTCTTTGCTCCTGAAAAGAAAATATGAATTATTGAAATGAGCACATACTGGCAGGTAATACACGACTCCTTATGACCTGTATTGTTATGACTAGGTGTTATATATATATATATATATATATATTATATATATATATATATATATACAGGCCCTTCTCAAAAAATTAGCATATAGTGTTAAATTTCATTATTTACCATAATGTAATGATTACAATTAAACTTTCATATATTATAGATTCATTATCCACCAACTGAAATTTGTCAGGTCTTTTATTGTTTTAATACTGATGATTTTGGCATACAACTCCTGATAACCCAAAAAACCTGTCTCAATAAATTAGCATATCAAGAAAAGGTTCTCTAAACGACTTATTACCCTAATCTTCTGAATCAACTAATTAACTCTAAACACATGCAAAAGATACCTGAGGCTTTTAAAAACTCCCTGCCTGGTTCATTACTCAAAACCCCCATCATGGGTAAGACTAGCGACCTGACAGATGTCAAGAAGGCCATCATTGACACCCTCAAGCAAGAGGGTAAGACCCAGAAAGAAATTTCTCAACAAATAGGCTGTTCCCAGAGTGCTGTATCAAGGCACCTCAATGGTAAGTCTGTTGGAAGGAAACAATGTGGCAGAAAACGCTGTACAACGAGAAGAGGTGACCGGACCCTGAGGAAGATTGTGGAGAAGGACCGATTCCAGACCTTGGGGAACCTGAGGAAGCAGTGGACTGAGTCTGGTGTGGAAACATCCAGAGCCACCGTGCACAAGCGTGTGCAGGAAATGGGCTACAGGTGCCGCATTCCCCAGGTAAAGCCACTTTTGAACCATAAACAGCGGCAGAAGCGCCTGACCTGGGCTACAGAGAAGCAGCACTGGACTGTTGCTAAGTGGTCCCAAGTACTTTTTTCTGATGAAAGCAAATTTTGCATGTCATTCGGAAATCAAGGTGCCAGAGTCTGGAGGAAGACTGGGGAGAAGGAAATGCCAAAATGCCTGAAGTCCAGTGTCAAGTACCCACAGTCAGTGATGGTGTGGGGTGCCATGTCAGCTGCTGGTGTTGGTCCACTGTGTTTCATCAAGGGCAGGGTCAATGCAGCTAGCTATCAGGAGATTTTGGAGCACTTCATGCTTCCATCGGCTGAAATGCTTTATGGAGATGAAGATTTCATTTTTCAGCATGACCTGGCACCTGCTCACAGTGCCAAAACCACTGGTAAATGGTTTACTGACCATGGTATTACTGTGCTCAATTGGCCTGCCAACTCTCCTGACCTGAACCCCATAGAGAATCTGTGGGATATTGTGAAGAGAAAGTTGAGAGACGCAAGACCCAACACTCTGGATGAGCTTAAGGCCGCTATTGAAGCATCCTGGGCCTCCATAACATCTCAGCAGTGTCACAGGCTGATTGCCTCCATGCCACGCCGCATTGAAGCAGTCATTTCTGCCAAAGGATTCCCGACCAAGTATTGAGTGCATAACTGAACATTATTATTTGATGGTTTTTTTGTTTGTTATTAAAAAACACTTTTATTTGATTGGACGGGTGAAATATGCTAATTTATTGAGACAGGTTTTTTGGGTTTTCAGGAGTTGTATGCCAAAATCATCAGTATTAAAACAATAAAAGACCTGACAAATTTCGTTGGTGGATAATGAATCTATAATATATGAAAGTTTAATTGTAATCATTACATTATGGTAAATAATGAAATTTAACACTATATGCTAATTTTTTGAGAAGGACCTGTATATGCTGTAAGTAGATAGTAACTTACTTCTCTATGGCAGATACGTGTTTCGTTTCAAATTTCCCTCTAGTTAGCAGCTCTGGAGTGATCCTTCCTTCGAAAAGAAGTCCTTCTTTGGCCATTTTTACCAAGATAAGTCTGACAAGTTCTCCCATATACATTCCACTGACCATCTTCTCAAACCTGCAGAGAAAGAAACACATTGCGCATACTGACATTGCAAAAATTTGATTACTCACGACAAGGCAATATGGTCTTCAATTTTCTTCCATGTCATTACCATTGAGTAGAGATGAGTGAACCTGAATTAGGAGTTCATACCACACACACCTAGTGTCCGATGCTGAACTTCGAACACAGACTTCAAGAGAGAGACAGAGATTCCAGCTCCAAATTTCAGGTCCTCATTGATTACTATAGAGTTCGAGTTCAAGTTCAGGTACAGTTCTGGTACCCGAACTAAACTTTGGACTAAAGTTCAATCAAACCTGGCGAACCTGAAATTCCATGGGTCCATTCTTCCCTACTGACGGTACAGACTGAGAGCGGATTTAGGAGCTCAGGCAAGGTACACGGCCCCGGCGTCTTCACCATCAGAAGTAATCTGGGGAACAGAGCGAGCTAGGGCACCCCTATCGTTAGGGACAGGGAAGGAGCCCCTGGTCCCGGAACACTCAACACATGCCCATAGTTTACACCACCCAGAGCTATATATATATATATATTTATATATATATATATATATATATATATATATATATATATATATGCATATATATTATTACATTCTTCGATCACCTGATGCTTATGTTTCTCACTACTTTGTAAAAGTGGACATGTACACTACTATTCTTGAAATACATTGGTTAGAACCATTTTTTGGATTTTCTTCTATAAAACTCTGCTTCTCCACTGTCTTGGCCTTGAAGAATGCCATTTCAGTAGGTATAACTGACTGCCCCTAGTAGATGTCACTAATGTGTCTCTAGGACCAGCATTGGGATTAGGAGTCTGCAGTGCAGGGCGCTAATATGCATTGTCAGCAAATGTTTCAGAGTTAAATGGTAACTAGGCTTTTAAATATGGTTTGATAGATCCTGTTCAATAGTGTTAACAGGTGGTATCCAATACCAGGGACTGCCATTGATTGATCAAAGAAGTGCTCATCTAATCCCCTGTGCACAAGCTGAGGTACATTGAGCCTCTACAGACCTCTGAAAACTTTTCCACATGGTTTGAGAAATTGGTGGGAGAACTTGGACCCCACCTATCAACATTACTAAAAAGGAGATACAACAATTTAGTAAAATGTGCCCATAAACCTTCACTTGCTGTTGTCTGATCAGTCATCCAGCAGACAGCTTTCTCCAACTCTCCCATACACACGTACACTTGGATCAACCACCAAAGTTAATGTAGCACCTTCCACATTCAACAAATGCAAAAGTGACTTTTAGGGTTTGAGCAGCCCCAGATGAGTGCAGTTACTTACAGCTGCTTTCCTGGATTCAGGGAACCTCTGTCAATCTCTCGATCAAATTCAGTCCTAATGTCTTCCAAAGATCCATCATCCCCAAAAGATCCCCATTCAGTGTTAATGCACATTCTCCCCTCATCTCCTTCTACTAAATCAATGTGTCTCAGCTCCTCCATGTAGCAGGCATTCGTTCCAGTACCTTAGAAGATAAATCACAGTAAGTCAAATGGAAAACTATCCAACATTAGACTCCTATACACAAAGGATTGTATCATGTTACCGATGATTATGCCAACTTCACAGCGCTGATCATCAAATCCACAAGTCATCATTGTCCCAACGGTATCATTTACAACAGCCATAATGTCTGCATCATAGTCCTATGAACAAGGACAGAACAATAAGAAAGCAATAACTTACTAACGTATAAATAAAACTATTTAAAAAGGATCTGTCAGCAGGTTCTAAAAACAGCATAATATAGAGGCAGAAACCCTGATTCCAGGGATAAGTCACTTGCTGGGCTACTTGCTGTAGTTTTGATAAAATTACTGTTTTCTCTCCTGCGTATCTAGCAGTTCTCTGAATGTTAAGCTGTGTATAACTGCCCACATCACTGACAGCTTTCTGCCCATAGAAAGCTGCCAATCAGTGGTGGGGTCGGGGTTGTACAGCACTCATGAATATACTTGACTACTTGGCAGCAGGTTTACTAGTCCTCTACTGATAATCTGCTGCTGATAAAACCGCGATTTTATCAAAACTACACTAGGCAGCCCAGTAAGTGACACATTGCTGGAATCAGGGTCTCTGCCTCTACATTATGCAGCTCTCGGAGTAAGTGGTAAAAACCTGGTGACAGATTCCCTTTCAGAGGATAGTGAAATCCTTTTTAGGAATAAGCCATATATAATTAATGCATCATTTATTAAATTATTCATATTTTACCATAGATGCATTTATGGTAATCACAGTACATAATGATAGTTATCTGTGACATCTGTACTTCCAAAATAAGATAGCTCTAGAAACCCTGCGTAGGTCATACTGATAGATCAACGTACGGTAGATATATTCGTCATAATACATTGAAAGTTCATTTTTAGAAGTTTATTCCTTTCTGTGCAGAATACTTTCAACTTCTGCTCAAAAGACACAACGACTCACCCCTCGTTTTTTGATGGCCTTGTTCAGCAGTTTAACCACATCCATCCCTTCGACTCCACTGGCCTTGAATCGTTTGGTCCATGTGAGCAGCACACCCTGTAGCAATAATACCGAAATAAGGGGCATATTCTAGTGATATACAGCAACCCTTCTATAGCAGGACACAGGGGTAAACTATGATAAAACTGTACTTCTCTATATCTCACGGTATTCTATTTGGAGACATTGACACCAAAGTGGCAGAAATACTCCTACTTAATAGGGAACTGCGGAAATACATAAAATGCAATTTGTCCCACTCATCACTATCCAATTACAGGTAACGTATCACAAACATTGACCTCTCTCTCAAAACCATTAATATGATTGTGTAGCCCTTTATAAGCCAGTCTATCTTTTATCTTCTACAGGGCTACACAAGCATATTAATTGCCTGGGGATACAATTTTTAACACTGTCCCATTAAGGTAGAAATGATGGCAGTCAGGGGCATGGCTTTTGTATCCTGACTCTGGAGCCTAAACGAGCCCAAGGGCAGGGGTGGACATACCGCCGATGCAGCTGCAAAGGGGCCCGGAGGTGGATGGGGGTCCTTGCAGGCAGGCAGGGCCGGCGTCACCACCCAATGCAACTGACAAGTGCCGGTGCTCACCCATGTTTTAAACTGTTTGAAATACCTCTCCCTCTTCCTCCGCAGCTCCGGTCTCTTCTGCGTCTTCTGACTCTGACGTCTCAGGGCATAGGACGCAATGACGTCACTACCGTGCGCCCTCTGTCCT
Organism: Ranitomeya variabilis; assembly: GCF_051348905.1. Taxonomy (NCBI): domain Eukaryota; kingdom Metazoa; phylum Chordata; class Amphibia; order Anura; family Dendrobatidae; genus Ranitomeya; species Ranitomeya variabilis. The sequence goes on from NC_135235.1 coordinate 103,605,063, forward strand.
GAGCACTGCACAGAAACAGAAGTCGCTGAGCAGACCGGACCTGAGGGAGAGGTAAGAATGTGATTATTTTTTTTTATATGTCAAACATTAAAGGGGGTCCATTTTGTATGGAGCATTATATGGAGCCCATCCTATATGAAGCATTATATGCGGCCCATTCTGCATGGAGCATTATATGGGACCCATTCTGCATGGAGCATTATATGGGACCCATTTTGCATGGAGCATTATATGGGGCCCATTCTGCATGGAGCATTATATGCGGCCCATTCTGCATGGAGCATTATATGGGGCCCATTCTGCATGGAGCATTATATGGGGCCCATTCTGCATGGAGCATTATATGGGGCCCATTCTGCATGGAGAATTATATGGAGCCCATTCTGTATGGAGAATTATATGGGTCATTCTGTATGGAGCATTATATGGGACCCATTCTGTATGGAGCATTATATGGAGCTCATTTTGTATGGAGAATTATATGGGGTCATTCTGTATGGAGCATTATATGGGACCCATTCTGTATGGAGCATTATATGGAGCTCATTTTGTATGAAGCATTATATGGGGCCCATTCTGTATGAAGCATTATATGGGGCCCATTCTGTATGGAGCATTATATGGAGCTCATTTTGTATGAAGCATTATATGGGACCCATTCTGTATGGAGCATTATATGGAGCCCATTCTGCATGGAGCATTATATGGGGCCCATTCTGTATGGAGCATTATATGGAGCTCATTTTGTATGAAGCATTATATGGAGCCCATTCTGTATGGAGTATTATATGGGACCCATTCTGTATGGAGCATTATATGGAGCTCATTTTGAATAGAGAATTATATGGGGTCATTCTGTATGGAGCATTATATGGAGCTCATTTTGTATGGAGAATTATATGGGGCCCATTCTGTATGGAGCATTATATGGAGCTCATTTTGTATGGAGAATTATATGGGGTCATTCTGTATGGAGTATTATATGGGACCCACTCTGTATGGAGCATTATATGGAGCTCATTTTGTATGAAGCATTATATGGAGCCCATTCTGTATGGAGCATTATATGGAGCTCATTTTGTATGGAGCATTATATGGAGCCCATTCTGTATGGAGCATTATATGGAGCTCATTTTGTATGGAGCATTATATGGAGCCCATTCTGCATGGAGCATTATATGGGGCCCATTCTGTATGGAGCATGATGTGAAGCTCATTTTGCATGGAGAATTATATGGGGTCATTCTGTATGGAGCATTATATGGAGCCCATTCTGCATGGAGCATTATATGGGGCCCATTCTGTATGGAGCATTATATGGAGCTCATTTTGTATGGAGAATTATATGGGGTCATTCTGTATGGAGCATTATATGGGACCCATTCTGCATGGAGCATTATATGGAGCCCATCCTATATGAAGCATTATATGGGGCCCATTCTGCATGAAGCATTATATGCGACCCATTCTGCATGGAGCATTATATGGGGCCCATTCTGCATGGAGCATTATATGGGGCCCATTCTGTATGGAGCATTATATGGAGCCCATTCTGTATGGAGAATTTTATGGGTCATTCTGTATGGAGCATTATATGGGACCCATTCTGTGTGGAGCATTATATGGAGCTCATTTTGTATGGAGAATTATATGGGGTCATTCTGTATGGAGCATTATATGGGGCCCATTCTGCATGGAGCATTATATGGGGCCCATTCTGTATGGAGCATTATATGGAGCCCATTCTGTATGGAGAATTATATGGGTCATTCTGTATGGAGCATTATATGGGACCCATTCTGTATGGAGCATTATATGGAGCTCATTTTGTATGAAGCATTATATGGAGCCCATTCTGTATGGAGCATTATATGGAGCTCATTTTGTATGGAGAATTATATGGGGTCATTCTGTATGGAGCATTATATGGAGCTCATTTTGAATGGAGAATTATATGGGGCCCATTCTGTATGGAGCATTATATGGAGCTCATTTTGTATGAAGCATTATATGGAGCCCATTCTGTATGGAGCATTATATGGAGCTCATTTTGTATGAAGCATTATATGGGGCCCATTCTGTATGGAGCATTATATGGAGCTCATTTTGTATGAAGCATTATATGGGACCCATTCTGTATGGAGCATTATATGGAGCCCATTCTGCATGGAGCATTATATGGGGCCCATTCTGTATGGAGCATTATATGGAGCTCATTTTGTATGAAGCATTATATGGAGCCCATTCTGTATGGAGTATTATATGGGACCCATTCTGTATGGAGCATTATATGGAGCTCATTTTGAATAGAGAATTATATGGGGTCATTCTGTATGGAGCATTATATGGAGCTCATTTTGTATGGAGAATTATATGGGGCCCATTCTGTATGGAGCATTATATGGAGCTCATTTTGTATGGAGAATTATATGGGGTCATTCTGTATGGAGTATTATATGGGACCCACTCTGTATGGAGCATTATATGGAGCTCATTTTGTATGAAGCATTATATGGAGCCCATTCTGTATGGAGCATTATATGGAGCTCATTTTGTATGGAGCATTATATGGAGCCCATTCTGTATGGAGCATTATATGGAGCTCATTTTGTATGGAGCATTATATGGAGCCCATTCTGCATGGAGCATTATATGGGGCCCATTCTGTATGGAGCATGATGTGAAGCTCATTTTGCATGGAGAATTATATGGGGTCATTCTGTATGGAGCATTATATGGAGCCCATTCTGCATGGAGCATTATATGGGGCCCATTCTGTATGGAGCATTATATGGAGCTCATTTTGTATGGAGAATTATATGGGGTCATTCTGTATGGAGCATTATATGGGACCCATTCTGCATGGAGCATTATATGGAGCCTATCCTATATGAAGCATTATATGGGGCCCATTCTGCATGAAGCATTATATGCGACCCATTCTGCATGGAGCATTATATGGGGCCCATTCTGCATGGAGCATTATATGGGGCCCATTCTGTATGGAGCATTATATGGAGCCCATTCTGTATGGAGAATTTTATGGGTCATTCTGTATGGAGCATTATATGGGACCCATTCTGTGTGGAGCATTATATGGAGCTCATTTTGTATGGAGAATTATATGGGGTCATTCTGTATGGAGCATTATATGGGGCCCATTCTGCATGGAGCATTATATGGGGCCCATTCTGTATGGAGCATTATATGGAGCCCATTCTGTATGGAGAATTATATGGGTCATTCTGTATGGAGCATTATATGGGACCCATTCTGTATGGAGCATTATATGGAGCTCATTTTGTATGAAGCATTATATGGAGCCCATTCTGTATGGAGCATTATATGGAGCTCATTTTGTATGGAGAATTATATGGGGTCATTCTGTATGGAGCATTATATGGAGCTCATTTTGAATGGAGAATTATATGGGGCCCATTCTGTATGGAGCATTATATGGAGCTCATTTTGTATGAAGCATTATATGGAGCCCATTCTGTATGGAGCATTATATGGAGCTCATTTTGTATGGAGAATTATATGGGGCCCATTCTGTATGGAGCATTATATGGAGTACATTCTGCATGGAGCATTATATGGGACCCATTCTGTATGGAGCATTATATGGAGCTCATTTTGTATGGAGAATTATATTGGTCCCATTCTGTATGGAGCATTATATGGAGCACATTCTGCATGGAGCATTATATGGGACCCATTCTGTATGGAGCATTATATGGAGCTCATTTTGTATGGAGAATTATATGGGGTCATTCTGTATGGAGTATTATATGGGACCCATTCTGTATGGAGCATTATATGGAGCTCATTTTGTATGAAGCATTATATGGGGCCCATTCTGTATGGAGCATTATATGGAGCTCATATTGTATGGAGCATTATATGGAACCCATTCTGCATGGAGCATTATATGGGGTCATTCTGTATGGAGCATTATATGGGACCCATTCTGTATGGAGCATTATATGGGACCCATTCTGTATGGAGCATTATATGGAGCCCATTCTGTATGGAGCATTACATGGGGCCCATACTGTATGGAGCATTATATGGGGCCCATTCTGTATGGAGAATTATGTGAAGCTCATTTTGTATGGAGAATTATATGGGGTCATTCTGTATGGAGCATTATATGGAGCCAATTCTGCATGGAGCATTATATGGGGCCCATTCTGTATGGAGCATTATATGGAGCTCATTTTGTATGGAGAATTATATGGGGTCATTCTGTATGGAGCATTATATGGGACCCATTCTATATGGAGCATTATATGGAGCTCATTTTGTATGGAGAAATATATAGGGTCATTCTGTATGGAGCATTATATGGGACCCATTCTGTATGGAGCATTATATTGGGCCCATTCTGTATGGAGAATTATATGGGGTCATTCTGTATGGAGCATTATATGGGACCCATTCTGTATGGAGTATTATATGGGACCCATTCTGTATGGAGCATTATATGGGACCCATTCTGTATGGAGCATTATATGGGGCCCATTCTGTATGGAGCATTACATGGGGCCCATTCTGTATGGAGCATTATATGGGGCCCATTATACTGTATGGAGGACTATATAGGAGGAAATTGACTTTTGTAAAGGGTACACAGCTGAGGACAGAAGAGAGGGTCAGGGAGCTTCACCATAGCGTTGAAAGTTGTATGCTGAGGCTGGAAGTAATGAAACCAGTTGGGTGCCGATCCTGCTGGTGAACTCAGCCATGAACAGTTAAAGAAGCAAAGGATTTCTCAGGCACGCCAACGAGGTTGGTGAAAATGATTACACTGGTCAACAGCATTTTTGGTGCCAAAGATATTTCATCGAATTTAGGGTATTTTTGGGGTGCTGATTCTGAATATGTCATCAGTTTTGCCAGATTGGCTCAAGTTTTTGAGATTTTTGGTATCTTATTTATAGCACTTGTTGGTAAATGCGACGCATCATCTCATTAATTTCTTTGGATTAGTACTTGAACTGAGCAGTTCTCAATATTGTTTTGTGTTAATTAGTGTTCTAAAAGTTTGTTCATAGCTTGATTTTTGCACTAACTTTATGTTGTTGTCTGTTTTCCAGTGAAAAGCATGAACTCATCAAGAAGAAGTTGTCTTAACGATCCAGACTCATTCTGTTACATTTGTGGTGAATACACACTGCCAAAACATAGAAGAAACATAACAGACTTCGTAAAAAAAGTGTATTTTGCCTATTTTGGGGTTATGCTTGGGGACCAAGACAAGTTTTGGGCACCACACATAGTGTGCAAAGCATGTATCGAATTATTACGAAAATGGAGCAAAGGACAAAGAAAAAGCTTCAAATTTGGTGTTCCAATGGTGTGGAGAGAGCCAAAAAATCATCATGATGACTGTTATTTATGGTAAACACAGGTACAGGCACATCTTCACAATGAGGGACAGGCCTTCTTGCAGATTCCATGTTACTCCCATTTTCGTTTCTTATGCTTATTGAATCCTTGCACTTGCACTGCACAGAAATAACAGTCATCATGATGATTTTTTGGCTCTCTTTACACCATTGGAACACCAAATTTGAAGCTTTTTCTTTGTCCTTTGCTCCATTTTCGTAATAATTCGATACATGCTTTGCACACTATGTGTGGTGCCCAAAACTTGTCTTGGTCCCCAAGCATAACCCCAAAATAGGCAAAATACACTTTTTTTACGAAGTCTGTTATGTTTCTTCTATGTTTTGGCAGTGTGTATTCACCACAAATGTAACAGAATGAGTCTGGATCGTTAAGACAACTTCTTCTTGATAAAGTTAGTGCAAAAATCAAGCTATGAACAAACTTTTAGAACACTAATTAACACAAAACTATATTGAGAACTGCTCAGTTCAAGTACTAATCCAAAGAAATTAATGAGATGATGCGTCGCATTTACCAACAAGTGCTATAAATAAGATACCAAAAATCTCAAAAACTTGAGCCAATCTGGCAAAACTGATAGCATATTCAGAATCAGCACCCCAAAAATACCCCAAATTCATTAAAATATTTTGGACACCAGAAAAAATTTTTTTTTTTGTTGACCTGTGTTATTCTTTTATTCAGACATAAAGTGCAGCTAAAAACAGGGGAGTGGATTGTCCTCATCATAAGCGGAATGCCGGGCAGGGAGGGGGCCCAGACATATTTCTTGCACAAGAGCCCCAAGCTGTCAGTGTCCGCTCCTGCCCAAGGGCCAGTTTTTTCCATAACTGGGACCCAGGAACTTTGCGTTACTCTTCTGCAGACTCGTTACTTATCTAACAATTACTCACTAGCCGTATTTGCATTATGTTACCTCATCTAATTTTGATTGACTGCATGGGAAGGAAAAGGTGAATCCAACTGGCAGTTTCTTGTCTTTGATCTGCTTCTTCTCCATGAAGTCTCCAAGGCATTCAGCAACATGGTCAAAAAGCTGGAATAGAGAAAAACAGTACACTACATTACTGCAGGAATAATAAAGAAAATGAACACATCGTACAAAAGGTGAGACAGGCACTGCGGGTGAAATAAGTATTGAACACGTCACCGATTTTTCTATATCACAAGTCAGTGAATTATTAATATTTAGAGCACTGTGTCCTAACCTACCGAAACTTTATATACATAGCGGCTGAAGTAAGTATTGAACATGTCATCAGTTTTCTAAGTAAATATATTTCTAAAGGTGCTATTGACATGAAATTCTCACCAGATTTTGGTAACAACTCATCCAATCCACGCAGGCAAAAAAATCAAACCATAGATGTCCATAAATTCAGATATGTGTAATAATGAAAAATGACACAGGAAAAAGTATTGAACACACTTATTAAAATTTAATTAATACTTCGTACAAAAGCCTCTACCGACGTCTGATGAGAATTTCATGTCAATAGCACTTTTAGAGTGATGGGGCGTGACTTCCGACGTCATTGTGATTGACAGCCAGCTCCCCCAGTTAGGCAGCGGGGATCCAGTTATCAATCAGAATGACGTCGGAAGTCCTGCCCCGTCGACAAAATGGAGTGTAAAAGAAGCCTCTGCTCTGTTGCGTGACATCACAATAACAGTAATTTTGACCATGGGTGTCCCATCTTTTACAAGCCACTGTATATCTATAAACCAAGGCTGCAGAGGATATTACTGTTTGCTGGAAAGTTTATGGGACTAAAGAGGCCACAAAATGTTAAGTAAATTCAGCTGCCAAGACAGTCGTTAACATGTTTTCCCATGTATACGTTGTCATAAAGATTGGTCGGCGCACTTTGACAGGATGCGAATGTTTCTCAAGTTTCACACGTCACCATTCACAGGCCGAGTATTAACCGTCCCGAGTCTCCAGACTCGTATGCCTATACGGTTATTGAGTTTAGGCCCGGAGAGCTGTGGCCGGTCTGGACACTGACATCAGTACTTGGACTGTGAATGTGAAATATGGGAAAGTGCCAACAGTAATATGAGTAAATGACACAACTGTAGCGTTCACTTCATTATAGCCCCAGAACGATTGACTTGGTCATTGCAGAAGGACAATATTTTTCATTTATGGATGGAGAAGTTTGGATCATGGTCAATCTCTTTTTAATGTGTGACTTTTTCCTAATGATAGAAATGGAAGCACGTGGAGCAAATTTCCCACGTCTGCCCGTATTACGGCTGCGCTCATATTGTCATCTGGGGTGAATGCAGCGGATGCGAACTACAGAAGAAACAGTTATCCTACTAACAAATGAACACAAAGGTTAATTGTAATGGTCGGCTGTTTACTGAAATATTGTTTCTTAAAATGTTCCTAAGTACCCCCCCCCCTCCACCGCCAGGGATAGACCGCCTGACCACACGCAATTACCATTGTTCTATACATCTGAGCTGCCTCGATATCACAACATCTGTTACATGATGTCAAATAAGGCAAGAAAAATTAAAAAAATATAAGAATAACTAGAAAGACTTTGAAGAAAATCCACCTGCCATCTACAAACCATAGTTTACCTGGCCATAATTTAGATGTTGCTTTCAAGGGTATCATTTTGTAAAATGTTGTAGTTTAACTTTTTTTTTTGCTTACACTGGGTTGTCGCTGTGACTGTCCCGGATTAAAATAAATAGTCGTTGTAATAGGGAAGAATACATTACAGGGCTACACAGAACTTCCCATATCTGTCCTCTTGCCTGCAAATCCATCAGTGGCATCCATTGACTGACAGCCGCCTGTAGCCTGGAGGCTACTAATGTAGTATATGTTAGAAGGGCTTACTCCACTATTAGATGTGAGCATTAGCATGAAGCATTTAGCATGGAAAGACACATAATGAAACCACAGGTTATTAATAGATTGCTCTCATCAGCGACTCTTATTCCCCTTGGGCATAGAGGAACATGCTAGCCAACAAAATAATATCTGCAGCTCTTGCACCAGGGAAATTGTTGATAGCATTACAGAGAATCTGTCAGCAGGTTTTGCTACCCCAATTCAGAGCAGCATAATGTAGAGTCAGAGACCCTGATTCCAGTGATGTGTCACTTATTGGGCTGCTTGCTGTCATTATGATAAAATCGCAGTATAGTCTGCTGCAGATCTATCCGTTCTCAGAAAACTGAGCTCTACAGTGTGTCCGTAAAGTCATGGTGCACTTTTGACCAGTCACTGGAAAGCAACAAAACAAGATAGAAATGTGAAATCTGCTCCAAATAAAAGAAAAACTCCCCCAGTGCACCTATTCAGTGGACTTTGATGTGGGCTCCATTTGTTGCCCTACACACATCCAAACAATAGTGAAGTTCTTGCCACACACGGGTAAGGACGTCTGGTGTAACAGAGTGAATGACGTCTGTGATTCTCTGTTTTAAGTGATTAATGTCGTTGATACGTTCAATGTACACCGGTTGCTTCACTTAACCCCAAAAGTAAAAGTCTAAGGGAGTCAGATCCGGGGATCGTGGTGGCCATGGCTTGACAGAACCCCTGCCTATTTACCGCCAGGTGAATGTTCTATCCAGAAACTCACGAACAATGGTGGCGCAGTGTGGAGGAGCGCCGTCCTGTTGAAAGATGACACATTCTTGAAATTGTGGCACTGCATACAATTCCAACACGTCAAGATACGGATTTGCCGTCACAGACCGCTCCGCGAAAAAAAATGGGCCCATCACCTTATCATGCATCAGGCCACACCACACGTTCACTTTAGGGGTGTTACATTCAGGTCGCCTCATCGCTAAACACAATCTTCTGCAAAAATCTTGCATCATTGTCAATCTCATGAAGCATATCTGTAGCAAACGCGCATTGTGTGGGTCTATCCACCGGTTTGATAGTGGGCAACAGAAGCAATTTGTACCTCGTAAAACAGAGACGTTTCTTTAACACCTTATGAACTGTAATCTTGCTTAGGTGTAATTATCGAGCACACGAACGCACAGATTTTTTTTAGGGCTCCTTAGGTAACTATCCCGTATAGCCTCTACAGACTCATCACTGACTGATGGCCCACCAGAACGGGGTTCCTCCACCAAACTGCCGGTTTCCTTCAACTGCTTACCCCACCGAGTAATGTTATTCCTATGTGGTGGCGCTTCGTTATAAACGCGCCCATATTCACGTAGCACTTTGGTCACGGATTCAAGTTTAGCGAGCCACAGAACACACTGAACTTTCCTCTGTACCGTCCACATCTCGACTGGCATGGAAAACCACACAGCTGGCATAGGCTTGTGGCTGCATGATGTCACAGACCTGGCAGTGTATTAATCAGAGTTCAGTTTATCAGGGGTTAATCTGACTGGGGGCTCAGCAACAGCTTAGGCTACTTTCACACTAGCGTCGTACTCGGCCCGTCGCAGAGCGTCGGGCCGACGTACCGACGCTAGCGTTGTATATGCCGCACAACGGGGGCAGCGGATGCATTTTTCCAGCGCATCCGCCGCCCCATTGTGAGGTGCGGGGAGGTGGGGGCGGAGTTCCGGCCGCGCATGCGCGGTCGGAAATGGCGGTCCGTCGGCCGCAAAAAACGTTACATGTAACGTTTTTTGCAGCCGACGGTCCGCCACAACACGGTGCAACCGTCGCACGACGGTTGCGACGTGTGGCAATGCGTCCCAAATGCGTCGCTAATGTTAGTCAATGGTGAAAAAACGCATCCTGCAAGCGCTTTTGCAGGATGCGTTTTTTCACCAAAACGACGCATTGCGACGTATTGCAAAAAACGCTAGTGTGAAAGTAGCCTGAAATGAGTTTGTGTTGTTTGATTGGTTCTTGTTATCTCTCCTCATGAACAGGTCTGATATGATTGGGCCAGAGAAAGGGCGCCAAAATGTAAACTATAAATAGAACCTGTGACTGGTCAAAAGTGCACCATGACTTTACAGACACACTGTATAAAACCCCGCCTATAGCAGTGATTGGCAGCTTTCTGTGTACACTGTGCATAGGCAGACAGCTGCCAATCAGTGATGTATACGTGGCTATACAGTGTTCATGAATATGGAAGACTATATGACAGTAAGGTTACTAGTCCTATAGTGTTAATCACCTGTTGAGAAAACGGTGATTTTATTGAAACTACAGGCCGGTAAGTGGCACAATACTGGAATCAGGGTCTGTGTCTACGTTATGCTGCTCTCAGACTAAATAGCAAAAACCTAGTGACAGCTTCCTAATATCTGTCTTTCATTCAGTAAGTAGAGGCTCCAGACTAATATATAGTCAATAAAGCTTGTGCCCTCTTCATGAATTCTTCTCCCATTTATAAAACATTTTAGTTCCACTTTTTCATTGTCATAAATGATTTCTATACACACACAGTAGTTAAAAGTAGGAGGGCTTGGTTGACCATTTGCTATGTATGGGTGTCTCTTGACTATCCCACAAACAGATTGCGTCAGGGAACAAAAGGATCAGGAAGTTGGAAATGAATCACCCAATCCTTTTGTTCTGTGGGCCGCGAGGCACCAACTTATTCATCTCTCTACACAGAGAACACAATAAAACACGGCCTGAACATGGGGAATATGGAAGAGATTGATTAGCCGAAAACTATCATTCGATATCCAATGTATATGGCTAGCTTTAGGAGTCACAGACATGCTACAGGCACCAGGTATATTGACGATACATAGACCAGTTAGAGTCACTAAAGTGTCACTTTAAAATACATGTGAATCACCATAAAATGTATACAGTAATATTTCCTCTACCATTTTTAGTGATCCATGTCTTTAGTCATGGATAACTTTATGACTAAGAAGGTGTTCAAAAAGATGTTGGAAGGAATAGGTTTGGCATGTTGGATTTCAGCATGCCCAATCCACAGAGGTGGCGGCAACAGATTACTCCAGTCTCCACACTGAAAAGACATGCATGTTCTGCACTATGATGACCACTTATGGTGGCTGCCATCAAAGGCCCCAATTCATCAAGACCGGCGTCGTTCATGCCAGTCTTGATCAGGGGGCGTAGAGGAGTCAATGGCAACTGGAGTAAGATTTGGGATGTAAAGAGCGCCACAGCCACCATGCCATTCCCGTCACTGCTCTGTCTATAACTCCGCCGATTTTGTCTGATACTGCTGTGAAAACTAGAGGAGTCACAAAATGTTTGAGCCATGCTGCGGGGGGCAAATATTTTCTGGCTTTTTAAAGTGTTATACATCAGATTCTGACATAAAAAATAAACTCTTTTTATGCATACAGAACTCTTACCCGTGTTCCAGTGCCGTGAATAATGTCCTCAGGTGTGTCATATATCTCACTTTCCATCTGAACCGTCTGCTTCTTTTCATGTGAAACCTTCACTCGCAGAATACGGAAATATGATCCACCAAGATCCAGTGCGATGAAGTCGCCCTTTTCTGTTTGACAAGACAAGAATTGCAGATATCTTTAGCAGATCAGGGCTACACTTTCTGTGATGGGAGGACGGTTTGCTATAATTACAGAGATTTTACTGCCCTTGTAACACAGAGTAAACACTATAACAGATGTCCCATTGTCAGGCTTGAGTGAATCCAGAGCCGCTACTACTTGAACTAAACACTGGATAATTCCAAATGTACATAAAATGGTTAATGCACAGCTAATGTGGCGAAAGTTATCCGAAATTAAGTATAATAGAATTAAGCAAAGCAAACAGTCTGCTCATCCTGGGAGAAAGCAACTCTGGCACTGAGCAGAAAACATCCCTTAGAAGGGACATAAATAATTATGCAGATTTTTTCCACTCTGGAGCATTTTCTTTTTCCAAAAAGTAGCAACGAAGAAGGCGCTACCTGTATATTGATGGAGTGCTAACCAAAGTTCATGTACGACAAATGCAATAAAAAAAATAGGAAAGACGTACAACAAATTGGTTTCTCTTCCTAAAGTTAAACAATGCAAATATTTATTATATAACAAACACAAAAGCCTAGAGAAGACAAAAACATAAAAAATTGCGCCAGAACGTGTTTCCTAAAGCTAAAAACTGGCACTGGGATATAAGCCATATGATCGACATGATAACCAATAGAACCATGTGGATATCCGAGATACTGTTAATATAAATAGACAATTCCTGGATCCGGCTGCAATTAAAACCATCACAGGCTGCAGGGGTTTTAATTGCAGCAGGATCCTACCTACCCATAAAGTTAGGCTTCAGGCTATGTGCACACGTCAGGATTATTTGCAGAATTTTCCTGAACAAAATCTGACTTTTTCTGCAAGAAATCCGCTCACGTTTTTATCGCATTTTTTTAATGCGTATTTTAAAAAAAAAATTTCGCGTTTTCTATGCGTTTTTTTCCGTGGAAAAAAAACCGCAACATGTGCACAAAAATTGCAGATTGCATTCTAATAAATGTAAGTGGTTTTTAGCGTTTTTTATGTGGAAAACCGCCGAAAAAAGACGAAGAAAACGCGAAAAATCCTGAACGTGTGCACATAGCCTCAGCCATAGGCCGGGGTCACACTAGACCGTAATACGGACGAGTGCTATGCGATAAAAAAATCACATAGCACTCGGCCCAATGTTAATCTATGGTGCAGCTCCCATCATCCGATATTTTCTCCACCGTATTCAGGATCCGAGGGAACTCGCAGCAGGCTGCGATTGTCAGTGTATCTCGGCCGAGACTCGCCAATGCAAGTCTATGGGTGCGAGAAAAAATCGGATTACACACGGACCATGCGTGTGCATTGCGAGAAATACGCAGCGGTGTTCTATAGAAAAGCCGGTAATTCAATTGCCGGCTTTGCATTTCTCCTTCACAAACCCGACAGGATATGAGACATGGTTTTCATACAGTAAACCATCTCATATCCCCCTTTTTTTTGCATATTCCACACTACTAATGTTAGTAGTGTGTATGTGCAAAATTTGGCCGCTGTAGCTGCTAAAATAAAGGGTTAAATGGCGGAAGAAATTGGCGTGGGCTCCCGCGCAATTTTCTCCACCAGAATGGTAAAGCCAGTGACTGAGGGCAGATATTAATAGCCAGGAGAGGGTCCATGGTTATTGGCCCCCCGTGGCTAAAAACATCTGCCCCCAGCCACCCCAGAAAAGGCACATGTGGAAGATGCGCCTATTCTGGCACTTGACCACTCTCTTCCCACTCCCTGTAGTGGTGGGATATGGGGTAATGAAGGGTTAATGCCACCTTGCTATTGTAAGGTGACATTAAGCCAGATTAATAATGGGGAGGCGTCAATTATGACACCTATCCATTATTAATCCAATTGTTGGAAAGGGTTAAAAAACACACACACACATGATTTAAAAGTAGTTTAATTAAATAAACACAGCGGTTGTTGTAATAATTTATTGTTCTCTCAATCCATCAGGAACACCCTCGCTTGGAAAAATAATAAACGCACAAGATACATACCTTCTGATGTCAGATCACGTCCAACGAGGTAATCCATCTGAAGGGGTTAACTAATATTACAGGCACGAGCTGCGATAAACCACTCGCTCGTACCTGTAATCCCCGGGTGCTGAAAGGAAAGCTGGATCTGTACTTACATTGAGTCGCGGTGATGCGCCCCTGCTGGATGTTCTCATGAACTGCAGCCTGGGAACTTTTTTCCACGCTCCAGGTCATATGAGAACATCCAGCAGGGGCGCATCACCGCGACTGAAGGAAATGTAGGTCAATGACCTACATTTCATTCATTCGCCGGGGAATTACAAGCACGAGCACCGCTGCATTTAGCAGGGCTCCTGCCTGTAATATTAGTTAACCCCTTCAGATGGATTACTTCGTGGGACGAGACGGTTCACCAGAAGGTATGTATCTTGTGCGTTTATTATTAGGGTGTTCCTGATGGATTGAGAGAACAATAAATTATTACAACAACCGCTGTGTTTATTTCATTAAACTACTTTTAAATCATGTGTGTGTGTTTTTTAACCCTTTCCAACAATTGGATTAATAATGGATAGGTGTCATAATTGATGCCTCTCCATTATTAATCTGGCTTAATGTCACCTTACAATAGCAAGGTGGCATTAACCCTTCATTACCCCATATCCCACTGCTACAGGGAGTGGGAAGAGAGTGGCCAAGTGCCAGAATAGGCGCATCTTCCAGATGTGCCTTTTCTGGGGTGGCTGGGGGCAGATGTTTTTAGCCACAGGGGGGCCAATAACCATGGACCCTCTCCTGGCTATTAATATCTGCCCTCAGTCACTGGCTTTACCATTCTGGCGGAGAAAATTGCGCGGGAGCCCACACCAATTTTTTCCGCCATTTAACCCTTTATTTTAGCAGCTACAGCGGCCAAATTTTGCACATACACACTACGAACATTAGTAGTGTGGAATATGCAAAAAAAAGGGGATATGAGATGGTTTACTGTATGTAAACCATGTCTCATATCCTGTCGGGTTTGTGAAGGAGAAATGCAAAGCCGGCAATTGAATTACCGGCTTTTCACAGATGTCGCGCTGAATGAAATATAAATACAGAATATATATATATGTGTCTCAATGACACATATATATATATATATACTGTATATATACTGAATATATATTTTCCCGAACATTTGAGCACATAAATCCATTAGATGTCGGTTTTGCAAGCTTGCGAGAAAATCTCGGCATACGGATGCCATACGGATGTCACACGGATGCCACACGGATCATTTGATGCGAGGAAATCGCATCCTCGCACTGCACACGGATCACTGTTTTTGAAACATTTGTGCGATTCTCGGCCGTGAAAAACGGACCGTTTTTTTATACGTTAAGTGTGTCCCCGGCCTTATAGAGGTGTTTGCACTATACAGGTTTCCAGCAAAACCGAAGACCACCTTGTCGTTGGCTGCAGGGCATGCATGAATTGGCCAAATTATGTGCTAAGTATCTCCATTTTTTCTTATTATCTAGAGCAGTAATGTTATTTACAGTCATGGTCAAAAGTATTCACACCCTTGCAATTCTGTCAGATAATACTGAGTTTCTTCCTGAAAATGATTGCAAACACAAATTCTTTGGTATTATTATCTTCATTTAATTTGTTTTAAATGAAAAAAAACACAAAAAGAATTGTTCTAAAGCCAAATTGGATATAATTCCACATCAAACATAAAAAAGGGGGTGGACAAAAGTATTGGCACTGTTTGAAAAATCATGTGATGCTTCTCTAATTTGTGTAATTAACAGCACCTGTAACTTACCTGTGGCACCTAACAGGTGTTGGCAATAACTAAATCACACTTGCAGTCAGTTGACATGGACTAAAGTTGACTCAATCTGTTGTCCTGTGTCCTTGTATGTACCACATTGAGCATGGAGAAAAGAAAGAAGACCAAAGAACTGTCTGAGGACTTGAGAAACCAAATTGTGAGGAAGCATGAGCAATCTCAAGGCTACAAGTCCATCTCCAAAGACCTGAATGTTCCTGTGTCTACCATGCGCAGTGTCATCAAGAAGTTTAAAGCCCATGACACTGTGGCTAACCTCCCTAGATGTGGACGGAAAAGAAAAATTGACAAGAGATTTCAACGCAAGATTGTGCGGATTTTGGATAAAGAACCTCAACTAACATCCAAACAAGTTCAAGCTGCCCTGCAGTCCGAGGGTACAACATTGTCAACCCGTACTATCCGTCGGTGTCTGAATGAAAAGGGACTGTATGGTAGGAGACCCAGGAAGATCCCACTTCTTACCCCGAGACATAAAAAAGCCAGGCTGGAGTTTGCCAAAACTTAACTGAAAAAGCCTAAAACGTTTTGGAAGAATGTTCTCTGGTCAGATGAGACAAAAGTAGAGCTTTTTGGGCAAAGGCATCAACATAGAGTTTACAGGAGAAAAAAAGAGGCATTCAAAGAAAAGAACACGATCCCTACAGTCAAACATGGCGGAGGTTCCCTGATGTTTTGGGGTTGCTTTGCTACCTCTGGCACTGGACTGCTTGACCGTGTGCATGGCTTTATGAAGTCTGAAGACTACCAACAAATTTTGCAGCATAATGTAGGGCCCAGTGTGAGAAAGCTGGGTCTCCCTCAGAGGTCATGGGTCTTCCAGCAGGACAATGACCCAAAATAAACTTCAAAAAGCACTAGAAAATGGTTTGAGAGAAAGCACTGGAGACTTCTAAGGTGGCTAGCAATGAGTCCAGACCTGAATCCCATAGAACACCTGTGGAGAGATCTAAAAGTGGCAGTTTGGAGAAGGCACCCTTCAAATATCAGGGACCTGGAGCAGTTTGCCAAAGAAGAATAGTCTAAAATTCCAGCAGAGCATTGTAAGAAACTCATTGATGGTTACCCGAAGCAGTTGGTTGCAGTTATTTTGGCTAAAGGTTGTGCAACCAAGTATTAGGCTGAGGGTGCCAATACTTTTGTCTCGCCCATTTTTGGAGTTTTGTGTGAAATGATCAATATTTTGCTTTTTGCTTCATTCTCTTTTGTGTTTTTTCATTTAAGACAAATTAAATGAAGATAATAATACCAAAGAATTTGTGTTTGCAATCATTTTCAGGAAGAAACTGAGTATTATCTGACAGAATTGCAGGGGTGTCAATACTTTTGGCCATGACTGTATATCTCATACATTTCATATTTACATGCTTTAGCACTACACAGTGCAACTTTGTTTATAAACAAAAGTCAGATAAGCAGTTCTTTTTCACTGGGCCAAAAGAAAAAGCGCCCCTCTCCCAATATAAATTCACCAGAGCATACAGTGAAGACAGTGGAATACTCCAAGCAGGTGTATATACAAAGAAAAAACGGAGTACAGAGACACCACCAATAAAATAGAAAATCATATTTTTATTTAAATATCATAAATAACAATTCCATAAAACATCATGTCAAATGACAGCAGCAGGAAGACAAAAAGGAAGGAGCCATGCTGATACAGCAGAAAGAGTTTGTTTGTTATGTATAGAAAAGGCTCCTCCTGGTTTGCACCTGTTCACACTAGTTTGCTGATTTGGAAGTGCCTGTCAGTCTTTTGTTATATGTGCAATAAAGTGCCACGTGCGGAGTCACTCACAGTAAATTGGCTCATAGAAAAAGCATCAAACGGGAAAGAGGAACCCACGCATGTCACCACAAGAGGTGGTTTCTTTTCTTCAGGAAGTTTTTGTGTTTGTTACATAAATATTTACATTAGTTGCACTTCCTAAATTTAAGCAATCTTTTGTACGCGTCTTTCCTCTTTTTTTGAATTTTATTTTCTTTTAGGGTCATGACACTTCCTATCTGTACAAAACACCAAGGGGCATAAAATGGAATGCGTGTCCATCTCATCTGCCCACTGCAGATAACTCACTCAATCCCAATTATACAGAAATTTGTACCAAAATTACAGTCTATTCAACTTCAGGAGTAAGGGAGTTCTGCACCCCACAAGCAGGGAGGGAAAAGTTTTGTATTCTGAATGATTGACAGCTTTACCCTGATTGATCATCATTTTAAATACCGGTAATACAGAGGACAGGTCAAAAGTTTGGACACGACTGTTAATTCAATAATTTTCTCAGTTTTTATTGGAGTTTGCATTTTGTTTATTCAGACTGAAAACAGCAAAACCATAAAGGAGCAAATATGAAAACAAGGATAAAGAAACAGATGTGAAACAAAGCAGAATATGTTTCAATGTATCCAGTAATGACAACTTTACGCCCCTTTAACATTCTCTCAAGCAGCTTCATCAGTGGTGTGAAATGGCTTCCATTGTATAGGTGTGCATCTTCAAGAGTTGATTTGTGGAATCACCTGCCTTGAGAAAGTGTTTGCCACTGTCAAACCAGAAAATGACAAGAACCACTCAACTATTTAAAAAGAAATTGCAGTCCATCATTACTGTAAGACATGAACGTTAGTCAATCCAGGAAATTGCTAGAACCTTGAAGGCATCCTCAATTTGAGTCATTAAAACCATCAATTGCTATGATGAAACTGGCTCTCATGAGGACCGCCCCAGGCAAGGAAGTCAAAGAATTACCTCTGCTGCAGAGTATAAGTTCTTTAGACTTACCAGCTTCAGAAACCAAAATTTGACAGGACCTCATATAACAGCCCTCATAAATGATGCACAGACATCAAGTAGCAGACACATCTTAACATAAACTGCCCAGAGGTGACTGCAAGAAGCAAGCCTTTATGGTCAAACGTCTGCAAAAAAAAAGTTATCACTCGGGACCACAAGCAAGAAGAGACTTGTGTGGGCCAAAGAACGCAAGGACTGGACATTAGGTCAGTGGAAACCTCTACTATGGTCTGATGTCTCAAAATATGAGATTTTGGGTACTAACCACCATGTCTTTGTGAGAAGCAGAAAAGGTGAGCAGATGTTTCCTCCATGTCTGATGCCTACTGTAAAGTGTGGAAGAAGATGTGGTATGGTGTGGGTAAACTTTGCAGGTGACACTGGCGATTTATATCACATTCAAGGCACATTGCTAGCAGAGTATTCTGCAACAACATACCATCCCAACTGATTTGCACTTAGTAGAAAAAAAAAATTGTGTTGCAAAAGGACGATGACCCCCAAAACACCTCCAGGCTATGTAAGGGCTATGTGGTCAAGAAGGAGAGGGATGGAGTTCTGCATCAGATGACATGGTCTCCACAATCCCACAACCTAACACAGTTCAGATAGTTTGGGATGAGTTGGACCACAGAGTGAAAGGAAAGCATCCATCAAGTGCTCAGCACCTCTTGGAACTCCTTCAAGACTGTTGAAAAGCCAGTCCAGGTGAAGACCTGACAAAGATTCTTCAGAGACTGTCAAGAGTGTGTAAAGCTGTCAGAGTAAAAGTTGGGAACCTTGAGGAACCTAAGGTTTAATATATTCTGGTTTGTGTCACATGTGATTCTTTACTCCTTATTTCCATGCGTGCTCCATTGTGGTTTTGCCGCCTTCAGTCTGAATGTATATAATGTGCACATTCCAGTAAGAAAACAAAGAAAACCAGTGCATGAACAGGTTTTTCCAAACTTCTAGTGGATTTCCTGACTTTTTTGTATTTATTATGGATTTAAGCTAAGGATACACTGAGACAGCAATTCTCAGACAAGTCGTATGACCAAAAACACTTATGGAGCTTATCAGCGACTTGCTGTAGAGTGACTATTTTAGATCTGTGATTTTGCTGTAAGTGAGTCACATGTGACTTAAAACCAGTAGCAGAAAATGAAACACATTTGGAAACATATGCCATTGCTGGATTAGGTGTAAGTTGCAGGTCACAGTGCAGCACCATAGGAAATTATTACGGTAGATACAGTGTGACACTGTGATCTCTATTTTGCACACAACATGTAGACCTAGCCTTAGGCCGGAGGCACATTACAGCGAGATACGGCCGAGTCTCGCAGGTTAAAACCAAGCTCTGGCACCTTCACTCCGGAGCGGAGCGTGCGGCTCCATGTATTGCTATGCGGCTGCACGCTCCGCTCCGGAGTGCCGGTGCCAGAGCTTGGTTTTAACCTGCGAGACTCGGCCGTATCTCGCTGTGTGTGATCCCAGCCTTAAAGTAATAATCAGTTGTGCCTGTGTGTCAAGTTTACATCTCAATCTATAGTCTGCTTTGCATTAGAGAGCATAACTGCAATGTAAAGTATGGGGTAGAAGAATATCAGAAGGTGTGCAAAAGCTCTGTAAAGTGTATGGCCAGAAATAGGGGAAACTCAGCCATGCTTTGAGTTGTACATGCTATAATGAAACAAGTTAGATTCTGATGTTAAAATAAATTTTTAGAAAAAGAAAACAGATCACAGCGGTTGTGATGATCTTGATCTGACTGAGTGTAAAAATTTGACTCTTTTGAGATACAAGAAATGCCTATTAAATAATTTAGCCAGAACATCTTGACTGCAGCTGCAGCTATTGATATCGCACCAGACACATGCTGCAATTGTCACGATTCCTCCGCTCAGAGTGTCTTGGATGCAGTAACTACATGAAAAAATTCCGGCACACTACTGACGATTAATTAGTCTCTCATTTATTAATTATTCTATACAACGGTGGAATTTCCAAAATATTATTTTCTTTTATTTCAAAGCAACGGTGGGTTTTCCAAAGTATTATTTTTCTTACACTTTGATATGACATTAGTTTCTTTATCTCAACGTTTCGGCTATGAAGCCTTTTTCAAGAGATTAAATGTCCCTCTTGTTCCGGTGTACATACCCGTGGGAGTATTTCCGGGTAAAAGTGCAGGTGAGAGACGTGTGCAAAGAAGAAGATCCGAAAAGGAGCGAAAAGAACCGAGGGAGGCCGAAATGGTGCGCCTGCGCAGTAGTGTCCAAGCCCGGACCCTAATTTCCACCTGAATGCATTCAGTGGAGAGTGTCCTGTGTGGGCTGGCAGATCTGCAGATACAGTGCTGTGAATTTTACAGATGCAGAGAGCAGTAGAGCAGGACAGCAATTAATCAGACAGAGCCAGGTTAAGCTCTGGCCGGCAGCTTTCCCTGGTTGTCTGTAGAAGTGAAAGTAAAACCAGCAAGCTAATATAATGATAATGTCATATCAAAGTGTAAGAAAAATAATACTTTGGAAAACCCACCGTTGCTTTGAAATAAAAGAAAATAATATTTTGGAAATTCCACCGTTGTATAGAATAATTAATAAATGAGAGACTAATTAATCGTCAGTAGTGTGCCGGAATTTTTTCATGTAATTACTATTTTTTCCTGAGCACCTCCCACAAAGTGAGCACCTTCCTTATCATTATATATTGGATGCAGTAACTGACAGCTCAGTCATCCAGTCTGGTGCAGGGGTGTGTTGAGCTATCAGTGTTTTGATGGATAGCTCAGCCATCCAATCTGGGAGGTGCTGAGGTTCTTTCAGGTGTTCCCTGTTCCAGGTAATTAGTAGGTGAGCTGTCAGTCCCAGATCTCTTCCAGACTTAGCATCTGCTCAGTTATTTACCTTGTATTTCTGTGCTCTATTTGTTGCTCTACTTCAGTATTCCCCAACTGCAGTCCTCAAGAGCCACCAACAGGTCATGTTTTCAAGATTTCCTTAGTATTTCACAGGAGGTGGAATTATTGCCTGTGAAGGTAATGCAATTATCACCTGGGCAATACTGAGGAAATCCTGAAAACATGACCTGTTGGTGGCTCTTGAGGACCGGAGTTGGGGAATACTGCTCTACTTGTTCCATCCATCCGTTTGCCTAACCCTTTTGCTCTGATCCGCCATCTTCCTGGTATTCTGATCTCGGACCATGACCTGACTTCGGCTTTGTCTTTCCCCTTTAGATTACTATGTGCTCTCTTGGTATCTGACCCTGTAATGTTTGACTACCCTGCCTCACGGCTTATCCGTGAGTAGTGACTAGCTTCACAGCAATTATCCTTTTCCGCCAAGACAGGAACAGGAAGCACATTACATTTTAAAACAAGTTCTACTTTCTCATTATCTCCTTTTTTCTTAACACTGAAATGTAACAAGACATGCACTAAAGCCAATGAATGGCTAAATTGCTTAGTCCCATGTGTCAGCTGAAATATAGCAACTGCGAATAAGAGATCCATCCTAAGAAGCGCTGTTCATCTGATTTTTGTTTTTTGTTTTTTTGCTTAATAACTAAGGATGTTGGCTGTGGTTTTATGTTCTGGGACTGGGGCTACTCCCTTGTTCAAGACTCTTATCTAGACACCACAGAACTCCCAACTGTTTGGACAGTCAAAGAGTAAAGGTACCGTCACACTAAGCGACGCTGCAGCGATACAGACAACGATGCCGATCGCTGCAGCGTCGCTGTTTGGTCGCTGGAGAGCTGTCACACAGACCGCTCTCCAGCGACCAACGATGCCGAGGTCCCCAGGTAACCAGGGTAAACATCGGGTTGCTAAGCGCAGGGCCGCGCTTAGTAACCCGATGTTTACCCTGGTTACCAGTGTAAAATGTAAAAAAACAAACACTACATACTCACCTTCGCGTCCCCCGGCGTCCGCTTCCCTGCACTGTGTGAGCGCCGGCCCTAACAGCAGAGCGGTGACGTCACCGCTGTGCTGTGCTTCCATTTTGCGGCCGGCCGGAGCTCACAGTCAGTGCAGGAAGCGGACAGCGAGGGACGTGTGACAGACATCAGAAGGTGAGTATGTACTGTTTGTTTTTTTACATTTTACACTGGTAACCAGGGTAAACATCGGGTTACTAAGCGCGGCCCTGCGCTTAGTAACCCGATGTTTACCCTGGTTACCATTGTAAAACATCGCTGGTATCGTTGCTTTTGCTGTCAAACACAACGAAACACGGCGATCTGACGACCAAATAAAGTTCTGAACTTTAATCAACGACCAGCGATATCACAGCAGGATCCAGATCGCTGCTGCGTGTCAAACACAACGATATCGCTATCCAGGACGCTGCAACGTCACGGATCGCTATCGTTATCGTTTAGTGTGACGGTACCTTAACACTCATGGTTCATCAGTTTGCAAGTCTATTTGCCTGGTGAAGATGAGGGATATTAAAATGACCTATTCCTTATACTAAGATTTTATGATGAGTATTTTTTTTATATAAATTTCTTTTTGTTGTTTTCTTATTACTGTCCATGTTACATTTGCCATTTGTCACAGTGGCCACTTGACCTAATGTTTAACCCATACTTCCTGTTCTTTATATGGCGATTAGCAGCAACAGACTGAGTCAGATACTATTTATTTGTATAGAAGCGTTAGCTAAGCATGCTCTAATCAAGTGAAGGGAGGGGGAAGGAGGCCAGTTGAAAGAATACCTATTGTCAATGGTGCTTCAGTATAGCGGTGTCACCTTTTATTGTAATCAGGGCGGATATACCATTGGTACAACAGATGCAGCCACACAGGGGCCCAAGAGCTAACGGAGCCGCACTACTACCTCCAAAGCAGGTGGGATTTTGCATGATGATGAGCTATCGGACAGCAAAGGGTCCATATATTGTTGTTGCATAGGGACCCACTCCTGTCTGTGTAAGGTCCTGATTGTATTCCTACTGTGATGATAATGAGACTGGTGTAAAGTCATCCATTGAGGACAGGTATGAGTCTAGTATACGGCCTAGTTGACATCTAAAATACAGATTCCGTACATTGCAAGAGATGGTTGGGGCTGGTACAAACCTCCCATTGATGCTCAGAACCTTCAGGTTACAACTTGTCTTATCTCCAAGGCTAATAAGTAAGGATAGCTATCTGGATGAATGGCATTTGCAAGTAAAATACCTGCACTACTATACAAATACAGATATGACCAAAGTCAGAGATTAACGCTGACATGATGCTTATGAAAAGAGGCAACTGCCTGTGAATTTCTGTGTATTTCTCTGTATGACATTTGTAATGGCAGTGAAAGAGTGGTGCAGCCGGGACTGTACATTAGGGGGCATCCGAGTGGGATTTAAACTTTCGCCTTTAAAATAAATATATCCCAATTTATATTGTAATGTACCAGTGGTGGTGACAGTTACGGTATATGAGGATTCCTTTCTTCACTATTTCGCTAGGAGAATTAATACCTTATCATATTGGCCATAGAGCTCATGCAGACGAGCGTAGAAATCGGCATCCGATTTTTAAGGATAGCTCTATATTATAAACCTAGGAAAATGTGTGTAATCATGTACACGGTTTAATAGAGTTGTATGGAAACAGACTGCAGACGGACAAAAGAAAATGAACACACGGATGGCACATAGATGAAAATTTTATGAAAATTCGAAAAACAATCATCCGAGTTTTTTTAATGAAATTCTGACAATTTTTCATATGCTCGTCTGCAGGCAACCGAATCAGAGGGACAACTATAGGGGTTTCATTATAAACAGTCACATCTGGGCCCTGGTCTACAACTTTGGAAGCACTATAGATGACACATGGTAGGTAGAAACACTGTTACAGATTTTGCACTGGTGCCATGGATCTTAATATTAATCCTCTGGTCATGGTATAATAGGAACCTAATCCAGGATGGCACATGAATGCGAGCTGTGCGAGAATGGCAGCTGTGTCTGTCAACAAAGTGTCCAGAGAATGGAGCAGATACCAAGAGACAGGCAGGTACACCAGAAGACGTGGAGGCGGTCGTAGGAGGGCAACAACCCGGCAGCAGGACCGCTACCTCCTCCTTTGTGCAAGGAGGAACAGGAAGAGCAGTGCCAGTGCCCTGCAAAATAAACTGCATAAGGCCACTAACGTCCATGTGTCTGCTTAAACTGTCAGAAACAGACTTCATGAAGGAGATATGAAGCTTGATGTCCACAAGTGGGTGTTGTGCTTACAGCCCAACACCGTGCAGGGCAATTGGCATTTGCCAGAGAACACCAAGATTGATAGATTCGACATTGGCGGCCTGTGCTCTTCAGGGATGAGAGCAGGTTCACCCTGAGCACATATGATAGATGTGACAAAGTCTAGAGATGCCATGGAAAATGTTCTGCTGCCTGCGACATCCTTCAGTATTACCGGTTTTGCTGTGGGCCATTAATGGTGTGAAGAGGCATTTCTTTGGAGGGCCGCACAGCCCTCCATGTACTAGACAGTGGTACCCTGACTGCCATTAGCTATCGGGATCAGAGCCTCAGACCCATTGAGAGACCATATGCAGGTGCAGTGGGTCCTGGGTTCCTTCTGATGCATGACAATACTAGGCCTCATGTGGCTGAAGTGTGTCAGTCATTCCTGCATGATGAAGGCATTGATGCTGTGGACTGCCCTGCCCGTTCCCCAGACCTGAATCCAATCGAGCACATCTAGAACTTCTTGTTCCATCCACCAACAGACTGCACCACACTGTCCAGGAGTTGACTGATGCTTTAATCCAGGTCTGGGAGTTGATCCCTCAAGAGAACATCCACCGCCTCATCAGGGGCATGCCCAGGCATTGTAGGGAGGTCATACAGGCACGTGGAGGCCACACACACTACTGAGCATCATTTCCTTGTTTTGAGGCATTTCCACCAAGTTGGATCAGCCTGTAATTTGATTTTCCATGTTGATTTTGAGTATCATTCCAAATCCAAATCTCCTTGGGATATTAATTTTGATTTACATTGATCATTTTTATGTTTTATTGTTTTCAATGCATTCCAGTATGTAATGAATCAGGATTTGCAACTAGAATATCTAGGATGTGGCATTTTAGTGTTCTCTATATTTTTTTGAGCAGTGTATATATGCTATGACAATGGATGAGCAGATGTTCAGGTTTCTCATACAAACCTTCAATCTGAACCACTGTCCTCCTTGTGAGCGCCCTGTATTTTTAACCAGCCTGTTGCTCAGCTGTCATTGCCTCCAGGCTAAATATAGGAATACAAGAAACCAGAGCCACAGACCACACTGGACAGAAATGTCGCCTTTCAAATGTCAGGGTAAATATCATCAAACTTCTTAAATTAGCAAAGCACCTGAACAGTTTAAAATGTCTACATGAGAGAAATGTTATCACTGCCCTACTGCGTAATACAGGTGCATCACACAAAATTAGAATATCATCAAAAAGTTAATTTATTTCAGTTCTTCAATACAAAAAGTGAAAGTCATATATTATATAGAGTCATTACATACAGAGTGATTGTGGAAACTTCACACTAGATCTCAAGCAGCTTGGATTGAGGCCTCTCCACTCTTACTCCAGAGTCTGGGACCTTGATTTCCAAGGTCTAGTGTGAAGTTTCCACAATCAGTGATGGTTTGTGGAGCCATGTCATCTGCTGGTGTAGGTCCACTGTGTTTTATCAAGACCAAAGCCAGTGCAGCCGTCTACCAGGAAATTTTAGAGCACTTCATGCTTCCCTCTGCAGATAAGCTTTTTAGAGATAGAAATTTCATTCTCCAGCAGGACCTGGCACCTGTCCACACTGCCAAAAATGCCAATACCTGGTTTAAAAACAACAGTATCACTGTGCGTGATGGCCAGCAAACTCGCCTGACCTTAACCCCATAGATTGGGGTATTGTCAAGAGGAAGATGAGAGACACTAGACCCAACAATGCAGACGAGCTGAAGGCTGCTATCAAAGCAACCTGGGCTTCCATAACCCCTCAGCAGTGCACAGGCTGATCGCCTCCATGCCACACCGCATTGATGCAGTAACTGATGCAAAAGAAGCCCCAACCAAGTATTGAGTGTATTTACTGAACATACATTTCAGTAGGCCAATATTTCGTATGTTAAAATCATTTTTTAAGCTGGTGTTATAAAGTATTCCAATTTACTGAGATAATGACGTTTGGGTTTTCATTGGCTGTAAGCCATAATCATCAACATTAACAGAAATAAATATGTGAAATAGATCACTCTGTTTGTAATGATACTATATAATATATGAGCTTCACTTTTTGTATTGAAGATCTAAAATAAATTAACTTTTTGATGATATTCTAATTTTGTAAGATGCACCTGTATTCCCAAGAGCGAAAAGTTTTGACTGTTTATTTGCAGCAGAAAAAGAACAGCTACTTGTTATGGACTTATACAGCAGTCATACACTTAACGGTGCTTTCACGCTGCATTCTTCTCCACGTTCAGTGGTCCCTTCAGGGCTTATATCTGAACTCCCCGCAAAACAGGATTCGGACTTATGTGCTGATGGGCCATCGACTAAAATGGTGCCAAAAGAGTCACTGTGTGCTCTGACGTGCATCATTTTCCGGAGTAAATGCCTTCTGGAGACAGATACTCAGACGCAGTCTACTATGTCTGGGTGTTCCCCTCCACTAGGCATATACAGCCAAAAATAATGCATGACAGAGCACACAGCGACTCTAACTGAACCATTAAAGTCAATGGACCCATTGTTGGATACATTCATAACCCATTTGCGGGGGGGAAGGGGGTGTTCAGACATAAGTCCTGACGCGACCACTGAACGTGGAGAAGAACGCAGCGTGAAAGCTCCCTTAGGCTACGTTCCCACGATATTTGGTGAGTTTTTGATGTTGAAGATTTTCTGTACCTGTTAAGTTCTCTTTAACATAGGCTGTAGATTTTTCCATAGTTATTTTTATAGAAAAGGTTATGTTGACTATTCAAGCCTTGCCAGCAAAGCTCATTAGACCTAGTTACAGTTAAATACTGGGATCTGGGGACATCTTTCTAAGGTCGGGGTCACACTTGCGAGTGCAATGCGAGAAACTTGCACGAGTCTCTCGCATCAATTCCCGGGAATGCAGCCGGCACTCAGGACCGGAGCGTTCAGCTACATAGAAATACTACATAGAAGTCCTGAGTGTTGGCGGCAGTGCCGGGAATCGATGCGAGAGACTCGTGCAAGTTTCTCGCATTACACTCGCATGTGTGACCCCGGCCTAAGGCTTACAGTCATATGAAAAAGTTTGGGCACCCCTATTAATCTTAAGCTTTATGTTTTATAAAAATTGTTTTTTTTGCAACAGCTATTTCAGTTTCATATATCTAATAACTGTTGGACACAGTAATGTTTCTGCCTTGAAATGAGATTTATTGTACTAACAGAAAATGTGCAATCTGCATTCAAACAAAATTTGACAGGTGCATAAGTATGGGCACCCTTATCATTTTCTTGTTTTAAATACTCCTACCTACTTTTTACTGACTTGCTAAAGCACTTTTTTTGGTTTTGTAACCTCATTGAGCTTTGAACTTCATAGCTACATGTATGCAATCATGAGAAAAGCTACTTAAAGTGGACACTTGCAAGTTGTTCTCCTGTTTGAATCTCCTCTGAAGAGTGGCATCATGGGCTCCTCAAAACAACTGTCAAATGATCTGAAAACAAAGATTATTCAACATAGTTGTTCAGGGGAAGGATACAAAAAGCTGTCTCAGAGATTTAACCTGTCAATTTCCACTGTGAGGAACATAGTAAGGAAATGGAAGAACACAGGTACAGTTCTTGTTAAGGCCAGAAGTGGCAGGCCAAGAAAAACATCAGAAAGGCAGAGAAGAAGAATGGTGAGATCAGTCAAGGACAATCCTCAGACCACCTCCAGAGAGCTGCAGCATCAACTTGCTGCAGATGGTGTCACTGTGCATCGGTCAACTATACAACGCACTTTGCACAAGGAGAAGCTGTATGGGAGAGTGATGCGAAAGAAGCCGTTTCTGCAGGCATGCCACAAACAGAGTCGGCTGAGGTATGCAAAAGCACATTTGGAGAAGCCAATTTATTCTTGGAAGAAGGTCCTGTGGACTGATGAAACCAAGATTGAGTTGTTTGGTAATACAAAAAGGTGTTATGCATGGCGGCAAAAAAACACAGTGCGTTGTATAGTTGACCAATGCACAGTGACACCATCTGCAGCAAGTTGATGCTGCAGCTCTCTGGAGATGGTCTGAGGATTGTCCTTGACTGATCTCACCATTCTTCTTCTCTGCCTTTCTAATGTTTTTCTTGGCCTGCCACTTCTGGCCTTAACAAGAACTGTACCTGTGTTCTTCCATTTCCTTACTATGTTCCTCACAGTGGAAATTGACAGATTAAATCTCTGAGACAGCTTTTTGTATCCTTCCCCTGAACAACTATGTTGAATAATCTTTGTTTTCAGATCATTTGACAGTTGTTTTGAGGAGCCCATGATGCCACTCTTCAGAGGAGATTCAAACAGGAGAACAACTTGCAAGTGGCCACTTTAAGTAGCTTTTCTCATGATTGCATACACCTGGCTATGAAGTTCAAAGCTCAATGAGGTTACAAAACCAAAAAAAGTGCTTTAGTAAGTCAGTAAAAAGTAGGTAGGAGTATTTAAAACAAGAAAATGATAAGGGTGCCCATACTTATGCACCTGTCAAATTTTGTTTGAATGCAGATTGCACATTTTCTGTTAGTACAATAAACCTCATTTCAAGGCAGAAACATTACTGTGTCCAACAGTTATTAGATATATGAAACTGAAATAGCTGTTGCAAAAAAAACAATTTTTATAAAACATTAAGCTTAAGATTAATAGGGGTGCCCAAACTTTTTCATATGACTGTATTAAGTATTCTCCCTCCAGAGAAAAGGAGTGCAAGGAATGGGCAAAAATATCAGCCTCTAGATGTGTAAAGCTGGTGGGGACAAACCCCAAAAGACTTGCAGCAGTAATTGAGCAAAAGGTGGTTCTACAAGTATAGACTCAGGAGGGCTGAATAGAAACGCACATCACAATTTTCAGATTTATATCTTTAAAATATTTAGAAAATTACATATTGTTTTAGTGTTTCCTTTACACTTCACAAATACTTTCTACCTTGTGTTGGTTTATCACATAAAATCCCAATAAACTGCATTTAAGGGGAACCTGTCACCCCCCCCCCCCCCCCCCCCCCGGCGATTTTAACTAAAGGAGCCACCTTGTGCAGCACTAATGCTGCATTTTGTCAAGGTGGCTCTTATAGTTGGGGTCCTTTCCAACTCTGCAGTATTCATTTTTTTTAATTAGCCCGCCATAGCTGTAGTCTGTCCGGGGGGCATGTCTTTTTCCCCCGGACACAAACGCCTTCCAGCCATCCTTCAGTCCCTCCGTGCGCCGGGCACCGCTTCCTCTGCCTTCATTAACGTCCCCGGTGCCTGCGCTGTAAGTTCCTTTTTCGGGCATGCGCAGTTTGCGCTGCCCTTCGACTCCCATCACATGATGGGAACTTACAGCGCAGGCGTCGGGGACGTTAATGAAGGCAGAGGAGGCGGCGGCTGACGGATGGCTGGGAGGCGTTTGTGTCCGGGGGGAAAAGACATGCCCCCCGGACAGACTACAGGTATGGCGGGCTATTTAAAAAAATGAATATTGCAGCGTTGGAAGGGAGCCCAAATAAAAGAGCCACCTTGACAGAATGCAGCATTAGTGGTGCACATTCTGAATGTGTGACCGTGGCCTTACAATGATATCTGAGTAATGGTTGGTTGTTTGGTCTTTATTTTCAGTTTTGAGTTAATGATATGCTCGAGCTCCATGGCAGCCTGTGGGGGGTCTTCATGTGGTGCTCTAATTAGGTATTTATACTGATGGCTTCTGACAGATCACTGATCCCTCACTGACCTGTCCCTGTAGTTTGCAAAATGAATATTATATATACAGTACAGACCAAAAGTTTGGACACAGCTTCTCATTTAGAGATTTTTCTGTATTTTCATGACTATGAAAATTAAAACTTCTCACTAAAGGCATCAAAACTATGAATTAACACATGCTGAATTATATACTTAACAAAAAAGTGTGAAACAACTGAAAATATGTCTTATATTCTAGGTTCTTCAAAGTAGCCACCTTTTGCTTTGATGACTGCTTTGCACACTCTTGGCATTCTCTTGATGAGCTTAAAGAGGTAGTCACCGGAAATGGTTTTCACTTCACAGGTGTGCCCTGTCAGGTTTAATAAGTGGGATTTCTTGCTTTATAAATGGGGTTGGGACCATCAGTTGTGTTGAGCAGAAGTCTGGTGGATACACAGCTGATAGTCCTACTGAATAGACTGTTAGAATTTGTATTATGGCAAGAAAAAAGCAGCTAAGTAAAGAAAAACGAGTGGCCATCATTACTTAAAGAAATGAAGGTCAGTCAGTCCTAAAAATTGGGAAAATTTTGAAAGTGTCCCCAAGTGCAGTTGCAAAAACCATCAAGCGCTACAAAGAAACTGGCTCACATGAGGACAGCCCCAGGAAAGGAAGACCAAGAGTCACCTCTGCTTCTGAGGATAAGTTTATCCGAGTCACCAGCCTCAGAAATCGCAGGTTAACAGCAGCTCAGATTAGAGACCAGGTCAATGCCACACAGAGTTCTAGCAGCAGACACATCTCTACAACTGTTAAGAGGAGACTTTGTGCAGCAGGCCTTCATGGTAAAATAGCTGCTAGGAAACCACTGCTAAGGACAGGCAACAAGCAGAAAAGACTTGTTTGGGCTAAAGAACACAATGAATGGACATTAGATCAGTGGAAATCTGTGCTTTGGTCTGATGAGTCCAAATTTGAGATCTTTGGTTCCAACCATCGTGTAAGGGCTATTTCACCAAGAAGGAGAGTGATGGGGTGCTACGCCAGATGACCTGGCCTCCACAGTCACCAGACCTGAACCCAATCGAGATGGTTTGGGGTGAGCTGGACCACAGAGTGAAGGCAAAAGGGCTAACAAGTGCTAAGCATCTCTGGGAACTCCTTCAAGATTGTTGGAAGACCATTCCCGGTGACTACCTCTTGAAGTTCATCAAGAGAATGCCAAGACTGTGCAAAGCCGTCATCAAAGCAAAAGGTGGCTACTTTGAAGAACCTAGAATATAAGACATAATTTCCATTGTTTCACACTTTTTTGTTAAGTATATAATTCCACATGTATTAATTCATAGTTTTGATGCCTTCAGTGTGAATCTACAGTTTTCATAGTCATGAAAATACAGAAAAATCTTTAAATGAGAAGATGTGTCAAAATGTTTGGTCTGTACTGTATATATCGGAGAAAAAAAATCCCCTTCTGAAAGCAGAACCTGGCAGTGGCGCCGGTAGTGCAGCCTGATCGCACACGTAATGTGCATAGAATTTGTTTGAGGTTATCCTGAAATTTATAAGAAAAAAAAATCCGTTTGAAAGTGAAGACGGCTGCGCCTGCGCAGTAGCAGCTATCGGTGATCCGATAGCTGCTACTACACAGGCGCCGGCAGCGTCATCTTTGTTTAAAAAAAAATCCTCCTCCAAGATGGCGCCGGCTGCAATTTTTTTTCCAAGATATATGTATATAATATTCAGTATGTAAACTAGGGGGCAGCGACCTGTCAGAAGCCATACAGATGAATACCTAATCAGAGCACCACATGAAGACCCCACACAGGCCGCCCCGGAGCACGAGCATATCATTAACTCAAAACTAAAAATAAGGATTAAACAACAACCACTTGTGATCAGTATAACGGAGGCCGACCTGACACTGTCTGTAGGTTACTGAGCACAATCCTGCTGACAGGTTCTGTAACACCCCAGGGTCCTGGTTGTTACAGTGGCATTGCTTTCCTCAAGGGGAGAATGATGACACGCTTGGAAGCAAAGGAAGATCTTCTCTATCAGGTAAACACAAGCATACAACATGTTCATACTCCAGGCCAGAAGGGGTGGCTATATACAGTGGGGCAAAAAAGTATTTAGTCAGTCAGCAATAGTGCAAGTTCCACCACTTAAAAAGATGAGAGGCGTCTGTAATTTACATCATAGGTAGACCTCAACTATGGGAGACAAACTGAGAAAAAAAAATCCAGAAAATCACATTGTCTGTTTTTTTATCATTTTATTTGCATTTTATGGTGGAAAATAAGTATTTGGTCAGAAACAAAATTTCATCTCAATACTTTGTAATATATCCTTTGTTGGCAATGACAGAGGTCAAACGTTTTCTGTAAGTCTTCACAAGGTTGCCACACACTGTTGTTGGTATGTTGGCCCATTCCTCCATGCAGATCTCCTCTAGAGCAGTGATGTTTTTGGCTTTTCGCTTGGCAACACGGACTTTCAACTCCCTCCAAAGGTTTTCTATAGGGTTGAGATCTGGAGACTGGCTAGGCCACTCCAGGACCTTGAAATGCTTCTTACGAAGCTACTCCTTCGTTGCCCTGGCGGTGTGCTTTGGATCATTGTCATGTTGAAAGACCCAGCCACGTTTCATCTTCAATGCCCTTGCTGATGGAAGGAGGTTTGCACTCAAAATCTCACGATACATGGCCCCATTCATTCTTTCATGTACCCGGATCAGTCCTCCTGGCCCCTTTGCAGAGAAACAGCCCCAAAGCATGATGTTTCCACCACCATGCTTTACAGTAGGTATGGTGTTTGATGGATGCAACTTAGTATTCTTTTTCCTCCAAACACGACAAGTTGTGTTTCTACCAAACAGTTCCAGTTTGGTTTCATCAGACCATAGGACATTCTCCCAAAACTCCTCTGGATCATCCAAATGCTCTCTAGCAAACTTCAGATGGGCCCGGACATGTACTGGCTTAAGCAGTGGGACACGTCTGGCACTGCAGGATCTGAGTCCATGGTGGCGTAGTGTGTTACTTATGATAGGCCTTATTACATTGGTCCCAGCTCTCTGCAGTTCATTCACTAGGTCCCCCTGCGTGGTTCTGGGATTTTTGCTCACCGTTCTTGTGATCATTCTGACCCCATGGGGTGGGATTTTGCGTGGAGCCCCAGATCGAGGGAGATTATCAGTGGTCTTGAATGTCTTCCATTTTCTAATTATTGCTCCCACTGTTGATTTCTTCACTCCAAGCTGGTTGGCTATTGCAGATTCAGTCTTCCCAGCCTGGTGCAGGGCTACAATTTTGTTTCTGGTGTCCTTTGACAGCTCTTTGGTCTTCACCATAGTGGAGTTTGGAGTCAGACTGTTTGAGGGTGTGCACAGGTGTCTTTTTATACTGATAACAAGTTTAAACAGGTGCCATTACTACAGGTAATGAGTGGAGGAAAGAGGAGACTCTTAAAGAAGAAGTTACAGGTCTGTGAGAGCCAGAAATCTGGATTGTTTGTTTCTGACCAAATACTTATTTTCCACCATAAAATGCAAATAAAATGATAAAAAAACAGACAATGTGATTTTCTGGATTTTTTTTTCTCAGTTTGTCTCCCATAGTTGAGGTCTACCTATGATGTAAATTACAGACGCCTCTCATCTTTTTAAGTGGTGGAACTTGCACTATTGCTGACTGACTAAATACTTTTTTGCCCCACTGTATATATATATATATATATTCTGGTCTGGAGGGAAAGTCAGTTAGTTCCTGTCAGAGAGACAGAGGGAAGGAAGCAGAGGGGCCATGCAGCCACAAGAAAGTGCTGCAGCTCCTGAAGGACAGAGGGACAACACAGAAAGACGAACAGAATTGTAGTGAGCGTGCAGGAGAGTGAAGCACAGGCGAGTGACAACTGGGGAGGAGAGCTGCAATTGGGCTACCTCCCTGAAAAGCGCAGATTCCGGTAGCCGGAAGACCGAGATTGTGAGGGACTCCAAGACTTTCAGCACAAACCGGCAGGACAGCTGGACTACACGTAACCTGTCCGCCCTGACACCTGGCGACACAGTGGCGCATAGAGCCTGGGTCGTGATAGAGACCCTGTAAAAAGGTTCGAGCCACCTGTCATACGGGTTAGTGTCCTACCTTTAAGAAGGGCAGAAAGAACAGTGAGGATCCTGACTGTAGCCACACACCACAGCGCTAGTAGGAAGGCTTACACCTCCACCTGGTAAAGGGGACTCTGAACTTGCTTCCATGCCGGCCGGACCCTGCCGGTACCTGTGATCTGGTGTTAATCAAAACTCTCTAAAAACTCCTAATATGAACAAAGCAAAAAATTTGGGAAGTATGTTTATTTTTTTTTTTATCATAGATCAAAATTATTCATACAAGTTTATGGGTCTGTGAAAATTACTAATCGCACACAGATGGCATCAGTGTACAATCCGTGTAGTGTCTGTGATTAACATTGCCATGGGCAGGAGAAGACTTGCAGCTTTTTTTTTTATTATTACTGATGAAAAATCACTTATGATGCACTGATGGTAAAAATTGACACTGATCAAACTCTGATCTAAAATCGGTGATGAATAATGATTGATCTTTTTAAAAGGGAATCTGTTGCCAAGTTTTTGATACCTCATCTGAGAGCACCATAATGTAAGGGTTGAGACCCAGATTCCAGTGATGTGTCACTTACTGAACCGTTTCCTGTAGTTTTGATAAAATTCCTGTTTTCTCTGCTGCAGATCTAGCAGTTCTCTGAATGCTGAGCTCTGTATATCCACCACTGATTGGCAGCTCTGTGTATACTGCAAATAGATATAAAGCTGCCAGGTTATTGATGGGGACGGGGTTATACAGAGCTCATGAATATGCTTGCTGACAGGCAGCCATTAATTTTAATCTTTTGCTGATAAAACAGTGATTTTATCAAAACTACATCCAAAAGCCCAGTCAGGGCCTCTGTCTCCTCATTGTCCTGATCTCAGATTGATTGGCAAAAACCTGGTGACAGATTCCCTTTAAGTACAAGGAAAATCATAGACATCTGAATGAGGCACCGTTGTTCTGGTACTAGTATGATCGCCCATGATATTGCATAAAATAAGTCAGGGGGACTAGATTAATGCCCATAAATCTGTCTGACATCTCCATGCAATTAATATGTAGATCACAGATTTCAAAGAAGTTTGCCTTTTTCCCAGCCACAAACACGGAGGACCATTCCGTGAGTTCAGTCTGCCCACTACATACATGAATGCTGGGTACGTGGATGCCGGTTCCATCCATAAGTAACACAAAAAGCAACCATTTATGATGAATGAAAAAAAAAATGATATCCAAATAATGTAACACACATGACACAGATGTAAAATCCTGCAGTCAGAGAACATACGCAGCAATAGCACTGCTCCAAGACACCTTGTAAAGGAGATTAGCTACTTAGGAGGAGAGGAGAAAGTGGGTCATTCCTACCGGGATAAGGTCACAATGCTGCTATTCAGATACACACTGATAAGTGTCAGGAAGCCTTTATCCGTAAAGCCACAGGCAGTTCTGTATGTGTAAAGCTGTATATTTTTATACACACTGCAATCCAAAAGTGTGCTGCAGTTACCTGGGATTAATCACAAAAAACTAAAGTGTTGGGATAATAAAGTTATGCAACCGGGGTTTAGCTAAAGGGGGTTCAGAGGTAGCAATCACAGCGATGAGCGAACATGATCGGATACGGTGTTATCTGTTCTACAGATGCAACACATGCAGGGATTGTCTGTTTGTTAGGCAACCCCTGCACGTGTTACGGCTGTCGAACAGTCGCAGGGATTCAAAGATATTATTCGAGCACGCCGACGTCACTCGGTCATCACCCAAGCATGCTCAGATAACACCTTATCCCAGCACGTTTACTCATCACTACTTCACATTCTGAGTGGAGCCAAGGGCCCTTCTTCTTCATGACCTGCATCACTAATATAAAGAGGTTCTGTTACACATTTTGCTTTAGGCACGAAAAGCTTCAAACTACACCTAAGTGTGCAACCTTAAAATGAACTTGCCATGTCCAAAAATGCTATTTAACCAAAAGATATAGTGGTAATATGCAGGTAAATAGTGTTTAAATCCTATGTAGCTGGCTTCCTGGAACAGCAACTACAGGGAGAAAATGAAGTTTTATTCTCCCTGCAACCGCTCGCTTCTAGTCATTGGAGCGGTGCAGGGAGCTGTCACCGCTCGTAGTAAGAGGAAAGTGGGCACAGCAAGGATACATGAGAACGGGGGGCTACACAACCTTACATGTAATCATTGGCAGGAAAAAGAGAGGGGAAAGCGAGCAAGGAGAAACGGCGTGCACACCCATTATTTAATCCAATATCAATTTTATTCAAAACAGCACCAGAAATGACAACACAGACAGAAATAAATTGCATTAAAACAATTAAAAGGGATTTTAAAAGCTGGAGGGGGTGGGAAATGATAATCCTATAAATTCCCCTCCCTCACGTAATTACCCAATAGTTATTAGGAACAATAGGGATATGAAAGATACACACGAGTGCTAACATGAGATGATACATACCAGGGTGACAGTAATAACCTGAAAGGGCCCCAGTCCCCACGCGTTTCGCTGCCTACTGGCAGCTTCATCAGGGTTCTCTGCCCATTAAGGGGCCAAGTTTAAATAGAAGCCGCAATGGAGGTTAGAAACAGGCGCGCCGAATATGAGGGTATGTGCACACGCTGCGGAATGGTGTGTGGATTTTTCCGCACTGATTTTGGTAAATCCGCAGATAAACCGCACTGCGGAATTACCACGGATTTACCGCCTTTTTTCGTGGTTTTTGTGTGGATTCCACCTGCGGTTTTACACCTGGGGATTCCTATTATGGAGCAGGTGTAAACCGCTGCGGAATCCGCACAAAGAATTGACACTGCATGTGCACTGCGGATTTTGTTTTCCATAGGCTTACATGGTACTGTAAACTCATGGAAAACTGCTGCAGATCTGTAGCAAAATCCACAGCAAAATCCGCAGTAAAATCCGCAGCGTGTGCACATAGCCTGATAAGCCAGTTCCGTTTGACCTGTCCCGCATGTGTCAGACTGGAAGTGACGTGTGCGTCTCACCATTGCGTTCCACTTAGGTTCAAATAGACCGGAAGTGAAGCATACGTTCCATGTGACGCAAACATTTCATTCCATAAGACTAATTGAAAGAAATGCTTGGTTCAATCGACGTGAGCTGGAAAAATGTGGAAATGAGCAAGTATAAAAGGTAAACATTATGCGCAAAAGGCCTCCCCTGTCAATCAAAGAGGTGAGAGGTCATATAGTAAGTCAGTCAGTAAAATCGACAAAGCAGGTAAGTTTAGTCAACCAGGATTTAAAAAGGACGAGGAATTTATTTTATTAAGACATATGTGCACAAAATAAAGACGTGACTATGCTCCAAAGGAATGTAAAATATATATATATACAGTGGGGCAAAAAAGTATTTAGTCAGTCAGCAATAGTGCAAGTTCCACCACTTAAAAAGATGAGAGGCATCTGTAATTTACATCATAGGTAGACCTCAACTATGGGAGACAAACTGAGAAAAAAAAATCCAGAAAATCACAGTCTGTTTTTTTATCATTTTATTTGCATATTATGGTGGAAAATAAGTATTTGGTCAGAAACAAACAATCAAGATTTCTGGCTCTCACAGACCTGTAACTTCTTCTTTAAGAGTCTCCTCTTTCCTCCACTCATTACCTGTAGTAATGGCACCTGTTTAAACTTGTTATCAGTATAAAAAGACACCTGTGCACACCCTCAAACAGTCTGACTCCAAACTCCACTATGGTGAAGACCAAAGAGCTGTCAAAGGACACCAGAAACAAAATTGTAGCCCTGCACCAGGCTGGGAAGACTGAATCTGCAATAGCCAACCAGATTGGAGTGAAGAAATCAACAGTGGGAGCAATAATTAGAAAATGGAAGACATTCAAGACCACTGATAATCTCCCTTGATCTGGGGCTCCACGCAAAATCCCACCCCGTGGGGTCAGAATGATCACAAGAACGGTGAGCAAAAATCCCAGAACCACGCGGGGGGACCTAGTGAATGAACTGCAGAGAGCTGGGACCAATGTAACAAGGCCTACCATAAGTAACACACTACGCCACCATGGACTCAGATCCTGCAGTGCCAGACGTGTCCCACTGCTTAAGCCAGTACATGTCCGGGCCCGTCTGAAGTTTGCTAGAGAGCATTTGGATGATCCAGAGGAGTTTTGGGAGAATGTCCTATGGTCTGATGAAACCAAACTGGAACTGTTTGGTAGAAACACAACTTGTCGTGTTTGGAGGAAAAAGAATACTGAGTTGCATCCATCAAACACCATACCTACTGTAAAGCATGGTGGTGGAAACATCATGCTTTGGGGCTGTTTCTCTGCAAAGGGGCCAGGACGACTGATCCGGGTACATGAAAGAATGAATGGGGCCATGTATCGTGAGATTTTGAGTGCAAACCTCCTTCCATCAGCAAGGGCATTGAAGATGAAACGTGGCTGGGTCTTTCAACATGACAATGATCCAAAGCACACCGCCAGGGCAACGAAGGAGTGGCTTCGTAAGAAGCATTTCAAGGTCCTGGAGTGGCCTAGCCAGTCTCCAGATCTCAACCCTATAGAAAACCTTTGGAGGGAGTTGAAAGTCCGTGTTGCCAAGCGAAAAGCCAAAAACATCACTGATCTAGAGGAGATCTGCATGGAGGAATGGGCCAACATACCAACAACAGTGTGTGGCAACCTTGTGAAGACTTACAGAAAACGTTTGACCTCTGTCATTGCTAACAAAGGATATATTACAAAGTATTGAGATGAAATTTTGTTTCTGACCAAATACTTATTTTCCACCATAATATGCAAATAAAATGATAAAAAAAACAGACAATGTGATTTTCTGGATTTTTTTTTCTCAGTTTGTCTCCCATAGTTGAGGTCTACCTATGATGTAAATTACAGATGCCTCTCATCTTTTTAAGTGGTGGAACTTGCACTATTGCTGACTGACTAAATACTTTTTTGCCCCACTGTATACAGTATACTATATAATTGTCTTAGGGTCACTTACGTCTGTCTGTCTGTCTGTCCTTCTATCTGTCTGTCACGGATATTCATTGGTTGCGGCCTCTGTCTGTCATGGAATCCAAGTCGCTGATTGGTCTCGCCAGCAGCCTGTCATGGCTGCCGCGACCAATCAGCAATGGCCACAATCTGATTAGTCCTTCCCTACTCCCCTGCAGTCAGTAGCCACTCCATACTCCCCGCAGTCACAGGGTTAATGCCAGCGGTAACGGACCACGTTATGCCGCGGGTAACTCACTCCGTTACCGCCGCTATTAACCCTGTGTGACCAAGTTTTTACTATTGATGCTCCCTATGCAGCGTCAATAGTAGAAAAATCTAATGTTAAAAATAATAAAAAAAATAAAAAATCATTATATACTCACCTTCCGCTGGCAGGTTTCGGTGGCAAGGATAGTTTGCGAGAAGGACCTGCCATGACGTCACAGTCATGTGACCGCGACGTCATCACAGGCCCTACGCGAGAAGGACCTGCCATGACGTCACGGTCCTTCTCGCGCAGGCGCGAAGAAGCTGCGGTGCCATGGGACAGGCAGGGACAGCGTCAGGAGCGCCAGGAGCAGGTGAGTATTTCATATTCACCTGTCCGCGTTCCATCCGCCAGGCGCCGCTCCGTCTTCCCGTCCTCTTGCAGTGACTGTGCAGGTCAGAGGGCACGATGACGTATTAGTGTGCGCGCCGCCCTCTGCCTGAACAGTCAGTGCGGAGAGACGGGATGCTGAGGAGCAGCGACGAGAGGTGAGTATGTGATTTTTTTTTTTTTTATTGCAGCAGCAGCATTACATGTGGCACAATGCTGTATGGAGTGTCTATGGGGCCATAAAGAACTGCATGGAGCATTATATGGAGCATCTATGGGGCCATAACTGCATGGAGCATTATATGGGGCATCTATGGGGCCATAACTGCATGGAGCAATATATGGGGCATTATATGGAGCATCTATGGGGCCATGGGGCCATAAGTGCATGGAGCAATATATGGGGCATCTATGGGGCCATAACTGCATGGAGCGTTATATGGGGCATTATATGGAGCATCTATGGGGCCATGGGGCCATAAGTGCATGGAGCAATATATGGGGCATCTATGGGGCCATAACTGCATGGAGCAATATATGGGGCATTATATGGAGCATCCATGGGGCCATAAGTGCATGGAGCATTATATGGGGCATGTATGGGGCCATAACTGCATGGAGCAATATATGGGGCATTATA
This sequence comes from Ranitomeya variabilis, assembly GCF_051348905.1. NCBI lineage: Eukaryota > Metazoa > Chordata > Amphibia > Anura > Dendrobatidae > Ranitomeya > Ranitomeya variabilis. The sequence continues at coordinate 103,645,830 of NC_135235.1, forward strand.
TGGAGCATCTATGGGGCCATTAGTGCATGGAGCATTATATGGGGCATCTATAGGGCCATAACTGCATGGAGCATTATACTACGTGACTGGGCAAAATACTAGAATAGAATAGAATAGAATAGAATAGGGCCACCATCTAGTATATATATATACAAATGTACCAAAAAGGTCATGATCAAGTGGTTCCAAAACAAAGACGGACATAAACAGAACAGACAATTACACAGACATAAATACTGTGAAAACAGTGCAAAGTGCTGAAAAAGTGCTAAGAAAAATCGTATAGACATCTCATATGACTTGCAACAAAGTGTACAAAAAACATTGCTGGGAACTGTCACCTCTCACTACACAGTGTAATGCTGTAACCACTCCCATACACTTTGATTGACAGCCTGCTCTTTAGTATGTGTGTATACGTGTTTGTGTTCAGAGCTGGCCGTCAATCAATGCGCCATAGAGTGATTACAGCACGCTTACTGTGTAGTGAGTGGTAACTGACACCGCCCTTCACCGCCCCAATGACAGGAAGAAGGAGGCTGCAGGGAGAATAAAACGTAGTTTTCTCCCTGCAGTCGCTGTTCCAATATGCCGGCTATATGGGATTGAAATGCTATAAAGGGACTCTGTCTGCACAGAAGGACTGTTCAGACCAAGTAGGGGCACTCGGTGAACCCTTATCATGGCCAATCATTTATATACACCCTCCCACCTACTTGTTTTCCCCCAGTCTCCACACCCTCTTCTTTGATTGACAGCTCTGGCTCTATTGAACAAGAGAAGTGTGGAAATAGATCGAAAACAAGTAGGTGGAAGGTGCACTTAAATGTTTGGCCACACCATGATGCACCCAGCACCTGTACTTGGTCTTAACAGTAATTCTGTGCGGACAGAGTCCCTTTAATGACCAGGTCTGTAAAGATCTTCAAACATGATCTATTTTTTGCACTTTGCCTCTTTGCATTTCAGCTACATTTTTTTTGTTTTTCATGTGGTTGTATGAAGCCTTGATTTATGCATGAAAAATTATACGATTTGTCTGCACTGATCAGGGCTAACTACAGAATACTATGTAATTTATATAATGGCTTTTTTCTACAATAATGGAGACAAAAAAGATCTTTAATATTTTTCTTCACAACTCCTTCATGTTACTAAGATTCTGTGGATACCAAATATGTGAAGGCATTTTTTTTTTTTTTTTTACGGAAGGGTTGGCTTTTTTATTTTTTTTATATTTTATAAATATTTGTATTTATAAAATTCTAAAATATATTCATAATACGTCCACCCAGAGGACATAAAAGATCTCTAGGGGACATTGATTTTTTTTTCTTATTGCTAAGTTTCTTACTGTATTTGGGGTATCCAAAGGAACCCGTGGTGTAGGACAAACAGCCCCCTATAGTGATCAAAGACTGCTAAATCCTTTTCTATCCCTGGCATACAGCTGGCAATCATATTTACTGTAAGGGTACTGTCACACTCTGCAACTTTCCAACGATCACGACCAGCGATACGACCTGGCCGTGATCGTTGGAAAGTCGTTGTGTGGTCGCTGGAGAGCTGTCAGACAGACCGCTCTCCAGCGACCAACGATGCCGAAGGCCCCGGGTAACCAGGGTAAACATCGGGTTACTAAGCGCAGGGCCGCGCTTAGTAACCCGATGTTTACCCTGGTTACCATCGTAAAAGTAAAAAAAAAAAAACCGTACATACTCACATTCCGGTGTCCACCAGGTCCCTTGCAGTCTGCTTCCCGCTCTGACTGACTGCCGGCCATAAAGTGAAAGCAGATCACAGCGGTGACGTCACCGCTGTGCTCTGCTCTTACATTCCGGCCGGCAGTCAGTCAGAGCGGGAAGCAGACTGCAAGGGACCTGACGGACACCGGAATGTGAGTATGTACGGTTTTTTTTTTTTTACTTTTACGCTGGTAACCAGGGTAAACATCGGGTTACTAAGCACGGCCCTGTGCTTAGTAACCCGATGTTTACCCTGGTTACAAGTGAACGCATCGCTGGATCGCTGTCACACACACCGATCCAACGATGACAGCGGGAGATCCAGCGACGAAAGAAAGTTCCAAACGATCTGCTACGACGTACGATTCTCAGCAGGGTCCCTGATCACTGCTGCGTGTCAGACACAGCGATATCGTATGGATATCGCTGGAACGTCACGGATCGTACCGTCGTAGCGACAAAAGTGCCACTGTGAGACGGTACCCTAAGAGCAGTGAGATTATGTAACTAGATTCTGTGATGGGACATTGATCTTGGGAACTAAGCTGATTGTTGTATGTGGGGTCGGAAAGGAATTTTTCCTCTAATATGGAGCTATTAGCATCTTCTGCATGGGGTTTATGTCTTCCTTTGGATCAACATGTTAGAGTTTAGGGTAACTCAATGGACTTGGGTCTTCTTTCAACCTTAATACCATGAAACTATGGAACTGAACATGCGACAGATACCCCAATATTGTCTTTGTCTTTCATGACATGCACCTTATTTATTTTGTGTTATTGAGCCTTCTTCTACAAGGGAATATGACTTAATATAGGACACCAACTATCTACAGAATGCATGAAAATGTTCATAAACTGGCAAGCCAACTAAAAACAGATTTGATCTTGCCCAATAGAAAATAATCTATCTATCTATCTATCTATCTATCTATATATATATATATATATATATATATATATATATATATATATATACAGTATATATATATATATATATATATATATATATATATATATATATATATATATATATATATATCAAGTAAAAAATGAAGGCAGCACTCCAATCCTTAAAAGTGTAGAAAACTTGTGAAGTTTATTTCAGCCCCACATCTCATACGACGTTTCGGCTCACACTGAGCCTTTCTCAAGGCTTGAGAAAGGCTCAGTGTGAGCCGAAACGTCGTATGAGATGTGGGGCTGAAATAAACTTCACAAGTTTTCTACACTTTTAAGGATTGGAGTGCTGCCTTCATTTTTTACTTGATGTGCTATTTGGGTGGATGAGTGGACCATCTTGCCCGGAAGGCCTGGCACCCATTGGTGAGCATTGTGCTGTTTCCATTTTTTATCTATCTATCTATCTATCTATCTATCTATCTATCTATCTATCTATCTATCTATCTATATATATATATAAAGCTGAGTGTATGTATGTGTGTGTATGCATCAAGCCACGGAGAAAAGCTGTGCTGCGGTAAAATGCTGCGTAAAAAGAAGGAGCATGAGGTGCAGGAAGAATAAGGCCCCTTAACTGCCGCCGTTAAAAGTCTCACGGTCAACTTTACAGGGCCTGTCCAAGAGTTGGAACGGCCAAAAATCTGTTCTTTGCACCGGAAGGAAAAACACAAAATTTTGTTTATCTAAAGGCTCTTGAATGAGTTGAAAATAAAATACTATCAATACTTGGGTAATCATTTAGTTAATTTGTGTTGCAAATCTGTAGTGTTGAATATATGATGTAAAATGTTTTCATGTGCAATATAATAATTATAATTTGTTAGAACTAACCACAGTTAGGGTACCGTCACACAGTGCAATTTTGATCGCTACGACGGCACGATCCGTGACGTCGCAGCGATCGTATGATTATCGCTCCAGCGTCGTAGACTGCGGTCACACGTTGCAATCACGGCGCTGGAGCGATGCCGAAGTCCCCGGGTAACCAGGGTAAACATCGGGTAACTAAGCGCAGGGCCGCGCTTAGTAACCCGATGTTTACCGTGGTTACCAGCGTAAAAGTAAAAAAAAACAAACCGTACATGCTCACCATCTGATGTCCGTCCGGTCCCTTGCCGTCCGCTTCCTGCTCTGACAGATCTGGCCGTACAGTGAGAGCAGAGTGCAGCGGTGACGTCACCGCTGTGATCTGCTCTCACTTTCCGGCCGGCAGACAGTCAGAGCGGGAAGCGGACGGCAAGGGACCGGACGGACATCAGATGGTGAGCATGTACGGTTTGTTTTTTTTTACTTTTACGCTGGTAACCACGGTAAACATCGGGTTACTAAGCGCGGCCCTGCGCTTAGTTACCCGATGTTTACCCTGGTTACCAGCGAACGCATCGCTGGATCGCTGTCACACACAACGATCCAGCGATGTCAGCGGGTGATCAAGCGACGAAAGAAAGTTCCAAACGATCTGCTACGACGTACGATTCTCAGCAGGATCCCTGATCGCTGCTGCGTGTCAGACACTGCGATATCGTAACGATATCGCTAGAACGTCACGAATCGTACCGTCGTAGCGATCAAAATTGCACTGTGTGACGGTACCCTTAGTTACTATGCCCGGGCGACGCCGGGCTCTTCAGCTAGTAGCAAATAAAAGACAATACAGAGGAAAAAAATGATCAAATGTGGATACAATACTGATGCATCCGTATTTTAGGCATTCCCCATAGACTTTAATGGGTGTATTCTATCAGTAAAATGGTTCAAAACGCACATGAAAAAAACATCCATGCGAATAGCACATATTTCTATAAAAATACACTGAATGAAATACAGATGGCAAATAAGGTCATGTGGAAGAGATGTGAAAGGTACAGTATTGATGAATATGCCCCATTATGTGTAACCTTGTGAGCATTAGAGAAAAAATACTTTCCCTTATGAATAATATGCATATGATAATACCTAGCTGTTCAAATAACAAAAAATAATCCCCATAAATCTGCTTAAACATATAATCTGGACTAAACCTGAGCTAAAATGTGGGAGAGTGGACTTTAGTGCAGCCCTAGGAGAGCATAATAATGTCGCCCAGCCTACCTGAGCCATCAGGAATGGATCTCACAAATGTTGGAAGCATCTTGACAATTGCTGTTGGGTTGGTGTCCCTCGATAGACCGTTTTCCATTTCTTTTTTGAACCTGGACATAATGTCCAATAATGTCTCATCTGAAAGTCGCATTGCGTACAGGTACTTATCAATCTGTAAGGAAGAAGAAATCATTACAAAAGTCTGCAAGGTTCAGAATCAGCCAGCAGATACGATTACTAGCCATACAGTCGGCTAAAAACATGAAAATATTGTGTATGAAGGACATTACATTATATCCGCAGATTTGTTGCAAAATTAAAGGCCCCCATAGAGTTTCGGTAAAAATCCACCGAACCAACCATTTTTGGTGGAATCGTCTGACCATCAAATGTGTATGGGAGTCTCCCAAGTCTCTCCTGACAGGGACAGAAGGATCTGGTAATCTGACAGCGACCCTATCATAGAGAACACAGGAACACTAAATAGAGATAGCCATCTAATGAATAGATGGTGGCCCGATTCTAACGTATCGGGTATTCTAGAATATGTAGGTAGTATATAGCACAGGCTACGTACTATATTGCACAGTGACGTAGTATATAACACAACCAACGTAGTATATAACATAGCTACGTAGTATATAACAGAGCTACGTAGTATGTAACACAGCGTACATAGTATATAGTAGAGTTACGTAGTATATAACACAGCCACGTAGTCTATTGCACAGGTATGTAGTATATTGGTCAGCCACGTAGTATATAGCAGAGCCACGTAGTATATAACATAGCCACGTAGTATATTGTAGAGCCACGTAGTATATTGCACAGGCATGTAGTATATTGCACAGCCACGTAGTATATAACACAGGCACGTAGTGTATTGCACAGCTATGCAGTATATTGGTCAGCGACGTAGTATATAGCAGAGTCACGTAGTATATAACATAGCCACGCAGTATATGGTAGAGGCACGTAGTATATTGCACAGCCACGTAGTATATAACAGAGCCACAAAGTATATTGCACAGCCACGTAGTATATTGCACAGCCACGTAGTATATAACAGAGCCACGTAGTATATTGCACAGCCACGTAGTATATTGCAGTCGACATAGTATATTGCACAGCCACGTAGTATATTGCACAGCCACGTAGTATATAACATAGCTACGTAGTATATAACAGAGCCACGAAGTATACTGCACAGTCGACATAGTATATAACAGAACCTACACAGCCACATGGTATATTGCATAGCTACGTAGTATATAACACAGAGCTACGTAGTATATTGCACAGCCACATAGTATATTGGACAGTCACGTTGTATATTGCACAGTCACGTTGTATATTGCACAGTCACGTTGTATATTGCACAGCTACATAGCATATAGCACAGAGATGTAGTATATAACACAGCCCACGCAGTATGTAACACAGTCCATGTAGTATATAGCAATGTGGGCACTATATGCGTGGTTAAAAAAGACTTAAAATAAAAAATAAACATATACTCACCTTCCGAAGGCCCCTTGAAGTCCTGGCGCCTGTGTACGGTGCACGCGGCAGCTTCCGGTCCCAGGGTTGGTATGAGCGCAGGACCTGTGATGACGTCGCGGTCACATGACCGTGACGTCATGGCAGGTCCTTCTCGCATAGCATCCTTGGCACCGGAACCTGCCGCTTGCACTGCCGAGGACAGCCGCAATGTCGGAAGGTGAGAATAACCTTTTTTTTATTATTATTTGTAACATTAGATCTTTTTACTATTGATGCTGCATAGGCAGCATCAATAGTAACAAGTTGGTCACACAGGGTTAATAGCTGCGTTAACGGAGTGCGTTACACCGCGGCATAACGCGGTCCGTTAACGCTGCCATTAACCCTGTGTGAAGGCTGACTGGAGGGGATTATGGAGCGGGCACTGACTGCGGGGAGGAAGAAGCGGCCATTTTGCCGCCCGAACTGTGCCCGTCGCTGATTGGTCGTGGATTGGTCGATTGGATTTCCATGACAGACAGAGGCCGCGACCAATGAATATCCGTGACAGACAGACAGAAGGACAGACGGAAGTGACCCTTAGACAATTATATAGTAGACTAGATGGTGGCCCGATTCTAACGCATCGGGTTTTCTAGAATATGCATGTCCACGTAGTATATTGCACGGCCCACGTAGTATATTGCCCAGCCACGTAGTATATTGCCCAGCCACGTAGTATATTGCCTAGTCACGTAGTATATTGCCCAGCCACGTAGTATATTGCCCAGTGACGTAGTTTATTGCCCAGCCACGTAGTATATTGCCCAGCGACATAGTATATTGCCCAGCCACGTAGTATATTGCCCAGTCACGTAGTATATTGCCCAGTCACGTAGTATATTGCCCAGTCACATAGTATATTGCCCAGTCACATAGTATATTGCCCAGTCATGTAGTATATTGCCCAGCCACGTAGTATATTGCCCAGCCACGTAGTATATTGCCCAGCCATGTAGTACAGGTCCTTCTCAAAAAATTTGCATATAGTGTTAAATTTCATTATTTACCATAATGTAATGATTACAATTAAACTTTCATATATTATAGATTCATTATCCACCAACTGAAATTTGTCAGGTCTTTTATTGTTTTAACCCCTTCACCCCCAAGGGTGGTTTGCACGTTAATGACCGGGCCAATTTTTACAATTCTGACCACTGTCCCTTTATGAGGTTATAACTCTGGAACGCTTCAACGGATCTTGGCGATTCTGACATTGTTTTCTCGTGACATATTGTACTTCATGATAGTGGTAAAATTTCTTTGATATTACCTGCGTTTATTTGCAAAAAAAATGGAAATTTGGCGAAAATTTGGAAACTTTTGCAATTTTCCAACTTTGAATTTTTATGCCCTTAAATCACAGAGATATGTCACACAAAATACTTAATAAGTAACATTTCCCACATGTCTACTTTACATCAGCACAATTTTGGAACCAAAATTTTTTTTTGTTAGGGAGTTATAAGGGTTAAAAGTTGACCAGCAATTTCTCATTTTTACAACACCATTTTTTTTTAGGGACCACATCTCATTTGAAGTCATTTTGAGGGGTCTATATGATAGAAAATACCCATGTGTGACACCATTCTAAAAACTGCAACCCTCAAGGTGCTCAAAACCATATTCAAGAAGTTTATTAAACCTTCTGGTGCTTCACAGGAATTTTTGGAATGTTTAAATAAAAATGAACATTTAACTTTTTTTCACAAAAAATTTACTTCAGCTCCAATTTGTTTTATTTTACCAAGGGTAACAGGAGAAAATGGACCCCAAAAGTTGTTGTACAATTTGTCCTGAGTACGCCGATACCCCATATGTGGGGGTAAACCACTGTTTGGGCGCATGACAGAGCTCGGAAGCGAAGGAGCGCCATTTGACTTTTCAATGCAAAATTGACTGGAATTGAGATGGGACGCCATGTTGCGTTTGGGGAGTCCCTGATGTGCCTAAACATTGAAACCCCCCACAAGTGACACCATTTTGGAAAGTAGACCCCCTAAGGAACTTATCTAGAGGTGTGGTGAGCACTTTGACCCACCAAGTACTTCACAGAAGTTTATAATGCAGAACCGTAAAAGTAAAAAATCATATTTTTTCACAAAAATTATTTTTCGCCCCCAATTTTTTATTTTCCCAAGGGTAAGAGAAGAAATTGGACACCAAAAGTTGTTGTACAATTTGTCCTGAGTACGCTGATACCCCATATGTGGCGATAAACCACTGTTTGGGCACATGGGAGAGCTCGGAAGGGAAGTAGCACCGTTTGACTTTTCAATGCAAAATTGACAGGAATTGAGATGGGACGCCATGTTGCGTTTGGAGAGACACTGATGTGCCTAAACATTGAAACCCCCCACAAGTGACACCATTTTGGAAAGTAGACCCCCTAAGGAACTTATCTAGATGTGTTTTGAGCGCTTTGACCCACCAAGGGCTTCACAGAAGTTAATAATGCAGAGCCGTAAAAATAAAATATTTTTTTAGCCCCCAATTTTGTATTTTCCCGAGGGTAGCAGGAGAAATTGGACCCCAAAATCTGTTGTCCAAGTTGTCCTGAGTGCGATGATATACCATATGTGGGGAGAACCACTGTTTGGGCGCATGGGAGGGCTCGGAAAGGAAGGAGCGCCATTTGGAATGCAGACTTAGATGGAATGGTCCGCAGGCGTCACATTGCGTTTGCAGAGCCCCTAATGTACCTAAACAGTAGAAACCCCCCACAAGTGACACCATGTTGGAAAGTAGACCCCCTAAGGAACTTATCTAGATGTGTGGTGAGCGCTTTGACCCACCAAGGGCTTCAAAGAAGTTTATAATGCAGAGCCGTAAAAATAAAACAAAAATTTTTTCCCACAAAAATTATTTTTCAGCCCCCAGTTTTGTATTTTCCCGAGGGTAACAGGAGAAATTGGACCCCAAAAGTTGTTGTCCAATTTGTCCTGAGTGCGCTGATACCCCATATGTGGGGGGAACCACCGTTTGGATGCATGGGAGGGCTCGGAAGGGAAGGAGCGCCATTTGGAATGCAGACTTAGATGGAATCGTCTGCAGGCGTCACATTGCGTTTGCAGAGCCCCTAATGTACCTAAACAGTAGAAGCCCCGCACAAGTGACCCCATTTTGGAAACTAGACCCCCCAAGGAACTTATCTAGATGTGTTGTAAGAACTTTGAACCCCCAAGTGTTTCACTACAGTTTATAACGCAGAGCCGTGAAAATAAAAAATCTTTTTTTTCCCACAAAAATTATTTTTTAGCCCCCAGTTTTGTATTTTCCCAGGGGTAACAGGAGAAATTGGACCCCAAAGGTTGATGTCCTATTTGTCCTGAGTACGCTGATACCCCATATGTTGGGGTAAACCCCTGTTTGGGCACACGGGAGAGCTCGGAAGGGAAGCAGCACTGTTTTACTTTTTCAACGCAGAATTGGCTGGAATTGAGATCGGACGCCATGTCGCGTTTGGAGAGCCCCTGATGTGCCGAAACAGTGGAAACCCCCCAATTATAACTGAAACCCTAATCCAAACACACCCCTAACCCTAATCCCAACAGTAACCCTGACACACCCCTAACCCTAATCCCAACCCTATTCCCAACCGTAAATGTAATCTAAACCCTAACCGTAACTTTAGCCCCAACCCTAACCCTAACTTTAGCCCCAACCCTAACTGTAGCCTTAACCCTAGCCCTAATGGGAAAATGGAAATAAATACATTTTTTTTATTTTTCCCTAACTAAGGGGGTGATGAAGGGGGGTTTGATTTACTTTTATAGCGAGTTTTCTAGCGGATTTTTATGATTGGCAGCCGTCACACACTGAAAGACGCTTTTTATTGCAAAAAATATTTTTTGCGTTACCACATTTTGAGAGCTATAAATTTTCCATATTTTGGTCCACAGAGTCATGTGAGGTCTTGTTTTTTGCGGGACGAGTTGACGTTTTTATTGGTAACATTTTTGGGCACGTCACATTTTTTGATCGCTTTTTATTCCGATTTTTGTGAGGCAGAATGACCAAAAACCAGCTATTCATGAATTTCTTTTGGGGGAGGCGTTTATACCGTTCCGCGTTTGGTAAAATTGATAAAGCAGTTTTATTCTTCGGGTCAGTACGATTACAGCGATATCTCATTTATATCATTTTTTTATGTTTTGGCGCTTTTATACGATAAAAACTATTTTATGGAAAAAATAATTATTTTTGCATCGCTTTATTCTCAGGACTACAACTTTTTTATTTTTTTGCTGATCATGCTGTATGGTGGCTCGTTATTTGCGGGACAAGATGACGCTTTCAGCGGTACCATGGTTATTTATATCTGTCTTTTTGATCGCGTGTTATTCCACTTTTTGTTCGGCGGTATGATAATAAAGCGCTGTTTTTTGCCTCGTTTTTTTTTTTTTTTCTTACGGTGTTTACTGAAGGGGTTAACTAGTGGGCCAGTTTTATAGGTCGGGTCATTACGGACGCGGCGATACTAAATATGTGTACTTTTATTGTTTTGTTTTTTTTATTTAGGTAAAGAAATGTATTTATGGGAATAATATTTTATTTTTTTTTTCATTATTTTGGAATATTTTTTTTTATTTTTTTTTACACATTTGGAAATTTTTTTTTTTACTTTTTTACTTTGCCCCAGGGGGGGACAATACAGATCGGTGATCTGCCAGTTTGCATAGCACTCTGACAGATCACCGATCTGCGAGAAGTGCAGGCTGCTTCACAGTGCCTGCTCTGAGCAGGCTTCTGTGAAGCCACCTCCCTCCCTGCAGGACCCGGATCCGCGGCCATCTTGGATCCGGGTCTGGAGCAGGCAGGGAGGGAGGTAAGACCCTCGCAGCAACGCGATCACATCGCGTTGCTGCGGGGGGCTCAGGGAAGCCCGCAGGGAGCCCTCTCCCTGCGCAATGCTTCCCTGCACCGCCGGCACATCGCGATCATGTTTGATCGCGGTGTGCTGGGGGTTAATGTGCCGGGGGCGGTCCGTGACCGCTCCTGGCACATAGTGCCGGATGTCAGCTGCGATAGGCAGCTGACACCCGGCCGCGATCGGCCGCGCTCCCCCCGTGAGCGCGGCCGATCGGCTATGACGTACTATCCCGTCGAGGGTCAGATAGGCCCAGGTCACCTCGACGGGATAGTACGTCTAAGGTCACAGAGGGGTTAATACTGATGATTTTGGCATACAACTCCTGATAACCCAAAAAACCTGTCTCAATAAATTAGCATATCAAGAAAAGGTTCTCTAAACGATCTATTACCCTAATCTTATGAATCAACTAATTAACTCTAAACACATGCAAAAGATACCTGAGGCTTTTAAAAACTCCCTGCCTGGTTCATTACTCAAAACCCCCATCATGGGTAAGACTAGCGACCTGACAGATGTCAAGAAGGCCATCATTGACACCCTCAAGCAAGAGGGTAAGACCCAGAAAGAAATTTCTCAACAAATAGGCTGTTCCCAGAGTGCTGTATCAAGGCACCTCAATGGTAAGTCTGTTGGAAGGAAACAATGTGGCAGAAAACGCTGTACAACGAGAAGAGGTGACCGGACCCTGAGGAAGATTGTGGAGAAGGACCGATTCCAGACCTTGGGGAACTGTTATGGTTCTCAATGGCAAGAGAACATAGCCCAGCATACATAGGAACTAGCTCTTGGAAGGATGGAAACTTAAACTGACCATGAACTAAACCTGCCGCACAACTAACAGTAGCCGGGTAGCGTAGCCTGCGTTTTATCCCTAGACGCCCAGCGCCGGCCGGAGGACTAACTAATCCTGGCAGAGGAAAATATAGTCCTGGCTCACCTCTAGAGAAATTTCCCCGAAAGGCAGACAGAGGCCCCCACATATATTGGCGGTGATTTAAGATGAAAATGACAAACGTAGTATGAAAATAGGTTTAGCAAAATCGAGGTCCGCTTACTAGATAGCAAGAAGACAGAAAGGGTACTTTCATGGTCAGCTGAAAACCCTATCAATACACCATCCTGAAATTACTTTAAGACTCTAGTATTAACTCTTAACATCAGAGTGGCAATTTCAGATCACAAGAGCTTTCCAGACACAGAAACGAAACTGCAGCTGTGAACTGGAACAAAATGCAAAAAACAAACAAGGACAAAAGTCCGACTTAGCTGGAAGTTGTCTGGTAGCAGGAACATGCACAGAAAGGCTTCTGATTACAATGTTGACCGGCATGGAAGTGACAGAGGAGCAAGGTTAAATAGCGACTCCCACATCCTGATGGGAACAGGTGAACAGAGGGGATGATGCACACAAGTTCAATTCCACCAGTGGCCACCGGGGGAGCCCAAAATCCAATTTCACAACAGTACCCCCCCCCTCAAGGAGGGGGCACCGAACCCTCACCAGAACCACCAGGGCGATCAGGATGAGCCCTATGAAAGGCACGGACCAGATCGGAGGCATGAACATCAGAGGCAGTCACCCAAGAATTATCCTCCTGACCGTATCCCTTCCATTTGACCAGATACTGGAGTTTCCGTCTGGAAACACGGGAGTCCAAGATTTTTTCCACAACGTACTCCAACTCGCCCTCAACCAACACCGGAGCAGGAGGCTCAACGGAAGGCACAACCGGTACCTCATACCTGCGCAACAATGACCGATGAAAAACATTATGAATAGAAAAAGATGCAGGGAGGTCCAAACGGAAGGACACAGGGTTAAGAATCTCCAATATCTTGTACGGGCCGATGAACCGAGGCTTAAACTTAGGAGAAGAAACCCTCATAGGGACAAAACGAGAAGACAACCACACCAAGTCCCCGACACAAAGCCGAGGACCAACCCGACGCCGGCGGTTGGCAAAAAGCTGAGTCTTCTCCTGGGACAACTTCAAATTGTCCACCACCTGCCCCCAAATCTGATGCAACCTCTCCACCACAGCATCCACTCCAGGACAATCCGAAGATTCCACCTGACCGGAGGAAAATCGAGGATGAAACCCCGAATTACAGAAAAAAGGAGACACCAAGGTGGCAGAGCTGGCCCGATTATTGAGGGCAAACTCCGCTAAAGGCAAAAAAGCAACCCAATCATCCTGATCTGCAGACACAAAACACCTCAAATATGTCTCCAAAGTCTGATTCGTCCGCTCGGTCTGGCCATTAGTCTGAGGATGGAAAGCAGACGAGAAAGACAAATCTATGCCCATCCTAGCACAGAATGCCCGCCAAAATCTAGACACGAATTGGGTTCCTCTGTCAGAAACGATATTCTCCGGAATACCATGCAAACGAACCACATTTTGAAAAAACAGAGGAACCAACTCGGAAGAAGAAGGCAACTTAGGCAGGGGAACCAAATGGACCATCTTCGAGAAACGGTCACACACCACCCAGATGACAGACATCTTCTGAGAAACAGGAAGATCCGAAATAAAATCCATCGAGATGTGCGTCCAAGGCCTCTTCGGGATAGGCAAGGGCAACAACAATCCACTAGCCCGAGAACAACAAGGCTTGGCCCGAGCACAAACGTCACAAGACTGCACAAAGCCTCGTACATCTCGTGACAGGGAAGGCCACCAGAAGGACCTTGCCACCAAATCCCTGGTACCAAAGATTCCAGGATGACCTGCCAACGCAGAAGAATGAACCTCAGAAATGACTTTACTGGTCCAATCATCAGGAACAAACAGTCTACCAGGTGGGCAACGATCAGGTCTATCCGCCTGAAAATCCTGCAAGGCCCGCCGCAGGTCTGGAGAAACGGCAGACAATATCACTCCATCCTTAAGGATACCTGTAGGTTCAGAATTACCAGGGGAGTCAGGCTCAAAACTCCTAGAAAGGGCATCCGCCTTAACATTCTTAGAACCTGGTAGGTATGACACCACAAAATTAAACCGAGAGAAAAACAACGACCAGCGCGCCTGTCTAGGATTCAGGCGTCTGGCGGACTCAAGATAAATTAAATTTTTGTGGTCGGTCAATACCACCACCTGATGTCTAGCCCCCTCAAGCCAATGACGCCACTCCTCAAAAGCCCACTTCATGGCCAAAAGCTCCCGATTCCCAATATCATAATTCCGCTCGGCGGGCGAAAATTTACGAGAAAAAAAAGCACAAGGTTTCATCACGGAGCAGTCGGAACTTCTTTGCGACAAAACCGCCCCAGCTCCGATTTCAGAAGCGTCGACCTCAACCTGAAAAGGAAGAGCAACATCAGGCTGACGCAACACAGGGGCGGAAGAAAAGCGGTGCTTAAGCTCCCGAAAGGCCTCCACAGCAGCAGGGGACCAATCAGCAACATCAGCACCCTTCTTAGTCAAATCAGTCAATGGTTTAACAACATCAGAAAAACCAGCAATAAATCGACGATAAAAGTTAGCAAAGCCCAAAAATTTCTGAAGACTCTTAAGAGAAGAGGGTTGCGTCCAATCACAAATAGCCCGAACCTTGACAGGATCCATCTCGATGGAAGAGGGGGAAAAAATGTATCCCAAGAAGGAAATCTTTTGAACCCCAAAAACGCACTTAGAACCCTTCACACACAAGGAATTAGACCGCAAAACCTGAAAAACCCTCCTGACCTGCTGGACATGAGAGTCCCAGTCATCCGAAAAAATCAGAATATCATCCAGATACACGATCATAAATTTATCCAAATAATCACGGAAAATGTCATGCATAAAGGACTGAAAGACTGAAGGGGCATTTGAAAGGCCAAAAGGCATCACCAAATACTCAAAGTGGCCCTCGGGCGTATTAAATGCGGTTTTCCACTCATCCCCCTGCTTAATTCGCACCAAATTATACGCCCCACGGAGATCTATCTTAGAGAACCACTTGGCCCCCTTTATGCGAGCAAACAAATCAGTCAGCAGTGGCAACGGATATTGATATTTAACCGTGATTTTATTCAAAAGCCGATAATCAATACACGGCCTCAAAGAGCCATCTTTCTTAGACACAAAGAAAAAACCGGCTCCTAAGGGAGATGACGAAGGACGAATATGTCCCTTTTCCAAGGACTCCTTTATATATTCTCGCATAGCAGCATGTTCAGGCACAGACAGATTAAATAAACGACCCTTAGGGTATTTACTACCCGGAATCAAATCTATGGCACAATCGCACTCCCGGTGCGGAGGTAATGAACCAAGCTTAGGTTCTTCAAAAACGTCACGATAGTCAGACAAGAATTCAGGAATCTCAGAGGGAATAGATGACGAAATGGAAACCAAAGGTACGTCCCCATGCATCCCCTTACATCCCCAGCTTAACACAGACATAGCGTTCCAGTCGAGGACTGGGTTATGAGATTGCAGCCATGGCAATCCAAGCACCAACACATCATGTAGATTATACAGCACAAGAAAGCGAATAATCTCCTGATGATCCGGATTAATTCGCATAGTTACTTGTGTCCAGTATTGTGGTTTATTACTAGCCAATGGGGTGGAGTCAATCCCCTTCAGAGGTATAGGAGTTTCAAGAGGCTCTAAATCATACCCACAGCGTTTGGCAAAGGACCAATCCATAAGACTCAAAGCGGCGCCAGAGTCGACATAGGCATCCGCGGTAATAGATGATAAAGAACAAATCAGGGTCACAGATAGAATAAACTTAGACTGAAAAGTGCCAATTGAAACTGACTTATCAAGCTTCTTAGTACGCTTAGAGCATGCTGATATAACATGAGTTGAATCACCACAATAAAAGCACAACCCATTTTTTCGTCTAAAATTCTGCCGTTCGCTTCTGGACAGAATTCTATCACATTGCATATTCTCTGGCGTCTTCTCAGTAGACACCGCCAAATGGTGCACAGGTTTGCGCTCCCGCAGACGTCTATCGATCTGGATAGCCATTGTCATGGACTCATTCAGACCCGCAGGCACAGGGAACCCCACCATAACATCCTTAACGGCATCAGAGAGACCCTCTCTGAAATTCGCCGCCAGGGCGCACTCATTCCACTGAGTAAGCACAGACCATTTACGGAATTTTTGGCAGTATATTTCAACTTCATCTTGCCCCTGAGATAGGGACATCAAGGCTTTTTCCGCCTGAAGCTCTAAATGAGGTTCCTCATAAAGCAACCCCAAGGCCAGAAAAAACGCATCCACATTGAGCAACGCAGGATCCCCTGGAGCCAATGCAAAAGCCCAATCTTGAGGGTCGCCCCGGAGCAAGGAAATCACAATCCTGACCTGCTGAGCAGGATCTCCAGCAGAGCGAGATTTCAGGGACAAAAACAACTTGCAATTATTTTTGAAATTTTGAAAGCAAGATCTATTCCCCGAGAAAAATTCAGGCAAAGGAATTCTAGGTTCAGATATAGGAACATGAACAACAAAATCTTGTAAATTTTGAACTTTCGTGGTGAGATTATTCAAACCTGCAGCTAAACTCTGAATATCCATTTTAAACAGGTGAACACAGAGCCATTCCAGGATTAGAAGGAGAGAGAGAGAGGAAGGCTGCAATATAGGCAGACTTGCAAGTGATTCAATTGAAAGCACACTCAGAACTGAAGGAAAAAAAAAAAAAAAAAAAATTTTCAGCAGACTTCTTTTTTCTCTCCTTTCTCTGCCAATTAATTTAACCCTTTGTGGGCCGGTCAAACTGTTATGGTTCTCAATGGCAAGAGAACATAGCCCAGCATACATAGGAACTAGCTCTTGGAAGGATGGAAACTTAAACTGACCATGAACTAAACCTGCCGCACAACTAACAGTAGCCGGGTAGCGTAGCCTGCGTTTTATCCCTAGACGCCCAGCGCCGGCCGGAGGACTAACTAATCCTGGCAGAGGAAAATATAGTCCTGGCTCACCTCTAGAGAAATTTCCCCGAAAGGCAGACAGAGGCCCCCACATATATTGGCGGTGATTTAAGATGAAAATGACAAACGTAGTATGAAAATAGGTTTAGCAAAATCGAGGTCCGCTTACTAGATAGCAAGAAGACAGAAAGGGTACTTTCATGGTCAGCTGAAAACCCTATCAATACACCATCCTGAAATTACTTTAAGACTCTAGTATTAACTCATAACATCAGAGTGGCAATTTCAGATCACAAGAGCTTTCCAGACACAGAAACGAAACTGCAGCTGTGAACTGGAACAAAATGCAAAAAACAAACAAGGACAAAAGTCCGACTTAGCTGGAAGTTGTCTGGTAGCAGGAACATGCACAGAAAGGCTTCTGATTACAATGTTGACCGGCATGGAAGTGACAGAGGAGCAAGGTTAAATAGCGACTCCCACATCCTGATGGGAACAGGTGAACAGAGGGGATGATGCACACAAGTTCAATTCCACCAGTGGCCACCGGGGGAGCCCAAAATCCAATTTCACAACAGGGAACCTGAGGAAGCAGTGGACTGAGTCTGGTGTGGAAACATCCAGAGCCACCGTGCACAGGCGTGTGCAGGAAATGGGCTACAGGTGCCGCATTCCCCAGGTAAAGCCACTTTTGAACCATAAACAGCGGCAGAAGCGCCTGACCTGGGCTACAGAGAAGCAGCACTGGACTGTTGCTAAGTGGTCCCAAGTACTTTTTTTCTGATGAAAGCAAATTTTGCATGTCATTCGGAAATCAAGGTGCCAGAGTCTGGAGGAAGACTGGGGAGAAGGAAATGCCAAAATGCCTGAAGTCCAGTGTCAAGTACCCACAGTCAGTGATGGTGTGGGGTGCCATGTCAGCTGCTGGTGTTGGTCCACTGTGTTTCATCAAGGGCAGGGTCAATGCAGCTAGCTATCAGGAGATTTTGGAGCACTTCATGCTTCCATCGGCTGAAATGCTTTATGGAGATGAAGATTTCATTTTTCAGCACGACCTGGCACCTGCTCACAGTGCCAAAACCACTGGTAAATGGTTTACTGACCATGGTATTACTGTGCTCAATTGGCCTGCCAACTCTCCTGACCTGAACCCCATAGAGAATCTGTGGGATATTGTGAAGAGAAAGTTGAGAGACGCAAGACCCAACACTCTGGATGAGCTTAAGGCCGCTATTGAAGCATCCTGGGCCTCCATAACATCTCAGCAGTGTCACAGGCTGATTGCCTCCATGCCACGCCGCATTGAAGCAGTCATTTCAGCCAAAGGATTCCCGACCAAGTATTGAGTGCATAACTGAACATTATTATTTGTTGTTTTTTTTTGTTTGTTATTAAAAAACACTTTTATTTGATTGGCCGGGTGAAATATGCTAATTTATTGAGACAGGTTTTTGGGGTTATCAGGAGTTGTATGCCAAAATCATCAGTATTAAAACAATAAAAGACCTGACAAATTTCAGTTGGTGGATAATGAATCTATAATATATGAAAGTTTAATTGTAATCATTACATTATGGTAAATAATGAAATTTAACACTATATGCTAATTTTTTGAGAAGGACCTGTATATTGCCTAGTAACGTAGTATATTGCCCAGTGACGTAAAATAAAAAATAAACATATACTCACCTTCTGAAGTCCTGGCGCCTGTGTACGGTGCACGCGGCAGCTTCCGGTCCCAGGGTTGGTATGAGTGCAGGACCTGTGATGACGTCGCGGTCACATGACTGTGACGTCATGGCAGGTCCTTCTCGCGCAGGCACGCAGGACCTGTGATGACGTCGCGGTCACATGACGGTGACGTCATGGCAGGTCACTGTCGCATAGCATCCTTGGCCCCGGAACCTGCCGCTTGCACTGCCGAGGACACTGAGCCACGTCAGAGGGTGAGAATAACCTAACAGATCTTTTTACTATTGATGCTGCATCAATAGTTAAAAGTTGGTCACACAGGGTTAATAGCTGCGGTAATGGAGTGCGTTATACCGCGGTCCGTTAACGCTGGCATTAACCCTGTGTGAGCGCTGACTGGAGGGGAGTATGGAGCGGGCACTGACTGCGGGTAGGAAGGAGCGGCCATGTTGCCGCCGGACTGTGCCCTTCGCTGATTGGTCGTAGCAATAGTCGTGGGCGTTTTGCCACGACCAATCAGCGACTTGGATTTCCATGACAGACAGAGGCCGCGACCAATGAATATCCGTGACAGACAGAAAGAAAGACAGACAGACAGAAGGACAGACAGAAAGACGGAAGTGACCCTTAGACAATTATATAGTAGATTATGGCTGGATAATGGTGAAATCTGCACACAATCCAAACCTACATGTCACAAAAATTACAGAAATTTAATTTTTCAAGGTGTAACCACAGCAAAAATTGTCTATGACGTCTGAAGTTACCCTTAAGGGACCGATATATCATAGATTACTGAGCAATCGGCAGACAGTTGTCTCTCCTGAGGCCACTAAACACATGTATTATTGTATCCTATTGGTGCCAAAATCGGTAGGTTCAGTCAACTTTTCTCTACTATGTGTGGGACCCTTAGGGTATGTTCACACGATCCTGATTTCAATCCTTTTTTTTCAGGACAAAAACCGCAGCTCTTGGCAGAAAACGCAGGTGCGTTTTTGGTGCGTTTTTGGTGCGGTTTTTGATGCGGTTTTTAGTGCGGTTTTTTATGCAGTTTTCTCTGCAGATTGTCTGTGTTTGACACAAATAAAGCTTTAACTGCAGTGGGGGAAAAAAAAAAAGAAATGATGTCATTTCCTTGTCCAACCCTTTTCTTCTTCCATCCTCCATTTTGGGACTAAACACCAAAATGAGTGGACGTGTTTTGAATGACAGCGCTCCGCAGAGTGCTGAGCGTAGGCCAGATCACAGCCCGCGGATCCAGCTCTATCCAGCTATTTAAGTCTACGTTCACATTTGCGGTCTGCGCCGCAGCGTCGGGCGCTGCATGCGTCATGCGCCCCTATATTTAACATGGGGGCGCATGGACATGCGTCGCACTTGCGTTTTGCGCCGCATGCGTCACTGCAGCGCACGCATCCGGGCGCAGAGGACGCAGCAAGTTGCATTTTTGCTGCGTCCAAAATCAATCAAAAAAAGGACGCATGCGGCGCACAACGCAAATGTGAACATAGCCTAAGTGCCACGTATTTAAGTGCCACGTATTTAAGTGCCACATATTTAAGTGCCACGTATTTAAGTGACACGTGCCACGTATTTCACGTGCCACGTATTTCAGTGCCACGTGCCACGTATTTCAGTGCCACGTATTTAAGTGCCACGTGCCACGTATCAAAGTGCCACGTGCCACGTATCAAAGTGCCACGCATCACGTATTTCAGTGCCACGTATTTCAGTGCCACATATTTCAGTGCCACGTATTTCAGTGCCACGTATTTAAGTGACACGTGCCACGTATCAAAGTGCCACGTATCACGTATTTCAGTGCCACGTATTTCAGTGCCACGTATTTCAGTGCCACGTATTTAAGTGACACGTGCCACGTATCAAAGTGCCACGTATCACGTATTTCAGTGCCACGTGCCACGTATTTAAGTGACACGTGCCACGTATCAAAGTGCCACGTATCACGTATTTCAGTGCCACGTATTTAAGTGACACGTATCACGTATAAGTGCCACGTGTCACGTATTTAATTGCCACGTATTTAAGTGCCACGTATCCCACGAAGATTTTCCATGGAGAACAGACACATCCAGAGATATGTCTGCTCTCCACGGCTGCAGCAACACACTGACAGGAGCCATAGTTCCTGTCGGTGTGTCACTGCGCATGCGCGAGCGAGTTTACCGGCGGTCATTGACCCCGGCACTCTCGCTTAACGGCAGTGCTGCGTGGGAAAGTTCAACGCAGCTGTACTGCTGTTAACCGAGACGCCGGAGTCATTGAACTCCGGGACAGTACGCGATACACTGCTAGGAGCTTCGCTCCTGGCAGTGTATCGCCGGAGAGCAGCCGATCGGCGTGGGACACTCGTTTTATGGATTCTGCGGACAGGGAGTATGAATTTGATTTTTTATTTTGTGATTTTTTTCCCTGGAGGATCGAGGGCTTCGCCTACAAGTGTGCTGTTGGTGAGTATATACTCTATGTTATGTGTTGTATGTACTGTACTGTGTGTCATGTATGTGTATTGTGTGTAGGTGTTTTGTGTAACTTTACAACTGTGCTAAGTCGCCGGACACAGGGACAACTCTCCCATCCTAATACCGGATGGGAGTAGTAGTCCCATACGGCGACTTAGCACAATGGTGGCACTAGCGTCGCATGGGGACACACACACACACACACACACACACACACACACACACACATACACACACCTACCAAATCAATCACGATCCCCATGCGACGGTACGCCTCCATGTCTCTCCGCCCAAGCACTTCCGCCCACGCACTTCCGCCGGCTTCCCCGCACTTCCGGCTGCAGCGGTTCTGCACCACAAACCGCAATAAAACCCGCAGATATATTTTTGATCTGCGGGTTTTACTGCGGGTTTGACCTCACAATGGAGGTCTATGGGTGCAGAACCGCTGCTGTTTCGGACAAAGAAGTGACATGCTCCTTCTTTTTTCCCGCAGCTATTCAGCGCGGCTTTTTTTTTTTAATTCAGGATCATGTGCACAGCGGTTCCTGTTTTCCATAGGGTACAATGTACTGTACCCTGCATGGAAAACAGCTGCGGAACCGCAGCGGCAAAACCGCTGCGGTTCTGCAGTAAAAAACGCACTGTGTGAACATGGCCTTAAAGTCTTCATTTATGATTAAGGTTCTGGAATCAGAGGCCTCATCATTTTTTATATATTTTTTTTAAACTCTGCCTCACAACAACATTTTATTTGTTCGTGAGTGGAATTTATTTTTGCCTATATTTTATAGAGAACCTGTCATTAGATTCAGGCTGCCTGGCCCACAGGCTGCATGAATCGCAACTGCAGCAAGCTATGATTATTCTGAAACTGGCTTCTCTACGCACCGCTCCATTTGATTGACGGGTCTCTCCCCTATGTGTTCATAAGGAGATACCTGTCAATAAACTCGAGTGGGGCAGGGAACTGCAAACCAGGAACGTCAAGTTAGGTCTCTCCCTACTGCCCCCGGACAACTTTTCAAACTATTTTTTCTCGTAAACGCAGTATTTCAAAGTAAATATGGCAATGGCGGGGCTCTGATTCCTGCTGCCCTTTTTTATTTAAATGTTAAAATCCCTCTTATTGGTAATATAACCACGGCTATAGTGTAATAGTAAGAGGAGCAAGACAAATGTCATATAACTGACTGTGCAGGGCCCGAGGGGGCGAGCAAGACATAGAAATTCTCTCTTTTGTGTTTTTGCTATATATCACCCCCTCAACCCAAGCATTTTGGATAATACTATGTTCCCTTTAGATCCAGTGTTTTGTTTTTGTTTTTTTTAGTTTTTAATGACTTGTCTAGTAAGGTTAGAATAAAATGGAAGTGATGGTGCTCTTGATCATAACATTTTTATATATAAAGTGAAATTAGAATTTTTTTTAATCTTTAGAGAACATTGAGACTTGTTGGCCTCTGATTCTCACTTTTGTGCCATTACTAAGACACAATTATTGTGATTTATTATAAGATATTTCAAAGATAACATAGGAATTTTCCAGGGACTAACATGCAAGATTGAACATGTCTGATAACTGAGAACCAGCATGTAATATACTGACACAGGCTAAGAAATGTTCAGCCGTGTCCTGTGGAGAAACTGTGCTGTATTCATAAATGCCATGAACATTTCTAGCCCCATCCGGGCAGAATACTGACATGTTGTCCTTTTGTCTATTCATGTATGGATTTCAGAGATATGCTGTGTGGTAACACTATAGCATTGGAGGTTTGATTTCTGGATGCATTTCTAAGGGAGAGTGTGCCAGGCATGCTCTGTGATTTGTGCAGAGGTTCCTGTGCAGAGAGGGGGGAAGCTTAGCTATATCTATCAATTACTGTCCTTGTTAAATCTACATCAGTGGGTAGTTTGAAAACTAGAGAATGTCAAAATTATCTTAAATATAGATAATGAAATGGGAAATGAAAATATACTTCAATACTTTAAATCATGTCATGATCATAAGTTCCTTTTACAGGATAAAATAAATCAGGGAGAGAAGAGAAGGGAAGGAGAATGTCAGAGTGGTTTTCCACCTTTGGGGACAATTATTATTTTTTTAACTAAAAATGCATGAATTTGGGGCTAAACAATATTTTTTGTAATTAGGTTCCATTAAAAATATTGCACCATTTGGCTTTTGTGGGCTCTTTCCCTGCACATTCAACTTGTATCTAGTTTGTGGTTAGAAACCAGCTGAGAGGAGCTTGGAAAAGACAAAAAAAAGGTACCAATTTCCTGACAGACTATGATAGTGGGCTGATTGATAGATTCTCAGGTAACTCACTTTACAGCCAACAATATCTAGTGCAATACACAAGCTATAGAAGGCAAAAAATGGCACAAGTTTTAATGAAATTCAATTGCAAAATTATTTATAGCCCCAATTGCATGATTTTAAGAAAATGTCCCGAAAGGTGGACAGCCCCAAAATGGTGCAATAACAACTAAATAAAAGATCCTTAATTTATCGCTACCGTCTTTTCTTTCTGTTTACTTTCAATGGAACCCAATAAATAAATCTTTGAACAGAGACACAATCCACTCATTGGCCACGGGTGCACAACATTTTTTGGTCCAAGGGCCACATTGCCATACTGAACCAATCCCAAGGATCACAAACAATTTTAAAGGGTTTCTTACATAAATACATCACCAGAACCACCATCAATACATTAATACATCACCACAAGAAAGTTTTGAGTATTTGCAACACAAATAGGGTAACTGACTCATCACTATCATGTAATTACAATGGGAAACTCCTGTGTAAACTCCTGAATTCAAAGCCCAAAGTATATGGAGGTGCTCAGCTAACCAGTCCCACTTAGGGAAAAGGCAGTATGGTGTATCCAGTGACAGTTAGCAGCATTCACCAATGTCCATAAAAAGCCTTTCTTTGTTTCAAATCCTCCATAAAACCATCTCTTTGGCAGAGGGAGCGCTGAGAGGTGGAGGACGGCAGTTGCAGCACAGCAAACGAGTGCCGTTTCGTACTGGAGTGTGCTTCAACGGGTCACGTTTTGAGAATTTGAGGAAGATTTGGAGAGTTTACACAGAAAAAAATTGTGTAAATACAAGCTAACTTAAACTGAGTATTTGGAGCAGAGACTCACCAAATCCTCTTCATAATCTCAGATCTCTAAATTTTGAGGATTTTTAAGCTTTAACATAGCTATAAATCATTTTATGGATTGCTACATGTGTAAAACATCACAACTACATTCAACACATAAGCGCGGTACCACAACCACCATCTGTACATGAATGTAGAGCCAGAACCAGAAAAACCAGAATATAGGAAGAGTGGGAACGGCTTTTTCAAGGTTCTGTGGACTGCAACATACCCCTTGGCGGTCCACCTGCAGCCACAAGCCGTATGTTGTGCAGGCCCGATTAGGCCTACATACACCTTAGATTATAATCAGCCAAACTAGCCCATCATCTATTAGGCCTCCTAACTCTCACCCAAGAAATGAGGTCTTCATTATGCCCATTCAGATCAGACATGCTTGGCCTCCATTCATGTATATAGGGGAGTCAGGAAAGATAGCTGTCTGTCAAACAAACTTCAGACAACCACTGTCTACACTGTTGCGGAGTCAAAAATATTAGATTTTATCTTCAATTGTGAGATTGTGAGGTTTGTGATATAGTTCTACCTGTCTTAGCACTGTGAAAAAGGGAAACTTTACCAAATGTTAAAGTTATTCAGTGTATGACTGGAACTTACAAGTATGACTGGAAGCTTTTGGGCCTCAATGCCTACCATGTGCTGTTTGCAATACTAGTGTCTTATTATAATGGAGCATAGGGACATTTGAGCCTACTTAGGCACCAAGGCAGAATGCAGCAGAAATCTCTACACTCCCCCATATGCTGTATCACTGCACTGTGTTCTTAAAGGGAATCTATCAGCAGGGTTTTGCTATTTAATCTGAGAGCAGCTTAATATAGGGCACAAGAGCCTGATTACAAGCATGTGTCACTTATTGGAATGTGTGTTGTACTATCAAAACAATCAGTATTTTATCACCAGGAGATTAAACACTACAGGACTACATCTCACATGCAGACAAGTCGGGCTAATCCGTGTAAACCCACCCCCTTCACTGATTGGCAGCTTGCTTACAATGAAACGGCAAATCAGTGGTGTGGGCGGGGTTATACGCAGCTCATCATTCTGAGCACTGCTATATCTACATTAGAAAAAATGGGGATTCTATGAAAACTACACCAAGCAGTCCAGTAAGTGACACATCCCTAAAATCAGGGGTTTTTTTGCCCTGTATTATGCTGCTCTCAAATAATACAGCATAAACCTGCTGACAGATTCCATTTAACAAAAAAATGAGATTGCTTATGATATTTTCTTTCCTCTTATTTGTTGGCCACATTACTAGATTTTTATTTTTTTTTAATTCTTCAACAGTTCCCCAGAGGAGCTGGTTACTAACGAGCTGCCTGAATTCAGTATAGTAATGCATAGTCAAAATTGCTAATTGACTGATAATAAGTTTGCAATAATTGCGCCCTCCTGCTCCCTTGTGGAATATGTGATGTATGGGACATTTTCAATCACTTTCCATAGAATTACAGAATTTGCCGGACCATAATAAAGAAAAGTGAAACAGATTAGCTGGCTTTTTAACAATAAATTTACAGATGCATCTATTCATGTTAATTTGTCCATCATAGCAGATAATGGGGAGCGTGGCTAGCTGGGCAGCGGGTTACACACATGTTCATACATCTGTACATACACAGGCCTGATAATGGACGTATATAGCCACAGCTGCGCTCTCAATTTTATTACAACTCATTGTTACAGCTTGTCTTTTTATAATGTAATAATATTATCACTGGTAAATTTAATCAGGCTATAAAATTGAATTTATGCTACTTGAATATTCCTCAGTGCTGTAAACAAAAAAAACCTCCACCAGACATTATATTATTTCTGTAGTCGTATATTGCCTAGATGGCACCAATTTAGACATTTCCACATAGATAAACCGCCTGAAGAAATTCGGAACCTCTCTTGGGAAAGTTTGTAATATGAAACTCTTGTGAAGTTAAAGCCTCTGCATAGACATTTTTGCTAAAGAAAAGAATGTTGTAAAACTGGTGTCTGCATACTCGTATTTGCTTGTGAAATGCATAAAAATATGAAAAATTTAATAGAAAAATAATGAAAAATCCCTTACTCAAGGTGTGTATGAGTACAGAGTGCTACAGCAGACTTCAATGGGACTGCAGAGAAGAAGTGTCCCCTTTATGTGTGAGTGGTATCAGCAGTCTATTTCTAAATGTGGTCATCTGAGTTGTCATCCATTCTTAAAGGGGTTGTCCAGTCTAAAGCTACAAATTTGCAGTAACTCTATGTGACTGCAGACTTGTGAATCCCCACATTGCGTTCACTGTGTGCTGTGAGGATTCCCCGATGCCGGCGCCGGAAGAAGGCGGTCATGTGACCACAATTATGGGATTTGCATACTTTCAGCCACATTCTGACTAGATGTGTCCTGACAATTCTCCGGTACTGGAGCAGGAAGCTTTTGGTGCATGACTGTAAGAAGTATGCGATTTGCATACATGCGGTCACATGCAGACTAGAGGCCGGATACAGTCTAGTGGGAATGTGGCAGGAAGTATATGAATCAAATACTTGAGATCACAGGACCACCCGCTCCCGGAGAAACCTCATGCGGTGGAAGGATTCACAAGTCTGCAATTACATAGAATTACTGCAGACTTGTACATTGAGGCCGAACATCTGCCAAAAAAAAACAGTCTGATTTTTATGCAGTTTGTATTGTGCATACACTGACATGTGAAGTAGAAATTGAAAAGGAGCACGTAGAAGAACTAGGAGGTGCAGGAAGAAGCTTGTGCTTAACAGGCTACCTGCTGCCACCTCGGCCAGTCCAAGTCCCATGCGGAGCTGACTATTCATCCCCCACATCAGCTGGCACAGGCATGGAGACAGTGTGAAGGTACATTGCACAGACACAGTGAAAGTCTCCATTCTTTGCTATTCACCCCGTAAGGTCTGTGCTTTCATTGTCAGTATCTGCAAAATTCTGTATACACACTCCTCAACATTGAAACTGCAACAACAAGGAAAAATTGTGAAAATATGGAAATCACAGGATGACAGATATGGTAACGATAGGCAAATGATGAAAAGATTAAAACAAAAATGTAAAACAAATTTGATTTATTCAGTGTTCAGTATGAACTCCACTTACAGAAATCCCCGCACGTACACTCCTTGGCTGCTCTCGTTGAGGTTATAAATGGTTGTCAGATAAATTTTCTCTCCCACTGATTTCACTAGGGTAAATCATCAAGATCCACTGCTGCCAGATTACTGTGTAATAGCCGACCAATGATGTCCCGGATGTGCACAATGGGAGACAAGTCTAGAGATGCGGCAGGACATGGTAGCACACTACGGCCATTTCTCTAAAGTGTCCAGGAGCCATTTTTCAAGAAGACGACATCAGGCCACTTATTGCTCGTGCTACTGTGAGCAGACTGCGTGACTTAAACATGCTACCATGGCCTGCAGCATCTCCAGACTTTTCTCCCATTGAGCACATCTGGAACATCATTGGTCAGCAATTACAAAGGGAGCTGCCAGGAGCAAATCTTATTATAATTTGCCTCCCAAGTGTGTTCCTCAGACAATCATTAATTACCTTATTCATAGCCTGACAAGGCGTGTAAATGCCGGGATTTCTCTATGTGGTGCTCATATTCGATACTGCATAAATCAAGATGTTTAGAAAATGTTTCAATTTTTCCATCATTTGCATATGATTAACATGTCTATGGATCCTTTGATTTCCAGAATTCCTCAACTTTTTCCTTCTTGTTGTTGCAATTTCAATGTTGAAATTGTTGTACTATTCATGACACACTGGGGACCCTGTTACATCAGTGGGTCTTTAAATGGAATCTGTCATCAGGTTTATGCTATCCAAGCTGAGAGCATCATGACGCAGAGACCCTGATTCCAGTGATGTACCACTTACTTGGTTGCTTGCTGCAGTTTTGAGAAAATCAATATTTTATCTGCTGCAGATCTACCAGTTTAATGCTGAGCCTTGTATAATCCTGCCCACACCATTGATTGACAGACTTCTGTGCACACTGTGTATAGGCAGAAATTTGCCAATGAGTGGCGGGAGTGGGGTTAAACAGAGCTCATGAATATGAAGAACTACAAGGATGCAGGTTTACAAGTTGTTTAGTGATAATCTCCTACTCATAAAACAATGATTTGAGATCAAAACTACAGCAAGCAGACCAGTAAGTGAAGCATCTCTGGAATCATGGTCTCTGTCCCTATATTATGCTCCTCTCAGATTAGATGGCAAAAACCTGGTTACAAATTCCCTTAATTTTGTACAACTAGGTGGTAAACCTTCAGAATAATGTAATCTAATGGCCAAAAGATGCCTCATTCTCATAATAAACCTATATTTTTTCTGCCAATTCTTTTCCCATGGAAAGGAAGCCATAAATGCAGGAATGTTGTGCAGATAATGTTATCTTTTGTATTTCCAGTAATCCAGATGCTCCAATTAAGTCATTGATCGGTGCTGTAACAGCAGTATGGGAGTGTATGAACAGGTGGACTGCACTGTATGCATAGGTGTGTCCTACAAGTGACTGACGTATTATTCATTGTCAGAGGGCAAACCTATACAGGATGCAAACAGGTTATTAGGAATCAGATCCTCGTTATACACATATACAAAGACTAAACAAGGTTCATACATACCTCGCTACTCCCCCCCTCTGCAAATCCCTCTACTGGCTCCCAATTCCCCAACGAATCCAGTTCAAACTACAAACACTGATCTACAAAGCCATCCACAACCTGTCCCCTCCCTATATCTCTGAACTAATCTCCCAATATCTTCCCTCACGTAACCTCCGATCCTCCCAAGACCTCCTACTCTCCTCCACAGTTATTCGCTCCTCACACATCCGCCTCCAAGATTTCTCCCGAATATCCTCCATCCTCTGGAATTCCACACCTCAACACGTCCGATTATCCACCACTCTCGGATCCTTCAGACGGAAAATAAAAACCCATCTCTTTAGGAAAGCCTACAATAACCATTCTGCCGCCTCACCAACCAGCCGAGCTGCCGTCTCACCAACCACCCGAGCTGCCGTCTCACAAACCACCAGAGCTGCCGCCTCACCAACCACCCGAGCTGCCGCCTCACCACCACCCAACCTGCCGCCTCACCACCACCAGAGCTGCAGCACCCCGACCTCCTGTCTCTTCCCCATTATCCCGAAGAATGTAAGTCCGCAAGGACAGGGTCTTCTCCCCTCTGTACCGGCCTGTCATTGTAAGGGCTGTCCCACACGTCCAGATAATTCCGGTACCGGAATAAATCGGTACCGGAGTTATCCGTGTCCGTGTGCCTGGGAACTCACGGAGGCCATACGTGCGGCACACGTGTGCCGCCCGTATGGCGAGTGGGTACCACACGGAGCGTGTGGTACCCACTCTGCATGGTGCTGAAGCTGCTGAAGCTGCGATTCATATCCTCTCTGCAGTAGCGTTTGCTGCAGAGAAAATATGAAGAATAGTGTTAAAAATAAAGATTTAGGTGTCCGCCGCCCCCCCACCCCCTGTGCGCCCCCCCGCTGGTCAGAAAATACTTACCCGGGTCCCCCGTCGGCTGTCGCTCCTTCCTGGTCTGGCCGCGGCTTCTCCTGCATGCGGTCACGTGGGGCCGATCATTTACAGTCATGAATATGTGGCTCCACCCCCCATAGGGGCGGAGCCGACTATTCATGATTGTAAATGATCGGCCCCACGTGACCGCATACAGTAGGAGGCGCGGCCAGACCAGGAAGCAGCGAGGGAGCGGGTAAGTATTTTCTGACCAGCGGGGGGGCGCACAGGGGGTGGGGGGGCGGCGGACACATGGATCTTTATTTTTAACACTATTCTTCATATTTTCTCTATAGCAAACGCTGCTACAGGGAAGATATGAATACCGGCTTCAGCACCATGTGGGGGGGACAGCGCTTACTGTAGCGCTGTCTCCGGCACGCCACACGGACCCCAGACGGAGAATGTCCGTGTGAGGTCCGTGTTTTACGCGGACCCATTGACTCTATTGGGTCCGTGTAAAACGTGCGCTCCCACGAACACTGACATGTCTCCGTGTTTGGCACACGGAGACACGGTCCGCAAAAAATCAATGACATCTGAACAGATGCATTGATTTTTATGGGTCTACGTGTGTCAGTGTCTCCGGTACGTGAGGAAACTGTCACCTCACGTACCGGAATCACTGACGTGTGAAACCGGCCTAAATGTGTTTACTGCTAATTATATCTATAACTCTGTATGTAAGCCCTTTTCACATGTACAGCACCATGGAATTAATGGTGCTATATAAATAAATAATAATAATACATACGATGAAAGTTTATATAGGTTATTACATACACTAAGTACAGGATATGTAATGAGTATCAGAAACAGGAGAAATCATTATTGATGTGGAGTTGGAAAACACAAAACTGACCCATTGTTTAAATCAGTTTTTTGTGGAAAATGTATTTTTTAAATTTTGCAATGTTTGATTTTTGTTTCATAACATAATTTTTATTGCAAATAAAAAACTAGAAATCTTGCAATTTTCACATTGGCCACTGGAGCTTATTAGACACATACTACTGGTTCAGGAGATCCACATGTACATTAGGAGCAATGACACTATCTTTTGTTTTGGTTTTTTTTTCCACTCTAAGGCCATGCTCATATGTTCAGTATTTGGTGTGTTTTTTTTACCTCAGTATTTATTAGCCACAACCAGGAGTGGAAAAGTATAATAGAAACACGTCACCACTTCTGTATTTATCACCCACTCCAGGTTCTGTCTTACAAAGGCTGCAGTCACACTAGCAGTATTTGGTCAGTATTTTACATCAGTATTTGTAGCCAAAACCAGGAGTGGAACAAATAGAGGAAAAGTATAATAGAAACATATGCACCACTTCTGCATTTATCACCCACTCCTGGTTTTGGCTTACAAATACTGATGTAAAATACTGACCAAATACTGCTAGCGTGACGGCAGCCAAATACTGAGGTAAAATACCGACCAAATACTGAATGTGTGAACTTGACCTAAAACCTGTATATGTAGTGTAGTGTGTGTGTGTTAATACCGCCACTTACCGCCATCTTCTCCAGTATCCAGCGCCATTCTGCTCCTCTTCTCAGTGACATCGGCTCCGCAGACTCTCTCTGTCATGTTGCTCTCTGCTTGACTCAGAAGTGGTTTTTGCATTGTAAGACTATGTTCACACGTTGCATTGTTTATGCATGTTTTTTCCGCAAGCAAAACCTGCTCTCTTGGCAGTAAGAAACTTGCTTAAAAAATCAGGTTTTGCTTAGTTTTTTTGCGTTTTCTTGCTGCGTTTTTGGATAGCTTTTTTCCTACATTTTTGTCATGGTACATATGTGTCTTGTGCATGCTGATAAAATTTAGAGCATAAAAAAAAATCTGATTCTACTTCATCATGTTTTGGCACAAAAAAAACGCAGCAAAAACTGATACCTGTGTTTTAGCATTAAAAAACCACTGACAAAAACGCAACGTGTGAACATAGCCTAAGACTGTGGAGCATCAAAACGAGGGTATATAGACTCACTGGTGGACACAGACAGATGTCGCTCCAGTTGGAAAAACAATGTATTGGCCTTTTGCAGCCCAATAGCTCATCAATTCCACCTGCTTTGGTGCTGAAAATGGGCCCCTTTACCTCTTGGGCCCCTGTGCAGCCAATGATATGTCCGCCCCTGCATAGACTTACATTGTGACTCACACATCGGGCATAGAATGACCTGGATCGTCTGAAGAGCAGTGATGTCACTGAGAAGAGGAGCAGAACGGCGCTGGATCCTGGAGTAGATGAGTATATTAACACACACACTCTACAAACACATATACACATGGTTAATGGAAAAATACATGTAGCGCAAATCTGAACTATAGGTCATTTCCTGGTGACAAGTTCCCTTTAAATAATCCCTTTAAATTTCAACGTCTGAGTGTGCTGAATTGAGTACAATGAATGATTGCAATGAATTCTCCTTCCCTAGCAATTAGGACGAGGCTTCTCAGGCCCGAGGAACAATAGGCTCAATAGGAATCTGTCACCAGGACAGTGACGTTGTATGCTGTGAGATGCATGAGGCCAGGCTGCTGCAAACACTTGCAGACATGGCGGACGATTCTTTGAAGCAGTGGGTTTGTAGTTTCGCAGCCTGTTCCCATCTGCCTAACCTGAAGAATGATTGCAATCAGACAACACAACAAACTTCATTATATTATTCTCAGAAATGGAGTATTCAAAACATTCCGCCATCACTACAAAAGAAAAGACCCCACAAGTCATTTTATGGCGCATTGTGGAATCTGCTTTCATCCTTCCAAGAAATCATCTTATTTAATAAACCGGCATTATGCTACAACGTCACAGCGGTGTCACCGATCTGTCATCTGATCCAGAATTATACGGCGGCTCCCATGAGCGCACGGGTACAATGCTTCTTCCTGTCACACCTTCTGTGTGTTGTCATGGTTACACCACAATTCAGGAAGCCGTCTAGTGAGCTGCGGTATTATGTGACCTATATATATAACAATCCCACTCTTAAAGATGAATGTTAGGCTAAAAAAAAACATTTGATCAGTTGTAGGACGAGAGAATACATACACAGCTACAATCATGATCAATAACAGCAGCAGCGGCAGGAGTGAAAAAGATTAGAAGACTGGCAGGATCCAATCTATGATTAGCACTAAAACAATATATTTTGCTGATCTATCTAAAAATGTAGTTCTTGATATTAGATAAAGGGGTTGTCCAGTGAAAACAAGTAGTAAAAACAAGATAACATGTTGATCTCTGGGGGCCCAACCGTTGTCACGTGCACTAATTGTCAGAACTGGGAACTTTCATCCCTGTTAGAATGCAGGGACAGTGCACATGATTGACTAGTCCTCCATTCCCTCATTACCGGGCTGCCGTGCACTGTGCTCAGCTTTTTCCAGCAGTCCAATAGCCAATGAATGGAGCTGCAGTCAAGCATTCGTCCTGCCATGGTATTTTTTAATGGGGACAAAAGTTGCCTGTCAGGGATAAAAATTCCCTGATCCACCGATCGCTGAGGGTCCCAGAGATGGGATACCCACCGATCAGCAAGTTGTCACCTATCTCTTGGACAACCACTTTAATAAAATAGTGAAAATGGACCAATTACACTAGTAACTCATTTATCAAAACTGGCCAGGACTAAAAGTTGCTTTGTTACCCTTGACAACCAATGAGAGCTCAGCTTTCATTTAATCAACTGCTCTGGAAAAATGAAAGCTGCACTTAGATTGGTTGCTATGGACAATAAGGCCTGTTTCACTCTTCTGATAAATGAAGCTTTTGGCCATCTTTTGTACACTGTTGGAAAACAAAACAAAATGTCCATTTGTGACAGGAAATGTTTAAGTTGGCCTTGATATATGGAGTATTTTGAGTGAGCAGCCATCTTTCTATTATAATGAAAGCAGAAAGTTCTAATTTGCCTCAGACTTGTGAGATCTTTTTTACACAAATGTTATGGTAACATAAATGCACAAAACTAACTTGATCAAATAGATAAGCATTAATAATGGAAAAGCGTTCCCATTTTGTCACAAAATGAAGTCAGTCTTTCTGTCAAATTGGTAACAATTCTGCATAGCTCTTATTACAGACCCGTGCACACTCCATGTAGTGGTGCAATAAATGAAAGGGATGTAAAGTAAGTGCCCCCAGCAGCATAATATCACAGATCCTTACAGCACATATCTACCAGGGGGCAGACATATCATTGGTGCAATGCGTGCGGCTGTGTCACCCGGTGCCCAAGGGGACGCTCTACCACCTTCACATCAGCAAGCCGATCCTGAAAGAGTGCCATATACTGTTCTAGCACTGGCGTCCTCTTCCATCTGTGTCCACCAGTGTCTGATATGGCCACGTGCATGGACCCCCATCTGTGTCCACCAGTGTCTGATATGGCCACGTGCATGAACCCTAAAGTTGGCTTTACACTTCAGACGACTGTTGGCCAAAGGCTCTTCCAGCTGACAGTTGACCATACACATGAATGGCCGACTCTGTCAAGGGCATATATGTTCTTAATAGAGAGATGGCAGTAAACAGCTGCTAGACTCTTCTGGTGGAGGTTTATCTTCGCCAAGAACATAATGACTGGGCATGATGAAACATAACTGGGAGGCCCCATACACATTACATGCTCGGCTGGTCCTACCTTAGTCAATGAATTTGGTTGACATTTATCTAATATGTATGGCCACTCTTAGGTAAAGGTTTTGCCAGAACTAAGATATTAATGACCTATCTGCCAATTAGCTCTCATCTGCTCTGCTAGCAGCTGGATGTGAATAATGTACAGAGCCACAACATCACGGTCCGTAAACTGTTTAGTGACCACCCAGGGCATTTGAAGATCAGCATCTAATCAGATGAAGAAGAGATAGTCTGAACTAATAATAATAATGTTTATATAGCGCCAACATATTCCGCAGCGCTTTACAGTTTAACAGTTTCAAACACAACAGTCATAACTAACAACGGTAACAATACAATAATTAAAGCAAAATAAGATGACCCTGCTCGTGAGAGCTTACAATCTACAGTGAGGTGGGGAACTACAAAGTACAGGTGTGTATTTACAATGATGGTCCAGCCATCTTCAGGGGGTGGGGGATAGATGGAGATAGTGAATGGGCTGCACACAGAAACATAAAATGACTTTTATTAGTGAACGTGATAGACCGCCCTGAACAAATGTGTTTTGAGTGAGCGCCTAAAACTATGCAAATTGTGGATGGTCCTAATATCTTGGGGTAGAGCATTCCAGAGGATTGGCGCAGCACGGGAGAAGTCTTGGAGTCGGAAGTGGGAGGTACGGATTAGTGCAGAGGTTAGTCGAAAGTCGTTTGCAGAGCACAGCAGTCGGTTAGGCCAATAGACATAAATGAGAGAGGAGATGTATGGGGGTGCAGCAGTGTGGAGAGCTTTGTGGGTGAGAACAAGTACTTTGAATTGGATTCTATAATGAATGGGCAGCCAGTGTAACGACTGGCAAAGAGCGGACACGTCTGAATACCGGTTAGCTAG
Organism: Ranitomeya variabilis; assembly: GCF_051348905.1. Taxonomy (NCBI): domain Eukaryota; kingdom Metazoa; phylum Chordata; class Amphibia; order Anura; family Dendrobatidae; genus Ranitomeya; species Ranitomeya variabilis. Next base: position 103,681,385 of record NC_135235.1, read on the forward strand.
ATGGACAACCCTGGCTGCTGTATTAAGGATAAACTGGAGAGGGGAAAGTCGAGTAAAGGAGAGGCCAATTAATAGAGCGTTACAGTAGTCCAGGCGGGAGTGGATCAAGGCGACAGTGAGGGTTTTTGTTGTTTCCATGGTGAGAAAAGGGTGGATTCTAGAGATGTTCTTTAGGTGTAAGCGGCAAGAGCGAGCAAGAGATTGTATATGGGATGTGAAGGAGAGATCGGAGTCACCTGCTGTCACCTGCTGCCGGGGTGTTATTGTGGTGCCACCCACGGAGAGGGAAATGTCAGATTTAGGGAGGTTAGTAGATGGCGGGAGCAGAAGAAGTTCAGTTTTGGAGAGGTTGCGTTTCAGATAGAGGGTGGACATGATGTTGGAGACTGTGGAGAGACAGTCACTTGCATTCTGTAGTACTGCAGGGGTAAGGTCAAGGGATGACGTGTATAGTTGTGTGTCATCAGCATAATAATGGTACTGAAAGCCAAATCTGCTGATGGTCTGTCCAATTGGGGCCGTGTAGAAAGAGAAGAGAAGGAGGCCAAGGACTGAGCCCTGAGGTACCCCGACAGTACAGAGGAAGAGGAGATGAAGTGGAGCCAGCAAACAATACACTGAAGGAGCGGTCAGAAAGATAGAAAGAGAACCAGGTGAGAGCAGTGTCCTTAATGCCTAATGACTGGAGCCTAGAGAGCAGGAGACGGTGGTCAACAGTGTCCAAAAGTGGTCATCAAACATCATATGGAGCCACTCTGCTACAGGTCCATACACTGTTTACATCCAGAAGTTGACGGAGCAGATGATCAGTGGGGGTCTCGGGTGAGTTGATGGATAGGTCATTAATATGTTAGTCATGGACAACCCCTTTAATCATACAGAAATAAAAAAGCACCACATAACAAGGCACTTCTCCCTGGTTCCTCAGGAGAACTATAGATGACCCTGGAGCAAATGGAAATATCATGCTATACGTGGTGGAGGTATGATTTGTAACCTCTATGGATTATTAATGATGCCTTATTATTAGATACATTTCCATGCTCTTATTTTAGTAGTAAATGGTCAGCTTGTGTCATTAACTTCTTTCTAATAGTTATTTTTATGTCACATCATCGTTTTCTTATTCCGGTGTTTCTTTTTCAGAGAACACAGTCCTTCAATGAGTAGATAGGTTGACATATACAAGGTCACAAGGAGAACGGATAAGATGCACTCAGTCACTTTACATTCCACGCCGATCCCTGTAATGAACGTCAATCCTAAAGCAGACAAATCCATTAAAGGTTTCATACAACTGGACTTCTACATCTCCGTATAACCGGCCTGGTAGTATAACGTCTATCTGCAATATCCATCCAGAATCATTTCAGGAACAGGAAAGGACATTGATTACAAAGTAATGTGACATTGTTTTAACATATTTTACACCAACCAATAACCAAAACTCTACCTAATACACCATCATACGTGGACTTCACTAGAAATAGTAAATATGTCAAATATGAACAGAAGCCAACAACCACAAAAGAATGTCAGTAATGGCTGCCTTCTATTAAATGATCCAAGTGGTCTGACCTCCCCTCAGGATATTTCTAGGACATGTAGACGGCAGCAGAGGTCACATGCCTGAACCATGCCATTTACTAGGTGCCGGTGACTGGATAACAGCGGTATGGATTGGTTGAATGGTAGAGAGCGATGCTGAATGAGGAGAGGTGACCTGCCATGTAATGAAGACTCCTACACTAAGGTGTGTCCTCGTGGATAAATGCAGCCTTCCCTTCTGTGTATACTCAGGAGGATTAGCAGGGACACAGTTAACTAAAGAAATCGCCAGCTGCCATTAAACTGACTTGTTGCCTTCAGACAGCTCATATAGGCATCATATGAATGGTTAATACCATGTACGTGGTGACAAGCATTGTACTGCGCTATGGTATATGGAGTGGCTTTGTGAGTCTATGACAACCATATGATAGATAGATAGATAGATAGATAGATAGATAGATAGATAGATAGATAGATAGATAGATAGATAGATGATCTCATATCTATATATCTTCTATACAACTTTCAGAGTAATATCTATTTTTTAAATAGTCTAAAGATTAGAGATGAGTAAATTGATTCGCAGCTTCACAGTCCAGGGGTCACATCACTATTCTGTGGCCGACGGATGGGAGACTTATGAGCCGCTGGCATCACCGGAGTCTCTTCTGATTAGTAGGCCAAGCACGGCGTCATATGTGCATCACATTGCAACAATGCCATAGCGCTGGGCTTACTAATCAGAAGAGGCGCCTGTGATTTCGGCAGGTAAGATGCAGCTCACAGGGCTCCAGTCCGGCGCACATGGAATACTGACATGATTCATGGTTCTATGAATCAAATTACTCATCTATAGCTTAGGTTGTGTGTGTGTGTGAGTATATACATATATATATATATATATATATATATATATATATATATATGTCATATATAGAATAGATACTCTGAAAGCAGTATAGAATATTATATATATATATATATATATATATATATATATATATATATATATATATATACACTGTATCACTACTTTTTATCTTTTTTTATAATTTTTTATATACCTTTCTTTTTTAGATATACAGATCATGACTAGGGTCATGCATTTCTAATATAGTTGCAGGTACTGTATCGGGCATCTCGCCCACCGCTGCACGGTTACACCAGGTGTTGTTACAGGTAACATTTCTACAGGCCATTTTCCCGGTCGGATGCCTCAGTCCATTCCCAGGGTGCACAGGATCTACAGAAAGGCCTAAGCAGAGAGTAACAGGCACACAATGTCTTCTACATCCTGCTCTCAAGGACACTGCAGCCTTCATCATGGATACAATGTTCTCCTCATATTACTGTACCTGCTGTATCCTTTTGAACCAAAGCGAAGAACACATTGTATACATACTAGTGCAATAATGGCAGGTACGCATGGCGAGCAATGCCCTAATGCTGCTGTCACATGGGATATGGAGGGTTAGGACTCACCTTTTTGACCTGATCATCTTTGAGCTCTGTGAAGTAATAGGCCAGGAGCTGGGCAGCTATCATCCTGCAGGCTGGCTTTGGCAGAGTCTTGGGCCCCTCTTGTGCTGCGAATTGTCCCCAATGTGTAGTGTCAGGGTGCTGTATAGGAACTGACAGATAGCAGCTGAGCTCTCCTTCTCACTGCCCTACAAGCTCAGAGATGTAGATGCCTTTTTTTTTTCTTTCCTCTCCTACAGTGACATGCTAGATCCAACCCACTTCCTGCCCTGGGATTGGCTGTAACATGGCCTTGCTGCATTGAGGGGAGAGCAGCTTGATGATCATCTATAGGGGGCTGCCTGTGTATGGCTGGGGGTGTGAGCCCTGTCCCCTCCTGGAAATCATAGTCTTAGAAATCCAAATTTTTGTCGTTTTACAAAAGTAGATTATTTGTCAAGACGGAGACCTCAGTATTGTTCCTCTCTTTCCCGAGAGTGTGCCAGGCACTAGTGTGATGGTGTTTTCAGGGTGTGCACACAATTATGTGTAGGGGGAGGGTGTGCAAGACACCAGTCTACATTACACAGGGAGGGAGGAACAGGCTCTTGCAGAGTAGGAAAGAGTGAGGAGGTTTCAATTTCTTAAGGGGAGGTCCACATCATCTACTAAATATGTAATTATGGCACGTTCATCACGTACTACTACTGTGATGCCCACCGCCTACTCGCCATCACTTCCTGTGCATGTAACCAAGGTTCATTAGCCACTAGATTCAGCCCTTGTAAAGCCACCAATGCTCTATATCTTCTGTATAAGTAGGACATCACTAGGACATATGACCCTGATGACATTGAAACATTCAGTTGAGGAAAGGACCTACTGTATTCAGTATACAGCTAACAGGGGAGGGGGATAATTGCTTACAAAAAGAAGCCGGCGTTCCTAATGTATTAGGATTCGGAAGTAATGGTGACTTAACAATCTGCGATGACGCAGCAACCCTTCCCCCATATATTTTCCAGGCTACCAACATTTTATTCAACATGCCCCAGGTGCCATAGTTAAGTACGCGAAATATCAGGAGAACAGACAGAGTAGACCGGATTAAATACTGTATCAGGTTACAAAGCAAAAATGCACAGCGCCAGACAACGGCAAAAGGCCAGAAACAAATATTTACACAATGGTATATAACGATGTGATAGAACCGATAGTGGGTAATAAGCTCAATTTGTAAAAGCAATTAGAAATTAAATGTGTCCAACTGATTATAAATACTTGGTCTTTTTCAGTCTCATAACTATTCTCAAAGAAGGAGCAATGGAGAAGAAGATGGATCTGAATGTAGGTGAAGCATACAGATCTCCCAGCTGCAAATGAGGCAGTGTTGTCCATATACCGTAGTGTATCCTAAGAGGATATTCAGAATTAGATATCGATGACCCATCTTTACGTAATTGTAGTGACTGCTGTTCCAGCTCTGTACGGTGTAGTTTTGGTAAGTGTTATAACTTGAGGAATATGAGACATTATGCTGGTGCATATTGAAGTGAGCTTTGTAATGTCGGTTGCTACATTTGACAAACTCATCTTGACTGCTTCACTCTTCATAAGAAGCAAACAAGATAGAAAGTGAGCAAAAAATGAATGAACACAGTATTGAACCATGTGCAGTGCAATGCACGATTCAACATTCATTAACTGAGAGATGCGTTTGTACACTGCTCCAAAAAATAAAGGGAACACTTAAACAACACAATGTGACTCCAAGTCAATGACACTTCTGTGAAACCACCCTGTTCAGTTATGAAGTAACACAGATTATGAATCAATTTCTTCTGTTGTTGTGCAAATGGAACAGACAACAGGTAGAAATGATGGGCACTTAGCAAGACAACCCCTATAAAGGAGTGGTTCTGCAGGGGGTGACCACAGACCATTTCTCTGTCCTCATCCTTTTTGGCTGCTGTTTTGTTCACGTTTTTATTTTGTCATTGCTCTCACTCCTAGAGGTACTGTACAGTAGCATGAGGCAGAGTCTACAACCCACAGAAGTTGCTCTGGTAGTGCAGCTCATCCAGGATGACAAATCAGTGTGAGCTGTGGCAACAAGGGTAGCTGTGTCTGTCAGCACAGTGTCCAGAGTATGGAGCAGATACCAGGAGACAGGCAGGTACACCAGGAGACGTGGAGTGGGCGGTAAGAGGGGAACAACCCAGCAGCAGGACCACTACCTCCTCCTTTGCGCAAGGAGGAACAGGAGGAGCTGTGCCGGAGCCCTGCAAAATGACCTCCACTAACATCCATGTGTCATCTCAAACTGTCAGAAACAGACTTCATCAGGGTGGAATGAGGGCCCTACTTCCACAAGTGGTGTTGTGCTTACAGCCCAACACCGTGCAGGGTGATTAGCGTCTGCCAAAGAACAACAAGATTGGCAGATTCAACATTGGTGCCCTCTAATCTACACGGATGAGAGCAGGTTCACACTGAGCACATGTGACAGATATGACAGAATCTGGAGATGCCGTGGAGAATGTTCTGCTGCCTGCAACATCCTCCAGTATGACCTATTTGGCAGTGGGTTAGTAATGGTATGGGGAGGCATTTCTTTGGAGGGCTGCACAGCCCTCCATGTGCTCGCCAAAGGTACCCCGACTGCCACTAGGTACCGGGATGAGTTCCTCAGACCCATTGTGAGACCATATGCAGGTGCACTGGGCCCTGGGTCCCTTCTGATGCATGACAATGCCAGACCTCATGTGGCTGAAGTGTGACAGCAGTTCCTGCATGGACTGGCCTGCCTGTTCCTCAGTCCTGAATCCAATTGAGCACATCTGGAACAACATGTCTTGTTCCATCCACCAATGCCACGTTGCACCACAGACTGTCCGGGAGTTGACAGATGCTTTAATACAGGTCTGGGAGGAGATCCCTCAGGAGAACATCTGCCACCTCATCAAGACCATAATGTAATGAATAAAGATTTTCAACTAGAATATGTCATTCAGTGATATCTAAGATGTGGTATTTTAGTGTTTCCTTTATTTTATTTTTTTTAATAATACATTTTTATAATAAAAAGGGTATTCAAATAACACAGCATGAACCGGTCACCAGCCAGTATGTGTACAGTGCATCAATATTTTCCTCAAATTATAATACATTGCTTGGGGGTTCAATACTGGATTAGTGCTAATGGTTCTCAACCTAGGGGTGCAAAATATTTGCTTTGTCCCTAGTGCTGGCAATCCACACCATGCCAAATTGTTTATCTTCATCTCATAAAGTGAGAATAATAACCCAGCAACTCAAAATGTAGAAAAGTACATTTCTGACACCCAAAAAACCTCTCAGTGACCAATACAGACGCCCTTCTTTTCAGTAACAGTCACAGATCAACTTTTTTGGCAGCACAAACCTCAGCCTCCCAGACACTGTTTCCTTTACTATAAATCTTCCATTTCAAACAGACCCACAAGTTCTCTATAGGGTTGAGGTCAGGTAAGGAAGGGGCTGTGTCTTTATTCTTTCACCTTTACTGGCAATCAAGCGGTTGAGACTTCAATATATATGATGTAATATTGTCCTGCATAAAAATCATGGTTTTCTTGAAAGATGCAGACTTTTTCCTGTACCGCTGCTTTATTTTTGTTAACCATTAAAAGGTATCATAACTACAAAATGTATCTTGTTTTTCCCTCTAATAGCAATCTTTTAACAAGATTGACATGTGTAATTGCAATAATTTTCTGGGAAAAATATTTCATTTTCTGATACAATTTCAAGGGAGCCAACACTTTCGGTCATGACTGTGTTTATAAGGTTTGAGTATGTGTGTGTATAAACCCCTTGTGAGGCAGTGATGGGAATCATATACGAGGGCCGTTACGTGTCCCCAGGATGTGTCTAGAGACTGGCGAGTGCTGTAATCACAGCCACAGCAACACAATGTAAAAGTAATTTTACATAAGGTGCCTGTAAAGGATTTCTTCTAGGCACTGTACTCCCCGAAACCTGGAAGAAATCATTAGCATAAGGAAAGAATATAAGATTTCTCAACAACAAGACCATTAATATTAGGCATACAGGTAGGACTAGTTTTATCATTTCTATCACCTGTATGCCCATATTAATAGGTCATATACTACCCAGGGGTGACAGATTCCCTTTAATGGTTGTTTGAGGAAAGTTCTGCCACGCTGAATGCACTTGAGCAGATCATCAAGATCCGCTGCTGGCAGCTCCCCGTGCAATTGCTGATGTCATCCCAGATACGTTTGATGGGACACAAGTTTGGATACACTGCAGGTGATAGTAGCATGTATCGGGTATGCAGTCTGCTCATAGTAGCACAATTAACTTGTGGCATGGTGTTATGTTGTCGAAAAATGGCCTCTGGGACACTTTGGAGAAATGGCCAAGTGCTGAGGAGCATAGTACCAACGCACTCCAGACTCAATAATTTCATAGTTCCAAACCTCATTTTGCACTAACATCAATATGAAACCATAAGGTAGGAGCTTTATGGCATAAGTTTCCATGGTCATGAAGCTTCATGCAACTCTTATATCACAAATTATAATGCCAATTGTTAGGTGGAGTTGTGTTAAAACATACAGCTAATGGACTCTAGAACAGTGGAAACATGTTGTATGGAGAGACAAAATACCATGCACAGCCAGCTGAAATAGGCATCCCTCCCGCTCGGTCTTGGTCGCAACATCTGTGATCACAATGGTTATGCCCCTGCCAGTACTGCTTGCATCCCAATACAGGACTAAGTGGAGTCAGAATAACCCTTTAATTTCCAGTTTCAGATATATCGGTCATTGGTCGCATCTCCGTGGGTGCTAAACACTTCACATAGTCGACACCCACAGGCACTTGTCAAGGCAAGAAATAATTCCAACCCTGGAAGCTCAACCCTAAAGTTGCCATGATCAATAGGGTCTTAGTCTGGAGGAGGTCTCCAACCACGTTTCATTTTTTTCCTATTTTCTATTGTTTATGTGGCTTTTATGATTTCTTTGGATACAATGTGTCTCTCAGACATCTCTCAGAGCTGAATACGGTTCTCGAGGTAGCTCAGTTCCATGAATGAGTTTTAATACCATACACAACTTGTCAGGTGTAGCACTGATTTTGAAAGAAAACATCCATGTCTTGAACAAACTTTTTAAAAGATGTGTCTCAGCTTCTTTCTCCAAGAGCATTTTTGCCACGAACACCACTCTCCTAAAGATTAAAAGTTTAGACCAGCAGCATGCTTGCAGTACTGGTCCAGAATGAGCACTCGTCCATGCTGCTAGCAGAGTGAAAAATATTATTTTTTGTATCACTAAAGCCTGGAAGATCTCAACAATTTCTTAGTTGTCCCTTTCCTGTCCACCTGTGTTTTGCTGCAGTGAGCTGGTATGTAATTAGCTCTCTGCTGGGGGCCATGAACAGGGCTCTTTTCTATATGAACCCCAGCAGACAGTCTTTAGCTGCATGTTGCTAGACCTGGTCTCTCTGATACTTGGCTCCTTCGTGCTATTTTGTATATCCTCCTGTCTCACCTCGGTGTGAATCTTGACCACCAGCTTGCCTCTTGATTTGATCCCTGACATGTTTTCTCTGTATTGACCCCCACGTGACAACCTCTCTTGCCTCTGGTTTGTCCTTCCATAGAGGAAATTCAGTGGACTTTGTCGTAAGACCAGATCTCTGTACAGGGTGTTAAAGGGTGAAAGTCGTGGTTCCCCTTGGATCTGCCATGGCCAAGTATGTCTGAGTTAGTATATTTGAGACTGTGGCCCTTGACAAACTCTACACCTTGTCTCTGCAGCACATGGAGAAGCAAAGGGACATTGTACCGGCCTGGTATAGAGTGGTGCAAAGTGTCATAAAATTATAAACATCTCTTTTCTTAAGAATGGGGAGGATTTTAAAGATGAGGTAAATTACAAAATTGTTTTATTTTAAAAACAATAGTCATTTCTACCCATTTAAGAATATAAGACAGCCCCTTTTAATAAAAATATTGGATACTTTTTAAGAAAAATTTCACATAGATTCATTTTCTATTACGAAATCCTTGCTGTATGTACTGATATGTTTCATGGAATCATGATACATTAACAACCTCATATAGAAATACAATAAACCATTACATTATAGATCAGTTAATGGGGAAGTATTGCAATTGTTATGTGGTTTTTCAGAATGTCTGGGTTAAATGGGAAGTCAGAAGAGAATATTACTTTTACTATTATAACCTTCAGTCTATTTAGAACTTCCTCTCATCTCCATGCAGCGTATTCTAGTTTTTGTTGTTTTTGTCAAGGTTTTGAATTAAGATGAAGTAATAGGCCGACCTAACAGTGCAATACTTGTAGGCATGTATGCAAGAATGCAGTATAACTGATATAAGGGTGTGCTCTTCCACCTCTAGATAAAAAAATAATACTTGACAGTGCCCTGTATCAGTGTGCAACATTCATCTGCAGTTTTTCTTACAATCGTTTGCCAAATTGAATTGTACTTAATGTGTATAGGGGTATACTTTGTCTCTAGATGAGATTACATTCCTATATACAAAATTTACTGATGCCTGTATGACAGTACTACAATAGGTGTGTAGAGTCTCTATGCATTACCATACAAACTCCATGAGACTATTTATATGATCCATATCAGCAAGAATTTAAGAAAATATGAGTTACAGCTAGTTACATTTGGATATATCTTGAATATAACGTACTTTAAGGAACATTGATCATCTCCAGTGGATTATATATTGCTCCATGAAGAAAAATACAGTGATGAAAACCACCTATACCTAAAGAGGACCTGTCACTAGATTATTTTATTTAAACTGTGTACCTCCTTCATTTGGAGTTGCTCTGCTGATTCTTGAACAATTTATTTTTCTTCTCTCTTCCAAAACTAAGAGAGTCTTGTATGCAAATTCTCTTTTAATCAACTGGGCACATGGCACAGAACATCTGTGTGGGATTTGCTTTTTCCCCTCTATGACGCTGGCCAATCAAAACATGGGCCGGTTCATAAAGGAAAAAAGCAGAAGCCAACAAAAGAAGGACACAGCTGCAGTCACCAAGTCCCTTCTTGTTATTAGCTTGCAGGAACACAAGCGAATAGTAGCACTGGAGAGCCAGAGTGCTGGACCCAACATTGTTACAGGCAATGCACTGTGTTGCTTTTCTACTGAGCGCTGGCTCTCCACTACTGCTCCTCTCTTGTCCTTTGGCCTTCCAGCCCTGCTGCTTTCCTGTGCTCTGGCTTTTCAGCTCTGCAGCTATCCTGAGCTCTGGCTATACAGATCTGTTGCTGCCTGGGATCTGGCTCTCCAGCACTGCTGCTCTCCCTAGCTCTGGCTCTCCAGCACTGCAGCTGCCCTGTGTTCTGGCTTTCCAACAGCTCTTCTTTGCTCTTTCTCTCCAGTGTTGTTGCTCTCCTCTGCACTGGCTCTCCAGTGCTGCACAGGGGATCTGGCGCTCCAATAGCAGGAAGATATGCAGCAACTGCAAAGTGAGAACACACTGAGCCATTCTCCAGCCTTGCTTTTCTCTGTGAGCATTTGCTTTTTCCTCTATGATATTGCCGTGTTGTAATTGGCCAGCATCATATAAGAGAAAAAGGAATTGCCAAAGAGTGGTATATGCCATGTTCCTTGAAGGGACAATTTGCATACTGGGTTCTCTTTATTACTAGGATGATATAAGTTTGGAAGAGGGGGAAGCACAGAAGAAAAAGAAGAACCAGAACCATTGGAGCAGCGCCAATTGGAGTTGGTACTTGCAGCACCCATTGGAGGAAGTACTTAGTTTAAATTAAAAAATCCAGTGAAAGGTCATATTTAATTTAAAGGAGTTATATGGAACTTTAATAATGATTGCCTATCCTTAGGATAGGTCATCAATGGATTTGGGGTGCGACACAGGGGACCCCTCCAATCAGCTGTTCCCAGTGGCGGCAGGTGGAACTGCTCAGTTACAGAGCTGAACAGCTCCATCAACTTTATAGTGGTTGTGACTGGTTGCTCCTCTTTTTCGAAACAATAGGGGCAGATATGCAGTGCCTGACTATGACCACTATTCTGATGATAAAGCTGTGCATCTCCAAAACTGAGCAGTTCCAGTCACCACCAACACCAGGAACAGCTGATCAACGGGGGTGCCATCAATGGCCCTTCTTAGGATAGGCCATCAATATATATATATATATATATATACTCAATATATTTGAGTTTTCTAATAGCACAAATGGCACAGTTCATCATACTATATTCTTACCGCCAATGTCAATTGACACAATGTCACAGAGCTATCAGCACTAAATTATGCATGCACAGCAAATTGATGTAGTGCCACTTGTCAAAATCAATAAAAGAAAGCAGATATAATGGATTTATGACACAAAGTTTTGAATAATAGAAAATGTTACAGGAAATATATAAATCTCTGCAACCAGAGTCAGGCCCAAACTAAGATCAACTTTCACAGCGCTCTTTGTTATGCTCTTTTACAAAATTACATCAGCCCATTTGACATCTTTTCCTTTGTTTCCATCTACAACATAGTTAAAGCTATATCCACACTTTATCTTATACATCAAACATGTACCCATTATATGGCAAACAGAGAATCCTTTGGGTGTCAAACATTTGTCATTATTTGGGAACATTATCTGTGTTTTATGTTATTTTATAAGTGCAGTTAAGATTTTATCTTTGGGATATATGTCACTATTTGTTCTGGATTTATGCAATGTATTTGATGGAGAGTGAGATTGTAAGGTTTGTAGGTTCCAGAAATAACAAGTTATCCCCTCTGCATAGGATAGGGATAATTTGCTGATCCCCTTGCTGACTTGAAATGTTTGGACCACAGAGATCCTGAAAACAAGTGGAGGTACACATACTTGTATCCTGCTCCATTCATTGCCGCTGAGCTCACTGATTGGGCATAACATGCTGATCGCTAGGAGTACGAGCGCAGGACCACCCACGATCTGAAGGTTAGGGGTTCTGAACTCTGAGAATGGTGTTCTACAACCCACATCCTCAATAAAGCAGGTGAACATGTTCTACCTCTGCTCCATTTGTTGAATATGAAACTGCCAACTACAGCAGTTAGCTCTTTCCAGAAATCCCATGATTAGAGCAAAGGCCGACCATGCCCTTCTTTATTCCTTACAGGACTTGGTGGTATAGTTCTAAAGCCCCAATCTTGGGATCACTGGTGGTCGCAGTGGTCAACCCCTTAACAATCAGCAAGTTATCCTTATCCTTAGGATAGAGGATAACTTTTTTTGGTATTAGGTCAAGTTGAGAGAAATTATAAAGTAAAGCAAAATTCCCTGAATTTTGCATTGTGTGCTGCTATTAATCATTGATAGGAGGGATTATTTTATGTAAGCTGGAGGGATTTGTGTGCCAGGGCTGCTTTTTAGTCCCAGTCCGGCCCTGCTCCATATTTATGGAGTCTGATGGCACATTTGTTTTTCAGCAGAAAAAAACTCGTTATGCCATCAGTCCCATCACAAAAGATCAAAGCAATGTTCAGGTACATTATGGAGCTCATGCACTTTCATGGAACATGCTCTTAAAATTATTGTTTAAGGAATATATTTTAACTTTTCTTTTTTGTGCTGTGCCTTGGTACAAATGGCTCTATGTAGGCATCCAAGGCTATTGTTATGTCACAATAAAATACTAGGATTATGCAATAATTGCACAAATTGCCTAATTGTACAAAATCATAATTTTTTTTTGCCTTACTTTCATGTCGTTTGTGTCTGTGGTAAGAGAGTGCACCAGCCACTGCAATGGCGTGGATAATTACTTCTATACCTAGACCCCACTGTATAAATAATTGATTTGTATGGGCTGTAATAATAATTATTCGAAGGTTGAAGTGGTTACTTGTAAGAATCATAATGATGGCATGGAAACTTCTGGTATAACAAACGCACAATGAGACCTTTAGTGATTATGCAAAGTGGTGAATTGATGAAATCACTAACTGACAAAAAACGAATATTAAGCTGGTCATACACATTAGATGGCTGTGAGCCGAATGATGCATCCGCTGATCGTTCAGCCAACAGCCACCTCAGCCGTCTTTCCCATACACAGGCGCATCACTCCGCTGAGAACTGATGGTATAATGGTCCAAAAACTTATGATAGGTTTCATTTTAAGGCTAAATCGAAAGAGAACAATATTGCTTTTTAATAACATAAGAGAACCAATTCCCACTACTGTAACCAAACTCATTTCAGGAAAATATCTCCTTTGGTTTTCCCAAAAGATCCATCAACCTCCTTTTTGGAAAAACATGATGGAACCCAACAAGAGACATTAAGACATCAGCCCATTGCAAAAAGCATTCAACAGACCATGATAACCAGAGTGGCCGTGGGTCTCCTGACCCCAAAAGACATAGATGAGGTGGTTGAGTGTTATCAGGAGACACGTGGCCGGTCTGGACATCATGGACCATACATTTTGGTTGTGTAAAACAGGTCTAAGGGTACTGATGTCTTATAAAATATTAATAATAATCTTACCAGCGCGTGAGGCACTTACCTCCTCTGTCATGTGATGCCGATTAGTGCGCAGAGACGCTCACGTACAGGTCTCCCTGCTTTACTGTTAGACGTCTACTGGAAATAACATTTGTTTTGCTCCTGGGAGCTGCCTTGAAGTGACCTTATTGAATAAGCAGAGTTCATTCTTTAACAATTCCACTGTTCAGCCCTCTGCTTGGAATGGCATTTTGCTTTTTGTATAAAATAAATGACCTTGCAAATTATCCAAATTTCAGCCTGGCTGTGAATACACTTTATAACAACAAGACTCATGCCCAGTGCTGAGGATCACTATTAGACCTATGTGTTTTCTTTTTTTGGACTAATGTGTTATGTTGTGATTAAATGATTTAACGATCCTGGCGGCCAAACACATATAGTGGTATGAATGGGTATATCTATTGTATATATGAGATTACATTAAGGATGATGGAGTTCGGTATTAATCTGTGCCAGCTGGGTCACATCCATGATCAGCACTGCCAAGCCCTGCACATTACTTTCCTCCTCAATGACAATACTGGCACTCAATGAAAACTCTTTTTGTGGTTAGACTAACCTAACGTGTTAGCTTTTTGGATCTGACTGATACAATCAAGTGTATACTATATCCTATTCTCATCATATAACTGGGTATTAATTATTTTTTTCCTGCCTTATCAATGTGTAAATTGGTATGAAGCCAAAGGGTCAAAGTGTAAGGGCTCATATGGTACGTGTTGGATCCATATTTTTATAGATAGAAAACATACCTATTATAACCCAGGGGGCATCATTAAGATATGTCCGATTTTGAGAATGGATAAAAATTCCAATAAAATCATGAACAGCACATAGATGCCATCCAAGTGCAAACCGTGTGCTGTTTGTTTTTAACATTGGTAGAAGCTTTGCAATTATTTTTTATACCACAAAATCATTTATGTAACACTGATGGTAAAAACTAACCAAACACTGATGAAAATCTGACCAAAAATGCTTTCCTGTAAAAAAAAATGGATATTTTAATGAGGCCTAAAAGTTATACCTGGGAATGATAGCTAACAGGCATGGTGAGTAGTCTGGATAGTGAGATCTGAGATTTGCATCTTTTTGTGCAAACAGCATAAGTCATTGTGTCCTCACCCCACCTACCTCCTTGGCTTATCTGTTGTGAAGTCATTCCTACTTTTTCTTATTAATAATAGGAGTAAATAAAGAAAAAGGTAAAATAAAATGCATGAAAATCTGTGGTCATTTGACCTATTAGTGAATTTGGAGTTAAAGGAAACCTGTCGTCTGATTCATGTGAGTCACCCGCCAGGGCCGTGGGGTACTCGGTACCGGGTCTGGTGTTCACAGGGGGATGTCACGGTGGCTGCGACCCAGTCCGTGGCCCTGGGCGCCCATGTAAAAGGGAAAGGTCTTTTAAGGGAATAAAGTTTATGTTCGTGACGCCACCTGTGGTATTCGGCCAGGGTGACCGACGCTGCTTTAAGGGGACCTCTGGGGTGATGCTATGGCAGCTAGATGGTATACCTTCCCACAGGTGAAGTATGTCCCCAGGGCTTCCCAGTGTGTAGATGGTGGAATGATGAGGGGTGCAGTAAGGAACGAGGACACAGGTTTGCAGTCCCTTTACCACGTTTACTGAAGACTTCATCAGCCACAGTCTGGGGCACTGGATCACAGGGCTGGTAGGGTCCAGCCGGTTTGGAGGCAAGTCCAAAGTCCCCTTATCCAGGTGGAAAATAGAAGCCTTCCTTTGCGCTGTAGTGGTGTAGTCCCTTACTGCTAGAAGCTTCACATAAGGTCCTCACAGATGTTATATCTTTCTCTCTCCCCCGGATAGGATAGGACAAACCCTGTATGACTGGTGACTTGAGCCTGTTAACAGGGTCTCTTAGATGACCCGGCTCTGAAGGGTGTCACCGTGCCTCCTGGGTGTGGGTGCGGACAGGTAATGTGTAATTTGCTGTCCTGCCGGATTCTGATGTAAGGTGTGGAGGTCCTCACAACCTCGGTGTTCCGGCTACTGGTGTTCTGCGCCTCAGAAGGAGGCAGCCTGCTCGGGGCTGGTCCCCTTTTGGTATCCTCTCCTGTGCTTCCTCTCCTGCATGCTCACTGCAATCAATTCTGCTTTCTAAATGTATCTTTCCAGGAGCTGTAGCTCTGTGGCATGCACAGCTCCGTAAACCCTCTGTCCTCCTCAGACTAATTTCTGGAACTCACTAACTTTCCCTACAGACTACCAGTTATATATATATATATATATATATATATATATATATATATATATATGGGGAGTCACCTAGTAAATAGGATCAAAAGCTCCCTCTGGTGGCCTGGAGTGTGAATGTATTGCATGTTTGTGGTACCTGGTTACAGTTATCCTTTCTTGCCTCCAAACGTAGCATCACTCTTCCCGGGAGGAAAGCGACATTACTGTGACGACCAGGACCCTGGGGCGCCACACATGCTTTCCAAACCATGGGCAGCATGAATCAGGGGCAGATGGCACGTTTGCAGCCAAGTGTTCTTCTTTCTGTAATGCTCCTGCGTGTTAGAGAATATAAACTTTAAATATCCGGCCATTGACAGAGATAAGACCAGTCTGCCTTTGCCCCCTGACGGCTCTTCCTTGCACTGCTGCAGGTGATTGACAGGTCTCTCCCTATGTATACATGAGAAAGAGAACATTCAATGGCCTGGAGTGGCATTGGGAGAAGCTACCTGGGAGCAGAGCTGGACTAATCTCAACTCCGGCTATGGTCCCCAGTCAGATCTTTAAAGTTTACTTTCTCTGAAATGCTGGAGAGTTTTGAAGAAAAATACCTGCAGCTTGGCTCGGATTCATGCTGACCACTATTTGGGTAGCATGATTCTGATGCCAGGTTCCCTTTAATACAGATGGTCCCTGTACAGGAAACCTTAGCTCTTGGTCAAGCTGTGGAGTGGTTAGAAAGACTTTATTTCGCTCTGGAAGACCTGTCTGTCCTGTCCTACACAGACAACACAATGGTCAGTGTGTAAATGTCCTGCTGGGTGAGGGAGTAGCAAGGTGCACAACAACGGGGAGAGAAAGGGGAAGCCCAAACACTAGGGAAGAGGGGAGTGGAGACCCCTAGGCAGATCTAGCAACACCCTGTCTCACCTGACATCCCTAAATAGGTTCCGCACAAATTGCTGAGCAGGAACCTAATACCTGCTTGACCCTAGCGATAGGCCCTGGATAGGGAGGGGACAGGGCTGGCGCTAGTCAGTCCCCACTACAACTAAAGACAGAGAGTGAAGACAAACGAGGGGATACACTTAGCTTGAGAATACCACTGAGATAACACGTCAGCAATCCTCCAAGACAACACTAGCCGACTTCTAGTACTTCCAACCAGACAGAGGGAAATTGATCTAACACCAGCACCTTGCTGAAGCGACTGAAGGTATTTAAGCCTTCAGCAAGGGTGTGTTGATTAGCAGCAGAAGATGGAGGTAACTGTTGGGTCCTAGAGGGAGAAGGATATCACTGCATAACAGATGCAAACATCAAGAAGGTGCTTGTAGAGCTAACCGCAATGACTTTCTACAGCTGGATCCAGCATGACTGCCTGTCACACCTGTGACTGTAATGTATACTTACTCTATAGTGGCACTGATGGCAAACTGAACACTAACTGCTATGTTTCCCCACAGATTCTAGATGATTGCTGGGGGTCACATTAGGTGAACCCTTGTGATTATCTTAATGTTCTGAGACACTTGTAGCAAGTAGAAATTGTCCAAAGTGGAGAACCCCTCCCTCTAAAGAAACACTGTAGGACAGATTTGTCAAGACTCACATGTTATATCCCAGTTTAAGGAAAAAAAAAAAAAAGAGTAAATTCCTTACGTGAAATCTACACCACCCATGACCAGGAGGAGATTTTGCTTCAAAATCTACAACATGTTCTGGCATAAAGCTTGCTGCCTTACATTTTTTGCAGCGATTTAGGCAGAAATGCAATGTTTTTGCCGGGATATTGGAAAATAATACATTTTACCAGTGATTCAGTAACAAAATGCAGTGACCCACAACGTTAGAACAGAGTCTAATAAATCAGTGTAAAAGTTGTTGACTGCACCCCTCTAAGTACTCAATCCCACTTTTTTCAACTTTTGTAAGCAAAACGCAGAAATATAAAATGTGCCATTTATGACTTTTAAAAAATTACAACTTTTTGGGGTTTCTTTATTCCAAAAACTGATGTAAACTGCTTTCAATAGAGATTGAAATGAGACCGTACTTACTTCCAGTCACAGTCGCTCCATCCAATAAGACTAAGACAATTTTACTAAGTGACTGTATGCACCGTTCTTTATTCCTAATGGAGTTAACTAAGACTCATTGGGAAACTTCAAATCTCTAACACTCTGAATCCTATATTATTTTGCAAAATGTCTGTGTTCTAGTTTAAAACAGAGTATTGATACAATTTATGGAAGGCTGCATTCTTTCAAGAAATTGCTGAGAGAAGCTGCACACAAATGTATTGTAACATATTAAAGAATGCTTTTCAAAAGAAGGCATAATCAAATTCTTACATTTACAGTTGTGCTTAAAAGTTTACATACCCCAGCAGAATTTTTGCTTTCTTGGCCTTTTTTTCAGAGAATATGAATGATAACACCAAAACTTTTTCTCTACTCATGTTTATTGGATGGGTGAAGCCATTTATTGTCAAACTACTGTGGTTTCTCTTTTTAAATCATAATGACAACCCAAAACATGCAAATGACCCTGATCAAAAGTTCACATACTCCATTTCTTAATACTGTGTATTGCCCCCTCTAACATCAATGACAGTTTGAAGTATTTTGTGGTAGCTGTGGATGAGGTTCTTTATTTTCTCAGATGGTAAAGCTGCCCACTCTTCTTGGCAAAAAGCCTCCAGTTCCTGTAAATTCCTGGGCTGTCTAGCATGAACTGCGTGCTTGAGATCTCCCCAGATTGGCTCAATGATATTGAGGTCAGGAGACTGATATGGCCACTCCAGAACCTTCACTTTGTTCTGCTATAGCCAATGACAGGTTGACATGGCCTTGTGTTTTGGATCGTTGTCATGTTGGAACGTCCAAGGACTTCCAATGTGCTGCAGTATTTGCTGATAATGTGCTGCATTCATTTTTCCTTCAACTGTGACCAAGTTTCCTGTGCCTTTGTAGTTCACACATCCCCAAAACATCAGCGATCCACCTCCGTGCTTTACAGTATGAATGGTGTTCCTTTCATCATAGGCCTTGTTGACCTCTCTCCAATTGCAACGTTTATGGTTGTGGCCAAAAAGTTCAATTTTGGCCTCATCACTCCAAATTACCTTGTTCCAAAAATTTTGAGGCCTGTCTCTGTACTGTTTTGCATATTGTAGGCAAGATACTTTGTGGCATTTGCACAGTAATGGCTTTCTTCTGGCAACTCGACCATGCAGCCCATTTTTCTTCAAGTGCCTCCTTATTGTGCATCTTGACACAGCCACACCGCTAGTTTTCAGAGAGTCCAGCATTTCAACTGATGTTATTTGTGGGTTTTTCTTTGCATCCTGAACAATTTTCCTGGCAGTTGTGGACTAAATTTTTTTGGGTCTACCTGACCATGGTTTTGTTTTTACAGAGCCCCTGATTTTCCATTTGTTAATCACAGTTTGAACGCTACTCACTGTCATTATCAATTCCTTGGATATCTTTTTGTATCCCTTTCCTGTTTTATACAGTTCAACTACCTTTTCCCGTAGATCCATTCCCCATGACTCACAATCCAGAAACGTCAGTGGCTGGATGAAACATGCGTCTTTCTGGATCCCAGAAACTCACTCAGCTTTTATGCACACACACTGTTCACAAGCAAACAGGTCCCAGCTGAGGATGTTACCTTTAGTCAAACCCATTTGTGTCAACTTCTGTGCATGTTATCATGCCAAAATCACCAGGGTATGTAAACTTTTGATCAGGGTCATTTGGATGTTTTGGGTTGTCATTATGATTTAAAAAGAGAAAACACAGTAGTTTGACAAAAAATGGCTTCACCCAACCACTAACCATGAGTGGAGAAAAGGTTTTGGTTTTATCATTCATATTCTCTGAAAAAAGGCCAAGAAAGCAAACATTCTGCTGGGGTATGTAAACTTTGAGCACAACTGTACATTGTGTAGACAAGACATGGAAGCTGAAGAGTATGATTTCTGTTTTTCTCCCACTGCAGACTCTTATCGCCTTTTTTTCCTACACCAATCCACAGCCTGTGTGATCTTTCCCCTTTCCTCTGCAGTCTGCTATGTGTTTGCACATGTAACCTGCCAACACAGAAGTCTTGCATGCTTTCTAAACTATCCATACTCTGATCTGCTGTGTTCAACCTTCTTCCCCTCCATGCTAATATTTCTAACACTGAAAGAACAGAAGGGGAAAGCTTACACAGCGACGAGAAGTCAGATGTTTATCAGACTCAGCAGGACAGCTGGCTAAGTGAAGGATTTACACAGACTCTACAACAGTAAAATGGCATGAGATTTTTAATAAGGGCTAGTTAGAAAATTGTTTAATTTTGCATTTTGGAAGCAACTGAACAATATAAAAACAATGCAAGTCTGAAGGTGTTCACACGCTTTAACACATTATTATAGTGTGCAATGCAGAGATCTTATTATTAATCCTAAACTTATGAGCACCTTTGATAGTTCTCATTTATTAAACCATTTTTAACTCTTGTCTTCTTCCTCTTGACTGTGAAACCGCTTGGCCACTGCTGTAATTAGCGCCGCTCCCTTCCCACTGCCATCTTCAGAGAGGATAAATGTCACATCACATTGTGGAGACAATTTCTTCACGGTTTCTTGCAAGATTCTAGAGAAACTATAAGAACAAGAAAAAAAGAAACATGTCTGGAAGTTGTGATTGAAATTAAATCTAAGTTGTAGCCAAATATAAATATACATGCATAACGTCTGCATTATGTATATGCGTACATTTAAAAAGTATAGTGCATTTACATTACAAGAGTATTGTGAGTGAATGCTAGTTCACGTTAATCGCACAGTCTAAACAGGCTGCCCATCACCACTCATTCGTTTGGTTAAATGGCCTTTTGGTTGCACAAAAGATCATCGATCTCGGCAGTGCATTGTCCTAATTAAACAGGACCTGCTCTACAGAGAACATTGTCAGCCTATGTGTACTGATTAATGATCTATTAGTGAGGATAGAGAAAAAGACCTAAAATTATGTTTATTAGATATGCATTAAAAGGATGAAAACATCCAATAACAGACATTCATGCAAAAAGAATATATTGTGATAAAGGTATAAATACGAATAAATAAGGGACTTGCTACCTCTGCCCTAGCCAATGATCTATTCTGTTGCCTGCCTACCAGCAAAGGTTGGCACCCTAGGGGGTAGGACAGTGGTTCTCCCGAATCTCGGCGGATGTCCCTGTTAACCCTAAATGACCCTGGATATAAAGAGAGACATGTAGGTGTGTGCACACCTAGGTAAAAAAATTTAAAAAAAAACCTGTTACCTGGACAACCAATCTGGTAGTAGTATGGTGCTAATGCGTCCAAGGATATATAGTAAACAACACGAACTAATATAGCAGTGGGACCAATAAAGAGATGACGGGAGCGGCTGGTGATAGTGAGTGACTAATCCATAATTTTAGTACACTGCAGTGTGCCGTCAGCTATCATAGCCCTGCACAAGACCCTCCACTGTTGCCTGCCTATCAGCGGAGGTTGGCACCCTATGGTAAACGACAGTGGTGCCCCCGCTCCTCGGCAGCTGCCCCTATTGCCCCTGCAAGGCCCTAATATAGACTATAGGGCAGATGTATAGAGAGATTACATGATAAATAGCCATAAATAATATAATAATAATAATCTTTACTTTTATATATCTTATATCAGAAAGGGAAGAACCACATTATAGTCAGGGCTGTATAGATAATAATATAAAGGTGGAGTGTAGTAACAGGTAGCAAGAGGATAAAATCAATATAGTCAATAGAGACCAAACTGCCCTCAGATTAGCCTATAGACCCATCATCTGTTTTGTGGTGGGGTTTGTCACGCTAAATGCATAGTTTTGTACCCCTGCTCACAGATGGATCGTCTATAATTATCCCACAGCAGTCCCACATTGAAAATTGCTACATTGCTGCTGACTATCCACAAAACAAGTTTTACTTGTTTAAATCGCTTTCTTGATTTCTAGTGCAAAAAATATCATAGGAGCGGATTCAGGAGCTAAGGCAAGGTACGTGGCCCTGGCATCTACACCATCAGAAGTAAACCGGGGAGCAGGGCGAGTTAGGGCACCCCTAGCGTTAGGGACAGGGAAGGAGCCCCTGGTCCCGAGACACCCAACAACAGAGTCGTGACAGTACCTCCTCACTGGACAATGTAATTTAGGGGTGACTTTGAATTTGTATGGAAAACATTTTTGTGTTATTTTTCGGCGGTTCTGGTGTTTTAATATAATCATATCTGCTGAGGCAAATACTTTACACATTTGGTATTGATAAACCTGATTATTTGCTGTCTTGATATTTTACGTTTGGACCATTAGATTGTAACTAAAGGAGGACAACATGAATGCAAAGGCCACCAATATAATGACTGTCAACAGACTTGTGTTGCAACTGCAAATCAAACATGGAAAAAAAAATCTAACTATTGTAATTTAGGTTGCAAGTTGCCTGCTACTTTGTCCTCATTGAATTTAAAGAGAGAGGACACTTTTTCGTTGGTTTGGCAAATGTGTTTATGACATGATTTTGTGGCACTTTCTAACATATTAACATTAATATTTAAGTATTACAGATTTTCTTTGTGTACTAACAGCTTTTCTCATGGACTAAACAACTATGTTGTCCACAAAATGGCAGCACGCTCCGTAATTCCCAGGGGGCACCTATGCATGCATCATCAGAATGTTACAGTGCATGTGCTGCCCGTGGAAATGACGGCACCTGCTTGAGATTTTGGCTGGGGGAGCAGGTGCAGAGAGAAGTGACCTATCAATTGCTGGCAGATTACTAGACAGCATAGACATGGACTTATAATTTAAAAGTTTGGAAATCATCACCATTACAAGTATTTTACTGTGATGATGATTTTACTTTGTGGTCTAAAAACCTACTGACAGGTTCTCTTTAAAATCTATATCTATACTTTGCCCTCAGTATGCTGGGTCTGTATGGGCTGTCTTGAAGAATTCCACAAGAGAACAGTATAGGAGAGACAGATACTGTACGATGGTGTCACAGTTTCATCATTCACTGTGGCCTAGGGATGCTATGGGATTTGAAGTGTGCTGGACTGCCTGTATTGTGAGTGAAAGCCCAGCTGCCCAATCTGATGTTAATGTTGCTGCTGGCCTAGGACTTGCCGTGACTACCGTGTGTGTGTTATCCCTTTTGCTCTTGACGCACTCTGACCTCAGGTACCTGACCCCGGACTTGGCCTCTGACTATCCGTTTGTTTTATCCCCTTAGCTTGACGTATTGTCTTGGCATTTGACTCCCAACTATTACTTGACCACCCCTTTGTATTGCCCCACTGTACTACAAGCCCTCCTGGTTTCTGGCCTTGGACCTCCAGACTACCCTGTTTCACAGCTTGTCCGTGAGTAGTGATAGCGTCGTAGATGGAGCCAGTACTAATTACTTTGACTTCTTTGTTACTTTTTAGAATAGGTATTATAGATACATACGGTACAGATCATTTATAGAGCATTTTATGAGTTTTCTTGGGTTCGATCCCCATGTACTTTATTGAATCTATAGTGTATTACTAGAATAACTTACTGAGGGTGTAATTTATACAAAGTACCATCAACACCAACTGTGGTTTTAAGATGATCCAGACCACGGTTTTCTCTGATTTTATCTACAACTGCAGCCAAGCCGGCTCCACATAATTTTGCTGCTCTTGTTGACACTGCACCACAGACCTCCTTCACAATGATACTGTCATCACATGTGCTGTCTAAACCAAGCTGTTGAAGGATCTTCCGAACCTGGAGAAGAGCTAAACGATCACTGTGTAAAGAAAAAAGTAATGATCAGTGAAAAATATCTACAAAATGGACTCACACGTTACATTTTTGCTGCGTTTTTAATGCAAATTTTAAGCTGCATTTTACAGTACCAGCAAATTGTTTTTATTTCCTGACTGAATTGGAAAACTGCTGCATTTTTGTATGAAGCAGCATGTCACTTCTTTCAGTGTTTTTTTCAGCGGTTTTTCACCCACAGAAAGCAATGGGTAAGTGAAAAAACGCACACAAACCACACAAAAAAACTGCAGGCATCAGGTTTTGCTACATTTTTGGTGCAAAAACTTAAGAAGTTGCATCATGTTGTTTTTTTTTTGAGGACACTAAACTTTATCAACATGCACAAGAGACAATAAAAATGCAGCACAATCTGAGCAAAACCTGATTTTTGTAAGCAGCTTCTTTGCTGCCAATAGAGCAGGTTTTGCCTGCAGAAAAAAATGTTACAAAAATGCATCTTGTGAATATAGCCTAAGTAGAGGAGTTCCTGGATCATTTAAAAGGATGAGGCCATTTGCAGAGTAAGGCCGGGGTCACACATGCGTGTTTTACGGACGTAAGAGCGCAGAAACTACGTCCGTAAAACTCGCATAACATACGGCACAATTATTCTCAATGGGGCTGCTCCTATCAGCCGTATATTACGGATCCGTAATATACGGCTTTCTACGGGCGTACAAAATCGCAGCATGCTGCGTTTGTCACCGTATTGCGCAAAAAAATCGCCAATGAAAGTCTATGGGGGCGAGAAAAATACGGATTCCACACGGACCTGCAGTGTGACTTGCGAGAAATACGCAGCGGTGTTAGTGAAAAGTCGGTAATTCAATTGTCGGCTTTTAATTTCTCCTGCACAAACCCGACAGGATATGAGACATGGTTTACATACAGTAAACCATCTCATATCCCCCTTTTTTTTGCATATTCCACACTACTAATGTTAGTAGTGTGTATGTGCAAAATTTCAGCGCTGTAGCTGCTGAAATAAAGGGTTAAATGGCGGAAAAAATTGGCGTGGGCTCCCGCGCAATTTTCTCCGCCAGAGCGGTAAAGCCAGTGACTGAGGGCAGATATTAATAGCCAGGAGAGGGTCCATGGTTATTGGCCCCCCCTGGCTACAAACATCTGCCCCCAGCCACCCCAGAAAAGGCACGTCTGGAAGATGCGCCTATTCTGGCACTTGGCCACTCTCTTCCCACTCCCTGTAGCGGTGGGATATGGGGTAATGAAGGGTTAATGCCACCTTGCTATTGTAAGGTGACATTAAGCCAGATTAATAATGGAGAGGCGTCAATTATGACACCTATCCATTATTAATCTAATTGTCTGAAAGGGTTAAAAAACACACACACACATGATTAAAAAGGATTTTAATGAAATAAACACAGCGGTTGTTTTAATAATTTATTGCTCTCTCAATCCATTTCCAGGCCCTCGCTTGGCAAAACAATAAACACACAAGATACATACCTTCTGGTGAACCGTCTCGTCCCACGAAGTAATCCATCTGAAGGGGTTAACTAATATTACAGGCACGAGCTGCGATAAACCACTCGCTCGTGCCTGTAATCCCCGGGTGCTGAAAGGAAAGCTGGATCTGTACATTGAGTCGCGGTGATGCGCCCCTGCTGGATGTTCTCATGAACTGCAGCCTGGGAACTTTTTCCCACGCTCCAGGTCATATGAGGACATCCACCAGGGGGCGCATCAACGCGACTGAAGGAAATGTAGGTCAATTACCTACATTTCATTCATTCGCCGGGGAATTACAAGCACGAAGCACAGCTGCATTAGCAGGGCTCCTGCCTGTAATATTAGTTAACCCCTTCAGATGGATTACTTCGTGGGACGAGACGGTTCACCAGAAGGTATGTATCTTGTGTGTTTATTGTTTTGCCAAGCGAGGGCCTGGAAATGGATTGAGAGAGCAATAAATTATTAAAACAACTGCTGTGTTTATTTCATTAAAATCCTTTTTAATCATGTGTGTGTGTGTGTTTTTTAACCCTTTCAGACAATTGGATTAATAATGGATAGGTGTCATAATTGACGCCTCTCCATTATTAATCTGGCTTAATGTCACCTTACAATAGCAAGGTGGCATTAACCCTTCATTACCCCATATCCCACCGCTACAGGGAGCGGGAAGAGAGTGGCCAAGTGCCAGAATAGGCGCATCTTCCAGATGTGCCTTTTCTGGGGTGGCTGGGGGCAGATGTTTGTAGCCAGGGGGGGCCAATAACCATGGACCCTCTCCTGGCTATTAATATCTGCCCTCAGTCACTGGCTTTACCATTCTGGCGGAGAAAATTGCGCGGGAGCCCACGCCAATTTTTTCCGCCATTTAACCCTTTATTTTAGCAGCTACAGCGCTGAAATTTTGCACATACACACTACTAACATTAGTAGTGTGGAATATGCAAAAAAAAAGGGGATATGAGATGGTTTACTATATGTAAACCATGTCTCATATCCTGTCGGGTTTGTGCAGGAGAAATGAAAAGCCGGCAATTGAATTACCGGCTTTTCACAGATAACGTGCTGAATGAAATCTAAATACAGAATATATATATATGTGTCTCAATGACATATATATATATATATATATATACACTGTATATATGTTTTCCCGAACATTTGAGCACATAAATCCATTAGATGTCGGTTTTGCAAGCCTGCGCAAAAATCTCGCAGTACGGATGCCATACGGATTACATACGGAGGATGCCATGCGCAAAATACGCTGACACACCCTGACTACGGATCAATATTTTGTGAACATTTCTCCGTATTACGGCCGTAGTACGGACGTATAATACGTGGCGTATTGTCTTACGCCAAGTGTGACCCCAGCCTAAGGCTGATGTCCCATTAGCACATGGCATCCAATTTATTCACTCAGGCGAGAGCATCGGATGCGATATGCTAATGGCACTTGGCTCCTGCTCTGCTACCAGCGGTAGGGGTGGGGATTACAGCACAGCTGCGGAGGAGACGGAGAAAGTAATTTCTCCATTTTCTCTGCTGCTAGCGTAGGCGGGAATCCGAGTGCAGTGCGATGTTTCACATGCACCCATAGACTTATATGGATGCGTGCGATCCGAATTCAGCATGCTGCGATTTTTTTCCTGTGCAATCGCAATCTGATCGGAGCAACAACAAAAAAACTCAATTGAGAACAGAAGTATAGGATTAAATTGGCTTGAACGCAATCCGATTTTTAATCGGAATGCATTTGTCCAATGTAATCGCAAGTGGGAGCGAGCCCTTGGGGTCCATTTTCACTGACCGATAATCGGGAAAGAGTGTTCCTAGGAATACTTGCATGTCGATTATCTGCTGTTCTAAGCAGGCAGGCAGTTGTAGACACAGCAACATGCTTGTTTGTCAGGTGAAATTATTTTTAAGCTTTCTCAACCATTGATCTGTGTAAACAGGACACGTGCTGTGGAGATCGTGACGTTCTATGCACATAGAATGACTGTATTAAAGGGAATCTGTCACCTACTTTTCGTATATAAGATGCGGCCACCGCCATCAGGGGCTTATCTATAGCATTCGGTAATGCTGCAGCTAAGCCCCCGATGTTACCTGAAAGATAAGAAAAACAAGTTAGATTATACTCACCTGGGGGGGCGGTCCGGTCCGATGGGCGTCGCGGTCCGGTCCGATGGGCGTCGCAATCCGGTCTGGGGCCTCCCATCTTCATGCGATGACGTCCTCTTCCTAGCTTCCTGTGGCGGCTCCTGCGCAGGCGTACTTTATCTGCCCTGTTGAGGGCAGAGCAAAGTACTGCAGTGCGCAGGAGCCGGGAAACGTCCGAGAAGCCCAGCGCCTGCACACTGCAGTACTTTGCGCTGCCCTCAACAGGGAAGATAAAGTATGCCTGCGCAGGAGCCGCTACAAGGAAGAGGACATCATCGCATGAAGATGGGAGGCGCTGGACCCGGACCGCGACGCCCATCGGACCTGACCGCCCCCCCCAGGTGAGTATAATCTAACTTGTTTTTCTTATCTTCCAGGTTACATCGGGGGCTTATCTACAGCATTACAGAATGCTGTAGATAAGCCCCTGATGGCGGTGGCCGCAGCTTATATGCGAAAAAGTAGGTGATAAATTCCCTTTAACGATCATTCTGTGCACCTGGAAGTGTGGTCAGCCAGTCTTAACTGGCTATTCAATGACTGCTCTTTGGCTCACATGTAAAGTAAGTAAGGGTATGTTCACATACAGTTTATGTGGATTTTGAAGTGGATCTGCCCAAAAATTTACATAAAAAAACACTTTAAGGGTATGTTTCCACGTTCAGTAAACGCTGCGAGTTTGACGCTGCGCAGCGCTGCAGCGTCAAACACGCAGCGTCCAGATGTTCCAGCATAGTGGAGGGGATTTGATGAAATCCCGTCTCCACTATGCGTGGAAACCCGCACGCGGCGGCCCTGCGACTACGGACATGCTGCGCGTCTTTTCAGATCGCAGCATGTCCATACACCTTGCGGGGACGCAGCGTCCCCGCAAGGCATATCACAGGGCCCTATGGGAGAGAGCGATCATCCCGGATGTGAAGAGTTAACACATCCGGCATGATCGCGTCCCATTAAGGGGGCGGGGCTTAGCGCCGAGCGGCTTAGCCGCTGCGGCGATACCGCCGGCCATCCTGACCGTGGAAACATACCCTAAGGCTACGTTCCCACGATGAGTTTTGGTGTGTTTTTTTATGTTACAGTGCACCTATTATTTAAATTAGGTTACTTGAGTTTTTATTGCGTTTTTTTACCATGCGTTTTAATTGCGTTTTTTGGTCTCTTTTTGGTGTGTCATGCTTTAACCCCTTAACGACCGCCGATACGCCTTTTAACCGTGGCAGTAAAGGATACTTATTACTCTGCGTCGCTTTTTAACGGCTCTGAGAAATAAGGGTATAGCTCACCGCACCCCAGTGTCGGAAAATCTCCAGGGTCTCGGCTACCAGGAGTAGCAGAGTCTCTTGAGAACATGATGAGGGCTGGTTTCTACAGTACGGTCCCCTGTCACGTGATCAAAGTTATTCACTGAATAACGGTGATCACAAAAAAAAAAGTCTGATAGGATCTAGCATATCAGGGAAGAAAGAAATGGGTTCACCCAGTGTGCCCCGGCCTCTGCATCTGTCCACTGGCCATCTGCGTCATCATCCTGGAAAAAAATGGCAGGCGCATGCGCAGTGCGTCTGCCAAGATCTGCCGCCCAGCACCCGGCAACAATAGGGAATTTTTCCTATTGGTTCATTTTGATCATTGTGATAGATCCAAGATAACAAAAATAGTAAATCAAATACCCCTTTGTCACCCACTTAGTTAGAAAAAAAATTCTAACATAATTTTTTTTCCATTCTTTGCAGTTAAGGTTGGGGTTAGGGTGTGGGTTAGGTTTGAGGCTGTGGTTAGGGCTAGGGTTGAGGTTATGGTTGTGTTAGGGTTGGAGTTAGAAATTATTTTTTTTTGAAAAGTAAAAAAAAAAATTATGGCGATATGACTGCTAGCGTTGAGCGCAAGTGTTCGCTACTCAACTTAGCATTTGGTGGTCATGCTCTTTCCATAGTATACAGTGGGAGTAATAAGTATTTGATCCCTTGCTGATTTTGTAAATTTACCCACTGACGAAGACATGAACACTCTATAATTTTAAGGTTAGATTAATTTTAACATTGAGAGATAGAATATCAAAAAAAAAATCCAGAAAATCACATTGCATGAATTATATAAATTTATTTGCATTTTTCAGTGAGAAATAAATATTTGATCTACTACCAACCATTAAGAGTTCTGGCTCCTACAGAACAGTAAGGCTATGTGCACACGTTGCAGATTTGCCTGTGGAATTTTCCGTGTGGATTCTGCACCTCTTAGCAGAAAACGCAGGTCAAAACATTTGCGTTTTTTAATGCAGATTTTGTGTGTTTTTCCTGCGGATTCTGTGCAGATTTCATGCGTTTTTACCCCTGCGTGTTCCAATAATGGAATGGGTGCAGAAACGCTGCAGAAAAGCACAAAGAATTGACATGGTCCTTTTTTTAATCCGCTGTGGATTCCGTGTGGAATTTTCCGCACCATTTGCACAGCATTTTTATTTTCCCATTGATTTACATTGTACTGTAAATCACATGCGGTTCTGCAGCATTTCTGCACGGAAAAAACGCTGTGGATCTGCAGTAAATCCACAACATGTGCACATAGCCTTAGACGCTCTTAATCAACTCGTTATCTGCATTAAAGACAGCTGTCTTACATAGTCACCTTTATAAAAGACTCCTGTCCACAGACTCAATTAATTAGTCAGACTCTAACCTCTACAGCATGGGTTAGAGTCAGCAAGGGATCAAATACTAATTCCCCCCACTGTATTAATTAAATATGTGTAAGGAGGTGGCGGATACCCTCAGTTACCTTCTCCCTCCTGAGTAAAGAGCACATGTGTTACGTGCAGCTTCCTAATGTTTTATGAATGTAATGTGTTGTATATGTTCTCTTAATGTTTTACACTGTAATGTGAATGCATTTGTACATGTTTTGCTTAGGGATAGAGAGCTAAGGGTTAAACAGTTGGGAGGAGTTAAAAGGGAGACAGTGCAAAGCCTCTGAACTTAGGAAGAGGACTTCCTGCTCCAAGAACAGAGCCCGGCCGGTTTGCTCAGGGCAGGACATGCACCATAGCAAAGACAGAGGATTCCCCGGTCGGGGGAATAGAAGCTTCCCTAGCTTGACGGGCAGCGTTGTTGGACACTGGCTCAGCGGGATCAACGGCAGGAGAAATACGGGGATCGGGACCGGGACAGGAGCTGCTATCGTACAGGCTATTGAAACTACAGGGAAAGAGCAGGGAGCATTGTCTTGTTTGCACCGTGTTCAGTAAAGTTTTGCCGTTGGAACAGAACTTTGGATTGTGGTGTTTTCCTGAGAATTCGTCCCCTGCATCCTGAGTGACTGTGAGCTGAAGGTAACTGACTGTACTGCAGAACTGGGACTTTACCTGTTTCATGTGCAAGGGGCCGGGATGCTCACTGACTGTGACTTAGTAGACTCGCCACGACTACCACCCCGTGCCACCTTGTTACATATGCTTTTTAATGGTGTAGTTTTACTTTTAAATATGCTTGGACATTAGTCCATACGAGGTCTCAGAAGACATATAACCTTTCTATTTGAGACAGAAATTTAGTTTCAAATATTCCTTTCGTCCTCAGCCGCTCAGAAATCTGTCCTCGGAATAAAAGGCCTCTTTTGGTAAGATCAATCAGGATCTGCCTCACAATTTCTCCCAGATACATCCCGCTTGTCATCTTTTCATATCTGCATGAAATATACACATAAGTTATTTGCAGGCTGCAGAAAAAATAGATTTTAACTATTCAGTGCATGGCATGATCTTTTCTGCATATACAGTATATAAAATCAACATTTACAAGGATTATTTTCATGCATTTTTTTATAATTAGAATCATACCAAGTAACACTGTCTTATAGTAAGAGAATATTTCCCCCCCCCCCCCCCCTGAATTTCTGCTCAGCCTTATTTGTGGAACCATCGGTACGCATAAAGAAATAAGTTGTTTGTTATAGAGTAGACTAAGATGTGCAGTCTGGACCATCACTCAAATGTTACAAGGCATTTAGTGGGTTAATTTTGACTACACAAACCATTTGAAGGGGATGCCTGATCAAAACATACAGATGGCCTATCCTTAGGTATCAGTTGTTTCAAGCTCTGTTAGGTCATCAATATTTAACCCCATTAAAACACTTTTGCAAAAATTTGTCAAAAGTAGTAAAAGGGAAAAATAAAACAGATGCCCAAAGAAACAGATCATATTGCACTTTTTTATATTATTATTAGTTTACCTTTGTTTTCCAGGGTTTAAAGACTTTTCATCCACATGTATGTCATATTGTGTCTGGATGTCAGAGAGACGGCCATTGTTCCCGAATCCTCCCCATTCTGTGTTAATACACATTTTCCCTTCATCTCCATCTACAAGTTCAATGTTCTTCATTTCTTCCATATAACACACATTGCTCCCAGTACCTGGGGAAGTAAGACATACAGTACCTCATAGTGCATATTTTTTTGTTGTGTTGTGTAGGTGTGTACTGTATAGTGGACAGAGAGGTGCTACAGTTTCACCCCATACCGTACTTAAAAAAAACTTGCATTGCAACTACCAACAGAATCCAATGAAGGAAAAAACTCCCAAGCTCCATTATTTTTTGGGAACCAAGAAGTAGTAAAGTCCGAAAACGTAGTAACTATGTTTTTAGGACTGTTTACTGCATTTCCATTATGTATGCATGCATTCTCACAGTATCTGAAATACAGTTTGCTTCTCATGGCTTGATCACAATATATATTTAACAACATGAATTACCTGCTATGAGCCCAATTTCACAGTCTGGCTCTTCATACCCGCAGGTCATCATGGTTCCCACAGTGTCATTGACAATAGCCACAATGTCCAAGTCAAATTCCTTCAAAGCAGCAAAGAAAAAAATAAAAAATTTCAGAAGTCAAACACCTCCATATTGTACTAGTACAGTAACTACAGCACAACACCTGCAAATATTATCCCCAGGCACAGTTGGATTTCATTACCTGATCATTCGTAATCAAACATGAACCAAAGCATACGATTTGTATTTCTTTTTTCTACAGTCTCACTATTTTGGATGTCCCATACTTGTGTCGAAAACATACTAATATACCGCTATTGATTCAGTTGGTTCTTTGCTTAGAATACTCTGTCTGACTATTTTCCCTGGATTTCCCCATTATACACGCTGTTTTATTGAGATAAACCAGATGCAGGGTGTTTGGCTAAAAGCCTATTGATGACACCCATACTATTAGATTAGGTGGCTGCACAGCACTATATAAGTGCACCCTGCAAGGACAGACACCCCAATTCACCCAACCAACACAGGCACTGTGTCGGCGCCAGGAGCAGGCGGTCATGTGACTGCAAGTATGTGATTTGCATACTCCCAGCCACATTCCGACTAGACTGTGTCTGGTCTTACCCCATACATTTGCATTGAGTGAGTTTGTGCACTTCTAGTCGGCATGTGACTGCATGTATGCAAATCACATATTTGCAGTCACAAGGCCGCCGCTCCTGGTGCAAGCGCTAAATAATCCTAAAAAAAGTGCAGTGCACGTGGTGATGTGAGGATTCACAAGTCTGTAGTCAGAGTGACTGCAGACTTGTAGCTTAAGGCCGGATAACCCTCTTAAAGGGAACCAGTCAGCCCAAACGCAGAAGAGAGCACGAAGACCGGTAAGTCAATAAAATCCCACAATGTAGACATAATTGTAACATAGTAACATAGTTATTAAGGTTGAAGGAAGACTTTAAGTCCATCTAGTTCAACCCATAGCCTAACCTAACATGCCCTAACATGTTGATCCAGAGGAAGGCAAAAAAAACCATGTGGCAAATAGTAAGCTCCACTTTGGGGAAAAAAATTCCTTCCCGACTCCACATACGGCAATCAGACTAGTTCCCTGGATCAACGCCTTATCAAGGAATCTAGTATATATACCAAGTAACATTATACTTTTCCAGAAAGGTATCCAGTCCCCTCTTCATTTTAGTAATGAATCACTCATTACAACATCATACGGCAGAGAGTTCCATAGTCTCACTGCTCTTACAGTAAAGAACCCGCGTCTGTTATTATGCTTAAACCTTCTTTCCTCCTGACGTAGAGGATGCCCCCTTGTCCCTGTTTCAGGTCTATGATTAAAATGATCATCAGAAAGGTCTTTGTACTGTCCCCTCATATATTTATACATTAAACATAAGATCACCCCTTAGCCTTTGTTTTTCCAAACTAAATAGCCCCAAGTGTAATAACCTATCTTGGTATTGCAGACCCCCCAGTCCTCTAATAACCTTGGTCGCTCTTCTCTGCACCCGCTCCAGTTCAGCTGTGTCTTTCTTATACACCGGAGACCAGAACTGTGCACAGTATTCTAAGTGTGGTCGAACTAGTGACTTGTATAGAGGTAAAATTATGTTCTCCTCATGAGCATCTATGCCTCTTTTAATGCATCCCATTATTTTATTTGCCTTTGTAGCCGCTGCCTGACACTGGCCACTGAATATGAGTTTGTCATCCACCCATACACCCAGGTCTTTTTCATTGACGGTTTTTGACCAGAGTTTTAGAATTAAGCACATAGTTATTCATCTTATTACTTCTACCCAAGTGCATGACCTTACATTTATACCCATTAAAACTCATTTGCCATTTATCAGCCCAAGCTTCTAGTTTACAAAAATCATCCTGTAATATAAAATTGTCCTCCTCTGTATTGAGTACCCTGCAGAGTTTAGTGTCATCTGCAAATATTGAAATTCTGCTCTGAATGCCCCCTACAAGGTCATTAATAAATTTGCTAAAAAGAAGAGGGCCCAATACTGACCCCTGTGGTACCCCACTGCTAACCGCGACCCAGTCCGAGTGTGCTCCATTAATAACCACCCTTTGTTTCCTATCCCTGAGCCAGCTCTCAACCCACTTACACATATTTTCCCCTATCCCCATTATTCTCATTTTATGTATCAACCTTTTGTGTGGCACCGTATCAAAAGCTTTTGAAAAGTCCATATACACTACGTCCACTGGGTTCCCTTGGTCCAGTCCGGAACTTACCTCTTCATAGAAGCTGATCAGATTAGTCTGACAGGAACGGTCCCTAGTAAACCCATGCTGATATTGGGTCATGAGGTTATTCCTCTTCAGATACTCCAGCATAGCATCTCTTAGAATGCCCTCCAGGATTTTACCCACAGTAGAGGTTAAGCTTACTGGCCTATAATTTCCAAGTTCAGTTTTTGTCCCCTTTTTGAATATTGGCACCACATTTGCTATACGCCAGTCCTGTGGTACAGACCCTGTTATTATGGACTCTTTAAAGATTAAAAATAATGGTCTATCAATGACTGTACTTAATTCCTGCAGTACTTGGGCGTGTATCCCATCCGGGCCCGGAGATTTGTCAATTTTAGTGATTTTTAGACGCCGCCGTACTTCCTGCTGGGTTAAGCAGGTGACATTTAATGGGGAATTTTTATCACTAGTCATTTTGTCTGCCATGGGATTTTCTTGTGTAAATACTGATGAAAAAAAGTCATTTAGCATATTGGCTTTTTCCTCATCCTCATCCACCATTTCACCCAGACTATTTTTAAGGGGCCAACACTGTCATTTTTTAGTTTCTTACTATTTACGTAGTTAAAGAATATTTTGGGATTATTTTTACTCTCTCTGGCAATGAGTCTCTCTGTCTCAATCTTTTCTGCCTTGATTTGCTTTTTACAGAATTTATTTAATTTGTTGTATTTATTTAATGCCTCATCACTACCTACTTCCTTTAATTCTCTAAATGCTTTCTTTTTGTCACTTATTGCGCCCTTTACAGCTCTATTTAGCCATATTGGTTTCCTCCTATTTCTAGTATGTTTATTCCCATACGGTATATACTGTGCACAGGTCCTATCCAGGATGCTAATAAACGTCTCCCATTTTCTTTGTGTATTTTTATGTCTTAGGATATCGTCCCAGTTAATTGCACCAAGATCCTCTCTCATCCGTTGGAAATTTGCCCTCCTGAAGTTTAGTGTCCTTGTATCCCCTCTACTACACATCTTATTGAAGGATACATGAAAACTTATTATTTTGTGATCACTATTCCCCTATTGTGATAGGTCTCTATCTGCACTATCTTCCCCTCCTATAAAATGAATACCCTCCCCCCAATCCCTAGTTTAAACACTCCTCCAACCTTCTAGCCATTGTACCATTCTTCAAAAAAAGATATTTAACCAAAGATATAGATACAGGAATGGAAGTGGGAAAGCCTATCCTACAGTGGGTACGGAAAAAAGTATTCATACCCCTTTATTACATTTTTCACACTTCGGTTCATTGCAGCCATTTGGTAAATTCAAAAAAGTTCATTTTTTTCTCATTAATGTACACTCTGCACACCATCTTGACTGGAAAAAAACAGAAATGTAGAAATTTTTGCAAATTTATTAAAAAAGAAAAACTGAAATATCACATGGTCATAAGTATTCAGACCCTTTGCTCAGTATTGAGTAGAAGCACCCTTTTGAGATAGCACTGCCATGAGTCTTCTTGGGAATGATGCAACAAGGTTTTCACACCTGGATTTGGGGATCCTCTGCCATTCTTCCTTGCAGATCCTCTTCAGTTGCGTCAGGTTGGATGCCGAACGTTGGTGGACAGCCATTTTCAGGTCTCTTCAGAGATGCCCAATTGGGTTTAGGTCAGGGCTCTGGCTGGGCCAGTCAAGATGGTCACATAGTTGTTCTGAAGCCACTCCTTTGTTATTTTAGCTGTGTGCTTAGGGGCATTGTCTTGTTGGAAGGTGAACCTTTGGCCAAGTCTGACGTCCAGAGCACTCTGGAGGGGGTTTTCATCCAGGATATCTCTGTACTTGGCCACATTCATGTTTCCTGCAATGACAACCAGTTGTCCTGTCAATGCAGCTGAAAAACACCCCCATAGCATGAGGCTGCCACCACCATGTTTCACTTTTGGGATTGTATTGGGCAGGTGAAGAGCAGTGCCTGGTTTTCTCCAGACATACCACTTAAAATTATCACCAAAAAGGTCTACCACGTTTTTCGCTTTATAAGACGCACCTGATTATAAGACGCACCTAGATTTTAGAGGAAGAAAAAAAATATTTTGAGCCAAATAGTGTGCAAAAAACTTGCAGATGAAGCACTGTTTGGGGGGGATCTGTGGTGATGCACTGTTATGGGGGATCTGCAGGGTACACACTTAAGGGGGGATCTGTGGATGACACACTGTTATGGGGGATCTGTGGTAACGCACTGTTATGGGGGATCTGTGGTGACGCACTGTTATGGGGGATCTGTGGTGATGCACTGTTATGAGGGATTTGTGGTGATGCACTGTTATGGGGGATCTGTGGTGATGCACTGTTGAGGGATTTGTGGTGATGCACTGTTATGGGGGATCTGCGGATGACACACTGTTATGGGGGATCTGCAGATGACACACCATACATTGTGCAGGGACAGATATCTGATTGGTGGAGGCAGCTCAGGAACAGTTCCCTCCACCAATCAATATCTATCCCTGCAGGGGAGGAGAATCATGCTTCTTTCCTTCCTCTGCTTTAGGACTCAGTGTGCAGCGGAGCCCAGAATTCACCCTGCTGCCAGCTAGTATTTGCCGAGAACTACTGCAGCGCATGCGCAGATCGAGAGCTCAGTGACAGAGAGCTCCATCTGCGCATGCGCTGGTTCGGTGGTCATTTTCTTGAAGTCCTATGCAGTAGGCACAGGCGCTTATTCTGGAAACCGGAAACTCCAGATACCGGAGGCGCAACAGCACTGCCCTGCACTGTGCCGCCCGAACACCTGAGAAAACCGCGCCGCCACCCCCAGCTCCAGGCTTGCTGCACTGCCCCACCGGTGACCCTGCCTCCTGCCAGCCCGCCCGCTCTGCAGCCACCGCCAGCACCACAGTAAGAGATTCCTTCACTTTTTCCCTATTTTTTTTCACTATTCCGATTGTAAGACGCACCCCCCATTTCCCCCCCAATTTGGGGGAAATAAAAGTGCATCTTACAAAGTGGAAAATACGGGTATCTTCATCTCATCAGATCAGAGAATCTTATTTCTCATAGTCTGGGAGTCCTTCATGTGTCTTTTTGGCAAACTCGGTCCGGGCTTTCATATGTCTTGCACTGAGGAGAGGCTTCCATCGGGCCACTCTGCCATAAAGGCCCGACTGGTGGAGGGCTGCAGTGATAGTTGACTTTGTGGAACTTTCTCCTGTCTCCCTACTGCATCTCTGAAGCTCAGCCACAGTGAACTTGGGATTCTTCTTTACCTCTCTCACCAAGGCTCTTCTCCCACGATTGCTCAGTTTGGCTGGACAGTCAGGTCTAGGAAGACTTCTGGTGGTCCCAAACTTCCTCCATTTAAGGATTATGGAGGTAACTGTGCTTTTAGGAACCTTGAGTACTGCATGCAGAACTTCTGTTGTAACCTTGGCCAGATCTGTGCCTTGCCACAATTCTGTCTCTGAGCTCCTTGGCCAGTTCCTTTGAGCTCATGATTCTCATTTGGTCTGACATGCAGTGTGAGCTGTGAGGTCTTATATAGACAGGTGTTTGCCTTTCCAAATCAAGTCCTATCAGTTTAATTAAACCCAGCTGTACTCCAATGAAGGAGTAGAACCATCACAAGGAAATGGACAGCATGTGACTTAAATATGAGTGTCTGAGCAAAGGGTCTGACAACTTATGACCATGTGATATTTCAGTTTTTCTTTTTTATTAAATTTACAAAAATTTCCACATTTCTGTTTTTTTTTTCAGTCAAGATGGGATGCAGAGTGTACATTAACCCCTTTACCCCCAAGGGTGGTTTGCACGTTAATGACCGGGCCAATTTTTACAATTCTGACCACTGTCCCTTTATGAGGTTATAACTCTGGAACGCTTCAACGGATCCCGGTGATTCTGACAATGTTTTCTCATGACATATTGTACTTCATGGCAGTGATAAAATTTATTTGATATTACCTGCGTTTATTTGTGAAAAAAATGGAAATTTGGCGAAAATTTTGAAAATTTCGCAATTTTCCAAATTTGAATTTGTATGCAATAAAATCACAGAGATATGTCACAAAAAATACTTAATAAGTAACATTTCCCACATGTCTACTTTACATCAGCACATTTTGGAATCAACATTTTTTTTTGTTAGGGAGTTATAAGGGTTAAAAGTTGACCAGCAATTTCTCATTTTTACAACACCATTTTTTTTTAGGGACCACATCTCATTTGAAGTCATTTTGAGGGGTCTATATGATAGAAAATTTCCAAGTGTGACACCATTCTAAAAACTGCACCCCTCAAGGTGCTCAAAACCACATTCAAGAAGTTTATTAACCCTTCAGGTGTTTCACAGGAATTTTTGGAATGTTTAAATAAAAATGAACATTTAACTTTTTTTCACAAAAAATTTACTTCAGCTCCATTTTGTTTTATTTTACCAAGGGTAACAGGAGAAAATGGACCCCAAAAGTTGTTGTCCAATTTGTCCTGAGTACGCTGATACCCCATATGTGGGGAAGAACCATCGTTTGAGCGCATGGCAGAGCTCGGAAGGGAAGGAGCGTCATTTGGAATGCAGACTTAGATGGATTGGTCTGCAGGCGCCACATTGCGTTTGCAGAGCCCCTAATGTACCTAAACAGTAGAAACCCCCCACAAGTGACCCCATATTGGAAACTAGACCCCCCAAGGAACTTATCTAGATGTGTTGTGAGAACTTTGAACCCCCAAGTATTTCACTACAGTTTATAACGCAGAGCCGTGAAAATAAAAAATCCTTTTTTTTCCACAAAAATTATTTTTTAGCCCCCAGTTTTGTATT
Source organism: Ranitomeya variabilis (assembly GCF_051348905.1). Classification (NCBI taxonomy): domain Eukaryota; kingdom Metazoa; phylum Chordata; class Amphibia; order Anura; family Dendrobatidae; genus Ranitomeya; species Ranitomeya variabilis. The sequence continues at coordinate 103,720,540 of NC_135235.1, forward strand.
TTTCCAAGGGTAACAGGAGAAATTGGACCCGAAAAGTTGTTGTCCAATGTGTCCTGAGTACGCTGATACCCCATATGTTGGGGTAAACCCCTGTTTGGGCGCACGGGAGAGCTCGGAAGGGAAGGAGCACTGTTTTACTTTTTCAACGCAGAATTGTTTGGAATTGAGATCGGACGCCATGTCACGTTTGGAGAGCCCCTGATGTGCCTAAACTGTGAAAACCCCCCAATTATAACTGAAACCCTAATCCAAACACATCCCTAACCCTGATCCCAAAGGTAACCCTAACCACACCCCTAACCCTGACACACCCCTAACTCTAATCTCAACCCTAATCCCAACCGTAAATGTAATCCAAACCCTAACCCTAACTTTAGCCCCAACCCTAACCCTAACTTTAGCCCCAACCCTAACTGTAGCCTTGACCCTAGCCATAACCCTAGCCCTAACCCTAGCCCTAGCCCTAACCCTAACCCTAGCCCTAACCCTAACCCTATCCCTAGCCTTTTTCCTAGCCCTAGCCCTAACCCTAGCCCTAATGGGAACATTTTTTATTTTTTCGCTAACTAAGGGAGTGATGAAGGGGGGTTTGATTTACTTTTATAGTGGGTTTTTTAACGGATTTTTATGATTGGCAGCCATCACACACTGAAAGACGCTTTTAATTGCAAAAAATATTTTTTGCGGTACCACATTTTGAGAGCTATAATTTTTCCATATTTTGGTCCACAGAGTCATGTGAGGTCTTGTTATTTGCGGGACGAGTTGACGTTTTTATTTTTAACATTTTCGGGCACGTGACATTTTTTGATCGCTTTTTATTCTGATTTTTGTGAGGCAGAATGACCAAAAACCAGCTATTCATGAATTTCTTTTGGGGGAGGTGTTTATACCGTTCCGCGTTTGGTAAAATGGATAAAGCAGTTTTATTCTTCGGGTCAGTACGATTACAGCGATACCTCATTTATATCTTTTTTTATGTTTTGGTGCTTTTATACGATAAAAACTATTTTATAGAAAAAATAATTATTTTTGCATCGCTTTATTCTGAGGACTATAACTTTTTTCTTTTTTCTTTGATGATGCTGTATGGCAGCTCGTTTTTTGCGGGACAAGATGATGTTTTCAGCGGTACCATGGTTATTTATATCCGTCTTTTTGATCGCGTGTTATTCCACTTTTTATTTGGCGGTATGATAATACAGCGTTGTTTTTTGCCTCGTTTTTTTTTTTTTACGGTGTTCACTGAAGGGGTTAACTAGTGGACAGTTTTATAGGTCGGGTCGCTACGGATGCGGCGATACTAAATATGTGTACTTTTATTGTTTTGTTTTTTTTATTTAGATAATGAAATGTATTTATAGGAACAATATTTTTATTTTTTTGCATTTTTTGGGGATTTTTTTTTTTCACACATGTGAAATTTTTTTTTTTTACACTATAACATTGCCCCCATTGTTATAGTGTAAGATCGCTGATCTGACACTTTGCTGTGCACTGTGTCAGATCGGCGTTCTGACGTGCACAGCTCCTGGATTACATCGCGTTGCTCCGGGGGTCTCAGGGAAGCCCGCAGGGAGCCCCCTCCCTGCGCGATGCTTCCCTATACCGCCGGAACACTGCGATCATGTTTGATCGCAGTGTGCCGGGGGTTAATGTGCCGGGGGCAGTCCGTGACTGCTCCTGGCACATAGTGCCGGATGTCAGCTGCGATAGTCAGCTGACACCTGGCCGCAATCGGCCGCACTCCCCCCGTGAACGCGGCCGATCGTGCTGGACGTACTATCCCGTCGGTGGTCATACGGGCCCACCCCACCTCGACGGGATAGTACGTCCGATGTCAGAAACGGGTTAATGTGAAAAAAATTAACTTATTTGAATGTATCAAATGGCTGCAATGAAACAGAGTGAAAAATGTAAAGGGGTCTGAATATTTTCCGTACCCACTGTACATAAATGTTCAACAATCAAACTGAAACTAGATGTTGTTTTTAATGTGCCCAATATATACAGGTAGGTGACCTGTGTAAAAAGGTTAAACTCAATGGCATTGCATAGTACCTGTGTTTGGGCAGGCAGGCAGGGGCTCACCGGGTGCGTACGTCCGCCTCAACACGTTTTTCCGATGTTGTTCCTTCGTCAGGGGGCATGCCTGTTGACTGTTAAACATTTATATAGGATAGGCTTTCCCACTAACATCCCTGTATCTATATATTTGGTTAAATACCTTTTTTTTATGAATGGTACAATTATGTCTACATTGTGGGATTTTATTGGCTTACCGGTCTCCGTGCGCCCTTCTGCCTTTGTGCACCCAGTTCCATGTGAAATTGTCCCATGTGTTCCCACACCTGTCTTTTTGCATTGTTTATAATATAGTTGCTACATTTTCTACTTGCAATGGACCTTTCAGTCATTTTCGGTGTTCCCGCCCGCCCTTCTTATCTCTATGTTTGACGACTTGTCAGCATTTTTGTCAATTACCTATGTCAGCAGAATTTGAGCTACATTCCAGACATAAGAGTATGCATTTATATTCCTAATATGCTGCAATCGTGCGTGAGTTCCCTCTATTACTGTTTTGGACGTAAAAATGTGCCCCCTTACCTCTGCAGATGATGCCCCAATGATATGTCCACCCCATTCTATCACTTTTTACTATTCTATCTAAATTAATTATCTCCCCTCCATCCTTTCACACCCATGTGATTTCTTTGCTCAGTCTTTCGTTCTTTCTTTAAACAGACTTTCCACACCCATATCCTTTGCGATTTCTATCTCAGAAAAGCCAGGGAGCCCTAATAGGGCATACAGGCAACATGACAAGACAGAAGGTGGGAGTGAAAGGGTTAAAGGGGTTTTTAAAGGTCAGAGTTAAATACATTGTTTATTGGTGGACTTGATTGGCAAGGGGAATGGAATTGGGTTGGGTTATAGGGGACACTATAAGGTGAGGGGTGAGCAGGTACCTCCTCTTGATCCAGCAGGAATTGTCATAACGCCCACCTGCCCCTAGTGTATATATAAAAATAAAATAATTAATTAAAAATAAATAAAAATGTGCGTTTAAAATGAAAGTGTACAAAAAAGAATGAAAATGGATATGTGGGCATATTAACAGTTGATGAAGGGGATGTTTTCACATGTGTATTATTGTTATATGTTGTGTCCTTTTGCATGAAGGGCTCTATTGGGGGATAGTTTATTTGGTTATATCCCAATATAAATTGCGGTCGTAGCTCCTGCAAGGCCAGGGGTATTAACCGTGTGGTGTTAATACCTTACTCCCTGGGCCAGTGTGGTGCGGCCAGAGAACGTTCTCTAGGACATGGGGTTTGCCTCTGTCCTGAGCCCATTAGCCTTTAGGTAGCTAAAAATGTTTAGGGGCCGTTCCGGGTTTTGTTAAGTTATAATTTAATAAAAGGCTGCTGTGGCCATTTTACCCAAATCACAAGAAGTCATGTGTTTTATTTACATACGGGAAGGAGCTGTTATTGGGTAAGGAATAATTACACGACTGGATCCCTCTTAGCTTGTCAAGTCTAATAAAACTTATACTAGTATACTGCATCCTGCATAGCATAGTATACTGCATTTATCAAATAAGGCTATCAAAAAGGGTTCATTTTAATATTCTACTACAGTGGCCAAATGTGTTACCCCAATATTGAGCGCTAAGCATTTCCTTTTTCGATATTAGAGAATTAACAGTTATATGTGCTCCTAAGTTGTTTGTACTTTTTTTTATTATCATAGGGTGAACTATAAAACAGTCAAACATTCTCTGAGCTCGTATAGTAATGAAAAGCTTTAAAAGAAATCTGTAAACTGGTTTTTGTTATGTAATCCTGGAGCAGTATGATGTAGGGAGAGACCCTGATTCTAGCGATATACAGTAGTATTCACCCCATTGGCATTTTTCATGTTTTACAAACTGGAACTTCACTGTTCTTTTGTTTTTTTTTTAGGGTTTGCATCAGTTCATGTAAAGAACATGCCTACACCATTTGGTTTTCTTTTTATTGTGAAGCAAACAACAAATAGGACAAAATAACTGAAAACTTCAGTGTGCTTAACTATGCACCCCCTAAAGTCAGTACATTGTAGAGCCTCCTTTTACGGCAATTATAGCTGCAAGTCACTTTGGATAAGCCTCTATGAGCTTTCCACATCTTGCCACTGAGATTGTTGCCCATTCCTCAAGGCAAAACTGCTCCAGCTCCTTCAAGTTAAGGTACCTTCACACTAAACGATATCGCTAGCGATCCGTGACGTTGCAGCGTCCTAGATAGCGATATCGTTGAGTGTGACAGGCAGCAGCGATCAGGATCCTGCTGTGATATCGCTGGTCGTTGAACAAAGTTCAGAACTTTATTTGGTCGTCAGACCGGCGTGTATCGTCGTGTTTGACACCAAAAGCAACGATACCAGCGATGTTTTACACTGGTAACCAGGGTAAACATCGGGTTACTAAGCGCAGGGCCGCGCTTAGTAACCCGATGTTTACCCTGGTTACCAGTGTAAAATGTAAAAAAAACAAACAGTACATACTCACCTTCGCGTCCCCCGGCGTCCGCTTCCCACACTGACTGAGCGCCGTAAAGTGAAAGTGAAAGTACAGCACAGCGGTGACGTCACCGCTCTGCTGTTAGGGCCGGCGCTCAGTCAGTGCAGGAAGCGGACGCCGGGGGACGCGAATGTAAGTATGTACTGTTTGTTTTTTTTACATTTTACGCTGGTAACCAGGGTAAACATCGGGTTACTAAGCGCGGCCCTGCGCTTAGTAACCCGATGTTTACCCTGGTTACCAGTGTAAAATGTAAAAAAACAAACAGTACATACTCACCTTCGCGTCCCCCGGCGTCCGCTTCCCTGCACTGACTGAGCGCTGGCCGTAAAGTGAAAGCACAGCACAGCGGTGACGTCACCGCTCTGCTGTTAGGGCCGGCACTCACAGTCAGTGCAGGAAGCGGACGCCGGGGGACGCGAAGGTGAGTATGTACTGTTTGTTTTTTTACATTTTACACTGGTAACCAGGGTAAACATCGGGTTACTAAGCGCGGCCCTGCGCTTAGTAACCCGATGTTTACCCTGGTTACCCGGGGACCTCGGCATCGTTGGTCGCTGGAGAGCGGTCTGTGTGACAGCTCTCCAGCGATCAAACAGCGACGCTGCAGCGATCGGCATCGTTGTCGCTATCGCTGCAGCGTCGCTTAATGTGAAGGTACCTTTAGATGGTTTCTAGTAATGAGCGAATGTGCTCGGATAAGGCCTTATCTGATAGCAGCCTTCAGCTCGTCTGCATTGTTGGGTCTGGTGTCTCATCTTCCTTTTGCCAATGCCCCATAGATTTTTTATGGGGTTAAGGTCAGGCGAGTTTGCTGGCCAATCAAGCACAGTGATACTGTTGTTTACAAACCAGGTATTGGCACTAGTGGCAGTGTGGACAGGTGCCAAGTCCTGCTGGAGAATGGAATTTCCATCTCCAAAAAGTTTGTCGGCAGATGGAAACATGAAGTGCTCTAAAATTTCCTGGTAGACGGCTGCACTGATTTTGGTCTTGATAAAACACAGTGGACCTACACCAGCAGATGACATGGCTCCCCAAACCATCACTGATTGTGGAAACTTCACACTAGACCTTGTGCTCAAGTTCCCAGAGTCTGGAGGAAGAATGGAGAGACAGACAGACAATCCAAGCTGCTTGAGGTCTAGTGTGAAGTTTCCACTATTATTATTATTTTTAGTGGTACAACAACCTGTAGAATCGTGAGGCTTACTTACATTCCTTCTCTTAATGGCTTCTCTCAACATGTCAACGACATCCTGTCCTTCACAGTCGGTGGCTTTGAAGCCTTTTGTCCATCCAACCAATTTTCCCTATGAAACACAACAATACTGAGATTATTAAACTATACAATTTTCTATTATATCTAATCAGGCTACTTGTAATGAGGATAACCATATTTATTATCAAGTTGGTCTCTATTATGGGGAAGTATTACAAGTGAAATATATTTTATATATATATATATATATATATATATATATATATATATATATATATATATATATATATATATATATATATATATATATATATAAATATATATATATATATACGCAAGGGCAGGGTCCTCGCCCCTCTCTATCAGTCTGTCATTGTTAGTCTGTCTACTGTAAGTGATATCTGTAATCTGTATGTAACCCCTTCTCATGTACAGCACCATGGAATCAATGGTGCTATATAAATAAATAATAATAATAATAATAATATATATATATGTATGTGTATATATATATATATATATATATATATATATATATATATATATATATAACTCTTAACATCACTGTCTAGATCTAGAATATGCTGTTCGTGTACATAAGTAATAACACTATTTCTGGCTATTATTTGACTGATCTCCTGAACTATTAACCAGATGTTTCCCCTGAAGTCTCTACTTTTATTTTCAGTTGTCTCTGAGTTAGTGGGTGGAGACTAGCTGTTAGATTTCCTACACACTAAACATAGACATGAGGTATTCTTGCTCTCCAATGTCTATGCAGCACATGATGAACATTAATAGCACTACTGAGCAGTGTAACTGTAAATCATGCTCTGGGGTGAGATAAACACTTACTCGATAGTGGCCATATGTGTCACTGTCTCCTCTTTTTACTCGACTTCTCATTTTGCTCCTCCACTTCCCCTCCCAGCAGGGCCGGCGTTAGGGGCAGGCAAACAAGGCAGCTGCCTAGGGCGCTCCTCCAGTGGCCCCCAGCTGAGCCAGTGGTGTGCCGCTAATAGCGTCACACCACATGGCCGCTGAGAGGCCCGGCGCCACCCCCCCATCGCTGATTCAACTTATCGGCATCTATGATAGATGCCGATACAGTTCAAAGCATTGATGGAGGAGAGAACGTCAGCTGTCGCTCCCTCTCCCATCACTCCCCCTGCCTGTGACTCAGCAGATGAGCAATTACATCTCTTCATCGTGCTCCACGCTGTGCCATTAGTGTGGAGCAGCAGAGCCTGGAGCAGCACATGGAAGAAGGAGGAGGGGTGAGTATTGTGCGAGTGTGTGTGTATGCATTATTCTGTGTGTGTGTCTGCACAATACTGTGTGTTAGGGAGCTGCACTATACTGTGTGTTGGGGGAGCTGCACTATACTGTGTGTTGGGGAGCTGCACTATACTGTGTGTTGGGAGCTGCACTATAATATGTGTTGGGGGAGCTGCACTATACTGTGTGTTGGGGGAGCTGCACTATACTGTGTGTTGGGGGAGCTGCACTATACTGTGTGTTGGGGAGCAGCACTATACTGTGTGTTGGGGGAGCTGCACTATACTGTGTGTTGGGGGAGCTGCATTATACTGTGTGTTGGGGAGCTGCACTATACTGTGTGTTGGGGGGAACTGCACTATACTGTATGTTTGGGGAGCTGCACTATACTGTGTGTTGGGGGAGCAGCACTATACTGTGTGTTGGGGGGGAGCTGCACAATGACTGTCAACGGCATCCATTGCACGCTGCACTGTAGAAGTCTGAGACACTTCCATTGCTCCAGAGTGGTCTACTAGAGCAGAGGATGAGCATGACTCTGCACACTGAGCATTGCTGACACAGCAGCAAAATGCAATAATCAAGTGATTGTTATTGAGTAGTTGGTGCAAAAAACACCTGCAGAAAGCATGCAGACAAAAAGAAGGAAAAAGCAGCCTGTATACCACATGTGAACATGGCCTAAAAAGGAGGTATTTCCCAGGCAAGTGATTATGCATTTATTGTGAGGTGAATGGTTGATTAAACTGTACAAACACTCAATTATATTATTTTGTTGTCTACTCCATCTTCTTTACTGCTGTCACAGAGAACTAATACAGCATGTAGGATAGAACAAAGATATGCATACCTTGTCAATGCGATCTTGCTGACATGGAAACGAAAATGTAAATCCAAGGGGCAGTGGGGCCCCTTTAATTCCCATGTAATCTAGGAATTCTGCGATACATTCCACAATGTGGTCAAACAGCTAGAAAACAAGAAGAGGAGCTGCAGTTAATGAAGTAAGGGGATGTTTAAACGCAGAGTTATTGCTGCAGCCAAAACCTGCTTTCTTGGCAGTAAAAAGGCTTAGTTGTGGTGATTTTACAGCATTTTTTGCTGTGTTTTTATCTCTTTTTTACAGCATTGTTTTTGGCGTGTATTACATGTGCGCTATGTCTACACTACATGTTTAATAAAGTTACTTTTATTCACCAAAAACACTGAAAAAATGCTGAAAAAACATTTGTTGCGTTTTTGCAGCATTTTTTCACTTTCAATTGCTTTCTATGGATGGAAAAAAAAACTGCAAAAATGCTGACATGCTGCAAAATAAAAAAAATGCTGCAGTTTTCTTTTGTTGGTACTTTAAAACACAGATTTTAATTTGCATAAAAAACGGTGCAAGAATGTGGCATGTGAACAAATTTTAAGATATCTGTTACCTTTGGGGCTGGCGGGATTATGGTATTTTTTTTTTTTACATTCAATACAATATTTACAGATACTGTATAATTGTTATTTGGGCACTACATGGTACAATTAGGGGTAGATAATCAATAGATGATTCTGTGCAGGGTTTCTTACAAATTAAAGTGATTAATTACAAAAGTAATACAGTTGTGCTCAAAAGTTTACCCATCCCGGCAGAACCTCATCCACAACTACCACAAAAGACTTCAAGCTGTCATTGATGTTAGAGGGGGCAATAAATGGTATTAAGAAATGGGGTATGTGAACTTTTGATCAGGGTCATTTGGATGTTTTGGGTTGGCATTACGATTTAAGAGAGAAAACACAGTATTTCGACAATAAAAGGCTTCACCCAAGCACTAACCATGAGTGGAGAAAAAGTTTTGGTGTTATCATTCATATTTTAATTGTAAAGTGCTGCGGTATATGTTGGCGCTATATAAATAAAAAATATTATTATTAATTATTATATTCTCTGAAAAAAGGCCAAGAAAGCAAAAAATCTGCCATGGTATGTAAACTTTTGAGCACAACTGTATACCAAAGTAAAACAAACAGCCAATCAGTGGCCTCAGAAGTCACATGGGAGCTGTATCATATACAGTAACATGTCACGTGACCACTGGGACCACGGACTGTCTATGGTGATCCCTAGCTGGCCTCTTATAAGCAATGGCCACAGGAGCTACTGCCTGGATCAGCGCAGGAATAGAGAAGTATTGTTATTTTTAAAGGTCTTTTATCTTGTGCATATATATGCAAATCTTTAACATTAAAACCTAACACTACACAGAATATAAAAAGAATTTCGTCACCGCCAATATGGCATCACATGTTCAGGGCAGTTTTTTTTTTTTCAATGTAATTATGGTACAGAAAGATAGTACACCTTACATGCTATTTAGTAGCTACTAGTACTCTTACCTCTTCCCCAGTGCCTTGCATTATTTCTAGTGGTATTGCAAAGATCTTATTATACATCCTTACATAACGTCTTCTTCCACTCCTGATTTTAACTAGCAAAACCCGGAAGTTTGTTCCCCCGAGGTCCAGAGCTAGAAAATTTCCATTTTCTAGGATACAAATTGGAAATATTACAGTAAATCAATTTATACATTTGTACTTTTCCCAACCACTACCCAAGAGTCCATAGCTCATCTCCCAGAAACTGAATTGTCACGAGGATACCATGGCAGAGAGAGACAGGAAGATCACGATGTCTGGTTTCATGAACTCCTGCACTATTATAAGAACGTCACCATGTTATTAAACAGTGCAGGTTATTTATTTGCTGGCAGTGTAAGGGTTAACCTGTTCAGTTGAAGCTCATGGAGCTTTCCTACCTGGATTGTCTCAGCTGTTCAGTGTTGGCCATTCCCCTCTGCTGTATGCAGTTGAAACCAGAAGTTTACATACACTATATAAAAAGACACATATGCATGTTTTTCTCAGTTTCTGATATGAAATCAGAATAAACCGTTCCCATTTTAGGTCAGTTAGGATTACCATAATTATTAATATTTGCTAAATGCCAGAATAATGAGAGAGAATATTTTAAGGCATTTTTCATTACTTACTGCAAAGTCAAAAGTTTACTTACACTAAGATTACTATGCCTTTGAACAATTCTGGACTGCCCATATGATGATGTCATGTGTTTGGATGCTTTTGCTAGGTTTTTTGGCAACATCTAAGTTAGAGACAGGCCTGTGGATGCATTTTAATGCACACCTGAAACACACTGCTTCTTTGTGTAGCATCATGGGAAAGTCCCAAGAAATCAGTCAAGATATCAGAAAGAGAATTGTGGACTTGCACAAGTCTGGCTAATTCTTGGGTATAATTTCAAGATACCTGAAGGTGCCTCATTCATCTGTACAAACAATTATACGCAAGTACAAACAAGATGGGAATGTCTAGCCATCATAGTGCTTAGGAAGGAGATGGGTTCTGTGTCCCAGAGATGAACGTGCTTTGGTCCGACGCGTGCATATCAACCCAAGGACAAAAGCAATAGACCTTGTGAAGATGATGGCAGAAGCTGGTAAGATTGTGTCAATATCCACAGTGAAATGAGTACTGTATCAACATGGGCTGAAAGGCCACTCAGCCAGGAAGAAACCATTACTCCAAAAGAAACATTAAAAAGCCAGATTAATGTTTGTAAATGCACACAGGAACAAAGACCTTAATTTTTGGAGACATATCCTGTGGTCTGATGAAACTAAAATGGAATTTTTTGGACATAATGACCATCATTACGTTTGGAGGAAAAGGGGAGAAGCCTGGAAACCTAAGATCACCATCCCAACTTTGAAACAAGGGGGTGGCAGCCGGTTGTTTTGCTGCAGGAGGGACTGGTGCACGTCACAAAATAGATGGCATCATGAGAAAAGAAGATTATGTGGCAACACTGAAGCAACATCTCAAGACATCAACCAGGAAGTTAAAGCTTGGGCGAAAATGGGTCTTCCAAATGGACACTGCCCCGAATCATACTGCCAAAATGGTAACAAAGTGGCAATTGTACCAAATACTAATGAAATGTATGTAAACTTTTGAATTGCAGTAAGTAATAAAAATGCCTTAAAACATTCTCTCTCATTATTCTGGCATTTGGCAAATATTAATAATTATAGTAATCCTAATTTACCTAAAACTGGATAGGTTTAATCTGATTTCATGTCAGAGTTTGAGAAAACCATGCATAAGTGTCTTTTTATATAGTATATATAAACTTCTGATTTCAACTGTATACTCGCCTCTGGCACTTAGTGATTTCCAGTGTTAGTTCTTACTGCCTGGTTTGGAGTTGGAAGTGTAGTTCATGGTTGGAGTTGGCGTTTGGAGATTTATTGCTTGCAGTTTTGTTTGTGTGAACATCCTCATCTGTGTTCCACTCTGTTGTTTGATGAATATATTTTCTATTACTGTTTTTTTCATTTATCTCTGTCTGTCTTTCCTTGTTTGTCTGGTTAGTGCTATTCTATACACTTTTACTTCCCACCTCCCTGGGTGGGGGGACGGGACAGGTAAGTGATGATATGGGAGCATAGCAAGGCACGTGAACCCGGTGTATCCACCTTTAGGAGTAATCCAGGAGACAGGGATAGAAAGGGCGCTCCTAGTTCTAGGGACCTGGTTAGCACCCACAGTCCCAAGGCACTGCGTGACATGAATTCTATAACTGTTTGATAGGTAAGAGCTTTTTTCGTTATATCGACCGTGCAATAGCCTGCTTCTTGGTGAAATTCTGCTGCCTGCAACTGCTAGAAGGGGGCGCTTTCTGCATACAGATTTATACGCCTCTCACGATGCTCAATAGGTGCTGTATAAATCTGTACACACTGCAAAGTGACAGATTCAAGCAAACAGAATTCTGGTTGTTGAAAAGAATGCAAGGATTTTGGAAAATATAATATATCTTAAAAGTATTAAAAAAGCCTAGCTTGTGCTGTGAGGAGCCTTTGACCCTTATTGCCCATAGGCCTAGGTGACTCCCAGTCTGCTCCTGGGTTGCTGTTTTTTATAATTACTGAAACATAAGCAGTCTTGGACTTAAGGTAAGGTAATTTCATACGTTCATATTTCTGATGTAATGCATTGGAAAGCAGGAAAAAAATTCCAAGTGTGTTGAAACTACAAAAAAAGTGCAAGTCCACAATTGTTTTTTTTTTTTTTTTACCTATCATGTTCACCATATTGTAAAACGTGTCTGGCAATATGATTCTCCAGGTCAGTACTCTTGCGCAGATACCAAACATGTATAGGTTTTTTTTAAGTAGTAAAAACAAAAATTCTGAAATTTGTAAGAAAAAAAATTAAGCTTGTGCAGCCATTTTCCTAGACCCATAACGTTTAAATTTTTTGAGATCTGGGACTGGGTGAGGGCTTATTTTTTGTGCCCTCACCTGATGTTTAATTGATACCATTTTAGGAAGATATGATGTTTTAATTGCCTCTTATTGTGCTTTATTGCAATGTTGCAGTGGTAAAAAAAAAACAATTCTGGCAATCTTCCTTTGGTTTACTGATCAGATTAATTTATTTTATATTTTAACAGATCAGACATTTCTGAACACAGCGATACCCTATATACTCGTGTATACGCCGAGATTTTCAGCACATTTTTTTTGTGCTGAAAACGCCCCCTCGGCTTATACACGAGTCAGACATCAATACTCACCCTCCATCGCTGGATCTCCATCACTGCATCTCCGTTGTCTGGGTGCCGGCAGCTTCTTCCTGTGCAGAGCGGTCATGTGGTACCGCTCATTAAGGTAATGAATATGTACGCGTCTCCACTCCCATAGGCGTGGAGCGCATATTCATTACCTTAATGAGCGGTACCATGTGACCGCTCTGCACAAGAAGAAGCTGCCGGTCCCGGGGACAACAGAGAAGCAGGGAAGTGCAGAGACCGTGCCAGGAGGGGGTGAGTATGACGGGGAGGGCAGGGGAGCTGAGCCATGTCATGCATACAAGGGGGAGGATGGGGTTAGCCATGCATACACGGGGGAATGCAGGGGAACCATGCATACACGGAGGAATACGGGGGAGCCATGCATACACGGGGGAGTACAGGGGAACCATACATACACGGGGGAGTATGGGGGAGCCATGCATACACGGGGGAATACAGGGGAACCATGCATACACGGGGGAATACGGGGGAGCCATGCATATGAAGTGGCCGAGGGCAAGGTCGCCCATGTATATCCATGATCTGGCCCAGCAAAACTTCCACACTCAGATTCCATCTTAACAAACGTATCTTTACTGTTATACATTTTCCTTAACACAGCGGAACACAATAATAGACAATACAAAATATGCCTATTCACAGAGATAACGTGTAATAACAAACTGTCCCTCACTGTCCCTATCCACACGTTACCAGTTCCTTTGCTCCAGGAGGTTATCTTCCCACGTCGCAGGCCTGTCTGTCACTGCAGGGAGACGCTCCAGCCGAACAGAAAACAACAGGGAGTAAACAAAACTCTGTCTCTCAGGTCCAGACTGTAGTCCTTGGGGTTCAGCAGGTAAGGGTGGGATGTTCGGCCTCTCAACAGAGGACCCGCTTACAGTTCATGGGCTCCAGGATCTGTGAAGATGTCACCGCTGAGTGCTCCGCAGTGTGGGAGCTGGGAACAATCTGGATGTCAGCTTCCAAGAGAGAGAGGTCATCCAGGCAATCTTCTATATCGCATCTACAGGAGGACGCCAGCACACCCAGATCTCTCTCTGCACAGAAAAGTTTCCCGGGCTCTCTTTTCCCCTCCCCTTCCTGTTCACATGACACAACAGGGGGAAGTTTAGCCAATACAGTTTGTTTCTCTGTAATCACATTCGGCATAGGTATAACTTCTGGCCACACAGGGGCAGTGTCTGTCACAGATTCTATGTCAATGATAATAGAACAGTCACAGCCGGCCAGCTCACTACACGCCCCCCCACTCAAAGGTTGGCAGTCCCTGTCAACGACCGACTCCAGGGCGGCGATGGCTGTGGAAGTTGTAGGACCCGGCTGTGAAGAGGGCCACACATATTGGTCTCTGTAGGACTGTCCCGGGGGCACTCCTGCGGTGGTCCTCGCCGTCCGCCTAACGGGTGCTAGTCTCTCTCCCCGATCGGTCACCCCACTCTCTACCCCAGTTGGTAAGTCAGTCAGGCGAGCAGGGGTAGGGATGTCTTCCACCTCTACATCCCCGGTATCGGTGTCTCCCACAGTATTAGTGATATCCATCTCTCTAGGTATCACAGGAGGGGAGTCAGGCTGAGAACGACAGGGGCGCAACATGTTACGGTGCAGGGTGCGGAGGCTGCTGCTGTCTTCGCCTTGTACTTGGTAGACGGGGCCTGGATGGGAATCTTGCTGGGCACAGATCCTGCCGACTACGCCAGATGAAGTGGCCGAGGGCAAGGTCGCCCATGTATATCCATGATCTGGCCCAGCAAAACTTCCACACTCAGATTCCATCTTAACAAACGTATCTTTACTGTTATACATTTTCCTTAACACAGCGGAACACAATAATAGACAATACAAAATATGCCTATTCACAGAGATAACGTGTAATAACAAACTGTCCCTCACTGTCCCTATCCACACGTTACCAGTTCCTTTGCTCCAGGAGGTTATCTTCCCACGTCGCAGGCCTGTCTGTCACTGCAGGGAGACGCTCCAGCCAAAGCGAAAACAACAGGGAGTAAACAAAACTCTGTCTCTCAGGTCCAGACTGTAGTCCTTGGGGTTCAGCAGGTAAGGGTGGGATATTCGGCCTCTCAACAGAGGACCCGCTTACAGTTCATGGGCTCCAGGATCTGTGAAGATGTCACCGCTGAGTGCTCCGCAGTGTGGGAGCTGGGAACAATCTGGATGTCAGCTTCCAAGAGAGAGAGGTCATCCAGGCAATCTTCTATATCGCATCTACAGGAGGACGCCAGCACACCCAGATCTCTCTCTGCACAGAAAAGTTTCCCGGGCTCTCTTTTCCCCTCCCCTTCCAGTTCACATGACACAACAGGGGGAAGTTTAGCCAATACAGATTGTTTCTCTGTAATCACATTCGGCATAGGTATAACTTCTGGCCACACGGGGGCAGTGTCTGTCACAGATTCTATGTCAATGATAATAGAACAGTCACAGCCGGCCAGCTCACTACACATACACAAGGAAGTGCGGGGAGCCATGCATACATGGGGGAGTACGGGGGAGCACGGTGGAGCCATGCATACACGGGGGATTATGGGGGAGCCATGCATACACGGGGGAGTATGGGAGAGCCATGCATACATGGGGGAGTACGGGAGAGCCATGCATACATGGGGGAGTACGGGGGAGCCATGCATACACGGGGAGTACGGTGGAGCCATGCATACACGGGGGATTATGGGGGAGCCATGCATACACGGGGGAGTATGGGAGAGCCATGCATACATGGGGGAGTACGGGGAACCATGCATACATGGGGGAGTACAGGAGAGACATGCATACATGGGGAGTACAGGGGAGCCATGCATACACGGGGGAGTATAGGAGAGCCATGCATACATGGGGGAGAACGGGGGAGCCATGCATACACGGGGGAGTACAGGAGAGCCATGTATACATGGGGGAGTATGGGGGAGCCATGCATACACGGGGGAGTATGGGAGAGCCATGCATACATGGGGGAGTACAGTGGAGCCATGCATACACGGGGGAGTACAGGGGAGCCATGCATACACGAGGGAGTACGGGGAAGCCATGCATACACGGGGGAGTATGGGAGAGCCATGCATACATGGGGGAGTACAGGAGAGCCATGCATACATGGGGGAGTACAGGGGAGCCATGCATACACGGGGGAGTATGGGAGAGCCATGCATACATGGGGGAGTACGGGAGAGCCATGCATACACAAGGGAGTACGGGGGAGCCATGCATACACGGGGGAGTATGGTGGAGCCATGCACATACACGGGGGGAATACGGTGGAGCCATGCATACATGGGGGAGTACGGGGGAGCCATGCATACACGGGCGAGTACGAGGGAGCCATGCATACACGGGCGAGTACGGGGGAGCCATGCATACACGGGGGAGTACGGGGGAGCCATGCATACATGGGGGAGTATGGGGGAGCCATGCATACACGGGGGAGTACAGGGGAGCCATGCATACACGGGGGAATACAGGGGAGCCATGCATACACAGGGGAGCCATGCATACACGGGGGAGTATGGGGGAGACATGCATACAAGGGGGAGGACGCCGAGCCATGCATACAACAGGGGGAGCCACACATAGCAGGACAGAGATGAGGGGACAATGCATATCCAGCTTATACTCGAGTCAATAAGCTTTCCCAGTTTTCCGTGGCAAAATTAGATTTATACTCGGGTCGGCTTATACTCGAGTATATACGGTACATATAATTTACTTTTTTCAATTGTTTTATTTTTAATGGGTCAAAGTGGGGTGATTCGAACTTTTATGTTTCTTTTATCTTTTTCATATATTTTAAACCCCCTTTTTTTTTTACTTGTTACTTTATTTAATAGTCCCCTTAGGAGACTTGATGTTGCGATTGTCAGATCACTTGTGCTATACAAAGCAGCACTTCAGCTGGTATGGGCCGGCTTTCAGAGGAGAATCAAAATGACAGACATGTGGGTCATCAGCAGACCCCCATCTGTCATGACAACCCCGCAGCTCTTCTCAATCACGGGACAGGGGCGCTGATCAGCAGAATGAATTAAGCACTTTCGGGCCAAGTGCTTGTTAAATCCCTCTGTCTGTGATTGACAGTAGGATTTAGCTGGTTAACAGCTGCAGGCAGATCACTGCTCCACCTGCGGCTGTTAAAGAGGTTGTCCACTACTAGGACAACCCCTTCTTGATCTACGGTAAATGTTTGCCCCGAGAAAATAAATAAGCCTATACTCACCTCCCTGTTCCAGCGGTGTCAGCAGTTGTGTTACCGGGGCTCCCGTGCAGTTGTTATGACATGTGAGCCCTGCGCCGAATCAGCGATGGCGTCACTGTATCTACCTTTGTATGGATTGAACATGAAGAGGAATTGAGAGATTAGCTGCAGCCTGGACTTCCGCTTCATGTTCAGTTCGTATGAAGGGGGGACAGTGACATCAGAGCATGATTGGCGCCTTGTTCACATGTCATATAACAACTGCACGGGAGCCCTGGGAACACGAGTGATGACACCGCTGGAATGGCGCCTGCAAGAGTATAAGCTTTTTTATTTCATAGAGGCCAAACATTTAGATCAGTCATCATGTGCGGGAAAGATGTGTGCTTAGCGTGTGAGCCCACATCAAAGGCAGGGACACGACATTGGATGTAAATAGACAAAGATCGAGAAGGGGTAATGATATGTGACTTTTACCGAACCTCACTTTTTTTTACGCATATCATTCCAGTCTCTACCTGAAGAAAAGTTTCTGGCAGAACTTTTAATTTGGTACACTCTCAGTGAAACTTTTTAAAGAATTTATGATTTTTTTGCACTAAAAAGTCAGTAAAAATTGGTAAATACAACAACAAGGAGCATTTTTGATTTTGAGATAAATTATTTAGCCACATGCACAATTTTGAAAATTTGGCACAAAAAAGCAAATATGCTAAGGCAAGAAAAATAAAAGTGTCTAAAAAAAATAATGATGAATCGGGGCCAAAGCGTCTTGATCATAATAAAAGAATAAACTATAGCAATTACCTGTACCATCCGGGGTTCCATAAACATAAGTCGGTAACATTTTCACAGTTGCAGAGTCATGTGTTTCTTTCTTAAGTCCATATTTTAACTCTGCAATCATCTTTAATTTAATTTCCACAAGTTTCTCGTCTGATACCTGCAGCTGCTCTAGAACCTCATCAATCTGTTTGCGTTGTGAGAGCAACCTACAGGCCACTGCTGTTACCATAGCTGCTCCTTTACCGCTGCCGCTCTCGGAGAGAAGGAAGCGCACGTCACAGTTAGGAAGAAGTCGCCTTACAACCTTGTGTAATCGTTTAGCATACCTGGAAAATAAATTATTTGGGGTTATTCTACATTGTTTGCTCTTATTGTGTATATAGATCTCCAGTGACATTTCAATAAAATGTGCATGACTCGCTTATATATTTTTTAAATATTAATTTTAAAGGTTTAGTGTGTCCCTTTAAGAAAGATCAAAAGTTTTGTTGTCACATCTTATATTTTTCTATTATTACATTATTTTTTCTAACAAGCACCAGGAATAATTTGGAGAATTTTTCTGATATATTTGATTAGGATATGCTGCTCTATAACTGAACACTAAAGGCTCCCATACACATTAACTCAAAGTCTGCCACACTTGCGAATTTTGGCAAGACTGGCTAACTATCTGATGAGTATGGGAGAAATGGGAAATATAACTTTCCGTTAAGCAAGTATTTGACCAACAGATATTTCTTGTGAATAAATTCATGTAAAGATGATGGAAATGGACAAATCCAATTATAACGAATGTCTGTCGGCGAAATGAAACAATGCGCTATCGTTTTAGACAACCATATTGGACCCTCAAATGAAGTAGCGTCGAAACGCGTGTCGGGGTCTAAGGTGGAGGCTGATGTGATGACACATTCTATTTTTATTTTTGAGTATGTCTGACCATAATGCATCTATCTCTTTACTATTGATTTAATTTTCTATATTACATTGCACTATTTGTGTGCATTATATTATACCAAATTTCTATAGATTTAACTTTCAGAATTGCATTGTAATTAACTTTGTGCATATACTTATGTTCATATACACTCACCGGCCACTTTATTAGGTACACCATGCTAGTAACGGGTTGGACCCCCTTTTGCCTTCCGAACTGCCTCAATTCTTCGTGGCATAGATTCAACAAGGTGCTGGAAGCATTCCTCAGAGATTTTGGTCCATATTGACATGATGGCATCACACAGTTGCCGCAGATTTGTCGGCTGCACATCCCAAAGATGCTCCATACAAGGCAGGATGGATCCATGCTTTCATGTTGTTTACGCCAAATTCTGACCCTACCATCCGAATGTCGCAGCAGAAATCGAGACTCATCAGACCAAGCAACGTTTTTCCAATCTTCTACTGTCCAATTTCGATGAGCTTGTACAAATTGTAGCCTCAGTTTCCTGTTCTTAGCTGAAAGGAGTGGTACCCGGTGTGGTCTTCTGCTGCTGTAGCCCATCTGCCTCAAAGTTCGACGCACTGTGCGTTCAGAGATGCTCTTAGGCCTACCTTGGTTGTAACGGGTGGCGATTTGAGTCACTGTTGCCTTTCTATCAGCTCGAACCAGTCTGCCCATTCTCCTCTGACCTCTGGCATCAATAAGGCATTTCCGCCCACAGAACTGCCGCTCACTGGATTTTTTTTCTTTTTTGGACCATTCTCTGTAAACCCTAGAGATGGTTGTGCGTGAAAATCCCAGTAGATCAGCAGTTTCTGAAATACTCAGACCAGCCCTTCTGGCACCAACAACCATGCCACGTTCAAAGGCACTCAAATCACCTTTCTTCCCCATACTGATGCTCGGTTTGAACTGCAGGAGATTGTCTTGACCATGTCTACATGCCTAAATGCACTGAGTTGCCGCCATGTGATTGGCTGATTAGAAATTAAGTGTTAACAAGAAGTTGGACAGGTGTACCTAATAAAGTGGCCGGTGAGTGTACATACCTGTTAGCATAATTCTTTGGTAGTATTCTGTCATCTGCTGGCTACCCCTTGCATTCTCTTCTTCTCTTCATTATTGTGCGTCTTATTGGCCTCCCTTTACTTTCATTGCTTATTGATTTTAATTATTAACTTTTTATTTTTATTTTTATTGTATAGTTGTGTACCTCAAAATATTTATTGTTTATATACATTTGAATTATTTTTTATTATTACGGAGTAACACTTATTATTATCTCTTTGAAGACATTGCAGAAATATGTTTCCTTCTTGGCCCAGTATAATTAGAAATGTATGGCCAGGCTCATCAAATGTAAGGAACAAATATGTATGCATGGGTGTCACGGGGGTTACCGCAACAGAGAGGAGCCAGTAGACCACAGCGTATGATTGCTCCTTTTCCTGTGCTGAGAAGCACTTCTTCGTTTTAATAGTGTTTATTTCTTTTGACAGAACAGGGGTTAATTAGCCATGTTGGAAACTCTGAGCTCTCAGCTGAGTTCAGTTAACCACTCCTATTCCCTTTATAATCTAGGTCCTGATTCAAATCCATGTCAGAGCTAGCATTTGCTGCATGGCGTAGGAGGAGAGGTGTTCATATGAGGAGTTTTGGAGGAGTTATCTGTGACTGTTGCGTGGTTTGTAAGTGAGATAATTCCCTTCCCTCCTCTACTTTGCTTTTTTTTTCGCATCCTCCACTCCCATGTGCATTCCTCTGTTATATGTGAGTGAATATTTGTATGGCTGATGTTTTCAGTTTACCCTTGTTTGTGTAGCCTAGTTTATCGGGTTGGTGTACTACGGTGCACAGTAGTGCTCCTCTTCCCTGGGTGGGGATAGAGAACAGACGGAGGGCTAACTCAGATTAGGCAAGGGTGGCAGCCCCAGCATCTTCACCTTCAGAAGTATCCTGGGGAATAGGGCGAGCTAGGGCACTAACTAGTGTTAGGGACAGGGCAGGAGCCCCTGGTCCCAGGCCACCCAACAGCTGAGTCATGACACTGGGTGTTTAAAGCAATTCTTCACCAGATGGTCATTGGTTCAACCATCAACCTTGTGCTACCTAATGTGTATGGCCACCTTGCAATAGTTAATGACCCAGAATTGGCAAGATGGTAAAAATATTACTATATTTTTATTATTTTATATATATCAAATTATTCCATATATGATTACTTACTGGGGATGTGTTCTATAAACTGTGCCATCCATTCCAACAGTTGTTCTCATTCTATCCAACTTCTTATTCTTACGAAGTCTTGTCAAGATGGCGGCAAGAGCAGCAGCACACAAGTTGGCTGATCGGAATGATACTATAGTGGCGACATGCTGAACTGCAATGCAGTCATCCTCTGATATTTCCAGGCCAAGGTCCAGTAGTATTTGTCTAGTGTTAGCTAGACCTTCATTATATCTGCATGAGGAAACCAAATACACATGTATAAGCAGGAATTGCTAGACCTCCATACTGTGCCATTTCTCTAGAAGTAGCAAATGCATATATGAAGCAGTCCCTACTTTTCCATGGCAGCCACATGACTTGTTTCGATCTTTCCCTTGGTACGGAGAGCAGTAGAGACCTTGCCACTGAAAAGTAGACCTTTTTTTGCCATCTTTAGCAGAATGAGTCTGACGAGTTCTCCCATGTACAAACCACTGATCATCTTCTCGAATCTATCATAAAACAAGACACAATTGCAATTTTTTTAAATAAAACAAATTTAAAAAATTGCAGACATGAAAGTGTAACCCAAACTCATGGGATAGCTGTCAACAG
This sequence comes from Ranitomeya variabilis, assembly GCF_051348905.1. NCBI lineage: Eukaryota > Metazoa > Chordata > Amphibia > Anura > Dendrobatidae > Ranitomeya > Ranitomeya variabilis. The sequence continues at coordinate 103,742,028 of NC_135235.1, forward strand.
CTATCTCTCCTGATTCCTCCATACACATATCTGCTTATCTGAGAATTCATGTATTTTCAGTAGAGCGCGGAGAGAAAGCAGCTGCCAACCACTTTTGGCCTAGGCTTATCTGTCCTACGAACAAAACGATCTGAACATTACATTAAACTGCCCAATCATTATCTCCCCCAATATCATCTGTCGGGTATACAGATCAGATGGTTCTCCAAAATTACTGGGTTCAGCCAGCAATAACTTAATGTATAAGTGTAGGGCAGGATTTACCTAGAAAACACAATAGATATGAGGATATTAGTGGCCACACAGGAAGGGCGCTAGCTAGAGGGAAAATTGGCATATAAATACCTGCTTGAATTTTGTGTTTTTGGACATTTATTTAATTTGGTGGGACAAGAAAGACAAGAGGGCAAGTAAAAAGGGACTGACAAAAAACCTAGGTGCTGCTTACATGAAGGATGTAGTCTAGCATGACAGATATTCTGTGGTTATAGCGTCTTTACATATACAGTGGGGCAAAAAAGTATTTAGTCAGTCAGCAATAGTGCAAGTTCCACCACTTAAAAAGATGAGAGGCGTCTGTAATTTACATCATAGGTAGACCTCAACTATGGGAGACAAACTGAGAACAAAAAATCCAGAAAATCACATTGTCTGTTTTTTTTATCATTTTATTTGCATATTATGGTGGAAAATAAGTATTTGGTCAGAAACAAACAATCAAGATTTCTGGCTCTCACAGACCTGTAACTTCTTCTTTAAGAGTCTCCTCTTTCCTCCACTCATTACCTGTAGTAATGGCACCTGTTTAAACTTATAAATAAATATGAATCACCTGCGCTGGTTGATGGTGTAGATAGTGTAGGACCTGTAATAATAGTTACACTGTAGGAAAACTAGAAAAGGGCTAAGTATAATGGATTGGCAGGACGCCAAATGCTAAATGTTCGTTACACCAGTGCACAAAAATATATTAGGATCGGGGTGAATCACAGCTAGAAGCGATTAGTTAGGTTAACCTGCTTATAGGTATAAACACATGCACTTACTAGATACTGTGCCTCAATGGTTCCGAAACAGTAGAAGGTAGCGGTCCTCCTTGCAAGAGGGTGCCTGCAGATTGCACCGTGAGATTGCGAGGAAATGACAGGACTGACTGGACTATGAACGTTGTAGATGGCGCGGTGCAGCAGTGAGCAGATGCCGCCAGCTCCTGGCGTGCTCCGGCCGGAAGCTACGCCGGAGCAGTGGCGGAGTGTGTAGGGGGCGTGCTACCTGTTGTGACGTCACAAGGTTGAGAGGCGGGCGCGTGTCAGGGGCAACCAATCCGACGCGTTTCGAAGGATACACTCATTCTTCGTCAGGGCTGGAGTTCCCTGTGTAGCCCGGCCTTATATAGTGAACGCCCCCTTCGCTCAAAAACTGCCTATGTAGCCCATATGTGAGAACTTGTACACAGTACAGGTATCATGATAAATGTTGGTTTAACTTTGAATCTGACATACAGAATCTTTAATATAGGTAACGGACCTGGATTAGTAGGGAGAACAACACTTAATAATAACTTTAAGAGAGACCATTGAGGGTGTCAGCTCAATTTGTTGCTGGATACTATATGGATATCTAAAGGCATGATATAAAAAAAAAAAAAAAAAAAAAAAAAAAAGGGGAGAAAAAAAGAGGGGACATATGTGACAATAATTAAAACTATAAGTTTATTCAAATTTATACTAAAATACATACACATTAAAAAGCCATACTCGGGTATATCTGTTTGCCTCATGATGATAATCATGAGAAAAGAATAATCAAATTAAATTAAATTAAAATGCGATAATGAAACTACAGTGGAGTATAAAAAATAGATATATAAAAATGTGTAAAGTGCATCCTCTTATGTGCGTTGTAAAATGTATATATAAAATACATACAGTTATCTGTATTTGGATATTTATATAAAAAAATTTTTTTATAGTCCTCTACTATTTATCATGAACTATGTATCTGTCAGGGGTGATCAATAAATGGGTCCAGGATCATAAACCCCTAGTATTGTTACTATAGTTGAATCAAATCGCGTATATAACAAATCGTGTGTCGGACTAATTTAAAAGAATAAAAATAGCAAATAGATAAAATTGTATTGCATTAAAACGCATAAAGCTCTATCTCTTGATTGAGCCCTTTGGGGGCCAGGCTATCTAGTGTAAAAATCCACTTGGATTCAACCTTGGACATCTTTTTTAGGAAATCACCTCCCCTAGGGTTTTGTCGAACTATTTGGATCCCACAGAAGGAGACATTCTTGCATGATTGACTGTGTGTCTCCACAAAATGGCGGGAAAGGGGGTGCCCTTTAAATCCTTTCTGGATATTGTCAAGATGTTCTTTTATCCTGACCTTTAGGGGTCTTTTTGTTCGACCCACATAGATTTTATTGCATGGGCATGTAAGTATATAAATAACCCCTGACGTGTCACAGGAGATCTTGTTTTTGATAGAAAAACTTTTGGTACCGCTTGAGTCCAAAAATGTGGTTTGGACGCATCTATTGCAGGACGTCCGTTTGCAGCACGCACAATGACCACATGACGTGAAACCCAAATTGCGGGGGTTTAATACTGTTGTACATTTTTTATCCCTTAACAAGACCGATTTCGTAGTTGGCGCTAAAAGGAGACCTAGATTTTGTGCTTTTGTGTAGACAAATTTGGGATTCCTGGGCAAAAGGTTCCCAATGCATTTGTCCCCCTGTAAGATTGGCCAGTGTTTTCTGATTATATTTGTAAATTTTTTATAACCTGAATGAAATTGTGTCACTATAGGTAGGTTGTTTATTTGCTGTTGAATATCTGGAGGGAGATTGTTTGGACTTTCCTTATGAATCAAGTTGTCTCTAGATATTTGGCTTACTGATTGTTTGACTTGATCCAAAGTTTGTGGATCATATCCCTTGGCCTCGAACTGTTTAGTGATGTGTGCCGCTTCATCATTATAATCCCCCAAATCCGTACAATTCCTCCTGATACGAGTAAATTGACCCTTGGGAATATTTGTTAACCAAATGGGTAAGTGGCAGCTCGTTAAATGTATGAAGCTGTTAGAATTCACTTCTTTATGGAAACATTTGGTTTTTAATGTATTATTTTGCACATAAATAGTCAGGTCTAAAAAATTTACTCTGGTGTTACTGATAGTGGGGGTGAATTCCAGACCAAACTGATTAATATTTAAGTTGGAGATGAATGAGTTGAGCTCAGTTGGCGTGCCTTCCCAAATAAACAAGATGTCATCAATAAAGCGACGCCAAAGTTTAAGGCCTGTATGGAGTGAACCTGACTTGAAGATGTGTTGTTGCTCCCAGTTACCTACGTACAAATTAGCGTAACTGGGAGCAAAACGTGTGCCCATTGCGGTACCCCACGTTTGCAGGTAGTACTGATCCTCATATTGGAAGTAGTTGTGTTTGAGTATGAATTCCATGCTTTTCAGAAGGAAATGGATTTGACATTCTTTATATATGCCTAACGCACGTAAGAATAGTTGTGCTGATTCACATCCTTTCTCATGGTTAATTACGGTGTATAACGATTTAATATCAAGAGTACCTAAGATATAGTTACTCTGCCAATTAATAGATTCCAAGGTTTGTATAGTGTGAGTGGTATCCTTTAAATAAGCCGGGATCAGTGGCATACACTTTTGTAAGTGCAGATCCACATACTCGGAAAGATTAGCAGTGAGACAATTTATGCCCGATATAATTGGGCGACCGGGCGGGTTTGTGATGCTTTTGTGAATCTTTGGGATATGATAGAAGATGGCTATTGATGGGGTCCGATTATTAATAAAATGAAATTCTTTTTTATTTAGGATTCCCAGAGATTTACCCTTCAACGCCAGACAATTAAGTTTTTTGATATAATTGTCAGTGGGATTAGACTTTAATTTTTTATATGTTATGGTATCGCCAAGGAGTCTTAATGATTCATTATGATATGAAAGACAGTCTAACACCACAATACCACCCCCCTTGTCTGCAGGGCGGATGACAATGCTGTGATTGGACTGGAGATCAATAATTGCCTTCTTTTCACTTGTATTGAGATTATGTGGCATGTATTTAGAGTTATTGACTTTCATCTTTTTAATATCTGTTGTGACTAAGGTTTCAAAGGTCCGGAAAGAACTGGAATATTCATTGATTGGGTTGAAAGTAGATTTAAGCGCCAAATTGGTATGGATATAGTTAGTGGTTACGTTAGGATGAATGCTGTTTGTGCTAACCGTTTTTTAAAAAAAATATTTTTTTAAAGCCAAATTACGCATGAATTTTTTAATGCTAATATATAGATTGAATGGATTAGCTTTAATAGTGGGGGCAAATTTGAGACCTTTCTGTAAAAGGTTCTCCTCACTCTTGGTTAGTTGGTGTGTACTCAGGTTGAAAATTTTTTGAGTATATTCATGTGATAAGATAGCTTTATTTACACTTTTGTTTTTCTTTTTGGCGAGTTTCCCACCCCTCTTACCTCTTTTGGTTTTGAATTTTGGGGGTGGAAAAAATCCCGTTTAATTGTGGAGTGCACAATGGGTTTTACGCCTTTTCTATTAGTTATGTAGTTTTTATTTTTATTAATTAACCTACTTGGGACCCTTTTTGGATTTGTATTGGAGTTAGTAGTTCCATTGGATTTGGGCATTAACGGTTGATAAGGTACATGGATATTTGTACTTGTAGAAGGAATAGGATCTTCCCACTCCGTGGTTGTTTCTACATCGTCCCCCATATTGGGTAGATGGGAGAATTGATTAGAGATAGGAATTTGGATGCTCTCTACAATATGAGGCATTATGGGTGGAGGGCTGGCCCTGGTAGTATGGGCATCAGGGGTATCTCTAATGTCTAGGGAGTTCATTTGTACCTCACCACCATTGTCCCTAATACGGGTGGTCATAGGAGTATATTGCGTGGAATTAGTATTGGTATACGTAGAAAAAAACAGGGATATATCTTCCAGATTGTTTGGCGGGGATGAATGATATTCATCCAGAGTTACGAACTGATTATTGGAAAAGGATGTTAATTCTGTAGGACAATTACTGGATGAGATATTAGAAAAGGGTACATTATCTCTTGCTAATTTTTTCATTTTTTTGTTAATAATTTCTTTTTCCTTTTCTTTTATTCTATACATGATTTTAGGGATAAGGTTATGCATATCTTCAATATGATTATACGCATTGAGTTGGTCAAATAATTCCATAATTGATTGGTTAATTTTAGCCAAATTGGCGCGGCGTTTATCAATTATAAAATGAAGGGCTTGATTGGAAAAAGTTCTGAACATGGATTCCCATTGATTTTGAATTACAGGGTCCCCAAAGTCCCCTGCAAGAGTTTTCTGTATAACAAGACCTCTAGGGACGATGCCTGCTTCAACGTATTTCTCTAATGAGGCAATCTCCCATAAATTTCTCATTTCATTAATTAACAATTTTTCTAATGATCTTAACAAAGTTTTCACTTGATCAAATTCGTTTACTGACAATTTCTGGTGAGAAAATTGAGTTTGAATGTATCTCCGTCTGAAATCCCTGTCATCTTTCAATGCATCTAATGTCATAGTGCAGCTGCCTAAGTGTAGAATGCACAGATATGGAATAAAGAAAAGGAAAATATACACTGGCGCTGCACCAACAGGACAAAAATTAGGGGAAATGAATGGATGTATACGATAGGGGGGAGGGGGCTAAAGAAATCGAAGCTGCTGGTGATGTGACAGAGTCTGTGCTGAACTCTGTCTGAAGTTAAACAAGGAAAGTAATAAATAAATATGAATCACCTGCGCTGGTTGATGGTGTAGATAGTGTAGGACCTGTAATAATAGTTACACTGTAGGAAAACTAGAAAAGGGCTAAGTATAATGGATTGGCAGGACGCCAAATGCTAAATGTTCGTTACACCAGTGCACAAAAATATATTAGGATCGGGGTGAATCACAGCTAGAAGCGATTAGTTAGGTTAACCTGCTTATAGGTATAAACACATGCACTTACTAGATACTGTGCCTCAATGGTTCCAAAACAGTAGAAGGTAGCGGTCCTCCTTGCAAGAGGGTGCCTGCAGATTGCACCGTGAGATTGCGAGGAAATGACAGGACTGACTGGACTATGAACGTTGTAGATGGCGCGGTGCAGCAGTGAGCCACTTATTATTAAGTGTTGTTCTCCCTACTAATCCAGGTCCGTTACCTATATTAAAGATTCTGTATGTCAGATTCAAAGTTAAACCAACATTTATCATGATACCTGTACTGTGTACAAGTTCTCACATATGGGCTACATAGGCAGTTTTTGAGCGAAGGGGGCGTTCACTATATAAGGCCGGGCTACACAGGGAACTCCAGCCCTGACGAAGAAGGAGTGTATCCTTCGAAACGCGTCGGATTGGTTGCCCCTGACACGCGCCCGCCTCTCAACCTTGTGACGTCACAACAGGTAGCACGCCCCCTACACACTCCGCCACTGCTCCGGCGTAGCTTCCGGCCGGAGCACGCCAGGAGCTGGCGGCATCTGCTCACTGCTGCACCGCGCCATCTACAACGTTCATAGTCCAGTCAGTCCTGTCATTTCCTCGCAATCTCACGGTGCAATCTGCAGGCACCCTCTTGCAAGGAGGACCGCTACCTTCTACTGTTTCGGAACCATTGAGGCACAGTATCTAGTAAGTGCATGTGTTTATACCTATAAGCAGGTTAACCTAACTAATCGCTTCTAGCTGTGATTCACCCCGATCCTAATATATTTTTGTGCACTGGTGTAACGAACATTTAGCATTTGGCGTCCTGCCAATCCATTATACTTAGCCCTTTTCTAGTTTTCCTACAGTGTAACTATTATTACAGGTCCTACACTATCTACACCATCAACCAGCGCAGGTGATTCATATTTATTTATTACTTTCCTTGTTTAACTTCAGACAGAGTTCAGCACAGACTCTGTCACATCACCAGCAGCTTCGATTTCTTTAGCCCCCTCCCCCCTATCGTATACATCCATTCATTTCCCCTAATTTTTGTCCTGTTGGTGCAGCGCCAGTGTATATTTTCCTTTACCTGTTTAAACTTGTTATCAGTATAAAAAGACACCTGTGCACACCCTCAAACAGTCTGACTCCAAACTCCACTATGGTGAATACCAAAGAGCTGTCAAAGGACACCAGAAACAAAATTGTAGCCCTGCACCAGGCTGGGAAGACTGAATCTGCAATAGCCAACCAGCTTGGAGTGAAGAAATCAACAGTGGGAGCAATAATTAGAAAATGGAAGACATTCAAGACCACTGATAATCTCCCTCGATCTGGGGCTCCACGCAAAATCCCACCCCGTGGGGTCAGAATGATCACAAGAACGGTGAGCAAAAATCCCAGAACAACGCGGGGGGACCTAGTGAATGAACTGCAGAGAGCTGGGACCAATGTAACAAGGCCTACCATAAGTAACACACTACGCCACCATGGACTCAGATCCTGCAGTGCCAGACGTGTCCCACTGCTTAAGCCAGTACATGTCCGGGCCCGTCTGAAGTTTGCTAGAGAGCATTTGGATGATCCAGAGGAGTTTTGGGAGAATGTCTTATGGTCTGATGAAACCAAACTGGAACTGTTTGGTAGAAACACAACTTGTCGTGTTTGGAGGAAAAAGAATACTGAGTTGCATCCATCAAACACCATACCTACTGTAAAGCATGGTGGTGGAAACATCATGCTTTAGGGCTGTTTCTCTGCAAAGGGGCCAGGACGACTGATCCGGGTACATGAAAGAATGAATGGGGCCATGTATCGTGAGATTTTGAGTGCAAACCTCCTTCCATCAGCAAGGGCATTGAAGATGAAACGTGGCTGGGTCTTTCAACATGACAATGATCCAAAGCACACCGCCAGGGCAACGAAGGAGTGGCTTCGTAAGAAGCATTTCAAGGTCCTGGAGTGGCCTAGCCAGTCTCCAGATCTGAACCCTATTGAAAACCTTTGGAGGGAGTTGAAAGTCCGTGTTGCCAAGCGAAAAGCCAAAAACATCACTGCTCTAGAGGAGATCTGCATGGAGGAATGGGCCAACATACCAACAACAGTGTGTGGCAACCTTGTGAAGACTTACAGAAAACGTTTGACCTCTGTCATTGCCAACAAAGGATATATTACAAAGTATTGAGATGAAATTTTGTTTCTGACCAAATACTTATTTTCCACTATAATATGCAAATAAAATGATAAAAAAACAGACAATGTGATTTTCTGGATTTTTTTTTCTCAGTTTGTCTCCCATAGTTGAAGTCTACCTATGATGTAAATTACAGACGCCTCTCATCTTTTTAAGTGGTGGAACTTGCACTATTGCTGACTGACTAAATACTTTTTTGCCCCACTGTACATTCATTATTAGTCATTGTTGTAGCCTATAGCCACTGAAGCCTAGCAGGCACATAAATCATAAGATTGGGGATGTTAGAAGTCAAGGAGAAACCATCAATTTCATAGTCCGGGAAAACTCCTTTAAGTTATCATTACAGTGTGTACATACAGAACGGTATAGACTTAACGGAACGCTGAGTCTTATTTCTATTACTGTGCTAAATCTTATTTATTTGTGCCTGGACAAGTGTTTGTTAATGAGATACGTAAGTATTATGCTGCTTTTTTATTTCAAGGTGGAACATCTTAACTAATGGGGCATGTAATATGTCCTTTTTTTCTTATTTTAAGTTATAAAAAAAATCTATTGTGTCCATATCACAATTATAAAAATAAATATACTTAATATACACTTACAGTTGCTTGCCAGGATTCACTGATCCTAAATCTATTTCATTATCAAAGTCTGTTCTGATGTCATCTAAGACACCATCGTCTCCAAATGCTCCCCACTCTGTATTAATGCACATCCTCCCCTCATCACCTTCTACTAGGTCAATATTATTCAGGTTCTCCATGTAACAGGCATTTGTTCCAGTCCCTGCACAACAAGGAATCAGAAATGTTAGTAATATATGCAAGTTATCGATTTACTAATATACATTGATTGCAGGATTTATTTTCCATTTTTGTTAATGGAATATAGTGGCTATAAATGGAGCTTGCAGTCCACTGATCGTGCTGGAAGTCAGACATACCAGTGGCGCAAAGTAAGTACAGCCAAATTTATGATGTGAACTAGACCTTTTGCAGTGACACACACATTCCCTACAGGCCTACATTACATGCACATGTCCTTCATAAATGCATATGACCAAAGCAATTCCTTGAGACTTAGAAATAAACTAAAGAAGTTGTCTCAATTGAGAAATTAAGGCATTTCAGAAGTATTTACAACCAAAGATTGATTGTCAGGGTTACAACTACTGTCTCTCCAACTAATAGAAAAAAAAAGTCCTTCAATCAGTTCGTTATTGTGATTGAAGAGGGTTAGGTTAAGACTTCCAGTTGATGGGAAATAGTCTCTGCCTTCATAGGCAAATACATCAAGGTTTTACCAGGTCCAAGGAAGTACTAGAGGATAATAACTTTACAATTATTTTCTACATGGCAGTAATAATCAGGCTATTTTACATCTTGTCCCATTAAAACCCCGATCCAAACATTGATAAAGTTCTTTTACCTACAATAACGCCAACCTCACACAACTGGTCGTCATAGCCACAGGTCATCATGGTGCCCACTGTATCATTAACCAAAGCCAGAACTTCCACATTATTGTTCTGATAAGAGAAAAATATTCACATGTAAATCAACAAAGGGCAGTAAATTGTGTAAAAAGTATACAATATACATAAAAAGCATCCCTAATGTCAAAGAAATCAAACAATATACATAGAAAATATCCCTAATGTCAAAGAAATCAAACATAACATATCTTATTCGTTTTCTAGTACAAGACAATTTTCAGCATCTTACGAGCAACTGAGATCTTGATAGTCACACATCTGGGGTGTACCACATGTGGCCCACAAGGTCATACCATACAGTTCAAACCATTGAGACACAAACAATATTTTGTGCATGGCTGCAAATGTAGTGGATACAGGCACTTTATAGTACCCTAGCCCTCCCTCATGGTGTCCTCTAAGGGGAATGGAGTCTCTAAATCCCTTTTTTGGGCAAGCCAGGAAGAACTATAGGAGAGACTGTTACATACAGCTCTCTCTATGGAAGATAAGAGCTGTGAAATACTGGACTGTTATTACAATACTCATAGTCTTCTATGGTGAGAGCCACATGCATATTCTTCTCTTTCCTGGAGTCCTGACTAGGATGTGGAAGTGGAACCTGCACCTATAAGACATTTATAGTATATACTTATGACATGACATAAATGTCTCGGATGGTAATAGACAATTCTTTTCCTTGTAGCTCGATATGTCAAAAAGGCCATCCATGAACAAGAGATCAGAAAAGCTTGTGCATTCCTACTATACATCATATTGAGAATTTTTTTACATACCCTTTTCTTTTTCAGCGTTTTCCTCAGTGCTTTAACGACATCAGTTTGGTGAACCCCTCTTACTTTATAGTGTTTTGTCCATGATAACAAGACTCCCTACACCAAAAGTATAATTCATTTTAGTCAAATCTGCTCCTCTTATACACGCATTGTAAACTAAACATTTCCATCAGTCTTTTATCAATGTATGGATTGATTCCTCAAGATATTGATCCTTAACAATGCCTAATTATCATGAAAATTAAAAGTTATGCAAATCTAATATTCTTCATATTTCGATTTTTTTTGTCATATTAACCCCTTACTGACATTGGGCTTAATAGTACACCGATGTCGGTATCCCCCCCTTTGATGTGGGCTTCAGCGGTGAGCCCACATCTTTCCCGGGACATGTCAGCTGTTTTGACCAGCTGACATGTGCCCACAATAGCCGCGGGTGGAATCGCAAGCCACCCGCGGCTATTAACTATTTAAATGCCACTGTCAAACGCTGACAGTGGCATTTAAATGGTGCTTCCAGCAATCACGCCGGAAATACGCACACCGGAGACCTTGCGTCACGTGATCGTGGGTCACCGGTGTGTTGGCATGACAACCCGAGGTCTCCTGGAGACCTCTATGGTTGTCAGTGCCGGATTGCTGTGAGCACCACCCACTGGTCGGCACTCATAGCAAGTCAGCAATTCTACTACATAGAGGCGATCTGACAATCGCCTCTAGGTAGCAGAGCCGATCGAGCTATGGCAGCTTTTAATCTCATATAAAGGCTATTGAAGCATGGCAAAACTAAAAAAAAAAAAAGTTTTTAAAATTTTTAAAAATATAAAAAAAAATAAAAAATATAAAAGCTCAAATCACCCCCTTTAAAATAAAACAATAAAAATAAAATCAAACCTACACATATTTGGTATCGCCACGTTCAGAATCACCCCGATCTATCAATAAAAAAAGGATTAACCTGATCGCTAAACGGCGTAGCGAGAAAAAAGTAAAAACGCCAAAATTAAGTTTTTTTGGTCGCCGTGACATTGCATTAAAATGCAATAATGGGCGATCAAAATAACATATCTGCACCAAAATTGTAACATTAAAAACATCAGCTCAGCTCGCATTAAATAAGCCCTCACCCAACCCGAGATCATGAAAAATGGAGACGCTACGAGTATCGGGGGAATGGCGCAATTTATTTTTTTTTAACAAAGTTTGGAATTTTTTTTTACCACTTAGATAAAAAAGAACCTAGACATGTTTGGTGTCCATGAACTTGTAATGAACTGGAGATTCATAATGGCAGGTCAGTTTTAGCATTTAGTGAACTTAATAAAAAAACCAACCAAAAAACAAGTGTAGGATTGCACTTTTCTTGCAATTTCACCGCACTTGGAATTTTCTTCCCGTTTTCTAGTACACGACATGGTAAAACCAATGGTGTTGTTCAAAAGTACAACTCGTCCTGCAAAAAACAAGCCCTCACATGGCCATATTGAGGGGAAAAATAAAAAAGTTATGGCTCTGGGAAGGAGGGGAGTGAAAAACAAAATCATGTCCAACCCCCTGCTCAATGCAGGATTCACTAAACCATCTCAGACGGATGTCTGTCCAGCCTCTGTAGAAGTGACAAATGTCTTTTTATTTAGAAATGATTATTGGTTACTTAACTATGGTAAAATCCAGTATAAGACTCAATAAACATCTAACCTCATCGAGTCTCGTCTTCTTGCAAGGAAATGAGAAGGTGAAACCAAGCGGAAGCTTTTCTGTTATCTGTCTTTTCTTCATAAAATCACCCAGACAGTCCGCAACATAATCAAAGAGCTGCAAAGGCACAGAAATATGTGTATGAATAATAGTAACTACTTATATATTTTATATTGCTCCTTATAAATGTGTGTAGTAATGTGTGAATTGTAGTCAGACATACCTCATGTTTGCTTCCATTTACTATTTCACTGGGCGTGGGATAGAACTGACTTTCCATCTGAACATTTTGTTTTCCATCTTCAGATACTTTCACTCTAAGAACTTTGAATTTTGATCCTCCAAGATCCAGAGCAAGGAAGTCCCCCTTTTCTGTACATCAAGTGATGAAGAAATAATTTGGTGTCAAAGTTAGGATACATTGGATTGCCTGGATGTAGGTTAGAGGACATACAACTGTGTCTATAAAACAACTTCATTTTAATATGTTATATCAGTAGTCCCCAATCTTATTTTACCTGAAGAGCAACATTCAGAGAGAGGGTTGCAAACCACATGAAGACCTCCCTCTGGAGTTGTGACATACTGCTTCCATACCCCTCAAAAGTAGCGACACACAAAGCCCCCATTGAAGGTATAATGACAGCCAAAGTTTTCTCAAAGTAATCACACTGATTACTTACATCTAGGGGTTCCCACCTCACCCCGATTCGGTATTCTCATATCAGGCACCCCACCATATTACCACATCAATCTGCATGTGATAGCTTGGTGGGAGTAGGTGAAACAAGAATACCTACTAAGGTGGTAACACCTAGACGAAAGTATTCTGCCTTTGTGTGATTTCTATGAGGACTCCTTGGAACTCTAGATGTCCCCACCATTTTACTGTGGAGGAGGCAGGAGCTGGATGATATTATACAGGGGAGCTCTGTATGTGGCTCGCTAGTCTCTCTTAGAACTGAATGTGACTCTCGAGGTAAGAAAGGTTGGGGATCACTGCTCTATCTGATGGCTGGATTCTGATGAGACCGTAGGGGCAGCATCCTGTTATCAATATTGTATGTTCTCATGGTTGTCCTGCACCTAGCATAAGACCGGGTGTCTGCCGGGTGCTTGGGTTTGGAATAATGTGGATCTGATATACAGATTGCTGGGAGGGGCTGGCGAAAACCCAGCGGTCATGGTACATATTAGAACCAATGACAAAGTTAGAGGGAGGTGAAATGTTCTTAAAAATGATTACAGGGAACTAGGAGAGAAGCTGAAGGTCAGGAACTCCAAGGTGGTGTTTTCAGACATACTGTCAGTGCCATGAGCGTCACTTGAAAGACAGAGGGAGCTTAGGGAGATGAATATATGTGGCTTAGAAATTGATGCAGGAAGGAAGGGTTTCGGTTCATGGAGAACTAGTCCGACTTCTCTGTTGGCTACAGGCTCTATGGTAGGAACAGGCTGCACCTGCATGGGGAGGGTCCGGGCCAGCTTCAGATTTTTAAGGGCCCTGGGCGAAAGAGTCTCAGTGGGCTTCACCTTTAACACATACCACGATTCATGATGCACAGATACAGCAGAGAAATATAGGTATAGTACAATGCCAGATTTAACTTCTTACATGAGTGATAGGTATTGTAAATTCTACAATACCATACAGCAGAGGGGCTTTATATAAGGCAACCCCTTATATGCCAATTTTTGTGACATACTCCCTCTTCCTCAGTTACCAGTAGACATTTTATTGTTAGCTGAACTTGCTGTAAAGAAAAAACTGCATACATTGAATATGACAATGTTTTAATGGAAAACTTTTTAAAGTAAAGATTAGAAAGTATTAACGTAGAACATTTGTAAAAGTGCAAAATGGGTAGCATATAGAACAGCCACGTAGTATATAGCACAGGCACGTAGTATATAGCATAGCCACGTAGTATATAACACAGCCCACGTAGTATATAGCACAGCCATGTAGTATGTAGCACAGCCACATAGTATATAGCACAGCCACGTAATATATAGCACAGCCCACATAGTGTATAACACAGCCCACGTAGTGTATAACACAGCCCACGTAGTGTATAACACAGCCCACGTAGTGTATAACACAGCCCACATAGCATATAACACAGCCCACGTAGTATATAGCACAGCCACATAGTATATAGCACAGCCACGTAGTATACAAGGCTAGGTTCATATTACATTGCTGCAGTCCGTTCAGCGCATGCGTTAAACGGACTGCGCAATGCTAGTGCCTTTTCAAGATCGCTTTATGCGATCGCGATAGCGGAGATGCTCCATGGAGCATCTGCACTATCTGTGATGGACCCGGAAACGCTGCAGCCCACGTCCGAGGGTCCATCACAGAATGACAGCACATTGCTAACGCATGCAGATTATGACATGCGTTAGCGATGCGCTACCATATTGTATAATGGCCACACATGATGCTCCATACTGTATAATGGCCACACATAGTGCTCCATACTGTGTAATGGCCACCCAGTGTTCCATATTGTATAATGGCCACACATAGTGCTCCATACTGTATAATGGCCACACATGATGATCCATACTGTATAATGGCCACCCAGTGTTCCATACTGTATAATGGCCACACATAGTGCTCCATACTGTATAATGGCCACACATGATGCTCCATACTGTATAATGGCCACACATGATGCTCCATACTGTATAAGGGCCCCGCATGATGCTCCATACTGTATAATGGCCACACATGATGTTCCATACCATACTCTATAATGGCCACATATGATGCTCCATACTGTATAATGGTCCCACATGATGCTCAATAGTGTATAATGGCCACACATGATGTGCAATACTGTACAATGGCCCCACATGATGCTCCATATTGTATAATGGCCACACAGTGCTCCATACTGTATAATGGATACACATGATACTCAATACTGTATAATGGCCCTACATGATGCTCCATACTGTATAATGGCCACACATGATGCTCTATACTGTATAATGGTCCCACATGATGCTCAATACTGTATAATGGCCACACATGATGCGCAATACTGTATAATGGCCCCACATGATGCTTCATATTGTATAATGGCCACACAGTGCTCCATACTGTATAATGGCCAGACACAGTGCTCCATACTGTATAATGGCCACACATAGTGCTCCATACTGTATAATGGCCACACATGATGCTCCATACTGTATAATGGCCACACATGATGCTCCATACTGTATAATGGCCAGACATAGTGCTCCATACTGTATAATGGCCACACATAGTGCTCCATACTGTATAATGGCCACACATGATGCTCCATACTGTTTAATGGCCCTACGTGATGCTCCAATTTTGAGACTCTGTCCCGCTCGGGATCCTCCTTTTCCCACATGGCCTCAAACCAAATGCACCGTTGCTTTAAACTGCTAGCGCGATTGCTAGCTGTGTCAGATTGGAGCAGATCTGGGATGGTTGGGAGTTATGCACACGCGACTCCACTCCATACACACACACGGCTTCGCATCGTACACCTCGTACACACACCGCTCCACTCCGTACACCTCATACACACAGCTCCTCTCCGTACACCTCATACCCACAGCTCCTCTCCATACTTCTCGTACACACGCGGCTCTGATCCGTACACCTCGTACACATGCGGTTCCGCTCCATACACTTCGTACACACGCGGCTCCACTCCGAACACCTCATACACACGCGGCTCCGCTCCGCACACCTCGTACACAAGTGGCTCCAATCCGTACAACTCGTACACACACGGCTACGCTCCGTACACCTCATACACGCGGCTCCACTCTGTACACCTCACATACGCTGCTCCTCTCCGTACCTCCCCACACATAAATTTATCCTCATCCAGCACAATGACAACCAGTCCAGCACAGCAGAGTCCTGCATACAAGGAGCCCTTGATCATGTGACCCATGACTCCTCCCCTCCTATGACCTCATCACAGGTCCTATGCGCATACAGCAGCCATCCGGGTTTCCCGAAGTCTCTTAGCAACTAGTCGGTGATCCATCACAGTCAGTGCAGTGCGGGAAAAGTACGATCCCGCCCGTGACCATGAGGCAGACTCTCAAAATCGGGACTGCCCCGCTGGATCCGGGATGGTTGAGAGTTCGTACTGTGAATGGCCCCCCCCCCCCCCCCCCCCGTCTCGCCAGGGCCCCAGCACTTGCCCGGGTGCATTGGGGGCCGACGCCGGCCCTGGGGAGGGTGCACCTGTGCTTGGGGAAAAAGGGTTAGACAGATGGAGGAGCTTTTGAACTAGGATCTGGGGGGTTGGGAGGATAGTTGTGCATATAAAGGGATATATGGAGAGAGAGAGAGAGAGAGTGTGAGACAGTACAGGTTAATGAGGATTAGGGGTCTGGGACATGTAAGGAAAGCAGGGAGGTGAGTAGGAGTAATAAATGTCCTAATAGTATTAAATGTCTGCTGGCAAATGCATGAAGTCTTGCAAACAAAATTAATGAATTGGATACTCTTATGTCAGCCACACAGGGTTACATTACATTCAGAAAAAAACAGGAAAGACAAAAAAAGGTGGGGGTGTATTTTCGTTAAATCCAACTTAAGACCTTGGTGCAATTATGACATTGGGGGGGGGGGGGGGGGGGAGCTGTGACAATATAGAGTCAGTATGGGTAAATGTACATGAGAATGACAATTATGGAAAGCTGCTCCAATAATGGAGTTTGCTACAAACCACAAAATATAGCTGAACAGGTTGAGGATGAAATGGTGCAACAAATTAAAAAGGCAGCAAATAATAATAGGGTCCTTAGTATTGGGGATTTTAGCTATCCAGACATTCAATGGGGCATAGAATCTTCTGGCTGTGCTAAAAACTGCATGTTCTTATCCGCAGTTCAAGACAACCCTCTAAGCTGGTGAATGAACAAACCAGGGGAGGTAATCTGCTGGATCAGGTCCTGTCACATAAACCAGATACAATTTCAGATCTACAGGTCATGGAGCATTTGGGAAGCAGCAACCATAAGGCTATGTGCACACGTTCAGGAATGTTCACGTTTTTTTTCGCTATAAGAACGCGATAAAAACGCGAAAAAAAGCATACATTAAGCATCCTATTATTAGAATGCAATCTGCAATTTTTGTGCACATGTTGCTTTTTTTCCGCGGCCGACCGAGGACTGTGCTTGAGGATCTGACCCGGTGTGCGCCGCCTTGGTGCCCAGCAGCGGTAAGAGTAACCTGTACTATCGGTCACTTTATGCCAGTTTGGCTCATAGACTTAGACACAATTATAGGAGTAGGTCTCTTACCAATAATGGCATGCATGCTGGCCCTATAGACGGTGCACACTGGGTGATTCCCACCTATCCGTTTTACCATCCTGGTTTTTTATTATATGTCGTGTAAACAAATTTTTGTATGGATTAGTTATTATGTATGTGTACTAATAAAGTATTTATTACCTATATACTCCGAGTTTTCTCCCATTTTCTACGACACCAAACTATGTAGGATACTAAAATCTGACCTTGACTTTACAATATCGCAAAATGATCTGGATAAGATGTCTGAATGGGCAAACACTTGGCAAGTGAAGTTTAATGTAGATAAATGTATATAATGTATATAATGTAGTTAATGCACCTAGGGCGGAATAATCCTATAGCTGCATATACATTAAATGGGCACATACGCTGGACTACAGAACAGAAGAAGGATTTGGGTATTCTGATTACAAGTAGGCTGAGCAGCAGTACTCAATGTCAAGCTGCAGCCGCAAAAGCAAACAAATCCCGCAATCCCAACGTATTATTACCCCTTTATAAATCACTTGTGAGAGCACATCTAAAATATGGGATCTGGTTTTGGGCTTCACATTTTGAAAAGAATATTCAGAAGTTAGAATCAGTTCAAAGGCGGCAACTAGATTATTACAAGGGATGGAAGGCTTCTCATATGATGAGAGGTTGGAAAAGTTGGCCTTGTTTAGCTTAGAGAAAGCACATCTCAGAGGAGATCTCATTTATATGTACAAATATATGTGTGGGTAATACAAAGGACGAGTACATTACTTATTCCTTACAAAGACCATACTTAGGACCAAGGGGCACTCATTACGGGTGGAAGTAAGGCGATTCCTTTAGCTAAATTGGAAAGGGATTTTTACAGTTAGAGCCGTGAGAACGTGGAATGCCGACCACAAGAGGCAGTAATGGCAGAAACTAACAGCTTTAAAAAAAAGGGCTGGATGATTTCCTCAGTACAAATAATATTGTGGGTAATAGTTAAATTAGTGACAAAATGTATAATTGTTGAAGAAAGATTGAACTTGATAGACCTAGGTCTTTTTTCTACCTATGTAACTATGTAACCATCAGGTTTTCAGTTCTGATATCTTCGAACCATCCTCTATTCCCTTATATTGGTGATGCCCTATGCGCACTGAGATTTCCCTATACTGTGAAGTAAGACAATGTGAACAACCATCCCTGTCCTTGTGGGGTCATAGTAGTATACTTTTCAAGTATAAAATCTATGCAACTGCAGCGCCCCAGAGTCCTGGTCATTGCAGTACTGTTGCTCCGCCGCTAAGGGGGCTATGGTATGTCTTATGGCACTGAAGGAGTTCATCTGACCAGGTATCACAGACACCAATACATTTCACAGTCTGGCCACAGTCAGTTAAATAGTTAACTGTTTGTTTCCCTGCTTTTTGCTGCTTTAAACCCGTCTAGGGTTAACTCTTAAAGGGATCCCTTTGTTGACCCGGGATCCCTATTGTTTTTGTTTGTTTTCTACTTTTGCTCAGTTATCAAAAGACTGCCGAATCATGGACGGTGAATGATTCACAAACTGATGTTGTAAATAGTTTGCACCTTCTTAAATGTGCTCTCTACTGGTTTTACATAAAGAAAGGACACTTTGTGAAGATACTGTTTTTGAAAACATTACCGGAGTCCTTATTGCGAACAGACTTGCAGCTTGAGAAGTTGCACTACCTCATAGAGACTTGGTCCCCTCTTAAAGGGGATGTTCATTAATAGTACTTAGAGAATGATGATGCTCTAAAAGAAAAAGTAATAATGCTGATATGTGAAAGTTAAATGTAGCTAACTAGTTGAAATGTTTAATGATGTTGATAGAAGAACGAGGACAGGAAGTGAACCCGTACGGGGTTAGTTATTGAGTCCTCCTAGGAGCCATACAGAGATGGCTCAGTGATCTTGAACTGAAAGAAAAATGATATGTTCTATACTGTGTATAGTAGTGGAGGGACAGTAGGCCCGGGCGGAAAGGGGCGGTCCTGTACAGAAAGGAGAGGCAGTAGGTCTGGAGCAGTTAGGACAGGCGGTCCTGCAGACGTAAAGTAGGAGAATGTAGAATAGCCTTATAATGTCTTATAAGAAGGTCTTTAGTGGATTCAGCGAGTACGTCCTTAAAGGCAATGTTAAATTATTGTTCAAAAAGTTTGCACTTAGTAGAATACCCGGTTGGGTAAGAAAGGTATTTATAGTATGGTATTTAAAGTATTTAACCATGTTTGTAACGTTCAAGTGTCCTCACCTCCCATAAAGGGAAGCTCTGTTAAAAAAAAGTTTACTTGTACTTGCATTTTCAAAATTGTATGTCTTTTTGCTGACATGTATTGTTGTTTTCTTCCCAGTCCAGGAGTACTGGATTTAACCGGGGGGGAGTGCAGCGCCCCAGAGTCCTGGTCGTTGCAGTACTGTTGCTCCGCCGCTAAGGGGGGCTATGGTACGTCTGATGGCACTGAAGGAGTTCATCTGACCAGGTATCACAGACACCAATACATTTCACAGTCTGGCCTCCAGGGGGAGCTAAGGGTTCTATTTATTAGGCCACTCCTCACAATCTGGTAAAACTGGGGGTTAGGCAGGAAGTTAGAGAGAAAGCTGACTGGGTTGGAACCAGGCAACACCTTGTGGCAGAGGGTGTTGTAGGGGAAGATTCAGAGGGGTCCCTGTCAGGGGTGGGATCCTGACAGAGGCCCAGCAACCAGAGAGAACGTTACGGGACCGCGCCTGCACGAGATAGCGGCGGTACCCCAAGAAAGGACAAGAAGCGAGGTTTATTGTGCTGAGTGAGAAACGAGATCAACGCAACAAGGAGAATACCAGTAGGAGTCGTGCTGTAAGACGAGGCAACATCCTATTGAGGCGCATAACCGGTGGCCGGAACGCCGAGGAAGTATAGAGCTCCAAGCCAAACTTCAAACCTACGGCAGGACAGTCAGTTATAGGCGGGCTGTCTCACCCAGTCCCAGGAAGACACAGGGGGGGTAACAACAGGAGTGGGGCGATGCTGGAGTCCCGGAAGAGCTCCGAGCCTCCCCGTCATATGGGTGCGTCCTAACCGTAAGATCAGGGGGACGTAGAGAGAGAACATCAGAATCGAGTTGTGAGGGAACACGAGAAACAGACACAACAGTTGTGGGGACTATCCCGTAAGCACAGCAGGGGAGGACCACAACACACAAGCGCAGGAAGGTAGGCACAGATTTCCACCTGCAAAGGGAACTCTGGAGGTGCCATCGGACCGGCCGGACTTGCGCAGCCCGGTTAACCGTATTCCGGATTGAGGACTCAGAAGCCTTGAGTAAAGAGGTAAAGAGACTGCAACCTGGTGTCCTCGTTATTTACTGCAACCTGCACCGCACCACTACAACATCAGCACCATACCACCACTTTTAATTGTGCGCCCCTCAGCAGGGTCACGGACCGGGTCTAGCCACCGTGACAACCCCAGAGCAGAGACTCAGAGGCCCGGTACCGGGTACCCCTCGGCCCTGCGGCAGTGGGGGCGCTGCACAACCATGGAGAGAACATACAAACTCCATCAACATGTTGCACTTGCCTTCAAGAGTAAAGCCTCCCATATACAATAGATGGCTGTTGAACAATGTTTCAGACAACCATTCAGCTTTCAGCCATCTCAGTCAAATCTCCTATACACAGAGGCGCTCGTTCAGCCATGCGCTCTGCTGTTCTCTATGAGAAAGCCGTCAACAGACATCTTTGCTGGCAGCTCAGGGAGAACAAAGCTATCGGCAGTCGGAAACAGACATGCCTGATTAGCATCTCACCAGACAATCAGTTGGCTGGGGCACCCATACACATCAGAGTGTCGGCCAAACTCGTCGATATTAACTGTCATTAGACTTAGGTGTATGTGGGTCTTTGGACAAATGTATATCAAAATGAAGAGAGCCGCAGAGGTCTTATGATGTAATGTGACCTTCTAATCCACCCATCATATCTGATATCAGTAGAGTGGATCACTTACCAGATCCATCAGGAGTTGACCTGACGTATGTTGGTAACATTTTCACTGTTGCTGTTGGGTTTGCGTCTTTCTTCAGGCCTTTCTCCATCTCTGCTTGGAAACGTGCCATAATATCCAGCAAAGTTTCATCTGACAGGCGCATATGGTACAGGAATCGATCAACCTAAAAATTATTGACATTAATACACTTAATGAATAGGTTACCACATATCAGGGCTACAATGGCTGCTCCGGCGTCCACTATTAATTAAGTTTACAAACTTAAAATACTCAGTTGATATTAAAGAACTCAATTTCCCTGACTGGTTTGCTACATGCTTGCATGGATTTGCAGTTGGAGCAAATTCCTCCCTGATATCTAATCACATAAATGACAGGGTATATATTATAGTCTCATGAAGTATATACACATTAGAAAAATCTGCTAGGTATAATATTTGTTCAGGAATCCATGATAAAGATCTGAGGGAGAACCTTGGGTTTCTGATGTGGATTTGCATATTCAGCTGCTGTGATCAGCATAGGGAGTAACCCCATTCCATAATGCTAACCCAAAGGCCATTTTTTTTTGTTAGAATCCACGGGACACCACTGTAAGGTTAAGGTCCCACGATTGACAGCAGTGTTTAAATGGTTAACAGCCATGGTGTGAGTTCATCTCTGCCAGGTCTGTTAGATATAGATGCAGGCTATTTATTATAGCTTAGGTATCTGTTGAGCATTGATAGATCCCAGCTCCTGTGCCCTCTTACATACGATCACTAATGATGAGCGAGTATACTCGTTACATGAGATTTCCCGAGCTTGCTCAGGTGATCTCCAAGTATTTGGGCGTGCTCGGAGATTTAGTTTCTGTCGCCGTAGCTGAATGATTTGCGGCTGCTAGCCAGCCTGAGTACATGTGGGGGTTGCCTGTTTGTTAGGAAATCCCCACATGTATTCAGGCTGTCTAGCAGCCGCAAATCATTCAGCTACGGTGACAGAAACTAAATCTCCGAGCACATCCAAATGCTCAGAGATCACCCGAGCGTGCATGGGAAATCTCGAGTAATGAGTATACTCACTCATCACTAGCGATCACCTCTATAATCACGTACATGTACGTAATATTACATTACAGCGCTGAACTGCACATGTGAAAATACTTGAAAACAGGAACGAGTGAAAATGGCCTTAACTTGAACTGGTTAGTTTCTATATTTTGGAATGGGGAAAAGGGGGTGTGTCATGGTTCTCAACACACAGAGAACATAGTTGAGCATACAAAAAGGACTAGCTCTTGGAAGATGGGAACTCGAGCTGACCGTGAGCTAAACCTATCACAACAACTGAAAGTGGCCGGGTAGCGTGCCTACGTTTTATCCCTAGACGCCCAGCGCCAGCCGGAGAACTGACTGACCCTAGCAGAGGAAAATACAGACCTGGCTCACCTCTAGAGAAATTTTCCCCAAAAGGCGGACAGTAGCCCCCACAAATATTGGCGGTGATATTAGAGGAAATTGACATACGAAGTATGAAAATAGGTTTAGCAAAATTGAGGTCCGCTTACTAGATAGAAGGAAGACAGAAAAGGGGACTTCACGGCCAGCTGAAAACCCCATTCAAAATTCCATCCTGAAATTACTTTAGAACTCTAATATCAACTCATGACACCAGAGTGGCAATTTCAGTTCACAAGAGCTTCCAGTCTCAGAAATATTCAAACACAGAGAACTGGAACAAAAATGCAAACAAACTTAGGACAAAAATCCAACTTAGCTGAAAGTAGTCTAGGAGCAGGAACATGCAACAGAAATGCTTCTGGTAACATTGTTGGCCGGCATAGAAATGACTGAGGAGCAAGGCTAAATAGAAACTCCCACATCCTGATGGAAACAGGTGAACAGAGGAGAAGACAAACCCACGTTCAGTACCACCAGTGACCACCGGGGGAGCCCAGAAACCAAATTCACAACAGTACCCCCCCCTCAAGGAGGGGGCACCGAACCCTCACCAGAACCACCAGGGCGATCAGGATGAGCCCTATGAAAGGCACGGACCAAATCGGAGGCATGAACATCAGAGGCTGTCACCCAAGAATTATCCTCCTGACCGTAGCCCTTCCACTTGACCAAATACTGAAGTCTCCGTCTGGAAACACGGGAGTCCAAGATCTTCTCCACAACGTACTCCAACTCACCCTCAACCAACACCGGAGCAGGAGGCTCAACGGAAGGCACAACAGGTACCTCATACCTGCGCAACAATGACCGATGGAAGACATTATGAATAGAAAAAGATGCAGGGAGGTCCAAACGAAAGGACACAGGGTTAAGAATCTCCAATATCCTGTACGGGCCGATGAACCGAGGCTTAAACTTAGGAGAAGAAACCTTCATAGGGACAAACCGAGAAGATAACCACACCAAATCCCCAACACAAAGACGAGGACCAACACGACGACGGCGGTTGGCAAAATGCTGAGTCTTCTCCTGGGACAACCTCAAATTGTCCACCACCTGCCCCCAAATCTGATGCAACCTCTCCACCACAGCATCCACTCCAGGACAATCCGAAGGCTCCACCTGACCGGAAGAGAAACGAGGATGAAACCCCGAATTACAGAAGAAAGGAGAAACCAAAGTGGCAGAACTAGCCCGATTATTGAGGGCAAACTCCGCCAAGGGCAAGAAGGCAACCCAATCATCCTGATCCGCAGAGACAAAACACCTCAAATAAGTCTCCAAGGTCTGATTAGTTCGCTCGGTCTGGCCATTAGTCTGAGGATGGAAAGCAGACGAAAAAGACAAATCAATGCCCATCCTAGCGCAGAACGCTCGCCAAAATCTAGACACGAATTGGGTCCCCCTGTCATAAACGATATTCTCCGGAATACCATGCAAGCGAACCACATTTTGAAAAAACAGAGGAACCAACTCGGATGAGGAAGGCAACTTAGGCAAGGGAACCAAATGGACCATCTTAGAGAAACGGTCACACACCACCCAGATGACAGACATCTTCTGAGAAACAGGGAGATCAGAAATAAAATCCATCGAGATGTGAGTCCAAGGCCTCTTCGGAATAGGCAAGGGCAACAACAATCCACTAGCCCGAGAACAACAAGGCTTGGCCCGAGCACAAACATCACAAGACTGCACAAAACCTCGCACATCTCGTGACAGGGAAGGCCACCAGAAGGACCTACCACCAACTCCCTGGTACCAAAGATTCCAGGATGCCCTGCCAACGCAGAAGAATGGACCTCCGAGATGACTCTACTGGTCCAATCATCAGGAACAAACATTCTACCAGGCGGGCAACGATCAGGTCTATCCGCCTGAAACTCCTGCAAGGCCCGTCGCAGGTCTGGGGAAACAGCAGATAAAATCACTCCCTCCTTAAGGATACCCGTAGGTTCAGAATTACCAGGAGAATCAGGCTCAAAACTCCTAGAAAGGGCATCCGCCTTCACATTTTTAGAACCTGGTAGGTATGAAACCACAAAATTAAACCGAGAGAAAAATAACGACCAGCGCGCCTGTCTAGGATTCAGGCGCCTGGCAGACTCAAGATAAATCAAATTCTTGTGGTCGGTCAATACCACCACCTGATGTCTAGCCCCCTCAAGCCAATGGCGCCATTCCTCAAAAGCCCACTTCATAGCTAAGAGTTCACGATTACCAATATCATAATTTCGCTCCGCGGGCGAAAATTTACGAGAAAAGAACGCGCAAGGTCTCATCACGGAGCAGTCGGAACTTTTCTGCGACAAAACCGCCCCAGCTCCAATTTCTGAAGCGTCGACCTCAACCTGAAAAGGAAGAGTAACATCAGGCTGACGCAATACAGGGGCGAAAGAAAAGCGGCGCTTAAGCTCCCGAAAGGCCTCCACAGCAGCAGGGGACCAATCAGCAACATCAGCACCCTTCTTAGTCAAATCAGTCAGTGGTTTAGCAACATCAGAAAACCCAGTTATAAATCGACGGTAGAAATTAGCAAAGCCCAAGAATTTCTGAAGGCTCTTAAGAGAAGAGGGTTGCGTCCAATCGCAAATAGCCTGAACCTTGACAGGATCCATCTCAATGGAAGAGGGGGAAAAAATATACCCCAAAAAAGAAATCTTTTGAACCCCAAAAATGCACTTAGAACCCTTTACACACAAGGAATTAGAGCGCAAAACCTGAAAAACCTTCCTGACCTGCTGGACATGAGAGTCCCAGTCATCCGAAAAAAATCAAAATATCATCCAAATACACAATCATAAATTTATCCAAATATTCACGGAAAATGTCATGCATAAAGGACTGAAAGACTGAAGGGGCATTTGAAAGACCAAAAGGCATTACTAAATACTCAAAATGACCCTCAGGCGTATTAAATGCGGTTTTCCACTCGTCCCCCTGCTTAATTCGCACTAAATTATACGCCCCACGAAGATCAATCTTAGAGAACCACTTGGCCCCCTTTATGCGAGCAAACAAATCAGTAAGCAATGGCAAAGGGTACTGATATTTAATCGTGATTTTATTCAAAAGCCGATAATCAATACACGGCCTCAAAGAGCCATCCTTTTTAGATACAAAGAAAAAGCCGGCTCCTAAAGGAGATGACGAAGGATGAATATGTCCCTTTTCCAAGGACTCCTTAATATATTCACGCATAGCAGCATGTTCAGGCACAGACAGATTAAATAAACGACCTTTTGGAAACTTACTGCCCGGAATCAGATCTATTGTACAATCGCAATCTCTGTGCGGAGGCAGTGAACCAAGTTTAGGTTCCTCAAAAACGTCACGATAATCAGATAAGAATTCCGGAATCTCAGAGGGAACAGATGACGAAATGGCAACCAAAGGTACGTCCCCATGAGTCCCCTGACATCCCCAGCTTAACACAGACATTGCTTTCCAGTCGAGGACTGGGTTATGAGATTGCAGCCATGGCAATCCAAGCACCAAAACATCATGTAGATTATACAGCACCAGAAAGCGAATAATCTCCTGGTGATCCGGATTAATACGCATAGTCACTTGTGTCCAGTATTGTGGTTTATTACTAGCCAATGGCGTGGAGTCAATACCCTTCAGAGGTATAGGAACTTCCAAAGGCTCTAAATCATAACCACAGCATTTGGCAAAGGACCAATCCATAAGACTCAAAGCGGCGCCAGAGTCGACATAAGCGTCCGCGGTAATTGACGATAAAGAGCAAATCAGGGTCACAGATAGAATAAACTTAGACTGTAAAGTGCTGATTGAAACAGACTTATCAACCTTCTTTGTACGTTTAGAGCATGCTGATATAACATGAGTTGCATCACCACAATAGAAGCATAACCCATTTTTTCGCCTAAAGTTCTGCCGTTCGCTTCTAGACAGAATTCTATCACATTGCATATTCTCTGGCGCCTTCTCAGTAGACACCGCCAAATGGTGCACAGGTTTGCGCTCCCGCAAACGCCGATCAATCTGAATAGCCATTGTCATGGACTCATTCAGACCTGCAGGCACAGGGAACCCCACCATAACATCCTTAATGGCATCAGAGAGACCCTCTCTGAAAATCGCCGCCAGGGCGCACTCATTCCACTGAGTAAGCACAGACCACTTACGAAATTTTTGGCAGTATATTTCCGCCTCATCTGTACCCTGGGACAGGGCCATCAAGGCTTTTTCAGCCTGAATCTCTAAATGGGGTTCCTCATAAAGCAACCCCAAAGCTAGAAAAAACGCATCCACATTGAGCAACGCAGGATCCCCTGGTGCCAAAGCAAATGCCCAATCCTGAGGGTCGCCCCGGAGTAAGGAAATTACAATCCTGACCTGCTGTGCAGGATCTCCAGCGGAGCGAGATCTCAGAGACAAAAACAATTTACAATTATGTTTGAAATTCTGAAAGCGAGATCTATCCCCGGAGAAAAATTCAGGTAAAGGGATTCTAGGTTCAGATATTGGAGCATGAATAACAAAATCCTGTAAACTCTGAACCTTATTAGCGAGATTACTCAAACCAGTAGCTAAACTCTGAGGATCCATTTTAATCAGGTGAGATCAGAGCCATTCAAGGATTAGAAGGAGAGAGAGACGAAGGCTGCAGTATAAGCAGAGAAGCAAACTCAGGGGAAAAAAAAAAAAAAAATTCTCTGCAGACTTCTAATTCTCTCCTTTCTTCAGCCAATTATTTTAACCCTTGGCCGGCCAAACTGTCATGGTTCTCAACACACAGAGAACATAGTTGAGCATACAAAAAGGACTAGCTCTTGGAAGATGGGAACTCGAGCTGACCGTGAGCTAAACCTATCACAACAACTGAAAGTGGCCGGGTAGCGTGCCTACGTTTTATCCCTAGACGCCCAGCGCCAGCCGGAGAACTGACTGACCCTAGCAGAGGAAAATACAGACCTGGCTCACCTCTAGAGAAATTTTCCCCAAAAGGCGGACAGTAGCCCCCACAAATATTGGCGGTGATATTAGAGGAAATTGACATACGAAGTATGAAAATAGGTTTAGCAAAATTGAGGTCCGCTTACTAGATAGAAGGAAGACAGAAAAGGGGACTTCACGGCCAGCTGAAAACCCTATTCAAAATTCCATCCTGAAATTACTTTAGAACTCTAATATCAACTCATGACACCAGAGTGGCAATTTCAGTTCACAAGAGCTTCCAGTCTCAGAAATATTCAAACACAGAGAACTGGAACAAAAATGCAAACAAACTTAGGACAAAAATCCAACTTAGCTGAAAGTAGTCTAGGAGCAGGAACATGCAACAGAAATGCTTCTGGTAACATTGTTGGCCGGCATAGAAATGACTGAGGAGCAAGGCTAAATAGAAACTCCCACATCCTGATGGAAACAGGTGAACAGAGGAGAAGACAAACCCACGTTCAGTACCACCAGTGACCACCGGGGGAGCCCAGAAACCAAATTCACAACAGGGGTGATTTAAACTTCTGTATTTTTTTTTACATAGTTTGTAAAGGTTTTTTTTCTCGACTTTTTACTTTAATTTTTAGGCACTGATAGATGACACCTTTTTCGCACCTCTAACCATGTCCATGTTGTAAGGCACATTAACAACTAGAATGGGTCTTATTAAAACGTTTGCAATGGTCAGGAATGAGTTTCCTCTGAGCCAGAAGATGTTTTTCCAGGATCTGCAGCGGAGACATGCCCTAAATAAACAAAACGAAGTGTCACGTGTGGTTTTGAAGTCAGATAGTTTGTTGAATCTCATAGAACCTCGGAGGAATTCGAGGGGGTTCATCACCTTGTTGTACAGGGGCCTGTTGGACACTTTTTTGCTGAG
The DNA here is from genome assembly GCF_051348905.1 of Ranitomeya variabilis. Classification (NCBI taxonomy): domain Eukaryota; kingdom Metazoa; phylum Chordata; class Amphibia; order Anura; family Dendrobatidae; genus Ranitomeya; species Ranitomeya variabilis. The sequence goes on from NC_135235.1 coordinate 103,770,819, forward strand.
ACATCCGTTAATGTTGAGGGAAAAATGGATGGCAGATCTGGGTCCTTTCTCGGAGTCTCAGTGGGGGTCCATACTACAATATATTCTCACGGTTTCTTTAAGTGAGCCTAAAAGGGTGTCACAGCTATATTTAGTCTATAGAGTTTACAGGACTCCGTTATGGATGATGAAGGCAGATCTGAGAGGAGACTCAAAATGTCCAAGGTGTTCTGAGGAAGGAGCCGACCTTCTACACATGATGTGGTCGTGTTCTCGCCTTCAGCCCTTTTGGGTGAAAGTGCTCAATCTGATTCAAGAAGTGATGGGGGTAAATATTTTGCGTAACCCGCTGACTTGCCTCCTGGGATGTATGGATGATATCGCTACTGATGAATGTGGGAAACTGGCTATTGCAAGATCACTATATGCTGCTAGGAAGCCTATTGTGATGCATTGGTCAGATGAAAAACCACCAGTCAGAAAAGAGTTTGTGAATAAAATAAACTTTATTGTCCTCATGGAAAGGAATATATACGTTAAGAGAGGTCAACATGCAAAATTTAAAAATTTGTGGGGTGGATGGATGGTTTGTCCGGGCGTGGCGTCTGTTGAGTTTTTGCAGAGTAGGTTGGGAGTCGGTTAATTACCTCTGCAGAAATTGTACTTATGTGGCTGAGCTTTGGGGGAGGTGGGTGGGGTACTGGGTAAAGAGGCTAGTTCATGTTAAATGAAAATGTATCAATCTGCTTTGTAATTTTGGTATCTGTCTGAAGTTTGTGTCAGACTGTATTACATTTTTGATATCTGCCTTAATAAAAAGTACTTGATTAACCCCTTTCTGACATCAGACGTACTATCCCGTCGAGGTGACCTGGGCCCGTATGACCATCGACGGGATAATACGTCATATGCGATCAGCCATGCTCACGGGGGGGAGCGCGGCCGATTGCGGCCAGGTGTCAGCTGATTATCATAGCTCCCGGCAATTTAACCCCCGGAACACTGCGATCAAACAAGATCACTTCGTTCAAGTGGCATAGGGAAGCATCGCTCCCTGCGTGCTTCCCTGAGACCCTTAGAACAACGCAATCCAAGATGGCCGTGGGGTCCTTCCAGGTCCTACAGGGAGGTGGCTTGTCAGTGCCTGCTGAGAGCAGGCGCTGAGAAGCCTCCTGCACTGTCAGATCGCTGATCTGACACAGTGCTCTGCAAAGTGCCAGATTAGCGATCTGACAATATATAGCGATGTCCCACCCTGGGACAATGTAAAAAAAAAAAAAAAAATTACACTGTAAAAATATTTTTTTAAAAAAATCCTAAATAAAGAAAAAAAAAAAGTTCCAATAAATACATTTCTTTATGTAAATAAAAAAACAAACAAAAGTACACATATTTAGTATAGCCGCGTCCGTAACGACCCGACCTATAAAACTGTCCCACTAGTTAACCCCTTCAGTGAACACTGTAAAAAAAAAGAAAAAAAGGCAAAAAAAATGCTTTATCATCATATCGCTGAACAAAAAATGGAATAACACTCGATCAAATAGACGGATATAAATAAACATCGTACCGCTCAAAACGTCATCTTGTCCCGCAAAAAATGAGCCACCATACAGTGCCATCAGCGAAAAAATAAAAAGTTATAGCTCTCAGAATAAAGCGATGCAAAACCAATTATTTTTTATATAAAATCGTTTTTATTGTATAAAAGCGGCAAAACATGAAAAAAAGATATAAGTGAAGTATCGCTGTAATCGTACTGACCCAAAGAATAAACGCCCCACTAAAAGAAATTCATGAATTGCTGGTTTTTGTTCATTCTGCCTCCCAAAAATCGGAATAAAAAGCGATCAAAAAATGTCATGTGCCCGAAAATGGTACCAATAAAAACGTCAACTCGTCCCGCAAAAAACAAGACCTAACATGACTGTGGAGTAAAATATGGAAAAATTATAGCTCTCAAAAAGTAGTGGCGCAAAAACTATATTTTGCAATAAAAAGCGTCTTTTAGTGTGTGACAGCTGCCAAACATAAAAACCCGCTATAAATAGTAAATCAAACCCCCTTTATCACCGCCTTAGTTAGGGAAAAATAATAAAATTAAAAAAGTATTTATTTCCATTTTCCCATTAGGGTTAGGGATAGGGTTAGGCTAAAGTTAGGGTTGGGGCTAAAGTTACGGTTAGGGTTGGAGCTAATGTAAGGGTTAGGGCTAAAAAATCATTTTTGTGGGAATATTTTTTTTTATTTTCACGGCTCTGCGTTATAAACTGTAGTGGAACACATGGGGGTTCAAAGTGCTCACAACACATCTAGATAAGTTCCTTTGGGGGTCTAGTTTCCAATATGGGGTCACTTGTGGGGGGTTTCTACTGTTTAGGTACATCAGGGGCTCTGTAAAAGCAACGTGACGCCTGCAGACCATTCTATCAAAGTCTGCATTCCAAAACGGCGCTCCTTCCCTTCCGAGCTCTGCCATGCGCCCAAACGGTAGTTCCCCCACATATGGGGTATCAGCTTACTCAGGACAAATTGCACAACTTTTGGGGTCCAGTTTCTCCCGATACCCATGGGAAAATAAAAAATCTTTTAGCCCCCAATTTTGTATGTGGAAATTTTTTTATATTTTTTAATTTTCATGGCTTTACATTATAAGCTTTAGTGAAACAATTGGGGGTTCAAAGTGCACACCACACATCTAGATAAGTTACTTAGGTCGTCTAGTTTCCAAAATGGGGTCACTTGTGGGGGGTTTCCACTGTTTAGGCACATCAGGGCCTCTCCAAACGCGACATGGTGTCTGATCTCAATTCCATCCAATTCTACATTGAAAAAGTCAAACGGTGCTCCTTCCCTTCCAAGCTCTGCCATGCGCCCAAACAGTAGTTTACCCCCACATAAGGGGTATCAGCGTACTCCGGACAAATTGCACAACAACTTTTGGGGTCCAATTTCTCCTGCTATCCTTGGGAAAATAAAAAATTGGGGGTGAAAAGATAATTTTTGTTAAAAAAATATGATTTTTTATTTTTACGGCTCTACATTATAAACTTCTGTGAAGAACTTGTGGGTTCAAAGTTCTCACCACACATCTAGATAAGTTCCCTAGGGGGTCCACTTTCCAAAATGGTGTCACTTGTTGGTGGTTTCCACTGTTTAGGCATATCAGGGGCTCTCCAATCGCGACATGGCGTCCTATCTCAATTTCAGCCAATTTTGCATTGAAAAGTCAAATGGCGCTCCTTCCCTTCCGAGCTCTGCCATGCACCTAAACAGTGGTTTACCCCCTCATATGGGGTATCGGCGTACTCAGGATAAATTGTACAACAATTTTCGGGGTCCAATTTCTCCCATTACCTTTGGAAAAATAAAACAAATTGGATCTGAATTAATTTTTTTTGTGAGAAAAAGTTAAATGTTGATTTTTTTTAAACATTCCAAAAATTCCCGTGAAGCACCTGAAGGGTTAATAAACTTCTTAAATGTGGTTTTGAGCACCTTGAGGGGTGCAGTTTTTAGAAAGGGGTCACTTTTTGGTATATTTTATCATATAGACCCCTTAAAGTGACTTTAAATGTGATGGGGACCCTAAAAAAAATGGTGTTGTAAAAATGTGAAATCGCTGGTCAACGTTTAACCCTTATAACTCCCTAACAACAAAAAAGTTTTGGTTCCAAAATTGTGCGGATGTAAAGTAGACATGTGGGAAATTTTACTTATTAAGTATTTTGTGTAACACATCTCTGTGATTTAAGGGCATGAAAATTCAAAGTTGGAAAATTACGAAACGTTCAACATTTTTGCCAAATTTCCTTTTTTTCACAAATAAACGCAGGTAATATCAAAGAAATTTTTACCACTATCATGAAGAACAATATGTCACGAGAAAACAGTGTCAGAATCACCAGGATCCGTTGAAGCGTTCCAGAGTTATAACCTCATAAAGGGATAGTGGTCAGAATTGCAAAAATTGGCCCGGTCATTAACTCCTTAAGCCCCGAGGGTGGTTTGCACGTTAATGACCGGGCCAATTTTTACAATTCTGACCTCCCTGCAGGACCCAGATGCCGTGGCCATTTTGGATCCAGGTCTGCTGTAGCGAGGAGGAGGTAAGAGACCCTCGGAGCAACGCGCCCCCTCCCTGCTCGATGCTTCCCTATACCTCCGGAACACTGCGATCATGTTTGATCGCAGTGTCCCGGGGGTTAATGTGCCGGGGCGGTCCGTGACCGCTCCTGGCACATAGTGCCGGATGTCATCTGTGATAGTCAGCTGACACCCGGCCGCGCTCCCCCCATGAGCGCAGCCCATTGCATATGACGTACTATCCCGTCACTGGGAATTAAGTCCCAGGCCACCTTGACGGGATAGTACGTCATGTGGGATTAAGGGGTTAATGTGCAAACCGCCCTTGGGGGTAAGGGGGTTAAAAAAAAAAAAAAAAAAAAAAAAAAAGAATGGTTCAACTCCTCAAGCTGGTTTCGTATATACAGGGCTTCTCACAAAATTAGAATATCATTACAAAAATTAATTTATTTAAATAAATTATTTAGATTTTTCAGACACAAAATAAACAAAAAACAGCAATTTAGTAATTATTTTACCTTTTTTTTTTTTTGCACCGTTTACCATGCAGTAAAAATGAGAAGACTGATTTGATTGTTGCGTCAGTAAGATTACAGTGATACCACATTTATATTTTTTTTCTATACTTTGCTGCTTTTACAGACTAAAAACAATATTTGACAAAAATGAATTTCCTTTGCATCACCATATTCTAAGAGAGCTACAACTTTTCTATTTATACCATTTTTTACATGACTTTTTGATCACTTTTTATTCATTTTTTTTGTGTCAGTATGATGAAAAAAGTTATATTTTTGTTGTTTCAATTATTGTTTTTCTTATTTTCTTACAGCATTGGCCGTAATGAAAAAATAACGTGCCAGTTTTATAGATCAGGTCGTTCCAGATGTGGATATATCAATTACCATATTTTGTGGCTTATAAGGCGCACCCCAAATTTTTTTTTTTTTGCGGGGGGAATTTTTTATAAGATGGTGGTGCGCCTTATACTCTGCTTTTACGGTAGCTTACCAAGGGAAGTGGCTGCGGTGAAGCGGAGACCCATGAGGTAGGGGCACTGCTGCAGGAAGGAGTGAAGCGATAGATCTCAGGCACTGCAGTGTCAGTCAATCACTGACAGCATGTGAGACCTAGTTTATAGCTTGACCTCACAGGCCACCGTACCCTCGGTAATCAAATGACCTCAGGGGTACCATGGCAATGATTGGCAAACGCGATGATGGCTGTGTCAAGTTTCCCCTTGGCTTACTCACAGGTGGACCCAGACAGAAGAGGACCACTCAGCAAAAACAATATATGGGCCCTTTGCAATTAAACAGCTCATTATAATGCACAATTCCACCTATATTGGAGGTAGAAGTTGCCTCCTTACCTAAGGGCCCCTGTGTTACTGCTCAGGTTGCACCAATGATTTGTCTGCCCCTGGGAATACTGTTTTTTCAAGGAGTCCGATAATGACCCTGACAAAGTTCTCAACAGAGAGCACGGTATAAATGTAAAGCTAGCCAAAGAATAAATAATTCATACCAAAGATGCAGGTTAGAAAGTATTAGGATTAGGTATTAAAAAAAAAAACCAAAAACGTTTTTTGAGAGATCAAATGACCTAAAAATACACCTATTTACTAATTCTATTACCTGATAAATTTGTTGACGGGTAAAAATGGAAGAACAGTACTTACCTTTTTTATCTGATCTTCTTTTAGTTTTGTGAACCAAAACGATACTAAATGTACAGCAAACATTTTCAATCACGGCGTATAAAATAATAGTCTATAGCAGTAGGGTCCACATCAAACTCTCACCGGAAGACTGAGAAAATGACAAAGGCTGCAGTGATTCACTTCGCTGGTTAAATCATTAACACTCTTTTCTGGGTTTATTGCTGGGACTAGATATTGATTAAGCTGCGAGGAATGAGTCCTTTGCACAGACACATTCTTATGATGCAACATACAGCACACAAGTGCATGGCATGCGAGTGCACAGGCGTCTTGAGATAGAATGATCCTATATAAGCTTATAGGAATAAAAAAAATTGACTGTGAGGAGGACCATCAATAGTTCATCAATAGTAACTTTTAAGCATATCGAGCCAACAGGATCACTACTAGACATGTGGAGAGTGACCAAATACTTTTTAATGTATTTGCAACATTTTGAGTACTTCTTCAACATGGCCCTAACAGAACACATTGGCAAATTAGTATATTTTTTGTAATTGTTCACAGATCATTTTTCAAACAATTGCCAGTCAAAAGAGTAAGAATTGCATACTGCAGGTTTTTATGTTATGTAATATCCAGTGAGGAAGGAGAAAAAGTACAATCATCAATCAAACATAACTTCTTTATAAAAAGGAGATTGCGTTTTCACCATGACCATGACCATGAATGTGAGTGCTCACCTGAGAGCAAAGGGGATGGTAATTTTAGCCCCTTCACCTGACATCCAACACACATTTTATAGGGACCCATCAGTGGAATTCAATACTATTAAATCGGAAAGAAAACGAGGAGATATTAAGAAAATGTCAGTTCCAGTGGAAAAATATAATAGCTCAGTTGGTCTCGTTAAATGTGTTAATGTGGTTCAGATAAAGTTTAAAGCACCAATCCAGCTTTTTTTTTTATTTCAGTGCTTCAGTAGCATCACCAATCCATGTTACCTAACCTAGTAATATACTTACCAGCCACCATCTTCAGCTGTTCCCGTCAACGCTCAAATCGGGCACCATCTTGTGACTGTTACTTCTGACTGACCGGAAGTTAGAGGTGATGGTCACAAGCTCTCAAATGTAAATCTATGAGATCCTCGTTGTGGCCTCATTCTGGCACTCATAGACTTGCATTGAGAAGTGACCTCTGTATCTTCCATTAAACACTGGAGCGACCAGGATGGTCACAACCGCAGGAAGCAACCAGTGAAGCGCCGAGAACAGAAGACGGCGGCGCGTAAGTATAAGACTAGGGGCAGAGAACTTACATTAGTGACACCACATGCTGGAGTGGTGCTTTAATTTGAGATAATACTTTACCCCTTAGTCATTGAAGATATGTGTCAGGAATTGATGATGTGTTTATAATGTGGAAATTATGTGTTGGACATTGTTCCCTCTGTTCTGGAACTACCCCAAACTGCATAGATATTGGTTGGAGATATGAATTACCATTAAATTACAAGATATAATTACTTGATGGAACCAGCTGAGATGATGTTGGGACAAGTCAAATCAATAAATTTAAACTTTTTATAAACTTTTGATATTACAATTACTTTTTATTGCTAGGTTGAATATTATTTACAAACGGATCTCAAGAGGTCTCAATGTGTTCGGGCTGGAGGGGTCAGGTTAATATGGTCATGCATTTTGGAAGGATATTATGAAAAAAAAATGCTTCTCACACTTTTCATTATAAATGGAAAATGTAGACAGAAGCGTTAAGTAAGAGATATAGATATAAAAAAGTTTCCCTAGAATCTAGGGGAAGGTTTCACTATTTTTTTTCTTGCTTCCTTAGGGATGGTGCTGGGAGAGGTTTATGTATTCAATATCGAGAATGTTTTTTTATAATCTGCTGAATATTGGAGAATCTTTTTCTGTAGTTTTTCATGAGTCGAAAAGTCAAAATAAAGATGAAGTTTTAAAGTAAATTATGTCAGCTCCTCCACTTGATGACCAGCCTACTTTTATTTCTCTAAGTATATCCTTACCTCAATACCGATACCTGCGCAGGAGAAACAAGAAGCCAATGCCCACAGAGGGGAGCAGTAACATGGAATATCACAATTGCAGGGAGCAGGCACAACCACTAGATGGTACAAGGCCCTGTGACGTGGATGGGAGGCGACAGGTACATTAATGGAGACCGGTGGCAGAGTTTTCTTCTATGAACCGCACGCCCCAGAGCCAGGAAGAACTCATCAACATAAATGATTAATTGGAGGATTTCTTCACAACAAGCCTGCAGATATGGGCATACAGGTATGACTATTTTAACCATTCTATGACCTGTTTGCCCATATTAATAGGTTAGAAACATCCAAGTAGGTTATAGATTCCCTTTAAAATGGATGAATAACGTTAGAATTGAAATGCTGCAGATCTGAAATTGCTTCACATCTGTAAAGAAAAAATAAGCAACATGTGCATGAAATTTCAGAATTCTCGCTCACTTTGCTAGGACAGTAAAATGCTGCCTTTTTCACAGTAAAAACGCAAATGTGTAAACATACCCTAAAAGTATATTGTATTAGGTACATCTTACTCTGGCTTACTTACCCTTCATACAACATGCCAGTCTTATTGAATCAAGGCAGTAGAGTCTGGCCACTTAATCCAAGTAGTCCTGTATGTCCAATATTTTAGACATCTGAAGGCCTCTCCGCCCAGTGCTCCAGTTATTGGCCCTCCGCTGGAGGGCGCTTTTCAAAAATTTAGTCCAAAAAATGTTAATACAAGACCAAAAACTGCACAAATAGGGATTTTTGTGTACTTACCGTAAAATCCTTTTCTCCGAGCCATTCATTGGGGGACACAGACCATGTATGCTGCTGCCACCAGGAGGCTGACACTAAGTATTACAAAGAAAGTTAGCTCCTCCCCTGCAGTATACACCCCTCTGCTGGCTCCCAGCTAACCAGTTCGGTGCAAAAGCAGTAGGAGATCAATAACATATAAGCGTATAGCATGTCACATTATATATGAGAGTATAACATATCAAATGATAAAAACAAATACAACTAATAATAGGGAGGGAGCTGTGTCCCCCAATGAATGGCTCGGAGAAAAGGATTTTACGGTAAGTACACAAAAATCCCTATTTCTCCTTCGCCTCATTGGGGGACACAGACCATGGGACGTCCCAAAGCAGTCCCTGGGTGGGGACAACATCAGATCAGGCCGTGTAACCGCTACTTACAAGTGCGCCAAGGCGGCCTGCAAAGTCCGCCTGCCCAGACTCACATCTGAGGAAGTGTGTGAATTATAGTGCTTCAAGAATGCATGCGGACCTGAGACAGGGAGATAGGCTGACATCTAGCACGGAAGGACTCCTGGATGGTGAAAAGAATCCACCAGGCTAACGTGGCCGATGAACCCGGCTAAACCCTTCCTGTGACCATCGGGAAGCCTACTTACCATCGAGAAGCCCAAGCAAAGTGTCCAACCTTTGGAAGGACGCCGTCCTCGATACGTACCCACTTGGAGCACTCACTTCTTCCAGATTATGGAGAACCCATTCCGTTGTGTGGACTGGAGCCGAAAGATGAGAGGACGATGCCCCTGCAACAGTGGGAATACAAAACCACCTTGGCAACGAGGGAATGGGATGGCTTGAGGGCAACGATGCATAGATGGTAATAAGGAAAAAAAGACTGAAAGGAACAGAGAGGGAAGCTCTGAAGACTCATCAGGATGACAAGAACGCATAGAAGAAAGGGGAGTGACGTTCCCTTATCGTAAAGTCTTTCTGGATCGAAAAAGGAGTGTACTGTAAGATCCCCAGGACCATTAAGGTCCCCCAGATCTAACGGTACGCGGTAGGGAAGAACTACAGGTGGAGACTCCCTGCGAGAAGGTCCATATTTCCAATTTTGACGAAATAAGACGGAGAAATACTAGTACCGCAAGCGAGAAAACCTGACATGGTCAGTGCGGGTCTCCCAGGATCACTGGGGGCCTTTTCCGCTTCCAAAAAGGTCTCAGACGTAGTGGAAGAGGAGTTATGGAAATTGGTACCGTGGAAGAAACGGAGTATGCACTGCGATGGACTTGGATCTTGCAGCCAAACCATGAACTGGAGTACATAGGCGTTCAGCTTGGACGCCATCCGACCTACATCTGGAGTACTCCAGTGAAGGCAGATGTGAAGGAAGACTTCCGAGTGAAGTTCCCACTCACTTGAGGAGAAAACCCTGATGGCTGAATATGTCAGCCGCCCAGTGTTCTACTCCAGGGACATGTACTGTTGAGATCACCGAATGATAGATCTCGGCCCATCAGAGAGTGCGAGGTACCTCGGCCATGGCGCTTGACTGTGGGTACCTGCGAGATGATTGACGTATGGCACAGCCGTGGCATTATCCAAATTGAAGACGGATGGTTGACCCGCCTAAGGGCAGTGGACCTGCTGTGGGATTGGCCGTACTGTTCAGATCCCCAGAGAAATGATCGGGAGAAGAAGACGGGCATTGGTATCCCTAATAACCATTGGACCAGAAGAAGGCTCTGGATGAGGAAGGAGCTTAGAAACTACCTTTTGAAAGCCTGATTGACTTGCTGAAAACGAGCGGAGCAAAAGAAAACTACTTCCGTTTTCATCTTATTGCTCGGAACCCTCCTAGCTAATTGAATGAACCGAGGGAATGAGTGATCAAGTGCACAAGCTCCGTGTTGAAGGGCCACGACCTTGACTCGAGAGAGAGAATTACCATCCTTCTTGTGCAGGATAATCGTCAAAGAGGATCTGCTGGGCTGGGAATGAGAAAAAAACTTGTCTAAGTTTAGCTGCTAGCCCAAGAGAGAGGGTATTGCAAGTGATATAGACGACTTAGCGTAGTCCTTGTAGAGCGGCTAGAGAGTCGACCGAGTAGGGCAGGACGACCATGTTTCTAAGGTGCAGGAATCGCATGACAACCGTCATGACCCTTGCGACCACTCTGGTGTGGTAGCCAGGCAGAAGGGCCAGGTCGTGAAAATACTGTTCGCGAATAGTAGAGAGGAGAAATAGGTATGTGAGGGAAGAATCCCAGATGACGATGGATGCCAGAAAACAACCACGTTTCTCTGTTGAAGTAGTGGCTGAGCGGAGGAACTCCATCCGAAAAAAGAGAGGGCCCTGTCAAAGGTTGTTAGAAGTTTGGGGTCCAGAAATGGAGATACTTTTCATTCCCTCCATTTTGGAACCAAGATCCCTTAGATCTAGACTGTCCTGGCCAATGCTTCCACTGCTGGTTGAGCTTGAAGAAGAGATACGATCCCTTGCTAGTCTCCCGCTCAGAAGATTTGATTGGCCAGCTATACTGTGGAACGAAGTAGATAAGGTCTGGGACCCGGAGACTTTCATTCTCTCCCTTTGGTCAAGCAACCCATGTGGCGGCTAAGGAAGGGTAGAGCGCTAAACCCGAAACCACAGGACGGAACTAACTAGACCTGCTATCCGACCGTCTGTGGAATCTTAATTGATGATACACCGGCCAGGATACTGGTAGGAATACCGCAAGAAATTCTGCCCGGCGAGTCTGTCAAGTGACAGAATGCGGGACTGTAACCAGCAGGTCTCTACCATCGTGCAGAGAAGAAAATAAGGAAAAAAAAATAAAAAACCTCGATCCACCATCTCTTATCAGGGAAGTGGAGAGGGATCGTCCACTTTCTTGCATCTGATACAAAGGGGGGAAAAACCTCCTTGTTGGGACGCCACAAATGTGTGCCTCAGTACATCCCCAGAATTGAGGTTTCCGAGTGGACAGGGCAGGTTGTGGCGATAGACCTGGATGCAGAAGAAGATACTTGGAGGCGACACTCCGTGTGCTCGTCTGTTGAAGGTGTGGGGGGAAATCGGAGCCCTTAAAGGGACCCGTCGCCCATAAAATTCCGACCAGGTATGGTATCCTACTTAGAGGTCTTCCAGTGCATCACCGTCAAATGTTGATGGAGATTTTCTAGAACCTGTACGTTTTTCTAGAATACTTGCGGCCCCTGCTAGCCGACGGCTCCCATTGTAGGAGAGGGAGCATGTGAGTGCTCCAGAGCTCAGTTAGGGTGACCAGCTTAGGATAGATGATGTGCCCTTAAGACCAGTAAATACTGGTCATGCGCTTTTAAGGCTAGGGGTTACTGGCCATGAGCCTTTAAGACCAGGGAATACTGGTCTTGTGCCTTTTGTAAGATGAAATACTGTTCATGTGCCTTTAAAAGCAGGGCATGCTGAAATCCAGGAGATAATGGTCATGTGCCCTTAAAACCAGGGTATGCTGGTCATTTGCGTTTAAGACCAGGGCGTACTGGTCCTGAGCCTTTAAGTCCAGGGCATAATGGTCACGTGCCTTAAAGACCTGGGCATACTGGTCGTGTGCCTTTAAAAGCCAGGGCGTACTGGACATGAGCCTTTAAGACCAGGGCATACTGGTCATGTGCCTAGAAAACCAGGACGTACTAGTCATGTGCCTTTAAGACCAGGGCATACTGGATATTGCGTTTAAGACCAGGGGATACTGGTCACGTGCCTTTAAGACCAGGGCATACTGGTCATGTGCCTTGAAAACCAGGACGTACTAGTTATGTGCCTTTAAGACCAGGGCATACTGGTTATTGCGTTTAAGACCAGGGGATACTGGTCACGTGCCCTTAAGACCAGGGCATACTGGTCATGGCCTTGAAAAACCAGCACGTACTAGTCATGTGCCTATAAGACCGGGGCATACTGATTATAGCGTTTAAGACCAGGGGATACTGGTCACGTGCCTTTAAGACCAGGGCATACTGGTCATGTGCTTTTAAGACCAGGGTATACTGGACACGTGCCTTTAAGACCAGGAATACTGGTCATGAGAGGAATGTAGGAACAAGTGCCTTAAAGACCAGCAAAGCTGGTAATGTGCCTTTAAGAACAAAAAAAGCTGGTCATGCTCCTTTAAGACCAGGGATGCTGGTCATGTGTCTTTAAGACGAGGGCACACTTGCCATGTGCCTTTAAGACCAGTGCCTACTGGCCCTGTGCCTTTAAGACCAGGGCATACTGGCCTGATTAAGTACTAAGGAAAAAGAGACCGGCTTCTGGCAGAGCAGAGAATGCTGGGGATGTGACCCTTTTAAAACTAGGGGACCCTTAAGACCAGGGAATGCTGGTCCTGGGTTTAATAAAAAGGCATGGAAAGCTGGGGATGCACCTATGCAGGGCCGGACTTAGCCCAAAAGGCGCCCTGTGCGAGACTGCAGGACGGCGCCCCCCCCCCTCCAAACTTTGAAAGAAAACAATAACTCTTTAATATTCACAACAACACGTTTACTTAGAAAACTTGTGTTTCCCTGCAAAACACTTGAAGAAACACTAATATTGCAATAACGGGAATTATAAAGTGCTTTAAAGCGGACCAAAAGGAAAAAATGACGCTTGGTCCAAAGCCATATGGGCTGACAGCCAATCAGAGTGCAGAGCGGCGGCCTGCAAGGCCAAACACCGCCACACCATGACCAGATGACATATTACCACCACAGTGATCGAATAATATCAAATACAAGGAACGAATACCACAACATCATGACCAGACCACATATTACCACCACATAGTGACTGAATACTACAATACTGATCAATAATAAAAAAAACCACAATACTATCACCATAAGTGCCATTATACACAGGAGATCTGTACTTAGTATGCAGCGTCTGTGTATAGGTAATACAGTGATCACCGGTGACATACACAGGACCTCAGTATATAGTATACAGTGTATAGTGTCAGTGTATAGGTAACACACTGACTCACCAGTGACATCTCTAGGTGAAGTCCTTCATCTTTCATCCCGCACAGACCGCCATCACTTCATCCAGCCAGGACTCGTCTCTGCAGGAAATAACACAGTTATCTCGAGTTCCACTTGCAGAACACATTACTTAATTTTCCCAACTTCTACATTACACCACATGAAGAAGGCGACATAGTGTCACTCTACACAGTAATAGGACCGCCCCTCCATTTAAAACAGTATACTCAAAAAATAAAATAAATACATCACTGCAGTAATAATATCCCTTAATTAGCCCCTATGGTAATAATATTCGCCATCCTGGCCCCCGTGTGTCTCATTCCTGGCGTCAGCCATATATTCTCCCATCCTGCCCTAATGAGTATCTATCCTGCCCCATATGATCTTCCCATCCTGCCCCATCTGTCTCCATCGTATCCATCCTGCCCCATCTGTCTCCAATCCTGCCTCCAGTGTCTCCAGTCATGACGCCATGTCTGTCATCCTGCCCCGTGTCTCCATTCTGCCCCTGTGTCAAGCATTCTGCCCGTGTCCAGCATTCTGCCCCCAGTGTCCAGCTTTCTGCCCCAGTGTCCAGCTTTCTGCCCCAGTGTCCAGCATTCTGCCCCAGTGTCCAGCGTTCTGCCCCAGTGTCCAGCGTTCTGCCCCCGTGTCCAGCGTTCTGCCCCCGTGTCCAGCGTTCTGCCCCCGTGTCCAGCGTTCTGCCCCAGTATCCAGCGTTCTGCCCCAGTATCCAGCGTTCTGCCCCAGTGTCCAGCGTTCTGCCCGTGTCCAGCGTTCTGCCCCCGTGTCCAGCGTTCTGCCCCAGTGTCCAGCGTTCTGCATCAGTGTCCAGCGTTCTGCCCCAGTGTCCAGCGTTCTGCCCCAGTGTCCAGCGTTCTGCCCCAGTGTCCAGCGTTCTGCCCCCGTGTCCAGCGTTCTGCCCCAGTGTCCAGCGTTCTGCCCCCCGTGTCCAGCGTTCTGCCCTCGTGTGCAGCGTTCTGCCCCAATGTCCTTTCTGCCCCCCTGTGTCCAGCTTTCTGCCCCCCCCTGTGTCCAGCTTTCTGCCCCCCCTGTGTCCAGCGTTCTGCCCCAGTGTCCAGCTTTCTGCCCCCCAGTGTCCAGCTTTCTGCCCCCCAGTGTCCAGCTTTCTGCCCCCCCCTGTGTCCAGCTTTCTGCCCCCCCCTGTGTCCAGCTTTCTGCCCTCCTGTGTCCAGCTTTCTGCCCCCCTGTGTCCAGCTTTCTGCCCCCGTGTCCAGCTTTCTGCCCCCCAGTGTCCAGCTTTCTGCCCCCCAGTGTCCAGCTTTCTGCCCCAGTGTCCAGCATTCTGCCCCAGTGTCCAGCGTTCTGCCCCAGTGTCCAGCGTTCTGCCCCCAGTGTCCAGCGTTCTGCCCCCCGTGTCCAGCGTTCTGCCCCAATGTCCTTTCTGCCCCCCAGTGTCCAGCTTTCTGCCCCCCCCCTGTGTCCAGCGTTCTGCCCCAGTGTCCAGCTTTCTGCCCCCCTGTGTCCAGCTTTCTGCCCCCCAGTGTCCAGCTTTCTGCCCCCCTGTGTCCAGCTTTCTGCCCCCCTGTGTCCAGCTTTCTGCCCTGGGCCCCCCCCCCCGATCGCCGCTCTCAATAAAAAAAAAAACAAAACAAGTTCTGCTTACCTGACCGCGATCCTGCTCTGTCTGGTTATCGGTGGGGGCGGCCATCTTCCTGAGGCCGCGCGTGCGCAGGTGGAGTGCTCTGCTGCCTGGGGCTTCAGGAAAATGGCCGCGGGATGCCGCGCATGCGCAGATGGAGATCGCGGCGGCCATTTTTCTGAAGCCGACATGCGAACAGGTAAATTCTGCGCCGCCGGCGACCCGCCCCCCGCATTGTGCCGCCCCCCGCATTGCGCCCCCCTTCCTACGCCACTGCTTGGCGCCCTGTGCGGCCGCACAGGGCAAAGGCCGGCCCTGCACCTATGGGCCCAGCGACTACCGAGGCAGAGTAGCAAATACCAGGGAATGAGTCACCAGGGAATGAGTCACCAGGGAATGAGTCATGAGAGCTTCGTTGCTGGGAACTCACAGCTCTCCGTTTGCAAGCCTGCATACTGTACTATACATTCTGTAGTGTGCAGGAGCACCAGAAAATTGCAGCCTTAAGTATATAAAAAAACAGGGAAAGCTAGTCCCTTAATGCTGCCGGGATGCGTGCCGGGGGGGGGGGGGGGCCGATTCACCTTACTCAGGTTCTGAGTCCCCCGACTGGAATAGCGCTGACTTCAGCGCTGAAAAACTGCCGGCCGCAGCCCCCTCCAGAAGAAATAGTGACCGCAATGGAGGAGGAGGAAGATGGCTGCCGAGATCTCGTCTGGAACGAGAAGCGCCTGAATAGGGGGGCGGAGCCGCTAGAAGGGAGCAAGCGGTGGGCGGGGCCTCCCGGGCTGCGGCCTAAACAGGGCCGAAGCCGGGGACTAAAGTTATGGCTTCGGCCGGCGCGCACCCGCAGACTGAGGGGAAAAGTGCCGCGAAGCTCTGTGGGGACCCAGTCGCTATGGAGCCCTCCTCTGACCGTTGGAACACCCAAATCTCACGGAGCACTTACCCCAATATGGAGGGGGACCATGGCAGATGCTGCAGGTAGGAGCTGTGCCCGGGTAGATAGGCCGATGCAGGGTTGGGGAGCCTCCATCCACCATCCCTGCAGAAGAGGGGTGGAGAGGAACTGTCTGCCTCCTTCCATCATCCGCTTTTTCAGTGGTGATGCAGTGGGGGCTGCTCGGACGCCACGCTGGAAGGTGCCTCTGTACAGCCGAGGGTAAAACCTGGTGGACAGGGCTGAATGTCCGGCAATAGGCCTGGCTGCAGAAGAGGATACTGAAGGTGACACTCCAGTGCTCGTCTGATAAGGGAGGGGGGAGATCGGTGCCCTTGAAGGGGCCCGTCGCCCCTAGAATCAGCTCAGGCAGTGGCTTCCCACGTCGCAGGAGAGGATACGGAGAGGTAAAACTCCCGTGCTCGCCTGTTGTTGGTTCGAGGAGATCGGAACATGAAAGAATCCGTCGCCCCATTCGACCGTAGTAAAAAGTAAAAAACGGAAAAAAAGAGTTCTTTGGGTCTGAATAGCAGACCCGTCCGTGTGCCTCCTACGGACACTAAGCAAGAACTGGTTAGCTGGGAGCCAGCAGAGGGGTGTATACTGCAGGGGAGGAGCTAACTTTCTTTGTAATACTTAGTGTCAGCCTCCTGGTGGCAGCAGCATACATGGTCTGTGTCCCCCAATGAGGCGAAGGAGAAAGGTTATTTTACACATAGACCTCCGGTCCGGGTGGAAGAAAGAAAAAAGACAAAAATCACAGCATGAATTAGTCTCTTCTCAGAGCCGCACAAGTAGCCACTTACATCCTGAATTTGAGGATATGGCTGATAAAGATAAATTCACCATTCTTTGTTTACGCAGACCTCGTTCTGTGCCAAGGTGTTAATTCAGATTTGAGGACGACTGAGAAAAGTCACCTCTAGTACCAGGTAGAACAGGGAATGCATTTTCTGGATTTCTGGATAATTGACAGCAAGGCCTGAATATCACTGGATCAAAAACTATTATTTCAAATAACGTGCAGCTCTGACAGTATGTGATAAAATAGCCTTCGTGCTCACGTAGAATATCGATGGAATTCTACTGATCAAGTCTTATCTTCTATACAATACGTGTGTCTGGAGAGAACAAAGTCTGAAGCAAAACTAAAGGCAGAGGTGGCATCCAGATCAGGTTTTGGTGATTATTACGTATGGTTTTCATCTTGCCTCTTGGTTTGAAGCAGTGTTACCCAAACTCTAGCCCTCACAGACAGATCATTGTTTTAGAATTTCCTTAATATTGCACAGATGAGAAAACTTGCAGCCATTCCTGATGCCTTGATAATTCCATCACCTGTGCAATGCTAAGGAAATCCTGAAAACATAATCTGGCGGGGGCCGTGAGGACTGAAGATTGTGCAACAATGGAATAATGTAAAGGACGCACGTATTAAAAAACAAAACCAAAAAATGTTTCAACTGTAAAAATGATGTGGCGTAGTCTACATTATAAAATAGTCTGCCTCTAATTTAAAACATGTTAGTCTCACTATTAGTAAATATGAAGTCAGAATTAGGAAACCCCTAAAGTGAACCTATCAGGTCTGATAATGCTATTGACCTGTAGATATAGAGTTAATCTGCATGTTAGTTTATGGAGGTACCCAGCCTCTGTACTGAAAGTGTGGCAACTGGGAGAAAATTTTATTTCTCCCGTGAGCCGCCAGCTTTCAGTCATGCAGGCATGCCAGCACGGCTACAGTTACCGTTAACAGCACTGAGAGCGATGGCTGTAAACAACTTCTGGCACATTGAGTAGTAGGCTCTTTGACTAAGTGCTGGCTGTCAGTCAATGCCGGGGTGCGCTTACAGCCGCCGCTCTAAGTGGTGAGTAACTGATTACTATGACTGAAAGCCGGCAGCTCCCAGGAGAAATAAAGTTAGTTTTCTCTCAGGTGCTTCCTTTTCAGTTCAGCAGAAGAGAGCCTTCAAAATGCTATTAACTTGCAGATTAACCATATAACTTCAGGTTAATAGTGTTATTCTGCCTGCCAGGTTTCTTTTAAATAATAAACCATCTACCCAACACATTTCATTAACATTCAGAAACGTAATACAAAACACCTTCATCACCTATGCGACTGAATAAGTATATAGCTCTGCTTGTGGGGGCAATACAAATTCACCAACTTCCCATCACAGAGCTTTCTATCTTTTTAAGATACATAGCAAGATCTGCCTGGGCTTGAAGTTCAGAAGGGAGATTATTAGTGATGAGCGAGCGTGCTCGTGTGCTAACCTAGTGTCTTCGGCGTGCACAAAAAATATGTTCTAGTCCCCGTGGCTGCATGTCTCGTGGCTGTTAGGCAATTCCTGCATGTGTTGCAGCTGTCTAACAGCCGCGGGGACTCGAACAAAATGTTCCAGCATGCCGAAGACACTCGGTTAGCACATGAGCAAGCTCCGATAACACCTTATCCCAGCACGGTCGCTCATCACTTTATTGGTACGTTCTCAAATGGCACAGGTTATATATTCTTGTGAACTAAAATTATTATATTTATTTTTGTAATTAACATGTATGCTGTAAACTAATTTGCAGCTATCTTTAGCAAAAACCTTTCTATCATGTGTGGTTCCTCTGTATTAGCTATTCACATTAAGATCGTACTTTAGCAGACATTTGATGTTATTAATTATTAATAATTAATTATTCAACAGCTTTTCTCACTGGGTGCGGACGTCTCACCAAGTAACCTTATTTAAGCTCATGTAACGATGGGGAGAAGTTGTATTTTCACAAATAAGAATTGCAGCCGCAATCGAAATGTGTTGAAGACTTGTACCGACTGTAAATCTGCTGAGCAGTATTACAGAATCTACAATAAAAGGTTTTTTATAATTTTATCTGTGCATCGAGTTGGATTCTTAAAGGAGCGGTGCATGCCGGAGCAGCCAAACCAAGTCCTGCACTCCACGTAAATAAGGAGAGCTTCTTCATGTTATATAATGACAATTTTACAGAAGTGAGAAACATTACTTTTTTTTTTTTAACAATGCATCTGAATATAGGCTATGGTGGCTACTGGAGTAAAGCTGCATTTACACTGGCTGATTATCGAGAACAGGTGTTTCTAGAAAGGCTTGTTTCACGACAAGCGTGCAGCGTAAACAGGCGGCCAACCACCCGCTGAATGAACAAACCACTTGCTTGTCAGGTAAACTGACATTTAAGCTTGCTTATATATCAGCGTACTTGGTAGTCTGGCACCAAAACATGTAATAGTATGTCTAGTACGAATGCGCGTCATGGTCCCTGGACGCCCGTCGGCCTCTATATGTGCTGACTGACGCCACATGATGCCAGCACTGACTGGTTACTATGGTGCCGCATGCGTCACTTCCGGTATATGTGGCAATCTCACTGGCTAGACACCCCTTTTTTTATTTAGACCTGTCTGTCCATGTATGCACCGCCCCCGATGAAGGCTCTGCTGAAACGCACGTTGGGGTGGACACGTGTCCACCTGTGGACTTCAGTGTGTTTCTCTATCGACCTGTACAGGTACAATAATTACCTCGATACTTATCCATGATTGGGTCTATTACGTATATACAAGTACCTGGCAGGGACTACATGATATTTCATCTGCCGTATGGGATGATGGAATAGAGTGGTCTTATCGCAATATCATGCACATGACACTTTTTGCTTGATTGATGCCTCTATTGCTGCCATTTGTAGGTTTTTTTTTGTACGGCTTCTGTTTCTTGTCCTCCCAGGCTATGTAGGATATTTCAATTATGAATTAGTCATGACCTGTATTATGTGATTATATTACTCTGCGAGCAACATATGCGGTCTAGTGGATATGTGCCCCATTGTTCATATGTGCATTTTTGTCTGCTCCCTTGTCCTTTTACATCTTATGTAGTTTTCAAATAAAGGTTATACTTATTTTATTGGGATTTTCATAGTTTTTCTGTTCTCTGCAGTTGTGCTTGGTACTTAATCGTAGCTGATCAAGGGTTGTTTAATGACCACAATCACGTTGTAACGTATGCTAAGACTATTTGTTTGGGATTTGTCATATTCAGTGTGACTGTTTATGGCACCTTGGACATCGTGGAGAAATATTGGCCACTTCAGTCGTCCATATGTGCTTTATATCACTGCACAGAGAATAATGTTCTGTAACTTTTAAGAGTCAAACAAAATGAGCCAGCTCACCCTTTCCAAAATTAATCTACGGTAGGCAGTGGGGAAGCCTGGAGAGCGCATCACTGCCTGGTGTTTTAGGTACATATATCCAATAAAGGTAAAGGATCCAGCTAGCATTTGAAGCGACTATCCTCCATAAAAACAACGTTTCAAACTCTAACATTCTTGCTCTATGTACAAGTAATAAGAACGCTATAGCATTCGAAACTTTTTTTTTTTTTTTTTTATGGCGGGTAGTCACTTTAACATTTTGCAAAGTATGTATATTTTTTCCTCATTTTTAATAGAATAAATACAATTTGATAGCGATATATACACATTTGTGCTTTGGCAAAACTAACGGTTATTTGATCCTGCCAAAGCTTTGTATTTACATACACAACTTTTAAGGGTACACGAAGAATGTGCCCTTCTCTATAGATTGAGAATTGCATCCGGCCTTCATTGCAAGATTCTGTTCTAAATTGATGTGTCCCACACCGTGTTCAGTGAATTTCACCCCTTACAAAATCATTACCATTTTTGTTCATACAGTGTTTTCTTTTTATAAAACTAAAATATAAAAGTGGTCATAATCTGCTGTGCTATTTCTTCTTTCTGTTCTTTTTTAAAATATCCAGTTCATTTAATCTGATCTGGCTCCCGCGAATGTGCTGCCGAGACATCCATTCTTTCTCCAGCTGTTTTAACATATCTGGTGTAAGGAGTCCATCCTGAACCAGTCTAGAGGTGAGAGATGCTTTCTGCGATTCGGAGTTTACTGACACGGGCTTGGTTCCCCTGACTCTTCTGGGTCCGGGTTTCTGAGTGTCTCCCAGAACAGTTTCTGAGTCCGTAGAAATGTCATTGACAATTTGTAGTGCCGCCTTGTTTTCTGAGGCTCTAATGAGTTTGGTGATGCTATGAACGCCTGTCTGAATGATGATGTCCAGTTCTCTCTGAATCGCCCGGACAAGCCCAGCATCCGGAAACATGTCCATGAAGCGGTAACTGATAGAGAAACAGGAAGATAGACACTAAGTATACTGTACATGAGCTGGCGTTCCCACCCTTCGTCCTCTTTACTAGTCATCACGACATATGAACACCTCCTAAAAACAGAGCAGGTCTCACCCCCTAGTAAGACTATATCTCCCTCGCCTCTTCATTAGTTACAGTAGGCCATACCTCACTTTCCTAAAAGATTGAACAGTTTTTATTTATTACCACTTAGTGGAAGCTCATCTCCGTACTAAGGATTCTTTACAGCAGACCAGCCCGATGTTGTGTTGTCTATCCCAGTATAGTGACTAATCTGCACAATATTTTTTTGTGTCACCAGAAAATAAGTCCTAGGTACTATGTTTTGTGCCCTGCCCCATAATTTGGATTATAACACGATATTGGGCTGGGCTGCAGTAAAAAATCCTTATGACCAAGAGGCACTGAAAGGTTGGATCGTCCACTAAGTGGAAATAAAAGCCATGCAACTCATCTTGGTCCTAAGGATTCTTAATTACAGCAGCTGTGTACATCAGTAGAGCTGCTTAGCTCAGTGAATAGCTTCTGTACTGTCAAATCACACCACCATTGCAGCCAAAAAAAAAAAAAAAAAAGAGACTTGGGTAGCGGAGGAGACTCAGCACCGGACCTAGCAAGGGCAAGTAAAGAGCTAATGTATTGTAATTTTTTCTGAAAGGGAACAACCTCTTTAAAGGTGTAGTCTGGTGTAAAATGACAAGTCTGCAGTCACTTTAAGCACCAGGAACGGCAGCCATGAGACTGCAAGTATATGAGTGCTGAGGATTCACAAGTCCGCAGTCACACATAGTGACTGCAGACTTGTGGTTTATCACCAGACAATCCATTTAATGTCAGCAGACTGAATCTCAGTAAAATAACCATTCACACTCAGCTAAAGCGTGCATGTATGTGTAGGGGTATTAGATAAAGCTGTCTGCCAAAGTGTCTACAGCCACATCTCACAGTTCAAGCAAAATAAAGCAGTCTATCTACCCAAATGTCTGTAACTGATGGGAATATGAACATAGTTTAATCTCACCTTAACCATAGATAAAGATCAAGGATGTCGTGTACAGCTTCCAGATGCATCAGATCTTTGATAGTTTTCGGAGGAGAAACCGGCCAGTTGGCGTGCTTACAGACCCACTGGAAGGTAAGTGGCTCATTCCTGCTAAACTGACGAGCAAACTAAAATAGCCAAGACAGAAGTTTATTAGAATAGCAAACGAGATTTAGGCTCTGCACATGGCATTTTTCAGACACCAGCACACCCATAGAGTTTTCCCAGGCGAAGCTGCTTCTGGAAAATGCCAGCAGTCGCTTTCCTGAAGCAGCTTCACCATCAGCTTCTTCTACTCTATGCTGAGAGCACATAGCCTTAAAGGGAAGGTGCCGCAATTTTGTTTTTGTATTAAAAATGATTGTTTATATAAACAATTATTTTTAATACAAAATTAATTATTATTTTTTTAACTTTAATATCTTTTTTATTATGAATTATTTTTGCAGCCACTGGGCGCCGCCATTTTGCTTTGCAGGAGTGTAAGTGTAGCTGCACGACACTTACACTCTGCAAATACGGCAGCCCTGGGCATAGGAGTCTGCGGTCGGCGTCCGACCCCATACCTATCATTGAGCTGCTCCCTGCTGTGATCTGTCCACGCCCCCTGAGCTGTCTCCACATCAGAGCAGAGGAAGGAGGTCGGCACCATCTTTCTTCAGCCCACAGTGGAGTGTACCTGTGAGCTCCACTGTGACTTGAGAGCCGTGCTGTTGGAGGGGCAGCTCCATCTATCTCCCCTTCACACTGTCAGTGGCCGTTCCCTGTCCTCTGCTATGCTGCCTGTAATCTCCAGAATCCCTAGAGGCTGAAGTGCTGCGGTCTGATGTCCTCTTATCATGAGCTGCAGAGGTAACACGGGGGAGGGGAAGAGTCTCTCTGTGCAGCTCCCGCTCTGCCTCTCACTGCAGCCACTGATCAAGGACAACAGACCGTGGTGTATATTACTATCCTGTGTGATACTGACTGCCGAACCATAATAATAATAATAATAATTTTTACCATGTATGTAATCCTCTGCTGTGTGATACTGTCTGCTGGCTGTGTATCTAATTCTCTCCTGTGTGATACTGACTGCTGAGCCGTGTATCTAATCCTATCCCGTGTGATACTGTGCTGAGCATCTAATCCTATCCCGTGTGATACTGACTGCTGAGCCATGTATCTAATCCTAACCCGTGTGATACTGTGCTGAGCTGTGCATCTAATCCTATCCCGTGTGATCATGTCTGCTGGCCCGAGTATCTAATCCTACCTGTGTGATACAGTCTGCTGAGCTGTGTATCTAATCCTCTCCTGTGTGATACTGACTGCTGGCCCGTGTATCTAATCCTATACTGTGTGATACTGTGTATCTAATCCTATACTGTGTGATACTGTGCTGAGCTGTGTATCTAATCCTATACTGTGATACTGTGCTAAACCTATCCCGTGTGATACTGACTGCTGACCCGTGTATCTAATCCTATACTGTGTGATACTGACTGCTGACCCGTGTATCTAATCATATACTGTGTGAAACCGACTGCTGACCCGTGTATCTAATCCTATCCTGTGTGATACAGTCTATTGAGCTGTGTATCTAATCCTCTCCTATGTACTCCTCTCCCCCCTGCATGTCTTTCCCCATTGCACACACAGCTCAGTGCGTGCGATAACAGGAGCTGCTGCGGTCATGCTGTATTATGGCATTATGTGTGATCTATGACTGTATTATATGTGATCTATATGGCGGTATTATTTTGATCAGTATTGTGGAATGATGTAAAAGCTATACGACGGCATATGAGAACTAGATTGTGGGATTATGTGTGATATATGTGGCGGTATTGTGTGAAAATTTTATGGTGGAATTCTGTGTGATCTATGTGGCGGTATGTGAGACGTATGTGGCAGAATTATCTGAGAGGTATGTGGTGGTATTATGTGTGATCTATATAGCGGTATTATGTGAGATGTATGGGGCTGCATTATGTGTGATCTATATGGCGGTATTATGTGAGAACACTATGGCAGTATTATCTTCAAAAAGGGACCCATTCTAGGGTGGTTCTGGCTGAGGACCTGCACACGGGTCTGGGGTAATAGAGGGGGCAGCATGACCTCCTCCAGTTAGGTGCAGTCAAGGGAGGGCTGGTGAGGCAGCTGAAGAGAGGGGTCTCATTTTTATCATTACTATATGGCTACGTTTCCTTCCCAGCGTCACCCCGTACTTCGCCTGTCGTCTCGCTTTCACACATCGCCAGGACAGGATGGAGAAGACAGGATCTGAGGAGGGGAATGGGGTCTTTGCATGCAAAGTCTGGATCAGAACAGGCCATCAATCCGCAGAAATGTTTCCTGGATTTCTGATGAGACGGTCCATCCATGTGTATAAAAGACAGCGCTCTATGTACAATCCCTGGCTGCTCCGCGCACCAAACAGGGTGCCCCCCATAGACCAGTACACTGCTCTCCTGTCACCATGCTCCCTCCACCATATATCTCCCAGAATCCTTGCTGCCTGCCATCCTCGGTGACTGTCTACTTGTCAGTATAACTTTGCAATCACCAACAAAATGGCTGCTCACTGTGTTCCTGAATATCATCCTCTCTTATCCCTTAGCAAACACCCAGAAGGTGAGGAGAGGAGACATATCTCTCACACACACACACACACACACACACACACACACACACCAGCAGACTCCGCCCATAATTACTGCAGTGCTGTAATGTGAGATAGTTGTACACTAGGATTTTGTCAAATTTCAGCAGCTGCTCCCCCTAGTGTTTAAAAGTGGAAATGCCAAACCTTTTAAAATTTTTCATATTTTACTAAATTATAAACACATAATTTTTAAGAAAATGTGAACATTAATTCTTCACATTTTTTCAATGGCTGGAAAAAATTTTTTTTTGATGGCACCTTCCCTTTAAAGAGGTTGTCCATCCCATTGCTCCCATGTTGCGACAGTGGAGAGACACTGGTGCACTCCATGAGGGAAAGTTGCTAAATTCCAAACCCCAAGTGTCCCATACATGTTCAGACAAAAATACTTGTCTTAGCCACTGTCCCACCAGCCGGCAACAGACATTCTCCAAACCAGACGTCAGATCGCTTGGGAAATTGGGAATGGACAGCCCCTTTCACCAAAAGAAAACAATAAATAGACCTACCGGTAATTGTGTTTCCAGGAATCCGTCCTGACTGCACCTATGGAGGATGTCCTTCTTATCCTTACTGGGACAGGAAACGAGAGGTTAAAAGGACCCTCCCATCTCCACCCCTCAGTGTCTTTTCTAAGTATCACACCAGGATGGATGCAACAGAATTTATTGATCATTCTTTATACAAACATTACGTCACATAAGTATAGAATTTCTCAGAAGGGAGGGAACTAGCCATGCTGTCAGGATGGAATCCTGGAAACAATAACCGGTAGGTCTATTTGAAGTTTTCCAGGTCATCAATCCTGACAGCACCTATGGAGAATACCAAAGTATGGTGATCTAGGGTGGGACCACTGCGTGAAGAACCTTCCTACCGAAGGCCACTTGCCTTGAGAATACGTATAGTATAATAATAATAATAATAAGTTTGTAATGTCTCGAGAAGGTACTCAGACTGGACCACGCTGTGGCCTTACAAATCTGATACACGGATGCCCCCCCTTTCCACCCATGAGGTGGCTATGGCTCTAGTTGAATGGGCTCTTGGGGTCTCGGGAGGAGGTTTTCCTCAGCCTCGTAGGCCAGGCCAACTGTGGATCTGATCCACCTTGCTATTGTGGATTTTGCTGCCTTTTTACTATCTGCCTAACATCTAGAGAGTGAAAGGACTGTTCCCTGGGGTTTCTAGGGTGCTGGCAGAAGGAGGGTAGTACGACTTCCTGGTTCAAATTCGGGGTTGACACCACCTTGGGGAGAAAAGCAGGGCCGAGCCTCAGTACTAATGTCTTCAAATATCTGTAGATAAGGCTAGGTTCACATTGCGCTAGGGGAGTCCTTCTAACGGACACGTTTTTAAGTAGTGAAAACGCAATGTAACGGACATTGTAACGCACCCATAGACTTGCATTGTATGACGCATGTCAAAATTGGCATGCGTTTGCCACATTACGTTTTTTTATGACGGATCTTCGAACGCGGCTTGCAGCGTTTTCGGGTCCGGTCAAGCTAACGCAAGAGTAACGGAAGCGTCAATTCTGCCATTGAAGTCTATTGCAAACGCAGCCAGATGCAAATCATGCAAAATTTCCAAATAAACCATACGTTTGAATTGCGTTAATGAGGGTGGTCCATGTGGTCATGTGACAGGAAATATGATTTCAGCCATTTTTAGGAGGAGAGACTCTGCAACACATTGTGAACACGCCTGCAGCTCAGACACAAACATCTTGCTAGCAGAAGTTCACTCAATGCTTTCAAAATGGAGAATGTGTATGCACCCACACCCGACGCTGACAAAAGGAGAAGAAAAAAAAAAAAAAAAAACTTTATTCAGTGCCGTGAAGCCAAATTTTCAACAAATTTTGCTCATTTCTGTACATGCGTTTAACGGATCCGTTAAACGGTATGTACTTAACGCAATGTGAACCTAGCCTAAGGGTCCTTGATTAACAGCGCCTGTAATTCTCCTACCCTCTTGGCTGATGTAAATCGCTACTAGGAAGGCCATTTTAAACGACAGTCTGCTAATGTCCATACTGCTAACTGGTTCATATGGATGCTTACATAGTGCATTGAGCACCAGGTTCAGATCCCAAAATGGGACAGATCTTCTCACCAAAGGTCTCAGCCTTTGTACGGCTCTGTGGAATCTGGCTATCCCGGGGTGGGCTGATAGGGGCGAGGCAAAGAATACACTTAGCGCTGAAATTTGCACTCTTAGGGTACTTGGTCTAAGGCCTTTGTTGAAACCCATCTGCAGGAAATCAAGGATCCTGGGAATAACCGAGCGAGTTATATCCACCGAAGATTCCCCGCTGTCTGTGCAGAAACGCTTCCAGATCTTGTTATATATAGCAGAGGTTATGGAATTCCTGCTTGCTTGAAGGGTAGAGATCACTTCATCGGACAACACCCTTAATTTCAGGACCAGCCTCTCAGGATCCATGCCGAAAGCTGTAGACTGCTCAGATTGTGGTGGAACACTGGGCCCTGATAGAGAAGGTCTTTTCTTCGAAGCAGGATGGGATCTTCCACGGACATCTCCCTCAGCAGAGGGAACTAACTCCTTCTCGGCTAGAAGGGTACCACCAAGATGATCTTTGCCCTCTCTTCCTGTACTTTCCTCAGTACTCTTGGAATCAGAAGAAGAGGGTGAAAAGCATAGGACAGTTTCCCTCCCAGGATTGGGATATTGAGTCGATGGCCACCGGATTGTCTAGGGGCTTTAGAGAAAACAAAATTTCTGATCTTCGCATTTTCGCATGCTGAACACTTCTTCGTTCAGCTTCCACTCTGGTGGAGATAACTTCTGCCTGCTCAAGAAGTCTGCCACCTGGTTCCTTCTATGTGAGCTCCTGAGACGAATAGCACCGTCCTTTCTGCCCATCGAAAGATCTTCCCTGACAGATGTTGTAGGGCAAGATGTCTTGGACCCCCTTGATGGAGTAAGAACGTTGTCGCGTTGTCCGACAGGATTACATGCCTGCCCTGTCTACCGACTGGACTTGGAGTAGTACCTTCCATACTGCATACAGTTCTCTGAAGTTTGAGGACCTGGCTCCGATATCTGGGCTCCACATTCCTTGGAAGTATCTTCCTCCGGTATGGCCACCCCAGCCTAGCTGACTTGCATTCGTGGTGATTACGGTGCAGGGGGAGAGAACCCAGGGAACTCCCGCCTGGAGGTTTTCCATTATGGTCCACCAGCGTAAAGATTTTCTCACCAAGATGGACAGGGCATCATGGTATCCAGGGACAGTTGGCGTTTGTTCCTCCCACGGGGGCTCCAGGGAGCCATTCTATCTGCCTGGAACAGAGTCCACTGAACGCAGGGGATACATGAAGTCATTAGTCTCAGGATCCTCATGGCCTCCTTGATGGAACAACGGCTTCCCGTGAATTGGCGGATCCAGTCCCTTATGGCGGACTGCTTCTCTATTGACAAAAAAGATGTTCTTAGGTGGGAGTCTAGGAGAACCCGCAGAAACTTCTTCCTGGATTCTGAAAAGAGACCCGACTTCTTCCAGTTTATGACCCATCCTAGTTTCTGTAACATGGAGAAAAGGTCCAGCAGTGCTCCATGAGTTGTTCCTTGGGGCCAGCTATGATCAGGAAATAGTCTAGGTAGGCAACCACTTCCGCCACCAGCTTGGTGAACACTCTGGGTGCCAAGGCTTGGGCAAAGGGAAGGCAACAGAATTAGTAGTGATGGACTCTCCCCTGGACAATCAGAGCGAACCTTAAGTATTGTTGGAAGGAAGAATGGATGGGAAAGTGGCAGTACACGTTTTTTAAAGTCTAGGGTATACATCACCACGTTTTTGTCTATTAGGGGGATTGTAGACCTGATCGACTCCATCTTCAATCTTTTGCAATTTATCCAGCGGTTTAGGGGTTTCAGTTTTATTATTATTGTCTTGCTCCCCCCGAGGGTTCTTTACTGAATAGAGATTGGAGTAGTGGCCCTCGCATTTTTCTTGCTCGGGCACAGGGACTATTGCTCCGATCTTTAGGAGATCATGGACATCTGACCACATGGGGAAAACGGCTGACTGTAGGCAGGAGTTTGTTATTAAGAACCTTGCTGGCGGGGTATGGGTAAACTGTTTTGCAGCCCGAAGAAATTATCCCCAATACCCAATGATTCTCTGAGATCTCCTGCCAACTTCCCAGGTACCACCCTAGCCATCCCCCCACTCTCACTGCATTCTTCCTGAGCCTGAACCGAAGATGGGAGTCCTTACCCATACCTCCCTTAAGGTAGCTACATCTGCGTGACTTGCCCTTCCCCTTATAGCCAGACCTCTGGTTGGGTTGGGGTCTACGAAAGGGCTGATACTTCTTTGGTTTCTCCTTGGTGAACCCTTTCTTTTTGTCTGATGCCTTTTCTAGGATATCATCTAGTACAGGCCCAAACACTATTGCCAAGAAGGGAACGGTACACAGCTTGTTTTTGGACTGTGTATCCCCCGACCATGTCTTTAACCAAATAGCCCTCCGGGCAGCATTAGAGAAGGACCCATTCCTGGCTGCGAATAAATTATTCTGCTGATGCAACAGCCATGAATCCGGTCGCTAGTCTTAAGAGGGGAAAGGATTTCAGAATAGCGTCCATGGGGGTCTTGGACCTTAAGTGTTCCTCCAGGTCGCGGACCCACAATGCATGCATCAAGCCACCAAAGTCGCTGCGACGTTGGCAAGAATTATGGCCGACGACATCTCCCAGGTTCTAGTCAGGAGACCATCCGCCTTCCGATCCATCGGTTCTTTTAGGTTGGAAGAGTCCTCGAAGGGGATCGAGGTCCTCTTCGCCACCTTGGCTACGGGAACATTGATCTTGGGGATGTCTTCCCAGGCTTTGATATCCTCTGGCTCAAAGGGCAGGCAAAGCTTGAAGTCTCTAGGAATAACAAACCTTTTTTCGGCATCTTCCCACTCCTCCATGATTATTGAACAGATGTGGCTGTTGACCAGGAAGACTCTGTTCCTCTGGGACCTCAAACATCTCGTCCTTTAAGAAGAGGCTTCTGGGTTTCCTCCACCTGCATAGTGCTTCTTACTGCTTGGAGGAGTTCGTCTGTGTCCTCTGAGGAGAAAAGGTATCTATTCCCTCCCTCTGGTGGTCAGCAAACATCTCCCCTTCTTCCTAGTCAGATTCGCCTGAAAATATGTCTTCCTCAGAGGACAACTCTATCTCCCTTGGCTTCTTGGCACGGTGACCACCCTGGGACCCGGGCTGCGAATAATGCATTTGGACCAGCCCCGAGATCGAGGCCTGTACCTCCTTTCTTATTCTGGACCTCATATCCGACAGTAGAGATGACTACTCCTTTCCTCTCTCTCTTTTGAGGTGCAGGGTTTGCATAGATGCTTCTGCCAAGTGTCCAGTAGCTTGATGTTACAGATAGCACATCTTCTACAATTCCCTGCTTTCTTGCCATCCCTTTTGGGTGTTGCCGAGGCGGGTGTTCCCCACCAGAATACTCAGAGTACATGCCATGTGTTTCTATGTGTGGGGTGAAGGCTTTAAGAGGGTATCTCACTAGTCTACACACGCGCCCCTGGCTCTGTTAAGAGCTAACCTCAGCTTTGGCAGGTTCCTCCATGTCCAAGCATACTGTAGGGCAGCCTACAGACATCTAGGACCCTATTTATACGATACCCGTATCAAGGGCACCCTCCGGATCACTGCTTTGCTGGATTTCTTCCTGCGATCCACCGTGGAACGCACGCTGGACGCAACCCGGAAGTGCTCTGCCCGGCCTGCAGAGATGACGTCGCTGAAAGCATGCCCGCAGGGGATTCAGCGTGCCGAAGATGTGAGCATCCTGGCAGGAGGAAGCGGCTTGCAGCCCAGGAGCAGCGCTCACCAGGTAGGCTGAGGGACACCCCACTGGAGGGTGTTGGCCACAGACCGCTTGACAGCGGGAATGGAGAGGTTGGGCCCCCCGATCCGCCAGGTACAGCCAGGGATACGCTGGAGCTCTTCTGTTGTTCTTATCCTCACTGGGACAGGAAAAAACATTGGAGGGGTCGATATGGGAGGATCCTTTTAACCTCTCGTTTCCTGTCCCGTTAAGAATAAGAAGGACGTCTTCCATAGGTGCTGTCAGGATTGATGACCTGGAAAATACAAATTTATGCTATGGGAGCTAATAATTTCAGATATAAGAAGGTAACTCACCTTTAATAGTGACGTGCATACAAATGGCAAATTGCGATTTATGGGAGCCGTACAAAACACATAGCGTACTCTCAAGTTTAATGGTATATGCTGGATCATGTCAGCAACAAATTTAAAATCGTCAATATTGCACACAAAGTAAAGCCCGTCCACTTGAGAGAGACTGACAAATATGTCCTAAAACATGGAGAGAGGTAAATAAAATGGTAAGTGATAAATTCCTAAAAAGGATTAATACCCCCCCCCCCCAAAAAAAAAAAAAAATATCTGGTTAATGAGGATACAGTGCCTCACTAATTCTCAGAACAAACACAGTGAAAGGGGTAGAATAGTCTAAATAATAGTACCCTATAATGCAAAACTGAGTATGACCCAGCAGCATACTTACGATGAGGTTAGCGAGAGTAGCATCAGGCAAGTGGTACGCAAACATTTCTATCTGCTCCGCTGTGGGATGCAGCCCGGCAGCCTGATAAAGAAGAAAATAGTCACAAAAAGAAACAACTGCTTCACAAGTTCTATACAATTAAATAATTACTTTCATTACAGTATGGGAAGCCGGCAATAAGGACATCTGGCTGAGTCAGACCAAGAAGCCTTGTCTACCACTTTGACTCTGGTATCAAGCCTGAGATTTTGGGATTGGGCAGGCATGTAGTAGTTATATACACAAAGCAAACATGTCTTACTAGTCAGCCAATTGGAAAAAAATTACCGTATTATAAACCGATAATTTTACTTTAGGGGCATTCTGGCAATAAAAGGTTATGACCTATCCAAAGGATAGATAACTTCTACAGAAACCCCCTAGGGATCACCAGAATGACACTTGTCCTCTGATTAAATAAACAGAAATGTGCATGCTCCACTGCCCCATTCATTCTCTAATGAAAGTGCCGGAGGTAGCGGAGAACAGGGTTCTGCTATAATACCCCTTCACCAGAGAGCCTGTTTTCACTTTCATGACCGGGCCAAAATTTTACAATTCTGAACAGTGTCACATTTTTTAGGAGATAACTCTTGAACACTTCAATTGATCCCACTGATTCTGAGAATGTCTTCTAGTGACATATTGTACTTTAGGTTAGTGGTAAATTTAGGTCGACATTTTTTTTGCGTTTGTGAAAATATTGAAATTTTGGCAAAAATGTCACAATTTTCAAACTTTCAATTTTTATGCCCTTAAACCAGATTGTGATAGTTAATAAATAACATTTCCCACATGTCTACTTTACATCAGCATCATTTTTGAAACAATATTTGTTAGGAAGTTATAAGGGTTAAAAGTTGATAACCAATTTCTTATTTTTCAAACACCAATTCTTTTTTTTATTTTTTTTTTAGAGGCCACATTACATTTGAAGTGACTTTGAGAGGATAGATAGATAGATAGAGACAGACAGACAGACAGACGAGTTTCACAGGCCGGCCACTGTCACTGGCATACCAGAAGGCTGTGATGAGGACCTCTGGTTGCCATGATGACCATCGGGCTCTTGCGATAATGTCATGGGGGCGACGATCTGAAGGGAACCCCCTCCCTCTCCTAGCCTCCTAAATGTTGCGATCGATATAGATCAGGGCATTTAAGGAATTAAACAGCTGGAAGCGGTGCAGGCATTGCTTCCAGCAGCGATCACCTAAGCCGAGCACCCGGCAGCGATCGCACTGGTATAGCTCCTGTGCCACGCACGTGTGTTATGACATACCTATACATCGTTGGTTTGGAATACCTATCTGAAAATGACGTATAAAGACGTCAAATGTCGTGAAGGGGTTAAAAGCAGCTGTCTGACCAATACAGCCCATCATTATATACATATATAGTTACAAAGTTATTAAGGTTGAAGGAAGACTAAGTCCATCTAGTTCAACCCATAGCCTAACCTAACATGCCCTAACATGTTGATCCAGAGGAACGCAAAAAAACCCCATGTGGCAAAGAGTAAGCTCCACATTGGGGAAAAAAATTCCTTCCCGACTCCACATACGGCAATCAGACTAGTTCCCTGGATCAACGCCCTATCAAGGAATCTAGTATATATACCCTTTAACATTATACTTTTCCAGAAAGGCATCCAGTCCCCTCTTAAATTTAATTAATGAATCACTCATTACAACATCATACGGCAGAGAGTTCCATAGTCTCACTGCTCTTACAGTAAAGAATCCGCGTCTGTTATTATGCTTAAACCTTCTTTCCTCCAGACGTAGAGGATGCCCCCTTGTCCCTGTCAGCGGTCTATGATTAAAAAGATCAGCAGAAAGGTCTTTGTACTGTCCCCTCATATATTTATACATTAAAATAAGATCACCCCTTAGTCTTCGTTTTTCCAAACTAAATAGCCCCAAGTGTAATAACCTATCTTGGTATGGCAGACCCCCCAGTCCTCTAATAACCTTGGTCGCTCTTCTCTGCACCCGCTCCAGTTCAGCTATGTCTTTCTTATACACCGGAGACCAGAACTGTGCACAGTATTCTAAGTGTGGACGAACTAGTGACTTGTATAGAGCTAAAATTATGTTCTCCTCATGAGCATCTATGCCTCTTTTAATACATCCCATTATTTTATTTGCCTTTGTAGCAGCTGCCTGACACTGGCCACTGAATATGAGTTTGTCATCCACCCATACACCCAGGTCTTTTTCATTGACGGTTTTGCCCAGAGTTTTAGAATTAAGCACATAGTTATAAATCTTATTACTTCTACCCAAGTGCATGACCTTACATTTATCCCCATTAAAGCTCATTTGCCATTTATCAGCCCAAGCTTCTAGTTTACATAAATCATCCTGTAATATAAAACTGTCCTCCCCTGTATTGATTACCCTGCAGAGTTTAGTGTCATCTGCAAATATTGAAATTCTACTCTGAATGCCCCCTACAAGGTCATTAATAAATATGTTAAAAAGAAGAGGGCCCAATACTGACCCCTGTGGTACCCCACTGCTAACCGCGACCCAATCCGAGTGTGCTCCATTAATAACCACCCTTTGTTTCCTATCCCTGAGCCAGCTCTTAACCCACTTACACATATTTTCCCCTATCCCCATTATTCTCATTTTATGTATCAACCTTTTGTGTGGCACTGTATCAAAAGCTTTGGAAAAGTCCATATATACTACGTCCACTGGGTTCCCTTTGTCCAGTCCGGAACTTACCTCTTCATAGAAGCTGATCAAATTAGTCTGACATGAACGGTCCCTAGTAAACCCGTGCTGATACTGGGTCATGAGGTTATTCCTCTTCAGATACTCCAGTATAGCATCTCTCAGAATATCCTCCAGGATTTTAACCACAGTAGAGGTTAAGCTTACTGGCCTATAATTTCCGAGTTCAGTTTTATTCCCCTTTTTGAATATTAGCACCACATTTGCTATACGCCAGTCCTGTGGTACAGACCCTGTTATTATGGAGTCTTTAAAGATTAAAAATAATGGTCTATCAATGACTGTACTTAGTTCCTGCAGTACTCGGGGGTGTATCCCATCCGGGCCCGGAGATTTGTCAATTTTAGTGATTTTTAGACGCCGCCGTACTTCCTGCTGGGTTAAGCAGGTGACACTTAATGGGGAATTTTTGTTATCACTGATCGTATTGTCTGCCATGGGATTTTCTTGTGCAAATACTGATGAAAAAAAGTCATTTAGCATATTGGCTTTTTCCTCATCCACCATTTCCCCCAGACTATTTTTAAGGGGGCCAACACTTTCATTTTTTAGTTTCTTACTATTTATGTAGTTAAAAGAATATTTTGGCATTATTTTTACTCTCTCTCTGGCAATGAGTCTCTGTCTCAATTTTTGCTGCCTTGATTTGCTTTTTACAGAATTTATTTAATTTTCTATATTTATTTAATGCCTCATCACTACCTACTTCCTTTAATTCTCTAAATGCTTTCTTTTTGTCACTTATTGCACCTCTTACAGCTCTATTTAGCCATATTGGTTTCCTCCTATTTCTAGTATGTTTATTCCCATACGGTATATACTGTGCACAGGTCCTATCCAGGATGCTAATAAACGTCTCCCGTTTTCTTTGTGTATTTTTATGTCTCAGGATATTGTCCCAGTTAATTGCACCAAGATCATCTCTCATCCGTTGGAAATTTGCCCTCCTGAAGTTTAGTGTCCTTGTCACCCCTCTACTACACATCTTATTAAAGGAGACATGAAAACTTATTATTTTGTGATCACTATTCCCCAAGTGACCCCCAACCCTTATATTTGATATGCGGTCTGGCCTGTTGGTTAATATTAGGTCTAGCAGTGCCCCCCTTCTTGTTGGGTCCTGAACCAGTTGTGAAAGGTAATTGTCTCTCATAGTTGTCAAAAACCGATTACCTTTGCTGGAACTGCAGGTTTCTGTTCCCCAATCTATTTCAGGGTAGTTGAAGTCCCCCATAATAATGACTTCTCCTTGAGTCGCAGCTTCATCTATTTGCTTTACGAGGATATTCTCCATTGCTTCCATTATTTTTGGAGATTTATAACAAACTCCTATCAGTAATTTATTATTTTTTCCCCCTCCCCTTATCTCCACCCACAGGGACTCTACATTTCCATTAGATTCACCTATATTATCACGCCGGATGGGTTTTAAGGACGATTTTACATACAGACACACCCCACCCCCTCGCTTATCTGTACGGTCATTTCTGAACAGGCTATAGCCCTGCAAGTTAACAGCCCAGTCATGGCTCTCATCCAGCCATGTTTCAGATATCCCCACCATGTCATAATTATGCTCCAACAACATTAATTCTAATTCATCCATTTTGTTGGCGAGGCTTCTGGCATTAGTATACATGCACTTAATGTTCCTCTCTGCACCTCTATTCTTTCTTAAACTATTAACTGTTCTAACCCCACCCCCCATGCCACCGCCACCCCCGATTTCCTTATTTGTGGCCAGGTCTCTAT
Organism: Ranitomeya variabilis; assembly: GCF_051348905.1. Classification (NCBI taxonomy): domain Eukaryota; kingdom Metazoa; phylum Chordata; class Amphibia; order Anura; family Dendrobatidae; genus Ranitomeya; species Ranitomeya variabilis. Next base: position 103,806,946 of record NC_135235.1, read on the forward strand.
CTGCACTATCTTCCCCTCCTATAAATTGAATACCCTCCCCCCCAATCCCTAGTTTAAACACTCCTCCAACCTTCTAGCCATTTTCTCCCCCAGCACAGCTGCACCTTCCCCATTGAGGTGCAGCCCGTCCCTAGCGTAGAGCCTGTAGCCCACTGAGAAGTCGGCCCAGTTCTGCAGGAACCCAAACCCCTCCTTCCTACACCAAGTCTTGAGCCACTTATTAACCTCCCTAATCTCCCGTTGCCTCTCTGGCGTGGCACAGGCAGTATTTTGGAAAATACCACGTTGGAGGTCCTTGCTTTCAGCTTGCAGCCTAATTCCCTGAAATCGTTTTTAAGGACCTTCCACCTACCTCTAACTTTGTCATTTGTGCCAATGTGCACCATGACCGCTGGGTCCTCACCAGCCCCTCCCAGTAATCTGTCACCCCGATCAGCGATGTGTCGGACTCGAGCGCCAGGTAGGCAGCACACCGTCCGACGATCCCTGTCTTTGTGACAGATTGCCCTATCTGTTCCCCTAATAATTGAGTCCCCCACTACCAGCACCTGTCTGGCCTGCCCTGCTCTCCTATTTCCCTCCTTACTGGAGCAGTCACTCCTCCGGCATTCAGAGGACATGCCTGGCTGCAGCAGTGCTACCCCTGTACTGGCACCCCCCCCTCATCTGCCAACTTAGCAAGCTTATTGCGGTGTGCCAGATCAGGACTAGCCTCCCTGGCACTCTTCCCTCTACCCCGCTTCCTAACTGTCACCCAGCTAACTGCCTCACTATCCTGCAGCTCCATCCTACCATCCCCCCCTCATCTATCCCATTGAGCATCTGCTCAGTGAGCAGAAGGCTCCTCTCCATATTGTCTATGGATCTCAGTGTTGCCAGCTGCACATCTAGATCCAGAATCTGGGCTTCCAAATGCACAACGTGCTCACATCTCGCACAGCAGTATGCACCCTCGACCGGCTGGTCAAGGACTGCATACATGTGGCAAGATGTACACTGGATGGCATTAACAATAGTGGAGCACATTTCCTAATGGGGATTGCACCAGACAGAAACGTTAAATAAAAATAAATACAAAGTATTAATAAAATACAGACAGTAATTCAGCAATTCCTCCCTTGGAAACTCCCTGATTCCAAAGTCACTGAATCACAAGTCACACTTACCGCCGTTCACACTTACGCTCAGGTCACACTCAGCTCGCTCACACTCGCTGTGCTGAAGATTTAAAGATTTTTCTTTTCCCCTTAGCAACAATCCACCTTGCTGTTCAATGCTCTACTATTAGGGAATATGACCATCAAAACAAATGGTCATATGCTTGGGATTTACTATTGTTCGCCAGATTGAAAAGCAACTAAAACAGCTCCGGTGTTGATGAACTTGGCCATATATTACATGGTTGGCTATTCAGAGAAATGTATGGCTGGCTGCTAGTTCCCCCCAACACCAGCTTATTATTGGGATTGTCAGCAGACAGCCTGGCAGTAACGATCTGAATCATGACTAGGTTGCCTTTTGAAAAGGTGCCGTCTTGATAAGATACCCCATTTTAAAGTAAATCCCCAGGAAAACTCACATGTTCTGTGATCACTGAGATAACCTGGTGTTTGCTAATAAAGCCTCCCTTTCCTATAACAGCCTCTATTGTACGTCACCTGTATATCTTGGACTGGTCGGTCCAGAATTTCCTTCAGCAGGGGCAGGTCGTCCTGGACCATGGTGGTAACTTCACCTTCCTTGAACAGAGAGCTGAATCTCCCGGCTCGGCCCGCTATTTGCAGAGCTTGGGAAGTGGTGATCGTATCAATCTCTTTCTCCCCTTTCTCATTCACTGTCGGCTTTACCAAGGAATTAAAAATAATTCTCTTTATGCTCCTAACCGTAGAAATAGGAAAAATAAGAGTAAATCAGGATAGTTAGGCCAAAGGCATAGAACAAGAGAATGCTTTCGTAACCTAAGAGCTACTGTGACATTATGGTTGGCACAAGCGCAGAGACCAAGTGCAAGATAACAAGAATATTACAGGCCCCACCAACATCAGAAAGCTTCAGCCTGCGTGGAAAACTAGTCCAATTACAGTATAGTAAAACTCTGTTAACTGAAAAGAATGGCTTCCTGAAAGGATATCGTGAATTATTAGAAGAAAAAAATAAAAATAAATTACATATATTAATAAAAAAGTGACCTTTTGCAACAGATTCTCTCGGCACATTCATTTTGTTACGGTTTTAAAAAATTACACATTTTGTTATTTTCTGTGCTACAGAAAAGCAGTGCAGGTTAAAGCACTAAGCAACCGCTGACCGGTAAACATTCACCGCAGTTTAATAACCTGTTTACACAGGTAGGCCACAGTAAATGATCTGAAATAGGTAGCTCAGCACACAGGCTGCCATTGTTCTCAAGAGTCAGCCCTAACAAACAAAAAGTAAAAAAAAAATAAAAAGTCAGTCCTGCGTCCAGAGAGATATGCTCTTTCATGATGCGCAAAGGATCATTTCTCCTAATGAACATGCGTTTTGATTCTTTATCGGGTGATTGGCCCCCTGTTTCTTAAGAACACTTGTTCACGATAATCATTCAGTGTAAATTCAGCCTTACCCTTTAACACTTTCATACCAGCCATCTAACTTTTTACCTTCAATGGCTTCTGGGAGAATAATTCTGACTACATCCTATGGTGGAAATTAATTCAACTGTGAAAGTAGCTACATGTTATCAAGTGTCTCCTGACCTTGCCATTTATTTCAGTATATCTGGCTACAAATAAATCTGAACACTAGCCATAGGTCAGTTGTGCCCAGCCCAATAAAGTGATTGAAAGAGTATATAACGGAGCAGATATGCAGCTCACGAAGGTACTCCCCTATAATCATGAAGGGAAGCCAGAAAAAGGCGTTTGTGTGATTTTGAGCTGCTTTTCATTAAAAACATCTATCCTCAGGAAAATATATAATATTTTACAGTATTAATAAACATTTGATTACTAATTACATAGTTGTATATAAAGTAAAATTGTCAAAATTTGAACTTACAAGTTCAGCCCCATTCCAATGGCATCTGTGGCCACCAGGATATTGCAGGGATCATCTGGGTCATTAAATTTATTGGCCTGTGCTATTTTGGTACCTAAAAGAACAAAGTGATAATGGAAAATCAAAGGACCAATATCCTGACACAGAGGCGCTTTAGATTCAGGTATCTATAGAATACTGAAAGTTTGCTAGAATATTGGGCGAATATAGAAAAGGAGATTTTTGTGTACTCACCGTAAAATCTTTTTCTCCGAGTCAATCATTGGGGGACACAGGACGAATGGGTGTTATGCTGCTGCCACTAGGAGGACACTAAGTTAAACACACACAAAAGATTAACTCCTCCCCTGCAGTATACACCCACGGGCTGGACAATCCAGAGCCAGTTCGGTAACAAAGCAGTAGGAGTAAACCAGTTAAAAACAGTAAACATGTTATAGTCAAAACACGGACTGAAGAGAATAACCGAGCCAACTAGGCTAACAGGGAGGGTGCTGTGTCCCCCAATGATTGACTCGGAGAAAAAGATTTTACGGTGAGTACACAAAAATCTCCTTTTCTCCTAGGTATCAATGGGGGACACAGGACGAATGGGACGTCCCAAAGCAGTCCCTGGGAGGGTAACAAGAAGTTATAAATGCTGTGCGTGCCTACGAGCTACAGATGAGACACTGCCGCTTGTAGGATCCGCCTACCGACGGACGCGTCTGCCGAAGCCTGAGAGTGCACATGGTAGTGCTTCGTGAATGTATGCAAGCTGGACCATGTAGCAGCCTTGCAGACCTGTGCAGCCGATGCCTGGTGCCGGATGGCCCAGGACGCGCCGACTGACCGGGTAGAATGAGCCTTGATCCCCGGAGGTGCGGCGTGACCCTTGACACGGTAGGACTCTTGGATGGCGGAACGAATCCACTTGGCAATGGAGGCCTTGGAAGCGGGCAGACCCTTCCGTGGCCCCTCCGGAAGAACGAACAAGGCGTCTGACCTACGGAGAGACGCCGTTCTGGAGACGTAACGTTTGAGACCCCTCACTAAGTCCAAAGTGTGGAGAGCCCTTTCCGTGCGGTGGGAAGGAGCAGGGCACAGTGAGGGAAGGACAATTTCTTCATTAAGATGGAAAGAGGAAACGACCTTCGGAAGAAAAGTCGGACATGTCCGCAGAACTACCTTGTCCTGGTGGAAAACGAGGAAAGGCGGTTGGCACGACAGAGCTGCCAGCTCAGAGACACGTCTAATAGACGTGACAGCCACGAGGAAGGCGACCTTCCACGACAAGAACAGCAAGGACACCTCATGCAAGGGCTCAAAGGGGGGCTCTTGAAGAGCACAGAGGACCAGATTCAGGTCCCATGGTTCCAAGGGCATTTTGTAAGGCGGAACCATATGAGAAACTCCCTGGATGAAGGTTTTGACTTGCAGTCTGTTTGCAATCCTTCTCTGGAAAAGAACCGAGAGAGCAGAAATTTGGCCCTTAAGAGAGCTAAGGGCAAGGCCCAAGTCCACGCCTGATTGAAGGAATTCCAAAATGTGAGGAATAGAAAAACGGAGGGGAGAACGTCTCCGATCCCTGCACCAGGCGAAGTATGCCTTCCAGGCGCGGTGGTAGATGCGCATGGAAGAAGGCTTGCGTGCGCGGAGCATGGTAGATATAACCGTCTGGGGCAGCCCCTTCTGCCTCAGTACCCAGGACTCAACGGCCACGCCGTTAAACACAGGGCCTCTGAGTTCGGGTGGTAAATGGGCCCTTGAGACAGGAGGTCTGCGCGGCTCGGCAGCCTCCAAGGTACGTCTGAGACCAATTGTACCATCTCGGCGTACCATGTCCTGCGTGGCCAGTCCGGAGCGATGAGAATTACTGGAATCCGTTCTGCCTTGATCTTCCTGATCACCTTCGCCAGAAGGGGAATTGGAGGAAAGATGTATGGGAGTCTGAAACCCTGCCATGAGAGGACGAGAGCGTCGGCTCCGAGGGCTGAGGGGTCGTGAGACCTGGCCACGAAAACGGGAACCTGGCAATTCAGGCGAGATGCCATTAGATCCACGTCCGGAGTCCCCCATCGAGAACATATCTGGTGAAAGACTGCGGGATGGAGAGACCACTCTCCGGGATCGAGACTGTGGCGACTGAGAAAGTCCGCTTCCCAGTTTTCCACGCCTGGGATGTAAACTGCTGAGAGTATGGAGTGGTTGGTCTCGGCCCAGCGGAGAATGAGCGTTACCTCGGCCATGGCCGCTTTGCTGCGAGTGCCCCCTTGGCGGTTGATATAGGCTACCGCAGTGGCGTTGTCGGACTGGACTCTGACCGCGCGGCCGGAAAGGAACGGATGAAACTGGCGGAGAGCCAGTCTGATTGCCCGAATCTCTAAGATGTTGATGGGCAGCTGGGATTCCTGCAGGGACCAGCGACCCTGAGTCGAGTGGCGTTGGAACACTGCACCCCATCCGAAGAGACTGGCGTCCGTTGTGACAACCAGCCAGTGCACCGGAAGGAAAGACTTCCCCCGAGTCAGGGAGGACCTCTTGGTCCACCACCTAAGAGACTGCCTGATTGGGCGAGAGAGCAGGAGACGGCGGTCGAGCGAGGCGGGATTCCTGTTCCATACTGCTAGAAGGGCATGCTGTAGGGGACGGAGGTGAAAAACAGCAAAAGGCACTGCCTCCATCGCCGCCACCATCCTGCCGAGTACCCTCATGGAGAAGCGTAGGGAGTGAGGGCGAGGTTGGATAAGCTTTCGGACTTCTCTCTGTAGAGTGGAAACCTTTTCCAGAGGTAGGAGTACTAGACCCTGAGAGGAGTCTAGGATCATTCCCAGGTAGGATATGGTTTGAGCCGGGACCAGGGAAGATTTTTTGAAGTTGATTTTCCAACCCAGGCGCAAAAAGGTATTTATGGTGACGTCTACTGCTTCTGAGCAGGATCGAAAAGAGGAGCCCTTTATGAGAATGTCGTCCAAGTAGGGCAACACCACTATGCCTCGAGCATGGAGAATGGCCACGGCAGCTGTCATGACCTTGGTAAACACCCGAGGAGCGGTGGCCAGCCCGAAGGGTAGGGCAACAAACTGAAAATGGTGCCCCTGGACCGCGAAGCGGAGGAAGCGCTGATGAGACGGTAGGATGGGAATGTGCAGGTAAGCGTCTTGAACATCTAGAGATGCAAGGAACTCGCCCTCTTCCAGAGAGGCAATTACCGAGCGGAGGGACTCCATGCGGAATTGACGTACGCGAACGTACTTGTTGAGAAGCTTGAGGTCTAATATTGGACGTACTGATCCGTCCTTCTTTGGTACGATGAAAAGATTGGAATAGAAACCTTGGTACCTCTCGTTCTGAGGTACCGGGATGATGACCCCGTCTTCCCATAGCGACTTTATGGCCTGGAAATACTGACGGACCCTTGCTCTGGGAGGAGGGGACTGGAAGAAACGAGATGGGGGAAGAGGACAAACTATCTTGTAACCGAAGGACACTAGGTCGCGGACCCATCGGTCGGGAACTACCGAGAGCCACGCGTCCCGAAAAAAGAGTAGGCGGCCGCCAACTCTGTCGGTGTCCTTCGGCATTTGCCAAAAGTCATTGAGGTGGAGACCTGTTAGGTCTGGGCCCTCGGGATCCCTGTTGTCTGGGTCTGCCTCTCCAGGAGGGAGAAGGTTTGTAAGACGGCTGGGAGGCTCTGTCCTTGCGCTGACCTCTCCCGACGCCGGGTGGCGCGGAGGAGGGATTGGACCAATTGGAGCTAAAACGGAAATATCGGCCTCGGCCCTGTTGGTTGCGAAAGGGCCGAAAAGTTCGTTGCTGGGGAAGGAATTTGCTCTTTCCTCCTGTGGAGTCTGCGATTATTTTGTCTAGTTTGTCCCCAAAAAGGCGTTCGCCCTGGTATGGAAGAGACGTGAGGGATTTTTTGGAGCCCGAGTCCGCCTTCCAGTCCCTGAGCCAAAGGGATCTGCGGATCGTGACAGCATTGGCCGCTGCCTGTGAGGCACAGTTGGCCGCGTCTAAGGATGCGGAAACTACGAAGTCCCCCGCTCTGGCAATCTGAGTGGTCAGGTGTGAAATTTCGGGGGGTAAGTCGGCACGTAGTGCTGTAGAGGTTAAAGACTCGGCCCAATGGGTCATGGCTTTTGCAACCCACGTGACGGCAAACGAAGGAAAGAGAGAAGCCGAGGAGGCTTCAAAAGCCGAACGAGCCATCTGTTCAATTTGTCTATCAGTGGGATGCTTGATGGACGCACCCTCGGAGGAAGATAGAACCGCCTTGGTGGCTAGCCGCGACACTGGCGGGTCCACGGAGGGTGACTGAGACCACTCCTTAGCTAGGTCCTGAGCAAACGGATACTTCAATTGCATAGCCTTCTGACCTGAGAAACGTTTATCCGGACGGACTCTATGGAGATCAACAATGTCCTTGAATTGAGGGTGCGTAGGAAAAAATTTATGAGCCTTTGTGGTTCGCCCGAATGACACGGGATGAGCCGCCTTGGACGGGGTTTCCTCCTCTAACTGTAGCGTCTGACTTACAGAGTCTATGAGAGAATCTAGGGTCTCTTGATCGTGATGATACTCTGGGGAACAGGACGCGTTGGATGCGTCGTCCAGGAAGGATTCCCTGCTATGAGTCGGGGATGAGTGGCGAGAGACATCGCTCTCTGAGCCGGAGGGCTGATCACGGACCGGAGATATTACCCTGGACCTCTTTTTAGATGAGTGAGGGCTTCTGGAAGCGGTACGACCTCTAGGCCGAGAGGGGTTCTTAGACCGCGTTACATCATCCGTGGAAGTGCCCTGGGTAAGGGACGGCTCACGGAGGGACTGTATCGTCCTTTCCAAGGATGCCACAGATCGAGCAAGGGAGGACGCCCATGCGGGGGTACTAGGCTCGCTACATTCCGGGACAGAGGCCGGAGTATCCTGTGCCGCAGACATTTCGCAGGCGGTGCACAGCGGAGCAGTGTGACCTCGGGGCAGAGATACCTTGCAGGAGGTGCACACAGCAAAAATAACAGAGTGGGTCTTTCCAGTCCGTTTTTGCTTAGACTGTGACATATTTGTGATTAAGAGAGCGTACTGGCAGGGGGGGGGAGACAATCCTACTGAGTGCGTCTCACCAAAGTCCTGCGGTGGCCTGGCAGGTAGATCCTGAAGTCCTGTGCGCTGCAGAGCCACCAGCGTACTTCCCGGTCCAAGATGGCCGCCGAGATGTGAGAAGGGCGCTTCTCGGGAACGAGAAGCGCCCAGGGAGGGGGCGTGTCATGGGCGGGCGTTGGCGTGCATGTAGGCGGGCGCTGGAGTCCGGCCCGGGCCGGGTTGCCAATGCGCCAACGGAGCGCCGGATTGCCCGCCGTGCCCCCTCAGAAGTACAACGCTGCCCCGCGGCTGCAGAGCCGCATTAGTAAGAGAGTAAGGGGCCCCCTCCTGTCAGCTCGTCGGTCCCCGCACTTACCCTGTGCGATGGAACCGATGCTCCATCCACCTTCACCTTGGTAGGGAGAGGGTGGAGAGCTTCTGCCGCCGTGCGTCATCCGCTATATTCAGTGGTGATGCAGTGGGCGGCTGCACGGACGCCATGTCAATCTGTCCGGCTGTGCCCTGGCTCCAGGAAACTTAGGTGGATGATTAGTCCCCGTGGTCGCCTGAGAGGGAGGGAGGGAGATCGGAACGCTAAGGAACCGTCGCCACACTGAAACGTGAGCCAGGGCTGGCATCCATCGTCGCGGGAAAGGATACAGGAGGAACGCTCCATGTACTTGCCCGTTGTTGGTGCGGGAGAGATCAGAGCTGAAAATTTGCCTGTCGCTCCCTTCTCTCCGTTAAATCCAAAAATTGGTGGGGTCCAGAGGACCCAAGTGCCTCCTGAGACACTAAGTAAGAACTGGCTCTGGATTGTCCAGCCCGTGGGTGTATACTGCAGGGGAGGAGTTAATCTTTTGTGTGTGTTTAACTTAGTGTCCTCCTAGTGGCAGCAGCATAACACCCATTCGTCCTGTGTCCCCCAATGATACGTAGGAGAAATTATTGTAATTTATTTTTAAAGCACAATTAAGAGTGCTAGATATATATAATACAATAAACAAACAGTGATACACTGGTACACGGGAGAGGATCCTGCCCTTACGGCTTATAATGTATAGAGTAATGGAGAAGGAGACAGTAGGTCAGGGGACGGAGGTGGCAGCGGGGTTATTGACGGTTGTACGCTCTCCTGAAGAGATGGGGTTTCAGAAGGTTTCAATTGTGGGAGACAGCCCTTTAAAATACAGTGCTCTAAAAATAAGGGCCATTGTAAGGCTACGTTCACATTTGCGTTGCATCGGGCGCAGCCGCGGCGACGCACGAGTCATGCGCCCCTATATTTAACATGGGGGGCGCATGGACATGCGTTGTCTAGCGTTTTGTGACGCATGCATCATTTTTGGCGCAACTGTCAGGGCGCAGACAACGCTGCATGATGCAGTTTTTTGGCGTCAAAAAAATGAACGCATGAGTCACAAAACGCTGCGTTATGCATGCGTTGTGCGTTGCGTCGCCGACGCTGCGCACAACAACGCAAATGTGAACGTAGCCTAAGAAACACATTATGCAAGTCTTATTGAGAGGATTCAGCAAGCAGCTCCGATTAGAAGGGGCGATTCTAACAACACGTACACACCTTAGGGCGCAGTCAGACAGCCGTATAAATCGGAACGCAGTGCATGGACTGGCTGGTGGCTCTCCCGACCCGAACGTGACAGCCGCATAGAAATACATAAAGCGGTCACGCTCGGGAGAGCAGCTGGCCAATCCCGCGCACTGCGTTCCGATTCATACGGCCATCTGACTGCGCCCTTATAAATGCTCGTTAAGTGTCACTCTCTTATGTTATGGGGGAACATATATCGTTTTCAAGCAAAGAACAGAAGGACTCACCTGGAGGAAGGCTGCCATAGATTACAGCACATTCTAAACCCCGTGCCTCGATCTGCCGGCTCACAGAGAAGATGTCGTTCTTATTGAAACAAACTATACAGTCGCCAGGTCGGAGATTATTCAGTGACTGGAGCGCATGATCCAAAATCTTAAGAGATGTCAGTCTTTCATAATTCCGTACCTCAAAAGACAAAAAAGGAGATTTTGTATACTCACCGTAAAATCTTTTTCTCCGAGCCACTCATTGGGGGACACAGGACCATGGGTGTTATGCTGCTGCCACTAGGAGGACACTAAGTAGACAGAAAGATTAACTCCTCCTCTGCAGTATACACCCCTTCACGGGATACAATTTCAACCAGTTCGGTAGTAAAGCAGTAGGAGCATGAACAAAGACAAACTATGTCAAAACCAAGAAGTAACAACAAGCCAAAAAAAAAAAAACAGGCTAACAGGGTGGGTGCTGTGTCCCCCAATGAGTGGCTCGGAGAAAAAGATTTTACGGTGAGTATACAAAAATCTCCTTTTCTCCTACGCCTCATTGGGGGACACAGGACCATGGGACGTACAAAAGCAGTCCCTGGGTGGGGAGCAATATGCTAATACCCCATGTACCACTGGCCTACGGCTTAAGGAACTGCCGCTTGCAGAATGCGCCTGCCAAAGGCGGCGTCTGCAGAAGAGATAGAATGAATGTGGTAATGCTTGGTAAAAGTGTGCAAACTGGACCACGTCGCAGCCTTGCAGACCTGCTGTGCTGACGCCTGGTGCCGGATGGCCCACGAGGCGCCCACCGACCGAGTAGAATGGGCCTTGATCCCCTCTGGGATAGGAACACCTTTGACACGATAGGATTCTTGAATGGCCAACCGAATCCATTTAGCCAGAGTGGCCTTTGAAGCGGGAGAACCCTTCCTGGGCCCCTCTGGAAGTACGAACAGGACGTCCGACGTGCGGAAGGGAGCCGTCCTCGAGACGTACCGACGAAGAGCCCTCACCACATCAAGAGTGTGTAGAGCCTTTTCGATGCGATGGGCTGGTGCCGGGCAGAACGAAGGCAGAACAATCTCCTCATTGAGGTGGAAAGAAGAGACAACCTTGGGCAAAAAGGTGGGAGAGGTCCTCAATACTGCCTTGTCCGGATGAAAAATTAGAAAAGGGAGGGCGGCAGGAGAGTGCAGCCAACTCCGAAACCCTTCTGATGGATGTAATGGCTACAAGGAAGACTACCTTCCAAGAAAGGAAGGTCAAGGAAACGTCCTGTAGTGGTTCGAAGGGAGTCTCCTGAAGAGCTCCGAGAACCAAATTAAGATCCCACGGATCCAAGGGCGATTTGTAGGGAGGCGCCACACGGAAAACTCCCTGGAAGAAAGTTTTTACCGGCAACCTATTGGCAATCTTCCGCTGGAAAAGGACTGACAAAGCCGAAACCTGACCCTTTAGGGAGCTAAGGGCAAGTCCCGACTCTAGTCCAGACTGAAGAAACTCTAGTATGGAAGGGATAGAGAATACCAGAGGAGATCGTCCCTGAGCATCCCCCCATGAGAAAAAAATTTGCCAGGTACGGTGGTAACTGCGCATGGAAACAGGTTTCCTGGCTCTGATCATGGTGGAGGACACCTTGGGAGTGAAACCCGCTTGGCCTAGAATCCAGGACTCAACGGCCAAGCCGTCAAAGACAGGGCCCCTGAGTTCTGGTGGTAAATCGGGCCCTGTGAAAGAAGATCCACGTGATCTGGAAGACGCCAGGGGACATCGGCTACCAGCTGAACCAGTTCGGCGTACCATGCCCGACGCGGCCAGTCTGGCGCAACGAGAATCACTGGCACCCCCTCTGCCCTGATCTTTTTGATGACCCTCGGTAGCAGGGGAAGAGGAGGAAAAATGTACGGGAGGCGGAATTGGCGCCAAGGCAAGACCAGGGCGTCTACTCCGAGGGCCCGTGGGTCGAGGGACCGAGCAAAGAACTGAGGAACCTTGTTGTTCATCCTGGAAGCCATGAGATCCACATCCGGGGTCCCCCAGCGATGGCAAATCTGCTGGAAGACCTCCGGGTGAAGGGACCACTCTCCAGAGGCGAGGCCCTGGCGGCTGAGAAAGTCCGCCGCCCAATTCTCCACACCTGGAATGTGGATCGCCGAGATGGGCGAATGGTTTGACTCCGCCCAATGAAGGATGTGAGACACCTCGAGCATGGCCGTCCTGCTGCGGGTTCCGCCCTGACGGTTGATGTACGCCACGGCCGTGGCGTTGTCGGACTGGATTCTGACTGGGTGACCTGCCAGAAGGCGGTGAAACTGGAACAATGCTAGCCTGATAGCTCGAATCTCGAGGATATTGATGGCAAGGCGAGACTCTTGAGTGGACCACCGCCCCTGGGCTGTGTGATGGTTGAAGACCGCTCCCCAGCCTATGAGACTGGCATCGGTGGTCACCACCAGCCACCGTACTGGGAGAAAGGACTTTCCCTGGGTTAGGCAGGACTTCAGCGTCCACCACCTGAGGGTCTTCCTGACCCGTGGGGACAGGATGAATCGGCGGTCAAGGGAGGACGGGTTGCCGTCCCAAGCCGACAGTAGCGCATGCTGCAGGAGACGGAGGTGAAACTGCGCAAATGGGACCGCTTCCATGGCAGCTACCATCTGCCCGAGAACTCGCATGCTGGTACGAATGGAGTGGGAGACTGGACGGGAAAGACTGAGCTCCCTGCTGCAAGGCCAAAGCCTTGTCTTGAGGGAGTATGACCAGACCGCGGGAAGTGTCCAGTATCATCCCCAGGAAAGAGATCTGTTGAGCTGGAATTGGAGAAGATTTTTTGAAGTTTATCTTCCATCCCAGGCGAGTAAGAGTATCCACCGTGAGAACGACGGACTCTTCACACGCTGGGTAGGAAGGACCCTTTATCAGTAGGTCGTCCAGGTACGGAATTACCACCACTCCCCTGGAATGAAGAATGGCCATGGCAGCCGCCATGACCTTCGTGAAGACTCTGGGAGCGGTGGCGAGACCGAAGGGCAAGGCCACAAATTGGAAGTGTTCCCCGCGAAAAGCGAAGCGGAGGAACTGCTGATGCGGAGGGAAGATTGGTATGTGCAGGTAGGCATCCTTGATGTCTATGGATGCCAGGAATTCTCCTGTTTCCATAGACGCGACCACAGAACGGAGGGACTCCATCCTGAAGTGACGGATTTTTACGAATCTGTTTAGTAGCTTCAGGTCTAGTATCGGACGTAGTGATCCGTCCTTCTTTGGGACCACGAATAGATTCGAATAGAAACCCTTGAATCTTTGTTCTAGGGGGACCGGAATGATGACTCCGTCCCTTTGTAGTGCCCGTATTGCCTGGAGAAACGCAGTGGCCTTTGACCTTTGAGGGCAAGACTGGAAGAAGCGCGTAGGGGGGGGGGGGGGGGGGGGAAAGAAAATTCTATTTTGTATCCGGTGGACACCAGTTCTCTGACCCACTCGTCGGAAACGACTGAGAGCCAGGCTTGGCGGAACAAGAGCAGGCGTCCGCCTACTTTGTTGGTGCCCACCGGCTGTTGCAAGGAGTCATTGGGCGGAGGATCCATGGGATGTGGATCCCTTAGACCCGGGTGGTTTAGGCCTGGGTCTCCAGTTGCGATTAGGTCTGTAAGAGACCTGGGTGCCTCGGCCACCGCGCGAACCACGTCCTGATGCGGAGGTAGAGGATGTAGAAGACCAGTTGGCATTGGGACGAAAAGCCCGAAATGGAGGTTGCTGCTGGTACCGAAAGGGCCGGGTAGGTTTTTTCTGGGGGAGAAATTTACTTTTTCCTCCGGTAGCATCCGAGATCATTTGGTCCAATTTTTCTCCAAATAATCGACCAGCCTGGTAAGGCAGGGCTGTTAGAGAACGCTTGGAAGCCGAATCTGCTCGCCAATCCCTGAGCCACAGGGCTCTCCTGATGGAGATTGCATTGGCGGCTGCCTGTGCAGCGCAATTGGCTGCGTCCATAGAGGCGTTGACGATGAAGTCTCCGGCCTGCGCTATCTGGTTAACCAGGATGCTGGCTTCTGGAGGTAAGTCACTGGCTTGGATGGTAGAGGAAAGAGTCTCGGTCCAGGAGACCATAGCCTTCGCCACCCAGGAGGCGGCGAAGGACGGAAAGAGAGACGCTCCTGTGGCCTTGAAGGCGGAACGAGCCAGATAATCAATCTGGCGATCGGAGGGGTTCTTAACGGAGGAACCGTCCGAAAGAGACAGGATGGTCTTGGACGCGAGGTGTGACACAGCAGGATCCACTGAGGGAGACTGCAGCCAGTCCTTGATTAATTCCCTAGAAAAAGGGTATTTTGCCTCAATGGACTTTTGTCCCATGAAACGTTTATCTGGGTGATCCCTATGTTTTTGTACAATCTCCTTAAAGTAAGGGTGGGTGACAAAAACCTTTTGAACACGTTTAGTCCTTTTGAAAGACACCACGTGTTCGGGTTCCGATACGGAGTCCTCAGTCACTTTCAGGGTCTGGTTGACCGCCTCGATGAGAGAGTCGAGAGACTCTTGGGAGGAGGGGGAGTCCTGAACATAGGAAATGTCGGACTCATATTCAGAGTTATCAGAGGTTGGGGAAGGGGACCGGGAAGCAGAGCTTGCAGGCACTGAAGGGCCCGCTAGCTCATGGTCAGGGGATGAAACGTGAACACGTTTTCTAGAGCCCCGGGTAGAAAGTGACCGGGTACACCCCCTGCTGGTAGACGGATCCATACCGTCGTCTGAATCCTCCGCGGTCCGACCTGGAGAGGGGCCCCTGAGGGAGTCAATTGCCCTGGCTAGGGAAGCCACAGATCGTGACAGAGAGGCTGCCCACTCAGGGGGGCTAGGCTCTACAGGGTCGACGGCTGCGGCATCGGCGACAGTACCAGCGGCGGCAGGAGGCGGCTGCACAGAGGGCGAGGCACAATCCGCACACATTGGGCTACTGTAGGCACGGGGTAGGGCCGTATTGCAAGTGGCACATACAGTGAAAAACACTGTGTGCTTCTTGTTACCCTTTTTAGTCTCCTTGGATTGAGACATAGTGCCTTTGGAACAGAGCGGGCAGTATACGCCGGGAAGGGGTTAAGCCTTCTTGAAGCAGCTTACCCACGGTCCAGACTGTGTCCCCAGGGAGAGATATGGCGGTGGAGCGCTGTAGAAGCGTGGGCTCCGTGCACAGAGATGTGGAAATATGGCCCCCGAGATTTGGAAGGCGCTTCTCGTCCCAGGCGAGAAGCGCCGGTGTAGGGGGCGGAGCTACGGCCGTGGGCGGGATTTTCCCACTGCGGCCTACTCTGGCTGAAGAAGCCGGGGACTAAATTTTTGGGGCCTGCCGGCGATGTGCGGCCGCGGCCGCGACGGAGCTTTCTGAACCTCCGCCCAGCACCGCCGACCCCCGGTCGGCGGCGCCTCTCCCCAGGGACCCGGACCGCATAACTGCGCACAACTGCCGCACACGGGGGAGCTGGGGGGGAATGTACTTACAGCCGTGGTGCTCCCCGGTTCTCACATCTGCAGTCTGTGAGGGTGTGAACTCAATCCATGCACCCTGGATGGGGATGGAGAGGCCCCTGAAGCATCCTCGTCTGATCAGAGGGGTTTGTGCGGCACATCTTCCCCTCCGGCTGCATTTTCTCCTGAGCACAATGCTCTATTGCAGGCGGGAGGGGGGGGTTAAATCGGGACCGTATAGGAACCGTTGCCCCGGCGCAAGCTTTTCGTGCGCCATACGTCGCAGGAGAGGGACGGGGAGGTATACTCGCCGTGCTCGCCTGTTGCTGGTTCGGGGGAGAGCGGGTCCCATAAAAAAGGATCCGTCGCCCCCTTCACTCCGTTGAATAAAAAATAAAAATTCACAGAAAAATTAAAATTAAAATTAAAATAAGAAAGTTGGGGTCTGAAAACAGACCCAAGTGCCTCCTACAGACACTAAGCAAGAACTGGTTGAAATTGTATCCCGTGAAGGGGTGTATACTGCAGAGGAGGAGTTAATCTTTCTGTCTACTTAGTGTCCTCCTAGTGGCAGCAGCATAACACCCATGGTCCTGTGTCCCCCAATGAGGCGTAGGAGAAATAAGGACACTGTATACAATACAAGTGCAGAGCAATCAGTTAGGGGGTCTCTAATTTACCCCGTTATTCAACATAAGGCCGCCCTATCCATGATCAATGTCACATGTAATCTAATCACGGCGGCCACAGGAATCTGCCGGTGACAAATACTATACCTCTGCGTGCCTCAGACTTTACATACACGTTTTTTTCTTCCTCAAAGAGTTTTGCAAAAAGACAAAATTCTGGCATACGACATAGTATGCGAAGTTACAGAGGCATCAAACGACGGAAGTCGAGGCACCATCATTATTATGTGACAACAAGCAGCCATTATTAAAGAAAAATGTATTGCATGTGTTAACGTTTAGAAAGAATTTGCAGCACAACTTCTATATTAAATTATTATTATTTATTTATTTTATTTTTTTTTATGGGGACAAATACATCCCATCCTTTAAAAGGCAAATCTAGGCAAGGTATCTAATGCAGCTCTCAGGTCTGGAGAACTTCAATAATCCACCAGGTACCTAACAAGTATAATATATTTTGCAGGACTATAGCAAAAACTAAAGTCTTTACACTGCTGATATCTGTAGCTATTCTTACTCCTGATCTCTATACGGAGCAACTAGAAAAGAAACCAAACGTAATGTAATGTTACCTCTACTTCTTCACCAGTTGTGTACATCAGCTCGGTCACTAAATTAATAGCGGCCATCTCCCCACATACATGGATTTCTTGAGCACAGATGCCTGAAACAGAAAATTCAACAGCTTCAATTAAAAAAGAAGAAAAAGATCAGAAAAGGATAAGGGAGCACAGAGAGAGGAGAAAAGGGAACAAAAGGAGGATTAGGAAAGGGGAAATAATAATGTAGAATACCTAGAAGTGCTCTTGTCCAAGCCCAACCTCTACCAGGATCTCTTATCATCTGAATCTCATCTATCACAGCTACCTCATCTTAAACAAATATAAAGAAAGAAACATCATTGTATCATAATACCGCAATACGGATGCAGCGTTTTAGTTGCACAGGAGGTTGCTTACAAGGTGTGATCACGCTGCACATCTCCACTGTGCACGCAGCGTGTGACGAAGCCTTTCCTTCTGGATCTACATAGATCAGCTCCTCTCCTGTGATTAAATCACATGGAACACCCTGCAGAAAGAAGAAAATACAGGATAGACACTAAATGAATTGAATTGTTTTCATCATTTCAGACTGAGAAAACACAGGAAGGTGAATGCTCTGTTAGAAGCAATACGTCAATTCTAGCAGAAAAGATAAATTACAATATTAAAAAGGGAAAAAAAATTCTCACAGCATCATTGCTCTTCTTGTAAATCTCATGCGCAAGCAGTTTTAATGGGCCACAATATATCCCAGATTTGGCCCCCATGTATCTCTGGATCGCATGATATGTTTTGCCACTGTTCGTGGGTCCAGCGTGAAAAATAATCTTGCGCTGAATTGCTCTTGCTTCAGGATACCTATATCAAAAATCACAAAAAGATGGGTCACACTGATAAATCTGAAAACCGCACATTAGCAAACTAATTCATACACCGCATATGATGGGGTCAAGAGTGTCAGAAGAATGCTTCTGACACTCTTGACCCCATCAAATGCTGTGTATGAGCGATGGCAGCCAAATGGGGGAAAAAAAACAAAAAACCCACATACCAATTAGGAGGTAATCTCAAGTCGCTTATTTTCCGAAGATCCTCCATACAATCCAGCATTGGGAAGACCTGCCTCGCATGCCTCATGAAGAATGGGAAAATATCATCCATGTGACCTAAATAAAGAAGGACACCATGTTTCAAGAAGGGCAGCTTCAATGCAAGCAACTTAGCAAAGAAGTCAGCAGTGGCACACTGATTTATTGTCCAAATGTTGGGCAACGACCAAAATAGTATAAAGAGGTTGTCCAAAACTTTAGCATTACTGACCTATTCTTAGAACAGGTCATCAATGTGTTTGGACAGTGGCTGCGGGGGGGTACTAAACATCTTCCTCCTATTGATTTGAACAGAGGGCAGATGTGTAGTACGCAGCTGTGGCCAATGTCAGTTGATGGCCAATTCCGCAAGTGAGAATATTTTAACTGGAGGCTGCTGATAACAGCTGATCAGCAGGGGTGCCGGACCCTGACCCATCAGACATTGATCACCCATCCTAAGGATAGGTCATCAATGCTAAAGTAGAGGACAACCTCTAACTTTTCAGAAACACTTCATTTACGGAGGTCAGAGAGTTTGATTCTCTACCAATCATTAGAACAGAGAGGTCCCAATGGATTTTTACTTTAGTGATTCAGACCACTACATTTTTACAACACTCCATGTATGTCTTTAAAAAGTCCAGCAATATTTACTTTGGAGATCAGCTAGATAAAAGCCAGAAGGCTGTACTTCTTCAATGGCTCTACATTACAGTGGTCTCTGTTCACAGACCTCCAGATGACAAATGTGATGGGGAGCAATAAAGTATTGAACATGTGTATATAAGAAAAGGAGCCGTTCTTTATGAATTGTGGTACACATACCAACTCCACAGCAAATATCGTTCAAGACAATGTGCAGATCCACCTGCAGAGGGTCACTTTCCATAACATATCTCCTGAAGCTGATAAAAGCTTGATGAAAAAGACGAGCTGTAAGAAAATAAGACTTCAAATCAATTTGTGTGAACTGCTGTTTGCACCTCTTAAGTTACAACATGTATTCACTGTATTCACATTCTGCACAACTCTGTGTCCTGCTTGGAATCTGTCAGTCCTAGGAAATAAAGGTGCAAAATGCTCCTTACAGAAAGGGAAAGAAAACGGGTAACTAAAAGATGTGAGATCACATCATCAAGCAGCCAGAAGAAGTTTACATGACATAACAAAAAAATAAATAACAATATATCTCAGGCTTCAAGACATTTTGTAAGTCACCAACACTGCCATTTATCTACCATTAACATGTATGGCATTGAAAAGATAAGAAAACCAGCAAGAGGTGGAGAAGCAGAGGGGATACTGGGAACAGAGAGGCATGGTGGATATTCAGACTTAATACCACAGTACCTCTAGGGTTAAATCTAAAGAAGGACATGGTGCTGCACTATTAGTTTTCACCATGTCCTCTCCGGTTTCTTAATGTTCCCTCTGAACATGTATGTAGTATGAAACCGATCAATAACAATGTCTACAGCCAAATGTTGAACCATACGATATTATGTATTGATTAAACCACGATCTAAAAATATATTTGAATAATAATAACAACAACAATATTGTGGCTAAATATTACTAAAGCCTTAACACCATCTGAATTGAAATAATGTCTCATGATTATCACTCACACTCTAGAAGAATACATCTGATCAGTGTCTTATCCAATTATTAAATGTCAAAAAAAAAATTCACAAACTGTAATATCCATATAAATGGGTATACTTTCATTCTATATATTTAGTATAATAATACTAAAGTACGATAAATCCTAAATATCCTAATATCCAGGTATAGTCCCAGTTGGACTTAGCGCTACAATTGTGGACATGATCTGATCATCTTCTGTTATCAGTATTATTATAAACATCTTAAAAACAAATCATTTATCTAGAGCCCGATCATATGGACTATTCCATAGTAATCCAAAGCAAAAAAAGAGAATTTGTAACCGGCACTGACAACGTAATGTGTTCAAGCAATCTCCTGTGTGATCTTATGTGGAGTACACGCCTTTGCCTCCATTCAAGATTCAGTGGTGCTCAGCATTATGTCTGTGTAAATCCATGAATATGCCAAATGAAGAAAAGAAATGCGGCACTCACCATTCATCTTCAGCTAAAAAATCCTTTATTTAGCACTTTAAAACTTCCAAAGCATATTGCGGCATCGGCAGCATAATACGAGGGAGCGGGGAGTGAGAAAGGTGGACGATGGCCGTTTCGTGCTTGAGCGCTTCTACGGGTCCATGTGTAGACCTGTAGAAGCGCTCAAGCGCGAAACGGCCGTCGTCCACCTTTCTCACTCCCCGCTCCCTCGTATTATGCTGCCGATGCCGCAATATGCTTTGGAAGTTTTAAAGTGCTAAATAAAGGATTTTTTAGCTGAAGATGAATGGTGAGTGCCGCATTTCTTTTCTTCATTTGGCATATTCCATAGTAATGTTAGATTTTAAACCCTTTTTGTACATATTCACTTTTTAGTACAAAGTCTTAGCAGTGCGTGCTTTGTGAATGAAGGTTTAATTATTCATGATAATTAATTAAGCAAGGGTGGCTACACTGAAATACAAAATTACTTAAATGCACTGTTAAAATTAGGTAGCATGATGAAGGGTGCTGCGACACCTGAAAAGCGATGATAGCGCTATCTTAACATGAAGTTCTGCTATATGTCCTGTGTCACATTTATGTGAATAAAGAAGATTGCTTGTCGATCAGAACTGGATTCTCTCTCCTTTTTGTCTACGTGCTATAGCATCATCCGAGCACCAAACAGCACAGGAATAAGCAACGGTGAGCTGGAATATCCCTTTTTCGCTGCCAAAATCTAAGAATGACAAAGTTAAAACTATGTTCACACGTTGCCAAGTTTAAGCTACTTACAAAAAGCAGGGTTTGCTTAGTTGATACCACTTTTTGTCTCGTGAATGCTGGTAAAGTTTAGTGCATGAAAAAAAAATTACTTCAACTTCATCAGGTTTTGGCAGCAAAACCTGATACCCGTTTTTTTTTTTTAGTTTCGCGTTTGCACTACCAATTGCTTTCAATGAGTGAAAAACATGGGAATAAATACTGAAAGAAGTCATATGCTGCATTTTGCAAAAATCAAGCTCTTCTGACAAAACAGGAAAAAACCAAGGTATTTGTGCTTGAGATTTCTGTAATCTCCTTCATTTTTCTGGTCTGCAACAGCTGCAGACAGGGGCCAGCGATGGAAGCCTGCAATGACACTGTCTGCAGAATGTATACAGTACTGAGCAACGGCTGCAGACAGGAGCCAGCGATGGGAGCCTGCAATGTCACTGTCTGTAGAATGTATACAGTACCACACAGCGGCTGCACACAGGAGCCAGAGATGAGAGCCTGCAATGTCACTGTCTGCAGAATGTATACAGTATCAAACAACCGCTGCAGACAGGAGCCAGTGATGAGAGCCTGCAATGTCACTGTCTGCAGAATGTATACAGTACCGAGCAACGGCTGCAGACAGGAGCCAGTGATGAGAGCCTGCAATAACACTGTCTGCAGAATGTATACAGTACCACACAGCAGCTGCAGACAGGAGCCAGTGATGAGAGCCTGCAATGTCACTGTCTGCAGAATGTATACAGTACCGAGCAACGGCTGCAGACAGGAGCCAGCGATGGGAGCCTGCAATGACACTGTCTGCAGAATGTATACAGTACCGAGCAACGGCTGCAGACAGGAGCCAGTGATGAGAGCCTGCAATAACACTGTCTGCAGAATGTATACAGTATCAAACAACCGCTGCAGACAGGAGCCAGTGATGAGAGCCTGCAATGTCACTGTCTGCAGAATGTATACAGTACCGAGCAACGGCTGCAGACAGGAGCCAGCGATGGGAGCCTGCAATGACACTGTCTGCAGAATGTATACAGTACCGAGCAACGGCTGCAGACAGGAGCCAGTGATGAGAGCCTGCAATAACACTGTCTGCAGAATGTATACAGTACCAAGCAACGGCTGCAGACAGGAGCCAGCGATGGGAGCCTGCAATGACACTGTCTGCAGAATGTATACAGTACCGAGCAACGGCTGCAGACAGGAGCCAGTGATGAGAGCCTGCAATAACACTGTCTGCAGAATGTATACAGTATCAAACAACCGCTGCAGACAGGAGCCAGTGATGAGAGCCTGCAATGTCACTGTCTGCAGAATGTATACAGTACCGAGCAACGGCTGCAGACAGGAGCCAGCGATGGGAGCCTGCAATGACACTGTCTGCAGAATGTATACAGTACCGAGCAACGGCTGCAGACAGGAGCCAGTGATGAGAGCCTGCAATAACACTGTCTGCAGAATGTATACAGTACCAAGCAACGGCTGCAGACAGGAGCCAGCGATGGGAGCCTGCAATAACACTGTCTGCAGAATGTATACAGTACCACACAGCAGCTGCAGACAGGAGCCAGTGATGAGAGCCTGCAATGACACGGTCTGCAGAATGTATACAGTACCGAGCAACGGCTGCAGACAGGAGCCAGTGATAAGAGCCTGCAATGTCACTGTCTGCAGAATGTATACAGTATCACACAACCGCTGCAGACAGGAGCCAGTGATGAGAGCCTGCAATGTCACTGTCTGCAGAATGTATACAGTATCACACAACCGCTGCAGACAGGAGCCAGTGATGAGAGCCTGCAATGTCACTGTCTGCAGAATGTATACAGTACCACACAGAGGCTGCAGACAGGAGCCAGAGATGAGAGCCTGCAATAACACTGTCTGCAGAATGTATACAGTACCGAGCAATGGCTGCAGACAGGAGCCAGCAATGTCACTGTCTGAAGAATGTATACAGTACCGAGCAACGGCTGCAGACAGGAGCCAGCGATGGAAGCCTGCAATAACACTGTCGGCAGAATGTATACAGTACCAAGCAACGGCTGCAGACAGGTGCCAGCGATAAGATCCTGCAATGTCACTGTCTGCAGAATGTATACAATACCGAGCAACGGCTGCAGAGAGGAGCAAGCAATGAGAGTTCACAATGACACAATGTGGGCATGGCTGGGCTCTTGCAGCATCAGCGCTACTAAAGTGCAGAGCCGCTGATTGAGTTCAGGCAGTGCTTGCATAATCGCTGTCAATCAAGATATCGCAGTACTTAGTATGCAAATTGAGGGGAGTAAGTGTATCGAGCACTTGGTCATGCCAAGGGAGCACCAAAGGCACCTCATTTGCAATCAAAATAAAACGTTTGATTTTTTTTCTCTTACAACAAAACCATTAATCCCCTTCTCGACATGCGCCGTACTAGTGCTGCGCATGTCGTGTTTCCCCCTTTGATGTGGGCTCCGGCGGTGAGCCCACATCAAAGTCGCGACATGTCAGCTGTTTTGTACAGCTGACATGTGCGCTTAATAGCGGCAGGTGAAATCGCGATTCACCCGCCGCTATTAACCTGTTAAATGCCGCTGTCAAACGCTGACAGCGGCATTTAACTACCGCTTCCGGCCGCGTGGCCGGAAATGAGCGCATCGCCGACCCCAGTCACATGATCAGGGGTTGGCAATGCGTCAGGATGGTAACCATAGAGGTCCTTGAGACCTCTATGGTTACTGATGCCGGCCTGCTGTGAGCGCCACCCTGTGGTCGGCACTCATAGCAAGCCTGCATTTCAGCTACATAGTAGCGATCTGATGATCGCTGCTATGTAGCTGAGCTGATCGAGTTGTGCCAGCTTCTAGCCTCCCATGGAGGCTATTGAAGCGTGGCAATAGCTAAAAAAAAATGTTTCTAAAAATATAAATAAAAAAATATATAAAAGTTTAAAATCACCCCCCTTTTGCCCCATCCAAAATAAAATAAAATAAAAAAAATCAAACCTACACATATTTGGTATCGCCGCGTTCAGAATCGCCCGATCAATAAAAAAAAAAAGCATTAACCTGATCGCTAAACAGCGTAGCGAGAAAAAAATTTGAAAGGCCAGAATTACGTTTTTTAGTTGCCGCGACATTGCATTAAAATGCAATAACGGGCGATCAGAAGAAAGTATCTACACAAAAGTGGTATCATTAAAAAAACCAGCTCGGTACACAAAAAATAAGCCCTCACCTGACCCCAGATCACGAAAAATGGAGACACTACGGGTATCAGAAAATGGCGCTTTTTTTTTTTTTTTTTCCGCAAAGTTTAGCATTTTTTTCACCACTTAGATAAAAAAGAACCTAGACATGTTTGGTGTCTATGAACTCGTAATGACCTGGAGAATCATTATGGCAGGTCAGTTTTAGCATTTAGTGAACCTAGCAAAAAAGCCAAACATAAAACAGGTGTGGGATTGCACTTTTTTGCAATTTCACCACACTTGGAATTTTTTTCCCGTTTTCTAGTACAAGACATGGTAAAACCAATGGTGTCATTCAAAAGTACAACTCGTCCCGCAAAAAATAAGCCCTCACATGGCCATATTGACAGAAAAATAAAAAAGTTATGGCTCTGGGAAGGAGGGGAGCGAAAAATAAAAATGCAAAAACGAAAAAGGGCCGTGGCGTGAAGGGGTTAAAATCCACACTACAACTATGATTTTCATAGGGGAGAAGTCCCCTACACACATGTATACCTGTTTTTGTTAATTAGCTTTTTGGGGGGTGACAGATTCTCTCTAAACACAACTGACCAACATTAAACATAGACTGAATAGTGGAGCAACACTCAGTTAATATTGAGGGATTGGTTCTGCCTTATCTCAAAGAGAGACAAATTACTAGAGACTGAAAGAGCCAGTGAAGGTATTAGGTATTTTACTGGCCTGTTTAGTAATTCTGGTAGCCAGGAAATACACATGGCCATAAACGTCACTACATAACAACTAATGTTCCAGAGGAGAAGTTCAAAGGGCATTAGCTACATGGCTGCTGGAGTTAGTCCTCACCAGTCTAGTAATAGCACAATCACATTACTGCTCAATAATTTGTCCTCAGTCAACAGATAGAATTTCTTACCATCCAAACCATTCTCTGCGGCCAGTTTTTGTATTTCTTTTCTTCTGTAAAACTTGTTTAAAATGTTCAAAACTTCACCTAAAAACAAGTATATTTATTGGATTATAAAGGATATGTAACAGTTCAATAACCTTAGGTAAAGAAAAAAAAAAAAAATGTACAAAGTAGCCCACCTGGGAAAAAAAAATAAAGAATTCCCTCCCCCCAAGATTGCTTAGAGACACATAAAATTCGATGTCCCACATTCATAGACAAATCCCACATCTATAAGTGTTTATATAAACAGTCACAGCCAACCCCTATACTCTCAGTCCTCAATATCATTGCACAGGGACTAATTCTGGAGAACACCAGGAAAACACCAATGCATGTAAGTAGGAGGGCATAATGCATGCTATAGCTCACAAATGTCTTTGGATTAAACTTTTCAGTAACCCATTTTAGATGAGAAATTAGGGTGGGTTCATAATGAAATCCACAACCAATTGTACAGTTTTGGTGCAGATTGTGCCTGGAAGCAACAGCAAAGAAATTAAGACCTTCTCTTCATGTACAATATAGGGCGTCCTTAGACTTTTGTGTATAGGCCAAAGCATGCAATCTTTAGATGCCAAGCCTGGGTTAACCGTTTGGAAGTTTTAGGCAAATCCAGAAGAGGGATAACTTGGAAGAAAAATGCTTTGCATGGGAAAAAGTAAAAGAGACTCTGGCGACTTTGCTACATGCAGCAAACCTGTGGCTTACTTTGGGATTAAGGACTATTTTTTATGCTTTGTACCAAATTATGGCCCTGGCCATTTGTCATTTTCAGAAAATAAATAAAAAATGTATTGCTTGGAACTTCAGAGACTTACTTGTCAGAAGTTTATAGACTAAAAGAACAATTTACATTTTACTCAAAAATATACCTATAAAGAGAAAAATCAGACAAACGGAACATTCTGCAGTGGTCTCTTAATTTTTGCCAGAGCTGTATAAACGTCGTCTACATTGGATCACATCACCGTCCACTCGCACTGAGAGTCACAGGTAATTGTGACAGCGTGAATGTCACACACTGTCACGGGGTAGCAGCTGCAGTTACATAGAGTGAAAGCTGCCTTTGCTTCTTACACTGGTAAAACCCATTAAAGGACTGGATGAGATACAAGGTCTGGTCTACAGGCTGAGGCCGACACTGCAGCTTTTCCCCATCTGGACTGAGGTGCAGTATCAGAGACAACATGGTCCTATTTTAGGCTGGAGGAACGCGGTGACTTCGGCAGCGACAAAGATCTCGGCTCCATCACAGCAAAGCGCACGTGAGTGGGAAGGGCGCAAAAAGTTGAGACGACTCCGATTTTGTGAGTGGTTTGTACGGTCGTGGTACCTCAGGAGTCACAACGTGGCCGCATTCAGCTGCATTATGTCGCGGCCTCTGTCCACACGACCTGTGCTGCGGCCATAGTCACCTGGATGCAGATCCATGGGGAACATTTTCACCACTTTCATCTTTTTTGTTGGAAGTAGTGAGAACACACAGCATACACCATAGCCCCCTGGGGAGTCCGGCTGCGCTGCACAGCGGTGGGCTCCCCACACTTACTCTTATTGAGAGGCTGGGTCAGCTCGGCCCCTATATCTCCCTCTGGGCTGTCAGTGTTCTTCAGCTCCACGGGGATGAATAATGACGTGTCCAGCCGCTTGCCGTTATCACTGGAGAACGTCCTGTACAGCGGCCGCGTCCTCGACCATCCGGTCACCGAGCAGGGGACAACATTCCCGGGGTGAACGGGCGGCTGCAGGCTCCGTATAGAAAGCTGCAGGCAGCACCGAGCCAAGGAGGACGCTCTCTTCGTGTACATCGCGGGGAGGCCACGTACACAGCGTTACATGGAGGCTACCATTCCTGCCCGCAAGCCGCCGGCGTGAGCAGCATGACTGCCTGGGCGCAGGATAATGACGTAGTGACCCAGCAAGTAGAGCAGGGGCATGACAGCGAGGCGCAGCGTGATGACGTCACCTGACAAGCCCCAGCACGGAAACCTTGAGCGAGCGCTGCGGGATGATGACGTCTGCTGAAGGCCCCAACATCTAGGTGGCTCGGAGAACGCCTGCATGACATTGACGGCCCGGGAGCCGCGTATAGATTACAGCTGGTGAGGTCAGAGCCGGAGACATAGATGAAGCGTGAAAAACCGGACGGAAAACAAAATGGAGCCGGTGTCTATAGCAACCAGTCACGTGTCGTGTTCTAATCTGCCATATTTCGACTGTTCACACCTGTTATTCTCCATCCCGGTTCTGTCAGAATAGTGGAACTTGCTGCACTTTTCAAAGGTGTTAAAATGACCCTAGTGAAGTTTCCATAGTAACCAGTTCTGGCTTCCATTATAAGTTTTAGGGGTTGTCCAGGGAAACGTACCCCGTATAACTGATAACTTGCAGATCGGTGGGGTCGGCCGCTGAGACCTGCCCAGGTACCATGGAGGGGCAGGGCACATACTCCACTAGTGCGCCATTCCTTCTCTATGGGGCGATCAGAAAAAGCTGAGCAGCCCCCCAGGGAATGATCGGATCGTGGGTCTGACATGTGCCCCGCCGCTCCAGTCTATCTGGCAGGTCTGAGCGGTCAGCTCCCCGCCAGTCAATGAGCTATCACCTATAGGTGAGGACTCGTTTCCAGGTTGCTAGTCCTACTAGCGCAGTATATTCATTGTACATGTGTATAATTATTAACCCCTTAATGACCGCCAATACGTCTTTTAACTGACCTGAGATATAAGAGAATAGCCTCCCCATGCAGGTGACAATCCAGCAGCTGTAGACTGTGCACTATAGCTGACAACTTGCTGCATCAGCCACGATCAGTGTTGGCATCGTCCATATCTGTTTAACCCCTTAGATGCTGCTGTCAATAGTGACTACATAATATAAATGGTTAACGGAGTGTGGGGGTTTTCCTCTAAATCCCAATTGGTGCCCTCAGATCATGATTTTGTGATCCTGATGTTTGCGATTGGCAATTCATGACCAAATAGTGGCCTTACAATCTGCCGGCTGTTGTAACCTGTTCAGAAGTTAGCAACATTTAGGTGGTAAAAATACACTTTTTCATTTCTGTCATACCACTTTGCATTAATTCCTGAAAATCACATGAAGGGTTAATAAACTACCTGACAGCCGTTTTCAATATTTCAAGGGGTGCTGCTTTTAAAATGGTATAACTTTTGGGGGTTTCCCAGTATCTGGGACCCCTAGAGTCACTTCAAACCTGGATAGTCCCTAAAAAAAATAAATTTTGTAAATTTCCTAGAAAAAATTAAAAATTACTGCTACATTTTTAAACCTCCTAAAATACTAACAAAATAAAACAATATTTTACAAACAGTGCTGATGTAAAGCCGACATGTGGGAAATGTTATGTATTCATGTTTTGCTGTGGTATGACCATCTAACTTAAAGGGATAATCATTCAAAATGTGAAAATTGCTAATTTTTACAAATTTTTCTCCAATTTGGATATTTCTCCTTCGCCTCATTGGGGGACACAGACCATGGGTGTATGCTGCTGCCACCAGGAGGCTGACACTAAGTATTACAAAGAAAGTTAGCTCCTCCCCTGCAGTATACACCCCTCTGCTGGCTCCCAGCTAACCAGTTCTTGCTTAGTGTCCGTAGGAGGCACACGGACGGGTCTGCTATTCAGACCCAAAGAACTCTTTTTTTCCGTTTTTTACTTTTTACTACGGTCGAATGGGGCGACGGATTCTTTCATGTTCCGATCTCCTCGAACCATCAACAGGCGAGCACGGGAGTTTTACCTCTCCGTATCCTCTCCTGCGACGTGGGAAGCCACTGCCTGAGCTGATTCTAGGGGCGACGGGCCCCTTCAAGGGCACCGATCTCCCCCCTCCCTTATCAGACGAGCACTGGAGTTTTACCTTCAGTATCCTCTTCTGCAGCCAGGCCTATTGCCGGACATTCAGCCCTGTCCACCAGGTTTTACCCTCGGCTGTACAGTGGCACCTTCCAGCGTGGCGTCCGAGCAGCCCCCACTGCATCACCACTGAAAAAGCGGATGATGGAAGGAGGCAGACGGTTCCTCTCCACCCCTCTTCTGCAGGGATGGTGGATGGAGGCTCCCCAACCCTGCATCGGCCTATCTACCCAGGCACAGCTCCTACCTGCAGCATCTGCCATGGTCCCCCTCCATATTGGGGTAAGTGCTCCGTGAGATTTGGGTGTTCCGACGGTCAGAGGAGGGCTCCATAGCGACTGGGTCCCCACAGAGCTTCGCGGCACTTTTCCCCTCAGTCTGCGGGTGCGCGCCGGCCGAAGCCATAACTTTAGTCCCCGGCTTCGGCCCTGTTTAGGCCGCAGCCCGGGAGGCCCCGCCCACCGCTTGCTCCCTTCTAGCGGCTCCGCCCCCCTATTCAGGCGCTTCTCGTTCCAGACGAGATCTCGGCGGCCATCTTCCTCCTCCTCCATTGCGGTCACTATTTCTCCTGGAGGGGGCTGCGGCCGGCGGTTTTTCAGCGCTGAAGTCAGCGCTATTCCAGTCGGGGGACTCAGAACCTGAGTAAGGTGAATCGCCTTAGGTGCTGCCCGCATCCCGGCAGCATTAAGGGACTAGCTTTCCCTGTTTTTTTATATACTTAAGGCTGCAATTTTCTGGTGCTCCTGCACACTACAGAATGTATAGTACAGTATGCAGGCTTGCACACGGAGAGCTGTGAGTTCCCAGCAACGAAGCTCTGGTGACTCATATTCCCTGGTGACTCATTCCTGACTCATTCCCTGGTGACTCATTCCTGACTCATTCCCTGGTATTTGCTACTCTGCCTCGGTAGTCGCTGGGCCCATAGGTGCATCCCCAGCTTTCCATGCCTTTTTATTAAACCCAGGACCAGCATTCCCTGGTCTTAAGGGTCCCCTAGTTTTAAAAGGGTTACATCCCCAGCATTCTCTGCTCTGCCAGAAGCCGGTCTCTTTTTCCTTAGTACTTAATCAGGCCAGTATGCCCTGGTCTTAAAGGCACAGGGCCGGTAGGCACTGGTCTTAAAGGCACATGGCAAGTGTGCCCTCGTCTTAAAGACACATGACCAGCATCCCTGGTCTTAAAGGAGCATGACCAGCTTTTTTTGTTCTTAAAGGCACATTACCAGCTTTGCTGGTCTTTAAGGCACTTGTTCCTACATTCCTCTCATGACCAGTATTCCTGGTCTTAAAGGCACATGACCAGCATGCCCTGGTCTTATAGACTCGTGACCAGTATTCCCTGGTCTTAAAGACACGTGTCCAGTATACCCTGGTCTTAAAAGCACATGACCAGTATGCCCTGGTCTTAAAGGCACGTGACCAGTATCCCCTGGTCTTAAACGCTATAATCAGTATGCCCCGGTCTTATAGGCACATGACTAGTACGTCCTGGGTTTTTTCAAGGCCATGACCAGTATGCCCTGGTCTTAAGGGCACGTGACCAGTATCCCTTGGTCTTAAACGCAATATCCAGTATGCCCTGGTCTTAAAGGCACATGACTAGTACGTCCTGGTTTTCTAGGCACATGACCAGTATGCCCTGGTCTTAAAGGCTCATGTCCAGTACGCCCTGGCTTTTAAAGGCACACGACCAGTATGCCCAGGTCTTTAAGGCACGTGACCATTATGCCCTGGACTTAAAGGCTCAGGACCAGTACGCCCTGGTCTTAAACGCATATGACCAGCATACCCTGGTTTTAAGGGCACATGACCATTATCTCCTGGATTTCAGCATGCCCTGCTTTTAAAGGCACATGAACAGTATTTCATCTTACAAAAGGCACAAGACCAGTATTCCCTGGTCTTAAAGGCTCATGGCCAGTAACCCCTAGCCTTAAAAGCGCATGACCAGTATTTACTGGTCTTAAGGGCACATCATCTATCCTAAGCTGGTCACCCTAACTGAGCTCTGGAGCACTCACATGCTCCCTTTCCTACAATGGGAGCCGTCGGCTAGCAGGGCCGCAAGTATTCTAGAAAAACGTACAGGTTCTAGAAAATCTCCATCAACATTTGACGGTGATGCACTGGATGACCTCTAAGTAGGATACCATACCTGGTCGGAATTTTATGGGCGACGGGTCCCTTTAAGGGCTCCGATTTCCCCCCACACCTTCAACAGACGAGCACACGGAGTGTCGCCTCCATGTATCTTCTTCTGCATCCAGGTCTATCGCCACAACCTGCCCTGTCCACTCGGAAACCTCAATTCTGGGGATGTACTGAGGCACACATTTGTGGCGTCCCAACAAGGAGGTTTTTCCCCCCTTTGTATCAGATGCAAGAAAGTGGACGATTCCTCTCCACTTCCCTGTTAAGAGATGGTGGATCGAGGTTTTTTATTTTTTATTTATTTTTATTTTTTTCCTTATTTTCTTCTCTGCACGATGGCAGAGACCTGCTGGTTACAGTCCCGCATTCTGTCACTTGTCAGACTCGCCGGGCAGAATTTCTTGCGGTATTCCTACCAGTATCCTGGCCGGTGTATCATCAATTAAGATTCCACAGACGGTCGGATAGCAGGTCTAGTTAGTTCCGTCCTGTGGTTTCGGGTTTAGCGCTCTACCCTTCCTTAGCCGCCACATGGGTTGCTTGACCAAAGGGAGAGAATGAAAGTCTCCGGGTCCCAGACCTTATCTACTTCGTTCCACAGTATAGCTGGCCAATCAAATCTTCTGAGCGGGAGACTAGCAAGGGATCGTATCTCTTCTTCAAGCTCAACCAGCAGTGGAAGCATTGGCCAGGACAGTCTAGATCTAAGGGATCTTGGTTGCAAAATGGAGGGAATGAAAAGTATCTCCATTTCTGGACCCCAAACTTCTAACAACCTTTGACAGGGCCCTCTCTTTTTTCGGATGGAGTTCCTCCGCTCAGCCACTACTTCAACAGAGAAACGTGGTTGTTTTCTGGCATCCATCATCATCCGGGATTCTTCCCTCACATACCTATTTCTCCTCTCTACTATAATCTCTTCGCCTTTCCATTCGCGAACAGTATTTTCACGACCTGGCCCTTCTGCCTGGCTACCACACCAGAGTGGTCGCAAGGGTCATGACGGTTGTCATGCGCTTCCTGCACCTTAGAAACATGGTCGTCCTGCCCTACTCGGTCGACTCTCTAGCCGCTCTACAAGGACTATGCTAAGTCGTCTATATCACTTGCAATACCCTCTCTCTTGGGCTAGCAGCTAAACTTAGACAAGTTTTTTCCTCATTCCCAGCCCAGCAGATCCTCTTTGACGATGATCCTGCACAAGAAGGATGGTAATTCTCTCTCTCGAGTCAAGGTCGTGGCCCTTCAACACGGAGCTTGTGCACTTGATCACTCATTCCCTCGGTTCATTCAATTAGCTAGGAGGGTTCCGAGCAATAAGATGAAAACGGAAGTAGTTTTCTTTTGCTCCGCTCGTTTTCAGCAAGTCAATCAGGCTTTCAAAAGGTAGTTTCTAAGCTCCTTCCTCATCCAGAGCCTTCTTCTGGTCCAATGGTTATTAGGGATACCAATGCCCGTCTTCTTCTCCCGATCATTTCTCTGG
The DNA here is from genome assembly GCF_051348905.1 of Ranitomeya variabilis. Classification (NCBI taxonomy): domain Eukaryota; kingdom Metazoa; phylum Chordata; class Amphibia; order Anura; family Dendrobatidae; genus Ranitomeya; species Ranitomeya variabilis. Next base: position 103,839,192 of record NC_135235.1, read on the forward strand.
GGATCTGAACAGTACGGCCAATCCCACAGCAGGTCCACTGCCCTTAGGCGGGTCAACCATCCGTCTTCAATTTGGATAATGCCACGGCTGTGCCATACGTCAATCATCTCGCAGGTACCCACAGTCAAGCGCCATGGCCGAGGTACCTCGCACTCTCTGATGGGTCGAGATCTATCATTCGGTGATCTCAACAGTACATGTCCCTGGAGTAGAACACTGGGCGGCTGACATATTCAGCCGTCAGGGTTTTCTCCTCAAGTGAGTGGGAACTTCACTCGGAAGTCTTCCTTCACATCTGCCTTCACTGGAGTACTCCAGATGTAGGTCGGATGGCGTCCAAGCTGAACGCCTATGTACTCCAGTTCATGGTTTGGCTGCAAGATCCAAGTCCATCGCAGTGCATACTCTGTTTCTTCCACGGTACCAATTTCCATAACTCCTCTTCCACTACGTCTGAGACCTTTTTGGAAGCAGAAAAGGCCCCCAGTGATCCTGGGAGACCCGCACTGACCATGTCAGGTTTTCTCGCTTGCGGTACTAGTATTTCTCCGTCTTATTTCGTCAAAATTGGAAATATGGACCTTCTCGCAGGGAGTCTCCACCTGTAGTTCTTCCCTACCGCGTACCGTTAGATCTGGGGGACCTTAATGGTCCTGGGGATCTTACAGTACACTCCTTTTTCGATCCAGAAAGACTTTACGATAAGGGAACGTCACTCCCCTTTCTTCTATGCGTTCTTGTCATCCTGATGAGTCTTCAGAGCTTCCCACTCTGTTCCTTTCAGTCTTTTTTCCTTATTACCATCTATGCATCGTTGCCCTCAAGCCATCCCATTCCCTCGTTGCCAAGGTGGTTTTGTATTCCCACTGTTGCAGGGGCATCGTCCTCTCATCTTTCGGCTCCAGTCCACACATCGGAATGGGTTCTCCATAATCTGGAAGAAGTGAGTGCTCCAAGTGGGTACGTATCGAGGACGGCGTCCTTCCAAAGGTTGGACACTTTGCTTGGGCTTCTCGATGGTAAGTAGGCTTCCCGATGGTCACAGGAAGGGTTTAGCCGGGTTCATCGGCCACGTTAGCCTGGTGGATTCTTTTCACCATCCAGGAGTCCTTCCGTGCTAGATGTCAGCCTATCTCCCTGTCTCAGGTCCGCATGCATTCTTGAAGCACTATAATTCACACACTTCCTCAGATGTGAGTCTGGGCAGGCGGACTTTGCAGGCCGCCTTGGCGCACTTGTAAGTAGCGGTTACACGGCCTGATCTGATGTTGTCCCCACCCAGGGACTGCTTTGGGACGTCCCATGGTCTGTGTCCCCCAATGAGGCGAAGGAGAAATAGGGATTTTTGTGTACTTACCGTAAAATCCTTTTCTCCGAGCCATTCATTGGGGGACACAGCTCCCTCCCTATTATTAGTTGTATTTGTTTTTATCATTTGATATGTTATACTCTCATATATGATGTGACATGCTATACGCTTATATGTTATTGATCTCCTACTGCTTTTGCACCGAACTGGTTAGCTGGGAGCCAGCAGAGGGGTGTATACTGCAGGGGAGGAGCTAACTTTCTTTGTAATACTTAGTGTCAGCCTCCTGGTGGCAGCAGCATACACCCATGGTCTGTGTCCCCCAATGAATGGCTCGGAGAAAAGGATTTTACGGTAAGTACACAAAAATCCCTATTTTTTATACATAAGCACAAAACATATCGACCTAAACTATTATCATAAAGTATAATGTGTCACGAAAAAACAGTCTCAAAATCACTGGTATTTGTTGAAGCGTTCCAGAGTTATTACCAAATAAAGTGTCACTGGTCAGATTTAAAAAATTTGGCTCCATCACTAAGGGGTTAAAAAATTGCTTTCCTTACCTCTAAATATGTATACCTCATTATCTGGTATACCGTGCTGTGACTGCCCCTCTATACCGTGTGTACAGACCACGCCATTTAGTCTCACCAGTCTTCTGTCTAATACTGTATGTGTATGTTCTCAGACATTTTGTTTTGTTAATAAAATTTACTATTGAACTTTGACTCCATTTTTTTTTTTTGTAGGATCCACAACTCTTTTAAATAAGTTGTCCCGCTTCATACCTTCATGGCATATTAATACTACACTACCATGGCAGATTTCATTACTCCCATAAAAAGCATTAGACACGCACACCTATTGCACCTCCTGCCTCCCCGCAGCGGGCGATGGGATCCTGTTCTCAAGATAAATGGAGGTTACGGTGAAGAGATCCACATCTAGTATAAGCTGGGATATGTAGCTTATGGTAACCAGGCTGGCTGCAGGTTTATGTGCAACACTTTTTGCTTTCGATTTTTCCTCTTCACCTTCCAAGAGCTCTAACTTTTGTTCTGTCCCATAGGGTTGTATCACAGCTTGTGCATTCTTGGGCAAACTCTAGTTATTAACATTGCTATTTTGGGTACATATGATTTGCTATTTTTTTTAGAGAAGTGACTAAAACCCAATCCTGCCATTTTCATTTTTTTCCTCATTTTTAGCATTTGCCATATGGTATATATTTTTTAAGTCATTTACATGCACAGCAATACCAAATGTTAGATTTTTCTTTACATTAGAGTAAAAGGGAAGTAATTAAATATATATTTAAATATAAACGTTTGCAAATTCATAATCCATAGGGAAAATTATGCAATCACTTAACCACTTATACACTAATATTGCAGTGTGTTGTAAAATTACCTATCTCCTACACTTACAGGTGTATAACATGGCAGGCATAGGGTCCTTAAAAAGGAACTGGTCACCAGAGGGATTTTAAAAAAATAAATAAATCACTAAACCTGCAGATATGGGGTTAATCTGCAGGTCAATAGCGCTACTAACCTGCCTGGCGTCCGTACTTAGCAGAACTCTGCGTGGAGAAAATAAATTTTATTACCCCTTGGTTTCAGTCGCCACTCTGATTATACAAAGCAGCAGCTCTAAGGCTTCTTTTGCACATACCGTGTTTTTTGCAGGCCGTATCGCCGCAATTTTCACAGTCTGCCGCAATAACATACCACAAAAAAACTTGCGGATCGCCGTTTATCAAGCTTCCAATACTATGGAAGTAGTATTGGAGAAAAAAAAACAGTGTTCCGCAAAACTGGAAGTCACGGTGCACCGCAAAAACAAGCTTCCGTTATTTTTGCGGCCGGCCGTGTCCGTAAGCCGAGAAAAAGATCGAAACATAAGATAAAACGTCAAGACTGGGCCAAGAAATATCTAAGGGTACGTGTCCACGGTCAGGATGGCCGGCGGTATCGCCGGAGCCGCTCGGTGCTAAGCCCCGCCCCCTTTCTGGGACGCGATGATGCCGGATGTGTTAACTGTACACATCCGGGATCATCGCACCCTCGCATAGCGCCCTGTGATATTACTTGCGTCGCCGCAGGTAGCACGGACATGCTGCGATCTGAAAAGACGCGCAGCATGTCCGGAGTCGCAGGGAAGTCGGATGCGTGTTTCCACGCATAGTGGACACGGGATTTCATAAAATCCCCTCCACTATGCTGGAACATCTGGACGCTGCGTGTTTGACGCTGCAGCTCTGCGCAGCGTCAAACAAGCAGCGTTTACTGACCGTGGAAACATACCCTTAAGACTTACTTTTTGAAGGTTTTATGGACTGATGAAATGAGAGTGACTCTTGATGGGCCAGAGGCTGGATCAGTAAAGGGCAGAGGGCTCCACTCCTACTCAGACTCCAGCAAGGTGGAGGTGGCGTACTGGTATGGTCTGGGATCATCAAAGATGAACTTGTGGGACCTTTTCGGGTTGAGGATGGAATGAAGCTCAACTCCCAGACCTACTGCCAGTTTCTGGAAGACAACTTCTTCAAGCAGTGGTACAGGAAGAAGTCGGTATCATTCAAGAAAAACATGATTTTCATGCAGGACAATGTTCCATCACATGCCTCCAACTACTCCACAGCGTGGCTGGCCAGTAAAGGTCTCAAAGAAGAAAAAATAATGACATGGCCCCCTTGTTCACCTGATCTGAACCCCATAGAGAACCTGTGGTCCCTCATAAAATGTGAGATCTACAGGGAGGGAAAACGGTCCACCTCTCGGAACAGTGTCTGGGAGGCTGTGGCGGCTGCTGCACGCAATGTTGGTCGTAAACAGATCAAGCAACTGACAGAATCTATGGATGGAAGGCTGCTGAGTGTCATCATAAAGAAAGGTGGCTATATTGGTCACTCATTTTTTGAGGTTTTGTCATGTCAGAAATGTTTATTTCTAAATTTTGTGCAGTTATATTGGTTTACCTGGTGAAAATAAACAAGTGAGATAGGAATACATTTGGTTTTTATTAAGTTGCCTAATAATTCTGCACAGTAATAGTTACCTGCGCAAACATATCCTCCTAAGATAGACAAATCTAAAAAAAAAAAAAACACTCCAAATTCCAAAAATATTAAAGCTTTGACATTTATGAGTCTTTAAGGCTGATTGAGAACCTAGTTGTTGATCAATAATAAAAATAATCCTCTAAAATACAACTTGCCTAATAATTCTGCACGCAGTGTATATTTTACAATACAAGTCAATGAAAAAGCTTTGAAAGGATGACTAAGTTTATTCAAGTTTCTTGCCAAGAAATCACCAGTTACAAAAAAAAAAAAAAATAACTTGGTAAGATCACACGCCTGAAAAAGACATTGAGAAAGGCCCTTGTGGAGGTGTTCTGTTCCAGTTTCACAATTCTCTAACTCATGTCTTCCTAAAAACTCCCTCATTGTGTTCCCTTAAACATTATGGAGTCAATTCATTAAGACTGGCGTTTTGTACGGTAGCCTTAATGAAGGCACTGCTGGAATAAAATGCGTCCAATTCATTGAGGTACATCTTACAACTATTGTGTGCCATTGTCCGAAATGTTACTCCAGGCAGACTGAAGTACATTTGTGTCGTCAATTTTGATTTGCCAGATGGGCTTTACCACGCCTTGTGCCTCCACAGCTCTGTCCACTTGAGGCCGGTTTCACACGTCAGTGGCTCCGGTACGTGAGGTGACAGTTTCCTCACGTACCGGAGACACTGACACACGTAGACACATTAAAATCAATGTGTCTCTGCACATGTCAGCGTGTTTTCACGGACCGTGTGTCCGTTTGGAAAACACGGAGACATGTCAGTGTTCGTGGGAGCGCACGGATTACACGGACCCATTACAAAGGATTACACCACCCTATGGGAGGTGGAGCCGCATATTCATCAACTGTAATGAGCGGCAGGCACCACGTGACCGCTCATACAGGAGAAGCTGCGGGGTGGAGAGCAAGCGTCGAGGGAGGCGGGTATTTTAATGCCGGCGGCCGGGCGCACAGGGGGTGGGAGCGGGGAGGATGCCCTAAAGTTTATTTTAAACACAAAAAAACAAAAAAAAAAAAGATTTTTCATCCCTTCTCCCCAGCGAGCGCTGGAGAGAACGGATGAATGGCGGCATCAGCACCATGCTGGGGGGACAGCGCTTACTGTAGCGCTGTCTCTCCTGCACGGTCCGTGTGGTACCCAGGCGGCACACGGCTGCCACACGTGTACCACACGGATGGCCTACGTGAGCTCACGGACACACGGACAACTCCGGTACCGATTTTTCCGGTACCGGAATTATCTGGACGTGTGAGACTGGCCTTAGCAGAGCTGGCTGGGACTGGCTTATAAAAATTTACTTAAAAAAATTAAATCAAAAAACAAAAATGTTGCACAACTTCCAGTTGTGCAAAGATGTTGTGACATTTGAAAACATTTTACATTAGCACACACATTGGGTCTGATCCATGTGCTTTTTTGTATATTAAAAAGACCACTTGGCGTTTGTAATATATTTTATTTAAGGAGTATTTTCCCTCAAAACATGAAGATATAAAATACTTTAACAATATAATAAAGCAGTTTATATACACTAAATGTGAAAAGTATACTGAAATTTTTTAACCAATTAATAGAAAAGAAAATACAGAGCTACATATATAGTGACATTATGCCTTAGAACTAAAAATATGATTCTAACAATCTACAAAATGTTTTAAATTAATAAGGATATCTTACAGAGAACATACAGATGTAAGCAGAGTTACGTTTATGTTGTAGGTGCCTAGATAACTGCACAGAAGATGCCATAACCTGTAACAATGGTGTACTAGACAAAGCGATTTTGGTTATCGCACACTTGCTGCAGTAATCTGTACACTGGTGTCTATTCCCTGTATAGCTGTAGCAGTAATTATACATCAGGTACCCTTATATACTGGATTAGAATTTGTGATGCTTTTTTTCAGCTAAAAAACAGCAAATTCAAAGAGCAAAGCCAAACCAGGAACACATGGTAACGAGAAGACTGGTTCATTTTCAGCAGCAGACGAGGAATAATCCTAAGCGTAAAATATAATTTCACCTATAACATTTGTTATTTTAGATTTTTGGAGGTCGTGTCATGAATAAAAAAACTCATATCCAGGTGCCTGGTTATGAAACTCCTACATTGAGAATGCCCATTTAGGACCCTCTTAAGATTAGCAGATTGGGGGCTTCCATGGCAAAATCAGCAGTTTGCCAGGCGTGCCAGAAGCAGAACACAAGGCAATCGGTGAATTGCTGCCAAAGGCCACTTTGTTGAGAATTAAACCGTACTCAGACTAGTTGAACTGTAAAGTCTAACTTTAGCTATTAACTAAATTCTGGTTTGAGTACAGATATAGAAGCTAACAAAAAAAAAAGTTATAAATTGGTGATCCAGCATTGACTACTGTGGTCCTCCCATGTTTGCTTACATGTGATCAGCGTGTTTCTGCTGCAGACAATCAGCGATCGGAGCAGTGATGACTACTGTGCAGCATGTGACCGCTGAGGCAGTGTGTATTGGCCGCTTGAAACCAAAGACTGGGAGGACAGCAAGTATTGGTCCATGGCAATTGAACACTAGCTGTTGGCTTGTCCCACCATTTACTGTTTTTGGTGTATGTTAATGGGGTTTTCCAAAGTGTCACTTGTGCAAAAGGAGGCAAGAGGTACTACTGATATTGTGTTGACAGTGGCCTGCGAGCGATCAGCAAGTCTTGTTCACTCATCCAATTAAAATAGGACATGTGCTCAATACTTGCCGGCTCGGAAGAAGCAATCAATGCAACACCAGCAGCGCCTCTCACCTTCCAGAGCGGCAAGGCGCTGGATGAAATCCTGTGCTGTGATCAGCTCAATAAGGAGATTCCTCTATGAAAAAAAAAATGTGAGTAGTGGGTGGACAAGCCTATTTAAAAATCACACAATTGTTGCTTTTCTAAATGCTTCTCCAGTGTAGGTGCGCAGAAGATCTGGCTATTTCGCGAGTATTTAATTGTACCCTCAAAGTTTTCAGAGTGAATTTTCAGCTATAGTTTTAAGCAGCTTAAAGAGATTTTACCTTTTGCAAACTGTAAAACTTAATGGTAACCTTATTACCTGAAATCAAGTCTGTCAGCCCCTAATACACAATTACTCAGCAATGATCCAACAGCAGTTGGGGAACCATAAGGCTGTGTGCACACGTTCAGGGTTTTTCGCATTTTTTTTCCACAATAAAAACGCATACATATGCATCCCATCATTTATAATGCATTCCGCAGTTTTTGTGCATATGTTGCACTTTTTTCCACAAAAAAAAAAACGCATCGCGGTAAAAAACACAGCATGTTCATTAATTTTGCGGATTTTTTTTTGCGGATTTCCCACTATATTATTGCATCCCAGAACCTCCGGAAAAAAACGTGAGAAAAACGCATGCGGATTTCTTGCAGAAAATGTCCGGTTTTGTTCAGGAAATTTCTGCAAGAAATCCTGACGTGTGCACATAGCATAAAGGTCTCATGTATTGCCTTTGTCCAAAGTGATGGCTTCATATCTTTTACCGACATGGTTACTGAAGGTGTGGTTGGATGTGCACATAGAAAGGAACAAAAACAAACAAACAAACAAAAAAAGAATGTATACATCTTCAAAGCCTATGGATAATATGAACAGCAAATTATATTTTGTCTAATGATTTCTAATCTTATTCCTACTGTATGTTATGCAAGCCAGTATACATAAAAAAAATAAGTGGCCACAAGTGAAAGACAATAGAAGGCAAATGGGACGGGGGCAAAAATAAAAATAACGCATACACAGTAATGTCTTCAAAATGTTTAATAAAGCCTTCATTTCTAAAGTGAATCCTATGAATTTTGGGATGATTCACAGTAATCTGAGACCTGCCTTTTCAAAACAAACAGGTGGATTTGCAGCAAGATGAACAATGCAATAAGTGTTTATGAAGACGCACACACAGAATAAGGCCCGGGTTTCAATGGACACCAGCCTACATGCATGAGAATACAGTAAGACGTATGATTTAGCTTGATGCATGTTCCAAATGCAGAATCCCAAAATTAAAAATTAAATGAGTTATATAAAATGCTAGTCTGAGAAAGGTCCAGTGTTTCGGCAAAAGCACTTGGTATTTATATATGTACAAGTGGAATTACATACAGACCCGCAGAATGTTTAGTGTGGTACAATGAACAGCAGTGTCAGATGAAGGAAGACGATCTGGTGGAGGTTTGGCCTATCTGGTTCTGTCCTTCATCTGTTGTGGGGTACACACGTCTAAATCTCAGGTTCCTCAGCTGAAGCTTGAGGATCAGGGCCTTCATATCGTTGATGAAAATTAGTTCTTTTCCTTATCTTCTCAGGGGCTTTTCTCCACAAAATGATCTCCTGTTAAAATGTTCAGCAAAACGAAATATGAACATTGAAGTTTTCAGATGTGAAGTCTATATGTTGTCCCCTAAAGGGAGCCTAGCTGCACAAAATGACTGTTGAAACAAAGCACAGGCGCTCATTGTACCCTTGGCGCAGCCAAACAGATCTCCGCCCTCCTAAGGCTCCTGTAAAGCCAGAGCTGTCAATCAAGGAAGAGGAAGTCTGAGAATTGAAAAACAGAAGTCGGAAATTGCACCGAGTGCTTGTGCGTGGTTTGAGTAGTAATTTTGTGCTGACAAATTCAATTTAAAAAGCAAGATACAAATCAGATTAAGAATTTGCTAAATTCTCAAGAGCCCGTCCCGATGTACTGGACGCCAACTGCATGATGGTCAGTGGTACAGGTGCTGACAACAGTTTGGGTATGGGCCTGACTAACAGGACGCTTACATGATGCATGCAGAGTGCTGGACAGCATATACCTGGAGGGGCAATTTAAAGAGGACCTTCCACCAAATGTTTCATGTGTAACTGGAAACCATAGTGGCTGCAGAGCAGAATAAAGCTTTTTTTTTTCCTCCTCTCCATATCAGAGATATTAACTAAAATTAACTGTCTAAGTTCCAAACAGTTTGATTGCCAATAAGTCCAAATGAGCATCTCCAAAGAGATTCCGCTTGGGGCGTGTACTATAACTGCTTTAAAGGGGTATTCCTATCTCCAAGATACTATCACAATAGGTTGAAGTGTGATAATAAAATTACCAAATGCCTACAATTAGAAATGTAGTATAGTATTTCTGATTTGCCATGTCTTTTCCCTCCTGTGCAGGCATTGCAGGATCTTGGGTAGCCATGGGTACGACCACCAATTGTCACTATCAGTGGTCGTAAGCATGGATGGAAATGAGGGAAAAGTATAGTTTTTCAGATTTGCTATATTTCTAATAGGAGCTATTGGCTAATAATATTATTACACCTTCTACATATTGGGAGAGGATCTTGAAGATGGGAATACCCCTTTAAGGCAGTTAATCACACTCCGGTCTGTGCTTTCCCCAGTGTGTTGTTGCTTGATTAGGAGATTGGTTGGCAGTAGATAAAGGAATAGGTATGCACCTCCACTAAAATCTCCATGGAAATGCCCATATGAGCTATCAAAAAAAAATTAACCCCCATCTTCCCCCCTTCCTTCTCAGAAACAGGGCCAATCTTTGTGCTGTGTCTTTAACATTGCAGCTTATCCAAATTAACGGGAAACTTCAATCTAAGTCATCTCATAGATAAGGCTGGTGAAAAGAAGAGGGGCCTTTTCTCTTGGGAATAAATATGGGCAACCCCGAACGGTCACTGTCTGGGCCTGACCGCCGAACACAGATTTTTTGCTGAGAGAGAAGTTTCTTGGCCGCTCGGGTATCCATTATTACATAGTTACATAGTTATTGAGGTTGAAGGAAGACTGTAAGTCCATCTAGTACAACCCATAGCCTAACCTAACATGCCCTAACATGTTGATCCAGAGGAAGGCAAAAAAAAAACATGTGGCAAAGAGTAACTCCACCATGGGGAAAAAAATTCCTTCCCGACTCCACATACGGCAATCAGACTAGTTCCCTGGATCAACGCCTTATCAAGGAATCTAGTGTATATACCCTGTAATATTATACTTTTCCAGAAAGGTATCCAGTCCCCTCTTAAATTTAAGTAATGAATCACTCATTACAACATCATACGGCAGAGAGTTCCATAGTCTCACTGCTCTTACAGTAAAGAATCCGCGTCTGTTATTATGCTTAAACCTTCTTTCCTCCAGATGTAGAGGATGCCCCCTTGTCCCTGTCTCAGGTCTATGATCAAAAAGATCATCAGAAAGGTCTTTGTACTGTCCCCTCATATATTTATACATTAAAATAAGATCACCCCTTAGTCTTCGTTTTTCCAAACTAAATAGCCCCAAGTGTAATAACCTATCTTGGTATTGCAGACCCCCCAGTCCTCTAATAACCTTGGTCGCTCTTCTCTGCACCCGCTCCAGTTCAGCTATGTCTTTCTTATACACCGGAGACCAGAACTGTGCACAGTATTCTAAGTGTGGTCGAACTAGTGACTTGTATAGAGGTAAAATTATGTTCTCCTCATGAGCATCTATGCCTCTTTTAATACATCCCATTATTTTATTTGCCTTTGTAGCAGCTGCCTGACACTGGCCACTGAATATGAGTCTGTCATCCACCCATACACCCAGGTCTTTTTCATTGATGGTTTTGCCCAGAGTTTTAGAATTAAGCATATAGTTATACATCTTATTACTTCTACCCAAGTGCATGACCTTACATTTATCCCCATTAAAGTTCATTTGCCATTTATCAGCCCAAGCTTCTAGTTTACATAAATCATCCTGTAATATAAAATTGTCCTCCCCTGTATTGATTACCCTACAGAGTTTAGTGTCATCTGCAAATATTGAAATTCTACTCTGAATGCCCCCTACAAGGTCATTAATAAATATGTTAAAAAGAAGAGGGCCCAATACTAACCCCTGTGGTACCCCACTGCTAACCGTGACCCAGTCCGAGTGTGCTCCATTAATAACCACCCTTTGTTTCCTATCCCTGAGCCAGCTCTCAACCCACTTACACATATTTTCCCCTATCCCCATTACTCTCATTTTATGTATCAACCTTTTGTGTGGCACCGTATCAAAAGCTTTGGAAAAGTCCATATACACTACGTCCACTGGGTTCCCTTGGTCCAGTCCGGAACTTACCTCTTCATAGAAGCTGAAATTAGTCTGACATGAACGGTCCCTAGTAAACCCGTGCTGATACTGGGTCATGAGGTTATTCCTCTTCAGATACTCCAGTATAGTATCCCTTAGAATGCCCTCCAGGATTTTACCCACAGTAGAGGTTAAACTTACTGGCCTATAATTACCGAGTTCAGTTTTTGCCCCTTTTTTGAATATTGGCACCACATTTGCTATACGCCAGTCCTGTGGTACAGACCCTGTTATTATGGACTCTTTAAAGATTAAAAATAATGGTCTATCAATGACTGTACTTAGTTCCTGCAGTACTCGGGGGTGTATCCCATCCGGGCCCGGAGATTTGTCAATTTTAGTGATTTTTAGACGCCGCTGTACTTCCTGCTGGGTTAAGCAGGTGACATTTAATGGGGAATTTTTATCACTAGTCATATTGGCTGCCATGGGATTTTCTTTTGTAAATACTTATGAAAAAAAGTCATTTAGCAGATTGGCTTTTTCCTCATCCTCATCCACCATTTCACCCAGACTATTTTTAAGGGGGCCAACACTATCATTTTTTAGTTTCTTACTATTTATATAGTTAAAGAATATTTTGGGATTATTTTTACTCTCTCTGGCAATGAGTCTCTCTGTCTCAATCTTTGCTGCCTTGATTTGATTTTTACAGAATTTATTTAATTTTCTGTATTTATTTAATGCCTCATCACTACCTACTTCCTTTAATTCTCTAAATGCTTTCTTTTTGTTCCTTATTGCGCCCCTAACAGCTCTATTTAGCCATATTGGTTTCCTCCTATTTCTAGTATGTTTATTCCCATACAGTATATACTGTGCACAGGTCCTATCCAGGATGCTAATGAACGTCTCCCATTTTCTTTGTGTATTTTTGTGTCTCAGGATATCGTCCCAGTTAATTGCACCAAGATCATCTCTCATCCGTTGGAAATTTGCCCTCCTGAAGTTTAGTGTCCTTGTCACCCCCCTACTACCCATCTTATTAAAGGTTACATGAAAACTTATTATTTTATGATCACTATTCCCCAAGTGACCCCCAACCCTTATATTTGATATGCGGTCTGGCCTGTTGGTTAATATTAGGTCTAGCAGTGCCCCCCTCCTTGTTGGGTCCTGAACCAGCTGTGAAAGGTAATTGTCTCTCATAGTTGTCAAAAACCGATTACCTTTGCTGGAACTGCAGGTTTCTGTTCCCCAATCTATTTCAGGGTAGTTGAAGTCCCCCATAATAATGACTTCTCCTTGAGTCGCAGCTTCATCTATTTGCTTTACGAGGATATTCTCCATTGCTTCCATTATTTTTGGAGATTTATAACAAACCCCTATCAGTAATTTATTATTTTTTCCCCCTCCCCTTATCTCCACCCACAGGGACTCCACATTTTCATTAAATTCACCTATATTATCACGCAGGATGGGTTTTAAGGAAGATTTTACATATAGACACACCCCTCCCCCTCGCTTATCTGTACGGTCATTTCTGAACAGGCTATAGCCCTGCAAGTTAACAGCCCATTATTTTCAATTTGGTTCGGTTTCTGGTGAAAGTAAACCGAACTTTCTAAAAAGTTCTGGACAGGTGCCAGAACTTCCAGCGGTCCACCCACCCCTACTTGTGAACAAGCGCTGCAACTATACATTCCCACATGGCCTACACTATTCACACATTGAGGGGAAGTTGTAGGAGGTTTGATGCTGATAGGAGAGGGCGGACATTTCAAAGAGTGCAAACTGGCCACATGATTTTTGTGCAATCCAACTAGAACTCTACTTGAAGAATCAGGCCACCAGATTTCGGCCCTGCATTGTCTGCATGCAGCACCCCAACATGGGACTGTACCCTTAATGCTTGTGCTGCATGAAGAGACCCATGAACCATTTGTGTTGTGCTCAAGTACATGTACTCTGATAATTCAAGTTACCCTACGCTTAGTAACCATTATCTCAGTTCACAAAAATACTCAAAAGGGGTCAGCAAAAGCCTCTTAGTGGCTACGAGCCACATCCATCCTACCTTTAGACTCTTGAAGGTTATCATTATTTATTGCAAATATTGTATATTGACATTTTCATTTCAAATATTAAATATTTCACCACCACAGTGTTAATGCAGGGAAAACACAATGCACTGAATGTGAAAGGTGCACCTCATTAGGAAGCAGAAGTGAGAACAGCAAGAGAGTCTCATTCACTTCACTAATTCTTATTAAAGCAACTGCACCGGAGAATGCCAAAAGCTACCTGTTGTTTGAAATATCTTCTGTCTTCCTCATCCACAAGGACCAAGTTCAAGAAATATCTCACAGAAAACTTTTTGTTTACGTCTCTCATGGTGGGAGTGGGGTCATAACCAGCAAGGAACAGCCGGATGGGAATAGACTCTCCTGCAAAGTTACAGAAAAAAGACAATCGTAGTCAAAAGTCCCAATCTTAGAACTGGAATGCAACAAGTAAATGGGCATACTTTAAAATGAATTGTAGTGGATAGGATATTCAAGATGCCGACCATTCCTCACTCCTCCAGAATCAAGCTTGGCTATGTATCTGAGGAAGAGGATAGGACGTTCACGAAACCTCGAATAAAGGATGCAATTCTTCTGAACTCTGTGGTTCCCTTGCTTCATTCTGGAGGAGTGCGGAATGGTTGGCATCTTGAATATCCTATCCAGCACTTCTTGAAGATCCGTCGTGGGTCCGGTGCCATCTGCAGCCCTCCCATCATACTCTGTATATGTGTTATGCATACTCAACTTGTAAAAGGTGAGCATTTTACCTTGCAGCAAACTAATTGTTAATTTGGTAGCTGCGCTATTGCGCCCCTCTCTTTACCGTTAAAATGAATTGTGCATGAGACTAAGCATTGTACAGGATCAATGGCAACTATACTACTCTGCATGCTCTATGTCTCATTACAAAAATATTAAAGAAGCACTCCTCCCTCCTCCCATCAAAATTTCTATCCCCTTAATATATTGCAGTCACCATATTATATAACACTCTGTACTTCCAATTGCTCATTTTACCTTCTACGCAGCTAATTCTTCTCTTCCATTAGGTCTATGACATCACGTGATTAAAAACTGACTAGGTGAATCTTTCTACGCTCTATGTAGAAACTGGAGGTCAATTTCCCTTTATGAGTCATAAGTCACTGCAAAAGTCCCTGGCAGGGGTAGGAGGGAGCAGTTGGGTCAGGGGTTGAGGGTAATGATTTCTGCAGGGACAAGAGACTTCCCGTTTCCACATGGAGCAGAGAAAAGAAGAATTATCTGTGAAGAAAGGCAAAATGAGCAATTGTAAGTACACAGTGCTACATAATGTGGGGATTGCTATATATTAGGTGGATAAAAACACTGATGGAGGAGGGCTTCTTTAACCCCTTCATGACCTTGGGATTTTCCGTTTTTCTGTGTTCGTTTTTCACTCCCCTCCTTCCCAGAGCCATAACTTTTTTATTTTTCCGTCAATATGGCCATGTGAGGGCTTATTTTTTGCGGGACGAGTTGTACTTTTGAACGACATCATTGGTTTTACCATGTCGTGTACTAGAAAACGGGAAAAAAATTCCAAGTGCGGTGAAATTGCAAAAAAAAGTGCAGTCCCACACTTGTTTTTGTTTGGCTTTTCTAGGTTCACTAAATGCTAAAACTGACCTGCCATTATGATTCCAGGTCAGTACGAGTTCATAGACACCTAACATGACTAGGTTATTTATTTTTTATGTAAGTGGTGAAAAAAAATTCCAAACTTTGCTAAAAAAAAAAAATAAAAAATTGTGCCATTTTCCGATATTCGTAGCGTCTCCATTTTTCATGATCTGGGGTCGGTTGAGGGCTTATTTTTTGCGTGCCGAGCTGGCGGTTTTAATGATACCATTTCGGTGCAGATACGTTCTTTTGATCGCCCGTTATTGCATTTTAATGCAATGTCGCGGCGACCAAAAAAACGTAATTCTGGCGTTTCGAATTTTTTTCTCGCTACGCTGTTTAGTGATCAGGTTAATGCTTTTTTTTGATAGTTCGCGCGATTCTGAACGCGGCGATACCAAATATGTGTAGGTTTGATTTTTTTTATTGATTTATTTTGATTGGGGTGAAAGGGGGGTGATTTAAACTTTTATATTTTTTTCACATTTTTTTTTTTTACTTTTGCCATGCTTCTATAGGAGGCTAGAAGCTGGCACAACACGATCGGCTCTGCTACATAGCAGCGATCTGATGTTCGCTGCTATGTAGAAGAAATGCAGGTGTGCTGTGAGCGCCGACCACAGGGTGACGCTCACAGCTACCGTGGATCAGTATCCATAGAGGTCTCAAGGACCTCTATGGTTACAATGCTGAAGCATTGCCGACCTCCGATCATGTGACGGGGGTCGGCGATGCCGTCATTTCCGGCCGCCCGGCCGGAAGTGCAGGTTAAATGCCGCTGTCTGCGTTTGACAGCGGCATTTAACTAGTTAATAGGCGCAGGCAGATCGCGATTCTGCCCGGGCCTATTACGGGCACATGTCAGCTGTTCAAAACAGCTGACATGTCCCGGCTTTGATGCGGGCTCACCGCCGGAGCCCGCATCAAAGCGGGGCTTCTGACCTCGGACGTACTATCCTGTCCGAGGTCAGAAAGGGGTTAAAATCATAAAAGGCACAAAAAGAAGCGTAAACCTTTTTATCCAAGAAAAGTATCAGCAGACTTAGAAAAATGGTCAGAAGGGTCCCTAATGCCTCTTCTAAAGGACCTGAATTTCTAGCAAATGTGAGATCGCAACTTATGACCGAGCACCCACCTCACCACCAGAGCTGCTGCAACCCCCTCCCCCCCCCATAACCTAATGTCTCCTTCCCCATTGCCTTGTAGAATGAAACCCACAAAGGCAGTGTCCTCTCCCCTCTGCACCAGTCTGTCATTGTAGTTTCGCTGTAATTTATATTTGCGTTTTGCATGTAACCCCTTCTCATGTACAGCACCTTGGAATCAACGGTGCTCTAAAAAGAAATATAGTGCTCTCACATCAAAGGAGGGTTGTGGGAACCAGCTCTGTATACCAGGATCTCATAACCCAGAAGATCGGTCCTGACTTTTGCTAATCAGTGTTATTCATTTAAAAAAAGAAAAAAAAAAAAAAAGAAGAAGAAGAAGAATTGAGGCTGCCCACTCTTCTTAAATACATTTAATTAGCAAGTCACAGTTGTGTTATCTGGAGAAGTGTTTACTATAGAATTAAAATTGCTGCCACCTTATTACCTTGACAAAAACCAGAGATTGTTAGGACAGAAGCTTGTGAGCTTGTGCAGTAGGTAGCTCCTCTGCTGTGACCTGGAGACAATTTTATTGTTATTCAGATAGACATGGTGGACACAGCAGTGTGAGCAGTCACTTTCCTCAGGACCCCTGGTATCTCCAGTATTAGATCAGATAAACAGGGTGGACAGCAGTGTGAGCAGTCACTTTCCTCAGGACCCCTGGTATCTCCAGTATTAGATCAGATAAACAGGGTGGACACAGTAGTGTGAGCAGTCACTTTCCTCAGGACCCCTGGTATCTCCAGTATTAGATCAGATAGGCATGGTGGACACAGTAGTGTGAGCAGTCACTTTCCTCAGGACCCCTGGTATCTCCAGTATCAGATCAAATAAACAGGGTGGACAGCAGTGTGAACAGCCTCTTACCTCCTCAGTACCCTTGGTATCTCCAGTATTAGATCAGATAGACAGGGAGGACACAGCAGTGTGAGCAGCCACTTCCCTCAGGACCCCTGGTATCTCCAATATTAGATCAGATAAACAGGGAGGACAGCAGTGTCAGCAGCCACCTCTTACCACCTCAGTACCCCTGGTTCTCTAGTATTACATCAGATAGACAGGGTGGACACAGCAATGTGAGCAGCCACTTCCCTCAGTACCCCTGGTATCTCTAGTACCATTTGTGGAGCACATTGTCCTATATATGTAGGAGGGCAGCACTTCCTACTGCACAGGCTTCTGTCATAACAATGTAGGAAAGGTTTCTCTCAGTGAAACAAGGCAGTGGACATTTTCATTCTATAGCGATTACCGTATATACTCGAGTATAAGCCGACCGGAATATGAGCCGAGGCACCTAATTTTGCCACGGAAAACTGGGTAAGCTTATTGACTCGACTATAAGCCGGGTATGTATTGTTCCCTCATCCCTGTCCTGCTATGTGTGGCTCCCCAGGCCCTGTCCTGCTATGCACGGCTCCTTATCCCCTATCCTACTCACCCTCCAGTGTGCCCTCGGAGCATCTCGGTGGTCTCGGCACCTTCGCAGCATCTTGGTGGTTCCGGCTTCCTGCAGCTCTTCCTGTGCTGTGAGTGATCATGCGATACCGCTCATTAAGGTAACAAATATGCGCTCCACACCTATGGGAGTGGAGATGCGTGCATATTTATTACCTTAATGAGCGGTGCCACGTGATCACTCACAGCACCGGAAGAGCTGCAGGAAGCCGGAAGCACCAAGATGCTCCGAGGGCAAGCTGGAGGGAGAGTAGAAAGTCTTCTGGAAGCCGCCGGCCGGCACTGTGCGCTGCTGTAAGAGAAATGAATATTCATTTCTCTTTAGCAGTGGGCACCAGTTACAGACGCCGGCTTCTGCCTCCTGTGACCCGCTACTCCCCCACCAGCTTTCTGGACAATTACGCATGTATAAGCCGAGGGGGGAGTTTTCAGCACAAAAAAAATGTGCTGAAAAACTGGACTTATACACGAATATATACGGTACCTCTACACAAAGCAATTGTGATTTTCTAATTAAATGTATATAGGAATTTATAATGCGCATTTCCTTTTAGCTATCCATTTTTTTCTATGTCGAAGAACCTCTAAATAAAACAGGCAGCTACAGACTAGTGATAGGTGCCAGAGTATTTATAAAATAAAATTACCTTTTACTGGAGCTCCATCCATAATTTCATATTTTGCAACAGTCTCGGTTTCAGTTGTGGTACTGGGTCCTGGGAGACAAGATTTTATTTTTTTATTTTTTAAAGGAATGGTGCGTAACAGGTAGATATTATGTCAGCTATCCCTTTACTATTAACATCCCATAACCTACTTATGGCATCATGAGCAAATGTAAACATTTTCCTAATGCACTCCTATAGTTTTATTAAAAGGAATGCTTCACAGGATTTTAAAGTCACCAAACTAATGACACTGCTCGATAGGGTAGTGGAAAACACATACATTCCTGGCTGCAAATAGATAATCAATGAAAAAAGAATATTAATGAGGCTGCAAGAGCATCGAGTACCGTCCTATTCCGGGTAAGTGCCCCAATCTCCCAAACTATTCCCCGCCTAGTGGCAGAACGCCAGTGTCCTTGATGGCCGTAGCAATGTAGACACTATTCAACCACAGTGGGGTTGCTGGCAGAGGATCAGTACATTTGGCTGGAATCACAACACCCACAGAGATTTTCCCAGCAATGGAAAAATCAATTTGCAGCCAGGATATGATATGATTGTACTGGTCTTTTCTTAGCCTAGCGAGCAATGTAATGAGTGGTGACAAAAAGCTCATGAAAAGTTCCCTTTAAGACAGTATCAAGCATCAGAGCTTATTTTTCTCTTCTTGTCACATAGGACTCCTATGACCCGTTTTTCCCCCCCATGATGCCCATGTACAGTACAGACCAAAAGTTTGGACACACCTTCTCATTTAAAGATTTTTCTGTATTTCCATGACTATGAAAATTGTACATTCACACTGAAGGCATCAAAACTATGAATTAACACATGTGGAATTATATACTTAACAAAAAAGAGACACAACTGAAATTATGTCTTATATTCTAGGTTCTTCAAAGTAGCCACCTTTTGCTTTCATGACTGCTTTGCACACTCTTGGCATTCTCTTGATGAGCTTCAAGAGGTAGTCACCGGGAATGGTTTTCACTTCACAGGTGTGCCCTGTCAGGTTTAATAAGTGGGATTTCTTGCCTTATAAATGGGGTTGGGACCATCAGTTGTGTTGAGCAGAAGTCTGGTGGTTACACAGCTGATAGTCCTACTGAATAGACTGTTAGAATTTGTATTATGGCAAAAAAAAAGCAGCTAAGTAAAGAAAAATGAGTGGCCATCGTTACTTTAAAAAATGAAGGTCAGTCAGTCCGAAAAATTGGGAAAACTTTGAAAGTGTCCTCAAGTGCAGTTGCAAAAACCATCAAAGCGCTACAAAGAAACAGGCTCACATGAGGACCGCCCCAGGAAAGGAAGACCAAGAGTCACCTCTGCTTCTGAGGACACGTTTATCCAAGCCTCCAGCCTCAGAAACCGCAAGTTAACAGCAGCTCAGATTAGAGACCAGGTCAATGCCACACAGTTCTAGCAGCAGACACATCTCTACAACAACTGTTAAGAAGAGACTTTGTGCAGCAGGCCTTCATGGTAAAATAGCTGCTAGGAAACCACTGCTAAGGACAGGCAACAAGCAGAAGAAACTTGTTTGGGCTGAAGAACACAAGGAATGGACATTAGACCAGTGGAAATGTGTGCTTTGGTCTGATGAGTCCAAATTTGAGATCTTTGGTTCCAACCACCGTGTCTTTGTGCGACGCAGAACAGGTGAACGGATGGACTCTACATGCCTGATTCCCACCGTGAAGCATGGAGGAGTTGTGATGGTGTGGGGGTGCTTTGCTGGTGACACTGTTGGGGATTCATTCAAAATAGAAGGCATACTGAACCAGCATGGCTACAGCAGCATCTTGCAGCGGCATGCTATTTCATCCGGTTTGCATTTAGTTGGACCATCATTTATTTTTCAACAGGACAATCACCCCAAACACACCTCCAGGCTGTGTAAGGGCTATTTGACCAAGATGACCTGGTCTCTACAGTCACCAGACCTGAACCCAACAGATGGTTTGGGGTGAGCTGGACCGCAGAGTGAAGGCAAAAGGGCCAACAAGTGCTAAGCATCTCTGGGAACTCTTTCAAGTTTGTTGGAAGACCAATCCCGGTGACTACCTCTTGAAGCTCATCAAGAGAATGCCAAGAGTGTGCAAGCAGTCATCAAAGCAAAAGGTGGCTTCTTTGAATTAACTAGAATATAAGACATAATTTCAGTTGTTTCACACTTTTTTGTTAAGTATATTATTCCACATGTGTTAATTCATAGTTTTGATGCCTTCAGTGTGAATTTACAATTTTCATAGTTCTGAAAATACAAATAAATCTTTAAATGAGAAGGTGTGTCCAAACTTTTGGTCTGTACTGTACATAAATCCATATTTAGTCTGTCGGTATGCATAATAGAGAAGATACAAATCAGTGGTCTGTATACAATGGGTTCACTTGGGAGGTGGTATAACAAGAGGAAATACATTTTACCTATTCCAGTTATTTCCTTTTTAATCAGCTGCAATTCCATGTGCTGAATTTTTATTCTGACCAGTAAGAAGTAAATTTTTCCAACAATTACATCTTTTAAGTGGTACCTTTAAAAACAAAAACAGAAGAGAAATATATTTATAAACCAGAATTTGATGACAATGTGCCAAATAGGTGTTAATTCTTAGGGGAAAAAATCCTTAGGGTACCGTCACACAGTGCAATTTTGATCGCTACGACGGTACGATTCGTGACGTTCTAGCGATATCGTTACGATATCGCAGTGTCTGACACGCAGCAGCGATCAGGGATCCTGCTGAGAATCATACGTCGTAGCAGATCGTTTGGAACTTTCTTTCGTCGCTGGATCTCCCGCTGTCATCGCTGGATCGTTGTGTGTGACAGCGATCCAGCGATGCGTTCGCTGGTAACCAGGGTAGACATCGGGTAACTAAGCGCATGGGCCGCGCTTAGTAACCCGATGTTTACCGTGGTTACCAGCGTAAAAGTAAAAAAAAAAAAACCGTACATGCTCACCATCTGATGTCCGTCCAGTCCCTTGCCGTCCGCTTCCCACTCTGACTGACTGCCGGCCGGAAAGTGAGAGCAGATCACAGCGGTGACGTCACCGCTGCGCTCTGCTCTCACTGTACGGCCGGATCTGTCAGAGCAGGAAGCGGACGGCAAGGGACCGGACGGACATCAGATGGTGAGCATGTACGGTTTTTTTTTTTTTACTTTTACGCTGGTAACCACGGTAAATATCGGGTTACTAAGCGCGGCCCTGCACTTAGTAACCCGATGTTTACCCTGGTTACCCGGGGACTTCGGCATCGCTCCAGCGCCGTGATTGCAACGTGTGACCGCAGTCTACGACGCTGGAGCGATAATCATACGATCGCTGCGACGTCACGGATCGTGCCGTCGTAGCGATCAAAATTGCACTGTGTGACGGTACCCTTAGTGACTGGGCAAAATTGTGTGAAATCTGATCAGTGTCACTATGTGGTAATAACTCTGGAAGGCTTCAACATATCCCATTGATTTTGAGATTGTACTTGATGAAAATGGTATAAAAATAATCACAAAAATCTGCAATTTTCAAACTTTGACCGAGTATCCCTTTATTCCACATAGTCACACCACACAAAAAAAATTAACAAATAACATTTCCCTCATGTCGGCTTTACATTAGCACCATTTGTAAAATGTTTTATTATGCTCACATTTTAGAAGGTTTAAAAATGTGGCAGTAATTTTTCCTTTTTTCAAGGAAATTTACAAAACTTTTTTTTTAGGGACTTAATATGTTTTGAAGAGACTTTGGGGGTCCTATATATTGGAAACCACTAAAAGTGATACAATTTTAAGAACAGCACCCCTCAACCTATTCAAAATTGCTTTCAGGAGGTTTATTAACTCTTCAAGTGCTTTTCAGGAATTATTGCAAAGTGGCATAGCAGGAATGAAAAAAAATTATTTTTACCATCTAAATGTTGATAACTTCTGAACAGGCCACTGGAGCCAGCAGACACTAAGGCCATTATTTGGCCATAAGAAACAAAAGGACCACACGAACAATATCTCAGGATGCTGATAGGGTTAAAAAGGAAGCCCCCACACTGTTAATCTAGATACTGTACAACTATAGTCGGTACCAACATAAATCGTGGTTGATGCCTCAAATTGTCAGCTATGGTGTACAGCTGACAGTTGGTCTGATGGCTG
This sequence comes from Ranitomeya variabilis, assembly GCF_051348905.1. Taxonomy (NCBI): domain Eukaryota; kingdom Metazoa; phylum Chordata; class Amphibia; order Anura; family Dendrobatidae; genus Ranitomeya; species Ranitomeya variabilis. The sequence goes on from NC_135235.1 coordinate 103,861,797, forward strand.
GGGATCTCAACAATGACATGAATACTCGCCCTTTAGGCATTTATCATGCTTTGCTCATATAGCACCATCTTATTCCGTAGTGCTTTACATACATCATCATTACTGTCTCCATTGGGGCTCACAATCTAGATTCCCTATCAGTATGTCTGGAGTGCGGGAGGAAACTGGAGAATCTGGAGGAAATTCACGCAAACCCAGGGAGAACATAAACTCTGTGCCGATGATGTCCTTGGTGGGATTTGAACCAAGGACCCCAGAGCTGCAAGGCTGCAGTGCTAACCACTGAGCACTCAGGTATTCTTTATTAGTGTGGGTCCCTGTAGTTCTACCCTCATGATCAATGGAAGGCATATCCTAGCAGGATGTGGTCATCTGCTGGAAGTGCCCTGTACAAATGTCCACAATGATATTTCTAAGCTATATTAATATGAAGAGAGACGGAGGCTTATTAAATCCACTCTAAATTATAGTAGGGTTCCAATACAGGTGCTGGAACCACAAGGGGGCAGTATATTAAGTGCAACCCTAAAAAACTGTATCAACAACTGTTAAGATACAAAACATATGTATGGAAACAAATCTGGAGAAAAGAAGTAGATAGGAGCAGGCATATATTGTAGAATAGTCATCAGTATTCCCATAGAAGAACATTACAGCTGGCCTTTTCCCAGCCAAAGCTTAGCCGTTTTGGCTGGGGAGTATATTGACTATATACAGCGTTCAATGCCAAAGCAAACCGAGAACTAACAGCTTCTCAGCACATAAGGCTGGATCCTCAGCTTTTTTTTTTTCCCTTCACATATAGATTTTTTGAATATTCACACATAGGATTAAAAAAAAAATAAAAAATAAAAGCTTAAAGACGTTTCTCCAAAATGAGAAAAATGTGGCTGTTTGGCTTTCAGAAACCATGCCACCTCTGACCATGGGTTGTGTCCATGGTACTGTACCTCAGCTCCATTCACTTCAATGGGTCTGAGTTGCAATAAGAAACAAAACAGATGGTCAAAATTGGCACATTTTCTGAAGGTACAGGAAAGAAAAAAAGAAAACCACCACTTAAATCAATCATTTAAGATTTTAACATTACATGAATTTTAGAACACAAAGAAAAAATTAAAGATCATTGGGGGAAGTTGTGCCAAATTTATTACAAAGCATACCCCACTTATATTTGGCTCAGATTTAGACTGCCTTAAGGTCATAATATCAGATCATTAAGGATGCGACCACCAACAACCCCACCTGTTCCCAGCTGCGTGTGATCACTTGCGGAGTTGCACAGCATTGTGCTACATAGGGCCGCGGCTGGATGCTGCTCATCCACTCCCATACATTTAAATAAGGGCGATTGTGCCATACCCGGCCATAGCTCCACAAGCAATCAGATCCGGCCGGCACTCGGAACACCCGATTGTTGGGGTGTCATACTCCCACCAATCTCATAGTATGACCTCTCAAGAACAGTTCATTAATATAAAAGTAGTGGACAGCCCCAAGAGTTGATGGGCACTCTCTTAGGGAACTCACCCAATTTTTTTTTACTTTTGCTGAGCATGATGCAGAAATTGAAAATTCTGCACAAAATAAGCAAAGAAGTTACAGTAATTCTTGATGTACAAGACATTAAAGTAAATCACTCACTTAGATTTGTTATATTCAAACTCTATGTGTAAGCAGTCTTCTATCCCAACTTCCATTTTGATAGAGTTATTGACATCTGGATATGTGGCAAGCTGGTGAACAATGAGGTCATATTCCTTTATCAGATCGGACAGACGTCTCACTATGGTCACCTTTAAGAAATACCTGTAACACATTCAATATGAAGGATAAGTACAGGTATCATACCCTCCAGAGAGGAGACTTGTCATTATACAGCCCCCTGAAAAAGAAGGGTTTACGGGGAAATAACCTAGTACATACATACACACGTTGCGGTCACCTAATGACATTGTAAGTTACAGCACGTACCTTAATCTTACATTTGAACCTATGTAAGACTCATAAGGCTTCTCCACTTGCATGAACTCAAAATCATAACTTCTGCTTTGTGTCAGCTCCCCAGGCAGGGCTAGTTCTTTAACAAGGTTTACAAACTCATGTGTATTGCTTTTATCATTGAACAGTTCTAAAGAAAAAAAAAATACATTATATCAATAAAACATTTCATTACAGATTAATAAAAGACACAAAAAAGGCCAGATTCATTATTGAATTTGCACTGTTTTTCCCCTCCCCCTTTTTTTTTGCCAACTTTTTAAATCTATTTTATCATTTCATGTGAACGGTAGTGGATGAAGTTCGGAGTTTCCAGATGTTTTCAGTCGATTCAATCAATCACAATTTTAAAACGTCACAACATTTTTGTGCAAAAGTATTCCAGTCTACCCTGGCGTGATTTTAAGTATGCTTCAATTTTTTTTTTTTTGCATAAATAGTGTGACCCAGATGACAACTTAACCTCTTTAATGCACAAGGGGACCATGTCAGGTCAGGTATCGCCATAATCCTGCATATCCAAGGTTAATTTGTAGGATAATAGCGTTATGAAGGTGTCCAGTACTGAAATAACGGCACCTGGGAGACAATGAGATTTATTGATCCCAGGAGCCGGCAGCTTTCAGTCATACAGGTGTGCCAGTACGATTACAGTCATTGCTCATAGTGTGACCAGCGGCCATAAGCAAGCTGCCACACTGACAAACCAAGTCAAAATGCCAAGACGTGCCTAAAAGCCACTGCTCACAGTGTTAGGCTACTTTCACACTAGCGTTAACTGCAATACGTCGCAAATGCGTCGTTTTGCCGAAAATACGCATCCAGCAAAAGTTCTTGCTGGATACGTTTATTCGTCATAGACTAACATTAGCGACGCATTGCCAAACGTTGCGTCCGTTTTGCGACGCTTGGGCGTGTGGTAGCGGACCGTCGGGAGAAAAAAACGTTACATGTAACGTTTTTTGCTCACGGCGGTCCGCTTTTTCCGACCGCGCATGCGCGGCCGGAACTCCGCCCCCATCTCCCCGCACTTCCCCGCACCTCACAATGGGGCAGCGGATGCGTTGGAAAAATACATCCGCTGCCCCCGTTGTGCGGCGGAGACCACGCTAGCGTCGGGAACGTCGGCCCGACGCACAGCGACGGGTCTTTCCCGACGCTAGTGTGAAAGTAGCCTTATCTGTGGCTTTAGCCGTGCCAGCTCGCCTTTATTAACGATAGCATTCAGATCCTGGGAGAACCAGCTTGCTTATGGTAGCCGAGCTTTCAGTAATGTAGCCGGGTACCTTTCAAATCTTCAGAATAACCCTATATATGCAGGCTAATGCTGTTATCTGATGTGAAAGGTCCCAAAAGGGAAGCAAAAAAAAGGATTTTTGATTTTGCACAAAATGTATGAATCCTTAGTGCCATTTTTAAGAGTTTGGATCCAGTTGGATGATCACACAGGTGGGCTGCGCTGCTGGAGTAAATCAATTCATCAAAAACGGTGAGAATAAGGTTTTTTATTCACAGCGTGTTTCAATTCTGTACCGGCGTCTTTATCAAGTGTAAAGCCAAATACTATAAGAATTACTATAGTGAACTGATTGGAGGTCACATACGCACACTACTGCTCTATTCACAAGGGGGAAACAGGACCTGGTTCTCATGATCAGTGGAGGTCTGACACCACTATATTTGGTGCCTGAATTCAGAGTAACTGGACTTGCACGACGCGTTGACCTCTCAAATGTCATTCATCTCTTTCAGACAATATTGTTAGAACACAGCAATACCACTGATATAGGGGATATATATATCTATTTTACTCCTAATACTAAAATTCACCAAATTGTGGTATGCTATGTAAGTTGGTGACACACGCCACCTAGTGGAGAGAGAAACCCAATCACCTTACCTACAGATCACCCAAGAGTAACCACAGCAAGAAATTATATTGCAATATATTTTTATTTACCATATGTGGCAACAACAATACATATAAATATCCATCAATAAAATTGTATATTTAAAAACAATAACTGTACGCTTTACGGCCACCGCTGACACAGTCAGTGCAGGGAAGCTCTCGGCAGCAGCGCGTGCATTGCAGCGCTCCTGCCGAAAGCAGTTTTAACCCTGTGGACGCCGGGGGACGTGACAGACATCAGAATGTCAGTATGTAGTGTTTTTTTTTTACAATGGTAACCAGGGTAAATATCGGGTTACTAAGCACGGTCCTGCGCTTAGTAACCCGATATTTACCCTGGTTACAAGTGAACACATCGCTGGATCGGCGTCACACACGCCGATCCAGCGATGACAGCGGGTGATCAGCGACGAAATAAAGTTCTGGACTTCTAGCTCCGACCAGCGATATCACAGCGGGATCCAGATCGCTGCTGCGTGTCAAACACAATGAGATCGCTATCCAGGACGCTGCAACGTCACGGATCGCTGTCGTTCTCGTTGGAAAGCCAAATTTATCAAGACTTTCCCATCAGTGTGTTTCACTGTAAACTGGCTCCACTACTTACTGCCTCTTATATGATGACACTGTCTAAATGTCCGCATTTGGAAATCTGCACCTCATGTGAACAGTGACTGGTTAAAATCCAAATAACATTAGCTGAGGGCAAGAAAAATAGGCCTCATACAGACCTGCACCGAATTAAAGCTGGAACCTGTTGAATTACTATGGACAAACACTACACTTCCTGCCTACATGAGACTTTGCATGCGGGTGCCACAAAATATACACAATACTTACGCCATCACTTTTTTTTTTTTTTTTTTTATATCTTTACAATTTACAGAAAACTAAAATGTGAAATGATGTGACCTATGTAACAGGACTTTGTTTCTACTGCCAAGTCACTATTGCACTCTGATTTATTACAAAAACAGACTGACACTGTGGGAACAGGGCATAAAAAAATAAAAATGTCCCTACCCTGTATAAGGATTAGGAACAAATGTGACTACTGACAAGTAGCATTTTGTATAGCAACTCATTGCTTCATTACAGAACTAGCCTGAAGACAGACATCAATAGATGGAAAAAAATATATATTTTTATTATTTTTTTCCCGTTTTTGGACACATCCCATATAGCTAATTTCCTACTTGCCTACTAGCTGTCCACATTCTCTTTTATTACCTGATTACGTATATAAAATTAGTACACAAGCTCACCAATTTGTCCAACAAACTCAATTCGTATTCCTTGGTGCTCTAGTCTTTTACCGGGTTGCCTGAAGACTATGTTGACCTACAAGAAGGGGAAAAAAAAAAAAAATCAAAAATGCAGTTCCCATTTTTCTTGAATATAAAATAAATTCAGCTCAAAATCTTAGCTTTGAAATAATACCAGAATGAGACGCAGTATTGAAGGGGCAGCATTTGGCTGATGTCACTGTATAGGACAGGCTGGTGACAGTTTTCCCTTATAAAAATTCATTTCATTTAACATGTTGCAAAACAGAAAATGCACTGAGCTAGAACAAGATATGCAACAAAGTGGTTACATATTCAACACTGAAGTTATTATTACAGCCTTGGAGAACATATCCGTGGAATAGAGAAATATAAAGGACTATCTGGCTAGTTAAGACATCAGGACTGATTCAGAGATCAAAAACGGTAATTAGTTCTTACCGGTAATTGTATTTCCAGGAATCCACCTGACAGCACCATTGGAGGACGTCCTTCTTATCCGCAGTGGGACAGGAACCACAAGTTATAAGGACCCTCCCCACTCCACCCACCAGTGATTTTCTAAGTACCACATCTGGATGGATGCAAAAAAGAGTTTATTTACAATTACACACCAATGTTACATCACATTAGTCAGTAGTAAAAGTTTGCAGTGGGAGGGAACTAGTAGTGCTGTCAGGTGGATTCCTGGAAATACAATTACCGGTAAGAACTAATTACCGTTTTCCAGTCCACCACCTGACAGCACCATTGGAGAATACCAAAGGATGTTAACTAGGGTGGGACTACTGCATGTAAGACTTTTCTACCAAAGGCTAATTGGTCTGATACGACATCTATTTTATAGTGTCTAGCAAAGGTAGAAAGACTAGTCCAAGTCGCTGCCCTACAGATTTGCTCAGCTGAGGCTCCCCCCTTCTCTGCCCTTGATGTAGAAATGGCTCGTGTTGAGTGGGCCCTAAGAGTGTTCGGGGGATCTTTCCCTTGGTTTGTATATGCTAGGCTAATCATGTTTTTAATCCACCTAGCAATGGTTGATTTTGCTGCCTTGCAACCCCTATTTGGACCACCGTATTGAATAAATAAGTTAGTGTCCCGTCTCCAGCTTTCTGTCGCCCCCAGGTATTTTAGAACAGTCTCCCTAACGTCAAGGTTATGGTAGACCCCTTCTTTTGCGTTTTTAGGGTGTTGGCAGAAAGAAGGAAGGATTATCTCCTGATTTATATTGGTATATGATACTACTTTGGGGAGGAAAGCTGGGTTAGGTTTGAAGACTATTCTGTCGTCAAAGATTTGAAGATATGGGTTCTGGATAGAAAGAGCCTGCATCTCTCCCAGCCTTTTAGCCGATGTGATGGCAATTAGGAAGGCGGTTTTAAAGGAGAGATTGGCTATGTCCATATCTTCTGACAGTAAGTAAGGGGTTTTACACAAAGTGTTAAGGACCAGGTTTAGGTCCCAAGGAGGAGTTGATTTCCTCACAAGTGGCCTCATTCTCTGTGTGGCCCTGGAAAATCTCGCTATCCAGGGATGGGAGGCTAGTGATGTATCAAAAAATACACTAAGTGCTGAAATCTGTACTTTTAGAGTACTAGGCCGAAGGCCCTTGTCAAATCCGAGTTGCAGGAAATCGAGGATTCTGGGAATATTTGGTTTCGAAGTATCCACATGACCTTCTCCCAGAAAGGGACAATACCGCTTCCAGATCTTGTTGTAAATCGCCGAAGTCACCGGCTTTCTGCTTGCCTGGAGTGTGGTAATGACATCTTCTGACAGGCCTCTAGATCTTAGGGTTTGCCGTTCAGGATCCAAGCAGATAGGTGAAGAGAGTCTGGATTCTTGTGGAATACTGGACCCTGAAGTAGAAGGTCCTGCCTGTTCGGTAGAAAGACTGGTTCTTCTGTTGACATCCTGGACAGTAGAGAAAACCAGCTCCTTTTCGGCCAGAAAGGAACCACCAGGATTACGGTTGCTCTTTCGTCTCGTATCTTCCTGAGTGTCTTCGGTATCAGAGGAAGAGGCGGAAAAGCGTATAGGAGACCTTTTCCCCAATACTGAGACAAGGCGTCTACTCCTGTGGCTCCATCTAGAGGATTCAGAGAAAAAAATGCTCTGGCCTTTGTGTTTGACCTGGTGGCAAAGAGGTCCACCTGAGGCGTTCCCCATTTCTGGCACAGACTGCTGAATACTTCCGGGTTCAATTCCCACTCTCCGGGATGTACCGACTTTCGGCTCAGGAAATCTGCAACCTGATTCTTGGCACCTTCCAGGTGAACTGCCGAGATGGATTTGACAGATCTTTCTGCCCACCTGAAAATCTGGTCTGCTAAGTGTTGCAGTGGTGGATGTCTCGGACCTCCCTGGTGTCTCAGAAATGCCACTGCTGTGACATTGTCGGACAGTATTCTCACGTGTCTGTCTCGGACCAATGACTGGGCCTGGCACAACACTTTCCAGATCGCGTACAGCTCTCTGAAATTCGACGATCTTGCGGCAATTTGAGGAGTCCATTCTCCCTGGTAGTATGTTCTCCCTAAATGACCGCCCCATCCGTATTGACTGGCGTCTGTGGTAACCGTAACACAGGGATCGAGTATCCATGGAACTCCCTCTCTCAGGTTCGCTGGTGTGGTCCACCAGGTTAGGGATTTCTTTACCGAAGGAGACACAAGCATCTTCCTGTCTAGGGAACTTTGTTTTCGGTTCCAAGATCCTAGGACTTCTCTTTGCAACTTCCGCGAGTGGAATTGGCTCCATCTCACACAGGGTATGCATGCTGTCATGAAACCGAGTATCCTCATTGCCTCTCTTATGGAGGGGGTACTTCTTCTGAAATGGTGGATGTGCCTGATCAAGGTCTCTTGTCTGTCTTCTGGTAAAAAAGATGTTCTTAGATTGGAATCTAAGATCACTCCCAAAAATGTTATTCTGGAATTTGGGACCAGGCAGGACTTTTTCCAGTTCACGATCCACCCCAGCTCCTGTAGGATGGAAAGAGTGAACGTGCAGTCTATCTTGAGGAGTTTCTGTGATTTCGCCATTATCAGGAAGTCGTCCAGGTATGGGACTATGGTCACATTCTGATTCCTTAGATAGGCCACAACTTCCGACATCAGTTTGGTAAAGATCCTGGGCGCTGAAGCAAGCCCGAAGGGGAGACATCTGAACTGGAAGTGATGTATAATCCCCCTGTTCATTATGGCGAACCTCAGGAACTTTTGGTAGGAGAGGTGTATCGGGACATGATAGTATGCGTTGCTTAGGTCTAGGGTACACATTACCATGTCTTTGTCTATTAGAGGCATCGTGGATCTTATAGATTCCATCCGGAATCTTTTGTACCGGACCCATTTGTTTAATGGTTTTAAATTTATAATCGTCCGGGAGTCTCCGGATGGTTTCTTTATTGAAAACAAATGGGAATAATGGCCTCTGCCTCTTTCGGAGATGGGAACTGGCACAATCGCTTCTAATTCTAACAGCTCCTGAATGTTTGTCCACATGGAGGAGTCGGAGAGCGGGCAAGGTCGGGTCACTACAAATCTTTCTGGGGGACTGCTGGAGAACTCTAATTTGTATCCCTGTGCAACTACTTGTAGAATCCAAGGATTCTGGGATACCTTCTGCCAACCCCCTAGAAATTTCTGTAATCGACCTCCCACCTTTATATCATTTATTTGACTTTGGTGTGCCTGCACTAGGGAAGATGGAGTCTCTACCCTTTCCACCCTTGGGATAAGACCACCTCCCAGTCTTCCCTTTCCCCTTGTAGTTTGTCCTCTGACCAGGTCGGGACCTACGAAAGGGCTGATATTTTTTGGTATTCTCCTCAGGGAAACCCTTCTTTTTATCTGAGGCTTTTTCTAGAATATCGTCTAGAATCGGCCCAAATACTTTATTTCCTGAGAATGGGATTCCACACAATTTATTTTTTGACTGGAGATCCCCCGACCAGGTCTTTAGCCATATAGCTCTTCTGGCCGCATTAGACAGGGATTCGCTTCTAGCCGCAAACCGTACAGATTCGGTAGAAGCGTCCGCCATAAAGCCTGTTGCGACTTTGAGCAAAGGCAATGATTTAAGGATAACCTCTCTAGAAGTCTTGGCTTTGAGGTGATCCTCTAAGTCGTCAATCCATAAGTGCATTGACCGGGCTACGGAAGTTGCCGCTATATTGGCCCGTATAATTGCCGCGGAGGACTCCCAAGTTCTCCTTAGCAAACCATCCGCTTTACGATCCATAGGATCCTTTAACGCGGAAGAGTCCTCAAATGGAATTGAGGTCTTCTTCGCCACCTTTGCTAGTGGGACATCGATCTTGGGAACTTCATCCCACACTTTAATGTCCTCAGGGTTGTAGGGCAGACGAAGTTTAAAGTCCCTGGGAATCACTAGCTTCTTTTCCGCTTCCTGCCACTCTTCCAGGATCATGGAACGGATGTGGTTGTTGACGGGGAAGACTTTTGTTACCTGGGCATGTAATCCGCCAAACATCTCGTCCTGGATCGAGGTTTCCTCTGGTGTATCTTGTAGCTGCATGGTGTTACGTACAGCATAAAGAAGTTCATCTGTGTCTGCTGCGGCGAAGAGATATCTTTTCCCTTTGCCCACAGATCCGTCTCTTTCTTCCTGGTCAGAATCCTCCGAAACCTCACCCTCGGAAGAAGGGCTAGACTCCCTTGGCCTCTTCCGTGAAGTCTGTGGTTCTGACTGAGTCTGGGGAAGATTCAAGCTTGAGATGGAAGCCTGAACCTCCTGTCGAATCATGGTCCTCATGCTGGATATCGTCATCACCCACAATTTTGGATGTGCACGATCTGCACAATGGTTTCCGCCAATTTTCTGGAAACTTAGTGGCACAAATCGGGCATTTATTCTT